>NC_136686.1:25665836-28645002 GCF_903797595.1 Erithacus rubecula | reverse complement strand
TACAAATGAGAGCAGTGCTGTGCCAGTGGATCTCAGGGCTGGAGAAGGTTCCCTGTTTACTGATATGGATGCACCTTGTAATATCAGATAGAGAAGGAGCAACATCTGTCTTGTGTGCCAAAATCAATGTTCCAATAAACATCCTTGATAACTGAACTTTCTGGCTATGTTAGAGCACTCCCACTCTGGTAAAGCCTCTCAGCAGGTGTGGCTAATTATGAAATACGGTCTTCCTTTGGGCTGGTTCCTGAACTGGATGTGCAGAAGGATGTGACAAGGATGTACACTCATCAGATATGAGCCAGCTTGTACTCAGAGGTAATGTAGGTGTGCCATGGTGTTGCAGCTCATGGGAAGAGCCTTAGCCTGTAAACACTGACATCATCCCTGTGTGGAAATCTTGGTGTGGGTTTCTGCTGGCAGAAATGACTGCATGGTGCAGCACCCACCATCACACCCTCTCCCAGGATTTATGTGTCAGCTTAACACAGAAAGGGAGGTGACTTTTCTTAAGTATTTGCACACTGAAGAGCACAAGGGTGAGAGGGGGCTGTTCAAAGACTTCAGCTGCTACTGAAGTATAAGTATTAGATAACAGGAATCACTAACAGTGAAAATTAAATGAGCATCATCAACATGAAAGTCCAACTCACCTTGAGAAACAGTGCCTCAAACACAGGCGAAACTGTAATGTCCTTTGCCGCCTACAACTTCATTAAGGTGACATTTTCCACAGTATGTACTTGGCAAACACAACTCAAACCCTTACTGAGTTCTTACTGCTTTCAAAATGTGGCACCTCTTGGGACCTGGAATCTGCTGACACAGATGTTATAAAAGACTTTTTGTAGGATTGACAGCAAATAAAATATTCTGCTGCTTATTGCAAGCTTTTTGACGGCATAATTATGGGTATCCTTGCTCCAGGCTTCTTGACTGATTCCCACCTGACAGACAGCCTCATAGATTTTATGCATTCAACAAATGCATTGGCACTCTCCCTCATATTTCAGCATAAATCCAGGAATGGAACAGTCATCATGTGACTGCCTATTTTGAATCTGTTGTACAGCTTTTCATGTTCCTTCTTTACTGTGTTGTTACAACAAATCTTGCTCTTGCCTCTCAGCTTTCTGAAACAAAAGTAAAGGGCTGTGTCACAAACATCAGAAACAAAAGACTAAAAGTGCTGTTCAGCCAGGGTCCTGTGTGTGTACATTACTTTGAGCAATTCAGCATTATTTTAATAAAGGTAGCTTAAAAGGGAGTGAAGAGAAACTAGAAAACCAGACCCTTCTCTTTACAAGTGTTGAGCTCCTTAAACTTCCATTAGCTTTCTAAAGGTCTTCATTTCTTTCAGGTTCAAGGTGCTCTGTGAACAAAAAGCACTTAAGAGAAACATGCTGCTTTTTAAATGGTAGTGGCCAATGACAGACAATAACAATTTGTGGAAGGACAAGGAAAGCTTTTCTGTAAAAAGACAAGAGCACCTCTGAAAAAAAAAACCAGGACAGCCTGATTTTTCTGTGCTTATTTTAGCAGAATGTTCCAGAGCAGGCTTATTAAAAAGTCTCCACTAAATCTTGTTTCCAAGAAGGAACAGTATTATTTCTGGTCATGCACACCATCTTTAGCTTTGACTTGAAGAACACTAAGCTACTTTTCCCTTATCCTTTGTAACTTTAATTGTGCAGTAAAGTATTATTAGCTTCCTCATGTGGCACAATACTAGAAGTCATCTTCCTACTGTACAAGTCTCTTATCAAATTTTCAGCTTTTCTTATCTTTCTATAGCTATTGCATCTTGATATCACTCTCATTTGTCATAACCTCTAGCCTAGATTTCAAAAATCCCTCTCCTTTCATCATCACTTCTCACAGGTTCTTTTCAGAGCAGCAGATTTCAGTGCTAACATGCAAAGTGCACTTCCCATGATTTCATGCCAGTGGTTAAGATCCAAGGAGGTTGTACCACTGTCACACATGTGGTTTCAGCTCATTATATTTGTGGTCCCAAAGGCCTCCTTGCTATTCCTCTGAAGTGTGTATCCTCGGACATTCCTTGCTCCCACACACCACAGAACCCCAGGGAATGACCCCTTATCATGGGTGCTGTTTAAAGTCAGCTGAGAAAACAATGAAGAGTTCTTCTGTTCTTGTCCCCAGTACAGCTCATACCTTCACATTTGTAGTTACTCCCTCCTGGGTAATGTAAAAGCCTGATAACAGAGTCTGTGACCCCAAGCCCTTCTAGTAGAGAGTTTCAAAAATAGTGCCACTACTACACGTGCCAATATTACTTTTAATGTGATTGGTGTACAAAAGACAAAATACTGTAATTTCACACCCTAGACCTGCAGAGAGCAGGGCCAGTTGTCCTTAAATCACATAAAAATTTCTAATGTTGATGTTAAGGGAGTGGAAACATCCAACTTTAATTTTGACCCTTCAGAAACCAATGGATAAGCCAAAGAACTGTCTGAATATATGGCCCAGAGGTGACAAGTAACATAGAATTCACAGCTGCAAGTTTATTTCTTTGCACTGTACTGTGAGGTGTTTGATAATGTAGCTGTCAGCTCTCTTCCCATATAGAACATTATTTAGAAGAGGTGTTCTGCATGGGCAGAAAGCCCTGAACTCACGTCTCTCTAGGGCTGTGGAAGAGGGCTCTACCCATGCTCTTCCATCTGTGTTCGTGCAAACAAGAGCTGTAATAATGCCTCACCTTCATCCTGAAAGAACACATCACTCCATGAGGATGAAAATGAAGGAACTATTATTTGAGATTTCTTCTGTTAGCCTTCATTTTCCATGTTCTAGTTTTACTTCACTTTTCTAATTGTTAGAAAAGATTTTTTGGTAAAGAAAATAAATTCACAGGTACAGTAGGAGGATATCTAAGAGAATTAAAGACTTCCACTTGACAGACTGCTGCTGTAATTTTAATTTCCAATTTGGACTTGGGCATTACAGTCCAGAGCTCTCAATACCCAGGAATGAAACTTGCCTAATCACAGTGATCCCTGTGCACTGCATTCTCTGGGAGACCTTTGCTTTCCTGGGGTATGTACCTGACTGAAAGATCTGAAATGAAACCCACATGTATGCATTTTAAAGAACACTCAATACCCCCCTGGAAATAGCATTGTCATGTAATGAGTAAAATGTGGGGTGAAAGGATAATATCTCTGCTCCAAGGGTCCAATATTTCTTTTGAGAGATGGAGTTCATCAAGCATTTTATCCTGTGCAAGAATGTTAGTCTGAGGAAGAACAACTGAGTATTGACTAAGGAACATCCTGGACTTTACAATGAATGAGGGAAGGACCAAAAGAGCAGAACAAAAATTAGTCACAGTTAACTAGGTGCTTTACCAGGCTGCAGTTACCACCAGAGTGACACTGAGTGGTAGGTCCAATAGGTAGAAAGCACAATAACAATTTTGCCAGTTTTAACTGCCTGATACAGCACAATGAAGGATGGCCACAAATTGTCATCTAAGATGTGATACTGCTTCTTAAGACCTGAGTGATGTTTCTTTAGGGCATCACAGTAAATTTGTGCAGAGGGGCTACAATGCAACACTTGGCCAAAAGTGCCACCATAGGAGCTGTCAGAAGCAAACTCCCTTGCAGAGGGAGCACCCAGGTGCTGTGTGAGGTACCCAAAAGACTAGTGACATCATTGTCTCCCTGATAGTCCTAAGCCTGGAAATGCTTCTCTGCACAGGACCTCCAATTTGATGTCTCAGTGCTGTTGGCCAGCAGACCCAGCAGGTATTTGTCATGAACCATGTGTGTGTGTGGATCTCCTGGGTGGAGAGTGAGCAATAAAAACTATTTGCATGTACAGCTTACCAGAAACATTGGCTTTTTCAAAACTGATGAGACAAGGAGGCAGCAAGGAAAAACAGGGTAAATGCAGTTCATTTTAGAGGGAAGCAGCAATGACCAGGACACACCTGAACTCTTTCATCAAAAGCAGAAAGACCCACTGAAGAGAAAAATCATGGATGCCCAACCCCGTTAAGTGAGCTCACAGTAGGAGTAATTTTTACAATGAAAAGCATGCCCACTGCTCAGAGATACAAGCAGGAGAATGGCAGGGAATCTACAAAAGGAGAAAGGTGATGAAGAGAGACAGCAGGAAATCAAGCTCCACTGAGAATAGCAACCCACAAAGTTCCAGTGCAGTCCAGCCTGCAAAATAAATAAACTCTCCCTAAGATGAATAAACTTCTAAATGCACTGATCACAAAAGAATGACTTGTTACCTTTTAAATGGTAACAGTTAGAAGTCCAGATGTGAATATAAGCCTCCTTTTCTTTCTCTAATTCCCATTACACAGGCTTTTGTAACAGCAACATATGGAATAAGGAGTTGGGCAACTCTGAAAAATGATTATATTTGAAACAACCTCAATCACCATTAGAGTATTTTCATTTTCTTCTGATGCATTAGTCCTTTACTGAAGGAGGTGTCAATTAAAGGCCCAAATAACTGTAAAGACATACCCTCATATTACATTTATACTTAGGTATAATAAGTGAAGCCAGAAACTAGTGTAATCTCTACCTTTATCAGAAGCTATCTGCTTGAGAAAATATTCTTGATTTGTAGGTGTTGTCACTGCCCACTTTCATTATTCAAGTGTAAAAATGTTTTCATTATTTTAACGTGGGATATGAGCTTTCTGTTAAGGAATCTTGCAATGAATTGTCTATATTTCACCTTTAAAATATCTGTGACATTTATGTCAGGCATACCAAATTTTTTTTTCAGGCAGATAAAGTAAGGAGATTTATTTTTAGATTTTTTTTTTTCAACTTTATTGCCCTCACCAATTTTTGAGGTAGCTGCTGAACTCTTTTTCAAAGTTTGAGAAAACCTGAACTCGTTAGAGATGTGAGCTTTGACTGGTCAGGCATAGTACAGGGCTGTAAGGACCCAATTAGGAATTTAAAGGCACGGCTCAAAACAAGAAAGGTGGGTTGGTTTCATTAGTATTGGCTGGCAGGTCATTGAGAAGTTCACCACAGGAAGAACTCATTTAGATCCTCACTGTTGTTTATGAGGTAAAGTTTACTTCCTGTTCAAAAGAAAAGCTACTTCCTTTTTTTTTTTTTTTTTTCTTCCCAATAATGAAGGTGGCTTTAGGATTTTACAGAAACACACTGGATTATAGGTTTCACTGGAAAACTTTGGACAAACTACCTAGGCAGTAATTTGCACTGGTAGAAGCACACTACTCCAGCACCTGTGTGTCTCTTGAGTTTCAGATGCTGGATGTTTCAGTGCTGGAGAGAACACCAGGAATGCTGGGTGGGAATGTGTTTGCTACAGGTATTTGTGAATTCTTCCTGATCCAAAGGCTTGGCTTGATTCAGTAGTAGAAAACTGTATTTAACTTACTACCTCCAATTAATTTGTACAAATTGCTTAGTAATCCTAAATCATTACAGTGTTTAGAGTAATGACTTTGAATTTTTATTATGGAACACTTTCATTAATGACATTTCATTACTGGCAAGAGAATCCTTGCAAGAAAAAAATTATGCTGAGATGGTATTCCTTCCTTCCTTCCTTCCTTCCTTCCTTCCTTCCTTCCTTCCTTCCTTCCTTCCTTCCTTCCTTCCTTCCTTCCTTCCTTCCTTCCTTCCTTCCTTCCTTCCTTCCTTCCTTCCTTCCTTCCTTCCTTCCTTCCTTCCTTCCTTCGTCTCCTTCCTTCCTTCCTTCCTTCCTTCCTTCCTTCCTTCCTTCCTTCCTTCCTTCCTTCCTTCCTTCCTTCCTCCTTCCTTCCTTCCTTCCTTCCTTCCTTCCTTCCTTCCTTCCTTCCTTCCTGCCTTCCTTCCTTCCTCCTTCCTTCCTTCCTTCCTTCCCTTCCTTCCTTCCTTCCTTCCTTCTTCCTTCCTTCCTTACCTTCCTTCCTTCCTTCCTTCCTTCCTTCCTTCCTTCCTTCCTTCCTTCCTTCCCTCCTTCCTTCCTCCTTCCTTCCTTCCTTCCTTCCTTCCTTCCTTCCTCCTTCCTCCTTCCTTCCTTCCTTCCTTCCTTCCTTCCTTCCTTCCTTCCTTCCTTCTCCTTCCTTCCTTCCTTCCTTCCTTCCTTCCTTCTTCCTTCTTCCTTCCTTCCTTCCTTCCTTCCTTCCTTCCTTCCTTCCTTCCGTCCTTCCTTCCTCCTTCCTTCCTCCTTCCTTCCTCCTTCCTTCCTTCCTTCCTTCCTTCCTTCCTTCCTTCCTTCCTTCCTTCCTTCCTTCCTTCCTTCCTTCCTTCCTTCCTTCCTTCCTTCCCTCCTTCCTTCCTTCCCTCCTTCCCTCCTTCCCTCCTTCCCTCCTTCCCTCCTTCCCTCCTTCCCTCCTTCCCTCCTTCCTTCCTTCCTTCCTTCCTTCCTTCCTTCCCTCCTTCCCTCCTTCCCTCCTTCCCTCCTTCCCTCCTTCCCTCCTTCCCTCCTTCCCTCCTTCCTCCCTCCCTCCCTCCCTCCCTCAAGGTGTAGGGGTAAAGCCAATGAGGGAATGGTGTACATTCATACCTGTATTTTACACATGACATATACATATATCATGTTCAAAAGTACACATTGAGAGGATATAAATGTTTACAAAGGCAAGCCCTTAGGATTTAAGAAATATCAGAATCAAGTTTGCCTGTGCATGTTTAATTAGTTCTGTTTGCATTATGGTGAGTGCTCCATCATACAGCTACATGTTTTTTACCCACAGGTGGCTGGGGTGGATTAGGATCGCTTGCTGGGCAGCTTTTCAATATTCTCTTTTATCTTCATAGTTCAGCACGTGGCCCCATGTCTCGGGTATTGCACTCTATTCAGGCTGTGATCTGGATACATAATTATTAATTCCATCAGCAGCTTTTTGGTGGCAGGTACTGCTATTGTTTCCAGGTGACTCACAAATAGCATTGAATTCTGTTTTCCCTCTCTAAGATCAAAGGACATTGTTATCTTAATTTTTCAGGTGGAAAAAAAAAGAAGGAAGATTGTGGTCCAGAGGTGCCACTAATTTCAGCCACCAAAGACCTCTGCTGATTACCCTTGTGGGAAGCTGATTGAGTTAGCCACAGCCTGTATGCGTTTCAGTGCTAGCAAAGCCTTGGCAGCAGCCAGCACAGCCACTTGGTGGCAGGGAAGGTGCTGGAGCCCCAAGTGCCTCCCAAGCTCTTTGAGACAAACACACCATAGACAGACGTAGGCTCATGTGTCACCCCCTCCACAGCCAAGATCCGTGGGCAGCCCACCTGGCTCTGGCTGGAGGGCAGCTTCATCACTGAGAGCCAGCCAAGAGGGGGCTCTGCAGCCAGGCTGTCTCCAGCTGAGCAGCAGCTGCTGGGTGATGCTGAGGCACCCCAGTGGGGCCCATGCTCTGGAAACACAGGCTCTTTCAGCAATTTATCTGCTTTCCTTGCTTGGACTGTGATCTCAGGAGGGCATGTAACATGGTCAGATTTGGGATGATTTAGAGTAGCAAATGCATGGTTAACCTTTCAAGATGAGGCTAGGATATATATTTTTCCTTAAACTTGTTCTTAGAAAAAGAAAAAAAAAAAAGACAGTTTGAAATTGGATATTTCCCTAAGTATACAGCCTACAGGAAAACATGCCTAGAATAATTCAGTCCAACAGGTTAAAGTCTAGCAAAAACGTTAGCAGATGAAGCAGGGAAATCCTGGATGACTTTAATGCTAAGTAGTTCCTGTAGTGGCCTTGCTGATAATAAGAAGGCAGATACACACACATATGCACCCACACACAGACTGTGTGTGCATGCACAAGCACAATAATTAGCAGGATGCTGGATGCCCTTTCATTTATTTTACTTGTTCTTTTCTGTAGAGCTTAATCTTGCAGACAGTTGGCTTTAATCGTGAGCTGTTGGAAACGGCAGGAGTTTGTATAAAATTGGTGTAACTTTTCAGCTGCTGAGAGCAGAACCCATCAGAAGGCAATGCTGAATAAATCCAGAAGAACACCATGGCATTAATTGTGCACCGTGCTGAGCATACCTACTGTGGCAGAAGGTGACTCCCACCCCAGTGATGGATGGAATCCTGAACAAACTAGGGCCTCCTCATGTTTCACCAATGCAGAATTGCTTAAAGCTGCATGCTCTAACCTAATCGAAATGACTTGAATTTAAATGGTAAACACAGAATCATACAAAAAAAAAAAAAAAAAAAAAAAAAAAAGAAAGGTACAAACCAAAGGAACTTACTGCTGTCATTCCTCTTTTGAAATGCATTAACACCTTTGGAGGCAAAGTCTTGAGACATGGAGGAAAAAAATCATTTGCTTATGAATAAAAAAGGTGTTAGGTCTCTTAAAAAGTGACCTGCCTTTCTTTTTAAATAATAATTATATATGAATGCATAATATAAATGGGGGCAATGTATGTATTATTAAGGGCTCAGTTTTAGAAGGAGTGTGAAACCGTAATTTAATTTGCCTGAATTATGTTGTCAGTGTCAGCCCCATGCTTTTTATACATGTGCAAAATTAAGTGGAAACCACCTTAACTGTTTTCCTTCTTATTAAACAGTAAAAATCTATAATTCAGTGAGACATTAAGCAGTTGGCATTTGTTGCTATACAATCCTGTTCCACAAGCCCCACTGTGAATTCAGCGGGGCATTCAGCACTAGCCAGCTTCTGTTATCAGTAACTCTACATGAAAGAACTTGCATTTTTCTGCTAATGAAACAAACAGAAGAATAATAAAGTTCTTCAGTGTTTTACAACCTTAGTTTGAATTCCAGCTCTGAGATTTCAGTACTGGGGACTGTTGAGATGTTCTCAAGTCCAAGAGTCTCTCACTGCTAAGTGCCTGTATGCTTTTATCTGCTACAGATGAACATATACAAGTTATCACAACTATTGGATATCAGTGAGACAACATCAATAAATTCTGTTAGGGGATCTCAAATATTCCATGAGCTATATCTGTATTAGGGAATTACAAATTGAAAAGCCAAACTAGACCCTTGGGTCTGAGGAGAGTGAGCAATACAGTCTGCAAACACAAAATAGAAAGATTGGGTCCTGACGCATTCCTCCCCTTATCTTCCTAGCATGACCATTGTTTATTTGGACTCATATTTTTGGAGAATGGTAAGAGTTTTTTGCCCCTTACAGAGTTTATTGACTAAAAAATGTGTCAGCAGCACTCCAGTTGCAGGCACTGACCATAAATCCTCTTTGTACTTAAGCTCCTTTTGGAGCCTGTATGAACCCAGCTTGACTTGAGGAAACACACCTTTTTCAGTGAAGTGGCTGGTACTGGCTCCTGAGATGACCAAGTGTGGTGGATTGAAGTTGCTCAGGATGAAGTGTCTGGGCTGAACATGGTGTCATGGGGCTGCAGCATGTGGGAGGGGATCATGCTGGGGTGTCACTGGGGCATCCCTGGTAAGCCCCTCTGGCTTCTGGAAAGCTCAAAATTAAGATGATGTGTCAAAACTATGTGATCTCTGACCTGTGCTTAACTGTTCTGTGCTTCTCAGGCTATCCCTGCACTGTCACTGTGCCCAAGGCAGATGTCTCCATTCCCTTTTTTGATTTCTGGTAACTTTCCTGAAGAGCAGCTTATTTGCCCTCTGTTATTGCTGGGAAACCACAGCCCTACTCCACTTCCTTGGATTCTCTGTCTCCATCCTACTCTACAGAAGAAGGTATTAATCAGCATTGTGAGAGCAATGTGATGTCATATTAAGCTGAAGAAATTCTTTCAAAAGGGAGAAATTTCAATTTAGAAGGTAAAATACCATTTTGGGGAAGCAAGTGCTCTAAGTTTGGACTTTGTCAGTGGTTGTATCCCACAATCAGTAATTGGGTGAGTTTGCACTGCTGAAATCAAGACAAGTTTTGCTGCTTATCTGTCCAGAAAGTTGTATTTTTCTGTGCTTGTATTTTTCAGCTTTTGTTTGACCAGATGAATTATTTGAAATAATTGTCAAGAAAAAAATGCAAATATTTTCATTTTACAGGAAAATGCTCCATCTCCTTCCCTTCTTTCCCTCCACCCATAAATTCTACTTTACCTGCTCTGCTTGTTTGGAGACATCACATCAGAGCTAAGTGCATAACTTTGCAGGAGGAGAGAAAGACAAGTCAGCAAAGTAGCAGAAGATGTTGCATGGGATTTCTATTGCCCAACACAACATTGTGATTGCAGAAAAAGTTTCCAGGCCATGCAAAAGTTTGCAAAATGTTAATGATCCCAGTTTCTAATGAATTTTAAAAATAATTTGTGCTAGTAAAATCAATTTTGCTAACTACTGAAACAGTGCTTTTGTTCACAGTTAGTTGTGGTAGTACAACAGGCATGCAAATAGAAGCTGTATTTATGCTGAGTACATGGTTGATAACTACACAAGTGGAGCCTTGTAACAATGGTATTGTCAGGAAAGACCAGACAGGTGTATGAGGACACGATGTGAAGGCAACTTTGAGGCTTGAAATTCTGCACTCTCTGATGTCAGTGAGAAGAGACTGATCTTTTCACAGCAAAAATCCAGACTGAGGGGGTGAATGGGAAGCAAGGAAAAAGGTCATGGGCTTCTGACAGTGGAGGATTGTAAGGACTCTATGCCAGAACAGCAAGGTCTCAGGGCCTTGATTTTGTTCCTTGGTCTACAAAAAGGGCTTGTCCCAATTACAGAGTACTGTGAAGACTGAGCATCAGCCCCTTTGTATAATAATTGCAACTTTGACCTATCCTGTTTGGGAAAGACTTCTTAGGAAGAAAGTTGGTGAAGTGAATGGATTGCTGAGGATGGAGAAGAGCATTTTATTTTAGGAGGTGTCAGTTCCCAAGTCACTTCCCAAATTTCTGCTGCTGTGAAAGGGGACTCAGAAAACCCTTTGTGAGTCCCTGATGTTGAAAGCCAGCCTTGAGTCCTCTGGGTAGCAGAGTTTGAAGACCTTGTGGTAAGTTATTCACATGAGAATGATCATATTTCCTAGACAATGAGATAGAAAGAATTTCCAAAAAGTTTGTTAGAAATCTTGGGGCAAAAATGGAAAAGATATGTAGAGGAGATAGAGTGAGGAGTCCTTATCCTGTACAACCAGCCCGTGACTCCTAGAAGTCAGCATGAGCATCAGAGGACACTTGGAAGTACCCAAGACAGAGAAAACACTGGTCAAATCTCTCCTCATTTGTCTGTGTGGCCAACTGAACACACAGAGAGCAACTAGTTTATTAGTTCCTCAAAGAAACATCTATTTCTTGGCAGGGAAAATACAGGCTGAGGCACAGTGTGACACTCCACACCTGCCAGGAGCAGCAGGAAGATGGGCTTGGAGCAACATCCACATCCAGCAGTCAACATCTGTCCTAGCTGCTGGTGCTACAGGGATGGGGGGATGACTGAGGGGCTGCCTGTGAGCTTGGCACTGGGCAGGACTCCTGCTGCCTGCTGCCTGTCCCCTCGGGCAGCACAGTCCTGCTCTGGGTGCGCACAGACCTCCCAGTGCTGGGATGAGAGACTGCAAAGGGCTCTTGTGCTCTGAAATCCTTTGAAACAGGGATTATCAGTGCCAAAGATGCATAGCAGTGCTTCTGGACAGCTTGGCCATTCCCATTTTACTGCCTGTCTGGAGGAGGCTGTGCATCCCCGCCACGCTGCTGGGCTGCATTGTCTGACTTGCTCGTTTTGCCAAGGGCTGAAGGGAGATGGATTGGGAAGAGCTAAGTCATTGAGCTGGTGATGCAGACTAGGTGGAATGGAAATGGCATGGTGTGAACAGAACAGAACAAAACAATATACTTTTAGAGCTGATAGCTGCTTCACCACCCCATTCCCTGGCCTCCTGATCTTGAGGGCTGCTCATCTGCTGTGGCAGAAAGATCGACAGAGGTTAACTGTGGAATTAACCACTCCTCATACAACCAGCAGCTTCTGCACCAGAGAGACATAAACAGCAAAATGTGCAATTTTCAAGGAAAAGTGCTACTGTAGATTCCTGTAGGAGTGGGGGAAATAAAAGGATTTTAGTGCCCTTAGACTGTGGGCTGCAGTCAAGTGCCTTTGGAGCACTTAGTCTTTGCAAAAAGGAAGAGTTGATACAGAGAGAAATGTGGAAGAAAAGAACTATTATTGATTATTATTAATCAGGAAGTATTATTTAAATATCAGGATTACATGACAACTAAGCAGTTAATTTGTTATTCAGAAAAAAGAAAAAAATGACAACCACCCTGATTTTAAGAGCATTCCCTGTCTCAGGTGGTTAGCCAAAAGGCCCTTTTCTAATGCAGCTTGAGAAAGCATCATGGAGACTTTTATCAAATAATTGCATAAACAACAATGGTATCACAATAGCCAGACTTCTGCAGTGCCTTGAGGTCCTCCCTGAGGAGCCTGCTACAGGGCAGAGGTGCAGCAGCTGGGGAGACGTCGCCCATTCTCACAAAATTCCCTGTGGTTAAAAATTCTGCTGCTAGAGAAAAATAGACCAAGACAGAACTACACTTATTCAATATGCACAAGGCTATATAAATCAGCTCTGTACTTGCTTTGCATTGCCTGTCCTTCCCCCTACACCTCTTTGTCATTCAAAGTATGCTCATAGGAAACTTCAAGAGAAGCTGCTAACAAAATTATCAACATCAGGAGAGACAGACAAACCAATGACACGGGATGTAAGTGAAAGGATACCACTGAGAAAAGCTACACAGATGGTTTTAGAGATTAAAAAAGCTGGCATTTCTACAGCTTAGGATGGTTAAAAACAGAGACACATCGAGGGGGAGAGGGTGAGAGGGAGGAGTAACTTACTTATTCAGTCCTTCTGGTTTGCTATTTCTGTAGGCCCATCTGTACTTTGCAAGAAAGGGTTTGTGCTTTTGGTTGCACTCCCAGCTTATTGTTCTTGGTTTACAGACTATCCCAAATGTCAAGTTCTTTCTCACAAAGCAAGTTGATAGCTCCTCACAGCAAGAATTGTTCAGGTCTGGGACTGTGCCGAGGCATTTTGCATTTTTAAAGTGATTTCCAGCCCAGATAAGTCCTGTGAGTAATGACTTTGCTGTTCCTAGGGCAGAAAAGCATTGGGTCTCTCTCTTGGCCTGACTGCCTTTTAGCTAGAAAAAATTCTTAGTTATAGTCTTTGTTCATTCATTCTCACCTTGCCTAAAGTCACTTATTCTAGTAGTTCCCAAACAACAATCTCTTGTACCACATCAAACAAAGCTTTTTTAAGGTGCTTTCCACTGCAAGCTTCAGGAAATGAACATCCAAGAAATTTTGCTAGTGCAATATTTGCAAAAACAAAAGGACCTTTTCTTTTTCAGAAGATTTAGGGTATTACCAGCTGTGAGATTTCAACGAGAAGATAAAAATGGTAGGAGGGTTTCCACAATTTTAAAATATTTGCTCTAAGTTGTGGGGTTTCAAGAATTCTCACTTCTGAATAAATGACCCCCAAAAAAGCCACCTCTTCTTGCCAAGCAATTGACATTAAATGGGTGTTAATTCTGGGCACCATCTGTCCCCTGGCTCTCCTGCCAGGTTCTGCACCCAAACATACCCCAACTTTCCTGTGCATGCCTCATGTCTTACCTACAGTCCCAGCCAACAAGAAGACAACAGAGATTCTGACATATTTTCCTCTCTCCCCCTCTGGCTAGTTTGGCTTGTGCTGAAGTTTCACTTTTCCACCTATGTGACATTCATGAAAGGCACAACCTGTCCTTGGGTCACCTGCAGCATCTTGCACAAAAGAGAGGCTGTACCAGGCAGCCATCCATGGCATTCCATTTAATAACCCAAGCCAAAGTAACACTGCATCTCTGCCAGAGCCTCTGTTTAAGTGTTTGAGGCCTTGACAAGTATTTGGTGCAAAAAACACTTTTAAGGGAAAAAATGTTATTTTCTCTCTGAGGACTGGAGTGAAAGAGCTTCTGAGAGGTAAATAGAGAGACAGAAATGTATAGACAGACAAATGGGCAGGTGATAAAATTGGCCCTGTGTTCTCTTTCTAACATATTTCAAAATAGCAACTCTGGAAGATGGCATTTCCTTTTACAGTTCTTTTCAGAAATAATAAGTACAGTTTGCTGGAATTTTGGTCTAACTATTTAAACAACATGTTGCCTTTTGTTAAGTAATTCATCCAAGGTAAAAAGTGGAATAAAACCAGAGGGATGATGTGGTAGTCTCAGATGCAAGCCTTATATTACAATAAAAACCAGTGTGGTTAGGCTTTTTCCAGAGGATTTTTTTGTGTTTTCTTGCTCTATTACAGCTTGCAGAAATCAGAGACTGCAGTATGTATCTGCTGATCATTATTAAACTAGTAGAGTAAAATGTCAAGAAGAAAAAAAATTGAAATCGTAGATTTCAACACCAACAGAGAAAATCCCAGCATTTGTGAAATGGCAGCAATAAAACTAGCAATTGTTATTTAGTTTTAAGTAATGAACCACATAAAAAATATGAAACTTGCTACATTGCCTCCCAAATGGAGCTTATTACACTGCTGCTTGAATGTTTGTACAATCCTTAATTTAAACCTTTTCTCTTCAGGTCTTAATAACAGGCATGGGTTGTTGCAATTTTCTCTCTCTTCAAAGGCAAAAAATGAAAAAGAAAAACGAAATAATTTAACTCACAAGTGAACAGAATTGACTCATTCAGCAAGAGGAAGGGTTGAAAGTCAGAAAATTTCACCCCCCAGTTTATCTTTCAGCCAGGTAAGGGCAGGATTAGCATGTGGACACTCCTGAGATCCTCCCCCAGTGAGGGGGAAGAGCCATTCATCACTGTTTACTGGGCTTTTGTTGTGCTGAAAACCCTCACAAAGAAGAAATACAAAGAATAATTTGTGTTTCTCAAAAGGAGACCAACATGCAATTGCATAGATGCTTCAAGGAGTTATTATTATTATTATTATTATTATTATTATTATTATTATTATTATTATTATTATTATTGCTATATTTTAATATATAAGCAACCCAGAAGAGCATTTAGAGGTGAATGTTAATATATTCCATTCCTCGTGGCTCACAGGATTCTCAATTCTCAGTTCAGTTTTTTCATTTTATTTCTGGAATTACTGTGATAGTTTACTGGTTTGAAGGATTTTAGAGTCATAAATAGCAGCAAATCTTAACCTTGAAACTCAAATGACAAAATAATCCTATTTGAAACAATACTTGAGTGGCACAGGGAAGAGAAAGAAATAAATTAATCCTGCTTTTTCCTTTACATGAGTACTTCAAGCTCAAGCTGCTGTTTAAATTTGATCATCTGCTAAAAAAACCAAATTTTAAAATGCTGGGGTCTGACATTTTTATGAAGGAACAGAGGTGAGCTGCAGTGTTTATTCCTGGCCTTGGGATCTGTGGGTGCATGACCCTCTGTTTCCTTCCTTCCTTTAGGGCACCAGTGCTTACAGCTTCACATGCAGGGAAGAAATAATTTTGAAAAAATTGGGTTCAGATGCTCTCCTGAAAGGTAAATAAGGGAATTTTTCTCTTGGGCTGCATTTGATTTCTTTAAATATTTTTGTTCTTTGTGTTCTGGTGTGCCTTTGCAGTGAAGCATGGCTCTTTACTCAACCTGCTACACCAGAAGCAGGACCTGAGTGGAACCTGATGCTTTTCAGGGCTCACAGCCACCTCCGGGCAAGCCATGATACACTGCCCATAAGAAATTAGGATAGGAAATTATTTCCAAATTATGCCACAATTTTTCCTCATTTATACAGTTAAATTGAAGGGAAAAAGCAATTAGGAAATTAATCCTGAATATATACAAGACAAAGAGACAGTTCTTGCTGCTAGCAACGAAGATCTATCACATACTGAATGTTGCAGATAGACTCTTTAAAATTGAGGACCAATTTTACATCCAGCAAGAATACAATTTAAAAGACACTAGAAATTTCAATTATGTATGGAGATTTAAGAAATGTTACCTATTGTTTTGAGGACATTATTCATCACTATACTTATGCTGAGGGATGAAAATGTTGGACAAATAATATCAGCTCTATATGGCAAATGGAGGAAAGTGCATCCTAAATCTGACTGGTTACCTAATGAAGTTCAGAGGTATTAGTGTAGACAAGCAGAAAAGTGCATTGTGAGAAAATCAAACCTCAAGTGCTTACTGTTCTGAGAGAGAATCTAGCTGAGGGAAAAAAATAGCACATGCACACACTCATACATATCTACACATCTCCTGTGTTTACAGGAAGCTTTAGTGATA
This sequence comes from Erithacus rubecula, assembly GCF_903797595.1. Classification (NCBI taxonomy): domain Eukaryota; kingdom Metazoa; phylum Chordata; class Aves; order Passeriformes; family Muscicapidae; genus Erithacus; species Erithacus rubecula. The sequence continues at coordinate 28,628,776 of NC_136686.1, read as the reverse complement.
ATCCATCATCAGCATTAATGGGGAAGCCTTCCAGACACATCAAATAACTGGGAGTGTGTGGGCCACAGCTGCAGGTACTAAACCAGCCTGCAGTTCATCATAATTTTCCTGGTAATTCCTTGCTTCTTTTTAATCAAGGGCTATTTTGTGCCTCCTTAGACCTGAGGACTGGATAGTGTTGTTCTGGTCTCCCAGGCCAACACCAGTACACAAGCCAGGGAATTTCAGGCAGTGCTTCCTGCATCTTGGGATACTTTGTGCTCACCTTAGAGCAGGGGATAGCCTTGGGACCTCCAGGAAACCAAGTAGGCACCCAGCTATGCAGTGAGCTCACAGTGATTTCTGCAGGTGTTAATACTTTCCTCAAAGGCAAAGAAAGTTAATCTATGTTGTTAGCAACTACATAAACAAAAGGAAACAAAATTAAGAGATATTCAGTATAACTGGTAAAATGGAAGCATTTCTATCTTTTGGGTTTTTGAGTCTGGCTTAGATAAACTGTGATCAAAATACATATTTATCCTTGGAAGGCAAAGAGAATGCTTTTGTCTCGGGCCTTTGCTCAATGACAAAGGTTAGGTTTTTGCATCTGCAAATCTGACCTGAGGCTGCAGAAGTGCTCAAACAGGAGAATGAGAAAAGCAAGGAGGAATTATCTGCAGCTAAAAGGCAAGCCTCCCACCACAGTTTAAAGCTTTATTGCTTTCAGCTGCTGTCTCTTGTCTCATGTTGTCTGATCCAGCATCTAGCTGATAGAAACTCCCTGCAAAATGAGGCATAACAAAGGCAGGAGAGAAAGGGGAATTGCTTCATTCTACATCCGTGGCTCAAGTTTGGTGCCAGTGAGGAGGGGAAGGCATGGGAGTGCAGTCCAAAGGCTTTGCCCCTTGCTGGGTCAAAAAGGAAAAGCTTGTAGGTGGGGGCCTTGAGAAAAAACACCAGTATTTACAGAGGCCATGAAACAGGGAGGAGAATTATATATCATAAAAGGGGGAACCTCTGTTTGAGAGAGAAAGGCAGAAACTTAATAGTGAATGAAGGATTTTCTCAGGAGGAAAAAGCAGATGAGGGTGGTGTCCCTGCTTAGAAGAGAAGACCAAAAGGAAAGACAGGGCAAAGAATGGTTTCTCAGGGAGAGAAAAATAATTGTAATAGGATAAATGGTGTAGTTTGCATCATAATAGCAAGCACTAAATGCAGAAGGTGAATGAAACTCCTTGAGAGGGGCAGTGGGACTTGGTGCTTGTTACAGCTAATGCCAAGCAATATTATTCTACCCCACCAGGTATTAGTGAATATTAATATTATGTCATTAGCAAGCTTTCAGTACCACTAGTAGTATGTTATGCCTTTTCTGGGGTGAAATAAAAGAACTCAGTTTTTAGCCCTACTAGTTTTATATCTTTTACGAGCAACACATTTTCTTCTAAAAATAAAATACATCCTGTAAAAGTGGTAATTTACAGCTAAAGCATATTTTCTGATGTTCTCATTAAGCCTATTTTATGCACCTGTCTTCAATTCACTCTTTTGAAATTGCAAACTACAAATAAGTGCATTGGGAGTGAGTAATTAGCCATAATTATTGTTTCTTTGTAATATTTTGGGATATCGAGAAGATTTCTTGCATGAGGGTGTCCTTTGTGAGAAAGGAAATATTCATAATGATGCTGAAGCTTATGACTTGAACCTACACATCAACAGCAGCCTGCAGTGAGGAGAGAAAAAAAGAATTATAGCAGGGTGTCTGCAGCAGCAGGTTTCACCAAGGACAAATCCCAATATGGTTTAATCACTGCTTGGTTTTAAATATTTTAATGAAATATTTGCATTTTTATGTCTGCTATAGGCTTTGACAGTTCTAAGCTCTTCCATTTCCTAAATTTGCTATAATGGTGTGTATGTTTAAATACATCTGTATGTATAATGATCTGTAACATTGCTGATCCTCTGTGTAATGAATTAGACTTTTCACTCTTGTAAATAGGACTGATGTGAGATAAATAAACCAGGCCAAAGAGTATTGATACATGGAATTGATGTAAACTAGGTTAGAGGGGAAGCTAATTAACATACTTGACTGATTTGCAGTCTAATCCCTATACAAAACATTAGAAACCTAACTTGTGAGCATTGAAACAATGAATCCCAGCTTAAGTATTAAAAGTAATATTTCAAATTTTGTTGTGGTTTGTCCCCTCAACATTCCTTGATATTACACGAGATATGCTTTTGCAGACTAAATATAAGCATTGGTATTTATTTAAAAATTTGATTTAATGTGAAATATGTTTTTTTTACAAGGATTTTTAAAGAAACAAGTGGATTTCTTCATCTATTTGCAAATCTAAACTATTCAATTCAAACAGAAACTGTGAAAGTGTGAAAAGCTGTTGCAGGTCTGCAGCCATCTCTAGTTTCATCAATTTGTTTTTCAGTCTTTGTTATTTCTTGTTTCTTATGTATCTCCTGGGACAGCCTCTTGCTTGAGGAGAGAATGTTAATAGCTCATTCGTCCTCCAGGATGTTTCCTCGCAACAATGAGAATACTCCCCAAATTTAATCTAATTCCTTTGCCTCTTCTCTGTAAAATCAAGGAAAAAAGTAGTAAAGAAACATTAACATAATCTGAATAAGGCTGCTCTGTAATAACAGCCTGGTTTTGCTTGGCTTGTGTAAAAGGATATTAAAATAGATTATAAGTTTCCAAAAACCATTAGTGAAATTTTAGTCCATTTTAGGTCATAATTTCAGAACAGTGTAGGTGCTAAATGAAGTTCATCTGAGAAGGAATTCATGTTTTGTTTTTTTTTAATTTCCCCAGCATATTCATCAAACTTGCAATTAAAGCTTATGTACCTGTAGGTCAGTCTGCTGCAATATTTAAGAATTAGTTTTCTTTTTCCTGGAAACACAAGATATTTCTTGGTCCATGCAATTTGATGGTGCACTGCAGTGTTCATAATACTGTTTAAAATAAGAAAAAGGAAATAAAACGATTAATGCAAACAGGTATTTTTACTCTAGATGGATTCTAGAAATAAACTTGAATTAGGTGGAGAGCTTAAGTTTTCTTAGATATAATATATGGGGAAAATATCTATTATCTATTTCTTTGTGTACAATTTATAAGAAAAGATAGTTTCCTTTGTTTGGAGCATATCTACCAGGGGAAATAATCTGTGATAGCTACTCTGGATTAATTGTCCACACAGATCCTGGATTAATATTAAACAGAAGAAGGGCATTCTTATTCCAGAATTAAAGTGCACATATAAGGAAAAATAGCTTTGGAACTTGCAAACATTGTGTTCATGCCTAAATTATTAATTTCCTTACAATCATCCTGGAAAAAACCACACTCTTTTAGTTTTAGTCATGGAGCTTCCTTTAATCCTGACCCATATGCTCTCGTTGGCCCCTTATCCATCCCCAGAGTTCCATGCATGTCAGCAGGTCATTGACACAGAGGATGATTCCTATCTCTCATCTCCCTTGCCTATCCTTCCTAAAGAGCCTGTATCCTTCCATTCCTACTTGCCAGTCAAAGATCCATCCCACCACACCTCTGTGATGCCAGCAAGATCACAGCCTGGCAAGCCTGTGCACATCTTCAATTCTTCGTTTCTCATGCTACATTCACATGCACAGAGGCATTTGAGGGGCCCCCATAAGGTACCCTACTGGCTGGAAAGACTGGAATTCCCCTGTGCTGCTCTTCAGGTGCTCTCCTGCTGACCTGCAGTCACTCTCCATGCTCTGGGTCACTGGCATCAAACTGATATGAGTGGGATGGATTGATTGAGATCCCCCTCCCCCAACAATTTCATTTTAGCCACTCTTCACCATCCTCATAGAAATTCCCTAAGACTGGCTCTGAGCTGTGAGAAAAGGAGAATTACCTGTGTAGTGATTTAAACTATTTCTGTGCATTTACTATTTTGGTTCCTATCTGATCATTCTTCTGGAGCTATTGAGCATTTGGATCCTTGGAGCTGTGTACATCAGATATTGGCTCTGCTCTGAACCCATAAAAAAAAAAAAAAAAAAAAAAAAAAAAAAAAAGAAAAGAGGAAAATGACAAAATAATGTTCCCTAGAATAGATCTGTAACAAAAAATGATATTGAATTAATAGTTAAGTTTGGTGTGGTAATAAAGCTGAGACTGCAACTTTTCTGTCAACATCTGTACATCTCTGTAAAAACTGCGAAATTACTGCACCTTTTATCTTTCTGGACTCTGGGTTATTTTTTCTTTGTTAACATAAGTGACTACCTGGTAGGGGGATCAGCTTCTCATTATAGTTACTTGATTATTGTCTGACATATTGTAGCTTAACCTAACTTTTCCTCCCCTTCAAACAAAAAGCCTCTAAAAACCTATGGGAAATCAGGTGAGAGACTGTATTAGAGAAAATCAGTTCATATATATACAGACCAGCAACCTTCTGACCTTTCTTGCCAGAATACACATGATAAGGGTAATTGCCAGCACTGTTATTTGTTCTCATTTTATTAAGTCTGTTTTTACAATAGGTGTTTGAGATAAGTACTCTGATGGCTATTTCTCCAGGTGACTGGTTTAAATGTACCATAAAACATGCTGGATGGTGTAGCCACTAACACCACATAATGATGAGAATAGCAGATTAGCATTAAACAATGTGTTAAAGAAGAAAAGTTTCTAAATTGCATTTTCTAGAGTTAGTTGCAGTCACCAGAAATAACTAAATCTGCAATAATTAAAAAAAAATAATTATTCTTGCTTACTTTTTGCCTTCCTTAAGTTTTTAAATTCCAGGATGCTTTCAGAGTAAGGGTATTCAGGTATGGTGCCTCTGATGCTGTGCAATGGAGTGAATATATTTGGGCTTCCAGAGCTGGGAAGGAATCATAAATGTTGTGTCTCTGCTCCTTGTCCACTCCCTCATTATGCACAGACACTCTCTGCCCTTGCTTGTTGGGTTATTTCATACACAAGTGAGATGCTCTGCACTGTGATGGGTGTACACAGTTGTTAAAAATAAGACCATTTATGTTTTCAATATTCCTACTCCAAATTTTCACCTTTGAAAATCTCTTATGTATCCTAAACCTAAGTTTTGGACCTACCCTGCTAGGAAACAACTCAGACTTTTAGGCTTTGGAAAGAGTCAATAGTCTTCAAATCTAAGAGCCCATAATGCTTTTTATGAAGCACACTTTCACATATTCTTCTAAGCAGTATCTCTCCCTTTTGTTCCCCCCAAAATATATTGAACACTTCATACTTTATGTGTGCATTGCTTTGTTGCCATCACCACTACCCTGGTTAAATGTTTCTGCTTTGGTGTTCTGCTTTAACTTTTTCTATAACTCCTAAACAATATTCTTCAGATACTTATAATTTTCTCTTTTAATTTTTTTACGCCATTATTGGATATTTTTTCCTTTCCATCTTTTCCACCAAGTATTTTTCAACAACAGTATTTGATTTTTATGATTTCCATTCCTAGTAACTTGTGTAGAGAACACATACTTTGGGCAGATAATGAGTATTTTGGAGATGGGTGATCATGTGGTACTAGAAATCCCTGCTGTAATGAGTAACAGCCTTTCCCCAGCTGGATGTGTTCCATTTCACTCTGTTTCAATGTCTGTCTCAGTTTTGCAGAGAATAGAGCAGGACTAAGTTCTTCTGAAGGGCTTTCAATTAGCCCAGTATTTCCAATCTATCAAAGCAGAAGTTTATCAGAAAGAGGGGGGAAAAAAGCAGCAAACAAGTAACAATTTTATTTCAAAATCCTTAAACAACTTTTGTTACTTAGCATAGCAAGAAACATAGTTTGAATGAAGCCTAATGAACTAATTTTGATAGTCCTGTGCTTGTCAAGCATTGTTTTTTCCCTTTTAAGTCAATGCAGTGCATTGCTTTGATTTCTAGGCAGTGAGCAGAAAAGGGTGAAACATTTTAATTGAAAACTGAGCTTGTATGTTCAATATGAGGAAAAACAACCCCAACAAATCAGGGAGAAGAAAATGTTTCCTTTGCATTGCCAGATGATGAAAAGTTCTCTTCTGTGAGGAAACGATGATTTTCATTTCTCAGTACCATTATATTATGGCTCCTCACAATGCTCCAAAAATTATTTTTCCTTGACTTTGGAAGTTCACATTCTTTTTAAACCTGAAAGCATGGGATGGTAGCACAACACCTGCCACACAGGAGACTGGCCCCTGAATTTAAACTATTTGATGAAGTAGGAGCTCCTGGCATGAGGAAGGTAATTGTGTTGGTTGAAGCACAGCCCTTTGAGACTGGATAACTGATGACTGCCTTCTGCAGTCTCCTGTCAGGTGGAAGCAGAACAGGCATTACTTTACTGAGAGGAAGCATTCCAAGGGATTAATGTCCTGGTACCTGTATGAAGGGATTTGGTAAAAAGCTCTTGTCTTTTAAATTGGTAGATTTTTCTAGCTGTGTTTTATTGCTTTCACTAGAGTTTAAAACCCACAAGGCTGATGCCCAAGTTAGCCAGGACCATTTTGCACCCACACCCTTCAGCAGAAATGCTGGGATTAAGTGCATAAAGGAGGGCTTTTGAACTTTACAAAGGTGATCTTTTTTCTATGATCCTTTTTCTGTCTTCTCTTACTTGATCCTGAACCTGGGTGTGGGATAGTGACTGAGATTAGTTTTCCATGCAGAGTGGACATTTGTCATCATCTGGAAAAGCTTCCCAGCAGACAGGAATTTGGAGAGATGATGTGAGTTTGCCAATGTTTCTTTCTTCCTTGACAGCTCATCAGCCTACCCCATAACCTTTACAAGAGATTTTCAGGACAGTGAAAAGCTATGGCATAAGATTTTCTTTAATGGATTTCACTGCTGGGGCTTATTTTCACTTGTAATAGTTCAGACATCTCTCAAGCTCCAATGTTTTCTTGTCAGCTTGGATGTGAAGGCTGCTAACTTTGGTGTCCTTTTCTTCTGAGCAAGTGTGCTGGACTCAGCTAAACTTTTCATCAAAGTTGACTGATAAAAGAACAAAGTTATGAGAGCTGACACTTGGGTCTGGGATTTGGGGAAGGAAAGCAGGGGCTTTTATCCACTGGTTCTTAAAATCAATTTACTGCAATAGTTAATTCCTGTGCTTAGTTCTTTGGAGTGCTTCAGCTTCCTTCAGTGTGTGGTGACTATTTGTGCCCTCAGTGTTGCACAGGCACATAATAAGAGACCAGTGAAACCACAGAGGGCATGAGAGGAGCTGGAATACCTCAGGACTCATGGTTTTATAATGTGAAAGAAGGTGTGTGAATGCAGGTGCAGTCAGGTGAAGAGGAACAGGAGGAAGGAAAGAGATAATGAAGGAGTAGTTACAGTAACACAAAGGGGAGTGGATGAAATGATCATGCACAAAAGTGGAAATGTGTCTACAATGGCAGAGGAAGCTTCAGCTCTCTTATGGGCACTGGAAGAGGAAGACTCTTTCTTGCCATGATTACCCATTTAATACAGAAGGAAAAGTCATCCAGGATGAATTTTAGAGAATGATAATGTTTTGCTGAACAAATCTTAAAAAAGGTGTTCGTTTGAAATGGTGTAAATTTGAGCTGATCACACAAATACAAAAATATAGTCTACAAAGTTACAGATTTGATGCACTGAAAAACTAGACTAGCAAATTGCTTTTAAAAGCTGTTATATATATAATGGATATGTCTTCAGAATAATAGAATAGGTTTATTAGATCAAGTTATGTGCTGTCCATTTTTTTGCTGGTGATAAAAACTTCTAAGGATTTCCTGTTTATTTAGTATTTCTCTGTGACTTCTCACAATATTCTCACTACTGTGCAAATAGAATTAATATAGGCATTTTGTTCCATCTTCTGTATAGCAAACAATAGCAGGATCCAGTACTGGTGAACAAATACAGAAAACAGGCCATTCTCAGATTTCTTAACACATAACTAAATAAATCTTTTCCATGTAAAGCAATTCAGTAGAAGAAAGATTTAATGGTGCCACTGCACATACCAGTAATAGTGTCTTGGAGACTCAGCATCTGACAGGTGTGCTGGTTTTGGCTGGGACAGTTATTTATCTTTGTGGTAGCTGGCACGGGGCTGTGTTTTGGATTTGTGGTGGGAACAGTATTGGTAACACAGGGATGATTTAGCTGTTCCTGAGAAGAGCTTGCACAGAGCCAAGGCCTTTTCTGGTTCACACATCTTCTCCCCCCACCCCACCAGTGAGGAGTCTGGGAATGCACAAGGAGCTGGGAGGGGAAACAGCAGGGACAGCTGACAGATGACCAAAGAGACGTCCCCTACCCCATGGCATTGTGCTCAGGATATAAAACTGGGGGAAGAAGAAGGAAGGGGTAGGGGATGCTCACAGTGATGATATTTGTCTTCACAAGTCCCCATTACATGTGATGGAGCCCTGCTCTCCTGGAGATGGCCGAACACCTGCTGCCCATGGGAGTGGGGAATGAATCCCTTGCCTTGCTTTGCTTGTGAGCATGACTTCTGCCTTACTCATTAAATTGCCTTTATCTCAACCCATGAATTTTCTCACTTTTATGCTTCCCATTCTGTTCCCCAGTTCTGGGAGAATGATTGGCTGTGTGGGGGCTAGTTCCTTACAGGGTTTAAACCACAGCACAGGTTGACCTTGACTTTCAGCAATAAGCTTCTTTCAAATAAATATCACTTTCCCCAGAAAACACAGACAAAAAGTCAAAACCCAAATGCATGAACAAACAGAAGTCTTGAGTAATTGTATTTCAGAAATGCCATGAGTGTGTTCAACAAGTATATGACAACATGCAGGTTTTGTCATGATTTGATAGTATTGAAAGCTCATAACATGAACCAGGAAAGTTTTGAAGTACTGCCTCTAGACACAGCTTGTTATTGAAGCAACATATTACTGCAGCTCAGCAAGAAACTCCTCTATTGAACTCCTCTGCTCTAAGTTCCCCAGACAAATAAGCAGCAGCTGGACCTGGGATGGGCCTTTCACATGCTGGAGAACATGCCTGCTTTCACCCAGCTAAGGCAGGAGCATTAGTGCTCTGCAGCAGCTGGGAAAACACGTGTGTGCTGCCAATTAGGAAACCTTTCAAAGTGAGGCTTTGCAGCTCATCTGTGATCTGCAGACCTCGGCCTGGGAACCATTATTCCCTACTAATGGCACCTGTGGGCCAGGAGGGATGGGAAACTGGGGTTTGAGGGAGCAGAGTCTATTAAATGCTATGGCAACAGGTAGCAAAAGAGTGTTTTCTCTCTCTCCCTAATTAGTAGCTGTTAGCATCTGGAGTTGGCTGTTGATGGATATAATTTGCTGTCCATCATGTGATGGTGCAGGGATCAGTGAAGGATGATGCAAGGACTAGTCAAGAGGTAAAAGAAATATTAGGGGTTAGCTTCTCTATACATGCTTTGCAATACCATGTTTAAAATAAAATCATGCTCCTGGAGTAAATCATGCCTTGGAATAATGTACTTAACGTTGCACTGTTTTCTACCCTGTCTTAATTGTTTTGGTGATGTGCTTTGCATTCCTTTGGAAGAAAATACACACTGGTCTTTTCACTTGTTTGACATTTCCAGAAAATGAAATTTCCTGTTGAAAAGAAAATTCCTATGGTAGATCTGAGTAAAATCTTTCCACTTATATGAGTGATCTGCATTCCCTGGAAAGGAGCATGCTTGTGGTATGCTGATAGAGGGTTGGGGAAATACCCTCAGGTGTGGGATTGCCCCTGTCCACAGGGAGAAGGGTCCACGCAATCAATAGAGTGGAGTCATGGTGAAGTCTTTCTTCTGCCAAAGCTGAACGTTTTCAAACCACCATCTTTCTATTCTATATGGTTATTATTAAATAAATTTGACCTTTAGGGTTCAAATTTGTTTGGAGAGAGAGAGAAGAAAATGTATCTGAAGACGTAGTGTGTTTGCAAATATGTTTCCTCATTTCCTGAGGAAACCAAGATAAAAAGAAGAATTTCAGTTTAAAATATTGCATATATTTGGTGTGTTTGAAGGCAGGAGTGACATTAGACCATTATGCTCAATTGCATTGATATTTTATGCTTGGTTGTATTAATCTCTCTCATTCAGTGCTTGGTTACTACCACAATCCACAATTTCCTCACTGACTGGCTGGAGAAGAAAAAGGAGCTGACACCAAGACATGTCAAAGGAAAGATCTGTCAGCTGAAACCCTGCCCAAAACCATTTTCTGTACAAAATAAAATGGGGTGGTTGCTATTCATTAGTGAAGTACCAGAGTTTGCCAGGTATGATCCTGACAGGCTACAAAAAGAGCAATTATAGCTGAGCATGTCTGGTGGTCCCAAGAATGTTCAGCCTTCTGCCTGCTGCAGTAGCCAAGAGACAGCAGTGCAAGTTAGTCGTGTTCCTTTGCAAGACTTTACAGAAACCTGTGCATTTTATACGATCCTAATCTGCAAAAAATTACTCATGGCTTTGTTTCTATTGTTGTAAGAAATTCCACTAATACATATACATATTTGCAGAGTGTAGATGTCTCATGATATATGCCAAGTACAGCCCCCCAAGTTACATCAGCTCTTTGTCATCAGCAGATGGAGAATGTCTAGTGATTGTATAAAAACTGTTCTGATTATTCATGTATATAACATTTTCTTTCTTTGCATAATGTGAGTTTGGATGAATGATGCAGCAGCTCTGCAGGAACTTACATATTATGAGGAGCTGTAAGAAATAGAAATTTCTTCTAAAACCAGAAGTCATAGTTTATTTATTAGGTAAACAATATGGTTTAATAGAAGGAGGGCTTTTCCATTTTTAATAGTGCCTAAATAGACGTTCCAAATTTCAAATGCCATCGACTTTGCAAAAATAGATTTTAATTCCTCTCTTTGTTTTCAGTTTGTGTACCAGCTTGACCCTGAAGGCCTGAAAAAGACTTTAAACTATTTTTTGAAAATGCAGACAAAATTATAAAAGCTATGAGATCTAGGTGATGATGGGCATTTGAAAATCCCACTAGATACCCATCTGTGTTTTTAGGCACCTGGAACAGAAATTCATCTCAAACTCTGCAAAACTATCAGTTGCTCATTGGGAATTTGTGACAGCAGATTTAGGGATCTGCAGGTGCACTAATAAGAAATCAGCATGATCTGCAGCAGACAAAGAGCTGTGTTATACAGAAGCTTTAAACTAGGGTAGGCTGCAGGAATGACTCAAAGCAAATGACTTGTGAAGCCTGAGGAACAGGAGCTCCAAAAGGACCATAGGGGAATATCTGACTGGGGGAGTTTTGGTTATCATTACTGTTTGGTGCGTATGTTTTACAAAAGATAATTTATTTTTTTTCCCAAGCCCAGATTCAGCTGTTCCACAAATGGCAGTGGATTAAACCCCATTGACACACGTGATAAAGCAATGCTGAAGTAATTGCTTGGGATTCAAGCATTGTCTGTGAGACATACAGATTATAGAAAGGAGAAAAAAATTTATACAAACCACACAAAAATAGTCTTAATCACTATACTGGCTTTTAGTGCCCAAATCCTTGAGAAGGAGAAGAATGGCAGACAAAGGGCAAATTAAATGAAGGTGAAATAACACAAAATTAATCCTTATGTTTTCCCTTATCTCCAAGTCCTGCCTGTCATTTTTCTACATTAAAAATGTATTTTTGAAGTACCAATTCATTCAACAGATACATGAAATGTATATCAAAGGTAGCCCAATGCTTTGCAGGACTAAGATATTCCCAGCTGCAGGATTTTTCTGGTTGAGATTATGGAAATTCATTTGTGCTGCATTTTTACCTCAGTGGCCCACTATACATCCACCACTCTTTTAGTCTGTAAGAACAATGACACTCATTTTATGAGAATGAGGTTGTAAATCACTTGCTTTTTTCAGTCTTTTACCCCAGAATTCTCTGACAGATTGGACAGAGTTGGGCCTTGAGGATTCTACTTCACCTCAATCCCTAAGAGCACTGCTGGTATGTTGTTGGTTTTTCTTTGCCTGTGTGTTTAAGATAGTTCTTCTCAATGTCCAGTCATTCTCACTGAGCTGTGGTCTTTAAAATTCATGCAGAAACCAATTATCTCTTGCCTGGAATGACATACAAGTTTGAAAAGCAGTTTTGGATTTCCTTCATTAATATATTCTCATGTGGGTTTTAAAAATCGTATTTAAAGCAGAAGCCAGATTAGTGAAAGACAAATAAAAGATCTCAAAATCTGGCCTGCATTTACATTACCTTTAAAGGGTTTTCTAAAAGATGATGGTTTATCAATATCCAAGTTGTCAGTCATGCCAAACAATGAAAGGCAGAGAACAGTCCAAGGTAGAGAAAATTTGGTAATTGTACAACCATGAATAATAACATTTATTGTTATTTTGAGAGATACTTAGATTATTTTTTTGCTTTTTTTTTGTGAAAGTAAACATACAGAATCTGAGCCAGGTTGTGCAGAGTGTTATTTCTTCTTAAGTCAACAATTTTTTTATAGAGACCATTATCCTACCTTCTTTGTTATTTTGTAGATGGAAATGATCAAACTTTGTTTTAATTCAATCAGAATGGCACAGCTGTCTATATAGGGACTGAATATATGATAGATGTTTTAGAGGAGCACACATGTAGTCAGTGTGAGAGTGGTACTGGCCATTTATTACCATTTTTTATTTACTGTATAATTTTGATATGTTCTGCTCTGCAGTTGTTGGTAGATAAGCAATGGCACAGTGCATTGTGATGCACAAAGGCATGAACATTTTAATAAAGGAGTATTGTGGTTGTTACAGTCTTCGTATATTTATTGAGTATTAGAAAAACAGGAATGGGAGACCTGTAGCAGGCCTCAGTCAATCTGGAAAGTCAAATTCTGTCCTTTTGAAGAATTTTAATGGCACAGAGAAGTGATGGAATCACCCAAAAATACCTAGATGTGGCCCATTGGGATGCGGTTTAGTGGTGAACAAAGTGATGGGGGTTAACAACTGGGTTCTATGCCCTTAGAGGCCTTTTCATACCTTAATGACTCTTTCTTGAACTGCAGAGACATTTTTTGCATTCCATTCACTTGATCTTGTTAATTATTTTTGTTTCTAAACAGAAATGAGAAGTGGAACAGTTGTTTCTTAGCATTATATGACTGTAAACATTAGTCTTCCCTGAGGAGTATCTAAGCTGTCTTGACCAGGATCTGAGGATACTGTCATCTCTGCTGCATCAGCCAAAATGAAAGCATGTGCCTTGTGTCTGCATGGGGAGAGGAATTTGCTGCTGCAAGTCTCCTCATGAGAAGAGGAGGAGTTAGAGAGAAGCAGGGATGGCTGGAGAAGGATGGAGGAGAGAGGAGAAGCAGCAAGTGGAGTGAGAAAGTTTTGAGTGTACAGCCCCAGAGGAGCTCTCAGAGAGCTTTGTGGCTAAATGGGAGCAGAAGTGGCTCCTAACATTTCCTGGAGAGAATTCCTCCAGGGAAGCAGTGTACAGGCTGGGCTTCTGCACCAGCTGCTGTGCCAAAGGTGGACACAGCTGCAGATGTATCACAGCCAGGGCATCTGGAGTGCTTAGACCACAGCTGATCTCCTGGGGCCTTCTTGAGGAGTTATTAGCTGGGTTATTTCACAAGTGCAATGCACCTGGAGGCTGATTTCTCGTCACGTGGTATTTTTTAGTATATTTGGAAATTTTTGCTTAAGCTCTCAGGTAACTCTGATTTAAAATGGAGGAACTGGCAGATTTTCAGCCCACCTGGGTATGTGGTGATGCTTTCAGGCAGGCACTTGTGTGATTTCAGTTGATGGCCAGCACAGCAGAGATGACCATCCATGTTCTTCCTGCAGGCACTGCAGTGCCTCCAAGGGCCCTCATGTATACTCACAAAGTTACAGAATCATTTTGTTTGGAAATGACCCTCAAGGTCATTGAGTGCAGCTGTTACCAGCATTACCAAGCCCACCACGGCTCTAACCATGACATCTTCATATCTTCTAAATACCTCCAGGGATGACAATCCCACCACTTTCCTGGGTAGCCTGTTCCAATGTTTGACAGCACTTTCAGTGAAGAAATTTTTCCAAATATCCAATCTAGACCTCCCCTGGTGTTACTTGAGGCCATATCCTTTTGTTCTGTCACTTGATACTTGGGAAGAGGTACCCATGTGTTTCACTTACCTCATTGCTAAGAATCTCAGTGCTTTTCCTACTTCCATCCTGCTGCAAGCCATCTGGGCTGCCAAAAAGTCTGATATCCATCCCAGAAGCAAGCTAGCAAGGACTTTCTTGCATTTGTCCTGTTGGTAAGTGGTCTGCAACATCTCATCTGTAAGAGTATCATGCAGACTTTAATGAATGATCTTGGGGCTGGATGAGGTTTTCTATGTCCGCTCTGACTCCCTGCAGCAGTGCAGGTGAGCAGGCTGAGGTTTGCAAGACCAAAAGTAGATGAATGATGTGAGAAGCAGAACAAGCCATGGAGCTCACAGCAAGGGAGTGAATATGTCATTGCCAGAGTCAAGCAATTAGCTGATTTCAGGCACTTTTTAACTGGTGCCAGCTACATTTTGTAGTTAAAAACTGCTTGAAAACATTTTAGTGGGGCCAAGTCATTCCCCAAACTTGTAATGATAGATGCTGAGGTGCTAATTTGCAGAATGCAAAGTGGAGCCAGATGACTTCTGGTTGAGAAGATACTTTGCCTCATTTTTGGTTCCCATCAGGGTCTGTATCTCAGCATCATATCTTGCTCTCTGCAAGGTAGCTGCATTAGACAATTAAGGCACAACAGTTTGGCATCAACTAGGACCAGCATCATAGCAGAGGTCTGCAATCCCATATGCCATCTGTTCTGCTCTCTTCAAAGTTTTTGGCTTTGTTATAACTTTGGCAGTCAACTCAAAAAGGAAATGGTTATTGAAATCTGAAATTAAATTTCTTGCCAGCAGACCACTGCTTGTTTGACCTTGAAATACTCAAAAAATCTCTACTCTGATCCCAAGAAGTGTAGGTGTAATGGGAGTAAAATAACTGTGGTATAACACAAATGGAGTGGACATATATTTGTACCTGCAGCACTTTTGTGACAAGACTGGAGGAGGAGGAGGAGCAGGTTAGTAGTAAGGAAAGGATATCACCAAGTCAGGAGAACAGAAAAGCAATGGAGATAGACTTATTGTTAATGCAGACTGAAATGAAATCCAGACAAATCTGTGAAACATTTTCCTTTTCCACGTGTCTCAATACTCTCCATGTTTCTGTTTCAAGAAAACACTTTACACATCTCTATATTATACTCCTATCAAAAGTGCAGGATAGTAATCACTCATCTGCAAAAAACATGGAAATTGAATAATTAATGACAGGTTAAAAGATTGGGTTTTTTTATCCTCAGTTAGTCCTGGACATCTCTGGGTTTTTCCTTTTTTTTCCCTGTTTTGTACATATATGTTTCGTTTTGTACATAGTTTCCCTCCAACCACGAGGGCAGAAAATAGTAGAAGTAGAAACATTAATAGTGCAGGCTGAAATTAAATCCAGTCTCTTGCTGTATGAGGGTCTCTGTATTGCTAACATGGTCTACAAGATCCTCACCCAAGTCACAGGGTTTTTTTGGCTGTTATTTTATTTATCCTGAGCTGACATTCCCTTATGGTGTTTTCTTTAAAGCAGAAGAGACACTGAATTATAAACTTTAACAAAACACAACACACCTTCTCCCTCTCCCCTGAAAAGTTTACAAATTGCTAAAGAATGTGAAAAAAAAGTTGTAGGTTGGTTTAGACCAGAGAACCAGTTTCACTTTTATAAGACAAATCACAGTGTTGTGTGTACATGTGATGAGATGTGAATTGCCTCAGGGACTGTTTTCACCATTCTTCAACCTGATCCTGCACAAAGGGCATGGGATGGCATCACAGAAGACTTGACTCTATTCTGATTGTATTTAGCTGAAGATACAAGCATGCTCATGCTCACTGATTTTTCCTGCATTTTAAAGTTTTTTACTCCTATTACTTAATTTCTAGGACCTTCACTGTGCAAAATCAAGTCTTACATGCAATGTCATGAGTATTATTTCAGGTGTGAAACCAGAATATATTTTAAATATCTTAACATGCCGCTGAAACTCAAAACATAAAACTTATGTTTAAATATAAGGGAAGGAAAACTGCAAGGGCAAATAAAACACAGCTCAGCAGATTTTTCAGAACCAACCTGCCTAAGTAAGAGACCTAGAATAGCTGTTTCTCCCACATCAATTTTTTTAAGGTTTATAGAATGTGTTTTTCAACTTTGGATGTCTTAACTCAAAAACATTCAGAAGAGACTCACTTTTGCCTCTGGTTGATTTTTAGTTCCATACTGCATTTTTTTGTAGAAAGGGAGTTTCTTTTAGTAGAGATAATTAGTATTATCTTGATCTAATAAATTTAAAACAAAAAAGAAAGTTCTTAGAATGATTTTTTTTCTTGCTTGATGCCTGAATTTATCAGATTTAGAAGCCAAGAGAAAAATTTCTTTTGAACACAAGTCTCCATTCACATTTTGTCTCTAGACAAGCAGCAAATCAGGAAAATAAGGAGGTGACCAGCATGAAAGAGCAGGAAACTCCTGAATAAGTGCAACAGATAAGGGTGTGGAAGGAAGAAATAGGAACATCTGCCTAGGGGTAATAGGGAGATATTGCCTGAGCCTGCAGGGATGGAATTAAGAAAATTAAACTGCAGCTGAAACTAACAAGGGATATAGATGTAAGTTGGTAGCAAAAAACCCCCAAATGAATTAAAATGGGAACCCCACTGTCTCAGTGGAACAGGAAACACAGTGTCAAGGATGCATGGTAAAGACTGAGATGCTAAATTCCCTTTTTTTTGGCCTCATTTTTTACTGGAAAGATTTGCTGGAGGGACTTACAGGCTTTGGTGGAGAACTTGAACTTGATTCAGCAGTGAGTCCTCAAAGAGCAGCCCCATACAGGCTGTGCTAGCAAGAGTGGAGCCAGCAAGACTGGAAAAAAAAGCTGTTTTCTGCCCACACTTAGTACCAGTGAGACCACAGCTGCAGTCCTGGATCCAGTTTTACAGCCTCAAGTATGAGAAAGATACTGACAGGAAGAAGAGAATTCTGGAGAGAAGTAATACCAGGCACCAAGATCAGCTCATTCACTTTACCCTTAGGCCCTCAAACATTGCTTCAAGAACAAACATCCCTTCAGGCATTTTCACAGCTGGAAGAACAGCATGCTCCCCAATATGCTGTAGGAGTCACCATGAAGAAGAGATTCTAAATAGTTACCAACAAATCTAAGAAAACTTCATCACCTGGATTGAAAACCTAGAATACCTATTGATTTCCACCACAGCTTCATTAATCACTTTCTGTAAAACACTTATTTCCTGGTCTCAGGCAGCAGCTTAAAGAACAGATGGAATGCACACAAAACCAAGATCAGTGCACCCACCTCTGCAATAATTTATCCACCAATCAATAATTTAAAACAAAGCAAAAATGTTGGGGTGTACACTCAGAACCTGAAATGCCCATGTATTAACTTTGAGAAAATATACATTTACCCAAACCCACCCCCTCTCCAATGAGCTCCCAAAAAAAGGATTATCACCTGTAAGGCAATTCTATGAAATGTACCCCACATGTAACCAAACCACAACATTATCATATACAAACTGTCTTCATTTAAAAAATTACATTGATCGTATGCAGCTACCTGTGTAACATCCCAGCCTTGAAAATAACTGAATTATAATCCACACTTGAAGAAAGTTGGCATTTATTTCCTCTATTGGAAAATAAATTGGCAGCACATTCCCTCCCACCCTCTCCACCCCCTCCAGTCTCACTCAGCTCATTGCCCAAAGAAAACTTCCTGGCGATCAACATGCACCACTGGTTCAAGGCATTGTTCAGGAAGACTGGGAAATTTGGCAGGAGGTGCACTTGGCTAAGCAAGGAGCTTCTTAATGAACTAAAATGCAAAGCACGTAAGAAGTGGAAACAAGGGCAGACAACAAATGAAAAGTACAAAAGTACTGCTCAGACATGTTGGGACAAAACCAGAAAGACTAAAGCCCAGTTGGATTTAAAACTGGACAGGAACATAAAAGCTAACAAGATGTGATTTTACAAGCACGTCAGGAGTAAAAAGAAACTCAGACAAAATGTGAGTCCATTTCTGAATGGAAGAAAACCTAGTGATGGACAGTATGGAAAAAGCTGCTCAATGACTTTTTGTCTCAGGGAAAACCTGCTCCCAGATGTCTGCACGCACCAGTGCTGTATGAGAAGCCAACAGTGTATTAAAATTCATAGGGCTGTATGGGACTCCTCAACAGGTGCTGAAAGATATGGCTGATATGCTTGTGAGGCTTCCCATAATCTTTGAAAAATCATAGTCTTTGAGGGAGATCCCTGATGACTGGGCTGATATGACCCCCAGCTTTAAGAAAGACAAGAAGCAGGATCCAGATAACTGCAGGCTGATCAGCCTCACTTCAGTCCTCAGAAAAATAAAGAGCACAACCATTTCTGAACACAGGAATGACAGGTAGCAATGAGGAGCAGTCAACAGATTTATCTGAGCAAATCACAGTTATGGAGATCAGCTTGGACTGAGCACTGGCCTGCATTAAAAGATCACAGCTAGCAGAGTGTGGGTGGGCAGGTGATGATTTCCCCCCTTTTTACTCTTGTGAGGGCACATCTAAAACACCAGTTTGATGATGTCTACACCCACAGTATGAAAAGCCCCTGACATATTAAAGTGCATTTTGGGAAGGGTCTCCAGAATGACTGGGAGGATCATGGCCCAGAGAATAGAAGGCTACAGGGAAGTCTGATTGTTGTTTTCTACCATCTAATAGGTAAGTATAAAGAAGGCAAAGACTTCTTGAAAGTTCCTGGCAAAAGTACATGCTATAGAGATAGCAATTTTGGTCACTGGAATTATCAGAAATATACAAAGCTCAGTTGGGCACATCCTTGAGCAATCTGATCTCACTTTTGAAGTCAGCCCTGCCTTGAGCAGGACCCTAGACACTACAGTCTTGAGTTCACGTTCAACCAAAACCCTCCAATATTTTTATGATGCTGTGTTTAGACAAGCTGATTCCTTCTGTAGTGGTAGAACTGGTGATGTGGATACTGAGTGGTGCATGTGGGCTTGTACCCTTCCTGTCTGGAAGCTGAAGAATAGGCTGGACAAATGGACTCCTAAATGAACTGAAGATTGCCTGGGCCACCAGGCTGAAAAGATAGTAATCAATGTCTCAAGGTAAAGACAGCAGCCAGCAGAGTGCTCAAATGTTTGATAATGAGGCTTAAACTGTCCAGTATCTTCACCAGCAGAATGGATGATGATGCAGAATGCACCTCCTAAAATCTGTGGAAGTTTTGGTGGAGTGCTCCATGACAGTCCTGAACCTGCAGTATATGGCCAACAAAAAAAATTGGAGGAACTGAGTTTGTTTAGTCTGCTATAGAGGACCCATAAAGGGAGAATCTGAGAGTAGTCTACAACAGCTTGAAGGGGAATTGCCAAGCCAACCGAGCCACAGTCTTCTAGCAGACAGTAGGTGGCATAAAAACATGCAATGGCCACAGATCTAAAGATTCAGAGTAGACATCAAGAATGACATTCATTAGGAGCATAAGACAGCAGTGGAACACGCTTCTCAGAGAGATTTGAATATCTGTCTTTGCAAGTATTTCAATACTTGCTTGGATAGACAGAGCCACAAAGCGTGATTTGGTGCTTGCCATAACATCTGCTTAAGGAGGATTTTGGACTAATTGAGCACTCTTCCAATCAAAATTCCCATGGCTCTGTGAGCCATGCTGCTTCTGAGCAACACCTGTGAGACCTGCCAACATATCTCCACGTCCATGATGTTAAATGCACCCCTATAGAGGCTTCAAAACCTCTGATTCCTGCACAAACACATCCCAGGACACACTGTGCACTGTCCAGTGAGGCAGCTACCAGGCTGTTTCCATGGCAGTAAAAGTGCAATAACCACACACTGGAAAAACTCACTGAGATGAACAGTAAAAGACAGAAGCTTCCATGTAGCAGAAGCTTGGTTTTGGTTTGGTTTGTTTTTTTATTTTCTTTCATGAAATAGCAGTTTTACATGTGCCTGCTCAGGCCTAAACATCCAGGGAGATGTGCAAAGCACCTTCAGAAGAGGAGTGTAGGAAGTAAAATACACACCCCAGCTGGACACTAAAAATTACAGAATAAATAGAGAGATTGGCTTTATAGCACATTGTAATTCCCTCCCGAGCCCCCTCTATCTTCCACAGGCAATTAATTACCTGTCTTTTTCCCTTTTTGCCAGTAGGAGCCAATGACCTTCCCAACTTTTTCATTGCTCACACCACCCGTATGCTCCTCAGGTACCCTCCACTTTCTTGCCCACACAGTCTAACTATTTAACATAATCATGTTAACCTCAAACCACTGTTACCTTTGACACTGAAGATGCTGCAATAATTTCAGCTTTGAAAAATGGCTCTCATAGCTGAAAGGCTGTCTGCTTTGTCCAACTATCTACTGGGTCTAAGAAAAGATATTATATTCCCCCTCAAACCTTTCATCAGTTATATCAATAGATTGTCATGACTGAACAATAACGCCACTTTCCTGAATGAAATAATTTGAAAGAACCATGTTTCCAAAAAAAAAAAAATTATAATACTCTCTTCCAATGCCCCCTGTTTCTATATGTGGAGGTGCATGCCCAGACTCTGCCTGTAAACTTAATTTTTCAATTGAGCCAGGTAATATAAAACCAAGTTTAATTTACTCCAATTTGGAATGCTGCAGGTCTTAATCCTGATTTAGGTCAAAACTTACTTCTTACAATCTGCTGAAGGCTGATGTAAGTCAGCCTTTGAAAGTTACCTGTTTGTCTTTATGAACTGCATCAATCTCACACTCCTCAGTCCAAACACAAGACTATGTTGTAGCAGATTTCTGTGCTCTTGGAAATTGCAGAGCTGAGCAATTTATACTAGTCAGATGATCTGTCAAATCTGTATTCTTTAGGGCTAGTGATCTTGATTGACAAGGAATCTTAAAACATTTAATTTTTAATTTTTTTCTTATTTTAAATCAGCTCATTAGCTAGTTGCTGGAAATGCAAGGGAGCTTCTGAGGCCAAAAAGGAATCACTGTTGTCTCTTGATGGACTGCATCCCATGTCATAGACATGTCATTTCAATGCAAGACTAATTTAAAATGAAAATCTGAATATTGTTCTAAAAGGATTGAAGCAAAGAGTAGTTAAAATACACTAAATTCTGCAATTTTTGTGCTTGTTTATGAACCAATTATAGTCTTGCCAGAAGCCAGCATCGTCTTTGGAGTTGTTCTGTATTTTCACTTTCAGCAGTTTCACTGTAGGTCAGAGTTCACTGTAAGCTGCTCCACTGTATAATGAACCAAGCCAGAGGGGTTGGCTTAGTAGTCTCAGTATCAACTTTGAAATATCCAGACACCCTGGAAACAAAGGTTTAAATTCCAACAGGGCTGACTCAACCCTTCTACTTTTTGAGGCAGATAAATGGTGTGCAGTGCACTAGACTATCTATGGACCTCTCAGGTAAGGTGAGACCTGAAAAAGAGACATGCAATCTACTCTGCACACATGAAAGGGCTTACTGCCTTTTTCTCAAGGACAAGCTTGTTTCAAATCCATGTCCAAAAGTTTTAAGTTCCAAGAGTGGTGCAGTTCAACCTGTATTGCTTTTTCTGAGTGGCTGTTACCCCCTGAGTTAGAGTGAGACTGCACTTCAGCTTGATCCAAAACCCATCAAAATTAAGGTTGTTCTTTTAACCTTTATATTGATTTTTTTTGGCATTACACCTTCCATTACACTCCAGGTTTCCCCCCCCCACTGCCCCCAAATATTATGAAAGACAATCCCTATGGTACAGTATATCAGAAGTAAAAATGCATGTGTAATACCATATATTCATGACCTCTTAGATATGCAACTGTGCACACACCTAATATGAAAATGAAATCAAACAAATGTGATTCAGCCCTTCCAGATACCTCAGCCCACTTGTCCCAGTTGTGTTGCATATTAGCATTCATCTCACAGCGATTTGCCTACAGAAATTTTTCAAGATGAAAGTTTGATGCATAAGAAGAATCTCAGGACAGAGCGGTTCCCTTAGCAACCTTGCAGCCAGCTCCAGCAGCCCTGACCCAGCTACAAAGCCCTTCACAAGCAGAGGAGACACACTTAATGACAGCTGGATGAAATTTGGGAGTGCTGATAAACTGCCTTCTTATCTGGAAAACACCTTTGAGGAATATTATCTTTATTGACTTGCTTTAAAAAAAAAGTCCACAAACTGCTGCTACAAATTAGTACACAATAATAAGCAGCAATACCAATTTATTAGTGTGCCCTCCCTCTCCACCAGCAAAGCACCTGGGGCACTGAGTAACAGAGTAAAAATAAACACAGCATAATTAATTAACACTGATTACACTTCCTCCCCTCTAGACTTCTCAAACATAGCTGTTTAGTCCTGCCTGTCTCACCCATGGCTCTCCCCATGCCACCTGCACCAGGTAGCCTCTTGCCTCATCCCCAGATCTCCATTTCCTCTGCAAGCTCTGGCCTTGCTCCATCTTGTGTCTCAGAGTCAGTGCACAACTTTATCCTTTTCCTATTTTTGTACCTGCCTTCCCTCTTCTTCTCCTATTTTATGAAAAAATAGGCCAGTTTTATCTTTTGTTGGACAGGGAAATCAATTATGGGTAGGACTGAACTGGAATAGCAAGGAAATATTTAGGCAACAACATGGGCAAATGCTGCTATGATATCCCAGGTCCTTCTTTCTGCAATGCTGAAAAAGTATCATTATCAACTTTTGGCTTTTAATGACATATTTATATGATGTATCTGGGCCAGATCTGAGCCTCCTGGTTGACTTCTGCATTGTCTAAATTAAGAAAAATAAAACATCTCTACAGAGAGGTTGATGACATTGGCCTCTCTGGTCAGTTACAAGGTGCCACCTTCCAGCCAATTCACAAATTCACATTTCATTGTGAGTTTTGTAAATCTTCCCAGCTTCACCCTAGGGCTGACTCATGGACAAAGGCAAGCTTTAGCAGGTAGGGATTGCTGCAGAAATTTTTTGATGTGGTGGTGAATGTGTATGGGGAATACAAGGGAGGTTGAGGAGAGCTTTGCCTGACACAACACAAGGAAAGCCATTTTCTTTAGGTCAAGGTAATCCCTTTCCATCGTCAAGATAATACTAAAAATTTAAGATTATTAAATTGCTATGTGTCAGGAAAAAAAGGCCTTTAGCATCCTAACTTTCTCCAGTGTGCTCCTTTTCATGCTTAACTCCTGTCACCACATACCAATCTCCTCAAGGATTAACCAGCAAAATCCCCACTGAAGACAACTGTGCCAGTGCACAAACCCATGGGCAACTGGCAATGCCTTCCAGACTCTTAGAAATAAAAATAGGAGAGAAAAATTGTGGAAATTTTGTTATACATTATAATAGCTATTGCATGATGTAAACAGCTACATGTTGCAAGAAATTGGAATGAAGCTTGTAGTTACCTCCATTGCATTATTCATATTACTATTAAGAGAGAATTATAATGAAAAAATCTTAGCAAGGTTTATAAAATTCTGGTGGGGATGGACCTCCTGTCCTCCAAGATAAAAGTTACATATGTAAACAGAAAATCTGCATGTCAAAGAGAGATATTCCCTTTCACAGCTTGTGTTAGGCAGGAGACTGTAGAAGTTGTGGCTGAAAAATGAGCACTGTGTACTCGTGCAAGACTGTGGCTGGAGATGTGACAGTGCGTGTGACAGCAGCCTCAGCATTCCTTCACGCTGGGGTGAGCATCAGCCTTCTTCCCACAAATTTGAGGGCATTGTTTGTGGAAAAGATGAGATTTTTTAGGACAAATATGCTCAGCCTAAACCACTCATTCTAAACCTCAGTTCTGTATCTGTACATGTTAAAAAACGGATATTAATAAGTTTAGATTAAATGCTCATAAATAGATCAAATTTGCTTCCAGATCCATTAATGTTATTTAAAGTGATTTCTCAGCTCACTTGACAGTCTCCAAAGCTAAAAGATATCCCTTATTGTATGCAGATACACATCATAGTTTATAATTTCAAATAATCTGTTCACCTTCAGATCAGCTGTGCAAAATTCAGGCGCAGCAGAGGAGGTGGCTGTACAATCCTGATGGACCCTGGCTGCTGCAGCTTTGGCACAAGTGCTGGTTTCTATCCTGTCCTTTCTCCTGGGAGGGATGGGAATAGGCTGAGCTACCCTCAGAGCAGACATCTCTCTCCCTGCACAGCTGGCTGGGTCAGGGTGTGGTGCTGGCAGGGATTTCTCCAGGATGGAGAGAGAGAGAGGCGTGTCACTCTCCATGTCTTTACCTTCTCCCTCTTCTCCATGCCAGAGCACAGATTCATGGGGAGAAGGGAGGAAGAGACAGCAAACCTATATCAACTCCCAGCACCATCAAAAATCTTCTGGAGCCTCTGGAAACCACTGAAACTTTGCAGGCTTTTGCATCATTCAGTCCAATTCCTTCCCTCTCACCTCCCCAGATACTGCCAATTCCTGCCCTGATATCTCTGCCCCAGCCAACATGTGCCTTTCCACACAACCACTGCACCTGGGTGCTGGTTTCACAGAGGGTTTGCCTGTGCATGGGACATAAATATTTCTGACCTCTCAGCAGAGCTCTCTATCCCATCCTCATCACATCCCTATGATGTCTCAGCTCTGACTGTGCTCTGCCAGCCCAAGCTCTTGCTGAGAAACCACAGGGACAAGTGGGAGCTGTCAGCTGTGCCCCAGCCCCACAGCACCATCCTGCCAGCTCTGAAAAGCTGACAAGAGCTCTGGCCATGAAAACCACTGCAAAAAAAGAATTTACAGTCTTGGCAGACAGGTTGAGCAGAGGTGTGTGAGGAGGGAAACAGGAAAGCAGAGAGAAGAAAAATGACAGCCCAACACAAAGGACATCAGTAATGTCTTCAGAGTTAGATGTGCTGAGATGGACCTGCATCTCAAAAAGGACAGGGTATGGCTGGGGGACCCTGATTCACAGAATGCAGGGCTGCAAGATTTTGTGATAAACCACACTATCCTCAAAAATGTTTAATTTAACTCTGTAAGCACGTAGCTCAAAAAAAAAAAACCAAAAAAGAAACCAGTCTGAGTAAAACATTAAGACACATTGAATATGAATCCCTCTGAATTTATAAGCCCTGACTGTTGGAAATTTTAGACAGGGATGTGTCACCTCTGAAGCAGGCCAAAATAATTATAGCATAAATGGTGAAGTATATATGGGATATTAGAAAAGGCATCCTTGCTAATACAGTGCAGCTCTAAATTCAAATTGATTGAAGAATTTAAGAATTTAAAATTTAAGAATTTAAAAATTGCAATTTTTCATTGAATGGAAATTGAAAGGAAAAAAATGTATCTTTCTCAGATTCCCAGTTTTGTGTTGTTTTGCTGATTAGAAACAGCCCAATTTGTTTTATGATACCATTTCTTACAGTACCATGAGGTCCCAATAAACATTTTAATAAACATCATAACCCAAGGACTCATCATCTCTGGTTATGCCTCCATAAAAATTTATGACAGCATCATTCTGTCAGGGTTTCTGACTGAAGAACTTAACTTAGATGGTTATTTATGAATTTTGGCTGGGGGGCACATATTTGTAGAACAGTTGGATGCAGCTGGCTAATCACATCCTTCCCACACATCCATAGTGGAAGCCATCTAGACTTTTCTTTGACATTTGTGCCTTCTGCCTCCCACACTGGCCTGGTGCAAAAGGGGATGAGCAGTGGAATGGTTACAAATCTGAGCCTGAGCTACAGCTCATACCTGTGGATGAGACTGTCTGTACCTGGACATTGCCCTGCTGGCTACAAGTGCTGCTGGGTGACTCCCTCTAGACACCAGAAATTCCTGTGAATTCCTGTCTAGGCCTGCTGCCTCTTGCTTTAGATGTATCTAGAACCTGCCTGACCTTTATGATTCAAACACTGATGAGAAAATTCTTGAACTGACTTTACCCCACAACCCAGTTCTGTTCTTTCCTCTCAGTTCATAGCTTCAGCTGATAGTTTTGCACCAAGTCATGTTGAAGCAGTGGGATTACTTTCATGTATGTCTTAATACTTAATACCATCAGAAACTTTGAAATAAGCTCTGGTATAAAGGCTTTCCTAGACTACAGAAGTCAAGGAGTAGTTCTTCCAACAGTGAAGTGGAGACTGGACCTGCCTGTGGCTCTGGGCATGGTGAGAACCAACAGCATTAATGGAGCAATTCATGACGAGGGGACAGAAAAATAATAAGCTAGCAAGAAAGGGTCTTTCTGTGGTGAGGAGATTAGGCACAGTGAGAGCCCAGTCCCAGTGCCCTGGGCAGCTGCTGGGTGTCCTCAGCTTCCATTTGCAATGGCATGGTGGGTGAGACTGGGAGCCTGCATGAGCACTCAGCCCCGTGCAACAACATCCCTGGGAGCTGCTGCTCAGTCTCCTCCTTTCAACTCCCATTTTTCATCAATTTCATTTCAGCATGAAAAAGTAAAATAGGAGGAAAGGATTTGATGCACACGGAGATAGTTCAGTTTAATAGTGGCAACAACCTGCCAAATTCCCAATATTAATTGGCAATGTTTGTCTCATCAGTTGAAAAGAGACTTTATCAGGATTGTGATTTATATGAAAGATTGCTGGTTTTATACCTCTTTATACAAAGCAGGCAGTCTTGGCATAAATCAGCATTAAAGCATTTAAACAATAAGTTGTTAACACATAAAACAGTAAGTCAGCTTCCACACAAGCCCAAATCAGTCACTGTCAGGTTCTGATCACTTGGTAGGAGTCTCCAGGCAATTTCTCTCACATCTGTGCCTTAAAAATAGATTTATCTCAATGCATGTGGGATTTAGCTCTTATTCTCATTGGGAAGAGGTCCATTTCCAGGCCATTTTTATAGCAAAGTCATAGTCACACACAGGTGTAGGATTTTTATTGGGTTATTGGCTTGGCTTTTTTGGTTTTGTTATTTTTTTTTTTAAAGGAAATGTCACTGTTTTATTTTTCATGAGTATTGCACCACAGAGACCATAGTATATGGGCTTCACCACTGTGCCTTCATTTGTAAGTTGTTCTGTGGTTCACTATATGACTGTTCTTTACTACACTGGCTTATGCAGCTTTTTTCCTTTTCAATTTTCTTAGCATTACTTCCTACTGTACAGCTTAAGACTAAAAATAAAGAATAAAATGACAATAAAGGCTCCCAGGGAAAAACAAAAGGGAGGAAACATGAAAAGGACTTGAGAAGAAAAGGGTATAAAAGCACAAAGTACAAAGGGACCTAGAGTTGAAAAGATTATAGAATTAAGGGGGGAAACGTGCCAATGTAATCTTAAAGAAAAAAAAAAAAAAAGGGAAATAATTCAAATGAAAAACCATCAAAAGGAAGATATAAAAGAGGAACATTAAAAAAGAGGAGATATTTTTAGACAGCCTGTTTAACATGAGGGGACCACCCTCAGGAAAGCCAGATGTAGTTTACTGAAATTATTATCCTAATAAAATGTGTTACAGAGCAGAGAGCATCATAAAAACAGTTTTAATGGAGAATACAAAATGATCTTTTCCTTCCTGGTTGGTAACACCTTTGCTTTAAGCACTGCTTTTGTAAAGGGTACTGGCATCCCCAGCTTGTTAGTTCTCT
Organism: Erithacus rubecula; assembly: GCF_903797595.1. NCBI lineage: Eukaryota > Metazoa > Chordata > Aves > Passeriformes > Muscicapidae > Erithacus > Erithacus rubecula. The sequence goes on along the minus strand of NC_136686.1, from coordinate 28,600,957 downwards.
GCCAAAACAATGCCTGTACGGCTCTTTCTACACCAAAAATTCACTTTTCCTATCTATAAAACATGGATATTACTTTTGCACCTGTTTCTCCCTAGGGAGAACAGGTATATTAAGGGCCAGCTGGGACCACTCCTCAAGTCCTCTGCATGTGGAGAGAGTGATGGGGGTGCAGCCCTGCAGAGTGAGCAGTGATCCCATCCTTTCCTGCCCACTGCCCTTTCCCCAGCCTCATCCCAACAGGTGATGTTAAAAGCATCACCTTTATTTATGTGATGCTCTTTGCAGGGTTAAAATCAAATGGCCGCTCTGAAGACAGAAAGGGAGAGTCAGTTCTGCTTAGTAAAACACAGTCATTAATTTTCTACATTGTAATATTTCATTGCAGTGCTATATTTAATGCTTTTCCCCCTTCCTTTGTTCATAGCCCCTATTTACAGAAATATCTACATTTCCTGAAATGCTACATTTTTGCTGCAAATCATTATTTTTCTCCTTATTTCAGAAAATAGCTGTAAAAAAATGTGTCGCACCTCTGTTCAAATGATATCAATATAAAAAATTAAAAGAGTGAGTAGTCTTATTAGTTAAATCTGGATTTCCCATTTCTTTTTACTGGGGCCATAGTATGAAGCAGTTGAAAGGGACAGCTAAATTAACAAAAGAAACATTCATTAAGGGCTATTAACCACAAAGGTGCAAACTCAGTTTTTGGCTTTGGGAGCCAGTAAGGTGGGTCACCAAGGCTATTGAAAATGAAAATCTCACATGATTCTTGCCTTGATTTAATCCTGCTTTAGACTAGAGGGAGCTGGCTTAGATGCACCATTGCATGCAGCCTGGAATTTTAATATTGTACAACCAGAAGACAAAGAACCAGAAGTACCTTTCTAAAAGTATTTATCATGGGGATGTAATTGGCATGCATTGCATCAGTTAGACACAGGTTGTTGATGCCAAACACAGCATCAAGGGCTGGGAGTATGAAGTCCATGTTTTGCACTGCCACACAGAGCCCTGTCTGGGTTAGAGAAGGTCATCAGTGGAGCAACTTCTCGTTAGCTCTGCACATGTGCAGGGAAAGGCACTGACAAGGAAGGTGGAAGGGCACAGAAATATTCAGAATTGGTGAGTGCACCTCCCAGACAGGCTGGGCAGCTGTTTCTGATGTTCATGAAAACTTTCACACCATGGGTTGCCCACAGCCAAATCCAATCAGTGGCTGACCTAATCATTGCTGGCGTGAGAATAGGGGAGGGAACAAAGGCTGAAATCAGGGGAGCCTAGACAGCAAGGGAATTAAAGATTAAAAATAGATCACTGTCAAGCTGTATTTGACATTTCCCACATGCAATCCCCTGGTGGTTTAGAGCACTCAGGAGCAGGTATAAAACCCCATTTCTACCCATGGTCTGATGCTGAAGTTGGGTTGTATCTCTGACAAATCCAAGTCAGAAAGCCCTGGGAATGGGATCGCTGTCATCTAAGGAAGAACCAGAACAGCTCTGCCATGTGTGGTACCATGAAACCAAGATGTGCAGCCAAAGTGGAGAAGTCATGATGACAAATCCCACAACCACGCCCTGCCTGCCGTGTGGGCTGATGTGTGTTTGAGTAAGATCACTTATCAAATCCACTAGAGAAAAATGAGAGGAATAGAAAAATAGTCTGCTGGAGAAACTCATCACTGATCACAAGTGGATCTTTGGTGAACTATTTGGCAATATGCAGGTGGGACTGAATGGCATGCAATTTCTCCCAGTAGCAGGTGTTTTGGGAGAAGGCAGTAAAGGATGACAGAGAAAAGCAATCAGAAGGTATTGGCTGGTTTACCAGTTCAGGACCCTAAGCCTGGGATTCCTCCTCAGCTGTGAGCCTATTAAGCCTATTAAGTTAGGACTGTGGTTTAAAAAAATAGTTTTGTCTATTGGAATCAGTATAATAATTCTGTGGAAATGAAAATACATGTAGTATTTCCCAAATGGTCATGCATATGGTTATGCTTGACTTCAAAGCTGAGTGCATTTCTATGACCTCTCTCCCTTTTCCCAAGGGAAGAAATTCTCCAATTCTTTTCCACCTTTATGTTCCTAGTGTTAACTGCATTCTTCTTCAGCAACATATTCTCCTTTCTCTAAGTCTGAAAGCAAACTCCCATGTGAAGAATGGTGTCAATATTCTTCTCCACAACCTCCTTGTCTTTAAACAGTAAAATTGTTGACACATGGCTCAGAATATGAATATTTGATCAAAATGAAGCTTCAGTGATTCCAGAAATTTCACGTCCCCAAGCATCTTTTTGGCAGATGGCCAGTAATCATCTACATTTTTTTTCCATTTGGATCCACCTTGTTTCAGGTTTAATGCCCTTAGAATAGAACAACCATTATGGAAATTAGTTAGCAGCTGCTGTACATCAATGTTTAGAAAATTAATATTATCCACATTACACAGCACAGAAGCTGAATTTTAATGAAGCATGGAAACTATAAGCAAATTGGCCTTTCACCTCATCAGAGAAATAGTCATACACTACTTTTTCTGAGAAAACTTATAATTTTCCCCAGAATTCTCTGGACACAATAACAGAAATACAGTATTCTCATTATAACAAAAGGAATTAAATAATTCAGCAGATTAAAGATGACAATTGAATCTAAACTATTACATCTTCTTACTGCTCAGCTTTAAAAAAAAATTCTCTTAGTTGTATGACAGTGGAAATTACAATGCTTTATAATAACAGCTCTAACCCATGAAGAGAAATGATCATATATATGCTGGGAAGAAAACTGATCTAAGTAGTCAGGTGAGGTTTGAGGTTTCCTCTGCCTTAGGAGCCTTTACCAGCCCATACCAAGAAGGAAGCAGGATCTGTCCCTCACTGACTTTTTGGTTGCTGGCTTCTTTGCTTTGCAGCCTTTCATCACCATTTTCTTCTCCTTTTTATTGAACTCTCAAAAATGTTTAGTTCTGACCTCTGTAATTTAAATCATGTATCTTCTTTTATATTCTAAGACAGTTATAACTAGATCACAGAAAAAAAACCAGAAGGGGTGAATTTATTAAACTCAAGCAATGAATCATGGACATTTTAATTTCAGCTAGAAGCATTTGGCTAATTTTTCTCTCCTTTTAAAAGAAAATTACAAAATCGACTTAGAAAAACTTGCAGGGCTTCTTTCTGCAAAGACTTTCTAAAAATAATAATTTTATAGCCTTTTTGGAACACCATCCTAGCCTGTGTTTCTGTGTATGTGCTTGTGTAGTGTTGTGTAGTGCTGTGCTAGTGCATTTTGTAAACATGCATCAAGACTGGCAGTATAAATTTACCTTGAGGGTACATTCATTCTATAAATGGCAGAAAGTACAAGAACATCTTTTGATGGAAAATTATGCAATTTCTAGCAGAACTATTTACTGGAGTACAAAGTTAGAGGAACAGATCTGAATGTTGTAGTAGCCAAATTCAGGTTTTATTCACATTTAGCTGGCAATAAAAAAGGCCTGAAACTCTCAAAAGTTAATAAATGTGAAATAAAAAAAGGCATCAGGAAGACATTACAAGGCTCAAATAACTGACTCACCTGGCTGCAGCAGGAATGCTTGGTGTGTAGGGATTCAAATTAACAGAACTTGGGAGGAATAAGAAAGTCTGCTTATCATATCCCTCAGACACAATGCTGATTAGAAGACTGCAGCAGAACCATAAAGTGCTATAAAATTACTTAAAGGTCATCCCATGTTGTAATAAACTGTAACCTAATTTATTTTTTCTTTAATGCTGACATGAATCTGCTGAAACTAAAAAAGCAGGTAACTTTGTCAATTAATGTCAAAATTCCATTTTATTTTATAGGTTGTTTTACCCATTCTAAGTTGAAATGATGCTTTATTATGGCATCATTTTATGAGCCCAAAGAGACATTTTGACATTTAGTATAATCGTGCAGAAAATCAGTAGAGAAATGGTTACAAAAGGTGTACTGAAAGAAAATGTAGGAAAAATTACATTATAAACAGGAGTGGTGAATAAAACATTGGTTTTTCCCCACTTCAGATGTGGGGACTGCATTTCCCCCTGCTTTCTCTATACTCTTCAGCACTGCCTTTGAAATAAAAGGCAACTTGCAAGAGACCTTTGAAAAGCAATAAAAATCCTTCTTCAGCCTTCTTTTTTTGTCTCGTTATTTTACCTGTAACCATTTGATGACAGCCTAGTGCAGAGGTATTATGGGTTTCAACTGCAATTTGTGGGCAGTCTTTGCTCCTTGCTGGGGAGCTGTGGGTGAAGGGCTGAGACATAAAGGTTGAATAGTCTCATTTAAAGAGACTCTGCAAGAGGGCATTAAAACATCCCAGTTCAGGCCACCACAATGCAAAGGCAGGAGGATGCTGGCAGCCCCTCTCCCCCCACTGCTTTGTCCCCTGCCTCTCTGCTGCTTCCCTGCTCAGCTGTAATTCACTGACAGGCTCATGGGCAGAGGTGCAGAGCAGGGGTGACTGACACACTCTGCTTTGGCTCTTCCAGGACAGTGCTCCCCTGCCAGCCCCTTCCTGGGGCGTGCTGGCCACATGCACTGCATATCTCTGAAGCCAAGGGGTCTTTGAAAATATCCCATAAGGTTCAGTGAAGGCTGGTGCTTTAGGGATTGGCAGAGAATCAGTCCTTCCTAATTAAAAGTTTTAATTAACTTTTGAGCCACCCCTTAGGTCCCTGGAACAATCCTGGTTTACTCTATGTGTCTTCAGAAGGATATTTCTTGTTTTCCTGTGCCCACTAGAGACCCAAGAGCTGGAAGTGACATTGGGAAGATGATTTCTCCTGGAGGAAGGGGTTGAAGGAGTAGAAGGAAGGCAGCAGCAGTGGTCTGGAGAGATCCCCAGGAATCAGGGCTAAACCCAGATGGGTCTCACTGTCCTTGGATCTTCATCTCTCCTCACTGGCAAGGAAATGGGAGGTTGCACCTCACTAAACATTAATCACTAAATGCTAATGTAATGCCAGGGATTTCTCTCTTTTAATAGCAGCTGTTTCCAGGGACCCAGTAGCAACTCACAGTTGCCTAAGACCAAACAGTGGCTCCTGTCTGCCAATGGACATCAAATGTTTTAAAGCACAGAATGTGTGCGTGGAGCCAGCAGCCCAGAAGGCTGAGGGGAGGGGTGTAAGGAAAGGCCATTGCCAGTTCTGCCCAGGGGACCATGAGCATCTGCTCAGTGCCAGAGGTGCCCTGTGCCATGTCTGGAGCTGGGAAGAGATGGTGAGAGCAAGCTATGGAGGGCTGGACATTCAGGGGGATGCTGTGAATGCAAAATTCAATCCTTACACTGCTGATGTGTTGTCTGGAATCCCCAAATAAACTGTGTTGGGCAGTGTTAGAAAGAGGACCAAGACCTACAGTGTGTGTGATGGGTGGCCAAGGACAATCACTGAGAAAGTCCACCATGGGGGAGAAGGTGTGGAGCTCACTAGCAGAGCAACTCCACTCTTTTCTTGCACTAGGAAGGGGTAGTGGAGACAGCACCATCCCACTGCTGCACTCACTTTGGAGATCTGGAGCTCAGGTGGGGAAAAAGTCTCCACCAATCTCAGCACCACAGAAAGGTGTTTGGCTGCTGGGGGGTTGGAGAGGGATGTGGTGGATCTCCCCCTGCCGGGTAGATGTGATTTGGGTTTGGCATGATGAGAGCAACTGGTCCCTGCATGCTTGTCAAACTGCCAGCAGCAATTTTCTTTGGGAATTTAAACACTGCCAAGTGATACACAGGACAGTGAAATGATCATTTTAGACAAATGAACTTTCTGCTGAGTGAATTACTTTTGGTTTCCCTGTAAACCTCAGGTATTTTCTGCTCTGGCAGTGCTTACTGGAAAGGCATGAAAATGCACAAAAGGAGGGGAGGAAAAAAAAGAGAGAAAGGTGGAAAAAAGAGGAAGGCATGAGTGTTGCATGGTAAAAGGCAAATGTTAGAAGAGAGGGCACATAATTGTGGTATAAGCTGGAATCCCCATTGATCCAATGAGCCTCACAAGCTGCTTTCTCTCCATGTGTTAAATCACCACATCCCTTCCCCAGCACACCTTGTAATGCACAGCCAGCCAGTTTTCATCCTGAATGATATGCTTGCAAAGTCTCCAGTAGGCCTCATTAGCAGGGAGCTGCTAGCATGTGCAGATGTGTTGCTTTGAACTTATATTTCACAGGCACATTTTTAATGCCCTTGCTATGACTGCAGCTCCAATTTCTAAAGATTGTACCAACTCCAAGTGACTGCAACTTTCTGTCTGCCCCAGGGAGAGGACAGCAGTCACAGGTCAGACAGGGCAGGGGGGATTTCTGCTTTTCTGTGTTAATAAGAAGGCAGTATCTGAAGTACCACTTTTGTAAAGAACCCTGTGTTCAGTTTTCCTCCAACCCTGATGCCAAACTGATCAATACTAAATCTAAATTATAACGATGGCCCCTGTGAAGCTTGCAAATGTTATGTCAACATGTCTTAATAGCTTTGGCTTCCTGAGCAGCCTTATTAGCTGCAACCTTCTCTGCTTCTGCTATTCTCTTAACTACTTCCACCCATGGAGCCCCATCTCTAAGAATGCTGACCACTTCTTCCATCCTTCTTGCTCTCTTCTGCCAGGGGTGGCTCCTGTCACGTGAGAGCTCTTGGACAAGGACACACAAGAAAAAGAGAAGAAGAGGGAAGAAAACAAAATTAATTCCCCTGCCTATTCTCCCCCTCCCTGCAACTGATGAACCAAAGAAGAAAATAATTGCTACTCTCTTTTAATAACACCACGTTTACAGAAATTTCCATAAAGATGATTCAGAAAGGAATGCATGGATTTCTTCTCTGTGGGGTGTCAAAAACGGTTTGCATTGTTCTGTAATGTAATGTTATTAGTGCTCCATCTAATTTATATTTGCATTTCCCTGTCTCCAGGGCAAATTTTTACAACTCACTTGCAAAGTACTAAATGAAGAAGTGCTGCAGTGCTGAAGAACATTTCCTAGGAAGCTTTCAAGCCATTCATTAATTGCCAAGGGGCCAAACCTGAAAGGTGTTGAAGGACTCCAAAGACACCCTGAGTTTTCTCCATCCTCATGTGGAGTGCAGAGCACACAGCACTGCAGAAGTGTTTGATCATTACGGTGTAACATGAAAAGTGGAAATGAGCAGACTCTGTGTCTGTAGCCTGAATTTGCTGTAAATGGGAAGGGTTACCACTGGAAAAGAAATTGAAAGTGGAACAGAGGCAGTGAAAGATGGAAAATCACCATTTTTCTGAGGTGTCACTGTCAGGGCATGTGTGACATCCATATGCATGGCCGGACAGTTTAAGGAAACAAGTTTCCATTAATTGAATACTTATAAACCCTAAACTGTACAAATACTAATTGTAGCAGAGTTTCTCCTGCAAGTAACTGTGTAGGCACAGGGTCTCTATCTCAATGGAAAAATACAGGGAAGATAGGAAATAATATTAATGTTATTAATTAATTATTCTGAAGTAGCTGTAAACTCTCCTTTATGTGCACTGGGAAACAGATGCCAAAAGATGTAAATAATTTGTTCAAAAGTCAGATGGGAGTGGCAGTGGGGAGGACACGAATCCCGTGAATCTCTGTCACATTCCTTGTGCTCAAACTATTTTCCACTTCTTAGATATCATTTATATAAAAAGTATAAATATCCATACAAAAAAAACCTTACATAAATTAAACACCACCAAGCAGATTCTTAATTCTGAGACTAAACGTATTGTATTTCAAGAATTTGCCCAGCAGCTCAGGTCAAGCTAATTTGGGTATAACAACAAAAGCTGCAGACACGCCTGGATAGTCACCAAGAGACAATGGTTACTTTCTTCTTCCAGAAAAGAGCTCAGGCTTCACAGTCTTTGGAAGAAAAAAATGTACTAAAAATCATCAGGGCTGGGAGAGAAAGAAACATGATGTGAGGTTTCTGCTGTAAATATCTGATCAAAAGGCAAGAAAAGAAGAAAGCAGCAGCTTCCTAACCTTTCTGGGCAGCAGAAAATCATGATGATTTCTGTGCCTGTGATGCCAAGCTGGCTGCTTTGCTTTCTAAAAAGAGAGTATTATAGTCCAATTAAAACAGGATAAGCTTGTTCCACCTGTTCTTTAATGTCAGTATCTCAAGACTGCAGTTTATAGCAAACTCCATCCACATAATGGGGAAGCTGCATCTGCTTAAACATCAGGTCTTAATTTAGATACAAATCTTTATGGATACACCTCAGATTTTTTTTCATTAAGATGACTCTGCATGCTTCACTGGGTGCTAACCTTTCAGATATATTTGCAAAGCAGAAAAATGTAATATATCAAGACTTAACGGTGTGTCTTACTTAGCAACTCAAGCTTAGTATTTTAAGAAAACCCTTAATTAATTCAAGGTAAAGAATCAGAAAAATGTATTTTTTTTTCTTAATAGGGATTTAAAGAATCCACCCACATGTTCAAAATATAGGAAAACCAAAATTTCATGTTGGAGTAACAATTATGTCTGTCAAAGAAACAACTTTTCCTCCACTCCCCCTTTCATCTAGCCCATCCTTCCTGTCCTGAAGATAAAATCTGTAGAACCAGTCTTCAGCAAATCCAGCAAATATAATTTTCAAAAATCACACCCAGTTAAAAACAGAAAGTAATTTCCACTTCAGCAGCTTGAAGTTTAGGTCAGAGGTGAAGCTATGCAGACACTTGTGTTTATAAATATTATTGAGCTCTAATACATAGTGAAAGTTGTATTTTAAAATTGGGATAAACACTGGTCAAGGGAATTTCCTGTTATGCAACTGTTTGGACTGAAAAAATAATGACAATGGCTTTCACAATGGAAAGGAACATCCATCTCAGAGCTGGCCTCTCCCTGTTTTCACTCCTCCATAGATCCACCTCTTTCTGTTCCTCCTGTTTGATAGTCAGCAAGCAATTTTCTCTTCGGCAGGAGGGTTTGTGCATGCTGGTGACAAACATCTTGCCACTCTCAACAGTGAGGTTCTTCATAAGGGAGAAAAACCTTATACAGCATCCTCATAACTGATGTCTATATGTACTAGGATCCTAAGGGCAATGGGATTGGTTAGAGACTATATACAACCTATAACATTTAGGACCATATCCCTGAAATAAGAATTTTACAGCTGGGCCATGTTTACAAGAGGAGGAGTAGAAACTCACAGTAAAGCATGGAGACTCAACATTTGCAGCTTCTATGGGCTGGGTACCTGCAGGCTTTGGTTATGACTTTGAGTAGATCCAAAGTCTGACTCTGCATGAAGGGTGCCTCAATGAATCCCTGAAGATCATGCCCATGGCAGGACAAAGGACCATGTGCATTTTCTGGTTCACTGCCCTGGCTGTATATATATGTCCCCATGTTCTTTGAGGTCTTTATTTTCTTGAATATTTGCTTCAGGTATAGTCCTGCAGTCCTGCCCCAGAGAAGACCCTCCCCACTGTCTGTGGATTTTGATAAGCTGATCAAACAGACCACACAAAGAATTTGTTCTGGTTGAGTCATGTGCAGAGGTTTCCATGCCTTTCCTCTGCCTCAACGCAGTACCTGCTGGCTCAGATTGGACCAGAGTAGTGGAACCTGGAGCTAATGCTGCACTCAGAGAAAAATCCACTGGTGATGCTTCCAGCTCAATAGGAACAAGGTATGATGTCTGGCAGTAATACCCAATGCCTTCACAGCCACTGCTGCAGTAGCCATGGACATCTGGGACACAGTAGATAGGTCAGAGCACTATTTTTAAAAGGCATTCTGCCTTAAAAGTGCCCAATTTTTCACACAGGTTAGAAAGGGTGAGCAAACATTTGCAAATGAATCCCCTACAGACCCTAGTCTAGACAAAGCCAGTGAATGGGTGTTTAAGTTGGATTTGGAGGATTTGGCAACCAGCCATGCCACTTCTTCCCTATTTGTAGCAAACTGTTAAAAATAGGATAAGGTTCAGAAGACTCAGATCTGCCCTTCAAAAAAATCCATATAATTGAGGAGTTTCTCTCACTGACACGTTTCTATTTCTGTTGTCAAAAGGAAAGAAAAACTAATAATGTTGGGGTTTAATAACAGAATATCCCTGACATACAGAAGGTCTTTAGATTTTGATTGGGAGATTACAAGGTAGGCTGCTGTTACCTGTGCGTGGTAAATGGTGCACAGTGAAATCATAACTGAAGGGCTGAGGTGCAGGTCAGACATGCCACAAATAAAAAAAAAAAAAAAAAAAAAAAAAAAAAGAATGAGAGAGCTATAATATCTTTCATTTCTCTTTCACCCTGCAGGGATTTAGGAACAGTAATAAGTAAATAGGTTTACAGCTGTCCACAGCTGAGGGGTTTTTGATCACCAGTATGGCTACATTTTACAGACATGATCAGTTTAGGACCAGTTTTTTTTAATGATCAGAACTGGTCCAAATTTCAGCCCCAGTGTCTCGACAGAAGTTCATTATTACTGTCTAAAACACTAACAAGAAAGAAATACCCATTATAGGACCTGATTTGGTGCTTCACATCCTTATTTTTGGTGGCAATCAAAAACAAACAAACAAAAGAGTACTCATCTTAAAATAGTAGCTCAGTGCTGTAAGTAACAATTTCCTGTGAGATTTTTCAAAGACATGCATTCAGTTTACTGAAAAAACTCCATATTTTTCTTCCTGTCACCAGGGTAGAGACAATATAACTACACATCAACATACTGCATTCTGACTCAAACACTTCCCTGTAGAATTTTCAGTTAAGTTTTTATTTTACAGTTTTTATAGTCAGTGATGATACTTTAAGCACAGAAATAACACAGTTTAACTTGGAGTTAACAGGCTAAATCTCCACTCTAGATCAAAAAGCCTTGAATTGACTTCAGAAATGAGTGAATTCATGTGGCATTTATGGTTCAGGAATAGGTAGGGTGTGTTTGGATGTCATTTTTATAAGGACACTTCTTATAGTAACTGAAACTGCTATAAATTGAATTATGGAATATGAAAATCCTTAAGGTTTATGGCAGAGTTTGTAACTGCTGAAATGAAGACAAAGAACTTGAGATAACAGGTGTGTCAGCAGCACAGAGACTAAGTATGATTCATTTTGTTGTAAAATTAAAATATTTTCTGCAAATATTTGTATTACATTGTAGGGGAATAAATACTGGTTTTCTATTGATTCATACTGAAAAAGATACTTTGCCTCTTTGATGTTGAATAGACTACATTGCACTATAAAGTTTTAGTGCTGTTATTTCTTTTACCACTAATATTTTTACAGTTTCACAGCTATTACACGGCCATGCTCCTTGGACTTGAAAATATTGTCTGTGCACTGATCTCACAGAACCTGTTTATGCATTTCACTCTCCTCAGTTTGTTCATTAGAGCAGTAATTACTTGCAGGAGCAGAGCTTGCTTTTTCAGGTCCTAACACATGCTACTCTACTCTAATTAGGTTCTTTGAAGCCACCACATCCTGTAAATAATTCAAACATATCTGATTCATGCAAACACATCCAAGTGACCTGTAAATGTAATTGATACAGAACAGATATTTGGATACCAACTCCTAGATTCCTGCATCTTCTGAAGATCTGGGGATGCCACAGGGACTGCTGTTGAACTGGGATCTTTTGTGGTCAAGTTGTGCCCTGGTGTCCCAGGCTCCTCCATGCCAGCATCAGGTGGGTCCAGCTTCAGCTTCAGCAGCAAGACAACAACTTGATATCACAGAATCATAGAATCACACAATAAGCTGAGTTGGAAGCAATCCACGAGGATAATGGAGTCCAGCTCCTGGCCCTACACAGGACCATCCCCAAGAGTCACACCCTGTGCCTGAGAGCATGGTTCAAATGCTTCTTGAGCTCTGTCAGGCTTGGTGCTGAGATCTCTTCCCTCGGGAGCCTGCTCCAGTGTCCTTCTGGAAGAAACTTTTTCTAGCATCCAAACTAGACCTCCTCTGACACAACTTCAGGCCATTCCCTTGTGTCCTGTCACTGATCACCATAGAAAACAGATGTGCCTGCACCTCTTCTTCCCCTCACAAGAAGCTGTAACTGCAGTGAGGTGTCCCCTCAGTTTCCTCCAGGCTGAACAGAACAAGTGACCTCAGCCACTCCTCACACAGTTTCCCTCAAGGCCTATCACCATCCTCATGGCCCTACTTTGGATGCTCTCTAATAGTTTAGTGTCTGTTTTATACTGTGGCACCCAAAACTGCCCCCAGCACTGGAGGTGAGGCTGCCCCAGCTCAGAGCAGAGCAGGACAATTCCTTGCCTGGCTGTGATGCTGTTCCTGATGCCCCCAGGACAGGGATGGCCCTCCTGGCTGCCAGGGCACTGCTGGCTCATGTTCAATTATCCACCAACCAGGACCCCCAGGTCCCTTTCCACGGCACTGCTTTCCAGCATCTCATCCCTCAGTCTGTCTGTACCATACTAACTGGGTTGCCTCATCCCAGGTGCAGAACCAGGCATTTTTCCTTGTTGAACTTCCTATGGTTGGTGATTGCCCATTTCTTTAATTTCCTGAGGTCTATCAGACAAGAAGAAGAACAAACTTTGGATGCTTGAAGAGGTGAGGCCAAGGCAAGTGTCAGCTGAATGATAAATATGATGATTGATATTGCATTTAGGTACCATAGGAAGTGGCATTTTCTTTTGAAATAAAATTGGAGACATATTTAATGCTGGTGAGCACAGTGCCTCTGAAAGACACCACAATGGAAGCTCTGACTTCTCCCCCACTCCCAAACAAATGCACCAAAGGTACCAGTAAAATACAGCAAAATTAGTAGCCAGACCCACCCAGCAGTGTGCTGCCCACTGACCCTGAAGCAACTTCAAAGCCATAGAAGTTGTTGACTTCTATGGCCTGCCTAATCTCCAACCTGTCTATTTAAAAGAGGCAATTGAACATTACTGAAGTGTTTTGTTGTTACTATTGAGGGTTCTCTCTGTTCTCCTGCCCTCCCACACCTCCTTTATTTTTTTTCCTTTTCTTCAAGCCAATTCCTGCACCAGTATGAAGCAAGCAATCCCATTTCTCACACAGCACTAAAATACTCATGAAAAGCAATTTGTTATTAACATCAACTTTGAACTTTGGCTACAGTTGAATACCCAAACATGAGCACCACCACCTGCTTGTCTTTCATGTTAAGGGGACCCTTGAAGTGCTTCCAGCTACACTTTTTTAAGTCTCAGTGAATAGTTCCACTGAAATCGAAGACCTTAAAGATCTGCCTTAAAGATCTTGATTCAAATATGTCTTTTCTACTTGCTTTAATGCCAAATAACAACTCCTTGGGAAGACAAGAAAGTCCAAGCAGGAGTGGTATGTTCTAGATATCAAAAGTAACTATAGAAAAGTTTCCAAAAACATATAATGAAGCAGGAGTTACAGAAATTATGATACATTGTTCATAGTGACTAGAGAAATGTGATAGCTTAAGACACCTTATGAAAATGCTTTAAAAATTGGATGGAATGCTTGCATTAAAATTGCAACTTGATTTTTAATTCCATTGACACAGCTTCATTATTTAGACATTTCTAAGTCTTTACCTCAGAAATATTTTGTGATCATGTCTTCTGAACCAAACTGAAACCATTCTAGGGGTCATGCTGATATCTTTTAACACAACAGTAGGGATCTCACAGTAGTAGATGTGTGAGCATGTTTGGGTATGCTTTACATAATCAAAGTTTAAGGTAGTACAATTACACAAAACAAAAGTAGAGCTTTTCATTAGAAAGATAAATTTAACAAGAAAAAAAATAATTTAGTGCTTAGATTTTGGAAAACAGGAAAAATGTTCCTGTACATCCTGTAAGAAGCCTTCTTTTTCCCATGACCTCTTTTCAAGCTCTAGCCAAGTCTTCATGTGACAATCTCTATGAGCTTGAGGATAGAAGCACACAACTGTATGAGAAATTCTTACTACTTGCCTCATCAACAAAATCACAGGACAGATGGGATTTTGTGACATTTCAATTATATCCTAAAACTCTCCTTTCACTCAGTCCAACCTGCATGCATGTGCCCACCTCTGTGACCTTGGGAATAGCTGGGGAATTTGCCACTGTGTTTGTGCTTTCACTTCTGCTGTGCTGTGGGGCTGGATGCTGCTGTGTACACCAGCCATGCTCACCACAAGGAGGGGATCAGAAGGATTTCACAAAGGGTTGTGAAGTTATTGTGGGGTTGGATCCCATAACCTTGAAGGTAAGAGCTCTCCCTGCTCCACTACCAGAAAGACACTGGTTGGCACAATTGGTAATCTACAGAAAGGTTGCAGCAGAATTTAACAGTTTAAATATAGTATCTTAGAAACCCTGAAGTTGTCTGTTTAAAATCAGCCATGTTTAAGGAATTGGTGAAATACAAATTATTTTAAGTTGAAGCTGACCTACAGCTGCAGGATACCACTTTGCCATTTTCTCTTAAACAAATAAAACCCCAAGTACATAACTTTGTAAAATAGTGGGAATTTAGAGCATGATAAATTATTAAAAATGGCTAAACAGATAATGAAAAGCAATACATGAGTAATATACATTTCAAAAGCCAAAACACAGCCATGCTGTATTTCCTACAATTAGTTTTGCTGTCATGCTTATCCTGTGCAGAACTTGGGAGATTCACCGTAGCAGTGAACTTTCCAAGCACATATTCTACAAAAGGCCAGCTCATTACACTGCCAATTAAAACAATTTGTTTGTTCAGGATGGAATCTAATGTAGAGATTTGTTTTCTTCCAATAGATACCTTCTGCTAAGAAGCCAATTTGGCACAACTTTATAATTGTGCTAGTTCCACTGGGAGCTACAAAGAAGTTTGTGAAGCTGATAATTCTTTAGTGCAAATGAACGAACAATAAAGACAAGACACTTATGAAATTTTCCATAGTGAAAATTCAGAAACATTGCAGCATCCTAAGAAAATGTTGGAGATAAAAACCCTAGTACTGTGTTATATTACCATCTTTATTGTATTACTCATGCTATAATATTTATGATATTATTATATTAGCATATATATTATATTATCTTATCAGCTTTATTGTTGATGCATCATTGAAGACTTTTTCTTGAGAATTTTAAGACCCATAAATTGATATTGCAAAAATTGTTCTTTCCCAAACAAGATACCAAAGATGCTGTAATGGTTGTCACAGTGACAAAGTTTTGGGTTCTGTTTCTCAAATAAGCACATTAACCATCAGAGCCAGTCTGGGCATAAAATTCAGTAACTTATATAAACACATTTTAAAATTGGAAAGAGAAACCTGTAGAGCCTTATAGCTTTTGCTAGTAATGGATGTAAATAAAAATTTGCTAGGAGGCACTCAGAGCAATATGCACCCTGCACAGTGTAACCTGTTCATCACAACTACAGTATGTACAAACCTGCAGATTAAAACATCAGACACGGAGGGAACAGGAGGAAAGTTTTCTAAAAATTAAGCTGAAACTGAACCAGGCACATTTTCTGGGGAAAAAGATAATGGTTTCTGCAGGTCACAGTGGAGCTGACTTTGGCATAGAAGCTTAGCTGCTGTCATTGCTGCAATAGAGGCAGCAGGTATTTTTTTGACTCCAAAGTTTTTCATTTCCTAATTTGGGTGGGGGAAAAAAGCAGTATAATGAGGACCATCAATATGATCAGGGACAGACCTGATCTCCCAAATCTGGTGGAGAGATTGATAGTCCTTGTTGCAGACCACATAATCCCAGAGGGAATGCTGAGAGAGCCTGTCATGAAGAACTTATTATCCTTCTGGGCATGAGTTACTCTGCAGCAGTGGCAGCAAACTACATTATGGATGATTCTCATGCTGCTATCAAAGTGATGAGAAAAGATGGGTGCTGTTGGCAGTGGTGGGGAGAGTGTGTGATTCTGATGGTCCTTACAAATTGTATTTATGGGCATCCAGAACCTCACACTCTTCTCTCCAGGACAATTAGGATGTTAGGAGAGACAGAAAAAAAAAAAAATACTATTATAGAAATTCTACTGCTGAAATGTTAAATACTAGTACTGTAAGTATGCCCTTTCATCTCTTCTCCTTAGCCCTGGGAATCCAGCCTAAAAATTAGGAGGGTGAAGCAGGTCTCTGAAAGCTCTGGGGAAGAGAACTCCTAGGGTGAGGCACAGGTTTCATCACAAGTGATTCAGTGGCCCAGGCCTGAGGGTTTTTTCCAGACTGCACTATTAATCAGAGAGTCTTGTTTCCTTTTCTTGGAGGCAAATGTTTGGTTTATATCATTAGAAGATTAAAATTAGAAACTAAAAATGTGGTGTATGCTCATATACATCCAAAGGTAGGAATTTTCCTCAGGGTATTTAAATTGCCTCAAGCAGATATCCTTTTATGGCCACAAGTGTGTGGAACTAGCATTTCCCTTACCTTGTGACTTTATCATCTTTCAAATTAGTGCAAAGTAGCAGTCAAGTACCACACACCCAGAAGTTTGAAACACTGCATTTTGGCTCAGTAACTCACTGAGTTGCAGAAGAAAAGATGTTTTTATACAGTATTTGAGCTATTTTCCTCTGGACAATAAATGCCAGTTTGAAGCATCATTATTAATCTTACTGTGGATAAAATCAGAATTTAAACTTGTAAAATATATGGCAGAAGCTGATGATATAATAAAATGAAGTTTTGGAGCTGATGAATAGTTTATCCTGTGAATGCTCAAAGAAGATAAAGAATGGAGTTAATGCTGAAAAAAATGAGCTGGATACATCTCATTAAGGGCTTACTGCTGTATTTGCATTTTTGTTTAATACTCAAATCCTGAAGCACTGCAAATGAGCTGTAACTTTGCAGTCTTTAAAAAATAAATAAAGATTAGATAAATGCAGATGCTATGCAAATAGTCAAGCAGCAGTAGGGTACTGGGCAGCCATTAATGAGTGCTGGGAAGTTACACAGGTGATCAAGAAAGACCTTTCCAGGAAGAATAAATGCCACAGTGATGTCTAAGTTCCTTCTGCTTCTTTCCTTGAATTTGTCATACAGTCTATTCAGAGGTAATTTGGAGTTATGCCTCGTTAGGTGGGGAAAGTTGATGTATCTGTAGGTGGGGAAATACATGTAGCATTGCAGCCATGGACAGAAGAGACAAATAGTATAATTGCATGATGGCTGAAATTATTGCAAAGGAGAAGAAACAAACTTTTCTGTTATTTCTAGTCCTTCTTCATTACCAAATAACATATGAGTGTCTCCTGCATTTGCAGTCATACGCAGACCTTCTAAAAATTATTTATCCTCAATCAGATGAGACAGTTGCTCATTTACACCCCAGATTACAAAAGCATTTTAAAAATCTTTCTTTCACTATCCATTTATTTGTCTTCCCCACACGTTCTTATTGGTTGTTTGTTATGAAAGAGATCTATAGTTTTAAACTCCATCTTATTTATCCCCTTTCTTTTAATGAGTAACTATAAAATAAGCATCATTTTCCTAATGTGCATTTTGAGTGTCAGAAACAGGCAATTTAAATGTGAAGCTTCAAAGCCCTATTAATGCTGCAATTTAGTGACAAAATATCTCTGTTTTCAGTGCCTGTTGCCACTCTTTCTTCATTTCAGTGATTTATTGTATTATTTCTCTGCCTGTAATAGTTAGTGCCCTAAGTAGCTGGTTTATTTTTGTATTTCTGTGCACATTAGCACCCTTTGGTAATGGCTGGCTCTACCTTTGTTTGACAGTCAGCCAAGGGGAATGCGACACAAGCCCCACGTTGTGCCAGGCCCTTCGTGACACCTTTTTGAGACTGTCTCTCCATTCACTGCCTGTGTATGACTCCTGAATACTAACTTGGAAAAGCTCAGCCTGCCATCAATGGCTCCAGCCTTGCCAGAGAGCGCCAACCACTGCTCCCTCCCCCTGATGACAAGGGGGGAAAGCTGTCACAATGACTAACATGAAAACCTAAGTAATGATAGAGATTAGAGCGTTTCTTGATGATTAGCTCAGCTTCATCTACTCCAAAGCCTTTAGAGAGGATGAACTCTGTCTCAAGAAAGGCACTGTTGCTCAGTGAGTTTAGCAGCCTCTTTTCTCAAACATGCTACAAACACAAGTTCTTAGCAGTCAGTGTGTGGCAGACACAGTTTCAGGGTGCTGGATTTTATGCCTGCCTGCATGAGGCATGTAAATTATCCAGCATCCTGCTGCTATTTGAAGATATTGAAAGGTTTTTTTCCATTTTAAATGTGCACTCAAAATCCAGAGACTGCACCACCGTGCCTACACTTGTGCTGAAAATATTTTCAGACAGCTTTATACAAACAGGTCTTTTGTGAAAATATATTGTGGTGCTCTGAAAGCTGCGAAAAGACAAATTGTGCTTGTCAAAGTCCTTCCACAGTCTCCTCTCTTCTCCTCCCCGACTTCAAAGCCTATAAAACAGCATAGGTACCCTCATCATATACAAACTCTGTATAATGCAGGGATGCTTAGTGTCAGTGCTGCCATTTTGGGCTGAGGAAATAAACCTCAGAGCTGTGAGGTACCCATCCTCCTTTCTGAGACATTTTATTTGGGGCTTTCAGACTACCTTTTCTTACTTTAAAAAAGTGTTGTACAGCAAAATCTATTACAAAATATCCTTGCTCTGCTGTAATCCAATATTGCTAATTGGCTGACCTAAATGCATTCCAGTGGTTGGTGTCTCCCAACAGCAAAATGAAGTAAACAGAAACATTTGCCACTGGAAAAAATATCTGTTGCCCCAAATTTGGTGCTGAATTTGACTCTTGTGTCCCAGCAGATCATGAGCCCTCTTTTGTTGAGATTTTGTCCTGTAGTTGAAATGTTGGCAGAAATGTAGGACTCCAGTTCATGGGGGACAAGTACAGGGAAACCTCTGCCTGAGTGTTTAAAAAAGCCTGGAGGGTTATTCCTAGAAGAAGACAAAGGTATTCACTAGTGATGTAAGATAAAAAAACCCATGACCTTATTGGGAAATCACAATATATTGTGATCAACAGCTCAATTTGATGCCACAAGAGCGAATTTCCTTACAGCTTATTGGAAGGATAAATTCCCACTGGGGTAGCAGAGATGTGATGGGCTCATGTCTCATGGGTGGTGAGGGAGGTTGCTGCTGAACTAAGTTCCCTAAAGGGAAAATCCATGCTGTTGCACCCAGAAAAAACACGTGCCACAATATTTGTAAAATCTACTCAGGTTTTTTATTTCTACTTAGATGTATGCTTGTATTCAGCATTGGAAAACACTTCCTAAAAATTCTCAAGCTACATTTCTTCTAGGAGTAGGAAGCCCCCCATCACTTTAGCTGGACCATCTCCAAAACCAAAGAGCACTCTAAAGTTCAGGGGAGACTGGCTGGATAGGAAAATTGTAGTGTAGCTCAAAAATTGTTGGTGTGGACTATGGATTGGGCAATGCCATGGAATGAGCCTTATGTAAATCTCCCAAAACTTCAAAATTTGGATCACCTGGCAGTTGAAATACACTTGCCCTTTGTCCACTTTTTGAATTTTAAAGGACCATATGTGCCTGAAATTCTGCCATTATGACTCCATTTCATATCCACCTGCTCTTCAGTTTTACACCAGGTTTTACTGTGAGAAGGCTTAAGTTTGCATAGATCCTGAAACAGTAGCTTGAAAAATATAAATTCTCCACCTGCAATAAAATAAAAAAAATACTGAAATTTTCTAAGAGAAGTACGAAATGTCACTTCACTGAATGAGTTCACCTGAAAGAACAGATCAACCAGAAAATTGTTCTCTACATGCACCTGAATGCTCTTTGATTGCCACAGCCAGTCACCGACCATCACATTAGTCTTTGAAAGAGGAAACTGCAGACTGACTGTGGAGACTTGAGGACATTAGGCCAGCAGGGCTTGTAGACACTCTGAGAGTTTCTCTCCTCGCTCACACGGTGATTCACTGCTGAGCATTTTGCAGTTTAACCGGCCACGGAGAAGGCTGTCAACTATTTCCAAGTGCTAATCATTACACTTTTGTGGAGAATAAAAGAGGGACATAACAGTAACGAGCAGTGCCCTAGAACAAGAAGATGAAGCTGGGCCATCTGAGAGCACCATTTCATGCATGCAAGATCCACGACCCCACACCTCCCAGTTCCTCAGGCTGGTCCTTCCACCTGGCAGGATTATCATTTCATTTCTCATGTGAAAAAGTAATTTATATTTTACTCATTTTATTTATGGGGTGTATCGGTAACTTTCTTATTCTGGTGCTTTAATTTTCTCTAAGGAGGAAAATTTGTTAAAGAAAAAGCTACAAAAATCATCCTCTTGTAGCAGTGCCCCTCAAGAAGGGAGCAGTCTTTTTCCCTTTGAGTGAAGTTTCACAATATTCTGAGAAGAGGAAGGTCTTAATAACTCTGCCCGTTTTATTAAAAAGCCACATGGACTGTACAAAAATATTTCATATTTTTATCACGTTTTCACCATATTTTCAATAGAAAAGGAAAATCCACAAATAAATGTGGAATGATGTAGTTCAAGTTTATTAAGTCTACTTGACCCGTATGTCATATAACGACATTTTAATTTTACTGCCTGACATTTAACAAATCCTTAGCAGGCCTGAAAAAGTTAATGATTAGAAAAAGAAAAAAGAAATCTCTCTGTGGAGTTAACTAAAATATGTACAAATAAAATAAAATAATTAGCAGCATCTTTTGTTTTATCATATAAAATCTTTCACTGTCATGATTTTTAATTGCATATTCAGCATGTATTTATCCACAGTCTTCTGACTAACAGCTTGCCCTATTTATTTAAATAGTGATTGTTTCTTTAAATAGGCAATAAGGAGAGACAAATACAATAATAATAATAATAATAATAATAATAATAATAATAATAATAATAATAATAATAATAATAATAATAATTTGTAATGTTTCTATCACATATCCGACTTTTCCCTCCTTCACATTACTGACCTGGAGAGCCTCTACTGCAGGAATGAAAATGCTGCATTGCCTTTGCATATTTCCTACAATAGGATCATGTCCCTCCCAGCTATTTGCAAGAAGTCCTATAGGAACAATTATGAAATACTCTCATTCATTTGGCACAATGGCATATGGAAATTTCCTGCAACACTAATTACTATGGTTGCAATCTTTAGCCAAAAATGTCAGTGTCTAGGATTTAATTAGGCTGCAGCAGGATTTCAAAACTGACCTTCTAGTTTAGTTAATTAATTTTCCAGTTCTTCTCTTTTTTCTTTTATTTTTTTTTCAGAGAATCCTGTCACATCAGTTTTTAAGAGATTTTAATTAAAAAGAAATCACTACTTCTAATGCCAGCCGAATGTCTAAAAGCAATTGTTAAAACATTTTTAGCAAATAAAGCAAGGAGGTCAAGTCCCTATTGCTTCAGTGTGCTTTGCTAGCCATTGCCCACGAGTGCTAAGATTGCCACCCAGGTATTGGTGAAAGGCAGTTTGCAAAGTGTAAAAGTGCAATGAAGTTCTTCCCCAATTAACTATTCTTCACTATGCTTGCATCAGCACTCTCTGCTGATAATGGTTTCTTTACAGGACTCTTTTACAGTATTAATTAGAGATCTGTTTGAATCAAAATACAGAAACCCACACACTGAAAGTCTTGGAAAGATTGAATTGCTCCAAAATCTCCAATGAGTGTTTGAGGCTGGCTTCTCATTTGAACTAGAAATCTTGATATAAATTCAGTTTCAGAGTTATAAAGAGAGAACTGCAAGAAAGATTTTTTTTTTGTTCAATTTTATCTTGACATGAGCCAAAATATGCCTTTTATTCTATCCTCTTTCTTTGTGACAGTTACTCTGCTGAGAAGTTACACATTACTCTTTCCTGTGGAGAAAATTAAAAACAAGCTATCTAGCAGTCCCAGCTCTGCAGCCCATTCCAGCTACTGAGCTGTGTCATACTGTTTTAAAAGAAGAACTATAGTACATCTCCTGAAATGGAAGCAGCTGTGGCTTTTTAGGTGTCAAGGAATCAATAAAAGGATGAAAAAGTACATGGACGTGCCTGAGACTGCTCTTGACACCCTCACCCAGACACAGTCACAAGCTGTAGGGTACCATAATGTAGGGGCTTTACAGCTAGGATTTAATCACCAGGAGCATGCTTGTTGACAGCTAAACCATGGAAATGAACCTCGTGCTTATGCAAAATGGTAAACTTTGTCTGGAGACATTTATTTGCTTCTGAAAATCAGAGTGTGTTATATTGGGTGAAACAGTTTAATAAAATAATGCTATTTCCAGTGATTCTACTTGCCCTTTTGTAGTGTTAACATACCTAGGAAAGTACTAGTGCACTAGTGTACCTAGTGTCTGTAACAAGCCTTGAGTAGTAAATTGCATTTCTTCTCCATCAGTGATGTCACCCTGGAAGGACCACATGCTCCACTTTCAGCCCTTTCTGTCCTGCTGGCATAAAGACACGTGCCCTTCTGTCTCCCCCTTGACTGGTTTTGCATTCAGCTTCAGTTTTGATGTGTTCTTTATTTTTCCATAGCAATGCACCACCTTTCTGAGACATTTTATTTGGCACTTTCAGACTACTTTTTCTTATTTACAATTTTTTCCCCAGGAAAGACAAGAAAGCAAGTAAATTAATCTGAGTCACTTAGTCTGAGATAGTCTGTGGAGATAGTTACAACAACCTGGACATTTTCAAAGACCATTTCTGGCCTACCTGTTAAAGTCCAAAGAAAAAGATGAGAAGTGAGACAAAGCCTTTCTACCTGGGGACAGATAAGATTGACTCAGCTTTTAGTAGGTCTTCAAAAGCTGAAGGTTCCCTGCTAAGCCTTACTGAATGTCTTAGCACATATTTCTATGTGACTCTGCTGGATGAGCTGAGATGTTCTCATTTAGTGGGTGTGTGAGTGTGATGGATTGACTGAGTATCTTCCAGAAGGTCTCAAGAATCAGTGATAGATTCCCAGGGAGTTTTGCAGTCACTCTTACTCAGCCATCAAGTCCAGAACACAGCTAAAACCAGTTAACATCTAGGAATTGCCTATTTGCAAAACCATGGCAAACTTTACTCTCTATAGCA
The DNA here is from genome assembly GCF_903797595.1 of Erithacus rubecula. Lineage (NCBI taxonomy): Eukaryota > Metazoa > Chordata > Aves > Passeriformes > Muscicapidae > Erithacus > Erithacus rubecula. Next base: position 28,577,846 of record NC_136686.1, on the reverse strand, counting down.
ATACTTGTGGTGGATTTCTAGTCACAGGCCCACTCTGTTTTCCCCAAATCCCAGATGAGACAAAGGAATTAAAACACAAGTAGAAGAATGTCATCTTGTTATAGAGTCATCACTTAGCCAAAAAGTCACAGCAATAGATAATCCCAGAGCTATCACCTGGGATAACTCATCAAGCCACTAGGAAGGGCAAGAGCTATATCCATATATATCTGCAGCTCAGTCTGCCTGTATCTGTCATCTTTCCATTGCAGACAAACGCTTCCCTTGCAACCACAAAATGCTGCTACACTTCAGAAGCCGAGGAAATGAGCCTCCATCCTTTAAAGGTGACCAGGTTTTTGATAAATAGGGAGAAAAGAGAGTTAGAAAAGACACAAAATTTGAAAGACATCAGAAAAGAAAATATCAGAGAAAATAATTCCAGGGAATATTCCTGTTTAAATTGAAGGGGCAAAAAAGCAAGAGAACCTCTTTCCTGTAAAAAGGGTGAGAGTTGGGGTTATTCAGTCTGGAGAAAAGTAGGTGCTGGGGACCTTGTTGCAGCCATTCAACACAAAAAGTCTTTTACCAAGGCCTGTAGGGACAGGACAAGAGATAATAGTTTTAAACTGCAAGACATTTAGATTTAGATTGGATATAAGAAAGAAATTGTTTTCCACAAGGATGATGAGACACTAGAACAAGTTGCCAGAGAAGCTGTGGGGCTGTTAGCTACCTTCTCTGGTGAAAGTTCTCCTTTCCATAGCAGGAGGGTTGGACCAGTTGACCTTTAAAGGTCACTTCCAACCCAAACCATTCTGTAATTCTCTGGCCTGCCAGTGAGAAGTCTGATGGTGAGCTGAGGGCCTGCTGTCCCCAGTTTGTTTGCCAGATCATGGCTCATCAGTGATGAATTATGAATACCATGATAACTCACTTTCTGTACAGTATCTCCCTCCAATATCATGAAACTTCCAAAATGCCGGAGCCTCTGTCAGATGTTCCATAATTTTGAGGAAAGTGCTTTTGATGTTGCCCCATTATTCATTCATCAGAGGCAGCTCTCTAGACCTTTACAAACTGCACATTGCCTGTTCTCCTTTCTCAGCAGTGAGCTTGCCTGAAGACATGAATTATCATCAGATATATTTTTTCCTCATGTTAGTGGTCTCTTCCTGCATTATTGCTTGATGCTAAGCTCCACTGCAAGAGCTACAAAAATGAGATGGACTCTCTCTTCTATTTTTATCAGTTTAAATGTTGAATGCATCCTCTTGAGAGAGCCAGAGAGGCTTTGTTTGACAGAGTGCCTGTTTGACAGAATGGCTGCAGTCTTTGTTGAACTTTTCATCCTCAGCAGGATAGGGTATTCCATAGCTCACAGATTTAACTGAATATTTTGCAGACAGCATCACTAATTCAAAACCAAGTAATTGCTTTCCCTTTAAAAGAAGGACCACAGGGAAGTTATGGCCTTTCAGTTGTTTGGCAACTGTTGATCATTTAACTGTTCAAAGCAAGTTCTGAATAACATCAAATATAAACTTTGCTTTTTGTTATACAATAAATGAATGGGTGACTGCTTCTGTCTCAGAAATCATAGAGAAGACTAGCAGTAATGACTTGTGAAATGAAGTTAAGCTTACAGGGAGCTGGACTGAACACCTAATTTCTCCACTACTGTTAGGAATTTTGATTTTTCCATTGTACAATATATGTTGCAAGCTCCAAATTTCATTTATCTGAACATATTTTTGACTCATCAAATTAATAATCAAACAAGCAAAATAAAGAAGCATCAGTGCATCTTTCAGAACATTTTTACTGTTAGGAGGTCCAAGGCTTTGAGGATTTGTCTGAAATCATTAGCTGGTCTTCTCATTACCATCACAGTGGGGAAGAAAAGTTCCCTCTGTACCAGCTTTGACCATCTACAACTTTATCACAAAGGACCCAGTAGACTTCTTGTACCTGGTTGCATTGACTTTCAGGACCCAGTAGACTTCTTGTACCCATAGTTGCATTGACTTTCATGTCCTTTCAATAGCTTGAGGTACTTTCCTGCCTTCAATAAAATCACTCCTTACCAATCAATATAAAAACCCAGAGAATATGAATCTTTCAAAATCAATTATTATGTACAATAATCACACAAGTATGCTAGAAACAGCTGAAGTGTCAAAGCAAATCCCAGGACCAATGATCTCAAAGACTCCAGAAACTAGTAGAAAATGTAGTTTTATTCACTTGTGCTTTTGTGTTTGCCAGTGTCAAGGTTAGATGATGAGTGGGTGTATTAACTCCTCAGCCTGTTCCCTCAACTTTCACAAAACAAACTACACTTAAATGTGAGGATTTTCAGTTTGATCAAAAACTTTCTACTCCTGGCAGCCTATTGAAATGACAGAGTTCAGACAAGGTGGAAAAGAACAAAATAGTTTATATCAGAGCTAAACTCTCACTCTAGCTATTTATATGATGCAAAGAGGATTAATGAGGCCACTTTACAGAAGTAAAAATTACAAAGTTAGTTAGAAATTATTGTAACAATGACGCTGAAAGCAGCTTGGAAAGTCCACATTTGACAGGAAGACCCTCCCTTGGATGAAGTGCTGTGGGTTTCATTTTCTTTTTAACATTTTTGGTCATGTTGGAAGGTTAGTGGTGGATGCTCTAGGGATGGCACTGACTTCTAAATAATATATTGACGTAATGTGATTTAAGAAAGCTGCAGTCTTCAAATTCCAACATATCAAATAATTGCCATGTAACTGCTCAATCTTTTCAAATACAGACACTTTTCTGAATCTGAGATAGTTGCAAGCTACAGCTGTATTTTTAAAAGTCATTCTTAGAGCTCATTCTGAGCTCGACACTCCTATAAGTTTGCTTTTCTGCAAAGAAAGTACTAAGAAATTGACAGTAGGAAATGATGAGAGGTAAGGGTGACTGACACAAAAATATGTGTTTTCACATTTGCTCTCAGTGCTTTTTCAAGCCTAGTCTCAGTTTCTGGTGTTCTTGCTTTCCATTGGATTGGTGCATAATACTGAAAGATCCTGCACACAACCTTGACCTTCCTTGCTTTTGACCATTTCCTAAGTACAGCATAATTCAGGGGACAACCTCAGCAGCCCTGTGCTCCATGTGCCAGGGCAGCATAATTTCAAATGAATATCTAAACTGCATTGCCATTTCATCTCTCTAAGTATGCTCAGATCCAGGGGTGTAACAAGCATCTTACAAACAACTTCTTCCACTCACCAATCCTCTTCCCTCCAACCCTCCAGTCCCATTTCCCCCCTTGTAATACATATTTCTACTTATATTTTTAGAGAGTCACAAAAATACATGGATTACATTTAGCTATTTCAAACAGAATATACTCCCCAGAAAGTATGCTGAAAAATCCTTTCTGGGGAAGATGTAAGAAGATTTACATAAACAGCAGCCACTTCTCTGTTATTCATGTATGTTGTTGCCCAAAAATGTAATGGAATAAAAGCAAGGTCAGAAATGGAATAAGAGAAGATTTTAAAATTAAAAAAAAAAAAAAGAAAAAAATTAAAAGTACATCCATATTGATATTTCAAAGCACCACAGTAGAGCTCAGATTTATCAGCAGGAAACTGGATATACTGATATCAAACAGCAGCTCTAGCCTGTCAGTCAAGAGTTCAGCCAGATCTTGTTTAGAAGCGTGTGCAGTTCTTAGGAATCCTTTGGTGATAAAGTGAGCTTGGATGTAGCCCCCATTCCTTGTGTCCTTGGTCTCCAGGGAGAGTGATAAATGTGTGTGAAAGAAAACTTTCCAGAGTTAAAAATATCTGCCCTCTGATCATTTTTCTAGACAATCAAGACACAGAAGCTATAAGTCAGATCAGTTAACAGAATAAATATGGATGTAATCAAAACATAAAAGAACGAGAAATTATTTGAAGAAGTAAGTGATGAAAGGAAATAAAACTTTAGCATGAAGACTACTTACTTTTTAATCCATATATGGCTGTCTCTGCTATTTTCATTGTCCTTAGGTGTTACATCCTACATTATCAACCTCCTGTTTACATCTTCCCCATTTTTCCTTCTTTTCTGTTTTCCAGGTATTTTTAAGGGCTCTTCCAGTCTTTACAGGCAGGAAAGACTGGAAAACTACACTAGAGAAGCCATAGATATAGGCCTTAAATCAGCAGGAGGGACAGTTTTTCTGAAATACTACAAATCCAAACAAAGCAAAGCTTTTGCTCAGTGTTGACCATATGCAGTTGTCTTATTACCTCAGGGCTTTATTCCCCTACTTGTGCTGTTTTGTGCAGAGCCCTGCATGCAAACAAACAAACAAACAAACAAAGTGTTTCCAAAATGAGTGTGTCCACAGGGCTCTTATGGTAAAACCACATTTGTCTCCCTATAATGTTGGGACTTCTCTGTGAAAAATGTCCCTATTCATTTTTTCAGTAGATTTCAGGACCAGAGAATTTCCTAATTAAAAGTTCCCAATTTCATACAAGTACAATTCTTAGGAGATATAGATATATATGTATTCATTTGAAGCATTTAATTTCTCCTTCAAAACTATGGAAAGAATAAACCTGAGTTAAAGATGCATGCAAGTAAACCTTGAACATGAAAAAAAATTGAGTGGGGATTCAAATCTCTAAGTAAAAGTGCCTGTCAAAACCATACTAAAGACAATTTTTAGAAAGAAGAAAACAAAGACACATGCAGAACTTCATTTGGCTCAGTTTGGTTTTTAGCTCACAATTGCAGCTTACAGCCATATTACCATGCAGAGAGTGACAGACCTATAGACTGGATAAATAAGATTTGCAATTAAGTCCTCCCTGAAAAAAAAGCCAAAATTCACCAGAAGGACTCTGCAAAGAATTTCATCCCCTTTTTAACCAGTTCTAATAAATGAGGTGACAGATGGCCCCAGATCCAGTACGAGGTTGCACTGGCTCAGGGGGCTCTGCTTGTTCTTGGGTAGCAGCTGAACTCCAGGACTGGGCTGCTCCCTGGGAGGCACCATTTGCTTTAATGGGCAATGCCTCATATTTGTGTCTGTGTGTGTTTGTGTGTCATTTTTTTTTTTTTTTGGTGCCACATGCACACAATGGCTTGCAAATGATTTCTCACTAGGTTTCCTTTTTGTACCACTGGCAAAGATTTTGTCCTCTGCCAGTTCTTATGGGAAAAGGCTTGCATAACTTTTCCATAATGACCTTCTTATCTGTGCAGCCAGCAGCAGCACTGGCAATGGGGGAGATTGGGTTTTACAATTAAACTAGTGCTCCCTCTGTTGGCTGGATGTCAGAGCCCAGAAACAAGGACTTGCTTTGCCAAGGATTGCATTGATTGTGGAGGAAAAAACCAAACAACAAACGAAAACAAACAACAACAAAAAAGTGAATATTCTGACTCTTTGCAAAATATGATTTCTCCTTTTTGAGTGTGCATGACAAACATCCTTCCCCTCCCTTTACTTTCACATCAGTCACAAATAATGTAGAGTCTGAAGTTTAGTTGGCAAAGAGAAATAATTCAGAGATAAAACTCAGCAGCTATCTGCAGTACTGTCTTCCAAGTAACTCCACAACTGCCAAAGGATGTGGATGGATAATACATACAAATAAGGCTAAACAGGAAAAGAAATGCATCGCATTCAAGTTGTTTAAGATGCACATCAAAGCTGCATACCACTTTGTGAAAAATTATCGACAGTCCACTTTGGACATGTTTGAGGGTTCTCCTGCCTCTGTGGTTTCCCTCCACCATCACAGAAAAAGAATGAACTTTTCAGCAAACAACTAAGCAGCACACCTGGAAGGTGATGGAGTGTTTTGGGTCCCTGTGTTTATCTCGCTCATATTGATGGAAGGGAAGCCAAAAGAGTGTAATGAAGTTTTGCCCTCTGTGTTCTATTATGACACAGTGACAGAGAGCCTCATTATTACCTTGTTCTGTTTACAAGGATGGGACTAGTCTTTTGAAAAAGTGCAATCAACCAGGCTTTCCACAGAATGCTGAATATCTTTACTAAATTACAAATCTTACGTTTCAGAACTAATGCTGTTCTCCATTTCAAGAAAGCTGTGTGTATCAGCTTTTAAATTAATTACTTACCTGGTGCTCTGTTGCAAGATAAATACATTTGGGGTTGTATTATTAGGAAACAGTGTTATCTTGTATGCAGCTCATTGGGTTGTCAAGCACTGCTTGCATTAGAAGAGTGTGTCTCTGCTTTTTTGGCACAGTGGAATTTAGGATATTTTGAACTTCATGAAAGGAATGGGAGGCAAGAAAAACGAAATAAAAATGCCAAGATACGCTTCAACTAAGCTCAGGAATTCTTTTAATCTTAGGTCTTTGTAGAACATTGCCACCTGCAGAGGTGTTTCTTGGCAGGGTTCTGGCACTGGCTGTTTTCCAGAGCCTCTGACCTTCCAACAGGGTGTTGTAGCACCTCACTGGATCTTGCTGGACATGAGCTAAGTTCCCAACCAAGTCCATTCTTAAAGCTTGTTCACCTAGCTAGCTCACTAAAAGGATGTCTTTCCTTTTTAGAGACTCTAAATTTTTTTCTTGACTCCATTTTTTTTCCTATTTCTCTCCTGCTAAAGCTATTTGTTATCCCCATTTCATTCTCAGGTTGTTTTAGACTTGCTCCCCTTGTTAAAACCATTTTCTTTATTTGATGATGAAGCCATATATGGTGCCAGTCCCTACCCTTCCCCACCACCTTGTTTGGTGTCAGTCTTTCTCTCCATTTCCCATTTCTGTTAGCTCAAATCCTGCTGAAATAATTTCTCACATTTCAGGTACCACAGGGAAGATCAATACCAATTAGGAGAGCGTATTTTAAGAGAGATGTATTAAAATTTTTCATTCTTATAGGCCAGTTTTATTCCCACTGAAGGATAAAATAAGGCAACAATTTAGAGACAATTCCCTTTTTCTGAAAAGGGCTATATATCAAGTTTGCTGAGAGCTCAGCAGAGTATGCTGCATTTGCCTACAGTGGAAGTATTATTTCTTCCCATCAAAACTCTCCCTCTTAGTTACTTTTGGATATAGAATAGCACATTAAACAGACTCTGGTTATAACCTAAATGTGGGAAATTGCTAATACATTGCTAAAAACCCTGAAAACCATTGAGAAATTATTTTAATGAATGCTTGTGAGGGCTTTTTGTTACCTTTATTGGAAAAATCATATAATCATAGTACTGTTTTCCTACTTCTGCACAGATGCAGAAGGCATATTAACTTCTCTGGAGTGCAAATCCTTGACACAGAATTTGGTCATATTTTTGTCAGTATGGTCAGAGAAAGAAAAATACATGGTTGCTAAACTTTTAAGCTTGTATGTGGTTTCAGAAAAGAGTCCACTCTGCATCAAAATGTTAAGTCTGCTCCTGAGGAAAGGAGCTTGACAGGAAGGACACTGGTCCTGTTTTTGTTGGGGAAGGCACCTATGGAGATCCCATGAGAAAAGGACAGGGAGACCTATTTGTCATCCACCACCAGGAGGGGCCATAGCTGCAGCCAAGAACTTGTCCTTGACTTGTACCACACCCCTGCCTTCCTACATCAAAACCAAAAATGACTTAATTTTTCTTTCATGTCCTTGCCAAAACCTCAAACCCAATGAATTTGCCTGCTGCCCCACCAGAAACTCTCTTTAATGGAGAACATAAAGCACACCATGCTGTCCCTCTGCTATTAGGTGTGCCTCAGAAAGCAGAATAGAGTCATGGCACAGAATAAGGATGGGCAATGCTGTTTACTGCAAATGAAAGTGGGGGGCTGGGCTGGGGGGTTGAGCTTTTCACAGCCTGGTATTAAAAGGTAACTGTTTGCATCTCTGCTGCTGTCAGGAAGAGCTATTCTCTAAAGCAAATGGATTCCTGACAGTGTTTATTCTGGCAGCTTCAGTTTAAAATAATGATCTCAGACGTTAGTTAAGCATTTAACAAACAGTGAATTAAGATTTGCATTCTCAGAGAAATTACTGGAACAGGCCTAATTTCTGGTCTGCCAATCAGACAGAGGAAAAACATTAAAGGAATAAATTGCTTTCTCCCATCCTCCTGCCTGCCTTCAGACAGGCAGACCCACCGTTCAGGAAAACGTGCTTCACACACGTGTCCTCCAAGGCACTGGAGTTTACTGGGCACTGTTTCCTCAGCAAAGGCCATTCTTTTGTGACATGCAGCCCCAGTTGTAGGGGAAGGTCTGTACATGCAGCCATGTTTGCACTAGCCCAGCTGCCCTCTTTCCCTCTGCTCCTAAACTGGAGCTGATTCCTTCCTATGGAATTTTCTTTGGTGCCTTTGCCATCATCACTGCTCACAGCTACACCAGACTAAGAGAGCAAAGACTTATTACCTTTTTACCAAAAAATTGCAGTCTTCCTCTTAAAAATCAGTACTTGTCCCTTGCTTTTGCTTTCCTTCTTTTATTTAGTTAAAACTGCCCTGGCAGCAATTTAGTCAACTCATTCTCTTTCATCTCTTCTCAGAGCAACTCTTCCTTTTGTCTTTCCTTCATCCACTCCCTACACCCTACTGCAGTAGCCACATGTGGCTCAATCATCAAAACGTGTCCATGTGACAGATCTGAAACTCTGTTCTCCAAAATACTCCTGTTAAATTTCAACTGAAAATGTGCAGTGGGCAAGGAAAGAGCCTGGACTGCAGGGTCAGAAGGCTTGAAAGACTCATCACCTTTTTTTTTCCAGTTATAAAACTAATACCCTGGGAAGGGAGGCTGGGGAGGTGCTGGGATGAGGGCAGAAGCTGATGCAGTCTGAGCTGCAGGAAAGTGCAGATGACTGGTGCTAGCCCAGTCCATCTGGTGGTTCAGCCTCTTCATGGCTTGCTGTGAGAGGATTGCACGGCTCTATTCACGCATGAAGAAAGGAAAACAGAGAGTCACTGCTGTGATCTGAAACGTGGTGCTGGCTGACAGTCTGATTGCCACCCCAACCTAGCAGGGCTGAAGGCAGAGAGCAGTGAGAGAGGGGCAGCAAAATCTGAGTGGGGGTGAGAGATCAATGTACTTTTCTTTGCTGACACACAAGATTCCCAACTGTCAGTGCTAGTCAGACAACTGTTTTCCCCTGCAAATGACTATTAACAGTTGGTGAGAATTCTCAAATAAAATAAAATGAATATAAATGTTTATTCATGCTTCAGCTGTGCTTGGCAGCTCCATGTCTTCTGATTCCTTGTCAGGCTCCCTTTGCACAGGCTTCCTTTAGCCCCTTGCAGAGACAGGGGCACAGGGTGTGATTGCCATGCCCTCAGGACCACTGATCACCTTTCACTCTTAACCCAAGACCTCACCATTGTACAAGACTTGCAGACTCTTTGATTTGCCATGTAATTCTCCACAAATGTAATCAAGATATCCAACAGGACTTGCATAGGTTTCTAACCACATTGCTCTGACACATAAAGATTGCACAAGGAATATATATCTGTAAAGTAACCCAACTCCTACCTGCTGTTCTCTGATTCAGTTTCTTTATCAATTTAAAGCATCAGACTCTTAAAGTATTCAGGAGGCATCTTCTCCTGTCCTTGGACCTCCTTCTGTGTCCTTCTCACAGGGCTGTCAAACAAACCTGTCATTTATAGAATCATAGAATCACAGAATGGTTTGTGTTGGAAGGGATTTTAAAGATCTTCTGCTCCCAACCCTCCTGCAGTGGGCAGGAACATCTTTCTCCAGAACAGGTTGCACATAGACACATCCAGCCTGGCCTTGAACATTTCAGGGATGGGGCATCCACAAATTTTGTGGGAAACTGTTCCAGCATCACACCACATTCATGGCTTCACATTGTGCTCTTTTTTCCTAGGAAGGCTCATTCAAATCCCCCACCATGTTAGGAGGCACCATGTAAGCAGACTGGCTTTCTTAAGCTTGTTGCCATTTTATCAAAAGTAAATTACCAAAGTATAACCATTCTCTACAGTCAGTCCCCTTCTTTACCTCTGAAATTTTCCCAGACTGGACATGCAAACACACTGGAGAAGGTAAACAAGATTCTGACTCAAAGTGTATGTTTCATGATGGCTATATATAAGGTTATATATAATTATACTATTGAGTTTGCAAGAACTTCTGACTAGGAAATAAAACAGCAGGTATTACTAGAGCAATAACAGAGTAAATCATTATAGAGCATTTTGTTAAAAAATTAAATAGGAAAAAAAAACAACCCCAGAAATAATATTATGTTTCATCACTTTTCAATAGAAGATATTTATTAAAAATTTTCCAACTACTCATTTTAGTGATTTCTGTTGTTTATCAGGATTTGTTTCAATTTCTTTTATATCACAGTATAGTCCTTAATTCTTGGAAGAAACACCTTAATTTCTTGGCAAGAATTTTGTTCTTGCTGTTAAAAGTGTCCAACACTAATGGTCCTGTTCAGTGAGTAATAGGACTAAAATAGTTGTGGTTGGGCTGAAGAGATGGTTCTGTTTGCATATCTCAGTTTTGTTTTAAACTGCTACACTGTTCTCCAAGAGCACTGATGTAATGAGTAGAAATACCACACTCCCAAAATGTTAGACTAATACTTCTGAAACCATCACTTCAGAAGCAATAATTCTGGGCTTTATATATAACTTTTAAGTGCTGTTCATTCATCACTGACCTCCAGGAATCTGTGTTTTCAAACTATAAAGGGATGGTAAGATATCAAGGGAAGTTAAAAAAAAAAAAAAAAAAGTGGTGGGTACAATACATTACAGAAACTGAAAGAAATTGAAAGCAAAAGAAAGAGAGAGAAATGCAGCTAGAATCCTTGCCCAGGTTTGCACTGATTGTGTGAGAGACCAAGGAGCTGCCTTTGAGGGGATGAAACAACCAGGAACTGCTTGGTAGCTACCTGAGAATCGACCAGAACAGCACAAAGGGTGTCATCTTGCATCGTGTAGGGAAGGATTTGTGTGTGACAAGGCCACTGAGAAGAGGGATGGAGAAAAAAACCACATCTAAATCTCTTACAGACTATACAAGCTCTATCGTGACAGGCAGGGATGGACAAGTGCATTCAAACCTGTAAATCAGAAATTAAGGAATCCTCAGAGATGAGCCTGTTTTCATTATAGTTCTGTGTACACAGAGGTTTTACAAGCTCAGTGGCAAGGTGCAAATCAAGAGAAAGAAAGGGGTTTCTGATACGAATCTTGTCTCCCCATTCCTATCTTTTACACAGCTTGAACCAGCTTTCTCAGGGGCAATTGCAATCAACAGAAGAATGGTGCACTCTCTTCCATTCCATCCTTCTAAAATAGCACAGTAGATGATGGGGGATTAAAACTCTGAAACTTTCCTACGTGCAAATATTCTCTAAAAACTAAAATCCAAGATAAGAACTGAAACATATTTTTCTATTCCTGTTTAGGTGGCAGATTTCAAAATATGGTATTAATAAATTTAACTTCATAATCTCATGATGAGTATAACTGCATGAAGAAATAATAAATCTAACATTTTCAGAAGCTGCTGAAATGTTTTATTTTTGTAGCAAAATTCATCTATAACATGGGGACTAAGGGGAAAATTTTTTCTTCTTCTGTGTTCTACAGAAAACCTGAACCATTTCCAACAGTCCTTTTTTCAGGTAGCTCAGCTTATTTTGTCTGTCCACATTGGGGATTGAAGACTGAATTCAGCCTGGAGAAGGCAGGTACAATTGCCAGGAACCAAATGTTGTTGGTTTCACATCTATGACTTCTCAGAACCACATGAGAGAGAGAGAAGTATGTATCTAAAACTGAGAAAGTGTGACTCGGGGGTTTCAATTAAAAAAAAAAAAAAAATCAGACCTTGAAAAGAAAGCCAGGGGTAAAATTGGAAGAGTAGGAACAGAGTAGCAATGGGTATAGGGACAGGATGTAGAAGATGAAAAGTTGTAGTGAAGTCAGTCAATCTTCACCCAAGTTTTCCACATTTCATGACATTTTTTTGTTCATTAGCTGAACTAAAACCCCAAACCCCAGATGTGTACATCCTTGGGATTTCTTTGCTCCAAAGATATTGCTGTAACTCCTGTCTCCAGAGACATGCTTGAATCCATATTAAATGAGTTAGCTTGGGTAACACTGTTTAACTGGGACAGCACAAGCAGCAGAGACAACACAATGGCACAGACAACTAAGCATTTGCAGATCCTTAGGCAGGATTTGCAGCTCATGCAAAGCCCATGCAAAGCCCTGTGCTGCTGTGAATGCCCTTCCAGCAGCTTCAAGCTGCTTCTCATGAGCAGGAGGCCCATCCTTAGGCTCAGCCCTGGCACCAGGGCAGGGCAGCATTGCCTGTCTCTTCTGAGGAGAGCTGCACAGGGCTGCAATGCAAACTGTAATGCTCCAGAGCTCTAGTGCACACCAGCCATGGCTTGTGAGTTAAGATATTTTATCCCTTACCAATATGAACAGACTGCAACTATCTCTGGGTTAGACTCTGCTGCAGTCTTCAAACAAAGCCACAGGATTTTTAAGGGATGGGCATGGAGGAGGAGAAGACTTGCCCTAATGAAATAAATGAAAGAAAACCCACTGTTTTGATGAAAACTGCTATGATGGAAAGTCCCACATGATGGACTGCTTCCCTACTCTGTTCATATCTACATAAAATGGCACAAACAGCCACAGATCTATTTACTATTGTATGATGTTATATTTACTACAATTATATATAGATATGTGTATGTGTGTATGTATATGCATATATATCTAGAGAGAGAAAGAAACACAAGAATATATATATATATATATATATATATATATATATATATATATATATGTGCCTGTTTTTTTTTCCTAAAGTGATTAGAAGCAAGCAGTGGACAGATGCACAGCTGGTTCTTGATTAAACCAGGATACCTGTGTGATATTTACAGGAAAGGAAAAAACTGCACAGAATTCTGACCTTTATGTTGTGTAATATCTCCTGGGTCTTATGGGATACCTGGGAAAGAAGTGTCTCAGGAAAGCCTTCTGTCATCTTTGTCTGGCTGCCATACCTTCATTTGCCCATCCCCAAGAGTCAAACAGCCCAGTAATTCAACCACCCATATGATCTACCAAGGACCCAGTGAGCACATCTCCCTTTATAAAATTCTTCCCTTACACATTCCTTCCCACTAAGTTCAAAGGCCAATTCCTGCTTAAAGGAAAAAGCTTCCAGAATCAGGAGTGATCCATATAAGAAACATATTTGTTAAGTTTCTGATTCACCACTAAAACTGCATCCTGGAAAAGCCATAGTTTTAAAGTGATATAAATTGAGGACATAAGACAGTCTGCTCAACCATTGGCTGTAGGACCTGCTTCTGAAAGAAATCAGACTCAGCTGTGCTGCATTTAAATTTAACCTTTCTAATACTATCTTTGTCAGGGACAGTGGTGGTAAAAGGTCAATCAAGGCTCATATACAGGGAGGAAGACAAATAAGAGAGAAAGCAAAACAAGGAGAGATTCACACAAGTGGTTGTTTTTTTTTCCCTTGAATCAGGGCAAACAGGGTTCTGTCATGGGAAAAGTTACCACCTCACAGTATGAATCTTTAGGCAGAATTTGTTCCTTTTCATTTCCACATGTCCCATGCATTTCTTCACTCCTATTACAGTCCAGCTTTCTGTTTCATGTTCCTTATTTTGTCACTTCAGAGGCAGTTTGCAGCATATGGTCCATTAGGTGTAGACCTGCAAGTGCTTACATAACTCAAGGCTTGCTGGAGTACAAAGACCTTGGTATATGGCAGATGTATGAAGGAACACACGGTCGAGCGTGCTGTGGGTACAAAGGGATAATGATGCTGCTCAGAATCAGATTTATTCTGCTTCTCCTGTGGAGTACACCTGTCTTCTGCTGGCAATACATGTGGCTCCAGCCAGCAAGGCTTCATCATCCAAAACTAAGCTTAGATCTTCTTTGCCTCATTACTGCACTGTGATTTCCCCTCCTACACCTCATTTGCACAGGGCAGCTACAGGTTCATCTAAGCATTTCATTAGTGTGTTCAAGACAAACCCCCAGCAGGCTTGAAAGCGAAACACACAGATGCAAACAAATAAACCTAGATGAGCAAACATAAGTGTACCTGTGGGTTCACAACAGATTTTAAACAAATTCCCAGAAAGGAGATTAAAATTCTTGACACCCTTAGCTGTAAAAAAATGAGTCATGTTTGTTTCTGGCCATTCACTACCCCCTTTAAAGAGAGATATGTTAGTTATGCCATGAAAGGAGCTTCCTCAAAGGAGGCTCAACTGTGATCTTCTGCCATATAGTTTCCAGAGGTCAGATATTAAGTCTTGGCTCCTGCTCCTTCACCCTGTGTGGATAGTGCAAAGGTGATTGAGCTACTAACATCTAGCTGGCAATTAATTGAGAAGTCTTCTGAATAATTCTGGTATAAACAAGTTTACACCATCTGCTTTTCCCTCTGACACAGGTGTTTGGGAATGTTCAAGGTAGTCTGAGCTTGGTATGTTGGGCTCCAACAGTTTGGAGGGGGAATCTTTAGGGGGCTGAAACTTACAGAAAGACAGACCAGTAGAGAAATGAAAATATGCTGTGAAACAGAATGGCCAGGCAAGTAGTTGCAAAGCTCTCTTGAATATTTATTAGAATAAAAATTACTTGTTTCACAGACTGGGGAACCAAGGGACCTTTCATCTCTTCATCCAGCTCTACAGCTTCAAGTTCCCCATAGCCCTCCCACCCCAAACATCCCACCACACAATGTGGGCCTGCTTCTGCAGCACTCCCATCCATCCTTCCTTGGGGTCACTCCTTCTGTGTTTGGGGTACTTTGACAACTCTGAGACTGCAATCACTGTGTCAGAACTGGTTCACAAGTTCTCAGGGAGCAGGAGCTGCAGGGTAATGGAAACACAGGAGCATGATTTCCTTGGGACTTCTTACCTGCATGAAATCAAGAACTTTTCTCCTTGCCTGCAGTTACCTTGCAGATAGTGTGACAGAAAGCAGCCTCTGAGGCAGTAGTGGGTCTTTTACTAGCAAATCTTTCCTATTAGCATCCTCAATGGCTTTGCCACCAACAGTTTAATCACCTTAGAAAGCCATGGTTCCCTCTGACAGTAAAGGATACTACCTAGAATTACCCCATCTGCTTCTTCCTGTGGCTATATTGTCAGACATTATCAGCAAATATTTGCTTGTTATAAACTTGTCATTGGGGGGAAAAACATGTTAGTCTTCCTGCCTCCCAGGTAACTAATGCTCTGCTGTTTTTATCTAGTGAAGACCATCTTGCTCGAATTGTTCTTTCTGTGTATATTGCTCATCCAGACAGGCTGACAAGTGACAAGGTGCACCCACAAGCACAAGTAATTCTGAGTATATAAAGGAGCAAACCCTTTGTGTTTCAAATGGCATGAGTTTGTTTTCTCATTGTCCCCATCTGCTTCTTCCTAACCACCATCTCATGGCTTATGCAGAGGGTAGGGGAGGATGAGCATTTCTGACAATGAAAAGCCCCATTGTTCCTAAAAGGAAAGAAATTCTGCTGTATTTGTTAGAAAACAAGAGATTTTGGACCAGCAAAATTCTATGCATTTCAATTGCACTATCCCAAGTTCAGTATAAAATGGTAAAAGGGTTCTACCTAATGCTTTAAGCTTCGAGTGCAAATTTACTTTGAAACTATTAAGAAACCTTCTACAGTTTTGAGAAAACATCAGATTTGAAAACACCCACATTTCTCATTTTCTATTTCCTTACTCTTTTGTATTGCACTATACAAAAGCTGAAGCCTTTATTTTATTTGATTTAGGGTAAAGAGAAAGGTAGGAGTTCCAATTGAAATGCAGACAGTACCTGTCAACTTCCATGCCTCTCTCCTGAAAAGCACAGAGGGATCACAGTCTGAGACTGCCATGTAAAGTTGTAATACAATGTTAAACATGCACTACTAGAAAACAAGATTTTCAGTTTAGTAATGTGTCTAATGAGAGGTTTAAGCATAATTGCAAACTAGAGTAATAATAAATCATGCAAGAAGCACCAGTTCTTAATTAACAGCCCTTTATTTTGGGTAAAGTGTAGCTGCTTTATACTTTAGGTGTATATAATTAAGTGTATCATAAACTATGGTTACATATTCTCATAGTTGAGCTCTGTAAAGGCTAAGTGCTAGACTAGGTACTATTTTACTTTTCCTGTACCAATTTAGTTTTTTGAGTTTTTTTTTTTTAAGCTGCAGATTAAGTAGGCTCACTCTAAACAATACTTATTTAATGTTCATAAATATGAGACATAAACAAGGGAGAATTTGAAGTCTTTCTAATGAACAGTATTAACACAAATAATGTAGAAAAGTGCCTGAGTCTATTACACACTCTTCTTCTAAATGCTGGCTGTGCTTTAGAAAAGCATCTTCAGCTGCATTCCAACCTCAAAGTCATTTGCTGAAAGACAAATTATTTTGTTTCAATCCTTAACAACCAGGAACTAAAAATTTATTTGAAAGTGTTTTGTGCTGGCTTAAATACTGATGGTGTTTTCTCAAAAACATGAAAATGCATGTTGTGCCTTTCTCCCTTATAGGCTTGGCTTTCTCATGCTGTAATTCACTGCAACATATAAGCCTTTATTCCTTTTCCTGTACAGGGAGTCGTGTAACTCAGAGTGTTTTCCTGTTGTGACTGAGAAGATGAGGAATTATAAAAGACTAACACTACAATTTAACGCTTCAGAGAAACAGTGTATATCATTACTCCTCTGTAGCCAAGCACACTAATTAATATTTATTGCACCTGTCAAACCAGTAGCCATGGTCAATCCATTGCTGCAGCAGTTCAATGGGAGGCTGGGCACCATATTTCTCCTTGGCAGGCATGTTTAGGTCATCAACAAAGACAAAAGCCCTTTTCCCTGGTGGAGCACTGTAAACCCTCTTCTTTTCTCCTGCAAAATTAAACCACTAATTCTATTCATGTTAATTTTCATCTTACTTTGAAAAAGCAGAAAAAGAGAGAGAGAGATTGGAAAAAGAAAAGAAAAGAGAAGCAGAAAAGAAAGAAAGAAAATCACACACTTTCTGGGGAACCTGCCTGACATTATTATTAGAACCAGTTCTTTTGGAATCCATGACCTTTTATTTTTATCAGATGTGCCGTAAAGGTCACAGAAACATGGGGAGGACATAGTTATAAATCCACATGGAGTTTAATCAAAGGTGGCATGTTGTTCTGAAGTAAACAAGCTAATAAAACTATTCCAGTTTAAACAAAGAGAAATAAAGGAAAAGAAAAACCCTTTGTTAAAGACTGTCAACAGAACTCTGATGAACTTGAATGTATCAATGGAATTAATTAGGCAAGAAGGATTATAATAAGTGAATTTCGGTATTGCATCTGCAGTAGCCTCTTTGGCACCCTGAGTAAAATGCTTTTATTTTGAGTCCTGCACCTCACTCCAAAGCATGTTGTGGTGCACAGTGTGCTGCTGGGGGTATGTATTCACTCCAGCTAATTACAAGACAGAGAGAACTTAAACTACAGGCAACCATGGAGCAGACTGCTTCAGTTCTACCAGCCTGTATCCTGATTGCATCACAAATGCTTGGGACACTGGGAAGCAACAACATAATGGAAGAGAGATATCTGCATTTCTGCATGTAGTATAACATGACAGATTTTAATTACAGGCCTTGAAAAAACTGCCCCCTTTTTCTTTCTTTCCACAATAATATCAGGTTGGATGTGCCAGAAAGAGGATAATGCTCCAGTGTGGGTACTACATAAGCTAAGGAGTCAAAAGTAAGGTATTGGTCCCACTTCTTCTAAAGCTTAACTTGTTGTGCTGGGTCCCTGGGAAATGTCCAACATACAGGAGGGTCTAGGAATTGGACAAGAGGAAGGATTGAAATATCAGCTACCAAGGGTAAAAGTGGTGAAACAACTTGAATTTACTGGCTAGAAGATGAGTAGAGTATTTGCTTCTCTTGAAGAAAATGCAAAGCCCAGTCCTGCATGAGTCCTTGTGAACACTGAATCAGATGCCAAGACTTACAGAATACATTATAAAATGGTCAGTGAATGGGTGTTTTAATGTTATAGATGCATATTAACAGTGTCATGCTTCTCCCTGCAAAAGAGTCTGGGCTAGATTTTTCAGTACAATACTCAGAGAAATAGATAAATGCTTTGAATATCTCACTGGCTGTCTAAATAACTCTTTGAAATAAGAACTGGCTGTCAAACCTACTAAGGTACATTTGAAAATCACTTTAGCAGTTACATGACTCAACAGATGTCTAAATACCTTAGGAAATACAATCCTTTATGGTTAGATATACAAGGACAGATGTATACATATTTTGTCTCTTATACTAAGGCTTGTTACTCAGATGGGTCTGGATCCACTGTGAAGATGTAGGTCATGCCACACAGAGATTTTAGGCACTTTGCCTTCTTAAGGAAACCACAGCTCAAAGCTGGTGCTCAAGGCTTCTCCATACAGTGACAAAAACAGGTTCCAAGCCACTGCTTGTCAATGCTCCTATAAAAGACCTTATGCACCAGGAGACTTCAAGTGTCAGAGCAAGGCAAAATCAGCTTAAGGAAAGTTAGGCACCCTTCCACTCTTGTAATAGCTGGTTGCTTAACCCAAGAAACAGGAACTATGTCAACCCCAGGAAAATGCCCTGGTTTGGGGAAGCTCTCCTGAGAAATGGCATAAATCCCTGCCCAAGTGGACCTGGGACCCTGAACCTGGGTCCACAGCTCCAGCAGGGAAGCACAGGCAGCCAGGGAGCCAGAGTCAGAGCAGGGGAGGCAGGATGCGAACACTGGGGGGGATTGAAATGAGGGCTAAGTGCTGGCATGTGTTTTGTGAGACTAACCTATATTTCTTGGCTCTTTAATTCCTCCACAGGGTTTATTACACGAGGCTGGTGAAATGTATCAAGAGCTACACTGTGGTCTGACTGTGGAAAGAAGCCATTTTCCCTGTGCAAATAATTATAGAACTAATTCTAGGGTCTTTTGTCAGCTGTCTCACCTCTCTCTTAAATGCTCTTGGATGGTTGTAGAGCCATAAAATGGGTTCAAAATAATACTTGAAATTAATACAGTTTGATTTAGATGACCATTTATTTTATAGCCCTAGTTAAAATGTCAGGGAGATTTAACAGAAGATAAACTTTGTATTTGCTAGAATAATTCTAGCAGCTCAAAGCCATGTTTTGAGGGCCTAGTGTTAACAGCATTTTCCATTTCCCTTGACAAATGGACTGTAAGTTAGTCATCAGTTAATTATTGACAGATAGAGGTGATAGAAAACATCTGGT
This sequence comes from Erithacus rubecula, assembly GCF_903797595.1. Taxonomy (NCBI): domain Eukaryota; kingdom Metazoa; phylum Chordata; class Aves; order Passeriformes; family Muscicapidae; genus Erithacus; species Erithacus rubecula. The sequence goes on along the minus strand of NC_136686.1, from coordinate 28,558,523 downwards.
ATCAGAGAATCACAGGAATTAGATGCAAGGAAAGACTTCTTATGCCATTCATATCCCTACCAATAAGGAGCCATTTAGTATTCTATATTTCTCTACAGTTCATTTTACATGACCTAAGAAATGCTGCTTTCATTGTTTCTCCTGGAGCCTATTCATTAACAGGAGCTTTTTTTCTAATATGCAGCTTAAACTCTCATTACTTTATTATGCTTCACAATGAACTGAACTCAGTGCTTTCAGCACATAGTCATAATTTTTACCTATCAGCTGGAAGTGTACTCTACTCTATGAAAACGTCAGAATTATCATACAGCTACTGCCTGATAAAACATTACTCAAATCCTGTAATGTTTTCAAATCTTGAGCTATTAATAATTTAACATAATTAATTCAAAACACTTCACTCAATGTGAACCAGAGAGAGACGATGGGGAAATGATGCATATTCCATCCTTCAAGGGTGGAATTAAATATGGAAAACAAGGAAAAGATAAAGAGCTGCCAACACTTACTTGGAGTGTAATTCGCCTGTTTTGAACTTACTATAAATTTCACATTTCTAAGACTTTCAACTAACTTCACAGGCATAAATGAAAAAAAACCTTTCCCCTATCACAAGCAAACAATTTAACATGGTTAGAGCTGTTTGACAGACATAAGAAGAAAAGAAACAAATTAACAAATGGGTGAGATTTCTCTACAAAGGGGAGTAACAATTAAGCAAACAAACAGTCTTGTAGAAAATCCTTTAAAATGCAATACACGGAGATTCCTTCCTCTTTTTGTTAAATTTTATCAACAGAGAGTATTGTATTGCTCATTTTTGCTTGATTAAACCTTCTTTAAAAGCACTTTGTTGTTGCTCTTTTCATGATAGTGTTGTGTTTTTAAAATCTTATTTATTTAAATCAAGGCTGGACCCAACCTTTATTTTCCTGGATGGAAATTTTTGCTGTTAGAAAGAACTGCAGGTGCTAAATTATGGCACAATACATAGCAGCTGCACAAGTGCACCTGGAAAAAATTAGACTAGTAATGAAAATTTCACCTGAGAAGTGCCAAATTGGAAGTCTCAGAGATTGAATGCTTCCATTAAGCCACCACTCAGGAACAAACCAAGTAATAAATATTGAAACTTTCTTCTTTACTTTGACCATGAAGACTTATTTCAGAAGTGTTTTCTTCCCTATTTGGGGAAAGAAGGGAAGAACTCGGAGAGAGCATGTTCATCTCTCATCTCCATTAAATCCCTAGCCAGCCTCTACTGCCAATAGAGGTACCAATTAGTACTAATTGTAGTAGACACTAATAGTGTAGACACCTGTCACTATCTGTTGAACTGGGACTGTCAGTAAATTCACAAAGGCCACCAAAAAAACATCTGGAATAATAAGGATCATCATTTTGGTACCGACCCAGTCTGAAATTAAACTGTTGATTCTAAGGTAAAAAGCTGAGCAATGCTTTTTGACGGTACCATAACCTAATAAAAGTAATCCACATATATATATATAGTTTTTTATTACAGAAACACACAAAAAACTGATACAGAACTTGTTGCCATAGCAACAGTTCTTTCTGCACTGCACGGACCAACGATCCTCACTATTTTGGAGCATTACAATGGATTCATGCTTTGTAAAAAGCTGCCCCCCCCTCCAGACAGTGGCAGGACCTGTGTGGGTAGAATGATGAACCCCAGCCTGCCCTGATCCCCTCCACAGCTGACACGTACATCACTCATACCCACCCAGGGCAGCGTCCAGGTTCTCCTATTTCATGTGTAATAATGTGGTAATTTTGTATGTAATATGTCACGAGGAGATGAAAGGCAGCCACCTTTCATTTTGACAAAAAGCATGTGGAGTCTGTCAGCCTCAGCACAACAAGGGCAGCTCAAGGGCCGAGCCTGAGCATCGTTTCCAGGCCACCTACAGATTATGTGATGTAAGTCATTGCAGTAAATGCTCCCGTCCCTCAAAGTGGTTGTGGGAAGGACAAAATCTTCCATGATGTGAATCACACTAAACCAGCCAGACACAGGACGTGTGCTGCTTGGCCTGGGGATGGGAACCAGCACCTGTTGGTCTTGGGGGAATTTGTAATTCCCATTGTTATTCTGGAAGCACTCCAGGCACACACTGCAAACACTACAAGTGATAACAAGCCCATAAAACACTGAATGTTAGAGATTACATGTAAGCATGATAGAGAAAAATTAAATCCATTAAAAATCCCTGCCAAGCTGTGATTAGCTATTATTATTTTTAATTCATTGTAATGTACACTGTGCATAAGAGAAAAGCTAACAAACATAAATAAAAGGGAAGTTAACAAACACATTAATTTTCATTTTAACTTCAGCCTCTTGCCTGAAATAAATGGAAGTGATAACTCATGTAGATGAGAAAGATATGTTCTAAAATCTTCTGGGTGAGGGTGCTCTGCAGAAATACCAATAGGATGTCTCTTGTGAGCATTCCTCTGGCAGTGAAGAGAACCACCTGCAGTACTCAGAACAGGTCATTTTTCCTCCATGTGGAACAGCTGGACAGCCATGGATTCTCAAGCAGTCTCTTTGCATCAAAGGAAAAAGGAGAACTGGGAGCTCAGAGGATTCCTGCAAGCTGTGCTGTGCTCTGCTTGAAGTTGAGCACCAAAAAAACCCACAGAAATATATATGAAGAAGTCTTTGGGAAAGACTTTTCCAAAAGACAGATATGTTTCATTTTAATGTTCACAGAGAATCTTTTTGAATTTCTGCAGGTTTGGAAATCCACCATGAAGCTTCTGTCCATATTCTAGTCTCTCATAAGGCTGTATCTCAGGGCCAGCAGCACCTGTCAGCTCCAGCAGTGCCTGATGGGCACAGTGATGCTCATAAGGATGGTCACTTTCTTTCATCTCTCCCTTGGAGGAAACACAGGAAAATTTTGCATTAATCACTGATTCTTCAGACAGGATCTGTGTCTGGAGGTCCTCTGCTCACCAGAGGGCTCTGCACACAAGCCTGAAAGGTTCTGGTTTGCCCCTTGCCTTTCAGTACAGCATTTCACATTCCCCAAACAGGCATCAAGTGATAGCTTTAGCAGTGCAACCTGCCTGTAAGCTCTGAGAGAAAACAGTGCTGCATGCAGCTAAGTTTCCACTCAGGGATCTGAAAGTACACCCTGAAAAAACCTGTCAGTGAGAGAAGCTTCTTGGCAAAGACATCCCTCTTCTTTTAAATAATTTAAATAATTAAATATGGACACCAAGGGATGGTAAAAGAGCTCAGCAAAGAACTTCAAAACAGAAACTGTAATCAAACGTTGGAAATGGCTCCACCCATGTTTGCTCCAGCAGGTGGGTAAATGCAATCTGCTCTTGGAAAGAGGCAGCACAAACAAAGCTCCACAGAAAGATGAAGTTGTTTCTCCAGCCCCTGAAGAGTATTCTTCCTCATCTGGTGTTCCAGGCTGGAGTATTTTGACTGACACAGAAGAAGGTACATTGCAATCCTTGCCCTTCCCTCCCTGCCCTTCAGAAGTGAGGATTTGAAGAAGCTAAGAACCAAGCAGACTCAGGCAAAGAAGTACAGGGTGTCTTTCCTCACTTGTTGAAAGAGGGGAAAGCAAATTTTTGTCATGAGGGTGAAAGAAATCTCATTTTTGAGAGCACATTGTGCCCTGCCTGTTAGACTCATTTATTTGACTGTTTAATTCAGTGCATGACTTCAGTCATGTAGTGAGATGTCTGGTGTTCATTTTCAGTCAGTTGACAAACTGCCTGAAAGTTTGAGTCATTTGATCACATACTTAATGAAATAATCACTGGCTGAATCATGCTGACAGATCCAGGTTGGGTTCTCCTTCAGCTCATTTTTTTTGTAGACTAGAAAGTTGCCTTGAGCTGAATGTACCTTAAATGTCTCTTTGATCAGGCAGTTTGGCACTGTTTGCTATGCTGAAGGTACCTGGTGCACCTCTGCCTGAACAGCCTCCTGCTGCCTCCACTCTGCCTGAAAACCATGACTAACTCACTCCTCCTCCTTTCTGGGGCCCTGTTCCCAGCTGGTGACTGTCCAGATGGACTTGTACTCATTGGATTTCTTCACCTTGCTCCAGTACTGTGCCCCCAAGAGAGCCCTGCACCCTGCCCAGCCTCACCCTTGCTCCTCACCATGAGTATCTGCACTGGAGAGGTTTTGTGGGGGTTCCCTGGTGCCTTGACCACCCACGGCCTTCTATTAGTCAGGCTGCATTTTTGAAAGTGTTTCCACACATCTAACTTTCATGGCACTCACCTTAAGATGAGAGCCACCTACACCATGTGGGCCAAGCTGGATGCTGTGTTACTCCATTATTGACATTTACAACACTAGGTTGTGCTGATTACCACATAAAACACAGCATCCTTGGTGCTGGGGCTTCTAGCTTAGTAGCAGATGTGTAGCAATTAAAATGTTAATAAAATACAGTGACCTTTATTACAAAAATAGTTATTTGCTTTTACAAGTCTCTGTGATTAACTGAAAACCTTAAAATTAAGCTTGCAGTGCCCATAATGCAGTTTGATTTTTGTTCCCAGGAATGCTTGTAGATGCATTTCCGCAGTATTCACTATCTGCTTCAGTTGAGGATGTTAAAGTAACTCTGGGAAATTATTCTGGTCTCTAAGAATAATCCTGAGTCATCTTGGCATAATCAGAGAAGAAAGATTATCTAGGCCATAAAACTATCTAAACTGGATTGTTGGTGTTTCTTATTTAGAAAGAGACTGTTTCTTTAATATAATTTTGGAAGACTACCTTTTAGGCTCTTCAGCAGCTTTTGGCTCAGAAACAGATATGAAAATATCAAGAAAGGCACTTTAAAAATATTTAACATATTTTTCTAGATGTATATTACATTTTTCAGAATCTGCATAATCTCACTCACTTTGTAGCTAATCCACTGAAGCCCATCAACTAAACACATGGACTTTTAAAATAAGTTTTATGAACTGGAAAATCAAAATGCTAGTAATCAAAAACTGACCATCCCTATGTTTCACTTTGCACTTTACACTATATCATCTTGCTAGAATCTGCTCTTCTCTTGCATATGCACTATGATAAATTTAGGAGAATCCCCTTCTGAGAATTTTACTCTTTTGAGAGAAAATTCCTATTTTAGTGCAGGCTAAAACAGTGCAGCTTCCTCAGAGAGTTTGTGATGACCTTGTCAGATTATTTTTAGATGTCTAGTTATTCCAAATCTTCTGCCTAGGCTCCTTTAACATTTTTGTTTTTTATGACAGACTTCAAAAACACAGCTTACAGAAAAATGCAAATATAAAACAAAAATACATGGAGCAAGTGGTTTTATCTTGACTACTCAGAGATTAAAATGGTCATGACTTGTGAGCCCCACAGCAAATACCCTTATGGCATGTCTAGTCTTTTGTATGATTGGTAGGATATATTTCTCCATTCACTGGAGCCTGCCAGTTGTCATAAGAGCATTTACCAAACTCCAGTGTGCATAAAAATGCATTCTTTATGAACTTGAACTATTTATGTCACAGTTGAGTCAAGTTCTTAGTTTTGTTTGCTCAGGGAAGATACAATTACAGTAAGTTTTAGCACCAAAAATCTAATCTCCAATATTCCTAAAGATTCATTCTTGCACTGAGCGTTTTCAGTACTTTCTTTCACTTAAAAAAAAAAAAAAAAAAAAAAAATTTGCATTGATTGAAGTGTGATACTGTCCACAGATCTCATTTCTGGTGCTTGCAAATACAAAGTTTGAGGTTTTGTCTAGGCTGTCTGGCAAGCAGGGCTCTCCATATTGAAAGGTGCAGAATATGCTATGAGCTCCTTTTTTCATGCCAATTAACATTTGACTTGTTTGTCTGCCATGTGATGAATTAAAAATGCATGATTTAGATGCTGGTGAGCTAGCCATTTTCTAGATATAATCCCCTGGATGCTGCCATTCTTCCAGTTGATCTTTTTGCCCTCCATGGGTTGGCAAGTACCATGTATTGCCTACTGCTCAGATCTTTCCCTAACAGATGGCTCCCTTTACTAGTTGGGACTCAATCTGGTGATTCCCTTTAATATGCTTTAGACTGAAGAATACCCAGGGACAGGGAGCTGATTCACTCTCCTAAAGCAAAAACATCTAAGAAGATAAAGTTAAGCAGGCATGCTTTCTGGACTATGTGCTATTCTATATATGCCATAAATCAGAATTTTTGTCAACATCAATTAAAATGTGGTTTCCCCAGTAATAAACATTACGTAGAGAAACAAATCAGCTTTCATTTATTCTGTCATAAATGGAAGATGAGCATTTCATGTTATTTTGCGGATGATCTCTGTGGAGCAAACTGAGCACAATTACATATTTGGTTTTAATTAAAACTCAGGATACCCTTCGAGTTTTGTTAGGAAGATGTCCTGGGTATGATTAGCTGAGATCTATTCTGAGAAGTTAATTTGACATACAACATATTTTTCATGAGGTAACTGTCGCAGGAAGTTGTTTGTAATAGCTATCTTTCCCAGGCCTGTGGGGGCAACAAAAAGTAATGGCTTATCCTGAAGCAGCAACTTCTCTAGTATGTAGCACATCTGCATAACAGTCCCAGTGGTGCTTACAGTAATGTCATTAAGCTGAGAGAAAAAAAAAAAAGGAAAGAACCAAAAGATGCAGATACTGATAAAGGTGTTTCATTACCCACTGTACACAGAACAATAGTAGAACTCAGCCATAAAATAGTTTCAGGTCACAATAAAATCAAAACCCACAGAAAATACCTGGGAATGACAAAGGAGTTACAGTTTATGAGCATCGGGCTGGGTGGAATTGCCAAGTTGGAGAGTTAAGCACAAAAGAGCACTAAGAAATCCTGTTTGGTATGAGGGAGGGAAGCTATTATACACAAAGCTGGTAATGAGAATGCAGTGTCGTTAACTGTTTTCCTTTACAATATTTGACACCAGGATGGCTTAATGCTATGTTGTTTTCTCTTCAAGCTACAGTTTTCCTTTGCAAGAGTGTGAGAGCAGAATTCTAATGTAGGTATACACTGGGAAAAAAGGGCCTCGCTGCTCTGCTTTGTCTTTTTCAATCTCTTACACTTTAACTGGAAGGTCATTTCATTTATTACACACAGAAAAGGGCAGGAGCCAGGCTTAAAACTTGCCACGTACTCGTATATCAAACTGGCACTTATTTTCTTCTCCCCTATCTGGCTTAGCTTCCTGTCCTCATCACTGCTATAGGAGCATGGTCTGGCTAGAGAGAGGTGAAAATAACCTCACTGAACACACTCCTTCTTCACACCCTTCCAAAGGAGTTACCTGAACTTGGGCTACGGGTGGCAGAATTGTTTGGTTGCTCCATAGGGCATCTTCTAACCTCAGCAGCTATTCCCCTGCACAAGAAACCTGCAAAGAATTTGTGCTCCATGCAGCAGGTTCACAAAACAATTTTGTCTATTCACAGTTGGCTTATTAGGGGAATCTAGCAAATGACACTATCATTGAAGCATTTCATTTTCTGCCCTTTTCCTTTTGAACATAGCTTTGAATATGTAACCAATATAAGCTGATAGAAACCAATTGCTAGGGTTGGTAGGTTGCCACTTATATTTCTTGAAAACTAGAAGTTATTCAGTCCCCTCTACCAGGGTTCAAATTGTGCTTTGAGCAACTACTGCTGCAAGAATATTTTACATGCCTGTCCAGGGCTACATGTAGTGCCATGTCTGCATTGTCTTCCCCAGTTTGTGAGCTCTCCTCCCAGCTCAACCTGACCACAGCACAGCTACCACACTGCTGAGCAGGCAGTGGAAATGTACTGTACCAGGCTTCAGTACAGTAGGGTCAAGGTGTGGAAGTGCAGAAAAAAGAAGTGAAGTGAAGAAAAAAACCACTCTTATATAATGCTCTGTCTTTTTCATATAAACTCTCTCTTTGGCTGAGGTTAGATCATACAAGTCTCCTGGATTATTACTGACAATACATTTGCTCCAGAATGGGTATATTGTGTGCAGCAACATTTTGCTGGGCAGCACACAGACATAGATAGAGCTATCTCACCTCCTGTGAGAGCCTGAGTTATGAACAGAAAAAGCAGCTAAAAGGTTGGAGGGAAAGCCAGAGATGTAGTATGGTGTCCCAGGGTCAAAACAGCAATTTTGGAGCAAAATAGTTAACAGCATCCCTAGCTAGCTGTGACAGGGTCCCTAGGAGCAGGATATTGTGGTGAGCAGCTAAGGTAGGTAAGACCCATTATCCTCTACTGAGGATGTCTGTAACATTTGTAGAGAACCATGCCCAAATATACAAAATACATCAGTGCACAGGGAGTTTGCAGCATCCTTTTCATTTTAACAAGAAGCCTTGAAGCCTTTTAAAAATACAGACTGAAAAGAAAGCTGTTGCCAGTACTCCTGCAGTAAAATATGGCCTCTCCTCTGGGATGCCTGCTCATTTTTGTAAAAAAAGAAAAAAAAAATAGTTGTGTTTGGAGCATGTCCTGGCTCTCTAATTCACCCTTTTCCTGACTAGAAGCTGTCTCTGGGCCTGGCTGTACATTACTGATGGGCTAGAATTAGATGCTCTTGCAGATGGACATCCATTTTTAGTTGTGCCTCACCCCTGCATAAGTCACATACTAGGGGACTTTGTTGTGCTGGCATAAAGAGGGGGAAAGAGAAGAATAAAAAACTATTTAATTATCACAGAAAGTTTGTGACTCCAGAGATATGTACTGCAAACATGTGAGGATACACAAGTAAGCTGTGAATTACTCACAGTTTGGCCTGTGCAATATTGCTAGCTGTTTTACAGATTGGTTTCACTCTAGTACAAATTCTCAGCCTAAAAGGTTAAATATATAATACTCCATATTGTCAGTAATCCATTTTTCCTGCTTTCAGCAGTAGGAGGAAGGTGAACATACAGCTAATTAAAATACATTTGTTGAAAAGGTCATGCAGAGCTACAGTTCAGCTGAATAGAAGGATTATGATCCTATTCACCCTGTCTGGTGACAAACATACTGAAGATAGAGCCTAAGATACAATTAATCTGTTTTGCTGTCACACAATGGAAAATAGCTCAAACCTAAGCGTGTTCTTGTCCTGAAAAAATCCCAATCCTTAGTGTTCCAAACATGCTCTGGTACAGTCATAAAAGGCTATGACCATGCTTTTCACAAGAGATTTAAGGAGTTAGTTGCTCCAAGTCTATTCAAATGCAGTTAGAGCATCTCATTCATGTTGCTGTAAAAATACCAGTTTAGTTTACAGAAGTAATTCACACAGTGCAGCCACTTATTAGTGGCTACTACCTCCTGGCAAATAATGAAGTAATTAAAATCCATTCTCAGTTTGAAACCAATGATCATCCCCTTCATCCTGGGAGAAAACTTAAAACAAACAAAGTTATGCGTGCCTATATCTTGTGTGTAGTCTGATCTCAGCTCAGGAGTCTGATAGTTGACTTCATCAAAGACAGGAACTGTTTTATGTTTAGATTTCAACAGCCACCAGAGGAATCTAAAGTTATCTCCTCTGCATGAATACATAAAAAAAGAAGTTGTGAACATAGCATTTTTCATGCTACTCACTGTTCTGAGTCAGACACCTCCATGAAGCCGTAGACCGGAGAAGATTTTTATGCCAAGGATAGTTGAACATTAAAGAGAAAAAGATTACATTCATCAGCCTCTCACATTACCCAGAAGAGGTTTGAAAAGCCACATACTTGTGCTGCTTGTGATCATTATTCACCCTGGGGCTTTTTGTTGCCAGCTTCTGATCCAAGTCAAACTTTATCACGGGGACTCCTGTACAAGCTGAAGGAGCTCAGTGGCTCACCCAGCCTCTACACGTGTGACCTATGAGGTGATGCTGTAGGACTGTGACCCATGAATTCCTGAGTACTCATCATGGAACAGGGAAAAAGATGCAGTTGTCTGGAGTGAATCCAGTACACCAGCAGAAACAGTAATGAAAACATGTTACCTACTTGATTATGCTCAGAGGTAAAAATGCAAACAGGTACACAGCAAACTGGTAGTGTGACTGCTGAAAATGAAAAGCAGCCCAAGACAAAATCTATTTATAGGTTGAAAGAGGCTTAAATTTCTTATAAGACTACAAAGACTGACAGAATTATGAAGTTTAACTCATGAAAATGCAGATGGTCAGTGACCAGGATTAAAAGTTAGGTTCAAAATACAATGGACCGAAAGCTAGATGCCACAGTGCTGAACTCTTAACTACCTTCTCCTTCTGAGATTCAAGATTTCTTATGCAACCTAAAAGGTTGCTGGTACAGGTGATCTTGTACAACATCATTGTGCAGAACAGCAAATCATGTAAAATTTTGCCCAGCTATCTCAAAAATTTGAAGCAGCCTTGGGAAAGAGGATAAATCAGTATCAGCTACAGTGCTTCTGCTCTGCAGTGTTAAACAGCAGATCCATTTCCAGCAGGGCACAGCAGAGACTCAGATGGCCATGAAGTGCCCTGTGCAGCTACACTCTAGTGGCATGACACACAGTGCCATTCCTCAGCTGACAGTGCATCCAGCCTGCTCTCCAGCAGCACCACAAAACCATGTGCCACACACTCATCCTCATATGCAAAATGGGCTCACAAATGGCCAGCATGCTGGGCAGGAAGCTGCCTGCAGCTCATCGACACATGCAGCTAATGACAACGATAAGTCTTAAGTCCTGTCCCTCAGGCAGAAGTTGCCACCCCAACTCTCCCATGAAGATTGACATCTGTACTTTCTTTCTTCCCAGCTCCTAAGCAGGATCTCAGTTCCTTTACTGAGGAAATCCTTATTATTTATTGTCCTCCTTACTCCTCACACAAAGACAAATCAGGAAGCATTAGGCTAGCGTGGAAAAGGATGCTAACAGCTTCTATGTTGAAAGTGTTGAACTATTTAAAAAAATGCAAGATATGTATGAGAATCAGGAAGAAGGGGCTGATGAACATATTTGATTATATTATAAATCTCATAGCTTAAGGAAAAATGTTCTGCTGTAAGAAGAGAGGCCTGGGTTTCAGCGTGGTTTAATCCACCAACCCAGAACAAGAATTAAAGTGAGGTGTTATCCCGTGTGAGCCTCTGAACCCGTACAGACTACAGCTTTATACCCAGACTATTACACCATCTCTGAAATTGTTTAGTGCACATTAGCACAGGCCCAGAGGTACTTTGTATTTGCCCCAGAGCAATCCTGGCCTGGAAGTCAGAGAATTTTGGAGATCTTTCAGGCAAAGCAGAATTAAGCATTGATCCTTCAACCACTTGTTAGATGAGCACAGAAGCCACAAGAAAACACAGTAGCTAAGAGGAGGAGGCAGTGGGTGCTCTCAGAGCTGTTCTGAAGGAGGACACAGCTGGACTGGCCTCCCCACAGAGCCCAGTCTGGCTGCCCATGGCCTCCCAAGGCTGGTCAGGCTGGCCTGTAGATGATTTCTCAGAGGGAAAGCTTCCTCTGGGATTGATCTCAGCTGGAGATGGGTTGCTCTTCTCTTTCAAAACAGAGGGAAGCTGATGGGGAACAAACTGAGTCCTTAGGCATTTTCAGAGTCATAAGAATGAAATTATTAACTGAACTAAAAATGGAGTAAAAGGAGAATTTCTGTGAGCAACAATACAAAAAGCTCTTTTCTTTTTTGGATTATCTACTGTCTGACAGAAGATGAGTTCTGACTTGAGATTTTTGAGACCACAGCTGGGATTTGTGATTCTCTTCTCTCTCATAGAGACTTTGGTGTCTAATAAGGATTAAGCTCATGCTGCAGGCTTTATCACAGTCAGCACTCTAATTATAGTCTTACTCCTCTACACAGCTGTTTATTTTCATCAAACTTGTGGAATTTAATGTATTTAAGACTATCTTTCCACTTTGAAATATGGTTGAAACTATATAATAAGTTCAAAATGTATACTCAAAGAGAATCTGTAGGTAAAACAAATGTATTCTGGATGATATCAGTCATATTTCCCTAAGAAATTAGGTAAAAATCTGCAGTACCAGTGAAACTAAGGTACTTTCAAAGGTAAGGTGTATGGAGGGGAAGTCTTCAAAGATAACTTTTGGAATCAGATGCTCAAGTTTGATTAAGTCCCACCAGAAGATCTATATCTGGGAGATTTTTCTTCATTACAAAACAAAGCTAACGAGCACTCAAGAGGACAGGACTCATTTGTTTTCTTAGCCTGTTGAATAGATATCTCTTCTTTCGACCCACATGACCCTGCATAATGTTAGCTGTACTAATTGTAAACAAAAGTCACACTGTCAGAATAAAAGGGAGATGAATTAGCAACAATAGAGTTCATTAAAGCTTGTTAATCTTTAAGAGGATAGGTGCAATATAATTGGAAAAAGGCTAAGAGCTATGTGGGTAAAATTTTTCAGGAGAATACATTTCACTTCAAATGACAAAATAAAATTAAAAGGGAGCTGTTAAATCAACTGTCAAAAGCCCAGCTACAGCTGTCTTTCTTTTTTCTTTGCATTTTAAACACGATGATGTTCTGCAGCCAGCTTTCCCAGTCTGTCTGACCTACTGTGGTCTGCTCCAGTTTCAGCTGCAGGCTCCATCAGGCTAGTTCTTACTGCTCCAAGGGAGACTCTACCCCTTGTGTATTTTCCACTCTTTTCCTCCTTAATTTCCTGCTCCATGTATTTAGCTACCAGGTCATCCTTGTAACATCTGCTGCAGCTTTTCTTTTCCTCACTGACCTCTATAGCAAACCTGATACTCCTTCTGACAGCCAGCCACAAAATACATCTTTGCAAGTGACTCTCTGCTGTTTGTAAACCAAATAAATATCCAGGGATCTGCAGTATTCTGCTTCAGTCCCTGAGACATCCCTCTATGTCAGATGTCAGATGTCACAGCCTACCTTCCTGGACTCTTTCTATTTTAACTCTTTTCCCCACAGTCCTTATCTCCTTCTCTGTCACTTTGTGGTTATAATATTTTATCAAGTATCAGTTCTTTTGCATCTTCTCATTAGAAATGAGCCTCAACTTCTGCTAACAGTGCTTTTGTGGTTTGAATATCTTCTGTCTTCCATTGGGCACAGTAGTCTTGTGGTTCAGGTTGTGTCAGCCAGAGCAGTGCTCTGTTCCCTGGACAGTCTTTACTATCTACAATCTACTAAGCCAGTGTGGCCAGGCTTGTCCATCAGCCCATAAGGAAGGAAACCTGGGAAGTATAAGCTTAATGCTGCAACATCTGCACCCACAGCATGCACTCACCAAGAGGATTTTGCTTGTCTCCCTTTGCATTATTGCATGCTATCTCATCTCTCAGTTTAATGCTGCTTCTGCTGGCACTGCCTATCTCAGCTAGACAGTGAGCTCCTTGAATCACAAGCTTTTATGTGCAAGCTATCTAAGCAGCACATGTACACTCAAGGTGTCTCTTCCTTCAAACATAAGCACATTATATTACTCTCACAGTCAAAATAGGTGCTTCCCAGGGAGGGAGCAGAGATGGGACTAAATAGCAGCATAAGGTAATTTCCTCACCATATCATTACTTCTAAGTGCTCTGTCATACTTCTGAGGTGTGGTTTGTAACTGCAGGCTGGGTGCTTAGACACACATGTGCCTTTGAATGTGCACACAGAGAGCTGCCAGTGACTATTGCCAGGCCCTGAGGGCACCCCTGATCCCTGGGGTTCCCCCTCCCTGCTTGCACCCCAGCACCCCATTTCAGCTGTCAGCCCCTGTCCCAGCGAGGCTGAACCCGTCTGCCCTGCTCCTGGCTGGGGAGATTGGATGGGCCCTGGCTTTCCATGGAGAGCTCTCAGGGCCCTGGCAGCTGTACACAAGGTCCAGCACTTCCCACAGAGAAACCACTGGGAGTGCTTGAACCTCTGCTGCAAGGGCTGCACCTGGGTCACCTCCATGTCTGTGACCGCACTGAAATTAATGTAATCTGTCAGAATTTCATGCAGTATGCAGAATTGTGCTGTTTATGTTTGTGAAAGGTTTTTCGTAGGGGGTTGGTACAAAGAAACCACCCACCCTGTGTCCTTCAGCACCCTGTACTTGCTACACTTCCTGCTGGACATGGCTGCACCAGTCCGTGCTCCTCAAGGGTCAGGTTGTCCCCTCCTTACAATGCTGCTCCAGACAATTCCCAGGTTTGGCTAGAATGCTGTTTACTGATGCATTTGCTGCAAATAGTGATCATGGAGGAATCACTTGGTAAGCAATGTATTGTGAAACTGCTGTTGCATTAAACCCCTTTGTTCCCACAGCTGTCAGTAAGCTGGTTTTTTTTACAGGAATCACCTATTACAAAGCACCTCCAGGTCTGTGGGCAGCATTTGAAGTATGCCCCATTGATCAGCAGCAAAAATATTGTCTCTGCAAATAAAGCAAATGTCAGCTACTCCACTAGCATGCAGTTTCTAGGAAAGGCACAAGCACAATTTTTCCTCATACCAAAGCACCAAGATTTCTATTCTCCATTTGTCTTGGAGTAACCAGCTCCCACCTAAGCACTGGGAGCTACCTGAGCACCTCAGGTCCTCAGGGCTCTGGAGCTGAGCATCAACTTACCTCTTTTGGGTGCCAAGGATGATGCTTTATCTCCTCAGCTTGAAGGTGCTGCATTTTAGGCTATAGGTGAGCGGTGAAAAGGGCAATGCAACATAGCTCCTCATGCAATGGAGAAACAAAAGAGAGAGAGAGAGCTTTATTTAAAGAAACACTACACATATATATGGAGTAGTATGCAAAAAACAAAATAGAAAAGACTCATTGGTCCAAGAAGGCAACACCTCTCTGAAAACATACTTTCTGCAAAACATCACGAGACACTCACACGGCTCTCACCCACCCTGCAGGTGCAAAATCATTGTTATAACTTCTTATCCTTGTGAGGGCTGAGAAAGGCAAGGCTTCATGTCTGTTTTTCCCCTGGTTCCCAGCAGTATCCCAGGTGCAAAATCATTGTTATAACTTCTTATCCTTGTGAGGGCTGAGAAAGGCAAGGCTTCATGTCTGTTTTTCCCCTGGTTCCCAGCAGTATCCCAGGTGCAAAATCATTGTTATAACTTCTTATCCTTGTGAGGGCTGAGAAAGGCAAGGCTTCATGTCTGTTTTTCCCCTGGTTCCCAGCAGTATCCCATGACATGAGGGAGCTGTTTGTGGAGGGCTTAGGGCTCAGTCACACTGGCAGGGCTCACACGAGTGTCTGTGCTAGAACTCATGGTCAGACCCTGTGGTCACCCCTCCACAAAGATGGACCTCTAGACACTGCTGTGACACCCAGTGCTGGCAATGAGTGCTGGAGGTCACAGACCCCCGAGGCATGGCCTCAGCTTCTGCCTCTGGCATGAGGATCTCAACCAGCTCAGCATCTCCTGATGACATCTGCTAAAAACTTACCATCCCACAGAGCAGCCCCAGTGCCTCAGAAACACCCTAAAGAGCTGGGACCAGCAGGACACTGCTGTCACCAAGTACAGAACATGAGCACACAGGCTGTAAGATTAGACAGGATGGGGAAATGAGAGAGAATCCTGAAAAAGGCAAAAGAATCGACAACAAATATTTCAGCTATGAGTTTGTATGCTTGCATCCTGTCCCAGTTATCTCTTACTTATTAGTAGCAACTCCTCAGTAACAACTCTGACTTTAGAAATAGGAAGTAGTCTGATTATGTGCATATTAAATGTCTAGCACCCTGTGCATGCTGCATATAAATAATTCATAATATTCCTAATAATATGACAATACTATTCACAATTTTCACAATTGTCATTTTCATCCTAGCCAAATAGGCAGAAAGAAACCTCATCCATACTAAACAAAAAACATCTTAAAATATGTATATATATAAACAGAAGCCAAAAGCAGCAAAAGTGTCCTTCTTTCTAACATATCTGAATCCTTGACCCATAAGCTGTAAACATATCAGTTTCAAGTTCAGGATGAAATGGGTGGAACCAAAATTCTGCCTAAATATGAAGATTTAAGTGTCCTCAAAAGTTACCCATTCAATTTACAGAAGAAAAGCAGTGTGTCAGCTGAGGTAAATGTTTTAGTTCAGTGATATTTATACTGTCAACTTAGGCCACCTTCCAGATGAGGCATGTAGAATAGTAATAACAAAGATTATTGCTGCAGGTTAATTGCATAACTACAAGGGTGTACAAGTTGTTTAAATAACACTGCTGTGAACACAGATCTGCTTGCCCACTATCACCATGTTTTAATATGGTTTCTTGTGGTGTGAATTATGATTAATGAATTTCTAGGTGAATGAAATACAATATTGTGATTAAATGTAATACATTGAAATGTCTCTGCTAGCATCTCTGTTCTACAAGGAAATCAGGGTGATTCTTTAGTCTTTGATTGTGCAAGGGATTCTAAAGTATATTTTGGGGACAGTATATGTGATAAGTTTTGAAAATAAGAAGAGATTTCTGCCAAATAAAACTTAACCTTAAAAATAATGAGTAGGGAAGAAAATATGTCATCCTTTTAGAGGTTCTGAACTGTGTCCTTTGGCATGGGTGCATTCAGTCTTTGGGGACTTAATACAGAGTTTTTCCTTTGCTTTTTTTAAGTGAGACCTTGGTGCATTAAAACAAACCCACCCTATAACACCAGTCCAAGGAAACTCTTGAATACCATATATCTCCTCTACTGTCATATACTTGGTGTAGAATAGGGTTAATTTTCTCACAAGAGCAGGGAGTTTATGATGGTTTCTAGCTTATTGAAAAAATACCTCATGTTAAGAGGCTTATCATTAAGTCTAGCAACAAATCTGACTTAACTCAGTCCCAATTAAATATGGAACTATTGACTATAAATAATACATAAGGTATTCAATTATTTTAAATACTTAATATTTTTATAAAAAAGAAGCCCTGTAATTTTCTTTGTACTGATTAAATGAAAATATTATTGTTTATCCTATTTTCTGATTAGAAATATGTAAAAGAAACATAGACATTCTGATTTTTTGAAGTATTGTGTTTATTTTTTCTGTCTAATGATAAGAACATGAATGGCATTTTCCCTCTGGTTTTTTTTTTGTTTTCTTTCTGTTTTACTTTGGTAGACATATGCCACTAAAAAACAAAAACCTAAACAACTGTTGCAGCCCAAGAATACAGACCAAAGACAAAAAAAAAAAAATATTTTGAAAGATTTATATTTCAAAGGATTGTGTGCTATATTGCAAGTATGGTTGATGTAGTGTATTCTCCTTAAAGATTACATTCTAGTCCTATGAGTCAAAGAGGTGCAAGTCCTCTGCAAGATATTGATGAAAAACTCCACTAAATTGTTTGTGCCACCTTCAATTCCCTGAACAGTGGCCCTTTAATATTTTTTTCTAATAGGAATCATAGACCCAGCCTGCAGCATACTAATGAGTCTAAGCCTACCAATTACATTTTGCTCTTCGTTTCAGATTAAATGACTGTCTGTCTACACAGTCATGCATCCCACCCCCTCCCCACACCATGGTGTCCTGGTTTTCAAAAATAGAAATAATAACAATAATAATGCACTGTATCTTTCCAGTTAGCTACAACTCTATATGCTTTGTTAGGCTAATGATAAAGAAAATGCCTGAATCTCAATGTTATGGTAGCTGCTTCATGAGGATAATCAACTTGCCATGCATCCCTGATGCTTTGCAAAGCAGAACAGAGAGATAGGCTTTAAGGAGCTAGAAACAGCAAAGTGCATAGAGAAAACAAAAATAACCCACAGATGAAGGAGTAGGAAAATGTCGATGGGTAAAACAGTAGAACTGCTCGGAATTTTCCACTTCACTCTTTTCCTCTAGAGATTTCTTTCCCATGCTATGCCCTTTCCATTTTCTTCCTTCAGAGGAAGGAGCATTCCAGCTTTCTGGCAACACTCTTCTCCATATTCCTGGATCAGAAGGCCTCTGGGATATCAGCTGTCTGTACTCTGTTCAGTCTAGATGCCAGAAACCCGGGGATTTGGGGTACTCACTTCCAGAAACCCAGGGAAGGAGGTTCTCAATCTCTCTGTTTGCCTGTCAGATGCAGGTGGACACCCAGGCATGCAGAAACATTATGCCTCCTTTGAGCTCACACCCTGCACATCAGCAAAACCAAGGAGTTAGAACCAGCCCGTGCCTCTCATGATCTGCCCTCTACTTCTGTATGTCTGGTCCCATCTTGGACACCAACAATGTATGTGGTCCTTTATCAGTTTTGCTGAAAACATAACCACACCAGCCTGGGACCTCTGAAATAACACAGGCTTGCTGCCAGTGAGAGGAAGGCTCAGCCTCTTGGGTCTTATAGGAGATTGGGAAATAAGTAAAGGACAATGAGGCTGCAATGACACACTGCTTTTATTAGACAGAGATTGGGCTTATATAGAGTAGATGTAGGGAAGGTTTGACAAAGTCTTGTAAGACATATTGATAATATTTCAGAATTTGAAATTCACATGAATCCAGTAATATCATGGGCAAGGTTGGGCAGGATTGCAAATATACAGGTTTCATAAGATTAGAGGCAAACTAAAGCCTCTCAGTATGTTTACCTTCACACATGCATTATCTTCACAGACATTCAGTCCCTGATCTGCAGGATGTGGAAAGCAGGCTTTCAAGGGCTATTTCCCACAGCTTTTCCCCACAGGCAGTATCTTGGCTCATTCCCTCCACACTGGGAGGATGTTCTGTGCTAGGGGGAACAAGTACTTAGTGCAATGGAATTGTGGCAGCCTTCCTGCTCTAGAGTGTTAGATGAATCAGAACAGTTTGGGGAGATCTGGTATACCCATCTTCATAGTGGAGAGGCTCACTACTGTCCTCTGAAGCCTCCCAACACCCACTTAATATGGGGTAGCAGGAAAAAGTAGTTTTAGATTGATATCCTCACTTGACATTGCGTCAGGATTTTGACAAAAACCCTATGCAGCTTGGGACAGGAGAAACATACTGAGCAAAGAAATATCCCTGTTGCTTGGTGAGATGCTTATCTATTGCTGTTCACAGAAGGGGGACAGAGCTGGGGCTATCATGAAAACTTTTCCTTGCCTCTATGTGCCATGGCCTTGCATTGCCCTTAGCTGCAAACCCCTGTTCTTTGTTAATTAATTAATTTCTCCTGAGCATAACATGCATTTCCCTTCCTTACTTTTTCCTCTGCCTTGCCACAAGTGGACTCCTGTGCTGTGCCAAAGTCTTTTGTTCTGCTTCCAAAGCTAGAACGAAACCACCTCTCTGCTACCTGATAGCTCATGCATGAAGAGAAAAATGAGACACTGACAACAGGTTGGCATGATGCCTGAAGAAGGGAGGCAGCAGCCCTCAAATTGGCTAAAATTAATGAAGGAGAATGGCTGACCTATACTTAAAGCCATTCCTTGATTGCTTTGTGATGATGAAGAAAGGTAATAAACTTGCTGCCTAAACCATGTTTTTCTCACCTTGTCCTGAGTCTCTGAAACACTGAAAGATTGGAAGGGAAGGATGATTCTCTTTGCCATGTCTTTTCCAAGGCTGATAATATCTTCCCAAACTTCTTGCTGACTGTTGTACAAATGTGCTGGCTGGTCAGAAAGAGCCAGGTACCCAATTTCATCCCCATTTAATTCTCATGTGACCAGTCCTTTTTGAGGATTCTTGGATCATCTTCTGGAATAGATTTGCACAAAGTCTTTGATTGCCTTCTCTGCACAGACTCCATAATGAGAGCAGAATTCACCCAACCAACACACAGGAGGGTGCATGATTACCCTGCTGGAAGGAGTGGCAAAACTCCACATGTGGGAGCCATAGGTAAGTTTTAGAGAAATCACTCTTAGGTTACAAGTCACTAAATGACTCCCACTGGTTTTGAATCTGCAAGAGAGCTAAGGGAGTTAACCTACTCTGCAGTTGTTAATTTTGCCTGGTAGGTAAAACTGAAAAAAAATCCCACTGCAAAAGATAAAATTTACAGGTGTTTTGTATGTCCCTTTGGAGTTCAGCCATATAAACTACTGAACTGGTACAACTACAGGTGCAGAAAGGCCTCAGAGGGGAAGGAAAGATATGGAGGCTTGGTGGTTTGAATTGGGAGTTTTCTAGGGCAGACACAAGGCTGCTGGAGAAATACTGTTCCATTGGAGAAGACTGCCTTTGTCAGTTCCCCATTTATCATGTTCATCTTCCCCTTCCTCCAGGGTGCCAAATGTCATATCATGCAGTTTCACACTTTTAGAGAGGCAGGATCACGGGACCTTCAAAAGAATATGCAAAAGAAAAAAAGGATTGTTGTTTTTGAAAGTGATAATTGGAAGTGCCCACCTAACAGCCCTTATTTGGACATGATTGAGCACTTTTGTTAAAAAGAGAATTCTTAGTGGCAACTTCACCTGGATTACAGGTGCAAAAGATATCATGGCCAGTTGCAGTTTGTCTTTGACTTCCTAGGACTAGGAATTCACCCAGAAAGCCTGTTTAATTAATATTTATCATACTCAAATACTTTTTATCTTTTGTTCCATTCAAATCTACTACTGTCAACTTCTAGTCAGTAGTATAGAACAAGCTGAAGTCTTCAACATGATTAACTCTGCAGAAACAATTTTATTCTCAGGTAAAGTCTTACTCAACTGCATCAATAACCCATCTGGAAGAAGAGTCATTTGCTAAGAAAGGTTAATTTACAATCAGGAAGTCTGACTGATGTGGGAAGGTACAAAACCTAAATATGACAAGGTTTACCAAGTACCAAGTATTAATATATGGATACATGAGCCACCCACAAGTACCAGAAACCCCAGGGATGGAAGGGAGATGATTAAAGAGGCGTCATAGCTAAGAGCAGGAGCAGTAGTAGGATCATATTTTCAGAAATGACACATTCATAGCTAAATATAAAGCCAAGCTTTGATAGTGTATAGAACAGCTTTTCACAGTAAGCCATTAAGCCCTGTCTACTGAGACCTTAAACCTAGACTCAGAAAGTACATTAAAAGCCAGGGACAAAACTGCCAGAGCTTCCAATATGGAAAAGATGACCCAATAAATCTCTTTTTTTTGCCCATAATTTCTATAATTCCATGAGCGTTCATATTCAGAAAATAAAATTAATTTCTGCTTATTGAATGCTGCCACTGTCTTTTGCCTTGTGCAAGTAGAAACATCTCCCCAAAAAGTTTCAGTTGCCCTTTATTGCAGTCTTTCATCACTGTCATATCTTCATCTTCAGGCTATCTACACCACAAAAAAATTGTTTTGGAACTAAGATTAATAAAACTTTGATAGAAAGAGGTGAGAATGCAGTAGGATGCATGATTTTTAGCCCCTAGCTGTTAATGCAGCATCTTACACACGTTGGCATTTTTTGCTTTTGGAAAACTGGAATGCCCTTTCAGTTGATACTGGAAATGTTGGATGTTCACAGTACTGCTCTGAGACAAGTAGTTGTTGACCAGTTGCTATTAATAAACAAAGAAACCCCGACTTGGAATACAGCAGTGCTTGCTGAAAAGGCCTTTTTTTTTGTTTATCTAACTTACCATTTTTTTTTTCCTGGTGTATCAACTTACTTCCCTCAGCACTCCTGAAATGGACTGTGTCATTTTAAAAATTAATTAAGGTTGAAATTTGGTAGAATACTAAAAGAAACAGTGGGAATGGAAAGGAATTTTTAATTAAAACAAAAATGACTGAAGTTAGGTATATTACTGTGGAAGACAACTGCACAGTCTGTAGGAAGTCACTAGCTCTTATTACGAACACAGAGAAGAATCAGAATTTCAACATACTCATCAGGTCCAGAAAGGAATGCAAAGGAAAGCTGAGCAACCAACTGTGAAGAAATTCCCTGAAGATTTTCTTCTGCCCTCTCTTACCCCCCTTAGTGACAACAAATCTTTGTCCTACCTATTTACTCATTCTTGAACATTGCGTGCTAAGTAGTTAGTCCAAATTCCATGGGATGAAATTTGTTCCACTGGGAAATAATTGCTGGGCTGGGGGTGAGGAAGGGGAATGTTTCATTACACATCTTGGAAAACAAGATGTGTTTAGGTCATCAAGTCATTCTTTTCTGTCTGAATAAAATCAGATCAGAGGGCACTAGAAACATGACAGCAACAGTAGCAAAGATAGATGGACATATACAGAGATAAGATGGATAGACAAATATGACAGATGCTGATAACAGGGTGTTAATATATGGGATAGAAGACATTGCAAAAACCACAATCCTTCTCTGGCCAGATATGGAAACTGTTTTATGGAATTTTACCTTTGCTGTTAAGAATTCTGTAAAAACATTAAAGTGATCTGTTGTATATGATTTATAATAACTATAAAGAAGCTACCAGCCTGTAATGGAATGGAAAGGCTCGGAGGAGCAGAAAATCATAGAGCAACAGAAATAATTTGAAAAATAGTGTCCTCAAGTAATATAGACACTTTCTCACAGGTATCTCCAGAGAAGAAACTTCTTGCTGAAATACACAGCAATCTTGTATCTAGTCCCTGTAACCGATTACATCATCTGCTATATTTAGAATACCTCCAGAGTAACCATGGAAACTGCTTTTGCTTAAACTCACATTATTCCATTCAACATTAGTTGACAGTAGAGTAATACTTTTGGAAGCTCACAAAACCATTAATATATCGCTGTTCTCATATGCCTATATATATAATGTATCACTGTTACTATATGCCTGTATATATAGCAAGGTGGTTTTTCTCACGCATGCATTATGCACACCCAGAGATGTCAGATTTCTGACAAAGACTCCAAAGACCCAGATTCATGGCAATGGAGTGCACGCGCTAGACTCCAGAAGAATTCATAGTATGTCTCTGTGCTTTGCTTTAGGCCGGGTGCCTGTGGAAAGGGTCCATGGTCTCACACTGCATGCACGTGTCTGTGTGTCTGTCTTGGGCATGAAATCCAGTTTCAACCAAATAAACAAGGGAAAAAAATTAAAAGAGAGGTTTTTAATCTCCCGCAAAAATAAGCAGCTATGCAGAAGAAAGCCTTACCAGTGATGACCCTGAAAGGCTAATCAGAGCAATCCTTTTTACACCTAGAATAATTTAGAAAAAAGAGGCACTGTGGTTTTTGCAGGTCAGAGACCTATGTATAATATTGATGATCTAAGTAGAAAACAAATAAAACTATACCTATGCACTGCATTGCAGAAATCAAAGAAAGACTTTCTATTGTTTCTCTATGAGAATGACGCTTTGCAGAAATCATTAAGAAATCCCAAACAGGTACCAGAACTTCAAACAAATATCAGAAATCCCAAAGAGTAAGTTTAAAAAAACCCTCAAAACTTAGAAACAGAAGCCCCAGATTCAGACTTTCAAACTGGACTCAAGGAGATATAATCAAATGGTTTAAGTTTATACAAGTGATTATCCAAGGTGGAAATGTAAAGTTAGTAGTAGGAAACAAAGTACTTCAAGACAAGTGCAAATGCTCAGTTTTCACAGTGCAGGAATGTTACTATGAGGTTCCAGATGCATCTGTGCTCTTCCCTGTATTTAAAACTGAGCCATAAATGGGAATGAGGCAATCACATTTGCATACTACAGCTGACTGCAAACAATTTCAGAAGGATCTGCTACTATTATGAGTCTGAGTGATAAAATGAAAAATTACATACTATGGTAATAAATATGAAGCAGAGTTATGTGTGTGTAAAATAATCCATACTATACATGTACAGGAGCTCTAACTTAGCAGTTGTTACTCAGAAAGAAATACTGGATTTGTAGGTACCTCAACACAATGATGATCAAGAAAGGCAAATCAGATATTCAGAGTTATCAGCAAAGTTACTGGAGCAACAGGGAAAAGACCTTATGTCACTTACACATACTTTTATGACTGCATGTGATTTCAGTCACCTCCAAAGGGATGTGAGAGAACTGGCTAGCACAAGGAGGAAGAAGAAAACAGAGAGCCAGACTATGGCATCCTTTCAAGTAGAGAAGAATATATGAGAATTCCTCTGCCTGGAAGAGTGTCAGCTGGAGGGTGGTAAGATTAAAGCCTGCAGATACATGAATTGTATGGAGAAGATAAAGGGGGAGTGACCTCTTTTGTGCTGGGGAGAGGATGAAATAGGAAGAAGGGAAATGAACTTGACCTCAGCTTCCACTTCAGTTGAGAGTCCTGCCAGCTGCACATCTTTTACCTCTGTCCCAAATCCTGTATCCTGTCTGTGAGTGGTGCTAGCCAAGAATGCATCATCCCATAAAGAGACTGCAGGGAAGCAGAGGAATTACATTGCAGAAACATGGAAGAAAATTTTCCAGCGACTACATATTAAATAGAGAATAACATTTACCAAAGGCATTGCTTTTAATCAATTAGGGCTTCTTGGGTAGTTTTCTTTCTCTAGCAATATCCTACTTCTTCAGTAGCATTGTGGTAAGGCCAGCTGAACACTGATTGATCAGCATAGCGCATGCTTTGAGAAGACTACATTTTTTCAGCATTTTCCTCCATTTTCTCAATAACTGCTGGCAAAACTTGCTGTTGGCTATAGCTGTAACTACTGAATTCAGTCATGGGACCAGACCTGTAGAACAAAAGGATCTGGAGTTCAGTTTGGGGGAAGTGAAGTTACTGCAGCTTAGCTCTAGTCGAGTACCACGGTCTGAAGGCTGAAAGCCTGCTGTTGCTCTCCCTGTGCTCCCAGGAGGGCAGACAGCCTTCCCAGCCCTGCTCCAAGTCTCTCTTGGCACCTTTCTTTGTGCAGTGAGGCTGTAAAACAGATTGCTGAAATGATCTGAATTAAAAATAACCCAGCAGAAAAATCGCGGCAAAATAATACTCTGCTGGAAATGATGGCCAGCAGCTTTCCAGCTGCATGATTTCTGTGGGAAAGCAGTCCAATGGATTTTCAGTGCAGTGGCTGGGCTAAGGAGGATAAATAAAATAAAATAATGATGACAGTCAGCTCCTCCAGCAGCAGAATGTCCCTAAAATGGCCAGAAAGAGATGTCTGAAAGTCAGTCCTGCTGTGTTGTGTCCACAGCATGGATCAGGGAAGGAACCCTTTTGCAGTGAGGAATTCTTCATCCCTTGGTGGTGGCAGAGCAGCAGTTACAACCTGCAAAAGCTTCTGTATTGAACATGTGAAAGCCATAAGTACTTCCCATTGAACGAAAACTATCACTCACTTGCAGCACATTGATTTTTAAGGAAAACTACTCTTTCAACTTTTATGCTTTTAAAAAACTTTTCTCAAAGTACCAATTCCTTTTCAATCTTAAGGGTTTCAAAGATGTTAGCTTGAAAAGCATAGCCTTCCAAAATATTTTGCCAATGTTTCATGGTATGTCTTCTTGTACCAGTGGAATTCTTTAACAGAAAAATCAGATTGCTACCAACATCCAGAAACTAATTAGGAGGGGAAAGTACATTTCAAACTGCAAATATTCCTTTTTGTATTCCCAGCGCATTACAAATGGAAAGAAAACTTGATTTTCAACCCACACCCCCTCCTGCAATGTTAAAAATGTGACTGGAAAATAATATATCATCAACCTGAAACCTTGTTTTACAAATACATGTTGTAACCTAAGGCAATAGTTTCAAACAAGTGGAGAATCCTGAAACTAGGGCTAGAATGCCCTCTTGGAGTGGGGAGACACCTTGAACTAATGTATTGTCTGCTTGTTGATGTTTTGTAGCTTCTTATTCCATCTAATGGGGCAGAGATTATTTCAGATCTGCATTAATTTGCTAAGCAAAGTCATTAGGCTCCTCCAAGTCATTTGCATCTCACTTCAATCCTTCAGTGTAACATAGAAAGTTCCATAGTCCCACATAATATGAACCAGCTGAATGGATTCCAATTTATCAAGAAACTATAAATTGCAAAATATCAAGCTGAAATGGAAGTAACAAATCCAGTGATCAATGTCCCATACATTTTAGATTGTTATTTAAGACCTCCTGGGAGATCAATTCTGTATAATCTATTTCTTAGCATTCCTGTTTGCTATATGAATTCTATGTGACAGTTTTCACTAATATATTATGACTTGTTTACAATACTGAGGAATAAGTGGTGACATCAGCATGGTCACAGTAGAATAGGAAATTATGTGGAAATTATCAGGAAAAGGTACAATTTTTTCTGTCTCTGTATGAATATACTGAAGTTTTATAATTCTACAGGCTTCCCATTAATATCCCTCACACATTGTATCTGCACCTAGATGTACCCTCTTTGTGAGAAAGAGTGTCTGTAATACTCACTGACTCCTTAACAATGATCACAGAACTCAGACCCGAGATGCAACTTTAAATTTAGAAATTCAGAGAACATCTGTCAGGAGAACTTTAAATCTGTGGATTTCTTCACAGATTATGTGGCTGCCAGGCAAGCAACACCTGGCTTGGTGGCAGCCAATGTAACAGCTGATTTTGACCTCTGCTGCCTCCCTGCATGTTCCAGCTGATGCATGCAACTTTCAGGAATCAGGAAACTCATCAAGCATTTCCAGACAGTAAGCCAAACCTCACCAGGAAGGCACAGGAAAGAGTAAGCAAAAGAGAAAGTAGCAGCAGTTTAGCAGTTTCTGTAGCAGCAGCTTCTGATAATTAGGCTTGGAAAGCAGTTGTAGCTAAAAATGCCAGGGAGAGCAGCCATGGGACACCACTGGCAAAATGTCATACCCTTTCTTTCTGATACATCTTGAGGCCAGGCTCCCTCCCCCTGTGTCTCACTCCTGTATCTTATGTGTTCATATCCCTGTGCCATCCACAGTGCTGCTGGTACCTCGGGAGCACATCTTCCTCTCTGGCAGCAAAAGGAGTCATGTCCCTGGGGAGGCTGCTGCATGCAAGCTGTTTTCAAAGTTATATCATGGATTTCCTGAAGGGCTTATGCTATCACTACAATTACTCCCATTTTAGGGAGGACATAACTGCAGCCCAGAGCTTACCAGTTTTCCTAGAGATTGCTCATGTGAATTATATTTTTACCTCAGGAATACATTTAAGTATATACTTAAGTCTCTTTACACTGCTCTCTAGGACTGCACTATTAAAGACTTATTTTAAAGCCCACTTTAAATCCAGTTGATTAAACTCCATGCCTATATGGGTTTTTGAGTAAGAAAACTTCACCAAATTGGAGTCTCGTGTATAAAATCGATGACTAAAAATAAAATGCTGTTTACTGTAGGTACCCAACAGAGCAAAGAAATATATCAAGGGCTTTTATGCTTGGTGTCAGGCATGATCAGATTCATTTTGGGCTGTCCTCTGAGGAGAGAAAGTACCAGCAGCCTGAAACTGTAAAACATAAAATAAGAGAAATAAACACAACTGTTTTGTGTGATAATGAGAATGCAATGTATTTTCCTCTGCCTTCCTTTTCTACCCCTATTTGTTTCCCACAAAGCACTAAAGAATAATAAAACCATTTGTCTAATAATGGAAAGTTTCTTTTCCTGTTCTTTGCAATGCCTTAGATATCCTGTATGAGTCCTACAAGAAAGTGAGTTTTGCAATTAATATAATATAATATAATATAATATAATATAATATAATATAATATAATATAATATAATATAATATAATATAATATAATATAATATAATATAATATAATATAATATAATATAATATAATATAATATAATATATTCTTCAGTGACAAGGTGCTTTAAAAGATTATGCTGTACCACTATTTCCCAAGCAACTCAGCTGCTCCCTTTTACTTCCCTCCCTGCAGAATAATTTTCAGGACACAGCCAAAATGAGATATTTGTAAAGCCATCACTCCATTTCATCCACACTGATATATAGGTCTCTCACAGCAAAATATTTTACAGTGGATTGAAATAAAAGCCATAATGAGAGGCGTTAAATTGTGGAGGTGTTGCAGTTATTGAAAGAAACTATTAAATCCTTTCTGCATTCTATCACAACACAATATGTAATTTTGCAGTATTATAATTCAAATAAATACTGAATCATAAGAGTCAGTTTCAAGTTCTGATTCTGAATGCACTTATCTGTGTCACAGTTTCATAATGCTGTGTAATTAAAGGACAGTATTGCTTTGACCTAGAGGAGAGAGACTGGTGTTTTTGAACCTTTGCCCAACATTAAGTTTGTCTTGCTCACAGCACTTCATCATAGGCATATGCACCCCCAGATGTGCATACACACATTGCCTAACTCAAACTGCAACAGAAATGCCCTGTCTGCTGATAAAACATGACCTGTGGAGGGTGCAACTGTTCAATGGCATGCAGTCGTGCACATTAATTTGAAGTTGTGGGCTGGCTACAGGGGGAGCTGCAAGGAGCAAACCAGTCACAAACTGAGATTTGGTGAAGCCATCAGGGTTAATAGTCAGAGGCTTAAAGGCAAGGCTGCCTGCAGTGCCCAAAGGTGAGGAGACCTTGGCTTCATGGCTCAACTAAACCAGAGCATTTCCAGCAGCACAGTCTCTGCTGCCATCTGGACTTGGTACTGGTGCAGCCTGGAGCTAACAAAGACCCAGCACCATTTCCTGCAGCTTGGGGGGATTTTTGCTTTATGCTTATGCAGAAAAGACTATCAGCATTTACTGCACCTGAGCCAGCTCTGGCTGGGCTCTATTAAAAACAAGAAGCAGCCTATGTGAACTCTATGTTTTTCCTCTTCTGCCTTGCTGAGAGGAAAGTATGTTGTATTGATAGAGGCTTCCCATCTAAGCAATGATTTACTTTCTCCTTGCTTAGCATATCGATTTAGACAGGATCAAAGTACAAGCTGACATGGCTGAAAACTAATCAACTTATAATTTGCACAGGATACCATGCCAGTATTGTGCATCATTAATAAATATGACAAGAATCAGACAATTCTGCTTGCTGATCATTCATACTACATAGGAAATTGACTGAGAATGTCATTAAAAAAAATTTGTATTTGCCCAGAATCTAGAGTACTTTTTCCTGTTTTTCTTTTCAGAAGTTGTCCAAATCTTT
Source organism: Erithacus rubecula (assembly GCF_903797595.1). NCBI lineage: Eukaryota > Metazoa > Chordata > Aves > Passeriformes > Muscicapidae > Erithacus > Erithacus rubecula. The sequence goes on along the minus strand of NC_136686.1, from coordinate 28,529,524 downwards.
AAAAACATAGCAGAAAAATTGCTTTGATTTTTTAAAATGTCAGCTGTCCCTAAGTGGCTTTTTTCTAGATTCTGAAAAGTATTGACAGGCTTTCTCATTTGCAACTCTCAGAAAGTTTTGAAAATAATCTTTTTTGTCTGATTTTAAGTCAATAAATATCAGACTATATGCAGAGGAAAAGGGAATTGACTGAAAAGTCATCAAGTAAATAGCTTCTTTAAAAACATCTACTAAATTAGAAAAAAAAAAACAATGGAGACACTGGAAATCATCTCTGCATCCTTTCAACAATAAAAAATATTTTGCAGAGGGCAGTCTGAAGAGCTTATCTTTCACCTCCTACTGTAGGTATGAGTAGCTTTGAAATTCATTAGCCATGGGGAAAAGACCATTCTAACAAACCTCTGAGTGTTCTGGTGAAAACAGCCAATAAATCAAAACCTATGGAAAGTACAGGATGTTGTCAAAGCACAACCCAAGGGTTTGACCAGGATGCTGGGTTTCTAACAGTGCTGGTTGGTGGCACCTGCCTTCTATCTTTGTGCTGCCATCCCACCGTGGTGGTCACTCATGAGCTGATGCCAGGAGGAATTTCCTGCTTTTCATTAATCCTCTTGCCCCTGTGCCAGGCTGCCAGGTCCTGTGCCAGACTGGGCAATTCCTGTGCACAACTCTGCTTCCTTTGACTGCCAGCCAGGCCCATGCTGCTTTCTGCAGCACCTGGGGCTTTGTAGTGCATCTCTCCTGGCTGACTTGGTGTGATCAAAGGCAGCTGCTGACATGTTTGGCAGTTTCACTGCAGACATGGGGGTGTATTTCACTGCCAAAGTGAAATTTGGGGATTTCGATGATCGTATCTTTGTCGTTGAATTAACAGATATCATCAAGGGGAAAACAACTCAGAGAAATGATAGGGGTTTTAAAAGCTAATATCACACATTATATTTTTTTTTTAAAAGGCTTTGGCTTAGGCAGATCAATTAGCAAGAGGAATAGGCTGAATTATTCGCTAAGTGGAAACATCATGGAAAGGACTGCATAGTTGATAATTTCAGGCCATGACCAATGGTAATTAAGAATAATGCTTGTCTCATAATAATAAGCATAATAATACTACAGGATAACAATGGCATTTTAGCTGGAAAAAGTAGAAGGAAAAAAGTTTGGCCTGCTTTGATATTAAGAATGCAGTCTTTGACTTTGTTAAGATAAAGTTGAAGATGGAATGAATTATTCACATAAATGTTGCCGTAGTAACAAGCCGGCAAATAAAATAATGAAAGCAGTTCCTTGGTTTTAAGGGGGAAACAACGAATTTCAGCCTCTGAAAATTCAACCATTTGTACATTCTGAGGCTATTCTGACTTATGCCAACACCTGCAAAATCAGTTCTCATGATCCTGAGTCCCCACCATATGATCATTTTTAGCATTCAGAAGAGTGCAGGAGCATTGCCTCAGTGAGCCCCATGCTGCATGAGATGGGTATTTCAGCATCACCCAGAACTTAGTTCTGCAATGACTGGAGAAGTTTTTCCTTTCCCCCTTCCCCTTTCCCCTCCCCTCATTCAAAATGCTTTATTAAAAGGAACCTTAGGCCAAAAACAGTCCACCAGATTAGGAAATGTCAGCATAAGAATGATAACTAGAAGATTTTCAAATAACACATTTTGGTGAAAATGGGTGCAAGTACAGAACTTTGTATGTCAAAGGCATTTAAATCAGTTGGAGAAAACCAACAAAAGGAATAGAGTGGGGTTTCAGTATTGCCTGCTGAAAATGAGAGCCCTGTGCTTAAGACAAGAACTCCTGTTTGGGGCCTGAGGAAAATTCAGCAGCTAAATCTGGCACAGTGAGACAGACCTGGCTCACTAAAGGCAGCAGACAAGAAGGGAGCAGCCTAAGCTAGCAGCATGGGGAACAACAAGATGTTAAAAGGGTGATCTCTGGGACAAGGGTCCCTGTCCCAGGCACCCAGCCAGGGAACACTCTGGGGAGGTGAGAGGCAGTGCCTGACCTTGTCTGCTGGGGAGGGACACCCATCACTGGGGGATGAGCCTTTGGCTCACCTGATCAGCTGTGGTGCTCAGGACACTCACCTGGGAGCAGGGAATCCAGGGAGCACAGGCATAAATCAGAGCACTGGTGAGCTGCCTGGGGGTGTCAGACATTCCTGATGGCTTCCAGAACCCTGTCTGACCCCCTCTGTGGGGGAATGGATGTGCACACAACTGCTCCTCACAGCTGTTGGTGCCTACATGCACAAATAAACATTTCTGCCCTATTTCAGTGTTGAAAATGAAGTACACCTGGGGAGGATCAATACAGGTGGCAAGTAGTTTGCCACAAAGAATGCTCTCCAGTCAGAAGGGACAACCCATGGGGTGAGACTTGCTCTCCTCCAAACTGTTGTAAAACAACAGGTGTTTTGGCTTGTTTTGCAAGTCCATTTCTATTCAGCTTTTTCTCATGTCATTAAAAATCAACTCAGCATCAGTATTTGGCTGTGTAAATAAACCTGAGGCTAGGCTAGGAGCAATACTAGCTTATACCATTGGAGAATCTGGCATAGACTCTTTCATATCCTCTCCCTTTTTTTTTACCCCCTTCTGACTTTTTTTTCTGGAAGCATTTCTTTATTTTAAGCAAGTGTATGTAATATCAAAGAAGACAGAGTGCAATGTGGTATCTTTGTAGCACATTGCTTAATGTCCCAGGTGTAATCAATTGAGACAATCTCTAGCAGTGGAGGGTTTAAGGAAGGGTCAGATTCATGTCAGGAAAAATTTAAATACTTCTGCTTTCTAAAAAGTTTTTAAAAATACTTGTAGTTTGGCCAAAAAACTTATTATGGATAGATGCTTTCAAACAGTCTCAGAATATGCTCTGTTCCTGGTGATTTTCTCTTCATTATCATGTAAGCTGGGCTTTATAGACTACCTTATATCAGATCATTTCAAAGCAACATCTGTTGGTTTCAAGGTTAAGCTTGCTGTTACAATAAAGTACTGCTGAAATGTTAGCTCTCTGTAGAAATATCTTGGCTGAGGTCCACTTTATGCACAAATTATTATCTCATAATACTGCATGGAAACTAGAACATACAAGCTAAATTGCAAGGATATTTATTTGCAGCAATCACTTTTGTTTACAACGGCTTCAGCTTGAGAGCACTGGAAGACCCTGGCTTTACACTATTTTTGAGGATATGTTCACAAAACACATGAAATGTGTTCACCCTCACATTCACAATTCCCCAGTCAAAATGCCAGGAGATCCCTCCACTGGAGTGACTGCCAATGCAAAGGATAGGCAGGGCTGGATGCAGTCAGACCAAACCATTGTTTATAAGGGATCCCCATCACTGAAAATGGTGTTGATGGATTATCATGGACCCATTTCAGGGAAAAAATCTCAGTTGGAGCACAACTGACTCAGTGAGTAAGAAAACAAAAGTAGTTTTGTTGTATTTATGCTGGTTATTTTCTTTCTGCTAAATTTAATAAACTAGAGATTGGGCAATCTCCTGGCAATTTTCTTGTTACCAATGTACCTGGCCTTTTACACATGAAACTGCCATTTACTGCACCTAAGCTGTTTATTAGATCAGATTGTGTGGGTAGTGATGCTTGTGAATTAGGTGGCTACATAGACATTTTCACTTCTACATTGGGGTTTGGGTCAACAGACTGAACCCCAACCTCTAAGTGAGGCAGCTTAATGTTTGTACCAAACAGCTCCAGCAGGATTACAGGTCCTAAAATTCTCTTTAGCAAACAGAAGTTTCATTAGAGGTTAGAAATATAAATTGGTGAAGTGACAGATTCTATGATGTGATGGAAGCTCAATTATAAGTGGATAACATAATATAACAAGTGCAGATGAAATCCTATTAAGGTCTGAAAATCCAATATCTCATCTTCCTGACTTTTAATTGATCTTTACACATATTGTCATTACAGTCAAATATTTGAAATGATTCCTGTACACATAAACAAATGTAAGCACATTAACTCTGTTAATAATTTTAACAAGTAATTTGTATTTCCCATTAGAGTATCTTACAATTTGCTTTACTATAATTAAAGATATCATCAGTGATAAGCTTTAATGTGTTATTTAAACTCTGCTTGTTTATAAGATTTGCTTTTATCATTAACTGCAGGTTGATAAGATCCACATCTTAATGAAGACACTCTCATTAAGAAATTAGATTTTATGTCTAAAGCAAATAGGATGTTCAGGTAGACAAGGACTGCTGATTTTTTTATAAATCCTAAATATAGACCTTTCTTACTAAGGTAGATCTGTGGTAAGTGAAGCAAGTTCATTACACCATGGCTTTTAGTCTGTTTCAGCAGTGGAGCAACACCTCTGGCAAAGAACATATCCTTCACTTGACATAAAATTACCTGTCTGTGGTGTAGGAGTACTGATGGGCAAAAGAAGTTCTGCACATGAAGACAGTTATGGGCACTTGCTCTGGAGCAAGGTCAGGCCACTCTGCTTTTGACTGGGATGAAATCCCCAAAGAATGGAAGTGTTTTTGCCTGTTTCCCAAAGCCCAGACAGCAGAGGCTTTCAGGGATCAAGCTAGAGAAAAAAAACGGGATACATGCAATATGGGACACTGCTTAAATCCTTTGTAAATATTTTGCTTCTTATGCATGTCCACATCAGTACAAAACACTCCTCCCTTATTCTTGACTAACACAATGAGAATAAACAGACTATTTGCCTCTGCCCCTGGTCTGTCCTGAATAATCATTATGTCTCAACAGTGGTGCTCTTAAACTACTGTTCAGAGACGATTTCTTTTGTGTCATTTGCCGAGAAGAGAAAGAGAAGTAATATGTATGTTTCCAGCTTGAGGTTTGAATTATTTGCTTGTGATAAAAATGTGACTTTTGGGGAGACTTCCTTTAGATATACCCAACACTGCCACTTTGTAAACAAAAACAAATTTTGTCCCCAGATATGACTAATCCATTGCTTTACTTCAGTAAGTAGAATATATGCTCAAATCATAATCAAAGAACTGCAATTATCCTGCAAGGCTGAAAAACAGACAGGTGGTTTAGCTTTGTTTTTTTTGTTCCTAAGGTTATAAGACTTTTAGATAGAGGTAAATAGATGTCCTCATTAATAAATTGGCAGAGTAGGTGGAAGTGAAAGTAATTTTTCTTAGTTTATTTTTCACTTGTGGTTTGTTTAGAGGGCTTTCATTGTCCTTGGTTTTATTTTAGAGAATGAAGCACTTATTCCCTCAGAACCTTCAGCTTAGCTGTTCTTATTTTTTGTGTAGAGAGGGGATTATTTGGACCTTAATTAAAATTAGAATCAATTCTTCCCATGGAATGATACCAAATATTTTGCTAGTGAGAACTAGCATTTAGTAAAAAACTTTCTCTTGCTATTATTTTCATGGAACTTTCAAGATTCCTCAAGGAGATGAAAAGAGTCTACAAAGATATAACTGGCAAATAATAGACTGATGCTCTTCCATTCCACACAGCAGTCAGAACAGAAAAATCATCTGTATCCTCCTTCTCCTCTGTATAATTATCCTTGCTCTGTAACTTGCATTTTCTAAATTATTGAGAGCAGAATGGATTCAACTACAATGTTAACTGAGAACTGTTTAACTATTTATGTTACTATAATTTTGTATTGATTTTATGTAAACTTTTAACCAAACACAGATTGAATTGCTTAAAGAAGACTTTTGGGAGTTCCTAATAAATTGCCTTTCCAATCTTTAATGGAGCATTAGTAATTATTGGATACAATGTGATTTAAAGTCATTTAGAAACCACATAACAGTAGCTTGATACAGTACATTTATGTTTCACTAACAAGTTATGTTAGATGCAATTTATATCTGACAAGAAATACTAGGAAAAACACTAGCAAAAATTTATCTTGATTGTAAAATTCTGTGTGATCTTCATGATGTCTCATACGCTAGATCGTATTTTCATCACTAAAAATTACTATTGTGATTTAAACATTTCTACAGTAAAAACAAATAGCAGATGTAGCACAATAGAAGGTTGCAGGATTAATTTGCAACTAAATTAAAAACAAAAAATCTTAGCCATAGAAAAATAAGCAGGTCCAGAACAGGTAAGAAGAAGAATAACAGCATGCTCCTGCTTGAAGCAGTCAAATTATAACAATTCATCCACAGAAGAATGAAAACAGAGAGATAATTGATTATTCTTACAACAGAATTTCTGGTGATGCCTGGATCTTTAGACTTTCAATTGTTGGTTAGCAGCTGAGAAACCCAAAGAACATACACCACTGGCTATCAAGGATCTTAGGGTGACCAAAAGTTGCTGTTTTGCAGCAACTGGACAAAATTCATTATAGTGGGACATATGAATGGCCTGACAAGTCTTCTGTGTCTTATCTGCTTTCCAGACCTGATAACACCTCTGATACTTGCTTTAGACACGAAACACTTCAGAAATTTTTCCGTAGCCCTCCTGTTGGTTGTCTGGCACAGCTGGTTTAAGTGGGCTGACTGTGCAGTGAATTGAGGATGTGCTGAGAAGAGAATTCACTTCTCTGTATTGCCACTGCTTTCTCTTTTGCTGCTGATAACCCCCATAGTCCCAGCAGCTGGAACTTAAGCTAAGGACTTTTTATTAGGCACCCTGTGGCCATGGCCAAAGGCCCCATCACATCACAACTGCACACAGGCCTAAGAGAAAACTACCCCTTGTCCTCAGCACACTAAGGATGCTGTAGCTGTCATTTTGTGCCTCTGTCATGTCACAACTCACCATACCCACAGCCTGCTCACAATCTGCACTGTTCCTGTCCTTTCTTGCTCCTTCCTTTGCTGCTCATCCCCACATGGCCCTGAAGCCCCCATCTACATCCCAGCCAGATGCTGATCCCCTGTGTCTACCTCCTACTCTTGCCTTTTGGGCATCCAGTTCCCACCAGTACACATATTTCTCTATTCAGTTTCTGAATCATCTTTTCAGTCTCCTCTCCCCATTAGCTGCTTCCACTTTGGCTGTTACTGCCACTCAATTCACTTTCATATTTTCACTCTATCCACAGCAAACACTGCCCAGCTCTGCAATAAATTTCAGCTAACCCATTTCTTGTTCTTCCCATCAATCTACCCTGATGCCTTTTATCAGTTTTGTCCCCAGGGAATTATTTGCCCTTTACTTGGCCCCTATAAAACTGTTGAAGTAACTGTATTCCTATCGTGTCTACCCATCTATCTTCAGCATTTATGGTCCTCAGGTCATTACAGAGCATAGGTACTGCTACCTTTCCTGAGATCACCAATTATGCTGGAGACACCTCTTTAAAACTCAACCCATTAATTAGATATTCTTGTTAGCATCTCACCTCTAGCCCATACATACATTTCAATATCTTTGCCAATCTATGAACAAAAAAAAAAGCCTGCAGGACTTATATTTGTAGGTACTTTCTGCCAGGCAGAGCTGAAAAGCTTCCAAGAATAACAATGCTCCCCTCCACCCTTGCAGATTGCCAGATGCCATGGGCTGGGGCACAACCCAGAAAAGTTCATCTGTTGACTTGAGTGGTCAATGAATAGGGTCTGCTGCCTCACTTCTTTATTTGTAAGAGCAGACAAGAGCAGCACAACTAAGCAAATATTTTTAAAATTTAGGAGAGGGTTTTTTTTCATCTGCTCATTTCATTCATGGTGTACCATGACCTGTGGAGATCATGGGTGTGATTCTAGAAAGTAGAAAGCCCACAAATATTCTGTACAGCACTAACTGGTGAAAAGAAAGGCAAATATTCACAGCCAGCAAGCAGCTATCTTACCTCATCCATTACCTCAGTCTGCATATTCTCATGTGTACAGGAGCCTTCTTAGGTAGACCTAAAATGAGACAGTGATTGATTGTGGAAGCAACTGTTATGTAACTTAAACATTATCTCCATTTCCACAACCCTAATCACGAAGTTCCAAATGCATTCAAGTGGCAAACCAATTTAAAAACAATTTGACTCCCAAGACAATCACAACAGGGAAACACTTTAAACCGAGCAGGTATTTCAATGCAATTAGCACAATTAACCCTTTGTCACAGCAGCAAATCAAGAATTTTCACCTCTCACTGTTTCTTTAAAATGTCTGCAATTGGAAAAGTGACTTCCGGCAGGGAGGAGTTAACACTTTGGCAATCTCCCCCTTACAGATTCTTAACAGTCACCAGGTGGCAAAATCTATTTATACACCATATGTTTGTAATAGGATCTCAATTTGTAAGATACAACATGAAATTTCTCGAATGAATATACTGAACAGAATAGCATGGCAACTGAAGCTGCAATAACATGATAAAGCGTATTAAAATCAGTGTTAATGTAATAATCAGCTGTGTTTTGTTCCATATGGCAATTTATGTTAACAGTTAAGCTAAACCCCATCTGCTTCTTCAAAAGCTGAATATAATAAAGGAAGAAAGGTCATGATCATGAACTTCTGCCTCCAAGTCACACCGTGTGTATTTAATAATGAATGTATAGCTCAGTGGTTCTCTATATGATGCATTTCAAAGAAAAAGGCAAGGGTTTTTCCTCCATATTGAAAGTAGCTGTTTCCCAGAGGAACTAGCTCCCTATTTCCTAACTTATTAAAAGAGCCTTATGGAAGTGCACAGATGGCAGCAGAATGGTCAACGGCAGTGCAAAGAGTAGACCCAAATTTTTCCTGCACGAAGACCCTGTCATCTCAAGGCATACCTGATTCTGCTGCTCTGACAAGACAAATGGAACATTCCACACATCTAACAGGTGTGCAGTGCTGCTGTTCTGCTCGTACTGAAATGCGCTGACAGTACAGCAATGGGGAACATTTGTCTTTATAACAACTGACAAGATGCATGATTACAACTGTAAGGGTACCAGGGATAAACACAAGGCAGGCCCTCTCTATGAGCTCAGTTATTAGTCACATGCTGAAATGCTGACCAAATGTAGGAGAACAGGAATTACTTGTAAAATTGCCCTCCAAGAATATTATCTTCCACCCAGCTTCCAATAAACAAATCAAACAGATCTAACCTGATCTAGACTTTTATTCTTTTTTTTTTGTGAGAACTTCTGTAAGTTTGAACTTAGCCAAGTTCAAACTATTAATGTTTGTCATATCTGTGGCTTTTTTTTTTTTTTCAATCCTTAAAAAAAATCTATTACTGTGATGGATTTCTTCAGCACAAATAGCTCAGAAGAGTTGCTGCCTGTGAATTTGCCCAATGTAGGAAAAATATATATACTGTATTTACTTTTGAAGACAAACCTCTCCTGGGATACCTTTGAAGGAAATATAATTATCAAGCTCCACGTTCAAACAGAGGATCTTCATCTGGTCATCTTACATCTTTTCTATCTTACATTTTTTACTGCACTATGTAAACAAAGTGTCTAGATTGTCAGTTTTGTCACACACGTGAGAAACAGCCTATCAAATAGTTCTTATATCAGCCTGTTAAATAGTACAGAATTCCTGAATTTTTCTTACTAAAATGTGTGCATTCCCAACTTGCCTGTAAGTTAACCTGGAGTGTAATTTCTATGAACACATAGATCTGTAAATATAATTCTGCCATTGATGAACAAGTATGTTGTCCTCTGCAACACCCAACAAATTCACCATGTAAACAGCTCTAGGTTTCCCATTTGGAGCCAGGAGCTGACGTATGGAAGGGTAAGAGATTGTGTAACTTGCGATACCCCTTCAGAGAAACAAAAATAAAGAGGAATAAAAACATAGTTTGCTCCTACCAAGAATAATTTAAGCTTCATGAATTGTCTCCCAGGGCACAGTAAAGGCAAATACGGGTTTTTCTCTACCTGTACCACACTATGAAAGTGTGGTTTTAGTTAAGCATTTTTCACCTGTGAAGAAATTACACATACAGCACCACTGACTAGTGCACAAACAGGAGATCTTCCTGCTTATCCAAGGATGTGGAGGACAAAAACATCAGAGGTCTCCTGAAGGAACTCCCCCAGGACTTCCACCAAGTGGATCCTCTCTGTCCTCTCTGGACAGTGCAGACAGTCACTGTGAACCAGATCAGCTGCTCTCATTTATATAGCAGAAAACTAGACATAGGGGTACCAGCAGCCACAGTTCAAGGTAGAGAATGATGTGACATAATATGGATATTATTTTCAAGATGTTTTTCTCCAGAAGGTGCTAGAAAAGGGGATAACTGAAAAACAATATTGAGTCTTTGAAAAAGCTCTAAGTCCAAGCACCACTCAGAGCTACATCCACACAAATTTGCTGGGTCTTCCTACAAGCCTTGCTTTTCTGTTATTTGTCCTATCAACAAGCTTCTTGACCAGCTATTTTTGCCTTGTATCTGGCCATGAAAGCTATCAGTAAATTGCTTAAACAGGCAAACATGCAACTAATAAATAATAATCAATTAGACAAGTGGTAGAGTTCTTTCTGTCACAGACAGTTATTACCTCAGGAGAGCTGCTGTGACCCCTTTCCATATTCAGTCCTGCACTGCTCTGCTTTATTTATGATAAAGTAAAACAAAAATGAATTTAGAAAGAAATTATATCACTTCTATGCCATTAAAATTGAGATATAAACCATGGAAGCCAAGATATGCAAAGACACGACTGTCATTTTTCCTGACACCATGCAGGCTGACATAGTGTCAGACTTAACTTTGAATTTCCTGGCTTTGGTGGGTTCTTGTTCTAACCCCAAGATATCATTTAAATGCAGTTTGTCGTTTCTGAATATAACTGTAACTCTTATATTATCAATAATAATAGGGTACCTTCTGCTCCTCAGGGGCAAACTCTCAAACAAATGGCTTGTGAATCAATAAATATGTTGTGCGCTGCAGCTGAATTTATTTATTCATGAGATGCTTATCTCTCTGTAAATTCCTTAGGAAATATCCTTAATCCCACCATACTGAATTGACTATTTATCAGTTTTAAATTGGACCTTATTAATTTTGTTCCATGCTGGAAAACGTCTCTCGCAATCCATCTTTGGACAGAATTGAATTTCTTTCTGTCTCCCTTTTCTCTCTCAGGGACAAAACCCAGTGGTTAAGAATGGGAAATAACAGATGGCAGCAATCTCCCATATACAAATCTGCTCTATCTGAGCGTCCTGCAAACTCTCTTTGCAATGCACTTGCAGAAGCCTGTATGCCATGGCATAAGCACAGTCACATTTGGCTTCTTGCTTATCGATGACAGGCTGAGCTGTTTCTTCTTTTGTTTTATTGCTGCTCATTGGCAGCTGCTGTAAGCAGAGATCAGCTCCATCACAACCAAGCACAATTATATTTATAGGCTACAGAGGTACTTACAAACCCATAAGCATAACACTGAATTCAATGCTAAGGTTTTACCTGCTGACTGTGGCAGGAGATGTCTTCTCAAGATTTAGGAGCTAAGAAAACAGTGTTCTGCTGTGGGCTCATTTGAATAATCTCACCACTCATTAAACACAGCTGCAAGGCAAGGAATGACAGGGTTCAAAGGCAGACCAGGGGAATATATTAGTAACAAAATTATTGTCAGAGCCTTTAGGTATGTTTCCCGATATTCCTCAATGTAATGCCATAAATTACAGTAGGAACAATTTTGTCATTTGCAAACACTTGAAAAGGTTAGCTGAAGATTCTGTGCTGATAGCTTTAGTAGTCTATTTTCAGAAACACTGTCTCTAGAGAATTTCAAAATATTGTACATTTTGATTAAAGACCAAAAGAGGGATTTGGTTTGGGTGTTCATGGACTATTCCACATTATGTGATCAGTGATTGGGAGACTGTGTTCTCTTCTAAAAAATGGTTGTTGATATGATTTAACATACATTGCCTAATTCTAGTATCTTTTACAGCCTGCAGACTGCAGGAAAAAGACAGCATTCAGAAATTCACACAAGGTTATGTTTTGCTTGTGTTTTTACATATTATTATCATGCAGCTATTTTCTGGCCAAATGGCATCCACTGGCTCATCAGAAATGCCTCATTCTCCTCCTTTTTGGCAAACATTCCCCAATACACCTGTTAGGAGAGGCAGCAAGCACAGCAATGGGGCAGTCTCTCTTGATTCAGCTCCTGTGATCACAGGGTGCCAAAATGCTTCAGGGCTATCAAAGCATTGACGTCTCCAGTGCAATTTTCATCTTTGCTAAATAAAATAAACTTTCCAATATGGCTCAGGAGATTGGAGTAGTGTCTTTTTTCTTCTCTGCAAATAAGAACTGCTGCCATCCTTTAATATTTATCAGCCTGAATCCAGTGGGAAATATTCAGCTGCTCATTTTCCAGAATACGTGTTTTTTTCTCACCCCAAAAAGAGCTCCTGGATTCTATGAGGCAAAGAAATTCAAATGCATTTGATTTGGGAGAAGGGGGATATTACAAGTGCTTGAGGCCTATGTGGCAAGTGGCCATATTTTAGATTTGCCAGTGTAATCAGAAGCAGAGTGACTGGAAGGTGTTTTCCATGAAGTACCTCTCTGATGCTAAATCCAGGGACTGGGGCATTGTTTGTAGAAACACTGTCATTTTTAAAGGAAATGTACTTGTTTACACATCATAAAAAATTTAATAGGCACTTCTCCTTTAGGAACAAGTGCAGATGACTAGAGCTAAAGAAAGTTATTTTCTGGATCTGTCAAGTGAGGGGGACCACCAAAAAGAAAAGTCTTTAAGTGCTGCTTATGGAGTGTTTCACTCTTTTTGTGAAACAGGTAGAGGAAATACTTCATATGGAAGAGAGCTCCCAATTAGATCTTGCTTTACACAGCCCTCCCACTTATCTTTCAGCCTGTGAGTAGTAATCCTGACTCCCAAAGGACATGCTTGCAGCTGAGCATAGTCTTCAGCCTGGATGGAGAAGAGGAGCTGGCACAGTGGCAGCAGGCCATGCTGTGCCTTGCTGCATCTTCTGGGTTCCTGACTCCCCTCCTTTCCCAGGCCAGAGAGCAAAGGACCTTTCCAGGCAGCAGGGATTATTCTGCAGCAGAGATCACTGGGCACACAAAGGAAGTTTGATTATACTCACTGTTGCTTTAAGTGTAGTTTTGGTCCTGCAGATGCTTTGCTTAACCTGCAAAAGTCATTTTCAGGCAAATTCACAGGTAGAAGTCCTTTGTTAACAGCAAGCCAACACCAGCTGCTTTTAGCCTTTCCGTGTGGAAACAAATGTCACTAAAAAGAAGGAAAGAGAATATGCTTTTATTTTTATTTCATAGGGAATTAAAAACACTAAAAGCCATGGGCCTATCTCACCGCACAATTTAATTAGACTATTTTTCAGTGGTTTGTTTATTTCTCTTATCCATATTTAATGTGGCTGCAAACAGCAAGCAAGGAGTTTGGTTCACCAGCGTAATGATGCATTATGCTAGCCACTAAACTCCTGAGACTCTGTGATCCTGGCATTTATGGTCAGGTCAGCTCCTATTACTCAGTTTCTGGAGTCACATGTGAAGCACATTAGCATTTGTTCTTGCAGCAAGGGGAGGGAGAGCACAGACCAGCACGCTGCTGATGCTGTTGCTAGGCAGGAGCCGGAGTCCTGCGGCGGGGTCGCGCTCGCTCCCCGCGCTGTGGTACCCAGTGTCATCCCAAATTACCAGACACAGGCTGGAGGAAGCAGAGCCATCTCTGGAAGGACAGAGGAAAGCGTGGGTGGAAGAAATAGAGTGTTAAGAGTAAATCTTTGCCATTACTCAGCATAAGGGGCTGTGCTCATCCTTGGCTTTTAGCACGGCTCGCTGTGCTGAGAGCACAAAACGCACAGAAGGACAGACAGAGCTGGTTGTGCCAGTGGCCCTGAGCTGCTCCTTACCCCCTTCAGCCCCTTGGAGAAAATATTGAAACTGAAAGTGCACCCAAATGTTCAGGTTTCCAATGAAAGAGAACTACAGGTGGTGAGATTTGGCAATCCTTGTCCTAGTCATCCCAATCCCTATTAACATACCTGCTGCCCTTGAGTTTTTCCTAGCCCTGAGAGCTCTTCAGACACTGTGCTCTAGGGTAATAATTTCACTATCTGAGAGAGAGAAAGCTGAGTTGCCTGGGGCATCTGCCAATAACAGGAACGTGACAAGAGGAATTTATGTTTTGGTTTTTTTGGGCCTTTCTTTCTAGTGCCTTTTTTTTAAGTCAAGCTTTGACAATCTAGTGGTTGTACAGATCAACTTGATTTTCTCAAGTTGGTTACACATTGCAATTTCTAGAGTACATTTCTGGGAGTATATGTAACAAATGTTGGATTTCATTTGACAGAAATGGATATTTTTAGGAAATTTTTGAGGACAAAAAGGCAGACTATCAATGCTGTGTCACCTTTGTCTGAGTTTTAGAAACTTAAAAGACCTGTTGAGAATTCTCAAATATAAATTCCCATTTCTAGCTAACGTAAGAAATGCATTTGGAATAGGATAATAATAAGAAAAATAGCTACCCACTTCTTAATGCAGAAAAGTTTCAAAATCTTTGTCACAGTAAAGAAATAACTCTGAGAAAAAAACTAATATTCTAATCAAATCTGAGATGTTATTGCAGTCATATCATACAACAATGGTATAATGGATTATGAATGATGAAGGCAATAAAATTATGAATCTAAACCAGCTCACCATACACAGGACTTTCCAGCCATAGCTGGTGTTGACACACTACTGATGGTCTTGTGCTTTGAGAATTTTTTTCATATCTGAAAAAGAACTATCCTGGCTTTGAATCAGTACATAAAAATATAATGGGAAAAAAAAATCCATGAAGGTAAATCAAGTTGAACCTGAATACTATTTTAAGCAGAGGAAGGCAAAAGTCTCTGCATGGAATGTGGGCAAAGCTTCTGAAGAGGTCTGATGAATATCTTCCTGGTGCTTAAGAGCAGAATACAGAAAACAGTCAGGTGAAGCCAGTAATTCCATGAAATGACTATGATGTACTTCAAAAGCAGAGCTACAAAAAAAAACCAGCAAAGTGTGTAACAAGTTCTGGGGTTGGAACACATGTTGCAATCAATTGGTGGATTCTGGCCCGAGGTGTTCCTGGTGTGGGCTGTAGGCAAGGAAGTTGTAACCTATGTTGGTTTTGTCTCCTGCACTGTCTCCCTAAGAAAGAGCAGTGTTGGGTAAACAGCCTTGTACCAGTAGAAAAGAATAGAAAAGTGAAGGCCACTGACCATATGGAACTTTGTCTTGTGATTAGACTGGCCAGTCAGACCTAGGAAAATGCACAATAGAACTAATGGATATGAATGCACCAGGATTACATCTACAGTGTTTCATTAACACTGGCATGGCTTGTCTGGAGAGGACCATTGAGCAGAAAAGAGAGCTTAATTCAGACCTTATGGCTGCTTTGATATGAAAGTGAAGAGAATATTCTCAAGAGGTGCTCAGAAACTTGTAAGAACTCTGTCTGAGAGTCAGATAAACAATCACAATTATTCATCCCTTTCTGTCTGCATGTAGACTGTCCAAAATACATGTTATTGAACCGTGATCTTGACATTTGTGTATATAATCAGTTTCAAGTCCAGGGCAAAACACTGGCATTTCAGAAAGTTTCTTACTTTCTGAAAAATTTCTTACTTTCTTAATGTGTGCCATTCTGAGCATGCATTATAACAATAATGATAGTGAAAACAATGAAAATAAATGCAGGAATTGCAGACAGACTATAACTTGCATACAGCATTTATATAAAAGGATTATTTAACTTCATGGCTTTACAGTGGTTGTTGAACAAGCCTTTGTAACTCTTTAGCAGAGCTGAGTGAGATGATTTACGTCACACAGCTGAAATGATGAAAGTCTAGAGCTGTGGTCTACAGTAAACCAGGCTGGACTGCAGTCAGGATACTCCCTTAAGTAACACTACTGGAAGCTCATCAAATGCAATCTTGGGATCTCTAATGACTGCACAGGAGCAAGCTAACTGCTCTGCAACTCATCTGAAAAGGAGTTCATCACCACAGTGGAGACATTCAGTCTTGCAGCCAAGGCACTCTCGAGCATTTGGGAGATCTGGGTTTTTCTCCCCACTCTGCAGAAGAGAGAAGAGATAAATCCATCTTTCCAGGACTCCACTTCTGCCATGACGCACATTGCCACAACCAGACTACTTAGTCAAAAAAGCAGAAATTGGATGTGATGAGGTGTGTTTGTACACATCTATCCCTATGTGAAGCTTCCATTAGTAGTAGTTATTCCTGCTCTGGTGAACCACCTTCTTAGGCTGGGGCAATGTGGTGGCACTTGTCATCGTGTCCCATGTGTGGGAAACACAGAAAGGGACAGGTACCTCAACTGGTAACCACAGGGATGACCCTGACAAAGAAAGGGCTCTCCTGATGGATGCTGGTGGCCTGCACTGATGCTATTCCAACAGAGGCCCCCATGCCAGGCACACCTCTGTAGAGTTCCTGGGCTCCACAGCCATTACTGAGGCTCAAAAGCAGAAGACAGACTCAACACTTCATTCAAACATGAAAGGAACAAGCATCACTATGAAAGAGAACAGGGCTGAGGCCAAAAACCAGTGACATTTGATGGGTCTGGTCTGGAAGCATGGGCAAAAGCAACAGTAGCCAGATAGTAGAACAAGGGCTTATGAAGAATAAGTCAGAAATATTGAGGGACTTGCTGCTAGACATATTAATCTGGAATTAAATAATGTTATGTATTTCAAAGGAGGCATAATAAAATCCCCAGATACATTACTATAAATCATCTCATTTTAACCCCCTAAAATATTCATATTTCTAAAGTGGTCTGATAGTTAAGTCTAGAGATAGGGCATTCAAAGATTTAATTTAATTAGCTGTAGAATTATAGGCGTTTAGTCTAAATCAAGAAAGACAGCTGTAGTGGCTGCCTAAGAATAATGTGTAAGACTTTAAGCTCATTCAGACTGAAATTTTCTAATCACAAACTGCCAGTAAGCTTTTGAAAGAGGTGCTACTATATGATCTGGGAAACAGAAGAAAATACTTCAGAATTAATCATATTAAATAATAAACTCAGCAGATTAAGGAAAAGAAAATATAAAAAAAATACACACTCTTAGGAAAACAAAAACACTAAAGACAGTGGACCAGAAGGATGAAGAAGCTGTTCCACACTAATTCTTTATCAGTAGAAATGCAGCTAACCAAACTGTTACAATAAATCTGGATTACTCTACTGAGATGAAACAGACAGAGAAAATACATCTATCTGAGTTCTAATAATTATTATCTTTAACATAAAGGAAAACTGATTGGGTTAATTCTAATGCCTGTTTGAAAGCTTTGAATAAAGAAACTCTCAATCATCTACAGAAAACATATTCATAAGGTCAAATTGTCTGTAATAGGTTGTTAGAGTAATATGATGAATGGTTATTTCTCTGTTGCAATAGGAATATCTGACAAATATATCAATATTTCTCTAAATTTTAGGAGCAGATGAAATATTTAAGTTAGACATTGAACATGGGAATCTGTAGCTTTTCATTTGTGTGAAATGGTCAATCTGAAATAAAATTAGTCTATGCAAAAAACACAAGCTAAAGAAAACAAAAATACAGCATAAAACCAAACACCACAGTTTTGAAAATAAACATTAAGTAATGGAAAGTGCATGTGCTCAGACAGCATTGTGTGACAAGCTGCCAGATGGAAACCCTTGAGGGCATGAAGAAAGTGTCTTGGGATCTCTCTTCTTCCTTTGTGCCCAGGTGTATGGATGTGAGCTGATAAGAGTGAATTCAGCCCTATTAACATCCCTCTGGTAGTTTTCCCTGTTCTCCTGGTGGTGGCTTTGGCTAGGGTAGAGTTAATTTTCTTCATAATAGCTGGTGTGGGGATGTTTTAGATTTGTGCTGGAACCAGTGTTGATAATAGAGAGATGTTCTAATTACTGCTGAGCAGTTCTTTCACAGAGCCAAGGGCTTTTCTGCTTCTTACAACACCCCAGAGGGGAGGCTGGGGGTGCTCAAGAATTTGGGAGGGGGCTTAGCTAGAACAGCTGACCACACTGACTAAAGGGACATTCAGGACCATATGCTGCCATGCTCAGTATATAAATTTGGGAGAAGAAGGAGGAAGGATGATGGTGTTGGTTAGAGCCTGGTGCTAATCACACCCAGGCTGTGGGTTTGATCCCTGCATGGGCCATCCACTTAAGAGCTGGGTTCAGTGATCTTTGAGAGTCCCTTCCAACTCAGAATATTCTATAATTCTATCTTCCCAAGTGATGGAACCCTGTTTTCCTGAAGATGGCTGAACACCTGTCTGCCCATGGGAAGAGGCAAAAGAATTTCTTATTTTTTCCTTGCACATCCAGTTTTACTTTACCAATTAACCTGTCTTTATCTCAACCCTTGATTTTTTTGCTACACCAGTGCTATATTTTCCCCCATCCCACTGGAGTGGGGTGGGGAGTGAGTGGCTGTGTGGGGCATGGTTGAGGATGGGGTTAAACCATGACTCTTCTTGGAGTTCCCCCTTTTAGTTGCCATTCAAAGGAAATTAATGCATAGCATCAGAAAAACCAGAATCAGAAAAATAAAAAAATTGGAACAAATGGATGGAATCTGGAGCAAGAACTATTTCAGAAAACTGGTCTAGGAGAGAAAAGGTTAATTCTATGGGGCAGCAACTATGGGACTCTATGAGATAAATGATCAGTGGGCCTGGATGTTGTGGACATATTTCCTTATACATTTTGTACATAAAGGCAGGATACCTGTGGTCTCTAGTGGAAAGCTCACTGAAGCCAGTGGTTGTGTATTTAGAGTTCCTCTTAAGTCAATGGAGTGAATAAGCACTCCAAGGAAGCTTCTTTTTATCCTAATGTAGGTGACTGCAAAATAGGTCAGATTATTCACACTTTGAAAACTGCATATTTCATTCATGTGGATGAAAGAGATCTGTCTCATATAGTCTATATGGATTTTAAAAGTCATTCAGCAAAATTCTTCCACAAAATTTCCTAAAGTATCTAAATGTGTGTGGGATTAAAAAGTTGTTGCATGAATAAACAACTGATTAAACGACTGGAAGAAAGGGTAAGAGTAAATGGCCAATTTTCACAGCAGAGGGAGGTCACCAGTGGAGTCCTACAGGGACCATGCTGGAACTCATGCTGTTTAACATATTCTTAAAATGCTGTGAAGTGGTGGTTGTGGAAGTGTAGGCAGTGAAGTGGCAAAGTTTACTGATAATACTGGGTTGTTCAGGGTCAGAAAGTTGAAGACCAGCAGTGGAAAAAGGTATAAGGATGTCTTAAAGCTGAACAACCGGGCATCATAACTCAGTATAGAGAGAGATACAATTCTGATATAAAATCAGGCAATTTTGTCTGATATTACCCCTTAGGACCAAGATCCTAGGCTTCTAATGGAGAAGTAGAAAATTCCTTGAAAATATTAGCAAGGAGTGGTTATGATAAAAAAAAAAAAAAACAAAAAAATTGCCTGCATAAAAAACTATAAGGAAAAGAAACCAAAAAACAACATGATGCTTTGAAAGGCAATGACTGAGAGAGGCAGAAATTATGAAATTGTGAAGGGCAGGGTTAGACCTTTCCACAAAGGTTTTACACTCTGTTCCTGTACAAGAACAAGAAAACATCAATAGTCATTCAGAGATGGTATGTTCATAAAAACAAAATTAAAGCAAATTGTTCTTCACACAGCTTATATTTCAGCTCTGAAATTTCTTGCTGGAAATTCTGGCATTCTCTTCTTACAGAGGTTCAAAAAGCAAAATTTCCAAGGAAGACAATTTTTTTTTGAGGGTAATTAATTGCAAAATAAATAAATAATAAAACTGTTCCAAAATCCTGAATGTGTTGGTTTATGAAACACTGACCTGAGACTTTTAGAATGTTTGGAGAATAATTTTGTAGTATCATAGATAGTCAACAGCTTTTCAAACTCATCCTTTGGCATCTGCTGTCAGCCATTGCCAGGGGCAAGACACTGGACTGGATAGATCTTTTTCTCAACTCAGTCTGGTTGCTCTTATATTATATGATGTGAATAAAAGGACATTCTTGACAAAACTTTGTCCTTTGTGCCACAGTGACTTCCATGCTCAGCGTTAGAATTATAAAAGTATACCTCAATTGTAAAATAGAAAACTGAGTGATTTCAAATAAGGACAAAATGCAGAATGTAACAAAATGAAGCAAAAAGCCAAAAAATTTATTTGAAAGAATAGGCACACACACACATACACACACATACACACACACATACACACACACATACACACACACTGCTGTAATGGTTACCAGATCTGCAAAACACAGGAGATGAAAAATGGAGAACCTAAGAGTGACAATGCAGTGAGTCCTTTAAAAGAAATAATAAGCTCACACTGGGCTGCACAGAAACTAGTTCCCTTGACTACCAGAGACTTTTAGAATGAAAATAAACCCAGAGGTGACTGAGAAAAAGAGCAAGTGCATAAAGAGGGGAAAACAGAGGCTCCAATTAAAATGTGCCAAGAGGCTGAAAAGATTCATGGGGACACCTCAGATGACGTCATGCAAAAGACTGGGCAACAAGCAGACTTCATTGGGCAACATGAATGCACAGAGAGTGAAAATGGTCAGAAACCATTGCCACTCTGCAAAGTACCAGAGACAGAAATGCTGGGAGGCTGTGACCATTTGTGATGCACCCAGCAGAGCCTGACAGCAGCTGGCAATTGATGCATTTGAACGTGGAGGAAACCACTGCCTGCTGATAATTGATTATTACAGTTGTTCTTTTGAAACTAACAAAAGTAAGCAACACATTATCCAGCACTCTGGTGAATCACACTGAGGTGGTAGTCATGAAACATTGCATTTGCAATGAGTTCATTTGAGATAATGGGTCACCATACACACTGGAGGAATGTTTAAGATTTTTAAAGTACTAGGGTTTCAGATGCAGCTGGTAGTTCTTATTACTGACAGTTTTATGGGTTGGTCAACATTATTAATAGCCAAAAAGATGTTAATATAGAGAAGATCTTCCTTGAGGTTTACTGACATGCCCTTGAGGAATCAAATGCTTTACTGGCTGAGATGCTAATAAGCTGAAAGCTTCATTCATAAGTCCCATGGCATGTTCCTTCTACAGCCCAGAGCTGCAGAAAATAGCCAAGTTGCACAGATGGGAACAGAGTGGGGGTGGAGAAACAAGCCCAGTATGATCATTCAGGAAACTACAACAAAGTTCTAGGTAACTCAGAGATAATGGCATGACTGGTGGTATACTTGTGTGGAAACAGCATTTGTGGCAAAATTCACTTTGTCTGTAATATGGTAAAAAATGGAGAGAAACAAGATTAACATCAGATGTAAGAAGATAGGCCTGGCCATGCAACTACTCTTCTGATCTGATAAAAATCATATTCTTGATCCTCAACAGCATTTGAAAAAGTCAACATCTGCAATCTTGCCATGGCTTTAAAGCCACCCACTATGCATAAGGGAAATGACTCATACTTGAGCATCAAGTGACACAAGTGAACTATACTATGCTACTCAAAAAGTCCAAGCCCAAAGATCTGACATTTTTATGTTGTGATTACTCAGAAACATTGGTGAGAGCATTTCCAGTTTTATGCAGTTTTCATGCATCGTTAGATAACTGGTGCAACATCATTTAGAGAAAAGCTCTTAAAATTACTCCAGGAGATTGTTTTCTGCTCACTTGATCAGCACGGGTGCTGAGTGCAGATGCTGAGAGCAAAGGGTGTTTTTGAAAACCTGAATTTAAAAAAAAATTGTTTAAGTTTACATGTGTGGAGTGTCATTCAAGTGAGCAGTCTGAGTAAGACAAAATATAGGTCAAATAATAAATATGAAAATAAATAAGAGAAGTTATACTCAAATCAGAAATTCACAGCTGTGCTGTGAGTGGGTTGGGGAAGATTTGTGTTGCTGAGCTGTATCACTTTCATCTTGCAGAGGGAGAGGAAAGCCTGTGATCCCAAAGCCCTGGGTTTTACACATACATTGCTTCAGCTAAGAATTCATTTAAATTAAGAGCATTGAACATTACAAAACAGTGCATTCAGGTAGGAGGTGATTATGGTACCCTGTAAAATGGTTTACCTGAAGAATAGGCCCCTTATATTGTAGCATCAGGTCCCTTTCCATACCTTTAACACTGTCTCTGGGAGCAATCTGGCTGATAAACCACTTGGTATAGGAGCTAAATGGCTCTTTTGGTTCTCCTGTCTCAGATAAATATCCCCTGAACACTGTAGAATCTTAGAGCAGAGCAGAGCAGAGGAAGACACTCATGTAGTCACCTAAACTTTGACACCTTGAACTGTCATGCATTGACTTTTCCTCTTCTCCTTTGTGTCTACTCTCACCCCCATGCCCTTATTCAGCATAGTTTAAATGAGTAAAATTGTAATTCATTTAAATTAGGGGAAATCAACTACTTGTTTCTTTGCTTGCACCATCTGTTTCTGGTCCCCTTTCCTTGGTCTGACTAGGAAAGCTAGGGATAGTTTCTTTTTTATGTTTGCCAGATTCTACTGTAATGGGAGCCAGGAAACAACTGTCTTTTTGGACTGTATCACAGTAAAATTTTATATTATTGGTCTTAAAGTACTGGTTATGTGTTGGATCCTATGTAATGTCAAAACAGCAGAACGTGCCTCCGACAAATATCAGACTGTAGAATATGAAGCTGATCATGTATATATATATATATATATATATATACACACACACACAAACACACACATATGCATGTAAATGAAGTGGCTGCATTTATAAAATTTCTGTTCTTCTTAATTACAAATTCATCATCCATATTTTGCATAAACAGCTGCACTTACATTAATTTTTTTGAGAACAGTATGGTCATTTAATTTCAATTAGCAGCAATAAGTTTTCCTGCTGTTATTGTCTTTCCCTAATAACCTGTTGTTCTCAAAGCTTTCTTTAGCCTTCAGGAATTTCTTTAGTTTTCTATTCAAATATTGATGAAACTTAACCCTGGTTAGTTTTCACATCTGACAAGATCATAACTCGATGTGTACTGTTATCCATTAAAAATCACTTAAGGCAATTGCTGTTACTATTGTAACATGATAAACCTGACAATAGACTGTTAGTTCAAAAGAAAGAACCCAGTAATTTCATTTATTTTCTATTCCTCAAAACATCTGCAGTGACGTGAAAGAAATGTCAAGTTAAAAATAACAATTCATGGGTCATGGTATCAACTGTGATTTTATTACATTTTGTCTCTGAGCAGACTAAAGCTGCTCTGGCATTCAGACTTTAGGTGAGCTTGTAAATGAAGAAAAGCTTAGTCTATTTCAGTTTAAGATTATCAATTATTCAAATACCTACAAAGAGTCTTCATCTTCCCCAGACTGCTGAAATGAGAGCACAATGCAGTCTGCCCAGTGGGAGGCGGGTAAGTGCTGGGGAGCTCTGTTTGCAGCCTGAGCCTGCAGCCTCTGCCTTAAGCCAGGCTGGGAAGCTGGGAGCCCGTGGCTGAGGATGGCTCAGCAGCCAGCTGGGGCAGCTGGACATCAGCTCAGGATCAGCACCATACCTGCATTTTGTCTAGGAGCTGTGCTGCACCTGCAGACAAGCCTTACCTGTGCCTGCCAGTGCTCTCCTGGGATGTGTGCCTCGGCTCTGGGAGAAATGCTGCTTGAAAGAAACATCTCCCAGGCCCCTTCTAAACTCCTGTCCTCCTATGAAAGTCAGTTGTTACAAAGCATATTGTCACTTTTATAATAAGTAATATCCATGAATACAAATTGAAGAGCTGGCAATCTGAAAAAAACCCAGCAGAGGAAAGTACATAAAACACCTTACCCCTTCAATGCATTTCTGGCAGATACATTGCAGAATCTATGACTGGTAGGACCTGGTGAGCTCACGCTCTGTTCTATCTCCATCAAGAAAGAAAGAGAAGTTTTATTTCAGATCTACGTTGTTTTGAATTAGCAAACCTTCAGGGCAGACCTCACTTTTAGGGAACAAAAATTGCCAACTCCTAAGTGAGAGAGACAAAGATGAAATCTAGAAGAGCTAATATTTCAAGACATCCCTTGCTTTAAGCTATCTCCAGGAAAAATGAAGCTTAAATGCAAGAGTGATGTAGGCATATTAGAAATCCCCATTCAAAAAGGGACAGATGCTCAGAGATATGGACAATTATAGGCACCCATTTCAGAATGCATCCACCAAGTGTCACTGCCCAGAATTTGGAAAAAATGTATCTCATGTGTAACAACGACATAGATAATAAAAATTTAAAACATTCTCAAGCAGAAAAAAAAAATCCATAGACCAAGAAGCATTTCACCAGGGTTATTTTTGTTCCTGAAAGCATCATGTCTGCAGCTAGTGCTTCAGTGCATGCACAAATTAAGTTTACAGATTTCATAAAGCAATTTATTCTGCTTGAATGTAATAGCAGTAATTTTTCATGTAAGTCAGCAAAACACAATCCATAAAGGAAAAAGTACTGCCATTATTTTAAACTCTATTGTTCTTATTCAATCCAAATGTGAACTGAAGCTAAATAATTTACTGTGTAAATTTCATTTTTAATTTTTATGCCATTGAAAAAGAAAAGAAAGAGAATGAGAGAAAGAGGGGGAATCTTCAAAGCTCTAAATCCTTGTATACTAATGTCTCAACAGTAAAATAATCTAAGGAGCGTGCTTCAGCAAAAATGATTGCTAGGATCTATAATAGGATTGTTTTAACTCAATAGTGTTCTATAAATTTTTGATTCACTCTGAGTTTTTGACAGCTTGCCAAGTTCCAGTTTTTATCTGATCATCTTTGCATTAATAAGACATTACAATAAGTTTTGCTGAAAAGTGGCCACTTTTTTATCACTGAATACTTTATTTTTGCCAGCAAAATATTGACTTGAGTTTATAATCAATTCCTGTTTTGCTTGATCATGCTTAGCACGAAACTAAAATATTTGCTGCTAGACAGATGCCAATACAAATGTCATCATTGTCGTACTCTAACGAATTCCATGAGTTGCTAAATGATCTGCCTTGCAGGTTGCAATATATATCAGGCTGAAGCCCAGAGCTTCAGACACACCAGGATGTGAGTGGTTGTACTTACATGAAGTTTCCATTCCTGTCCTTCAGAAACAGCATCTATTTCCATACAGACACCTTCAGAGTCACCTGTGGCATGCTCACAGACAATCAAGGCAAAAATACTGAATAAAGGAAAAAAATGCTAAAAGTTACTTTAGTCACCTTCCCCCATCTTCTGAGGCATGAATGAAAATTGACTTTCAAGAATAACAAAACAAATCAACCACTAGAAAAGGAACTTATTTCTCAAGAGATTTTTCAGAAAAAAAATAAGCTTGTTGCAATTCGCATATCTTTATCTTCCATCATAATTATAATATTTATATAGAGATTAATTATACTGATTAGGATCAGGAAACAAAATAGTCTGAGAAATGCTACTGTTTAACCTAACTCAGTCAACTTATTTCATGAAGACATAGCACAAATTCATTTGGAATTTGGAAAACCCCATCCTGTTCTGGCACATCAGCTCCAGACCCCGATTTTGCCCCTCCAGAGGAACTGAGCCAGAAGTCATGCAGTTTTCTCTTTCAGCCCTTGATGTTGAAAGCACAGTTCTTGGAAAGGTCCAGGACTGGCACTCAGCCAAAGTTCTGCACTGTTGGCAAGAGATTGCTTTTCCACATGGCCTCCAGGGAAGGGAAGCAGGCACACCTGTAGGAACTCCACAATGGGGTGATGATGGATAGATAGCAGGTGCTCTCAGGACAGGAGAAACCTTGCCACACTCTCAGCTACTCAGTCAGCAGTGCTAGTGGCTCTTCTCAAGCCCCAAGATGACAAGTGCAGAGAGTGAGGACATACCTGGAGAATATAAATGTTGGAGCCTGTCCTAAACAAAGCCAGAGGTCCATCTGTCTGCAAGGCAAAACAAGAAGTGGCACAGGCACAGAGCCAATGCCAAACACCCTACCTGACCCTCACAACACTGTCTTTTCTGACATACATCTCTCTTTGACATGGCTGAATGCTCTGATAATTTGTCACCTTGTGGGGTTCAGCAATCACTCATTTCATGCCCAACTTAGATATATGAAAAGAGTGATGAAATTAAAAACTGGCATGTGCAGACACTGAAAACAAACAGATTTTGTATGTCAAGGAATACCTTAGAGTTTCATAAAGTCACTCCTGATGTCCAGCCATTATTTGTAATTAACTACTACCTTCAGGCTGACCAGGTAAAAAAAAAAAAATACATGAAAATATGAGTTTACATTTAAACACAATTACACATTATATTTATTGCTTAATATAGTAAATTTCTCCTCTCCCCCAGGCAATAGGCAATTGCTTGGAGAAATAAAATATATGTGAACCACTAAATTATGCAGGCCTTTTTAAGCACTGCATACATCTATAGTGTCCCAGTGGCAGTGACACTGCAAATTGTAACATAGCAATATGGCCTTTATGAAAATGATTTTGCTACAGCTGGTCATTACACAAGAACTTTCAGAAATATGTTTCATTTCTCTACAGCCTAAATTCCTTTCAGAAAAGCATGTGAAATTTTGTCTGTGAAAAAGCCAGGAGTTGGCAGTCCTGTGGCACATAAGAAAACCAAGTGGCTCAAGTCTCAGTTCAGGTGATCTTGGAGAATAAATTTCCTTTATATAGTTTCATATATAGTTTTTATATATATCTCAGTTGAGGCAAACAGGGAAGACAAAAATGTGAGTTTGCTGCAGCTGCTGTCTTCTGCCTGGAAGTGACTGTCAGTCAGCTTGAAAGGAGAGGAAGATGCATCCCTCTTGTAGCAAGGCACAAAGAACATAGTGAGAGCTCCTTAAATCAAGATATTGAAAAGCATCATTTGGAATTAAAATTGGAATTGGTTGGGCAATGACCTTCTTCCATGCCTGTGATTAATCAATACTTCTATAATGAATCAATTAATGGTTGATAGTTGCTGTATCTATTATGAAGGTCAAATGGCAGAAGCAAAATTCAATTGAAATAAATAAGCCTGCACATATACATCAGTGAAAAAATTTCTCTGGAATGGTGAAAAACAAGTGTTCATTATTTTTAATGTATGCTTTCCATTTGCCAGAGTTGGACTTCCCAGTCCTGAGAGCTGGGTGAAGGTGGCAAATGGATGGTGCTGCAGAGAATGCAGAACACAAGTGAGAGACACATGGGACTGACTTAAAAATTACCTTTTGTCTCATGAAACAATAAAAATATGACAGTTTCAGGTTCACTCACATCTCTGTATTTTTTGCAAATCCTCAACAGCAATGCTGTCACTGATACAGCACACAGTACTCTCCATTCCAATGCAGGCAAGCATAACCCACATGGCAGCAAAGGAAGTCTGAAAGTAAGAAATGCCATCCTGATTTCCCTTCCAACAGTATAATTTGCATTTTTCAGATTTGAGGGAATCAGTAACTTCACTGAGAAAATGGATGGGAAAGAAAAAATTAGACCTCTCTTTCACTGTCATGTGGATACAAAATGAGAATTATCAACCCAATGTAATCAAGCACATGGAAAACAATTTTATTGTTTATACCATAGAAGCAAAAAAGATCATTTAGCCCTGGCTTTCCAAACTCTAATTTGCTATATTCTTTTTTCAGTAGGAAAGATTAGTTGGTTTTGGTTTTACTTTTACTGAAACATCAAAAGAGTTCACTGGTTTCCCTTTATCTACGAAGCTTCATCAGACTTGAGCTGAGCTAGAAGGTTGGTACTTTGCATGTTGGTGCAAAAAGGAAACCTTCTGGTTTTGACACAGTGAAGCAAAATAACCAGAAATAGCAAAAATGTGTCAGATATTGGCTGGAAATACGTGATTGGGAATCGTTAATAAGAACAACACTGATAATCATTTCATCACTTTGTCAAAGGAGAAAGACACTTTCTGTTTTGAGGATTGCTTTCATTTTACTCTGTTGAAACAATCATTCTTCCATTAATGTACACTGGTCATGACATTGTTTGTTTGTTTATGTGATTTCCTAACACTGCAGATGTCTGTGATGCTTTGTCCAAGCATCCTGACACCTCATTTTCTCTGACAGCAATCATTCCTGCCACAAATGCCAGTGGAGAATGCTACAATGGAACAAAGTGAAATTTGGTGCTTTTCTAACCACGCTTCATTGTTACAGTGATTGAAGGTCAAGCAACAGGACTACACAGGGTTTTGTATAGCTGCAGCAACACTAACAGTGAGTGGTTGATGCCCAGGAAATCACCTTTTATTGTTTCCTTTTGTGTTACACAGATCCATGCATTTTGCTGTGCTCTGACTTGACCTGTGGTGAAGTATATGTCATCTGAAAATCGATATCATGGTCTTTTTGCCTTTCTCTGTCTCGCAGGTCAAACAAAAGGAAGGTGTATTTGCTTGCCTCTTTTTTGAAAAAAATTTTGAGAGGCTTGATCTGAAATGATCCAGTGAGTAACAAAGAAACTCAAAAGGAAGCTGGTTTCATTAAAAGGAAAAGTATGCAGAAACATAATGAGTTTCTCCTGTATTAAATGAGGAGCTGACTCACACAATAGAGGAGGGGATCAAAACCCAGGTACTTATAAGAATATCACAAGTTCTCCTCTTTGGCCTGAACCAACATGGGCATTTCATTACATTACTGCATCCCATGGTGCTTTGTTTGAAATGATGCTCTCAAATGCCAAGATAATCCCAGCTTGTCTGTAAATCACACCTCCTCCAGCTTCTGAGTCAGACAGCAGCCCCTGAGCACACAGGAGCAGCAGACAGAAACCAAAGTGGTTTCCAGGGTTCTAACACTTTTGAGCCACACAAATTTGTATCTTTAGTTGCAGATGTTGGGCAAAGTCTCTGTTTTCTAATTGAGTGAAAACAGTTTGTCTTCTGCTTGTGCCAAGCTACTCAAACATAGATCATTTCCCACATTCACTGCATCTTGAGGAAAGAGAAGGATGTGAAATGTGTGGATCCCCACTTTTGGTCAGAGGTGCAGGGAAAAAAATGATTCTTTAGAAAAGCTGCAGAGGCTCTGTCCTTTTCTGCTCTGTATTTCTTGCCTAATTTCCTTGTCTCACAGTTTCCTGCTGCTGGCACCAGCAGTTCCACTTTAAATGGAGCTCTAACATAGATATTCCACCCTGTCTGCCACTCTTCCTTGGACTAACATTTGCATGGCAGATGGTACAAATGGCCCAGCAAATATTTACTGGATCAGTGTTAGAAAGGCAAAGCAAAGCAAAACAAAACAAAAACACCCCAGCTGCCAGACTGATGACTTTCTGGCACCATATTATGTGCCACCAGTCAACAGGATGGAAAAAACACCACAGGAAGATAATTGATGTTGAACTTACTCGGTTTTTCACTGTACTTTCTGAATCTTTTTGTTTGGAGCAACCCCAGAGGGCAAGAACAAGGACAAGAACTTTTCCCTTTCCTTCTCATAGTCTGCCTTTTTCTTATTGCTTAGGTGAAAAAAAGAAAAAAAATGTATTGTGACAGATTAATATATTTCCCTTTCAAATGGAGCCCAGTCATATCCGGTATCAGAACTGTATTAATTACAGAGAATAGATGAGCTCCTTGCAAATGGAATCTCTGAAATTCTCAAGGCAAAGTCTGAGACAAATATCTTACAGATTCAAATAAAGATAGAAGTAGAGGAAGGTGATCAATGTTAAGAATAATCCATTGCTTTTGGAGACACTCACTTGTTAAGGCTTATAACAGGAAGAGAAGAACAGTGAAGTACCTGTGCAATGAAGTTGCTTTTTAATTTCCATGTTCCTGTCAATCACTATCCCTTTATTTTGCCATTTCTTTGCTAGCTGAACTAACTGGGTGTGAACATCTTTGATGGTGAAGGATAATGAAATGCCAGGAAGTCCTATGGAGCAAAATCCTTTTTCTTCACCACAGTGATTCTCTATAATATAATTAACAGTGCAGAAGCAGTTCAAATTATATTACTATTCAAATGGATGTTATTTTCTAAGCAGGTTACATAACCCATCATTTAAAAACATTCTGTTAATATTCCAA
The DNA here is from genome assembly GCF_903797595.1 of Erithacus rubecula. Classification (NCBI taxonomy): domain Eukaryota; kingdom Metazoa; phylum Chordata; class Aves; order Passeriformes; family Muscicapidae; genus Erithacus; species Erithacus rubecula. The sequence goes on along the minus strand of NC_136686.1, from coordinate 28,499,397 downwards.
GCAGAAAAGAAAAGAAAAGAAAACTGAAAAAACAGAAGCCAAAAATGTATGGGTCACCATTCTGAAAAGCCCATCAGCAGATGGTCAAAAAGAAAATTTGTTTAGAATGGGGCACGACAGAAGGAGATGGAACTTATCTAAAATTGTTGTTCCAACTGGAAGCTTGAACCACCTGAAAATCAAATGACATTTATCCTATAGTTAATGTTTAACTGAAATTATTAAGTCTAAGAAAATTTTAATAATGTTTTAGAATATATATTTGTTTAAAGGAAAACAAATTTTCCTGCCATCAGTCTCTCAGGAAAGATTCAATTTCTCTTTAAGTCTAGGATCAGGATAGATAGAAGGAGAATATACACACAATATAAGTAAAGAGAAGAAAGAAAATTCTGTCTCCTGCAATTGTGTTTTGCCCATTTATCTTGGACTGTAAACTGTGAACTAAATGAGAATATGCCATGAACTGGAAAAGAGAAAAACAATACAGTCCTGATTAATGTAGTTCACCCAAAGTTCTCTTCTTGATCTTATGACATTTCAGAAGACAGTGTTCATTAGTTACCAAAGCTAAAAAAATGTCACTGTATCCTTAGTGCCAAAAGAGAAGTGAAGAATTCTTCCACTGGAAACCAAAGCAACTACAAAATCTTTGCACAAAGAGTACAGAGAATAGGGCTGCTTTGGGGTCCTCTCTCCAGGATTTCTTTCATGACTTTCAAACAAATCTTGCTTTCCAAACTTGTGTATCTGAATACCAAACCTGACAGTATCAGAGTTCCCATATGAACTCATGACAGCAGCATCAGATATAGGCAGGTTCATATAGTCTAGAAAAACAATATATCATTATACAGGCTTTGAACCTCGTGCCATGAGCTCCTACTTACTAAAAAAGATGGTTACCTGGTTCAGGATGTTCAGTCGTCCCCATCTTGCATGCCAGAAATCCTCAAGTTAATCTCAATTTGGCTGCTGAATTTATTTGGTTAAAGAAATTAACCAAACACAAACCTACCCAGTTGGGGTTTTTTTTAATATCTGTATGTTAAAAAAAAAAAAAAAAAAAAAAAAAGAAAAGAATCAAAACTTAAGCAATTTGTCAATATTTTCATCATCTTCCAGCAGCACAACAAAGAGATTCTTTCTGCTGTCATTCCTACCATTATGTCTCAGTGATTCCTAGAGGGTCTAATCTCTCTGAAGCACCTGCAAACTGCCACCTTGTTAAACCAAGAAATCCACCAAAGGATACTGGATATTGGATTTCACTGGCCTAGGATAGACTATCACCAGGTTTTTATTTTAACTCTGCTTTTATGTGGTAAGCAGATGAGGTTAAGCAAGGAGAGGGAACATTCAATTTTTATTCCTTTTCTTTTTAACAAAAGGTGACTTAAAACTGCACATTACCAGAAACGGATATGTGTAGTCCAGGGTTTAAAATAAAGTTACTTCACATGGTATAGATTTTGTAATCAAATCTGTTCATCATATAATTAGGGAAGAAGCCATGAAGACACTGACCAGCTCCTCAGCTGGAGGAGCTGGACAAAGCTGTGGTGAAGCCCAGTGAAGGGCTGCTCAGGGAAGGTTTGAGCCTTTTTTAAAAGTTATAGCTTCTGTAAAGCAAGTGGCACCTGTCACTCTTCCCATCTAGAGAGAGTGTTGTTGCTCTGTAGAGAGAGCTTATTGCTCTGTCAAAAGCATTAAATTTTCCATGTGGTATTTCTGCCTCAGATTGCACTGCTTTTTTAAAATTTTCAGGCACAGCATTCAGTAAATAAGATGTGGAAAACATCCTGTAAAAGACGGTTTCTCTTGAAAGGTTGAAGAGAAAGCAATTCAAATAAGTGTTGAAACCAAGGATAAGCAGAAATGTTGCAGGTCTCTACCTATAAATGGGGGTCAGTGGACCTTACTCTTCCTAGGGTATTGTAAAGATTCATTAAAGTTTGTAATGTGTTCAGATAGAGTGAGAACTGCAGAACAGTCAAGTAGGAAATGAATAATTCTGTCTTTAGAATCAAGCCTGAGCAGTGTGCAGTAAATAAGGCCTGAGGCCAAACGCCAAGCAATGAGGATAAAAGAACATATTGAATAGCTGCTCATTAAGTGAGCACCATCCATCCTGTGCCCTGCTGAAGCAGGTGTCCTGGGGAAAAGTAATAGTATGCAACCTTGTAATTAAAGCTGTATCATAATGCATATTCACCAGGAGGCGAATTTAAGGATGTCTTGAGAAATTAAGTCTGACATTGCCTAACTTTTGAATGCTTAACTTTTGAATGCTGGACTTTGAAACTTTAAGATTCTTTTTGCCATGTATATATAGATATCTAAACATACCTGTGTGTGTGTGTGTGTATAAAATATATATAATTATTATTTTCTCCTGTTTTCTGTTTTTCAAGAGGTGTAGATATATATAAGAGATTGCAGAATACAGGTTTTCTGGTCACACATCCAAACAAGAATAAGATTGACTTTGAGTAAATGGACTGAAACTGCATGTGTCTGAAGAGCCCAGAGCAGTGCTGAAAAGAGGGGAAGAGTAGGTATGAAAATCTGTAAAAGAGGCAAAAAATGTCTGAGATCCAGGGATCATTAGCCTGTGGCCTGTATGTAATAGGACCTGATGCACTTCAGGAATAGATCTTGATAATTTCCTTAAAATCTGCTTGTGTTTCATCATGGATTTTAAGTAAGAAATATTTATTAAATAAATTCTATGTTCTTTGATAACTTGTTCTTGAACCTGCTATTCCTTCCTTCCTTCCTTCCTTCCTTCCTTCCTTCCTTCCTTCCTTCCTTCCTTCCTTCCTTCCTTCCTTCCATCCTTCTTCCTTCCTTCTTCCTTCTCTCTTCCGATCTCCATTTATCTTCCTTCCATCCTTCTTCCTTCCTTCTTCCTTCCTTCCTTCCTTCCTTCCTTCCTTCCTTCCTTCCTTCCTTCCTTCCTTCCTTCCTTCCTCTTCCTTCCTTCCTTCCTTCCTTCCTTCCTTCCTTCCTTCCTTCCTTCCTTCCTTCCCTTCCTTCCTTCTCCTTCCTCCTTCCTTCCTTCCTTCCTTCCTTCCTTCCTTCCTTCCTTCCTTCCTTCCTTCCTTCTGCCTCTTCCTTCCTTCTCCTTCCTTCCTTCCTTCTTCCTTCCTTCCTTCCTTCCTCCTTCCTTCCTTCCTTCTCCTTCTTCCTTCCTTCCTTCCTTCCTTCCTTCCTTCTTCTTCCTTCCTTCCTTCCTTCTTCCCTTCCTTCTCCTTCCTTCCTTCCTTCCTTCCTGTCCTTCTCTTCTCCTTCTTCTTCCTCTTCCTCTCCTTCCTTCCTTCCTTCCTTCCTTCCTTCCTTCCTTCCTTCCTTCCTTCCTTCCTTCCTTCCTTCCTTCCTTCCTTCCTTCCTTCCTTCCTTCCTTCCTTCCTTCCTTCCTTCCTTCCTTCCTTCCTTCCTTCCTTCCTTCCTTCCTTCCTTCCTTCCTTCCTTCCTTCCTTCCTTCCTTCCTTCCTTCCTTCCTTCCTTCCTTCCTTCCTTCCTTCCTTCCTTCCTTCCTTCCTTCCTTCCTTCCTTCCTTCCTTCCTTCCTTCCTTCCTTCCTTCCTTCCTTCCTTCCTTCCTTCCTTCCTTCCTTCCTTCCTTCCTTCCTTCCTTCCTTCCTTCCTTCCTTCCTTCCTTCCTTCCTTCCTTCCTTCCTTCCTTCCTTCCTTCCTTCCTTCCTTCCTTCCTTCCTTCCTTCCTTCCTTCCTTCCTTCCTTCCTTCCTTCCTTCCTTCCTTCCTTCCTTCCTCTTATCACATTCATAGTTAACTTACCCAAAGAAATTTAAACAATTTTCCATGTTTATTCTCTCAGTTTTTGAACACCTTTTCTCATTTTCTACCCCAAGGCTATCTTTTCTACCCCAAGGCTTATCTTATCAAGCACTTTTTTTGCTTGATATATGGATGGTATCTCTATACCTGTCCATATCTAAAATGTGAAAATAATTGTAAATATCCATTTACATTAACATATGCATGCAGGTCTTTAAAAGCATACTTTTTTTTTAAAGGCTGTAAATTAAATAAAATTTAAATAAAATAAAATAAACTGTAAATTAAAAGAATAGTAATGTCACAAAGTCAAGGTCACAACAGTAAACGAATCCATAAAGTTATTAGAACTTAAATAAACATAATTACTTCTTCTGTGTTTGTATTTCCCTGTCAATGTAACTAGCTATGCTGTTAATGAAATAGAAATTGTTGACCTCCAGATGCACCAACACAGAGTGTTCCGGCACCTCTGTCCCCATGCACAGATGGGGATGAAGAACCCAAACAGGTTGTTTTCCTGGCCCTGCTGGAAGAGAGGTGACCTGCCCACAAGACCTGTTTCTACCAGGAACACAATCCTTGTGCAACAACCACCCTGCAAGTATGAGGAGCATCAAGGAAATAGACTTTTAACCAAAGACTAAATTCAGCATTCTCAGCCTTCAGCCTATGAGTCTATGCTCTCTTTTCTGCACATCTGTCTTCACAGACAAAACTAATTACTTTCTCACTGCTCACAAGATTTGTCTGGGTGCTCAACTTAAAATGCAAATACCTGTAACTTGCTCAGCAGAGAGAGCTGCCTAGCAACTTCCTGGCAAGGCACAAAGTCAGATTTATCCTGAACTACTCTCAACCCACCCTGAGCTTGTTTCTTATGACTTTTTTAATCTAAAGCCCTAGATAAGGAGCCCTTATGTAGAAATATATTTCATATATACCCCGTATTTTATGGATTACAGGTTTCAGAGATATTTTGAATCATTGCTTTTAAAATGCATTTTTACCACCTACTTATTCAAAAAGCAAGAGATGTTTTTAATACTCCAATTGCTATTTCATAGGTCATGAGTGAAAACTTTTTTATACATAATAATACAGAAAATTCAACTTCTAATAACTAATTCTGGTGTTCATTCAACCCCTTTGAGGGTCTTCCTTTTCCTTACAAAACATTGCTTGAGGTTAAATCTCAAGAGCTTTTGACTTTCAGCCTCTAAAACAGTTATAGTTGCTAACAAAATATTGCACAGGCTGAGGCTCAGGGCTAGCACAGTGTGAAGGTAAAAACTTATGAGTTGGAAGAATAGAGGAAGGAAACATTTTTGTGCTTTTATTGCTTCAGACAAATATCTATGAACAGCAGAATTAATGAACTTGAGTTTCCAACATATTTGTGTCTTCTGCTTGGTCTGCCTTGTGGGTAAAACAGCTTTGCATGCAGCTGAGGAGGTCACAGATGCCCCTCCAGAAATCTTGGTCCTCTCCTACTCCATCTTTTTGCATAAAACTTGAAGGATTTTAAGATCTTTTTATCCTGTCTGCAGTGTGGAACACTGAAGCTCTTCATGATCTCTGATGTTCCTGTGTCCAACATCTGGACTTGGAAATTAAATCTGTACAGAGGGAGAAAAGGAGGAATACTGTTCCCATCCGAAGATCACAGGCCAAGCTGTAGCACACGGAGGCAGGAAAGTGTGAATCTGTCTGTGAATGTGCTGTCTGACCTCTCGGCTCTATGGCAGATCTGATTGACATTGACCGAGTGGCTCCCGAGCCTTAGACACAGAAGCAAAAAGACAGCATCACAGAAACCTTGTTTCTGATGAAGCCCAGGGTCAAGATACCATTAGCCTGGAGAACCACTGGGATGCATTTAAAGTATTGGGAAATAGATGGGTTTATGATCTAGACACAAATCACCCAGTCAATGCCTCTCCCACAGCCTCCTTAAACCGCCGGTCACAGCAGCATCAAGAGATTTTAAGACTGAGAGCAAGAAGCTGAAAGAAATCAATATGAAATTGCAGCACTGCCTTTCCTGAGCACTGTGGAAAGCACACAGATTTAACATGGGACAGAGGAGAACACGAGGGCAGCTTGAGCAGAGCAAACCCAAGACACAAAGGCAGAGAGGAAGGAGCAGCTGAGCAGCTCCCTGTGCCTCTCTGCAGTGGAGGAGTGAGCACATGCTTTACTGGTGTCACTGAGGACCCAATTCACTGGGCAGTTGCTGCTGAAAGGCCAAAAGGGAAAGAATCAGAGTCTGCAACTGAGGGACTTCCTTGCCTCTTCTCTGGTTTTATGAATCTTGCAGACAGAAAAGGAAGGAGCATCCTGATAGAATTGAAGATGTCCCTGTTCATTGTGGGACAGTTAAACTGCCTGACCTTTAAAGGTCCCTGTCAACCCAAACTATTCTATAATTCTATGAAAGGAGTGTTCAAATATGAGGGAGAAAAATAGTGCTCAAGTGTGTAGGTCCTTTGTTGGGCATCCCAACCTCTCCTGCATCTGTTTAGGACAGGAAGAGGAATTCCTCAGCAAAGCTGTAAAGAAGAACATTTCATTGAAGTTTGATTCACCTGGTGCCAGAAGTACAGTGGTCCTCTCCTCACAGACCAGACAAAATTGCTGCTGACAGCTATGGAAAGCCACAGAGAAAAGAACAACAAAAAAAGCAATGGCAGGGGTGGGGGTGAAGAAGTACAAGCCACAAAACATTGCTGCATTTACCCAGAGAATGGAGCTCTAACTCAAAGGGGTGCCAAGAGGCCAAAGGTCACCTGGCTGTGCAGGTCCTCAGACATCCCTGTGTTCTGAAGGTGCCTACATTGCTGGTCTGCCACATCCAGAGAGCACAAGGTGTGCTCAGCCATTTTATTTTACAGTTCAGTATCATGGCAATCATGTCACTTCTTTTCAATATATAAAGAATTAAAGGACAGAGAGAGGATTGTGAAATACCAGTTCAAAGTTCAGTTGTCTGCACTTATTTGTTTCCTCTTCTTCATGTGAAACCTTTCCAAGAATGGCCCTTTTGTGCAAAAAGTCTTTGTGCTTTTATAGCACCAAATTCCACTTGGGGCTTATTGAGGTTCCCATGTAACACAGCTTTTAGGTACCTGCTTAATGATGAGCATTTATTTAAATCACATCCTTAGTCAGCAAAGGATCAAACCTCTCATGAGCCTCAAGGACTTGAAACTGCTTTCCACTAAAGAATAATACATCTGTATAGGAAAAAGAGATCTTGAAAAACAGCAATGTGACAAATGGAATCAGAATCAACCTTGAAAGTTGCATTCTTAAATACCAACAAAAAAAAAGTATGGATAGTATACAAAAATTTTCTCAGGGCTGAGTACTTGTTATTATTCTTCCAATATTTTAATACCACCCTTGCCACCTGGAGAAAACATACTACAGCTCTATATAGAACTTTCAGCTTCAGGTAACTGGGGATGTGGAACAGAAGCCAAAAGTGTGTTGTGGGTGCTGCAGGCCAGATTGTCCCCACCAGAATGTTCATCTGCACAGTCAGAAAAGTCTTTCCCAAATGCTGACTTGGCATTTGCCCCATAGCAACTGAAGGTCACAGTTTGGTGCCAGCAAATGCAGCAAGTACAGAACACATCTCACTTTATTAGTGTTCTGAAGGTGAATCATTCACTCTGTTGAAGGGACAAAGACAGAAGTATCATAGGTGACTTGCACTGTTAGAGGGAGTATGCAGCCCATACTGTGACAGCATATGAAGTGAAGCTATTTATTTAGCATTGTGGCATTTTAGTTTAGGTATTGGGCACCTCATGGAAGCCTGTTATATATTTCTTTATACAAATGCGAAGTTGTGGATTTTATAACGTGAGAAGATTAAAAACAGAGCAACATTTGAATCAGATCTCAGGTTTTCTGAGTGTTTTAAAGAATAATTTCTTTATTGAATCTAAAGATAGTCACTAGCTGATGAACAGTTACTTTACCTCTCAGTTAATTTCTCTCTCTTACATGAGAAATATATCAATTAAAAAAGAAAGTTTATACATCAATTTCTGCCTTGAAAAACAACAAAATTAAATAACAAGTTCTATAAAATGTTAAGAGAAACTCAATGAAAATGCAAACTGCATAGAATTTGAACTCAATATCCTTGAAATATGTGGCATCTATTCCCCAGAATAAACAGCTTTTTGTACCATCTAGAAATAAGATGCATGATTTTAACAGGCTCTCCTGAAGAGCAGAGTTATTATCATACATTAGATTTTGCTTCTTGATTAAAAAATCATATTAATTAAATGCAATTAAGTTAAATTAAATTAAGAGTTGAAGAAGCAGCAATCCATTTATTATTATTTTCTCACAGTGTGGGCTATATTCTAATAGAGTGATCACCCTCTTTCCCAGCCTCCCAGTCACAATTACCCAACATCCCTGGAGCACCATGTAGAAGTATTAACATATTTTAATTCTCTTATGCGAGATTTTTCTTTGCACAAAGAAAACTGGTTATGAGGCCTCCTCCTTTTTGGGTTAATCTCTTCCTTTTAATTGATTTTTTTTTCTTTGTCTTGCTGTCTCTGAATTGTCTTATTGTTATGTCTCCTTGCATTGTACTAGTCTACTTCACTGTATCCTCTCAAGAATTCCTGGAAACTTTCTTGGGAAGGACAGCCATCTCTGCTGACAGCTACTCTTAAAGTGTCTGGGTTGTATGTTCATTGAGATCAAACATCTCAAAGAGCCTTGAGAGAAGTGGAGAAGAGTGGAAGGGAATAAAAGAAAAAATTAAATTTTCTTTTGTCTTGATGGCAGGATGCATCATCCAAAAGCCACTTTTGGTTTCATGTACTGATTCCCAAGCAAACTTTAGCCAAGCCACTGAAATACTGAGGTCTAGTTTATATCCTTGTGGGTGGGGGAGGTCCCTTGCTGGCAGGGTAGCTGGTGCTGAGGAGCTGCAGCAGGCAGACAGCTCCTGCACAGGTTTCTGTGCCAGGTCTTTCTGCCCTGCTCTGCACAGGCTGGCAGTAAGAAATGTGGGCTGAAAACAGTCCTGTTAAAGCAGAGCTGAACTGGCACACTGGGTGCTGTGTGAATCACACCCAGGTGAGTGAATGCCATGCAAAGAGTGAATGAATTTCATTAGCTCTCTGGCTGGAAGGTCCCAAAAGACTCCTGGCTGCAGAGACACAGGCAATGGGGACACAGGCTCCATCCCAGCAGCTGGCAGGGCTGCTCTTGGCACCCATTGGTGTGCCAAAGGCCCACACAGGCACAGTTTACCTCCATGCTGTGATCACCTCTGCCTTTTGTAACCTCTGCTTTGATCTCTGTCCCAAGACAGGGAGCTCAAGCATGTCTGGGAGAGGACCTCTATGCTATCTCTAGAAATTCTAATTCTCAAAACACAGAGTGCATGAGCACCAGCAAGCATAACATATGGTTTTCCACATTGTTATTCTCCAGACCTTGGCATTGCCAGTTTTGGGGTCACTGGAGCGAATCTACCATCTTCCTCACCATTCTTCTGCTTTTAACCCTTTTCCCCCAACAGATGCCCTGAACTATGACTCAAGAAAAGGTAAGCCACTTTGCCCAGCAATACAGGAGTGGGTAATGAAGTCCCAGCTGGCTGAAGAAGTGAGAGCAGGTGAGGAGTCTGGGGCAGAAAAAAAGACCTTTGCTTAACAATCCATTTCTTGCCAGATAAGTCTCAGAGCAGTCCTGCTGGCAAACCTGTGACCTCGTTAAAATGAATACATTCTCCATGGAATTTTGTCTTCCTGAAAATATTAGAAAAAAATTTGCTTATTTGCAGTTCTTTTTGAGCAGGCAATCCTCATGTGAGAGAACTATTGAGATCCTGAGCAGCTGCCCCCACAAAACTAAAACCCAGATCTTCATAGATGACTGGCACAGACATGCCATAAATTACACCAGAGCCAGTTTTTTAACAGGCATATAACAGCATGTGGAATTATTTTCTGCTGTTGTGCTCTCCTTCCTTCCCTGCCATTCACCCTTTTCAGAAGCTCCTGCTCCTCTCTGGAGCATTCGCCCACCATTCTCCATGCTCCCACCATCTGTGAGAAACTTTGTCCTGTATCATTCTCACCTATTTTCTGTCTCACTTCAATTCACTGCTGGCAGCATGTTCTCTCTCTTTCCCCCCTTAATTCCTTTTCTTTTCTCTCAGCAATATCATTTTATATCTTAATACTGTTATTTGATATTGTCTCAGCCTCTTGGATCCATCTTACACTGAAGTAGCTTTTGCCACAATATCTTTATATGTAATGTTTTTTATCTCATACGGCAGATTTGTTTCAAAGATGTTATGAAAACGTGCCTGTTCATGATTATGTACTGATGACTCAAGAAAGAGTTTTGTTTCCCTTTAGGAAAATCATGTTGGCTAAATATCTTTCCTTTTTGGTATCTCTGGACAGCTTCTGCATTGTGCTCCCTTAAGACAGTTTGTTTCAGAATCAGATTAAACCATACTGCAAAATAATCTCCTTAAAGCATCCAATTCACAGAAAACACTGACACAGACCCTACTGAAAGGAAGATGCCTCCTGAGAACAACATGGACCCATGACAGTTTTAACTTCAATATTTATATAGTCAGAAACATGGACTTAGAATTTATTCTCTTCTCCATAATCAATTCCTGTTCAGATCCCCCACTCACTTGACTGAGGGGCACACCAGCTGTAACTCAGAGCAGAAAGCACCCAGAAAGGCCAGGCCACTGCTGGACAGACAGAGAGGTCTGCACATGCATGCCTGCAGTCATCCTGCCCACTTCTGCTCTCACCACAAAGACATTTTCTGGACTAAGGTGAGCTGCAGCCAGACACTTCATCATACAAGATCCTCAGTCTTTTCTGGTTCATTTATTCACATTGAGCACTGGTGGCTAAGATGGGCCTTTAATTAATTATCACATTTAAAAATAGTTTTTAGGGTTTATTTGTAAGGTTGCTTTGTAGCATATGGTCACACATAAAGCAGAAAATAAAATAAAAAAAAAATAAAAAAAAAAAAGAAAGCTTGCCAGGTGTCCATCAGTTTTCAAAGAAAAACCCTAAGCAAACTAACCTCCTGACTCTGAGAAATCAAATTGTAAGCCTTTCAGGAAAATTGCACTATGAAATAGGCCACGCATGAAAATATAATTAAAGTGGTTAGTAGTTTTCACTACAGGAGCCCTGTTCTGCTCTCTGCAACACCAGCCATCACTCCATTCATGTGAAATTGGATCAAATCTGCTATACAACTGCTCCAAGTGATAGTTCTGGGGCATATGAAAACATGCTCTACCCTATGGTCACCTATTAGAACTTTTCCTTCCTGCTGTTCAAGAATCTAACAGGTAGTTTCCAAGTAGAGGTTTTTACACCCTAGAGGGCTTTCCATAACCTTAAAACCAATCCAAACTAGCACTCATTCATAGACTTTCAAAGACAAAAAATGCTCCCATTTATTTACAGAGACAAAATGCTTAACCAGGCAATCATTGACTTTTCAATGACAGAAGTAGTTACACATAGCTTAAATCCCCTCCTAAAAAGATGAGACATGTATTATGTCCTTAAATAAGTCTGTTTGTTTGTTTGTTATCTAATGGAGGATGACAGGACAGGTAGTAAACCCCTGAAGTGTGATATTTAAAACTGATTCAATACATTATAAAATATACAAAGGTTGCAATATCAAAACTTTCCTAAATAAATAACCTAAATAACCTTTCCAAAGTAAAGAAGGTCGAGTACTGGGGAAGGAAGGCAAGAAGGGTGGATTTAAACGACTTTTTTTTCCCATAATACCCCTTCTCCTTTGTTAAGTTTTGCCCTGGAGTTCCAATTATCAGCTTGCTTAAACAGTGAACATACATAGTTCCAAACAATAACTGTCTAAACCTACAAAAGATCATCTATGATTTCACTGGAATGTTTTTACATTATTTTATTAAACCAAAGAACACTGCATTCACATTTTAAAGCATTCAATAGAAACATGTCTGGGTTTGTATTATCTAACAAATGAACCAATGAACCAAGGCACCAGCTGCAGATTCATTTTCTATATGATTTCCCCTGATGGATACATTCAGGATGCTATGGTCAGGAGACAGTGAAACAACCCCTGTGAAGAGGTCAGATATGATGCTGTCAGAGAACAGAATACTGTGGGACAGGCATAGAAAATTAAAAACCAGCAAACCCAAAACCAATAAGGAACGTGCAGCCAGGGCCATAACGAACGTAATAATTCCAGCTTCTTCTATTTAAATCTCCTTTAATCCTTCATCTACAATTAATAAGATTTGCTATTAAAAACGTAGTTCAGAGGGTTTCACACTTATTGCTAAAACTTAAAAGTAAAATTTTGGCCTTTCATCATCTAAAATATATATATCTAAAACTTTGTGAATCAAAAGTCTCTTTTAAACGTCTCTGAGGGTGACAACTGAAAAAACTGCCAAAAATGAACATTTTATTGTCAAAATCCCAGCACAGAATAGCAAAGATATAAAGCAAGATGATACTCAGTGGCATACCAAGCTGTCATCAAAGAGAGTGAGCATTGCATCTATGAAAACAATTTTTCATTTAAAATAAAAGGTAGCCCATTAAAGATGCAGAGATTATCTTGCTCATTTTTAATAAAGGTCAGACAGACCAGTACATGGAAGAACAGAAGCAATAAGCACAAGGAAATGACCTCAAATTAATGTTAAAATTGGACTTTCATAACAGCAATGACAGCATCAGCAAGATAAAAAAGGAACCATACATACACATATTTTGTGTATTTTGGACCCAGATGACACAAAAAGGCTATTTTCATAGCCCTGGTTTGCTAAACAAAGTCCTGCTTGCTGTACAGAGATAAGCCTGATGTGGTGTGTAAGGCAGGAGAGCACCTGTGTGCCTTCCCTTCATTAATCACCCAGTGCCACGCTGGGCTCAGCCTGCCCTGGGGGAGCACAGCCAGTCCCAGCTGCATGGAACCCTCTCCTCCTTCCACCCAGGTGAGGCAGAGCACCGTGGGACAGCCCTGCTCTGATCCCCAGATACCCAAGAACTCTGGCCAGGAGCTGGGGCAGCTCTGCCTGGAGCTGGGAACAGGGCAGGGGCATGAGGAGGGAGCATGTGGCACCTCCAGACCTGGGGGGCACAGAGCCCATCCTGCTCTCCAGCCTGCCACAGACACTGTGATGCTGAAGGGAAGCAGAGCAGGGAAGAGATTAAAAAGCTAAAAAATGGAATCCCCCTTCTGACCAAAAGCAGAGACTAAAAAGAGGCCACCAGTGTCCTGCAGACAGCACAGACCAGCTCCAGAGCTACGCTGCCATTGAAAAAGAGATCTTTTCCAATCTTCCCTATGTGTTTGCTTTGGATCTTATTGCTTTTTCATCTGTTCTATAGTCAGGACTATCTCTTCCACCTTAGAATGTCTTGTTGTGTAGTAAGTGTTCCTAGAGGAAATAAGTAAAAAAAACCCATCAAGACCAGGAAGCTTAAAAATAGGTATAAAAGGGATCCTTTCCTGATTCCTCTTTCCAAGAAAGAGCTTGTGCATCCTAAAGTGTGTCCTGTTTTTTGTTCTCATAAAGGATATTTCTTCTAAATTTGCTGCCATGTGAATGATTTATGGCATGAAAAGTGTGCTGCCTTGAGAGATTTAGGACACGGAATTGCTTTAACATGAGAGGAGACAACATTACCCTTCACCATTTATAGTGTTTTTCTTGTATATAGAGAGATATGTGTATGCACCCAGGAAAATAAATCAATCTACTCTAGATCAGTCCCCTTCATCAAGCAGCTCCCTATCTTTCTTCAACAGTGTGTTTGGAATCAGAGCAGGAAGTTTCTGCATTTTGAAGATGTTTTCTCCTGTAGTTTTGAAGGCAGGTGACACCCTGTTTGGATCCAAGCAGCCAACCTCTTCAGTGCTCCTTTCTTTCCAGCCTCACTCTCCCAGTGTGCAGCACCAGAATGGGGCAGAGGCAGCAGTAGCTGAGCTCATTTCTGCTGACAACTGCTTGCACAGAGGGGAACCCTGAGACCACTAAAAAAGTAAGAACAGTGATAATATTGCAGCCATGGGAGAGGGCTGACACCAGCAACCTGATGTTTTTCAGCAGGATATCTGAATAGGCATATGTCTTGTTTGTACCACTGCAATACAGGAGCACATGCTGTGCACATTTCTAAAATCACACACTGTCTAATCTACGATATACAATCAGAGAATCATAGAATGACTCAGGTTGGAAGAAACCTTAAAGGTCACCTGATTCCAGCCCCTCTGCCATGGTTAGGGACACATTTCACTAGATCAGATTGCTCAGGGCTCCATCCAGCTGGACCCCCAAGAACAAAAGAGCAAAATACAGGGATGTGCATAGTATGTTTTATACACTTAAAAGTGAAATATTTCTGGCTGTCCAGCTTAACTGCATTTGAATAGCCTGATTGGCACAGTTAGCTTTCTGAGGTGTCCTAATTTGATCTCTCTTGAGCTAGCAGAGCTAGGTTGGTTTTCACAAACAAGTGGTTTGAAAGAATGCTACTGTTTCCAATAAAATATATAAAAACGATGCTATTCACATGTCTAAGATCACAAATGTAATATTATTTTAACTCACAAAAATCACTAAAATCCAAATTTCAAATGGTAAAAAACGTTGTTTGTCAGAGTGTTTTAGTACCATCAGAAATTAGGCTTCAGTCATGCCCAAAAGAAACAGTTGAAAAGTACTCTGTGATGAAATTTCAGATACATTGAACTCAATTGCTCACTGCAACATTTAAAACACTCTGGTTGCTGCAAGGCAGTGTAAGTACATAGAAGAGAGGTTTCATACCAATAAAAAAGAGAAATTTATCACTCAATAAGCATAATTCATATCAGCTGAAAGAATGACAACTTCTAGAATAAAAGCCTGTCAATCCCCTACCTCCTCCATACACATATAGATGTACATCCAAGGGAACATAACATCTCATGACTTCCATTATAATATATATTTAATAACTCTACAGGGCTGTAATGATGCTTTAAGGTTTTTCAAACAATAAAAACATATCCAAATGCATTTCAAGGAATAAAAGCTACTAGCAAATTCGCTGCCAAAACAATTTAAATTACCATGCCACTTTTCCATGCATGTTCAAAAGCAAAATGGAGATGAATATGAAACACCAAGTCTAAGATCTATTTTTCAAAGTGTTGTAGCCAACACATGAAAGAGAAATGCTTCCTAGTCTCCCTAACTATAGATCCAGTGCATTAATGCAAGACAACGGCTCAAAGCTATACCAAAGCATTTAAAGGCTGAAAAACAAGCAATCTGGTTTTCTCAAGGAGGGCATAATAAATTATCTGTAGAAGAAACAAGTGTTCAGAACTCTGAAGCAACTAAAAAACTGCCTTTAGAACTCCAAGAGATACCTAAGTGCAAAATTTCAAAACCTGAAATACCTAATTTATTTCTATTTTTAAAATGCCAGTTCCTTTTAGGAATATGAAACAAGGTACTTGCACAATAACCTGAAAAACCTCAAGAAGATGCAGAGACAGATGGAAATGTAAACAAGTTTGAAGGATCTCTGCCAAAAGTCTGCTCTAATCCACAGTCCAATCATTAAAGAATAAACACCACACAAACCCCTTTGTTTTGAATGAATTACAACCTGGAATTACTTGGCAAATACACAATGCAGAACATTGTGGAAATAAAGAATTAGACTTTAGCATAGAGGGACATATTTGCAAGTCATCTCCTTCTGTGCAAGATCACAAAAAGGTAAAAAAAAACAGTCTTCAGGACTCTGTTGGCTAAAGCTATAGAAAACAAACTTTCCACTTTTTGCTCCATCGACATGGCAGCTGTAGGTTGGAGGAACTGCAAGCTGCAAGATCCATGGGAAGTTTGATTGTCTTACAAAAAGTGCCCTGGAGCTGCTCTTGAGACCTTGTTTTTCTCTGTCCAAGCAGGCACTGAGCCTCTGGGGAGGCCAGCACATCCTGTGGCAGCTAGCCTGATAGGCAGGCAGCCCTCCAAAAAGGGTACAAGGACAAGGCTGCTGTGCCTGTGGGTGCAGGAGACATAAGGCTGCCCTTCTTGTGGCTGCATCTCAGATGCTGCATCTTCATAAGGTACATAATAAAGAGACTAACTCCAATTTCTCCCCAGATCTAGCCCCATGGTAGCTTAGTTGGCCAATTTCCCTGTTGTAATTTACATCTTTCTCACAGGAAATAACTTCTTGTTTTAGATTGAGAAAATATCCTTAGCAGTTTCCTGTTCATGCTGCTGTCTTGTGACAGCATGCCTCTTAAATTAGGGTTATCACTGGAGAAGGTGCCCAGCACGATCACACTTTATAAAAAGTAGCTGTAGATGTCCACAGTGCAGAGAATCATGTTTGCAGTGGGACCATCAGTATTCTGCTCCTCTCCAGTTTTGTGCTCTCAGCAGCCCCCTTCATTTGAGGTTGTCAGCAGCACATACCATGAGCTGTCTGGTGAGACAGGAAAATGGACACATTGCTTTTAATTACATGACTCATTAGCTGATGAAATTAAGTTTGATCAGCAAGATAGTTTATGTTCTATTTGTCTCATAAATTAGTTTGACTAGATTCACATAAATAAAACCATTTCACTTTCGAATTCCCAATATCTGCAACAGTAGCCTAGTCATTCTCCATCCACATTTTGCAGCAACTATGAAACAATGATTTTTTGCTAACAGTAGGCACAGAAAAGGACAAGATGTCCCTCTCATCGATGCCAGCATAGATTGAAAGTAATTCTATTAAGGACAATGTGGGCCTGTCAGACATTGCAAATCCATATTTCACAGGGAGAGAAGAAAGCAGGAGCTAGAAGCAGGAGCTTAGTAGTCAATTGTTTTAGAAAAACTTGGCATGGTAAGATATAAAGCTTTAATTATATTTGTATGTACATACACATTGAAAATATATATATATATGAGCAAGAAAACAAATTTTCTAACTCATCTGTTGGGGAAGTCTATTAAGGACTTACTAGTATAGACCTGTTTGCTTTGTCTATATTTTTTCCAGTTGTTTCCCCTTTTTTCAAGGAACTTCACTTCCAAATATGGTAAATATTAGGGTCCTCTTTCTGCAATAAGCTGTATTCACATATGCTTTCTTTGCTTACAGATGTGGCTAAGCCCAGACAAAATGTTTCCTTCCCTCTAATTCCCTGCTAGACTTTTTTACCAAGAAGGCATCTTTCTGTTTTGAATGTCCAGGATGTATTCATTTTCCATGCAGGAAATAAGTGAAGACAGTTGCCACACACATGTTCCAGAAGCAGCCACTGGAGTGGCTGATAAAAAGAGGTGACATATGGATGCTTTGCACAGCCCAGCCACAGAATAAGGCAGGTCAGATCAGTCCTGATCCACCACCTCACACCTCTCTTGCCAGCCTCCCTCTCATGTCCCCTTTCCTGCTGCTTGGAATGTCTTGCCCCTGCCATTGCTATTTCTGTAAATTAAAATTTCCACAGAGTTTTGGGTTTGTTCAGCATGTCTTTGCACATCATAATTGGGAAAGGTGTTAATTCAATCCTGCCGAGACTAACAGCAGCCTCAGAAGTGGGAAGAGAAGCTGGGAAGAACCAGGAGACCAGGCAAGGAAGGTGCCTGGAAGTGAAGAGAACAGCTCATTGGGGGATTTGGAGAACCTGGCATGGGGAGCCCATCCTGCCTGATGAGGTACAAAAAGTGCAGAGCTAAGTGCCTCCTCCCCAGCTGCAAAGACACAATTTGTACCCTTCTGTTTCACTGCAGAGCACTGATGGGTGGATTTCTAACAGCTTGGGGGGTGTTTCACTGCATGGTCCAGGTGATTAGCTGAGCCCCTTGGGCCTGCAAGACCAACATTAAATCTCATGGAAACAAGATTAACTATGAGATGGTGAACATTTTTACTCTTCCTCCCCAGACAAGGTATGGTCAAACCTATGATGAAAAAAATCATAGAACTGAACTCTTAAAGCCTGGGAAAGACTTTGCTTCATTTTCACGTGCAGATGAGAGCTTGAAACAGCTCTGATCTCATCCCCACACAGAGAAAAGTGCAGCATTCACTAAGTCTTACAGGAGTCATTTGGGATGGCAGTACTATAGAACTCGGTATGTGTGTCCATGCATTAAGGAGAATTGATTTGCAGCATTTCCTTCTATGTTCAGCTAATTCAATCTAGTGTTTATCAACCCTCTCTCAACCCTAGACACCCAATTTCATTGGCATTATTAAAAATACTAAGATGGGAGGATCATCTTATTTGTTATGCAAGAAACAATCCTGATTTCTTAATTCTCAAGGGATTTAATAATCCATTTAATCTACTTGAATTAGTTGTTTGCAGTGACCTTGCATTTATTTTTCTGAGTAAAATATTTTGTGAACAAGGAAATCTGTAGCACACTTATATTTTCACCCGAATTTCTACCACACTTTTTTTGTCTAATCAGCAGCACATACTTCACCCAAATATTCAATACCTTCTTACTCCATGGTCTTCTGTACTCCTCCAGATGTTCTTTACTGATTTTCACTGCTAAATACAGCCTGTGAACATAAGCATCTTACCTTTTGGACTGATTTTCAACCCCAGATGCAGATGCTTCCAGTGTTCTTTAGACCTTTCCAAACACTAGGGTTCTGCCTTTGGAATCTGCTGGAGTCTGCCTTAGGGCCTGGTTTATGTATGCAGGGAATTACTTCCACACCTAGTAGGGAAGAATTACACAAAATTATCACAGTCCTTAAGAGGTCACAGGTTTCACAGGCAGCAGTGCTCCAATGGCTCTTTACAAGCCTCACCAATGAGATCTCATAAGGCAGTTGTTTCCCAGCATTTAATTTCTGGATCCTGTGCCTGATGAGGAAGGGAAGCAGTGCCCCCACTCCCTGCAGCAGCACACAGCTGGCAGCACAGTCCTTCCCTGCACTGTGGGCAGTGCTGCAATCACCCTGGAACATGGATCTCACATCTTTGGCTGTGACATGTCCATCTCTTACAGCATGGATCATCAGCATGGGGAATTTTCGCACTTCTTCACAAATCCCATTCCCAGGTCTAGGGTGGGAATGAGCCCTAGCAAGAGCAGACAACACAGGACAACAAAGGGCTCTTGCTTGTCCTTTCACTGACAGGGAGAAGGCTTGGCCAAAGCACAGGGTCCCCCACTTTGTGCAGAAACCATGCAGTTAAGCCCAGGAATCCTAACTGTATAGAGAAACTCTTAACCTTGAAAAGTCAAAGAGCTTCTCTGACAGGTGAATTTGATTTTAAGTTAAGACCAGAAGCTTTTTCCCAGCCAGGGAGGTGACTTGTTGAATCCCATTAACTGTTCATATCTGCTGGCTATCTGCAGGTACTATCAATACACCTTCCACCCCCTCTCCTGGGATAGCAGAGACACTTGGCAATTAATCTGCAGGATCTCAAGCAGAAAATTGTCTCTCTGTAGAACGAGCAAACCCTGACTGGTCTCCATTTTAAAAGAGAGTACAGAAACAGCTGATATTCCCACAAAATCCTGAGCATGCCTGCCCCTCTCCCACTGATTCCCTCATACTCCTTGGAATTATATAGGTGATAAAGGACAGTGCTGTTGTGCTAAAAATCACAGCCTGAGTGTGGCCAGAACGGCACCCAAAACTGAGCAGCAGCTCCTGTGGAGCCATCTGACTGTCACTGTCTGCATCTGTGGGAAATGCTGGATCCAGCCAGCTCTCTGGAACGTTCCCAAATAGCAGGGGATACAAAAAACATTTTCTTGTTAATTTTCAGCAAGGAAATCAGCATCTTTAACACATAAGGATTGAGAGCTGCATGTTGCAAATGAGACAGAATTTCTATTTTCTACAACTTGAGAAAGCATTGGAGCAAATATGCTTTATTGATTATTTTTATTGTGGATCTGGAGAGCAGGATCTATTCCAAGTGACATCTGCCACTTAAAACTTTAGCAATATGCTAACTAAATGAAATTCAGTTAACTTTTAATCTATTTCAATTTATTTTTTGGAGCCACCAAATTTTGTTCCATAGTAGATTGTGCTGTCCTCAGAATTTAAAGTATAATATATTAAGGTTCTTTGTAGATACTTGGAATTTTCTTGCAAAATTGAAAACTATTGTTATGAATGTTCACGTTCAACACAAGTAACTGTGCCTCTTACCATGCAAATCAAGAGGGAAAATGAATTCTAACTGAAAGAAAGGTTTCCCTTGGAGCAGTTTCAGTGGGAGATAAAAATTGGAAACAAAATTGCAATATAAAAATTAAATAAATATATAAAACCTGAAATGTTTAAATGCTACACTTTCTATCTAATAGTTAGCTAAATTAAACTTCCTAGCTTTCAGTGTATAGCACAATCTGCTTTTAGTTATTATAAATCAGACAGCACCTATTCTAAGAGAAATTTGCTTTGGATGTGGGGTGGGAACTTAGTGAATTGATCAGGTATGAGAAGAAAAAAGAAGAGCAAGATCATTGCAAATCTGGTGCTGATTCATTTTTCCCACTTCCAGATGAGCTTGCTCACAGCAGCTCAGCAGCTTCAAACCTACACTCTAAATGAAAGTGTGAACATTTCTTTAAAGTTCCCTCAAAAGTGGTTAATTCATAGTCAGGGCATGAGCAGTAAATTTATTTTCTCTCCTGTAACATTAAAGAAAAATTAATTACTCAAAATTAATTAAAGTAATGTTAATTATTTGACTAAAGGACTTCTATTCTCCCTAGCTGCCACTCAATTAAACCCTCACTCCCACTTTGAACAAACAGACCCTAAAAATAAACAAAAAATAAATCCCAGAACCCCTGAAAGTACTCTGCTATCTGGGAAAGTCCTGGCAAATTCTGGCTGTGTATTCATTTGCAATATTGACATTGCCTCCAAGAGCAGGCATCCTGAGTACCTCTCTGTATTAAATATATTTATTGTCCAGCCTCTCTGGGGCATCATCTTATGAGTCAGAGACAAAAAGCCCAATGTTTTCCTGCCCTAATTTAAGTTTTTAAAGTTAGACATCACCCCAGGCTCATCCACTGAACGACCCTCTAGGAACATCCCAATCTCTACCTCTCCTGCCAGGGCAGTGAAAAGTCATTGGCTCAAACTCACACATCTTAATCAGAGTCAGGTGAAATGCAGCCTGGCTCAGGTGGTTTAGCTAGAGTGCAGCACTAGGAAAAAAAGCTGTGGAGTCTCCTTCCCTGTAGATGTACAAAACCCACCTGGTATGGTCCCATGCAATGTCCTCCAGGTGAACTTGCTTCAGCAGGGGAGTTGGACTGGATCGGATCCTGAGGTCTCAGTCATTCCCAGCCATTCAGTGATCCTGTGATCTTTCAAACCCAAATAGCTGCTATACTTTCTCTTCCCTAGCTCAAAATGGAGCAACAGTCATTGTTTTTTTTACTTACAAAATTTACATTTTTTAATGCTCTAGGATTGCTGTCTGGTTTACTAAGCAAAGATTTTTTTATATGGAAAAGTTAGCATTTAGCAGAATAAACCACCTGATTTAGATAGTTTATGAGGACATTGGGCTTTTTTTGTACACTGTCATCACTTAAAGTTTTCCTAACACAAAATTTGCTGTATCTTGCAAAATCAGTTAAAATTGTATCATTAGTAATATAAGGGTGGTGTCATAATTCTACTACCATCATAGAATGATTTAGAGTGAATTTCAGTGAATTTCAGTTTGTATAGAAATCAAAAGGGATTAACAAAGAGTTTAATAGCTTATTGTGCTTGATGCATGATAGCCAAGTGTCCTGCATGTTCAGTAGGCTAAAGGAAAAGGCAGCTACAAAGTACAAATGGCCACAAGGACGTAAACCAGAATCAACATAACCTTTCAGCTGCTGTGCCGTAAGATTTTGTTACCCACTAAGTAAAAAATTATCCTTTAATCTCTTATAATCTGCTTATTAATAGATTATAAATCCTTGCAAAGTCTCACTTTAAAAATCTAAGGATTTGAAGAGGCATCACAAATAAAAATGTCCTCTAGCTAATTAAGAATTTTGTACCTGGGTCTCTGCCTCAAAAGATGCAATTTTCAAAGTCTGGCCCTGCTAAAACAAAGTAGTAGCCATGAGTTGTAAACAAAATTGACAATAGATAGCAAAAAGGCTGCATTTTACTCAGAATTCATCTATTTCTCATGTTACAAACAAGAAATAAACACTCAGCAAAGAGATCCCTTAACAAGACACAGTTTAATATGCATGTAAATCAAGGTTAGAGGGACCTGCAAGTAACAAAAATTCTTTTATAATGCATTGATTCTTCCACAAACCACCTATTAGCCTGATTTTCAGTCTGGATAGAGTAATCAGTATCTATTTTCTAGTCTGCAGCTCAATGTGGTGGCTGTAGGCCTCTCACCAGCAACTTTTTAATAGCTGTTGAGATGAACCTGTACATACTGATTTTGTCAGTCTTCATAAATATGGTACAGCTACCACTGCAAGGGACAACCTATTTTCATTATGAGTTTCACTTTCAGACTGCAAAACAAACTAAGCATATGAGCACTATTAAAAAAATAACTCATATTTAGCAAATTGCTACTCATGTAGGATATAGGTGCTAAAGCCTTATTTCATAGCATTCACTTTTTTTATTTTTAAACCTGCAAGAAAAAAGTAAAATTTCTCCTACTTTAGTATTTACAATATAAGGTAGATCTGAACTGGGGGTTTCATGTGAGGAAAATGCTTGAGTGATTTTTTAAGAGAATCTTCAATGTCTTATTTTAGCAATGTCTTTTTCAGTATTTTCACTAATTGAAATTAAAAGTCAATTATGATTGTATAATTGCCTGGTAAGATGAAAAAGAACACGGGAGGTTTTTTGCAGACATTTATTTCTAGTCCTTATGAGGCTCCTGGTGTGTCATTATAAACTGGAGAAAACAGGAACCAGAGATACTAATGGCTTTGTTCTCATTCTCTTGTCTTAAAAAAAGATAAGACAAAATGAACAGTATCCAAATGTGGTGTGATGCTCATGAATTTACATCCAAACTGGTGGTAAAAATAAATAAAACTTTGATGAGTTAAACTTCTCATCTTGGATAGAAATGTCTTCTATATCCTGAACATTATTTTTTGTAAATTCCTGCATTCAGCTGTTTGTTAAACCTTTTTATCAGTAGCTGTGAGGGTAAGAAAACATAACGTTTTATCAGATATGTGAGTGAGAACACACAGTAAACAAGATATAAACTTTAAAAATCTTCCTTGGAGAATTTCCAAGCACTGCAATGAAGCCCTGAGTCCTTTATTTCCTTAGTTTAAAAGCCCATTTAGAATATAACACTTTTCATTTCCAGCAACAAATAACCTCCTAAAATAATTTTGATTTAAAAGGTCATATTGCTAACCATAATGGGTCACACTAAGTATGTCTGATAAAGTCTCCACTGAGATGTGATTTCTGTTATGCAGAGATCATAGCTGGTTTAAATACAGTGGAAATCCCAGTACAGGTTTGAGTCATGCAAGAAGCAGCTGTTAGAGGTGACTTGCCAGGATGGTTCTCCTACTGCAAAGCCTCATCTAGCTTTTCCTAGAGTAAAACATCAAGAAACATATTCTTGGTTGGCCAAGAATGAGAGGGTGATCACCACTAGTAAAATAAGGTAAAGAAGCCTCATACAAATTGGTGGGCTGTAAGAAACCACAGTATTGCACAACATGCCCTGCTCAGCATCCACAGAACAAGTGAGTGGCTTCCTACCCACCCAGAGCAGCAGGGGCAGGAAAAAGCTCTCACAGGAACAAAACCAAATTATTAACCCTTAATAACTTAGTGGAGCACCCAGATCCCAGTTTCATTTGAGACAGCCTTCCTGTTGTGGTTTAATGCCAGTCAGGAACTCATCCCCACACAACAGCTCTCTTATTGCCCCAATGGGATGGGGACAGACCTGGAAAGGAAAAGTGACAAAACTCATGGGTTGGGATAAAGAGAGTTTAACACATAAAGCAAAAGCTGTGCACGCAAACAAAGAAAAACAAGGAATTCATTCACCCCTTCCATGGGCAGATATGTGGTCAGGCATGACCAGACAAGCACCATCATTCTGAATGTGCCCTCTTCCTTCTTACCCCCAGGTCTCTGTGCTGGGCATGATGCCTATGGCAGGAGATAGGATCAGCCATTCTGGCTGTGTCCCCTCCCAGCTCCTTGTGCTCCCCCAGCCTCCTCTCAGGCTGTGAGAAGCAGAAAAGGCCTTGGCTCTGTGTAAGAACTCCATGGCTATAACTAAAACATTCCTGAATTATCAACACACTTTCAATCACAAATCAAAACCACGACTCCCTGCTAGCTTCTATGAAGAAAATTAACTCCATCTCAGCCAAGTCCTACACACTGCCTCAATGATGAGCCAAAATGCAGCATCTGAAACTTCCTTCTAACTGCATTAGCCTCAGTCCATTTCACTGAGTTTTGGACTAACACTCTTTACCTGCCAGCTTAGCCATGCTCAGCCTGCACACTGGGGCAGCTTGGGCAGCCCTCTGACAGCTGGCTACACATTCCATTGCCAGTGCCTCTGATAACCCCTCTGACAATCACATGCTAATCCCATTTCCAGCCATTTCTCTTTGATAGATTATTTTTACAGTATGTGGTCTTAAATCATCCCGACAAAACATGTAGCTTTTTGTTTAAAAACAACATATTGCACTTTTTTTTTTTTTTTTTACAATGCTACTGCAGAAGTGGTAAATCAAACATATTGTTAATATGTGTTTATAGGAGTAATTTTGTATACACTACATATTTATATTCATTATTGGTATATAATATAACTTTTTTAAGCATACCCTCTATCCATGTGTTCTACACCACATCTAATACCTGCCATTTATATTTTATTCCCTCTGTGCTCTTCCCTCCAGCAGGAGTGCAGTGGAGCACTCAGTTTTGTCAGGTGTTTGCTTTGGTTCTGGTGTTAAACGTGCTGCTTTGTGCTTGTGTCAGGGTCTGAGGGGGCTCAGCAGCACTTCTCACCCTGGAGCAGCAGCTGAGGAGGGGTCAGGATTCCTGCAGCAGGGCATTGGCTCCCTGCCTCCCACCAAGTGCCCAAACCCTCTGCACAGAGAAATTCAGGAAGCTAAAACCATGAATTCACGTGTGTGAATGCACAGATCTGCATTATGCAATGCAAAAGCAGAACATAAATATTCAATTAAGCTTTCTATTAGAGAGAAGTACTTAATACCTCATGGTTTGAAACAGTAGTAGTTTCACAGGGGTATTTTTCCTGTAATGGTCAAGAAAGGTATTTTAGCAACAGGGAGGGAAAAAGTTGGTTCTGTTACTCTACCAGCTCATCCTGAGAACAAGCAGACAAAGGGAAGGTGAGTATAAAATAGATTCCTCCAAGGGAAATGCTCTCTGCTACCATCAAGAAGAGTTAATTTTGGCAAGCTGATATCTCTGATTGTTTTACTGAATACCAACGCTTCCAATGTCTGTAAATTAACTTTCAGATTTCCAGTGAAGACAAGGGCAAATTTTACCCTTGTCACCCATGGATTGAAAGGACAGATCTTGTGACAAGAACTAAAATCTGGAACTCATTTTAAAAGCAGATTTGACACAACGCTAGCCATTGGAATACATCCAATTTGTAATTATAAGAATGGGAAACTTCAAATTAGGTCAAACTTCAGCTCCAAATTAAAATGAAAGCATTCAAGGACTTAATGCATATGAGCAAGACATGCAGTGTTGCATTTCACACTGGCTACTCCTAGGCTAAAATGATATTAAGAGTGTTAAATAAGTGAATTTCTTTTTAATCAAGAGTTGCAGTTCTCTTTGCTCATCACTTTGTGCTAGAGGGCCATGAAACTATCTCAGCAAAACTGTCAGTGTTTGCAGTCTCTGTAGCCTGCTCCCCAGTGAAGCTGAGCTACTTATTTAGCTGTAAAAATGTTTCCCTAGTTGGAGTTTCTAAAATTACCCACAAAAAAAGATTTGATAAATCTCTCTTGGATGTAATGGCAAATCTCAGGAAATTTACCTTTTAAAAATTTATTTACCAGAGACAGTTCAGCTTTAGATGAAATATTTGCTTTTCCACAAGGCTTTGTTTTTCCATAATTTACCAACAAGTTTGATTGGTAGAAAGAAAAAAGCTGATGAGTTGCCACAAGATATGTAATGAAAGGGTGGTTCTATTTTACAGTGGATACTAAAGCTCTGCTGTCTGCCACACTTTCAATCCTCAATGTAAACTATCTTGAAATCCTACTGGAGATTGGTAGGATCCCAGTAGGAGCTATACTGGGTCCTTTTTTACTTTTTTCCAACCTAGAGTGTGAACAGTGTGTGTAGAGAAGTAGTGATATGTCTTTCACACTGTGCTGGACACAGCTCTGAAATGAGACAGTAAGAACTAAACTAAACTAGTCAAAATAAATAGTTTAGTTAATGGAAAAATTACTTCTATTTGGATTATGCAAGAAATCGTCATGGAGTGAAACAAAACCTTTCCTAAGTGTAAAGAGCAAGCAGCTTCCATTCTTTTTTTTTCTTTTAAAACTCCATGACAGTAAGAGTGGTGAACTCTCTTCTGTGAACCCACCTCCCAAAGACATTTCATCAAAGTAACAAGGTTACCTACTGGAAATCCAGCATCAAAGATGTAGTGCTGTCATACAGGGCAGGGGCAAAAAGAAAGTACAGGGAATGATGCATTGTTTCCAACTTAACTGCAGATAGTCAGGAGGAAGTTCAGTTATTATTTTTACAGTTTGTGGGGCTTTTTCATGTGTGTTTGAAGGCAATTATACCAGGGGAAAAAAAAATTTAAAAAGACACCAAAAAACGCCACAAAACCAACCAAAAAAACCACCAAACCAAAACCGGAAACTAAAAACTAAACCACATCCTCTTTCATTCCTAAAAAATCCCCCCGTTATCATTTCATATCTTTAAATATATCTCTCACATTTCCCTTCACCCTTTTTTGACAGCTGAAATAGACTGCAAATATTACACACTGGTTTTGGGTTGTACAATAGAGAATTGCTTGAATTAATTAATGCAAACTTATTTTTCACAGTGTCCAGGGATGCAAAACCTAACTGTAAGTAACAGATGGGCAAAATAATAAATATTCCATCTTATTTTGACTTTTAATCATTTCCCCCATGTTGTATTAAAAGGAACATAGATAAACAGCCCCTTTTTAATATGAGCATGCTAATTATAACCTATTCCTTAAAATTGTAATAGGCAAAAATAAATTACTTTTTCAAGAACTACTAGTTTATCCAATCTGGGGCAGCAGACAGAAAATTTACTCCGTAGTGGCCTATTGCTTAAAACCATAATAGGCAAAAATAAATTACTTAGCAGAAAAGAAGCTACTAGTTTATTGAAGCTGGGGTAGCAGATAGAAAATTTACTTAGTAGTTTGGGATTTTGTGGTGTTTATTTTTACATCAAGGGCTATCTTGGTTAGGAATGTGGTTTTAAAAAAAGAATTGAAATAAGGAACAAACAGGAGACAACCCTTAAAAAGGGGGAAAGAGGTAATTACTTAGTTTGGGCTGGGGTACCTGTGTGGGGGATGTCTGCAGCCTCCAGGGCAGTGTTACTCCTCCTTGATGCAATTCCTCTCCACACTGCCATTGGCACAAACACTCCACCCCACCACATCTCTGCCCCTCCACTTTGCTCTTCCAGATCTGCATCCCACTCTGTAAGAGACAGCACCACACCTACCCATGGTGTCTTACCCTGGGGCTGGTGTTTTACCCCATTTTATTGCTCAAGTGGCACTTTAGTCAAAATGGTGCTCGTAAGTCTTTGATGGCATAAGGTAGGAAATCATCATGCTGAGAGTGTAACTCCAGCCTGAATTCTGCTTTTAACACAAAACATCACTAGCTTCATCAAAAGAAATACTGTTTCTATGTGCACATTAGAAAACTTTCATTTCCCTTATGCCAAGAGATCCTTATGTTTGTTTCATCGACTGTCCTTCATGAGAGGAAAGAATAAGTCTTTTTCTTTCAGAAGCAGACTACCCAGACAAATCCTCCTTACTCTCAATTCCCTATTTTGGGCCAAATTTATTTATTGGTTACTTGATGAGGGACTTGCAGAAAAATCCATGGGACCTGCTTTCAAGCTTTTAAATTCTGGTGCTGTCAAAGGTAAGGAAATATAAAATTCCAACAGAAGAATAAACATTTTCAGAGGAAATCCTTTAAAATATTTGAGTTAACTAGAACCTTATTTATCCAGGAAAAAGGCCAGTTCACTTAAGTATAGCAAGCTAAGTCTTCTGTTTAACCAAGTCACAAAATAAACATTGGCTTTAGCCCCCTGTTTAAAAAGAAAAGCCCCACAACAGCTGTCTCAACTTTAGCTGCTTGAAGAAATTAAATATGACATGCATTTTCTTTAAGGAAAATTTTGCAGATTTTCATCAGGATAAAATATATACACAGACATGTGGTCATCAGTTGGGAAAATTTATATGCTTTAAATAAATACTAGCATAGTCAAACACATTGTTGAGATGCAAGTGAATCTTTAACATGCTATAAACATATTGCTCCCATTACATGAGTGCAAGTTCCTCATAAATTAAATGACAAATAATCAAAAACTGAAAAAATAGTGTGGAGTTAAATTCAAAATGACCAGGGTAATGAAGTCATCCCCTAAAATATCTTTGGGACATTCAGAATATTTAGTCCTTGCACTATGCAAAATCACAGCAAGGGAAAAATAAATTTTAAAGTGAATTTCTATATAAACTTGGGAATATGTCCATGAAGAAAACACACCATTGACATGTGAATTGTTCACATAAATATAGGATCACTATCCTAAACAAAACATCAGCCCAATAAGATTCAATTTTTTATAGGACTTCAGGGAAAAGAAAAAAAAATTAATACAAAAGTACAGACATCCTATGTGTTTTGGAATCTGAAGAGATTCAAGGCACAGTCAATTAAACCAGTTGGAGTAGTTATTGTCAGTATTCACATGCCAACATGTATCACTAAATTAACAAGAGAACATATGATGCCTCCAAAATTAATGGCCATGCTTTCTTTGCTGTAAGGTTACAATTTCAAGTTCCTTTACTACATATACATTAAAAAAATTACTGAGACTGGTATTGCAGTGCTAGTGTAGAGCTTTGGAGGAATGATCTAAATCCTCTTCTGCTTTCTGAATTGTTAGCAAAGGGGTTGGCAAGCATTCCCAGTGCACACTATTTGCAGTGCATTAAATTTTAAGCAGCCGAAAGAGGTCCAGATCCATCTTGAGATGTTAGATCTTTAGATGCTCTGTGCTTAGCCTTCCAAACTGAACACATAAGATATAAAAGACAGTGAAAGATACATTGCAGGAGAATTTTAGGAGGATATAGAGAAGGGTTATTTTTACTTACAGCATTTTTAAGGATAAACTATGTGTTTTCATATTTATAAAAACCCACAAACTTACAAATAGCTGACATTGCATCCTTATAGTCATGAATATCAAAATATAGCATAGGAAAAAATGTGGTTTCAGCCTTTAAACTAATTATCCATAGTTTTCTTGAAGCCTTCAAAGAAAGAGCATTGAAAATGTTAAAAACAGGACAAATGAGCTTAAAAGTTTGTTTATGGAAATAAGTAAATAGCAGAACCTACCCAGAATAGTTCCAGTGGGTAGAAACCAGCTGAATTTATGGTGACATTTGGAAAATGAACTGGAGAAGTCAGCTATTTGTTTCATTTGTAAGGAAAAATGATGATGGCATGCTGTTTGCAAGGCTGCTAGTGTAAACACATGGTCATTAAAAACACTAAACAGAGAAATAGTAGAGTGGTGCCTTGCACAGGAGAATGTCACATAATAGTAGAGAAAATGGAACAGCTTGTGAGCTCCCATAAAATAAAAATATGGCAAAATTAACAGAAATATGCAACCATCACTGGTATACAGAGATACACACTAGCAAATGTTTGTCTGCTGGGAAAGCACATTTTTGAAAGAATTAATGCACAAAATTCACTGAATCAGCACTAGGCAGTATAAAGCTGTGATGCAAGATTTTCTTAGCACTCTACCTGCTCAACTCCATGCCTTTAGTTAACCATATCCTATATTGGAGGGTGTCACATATTTTCAGAGGGAAAAATAGCTTATTTTACCAGAATTTTGAATGCACAAAGAACAATAAGCCAGAGTGGGTTATAGATGGGGGTGCTGGTTAGATGAGGACATCACACTTTAAATCACACTTGGTGGATCTTCCCTTGCCTCTGTCATTGAGAAGGAAAAGATACAAGCTGTCTTGGTGGTTTTGGTCTGGAAGACACTGTCTGGAAATGATCACCTTCCTGTAAGGAGAATTTCTACTTCTAAAATTTAATGGTTTTCAAAAGTGAGACATGATCTTGCAATACAGAAGGCTTTGCATACAACACTCTCTCCTTTGCATGCAACACTCCCACAGCCCTGGGAGTAGACAGTTACCCTGGCATCACTGAGAAGATGTGTTCCATCAGGCAATATCTGGCCTTTCCTTGGACGTGGGAGGGAGCACTAATAATCCATCTTTTGAGGACTTTCAAATTTAAAATGAACATTTATGTCATTGTCGCAGAGCAGAGCATGTGAAGAGAGTGTTAAATTGGGAGCTGTGTGCATGCTTCAGCTTCTATAATAATGTGGAGATATGGAGCCCAATCTGGACATTAATCAGTGGCAGAGGTGGTGCAGGTGAGTTAAGAAGCTGGGAAGAGAAGGGTTCTACTGCTCAGGGAACACAAATACTGGCAATGAGAGAAATTACATGTTGGGGTTCAAATCAAACAGGTGTAGGCAGGCAAAAAAACAGTCTTCCTGTTTTACCTGATGTTAATTGGAAGTAAAGCTCAGCTTTAAGATAATTCCATTGATTTCTCTTATTTATAAATGGCAATAACAAAGCAGATATTAGCTCAAAACCAACCACTAGCTCAATGGCAGAAAGAAGTTTCAGCATTTTTTCAGGCACTGAAAAAGTGCACAATAGAACACAAAGCACCATACAAAACAAAAAAACAACAACAAACCCCACCCCCCCAAAAAGACGAAACAGAAAATAGCTGAGGTTAATAGTCCAAATATTTTATTATGAATAAAAATAGATTTGGTGTCAGAAAGCAAAAGGTTGAATTTCTCTGCCTTAGACTTTTTATTTCAGAAATTAAATCAGTTTTCCTCTCTAGTTTAGGGAATATACTTGCCAAAAAGGTGAGTTCATTTCTTTTGCCATCGACCAACACAACATACTGTCCTATTTAATTTTCCTGCTAGAATATTTCTTTTCTTGTTATTATAGTGGTGTCAAAGAGTACTTTCTTTAAGCAGATGCAGCATAATATCTTTCTGTGAAATAAGAGAAATTCTGAAGCTGTTTGAATAGTGTGATCTATTATAATGTAATATCTGGCCTGATGCAGTGGCATACTCACTAACTCTCTCCACAGTCTGAAATTCTTGTAAATACTTGCCCCTTGCACAGTTTCAGACATTGTAAAACACCAGTGAACTTATTGTCATTTAGATCTTAGTACTTGGAATTCTAAGGGAATTTTTTATTTCCTGTTTTTCCCGTTTATTCTTTCCTATAGTATTAAGAAAATGCTCCAGTGCATGGGTTTAAAAATATTTAGAAATTTCAAATCCTCCACCATGCATTCCAAGTGCTCCTGTGTGTATACTTATACAAAGTTAAGATTGACAGTATCAGAGCTTTTGAAGAGCAATTAAAGATAATGAGACAAAATTTTGGATATACACACTTTAATGGCAAAATTCCTAGTGGAATTCCCAATTGTTCTCTCTACAGGACATTTACAGTCTCTGTGTTTTAATCTAGTCCATTTCAACACTTAAAAAAAAATGAATAACTGTGAATTTCTAGATTCAGGAGTGGATGATAGAAGATGAGTCAATCTTGTGCAGATGGGACACATGTCACGGGACTGGATGGGGGAAGAAACCAGACATATTGTAAAGATAATTTCTTAAAAATTAAAATTTTCAGCACTGTATTAGACCTGCACTCTTTTGCAGACATGAAAAAGCCTTAGCAAACCCAAAATCTTTCCTGACTCACAGCTCTGATATTAGTGCTCCAACACAAACCCAACTGTCTTACTGCCAGGCAATTGCAGCAGTAGTGACCAGTGTCTAGGAGTGGTTGCAAGGATTGACCAACAACATCAACCTGAATAACATATCCACTGACCTCTGTTGGATTTCCAGGCACTGATCTACATATTCTATAAACAGCCTTCAAATTATATCAGATCATTCAAATATATGTGTGTCCTCTACCAAAGTTATCCCTTAACATCTCACTCTGCCTATGGCAGCCTGTGGATGCCAGAGGCTGAAATACTCTTTAATCAGATATATTGACCTTTGTTTAGATAAAATTCTTTGCCATTAGTATGGTACTTTTATCCTTTGGAAATAAATTTCTTCAACAATTTGAGGACTAGAAATACCACATAGGTTATATTTAGATCTAATGGTTTATCTTCTAGCTGGAATACATGCAGCCTAGGTCTTAGAATTGAAACAAACATACAAAATTATTAAAAGACAAGTAAAACCTACACTGGATACTTTAATCCCTCAGTTGACTCTCATCAAGTAGATAACATTATATCCAGTTTATGATAATATATTAGCATTAAATAATATTTCAATATGAATCAAATAAGGGTTAAAAACCACATACCTTTGGGACTGAACATGTATGCAGTTCAACTGCTCCTTTGCTCTATGTTAATGTAAGAATCCAGGTTTTAGTTGACCTTACATTAGAAGAATGAAAAGGAATATCACTTTGCAAGCATGAAACCCATTCAAAAATGCAACTATATGAGGTGAGCTAAAATAATTTTAACTAGAAGCAACAAACATTTTACAGAAAAGGAGCTTAATTTTTAGAAATAAATACATTTGAAAAGAAGTATTTTTCTGGTTGTTGATTAGTAGCATGCAGAAATTACAGCGAATGGAGAGTATCCTAGTCATCCATTCTAATTAAAATTTAAATTGAAAACTGGGTTCTAATGAAGAGGAGCTTAGCGCTGGTCTTGAGGGATCTCCTGTCAGTGGGCAAATGAAAAAAGTGCACAAATGCAAAAGAGATTTCACTCAGGCATTTACTTGGTGTATGCTGCACTCTAATAGGAAAAGGGGTGCCTGCTGCCTCTTTATTGAAAAAGAACCAATGCAGGCACAGTTGTTCTCTGTGGTACTGCAGTCTGGGGAGAAAATCTCTCTAAGTCTAGCCGAGAAGCAAAACAGCAATAAGGAAGAAATGATCCTATAATTTTGTCCACCCTAGCAGAGTGGATGTACTATTGTTCCTTTTGGATTGTTTGACAGCTCCACTCCTCCAGCTCACCAAAACTGTTGCTAATAGACATAGCTGAATGTGAGTACAGACATATCTTCCTACACCTACATCTGCTCAGACCTGGTGTTTGAAGGGTAAACATGTTCTGAACAGGTATAAAGATCATCAAAGTGAAGCACAAAGCAAGATCTTTGACATGGTTTTAGTTTGAAAAAACAGTGCTTTAAAAAAAAAAAAAACAACAAAACTTCAAAATAATGCTTTAATGTGCTACTAAATGTAATAAAAACAAAAATCCATCACATGCTTAGGTTAATAAATTGCCTAGTGCATTGAAAAATTCCCTATGCATCAAAAAGGGATAACCTGCTAAATGAATGAAAATGCTAAAGTTATAGCATCTTCCAGAAGCAGCTATGCATCTATAATGGTCTAATACAAGATAATGGAAAATACAGCATGTATATTGTATTTTCAAAGCTGGTTTCTGTGCCACCTCAGAAGCAGAAATTTAAATGAATGGTTAGAAATTAACTCAATGTCTATAACTTCTACTTAGGATTGCTTGTAGCTGTGACTCCAAAAAAAAAAAAAAATAAAAACCAAAACAAAACAGAATGTTGGAGCTATAAAAGACCAATCAGACTAGCCCATTCAAGAAAATAAGTTATGCAGCATCTCCCAATATGGACACTTAATTATGCTTTTTGTAAGTGCAATAAATTACTGTCTTAAAACCCAGAGCTCTCATTTGTTGCAGATCCCTGGCTGCAGGGCTGTTTTTTGGGTTGTTTGCTCCCCTCTCCCCAGCAGAGTAATAAATGGCATTAGAGCAGTCTCTGTCTCTGGCTGTGAGCTTTCTGAAGATGGGAGTTTGCTCCTGTCTTTCAAGGTGCTGTGAGTGGCAGCTGCATACCCTGCGAATGAGAAATCTCCCCGCTAATCTATCAC
This sequence comes from Erithacus rubecula, assembly GCF_903797595.1. Lineage (NCBI taxonomy): Eukaryota > Metazoa > Chordata > Aves > Passeriformes > Muscicapidae > Erithacus > Erithacus rubecula. The sequence goes on along the minus strand of NC_136686.1, from coordinate 28,465,146 downwards.
GAACAAAATACAATGTCTCTCCACAAACCTCCCTCTGCCACTGTGCTCAGAAGGTTGCAACAGCAATATTTCTCTGCTGTATTTTCAGTAAGGATTGCAGAAACCGTAAGAAAATCACAAGGAGAGATTTGCCGTAGACAACCGGTTGTATTTGATTAAATTGTACTAAAATAGTATTTTTTTTTTAACAGTAAAATTCAGTCAATGTTGTTTAATGTCAGTGCTGTTAATGAAGTTGTCAAGCTTGTCACTTTCATTGAATACCAACTTTGCTAAGAAAGTGGTACTGCAATTACCTCCAGCTCTATACGATTAAATTCATCAAAGCAAACCAAGGTTCCAGATTGTGCCAGACCTTTGAAGAATTTCCCCATGGCTTTGTAGTCTTGTCCATCAGAGCAGTTCAACACAATGCATTGACAAAAGAAAAGACCTTAAAAAGATCTCTTTTTTATTGGTTATTTAAAATGTATAGGATTCAGCAACATTTACTGCCTGTAATTCAACCTCCCCTGCTGTCACTCCCCAGCCCCAGAATTTCCCCTTATTTATCCAATCTGAATCTGTAATATAAAGACAGCTCATGCAGTTCTTAACTAACTCAATCTTTCACAGTAGCATGGGAAATGCATTTACACACAATTTAAAAAATAAATCTCCAACAGCAGGAAAATAAAGTTAAAATGGAAACAACAGCAGTTTCATGTCCATCCAAATTCTCCACTTAAATATGTTTCTCAGAATCCCTCACAAAAAATCAATTTTAAAGAAAAGAGATAACAGAAGAAAATATGTTCCTGGATTCCTCTCCTCCTTCTGCTAACACAAGGAACCCCACCAGGGTGAGGTGACTGACAGAGGCACTTGGGTAAAACCCAGGTTCCTTTCCATCCCCATGTTTCCCTCTCTCACTAAAACATCTGTTATCTGGAGGAGGATCAATTCCAGCACAGCCTAGGGGCAGGTACTTCAGTGGGCACACCCTGCATTGGACAGTACTCCTTGGTAGCCCTGTGGCATACGAGCAGTGCAGCAACCTGGGTGCCCCCCAAAGCAAGCCATTGTTTTCACTCCCTGTTCTTTATACCATTCTGGAAATGTGTGTGCATCATCTCCTGAAGAGCAAGCACAAGAAATCACTGCTCACAGAGGTCGTTTGTGGGAACTAAAGAACCTATGCAAAAACAGACAGTCTTAAGACTTGGAAAATCTAAATATAAGCATGCCGATTTACATTGTCCTGGACATATGCTTGTTCTGCTGCTGTAACTGGGTTAAAGGATGCAGAGGGTGAAGAGGAAAATGCTGCATCACTGATGGCTAAGCTAATTTGGCAACACACAGTGTAGACTAAAAATAATTCAATTCTCAAATTATTAAAAAAAATAATTACAAGGAAAGTGAAGTTCTAAACCTACATAACAATCTAAATTCAGTGTGTTTTCAGTTACTTACAAACTCTTCCAAAGTAACCACTTGTTTTGGTTTGGTCCATAGATAACACAGATGGACTCCTGATGCAGCTGCAGGTAAATTGCTCCTCCTGGCTTTATGCTTGCTGAGCTTTCCTCTTTGTACTGTGCTTATAAATAAAAGACATGTAAAACTCTCATGTTTATTCTTCGAGATAAATGCAGTAGCAGGACTTGGACAGATGGCTCACCTGGGGAGCCATCAGGCTCCAGCTCATACAGAAGTGGAAAACACCAAGTGGAGTCTCACCTGGGACTATCAGGAGCCTCAGCTACAAAGTGTACAGTGATACAGGAGATGCAGATATGTATGAGATGCAGGAACAACCCAAACAGGTCACACCAGTAGCCCCTCTAATCCACCAGAGGTCAATCTTTGCACATGAGCTACTAAAGCCTATGTGAGCTGTCCTGAAAGGGAGAGGTGACAAAGCAAACAAGTCACCATGCACAACCATTAGCAGGAGTTATCTGGTCAAGCCACAAACACTGGGAAGAGAATAATGTATCAAATTCAGTGATTATCTTTGACATCTTCATACCAAGTATGTGGAATAAACAAGTGGACTGAAGTCTTCAAACATGATCAAAATTACTGCTTACATGGCATAGAGTTCAATCCAACCACTTTCTCAGAACCATCAGAGGAGATGGTTTCTCTAGACTTTCTCTAGAAACTTTCTCTAGAAGAGCAGGTAGAGGGGAAAGGAAGAATCTGGTATTTCAAATATTAAAGACATATATTTGCCCTGAGATCTCAGGAGAGGACTTTTGAGCAGCTATTGACCTCTTAAGTAATGAGAAGAGGAAATATGTGTAGTAGGGAATCTATAAAGCTTCAGCAAAGCAGGATGATCTGGTAGAAGATAATTTCATGACCAGAACCATTTAAATGAAAGGACTTAGTAGCATCTAAGCATTTCAGCTGCATATGCAGCTAATGGAAAGTTAATATACTGGGACAGAATCCCATTCTCCTTTAGATGCTCTGGCAACAACCACTAAATGCAGATGGCAGAGAAGCCTCCAGAAAAAAAACAAACAAACAAAAAAAATCTGTATGTGATTCTAATGACATGAGTAATTGGAAAACCTGCATGTAGAAAACATATCATGTGAACATCATAATGGAGAAAAAACACCAAAGAGAGACCAATGTTATGGATAACGTCAAAAAATTGACTGGTCAGCTCTTCAGGAATGAAGAAGAAAGGGAAAAACATTGGTGGAGAAATAGCAGTTCCCTGATTTGGCTGTACTTAGGACATAAATGCAATAAGGAGAAAATAAGAGAGAAAGAGTTCACTAAACAATAATCTTTTCATGTAGCAAAAATACTGGAAGACATACAGGAGGCAAAAATTATATTTGCTTACAGACAGGCTTGCAGAAATAGCCAAAGATGACAGACTCACAAAAGCATGAAACGAGATACAACAATGAAGTGACATGGTACATGACTAGAAGTCATTCAAGAGTATTAGTTATACTAGAAGATGAAAAAAAATGTTGGAACAAAAATTAAAAAGGAAAAATAAGCAACAGGTAGTGATGAGAAGATCCAAGTTTACTGCTTTTTTGCATCTCTTTACTAGAGGCCAGCCACAATGTGGCAGCCAACAGCACCAATGGCAGTAGGATAATATCCTAGGTTAGTGCAGATAAGAGGTTAAAAACCAATTTGTTTAGTTATTGTATTTAAATACGTGTCTGAAAAAAGAGTCAGAGTCATTACCCACTGTCTTTGATGATTTTTGAGTGACTAGTGAGATACTGAAAACTGTCAAGGGCTAACTGAAGGCTGGTATTTATACAGGAGAAAATGAAGAATTACTAGCCCAGTGTCAAATCCCCTAAAAAGCATTGAAACAAGCAATTAAACCAAGGACTGTCCATAACCCTGGAAAGAAAGCAAGATAAACAACAATCTGGTTTGACTTGTTGGGAAAAATCACACCAAAACAGTTTGATTTCTTCCTGTGACAAGAGACTGATGAGTTGATATGTAAGTTATAGTAGATGTCAAATACCACCTCTGCAATAAGGCCTTTGACACCATCTAGGAGAAAGCTAAAGAGAAGTTTTCTGGGGAATTTTTTCAGGGTGGTGAAACTGATGGAAAGAAGTAGTTTAAATGTAGATACTGTTGGTTGATTATAAAGCAGAGGACTATATCAAACATGGCTCTGCAGTGCATTACACCTGAGTCTGCTGTTCTTTGATGTTTTCATTAGCCACTTACTTGACAGAACAGTGTAAAAATTAAAAAACATACACCTCACTAATGTGGATTAAGAAATCACTTTTCTTTCAAAAATGCAGCAATGAGAGGTCAAAAAGCATAGAGGCATGCTCAAAAAAATAATCATCCATCACTGGAAAATCTCCAGCTAAAATTGTATCCTGAATTTTGAAGAAACTGAACAAAACTGTATGCCATTGGAGAACGTATTGAAAGAGAAATAAGAATATTCTACAATAAATCATTTCATAAGACTGAAATAGACAATTAGAATAATGAAAAAAAAAAAAAAAAAAAGAATGCTGTATTTAAAGCCAAAGAGAACAGTGACAGAGGTGAATAGGTAGGCTGTGGAATTTCCATTTGGTCTTAAGACAGACATGTACAAAGTACATGGATCTTTTGGTCCAGCTCTGTTGAGGAAGAACAGACTAGGATGATCTTGAACTCAGTTTATCTTTTCATGTGATTCAAGATCAGAGGAAGGTGCAAGACATATGAGCTAATCTCTGACAAGATTAGTTCCTAGCTTGCATTGCCAATTTTAAAGTAGCAGTGCCATGGAGACTTTCCCAAACTTCATAATTAACACAAATTTCAAGTGCCAGGAGTCACAGAGAGTGTATCACCTCTTTCTCAGTTAATTCAAACATATCTGCACAGCACTCTTTTCTGCAATGGAGACATACACCTAGCAATTAGTTCATGTCTATCAACTTCAGTTTTTATAATCACAAAAAATAAGTATGAAAAAAAGTATTCTATCTGAAGACAGCATGGAGGCTTTCATCGCCCCTGCAAATTTTCAATTCTTGTTTCCACTCCCAGGAACTGGAATTATCTTTATCAACTGGATAAACTGACTACACTTTTTTATTTTATTCATTTAAAAGTTAATTGTTTTTCATCTTTGTCCTCTCACATATGTTGTTAAGCTAAAAAAAGGGACCTCTGCTGGGAAATCCCCTGTGCACATAACAGTCCCAACAGTTTTCAGGTTCTTTTCATTTCAAAATTATAGGCTCATAGAACAGCTCATGCTAGAAGGGACCTTGTAAGATCATATGGTTGACCTGAAATCTTACTCTGCTTTAAACTGTGCCATAAATCTGTCATCTGAAGACCTTGTAACTTCTTTTCAAGTTGGCTGAAAAAGAGCATGGAGCTGAAGGGAGATGGGAGTCTTTCTGAATCATGGCAGAGTTGACGTTTTCAGTATTATTTTTTAGTCAGTTCATTAAAAAAACCTGGGCTACTTCTTAATCGACTGTTTCAGTTTTGCACATTAAACAGAGGTTTAGAGTGACCTGTTAACAATGATATCCTAGTCTTATTCCTTGGTGGTAAACAATGTCAAAGCAGCAATATGCATGAAAACTCAGATTATTCTCTCTGAAGTCCATTAGCCTGTATCCATCAGCAATGTTTTCATTTGCCACTGTGCCGCCTGGTGTTTTCATTTTGGTCTGCCTGAATTCCATGCTTTGCTCCACCCAAGCATAAGGCTGGGGGCCAGTGGGGAAAGGTTGGGGGCCAGAAGGGAATGGCAGAGGCACAGAGATTTCCCAAAAGTGGGCTTCAAATAGTTGAAGGAAAATTCAGGACCTACTGTAGAAGTATACCTGGCTCTGTTCCCCTCTGTGGGTCTGACACACATGCCCACTCCAAATCAGTAGTTACACCAAGGGAAGGAGCTGGCCCAGCATGTGTTCACATCTGTTCTGAGCTTTTCATATCCCTAAACTATCATTTCTTTGCACTGCATTTTCCCTTTTGTCCATTTCCCTGCTCCTTCTTTTACTGTATGAGACAGAGGTCTGGGTAATGCATTTGTCATTTTTTCATTCTAGGTCTCAATTATTCTTTCTAACCTGCTTTTACTCTCTGTCAGCATTTCCTCTTGCTCCTAACCTTTTGTTTTCTTCCATCTCCTATCTACCCAAGACTGATTTAAATAAATCTACAGGAAAGAAATGTGAATGGGACTTTTGACTGCAAAATGAAAAGTAAGTGTTCTGCTGGCACTGCATTTCTATACCTTATGTGCTGCAGAAAAATACATTCACATGATCAGAAAGTGCATATATCTGGAGACAAGGAGAAAAGTTGACTGGAGCTTTGTGTTCCTCCCAGAAGCAGCAGCCAGAACCAAAGATGCTTATATGACTCCTTGAAAATATCTCCATCAACTGGAGTATTTAATACTGAGTACCACATGACAAGTGAAATGGGAAATCTCACCTTTCAGTCTCCTAAACTTTCTAATTAAGTATCTTTTTCTGCAATGTTCTTATAACTGCTTTTCCTGAACTACAAATGTCTCTCAAACCTCTTTCATTGTATGTTTTGTCTCTCTGTCTAAGGCTTTGCTTCCCCTATTGTGAACGCATCTCTGGCTTCTTTACCTAAAGTTTCTTTCACCTTGGGAAGACTCAAGAGTTGTGCCATTGTTCATTGCTCAACAATTGACATTCTCCAGTGTGTTAACACTGCTATTGTTGAGCCAGGATTGCTGGACAGAGGAAGGTCAACTAGGCACTGACCCAGAGGCCTTCAGGCTCTCTGTTTTAACTCTTAATTTCCAGCCATCAGTCTGTGACTCTCCTTGCTCTTCTCCATGAAGTACAGTCTGAGGGCAAAAGGAGAGCAACACAGACAGGTGAGGAAGCTCCTTTCCCTGTGAAGCTAAAACTGCCCAGAATGGATAAACAGGGAATTCAGCAGGCAGCCTGGGACACTGCAGTGGTACTTACCCCAAAAGCATTCTGTTGAACTAATAGATATAAACATGCTCCAAAGTTAAGCACACACTGATGAGTCAAAATGAGCTAGAAATTGGAAACCAGACATGGGATGTTTTGCTATTACATATATATCTATGCTGGGACCTGTTTCTTTTCATTTGCATATGTTTATGTTTTTAGGAGATATTCCTAAGCAAATCCTCTCCCTTCTACATGTTTACCTTCTTAATGAAAATGTGCTGCGATTTTTTTGCTTTAGAAGCACTGGACTTTTATCTGACACATACAGAAATTTTCAATCATTTTCTTATTTCCTTGTTTCTGCACTTCCTTCTGCTTTTATTGTATTATTTAAGACGATAAAAGAACTATGAACAAAAGATATCTAAGTGCTATCTGAATGGATTGTTATAACAGGAGGCAAACCTATAAGTCACCTTACTACATGTTCCCAGCAAGTACTAATAACTGTTTGTATGCATAATAAAAATAGAAATGTATAAAACATTGTATATAGAGCAATACAGCAATGAAAAATATCCCTCTGGGACTTACACTGTTACTGTCTCAAAGAAATTCAGATCCTCTTTTCCCCACTAATTCAGCAGCACAAAACCCCAGAACCCTTGCAGTCCCACACTGTGCATCAGAAACGCCTGTGTACACAGACTGTGCATCTTTAATCAGTGTAAATTCACCCTGCAATTTTCTCTCCCCACTGCCACCCCCTTGAGCAACAGCTTAACAAATAAATAAATAAATGAATGAAGAAATAAACAAATAAATAAATAAAATCTGCTTAGCTACTCCCCGAGTCAAGTGCAGTCAGACACTTTTGTCCTCTCCAGGTCTTTAGGTAGATGAGCAGCCGTGCTGACTCCAGTGACTCACATACTTGTAATTATGTGCACACAGGGAATCTGCATCCTTAATTTGTTTTTTTGCCTCCTGTGGTGTTTAAATCATGAGTTGTGGGTGTGGGTTGTTTTTTTTTTTTTTGGTTTTTTTTTTTATTTTTAACTTGCTTGTTGTTCTAGTCAGGTCTTGGCAAGTTTTCCTTTTCTCTGTTCTATCTGGCTTTCAGGTGCTCCAACAAAGTATAAGGTTCCCACCAGAGTTTTTAAAGAAGAAGGATTTACAGGGTGAGTATACTATATCAATAAATGAAACCCAACCTTTTAAAAATTACACTGTCAGAAAAACCCATTAGGCTTTAAAAGAGTTGAAGTAAACATTGGATTTTAATATCTACTGCTGCTTAGATTTTTCTGAACTGAAAATCCCCAGTGAGCACTTAAAACTTCATTACTACACTGAAAGGTTGTGAAAGGCTATTTAAAGGTTTTCAATTTTGCTGAAGTCTAGAGGTTATTACAGCTTGAAAGAATACAAACCCTAATATTACATGGAATGAAAGGAATCAAATTTATGTTCTCATCTCCCCTGTAGTTTAATCCAGTTCTATTAGATTCAATGGAGAAAATCAGGGCAGGTTGAAACTTTTTAGGGGGCTGATAAAAAATAATATTTGGTCATTGTAGAAAACATTTCTGTATATTACTCACACTCTAAAGGATATTCCTATCTCAGTCTCACAATCATAACTTACAGTGTTATCAGCCTCCTGCTCAGAAACCCATGGGCTATGACCTGTGTCAGAGTCACACCAAAATTTCCACAAATACAAAAGAAAATTGAGGACATCTGACTTAATCTCAAACTGAAGTTATATATAACTTGATGTGCAATCTTGTATTATAAATCTTTTAAGCTCTTTTCCTCCTTTACTTAATTTGGGAGAAACTATTGGGTGACTCAAACATTATGGGTTATCATATTAGGCTGGTATAATAGAAGCTGACCAAACTGTGCAGCAAAAATTAGAATAAAGAACTTTTATACTCATCTATTGAGTAGTCCATCAGATTCCAGGTTTGGTGAGTGCCATAGTGTTAAATAAAGAAGCATATGTCCTGATGTGCAGCTGTGGCTGTGTGAAGACCTGCCCATCTCCAGCCTACTGGGACTGGAGAGACTGGATGTCCATCTCTTCACATTTTGTGATTTTGATATTCCAGGGTCTAACAACTGAAAGACAGAGATGCACAGCTACAGAGGTTTATGCCAATTTGTGATATTTTAGCATAAAACATTAAAAATAACTTAGAGATCTACTGGGTACAATCTACACCCGAATGCCTTTATGCTGGCATTTCTACCTTGAGTCCAAATATTTTCATTTATTTTAAAAGTTACTGAGTGCTAATTGCTTAAATGCTTGAACATGACTATAGTTATATTGGCCTATATGCTAGAAGGTATAAAAACCCCAGTTGAATCCCACTCTGCATTTAAAGAATGCTCTTAGTAGATATTTAGTCCTTATAATAGGAAATAAAATTACTAGACTGACCCTCTCTGAAAGGCAGAAAGATTTTATCAACTGTGCCCAATGAGCAGTATTGGTTTTAAGATGCAAATTTCTCTTCAAATTCAAATCTTAATATCATTCACTTGGGAGAATCACAGTTTATACTTAATATGTGGACAGAAACTTATGTTGCCACTGGCAGCTACAAAAATCACTTATTCAACACACCATTTCAAAATATTCATCAACATTTCAGAATTAATGCATCTTCTACATCATTATAAGATGTCTTCAAATTTTTATGAAGTAAGATTTCTATCCTTTGTTGGTAGGAGAGTTAATCTTCATATTTTTGCCATATAATCAGTGCCAGAGCGCAGAACCTGCGTTTTCCATTATGTTTGTTTAGAGACAAGATATAAAAAGGCATTAATTTCTTAAATATTGGCATGTGTGCAGTTTTCACCATTCCTTTAAAGGTCAGTGAATATGCTGTCAGTGAAGTAGAAGAAAATAAGTGCTCCTTTGCCCAGGAAGGCAGGTGTTATTTGAATCATTCTTGTTAGGCAATATTCATCTTCCCTTGAATTTATTACTTGTGTCAGCATCAGCGACAATAAATCAAGCACAAGTTGCTTGTCTGCATGGACAATTCTGTTGTCTCATACCATGGGAAGCTAATGAGGAGGAGGAAATGACACTGTGTGGGTGATGCAGGTGCACATGATCCCGTGAGGAGGGTGTGAGGACATTGTTTGTCCCAGCTCCCACCTACTCCAGGGCCAGAGGAACCCAATATGAGTTGCTTTAGCCCCATGGGCTTCTCTGCCCTGAAACTTCTCAGCTGTGGAGTCAAGGTGAAGTTAGTATAAATAAAAATTTTGAGAGATTCTAACTTATAAACAACACCTTGGGATCACAGTGGAATACAAATTTTATTCTAGCATCATCTATGGAATGCATGTCCTCTAACACACACAAGGATCATGTTAGTTTTCAGTCCTGAAAGGTAGTCAGGTCTTTAGGGAACCCACAGCTTTGCAGTTAGATCTGAGTCTAACCCAGTGCCATGCTGCTGTCAGAGGCTGCCCTGTCCAGCAGCAAATGTTCTTTCAGCCTGGCACTGTTTCAGGTCTTTGTCCTTTCCTTAGAGCCCCAAGTGTGCACAAATCAAGTTATGAGGTCAATGACCTCTGAGAGATTATTTTAGGGAGGAGGTGCTATTTATTGTTTGTGTATTTGGTTTTAGATTCATTTTAGCTTTGTTCTGCTTTATTTTTGTGCCTACAGCAGGCTTACTTTCTTTTAAAAAAAGTAGAGCAGCAATGTCTCTGTTGAGACTCTATTGTAATTTGCAAGTAAGAAACTATGGTTTATGCTTATATTTCCTGGTTTAACTGAACTGAGAGTTACATAGTTTCAGGCTATTTTCCCTGTCACTTTTGGTGCTTCTAAAATATGGTCAGAAAATAAACACTTCAGAATTAACAGGGATTGAATGGTTAATAAATGCAAAATGTGTGCCAGCTTCAACCATGGACTGCAGCAGATACCTCTGTAGCTTCCTCAGAGAAAAGTGGTACAACTTATAACACTTTAAATATTTCTTCAAGAAATTTTAAAATGGCATACTAATGCACACATTCACAGAGAGAAATGCAAATACAGTCAGCATTATTTTATAATACAAAAAAATAAATCACCATTAACTACAAAAATATCATTTCTACTGGAGAATCAGCAGTTTCTTAAACCCATCCAAATGCTTTAGAGATGTGTCTCTCATCAATGCTCAAACAGTATTTCAAGCAAGTGCAGGGAGAGGTCTGAGAATGCATCCAGGATGAGACTTGGGCTCCACACTTGGTCTGGAGCACACATTTTGTTAACTCAGGGAACAGATTCTGTGTTATGATGACACAGATTCCAGGGTGGGACTTAGAGGGGCATGGCTTCAAGGGGTTAAACATATAATGGTGACATACTGAAGCTTCTAATGCTAATATTTAAATGGAATTTAGTTGATTAATGAGGTCTTTCATTTGCAGTCACTTGCACAGTGACTTTTTAATCTTACTTGCACAGTCTGCAGTACTTTCAAAGACACCGTCAGCTCATTATGAATAATCACAGAGTGTTCATGAAAGAAGAGTACACTGAAAATGACAAAATCCCCAAGTTATTAATGTGCAAATATTCAAAGTAAAGTGAAAATTATTTATAAAAAACACTCTGAAATGTTGTAATGCCATTTCATAACACAATTTCAGAGTGGAAAAAAAAATAGAGAGAGAGGATACAATCTTACTTTTTATCTTTTTCTAATGTTTGCTATGCCCAGGATTAATTTCAAGGAAATTGTATTTCTTCTTTTTAGACAGCTGCTACTTTGAGACTTAAAAAAATATTTAGAGACGACAATTTGTTTAAAAGAGTAAGAATATAAACACTGCATAATTAGCCATTAATGATTTTGTAAATCTGTTTCTTAAGAAACATATTTAACTGCTGATTTTGGAACTAATCATTAGATTTACACTAAAATATACTCTACACTCTCAATTTGTTTTTCAATGTTCAAAGGTAACATTTTTTCTGTAAATATATTGATACAGAATCATTGCAACCACCTGTGTTTTAAGTTTCTGTCTTTCAGGTATTAAAATAATAAAGAGATACAGCATGTGAATGTGATAATACCAAATTTCACAAAATCAAGGGGCGTTCCTTTCCTCATGATGAACATTTAACCTACAGAAGACTTGATAAATAAAAGGTGTCTTGGAGGCAAACAGTGAATTTCAGCCTGCAGCTGTTGGAAGCAGGCAGGAACCTTATTAAGGCACACAGAGCTGCACCAAATGAAACAAGGATCTGGTCAGGGTTTGTCACAGTTGGAGTAATGCAAGTTGCACCCTTGAGAGAGAGAGGGAGAGAGAGAGAAAACAAAAGATTTGAAGCCCAGAAAAATAAAGAGTTTGATGAATTTTACTGTCATGAAGGTGTTTACTGGCATTTGTTGGCTTATGTGGCAGTCAGATTTAATATTTGACAGTATTACTTTACATGTCCAGGTGCAGGGCTCAGATTTCTAGGGTTTTTGACTTCCCAAACACAGTAAGTATGCACATCTTACCTTGATGCAGATCTCCACCTTTCCACCATGCTTCTTAGGGAGGCCAAAAGAAAAGAGAAGGTTGTAATTTGAAAATAATTTTAGACTCTCTAGGGTTGTGAAGACCTTTGAAAGTCCGAGTTTCATGTAACACCATTTCTTCAAAGCAATGAATACCTTAAATTAGAGTTGCTTGAGAACATTTCAAGACCGATTTTTCTGCAAATTAATTTCTTGTGCATTTTTAACTGGTTTTGGCTGACAGTAATTTAATCAGAGTCTTTAATCTTCCATCAGTTATTTTGCCAACCCATAATGTTCCTTTTCACATCAATGGAGTCCCCAAGTATGCTTCCAGCCTATGGAGAAAACAGATTCTAGGTGCTGCTGGTCCTAAACTTTATGTTTCAGTGTCTGAAAAGTAAAGAGAGAATTGAAATAGGTCAATGTTTGAGTATTCTATTTTTCTCATTATATGTATTGAGGATAACATATTCTTACAGAATCATTCACTTCTTTATTCTATTGATAGGTTTTTTCATGTCTCAGCAGAGATTGTTTTGAAAATATGGAGAGACCCTAAATAGGAACATATCTGTCATCTGAAAGTATGAAATAACTTAGGAAAAAAAGTCCTGATTGTGCAGAGCAGTTTGCATAAAAATATTGTTTCCAGCTGTAATTTTTATTTGTTGTTTATGGCAATTTAAAATGGGCTCTTGCCACACATCCTAGGTGGAATCCATCAATCTTTCTGTCATAAAGTAAAATAATACTTCACCCCTTTTGTGTGACCCTGGTGCTATAATATTTTTCTAATTAATATCACCATAAAATTCATATTTCTTCTACTTCCCCCTCCACATCCCACTCCCAATTTTGTCTCAGAATAAGAAAGCTACTGTTTCTGTCTGCTACCAACATAAATCAATTCCTAGCGAATAGCCTAGTGTGATATCTATTAACTTGTCACCAGGGATAAAATTTATTTAAAAGTTAAGAAGTTTTGCAATATAAAATTCTACCCAGTGTTGTAGTGAATAGTATACACTTCCTTAATAAAGTACTTTTCCAGGCACCACTTCTAGAAATGTAATCTCCTCATCCTGGAATGCTGAATGAAATTCACAAATCATGGATATCCTCAGTGATTAGTGTCTCAAGAGTAACAGTCACTTTTCTGGACATTCTTCTTCCATTATATCAAACAGATTTTTCCATTGTTTTGCTCTCCCTTCCTTTTTTTCCTTGTTTTCTCAAGCAAGCAAGTAGATCACACCTTTTGGATAGGACTGAAAGAAAAATAAACAGCATGTGAACAGTGCAAATAATTTTCTGATAGAAATCACGGCATGAAACTTGGCTAATTGCATTTTTCTTGTCTCTAGGCTTTACAGTAATTTGATTTTAGTTGTACAAATATGAATGCATTTGTTAATCAACTCTGGCATGTCCAAAACTGTGTAAGAAATTTTCACATATTTTCTAAGCTGATTTGAAAAACTCTGTTTTGGAGGAAATACCTCGCTTCATAGGTGTATGGAACAAAATAGGGTAAAATATGCACTACATCATTTGTTTTTCAAGTCACAGCACTTGTATTTTTCTGTTTCTCTCTCTTTATTAATATCTAGTAAGAAAGAAAAAAGAGAAAAGAATGCAGAAATGACAGGTAAAAGAAAATATATATCAATAAACCTGTATCTCATCATATTACATACAAAAATGGAAGAAAAGAGTTAATCTCCAAAGATGTACATGAATCTTTACAAAGATAACAAGCATAAAGAAAAAGTTGGCATTTCATGTTAGAGTTCACTTTAAAATCCCTATCATTTGTAAAGGAGAAAATATTGTATTTTTCCAGTTCCATGAACCACCCTGTGTTAACTTCTCCTCAGAGATATTTTGGATAGGTCATTTAGGAGTTTTGCATAAAATGGAATATTTCAGATTTCCCTTATCTAAGTATGATTCATTTAGCCACTAAAATTGCTATTGAAAACCATTTTGCATCGTTAGCCAGTATTACTAAATCGTTCAGCATGCTTGGAAAACACAACCCTGGGAAAACATATGTTCATGTGAAGCACTTTTGATAAGCTGTTATAAAGAGAGTTCCAGTACATAAACCCATAACTCCTGCCTGTAAAATGAAATATGCAACAAGTAGGCCAAATCTTGATTATATCTCAGATATTAAAGCCACAATTTTGGTTGATTTTGCCATGTAGTAATTATGCCATCTGTGATGGAACCCTTTAAACTCCTCTGCAGCCTTCTGTATAAAGTGAGGAAGAGCCACTTTTATGATTTGCTTTCATTTCATATTTGGCTTTTAGTTAAGACAGTCCATGATTTCTGGCCTGGCCCAGGAATAAGGAGTTGTCAGGTTTTCCTCTCAGCCCCCAGACCCAGTAACCATACTGCAGCTCTGGGATCAGCTCCCTAAGTCACTGTGGTGATCAGACCAGAAACCTGCCAGCAGCTCCAAAGAGTTTCCCAGTTAGCAGAGCGTGGTGATTGCATATCTTCCTTCCTCATAACAGTCAAGCAAGGCAAGAACTACAATAAAACAATTTTACAAGCAACGAGTTGCCAATTTCTTTAAAAAGCCATATTGAATCTTTGCTGGAAAAAGACACAGGAGATCCAAAGCTATGTGTACATGTTTTTTTGACTGTATGACCAAAGCTCTTTTTTAAAAAAGGGGGGGGGTTTCTTCCCAGAAATTCAGTTACTTGGCATAATTTATGCCTTGCAGGTTTTTGCATATTAATCAAAAGACAGAGCATTTCCATGATGTCACAAGGATCAAAGTGGTTGGGCATTTAGAGGCAGGTTTGCTCCAACCAGTTCCTGCCCCATCCATCTGTCCTTGCCCAGTGGCTTGCTCCTGCCTGTGACTCAGTGTGTCCCATCTCCTGTGCTTCTGCTGCATTTGTGTCCATGCAGTCAGGTAGGCTGGAGGAACTCGACTCAGTCAAATATCCTCTGGAAGAAAATAATCAAGAATATTTGCTTTCCATCCTTCCATCTGGTCAGTGGCACCAATGAGGTCATAGCTGCTGTTAGACATTGTTTCATTTCCTTGATCCACCAGCAAAACAAATCTCTCACCAAACCCAGTTAAATATTGCAAACCCACCATTCCTCTTCCCCTCCGAAAGATATCACAAGGACATTGGAAATTAACCTGAATGATCATTAAGCATCTTTCTGGCACAGGGCAAGGATCAATCTCACTAGCAGGTAGTCCATGCAGGTTGTCAATGAGGTGTCCTTGCAGAGGAAGCAGAAGGGAGGTGCTGAAGCCTTCATGAATGAAGCACCCTTCCCAAAGCACCTTCCCTTGCATTACATGACAGAAGGGAGCTTGCGTGACTTGGTCCCTTCAGCATGGACAGGGAGGATCCTGCCAGCAACATTTTGCAAGGCAAGTTGCACTAAGCAGTGCTCTAGCAGGCAGCCACTTGCCACTTTAGAATTATTATCTGCATGGAGAGCTAATTTGAAATAGTCACAAGCAGTGAGAAAATGCTCAGAAACATCAGTGTCTCCACTGCCCAACTTTCAGACATGCTGTGGAGGAAAAGAAGTGGGATACTTCAGGCCAAGAGGAAGTTGCTGCCAAAAATTTTTGAGGTCTAAAATGACCCTTTTGGTGCCTCATTGGCCCCCACAGCACCAACTGTGTGAGACAGAGACTGCAGACAGCTGATGAAAAGTATAACACTTTTTCACCCAACCTGTGAGTCATCACAACATTTTTATGCCCTGACTTCTGGTGAGAATAACTCCTAGACAAAGCTGACAATGATAGGCATACCATATTTGCTGGAGACTATCACCTCTCAATATGGACACAAAAAAAAAGATGAGGCTTTTTAAAACTCAGGGAAATGCCACCACTGTATGAACCTCCAGCAAACAAACACAGAGATTTTCTCCGTTCCGACAGCACAGCGGGCTCGCTGGCTCCAGCTGCCCAGGTGCTATTTTTGTATCACATCACTCAAAGCTTTGCATCTCACTGCAGAGAGGGTGCTGGGCAGCAGGATGAAAGGCTCGTGCCTGAGGAGTTGTTTTTACAGCACCACGGATTCAGCGGAGCTGCACAGAGCAAGGGAGGGGTGCTGGCTGATGGGATGCTCTCTGCCATTAATTAGAGGCTGTTTACTTAGGGATCATATCCCAATGCACAAGAACAGAATTATTTTTAGAGAGATTTCACCTTTATTGCCATTGAAGGAAATTAACGCTAGCTGAATGGCTCACTTGGAAACATAAAAAGCAAAAGCATCTTAGAGTGTCAATTACAAGCATAAGGTCTGGAATGGCTCTCACCAGCAAGCAGTAGCTACTGGTCCTTGTGAAATGACTCCACAAAGCCCTCTCTCTCTCCCTTCCTGCTGTTGAATTTGCTGGCTTGTGATTCTGCAAAATGGCTCATTTTACAGAAGCAAGGACAATTAACTCACTGTCCAAGCTGACTAAAGCTGTCCACATTCATGGCAGAATGGCTGCAACCCAAACCATCTCCTTTGAGTGAAATTATGATACATTATTTATTCTGAGATGTTTGCCTGGTTTTAGAGTGTGTGTTTTGATGAGGTGAAGAAGCACCTTTCCCTCATGAAACCAGGCAGTTCAGGGAGAGCTTTGATCTTTGCATGCCTTCTATCCAGCAAAAGGATTTTGCAAACAGTAACCTTGAAGGAAGTTGGCTTTCAGCCATGAGCAGGAAAAAGTAAATATTCCATATCAGTTGAGAATTTAATAGAGAATATGGGAGCAAGACTTTTAATAGAAAACAAATTTGTGAGAACTGAATTTTTCTGTCGTGTTTCAATTTCTGATGTGCAAAGTGAAAATTAAACAGATTGGCTTAGGCTGGATTGATCCATGCAGGACTAATTTAGTTTACTAAATACAATTAAAATATCTTGTCTCAGGATGGTTCAACATTAATCTTTCCTGAAGCTGCCACAGGAGATGCAGTTCATTCTCTTCTGAGACAGATACCTGACAGACGTCATACCTCACAGTCCACACCTTTTTCTAAATGAGACAAAGCAAAATAAAGCCATCACTTCACTGAGTTTCATTTTGATATATTATCTTTGGTTAAACCTGAAAATGCAGGGAAAGTTGGGAAGAGAATGTAGGAATCCACCTGCATAGTGAGATAAAAATCTCATTGTAGCAGGGTCTGCAAAGTACAGAAGTAGATTTTATCTGGCCCTTCAAAGTGCAGAAGAAGATCATATCTGGCCCTTCAGGGAGGTGTTAAACCACCTGGCTCTTTGGAAATGAATTGCTTCTGTGGTTAAATTTGGGGAACCATGACAGTGATGCATAAACAACAGCCCAGATCCCTCAAGGTGGAGCAGGTAAGCAAGCTCAAGGTCCATTGCACATGCCTTTACATTGCAAGACTTCTGTGCAGAAATCATTCTTCATGATTGCCAAAGGTGTGATTTTATTGCTCTAAGAGCTCTCTGAATTGTGCCATTCAAGAATAAAGGCAGCAGCTCTCCCCTCCAAACAGCTTTGCACGGCTGGATACCTTACCATTGAATACTTTCCTCTCGGGATTTTTTTTCTTTCCAGCACAGTTTCAAAATTGTTCCCTTTTCTTTCAATAAACTCAGGATTTGAAAGGTTCAGCTGTAGATGTAACAACCAGTTTTGAACACTGAAAATGTAAGGGTGGAACAGTATACACCGAGAAGTAGAGGTTCAACATTTCATTTTCACAGAAAGGCTATTTCTTTCCAGAACACTAATGAGGAGAAGCTTGAATAGGCAAAAAAAAAATTAGATACACAAGTAGTAAAGAAACTGCAGAGAGTTTCACCCCTTAGTGAAGGCATATTAATGCCAGCCTGCTGTTACTCTGGCTGCTGGCTGAGCTGAGGTGAATTTCTCTGACCACTCACTGCAGCTCTGTCCTGGGAGGACAATTTGCACAGGGCACTCAGCTGAAAACTTCCAATTGATCTTTCAATTGATCTTCTATCATGGGTATATAAAAACACTTAGTGGTTTGGGGGTATGTGTTACAATTTTAGAAAAATCTCTGGTTAAATGGTAATTCCTCTATTCTGGTGCTGTCCTTGAATCTATGCATGCACACACACATATGCTCCAGCACATATTGTTCACAAGAAAAGAAGCTTAGAGATAAAAAATTCCCTTCTTTTCACTTCAGCTATACCACAAGAAAAGACAAGTACAAATCCCTGAGCAGTGGGGTTCCTGGAGGAGCTGAAAACTTGCAGGGAAGCACTTGCTTTTTCTTTTCCTGAGGCAGATAGTGCTGGTTTCTTCCCTAGGATGTTTTTTTTCCTTTAGGCTACATGTACCATTAGAAATGAGCTAATTGTAAGAAGACTATTAAAATAGTGATTACTTTCAGTATAATCAATACCACATGAGAGGCTATACACTACACTAGATGGAGTTGTTAGGCATTATGCATAAATAAAGAAATTTCCCTTGCCTAACACATCTACCTCTTAGCTTCTCACTGCAGGTAGATTTTCAAACTTCTACAATGCAGCAACTTTCCAAATTTTCATCATAGGTTTACAGAGCTGAACGGGACCAGAAAGATCACCTATTTTCCCAACCCACAGATCATGGGCAGGGACAACTTTAATTTTTAAAGTTTTCCCTGGTCACAGCTTAATGTTCTGTGCAAGTTCAGCTTCATCTGCACCTAATGATTCAAAGTGTTGTGTAAAAAGAACTTATTAATAAATATGTTTTCCTGTCATTCTCACTTATTCATTGCAATCACAAGAGAGAGTTAAATTTATCAGTAACAAAACTTATAAAAAATAGCAAGAAACAATGACAAATCTCAAAGAGATCACTTTTAGAAATATAAACTTCAAATCATGATTATCCATTGACAAATGCAAAGGTATTTTGTATTTTAAGTCCTGCTTTTTGTGGCCTTGGACTGTGCTTTAAATAGTGCCTTTCCAAAGGAGGATATTGGAACATGTCACAGAGGGCAGGATTCTGAATTCTCCTGTGTAAATACTGTGATTGACAGCTGTGTGCTGATATTCTCTAACTCAGAATTTATTTCAGCATTTTCACTGCATTAGCCCTTGCTTCAAGTCTGTTTTAATTTATCTTCTAATCATTTTTAATAGTATGTAGGCTGGGAAATGGAAAATTTTGATCTTTCTGTACCCAGATTTTTGCAGAAATCCCTTGAAATCACACAGGATCTAGGAAGAAAGTTACATTTGGTAGCAAATTTGAAATGTCTTACCCAGAAGAGTTAGGGTGCTATGCTGTGCTGCCTCTTGTCTCTACATCCAGGGAAAGCAAAAGAAAACCTGGCTGGTCCTTGACTTTCTGGGTCAAGAGGAAATGTAGAATTTTGTTCTCGTTTGGCTGAGACTGCAACTAAGAGAAGAAAAATATTGGAATGAAGGGAAAGAAAAAAGTGAAAGAAGATGTCTGAAACATGCACTTTCTCTCTTCTAGATCAGACAGTGTATAGGAAGTTTTCTTTCTTTCTTCTGATTATCCAGTATTACCTGATAAGATATAAGATTACTACTACTTTTGCACATCTATTTTGTAGAGTGCTTAAATAAAAAAGCTGGAAACCAAATCTGTTAAGTAAGGTTACCAAGTAAAATATTTACAATTAATCATGCTAATTATTGACATAATGAGAAGTGAATGAGCTGCAGTGTGAAACATTTAACTCCTTTTCCATGCAAGAAATCAGTGTCAGACGCTGTGAAGGATCATAAGGGGCTTGGGAAGAGAGAACAGCCTTCCACCATGGTCCTGCATACGCAGAGAAAGACAAGCAGTGTGTACAGTCAGCACATTTTATCACAAGGCAGCATCTTCAAATGCCAAACTTATCTACTGGACTTACAGTTCTATGTTATCTCTTACAAGCAATGCAAAAGAGTAATATGCTTTGAATGGATTAATCCTTGCAATTCTACACTGCTTATTCACAGAGATAACTCTCACTCACTTTGTCTCCTCATTATCTAAACAGACATGCCTTTCCTTAAGTCATCAACAGAGGTCATCACACAAATGCCCTTGCAGAATATTCATTAATCAAACAACTAATTTGAAATGGATCTTCAAAGCATTATTCATTCCCCATCATTCTTCATACATCAATTTAAATGCTTTATGTATATAATGATTAGGTTGATGTTTAATTAATTGTGAAAATGCGAATTAAAACTAAATTACAAGACAAATTATTCCACAGCACACACAAAAACCCCTTAATTCTCTACTGTTAGGTTTCAAAATCTCCTCAAGTTTCCACAAACACCTTTTTCAGCTTTTTACTGTGTGGTTATAGCAGATTGGTTGGCTACACTGTTTAAAAAAGGTTATCTTCTCAGTGCCACTAATTTACTTCTGCAAATGGCAGAATAAGCAAAGGTTAATGCAAATACACATCACCTATTTTTAATTAAAAATAAATAGGATATTCACTATTTGAGAGGCAACTTAGAAGGCCCAAGACAGAGGGAGATGCAATAGAGATGTTCTACTTCAGCTTCAGATTTTATTTAATTTCATGAAGCCATTAGATGCAATAATTAACTTCCCAGAGATCACCAAAAATAAACCACCAGCTACAGAGCATGAAGTAGGTGATTCACTATGTGATATGTCTTAGACATGGCAAAAGTCAGATGGTTTTATGACAGAGTAGCGTCCAAATTGCAGCATGTGAGTTACATCTGTGCCATTTACAAACCAATGGCTCCACATTTCAACTGGATAAACCATTATTTATGTTACTTCCTACAGGTTTTCACACATTGTTGCTCTTGCAGAATGGATATTGCTTCTAAATGCCAGGAGGGCATTTCATAAATGGATGGCTGATCTCAGTACATTGCAGCCCAAAGAACATTGGTAAGCCCTCTGCTGAAATACATAAAATGACAATATTGATTGCATTGTAACAGTAACAAGCTGATTTACGAAAAAGAACTTCCTCAATTTACAGGTGAAAAAATAATAAAAAAAATATTATGTAACAAGAATTATAATAACTTAAAAATGTACATTTCAGTATATATGAAATGCAGATATATATGAATACTAGCAGAGTGTGTGTATATATATATATATATATATATATATATGACCAAAAAGGTCCAAGAGAATAATGCATGATTAAAAAATAGTTCTGGAAGGGAATAATCCCACCTAATTATTATTACAAAAGTGGATATAACATCTAAACAGATCTATTACCATCTGGTTATTTAAGGGAGGTAGGAAAAAAAAGGCAACTCAGATTAAAAATCTTTCTTCTGCTCACAAAATGAATATGACAAAAACTGTACAAAAGGCATCATATTGAATTCAGCCAAAATCAGAACAAGGAATGCATTTTACAGGACAGTGTGACAGCAATTGGTCCCAGTGTGGCAAGACAGTAAGCACGGGCATTAGTTCTGAGCCTTACTTCTTTTGAGTTCACATGTACTCCAGCAACAAGATTTAAACCCACATCCTTTGGGCCTATCCATATGCAGCATCATGCCAAATCAACAATTAAGGTTCAATTAGATATATGTTTATATGTGTTGTGTGATAAGGCTGCATTATTCAATGAATGATGCTTGAAGGAGAAGCAGTAAGATATGAACCAAGCTGATCAGAATGAGGCAATTTTTTCTTTTTTCTTTTCAAAAACCTGCATGAGCCAGTATAAGGTGCTTTCCTTATTTGTATGGTTCAACAATGAGAAGTGCTGACCATCTACATCTCTCATTAACTCAGAATTAGATACACATCCAGTAATAGATTAATTCTCTTAAGTTTACTTTCTGTAAGAAATTAAGCAAAACCACCAACTTTTACAAAATACTGCTGTTTTATCAGCAAATCCTTGAGCATACAGACCTGAGCCACCAAAGAAACACGAATATAAAGGACGTTGACTTTTGGTCAAGATGAAATTTCAGTTCAAATCAATGTCAAAATACAATGCAGAAAAAAACCATAGTCAAGCAGCATTACATTCCTTTTCCTGTTTGGGGAGAGTTCAATTGAGGTCTTCAGATGAACCAAGAATCCTCAATCTGTTCAACTGTCTTGAGAAATAAGCACCTTTCTCCCACCACCCCACTTTTTTTTTTTCCTTCCTTCTCCCCCCCATCTGGGATAACAGCTTTATGGTCTACAAGCCACACATGTTAAGAAGAAGCAGTGTCCAAACCCTGCTTCAACACATCACATCCCTTAGCAGGTGACAAAGCAACATTAATAAACCTGGTCTCAGCCTAGTCAAAGCAGATATCTTTCAGAAGACATAAAATACAGCAAGAGGGATGTCTAGTTTTCAGTGATTTATTTATGAAATTTCTAGGGGACATAACCATACAAAGGTCTCAAAGCCATCGTCTGTTGTAAATAGTATGTCATAATATATTTAACAAATGATAATTCAAACCACAGAAAACTATAAAGAGAAAGGTTTAGAAAATGTTTCTTGATGGGAAGTTACTGAACACTTGGTTTCAACAGTTTTATTATAGCTTAGGGGTACACTCACTGCTGACTGTACAAATAAATAACTCCCCCCCTCTGAAGTAGAGGAGATTTTTTGCTCACAGTTAGATTGCTCAAATCCTAGAAAATTTACCGGTCAAAATGTAGAAATTTCCATGAAAATGTCCCTGCAGATTGTCAGACACTAATGAAGGAACAGTCTCATATATGGCAGTAAGTTTTCAGAGGTTATTCAGAACCAATAGCTATAACAATAAAATATGAGCAACAGAAAATTGATTCAGCATCAGAGAAAACCTCAGGTGGTATATCATCCCAGCTCTCTGAGTTAATCACTGAAAAATACTGTAGGAAATAGTGCACAAAATCCAGTACTCAGTTGTATAGTGCAAAGTGCCTGTTTGTAACTAAGTGGCCCATGGAACTGTGATGCTATGCTTCTTATTAAAAGGTTATTCCCTCATCTGGTAATGCTGCTACAATCAGCATTTTAAAAAATCAGCCAGAATTTTTAAGCTCTCTATTCCATAGCACTACCCCCTGCTTATAATGCCACAAACAAATTTTTTTCTTCCCTTGATGCTCATATATGTGGGGTACTATATGGGAAGCACCCCTATCCAACTTCATGGACACTTCTCATAGAAAATCTCTCTTGTACTGCTGCTTGTTGCATTTCCCAGGAGTTTAGCTACATCACCTTTCCAGTGCTACAATTTATAGGATATTCCCTTATAATATATATTGTTTTCTGTGCTTTCTGCTTTTATTAAAAGAACTCCCCATGGTTACCACTGGGTTTCCATGTTTACAAAATCCTGAATAATGATAATAAACTGGGAAAAAAATTCAAGAATTTGGGTTGGGTTGGGTTTTGACATATCCTACTGCACTAACTAAATTTTAGTCTGGAATCTGTCATGCTGTGCCTGTTTTCAGCCCAAATGCTCAGAAAGAATTGATGTGTGTGAAGAAACCCTAAGCTCTGGATTTCTGTCAGAGGAAATCTTTGGGAATCTGCCTTTGCTTATTGCAAAAGCCCTGTGTCAAAGTCCATTATCAAGTTCTCTCTCTTAAATAGTTTGGTCCTGACTTTATTTTCATTGCTGCTCCTTTCTCCCTTCTATTATTGCCACCAGCTCTTTCTGTAAAAAAACAAAACCAACCCAAAACCAACCAACAAACAAACACAAAAGCCATACCGTCTCATTAAGCCTGGATACAAAGTTCATCATTTGCACTGATGAGGACTGTGCAGAAATGTCATTCTTTATGTGCAAGAAAGACACTTCCAAATCCCAGCCATATCTCTGCCTGGCTCCCAGGAGATCATCCTATAACTTGTCATATTCACATTAATTAATTCAGGGCTTATTTGTTTTGTCCTAGACTTTTCCCCCCTCTTTTTTAAAGAAAGGCTACTGGATGGTAACCATGAAAAGGGTAAAAGTCACATATACAGCATCTTCAGAAAGGTCAAGTCATTAAGAATTTGCTTATATCCTTCTTTGTGTCTGCACTTTGGTACTGATATCGAAGTCCCAAAGCTGAGCAGGAGAGTCTGCTCTGTGTAGCTTGGCTCCACTCAAACTTTTCACTCAAATTACCTCCAGTGTTTAACATCACAACCCTTCCACTCTGTGTAAACTATCCAAAATATTAGAAGTACCCCCTTTAAAAGATTCCATCCCTGAAATCCTTTACTACCATGGCAGAGTGAAGAAAAACATAGATTTAACAATATATTATCAAAAACTTCACAATGATTACAGTGAGGTAGGGGTTATACTTGTCACCAATTCTCTAGACATGTTGGCTGTGTGTTTTAAGACTCTTCCTTATTCTTTTTATTGATTTAAGAGTATAGTGTTTGAGGACATCTATATTCCTGCTACACACAAATGATTGTTAAGTAAAGATAACCATCATCAAAGAAAAAGACTAATTTATTCTTATTTGCCCCTTGAACAATACCTGCTCAATCAGGAGAAAAATCAGGAAGAAGAGAGGATGAAATAAAACACTTTTAGAAGAAAACACTTGTACCAACAAGAAAAATAGCCTATTGAGCTAGCTTTTAATGTTCAGTTCTGTTAAAAATGGTCTTGCCCACAGACTTCTATTTTCTCCTGAATCTCCAGAAAGATAATTCCAGCTGATGACTCATAGAGCTTCCAATTTCCACCTTTTACTCTTTATCAGGCAGTCAAGAGAAATGTCCTTAACAGCTTAAAGCTTTAGTTCCTTTACTAGCATTATTACTTGTCTTCAAATATGTTTTCTCTCACCCATCCAAAATCATTTCCTAGTGTTGGTGCAATACAACAGCAAAGCCCATAGTTTACCAGTACATTTCAAATTCCTTATAATAAAAATATTTGCTACTAAACCAACTCTGTCTCAAAATAAACCCACGGGAAAGGTGTCATTAGTCAACCAAGTAATTAATTGCGAGGACCTTTATTCTAGAAAGCAGTGGAAAGTGTTTCATGTTCTTGCCATTTTTTAAATATAAAATTCAGAAGACCCGTGTGATTCAGAATTTTATATTCTACTTTTGCTATCATTTGTCCTAAAGTCACTGGGTCAAATTTGATTCACTCCATATTTTAATTTTTTAAAAATGCAATGGTGTTAGAAGATTTCCATAGCACCATGAGAATGTGTTTGGGGCACTTAAAATAACTTATCCAAGCTAGCATGGATGTTGCTTTGGTACCCTCCTAAAGCCCAACCCCTGCTGTTTTTCCTTTCACAATACCCTTTACTGATTTTATCTTTGATTTCTGCTGCTCTGAAAGCAGTGTCAGACATGAATGCTTTCCAGGCTAATCATGCAGCCCCCAAGACCTCTCATTTTGCTTTGGTGAGAAGAAATGTGAGTGTTTCTGGATCTTAAAGACATCTTAGGACAGTCCTGAGCATGCTGACTCTCAGATGATTAGGCACAGTCCCAAGCCAGCAGCATCTCCAGGCTGTGAACTGTGAACCAGAGGTGATGCAGACACCAGTCACAGTGCAGCTGCTCTGTAGAAGGTTACAGAGACCTTCAAAAATAAGGGTTCCTGGTGATCATCTGTGGGGAATGGCAATGGTCTTTGATACAGCAGCACTCCCCAGGATATCTATCTCAATATTTGAAACAGCTGCACTTCTAACATACTTGGACTGGACATCTTTGCACCATGACATCAAATAACAAGGTCACATTCTTTACCAGTCACAGCTGACCTGTGTCAGCCTTAGCACTTGGCTCACCCTGAAATCAGTTTCCCAGCAGGGGAATTTGTGCAAAGGGCAGGCCTTTCCACCATATACAGTTTATACATTGTTCCAGCAGTGTGAGGCAACCTGACAGTCATCTTCAGATACAAAGATAAAGCCCTGACACATGCATCTTAAATACTCCAGGAGAAAACTGGACATGAACACAGATGCACTGACAGAACATGCTTTTATCAGCACAAGTGATTTGCTTTTATTTCCCACAGGGCAATAAACTGTGCTGATAGAAGGTAGAGTAGTGTTGGTCTAATGGTGTCTGCACTCAGAGTAACACTCTGGGAGAAAAAAAGCTGATATCCCTCAAACAGAGTTGCAGAAATTAAAATACTGCAGCCAAGTAGAATCCTAAAAACCATAAGCAATACATGCACAAAAGCTGATGATGTTTTGCTTTTGTGGACCTTGGGCCAGCTGGGAGTGCACACAGGAGGACAAGTGGTGCCAGCACCCTGGAACAGTCACAGCTCTCCTGGCCACCTCCCAGCCCAATCACACATGCACATTTCAGCATTATCAGCACAGCTGCTTCTGCACCACACAGAAAACCAGCCTGGGGATTAGTTGGTTGCAAAATTAACCCAGAAGGTAAAGAGAAAAATGAAGTTGGGGGGTCTTTTTTCTCAACTCAGAGAGCTGTCACATGCAACCAGTGCTGCTGACACCTTTTGTGGGGCATTATCCTGTTTGGGTAGCAAAGGTTTTGCACCATGATGTCACAAGCTTGATGCTGCCTTGCTCCCATCATCATTTTAAGGCATTGTACAGATGCATTCTAGTCTCTCCAACCAGACATGGACCTTCTTCCATTTCTACACAAGTGCACCACTCCCATCAAAACAGAGGATATATTTCACGTCCTTTAACTCTCTAGAAAATGGTTTTCATCACCACATCCCATTTCACTGCTATGTGTTTTGGAGATGAGACAGAACTTGTAAAACCCTTTCTACACACATATGCTTTAGTTGACTAGGTAGAGCCTCAGGTACCTGGATGTATATCAGAAAACTCTTTAAAAAGCTAGCTAGCAAAAACTCATGTATAATTTCACATATATCTATCCTCCTTCTCTTGCAGTCTAACCACAGTTTCACCTATCAAAATCACTTCTGCTAGAGGAACACAGACACCAGCAATATCCTTGATTTCTCCTGCTCTCTTCTTATTGTTGCATTGGTAAAAAAATGGGCTTTATCATCTTGTCAGGGTGCTTTCCATCATTTTCAGTGCACTTCTCCCTCTGAGCAGGGTTTGGGTGAAAAGCACTTTCCTTGCAGACTGCAGACATCATCTGCAGATTGCTAACTACGGGAACATTGATATCTAGCATCAGAATTGACCTGGGTGGGATTTAGAAACCATTCAAGCAGTGACAAGCTGCAAGGAAAAAACCATAAGGCTTCCAGAGCAAGTGATATGAAAATGCAGAAAACCAGTCTGCTCTGAGCTGCACAGGGAGCTCTTTCAGAGTCTCTCTTAAGAACCACTGAATCTGAATCTCAGTCCTGGTCACCACATCCATCAAGCCAATGTTTTATCCTGCTGCTCTGGACAACAGCTCAAATATTTACTAAAAATTCAGTCAGAATCATATTGGAATTCCATTATATATCACACTATTGTTCTAGTTAGGGCATAACTTCCTTGGTTGGGAATTAAAGCAATAAACCTCTGAGATTCAGTGAAATATGGCAGACAATACTTCATAAATAGGGGCAAAATTCCATTTGAACAGTGCTCCCTACCTGCTGTGAGGAAGCCTCTAAATTCTACAGTTAAATTCTAGAGACAAAAAGTAAAAAAATTGATAGGATCATCTGTTCTGCCTCCCTTCAGCAGATAGGAAACTCTTGTCTAAGTTGAGCGGTCATGGTTATGTGGCCAACTCATACTTAGGACTAAGCCCTAATTTTAATCTCTAAGTTAAAATATTAAAGTCTTAAATAAACCAAAGGACAGCAGGCCACCCAAGTATATTAGCTGACATTAATGGAAAGATAACTTAAGCCTCTCTATCCCTTGGGAACCAGAAATTTCATAGCTTAAAATGCAGTTTTCTCCTACCTTCCATTAACGCCAGTGAGAATTGTGGGGTCTTAAAACTTCCTAATTTAGAGACATGAGTTAAAAGCTTTCTCAAGCTGTAGTGCTGAAAATACCACCTCATACATGAAAGGCACAGGCAAAATGCTGTGTGGATTTGTAGGAATATATTCCAATTCTACTTACCAAATGCAGATGATGTGTTCTTGTAACACAGTCCATCAGTATCTTCACTCCTTGGGCACCACCTGTGACAGGAAGGAATTCCTCTGCAGGCTGAAGAATTTCACAGTCTAGAGATCACATTCTTGCTGGGTTCAGAAAAGCACTCTTGTTGGGAATATCTCAGGATTTTAAAAGACATTGTAGACACCCAAGGAGGTTTGCAGTGATCACAGGTGAAATTGGGAGTCACTAGGAAAAATTAGGTGCTCCCATCCATCTTTTTTCCCGAAGTTATGACATGAGGATTAAGTTTTTCACCGTTCTGGAATGAGTCAGTATCAGTTCTGAAAATCTTGGTGAAGAACTCTCTTGGCCTTGCTTCTTCCTGCTATAAATTTTGACATGCTAACAAAGGTGAGCAGTAATACAAAAAAAAAAAAAAAAAACCAAAATAAAGCACCCAAACCAAACAAACAAACAAAACCAACCAACCAAAAAGTCTCCAGAATCATTCCTTTTGTTTCCCACTGTAACTTGAAAGAACAGTCATATTACAGGTCTTTTTTATTGAACCTTAAGGCATTTAAAGAAAGGTGCAGGTGTCACCCTTTGAAAAGGATATTGGGTTCTGAAGAGCAGGCAATTACAAGGCACATATCCACCTGTTTACCCAAGTGCTTGTTTTTGATACCTGTGTAGGATATGACCTGGCTGGTTCCTGTCTAGTCCTGAGTAAACTGCATGAATGTCCAGTATAACAGAAATAACAAAAACAACAAAACCAAACAAAAAAGTGTTTACAGTTTAGGTAGTCACTGAAAAATAACACCTGAAAACAGAGATTTTCCTTTCATCCATTCTTTTCTTGTACTGTGGTGAAGAAATGCTGCATGTAAGTGTTCAACACAGACCAATTTTTTAATTTAAGTAAGAACTAGCATGTCAGCCTGGCACAGTCAATGAATGTTTCAGCACGAGGGAACAAAATCTACAAATATGGAATTTTCTGTTTTGTAATACAGCAACTGTTCACATGACATAAACCCAGAAGCTGGAAAACATAACAATCCCTTTCCTCCCAGCACAGCCTGGTGCTGAGGTCTTGGGCTTTAGCTGGCTCCAGAGCAACTGCTGGAGGGGAGCTTGGAGCATCCTGCCAAGGCAGTGCCACACAGCCAGGACTGTGGTGCTATCAGTAATGAGATATCTTTGGGCCATACTACCCTTAAATGAAAAGGGATGCTGCCCCTACTGCTGGCAGCACAGGACCTGAACAATCACAATTTTAATTGTGCTCACTGTGCTGCTATTTAAAGACATGAAGAGACAAATTTCCAATCTGTCTATGCTGACCCCAAGACCCTTCCTATTTCAGATTCACTTTGGTGTTTCTGCCTTAGGTCAGATGAATACAGACGTCTCTACCTCTGTGTGACCTAACTGCTCACACAATTTAATTTGTGGATTTGTACTGGCAGAATAAGAGGTCAGCTCCTGAAAACCCAGCCTTAATGTGTCCTGTTGACAGCTTCTCAGATATTGCCTATCTGCTACCCATAAGACAGTGCCTGTATTCTCTCCTCATACCAGTAACAAACCTCCCTTCATTCTCCAACCTGTCATCTTTTTGCCCTGTGAATTTCCAATAACATCCTGAAAAAAAAAGCAGAGGCTGAATGAAAGAGCTGAGAAAATACTGCAACCAATGCTCCTGCATAATCCTCTAAACCATGGCATATATTAATATAAATCTATAATGAGAGCAAATCCCTGGAACAAAACAGCACAGGTTTTCCCTTGTCTATTTGTTTGGGTTTCTCTTTGTCACTCCATGTATGCTAATATAAAAGACTGTAAGCAGAGGTACACATCCAATGCATTACTCTCAGCTAATGCATGCCTATGAGGCATTCCAGCTGCTCCTTCAACCTGAGCTGTTTTGTAATGCCTGTGAACCTTGTTTGAGCTGCCATGATATAGTATCTGGAAGAGCAATTTAATGCAATCTCTCATCTATTTCACTGATTGCAACCATTTAGTGCAATCTTAAAGAAAGATGATTAGAACTCTCTGGTTCTTAATGCTTAATTTATTTACATTCATGTCAGCTAGAGAGCCATTTCATTCATCTCCTAAATGATAGCATAAAATCATTGAAAAATGATGTGCAATAAACATTATTATTATACTGCTTTCCTCACTAGCAGATAACAACTGCTGTCATTCGTAACACTGATTGACCTATATGGCACTGGTCTTTAAATTCTAGTCATAATAAAACACATTACATGCATAACCATTTTGTATTGATGCCTGGCACAATAACAGGTTTCCAGTTAAAATAAAATTCAAGCACAACTGGCATTTCTGTGCAAGTAGGTAGAAACACAGCCACGCTGAGAAAGAAAAAAGAGACGTGGCACATAAATGTCATATTAGCTGAAAAGAAAGGGGGAATTTTTGGAACCAGGACTGCATCCTAATTGGCACTTCTGGTGTTGTTGCCTGGTGCAGAGGCATTCATATTAGGCTGAACAAATGCCACATTTGCATTTCCGGTAAGTGATAACATTTTTCACGTTTCTCATGCAACTCCTGGTTAAAAAAGCACACCTGAAAAGTTGTTTAAATTAGTCTGCCAGGAGAAATTACTAGATAGCAATTCTCATTGGCAGAATTGTGAATTTTTTATAATAATAGCTTTGATTCAAGGTGAAAAAACTTGCCAACAACAATTGAGGGTTTAAAATTAGAGCAAAACCAAAAGTTGAAGTGCCTGAAAAATATACCTTCTAACAAAGCAGCAAACAGCCTTTGCTATCAAACACTAAGTATTTAACTAAGTTTCCAGTAAATGAAGATATTCATGACTATAAATTTTATTTTATAATAGCATAATATAGTTGTTTTGTGATTGCAATGCTATCAAGTGCTATTTCTTTCATTTGATAAAAATCAAGTTTTTTCATATTATTACTTCTTTCAGATGTACTGTACCATTGGGAAACAAAGTATCTATTTTCCTTGCTGAAATCAAGGTAATGAATAAATGGAAGATACTCTTCATTCCAGTTGTGCAATGTGGCTTCTAAGTTTCCAGGAAAAAAATTGGAAGCAAAATTAAATTGCTCCTGTATAATGCATGGATATATGCAATAAATAAATAAATAAATAAATAATTTTTAATTATACTTCCTCCCAGACTGATTACACCTATCAAGTCCCTCTAACAAAGAAACTGACATCAAAAAGAAGCTCCCCTTCAGGAAATAACTGTGTGAAATGGGCACTTTCTACTTATACCAACCAAAAATCTTCTTACTTTTCAAATTTAGAACATTGAAAGAGATAGACATAAAAATGGAGGGATGGAGGGATGGAGGGATGGATGGATGGATGGATGGATGGATGGATGGATGGATGGATGGATGGATGGATGGATGGATGGATGGACAGAGACTCTTTTCTCCACATTACACTACTTGCCATCTGAATTCTAGCTAAATTCCAATCTGCCACACCTAAGCAAACTCTAGATTGTTGGTGAGGTTGAAGAGGTGCCACTAGTATTTTGCTGGTAAAACTGGTATTACCCAGAAAAACTCAGCCTAACTCTGACTATAGGCTGCACTTCCACAGATGAAAAGCAAAGGAGCAACCCATTTAATCTGATGGAGGCTGGAAATACTGCACTCAAAATTAGTCAAGTATAATTTAAAAGAAAACAACAAAAAAACCATAACCTACTTAATGTTCTTTATTAGAGAGCAAACTAATACTAGTATAATATAGATGCTTGAAAATTCACAAAGAACCAACTAAATGAGGGTTAGTAAGTAGTTCCCACCATAATTTTTCTATATTTATTTATTTTATCTTTGTGATGATGATATTGTTTCTGTATACTTACACACATACACATACAGAAGGCAGAAGGGAGTAAGGGAAGAAGAGTTCTGAGAGAAAAGAGATGAGCTTGCAGATAGAGATGGTGGTGATGACACAGCCATAGGCATCCCTCAGTACCAGCCCCAGCTCTGTGGAGGGATGGCTTTCAGCTATACAGGCTCAGTCAGTGCCTAAATGTTCACTCTCATGCAGGAAGGGGAATGATCTTAGAAATCTGTACCCTGTGCTCTTCATAGCCAGAATGCCATACTCCTTGTGTAATGCCATTTCTGTGACATAACTCTTGAACTATCAGGATTGATAAATAGCTATAACTTCTTATACAACCATCTAAAAATAGCTCAAAACCACAAACAACCTACTCCGGACAGCAAAGTTTCAGTCCAGACTCAAAGTTGTACAAATGGTATTGACTCTTCCCTTATAAATGTTATGGTGTCTCTTACCAAATTTAATAGGTTTCTCTTGAAATTCTGGATCTTCTGTCCTCTAGGAAGCCCTTCTTGGGACTACTGGGATAGGAGGTTCAGAGCAAAGGTGGTTCATGACTTGGTGCTCCCACATGCCTTTGCAAAACACTGAATCAAACCTCATCTGGTGTCAGCAGGGGCTCTGGCACCTCTCAGTATTCATGCCTAACTTACATTGCATCAGCTAAAAAAGAAAAAAAAAAGAAATATTTCTCTGAATTCTCTCAGAGTACATAACTTATATGTGCTACCCTGAGTGTCTTAGGGCAGCACCTCTGGGTCTATATTTGAGTTTTAGTTCTCTGGTTATCTTTGGGTTTTAAGTCTCTCAGGGCTCTTTAAAACCCAGGAAAGCTTGCTCAGAATATCCAGGTCTTCAATGACCTCTTTGTTGAGTAGACCCACCCTGTCACTGCACAAGGACAACTTGTTTTCTATTGAAAGTAAGGTTCATCTGTTTCAAGTGAATTTAGAACAACTTTCATTGCCTTGGCATTGGATTTAGAGTGTGTTCTTCACTTTCCTTTTCTTCCACTTGGCCAGCAGAAAGGAGAAAGAACAGCTACTCCAGCTGTGCTGTGTCTCCAGCGTGGTGTACACAGCATCACCAAGAACAGCTTTGAACAGCTGAATATCAGTCTTAAACTGGAGAAATTAAATTAGGACTGGACAATTTTTGATGTAAAATAAAATCAATTTCCCTGGTTTCCAAGAACCATTGTTGCCTTCATCCAGCTAGGATAAAACAGCCTAACAGCTCCAGTTGTGCTTGTGCCTACTGCATCATGCCTGCTCAGTGCAAGAGTGGGTTCAAAATCACTGGGACCAGCCCTGTGCAGATCAGCAAGTCTCTATTAATGCTTTATGGTCACTACTACTCTGAGCATGACCCTGATTGCTACAACTGTGGAGGGGGCTTTCTCTTAAAAGCAGGTTTTGGTGCCAGGTTAACAAATTCAAATTATGTCTCAGAAGTGAGGGAGCAGTGGAGGGGATTCATTAGTTAATGAAGTTGCTCTGAACTGTCAAAGTCCAGACCAGGGATGTACAACTGTGACAGACAAGCAGGGACTGTCTCTGCACTCATTCATTCATTCATTCATTCATTCATTCATTCATTCATTCATTCATTCATTCATTCATTCTTCCCTTTAGTTCCTACCCCACCCTTCCTGACTGCTTAGGCTATGGACACATGAATATGTTGGCTTCTGGAAGCTATCTCGATTTTTAAAAGCTGTAGATGACAACACAACTTAAAAATTTCAGGCTTACCTGGAGAGCAGCAAAAACACAGTGGATGGGCGGGGGCAAATCATGTCACACTTCCAATCACTTGCACAGTGTAATTTGCTGCAGGTTTATGACTTCAATGTCAGCTCCTTGCTCAGGGGTGCCTGGTCTTACAAAGCCTGTGCTAGTCACACAGCAAGATTGAATGTCGATAACTCTACCTCCCAAATCCTTGTTATGTGTCTGCTGTGGATAGCAAAGGATGGAGCTGGGAAAAGGCAGCAACTACTCTCTTAAGCTCCTTTTGAAGCTTCTGGTATTTCATGGCTATCCGAGTGCCAATTAGGACTCTGATTTAAAGTTTCAGCAGTCCCCAAGGACAATAGCAGCCACAGCCGAAAGCAAATACTTCAGTTTTTCTTTGCCTTACACTGATCAAGGGAACACTGATGCCAATACATTTTCTCATTTCTCTGTGACTATTATTTGCAACCAAAAAAAAAAAAACTTCTAGAGAGAATCAGGCAGAATGGAGAATTGGGCCCAGTGTGTTTCATTCTTGGGAAACAAATGAAATTATCATATTGTGCCAACCAGAACAAGGCTGCAAGAGTAAATCTACATGGATAATTCCATTTACTCTGTATAATAATTCCTCTTACACTGTACACAAAAGCAGAGCAACCCCTCTTATTAC
The DNA here is from genome assembly GCF_903797595.1 of Erithacus rubecula. Lineage (NCBI taxonomy): Eukaryota > Metazoa > Chordata > Aves > Passeriformes > Muscicapidae > Erithacus > Erithacus rubecula. The sequence continues at coordinate 28,430,861 of NC_136686.1, read as the reverse complement.
CAAATTGGTCTTTTTTTTTCTCCATGCTTTATAAATTATTGAGAAGAGTAGGCAAATTGTGGGTCTGGAAGTGTACATGGTTCTGTTTTGTACGAAGCGTTGTGACCTTTTTCTGCACTCCAATAACCAAAAAGTGTCTTGCATTTAAAAGTTCAGACTTGTCATGTTGTTAATCCTGGAAGATGACAAGTGCACACCATATATTTGAAAGATAATGGTTGGAAAATAAGAATGATATTAACATTCAAATTGATTAACCTTTGCAGGGATGTTGTATTATACTGGCCGAAGATAGGCTGAATATAAACAATCCTATTTCAGGTGTCTAGTTGAAGCTGTCTGATTCACCACAGATCCAATTCTTCCCTCTGGCTCAGGTGGAAATTTGACCCCCTTGTGGCAATTGATGCCTCTCCCACTTGATTTCCTTTGTCATGCTTTAAGGCATGACACACCTTCAAACCACTACTGTCCTAGCAATGGTGCCAAGGATGGAAGACCAGGACAGTAGAAACCTTTTGACAATCTGTCTAGGTGCTTCACAGTTTTCATTCCTGGCTGGCCTTCATTGGAGCATCCTGCAGGTGTGGTCCCCAGCTCAGCCCAGGGTACCTTTGCTGTGGCATCAGCCAGCACTGGGCACAACTGCCAGGTGATGCTACTGGTGTCTGCTTCCTTTGGAACACCTGATTTCAGCTCTTTGAGTGCTCCTTTGGTCCTTTGGTGCAAAATCAACAAGCTGAGCTTCAAGGCACTTGTGTCAGTCTCATCTCTCCATCAAGTAAGGAAACATCAAACTTTCCTGAAGCTATTCCCCAGTCAGGGACAGAGCCCAGCTGAAAGTAGCCAAGCCTTCTTTATGCAGAACTAGAGGGTAAAAATGGTCCAAATTTCTAGTGAAGATATTTGAAAAGGTTCTGAGATTTCTGAAATTCATCACAAAAAATAATACTGGTATTGTCATATCTGCCATTCAGTTTGGGCACCAGAATCTGGATTGTTATGAGTTTCATTATTTTTTTCTCTAAGAAAAATCTCCTCTTTTAGAGAGAACTTTATCTCCTTTCTTTTATAATCAACAACCAGGAGTGCAAAATAAAGAATGAGAAACCTCAGGTACCTGAGAAAGACAATGAAGGCAGTTTTTCCTCATTTCTTATTCTGAGCCCATGTTTAAGAGTGGGCTCACACTGCTGTCAGCAGCATTGTGAACCAAAGGAGCAAATAGCAACAATGAACACATCTCAGAAAGAGAAATAGGAATTAGGGAATGGGAGCTGTCCTGGAGAAAAGTGAAAACTGCACCAACCTTATTGCTTTGTTTATGTCCTGAAAGAGACCAATCCAGAATAGTTAGGAGGGCAATGATAGGGTACTTCATTTCATTGGAAAACAATCTACTTCTCACAGACTTCACAGAAAGACAATCTCTACTTACTTAAATCCAAAAATGTTTTGCCTCTAGGCTTGTGCTGTTTACACTATCCTTGGAAAACAGAAAAAATGATACCATTCTTTTCATTACCTAGAAAGAAGCAGTCAAGGAAACAAATCCCTGACTAATAGGCATCCCTTGGGAAAAAAGAAAAAAAGAAAAAAACCGAAAAAAAAAAGGGCAATATGCAGGAGAAACCTGGCTAAACTTAAAAGCTATTCAGCTTCTCCAACCTACAGACCAGTTGTCTTCTCAGGCCATAAATTGTGAGAACAGGAACTACTAGAATCTGAGAGTGCTTTTACAATCACCATTTGTGGAGCAGGTACAAAGATATTGCCATTACATGTCAAACTCTGATTAAAAAGATGAAACATAAAACTTTTGTTTGTAAGTAGTGTTAAACAATCTCTGGTTATTTTTTAAAGTACAGAAAAGCTATATTGGAATTTAGAATTTGTATTGTTAAAGCTGCTGTTATTAGCCACACAGAAATACTTAAAAAACATTAATGAAATCATGTATAAGGCACTAAAAATGCATAGAGCTCAGATTCTGTTTCTATTTAAATAAATATTTTTTCCCCTCCAATTTCTAGAGACATAGTTGAATCCAGGAACTCTGTAGGCAGAGACTTATCTGGTACAGGTCATCTTTATTTTCTGTATGTTGTTCACTGCCAATCTCCACCCCATCATCCTGGTTTCAGGCCTCTAATGAGCACCAACAATTTAACAGAAAGGTCAGAGGACAAAGAGTACCTCATTTCATTTCCTCACTGTGCTAAAGACCAGGGTGAGAAAGGGAAAGCCTAAGGAGCACAATTCCCAATCCACAGCATTATCAAACCATAGAATCACAAAATCATAGAATCATAGAATTATAGACTCAGAGAATCATAGAATCATAGAATTGTAGAATCACATAATCACAGAATCATAGAATCATAGACTCATAGGATTATAGAACCATAGAATCACTGAATCATAGAATCACTGAGTCATAGAATATGCTGGGTTGGAAGGACCATTAATTCAAACTCTTGATCCTACATAGGACACCTCAAGAGTCATACCCTGGGCCTGAGAGTACTGAGCAATTTCTTCTTGAACTCTGTCAGGCTTGCTGCTGTGACCACTTCCCTAGGGAACCTCTTCCAATGCTCTGGGTGAATTTTGTTTTTCCAGATGTCTAACCTACACCTCCTCTGATTCAGCTTCATGACATTTCCTATAGACCTGCTAAAAGAGTCAAGGGATGGGCTCTTTCCCCTCCTATTCTCCTTTTGGGGTACCAGACAACAAAAATCAGCTACTGAACTACAGCCAGCACTACACACCAGCTGCTAAACATATCCCCTTATTTTCCTTTGATAGTTCTCAGGGTACTTACATACTGTTAATTTTTCTCAAATTGCAATCATGGTAACTTTCTTCCATGGTATTAGTGTGCCAGTGTATTTGCAATTCTTTAATAATTTAGGCACCATCTGATCATCTCCTGTGAAGGTCATCAATGCTTTTTTCGCTTTTCTCTTTGTCCTAAATTCCTACTCTATTTTTCAACACTGCCCACTTCCCAGTGATCACTGGGATCAATGATGCAATGTCCCCTTAAAAATATAAGAATTATACCCATATATCCCAGGGCAGTGCCCTTTCATCTAATAGTAACTGAAAAGGGACTAAGGGCTTGTGTACAAAAAGGAAACTGCACAATGCTGCACCTAAACATCCTGTGACCTTGTGGTCCCTTTCCCCTAAAGAAAGGAGAATAAGAAAAAAATAGCATATTTACATCACTGTATTTCAATACTTCCAAAGACCCTCCTGTCTTTCACCAGGCAGTGAAAATTTACTGGTTGCTGATCTAATGCAAGCAGTAGAAGTTTCCACGTTTCACATTCATCAGTATCATCAAGAACTGAAACTTTCTTATTGCAGTTATTTCTCTTGCTTCTCTTGCTATTTCTTTTCCTCCTTCCTATTCTTTCTCATGCTTCCAACAGGGCATCACATTTCTTCTCCCTTCCTGCACCAAGACTGCAAAGTCCCATCCAAACCTGCAGCTGAAAGATTACCTGTCCACATCAAGGCCACTGTTTCCATGTGTGTTGCAGAAGTAACTACCAGGAAGTTGGCAACCAAAATATTTTTCTGCAGTGTGTGCTGCTTAATAACCATCCCCAAGGAGTAAAAATCTGAGGTCCATAATGTACTCCTGACACCTGAGCTTGTAACCTCCAGTGTGGGAACAGGTGGAATTCAGGTCTACTTGCCCCAGATGGCTGCAGATTTGTCACTGAGCACCTGTCCAGAGTGGCTGTGAGCTGCAGGACAACAGCAGCTCTGCACCACAGACAGGGCTGGGCAGAAACTACCTGCTGCTCTCTCCCTGCTCCAGCTTACAAACAGCTGTCAACACACACAAATAGCTGGCTTCTAGTACAAAATCATCCACTGTTCTTCTGAAAGCATCACTGAAAGCAAAAGTACTGGGAGTGAATTCTTGCCTTCTGTGCATTATGTAAAAATGCAGCACATTGTTAGTACTCCCCTGCAGACGTCTTGCTGCAGAAAAATGTGGAGTGAGAAAGGGGCATGTTAGGCTCCCTTTCACACCTGTAAGGACACAGACTTCAGTGCAGCTTCTTGACCCAGTCAAAAGAGCAGCCCCAGCAGGTTCCCTGCCATGAAGGACAAGCCCAGAATGACAGTATCCGTGTGATTCCCAAGGCATGAGGATCTTCCTTCCTTTGTCAGTGCTGGGCTGGAAGGAGACAGCTCTTGTTTTCAGTGGGTGGGAAACAAAACCTCATTTCTTAGGTCTGTATTAATACTACATTTAAAAATGTCTCTTCAGCTGGCAGAATTTCTGGGATTATGTATCAGCAAGGTTGTGAAAATTTTTTTTAACTTCTCTGACAAACTTCTTTCTAGAATGAGAGCTACATAGAAGTTGTTTTATAACTGTAGTGATTTCCTGGGTATTTTTTATTTATAGAGGATAGATATGAAATTACTGATATTTCTGTGTAGCAGCAGACACAGCTCACATATTTCTAACAAATGAGACTGTGTTACTAGGTGTATACTGTGAATTGCCTGGAGATACCACCACAGGACTGTGTGTTTTATCATGCAAGTTGAAAAGGAAATTGTTCTGTTCCCTTGTTGACTGCAATACACAAGAAACTCTGTAAACTCCCAATTACAGCTGCCACTTTTGCCCATTCCCTAGTCAATTCAAAGAAATACAATGGATTTTTGAAATCATTATAATCTGAAGCAACTGGAAAATATGTGGGTGGAACTGGTGTAAAGGTGGAGGAAGAAAAATGCAGCAGGATACATATAGCAAAAACATATCTTCCTTGGAGTTTGCTGCTTACATGCCTTTTGATGGAGAGGGATGCAGCAGCTGAGATGGGTGATACAGTGTAAATCTGAAATCAGTTATGCTTGGTGTGCTGTGTAATGCCAAGGTTTCAAATCCCTGTTATCAGCTCCTGTACATCAGTTTTGATACTGTTCAAAAGCCACAGAATCACCAGCGCCCCAAATGTCAAAACACAGACAGTCAAAATTGCAAATGACAATTGCAAGGCTGTCTTAAGAAATTAAAATAAAAGGCTGAGGAGCTCAGCAAAGTAGCCTGGTTATCTAGCCAACAAGCCTTTTCCCAGTCAAAAGAGTCTCCAGTGCCTGTGTCTGTGAAAGAGAAGGTAATCCACCACCTTTTGCAACAGCTACCCAAACCAATATAAAATGAGACCAGTGTGGAGAATTTAAGGGTCAGTATCTGCACTTACCGCATTTTTCTGCATTCCATTATGAAGGGGAAATTCTTTTTTCAGAGAGCTGAATATATGAAGGAAACTTTTAAAGAAACTGTGGACGTATCAGCTCTAAGCATTCTAAAAGCACACACAAATGCATGACCTTCAGGAGTCATAAATTCACCTTAAACATCTGAGACGAAGACTTATTCTTAGAAAAGTAGATGGCAGATTTGATTTCAACAGAGTATGGATTCCACTCTGTCAGATTTCCTAAAAAGCTTCAGGTTGATTTTATTTGCAGGTCAGGTTTCTAATTCTGCAAGGTGCATTCAAGTTATATTTTCTTTTTTTTTTTTTTTCCCATAGAAGAGCTAAGAAAAAATTACCTAGATTTTTGAAGAACTGAAATTCTCATTAAAAAAAAATAAAACAGAGACACAGATCTGGAACTTTAACATGTGCCCCATTTGAAACACAAAATCTGGCAACACTTTTATAGTTCAGAGTGTTAAAATCTACCTAGCTAATAAACTTTAGCAGGAAAGAATGTACTAGTATTGTCAACTTAGCTAAAACTTGGATTGGGTTTTGTTTGGATTTTTTTTTTTTTTTTTGCTTTTCCATAATGGGGCCTAAAGTAACCTGGTAAAATCAAAAGGTGAAGTTTAATTTTAAAACATCATTTTGAGATATTGTACATGAGCCTTGCTCCTGACCTGATATGCACCAAGGTTGGGATTTTTAAAAAGTCAGCAACACAATTTACTATTCATCTTACCAAGACAGGATTTCACGTGGGGATAAACTCTCATCTGCCCAGACAGGTAATTTTTTTCCAGCAACCACTATGAATAAAAGTTGTGCAATGTTAAAAATAATAAAAACCACATCTATTACATTTAAAAATTTTTAGATGGCAACCGTTGGTATAAAACTTTAAAATTTAGAGAACACAGGAGTGCAACAGTTTTTTTAGGAATGTAAATTTCATACAGAAACACACAAGTTAAAGTCATTACAATCTACCAAAATGGAGGTTTTTGTAAGCTATTAAGAACAAAAAACACAGTTTGTATTCGAAAAGATTTGGAAAGAAAAAGAGAAAATAATTTAATTGGTCCACTCAAAACATTACTTGACTCAACAATTTAAAATTGCCTACAAGACTACGAGGGTAAACAAGGCTCCCCAAATGTGCTCACACTGGCTGTGAGATACACTAGTAACTTGTAACCATGCTGAATTGCTTCTCTTATCTGTTTCTCAATTTCTGCTTTCCTATCTCTCAATAAATCTGATTAACTTGTGCTTGCTTAGTCAAGGGCAAAGGAAAGAGGAGATGGAACTGGCTAGGATTGAAAAAAAAGGAAATGAAAAAGGCAAGAAATAGAAGTTAGGTTATTTTTTAAACCTTCTGTACACTATGACACTTAACACCATGCAACTGAAAACGGGTTTTGGAAAAGCTCAGAACAAATACTATAAAAAACAAAGGAAAAAATCCGCTTCAGATAAAATAGTTTTCTAAGCCTTGTGACCAGATGACATTGTAATAACATAAGCAGAGGCAGAGGTTGTTTTTTTAATTACCTATTGGACTCCAGTCTAACCAGCTGTAGCTGTAACTAGCTTAAAAACTTGGAAGCTTTTTTTCACTTTGAAGAGTTACAGAGTTAGACACCAGCTCTTCATACTATTGTATAAGCCTTTATGTCGTTTCTGCTGAAAAGAATTCTTCTGAATACACTTTAGACACAGGCATGGAAACAAAATACAGAAAGTAGGGGGTTTTTGTTTGTTTTAATCCCTTGAACAAGAAATCACAGCCTGAGAGGAGAGGTCAAACTCAGTTTTCAAACCCTGCATTCACTCAGGCTGCAGCACTACTGTCAATTGTGTTCGATTTTGCCCTGTAATGGAATTTATGAAGGATTTCCTAAGTTTTATAATTAAAAAAAAACGCGGACAAAAAACCAAAACCGAGGCAAAACCCAAAAAATTAATAAAGAAAAATCCATGCCACTTGATCAGGTTCACCACCACACTTTTCAGAAGACTACTCCATATGATCTTTTGTCTGTCTCCACTCCTCCCCGTCTGTTCAAATGGAACAGTGCCCACTCGCAAATTGGACAGTCCCTGTGCAGAGATGGCAGATGCAGAATGAATACTTGAAAACAGGGAGAAAGAAGCAGCTTACAGACTAATGCTGTGTGCCAGTGAGACACAGCTGCATTGCAGAAAGCACATTAAAAGAAAAAGCAACCTCCACAAAACCCTCCAAGAAACAACTGTGGCTTACTTTAAAACGATGTAGCTGAATTACAGCTGCAAAGCAGACAATTGGCTCCTCAGTCATGCATGTGAGTGCACTGACAGGCCAGCAGGTACTGGCAGCACAAAGTTATTAGGAGTTAAGATTGGCTAGATGCATTAATCAAAGAATAAAAGCTTTTTTGCAGGTCAGAGAAGAGGGTGCATTATTTTCACTGTGCATCTCAGCGCCCAAGGAAGACCTGGCCAAGACTGCTTTATCCCTGCTAACATTCCTCCTGCCTCTGCTCATCTGGTGCTTAGACTAGATGACCAGACATTACTAGATCTGAGAAACAACATTTCCTACATATTTTACTGCACCAAAGCTGCAGGAAATGTCATTTGCCCTCACATTTATTCCCTCAAATATTGAGATCAATATTTTATTCAAGTCTATTCCATTTTCTTGTCAATAATTACAAAATAGTATATTCTCCTGTACTATAGGAAAATGAGAGAAAATAACAGGGATGTGAAGGGGAAATTAAGGCATTGAAAAGTGCACCCAGCAAAGTGCCAGACATGGTGGTGCTCCCCACCAACCCCACCCAAAAGTGTGCACCCGTAAAAAAGAATGTTTTCAGATTTCTTCCATATGCTGTGAAAATGGACCCAGGGCAATACAAAAAGCAGCCATTCAGATATATAACCAGGGTCAAGTCTTGACAGAAGTTCAGGGAAAGATGTCTAGAAGAAGAGAGCAACTTTTGCTGATGGCTGAGGAGGTGGCAATGACCTGTGGAACTGCTGCTCTGCCAGATGAGAGAGGTGAACCCAGAGGCAGCGTTTGACTGTTTTATGACCACACTGTAACTTCGTGTAAGTAGCTGAGACAGATACTGTTTAAATTTTAGGCTAGGTGGTAAAACTTTTAGGCTCAATCTAATGACTGCACAGTCCCAACCAATTTCTATGGCCTACTGGAAAACCCAGCAGCTGTCACTGCGTCCCTTCCATTGCAGCTTCAACTCTATGCCCTTTTGCCTTAAAGTGGCAAAAAGCAACTGGAGAGAGAATACAGTTTTAAACAGGAAAGAGTAATTAAATGTTAAATTTCTAACAGCAGAAGTCGTTTAGTATTAATAACTTCACTTCATAATTTACTTTGCATGACAATAGTAGCCAGATATCCTCGTGCTGTGATAAGCAACAGGCTTCTCTGCCCTGGAGATTATGAAATCAAAACAGACAAAAGAGAAAAAAGGAATAATATATGGAGAGATTAAGTGAATGTCCAAGGTCACAGAAACCATGTGCTGAAGAGGATGGAGCTGAACCGAGAGATGTGGAGCCACACTGCATCTGTGATTATTTTAGTATTCCTGAAGCAGACAGCCCTGAGGCAGCACAGCAAAAGGAAGGTGTATTATGGATTTAACTTCCATCTGAGGATGAGCCAAATCAACCATCAGAGCAGGGTCTGATTCATCTGCAATCTAGAAGGTGGTCCCTCATCCATCACAGCTGCGCAGCGCCGGGCGAGAGCAGGCACTGACACCCGGGGTGGCACCGTTCAATCTGAGCTTTTAAACCAACTCTGTCCTGAACGCTTCTCAGACAGAAGGAAGGTAGACGAGTGTCACAGCCATGTTAGCCTGGAGTGATGCTAATGTTTATTCACCTAAAAAGGTTTGGGGAGCATTAAGAAATAAAAAAAACAGCTGTGTGCTCTGCAAAGTTTTGGGTTTTTTTCCCTGCCAAAGCCTTGTCTCACTTGATTGTTTGCCACCACGATTGTCTCTTATATAATTGTTTCTCTTTTTGCCACTGAATGTCTAAGCATTTTAAATATCCAGTGATCTTTACTTACTTGATGACAAAGACAGGAACAGGTGGTGCTGTTTATCTGCCTTTTTATTGTTGGAGCATTAGCAGGTTATCAGTATCTCTAAAACCTACAGCAATTTGATTTTGAAATCGGTTTCATTGATGCCCTTTTCACCTCATTTCTCAGGAGATTTGGAGTCCCATTCTGCTTTGATTCCCTTCCTCTGACCCTAGGGAGATTGAAGAGATAGTTAGGTTCACATGTAATGTTCACTAAAAATTCAATAAAATCTCCAACACTTTCTCTGTCACAGCTTTGTTTTTATCAGTTTCCTGGCTTGTTTGTCACCTACTCAACAAGCTGCATATCTAAATGAGATAGTGATCTTTACTGTATTTACAGAACCATCCAAGAGCTGATTATTAAATTATGTGCTGCAATCATCTGCTACTGAAATTCAATCACAAATGTAAATAGAAGCTGTAGACAATGAATTCAACCCCATTCTTTCTCACATATTTTGAGCAACTGTGCATTATTTTTCTCTTATTGACTAAATCTTTAATACATAGATACATCTAACTATAAGCACCGTCTTTTGGATCAGAATAATACTAATTGTTTTCTGTGTTACCTTTCACATTTGATCAAGGAGAACACAAGATCACACCAGATCATTCAGACTTGAAATAACTGTCTTAGAACACGAAGATACTAAAGTGCATACTGAATACTCCTGCAAGGACAAAGGCTGAGCTCAACTCTGGAGTACTCCAAGTACCTGTGCCTGCACAAGAAAGCTTAAAATTGATCCAATGTTGGTAAATGAGTCAAAAATATTGGCTGATAATCTTGGGTTACCTACAGTGCAAACAACAGTAAAATCATGCCGTTCATTTAAAGCAAAATTTCTGATCATGTCCCTGGATTTGGACAGGACTTTCAGCAGTTTTATTTGCTTGTGGAGGAGGTAATGGCTTGTAGAAAATGAGTCACTTTTCTGCATCCACAGGAAATCATTAATTCTGCTGAGCTCCCTTTCCTTGTATTGAAGTTGCTTGCCTATTTATTTTTCCCCCAGAAACCCATATGCAAAGGAATCTCTGTATTACTGCAGAGAAACATCTCTAGAATGCATCTATTTTACTTCATCACTTCACCACTTATTCACATAATTTCTCACTGTATTTCCACTATTGAAACAAATGTTTTACTCAAAAGGGGTAAGAAAAGGTTCTTTACCCAGAGGGTGACTGGGAACAGGCACAGGCTCCCAGGGCAGTGGTCACAGCACCAGCCTGAAAGAGCTCAGGAAGTGTTTGGAAAATCTCCCAGGCACAGGAAAGGACTCTTGGAGCATCCTATGCAGGGCCAGGAGCTGGAATGGATGATCTTTGTGGCTTCCTTCCAACTCAGGATATTCTGTGATTCCATGATCTAAGAAAACTCCTGTCATTACTGTCATCACTTAACCAGTGTCTTCTGAAACCTACCTTCAGACAGACTCCTACAAGTTACACCCAATCCTACATTGATATTATTTTATAACACATAATTATGAATCATCTCAGAAAAAAACCAAAACAAACAAAAAATTATTCTTCTTCAGCCCAGACAGGCATTAATGACAGAAAATATATTGACAGTCAGTTCATTGTGCTGACATATTCTTTTTCCTTGGTAATAGATTATATTTAAATCTAAATCACTCACTCACATAAATAAATTAATGAATAATAGATTAGGGAAGAATATCATATTTTGCAAAGGAAAATCCCTGCTACTTTTATCACCAGGTCAGTCAGGAGCTGAGGCTTTTCAGCTTTAATTGCCTGATCTGAGGTGAGTTTCCCTTTTTAATGATACTTTTACCAAAATTCTGCATATATATAGAAACTTAATTTACTTCTTGAGAGATCAGCCATGTTATCATCTCAATCTAATTAGAGAAAATTGTCCTTAAAACAATATTGATTTTGTACTAAAGCTTTCTGTTATATTACCAGTAGGCAGTGTTTCCCTTATTTAACCTTGGTGACAGATAATGTCACATTCAACAAAAAAAAAACAAAAAAAAACCCAAAAACCACCAGTTAAAGAGACAGTCAAAGCAATTTTGACTCTTAAAAGAGAAAATTAATTAAACTGTGCTAATTGCTCTATCAAATAAATCCAACACATTCTCTGATGAAGAGGAAAGTTGCATAATCTTTTTTTTTTCCTATTCATAATGTTTCAGAGCCATTAGAAAACAATTGTGCTGCATAGCAAAGATATATTTAGTCTTTACTGTACCTTCAGATTATGGTTTTGCTCCCATGCTCTTTTTCACTGTTAAATTTCATGATTGTTCTCAAAGGTAGGTGAAAACTAGTATTTAGTCATCTGGTGTTATGTCCAGTTAAAAATCTATTTTCTTTTTACCTGAAATGTGCTTTTGCCAGACAAAATTATTTCTTCTGAAAGAGACAAGTTAAGATAGATTACCTTGCAGAAAAGAAACCCTTCAGTCAACTGGGGAAGAAGAAACTCGGAAAATTAAAGTTTGGAACATTTATAAACAGAAGCTCAGGTGCCTGTCCTGCAGTAATTTGAGGCAGTGTGAGAAGTTGCTCCAGTGCAACAGCAGAAGGGCCATGGGGCTACTGCCCCTTCCACCTTCCAAAATGCAGCAGACACTTGTCAATGGGACAGTGAAGGCTGGTGCTAAGCTGACAGCAGTTATTAACTCCAGATTGCAGCCAAAACATTACAGGTGGTCAGCACAGGTACTTGTCCACAACCATAAATAAGCCTGGATTTGAAGCAATAGAGGGGGAAAAAGAGTCTACTGGCTGACTTGCAGATTCAGTAGCCAATGGCCTGGGCTGTAAATGCACTTTAAAGGATGATATTTTACCAAGTGGTGTGTCATCTTTCACTAGCTCCAGGACAAGCATGAGGAAGTCAGAAAAATCCCCCCACAAGTTTCCAAAACATATTTAGAAAAAGAGATAGCAGTAAAGAGGGAATAATATTTGGCTTGACTTGGCTTGACTGCATATTTTAGCTTTACTACAAAACAAAGAGAGAAGCAGTTTTCAGAAATGTTTGCAAGATGTCCAATTTTGAAGCTGTTTTGTACATTCAAATCATGTCTACACTTCCAACTTCACTCATAACAGTAGACTGTAATAGCTGCACTTTTGCCAGTAATGGGAAAATTCCAGTTATTTTGGTAATGTTGTTTTCAGTTCATCATGGTTATAATCTATATTTTCTTGCCAAAGACTGTATGAATGATGGAGAAAGTTGACAATTTTGCATTTGCTGTCATCGTGGTTGTTCTTATCTTGGCAATATAGGCACTTGCTGTAATAAAAGTAGCTAATGTGTATTGGATGTTTTTGTTCAGTACAGTTTAGTGGACTCCTGCCTCCTCAGAGAGGCTCTGGAAAGCTACACCTGCCTGAACAAGTATAAATTACTTCACCTTGTTGATACACTGTGGTTTTCATGTATTAAAAAGTATGTTATGAAGGGAATGGTTTTATATTTTTCCATCCCTGGTCACTGCTAGAAGTTACAAAAAACCATCTCACCTGACCAGACCACACACTATCACAGCACTAATAGGTGCCTGACACAGCCAAATTGCTGAAATCAGTGCTCAGGACTGAGAATGGCACTGCCAGCTCAGTGATGCTGCACCTGGGGACAGGGATAGGAATTTTCATTTTCAAAGACCCTACAGTAAACCAGGGGCTGATTATAGTTAGTACTCATCTTCAGTGGTCTCATTTCCTCCTCCATACACACATAAGGACTTGGCTGAGACAAGACAATTTTGAACACCATTTATCCTCTGAGGCTTGTTTTCTCATCCATTTAAAAAAAAAAAATAAAATCAAGAGGTGCATTCCGCTTAATGAGATTCTTATCTCAAAACAGCATCAGATTTTGGCCCTGCTATTTAATTAGGATGGTTTATCATTGATTTATATTTAAAGTAAAAAAATCCTGTAAAGTTCAAACATGCTGATTCCTGTTATTAACATCATATTATGCAACAAATGGAAAGAAGCAGAAGATCCTCTAAAGGCAGACCTGCTGCCTGGACCTCCATTTGTGTGTTTATCACCAATTCAACTTATGCCCTGAATGACTCAAGTTCCCCACTCTTGCAACACTAAGTAACAACTAAAATTTAAAAAGCAAGCCCTAAAATGCTAAATCCATCACAGACAGTAACTTCTCCCACACCTAGTGTGTTTTGCAGAGTTTACATAACTTGCTGTCAGCTATTGATTATGAACAACAGGCCTAATTAATTCCTATGAGTTTTTGCTAAATGGTAGCTGAGTCATCACAAAAAATTCCAAAAAACCACAATACCACTGCAGCCCCTAAACCAAATTACCTCACTCTTCCACTTCCCACTGTGCAGGCTGGGTGAGCAGGGATCTCTGCAGCACAGATCAGGGCTGATGGCTGCTCGTGCCTTTTACTTATTCTAGTGAAGATAAAGGCATTCAGCTCTGGGCCCCATCCCCACAAGATCTGCCAGCACCCCTTGTGAGAAACCACTCATTGGTCCTAAAAATAAAATGCATGTATGTGGGAATTAAACTGGCCACTGAACTTGGATAGGGATATCCATGAAAAGTGAGATGAAGAAACATAAATTCCAAAATAATATGAAATGCATCAGTTTACAAACAGCTAAAAATAATTTTAAAGGACCTTCAAAAGACTTCAGTGCAAACAAGTGAAAAGTCACCAGGGTCTCACCTAACAATGTGTGGAGGAAGTAACATAAATTTCTAGATGATATTTTATCATAGCATTGAAAGTTTGAATATACTGTTCCACTTAGCTAGAATAACAGTCTTGTAGAGCCAATAACCTTCCCTGCTGATGGACAGCAGATCAGACATAACAGGATTACATTAATTCTTTCAAGAGTTCCCCTATCTACTCAGTCCTCACTCCAATTTCTCCACTGGAAATAATTGCAAATGTTCTAGTGCCAGTACAAGTACCTTAAAATTGAAAAAAGAAAAAAAAATGTGCTGAAGTTCTTTTTTAAGAAGATATTTTAAAGTTCTGTGAAGACATTCCTTTAGTACTTTACTTCTTTATTTCTTGCCAAATCTTCTAAAAAGTTTCGCAACAAAATACGAGAAGAACCCCTCAGATTCTAATATTTAAGATTATTATCATACATGTCTGTATTTCTAAGAAGGTTGTTTACTGATTAAACATGAACAAATAAGAAACTTTTATTTCAGTTTTAGCATCAATCTTTTTCCATTTCAGTGGCTGCTCTATTCTTTCTACATTGAATATATTCCTGGGTGAACTTCTGGACCAGTGGTTACTGGATACTGTTTTCAAAATGACTGAAGTACACTAAATCTCATTGGCTTTCAGTTTTGACCAACATGGCATGCCCTCTGAACAGTAAGTGACAGATGTGTCTATTGTCCACAGTAGGTCTTAAAAGGCATCAGTGCTTTTATGACAGGATTCATTTCCCCACCTAAAATGTTCTGTCAGACAGAAGTTGGCGGAATTGTTATAAAAATTCCTTCTTCTTGGATCATAACCACTAAAACAGAGCTTTTAGAAAGGCATCTGGAGGGCTTCTGGACCTGGTATGCCCTCCCACACTGAAGAAAGCTGAAGCCTCTTACCTGATGATGGATTCAGGAAGAATTTAAAACTTTGAACTCATTCCTGTGAAAAAGAGAATTTCCCTACTGGCAATTGTACTGTATTTTGGACATACAAGTTCACTCTGCTTTTGGGGTTTTTCACGTGAAGCTGTTAAAATTGATTCTGAAATAATGGCCAATTCTAGTAAAACTCCCATGTCTATTGCTCACATAGCAAAGGCTTTGGCCTTTTTTGCCAATCAAGAGCAAAAGGAACACGAGAAGTGGTTTTTAAAAATTTCCTCAGCTGAAAAATGATTGCACCATTGTGCAGGCACAGCAAAAAGAGGCCAAAGGAAGCAGCCAGGTGTGGTATGTGCCCAAAATGTCCCAGGTAGAGGGCTGCAGCAGGGCTGCTCCTGTTTCTGATGCTGGCAGCAGAGCAAAACGTCCTTCATCAGAATTCCCGATGCTCCCTGGTACAAGCAGTAACTTGGTCATCATCACTAATTTTATGCCCATAGTGAGATCTATAAGGGTGGAAATCTGCTCAGGAAGTATCTGGCCAGTTTAATGTTCCTTAGCACATAGAAATCAATACTAAAGACTGAAGCATTAATTTAGGTTGAAAACATAAATTTGTGCAACCATTCGGTTTTAGATTGCAAATAGCCTGCCTCTGATGCAACCCTCAAATCTTGTGCACTAACCTCTGTATGTGAAAGAGCCAGATCTCCAAGGAAAACAGTCCACCCTGTGCAAAGATTTTAACAGCTGAGGCACAAAAGGAAATAATGGTACCCGGCAACTGCTCTCTCTATAAATGTCTTCTTTGAAGTTGGATCTGCTAGTAAAGCTCCCTTTTAAGTTTGATGAGCAAATGCTGATTGCACCATGGAGACAGTTTCTACAAGTTACCACAAAGTGGTGGGAAAGTAGACAAAAGTCTGTAATATTCAGGGAACGCCTCCCTCTGCTAATCAGAGAAAGCTGAAAGATCAAATGCTTGCTCAGTGGGCAGCTGTTACTGGGTTTGCTTTTTAGTTCAGTTCAATAAATTGACTTGCTCACTTGTTACTAAAGCAGATTATTGTTAATGGGCTCCTTGGTCAACAGCACCTCTTGATAACATTTTAATTAAAATGAATATGTGTCTCATTTACTTTTTGGGGTCTAATATGTGACACTTCAGAACACTGACAGTGTCAGATGTCATTTTCTTCAATTAATTGGTGTGTAATTAGTCTCAAATGGCTGGAAAACATACAACTTTTTACTTTCGCCACATTTACCACTTTGATACTCGGTCCACCAGTAGTGTCCATTAAAAAATCATGTCTTCCTTCTGAAAGGAGACACCAAGTTGAATTTGCAGATCAGACTTCTGTTGCTTGCATTCATTCTCAACTCAGCATCAACACCTTTACAGCTGACTCTGCCAGGTAGTCCTGCATGGCCCTGGCTCAAGAAGGTGAAGGGATAGTACCAGGAATTAAGAAACACATCCTGCTCCTGGCTTACCCCTGGAGGAAACTCAGCCTCAACACAGGCAGAGATACTTCTGGCCATGCTGGCAGGCTGGGAATACCATTGCCACGCTGTGTAGGATCAACATGAACTTGTGAGAAAGAAAATAAACCAAAATACAGTGCAAAGCAAAGGCAGCCAGACTCAGTAATCTTTTCTATCCTACGGGGTCTAACAGGAGCTCTGTCTGCCTTGCTGGAGCTCCTGCCAGGGCCATCTCTGTGAGGCACTTGTACACAAATCTGAATATACTTAACTCATGCTGCTGCATTTAGGAGCAGGAGTGATATCCTTCTTCTGCATTTAGGAAACTAAAGCACAGGGACTAGTTCAAACACACTCAAAAAGGCACTCAGGGCAAAAGCAGCAAAAGGACATGGGACTCCCATGTTTCTGGCTACCACTTGAACCCCTGAACTGAGTTTCCCCAGCATTTATGATAAGTGATCAGAATCACAGGTTTAGGTCTTGTGCCATGCATCCTTCTGGTAAATATAGATCTAATTCAAATCAATGACTGATTTTCCCCTCTAGTTTCATCTTCAGAAAGAGAACTATTTTCTCCCTTTTGTACTGATTCCACTATGCTAAAAAAAGATGATTAAAAAAACATGGACATCAGCCTGCTTCTTTAGTTCTGACATCCCTATCATTATAAGTGTTTTCCTACACTGTTACCATTACATGAGTTCTGTAATGAACTATTTGTTCATCAGGGAGCTAACTTGTAAGCTGTAAAGATCAGAGCTTCATTTCAAAGGGAGGGAAAACATTTCATCTTATGCGCATTTGTCATGGTTTAACTCCAGACAGCAACCAAGCACCACACAGTCTCTCACTGGCTCCCCACCTCCTCCATAGGATAGGGAAGAGAATCCATTTGATTAGAATTTAATAGGTAAAGGAAAAGCTGTGCATGCAGGCAAAGCAAAACAAGGAGTTCACCACGTCTCTTGGATAGGCATGTGCTCTCAGCCATCTTCAGGACAGCAGGGCTCTATCATACACAGGGATTACTTGAGAGTAAAGTCAACAAATTTCATCATTCCAAGCATTCCCCCTGTTCTTCCTTCCCCAGCGGTATGCTGAGCATGACATCAAATGGTATAGAATATCTCTTTGGTCAGTGGGGTCAGCTGTCCTAACTGTGTCCCCTCCAAGCTCTTGTACACCCCGAGCTCTCTCACTGGCAGGCTGGTGTGAGAAGCAGGAAAGGCTTTGACACTGTGAGCAGAAGTGATCGTAGAATCGTAGAATTGTTTAGGTTGGAAAAGACTTCTAAGATCATCAAGTCCAACCAGATGATGCAATACAACTCAGGAAACAGTGCCCCAAAACCTTTTGGCCATATACCACTGCTGTGACCAGCCACAACCAGTAGCTATCCCCCAAAATTTCACATTCAGCTAAGTCTTGTCACCACACAGTCAAACCTTCAAAGTCAGCTGCACTTGCCTGTCCAGGTCTCCAATTGCTTTGGAGTAGATATGAATGTGGTAGGTAAGACCACTATCCAAGAGTAAAAACATCTACTAAAATTGTCTTCAGCACAAATGCAAAACATCCTCCCATACTACTACTACTACTACTACTACTACTACTACTACAAAAATTAACTCTATTCCAGCCAAAACCAGGACAACATTTAGGTGAACTTACAGCATAGAGTAGAATCATAGAATAGAAACATAAAATCATTAAGGTTAGAAAATAGCTCTAAAATCATTGAGTCCAACTGTTAATCCACCAGTGCTGTGCTCACCCTCAAAAACAACTGAGTATTTTTTGTTCCAGGTCAAACAACCCCAGCTCTCTCAGTCTCTCCTCACCAGACCTGAGCTCCAGACTCTTCACCTGCTTCCTCTGCTGTTCTCTGGACTCCCTCCAGCACCTCAATGCCCTTCTTCCCATCTCTCCATAAGTGGAGACAGGAATCGAGGTAGGGCTGTACCAGTGCCAAGTACAGGGGGACAATCACTGCCCTGATCCTGCTGACCACCCTATTGCTGATCCAGGCCAGGATGCCCTTGGCCTTCTGGCCACCTGGGCACAGCTGGCTCAAGTTCAGCTGTTGTTGACCAGCACTTCATGAAAGATATTACAGGAGCTTACTCAGCTATGGGTGCACCAAAGGGGTACAGCAGGATTTAGACATTTTAGGTACTTCCAGAAAAAGCTGTGGAGTCCCTTGTGCAACACACTTTATCCAATGATCAGAGAAGTTAAGCCTATTTCCAGTGCCCATAAACACTCTTCTGCAATCCTCTATTTTTGCAAGCAAGATTTTTTTTTTCTGTGGTGGACACCTGTTCACTTGGAAACATCTAAGCCACAAAACAGCTGTCAGACAGTAGCAAGTTTTGGTTATTCAGAACCAAGGCTGGATTCAACCCAACTGTGACTAAGAAGTGAGAGATTTGGTATCATCTTATTAATTTTCTGAGTTCAAATTTGTGTAATTCAACAGTGAAATATTACCACAAAGAATCTAGTAGCACTTTTAAAGTATAAGACTAGAATTAACCTCTGAAAGCATAATCTGTCAAGCATACTACATGTTTAAAATATACCTACCATTCACAGTGAAGCTACGATACCTATATATCGTGAATTCTAATGGAACAAAAAATGATGTTCTTATAAAAAGATATCTGAACAAAACGTTTGATCTGTCAAAGCAACAGATGTTAATCAAGATATGTTATGAATATAAATAGCAACACAAGATAAAAAATTTAGTATGAACAACTGTACAAATCTCCAACAGAATACTTCGCTTTTCACACACAAGGTAGAAAACATCTTCTCATGTATTGTATTATTTACATGCAGTGCCAGGAGCTGCAACAGTGTGTGACAGCCTTCAAAAACTGAAGCAAGCAATTTAATAGTTTGCTTCAATCAAATCCACTGATCTAACTTCTGACTGTCCCAAGAATTGCAGTTTAGACAGAGCAATTTAGGATATCCCTTTCAGCCTTCTTTCCTCCATTCCTCCTTATGCCTATTTTCCAGGTGGGAAAAGAAGCCCAGGCACCTACCAAGACCTGCTGAGGGTCACATAAAAAGTCTCTAGCAGAGGACTAAGCTGACAGACTTTGCTTCAGCTTCAGGTTTGCATCTTTGCTGGATGACTTCATGACTTTTTATTCTCCTCCTCTAATGTACATGTTCTTTTTATGATACATACTTCCTAATGAGTTTGGAAGCACAGACATCATCCTGGGTGGACAGTCCTTGCAGCCATTCAGAAGCATTATTAAATTTAATACACATCTAGGAAAAGGAGGGCTATGATCCCTACTACTGAAATAGTACTTCGATATTATTTAAGATTTTATTTGAACTTTTAGTAAAATATTAATTCCTATCCTGGCCCTAATATAAAATTCTTTATTATGTACTGGTACTGATTTTCAGAATCTTACAGTTTTAAAGTAGGCCAAATGTTAAGTTTAAATATCCTGAAAAAGTACTTCTAGAAGATAATAATCAGTCAAATGCAAAACTGAACTTGAAAGTAACATGTCTATACGGATCGTTGCAATTTTGAAGACTAAATCATGTCTAATTAACTAGGCTGAGCTAGTAGCTTTTTACCCATCTCAAATTTAATTCGATTGTTTAAAGCCATAATCTATACATTAGCCAGCTCTCCACCTGAAATGTGGGGGAGTGTTTCTTGCAGAAGTTTCTAAAACCAGACCTGAGATATCAGGCTGTGCAGTTCCTTCCAGCTAAGTATGTCAAATGCTGCTGTCTGTGTATCACATCCTTGACATTGGCTTTTAAGGAAGGATTCAGCCCAAAAACTCCTTTGAAGTGGAACAGAAACTTTGAAGGCATCATCAGAACAAAACCATGTTACACTATTCCCATCTGTCTGTGCACTTGGCAGACGCCACACACCAATAATTTAAATTAAGGCATTTTTAATTTTCAGACATCGTCATAATTCCAGGGCATTTCCTCCATCATATTTGTAACCTATTCATTATACCATTTTACTGCATAATGAAGACAAATGCCAACACTTTAGCAACAGATTTGGGTAATGACAAGATGTACAATAACACAGAAAAATGTGACCAGGCCTGCAAGTTCTAATTGAATATTTTTCTGATCCTGCTTCCATTAATCTTTCCTCCTGTTTCATTTTTCTATCCATTTTACATGTCGCCAGGCCCTTTTCCCTTTCCCCCTCCAACCACCCTCTGAAAGCTTTTTTGAGAAATAGATTCTGCCTCCACTGTGGGTTCAGGCTTTCTGCTTATCAATATACACGGCTCACTTGCCGATGAACCATTGAGTTTCTGACAGAGGAAGCAGCGTGCATCCCAGGCATGGTACTTAATTGGTATGCTGGCCCATGCAAAGCCATCTGATTGCATTCAGTAACTGGCAGGGACAGAAAGCATTTCCAAGGGAAATAATATCTAGCTGTGAATGTGGAATATGTGTGTAAGAACTGAACAGTAAACACCAGCCTTAATTTTAATATCTCACATTATGCAAAACTTAAAAAAGATGAGTGCTCCGATATTCAAGCAGACCCCTGCGGGATAGGAATGTTATCACAAGAATATTACAGAAACCAATGCAGAACATCCAGCTGCTGTGAGAGTTTAAGGGGCATCAAACGATTTTGAATCACCATTTTCCTCCACAAATGAAAGTATTTACCTATTAACAACAGCAAAACTATATTATTTTGCTGGGCAGTACGACCGCAAGCAACATTGCCTTTCAGTTTAAGCTCTGATATGTTAGCACTTAATGTCCCAAACAGCCCTTAAAAGCTTCAAGGTGAAAATGTAAAACCATAATCCAGTCCTAAATGGTCATTTAAAAAATGATCATCCCAAAGCTCAAGAGTGCCTTTATCTGTTTATGAGGCATTCCAGTTAAAA
Source organism: Erithacus rubecula (assembly GCF_903797595.1). NCBI lineage: Eukaryota > Metazoa > Chordata > Aves > Passeriformes > Muscicapidae > Erithacus > Erithacus rubecula. Next base: position 28,409,488 of record NC_136686.1, on the reverse strand, counting down.
TAGTTACACTAGGAATGCAGGGGGGATGATACCTATTTAATTTTATGGTGTTTTTCTCTCTCTCCAATGATAAAAGGTGGCTGGGACTGCAGCAAAAGCCAGATCCTGTTTGCTTTGTTCACACAACTAGTCACACTGACTACAGCAGAGCTGTGGAAGGGATTTGGCCTCACCTCCTACTGTCTAAATTATCTTTCTTTATAAGCCACTTTCTGTTTGTGTCCTACTCTAATGAAACTCTTACATGCTTGCACAAGGAATGTAGGACAGATAAGAGCTTAGATGTGAAAGCAGAATAAAGAAACACCCATTCAGATCAGTGGGTTCAGATTAAAAACAAAACCTCACTCACAAAACAAACTGCCTTGCTGACATAATTTTTAGAGAGTTAGTCAAGGAAGATTAGCACAGAACTGTTTAGACCATACCTGTACTGTTCATCCTTTAGGACTTACATCTCCTTTCCCAGATATGAGAAGGCAGGAAAGAATTTGTGACATTCAGAGAAAAATTGTGTGCAATTTATATATCATAAAGATGTACAAATGTTCTCAAGTTGATTCTACCTTTTTTTTTTTTTTTTTCTGAAATAATGTGTGACATAAAGAGAATTAAGTGCCGATCTTGCTGGGCAGTCACTTAGGGCAATAAGTAAACAACCTGGCAGCACCACACAGCTCTGCTTTTGAATCCTGCCCTATGAGCAGCCTGATGAGCTCATGCTGATTGCTTTTCACACCTCAAAGCTAAATCTCAGCAGTCTGGGTCAGTTCCTGGGTCAGACACATCCAGAAGCACCTCAGGATCGTGGTGCTGAGACACAGTGGCTGCCCTGCTGTTGCTAGAGCTGCTTGCTGCTAGTCAGAAGGACTTTTTGCCACTTTCAGCCTGGTTCCAGCTCTGCTTGCCAATTTTCTCCAGGGTCTCTCCTGAAAATATAAAAAATAAAAATCTGTTCTCCAATGATGTCCCCTCTGGGTGAGGAGGAAGAGCTGGAATTTCATGCCCAAGTTTCCAGGCTCCCCTTGAATTCTCTGCTCTTGATGGATAGGAAGAGGGTTTCTCTGTAAACATTTTTTTGCTCTGCAGGTGACAGAAGAAATCTCAGCAAGCTGGACAGACTTGCTCCTTGTAGAGCTCCAGCCCTGGGAGAGGAGGGGATGCTAGCATCACTGTTCTCAGGGGTATGGCTCAGAAAGGAGGAAGAAATTTCTTTTCAAGAGCCCAGACATTTACCCTGAGAGACTGAAAAGCATTGCATTGTACTGGGTCCTTTTTGCAGGCCTGGAAGAAGCACAGAAAGGCCTTGGGAACCTAGTATACCCACTGAACAGAAAAACTTGCTCTGCTTAAAATCAGGAATTTTGATAACACAAACACACCCCAATGGAAAAATTCCTAGGAAAACACCACTACTATTTCCAGAGCATAAATGCAATATTTAAAACACCTGCTGTTACTTATTCCAGAAAATATGTGGATCATGTATTTATTTGAGATAAAGTCCAAGTCATCCTCAGTCCTTGCAGATCCTTTCCTTCTTGTAAAATAATAGCAGGGAGAGGTGAAAACTTTAAAAAATACTCTTGCACTGGAGATAATAGCAACAAATTTCCACAATGACATAAACCTTCAGCTTCTTATATTTAGGCATTAAGGTTCTTTAGATTAATGGACATCAGGGACAAACATTTGATAAACCATTCTGCACACATTGTGCCCTATTCTAGGTGTGAGTGTGTCCTACCCTGCAGCAATTTGAGATGTCAAGCCTATCTGTCAAGGCAGAAAAGAACAGAGATAAATGGTCACCCTGCCTCACAGCTGTACTTACTGCAAACCAAGCACAAGCCTTGTATTTAGAGCCCTAGCATTAGAATCTGTTACAATGCACCTCCAAATGAAAATTTCCCTAATTAAAACAAAAAGTGACAGAATTTCTTCAGCTACTTGTATAACATTTTTGCAGAAGACAGAATTTGAGGGAGATTGGATTCATCTCAGCAAGGCGTGCTGCACAATGAATTGTCTGATGCTTCCCCAGTACATTTTACCAATTTGATCACCAGTAGTAAATTGAGTGAACTTTTGGATTTCAATGCATGAGACTTCTCATGCGTCAGGATGAGATAATTCTGTGACTTGGATGATTACTTCTGAAGGCAAAAGGCCAAAGTTTCCTCCTTGAACTTTACATATGAATTGATCAGTTCAATGTCTTTACATAGTTTTAGGTACCTCCCAGCTTTGCCTAGCTACATCAAGGGAATAGAGTGGTAAAAAGCCATTTTCTTTCTACTTGCAGAACACATTAGCATTTGAGAGGGAAAAATCTATAAAGAACCCTATAAAAATATTCAGAAAATGCATTAATCCCAGATATTTTGTTCATAGTTCCTTGCAGAGCTATCAGAGTGTCTAGGTTATTGACCTATAATCCATTAATAGGATTTTTAAGAGTTCTATTATGGTTACTCTTCATGAGATGAGTGAACAGATGGATAGGATGGTCACCCCCTTGCTATAACCTTTGCCTAACAAAGCTGATTAATTCAGTCTTTCTAGTTGATAAGGCATCAACTGTAGCTTTGTCTACAGATAATTAACTAAGATACAAGCCAGAGGAGTCAGAGGAGGTGAACAGCAATGTGAACTCTCCAGGCTAAACTCAAGAGACTGGGGTCTAGAAACAGAGGTGAGGTAAATGATGCTGTAAAGTATGTCAGCAGCCACCACTGTGTCAACCCAAGCTTTTGTGAGCAGAGGCAAGACAGAACTCAGCAGATGAGCAGGTGGTGGGTGATGTCAGGCACCATGAGCTCTTGCTGGAGCTCTGACAGGCACCACACCTGCAGCCCAGCACCTCATTCACTGCTTGCTACACTTACCTGCCCAAAACCTTGGAACCACCTGAAGATAGTCCACCTGCATTAGGCAGCACTGGAGGTGGCATAGAGCAACGCCCCAGCCCTGCACAGGGACATTTCCAGAGCAGGCAGAGGGGCACAGGGAACAGTGCTATAGCTGCTGATGCCCTGCATCAGGGAGACATGGCTCTCTCTCTTCCTTTTTGCTTTTGTTTGGCTGTTTGGAGCATTTCCACAGGCCTGTGCTGGACCAGAGGCTAGCAGTTCTCTGCCTTGCCTCATTAGACATGAGCAGTAGGGGTTGCAGCCATCTACCACACTTAAGACATTCAAAAGCACCCAGACACATAATTGACTTTTCAGCTCCTTTCAACCCCAAAGCAAGCTAGCTACAGTCAACAAAGATGAATAAAGAAAGAATTCAGGCCTGGTAAATAACCTGAAGTAGAGCAGCTGCAATGGGAAGGGAAGCAGCCAAGTGAATTAAGTCTCCCATATTCGTTGCTTAGCCTTGCTTTTCTCTCTCTGACCTATAGTTGAATACAGCCTTTTAGCACTGCTCCTTGTGGCTTGCAGCTGCAGCATGCCAAGGCTGTCAGGAGCCTTGTAACACTCCTCTGGTCTCTAGCAGGGAATTTGCAGTACCAAGGCAGGTACACCATGGTGCTGCCCCTTTCACCTTCTCCTCTAAAGGCACATCTGCCTTCCTTGGCACCCTCCCAGCTCAGCCCTGAGACCACTCCAGCACACACCACTGCCTTCATGCTTGTAAAGCAGGTGTCCTAATAAAGTACCTTAGGAGCCAGACTCAGCCACCAATTTGCAGCAAGGGGCTTGACATAAATACAGGTTAGCTGGCCCACTGCTTCACCTTGCAGTGGGGAGCAGGAAAACACAGCCCATACCTTGCTGGGAAAGTGGTGGGCAAACTGTTTTTCACATCTTCAGTTTAGAACTAATACTTTCAAATGTTGCATCTTATGAGTTGCTGTGCAGAGATTTTCATTATGTTTCTAAATGGAAGAAAAATTAAACTCACTGTTCCAGAGCCCCAGCTTTTTTTTTTTTTTTCCCCAAGAGCATAGGCTCAAATACTATCAACACTGAACTAGGAGGTTGTGCAAAAGTTTTGGGAGATTTTCACACTTATATACCAAATTTTGATGTACTAACTCTTAATCGAGATGTGGAATAGTACTATAGCTTCCCAAATATCTGTTTAGGGATTGCAGAATTTTGCATTGGGCAACTCCCAGAAATATCTCAGTGTTAAGACAATCCAGTTCTAACCCCATCTCACACTCATGCCTCACCAGAGAGCACAAACAGGCAGCCCTCTTACAGGCTAGTTACCAACCTGAAGGCTCCTCTGGGCTGGTGTCATGTTGGGGCTGGCTCACTGGAAACAATGAATTTTGCTTCAGCTTCTATCCAAAGGTTAATTTAATGTATTTTATACTCTTCCTATTTAAGGTAAACTACATATGCAGCCCTTAACAGAGAACAGAAACCAAGACCAGATATGCTTTGAGCCATGGTCAAACTGACACATTGCTCCCCTAAGAAACTATGATTTACCCTCTTTATTAGCTTGTTTTTTAGATAATTTTCCTAGAATTTGAAAGACTTAACTTTAATGCCATGTGGGCAGAGAATAAACTGAACTCAGGTTTATCTTGTGCTAGATGAGCACTTTGATCACCTAAATAATAAAGTGACAGTGACACTAGTACAGGCATGATGCTTTACAGTAAGGTACAGATAGCAATGGAATCCTGTCTTAGCCAAATTTAAAATTCCATACAACTACATACAAACTTACACTCAGGACTGCATATAGACCTAATTTCAATAGAGAGACTTGGAAGGAACATGCACAGTTAAGTATTCTAACCAGTCATTTATGAATGTTTAATGCATTTCTGTCTAGCACGGGTGTATTTGCTCTCTTTACTCAAATGAGCAGTGCCACCAGAGAGGCTGTTCATGTGAGCACAACAGCATGATTTAGCTCTGTCTGATTTCTAAAACTCGTAGTAATCAGGATACAAGCTTCAAAATCAGGGCTGACTTGGATATTTATTAGCACAATTACGTCTGCAACCCCTCCTAGACTGAACACAATTTTGGTAGCAATTTTCAAATCATTAGCACACTCCTTTAGTAGCATCTTATCTCAGCTATTAGACAGGCTGTACTTAAATTGAAGTCATTAGCAAACACTCCATTACTGTATTGTTTTGCAGTATGCATTTAGTATATTGGTTTATTTTATAAAGTAAATATCCTCTGCATATGAAACAAATCAAAATATATCTATAACACATAATTATAAAGCTACTTAATTTTGCAATGTGTAAAAAGTATTTTCAACTTTTATGTGAAATGGCTTCTAAATAATAGAATTCATGGTACATGATTAATTATAGCAATCATCTATCTGTGCTAAAATATGACAGTTTAATCTTCTAAATCGCATCAGGAATGAAACAATTCTGAATCCAAGATATCCTTTTATGGGTTCTAAGTACAGCTCATAAATTACTGTGGCTTTTAAATCTCATCTATATTTCTGCAGAAGAGAGGCAAGACAATACTATGTTCAAGTCTGCAGTCTTCTTGAAGTAAAATTCTTGTTCATTAAAGTATTTTAGAGGTGTTTTCATAACAACAGTGCCATATAGCTAACTTCCCCTGGAAGAACAAATTCAGGCTAGGTAATTTTTACCTTTGAGGGTTTTTGAGACAAGATCCCTTGGGTGGTACCTCTGCTGTATGGCGCAGGTGAAATCTCTATTCAGAAACTCCTGTGAGATAAATTGCAGGTATTTAGTTCCTTCCTTTTTTTAAGAAGCATTAAAAGCTTATATAGAATCAAGATTCTCTTGCCTCATAAATGGCCTGAGGTGTGACTTTCTCTGTGGTTCACAGCTGCTTACAGCTGCCCTGGGCCAAACTGGGGGAGCCCACCTGTGACTGAGGTAGCTCTGTAGCTAATTCAGGGTCTCCTGTCCCCATGCACAGGACACTGTGTCAGGATGTGCTCTCTAAATCACCTGCAGGCCACTTGGGTCATCAGTGGGACTCAGGGAAGCTTGCAAAGACTATTGCTCAGAGAGCACCACACAATAGAAACAAGCATAATAATTTGGTGCTTTCATTTGGGAAGAATAGTTAGCTCAAACCTACCCCACTAGAATGTAGATTGTTCATCTAGTTTTAAGATAATTGTGCTGAATAATGTCTAGATTAATTTAATCTGGTGGCACAAGGCAGAGCAGCATCATAACGTAGCTGAGGTGCTACATTACCATAGTTCAGTGGTAATAAAGACCTGGAGTTTCTCAGTAACTCATAAGGAAGAGAAGAGAAGAAACAAGAAGCTATATCACTGTGTGTGCATTTCTTCAGCTTTTCTGTTCTGCAAGGCTGGTGGCAGGGGAGCAAGTTCAGCACAGGTGCTTTTCCTGAAGGTCTATTCTGCCATCTTCATTTTGAAACCTTTGCCAATGCCAACTGCTCCTGAGGAAAGGACTTGTTTAAAGGCCAAACTATGGCAAATCTCCTTTCCTTTTATTAATCTTTTCCTTGGTTTATCACCAGAACAGCCACAGTATTCCATGTTGCTGAGAGTAGGCAAGGGGAAAGGTATCAGTAAAAAGGATTAGTGAAGTTCCAAAACAAATAGCATGAAGAGTAAAAATTATGGACAAGTTCTAACATTTGCAGAAGGTGTTTAACCAAGTGAGCCACTGCCTTTTTTCTTGACCCTTACTATAAATATATATCACCAATGTGAAAAAAAATTCTCTGTACAAGTATTTGGTTGTAAAAGTGATCAGAAATGTGCTGTCATAGCAGAAATTCTTATCAGTATGATGCAAAGGAAGTGCTCAGTAAAACCTTGTTGTATAGTTCCTGGAGCCCTAAGAGCACTACTGTCTCATGCAATAAGACAAGGAATGACTCTGCATCTGCCTTTCAGAACATCTTTCTACCATCAAACTGATCTTTTTCCAAATTATTTTAATGCACATGTCAGGCTTAGCAAGATACAGGCTGAAACCTGTGATTGGATGCACAATTTTCACAATACAAATAAAATTAAGTTCCTTTTCAGCTTTTTAAGCTGAAATGATGCTTAGATGTCATACATGTATTTCCTGTTCTCTTCTCCAAGGTCAGAAAAATTAATAGCTTAGTGTGTAAATTGGCCAACAAGCAAATCCTCTCCTGAGTTTTCAGTAAAAGAATTCCTCTTCTGTTTATCAGACTGCCTGAAGGTAATTTGCCCAACATAAGAGAAAAAGGGGATTTTTGTTTTGTTAAAAAATGTTTTTTAAAGAAATCTGATTTTGCTTCATGAGAGGCTTTCAATGAGAATAACATATTCAAAAACAACACTCACTTTAGAGTTTTCATTTGGCTGTGTACTTTCATTTCTTTCAGCAATCTCCTCAAAGTTGTCCCTGATTTGAAAGCAAATACAGGGGAAGAGGAGACTGTAAAACATGGGAGAGACAAAGTGAGGCCTTGAGATGAAAAATAGCTGCAAAAAGCTTTTCTTTTCTTTTCTTTCTATTTTTTTTTAATCCAACTGCATTGCTATTGCCTAAGAACTTCATGAGAAAATAGAGTAGCTCAGTAATACAATACACTATAATGTTAGGTGCCCAAACACATTATCCAACATTGCTACACATAGGGATATCCTCTGAGAAGGAGTTGGTTATTATGTGTTCTAACTTTTAAGAATTTTTTCTCTATACCCCTGTATATCAAACCTTCAATTAGTTTCACCTTTCATGTCGTAATCTGCTTTGACATAAACTCTTGACAATCTTTATTTATTCCTCATTTCAATGCTCAATATCCACTTGCCTCTGTTGAGGGCACCTTCATGAGGTCTCAACAGCAGCAGGGGAAAAACAACTGGTGAACCACAGGGAAACATAATTTAGGAGCAGGTCATCCTCTGGACAGGCTCTGCTTCTCAATCCCATGTTGGCAGCTCCCAGCATACTCCCACAAGCAAGATTTTGTATTGAAACAGATTCTTAACTCAGCCTTTCTCAAAACAACTGAAAGTTGATGGGCTTGATTCAGGAATTCAAACTCTCTGAATTAATACCAATAGATTTCTACCCTTTTTTAAAACAGCTCTAGCCAATAGATTTGGGAAATCCCTGCAAGAAAGATGTGGAAACCCGTCACAGCTTCCATCCCTTTAGGTATTTCCTGATTTTTCATTGCTGTTTCCACCTCTCATCGTTTTGAGAGATCAATATTCTTCTTCACATTATAATGTCTGAACATTTATGCATGGCTAGAGTGGCTCCCTTTATATATTGCCCTAAAGACAAAATATCAGCTATCATAGTTTTTCCTAGCTTAATCAGATATACATCTCTTTAGTGTATTAGATACAATAACAGCATGATAAATATCTACAATTTATATGGATATTTATATATGGAAAAACCATATGACTGATTTAATCATTAATGAGCCATCACATAAGAACTTACTAAGGTTTTTTAATAACTTCAGTACATTCTCAGTTTATCACATTTTTAATACCAATGAATAGTGATCCATATATTTACTAAATAAATGACATGCTCTATATTCCTCATAATGCTACTTCATGAGACTTCATTTTTCTTACTCCTCTTTTTGAATTATCTTCTAACGTCACTATTTTCTTTCCTTATTTGGAATCCCTTCATCTTTTCTACAGTATGCCAAATATTGCTTATAATTGTGTAAAATTCACAATTAGATATTTTAGAAATTATACAATATACATTGCTTTAAGAACTGCATATTTTTTTATCCAAAGGATCTGGTATTTCCACCAAAGTGAAACCTGGGACCAGCCAGCCCAATAATATGACCAGGGGAAAAGCATGTTTCTCAGGTGGGCATTGGTGTCTTTGGCATGATAGGTCTAAACATAGTGAATGCAAAGAAAATTTTCTGTGTAATGGAAAGCAGACACCTACTCAAATGCAACTATGGTCCTATCAATTTTAAGGCCAGGTGAGATTCCAGAGTAATGTAAACCATTTAAACAATAAATTGTCATCTATAACTTGATCTAAAAAAGAGATCCTTGGGACTTGCAGATATGACAGGACTGAGGTGGCAAACTCACCAGCAGGATTTCTGGTGTGCATGACTGCAGTTTCAATATCTATCACCAATAAATCATTCAATTTTCCCTCCCTCTGCCTTCCATTCAAATTTACACAGTTCACATGCATGGAATATGACATGGCAGGAGTTGCTGTTGACAAATGACTCCCCAGGAGAACTGTCTGAAGCACAGTTTGCACTGATGATCAATAGCAACTGCCAGTGTTTTGGTGCTGCTCAGTTTCCCATTCACACGGAGCAGAATCACAACCAAGAACTTTAATCCACACACACTCCCAGACTTATCCTGGAATGAAGGTACTCAAACCATCACAGCAAAACCAGGATCCTAACAGCTCCAGCACACCCAAACTGCCCAAAGATGACAAATCTTCTAACTGTGCCACCAGCCATTAGGAATGAGTCAGGTTTCCACAAAGTTCTGCCTTGCAGTAATCAGAGATTTTTCAAACCAAAACCAAAACCACAACCAACCCAAGAAAACAAACAAAGTAACCATGAAAAACAAACCACAAAAAAAACCCACAAACAAACAAAAAACCCCCAAAACACAACAACAACAACACAACAAAAAACCCAAAAGGGGGAAAGAAAGAAAAAAAAGGTAAAAAGGCACAAAACCATTTTCTTACAAAAATTGAGTTTTTTGTCAGACAGGAATAGTTTTAATGACACAGGTGTTGATGTTTCCACACCTAAGGATCAGATGCATGATATCACTCACAGAGAACAAGTGCTTGCAAGACTTTTGTGTTCTGCATTTGCAAAAGACATCATTGAGGGAAAAGTCATTATCACAGACTGAAGCAGAGATACATATTAACATTATTGACAGATCACTATTGAGTGATCTGTTTTCTTTAACCCCAGATTTATCTCCTTGGTGTCTGCAACCATAAGAACCTGAAGATTAGCAATTTACAGGAATTGTCAGATGGAAAGACAGGATGAAATGATGTGGTGTGTTTTCATACAAAAATCAAATTCAAAATCAACCAACCAAAAAAAAAAAAAAACCAACAAAAAAAACCCCACCTCACAATGGAGAGCGGTTTTTATTTTGTTGGGTTTTTTTAATCTTTAATCTGAAATGTTGCATATTGCCTTGAGATTTGAATCATTCTGTAGGTGCTATTCCAAAAAAGCAGTGTCCCTGGAGAATGAATAGCATATGATAACTAGAATAACTCTTCACAAGTCCCATGAGTCTCTGTAATTAATATGTTAAACTGCACTTAAAGGGAATAAAGTATCATTATACACAGAATAAATCATTTCAAATTACTGAATTGTCTGTACAATTACTCAGATAATTATCTAAATTTTATTAATAAAAGGTTTTATTAATAAAAGGTTTCATTAACTACCACTTACTCTGGGTAGAACTAACTCATCGAGCTTTTACTCTCAAATACATGCACAATGCAAAATACAACATAAATGTTATAGACTTTAAAAGAAACAAAACAGAACTAAATTATATGCTGAGCTGAGCTCATTTTGAGACCATATTTTTGTTATATAGGGTGCTTTCCTAAACTGAGCTAACTAGAGGCAGATACTGCAACATAAAGCATAAGAAAGGAACTGAACATTTACCAAAGCATAGGCAGCCAAGTTGAATCTTAGGCTTAAGATGCAGGGTTGAAATTGAGGAAAATTGACCTGAGACACATTCAAACAAAATTTTATGCACCAGCTTGCCTATATGTAAAGGGAGAACCTTCCTTCAGCAAATTTAGAGCTTATCTAAGCTATTGCATGGTAGTGGACAGTTTGAGTCTAATTCAGGGGTAAGATGTACTAAAATTTAGATGAATTAAATTTGATGACAAAGTGGCATCACTGAAAAAAGACCAGTGTTTAAGCAAGGTCCTCCTTAGCAGCATGGCTGATCACACACATGCCACTGCTCTGAGGGCAAAGAAACCTGAAGGTCTTGCTCTTTCTAGAGCTGAGGCACACCAGATGCAGATATGTGACCCAAAGGGGATGACTTTATCTCTAGAGCCATGGCTTAAACAGCCTTACACTAAATAAAACTGCTGTATGATCTCATTATCAGTAAGATGTAAAACGTTTGGGAATTTTGCTTTCTTTCATTTTAAATCAAGTCAGTAATGACTTTGTCACTGCTATAACCTGCTGCACATGCAGGACTCATGCATGCATTTGATATCCTGCTGTGGCCCCAGGTTCAGCCTCATAATCCAGCCACCACACATCAGCTGAACTCCAGTAACTGCTGCCAGCCCTCAGCAGATGCAAATTGAAATGACTGAGGTACAAAGTCATATTACCTTTAATTTGAAGCAGACTAAAAGCCTGTACATGGACAGCTATAATGCACCCATTCTGCAGCTACCTCAGCCATAATTCAAGCACATGTCTAAAACCTTAATCATTATGGTACATGAAGAGACATGTAATGTTTCATACTCAGACTCCCTCGCCATTTATAAGTTGCACATTCACATTTTTCCTCCCACAAATCTCACCCTTGATCACATGGTTTTTCAAGAATTAGGCACACAATATTTTTTCTGTTTGTTTCTTTGTTTTCTGGCTCTGGGTACCTACCAACTCCTAAACTTTACGTATTAACTGTTTCCTTCTGATACATCTCAACCTCATCTGCACAACTCATAAATGTATTCTGTATTCTAGGGCTGTACTCTAAATATACTCTAAGCCCTTTGACTTCTGAGAGCACTCCATTCCAGATGGTGTTAACTTGAAAGCTCTTGCACTTGTATCAGATATTTGGGTTGGGATATCTGGAGTGGAAATTCCTCACCCTTTCCAACTAAAGTTGTTCCACTTCACATGAAACCCTACCTGTCTTTGTAGCCAGGAGGAAGGTGACTGAGTGTCCTTTCCACTGGGTTTGCTATGCAGTGTGGGACCTACTATCAATATGCAAACACAGACTTTGTCAAAATGCATGTAAAAGATTTCTTCTCCCTTCTTTTGAGATTTGTATGTGCCTACACTTCCAAAGAGAGAACTGGGCATCTTTGATTTTGTGAATAAGTTTTGTTTCATAAGTTTTTATGTTACTTTTTAATTCTATATGAACAGAGATACTATTGAGGATCAAATGCAGAATCATAGTTCATTAACAGTGTAGGAAAGGCTGCATTCAGTGGATAGACCTTCACCTCAAACTATTACAGCAATTTGGACATTTTTTTCCTAACTAGCTTGTGGTTCCAGGGGTTTGGTTTGAATATTTTTGGTAATCTGCTGAAGAAAACAACAGGCCTAGAAAATTTCAACCTGATCAAGGTATTGACAATTGAAAGCAACATATTATAAAAAGCACTGAGCAACTTTGACTTCAAGAATCACAACTTCAGATGAATAAAGTTATGTGTGGACTTACACAATGTCTTCCAACCTTAGATTTGAAACTGCCTTATAGTAGAGAAATATCAGAAACACTAGTTTTACTTCAGCTAGAAAAATTGGCCAAGTCAGGACAGACTTGGCTGCCATACAAATTCCAATTCAAAATATGACCTCAGAAAAATATTGCTAATCACTGGGATCCTGCTCCTGCTCTCAGGAAGGGAAGCATGGCAGGTATGAGTATCCCCTCTGAACCAGTAATGACTGGAAACAAATGTGGATCCTTAAACACACAAGCAGAACTTCATACCTTGCAGACAAATCTCTAAGTCCTGGTGACTGAACAGGGGACTAGCATCTCTTCTTTCCACAGTATGGGAAAATAAAAGAGTCACATCTTAATTTTTGTGAGGTTATAACCCCCAGTTTTCCACATTCAAAGGTATTTCTCTGTCTTGAGAAGCACAAGAGCTGGAGATGGATTATAGAAAGTCATGCCTAGCAAGAAGTTTTGTGAATAGCAAGCAGTGTGTACAATCCTAACTGTTAATGAACCTATCACAGCTCAAAATGCATGCCTGGAGGTCACAGAAGACCATGTAAATATTTTGCTATGTGTTAGAAAATCCATTACTGATGCAGGCTCATGGAAAGAATTTTTGGAACTGAAATTTTACCATGGCAGTGTAATTCTTAGAGCTATGTCCTCTGGATTCTATAGCCCTGGATGCTGTCCACAGCTGGGAGGGAGGACACACAGACCCCTCTGAGGGCAGCTGTCAAAGCAGTTTGTCTCAAACCAGGGTTCCCTCACTCAGCATGCCCAGGGATTTCTGCCATTGAAGTGTGTTAGTCCAAGACACTGAAGGTCTCACTTCACCCCTGTGCTTGCTATCCAGCTCCACCAAACTTGTGGCTGAGGAGAAGTGGTACAGAACAGCCTGTAAGCCTGTAAGCACCCTCATGAGCTGTTTTTCAGTGGAGAGAACTGTGCAGCTATGTTGACAATAAGGCTGTTTTGTCTGTGCCATTAATGACAAGAGGTGCAATCAGGCAGTGCATTTGTTCATGGTATCAAGATGACGATGGCAATTGGCCTCCAACCTACCTGCTTGTCCCTGAAGTGTCCCCAGAGCTGCTGCATGAGTTTGTCTTCTTGTCCCTAGGTCAGCAGAAAGCTGAGCATGGTCACCTGAACAAAAACACCCACCACTTTGCCCAGCTTCCCACACTCCAGAAAATGCTGGTGGTGGAAGGGTTAAGAGCCTCTCTGACTAATCGTGTTGAGCTCTTCAGTACCACCATTGTGAGGTGTATAAAAGTGTTTTTCAAGATTATATATCTCCATAGGTTATACTGTCATTATAAGGAACTGCATTTACACAGCAGGGAATTTAAGTTGGAAATGTGACACTTGTAGCAAAAATGTGAACTGGAACAAAAATTACCCAGGGAAGAAGCACCTTAAACCTTTCATTTCAAAGAATCTGCACTAAGCCTGAAGAGAGCAAATAATGAGCAATGAAAGGCGTCTTTGTTATGCCGTGATTTCAAAGCTCTGCCAAAATGTCAAATAATCCATTTAATCAATCAGAAAATTAAAGAATGTGGTAAATTCCCAAGGTAGCTTGACGTTTTAGCTCTGCCAAGTAATTCAGCTACTGCATAAAGCTTATGTCACAATAGTAATTACTTAATAAGACATTTTTGTCTAACCATGTTGATGTAAAAATACAGTTTAGTTTTCAAATTATTTGCAGCTGTCTTCCTACTTGGATCAAGCATGCAATACCTCTGATGTTTACATTTGTTGCTTCAAGCACTGATTTAATTCAATTTTTATCACAATATATCCTTCAAAAATTTCCCATTATCTCAACACAGAAAGAAATTGATCTCTTAAAATAGGAGTTCATGAGGTCATGTAAGAAAAAGGAGATACTACCTGTTGTTTCACATACAAGACCCATTGCACACTTCAGACACCACTGGCAGAACTCCTATGATTTCAAACACAGATTTTTTTTATCATGTTTACATTTTGAATTCGGTTATTTATCTCAGGACAAAGTTGAACAATCTTGGGAATCCTGGCTTATCATGAATTAAATTCTGGGAATGCGAAAAAGTCTACACTGAACATTTTTTATACTCTAGGTAATTTATTTTCTATTGCTCTCAAAGGAAAAATTTGATAGGCTTGCTACAAATGTAGGTTTTTTTCTTCTAATAAGACAAATAAAATTAAAGATCCATTTTGTTAATGTGAAATTAAATACAAAAGTTTTAAAAAGGCAAAAAGTTCAATGAGCACTTAAATTCATTGTCATTTTAGAAAATTTGAGTATAATAATATGTCTGCCAAAACAATACTGCTCAATAAAAGTGAAATAAAATTGCATTTTATTTATGAGAATAAAAAGACATTAAATTTAATGTCTTAATTTTAAATCAAATTGTTTGAGGTATGGTTTATTACCTACACTTTTGCATATTTCAGACATTTCTTATGAGCTCTACCTTGTGCCAGTGGCAAAAATTACATCCTATATCTACCCATAACTACATGGACAATACCTGTTTTTCGTTTTTATCTTATAAAATTTGAAATGCTGACATGAAAGAATCATAAACTCTGCCAAATATATACCTACAGTCCAGGTTTTAAAGAAAAAAATTCCCTCAGAGCAGCAAACAAAGCCTGACCTGTGCTCATGCCAGCAGGTGGTGAGTGTCTTTGTGATCCTGGAGCCTATTAGTATGGTTTCCTTCAGTGGCTGGATGAATAGGGACCTTCCTTTCAGAAGCCACAGTGAGTTTCACAAAAGCTTCTCTGCAGAGGAGGGCTGGAATGAATCCAGCCATGCAGCTTTCACTGCCCCCCGATCCTTTCTTTGGCTCCCCATCTCCACTGCCCACCTACCTCTCCCTGTGCCCCTGCATTTTGTTTCCTGGTCTGCTCTTATTTGCCAATGGAAAACTACAATGAAGACAGAAAAATATCCCACAGAAATGCATTGAAATGGACCATAAGTGGGGAGCTCCCCAGCATGACCAGACCTGCACTCACAGAAAATTCTGCACAAAATTAAAGAACTCTGGCCAGAGATTAAGCACCAAATTTGTATCACCTCTGAGTACCACCAGCCTCCAGATTTTATTAGACCTGAGCATCTCTGCATACCTACACTTACAATTTTCAGATACACAAGTGCTTCCAGTGCTGAAATACCAAGAAGACATCCTCCCTATTGTATTTTCTTGTGGAGGTAGGAAAAATTACCATAAACACTAGGAAGCATAAGTGAAATTACAATAAAAAACCTATTTGTCCCAAATAGGGGTCAAACCCTTTTTCTGCAATGATTCTTGGAACTTCCCTGCCTGCTGATGTTCTAAAAGTAACCAAGTTAACTCATTCAAAATATCACATAGGATTGACCAAATCTATTGAAAACTTAGGTTGAGCTAAAGTGTTTAATTTCAAAGTTGAAAAAACATCCTCTCAAAAAATTTAGCTGGCCTAGTAGATAATTAGGAACAAGGACTCCAAGTTCTACCCAGAAGTATGGGCAATAAAATAAAAAGAGAACAATTTGTAAGTATGTGATGTGTAATATCTCTGAGTAAATCATACTGATCTGGAAAAAGATGGGCACAATTCTGGCCATAGGTGTCTTTTTCCATGGAAAGAGAGAGTTTTATTCTAGCAGTAACTGTCATAAATTAGAAAACCAGAAACCAACTTATCTAAGATTTGCCAGAAGTTCTGGGAGATAGCCTGTAATTAAAAAAAATTGTAATTTAAAAGCATGTATGGGAGAGGACTGAAAAATAAATAGTTTATAATATTTTTTTAAGAAATCAAGAAAAACTAAGAAAATTAGAAAAGACAATAACGTAAAGGTAGTAAAGCAGCAGGTTGACAAAGCACCTTTTAAAGTAGCAATTCAAACAACACCAAAAACTATAATCAGAAACCTTTTTCTTTTTCCTCTCCCTCTCTATATAAATACTTCCACCCCTTAACTCCACAAAATGACATAGCATCTTCAAATTTTGTCTCATGATGCCATACCTGATTTTTTCAAAACCCACCATGGGGTTGTGGATTAGCAGTGACTGATGCTGACATCAGCACCACAATGATAGTGCTGGCAGAACAGGTAAGTGCCAGCCTCCAGAAACAGCCTTTCCAATTTTATTCCTGTAAAGGAATTGCAAACCTCTCTCCTCCCTTCAGTGGCACAGCCTTCCCAACAATTAACAAAGACTTTCTTACATCCAGATCAAATTGCTGTAATTTATTCTCCATGATGTTGCCCTTGAAGACTGTTCTAAAGCACTAGCTCCAGCAGAAAACCACAGCTCTTGATTTTATACTCCAGGCTGTGGAAACACATTACACTTGCTTTCAGATACTTGCCCCCTTTACAGGTGACACTCAAGCTGTTTGCATAATTCAAGACAGACTTAGAAAAACCTGCTTGGATCTGGGATTCCCAGGATGCAGCTTCCTTCTCCTGAGAGCTGGGATGTCCACTACCTCATACTGTATTTTGAAGGTATATGTAAAACATTGTCTTGCTCTTGTCTAAGGCTGTTAATTTATTAAGAACACACATAATATGGACATTTACAATATATTTGACAAAGAGGTAACTTTAACATTTCATCTTTTTGACAAGACCTTGCTTTTTTTCTGACAACTGACTACATTTTAAACATACACACTTTTTACTCAATTTGACACTGACAAGAAAAATACTCTCTTTGCCATCATGGCAAGGTGTCACTTAAAACCTGATTGTCAAGGTCTTACAATGCATAATTCAAAGAAATAAATCTGAAGTCATATTTCAGGATTTATAAGAAAGAATATGTCTTGCTCAGAAAAAAAAAATAAAAAATTAATAGATCAGCTCCACCCTGGAGGCAGAGGGAAAGGAAAATAATTAGGGTATAAATACTAACATTTTTTCAGAAAATGAGAGACTAAAGAAGGTTATCTGCAACATCTACAGATGAACTACTACTAGAAAGAAAATATAATACCAAATCAGCACTTTCTTCTCCACTAAGACCTTAAGATGTGACTGCTCCAGGGCAGGTCATTGCTCATTAATTCCAGTGCTGAACACTCATGGGTACTTGGAGATGCTTCTGAAATAGTCAGTGGAGTTAGATCTGGAAACATGCCATGAAGAGTCATTGGAGCACATTTAGGCCATTCTAGTGCCCAATTTCCAAGAATGAACTCAACTCTGGTGTTATTTCAGAGTACTGTAACTTTTGACTCTTGAAATAATTTGGAAACAAAATACAGTGCTGAAAATATACTCTGCAGGCGGGATTGTAGACTACTTTTCAAAGTATAGTTTGCAGCAAAGATGAATTACATTTATCAACAGAGTAATTTAATTTGAATTCATCATTAAACTGGTAGAAATCGAGGAAAATAGCACAGAAGCCCATGTTTAAAGAACTTCATCTCAGGTTTGTGAAAAGTGACCACCAAAGTGGGTATTGAAAAGATGACGATTTTTATCTTAGCCAAATACAAAATTGAAAAATAAACACAGTTTATTCTCTTGCCTGTACACCCTGACTACTACTGGAAAAATGTTTGTTAATACATAAGGAGGAAAATAGTTTTTCTTCTAATAGGAGTCTGAAGATAATGTGTTTTATAGGGTTTTATACATCTTTCATATGGCACCACTGAAGTAAACCAGTGTCTATCTTTTCTAAGCCCAAGAATGAAATAATTTCCAATGTCTGTGAATTTGATCATGGTTAATTCCTCCATATGCTGTTTGATTTAAAGAAGAAATTAAAATTTATAATAAAATGGGAAATATACATCCTGCTTAATTATTGCTGGGGCTTTTTACCAGAAGATGACCTTAGCTACAATAAAGTCAGTATTTTTAGCAGAGACAAAAAAAATCACACCTAAGAGAAATAATAAAGGAGTCAAAGTACCAGAAAATCAATAATGTTTTATTGACATATGCTTCAGAGAAATATTACAACATAAAAATTGGAAATAGTTGCATCAGAATAAATAACATTCCCCAAAACATTCCCAAAGGAAATTGATACAAAAAAGCAAAGGAGATGGAGCAGTAAGGCAATATGTGGAATAGCAGCACTGTAAGGAATTTGTCAGAAATTGTTTTCTGAGCCCTACACTGTCAGCCTTCATCTCAGTTCCAGAGAGGAAAAGAACAAGAACTTTCAGAAAGATATGCAAGCAGAGAAAAAGAATTATTTTTTTAATCCCTGGATTACCTCTCAGATTTGCTCTTAAGCATGGAAATAAAGAGCCTGGAATTGCTAACAGGGTAGACCTTGCTTTGTTTGCTTCCTTATTTCCAAGCATTTAGGAATTCACTGGCATTTCTTTGTATTCATTTTGGCATGTGTTTATTAGCAATATTAAATTCTTAGCTAAGGGTTTCATATACAGTGTTATCTTTGGCAGAAAAGGAAAGATGTATGAACAATTTAAATACTGAACACTAATGTAAAGATGGATCATCTCGTTACAAACTTATTTCCTCTCATCAAACTACATGGGTGAAAGATGAAGAAACGAAATGCAAAAAACATGGTAGTCAAAGTGATGACACACTAAACCATCTTCCAATCATTCTCAATAACTCTACAACTACAGCATGCTATCCTGATGGCCCCATCTGAGTTGATGATTTTTCACAATGTATTTCATGGCTTCCATCCCTACATGAGACTTTATTACTATCACATAGGAATAAAAAGCCATAAAACACTAGAGTGAATTTATCTTGATCAGATGCAATACTTATTTTCTTCACATGATTTCACCACCATTCCAAAACTAACCAATGATTTCATGCTACATTACTGAACATTTTAAACTACATTTCAATGACAAGAAAGACACTGAAATGGTTACATCACAAATTAACAGAGCTTTAGCCTTTAAACACATTCCTACCTACGAGAATCAAGAAACAATCACAAGACACAACCATTTAATTCACTGATAAAAGACAGGACACCACAGAAAAATATCACTTCCACATACATCTTTCAAGACATAAAGAAAGACAAGAGACACAAAAGAAACTGGTAAGATAAACGCTATGAAAGCACCACTACCAGCATCTTTTTCCTAATTTTCCTTAGCAACTTCCTGGCATGCATTATAAAAAATCGGACTCCAGCACTGAGACATCTCTAAGACATCTGATCTTAATTGCAGAAACAGAACAAGATTCCCTACTTATGACACTAAAACAGCTACTGTCACAGAGCTCCTGTCAAATACAACCCTCTCATCCCTAGGACTTTTACCTTTCTGGCTATGACAAATTTACTATAGCTCCAAAGTCCGTATTTCTTCTAACAAAAGACCAAGTGAGACAAATTATAAAATATCCTGATTTTCTAATCCAGACTATAATACTGATGTCCTGGTCTGAACCCAGTTATTTATTAGTGTAATTACTATTCATCTTCTTATTACTACTAATTGGCCAAGTAGAAACAAAAGTCTCTCGGGTCATTGAAAAGTCAATACAATAATTTAACTGCCATTTGAAAATAATTTTGCTTGTGCACTTGCAAGCAAACTAGGCTGCATCAGAAGTGTCTCAAGCTAAAAGTCTATGTTTCAGCAAAAATATTTTACATCTTCCCAGCCATGTAAACCCACTAACATGGGACCAATAGTAGCTCTGATCTAGTCTTGACACTAGAACTCAAAATTAGCTCGGGTTTGATTTATATACTACTATCCTTTCTCACCTACCAAATCCTACTTCTTGCATAATATAATGTTGATAGCATAGAAAAGAGCGAGAAATCATTAAATGAAAGGAAGTGCATAAATAAATTCAATTATCATGCATAAAACATGCAAATGACTTAAAGACTGCATATGAAACTCTAGTTTATATTCATTAATCTCAGGTTGCACTTTTGAGGGAGAAAGAGACACTAATCAGATCCAGATTAATGCACTCCCAAACCTTCCCATTTGTTTTTAGGTGAGGGTTAAAATAGATATATTAAAATAAACACAGCTGCTCACCTCCCTCAACCCTGTTTCATCTGTGGAAGAAAGTGAAAACTAAAAATTATCACAGGCTTGAGAATCTGGGTCTTTCCTGAGCTAGTCAGGACTGCTGCTTAACCACTGACATTCTTTTTTCTCTTTTTTCTTTTTTTTAATGGAAAAAAACAACTAGTCCAAAACTGAGCTGGTGGCTTGACAGAGAGAGCAGGGTGGGAAGTGTTTGGGCTTGTCTAAATCATCCCCTCCTTGTCTCCCTTGCCTACCCTGAATAATGGTGCAGATGGATAATTTAAACTGTGTGCAGTCACTCCCTCAAGGGGCTCCATCCAAAGCTGGCACATTGCTGCTCCATTGTGTGGGAAAGGGGATTCACAACTGAGCTTATGCACTCTGGCTTTGCTCACCCAGCCAGTAGAAACACAACACAGATTAGGGCCAAACACCTTTAACCTGCCACCTGCTCCAGGTTTCACTGCCCAGGGAATCATCTGGCTATAAAAACAGCAACCCCCAGGCTTCCCTCCCCTCTCCTGCTGGGGCTGGGTGCTGGTCCCTGCCTAGGTGCACCCAGGGACAAGCCACTGAGGATGAGACCAGTACCCCAACAGTGAACAAAGGGGAAGTGGAATTTCTGGGCTGATCCTGCCCCAGGAGAAGCGTAAGCACATGGAGAAAAAAAAAAAAAATGCCCAGAAAGAAAAAAGAGTGGAAGGTCCCATTCCCATCCACTGGGAGAGGAAGGTTAAATAAAGCAAACAAAAAAGGTCACCAAACTAATTTCGTACTGAAACCAATGAATTTAGATTAGAGGCCCAAAGGGGAAAGGTTAGGATGTTATCAGTGACATAATTTCTCTTCCCTTTTGTTAAAATGATTGGATATTAAACCCCTCCAACACAATGGGACACATTTTCTGCAGGGTGGAGGGAAGCATTCCAAATCTTACATTTCTTTGATTAGTTTTTACATATTATCCTCCTGAAATACAGACATTACACCATGAAAGCACACAAAAACACATACATGTAGACTCAAACATATATTCACACATATAGTTTCAGACACAGATGACTTCTGCTGACAGCCTGATTCAAGAGAGCTTTTTATTAAGATTAATTTTGGCCTTTTTGCAGATGCTAAATTGATTACAATAAATAACAACAATAAGGCTGAAATCTGTCAACATCTTGACAAATATTCAGAGAGCTATTTAGTATACGCTTATAATATTCATTGCCCCTAAAAGAGAAAATGATCACACAGTAACCAAACCCTAAGTAAGAGCTAAAGATATTCACCTCATGAAGCCATTTCTCAACTAGCCCCTTGGCACTTGCTGAAATTATTCGCAGCACGAGCTCTACTTTTTCATTTTCTGCTGACTCCATGTGGGTAATTTCTCTCTTGTGATTAAAAGTGAGCTTGTCAATTCCTTCAAAGAATTTCCTTAGGTGTGGTTGGAGGTGGAGTGGATCCTTTGTCTCAAAAAGGATTCCTAAGAGATCATTGCTGCATCTAGGGAAAAAAAACCTGAAAAATGATTAAAAAATGAACTTTAAAAGTATTTATATAAACATATTTTACACCAACAGCAGCAGCAGACAGATGAAACGGACTGTTTACCTTGGAAAGAATAGTCTTTTCTTCGCCAGATAATCATTCAAGGCCTTCCTGAATGTCATCCAAAAGCGATTCTGCCTCCTTCAACTTATCCAGCATCTGGGGCTGCGAGATAACCCTCGTGGCATTGGTCTCCTTCACTGACTCCTTCGTTATTAGCCTCCTGGTGGGTGAGATAGAATACAGTGAATGTAATAACCATACTTCACACAACAGGCTCTCTCTCTCTTTTAAATTGAAAATCCCCTTATTACAAAACAAGGGGTGTTCTTTTTCTTCTACCTTTAAGTAGGACTGCCACATTCATTGCTTTTTACAAAAACGCAGCTGCTTTTTAAGCTACAGATAAATAGAATCTGCTAGGCAGTAATTCTGCTCAGTCTGAATGTATTATTTTCTAAGTCACTTTGGTGAGGCACTTTTTATTATGAACTGGACTGAACAGGGAAAGTCCTTTTCTCGACTAATTATGACTGTGCTTTGTTCTACACTATTAACTTACAATGCCAGATTGGTCAGCTTTTTTTTTTCTTCCTTGAACCAGTTCAACAAATTACATGCTTTTTCTGGGAAATTAGAGAGCTAATTATTAAGACTTTATAGACTAATTATGAAAATATAAATAACACTGAACAACAGTGTATCAATAACATTCACACAATCCCTTTGATATGTATAATGCAATCTCCTATTTTAACACCCCTGATGCACAGACAGGAGTTATTTTGACACAATCTACAGTAATTTCTTCTCAAAAAGATTTGTTGAACTAGGTATTTTCTAACTGAGGAAAAAGCAAAGCTGAAACACCATTTTTCATATAGCTATCCCTGGCATACTGTTGTTGTACTCCCTATTTATGGAAGTCAGGAAATACAGAGTGGAAAGGAAAGTAAACTATAAAGACATTAAACCAGGAAAACATCAGGACATCTGTTGTTTCCCACTATAAGACATAATGTAGTATGTTTGATTTGAAAGACAATTGTGTTTGTTTGCTTTTTTAATTATCTACTTTAAGGAATGGATTAGTTGGCAAAGAAAATTTTGATATTCCTCAGTAATAACAAAAACTAGAATATCATTCTGAGGTGTTGAGGCCTTCAGTAATTCATAATGCCTGGATGTGACAAAGTAAAATACAGCTACATTCCAAGTGGAAAACAACATATTTTGCTTCATGGTTGTCCACATAGACACTCCAAGAAATGAAATGTAAGCATTTAGATATCACAACATAGACCCTTTTGTGTAATAGATAGTGTGCTGAATGGAATTCAAACAAATAAATAAATAAATAAGAAAAATCCTTTCTCCTTAAAATTAATTTTCAATACTTTTGAGTTGAAAATCCTCAGCATGGTAGAAAAACCTGCCAGCATAACTGCTGCTGCTCAGCATTCAGGTTTGCAAGATACAAAGAATTCAGGAAATAAGAACTTGTTCCGTGAGAGAAAACTCACCATTTTAATATCCCAATTGCATTCAAAATTATTGCACTCCTATGTATTTCTGCCTGAAATATTATGGGGGATATATATTGTATATTTTTCAAGCACCTACTGTAAAAAAAAAAAAAAAAAAAAATATATATATATATGTGTGTGTGTGTGTGTGTGTGTGTGTAGCCAATAACAGTGACATTGCTTTGAGAAGCTAGAACTTGCTACTTTCATGAGGCATCTCTCACTTCTCACCTCTGATGCTTGGTAAACTATGGACCCTATTGTGTTGCTTGTCTCTGTATCTGGAGACCAACCTGAATGCTGGAGCATCAGGAGAAGCCTAATTCATGCAGACTGAAAAATGGTTAGTTCTACTAAAAAATAACTCTACATGTATCAGTGGAGCTTCCAAGATGAAAGTAAGTTAACATGTCCACACAAACATTTATTTAACTTTATTTTAATACCAAGCTGGGTGCTCATGTACACTCTAATATGTCCCTCCATATTATTTCTGAAACAAGGACAAGCTCTAGCATATTGCAAATTTAGGTATGTTATCTTTTGCACTAAACTAATAAAAGAATTTTGAAATGCTTATTCCTGCTTGATTAAAAATATAACTGGATCTGTCAATTTAGCAACATTTCTTTTCAGGAAGTGACAGTAAGGACACTGAAAAATAAAACCTGTGAATGTGAGAAGCGTTACCAGTGTGGGGTACTGCTTTACCTAAATTAATTTCAGAATTAGATATATCCTCAGTAATTTTGTTGAGAATGCCATTCTTTCAGGCATGACAGGCCTTCAGATTACTGATTATCCCACTTTCAATGTGGCTAGTATCAACAGAGCAAAATATATTTTGATTAAAAATGAATCTATTTCATTTTAGCTGAATCAATTAAACACAGTGACATAGTCAGATTCCCCCCTGTGCTCACCCTCTGCTGAGCACATCCTGAGAGCTTTTCACAATAGCTAGGGTTATGGTATGCCAGGGTTATGCCACATAATGGATTGAGTGACTTGACAAATATCACAGTCCTTGTAGAGGCCCATTTACATACAGGGGGGACATCTGTCATTCCCAATTTTGTACTTTACCCATCTGACCATGATTCTCTTCACTTCAGAAGAGAGAATCAAAATGAAGAATTCAGAAAGGAAAAAAAAAAAAAGAAAAAATGCAAACCTCCTATCTTTACCAAACCATTTTTTAGCTACTCCTTTCCCTTGCAACTGTATTAATATAGCTACATGTATCTTCCAATTTATTACTTGCATGCTTAAAAGCAAGTGTTTTACAGGTGCTTTTAGATATGAATGCATTTTGAATACTCTCCAGGTCATTCATTAGCAGATCAGATATTTATCTAAACACAGACTCAGTATTTCAGGGAAAAGACAGCAGTAAACCCCAGTTTTTACTAATTTAAAAATAATTTAGGAAACATTTTGCTGAAGATGTTCTTTACCTGTTTCCAGTTTTACTTTATGCAGTACAATGAGAAACAAGACAGAAATGGTTGCTTGCCACTTGAATCCTAACTTACTGGGAGGCTGTGTCTTTATTGCTTCTGAGTTCATTTCATAAAAATGAAATAGAAATCAATTTAAGACAATGAACTTTAAACTTTACTTTCCCCTCAGTATCGTAGTATGGCACAGCTAAGTTGGAAAAGTTTTAAATAATGGAAATCAGCGAAGCCTAAATCACACACAATGGTGAAAGCTGAGATGCAAGATGGAGATGAAATCTAAAAGCTAATTAAATTCAACCAGAGCCTCTCAAAGGCAACGTACCAGCTTAGCCTCCCATGCTAACATTTCGTTTTGAAGGGTGCAGTAAATGGAGGGCCTTTCATGGCTGCAGATTTCACAATATGATCCACCAGCTAAACCTGAGAGGGGAGAGAAAAAAAAAAAGATTAGATGCATGGATTACTGTACTGAATAGATGCCAAGGCCAAGATAAAAAGAATAGATAAGTTAGGGCTTCTGAGGAGCTAAATTTGAAGCCAACCGGCAAAACGGATTGAACTTTATTACCTCTAGTCACTGAGAAATTCCCTAGACAGTTGGATGTAATTTGAAAAGGTCAGAAAAAAAATTTCCTTCCCAGTATTATTGCTTCATGCTTTAAGGGTGTACGATTGTTAGATGCCAGCTCTAATCATTTTTATTGACCTGCTCTAGAGAGACAGACAGATGCACAGGGAGTCACGACAGACACATAAGACATATCCTACCTTTGTTTCCAGTTTTAAAACACACCACACAGTATTAGGTATGTTTTAATGTTAATAATTTCATTTTGTCCTTTGCCATATCTGAGAAGAATTTCCTTGTTTCTCTAAGACAGCACAGAAAGGGGTATGGAGGGAAACCCTGTGCATAGCATCAGAAACTTGCTACAATTTTTGATATTTGATCTGGGCACTCATTGAATTCTATGTGAATCTGAAACACATAACTGCAATTCAGTAAGTGCAATAGGATTTTCTAGACATTTTTAGGTAAGCTCAGTTGATTTTTTTTTTTCACCTAAAGCGGAGCAGATCTTACTGAATTGATTATAGGAATGACCTTCAGCATACTGACAGTACAAGCTTTATTACCAGTGTGACTCTCTTGGGGAAAAAGAATATAAAAAAAAACCTCATGAAGAAACAGAAACAAACCCACCCCAATTAAAGCAATTCAATGCTTTGACTTAGCATTCACAAATGCTTGTAATCAAATATGAACGTTTGCTAACATTATGCTTACAGTCAATTTTTTGTCATGCAATTAAAATCAAAACAGATTTAAGAACACAAAAGAAGAATTATCCAGCCCAACCCTCGGAAAATTTTAATTAACATTAGATTTTCTTTTGCTCAGAAGATATTTTTCCTTCCATTCATAATAGTAGCATATGTCTTCCAGGTACTTTGTCCCTGAATGCACAGCAGAGGCAATTAATGGCCATTAAAGTACACCTCTGTGAGTTCTTCCACTCTATTATGTTTATGGACCCCTCCTGGAAGCTGACTAAACCTGTTTCCACTTGGATAAGAAAGTTATTTCCATATGGTCATATTCCCTCCCTTCAAGCCCTGTACATCATGAGGGTAACATGAAACTGCAGTAGAAGTGTTGCATATATATATATATATATATATATATATATTCACTCCCCTAGAATTTAATGGCTCAGAAAGTAAGTCAGAAACAAACTGCTTAGCCACAGCAAAGAACAAAATGCATCAAGAATGGTTCCACTAAAGGCAGCAGATACTTTCAATTGAAATGGACTTTCCATCAGAAAAGATGCACAGATGATTTAAAGTAACACTTTCTTCCACAATTTAGGAAGCTCTTGAAAGGAGACAAGTGCATCTGTATATATGGAAAAAGGGTTGGTAAGAAGTAATCACTTATTAGATTTACAACAATTGATTTTTTTAAAAATCAGATTTCCACTGTGAGCTTCAGGATGATGCAGAAACTCAAACAGGAATTTAGTTTTCTAAGACCACAGATGTGTAACTACAGAGGAACCCTCCAGCTTTTGCAGCAACATGATAACCTTGTGATTTTCATTCCTCTTTTTTCCCCAACAGAAGTGACAGAGAAATTAAGTTCCATTGTCCTCCTGACCTAAGCTCAAAGACAAATTCATGTACTCTATCAGTCTTTTTGCCAAAAAACCAAACCCTTATTCATCATGAAAAAATATTTGTTCAAGACTCAAACATTTGATGTCAGAACTCAATTTTCCAAAAATATTCCCCCATCAACATATTTTGATGCCATTTGCAACACAATAACATGATGTCATATTATTCCATGTTTACAAGACCCTCACCACTTTTGTTGCTATTCCTTTTTTCCCCATCTCCTCAAGGGCAGCACATGTTAACAGACAAGTAACTTTACTCATTGTAACTTAAACTCATTGTACCACATACGGAAGGGGTAGATCTTTGAAATGTTCCATATGAGATCCTTCTCGCTCTAAGACAAAAAACATGTGAGAAGCTGACCCTGTTTAACCCTCTCACACAGATGACAACACTCTCCACCTCTTGTAATAAATTTTATGGTATTGTTTGCCTTCCACATAATTATCAACCATGCAGATGGTAAAATTGCACAAAAGTCAAAATACTGCTAACTTGCAGTGTAACAATAAGCTTAGTTAACCATCAAAACAGTTTCCTCAGAAAGGTGAGAAATTTTCAGTTATTTTTATTCAGGAATTCATTCAATATTCTCACAGTTTGACAATAAGTTGTTTGGTCAGTGGCAGGAATCACACTTCTTTCCTTTCCAGCCTTTAAGTCTAAAGTGTTGTGATCCAAGAGGAACACCAGTTAGTGTAACAGGATCCCACCAGTAGGATGTCTTATTTTCAGTTTTCTGTGTGTGACTAGGAGACTGCAACATTTGTATACATTCAATTTGAAAATGAAGACCTTGCAATCTTATGTCCTAACAATGAAAGAAATTGTAGGTGCCTTTGTCTTGTGAACACTAGGTTACTGGAACTCATCCAGCATGTGATTTTAGCCAATTGAAAAAAACATGAATCCACACAGTATTTTTTTCTGTTGAAAGCACATAACCATGATAGCTACAAGACAGGTATTCCTTGTAAGGTCTTTCACTTGAAAGAATCCTGCCCTTCATTTCTGATACAGTGCCCCTCCTCCCCAAACAGCTGATAGCAAAGGAAAATGCTATTTGTTTCTCCTGACCAACAGCCAGAGTCCTCACAGGATTTTAGGGAAGGCTGCATTCTCACACTTGTTTTACCAAGATTAGAGGTTGCCCATTTATTCTTCAGTTTTGTTCTGACCAGCTGACATGCCTAAGTTCTATCCCTTTTCTTAAGAGGAAAAAATCCAATCAAACAAAAAAATCCCACAAATATTAAAACAACAAAAAGTTGGCTTCAGAGCGAGCCCCAAACACAATCCTAGTTTTAGGTGAGCTCCAGCATCACTTCAACCTGCAGAGACCATGCTGATCACATACAAAGCTCATGCAAAAGAATTAGGTAATTATTTTACAGATGAGGAAGAAATGCTTGAGAGATGGATATGAGTACAATTACTGAGATTAAATCCAGCAAGCAGTGTTAGGTGGTGGCTACCAGTTTGACTACTTCCAAGTACTCCAACAAGTCTTCTTTCTGAATAGCTTAGTTACTGGAAAAAGCTGGTGAGCTTGTTTGTGTGCATTTGGTTGTGCCTTTTTTTTGTATCCTTCAGAAAAGGTCCCAAATATTGATGGTCACAAAGGTCTTTTCCAACTTAATGACTCTAGGATTCTTTGTCAGTTAATCACTTAGTAAACATTTGCTTTCTCTTTAAAACCACTCTATGATGTGTGTAATTTCAACCTGTCATTTTTTGCTATACAGAAGAAATACAGCACTCTCAAAAAAAGAGAGTGCTACAATATATTTACTAGATGTAATGTTTATGTCTTGAATGGCAAGTCATTCCTAAAATAAATTAGACCTTCTTCAAGACATAGGAAAAAACCCAACAATTTTAGATTCACTAGACATAATAGTACATTTTGCCAAATTCTCTCATGTGAGCACTGATTCAGCTCCCAGCTCTAATATCATTAGACTTAACATGCAACAAATTAATGCAATGCAAATGAAATGCAATTAAAATACCATATTTACTACATCAGAGATAACATTTTATGTATGCTTAGTGGGAAGAAAGGGAAAATTCTTTCTTGTTATTAAAGTTATAATGAAGGAATCACAAAAGATATAAAAGATATAAAAGGTATATAGGAAGAACTTAAAACTGATTTTTCTTCTCAGCATTTCAGCTAGCAATTCAGCAGTATTGGTGGATCAAATTAATGAGAATCTAAACATTCCAATAAGCAACAGTTACTCTCACTTGAGTTCTGTATTTCTAAGAAGAAAAGTGAATATATATTTCCAATCAGCTTTTCTTATAAAAGAATTCTCTGATACTCAGTCCTTAATGATTTGGACAACATTGAACACTAAACTTTAAATCTTTCACCATTTTTCTAGAGTTAAATTTAAATCAACTGTCAGAAGGCATCTTTATTCAATGTATTGTTGAATCCTCTCCAAGTTGTACTCACTATAAATCATTATTTAATAAAATTGAATGTTAATTTTTGTTCATTTTTCCTTTGCTATTAGAACTGGTTTTGGAACCCAAAACATCTTGATGAGTAAACTGTTTGGCTGTCCTACAAAAGTACAATGGAGATGCAGCCAAGGTTCTTCTCATGTTGTTTGTCATACCATCAAGCAAATTAGAGTTTATATAATGCACTACAGACACCATAGGTTTCTTTTTCAAATTTTGTATGACTAATAGATGAATGTCTTTTTTTATGCCTCAGATTTCACTCTGAGTGTAGTTGGCTCTCTGTGGCTTCTACTCTGAAAATTCAACTCTGAGATTATTTAAACCTAGTAGCTGTGGTAAAAAAAGCTCTTTTTAAGAGCAGACTTTAACATCTACCATTAATTTAGGTATTCCATCATTTCTTTATAAGAGTTTTGGAGGTCTGTTTTTGGCTTTCTGTCCTGACATAGCAGTGACCCATCTCCAGCCACAGAAAAGCTAGAAAGCAGTAAAATGCACTGACTTTTTGCTGAATTCCCTTGTTTGTCAAGTGAACTCAACCTTTCAATTACATAATATGTACATATGAATGTGTATACATCTATAAATGCATAATATATTATAAATAAAGCCATTGGTGAATGGTCAGGACCAATAAGACATTTTACTTCGCACTGTGCAAGCTACAGTGGATGCACCTGTTGCCTTGAAGAGTCTTCCATTGAGTTTAAAAAATACAGTGTTTAAAAAATAAAGTGTTTTGATTATTTTGTAGCTGTCCACTGCAGCCTTGTAACTTCAGTATTTGATCAGTTACAGAATATTTGTCTTTGACAAACAAGCACAAGAGTTAAAATGGTAGCATTCATATATGCCTCCCTTCTATGTCATGCTATTTATAAGAATGGGTTTTTTTCCTTTACTTGTATCAAAATAGTACCTGGAGTCCCCAGCTCCTTCCAGCACTGACTACAACCCAACAAATTCTCTACTTTCCTCCCTCAGAGGCCTTATAGCAGAAGTTGGAATGAAAGAGAAACAAAGTGACTTGTCTAAAATCTTCCATCTCTCCTTCACACCTGCATGGACTTACAGAGTTATTTTTTTTCTAAAGAGATGAAAGAGACCTTATAGAGAAATATATGGTACAAGGATCAAAGTTCATACTATAATGAGGAAATGAGGAAAGAGTTAATATTGTGCATAGCATTTTAGAGCTCACTGGCATTGCTGAAGGCAGACTCAAATTGTATAGGCACAAAAGAAAATGGACTATCAAAGCAAAACCATTCAAAAGTTGCACAATCTAACAAAAAAACCCAAAACAACAGAGTAAAATATTATCAAGATTAGATTTTACACATCTGAGAGCTCATGTGCTCGGAAAGAAGTATTTGGTAGCACTGGAACTTTGGCCGAGTTTTCTTCCTTCTTTCCAAAAGTAAAATTTCTATTCTCATATCCAGAGAGAAAATTAACATAAAAATAGCCTCTAGTTTAAACACAGTCTAATGCTACTCTGGAGACTAATAAGCACACAGATAATTTTCATCTAAGAGAAAAAAGGACTTTTTAGGCTGTTTGAAAAAAGATACTGGCAGTTGTTGGAATATGCTCCAAATGCCCAAAAAATGGTCCACCATAGTGGAATTGTCAAGAAAAAGAAGAGAGAGATGGTGAGAGTTTTGATAAATTTTCTGTGTCATCTTTGCAGCTGTTTTGATGGGCCATGCATTTGTACATACATACACATAAATATGCCGAATATAGACAGGAACACACTTGCTATACTATGCAACCACAAATTTCAGACAGGTTTTTCACTGCTTTAAATACAGTTAGACATATTTTTCCTACTCTTGCAATTTTCCTTCCGAGAATGTATTAGTTTGGAAAAGCCAATATTCAAAAATCATGTCTCTCGCAGTAGATACCCAAATTAAATGCTCTGTGTTTATGGCAACAAAAAATGCCACACACAGATTGGTTCATAACTGCCATGCAAGCATCAATCAGTTCATACATACACACTCAGGACAGAACCAAACTATATTCAAATACTCATAATGTTTGTTTCTACTTTTCAGTTGGCACAGCTGACAATTAAAACCTGAAATAGTACATTAATCGGCATTCTAATATAAGAAAACGTACTGTCTCGTGTTGAGGTTTTATTTATTTCATGGCAGCTCTATCTGAAACAGGAACTGGCCCAAAGTATGAACCTCATAAATTCACACAAGTGCAGACTCACACAAACACACATATACAATATCTACCAGAAGAAAGGGCTGCAGCATCATTGTCATTGATGATGAGGAATGTAGAGGGGGGAAACACAGTAATAAATGAGGGACTATTGAGGAGAGGTAGTAAGACAAAGCTATGTGAGGTTGAAAAGAAGACAAGAAATCTCTGTTTAATGTCATTGACAAAGGAGCTAATGGAACGATCTAAGAAAGGAATTTATTCACATAGCTTGAGTCTTCCTTTGTGAGCATATATCTGCACAGATGTGGACAACAACACAACAAGCAGAGTATCTCTAATGTGGCAGAAAAGGTGGTACTGACCTACTGTGCTTTTCCTTCCCTTACTATCTTGTGTAGTTTTAGATAGCTGAAAGTAATTTTAGATTAAAACCAGATTGTTTCTAAATAGCATGAAGTAATATAAAAGGAACAATTTCATCTGTATTAAAGAATAGAGAAGAATTTAGGAAATTTAATTTAAAAGTGGAATTAGCAAAGACCAGTGATGTGAAAATAAATTTTTAGTTATAAGCCTTGATTTGACGGAAGTTTGCAGATAACAAGTTATTACACTTGCCCCTTTGGCATACATATGGTAGCTTGAAATGCAGACATGAAATAAATTAATGAATGAAAAAATGAAGGTTGAAGCTGAATCTGAGCAGAAGAGGCATAAGAACATCTAGCAGAGGAAAGCATATGGAAAAGTTCACATACTAAGTGAGTGTGATTCTGTATAGCACAGAAAGAGTTGATCAAGTAGGAGTTCACAAGACTTTTTGAAATCCATGCTGACACAAGACAGAAAAAAATATTCACCATTGGTGATAGCACTCCCAGATGTCTAGAGTAGCCTAGTAGAATTACACACTTTGGTTTTGCCCTACAAAGGTACACGAGTGAACATGAAATAGCAACTGGACTATAATAAAAGAGGAGCCTGGAGAAGGGGGACACAGAATCTGGAAGAGACTAGAGGACTTCACTTTTGGAAGGATACTGAAGGCATTTTTAAACCAGGACCTTTCATACCTATGGATATTTTGAGATGGAACTTGAAAGAGAAAGGATATGTAATATGTTCTTCCCTTTTTTGAGGGGAACATTAATTGCTTAATGCTGTGCCATGAACTTTAAAAATAGAAAACATTTAATTGTGCAATAGATTTAGACTAGAACTGACTTTTAAAATGCTTAAGTGAATAACTGAGGTGTAAGTTGTTTTCTGTAAGTGAACTTTAAGGTGTTCTAGTAAACTAACAAAAAGACTGCTTCAGAATGCATCAGATCTCAAAAATTCAATGCTGGAAATCAGAATAGATATGAAAAATGTAAAAAAATTATCCATAAAAGCAGAAGATACTTTTTGACTTGCACATTATGAAAGATTCCCCAGTGCAGCCACAGCAGCCTCTGTTTTGAGAAATACCTTACTAAGTCAAAGAGGCAACCCATACAGCCAAAACTGGCATGTTAATTGCTTGGAAGACCAGAAACATTGTTCTGATTTTGGAACTAAAAAATCCCTGGAATCCACTGGAAATATTTGCACAGAGGGGATGAATATATATAGTCACTCCATTCATTCACAGAGCAGAAACCAAGACAGCACAGCTTCCAAGTCAACCCTGTATGATAAGGATTACGATAAAGTGGACTGCAAAATAAAAGCCAAAAGCTTTTAAGTAGGAGATGAAGAGAGAATTTCTGCAGTAGCAACAGGTTGGCCTTGTTGTAGGAAAAAAAAAGTAAAATTCAACATAAATGGTTAAGTTAGAAGCAAGACAGATGAGTTCAAATCAAAGATATAAATTAAAAGTGCTAGAAACCATCTTCATTCTTAGATGGGCTTGTCCCTGAAGAAAGGTGTAATGTTGCTACATGATGTGGAAATGTAGAAGGTGGTGCTGAGTGAGGAGGACGAATCTCCTTTTGGATTATTTCTCCTTGGTTCATGTGTGCTGTTCAGGTTAAGTACATTTCATAAGAACCAAGTCTCCTGGATACTTCAGATCTTTCTATGAGGGCCCATGACTTCCACATGTGCTTTGAAATATTTCAGTTTCAGTACACCAGAAGTGATCTATTTTCCACAGGAATTCGATGACCACTCGATTTAATTGATGCAGAATTTTTTGAGAAATAAAAGAAAAACAGGCAATTATTCATGATTCTGTGTTATTTTTCCTGAAAGATTATTTGTGCCCTTCTTATTTGAGGGTTGACTGCAGAGTCATAAGTATTTATTTATTTTTATTTGGTTAATTTATGCTTAAACTAGTTAATTTTTAACTAAAGAAAGCTATAATATAAAAAAATGCTTTTGTATCTCTTTACTAAGCAATTTTATATAAAATCTATATAATGCATAGTTTGGGCATATGTCAGAACATACCAAACACACCTTCACATTGTTAACTGGAAACAAGAACCTGTTGAAAGGCTAAAGCAGCTTTTGCAGCTATATCACATAGATGCCCTGAGTAAGAGCTGACTGCTGCCACCAAGATTCTGGCCTGAACTTGTATTTTAAAGGCCAAAAGCAAATACTGCAGACTTCTTTCGCACAGGTTTTGCTCCCAAACAATAGTTGAGTAAAGGTCAGAGTTTGGAGAGATTTTCTACATCTAGAGTCATCTTTCTTTAAACATTTATGTGGAAGTTGCTGCTTTATTTTCTATGGGAAAAAAAAGGGTTTGGTAGATTCTTTTAAGCTATGGGATAATCCATTCCTTCTTTCATCTACCAGTTTATTTGATTATATGAAGATCTTCAACAGCCCAAAAGATTTTGTCTATGAATCATTTATTCCAGAAATTTGCTAATGAGAGCAATGTCTGGATGCAAATTTTAATGTTTTTTTTTCAAATTCAGTCTTAAAACTAGTTTGGATCTGTGTCTCCCTCTTTCCCTCTCCATGTTGCAGAAGTTGATGCTTCTCACTCTCTTTTTCTCTTTCAGCCATTTCTCTCAAAGAAGTCAAGCTCTATTGAGGGTGGTGAAGTACTTGACATTAAATCTAGTGCAACATTTTATGACTCAGAGCTCCTGATAAATGTGATTTATTAGGGATAAAAGCTTTTTCCTAGGTCAGATGTCTGGACTGAAGAGACAGTTCATTACAAAGGATCACTCATATTTAGTAATGTAATAGGAATGAAGTGATTTTTTTTGTCATAGTGGTCCAAATCTGACTTGTACCTCTACTGTTCTCCTCTTCAGCCAGTTAATTGTCAGCTGAACAATGAAGGTACCTGGAACTAATTTATTTAGGAATATGTTCCATCTATAAAGCCTCTGCTAATGGAGTACAAGAGGCCATGACTAAAGGATTCAGGTATAAAGTTTAAGACCTTAGATAATTACTTGCAGAAAATATCATCAGCTCTACATGTCAACTTACACAAAAAACAGAACTGTTGAACCTTTTAAAAAGGAGTATGGTGTTCACAAAACTAAAGTGACCAGGACAATTTCTATTCACCCTAACTGTGGAATAACAAAGTCAAAAGAGTTCTCTCTCTCATTGCAACACACAGAAGAAAATAGGTTCCAACCAATTGAGATCAAAAGATCTGACACTTTTTACAAGTATAATCTTAGCTACCTGCTTTGTAACAGGAAAACTACAAATGTCTTGGGAACACTTGTGAAAGAACTGGCCAAATAAGAAAATTAGAGCATTACAAGTCTAATTATTATTTTGGTTCAAATAGGTACAGTACTTACAACCCTTGCTTTTCATTGTATGCATAAAGCTTCTGATGGAATTACTGAATTTCACATGGCAGCTGACCCCTGAATATCCAAGCTCTGAAGCAAAAGAATAAACAGATTGAAAACTGACATAGGCAGTATGGTGGCTGATCTACATTAAGAACACTTATGCTCTACATATTATTTTGTACTACTTTAAGACTTATCTACAGTTTTGCATCCAATTGAACTATGAAGAGGGATTAAATGCAATAATGGAATACCTTAATCTGTGCTGCTGTAAATAAAATTAAGAAAATAATTTGTATTTGCATTTTCCTGCACAGTTTAATGCAGTTAAAAGCCTTCCTATGACAATCTGAAACATGTAGCCCAATTGTCCTATTATATTAAAAAATGGATTTTTTTTTTTAATTCTTGCAAAAGGAGAAATCTCTGTTGTTGCAAAAGTACTTTTAATGAGATCTGTTTAATCTTTCTGTTATTTGATTTTATTCCATTTACTATCTAGTCTTATTAAATTTGCAAAATAGCTTGTTTATCTTCATTCTGGGAAAGTAGGTGCCTATAATTTGCAAATATGTCAGTCAAAAATAGACCAGTAAGATGTTCCTGGTTGGCACATTGTCAAGGCACACAATGAGGGATGCTCCCTCCTCTCTCTCACACACACACACTCACATACACTCCTTTCTCTCTACACACACTCAGAACTGTATCCAGTAGAGTAAAATATTCACATTAATACTGGAAGCGATGGAGAAGAACCCCGATCGACATCCCATCTGTTCCCTTGAATTAAATTTAGAATTCATATGTAATACAGACATTTCTGTCTGAATATCATAAAGCTCTGACACATTCAGGCTTTCATTAAAAAGCTCTGAGATGTGACTTGAATAACAATCTGTCTTAGCTAATTAGTATTTTCAGTTTAGCATATTCACTTTCTAACGTATTGCTGTTTGCACATGGTAATTTAGGTAAACAGAGCCCATCCACAGCTGCATCAATTAACACTGCTAATCAAAACTGAATTCAGGTAATTAGGCACATTTATGCAAAAAATGTGTAATTTGTGGGGAAAGCTAGATTCTTCAGTAATATTTCAATAAGTAGGAGTCTTTTTGCAAATAAGGCAGGAATATAATGGTAAATCAGCTCTACCATATACACGATACATAGTCAGTCACAAATATATAAATTAAGTCTCACTAATTGGTCTGTATTTTCAGAAATTTGACAATTTTTTTTTTCATATAAATGTTTTCTTCAGTGTTTCTGCATGAAAGAGTGGATTAGTTTCTGATGGAAGTTTTAGTGATTTTAAAAGTTAATGTTTTCTCATGCGGTTTTTGAACTGTTGAACATGATGGTCCAACTTGTTCTCATTTTCAGACAGGAAAATTTTAATGAGAAAGCCCTCAACTAAATTAAAAGTTTACCTTCTTCAAAGAAGGAGCATGGTTGCTTATTTTAAAGAAAAAGCTAGAAATTTCTACCACCATCCATTTCAAGAATGTAAAGTAGAAAACACATCAAAAATATCTGCCTTGACCTACGAAGTTTCATAGCCTTTCCTTCCTCTCACTTAATCCAAAATTTGAAGCCCTCCAAAAACTATAAAAAAACCCCAAATCCAAACATTTAAGCAGTGTAAGAAACTGCATATTCATAAGAAAACTTTAATTTCTATTGAAATGGAATGAAGGAATGTTCATTGAAACATTATACTCTAAGAGTTTTCATATGCAGCTATTCAAGTTATTCAAATTCAATTCTCTGTTATGCACACTTTCAGAAAGCTGCACAGGTCTGATGAACAAGGAATGCAATAATCAACTTGCAGCTAATTTTCCATGATGAAAAGAAATACCTAGGCAATTGCTGATTTTTAACAGAAGCCTAAAATTAATCTACAATTTTTGTATCTATTCCCTGATTTGAAGCTAACTCTGGGGGAAAATATGCAATAGATTTTGTGCAGATTTGCAACATGGAATATATGGCTTCTGCTAAAAACATCATTGTGAAGAAAAAAATTTACAACTTTAAGGTCTAAGCCTATGTGGTTATTGAAATCACAGTGTGTTTTCCAGTCATATGTAATGCACTGCATAACTCACTACTTAGAAACTTTTCTCTGTACAGAAAATAGCAGTTCATTCCATTATAAAAATATTTTTAAATGCTACAGTTAAGATGGCCTTAAGACTCCAATTTTCATTTAATTATTGGTAGACTAACATATTGAAAGAGTATTGAAATGAGAGGGAAGAAGAAAAATAAAGACTATGGCAGGAGTAAAATTTTGAGGTATTTTCTTTTCAAATAATCATAAGTCATTACTGCTAATGTTAGAAATGCTGAGCAAGAAAATTTCTAAACAATTATCAGACCAACATAAAAGTATGTAGTTCCCTATGCTATTCACATTGGGAGGTAGTGGGGACAAATGAGGTTTTTAATTGCAACTTTTTTTCTATGTTTTTTGTTTTCTAAGAGAGAAACAGTCACCTATATGACGTCCCATGCTAAGCACCTCACTGATCTCTCATGGCTATTATGCCTATTAACAGGGGCATACAGCGAAGATCATCAAAACAATCTTATGTGACCTGTCTCTGTAAGAACCTACTTGATAAATACGTTTTCAAAAGAGCAAAGCAAAAGGCACAGTGACTAACAGTGTTTATTTTAGATGTTATAGTCTGTAGGAAGTGAGGACAGTGACAACATCCTTGCCTCCTCCCTTCTCCATCAACATTGTTAGCACTTTTTTAACCTCAAGTAGTCAGATATAGCATCCCAAGAAACTTCCCAGAAATACTTTACTACACTGTCCTGTCTCTTCAGCCTGACTGCCTCAGTAAATATGAGTAGACACAGTTAGGAGAATCTCCTCACTGAACACACATATATTTAGCTTACATTATTATTTCATCATCAATTTCCCTGATGCACTATCCATTCAAAAATTTTATATCATGCTAGAGTATCATTATGTCATGTGATTTGGAGGGAATTTGTCCTCAGAGGTTTAATAAATTTATGGTACTATTAGCTGATAACAGATAAGGAAATAATGCTATCTCAAAAAAGAAAATACTATATAGGAAAGTTGGCTGGTAAGCAGGTGTTTTTGACACATGTAGCTCCATTTTTCTCCTCTCCTGTATTGCCCTATTGTAAAATATAGAAAATAATTGAGACATCTTTCTCCTAAAAAAATAATTGAATATTGGAATTTAGATTACTTAACGGATATGTATGGCTACAAAGAATCTATAAATACTGTTTTCCTCAACTGAAAAAAAAAAGTTTCATCCTATTACAAGCACTCAAGAGCATTCTGGAATTATAAGCAAAACAATAAATATTTGAAGTTATTTGTTTTCTCCACAGAGCATGCAACTCACTATTCATTACATAAAAACTGTTGAAATGCTTCATGTTCCAGGTATTCATATGGTTAATTCAAGAACATGCAAAAATTTTTAGTTTGAGAAAAGCAAAAGCAAGAGCCAAAAGCCAACAATTAGCACTCTACACTTTACATGAGGAAAAAAGCTCAATAATTTGCAAATGTTGAAGGAAGCGCTAGTTCCATAATTAAAAATCAGGCAGAGATCCTTTTGGCAAATGGATCTCTTTGTTAAACATCCCACTAATCCAAGCCTGAAGGTATAATTCAGTACCCTGGAGGATCCCCTCTATACTTTTGCCAGCTGTTCCATTTAGGTCACTCCACCACAAGTTTAGCTTTTATCTATTCCTCACTTTCTTCACTGGGTCCCAGAAGCAGCAACCCATCTCTCTGAAGGCTGTTTAAAGTGTAAATGAAAAGACGAGACAGAAGTGAGCTGCTACCTCAGGGTCCTTAATTTCTGAACTGCAGTTCCTTGGACTTCCCTACCTTGACAGATGCAATATGAAATCTTCCTTGATGAAAAGTGAGGAG
This sequence comes from Erithacus rubecula, assembly GCF_903797595.1. NCBI lineage: Eukaryota > Metazoa > Chordata > Aves > Passeriformes > Muscicapidae > Erithacus > Erithacus rubecula. The sequence goes on along the minus strand of NC_136686.1, from coordinate 28,369,926 downwards.
ATAAACTGAGTATGGAATGCAGATGGCACCTTCATTATCATTTTAATGTCTTACAGCTGCATAAAAGAATAGGAAATTTTACTAGACAGAAAGTCCACTCAAGACCAAACAGCTGTAGCAGCCCTTCTGCCCTTCAGCCCAATTCCCAGCACTACTGCTGTTGGCATGCAAGCAAAAGCCTTCAAAGAGCTATTTTATCTCTTCTCAGGTGGTCAGGGAGAGGTGGATTCAAGGAGAGGAAATAAAATGAAAGAAACAAAAGGGAAAATAAAAAAATCCATCACAGTCTGATCCATTACAGTGCATGCCAAAGACCATGAAGGGTCTGGGTGCAGACCTGAATCTCTTGCCTCCCTCTTCTGGACCGGCAGGTGAAGGATGGAGACAGTAATCCCTGAAGGACTTGTTGGTGCAAGTTAAGCCAACCTCATATAGCAAAACTACTTCTAATACCATCATTTTGGTGCTGTTAACAAAAGCATAATTTTCTAACAAAAGCAACAACAATATGTGAACTCTATCCATTTATAACAGCTGTAGTCAGTGTAAATTTAAGCCCTCAGAGAGTCATTATAGTCCTCCAGAATGACTTTTAGATAGTATGCTGCTTTATGACAACACCCTGATCTCTTACTCTTAATGACAAAGTTAAATGTAATTCGTTACAAAACAAATCACTGCCCTGACATTCATTTATCTTGCAAATAAAAATAAAGTCAGGCAGATATTTTGTAAGGAATTCCTAAGTGTTCAACTTTTAATGAAAGACTTATAAAAAATGCAGCAAGCATATCACTGAGGTCTTCCCAATTTAATATTAAGTAATAAAGTTTGCACACAGAGATACAAACAGTAATGTGAAGCAGAATTATAAGATCTGTTGGAAATTAACTTTCTAGATTTTTAAAATGCTGTTCGGTAGCAGAGCCACGGCAACTCCAACAACCATCTGCAAGACTTTTACACATGCAAGTAATCCCACAGGCTTTAGACAGCTACTGAGATCATGTCCTGATCCTACCCATCCAGCCTGACAGACTGGGTACAGCCTAAGAAGCCTCTTGTTCACACTTGTAGGAAGGATGGGAATCTCAACCCTGGAGCTGCGCAGCGATTCACACACCTGCACTCAGCCCGCGCTGGAGGAAGCGCTCTGTCAGTCAAAAAGTACAGCTCTGCAAGCTCGTGCATCTGACTTTTAAAGATCAGGGGAGAAGGAAAAGCAGCTCCAAAAGCAACATAGATGCAACCTAACTTCTGGTTCTGCGATGGCTCGCACAGGTGGGCACCCATCCCCGACAGCCGCCCTGTGCCCGGCAGGGACCCTCACCCGAGCCACGCTGGCTCCAGGGCTCTGCTGGCAGATCCAGCACCTCCCCAGCCATGCGCTGCTTACCTCGCTGGCGTTCCACGCTCTCCTGCCGCATTCCTGCACGGGAGGGTCATTGCAGAGCTGCTCCCCAGCCCAATCCCCGTGGCACGGCTGCAGAGCGAAGGCAGGTTGCCACGGGCCGGTTCTGCCACAGCCCGGCCGCGCTGTCTGCAATCACATCTCACTGAGTGCAAAACGAAAATTAAAACGTTGGGGTTTTTTTCTCTTACACTTAGAACACTATGCTATGTCATTCGTGTTTGCATTTAAATTGGACAGAGTAATTTACTACTGGCTTTTAATTTCAGAAGGGTTAATCACCTCAGCAAAGGTCAATCAAACTTTAATCTCCAATAAAATTGCAGTAGCTTCAGTCACCTGCAGGACATTTATTATATTCTTATTTCCATGCAAAAGGATGCATCACTAATCTTGTAATTCTTTACATTAGCACATTTGCCATTAACATTTTACTAAAATTATTAATTCCTCCAAAACTATTCCAAGAGCTCATTTCTACACATCTCAGAAGATAATCCTGTTAAAAACCAGACAGATCTACTGTGACATTGCTTTAGTTGTCTGCTCTAATCCTCACAACCATTTGATACTCCAACCGAGTTCTAACAATGCACGAAGTCTCAATTACAGAAAATATTACAGGCTTTAGTTTAGAACAACAATATACTGTTTTAGTAACTTAATCTTCCCTATTCTCTGCAATCACAATACTAATCTATTTTGTCACTGCTCACAGCATTTTCTATTCAAAACAAAATATAGATTTTTAATTTTGCTTAGCAGCTTTTGAAAAGCAATAGATTTTCAAGGATAAGTTAAAACCTAAAATCTATTATAGAGGATAGGAATAATAATGATGATAGGAATATGTTTCAGGCCTGCAGAGAAGTATTTCCTCACAAAACAGAAGTCTCTTTTGGGATATAACCCATTAAAAAATAAAGAAATAATAAAAAAGAGTAGTTTGTTCTTTCAATTTGGTCTACCAATTAAGAACAATTTATCTGCTATAAAATTGACTCAAAGCTGCAAAGTCTATCTGAAAAATTCACATTAGTATTAAACTACCATTGCAATAATATCAGCTCAAAATGAGAAAATTATTCAATTTGAAACAGATAATTTACAAATATAAAAGAGCATATCCCCTCAAAAAATGTTGGTTTTAGACAAACATCAGCTATGCTAGCTACTAAACAATACATTCCCTCAAAAGTCTACTGTGACAATTCCATCTGAATGCTCAGAACTAGTTTACCTGTAAAGACACAGAGAAAAGCAACAGAAAACTCAGGGAGAGCTCATTGCAGAACCAAAAAAACCGCAAACAATTCGTTTCCCAAATTTTAGAAGCCGGTTCCAAAAAGTCAGAATTTATTGAGCATAAAAATACTAATACCACCAAAATACATGGGTCTCCCTTATCCTCCTACCATGGTCATACTAGCTCCTGCGAGAAAGAAATCTTGGATCTATTTAAAATGGATTTGTTAGCCGTAATAACATTTTGACATACCGTAATGTAAATAAACTGTTCTCTCCCATCCCAATATTTCCTTCTCTGTCTCTCTGTCTCTCTCTGTCTCCGTCTCTCTCCTCTTTTTGTTTTAATATATGGCACACAGACAGACACACGCCCCCGTCACTGTCAATATGCACACTCATTAGCAATATGTCAGGCTGGCATTTTCAACACACTCCAGAGCATAACTGAACTACCACACAGCGCACACACACACACGTTAAAATACAATTGCAGAGAAAAAGAGCTCAGTGGAACAATGTTTAACTTGGAAAACCAGGTAAATATACAAAAGGAGTACGTGGGATTCTCAGGCACTATTTTACAAAGATGCTGTGAATTCCCAGCTAACATCATCGATGCTCCTCTCTTTTTATACACACAAACACACAGGCACAAATACACATACACAAAAGAGAGTATTTTAGCAAGACATTCTGGGGCTGAATTGCAGATGCAAGCACACAGGCTTTTCCTTGGTTGGGTTGCTTGAGTTTTTTATTCTTTTATGCAACATTCTAACTTGAAGTAATGTATGAAAAGCAATACTGCAAAACGTAAACCCAAGCTGGACAACGAGTTCCTAGAACATAGACTGTCAACAGCATTTCTCAGCTTCCAGCTGAGAAAATTAGCTACGAAACAACTGCGTCCGCATTTTCTGCAAAAGCATCCGGCAAGACACCGAAGATCACTTGGAAAGGGTGAGTATCACTGAACTGCACTTTTGATTATTCACCTCTTGATGCACTGATAAAACATATTCTAAATTGCTATTGCAAGTGCTTTAAAATATGACAGAATAGCTTTACATGGCACTCTGAAATGAAAGGTATCATCAAAGGACCATGTACTTTATTTTTGAAAAGAACCAACGGTGGAGGAATGCATAGGGAAAGAAACATACCTTTAGTTATCCCAGCGAACGACTTCTCAGCACATCTACATAGTCCTGCGGCTCCACCAGCACAAAAGTCAACACTGCTGCGCTTGTGATCTCTGTGACAATGGCTTCATACTGCCGGCAATTTTTTCGATTAAACTTCTCAGACATGGTAGCAACTTTGTTAATTATGATATTAGCCAGCTGGCGGGTACAATCAATCATCCACTGTAAGAAAGCCAGACAAAGAGACATCTAATCATTGCAACCAGAGCAGATAAATTTTGTTCCTTTCTTATACGTGTCACAGATTCTATCCCTCCTGACCCTCTACACAGCCATCGACTGTCAAATTTAGATTCAGCAAGCTCCCAGCTTTTCTTTATCCCTGCCTTAGATCTGAAACTCCTGGTTATCAGGAAGACAAGCGTCACCAGCTGTCTCAGAACAGGAAGGCAATCAGGTGAATAGTACTTATTATCTCTCATTGCCTTCTGAGGAGCAACAAGATTGATTTTGGATCAACAACGCATCCAGATCTCAGGCACAGCTACTACAGTGTCAAGTCTAAAATGCAGTGCATACATTAAGCTGACCAGTTATTAATACTGCATACCAAAAGTTTGAGGACTGCTCTTTTTTTAGTTTTGTTTTGTGTTGAGTTTGTTGGGGTTTTTTTTGGTTTTTTTTTTCATATAATAAAACTATTACTTTTTTTTTCTCCAAAGCTGTGTTGGATATTCTCTTATTCCAGGCCTCCTTCCCCCCACCTCAGAAAACCCAGGCAAGCAGACCGCACCGTCACTCCAGGGACTCTGTTTCACAGTTGGATAGTCTTAATTGGGCCCACAGAAGCAGTTAGCTACCATTAAAGGCTTCTCTGTATACATCTTCCTCTCAACTAGTCTGATCGCACATAAAACCCCACAAGTGAAGCCTGTGCTTTGAGAAGGTTAAACACGAAAATGTGTTATAAAACCAGAATATAAAAGCATCCTAACAGAATCTGAGCTGATGGTGAATTTCAGCATTGGTCTAGAAATAGGGGTATATTTGAGCTTTTCATTTAGAGCAGCATTAAACAATCACACGCTCTTACTGTAAGACCTTTTTTTACAAACCAAATGCGCTGCAAAGCAGTGGAAGTGCAAAGTGGTTCATATGAAGTAGAAACAAAGGTTACAATAGAACAAAAGCTATCAGAATAATGCATTCTGGTACAAAAAAACCTCACCAACTAACTTGATACATTTCAAAATGCCTGCCCACAGTTCCAATTAACTAAAGAGACTATAATAATCAATGAATACAAATTTATAAGGATGTGCAAAAATTTTCAGGGTCAGTTTCAGATTCTTGGTACACTGACTGCCCTGGCACTTGGATCAAAGACTGCTATTCCAAAACCATATATTTTCAGAAAAAGTTATATCATATTTACTTCACCTTAAGTGAAAGTTAGTTTTTTATTTTAGGGGGTATCCAGCTATATTGTCTCAAACATGAAGATGATTTTGTGGACTTTACAGCATAAAATTATCTCTGTTTTTAATAAATCCACTAAAAACAAGGAATTTTTTTTTAAAGTTTACACATTCAGTTCAGCTGAAATTTTCACACTTTCTTGTAATGCAAACAGAATATATCAACAGTTAGAAAATAGTAGTTAGTGGGAGTAACAATTACATCCTGACCTTTCCCCCTTGAAATTGAAAGATTGCAGAAACTTCTTTGTCTTTCAGAAGTCAAATTTTTCTATGTGACTTCCTCATGTGGAAAGTTTAGGAGGCAGAATCCAGGAATAGTAATAGTGTTCATTATTCATTATTAAACACAGCTAATTGCTATTAAATTGATATTCGTTGGAAAAGATGAGGACAAGAAAAGAAATTACATTCTCAAATGTGATGTCATTGTTTCATTCATTTTGGATGAATGAGGTATTTCACCAGCTTCTCAGGCAGATATTGAAAGCTACACCAGTTCTGCTTTGCATCCAATATCCAAATTGTTAACAAATTGAGATCTAGCTCAAGTACCTCCACAACACATTTTCACCAATGTAATGGCAGACACTGTTAGAAACTCCTGACTAATTCACTTCATTAAAATATCAACCACCAAGAGAATTTTACTGAGAAGGAAGACCTTCATGAATTATTTGCTCTCATTTCTATTGCTTTACTCAAAACAGATTTTACTTTATTTAGGAAGCAGCTAAGTATGGAGAAATAGTCTTGATTTTAGCACAGAGATTTAAGGCAAGTGGAAATAACTGAGAGTAGCAAATGAACAAGGGACTTGAGAAGGACACAAAAACAGGCAGCTGCCATAACTACCGATTCATTTTCCTGGAAGTTCAACCAAAATCATCAGATACATAAGCCTATCCCTAGCAGTATCTCAAGTCAGCCACCAGATAGACCTGATTAGGTTTCTAAGCTGTCAGAATAGATCTGAGATGGCAAAACTGGAAAAAAACCAACCAGGATGGTCTTTGATAGGTACAGGTTGATCCAAGATCAGACTTGGGACCCTAGCAGAACATGCTTTTGTCCATTTTCAGCAATTACATCAGGTTTTCCTCTTATTAATACTTCTTTCCTTTTCATTACTCCAAAGTTCACTGTGGGAAATACGGAATTAACTTCAGGTACCCTCAGCTGTTATAAACAAGGCAACTGGATTTGTCACCATGCTCTCCTCTGTCATCACTAGCATGGACAGCATGACAGGAATCTGCTGAGCATGAATTATTATACCCATTTTCAAGCTTGCATACTGGTGGAACAACTTATATGCTGGATGGATGTACTAGCTCTCTCTATTAGCTCTCGTGGAGATTGCAGAACTGGTCTGAATTCAGTTTTAACCCTGCTTGAAGCAGGAGACTTGACTAGTTGACCTCTGGATGTCTCTTTTAAATTGAATTATTCTATTTATCTATGAGCTGTCTAAGGCAAAAGCATCTTAAATAGCAAAAATTATGAGATTATCCAAATTACAGGAATAAGAGATGTAAGTTTTGCAGAAGGGCAGAGCACCTTCTCTGAGTACTCTGGCCCTCAATTTCTTAAGCCTTTTGAAAAATCAGCCATATTTGTTTGGGTTTTTTTGCCTGTCCATTGAGACAAAAATAATAGAATTACCAAATCCTCCATACAATAAGAAGTTCATTGAAAAGGAAACATGTCAAGGGGAATACTAAAGGAAGTGCCACAGAAGCAACTATGCAACATACTTGATATAGGAGGAGAAAAGCTGAGTGGTAAAGGAGGAATAAACTCAGCGTCAAGTAGAAGAAAATTTTAATTGGAATGGAGGGAGACAAAAAAAACCCGGTTAGGCCATGGTTAACTAAAAGAATATTATGTTTTAAAAAAGGAAACCATAAGCCATGGCCATAACAATGGTGGCACAGGCTCAAAAGAGAGGTTTATTTTGGTAAAGACAGGATTACTCCAGGATTTCCACAGTATGTGCAACATTGTTAGAACACAGAATGCCGGGGGGAAGAAAAAACCCAAAACACCAAAAGCAACAAAAAAACCCCCTAAAATCCCAAAGATCCAATGTAGAAAGCAGTATAGGAGAGTAGGATCCATTATCTAAAGAAAAAGAACAAAATAACCTATTTGTAAGCTTAACTTTAAAAATGTCCCTCTAAGAAACCTTCAATTCTACTCTCATAAATCCTGCAAATCTTCCATTCAGTGCCTCATTACAAGAAATTAAGTGAAATAAAGCAATAATATATGTAAATTATACATTTAAAATAATGAACAATGTAATGAAAGGAGCACTCTTCACATTGCAATCCAGTGGGCTTTTAAATTAACTTTTAATGCTCAGCATCTGCCAATTAATAAGGAGGCTACATGTTTGATTCTGCTAGAAAACACAAACTAGGAGAAGGAAAAGTGTAACACAAGGGCACAAAACCAGTGCAGGAGAGTACACTAATACCAGTGCAAAGCTTTGAGAGAGCACACGGAGCAGAGCCTGGATCAAAACCTGTCTGCAGTGAAGCTCTTCCTGAAATCTTTGAAGGCTTGGTGACACAATGACCCTCTCACTCAATGATTGCTCTCTCTCTCTCCAAGAAAAAGCATATGCAAACACAGAGACCTTATGTATGGTTTCTCATACTGGCATGTCATATGCACCTGAAATAGCCATGGATATTTTTTTCTTTTTAATTTTCTTTTAAGTGGTTGGCCTGCAGTATAAACTGCACATATATTCCACTGAAAAGAATGAAATAATAAAGTTTCACTGTGCAGAGCAATGTCTGCAAAGGTCACACGCAGCTTCTCGAGGGGAAGTGCCATGAGGCAGATGTGAAGAGGCCACATGTTGTGTCAATTCTCAGCACAGAATGAGCAGAGGTGAAATATTAATGCCTCGCAAAGAAAACTATCTTGACTATATTCTAGGAATTGACAAAGGAAGAATGGGGAAAAGACCATTTCTCCACCTGCATGATGAACAGGTCCAGTTTTATCCCATTTTATTATTGTCACGTCATGTGAACTAAAGGACTTTTGTTCTGCTCACTGTGGCCAGATGCTGATGAGCCTGAAAGCCTCAAACCTTTTTTTCCTTGTCCCTCCCTTTCACCAATGCTCTGCTGCTTTGTTACCTGCACCAGTGAGACATACCTCTTCTTAAACTGACCATTCAGAATATGGACACTGCATATATACCCACCAGCATCCTGCCTTTGGCAATATCCAGGAGCAAGTGTCCAAGAACAAAAGGGAAAGCCAGGAGCAATTTTCATTCCTGATGTGTCCCACCCATAGCATGGAAGTTAACTTAGCACAAAGCCAGGACAGTTTAATATCACACGTTTGACAAGAATTTCAATTCTGTTACCTACATAACAGAGTGACCCAAAAATTCAGTACCAAGGGTGTGCAGTTAAATACCTGACAATATATCTGTAAAACAGAAATGCTTGTGGGAATAAGAAAGACTGAGCTGAATTTTAGAAAAAATGTATCTGTCCTAAACTATTTGTTTGCCTATTATTTTAAAAAGACAAGCTGTTCATTAGCATTTAGACTAAGAAATCTGGATTTGAAGTGGGGTTGGGGGTTGTAACATTCTGCAAAGATGAGAAAATGAAAAATTTGCATTGTCTTAATGGAAGAGCAGTTTATAAACCTTCCCAGAGATCCTCTCTCTAGGTCAAGTGAGACATCTGAGACCACAAATCTAGGAGTTAGTAACAGCTCTTCCCTAAAGGCAGTGTTTGCACTGTTTTACAGGAAAATCATTCCCAATGTTGTGGTTGAAAAGGTTTTTCTACAGCCTGAAGGCATCTCCTATGCAAAAATTCTCACCTGCAGTAAACTGGAACTGGGATGGCAGACACACACACACACACACGTAGAACAAAATAACAACTGAATTAAACAGATGCTTATTCTGGAGACAACAAACACAAAATACATTGGAGAAAACATATTGCCATGCTACAGCAACACAATCTCTTTAGATTATATGGTACTTATGTTTAATGTGTCATTTTATATTTTCTCCAAAATAAAAAATGCGCTTACAACTTAAGGAGTCTCATAAAATTATCCATTTTGTCTGAATAAAATTGAAACATGTAAAACACTAATAACATGGCAGAAACAAACTCTGGTACATGATCCATTAGAAAGGTTGTAACTTCAATGATCCAATCACTATCATAAGCTAAACACTTAACAGACAGGGAAAAAGAAAAAAAAGAGAAAAATCCAACAACATAAACCACTAGAATTGTTTGATTATAATTAATTTAAAATAAAGTATAGAGTTAATGTAGTTGCATTTTGAGTCTGGATTCTATGAAGATAGGTCTCAAGTTGTGAAACTGCCCAATACAACATCCAGGATATTAATAATTTTCTACATCCACTTAATGAGCTTCTTTCAATACAAATAGTTCATTTCCTGACAGATAATACTCTACACTTGATTCATTTCACAGCACTAAAAAGGCAACAGCTCCAAAGGCAAATTAAAAAAAAAAAAAAAAAAAAAAAAAAAAAAAAAAAAAAAAAGATAACAAGGAGGCCAAGTCAGTCATCTTTTTTTCCCCCAAACTCTAAATTTTTTCTTTATATATTTTTAAACTGGCTTTCACATCAATGTCAGTTATCTATTATTTTCAGTATTAAATGACAGAGAGCTCTTACAGAGCCTTATGTCAAAAAGTACCTGAAAGAAGATTTTCTAACAGCAAGAGAAGCATAGTTTAGAGCTGGGGGAGGGAGGTGAGGGGGTTTAGTTTGCTTATGTGTGGAAAAGATATTTATTATATCAGGCAAAAATTATCGAATTATCTTTCTCACAGCAACAGCAGATGTCATTGTATTGCATCAGATTCAGGTGTCCTTTTACTTCTTAATTTCAGAAATTATCACTAGCAACAGTTTTATCGACCTATGTCACACAGAAATCAAGCCTAAAATAAGTAATTTTTTGAGGCTATGGTTTCTTTTCAATAAAGCCTAACAAGTTTGAAAGTAAAAATGTTGTTCTTTCCCAAAAGTTACCATTTTATGCTTTTCCCCCTCGTTTATAAAGGTGGGATTTACTCAAGGATACTAACAGATTCTCCTGTAATGTGACCAAATAGGTGACACACCATGTGCCACTGGAGGATCTGTCTCAATTTTTAAATGTAGGTTTCCCCATCACATAACAATCAACTGCCCCAGGTTTTGCCACACCAAACAGGGAAGTACAAGTACTGCATAAGGAATCCCCTCCAGAGAAAGAGCATTACAGAAAAAACCCACAAAACCTTTAGTGTCCAAGTGCTGGCTATTCCCAAAGGGACAAAATACGATGTGGATATGCAGCAAAATGGGGAATAGCTCTGTGTATGCCATACATGTAAGATCCCAGAGTGCAGTGAAATATATCAAACCTCTTATGAGCAAAGACTCCAGAGTTTTGCTGCTGTAGACCTATTTGCTCATTTGAAAGTGCTCTTTCCACTCTAGCATTATTGATCATGAGAAAAATTAAATTTCTACTCTCGCTTAAAGCTGAACACTGATTTAAATCTTTTTAAGAACAGAATTTAAACTCTATTGTATGAGTAGAGGAATCAATCATACCATTAGAAAATGCTCTGCTGGTGGTGATAGTTTCAACTGAAAAGTGTAATGAAAATTGTTAATTTGCTGGCTTCATTTGAAAAAGAGTAATGCCTTGCTGGTTTTCATACTTAAAATTAGGATTGGGGAAAAAAAAAAAAACCCAAAATATAACTGTAGCTTAGTTAGAATTTTAAATGTCTTTAAATCAAAACTGCCTGGAGTAGAATAAATCCACAGTTAAGAAAAAGTATAACTTTTTAACAATTATTAAGGAGCTGATTTAATCAACAGGAGTTTAGAAGGGATGAGCTTAAATATATCTGTCCATGTGTCAGGTTTTCAAGGTGATATACCTCAAGAAAGTTCTGCATCATACCAGCTCTGCCCACTGGTGCTCGATGCCACTGTAGTTCAGGTGTCCATACCCAGCAGCAGGCTGCTCCACACGTGTGTACTGCCACAACCTGGTTCTTTGGCACGTCCACTATTTATCACCACCACCACCAGGTGCAGTAATCTGCAAGTTTGTAAAAAAATTACACTAATCCCTTTTAAGGATTCTGATCAAGGCTCTGAAATGCAAAGTGCCAACCCTGCAAACAGCATGGCTCTCTGAGTCTTTGCCTGCTTTTTAAATACCCGTACCAACTTAATTATCATAATGTTAAAGCTGTGCAATCAAGTTCATTGAAAAGAAAAAGTCTTGCTAAAAGAAAAAAATAAAATTGATGTGTTCAAGTGGAAAAGGGTAAAATAAACAAAATAAAGCATTAGCTAGAAGTTAGGAAGATCATGCATTAGGATGAAAGATGAAACAGATGCAATACACAGCAAAGATCAAAGAGCTCCATCAATTCATTCTGAGAGTCAAAATCCAGCTGAGCATGGGAGCCCTGTCCGCATAATAAGAAAGGTTGACTAAAACATAAGGATTAAACAGATGAGCTGTCTCCAGTGAATGTATGGCACAGGAAGCCCTGCTGAGCCACTTGTAAAGACACTTTGGAATTGTACACCTGCTACTCCACAGTGAAACCTCAGGAAGCCAGCCTGCAATGGGAAAGAAACCCACTAATGGACTAAATAGCTATCTTTAAGAGAGAAAAAAAAGAGTTGATACAAGAAAACAGCAGCTAACAGATTTGTTCTTTCCCCCCCCCATTTCATTTATTTACCAAATATTTCCACCACAAATGACTATAAAGAAATCGTTATCACCATCCTCTCACTCTCTCAAGGTAAAGAAAAAAAAACTTAATACTTAAACTATCAACACAGCCATCCATATATAGCAGGATCAGCCTACTATTCTCAATGAAACGATCTGTCATAATATTACCGGTTTGGAATCTCTCTTTGCAATCCAGCACTTGTGTTAACTAGCCAAATCTCTAATAATTTTAGTGCTGTGGGATTAATTTTAAGGGTCAGTAAAATTTGCATTATTTCTAATATTGATGACATTTAAAATAAGGTTATATAAAAATCTTCATTTTTCTGATCCACTTTATAGGTAGAGATGGAGACATTCTTATCAAAATTTATAGCTGATGACTCGTGTCTCTTCTCTTTTCATTGGTAGCAAGAAAAAAACTAGAAAAAAGTTAACAGGTTAGAAATGCTATTCAATTAAATTCATTCATTAACCCTTATATTAAAGAAAAATCCCTATGACATGCATGAAGCCATAAACACAGCCCTGTCACAAAATGAAAAAGGAATATGTAGGGCCAGCAGTTCCTCAAAGAATCCAAACTGCAGGGGTTTCCAACACCTCTGACAGGATCAGTGCTATCCATTACACCTCCTTGCAAAGAATGGATCAGGGACGTCCTCACATCATAAAATGGCAAACCATAACTTAAAACAATCAGGGAGAAAAGCTCACAAGTTTCTTAAGGCTTTGCTCTCTGACAGATGTACGATTAATGTCCACTGAAGGCTACAGGTGGTACCATATTTATTTTTCAAATGAATGTTACTAACCTGCTTGTCCCACAAATGTTATTTACAATCACATCTTTTATTCTTGTTTTAGCTGACAGGACAATCTCCTCAAGGATCTGGGCAGAGCTGATATATTTGATTTTCAGGTTATCTACTGCCTGCAGATACAAGCACTTTGATTGTTTACAATGCAGGAGTAATTGGTAACCGTTAAATAACTCCAGAGACTGATTTAAGAGTCCTTCACCTACTGCATGAAAGTAGGGCTTCATCTCACAGTCCCTAATCTGCCTAAATACTTAAAGATTTCACTACAAAAATAGGATATTAAAAAATTAGCAAATGCAATGATAATTTAATCATCAATCACATGCAAGCATTATATTCCATTTTAATGATTTCAAATAAATTTATATTTCAAAGTGGAAATTAAAATAAGAAAAAAGCATGTTCTCTCATTACACTTCCAAAATCAGTTACAAATATTAATTTGTGTAGCACACTTTAAAGCAGAACTTCTAGTGCTGCTTTCAGCAAAATAAGGACTAAAACAAAATTCAGCCAGTATTCCTATGAGGAATTTCACACTCTGCTTTAATTGGTGATACATTACTTGCAATTGCATAGGTTCAAGTTGCTGACAATATTTGAAATAACTTTCAGAAGCATTTGCCTGGTCTTGCACAGTCAAATAGAACTACTTAGCTACAAACAAATCTAGTAAAAAGTCACAGAGGGCTTTGAAGTATTTTCTGACAAAATTTAATTGCTGGACTTTCCTGCTTCACAAAATGGTGTCGAAGCACAATACTGTTATGAACACATTGTTTGCTGGCAGAACTCCTCTGAACTTAGCGTTTTGTACAGGAAAACAGCAGTGAAATGCAACACTGAAGATATTATACATCAGCAGACAGCACCATCATGGATGTAGGCTAAATGAGATGCTAAAGCACGCTCTGGGAGGCCATCCAGCCAGAACTGCAGTGAGCTCACCATGCCCGTGTTTCACTGCAGAGCCCACACTCACCGTGCTTTGAGCAGCAAGGCTGAAGTGTGCAGCAGGAGATAGGGACATCTCTTGTCATTCTCTGCCCCTACAGCTTCTTTGGGGAGTGCAGCACCAAGACTTCTCCCCTGCCTCCATGTGAATGTGATGTGGGTGCTCAAGGGCTGGTCAGCAGCCAGCTGCTCCTGTTGTGGGCAGGAGGAGACACCAGAGGCAGAGCATCCACACCTGTGCAGCACTAGGGCTGACCTAAGGAGACACAGGATCCTCTTCTGTCTAACTGCAGCCCCTCAATCTCATCCAGACAGAAATTGCTTTCCATGTAGAAAGTTAAAGGAAAATTGAGATTGCTCCTAAATCATTAACAATGCCAACTGCCTGACTCCTTGAGGCATAAACATACTTGTTAGCACTCTGTAAATTAGTTTAGTGGAAGCCCAAGTTTGAGAATTTACAGCCAGCACCAAACGACACCTGGACTCCTTCAAATCCCAGGAGCACATCCTGCAAAAATCATGTAAGATATACAGCAGAGACTGAGCCAAGTGCTCTTCAAGTAACCTGGTGGACAAACCATCACAAATTTTCCCACCCATGGGCAAACCACAGTACGTTCAGTGCAAATCGCAACCGATTTCACAGAGATATTTCAACACTTTTCTCCCAAGAGAGAACTGCCACTTTGAAAAATTTCAACCTGTTCACCCAGCTGTTTTGGTCCTACAGCTGTCATTTAAAAGGTCATAAACATTCCTTTTTATAATGAGGTAATGATTTCACCTTCTCCTGCTCAACAGTTTTCCATAAACTATTTAAATAACTTTTGTGTTGAAAGTTTATCGTTGAAAATTTTAGAGCATTATGTGAAGAGTTCAGAAGGTCATGATAAGTCAAATACAGAAATTGTCTCTATTGATAATTTAACTACTAGGCTCTATGCAAATTCCACAGTGGGATGTATGTACTAATTTATTGCTTCTGCTTTTACATTTGAATACTACATCTCCAGTACTGTTGCTCTGTGTTTTTTTTAAAACATGTATGTATATAGAATTAGCAGAAGGCAAACAATACCTTATTACACTCTTTCAAGATTAAGGAAAATCTTCCAACAAAAATCCTTTATAAGCTTTATAGTTAATGTGGAACTGTAAGAAAAAACCCCAAACATTTGGACATACTTGCAAGTATGCTAAACAAGGCAAAAAAGTACACCCTCACATCTAATTCTGAAACATTTCTCCTTTGTGTCTGCCTCAAACCAGGCATATGTTTGGTTCAACACTAAATTAGAACTGAGATAATTTACAACTTTTTATATGGAGGCTGGAGCAAAAATTTTCCAAGTTGTACTCACATGTTCACATGTGCAAGAGAATTAATTAATTTAGCATACTATTCTGGCTTATCTCTGTAAGCTTACTTTTTTAAATTTCAGACTAAAATTGCAGTTTTTCATATTTCTTGATGAAGAAAATCAGAGAATGAACTAAATGCAAAAGAAAGTGTCATTTCAGAGACTAAAGTTATTTGCATAACTTTTTTTCTTCTCTGTACTTCCTTCCAGTTTGTGAAAAAGTCTTACATGCATTGTACTATGACCTTGGCTTTTCAATTATACATCATTCAGAAAAATATATTCTGAAGTAAAAAAAAATTAAAATTGATACATGGCGGCTGAATGTGAGGTGAATTTTACAGTCACATCACGTGCAGAAAACTCTGCCTTTTATGAAAGTGTCCATTACCAGGTTTTGTTCTGTTTAAATATAACACATAAAAGCACATGTAAACTGTATATGTTGTTATACCCTGCATAAATCATACTTTACTCTGGCAATATGTCACGAATAAACAAATTCTAGATCAAATTTAAATACTCAATTCTCATCCTGATCCTGCACTGTCTCTTGGTCCAGCTTCATTAAGAGTGGATAAGGTGTGAGAGAAGAGTAAAGGAGCTCAATCTGCAGTTTATATCTCCAGCAATGTAGATAATGATGAAAATGAATTTTTTTTTTAATTATTTCATTAAATTTGAATAGATTACAATAGATGCCCCATCACAATAGATGCCCCCTATACAAAGCCCAACAATATTTCCTGTCTTCCAGGTTGAACTTCCACTGATCAAGATAACACAGCCTGATCATGCATATGCCATCATGTGTACCTACATGCATAGGAAAAACTATTCAAGTTTTATACAGTTCATAGTCTGAGCCCTTCAAAATGGATTACTAGCATTTCTTCAAGTGATTTCAGGCACCAAATGTTACAAACACACTTAAATCTGCCTCACTTCATCAATGATCATGCATTTACCGTAGTTTTCATTATATCAAAAATTCTTCAGCTTCATTAGCAATGGATAAATTAAATTTTTTTTGTATTAATTCAAACGATCTTTTTTCCAATTTTTTATAAGCCCCAAGGTTCTTTCAGCAATATTGGCTCCTTCTCTGTTCCATAAAATTGTAATCAATCTCTATTATTGTCATGAAAATGGTATTTGTCACTTTGCTGAGAAAAAAAATAATCAATACGTCTTGCAGAGTAGAATAGGAGTTTAATGCAGTGAATTGATGTCTGTTAGAGAAATTTAGCTTGCCAGCAGTTTGGGACAAGCTAATAGAAAACCAGAAAATTCACTGAAGGTTGACAGATGAATGCATAGACATGCCACAAAAATTAATATTTGGGCACTTTGTATAGCCTGTCATTTCACATGCTGGAGAGAAAATAGATGTAGACAAGCATATCCCTCAGGAAATCCCTTTGGTTTTTAAAAGGCAAAAGCCAAAAGCATGAACAAATGAATTCTTCACTGTATTATCTTTATGTTTATATAAGTTTCTGAAAAATAAGTATTCTGAAACCATCCTCTATTTAAAAATTTTGCGTCAGACATGATACTGAATATGAGAACACTGCTGAGTGACAAAGTAATACTAAGTTTCTTAGGCAATGCTGAATTTCTGATCCTTCCAGATAACATAGCATTGCAAAACCAAATCAGAGCGTTACTTCAAAAATTAGTACAGAAATTGAACAATAGTACTGCTCACAAAATGTTCTAGATTGTGAAGAGAAAAAAAAAAAGCCCAAGTAAAATTTTCATAATCAATACCTAGACAGAGATGCCATCATATATTTCGTGACAAGTACAATACCCTCAAAAGAACTGCTAGGATTATTTGAGCCTTATTAAAAAAAACTTACATTTTAGGAACACAATCCTCCTTTCTGTCTATTGCCATCTGCAGAAGCTGTCAAAACACTCCACCTTCCAATTACATGCTTTCTGTCTTTCACTTGCTCTAGCATAAGCCTATAATCTGTTTAATTCCCTTGTTTGGTTGGTTTAATAAACAATGCTTTTAAGTAGCAGGGCTTGATAAACCCAGCATCCACAACAAGCAAGCTGCAGTTATCCCTCCCTCCAGGAGAGCATCAGCACCACTGACTGCAGAGACAACACGCTGGCCACAGCAGGAAGCAGCACAGGGAACCCAGATTTGGACTTCTGCTTCATTTCTGAATTCCATTCTAGCTATGAAATCTGCTGGTTCTACACTGGATATAAATGGGTCCTGCCTGTGGCTCCCAGAAAGCTCTAAAAGTATGAATTTTAAGACCTCAGGTACCCACCAGGTCAAAGAGAAGCAAAAAGTGTCTCTAAATGCATAAGGCAATTGGCTGATTATTTGTGGTACAACGTTCATGCTGTCATTCCAGAGACTTCAGTAAGCCTGGCATTTCAGCTCTGTTTCAGTGAGAGGAACAGCTTTTTATCATGTGCAAAAGAGCATTCTTGGGCAAAAGCAAGAAATGCTAAAGATGTCAGTAATTTTCTATGGAAACACACAAGTGTAAACATAAGAGAACAGAAGGGACAAAATTTAACAGCTCCTTGACTGTAAAACAGATATAAGAGCAGACAACAGAGTCTACAGTAAGGTGGACACTGAAGAAAATCTGCATCTCCTACTGCCTTCACCATTCTGTCATGGATTTAAGAATACCCATGTGAATTAGAGGTCTCCCCTGCCACTCCAGCACTCCTTTCTGATGGCATCAGAAATTTGATACAGGAAGTGAAGAAATTTTAAGTTTACTGAGGTTCTCCAAAAACAGGGAATTTAATTTAGTTTTGTCTGAATTTGTAAAAGAATTTGACCTTCAACCTGATGAAAAATCAGGTCAAGTTTCCATGTTAAATGGAAAAAGGAAAATAAGCTTCTACTGAAACTGTGCCAGTCACAATTTTGCAAGCCTAACAAAAAGCAAACAGCAACATTATTTGTAAGAAAATTATGCATTCTTGAAAAAAGAAAGATGTCATATTCCATAGGAATTTCACAATGTAGAAGGTCCCAAAAGCCAACTGTGTTGTCTTAATTTCACAACTGAGTTTCAACTGCTATTGTACATTATAAGATCATGCAGTTGATGGTAATGACAAAAAATCAGTGTTGCATGGCACTGTCAACTTTTCATGAGTGCAGACACTTGTGGTTGACCCTAGGAAAGGTAAAGGGTTATTACAGAAGGTGACAGTGTGTTAGTAGAGCTGGTTCAAAATAGGAAATGTTTGTTATACACTGTCAAGTTGGATGCATCAGATTTGCATGTGTGGTGAGAAAATGAACACACATGTTATGCCCTGGGAGTTACATATGTATTTTTTGTCAGAAGTGCAAAGCAGAGTTTGGTGTAAATGCAAGCTGTTACAAAATTTATCAGAGCTGTAAGCACTTGCAACATCACATGCTCCACTTGAATGTATACACAATCTCTTTCATGATAAGTTGAAATGATATAAGCATAAACTCAGTATTAAGCACGGATGCTTTTTGTAATCAGTATGGTGGATCCTGAGGGAAATATTCCCATTGAATTTTCCTTGAGCTTTCTAAGATAATTTGTACAAGGCTGGTGATGAATTTGAATAGGTTTGAAAGCTCAGTCCCACTGAGAAAAAGGGTAATAGGTATTTCCCAATTAAACTCTTTCAGATTAGCTTACTGACAAAGGTACACAAATTTGAACCCACAGCATATATTAAAATTAGATGAGCTTCTACTAAAGATGGTAAATTTCAGATGTTTTTTCTTAATTTCACAAATATTTTTTAGTCATTTCCACATGAACAGCCAGGAATTGCTGTACTCATACCACAGACTAACAAGTAACAGCAATGGCTTGGAAACACCTTCCATTTTTAATATACTCCCCAGTCATTAAGGGAGAATTACACCATAAAAACTTTTCTAGCACTTGCCATTAATGCAAATACCATCTATATGAATCTGTTCTACTTTAAAGTCTTCTTCCTCACTCTCCAAATATAATCATAATGTAGCTTGTTTCCTCTGAAACATGAAACTTTTCCAGGACCTATGTGAACACTTTTTCCAATAAGACTAAATAAAATTATGGTGCAATGGCATGATCCTCCATCCACTGGAATTAATGAAAAGTGCAATCTGGTTAAAACAGCACAGAAAGAATGCCTAAAAAAATTAAATGCAGCCAAAACAGTGGACTTTCTAACATCTGCCCTCATTTACTACAAGTGGCAATCATGAGCATTAGATAAATACGAATCACATGCCCTACAAAACTCCTGCAGCTTAATTTCCCATGCATCTCCAACGTTCATTAACATCAGCAAATACATTTGATTCGGGTGGAAGAGAGTTTTTTGAAAATACCAAGTCGATATCATCTCAATTTCTCATTTTGCTATTGACCTAGCAATAACTGTTGACTGCTAACTACTGAATCACTACTAGTTGAATTTGGATCTGATTTCTTTTATGAAATAAAGGCTTTATACCATACTGATTTTCTTCTGAATAATTTTTTCCCCTCACTTCATATTTGAAAATTAACTGATCAGCAGACAAGGGTCCATACGGTGTTGCAGAAAAACTTATGGCAAATATAAATAAATTTTCAAATTTATTCTCAAAATCTTACCTTCATTTTCAAGAACAACCATCATAGGCACATTGCATAATATGACCTTTAAAAACTATATTTAGTTTTAAGAGCAATCTTTGACTGGATCCTCGTTCAGGATTCATTTCCATTCTGGTCATTTTTAGGGGCATTACCTTAAACCTGTTTATAGAATAACAGCAAATAAAGGTGGTCATATGTACCCACAGCTATGATGAGCAGCTAAAGACAGAAGTGATGCCTTCCAGTGAAGGGTAAGTTGTTCAAGTTCTGTTTTGCTTCCTCTGTGAAGTGTGCTAAGACTTCTCATTTGGTTAAGAGATTTGAAGTCAAAGGATCCCCAAACTTAACTGTTTGCATATTCATTGACATACAGCAGAATGTTACCCATTTTGATTTTTAAGAAAACTGCCTGCTCTGACTAGTTAGAAATACAGAAAGGCACTTGACAGCAGACAGATTGGCTAGACAACACTCACACCTCCCCCCTAAGCTTCTCTTTTTGTCTTTGCATAAAGGATGTTTGCTGCCTAGCCCAGCTCTGTCTTTTCTGTCCTCTCCTGCTCAAAGGAAAGGGCCAGCCTCCCCAGACACCAGCAGGAGGAACCATAACTGGGTAGCAGGCACAAACCCCATTGTGTTCATCAGCTGCCTCCCTGTGTCCACCCAGAGCCATCCTCTGTTGACATTGTTGAAGGCTCGTGGAAAAATCCAGCCCAGATCTTTCCCAGGCTGGAGACTTCTCTCAGAGACAAACAAGAGAAAGGAGAATGAATAGCACAGATTAAACACCTGGTGTTGACCACAGAGCTGTGTGAGTGTCTTGTGATGCTTTACAGAAAGCATATTTTCAAAGAGGTGTTGCCTTCTTGGACCAATGAGTCTTCTCTAATTTGTTTTGCAAGATCTATCTTATATAAATGCAGTGGCTTTTCAATAAACCACTTCTTCTTGCTGCTTGAAAGAACTCATGTGTGTGTTGCTGCATTATTTGCCATTCCTAATCAGATAGTGACAGACCTCAGCTCCTCCCAGAAAGCAGATGGGTGGAGGAGATGGCCACTGGTGGTCACAGATAATACCCTGCACTTCATCATGGCTTTCACCTTCCCAGGAAAGTGATTTCAGACCTTAACCTAAACAACTCCTTAAACTCTGGGATGCCAGATAAACCCACAACTCAGCAAACTTCTCTGACAAAACTTATGCTTTGTGTATTACTGAGAAAACGATAATGAAAGCAATTTTATTGCTGTACAGTACAAGTTGTTATAAGCCATTTAGTCAACTGAAATATGTAAAAAATATGCCATAACCTTGAATTGCAGATTGGTGTTTATTTTAAAAATAGTTTTGCACAGGTATATATTAATTAAAATGTTTTAAAATTGCTAAGGGATTTAGCAGACAGGATTATATTTAATCCTAAGTGACTGCAATTAAAATTCAATTGTTCACACTTTACAAATTTTTCAACCTAAATATTTTGTGAATTTAAATTTGAAAAAGCTGAAATTAAACCAAGTTACCAATAAACCTCAATCTACATTATTTATTATTTTTATGCATAGGTATGCATACACATACAAGACACATGAAGTCAAGTAAAAAAGAAGTAAATGAAACTTCTCTGTTGATGCTTTCCACTGATTTTTATGAGTCAATAGGATAAGGGAGAATGGATCCAAGAGTAAATATTAAAATTAATTGAGTATTTAGGCTGAAGATCAACAACTTTGGTGGCCATCTGCCATAATGGCTGGTGGTGTTTGTTACATTGTGCAGCTACATCGGTTTGAGTACTACTGTGGACATCAAGGAAGCTGATGTACAAGGAAAACATTTAATATCCAGAGACAGTGATACTGATCTTGTTAAAGCACATTCTCCAACAAGTCAATTTCAAGGCCAGTTTATAGTGTGCTTGGACAACTGTGTAACTCTGACAGAGGTGACTGGAATATTATCAATGTTATCCTGCAGCAAATTAAAGTTTGAGCTAACCTAATATGGAAAGTTATAGTTCATATAAGATTTAATCATGGCACTTCAGATCATTAGGAGTATGTCACAGCAAAGAGCAACCTAATCCCAAAATTATCAAAATACCTTGCCATGGAATTAAGGGTGTCTTTGTATCAGAAATAAAATATACATATGTAGGTTTTAAATAGACTGATAGTTCAGAACCATAGATTAAAGAAAAAAAGAAGCAAACAAGGAGCTGTTAGCAAGTTAAACAGGGAAATACACAATAAAGATGCCCCAAAACTTTAACTTTGGACCATATATCTTCTTAAAACAAAAGAAAATATGTGCAAAACTGGAGCCAATTTACTATTAAATGGTGACATTTTTCAAACACAATCATATTATACTTACAGGACATTTTGATTTGGTGGAACCATAACAGGTTGATGCTGTAGTTGTAAATTCTTGAATTCTGCTCAGTTCACTGTTTTTAAAGCAGAAGTTCAAGCATGAACTCATCAAATGTTATGTTTAAGTTCCCAACTTGAAATACACATTTAAAAGTCTACTGTTCTGTTCTATGATGGCATCAATTTACCAGTAGACACTATTCAAATGATGTCATGAAATGCCATGAATAGAAATCTTTTCTATAATTTTCAAATTGAATTAAAATTCTATTGAAGAAGGTAAATACAATATTAAACCACTTTAAGCATTAGTTTTCTTCACCCTTCTGAAAACTGGCAAAGCTACCCATTTTTATATGGGCTTATTCAATTTGAAGAGCAGAAGGATGCTCAAAGTTTATATATAGTGTGTGAGAATGGAGTTCTGCACTTATATTAAACCTACCTTGTGATTCAGTTCTTAAATCTATTACCTTACTAAATGGCATGTGCCACGATTACTTCTCCGGAAAGGACGAAACTAACGTGTCAAAAACTTAACAGTCTCTTTGGTGTTCCAAAAAAGGTGCCTGATTTGTGCCTCAAACATCACTGATATGCTTCTTTCCTAGCTGCAAAGTAGGGGAAAGATGTTTAATTCACAGTTTGACTCCTCACTACTCGTGGGAAGCCCACGGGAGGACTTTTGCTTTTGTTTCACTAATAAGAGCACCGGAGACGAGGTGGTTGTCAGAAGCTCAAGGAGAATCCTCTTTCCTGTGGGCTGCTCTCAGTGAGGCTCTGCTCCAACTGGGGGAGCGAGGGAAAGGAGATAAGGACAGAGAAAATGGCAGAGACCAATTAGACAACACAGCCTGTCAAACAGCCCGGCACTGAGAAACCAGGAAGCTGCCTCATTGCACACCCAGCCACAGAAACAGCAGGTGGAAAAAATGTATAACTGCTCAAAGTAGAACCTAAATGGCATTTCTTACACAAAGAAAATAAGATAAGGAAACTATCTTTTTCATGGTGTTGGGAAAATAAAAAAAAGAAACATGAAAAGAGAGAAGCGATAACCACGAAATTGGAATCTGATTAAGACCCTGAATCGGCGGTGCTGACATTATGTGGAATATGAAAGAGACCTAAGAAAACAGAGTATTTGAAAAATTATCATGCCAAGGACAGCACTGATCTATTTGTATAACTTTCCTACATAGCAATCTTATCACTTTGCTCTATCTGCCAAAATAAGATGAAAAAACAGTCCTCTAAATGTGAAAAGTGGCTGCAGCAAAACCCTGCACATACCTTCTCACAGAAAAGTACAACAGGGGAGAAAAACATTTAAATGTTGTGAAAATTATGACAAGAGGTAGTGGTTGAGGAAAAAATCTTAAATAAAAAACAAAAACCCTAAAAACACAACAGTGTGCTTCTCTCTACCACAGCAACAGTTTTGGAAAGGATAAGGAAAAATTGAAATCCCCTTCTGAACCAATGCTCCAGAGAGAGAACCCCAATGAAGTAGGGTAAAGACAGTCAGATATTTCAGGTCTTGGCAAGAGGAGACCTTACTTCTATGGGCAGCATTCATTCAGGCAAAATAAAAGAATGAGGCAAATACACCTGATTTAATTTGTTTTATTTAACCACTGAGACCAGAAAGGACAAAACTGATTTGGGCTCACCCATAGTACTTTCATTTAAGGAACTAACTTCCATGAAAGTTCTTGGAAGAGGAACAATTAATTTAAAAGAAAAAAAACTCTCTTCTATGCCAAATCAGATCCAAAGTTGTCTTTCTCTGAAAGGTTATTAAAACTTACTGGACTTAAAATATCCTTCCTTGATCTCTTTACAAAGTCAGTTACAATCCTGCTTTAACTGCTTAAAATACAGTTTACTGTTGTTAGTCATAGTAATGACACATGGCTTAGAAGACACAACACTGTTCTCCCTCTATTTGCCTAGTTCTGATCTGCAAAGTAACAATTAAAGTGTCACTGTGGATGGATGGCAAACACTGAAATTCTGTTCATTTCTGAAGAAGTTATAAAAACAGAGTATAAATGTAGAACACACAAACATCCATTAAAAATAAAACCCTTTTTAAAACGCTCCCTCCATGTATTCCTCTGCCTATATTTTTCCTATCCCCCACAGGGTTATTCTCCATTTCCAATTCCACTCAATGGATATAATTTAAATAGGAACTGACTTTGAGTCCCTCCAGATTTAGAATAAGATAGTAGAACAGTTTTCAAGTATTTTGACTCATTCAAGCATCAATAACATTTTCAGGTGATGGGTGAGGAAAATTATGTCAAAAATGTGGAAAAAAATTAACTTCAGAAGCTTGATGCCATTGTTCAGGTCATACCAAGTATATAATGTGATTGTAAGTGTTTTTATACAGTTTCAAAGATTTGGCTTTATTTGGTACTTTGATGATTGAAAAGTTAGCCTTTCAGGGGCCTAAATGGCTCAGAAAACAGACTATACTATGTCACAGAAGTATGAACTGAGGCAGCAAAAGAAAAAGAGCATCTTACATCATGGCTGTCTCTAATTTTAACATCAAATAGATGCAAAAAACCATACACATGCATATTTAAACCACTCTTTCAAAATATCAGGACATCTGTCTTGTAGGAGTTATTGCTCTTGGTGAAAATACTCACAGCAGAAGAGGGGCTCCTGATAATTAATTGAGTCAAAACAGGCCTTCTTATTACAAACAACAGAAAATAAGGTTATTTCTTACTTCTCCCTTCTACTTTTTTTTTCTTTTTTCTTTTTTTTTTTTTTTTTTTTTCTTGAATAAAAAGGCATTCCCATTGTGGTACCCTGAAAAGCTGAAATCTCTCCCATGATTTTCAATCATAAGATCACAAGCACATTAACAATATTATTTCTGACTCAAACATATACCTTCCTTAACGATAGAACTGTAAAAATGGTATCTCTCATGATTACTATAAAACTAGAAGACACAAGCAGGCTACAAGCATGCAACAGAAGTCCTACTACCCATGATTAACCGAGTAGAAATTAGTATTCTCACATGGTGCTTCATTGCACACTTGCAAGAAATAATACCAAATAATTCAATAAAGCGGTAATTAAAAACCTGTCTCAATTCTCCTGGTGCCGTGGCAATCACGCTCCCACAACCTCGCAGCTGAGCACGGAGCACTCAGCTGCCTGCACTGCAAAGGAACAATCCACCCACCACTGACTCCTGTTGTTTCATAGGGGATCCAATTACTGATATCGTTCTGACACTGGAGATTAGCTGATTGCCAGTTCAGTGTGCTTACAAAATCTTATGTGTCACAGGAGGCCCTTTACTTGTTTCTGTAAGACAAACAGCGTTGTTTTGGTTTTTTTTTTTTAATCTATTAAAAACCCACTAGAATATATTCTCTCTCATGTGTAGCACTCCAGCCCCATCCTGTTGAACTCAAAGCAAATTCTTCCTTAAAATTGTCATAGAACTAAAGTGTGGTGACAGTAGCAGCAAAAATACACTTTTAATTATGGTTTTCAAAGAAGAGGTTTAAGAGAGGCAGAAGCTATATATGCCACTATTTTAGCAATCAGAAAGACCACAGACCTTTGTGAAGTCTGAGATCACAATTAAAATTTTTTCTAATTAAAAAATGTTAATGGAACTTTGCACTGCTCTTTTACCAAATCTAAGAGCACATTGGAACAAGGGCTTGAGTGGAAAACAATGGCTTGGTTTTTGTTA
Source organism: Erithacus rubecula (assembly GCF_903797595.1). Lineage (NCBI taxonomy): Eukaryota > Metazoa > Chordata > Aves > Passeriformes > Muscicapidae > Erithacus > Erithacus rubecula. The sequence goes on along the minus strand of NC_136686.1, from coordinate 28,343,979 downwards.
AAAAGTGCTTTTCTAATCCCCAATGCTGTAAATAAAATTCATTAGGACTGTATAATATCAGTCAGTTAAGTTCTATTACCATTCAAAGGAAATATATCAGTGGGGCTCCAATAAAATTTTCCTGTTCCAGTTCTTGAACTGAAACAAAAACAAGAAATGGAAAGGTAAAGTACAGGTCAGGCAAATTAATATTAAGGCAAGAAAGGTCAGATACTAAGGAAAAATATGGAAGAAAGACAGCAATGAGCAAAAAGTACTTCTATTTTCTCACCACCAACACTAGTATTCTTACAGGCAGACATCCTAATGACTCTGCTGGTTATCCAAGTGCTTGGGCTCTGCCTACATATGAAAAACCAAGAATACCCTTTTTAAAACTCCAATGAACTTTACCATCCATTCTAGGAAGCAATGTCTTCATCAACTGCAACAAGACACATTTTATTACTTTGTATACCATAGGATTTTACTGTAAATAACACCTTCTCTGGAGAACAGAAGCTTAAATTGATGTGGGAAATGATGGAATGCTACATAGATTTAGAATAAAAGGGACTTTATTTATTTATGCTACAATATAAAAAAAAAAAAAAAACCAAACCAGAAGGGCATTTTACAGCCCCCAAATTAATTAATTTCCACTAATCTTCTTTAAATAAGTAAATTAACCTATAAATTTCTGGGATTTAATTTTATGTAACAACAATATGCAAATTTTGTTTCAAATTATTAGAAATATATTTCATTCACAACATATGAACAAAGAATACTTCCAAATAACACAACACCAGGGCTAAGATAGAATTAAACAGACATGCTGCATTTTCTTTTAATACTCTTATTGGGAATAGAAAGCTGTGGAAATTTGCTGGTCAAAAGCATATTTAAGTTTTGTCTTCTACTTTAACAAGAGCAAAGTAAAAGACACAGTCATAAAACAGATCAGGGTAAAGACACTACTGCAAGTCAGAGTTTTTTAACTCATTGCTCCAAAGCACAGTGTAAAAACAGAGCTGTCTTTGACAGGGTGGGTAGGGAGTCACGAGCCACCTTTGCCACCCCTCTGCTCACAACAAGGATCACTAACCTGCCTCTGACAGAATTCTGCCTAACTCATTCCCAGAATCTTCAACAGGGACACTGCAGGATCTCTAATCCATCAGCTGCTGGGCTTCACTAACGTTACACTTAAAATGATTTCCCCAAAGTCTAACTTAAATCTCCCTCACTAGAATGTAAGAACATTATTATTCTTCTCCTGTTCCCCATAGAAATAAGGACAGTTTAGTGCTTTCCTCTTTGCAACAGCCTCTCATGTATTTGAATCAGAAACCTTTTCTTCAGTTGACTAATTCTTTCAAATTGTGTATTTGGGGAAAGTTTTCTAGAATGCTGACCATCCTGGTTGATTTTCTTTGGACTTGCATGGAAGTAATAGATCAACTGAAGTATGATAAGGCACTACAAACACACTTAACTTCCACAGCACTGTTCTTTCTACTGTCAATGTGCACAAATGGTTCCTACTGACTGCACTTAGCACTAGCTGAGTGCTGCTGTTCTTCCATTAAAACTGTGCCTCAGCACCTTTTACCAATAAAACTGTTGAAAGAGCAATAAAGATAAGCATATGCCTAACTTAAAATCAGGTTAACTTTAAAAAGCCTCAAACCCAGACCTCATTAATTTAAATTTAGTACTCTGTTTTGTGGTGTCACTTACCTGTGCCTCATCATATCACCTATCCAAAGGCACATTGTTACTCAAGAGTATTATTTCATTAGGTAAGCACTTATTAGTACTAATTGACTGACATTTCACATGCTCCCATTGCAATTTGCTGTGCAAAATCAGGGGGCACAACAAAAATAATCATGTTTTCATACACCTGAAGAAAGACAAATCCATTAAATAAGAAATATAAGGTAGTGCATTATCTTATGAAGCTAACTAGTTCCTTTTCAAAGAGGTGACAATGACAGTGAGCTATAAGCAGTAGGAATGTCCTAGATTGGAGGGAATTCCTTGCTCTTTAAATCTTGTATGGATTAGGTGTCATTGCTCCCCTGGCTCTAGTTAAACATTATCAGCTAAACTTGTTAGACAGGGCTCCCAAGGCGGGGCTCCTGGAGCATTGAACCTAAATCATCAAAATAAAAGTGAAGTTATTACAAATTAACCACAGGTGAGCCTTGCTAAATGTTAATTTTAAACTACATTACTGAAATACATCATCCATCATTAATGAAACACTGAACCTTTAACTACATACCTTTCACCAATGCAATGTATATCTGATAAGGAAGAGTGATTATTTTTTTTCTTCACTGAAGCAATAGGACTCTGTTTTGATGCTTGCTCCAAGTATTTTACCATTCCATACCACCATCATTGTGACTCTAGCAGAGAGTCCTTGCTCAGCAAGGTTACCCAGGAACCCTGAGCAGATGTACTATGAAATAGAAATGTGTGTATGAGATTACACATTCCAAGTAGGTTTGTCATTCTGTGGCACTAAGCATTTCCAACCACTTATCAACAGTAGAGTTGATATTTGCATTTTGTACTCTATACATGAAAGCATTACAGCTGCCTGTGGCAACAAAGGAAATGCAAAACTTGCTGGAAGAAAATAAATAAAATAAAACCATTTCCTGTGGGACAATTCAAAGTCTCACCTCATCATTCTGAGACATCAGGGATTCTGTGTTGCCTCTGTTTTTTATTAATAATGTAACAACAGCCTTTCAACCACTCTTTCATAAGAGGAGCTTTTCCTTTGGAGGTGATATGAGTCATGTGATTACCTCAGTCATCTGGAGTCAAAGGCTAAAAACTGATAGACGTTCTCACTATCAACTAGCCTATAATTTGGCACCCAGAGAAGCAGTAATAAATGAGTGTTTATCTACTCAATGGGGGAATTTCATTTCACTCACTGCCCCAAAGTCATTACCTGCACAATAGGAATGAGCAATGGAAATTCACAACATAATAAACTATTACAGGCTTACTGCTTAAAATGCACCTCAAAATCATTATTTTCTGGACCGGAAGCTACAAGCAAAGTGTGCTCCACAACATAAGAAAAATTTGTTGATTTGATGAAACAAAATATATTTGCCTCTCCTAAGAGCTGAGAAGCATTTTATACTCCAGATAAACAGTTTCTTCTGTTCTCAATATTGTTTTCCTTGGTGAAGAGAAACATTAAATAGTCCTAATTTTTTTTTTCTTAGAAACCATTTTAATAAAAGAGTGTTACTAAGTAATATTTGTGTGTCTTTTTATCTAACAGAAAGTCGAAAGACATTTTCTATCTTGTTGAAAAAAATTATATGATTAAAACAGTAAGAAATAAAAAATATTGTTCAATTAACTTGGTATGCCATTCACACTTAAGTGTATTGCCAGTAATTAAAAAAGCTATACTTTTGGTGTAATATGCACTCAAAATCCTGTACAAAACCTTACCCTGAATAATAATTTCTTTTTAAAATTGGCAGCTTACTAGGAAAGAAATGAAAAGATTTGTAATATAACAGCACTGAAAATTGTCAAAATTCATATTTTTAGTCGTTATTTTTGTAGAATATATTGGGATATAATTCTAAAACTAAGATATTAAAAGCCATCACAGTTTCAAGTAATACTTCTCCACTGCCTTAATCTTAACAATCTATTTCCCCACCACTGTTATATTTGTTCAAACATGAAAAGCATAATACTTTTCCTCCTTTTCCACATTCTGCTGAGATATTTCAATCCAGAAATCTATGATTATCTAGTCCAGTACTGATACTACTGAAGTAACTGTGTATTCATCCTGTGACTATGTGAGGAAACACAGCAAGAAAATTATGTAGTCATTAAGGGAGCAACAGAAGCCACTTATATAAATTACTGCACAGTAATTCAAAAGAATATGAGGAGAAGAGATGCTTGAGGCTTATGCTTCTTAATTCTTTAAGCCTTGAATGTATTATCTGCCCAAACCTTGGGAAAGAGACCACCTGGTAACTCCTTTTTAGGCTTAAGTGAACAAATCAGTATTTCCATTTTTTTTCTAAAAATAATTCTTTTTTTTTTTTGAGCAGCTAATGGCAACTATGGTTTCTAACTATTTTAAAGTGACTGAACTAAGTAACTTTTGTAATGTTAAAATAGGCAAACATTCCAGCTCACCATGGGGATTGTTCTGTTTGTTTCCTTAAGCCACAAGGGGAAGCTGGAAGTGAGGATACAATCCTTTCTCCGACCAAAGGAAAGTAATTATCTTCTAAGAAGATATTTGGTTCAAAGAAAATAGAATGTTTCCTTTCCTAAATCCTGCTGATATAACTTACTCATTTTAATTTTTCCCTGTCTATAGGAAATTAGAGACCACAGAAAGGAACAGACAGCTCCAGAAAATTTACTGATCCCAGAAGGCACCAGCTACGTGCACAAGTTGTTCAAGTCCCACCAGTCTGGTTGATTTCAGTCACCATGGAAAACTCACACTCTGGATTTTTAGTCTTGCATTCAGGTTCAGAATAGAGACAATTGAATTATTTCACACTATTCAAATTATTTATCAGGCAATCAAATAAGTTGATTAGACGTTTCTCTCAATCTATCAGTGAATAGTGTTCTCCACCATGATGTTTGGAGGCGTCATTCTCACCAGAGAAGAACACAACCTCTCTGCAAATTTCAGATTATTCCCACATTCTTTGTACTCTAACAGTACAGAGTGTGGAAATATAATTTTTCCCTTTTTTATGCACATCTTTTTTATTAACAGAATAGTGGATTTCAGTCTCCAGCTATGAAGTGTGCACTTTTCACTGACAATAAAATTGCAAATGCATCACATTGCATCCAAACAAAATTGTAATAGCCTAGAAACTTGTATATTCAAGAAAAAGATCAGAATTTCTTATGAGGCCTAGCTTATGTTTTTCAGAACTTGTCTAATTTTTTATTAAAACTTGACTTTTACCTTACATGAATCACTGACTTTTGATTTATCAGAATATATTTATGCTTAGAATCAGCATTCTATCTCTGTGCTCTCTGAAATGGGACTTTCACTAACAAGTCATCAGAAAGGCTGAGGGAGATACAGAAAGGTGCAGCAGAGAGCAGAAGAAAAGCAGGATGGATCAGACTTCAGCATTTATCTTTGTTGTTGAGCCTGAACATTTAGTGTTGCTCAGTCTCCACACAATAGCAAAAGGAGAAGAAACAAAATAACCTGATGCTATTTTCTTAATTATTTCAGCACACACTAATTTTTCTCTGCAAAGAAAGAGGAGTGGACAACCTAAATTTCAAAATCTTCGAATTATCTATGTGACTCAGAAGGCTGCATGCATGGAGGGCAAACACTGACATTTATTCTGTATAATAGTGCATAGTCTTGTGAGGAATCACCACTGGAATATTATTCCCACTCTACATGTCAAACACTAACCTGAAATCAATATGGAGCCACTTTCCCACCATTTTCCACGCACCTGTGTTACTGTCCCAGAGGGTTTTGCCACACTTGGCATTTGGTTCCCCCAGGACACGGGAAGAGGCTCACTGCAATCCTCCTGCTCGGCACAGCCTCGCTGCCGAGGGCTCAGCAAAACCCTGGCATCTGTGGAGGGAAAGTGCAAGGTGAGACAAAGGTGACTGGTGGTAAATTTGCTGCTCTGCCAGCAAGCCCTGAAAAACAGAAAATAAAAAGGGTGTTTTCCACAATACAAATGGCATCCTCGTTTGAAATTATACAGCTGGAGTTGCTTTGTGACAAGGCACTTTGCTTTCTGTCTTAAGACATGACAGGAATAAACCCACAAGAGCAGCTCACCTGCTAAATACACTTAGGCTCACAAAAAAGCTTTGCTTGATAGATCCCAATTTTTTACCCAAAAAACATAATTTCCTTTTGAACTCATAATAAATTAGCCTTCATTGCATAGCTGAACTAGTTCTCAAATAGGCTCTACACTTGAGTTTACCTCATGATCAGACATTGTCAAAAACTTTAATTAATCAAAAGCATCACAGTTTTGAGGAAAGAAAACCCCAGAAAACCACATCACACTATTGTTTCCTTTAAATAGGACTTAGCAGATCTCCCTCTCTGTTTATACTCTCCTGGAACACTGCTCAGACAGCTGGTCTTGAGCTCAACATCCCAAAACTGCCAGTCTCAGAGGAGCTTCATTTTCCCAGACAACGTGCAACCTTGCAAATCACTGGCACCTTTCAAACCTGGATTGGAAAAGATTCCCATCTAAGTTAAAAGGTATTTAAGGATGCAGTTCTAACACATTTCTTCTGGATCAGGTATTGGTATGCAAACCTGTTTTAATGTATATAGTCAGAAAGCTACAACAGTCTATTATTCTCAAGTGAAATTACACCAGTTAAGGCACTGCTTATTCCTTGTTGCTGATATACTAAATCATTGCTCCTAAATACGGTGACAGTGTTCAAAAACACACTCAAATTCCTATCTGGATTTTGTTTCTGGATATTTTGCTGTATGGAATGAAGGTCAGTTATTTATTTAATTTTAATCCACCTCAAGCTTCCAAAGCTCAAGGCCAACATTTTTCTGACACCAGTGGGAGAAAACCACAGCTAATTTCCATGACACAGAAGGGAAAAAGATCATAACCACAGCTCTTACCTTCACTGGCTGCAAAAGATACCACACCCAGTTATCACTGGCAGGATGCTAGATATATCCTAGTCAGGGATAGGGAGATGAGGGGGGTGACTATTCAGAGAAGCAGCTACTGCACACCTCATTACAGGAGATGAAGAGGCAAACATGATCCAAATATCATAGGAAACACACGTGGCAAATTCTACTGTGGCTTCTACTGTTAAGAATCAAAATAAAAAGCCTTTTACCCTGGACCAAAATGTTTGTCTATTTTTTAAAACAAGATTTTCAGAAGAAAAGGGACCCCTGTGTTTGGTCTTATCTGTGCATGCATACTGGCAGCAGATCCTGTATGGGGATGCTAGATGAACACACAAACTTTTGGGGGCCCATGTAATTCATTGCCTTTAGTTTCATAACACAACAGCTTTTAGAACAAATAACTCTCTAAACTAAGGAAGCCCAAGGCAAGTTTAGAACCTCTTGAATTTGTGGTGTTGGGTAATAGCACATGATGCAGTCCTCTAAACATGATGCCATACACCCATTTCCATAATGTATGAGAACTTTGTTTTAGTCAATGCTCACGATGTTTCCAAAAACATATTGAGAATGTTCAAAAATTTGAGAGAATCTTATGAATCAGTGCACAGACAAGTCTTTTCACCAACCACTGACATGCAACTTTGCTCAGGATGGCTGGTAGAAGAGGGTGAGTGCATGTTAGGGACTATGACTACACAGAATCTTGGCCAAAAGAGCTTATGGTTATAAAAAGAGTCACATCTTTGGAAGACAAGAGAATCCTGCATTATAGGTGCTTATAAGAACAGCCTTCACAGAAAAAAATTCTCATCAGAGCCCATTTTATAGGCGTTATAATGGTGAAGGACCAAACGATTCTGTCTTGGAATCAAACCCATGGTTTCGGAAAATACAAAACACAAAATACTTTTCAAAACTCAGTGTTTAGACATAATTGTCTCTCAAACTTAGGCTTCCCCCACTACTTCTAAAAAAAAAAAAACAAGCCAGAGAATGAAATATCTCAAGCAAAACTTACTGTCTAATCTATGGAATGTATAGAGCTATATGCATCATTTAATTAGGTAAAATAATCACCATACCTTTTATTCATCCAGTTTTCCAAGTACTCAAAGCTCCCAGGCTAAACTGCACTGATCATGAGCCAGGAAGTCAGCTTTTTCTTATTCCTAACTAAGAGGCATGGGAAGTCCTCTGCAATCTGTTGAAAATATGTCTTGTCTGTGTACTGGTACCCACTTAACTAAAAGAAAGCTATTGAAAGAACCAATTCTGCTACTGTTAATTTGCTACAACATTTTTTCATGCATGAACTCAAAATTATTTTTTCTATCCCAATAAAACAGAAATACAAACTTCAGGAAACAATTCCTTCAGTCCTCATGGAATAGGCATTAAAAGGTTCAACAAAAGTTATTATCTCAGACTGTACATTTACTATTAAATTATTGATGAGCTGCTTCTATTGTCATTTTTACTTCTGTCACCAAAAATTAAAGCAAATACTAAATTTCTAAATACACCATGCCAAAGAAAAGAAATCCTGTTCGTAGGCACCAGGATTCTCTGCAGTCCCAAAGGGATTTTCATAATCTTGCAGGTATCTTCAAGTCCTAGAATTTGCATTCTGCTTCTCAGCTCAGCTTGCAGGTGTTTAAAAATACATGCAACAAGACAATTCGCTTTTGGCTACACATCTGAGAGGTTCAAACATCTGAATTATTCTGTCTGAGGTCAACTACAATTTATGTGCCAAATTAGGTTGAAATCAAGCTAAGAAGAGCTATGAAATACTAAGATCTTTGGTGCTTGGGATCTTGAGGCTATTTCCAACCAATGTGCATCATCTCAGATCTTGTTCCAGGAAAAGGAGGCATTTTCAGGAACCAAATATGAAATTTAAGCTTACAACTTCTGAATCTGTAGGTTTCAGTGGTTCAATTTTTGCTGTGCAAACAGATATAAAATGTGGCCTAGAATAGCAAAATTTTGCAAGTGTTCCTTGGATTTTGGAATTCCAGAAAACAAAGGATGCACATGCCATCATATGCACTTGCATGCCAACAAGATTTGCAATAAAAACAAAAAGACATGTTTCCCCAGGCTTTACCAATCTATATTGCTATACTGTTTAATATAACCAGAAAATATTTTCTAGGAACTCAGGTTGAAGAAGTGTACATCAAAGTGGCATAATTCCACCAAAATGTTGTTATGGTGTATAGATGCAGTACTAATTTTATGTATAAACATATGTTTCGATATAATTTAGTCAGTTACCAAGAGAATTAATGTCCATCCCAATATGTATGGGCTGTTTTTCACACATACATTCAAATTTAATACTGTGAACTAGTAACTTGAGTAAACTTACTATTTCTACTCTAAAATAACTTTCCATAAATTTCTAAATGATGGAGGATATTTCCTATTATCTCCTGAAACTTTTCCATACAACTAAGGTAGAGTTAAAGAGAACTCAAGTGATTCTCCTCCTCAGGGATTCATGTTTGAGTAAATTCCCAATCCACAACCTAAAAGTAATCTTTGCATTCTGTTTTCTTGGAACAGATAACACCAATATTAAAACTAGTCTTGGGAAGGGACAACTTGAAACAGAATTATCCATAAATGAAAATGCTAATTAAATTAGCGGGTTTTTTTTCTTTACTAAACATACTAAACTTCAAAGCCCAAGAAGGGATTTAAAAAATCTAAAGTAGCTAACAGCCTTCAGTACTGTTAATGTCTCTCCCACTCACCAAAGCCCATCCTCACCAGCTTCCCAGTCTTATCTTTCTTCTTTCAGGAACAGAGAACAGAATAATGAAAGAACAGTAGGGAATGGACTGAGATGCACTTGCAGATATTTAAGACTGAAGAACTCAACAGAGTAATTTACTATGTGCCAGCCCCATTTTTAAGAAATAATCAGCATACTACCATAAACCTGGAATTTAAGCCTCAAATATGCTTTAATGGGCTGATATTTAATTATATTTAATGGGCTGATCCAAAAATATTCAAGACTGCCATTGACAAAGAAGTTACAGAACAAAAAATAGTATAACAAGCAATTTCTGGTATTTTCTCTTCCCTAATTAAAAAACTTTTAATAGAAAATCAAACTTTAAATAGATTGTATTCAAAGACCTCTTTCTGTACCAGTACAAAATTTAAAAGAAAATAAAAATCATCTTTATCAGGGAGAGAAAGAGTCAGAATCTATTAAATCTATCTTATCTGACACAAAATTACAAGTGTGATGAAAAAATATAGCTAGCCTGATACAAAATTGAGCTGCTCCTGGTATAACTTTAAAGAACAAAATCAACTCAAATAGAGGAAACCATGGGATGAAGTTTCTAGGAGCACGGAAGTGGATCCCAGATCCCAGTTGAATTCATTCCCTCAGTGCAGAATGCCATGATATCCACATAACTGAATTCCTACAAGACACTCAGAGCTGCACAAAGAGAAGAAAACTCTTATAAAAAAGATCCAGGTTTCCTGATCACAACAGGTTCCTAATGAATATCTGCATTGCCTTCTTATGCAAATCAGAACAAAGGTTGAATGCCATAATTTGAAAAGTGATTTTCAGTGCAACCTTTAAAATTACCAAACTATACACTGAAATAAGCATCTCATTTCTGGAGAAAAAAATTCCAAGCTTCCTGACCTGCAAGAATAGTCTTCCCAGTACTATGTATGCTTGTCCTTGACCATGGCTCAGACCAGGCAGTCAAGGAAGGTTGTAAAACTAGGACATATTCCTCTACTTTCTGGTTAAACTGGATATTTAAAATTAGCCTGAATGAACAGGGTACATCATGACAGTTATATTTTATAGCCACTGTGATGTCTACCCTCCAAGAACCTCACTAATTCCATTTTTAACTTACACCTTTGTCCTCCTTAATTTCCTCTGGCACTGAGTTCCACAACTCAGCTTCACACTGCTAGGATGAGTTTTAAAACGTGTTCTTTCTGGGCAGCAGAAGAAACATTATCTGGCTCTTCTCTGGTCACCTTCTCACAATGTCCTGGTGTAAAGAGAGCCAAATCTGAACTAATTATATCATAGGACAGAGAGACTTCTCTTCTTCCTCCCCCGCCCCTTGGCCCCCCCCCCCCCCCGCCTCCCTTCCAAATTCTTGTTTCAAGCCATTCATCCTATGAACACAGAATTCCTTTTCTGAGAAACTCTCTCCTCCCAGCACACTCCTGCCAGGAAGCTATGACTGCTCCAGCAGTCAACCCTGCTATGCTATTTTGGTCCATGAGTCTTTCCTGAGCTGACTCTATTTAAATTAAAGTTATGACTCTCTTTATATTAACCATAGTATTTGTGAGCATTAAAACCACCCACCATGCAGGAAAGCCCTCTGACTTGCCAGCTGATTCCTTTACCTTAACAAATATTGAACCTGTCCAAAACTGCCCCTTTATATATAGTCCCAAGAAAGCTGAAGACTCAGGAACCTGCTCAAAAGAGGTAAAAAATCCCTCTGAGACACAGTACATTTATCCTGAGCACAATCAAAAAGAATAAAATGGAGGGAAAGGAAATTGAAAGAGAAAAATAAAGTTAAAAATAAGACACAATTTCTTTCAATTGGAGAGAAATGATGATAACTGAACCAACGGCCAAGGGAACACATTTGTCTATATTTCACCAGATTCACTAAATCACTTAGTGTGACATGGAAGACATGATAGTTATAATGAGATGGTATTAAGAAGGGCAAAATAAGATTGAACAGGAGAAAACGCATTCAGTTAGTGAGATTTGTTAAACTAGGAAACGATCCTCTCTGTCAATGCACTTTACATTTCTGAGAATGTTTAAAGACAAAAGATAATGGAAAAAAAAAACAAACAAACAAACATGTAAAGAGAAAATTCCACATGAAGGGAAGAAACAAAAATTAAATAGATTTTCCAACAGGGTGCTCTCCCTCCCTTCTAAACAAAAGCTGTACAGATCTGGCTTCTGCCTGAAACAACCTCTACAGAGTTGCAAATGCTGATGGATGGCTATCATATACTCACCAGGCAGACAGTCCTGTGGAACATGGATAATTTGAGGGATGAATCAGCTTAGCTCAAGCTGCTTCAAAGCCCCCTCCTCTCCCTCTGATAGTGCCCTTGGAGGGAGACAATCTCACACGAGTGCAACATTCCAGAACAATGAAATTGGTAAAGCAACAAAAGAAAAACGCGCAATGATGGATTAAAAGAAAAAAAAAAGTACACAGAAACAGAGCCAAGCCCGCAAAATTGCTTTCTAAATATCTCCTCAAAAGAAACATTCAGAGAAAAATCTAGCATTTGTTCCTCACACCCTGGAAGTGCCCTGCAGTAGTACTACCATAAGTTAACACTATTCTGTTTCTACAGACATGTGTTAGGACCTATCACGTGAGTATCTAAGTGAAAGATATCAAAACTGTTCTCCTTTTTTCCCTTAGTGTGACTCATGCCAGCTGGACTAATCTAAATATTATTAAACATCATTAAATATATTAGGTTTAAGCTTATATTGTGCCAGCAGGTCTAGTTAAGAAAAAGAACATTAGAAATAATATTTTAATTAATTATGTTCCCTGGCTGTGGTGATGGGTGCCACTCTCACTACTTGCATACAGTCTCAATTATTTCCCACAAATGGATAGATATGTCTACCAATTCTTCTGGCAGCATTTCTCCTGCTGTCACATGGTGCAAGATTTAAAAGGCAATCCAGGAAAGTCTATAATGTGCTATAAAAATTAGGAAGTATTTAAGTGCCTAGATCACCTTCCCAGGGGACCTTCCAAACTTACATGACTAAATTTCATTGCCTGTCCCTGGAAAGTGACCTGCTTTCTGTACTGACAGCAGTATAACCCTACTTTTATTCTGATATCTAAGAGATACTCAAAACAGCAATTACCAGAGATGGTGCTGTGGAAGACCAATTCAAGGATCAGAGGGATTATTTTACAATAGCAAAAATCTACTGAAAATTTCTTTTGCATATTATGGTACTTACACCATTGCAACATTCAATATTTTATGAATATTCTAAACTTTTACCATGTATATGTACAAATAAATGTATATGTACAGCAAGCTATAGCAATAGATGCATTTTGTGGTTGGTTTTGTTGTTGTTTTCTATGAAATAATGATGTTTATAGTCTTAGAAGCTTTTCAACAGTGACAAATACAGTATTTTAAAAAGTCAAATTGTGTATTGCATGTCAAATCTAGCATGCCTCTGGGAGGACAAATCAGCATGTGTTACACTTTCAAGTCTGCAAGCACAACTGTTAAGTATATTATGATCAACAGGAGGAATGCAGAGTACATCAAAGGGAAAAATAAAACTCCTGGTAGATAGTAACCATTTTCTTCTTTTCTGTAAGAAATACTAAGATGCTGGAAATTGCTCATACTTAAATCACTATTAATTAAAATAAGCCTTAGCTACTCCTTCCTCCACACTTTACTCCTTTTCCTCTCTCTGTTTCCAAAACAAGACTGAGATAAAATGAAATCCTGTGTAATGGACACCTACATAACCTCCAACAATTTGCATTTAGAGATAAATCAGATTTATTTGGTTTACACTATAATGGTGCTTCAGGCTTAGTAATTTTTTCTAAAGGTAATAGAATTTTTATATGACACTTTGGAAAAAATTTTTCTAAATGCACTGAATTCAAATGCCCTCCTTGTGCATATGGCCCTTTTCCAGCAAGATAACTTTTCTCATTCAAATGAACCAGACACTTTGTTCTCTGCTCCCACTTGTCCAGACAAAGAAATTTTTTTTTCTCTAACATTTCAGAAGTGCTTCTCATCTGAAGTGTGAAGTGCAGGAGTTTATTCCAGATGAACATCACCTAAATCAACCAACAGTTCTCCCAGTTTCCACAAACAGCTGATTTCTGATCTTTGCCACCACTTTATCTCTCTGTAGAGTTTTCACAGCAGCATCACACAGCCATTTTTTCACAGACCTGTCCATCAGATGCACAAGTGAGGGAGGAAATCAGATTCTGAGTACAACATGAAAAATAGGAATATTCCTGTGCACATGTGACAGGACAGAGAAGGCAGAGATCACACTACCTCTGCCCCAGGTTTCCCTGGATTCCTAAGGCATTGGTCAGAGAGACACAACAGGACACCTCAGTCTGAGAAGAGGTATGCAAATTCAAAAGGATATCAACTAGCTGGTTTTCTCATTCTGGTTTAGCACCAGCATGGATAGGAACTGACATAGTAAGTTGTGGAGCTCCCACCTCTCTTGAGTGTACTATTTTTTCTTAATTTTTAATTTCTCAATAGATTTTTAAAAATTGATTAAAAAGCTGAGTCACAATCTGATCTAGTTTCTGTATTCTAAAGGTTAATACAAGCATCCAAGCATCATATTAACATAACAGCAGCAAAAGTCAATCCAGCGTGAGATTGAAAGCACTAAATTCACCCTTAATTCTAATTATGGCCTGTTGTATAACTTTCAAATTTTATGTTATAAATTGATACAATCATAATTTCCTACCTCCTAAACCCTTTGAAGAGAAAGAAAGAAAAAAGTAAAACAGAAACTTGGCAAAAAAATTCCCTTTTTCACTGACACATGATGGCCTTCTTCAAGATCTTTCTTGGAAAAACTTCACAAAAATTTTCCTGAAACATTCTAATGCCTACATTAGAATTTGTCAGTATAGGGACAAAGCTCTGAAGGATAAAGAGGAAAAAAAACAGACTAAAGGGAATAACAAGCTAGATCTTGTTTGCCATACAGGTAAAATATACCTCAAATATTTTGAATGCAGGAAAATGTATATAGATTTTGCCACAGTTAATATCTAGTGCAAGGTCATGATTTAGAAAGAGCCTTTGTGCCATCCTTGAAGGACAAAAGGACAAAAACAGGAGTGGAAAAATACCTTTAAAATGCATTTCACATTTTTTTCTAGTCCAAAATTACAATTACTACACACTTTATAAGCATGTAGCCAGTTTTAGTAAACTGCTACTTACAGGTCTTGCATGACAGCCAACAGATGAAAGTGGTGAGTAAGAGCTCTCATTCACTGCTGCTGGCAACCCACTGCCTTTCTGATTTCTTTCTTCAGAAACAAAGATTAGGTGGGGGAAAATAAGGTAAAGGGTTATTTTTAAAAGTCCTTATTTTCAAATCACTATCCAGGAGCTGTTGGACTCTCATTAGTTGTCTCTCATCTTCCACTTCTGTCTCCATAGAAACCTTGTGGCAGCATCTCCTGCCTCACTAGCCTGAAGTCTTCAGGTGAGGCTGGTGCCAAGCCTGGCTGGGGGAGGATGATGGCAGCACCCTCTGGTGCTGAGGGTCACTTTGCTGGCCCCTGTCACACGCAGAGCTTGTGTACAAAACAGAGAATTCACCTCTAACCCATGGCACAGACTGCAGCACGCGGCTCATCCCAATCCCAGCCACTTCCCTTTTCTCTGTCACCCTTGATGGATACATGGATTGGGATGAAGGAAACACCTCAGACCTCACAAACTGAAACCCCAAAAGCTGGAAAATAGGTGAATGAGGGGATACTGAGCTACATAATCTGCATAGGGGCAGTCAGCTGACAACAAAGTGGGGCACTTCTCAAATTCTTGCCCTCCTTTCCCTCCTCACTTTTGCTTCTAGAAAAGTGCAGGGGACACCATCAGGAAATGGATTTAAAAGAAAAAAAAGTATTCAGAGGTACATTTTGATACCATCTCTACTGTGGAAAAACACACTCAGAAAGTCTTTTTCCATTCTATTTAAATTATTTATCTAGTAAAAAAAATAACTTTTTTCTTGTGCTATTCACTTGTTTTAGAGAGATGGTACTGAGAATTAACTTATATTTATTTTTTTATTTATTTGAATGGCCTGCATATGAATAAAATGATACTTTTTCTTTTACCTGCTTCAACTTTTCCATCACTCTTACCCCAATTGGAATATACCCAAAAGTTTTCATTTTGAGATGGCAGCTATGAGTCACCAGATGGCCAAAACTGACTAGTCAAATGCAAAAGAAGTTATTATCTACAGACTACCCAAGGGGACTACTAAAAACTCTAAGATAGGGAATTGCCCTTATCAAAAGGAGAGGGCATGTTCAGGCAGACAGTTCCTCAGAATGGTTTTCCCTGCCAGCCCAGCTAATCTCATTCCAGTTTGAGTAAATTGTTCTTAAAATAAAAAATCCATTCTCTCAGAGACAGACACAAACAGGAAGAAGTGGGTTTTGGAAACAAAAACACAATAATGACTTTTAGCAACTTGCTAACAGCAAGGGAGCCTATGAAACACTCCGTGCTGAGTAAGAGTGACAAAACGTATCCCGTGAAAATCCAGAGAAAGGAGGGGCTCTCAAACATCCTCCCGTGTTTGAGAACTGCTACAACAGCACATGAACACAAATTCTCCTCTTTGTAGCTATCAGGCCCTGAAGACAGTTTCTGTTCGAGAGATGCGTGCTCAGTGTATCAGAACTCCGAACAATCTAGAAGAAACAGAACTGAATTTTACTTTATTTTTCCAATGTATTAAAGCTTTAACCTCTATATGGAATATGTATTTACTGAAAAACCAAACTATGCATTGCAAAACAGATTTGGAGCTTTGGTGGGTGTAGGGAAGCCTAGAGGTTGCACAATAAACTAATGTGGAGATATATATAGATAGATATATATATATATCTATCTATATATATATAGATATATACACACACACAAAGAGTAAGGAGTAGATATTCCTTGTCTATTGTTTTCAGTCAAATGTTTATCATGGTGCAAAGGATGTATCTGCATTGCATACTGGTTTTTGTTATATCTAGAGATGTGAAGAATTTCTAATTATAAAGAATATGTAAGGACAAATACTAGAGTGCCCCCATCACACTCACTCTCTTTCAATTTACCATATTTCCTCAGTGATGGAAACCAAATGCTAAACAGCCAAATGAAGGCTGGTTCAGTTTCCAACAATGAGATCATTTTTCAAATTTATGGTTTCCAGCTGATGGCCAAGTGAAGGTCTTGGATGCCTTAGTTCTCCATTCTTAGATGCAAAGGCCCTGTCAAAACAACAGGAATTCAGATTTTTAAGAAGATCCTAAACAGTAATGAACATAAGATAGCTACTATTTATTCATAGAGATCATGTTGCTGCCTAAAGATTATAGTTGCTGTAGCAAAATTGAGAAAGTTAATGTTGAAAGCTGAGAATTTCACTATAAAAATTAATTTCTCCATTCAAGTCAATGCCATCAGCAAAAGAGTACACTGCCACCATTTTCTGATGCCACAAGTCCAGAGGAAAATTACAGCTGTTATTGAAGATAGAGATGATTTTGTAGAAGTGCTTGGGGATTTACTAGCAAGAAATGAAAGAGCAAACTTCTCCTACCTCTTTAAAGCAGAGGGCTGGAACCCATGCAATCAATAACAGCAGACTGAACAAAAGCAGAAGAAGCTAAAGGAAATACCTTGATAGACTAGGGTGGAAAGAAAGCCACAGAGGTAAAAGACACCTCTGGAAAATGTAACCTATCAATTTTAGAAGCGCACCTGCAATTTAATCTCAGCATGGCACATTTAGAGCATTGAGAATTGAAACTAGAATTCATGGGGGTCTGCATTCTTATTCAGGTTTAAGGGAATAATATCTTTGTCTAAGAGATTGACCTACAGGCTGTTACAAAAGCATTTTTTGCAAGAAATGACACTGTGTGGAGCAAGAAACATCAGATCAAGTCCCTTTTAAGATGCAAGTGCAGAGAAGGGAGGCATCCTAACCACATTATTTGACACATGAAATCATTAGGGCAGGCAGCTTTTGCTCCAGAAAGTGCAGGAGCAAGAGGTGCAGGAATGTAAGAAAGCTGCCTGTCCACAGGCACTTCTTTAGCTCCTGCTGAGGGCTCAGGATGGACCCAGCCCAAAGGCTGACCTGCCCTCTCCAGCCTCGTGCCCTACTAGAGCTGCCTCTCCAGTGCCCACCAGGATGTGGGCAGCCCTGCAGTCAGCTGGATAAAGGGATTGATCCATCTGAAAACTAACCCCACCTGAGAAAGAAAAGGAAGGTTCATTTTCAGTTGATCAGCAAAGCTTTACAAGTTCTTTCTGCAACAAAGGGGAGAAAGGACCAGCAGCTTCTCTGGCACCGCTGGCCCAGGTCAGCAAAGCTGCTGCAATGAAATGCTCCTGCTCCCTGCTCCACACACAAAATCACAGCACTGCTGGCCAGGTGACCCTTCCTCAGGTGCCTCACATCACAGAGTTTTAGTTTAGTTCTAGTTTTATTTAGTTTAGTGAAAGACAGCCTGGCCTGCAGTTCAAGCAGACTCAAGTTACAGAGCAAGTGACCCAAGAGGTCTACAGCCAAAGAGATGGTGACTACTTCTTTCTTGCATTTAAAGAGGGAATGACCTGTCACCCTCTACTTGAGGCCTGAATATTTTTTATATAATAGGTCAATAGTATCATCAAGATGACTGAAGATGATGAAATTGACAGAGAGGGAGACAAAGCAAAGTGCTCTCACTCAGCCAGGCTCTGGTAGAATCTATTCATTTACAGCAAACAAAACAACGTGGCAAATAATATTCAGATAACGTTGCAGGTATATTTTTGTTGCCAGTTCATTTCAACAAAATGGATGCTATTCAAAGCCACAATTCTCAAAAACTGTAAGTTAACCACATACACACACTCTCTATATAAATACACAGAAATTAATATTAAAGATTATAATAGAGGGTACAGTATTATCAAATAAACAATAAGAGAGGAACCAAAATTAAGGTTGATGATAAAATCAGAACTGGACCTCATTATAGCATGTTTAATTACACAACTGTGTTTTTTCTGTTTTTGATAGGACCTCTACCTTGTTAATTGCACAGGAAGACTGTTACTGACACTGGATTATTTAATCTGAATTACTCTGTTCTCAAGCATGTTTGGTCTGCAGAGTGATATACAGACTATAGCCAGCCACCATGAGAGGGATACCTGGATCAACCATCAGATGTTAAAGGGGTTTGTGCTGTCCATCATCAAATTTAAAAGTCCTGCTCTGTAGGCAAAGTAACAACATGAAGCACCAAGACACTGCTTCAATCTTCCACAGAACTTTAATCAATAAAATATCTCAAAAGAGAGGCAAGAACTGTGGAGAGTCAGACACTGAACTATGGCAAATTTCACCAGGAAATTAAGAATAAGAATACACAAGTAGCCTTAGATCAATTAGGCAAATACAGATGCATGTGTGACAACAAACATTGACTGTGATAGACAAATACGTGGTGTTTGCTTGTGTGAGAGCAAGAGGATTGCCCTCAGTCTCAGGTGGGTGACTCTGTTGTCCCATTTGAGGGGAAGGGGAACCAAGGGCTTTTACCAGTGAACCAAATACTTTGCTCAACATTTATGGCCAGGGGCAAGAGCGGGCTGGGCAAGACAGACCTTATCTGGAAGCTACCTCATTTGGTGACCCCAACGTGTGCACTGTGCCAAAGGAAAGGGAAAAAAAAAACCCCAACACATTTAGTTTATAATTCCTCTGCATTATTTTACTAGTGTATGACCTACTGTAGCCTAGTTGGTATAGAAAAAACCTTAGTCAAAATTAAGTGTACCTTTCCAAAATTTATTCTTGCACAGTTTTGCCTTCATCAAAAATTTAAAAATCATTGGAAATGGTTTTACATGTCACAGCTTCTTCACTCTGGGTAGATGTAAAAGAATATGTCTACTTCTTATGGAAAACTTTAGAGAAAAAAGACCAGCAAGATTTATGTCTGCATACTTATTTATGCATAATATTATTACATATTCCTTTATTTTTCTTATAAAGCAGACTAGTAGTTTAGAGAGTTCATAGTGAATATATCCAAAATATGTAAGTGTTACTGGCAAGATTACATGCAAAACCATGAATTTAATAGAGGAAAAAAATACAGGGATTTTCCACTGTCTAACCTTTATTTCAAAAACTGGACTATAAATCAGCTAAAAAAGCAGCTGTTGACAAGAAATTATAATGACTTAATTCACATATGACCACTGATTAAAATAAGTTTATTTTAAATTTTCCTGTTTTCTTGCAATAAATTACAATTTGATGAATCTTACTTATATACTTTCACAAATGGAAAGTCTGCTACAAAAATTAAAACTACCAGTAAAGGTAACTTGTTTCATAGACTGAAGGAACTCCCAAAAAACAGTAAGGATTTTTTCCTCTCTCTTAGATACTCCACCGAGGGGGTAGTGACATTTTTGCCAGTTAATTCACACTCTTTTATTATGCTCTACTGAAATACAAAGGCAGAATGTCTGCATTCTCCTCTTTTAAGCAGAATTCTGTAGCTTTGGAGAGAGTATTTCATAATAAACTTGCATTTTAGATACCAAATTGTAACAAGACGAATAAGGATATACTGTGTGTCTTGATACTACAAACCTTTATTCCAAAAGCAATTTTTGCCCAAGCATGCAGAAACCAGTTAAATGCAAGTGTGCAAAAGACAAAAGATACAAACCTTCAATAAATCTTTTTAGTCGCTGTCCTATTAAATGAAAAATTTTCATAAGATTTGCAAACTAGTTATTCTTTCCTTACATTTGAAACAAATAATAAATACTGAAACACATTATACAAACAACAAGGTACTCTTGATTAGTATTTTTAAATGTTTTTTTCTAAGATATTTCACTTTATAAAACATGGTATTTTTGTTTGGTAGTGCGTGCATTAAATCTCGTAAATCTACTTTTAGGGGTGGAGGACTGATTTAAGAGTTTCTCATTGTATCAAGCAGTCAGTAGGTGAACACTGGACTATTACAAAGCAACCTTATAGAAAGAAAATCCAGGTTAGTTCTGTAACTAACATCCCAGTCCATTTTTAGCAATAGCTGCTAATAACTCTTAAAAGCCCTGAAGCAGTAGCACTATTGTGAACTAACCCCAAGGAACTGGCTCTGCAAATTCTGCTATGAATCTGATGCTGCAAAGCAGCACAGTAGTTCCAGAAGCCTTTGTAAATTCCATCTCTGAGATTTGATTTCAACAACTATCATCTACTGAGTATATGGAGGAATATCTGTTATTATTGTAGATTCAGATGTTAAAAATCCACCTCAGGAGGGCTAAAAACTGCCCAGTTAAAAAACTAACCCTCACTGTAGCCTAATATTAAAAATGAGCTATGAAAAGAAATCAGGCTTCAGGAAATGCTACTTTTTATTCTAATACACTAGTTTTAAAAGGCATTCAACTGAATAATTATTTTTGTCCAAAGCTATACTGAACTCTATTATATCCAGGTATTCTTCATATTTTTAAAAGAAAAAGTTTGAGGCTTTTAAACAATATATTTATAATACTGTAAAATACTAAGATCAAAAATTGATCTGACTTTTCCCCTCTACGGACTAGTAAATCCACAGAAGCAAATCTTGCAGGAGCCATTTTAACATCCACCTTCCTATAGTTTTATGTATTTATTACTACTCTATCTAATGAAAAAAAAAAAAAACCCCTAACAAAAAGAAAATAATAACAATAATAACAATGATCAAAAAGCCCAGGAAAATATGCTGCTTTTGCTACTGTGTATTCCGGATCGCATTTGTTCAGTATATATAAAACTTGAACGGCTACAAGTAATTTCAATGCAAAAAAAATTTACTACTCATATAATTTAAACCACTCTATATTCTCAATTACCTCTTAAAACAGCTCCTACTGAAAAGTTCTAATATAGATGAAGAACCAAGCACCACTAAGAACCTCACAATAAGTATATGTCTGGAAGTTTCACGTATCTGATATTACTCGAAAACAAGGAACTTGCCTAGGAAACTGGGAATTTCCTGCAGCTAGGACACAGTTTATTTCAATGCAATTACTGCTGCAGTTAGCAATAAGAAAGTGGCAGGTAAACAGCATAAGACATCATATTCGTGACTTTTTAATGTCTGTACAGAATAAATAAATTCATAATTGATCAATTATATATTCAGGCAGGGAAACACAATGCTAGCCTTTCATTGTCCATGGACACACAGTCTCATCACCAGAGAGCACAAATGAAATGCTAATGGCAGAGAAGATGAATGCCAATTTCCTTCACTTTGCTCCAACTTTCAGTGGCTCTCTACAATAAAAGATAGCATTTGTGGAGACTGGCTTGTTCCATACCATTAACTCAGAACAAAACATATTTTTAGTGGGACAGCAGTGTTTACTTGTAAGAACTGATGAATTGTACACCACCATTTATCACTTGTAGACAAAGACATTCAGGCACAATTTTGGACATAAATCAAGGTACATGCTCCTAAATAAAAAAGGGATTGCTTAAGTCCCTAAAACTGCATAGATTGAGGTCAGATTGGCCATAGCAACCAAGAATGGTACTTAGGCCTTCAGTAAGACTTAGCAACCAATAAATGAGCTCAGATCTCTTTTCATCTCCACTGGTGTGAAAGCCAAAATTAAAAAGATTAGATCACGCTGCACCCATCACAATAGACTTCACAGTGAAAAAGTCATTTCTAGCCTTTGATTCACATCCAATAAATAACATTCTTCCCTTCCATAATGAACAACTTTCAAAGTAAATTGAATCTCCATAGTGCTGCTTTCCCTTGCTGCACCATATTTACATAACAATATATCACAGGAAGCTCAGAGTGGGTCTTGCAAATGGAAGACACGTCTTTAGTACTGATTGCACTATACTTAGCTTTAAAATGCTTGCCATTTAAACATAATGCACAGTAGATTATAATAAATAACAAACAAGACTTTAAATCTTGCGGTATGAAACTTTGACAATTTCTAAATGGAAATTTCATAGTAAACAGCTCCCTCCCCTTTTCCTTTGAGTCCTTCCATTTGAGGAAATTCAGCAAATTCTACTTTCCAGGAGCGCTGGTGATACTATCTGTCTCGTGTTTCCAGGAAAAGGGATAGTGCATTATTTCATTTTTGCTGCCTCTTTTGCACTGTTCCTCTTCTATACATCTTTCAAGTACTTGAGCAATTCTTTCTAGTGTTCCAAACACATCAGTAACCTATTACTCCAATCTCACACAAAGCACTAAGAATTGCTCATTTTCCTCCCCCTAGAGCAGTAGTTATTTGTAAATAGGTGAAGCTGATCACAGCTGCAGGAATCTAACACAGATCTAACACAAGAAATCAAGAAATGCATCCAGCAAATGTTTGTGTTGTATTGCCACTGTATGCCCTGTATTTCCCATGCTCAGTTTGTCATTATTACAAATAGATTGTCATTCCCTTCTTACTGCAGGTTGCATAAATTGATGTTTAAAGGAGTACTCGACAGAAATACATAGAAACAAAAATTCTACACCTAATTAAAAACATGTAGGAATAATTTCAGCTCTCTACAGCAACAACTCATGTAGATTATACTATGTGAACTCAGCAGGGAACCTCATTAATTTTTAAAACTCTCTGACCCTAGTGCAGTTAAGGGTGTAAAAATAATTACAAATTAGGGTTGAGGGAGCACTGCTTTGTTATTGCATGTGCTATCAGCTATACATTTTATCAGATATGGATATTTATGATAGCTAAGCATAATTTTAACACAGCCAAAATAAATTTTAAAAATTCAGATATTAGAGATCTTACACTTTTAAGAATATAACTATAATAGCCACCACTTCCACAAAAAGAAAGCCTGTCTGCTCTCTGCAAACATTCTCATAGCACAAAGCACGCCAATTACAGATTAAACGCTAGTAACAGCCTGGATACGGCAGTAAACTAAGATATTTCTATAAAAAGGCGCGTTTGCAATCTACCAATTTCTAACTTATTTAGAAGGCTATAAAATACTTGGCGGAGGGTATAAATAGTCTCTCTTACCTAAAACTTGTCAGAAGAAGGATCCTTCTCCATTGTTGTCACCTCCAGTGCCCCCTCTTGCCACCATGGAGATTGGTTCTGCTATGTTTATTGCTCTGTGCTCAGTTAGAGCCGTGACACTAATCTGCCTGCACAGACCAGCAAGGGCTGCTGTGGGTGTGCGGGTGTGTGTGCGGTGAGAAAAGAGAGCCTGCTGACTTCAGGGCTGGGAACCTAAACCTCAGGCCAAGTCAAGGCTGAATGGAAATGATCAAAGCTCTGTCCCTCATCAGCAGAGTAGACAAGATTTCTCTCCCCCCCTGCCAATGAGAAGTAGGGCTGTCATTAGGGATTCCCACTAAAAAGCCTCTAACAGAGGCAGACCTTCTCCAGACTGCTAGTGCCTGCCCAGCAGCCCGTGCAGAATACAGGTAGCTATTGTTCCTGAGACAGATATGTAGCCAGCCACTCAGACTCTGACAGATCTCAACAAACCAGTGAGCCTGCCTTCGGTTTAACTCTTTATTTACTAGCCGCTCACTTTTTACAAAAATCTCCTTTTGCCCTGGAGAGGCAGGGACAGGGAAGGTAAAAAAAAAAAAAAAAAATCAGTAAATTGTTCTGGCTTTGTTAAGAAAAATGTTTCATGTACATAGGCAGTAATCCTGTGTAAATTTAGAAGTATTGACTTTCATTTTGAAATCTCATCTAGCCTGGTGTTGGACAACACAGCAACAGCACACTTCAGCAGTAAAACAGAATTGCAGTCCCGTAAGGGAAATAAGTCCTGGTCTGCCTTCCTCTGAATTTTCATAATTCATGGGAAAATAAAACAGCTGGAATATATAAAATGCATCCTTGCTCAAATAATCTAGGTATTAAGAAACAGAGAAATTTAGTGCAAGCACTTCAGCAGTTTTTTCAACAGAAATATGTTTTAAGCATAGACTGAAAATGAAGTTAGCATCTCTAGGAGCAAATTGTGCTAGAGCAAGTAGATAATTAGCTGGCATAAAATGCAGTGATACTCATTTCAGTTTCATACCAGTTATATATTTCTATAAAGAGATTTTATTCGCACAAAAAGTTCTGGGTTTTTTGTTTGTTTGTTTGTTTGTTTTTTTAATTTTATATGACCTGGAGCTTAATCATTTATTTGCAAAGACCCAGTCAATGAAGCTGTTGGAGGGAATATCCTGACATTTACACTTTGTGCTTGACTTTTGGGAAGTAATGCATTTTTATTTAAAAAGCTAATGATTCTTCATTCTGTAAAACTATTGTATAAGTTCCAGCCAGGTGCAGACTACAGCTCTAAAACACTTCTTTCCCTTCTGTGTAAGTAAGTCTTAATTTCATTTCAGGCAGATTGTAGTAGGATGTGTATACGCATGGGCATACTTGCCTTAGGGTGGGTTTGTTTGGGTTGCTTTAAAACAAGTTTAAGCCATAAAGGCTGAAGATTACCAGCAACACTTTCACATGACAATAAAATCAGATTTCTAGAACGCAGAGTTTTAAAAACAAATTAAAACAGAGACTGCTAACACAAGTGCAAATTAGAGGCATGATGTCAAAAGCAGTATTTTACCCCGACAGAACCTATTAACTCAGAGAAGCCTTCCTACCCATTACAAATAAACAATCATTTTACCAGCAACTTCTAAATGACATGCTAAAAAAAGTGCATGTGATTTAATTTGAAAGTTGCTAGTGGTCACTTTGGAGTGTTTCAAAGCAACCTTTTCTGCATGTTTGAGAATTTAATTACATTCCTACCAAAATGCCAGGCTCAGAGCCATTCAAAATTCTTCCAGTGCAGTGAGGATACCGACAAACAGGAAAGCAAATCAGTGTTATCCAGAGTAACACGCCCTGTGTGGCAGAACAGCTCTAGCCTACCCAATGCATTTTAAAGAACCAGTACTCTGCATTCAAAAACCTTGTTGCTGTTTAATTCCAGAGTACCTCTTTCAATTCCAATATTGATTGGAATATCAGTCCTTAATGATGGACTTATTCTTTGGACTGCACATTTTATCATCAGTTTACGTAAATGCCTGACACTATGCAGGAAAATGGCTTTCAGTTATAAATGTGTTTGCAATTTAATAGTGTTCTTAGACAAAAAGATTAATTTATTATGAATTCTGAAGTATTGTTCACCAGTTTCTCTTCTATTTGAGCAAACTAGTAACTCCTACCACTAAATGGAATTTAAAATTATAGTAGAAATATATTTCAGAAAGATCTGCTGCTGCACAGCATGGAAAAACTGGTGACAATGGCCATGGAGCTGTAACAACAAAAGCCTGTGGAGTACATGTTACTGTCAGGAGACACCTACCCTGCCCAGCACACGCACTCCCCTGCCAAATGGAGACCACCAGCACCATGCCATGGAAGGTCTGTATGGAGCCCTGACAAGGACCACATGACAAGTTCCTGAGCATGGCCACATTTGATTTCAGCCTCTGGCAAGGCCTTGCTAAGTGTCACAAGCCCAGGGTGTTTCACCCTGAGTCCAGGACCCCACACGTGTTGCAGTGCTGGGTTATCCCCATTGGTGCTCACCTGCTGCTGGCTCGGCATCTCCGTGAGCATTCAAAGGCATCAGCAAACACCCCTTCACAGGAGGAGGAGAATGAAAACTTCCTGGAGGGAGCTCATGCTGGAGCTGGGCACTTGGAGGGAAGATGGAGAAGTTGGTGCTTGCTGTGAAGGTGTGAGTTCCTCCTCCTCCTCAGGAACCTTCCCCACTTTTACTGGAGCAATCCCCATTGGCTGCATTCATGAGGAAAACATCTTTCTTCAACTTTGGAGAGAAGTGCTCTGCCCAAAGACTTTCACAGATTCTGGAGGCCAGCTTTGCCAGGGACAATGGCCACTCTCCCCAGTCAAGTCTACCCCAAGTCACCAGTAACAGATGTCTTGCTATAAAGTGCAAGCTATGGGATTTATATAAAGGATGATGTTCATTTACACTGATTTGCCCTATTTTTTTTCCTCTCACCCTATTTTTTTTTTTTTTAATTTTCATTAAATATTTTTATTAAACAGCAAAACCAAACAAGCCCTAAGTCAAAGGGGAAAAGGGGCCAGTTAAGGGGGTGGAAAGGCAAGGCTTTTGCATTTTTTTTCATTTTTAGTTGTGTAAGTCACCTACTAAAAGCAAGCATTATGGGCACAACATTGGGTAACTAATCTCACGTACCATCAGATATTTGAACAGTTTGATTTCCCAAAAAAGAGAGCATTAAGAAAGCCAGGTATGCCTTGCATAACAATTCTGCAATTTCTCTTTCTGAGAAACTTGCTTGAGAACAGATTGCTGGAGTCATTTCTTTCATCTAACCCACACAGCCCCACTTTGGCAAACAAAGGCACACCAGTATCACATATCCATTTTCCTTTGGAGATTTCATTTTAATGATTCTGTAGTAAATACCTTTGTATTTAGAAATTATTCATACCATATATGAAAAAAGCAGAGTGTTTCAGTAATGTCTTACAGAGGTGAAATGCACATAATGTATTCAAATATGCAACCTCAATTAACCTTTTGCCTCACTTTGTGGACAAACCTATCGATAAAAAGTGAGCTCCCTCCATGATCATAAGTCAGTTTTACAACTTCACATTGTTTGTGGCTAGTTCCCTACACAAAAGAACGTAACAGGAGGTGATCTTCATGAAGTGCAATTTAAATTTAACTCATTGTTATTCTTGATCTTCATTTCCTTAATACAAAAGCTACTATAAAACATCATATAAGGAAGCACTGATTTTTTTAAAAACCAAAATACGTTTATTTATTATGTAGTATCTAGACTTCATTTATCTCAGAAAATACTGAAAAATGTAAGATAGCAAACATAAAGATATAAAACTATTTGAACAGAAGCCAGTACCTATTTTGCTTTGGATGCAGGCAAGTAAAGCATGTAGTTTAGGAAAAACTTACAATTAACATACATTCAGTGTCTGTATACTGCAATATAAACCACCTGGAATTACAGCCAATAAAGAATCCTTAACCATCCCAAAATTTGGTATGTATATTATTAACAAAATTGGTTTTCATTAAAAAGCTCTTCTAAAGAGCACAACTTTTTTTCCCCTCAACTCTTTCACAGAAACATAATTAGAGTATTGCATTCTCCACTAGATGCTTTGTGAAAGCAAATGTCAAGGATTACGACTCAGCAAGATAATTACAAACATTCTACATAAAGGCATAGGAAACCGACATCAGAGGTAGATTTCACCAGTTCACATTCTTCCTACAGACTACATTTTTGATATGTGATCTGTTGGAGAAAATGAGTAGAAGGTGACAGTATCTTTTTTTCCTCCCACGATTACTTTAGAGCTAACATCAGCAGACCAAAGCACTGCTCAAATAAATCCTTTTCTTTTTGTAAAGTTTCAGGTTCTGAGTCCCAAATACATACTTTGTTAAACCTCCCTCCATTCAACAGTGAGCCCAAACATTTGCCTAGCTAACTAGTAGTACAAGAATTACAGTAACAGGGCATATTCACATATGTAGAGTGAATTAAACCATCTCTTTTGAAAAAGTTTACTTTTTAAGTCAATCTTATCCCCAGTTCCATATCAAGACAAGAGACAAATAGAATAAACAAACGAAAAACCCACGAAAAATACCCCAAGCCCCCTAAACAATATCAGGACCACTCCAAATGTGTTGAGTATGAATAGGAATTTTCCCCCTACTTTCTTAAGAACAGTGATTTAAGTAGGCACACTACATTGCAGATATTCCAGTTTCACAATCCACTTGTTAGTAGCAATTAATATTTATCACTTGTTTTCACCACACTGGATGGATTTGGACCTACCGTTTCAAGCACTGATCCCTGGGAGTTGCTGTTTTTTGAAGGGACACTTTTTGAAGTAAAGTAGTTGGATGGAGAAAGGCAAGTCAGGACTGTCCCTGTGGCTTCAACCTGCTGTGGATAGTTTTCTTCCTTGGAATCTTTTGATAAAAGCCAGAACACAACCTGATTTATTAATGTAGCAAAGTCATTACAATTCAGAGCTAAAAATGTTATTGGACTTCCCTCCAGCTAGTGCTGTTTAAGCAAGCCTTTAAAAAGCAATTTAATTCCATTCCACAAAGTCAAATTTCCTCCACAGATAATTGGTTTTCATTGTATGTATAAAAAGCTGCAATGAAGCCAATAAGTCAAACTATATATTTTCTTAGAGTTATATTTATTACTGAAAGACTGACCTGCTCCTGACAAAATTGTATTGTCTCTGTTTTTCTACTGTTAACCTAGAATTTTTTTCTGTTAATAACATAAGCACACTTTATAGCAGCATTCACCAATGAACTATGAAATCTGAATATAATAAAAAATTCTTCTGACCTCTCACATTTATAGCCAAATAACTTTATGCTGTCAGCTGTCACAGATTAAATCTTCATATAAAAATTTATTCACTAAGACTTAACGTATTCACACTGTTTTGAGTGCTTAAAACAGTCAGAAAATACTTGCCTGGCTTGGGTCATTATCAGTATATTTTAAACTGTCATACTAAAACAAATATTAAAGCCTGGTTTTGTGTATGCATATATAATATACAATCATATGTATTACTCATGGGCATTTTCGTATTCCAAGAGCCTTTTGAGCATCTTGAAACATCAGACTTGGAAAGCTTGCACACTAATAACAGCACAACAGCAAAACAAAGAAATCAAAAAATTATCTAAGTTGGAGATGCAAAAATAGGCATGAAATTTTTACATAACTAAAAAACTTCACAAAAGCCCCACACTCATTCAAATCTTGTTCATAGCAGATACTTATGACTAAAAACAATCTTTCATCTCAAGCAGCCAAATACAATAAAAATACTTACCAGATATCTTGCCTTGCTTTGAATTAATGTATTTATCTTTCCTTTTTATTTTTTTTTCCTTAATAAGACAAGAAGATTCATATTTTAAAAGCTGTATTAGTTACTGTCCTCCTGCTCCCGCAGCTCTTCAGTAGTAGGAACGGAGGAGCTTGGCTGGCATTGTTTTGAGATAAAGAGAATGGCCCGTGTGAGCCAAGATATTCTGTACTGTCTGATGATCTCTGCAGTGTTCTTAAACTCCTCCACCAACACAGGTATTTTTTTTTTTTTTTTTTGCTGTCTGTTGTCCAAACAGGTTCATCAGAGCTCTTACAGCCACCTTCATTTTTCAGTTGTGGAGGCCCTATGTGCGGAGAGGAGAGAGGTTTCTTTCTCTCAGTATTTATTTGCTTTTGGATTGGAGAAAGAGGCTGAGAGATTTTCAATTTGAGATCAAAGACAAGCACATGGAATGGGACGAAACATAGTTTTCTCAATTGTGCTCAGAATAGTAGTCCCTGAGTTCCCACACTCGGTGCTCTCAACTCTGTAAGCATTGCAGGGTAAAAAGATGGATAGTTATATATACACACGCACACGGACGCACGTACACACACACACACACACACACACACACACACATTTTAAATATATTAGTTTTCCCCCTTGGAGCACTGCAGTCTCTCTATTGTCAAATAATAACTGTATCTGAAAAGAAAGCACTTAATAAGGCTAAGGTCAGACTGCTTAGACTTGGCATTTGCTGCGATAACAAATCAGAGATGATAGCATCATACAGATTTATGAATTTTTTGCCCCCACAGTCACAAACATCAGACGTTTACTTTATAAAGAAAGCTTTTAGATTCTTCCTGCAGTTTCCATAGTGATTTCATTTTTTCCCTTTTATCACAGATTGGCTGAAGTACTGCTACCCTTTGTGCTTTAAAAGGCTTGTGCTACCAACTGTCGATAAAGGCACTGTAGCTAAAGCATATATGCAACACAAATTGTCAGAAATAATTGAAATAGATAAATACTGGCTGAAAAATGTTTTGGTACTTTCTTTGCTTGTCCTGAAGAGTACAGTAGGTTAGTATTTCATTTGAATAAATGCAATTAACTTGAGTCAACCACACTTCTGTTCCTTTTCCAATAACCTGTGATACTTCTATTAGAGCACTTATACAAAAAAATTACTTCTTCACAAAAAGTTTTAATACAGACTACATCAAGCAAAATGCCTATGTTTGTTAGATACAAATGAAATCACATTCATTAAATTTTGGAATCTTCTAAAGATATTGCTTTTGCCAATGATATTCTTCCTCTAAGAAGTTTATTCTTTTAGAGAACATGATGATTTAAGAAAGACTTACACTGTTTCTGGCAAAGCAAACAATGCTCTCTCTTGCTGGAAAGATAACCACCTTTCAAAGTAAGCCTAAAGGATTAGTTTCTGTTTAACCCCTTGCTGAACAAATGAGACCATCATCTTCTCAACAAAACAGAACTCAGCTAAGCAAACACCTCTATTCACTTATCATCCTTTAAAAATGTAGTCTTTAGACTGCAGAATGCAAGCACAGTATTTCCCTACCCCTCTTTTAACCAGCTGAATAGAAACTGGGTGTGTGGTTAACCCCAGTCATTTCCTTCACTCTCATGAGTTTCTATATTCATGAGCTTTTGAATCTTGTGAGTCAGAAATGGTCTAAGTTATTCCAAATATTGAATTCCTATCATGTAAAGATAAATATCCTACAAAAACTTTTTGAGTTGGAAATTTCATGGGTGACTGTAAAAAAAGGAGTTTCCTTACTTTCATACAATAATGGAAAAGTTAGTGCAAAATTTACATGGAAAAATATCTTAAAACCCTACAGAAAACAGTAGATTTTACAAGATATTTTAATTTAGAGGGAAAAAAAGAGACAGAAAAAAAAAACCCCAAAACTTTCTTTTGGATGAATTTATGACAATTAATTACTTTTTTCCAAACAGGTTATCTACAGAAAGCTCCCCATTTTATTGTCATCTATTTTTACAGTGAGTTACACAACTGACTTTTGCTTTTGGAATATTAAAATCAATAGGGAACCACAGCCTCTAAATAGGCACTAACTGTGAGCATAAAGTATGTTAGTAGTTAGGACAAAGCTTATTGGAAAAAAGAATTTGCAGGAAGGTGTAAGTGAAAGACTAGATGCAAACAAAACCTGAGAGTTATTAAGATTGTGTTGATTACTGATATACTCCACAAGTGGTCCTGGCCAAAACTGGAACAGCAGTTTTTGGAAAGATGCAGAGAGAGCTGCTGCTGCCCTGGGACACGAGGGTGGGCTAGATGAGCTCCCTAAAGTCCTGTTACCCCTTGGCAAGCAGCCACTAAACTGTTCCTAGTAGCAAACCTGACAGAATCTGAACCCACACTTCATATCTATTTTTCCCCAGAATCCTCTCATGGACCATTTAATGAGCGAGTTAAGCACTGTGTTCAAGTAATCAACATTATCTGACTAACAATGATAAATACTGTCTTTGTGCAGATTTTTCATGCATTGGGAAAAAAAAAACAACTCCATGCTAAGCACTGATGAGTAGAACTCTGATTTTCCAATAGAATTATGACTTTTTACACTCCCTATTTTATACATTATAGTTATTTTAAAATCCTGTATGAAAACATACCTCAGCACAAAAGTGAATCATTGAGGAGATTTTCTATGCAACAAGGGAGAAATGCAGATCCTTAAAAATAACTCATCAATAAAAAGAAATATGAAAAGCTTTTTCTCTGAAGGGATAAAGATAAGAAATTTGTCTTTTACAAAACAAAAATCTTCGAAGTCGGTTTGATTCTACCTAAAAACACTAAATCATTTTCTTACAGTATTTTATTTCCAAACTTTACATATATAAGATGTTTAAATGGTTTCTGCAAGATTCACAAGGACTTTCTGGGGATTGTACAAAACTGGAATTTATCCCCAGTCCTTCCCTAAGCCAAGCTACCCTCAGGAAATTACTTTTTTAGAATGGAAACACAAACTAAGTTGTTTTCTTTTCAACTGTTAGAGACTAAACAGGTCATTTGAAATGAAGAGTTGACTAACAGTCTACGTTAAAAAAAGAATTTCATGCTTCTTTGCACACAGCTCTGCATATTCTCCTTGGAGAACTCTTAAATACAGCAGGAATGTGCTAACTAAAGTAAGTAAATATTTGTTGTTATACTCTTTTAGTTAAATCTCTTTTAATATAAATGATTCTACAGTCATAGAGCTGACAGCCATCCAGGACATTGACTCACTCTCTTCATCTACCAAGGAAAATAGGTCAAGCTCAGAGTGTGACAATCCTTCCTCCTGTCACACTCTGCAGGTAGACCTCACGCAGACACTGTTTGTCTTTCAGCTTAGGCAGCAGAGGCCAATACTTTTAGAGCTCATATTTATTCATTGAAATTCATAGTTTAAAAAAAAATCTACAGATAATTCCCCTTCCTCAACAGTTCTTCAGCAATGAGACCCTGTTTCTCATAGTCCAGATTAGAATGGGAAGGGGCAGGGAAGCAGAGTACATAGCTGAAGAAACAGGTTATATAATTATTGGTTTATCAGCCTGAAAACTACCCACAAATGAAATTAAAAATACTTTTCCTGGACACATAGGGAGGGATCATATTCTTCTTTAAAGGATAAAAGAAGCATCCTTTGTTTCACTCATATAGTGCTTTCTTAATTTTTCCTTCTGGGGAAAGCAATTTGCTACTTTGTCTGATTTTCCAAAACCATCCTCCACACAGTGTGATTAATCAAATACTGAAAATCTGCAACCTACTGTGAGACACGAACTACAAAATGATTTAAAGTTTGCAGTCCTAGTCCAATCGGTCAAAATCTCTGCAGTCTTAAATCACAGAATATCTCAACTTGGAATGGACCATAAGGATCACCAAACCCAATTCACTACTCCTCAGAGGACTACCTATAACAAAATAATATGACTAAGAGCTTCATCCAAATGTTCCTTGAATGCTTTCAGGCCTGGTGCTATAACAACTTCCAGAGGAAATCCATTGCAGCAATCAAACACCCTCTGCTTGAGGAATCTTTTCCTAGTGCTAACTCTGAACTACTCCTGATGCATTTTCATTCTATTTCCTCTTGTCCAAATGAATTCCTGATTTATTTACCCACCAGCATGAGAAGCCAGTAGTGTATTTTCTATCTTTCAGAACCAATGCCAGTAGCGTGAGGAATTCCCTGTCTAAGGTATCCATCATTTCCTGAGAAAGACAACCAAAAATCTCCACTGAGATCTTTAAATTTAAATTTAGAAAGAAAAATAAGGCAGCCTTTTAGACTATCGTTAGGATTACAAAGATATTTCTCTTGTACAGTAAGTGGAATCTAAGAAGTCACTTGCTTCCTGACAGAAAAGAAATACCAAAGTACAGGAGGCGAAGCATGAAGTATCAGACCAGTCATACAGAGCCAGTTTAAAAATACAAAAGTTAAACACTTACTGCATTTGGGTCAGTTTTAGAGAATATAGAAGAGATTTGCAGCTTTGTTTTCAGTGACATCTCAACTTGACAAAAATACAAAACTGGAAATTTTCCTTAAAGAATGAAAACATCAGAAGCATCCAGAAGAGCATCAGCTACAAATCAAGGAAATAACTAACTGCTTATGTCATTTTAGCAGAAAACTTGCACACAGACTTTCTTACCCCTTCAAATAGATGGAGAGTCAGAACTGTGCTACATAGAAAATCCTTGAATGTTCTTCAGTCTTCATCAAAAAAAGACATTGCAAATTTTTGCTAGAACACAACTAACTCGAATGCCATTACTGTTGTACCTAAAATTGCACCAGTGTACAAGGGTGCCTTCTTACTGGAAATCAACAACGAACCACCAAGAGATAAATAATTTTTAAACCCTGTCTGCTTGAACATGTGTGGGAGCTTATGCATGACCACTTCTGTACATCATCTGGCACAGCTGTGACTGCAACCATCTGAGCTTAGTTCAATTCTTGCATTGTAAACAACAACCACCACCACGAATTTCGGCACTTCAGCAAGTACAAAACAGCAAACTGTTGTTTGAAGGATTAAAATGAAGGGACCTGTGCTGGAGTTTATTTTGTTGTTTTCTACATATTGCTGTGTACTCACTGGCAAGTTAAAAAATGTTCCTAACTATGAAAAAAAGACATTGAAGCAAGATTTATGGTGATTATTAGCTCTTAAAGAATCCCAGAGCCTTTACATGAACCCAAGGATGAGATGATTTTTAACACACGAGAAGCTTACATCGTAGAAAAACAATGACATTTGCAACCACATTTTCATCCTGGAGCTTTAGACAACATCTGGATTAGAAGAATTCATGGGAGGAACTTTCTCAGAATCCCTGATAAAAGTAAGGTTAATTTTAATTAGATACCACAATAGCAAAAAGTGGCCTCAAGAAAAAGTGCAAGATCAGAAAAAGGAAAATCACACTTAAAACACACACTGAACTAAATTTATAATAGAAAAATTTTCTCTAGCAAGCTTCTCTTACTGTTCTCTAAATTTTGCAGAATACATATTGTTCCTTGGAGTTATGCTACATATTTTAACTTTACTGATAGAATTTTCCAGAAATACCTCTGATAGGTATTAAAAAAACAACTATGACCTCTTTGAGCAGGTTTGAAAGAAGAGGAGAAAAGCAAAAAATGCTATGCTTATCTTCCAAGGAATGCTGAGAAAGGGTTTAAACATGATGAGGCACAAGTCCAGGCACCCCAAAACTCCAGTATTTTACTCTTTGCTCTCCCAACTTAAAAAAAATAGCATCCATTTCCACTGTGTAAGTTGGTTTTATTTGCGAAATGTTGAAAAAAATGCCACATGAATGTGATTTTTAAATTATGTTCTTTCTGTATTCTGGAGTCTGAAGAAAATAATTTAAGAAAATATCCGCAGAAAAACATTTTACATATGGTAATTCAATAACAACCATATATTCTTCAGATGAGGGAGATCTGTACAGCATTTGCATTTCAAAGACTGTCACTCAAGAAAACTCTGATAATATGCACAGCTCTATGAGTTTTATGCAAGTACAAGTTAGCTTTTTATTAAGACGAATCACAAGTGTTTTCAAGAGTTATTTTGTTAAATCCCTTATTAAATTCAGGAGAGGTTTTGTGAAAATCAAGGTAGTCAATACCAACCCCAGCTCATAAAGCTGTGAATTAAGATCCAAACTTGATCATTTTAGAGAGCAATAGATCTTTCAAAATAATACTTAGCATTTATTACCTACACTAATTAAGCTTCAACATGCCTGTGAGGCAGGCAAGTAAAATCTCATTTTACAGACAGGAACATTTACAGCAGACAGAAAGGTTATGTACATTGTCACTGATTAGAAAGAAAAATCTCTGACCCATAGTTGAAATTCTTTGAGCAAATTGTGAGCACACATCCACACTGTCAAGTTCCTCCTTCAACAACTTGCACAGTTTGCATTAAACACAGATTAAGGAAAAGACAAATACAGAAATGCATACATATTCTCAAACCAAAAGACAATCCAAACAAATAGTATTAAAAATGGCTGACATCATGCCTGTCTATCTTCCACTTTGTCAAGTTAAAGGAAATGTAAAGGTGGAAGAAAAATGGAGAGAAATACATGAGCATTAACAATCATTAAAATGCTGAATACTGTCTAGATCCATTCAAGGACTTGAGGATAATTTTTCTTATTAGAACTCTGTGATTACCTGTCAAGGGTCAGAGATGGTAGAGAAGAGCTCACAGAAGCAATGTTGGATCCTACTGAGTAGAAAAATATCCTTCAGGGAACTAGTTTGCTCTTTTCTGAAGAAAAAAAAAAAAAAAAAAAAAAAAAAAAAAGCATTTGTTGTTCTTTTTGACAGAAAGAACAATCTATTTGTGGCGTTTGTTCCCATATGAAAAAGTGACTTGATTACCAAGTCTTTCCAAAGTCAGCTGTATGAGGAGCTGCTTCTGTTGTTAAGTTCATGGGGATATGCCCAGTCTAGTGCACACCTTGCTGCAGAAGTGATGGGCAGGTGAATGTGCCACTTTCAATGACAGATGGCTCTGAGATGAAGGATCTGAAATACACTCCATTGTGGCAATTTATGTAACACACCCACAGTGCTGCTGCGCCGGAAAGAAAGATTTAAATGTTAGTACGACAACTCTGCTTAAATTCTTTTATGTACAACCAGATCTCCACTTGAATGCAAAGCTAAACGTGGTTAAGATTAACTAAATAATTCAACATGCTTCAAAGACATTGTGTAGAAGCATTTCAAAAATGGTTTTTAATAAAACAAATACCTCTGATTCTGTGAATTCTACCTGCAGCTCCCCCCATCTCCCAAATGAGTCTTGTACTCAGTGTGGCAAAACAGTACTACAGAATTGGAAACAAACAAACAAAAAACCCCATGAGGCATCCCAGGTCCTAATTTTCCATCAATGGGTATCCAAGTATCCCAAAAGAAGTGCCTTGAAAATTGGTATTGCAGCACCTGAGAAGTGCAGAGACCCGAAAAAGTCTTGGGTCTTTATAGAATGAGAGAGACTTAGCTTGCAAAGAATCTGTAGACATTCTGTTGGTCTCCTCAGCTAAAGTAAAGTGGTATTTGTGTCAAGTATTCACACATACTTGGATTTAGAAGCAAGAAGGAAATTCTGGGGTTTCTCCTAAAGAAAATTAAATCTTTTAATAATCTACAACACTTTCTTTTCTTAAAGCTATGGACTCATTTATGCCACAATCATGAAATATGTTGAGCAAAGGAAGGAGGAAAAATAGCGACATTTTATGTGAACTAACAAAACCCAAAGTGGAAACAGGCATTTCCATACTGATTCTGATTGGAACAAATCACAGAAAGCAAAATATGCTAAAATATATAGATATATATAATAAGCATGTTAAAATATACTTGCCACCTCCTTGGGCTGCTATTGGTGCACCTCTTGCCTCTGTCTTACATTTACCAAGAGAGCAAAACAACAACAGAAGTGTTTGTATAAACACCAAACTGAACCAAGAGAACTTGAAAGTTTCCAATGCTAGCATGCTAAGAGGCAAACGAATGTATTTAAGACCAAGATAATTTTAATTTTCTCGTATACTTGTTTGTTTAAATGACACCTGCTTAATTTCCTCAATTGGTGGAAGAACTTTTAAAGAAGGCAACAATCTACTGAGAACATTATCAAAGCCTTTAGGAAATTTGAAGCAACTGGTCTGCCTAGGCAACCAGCATAATACATTTTTTAAAATAAACACCAGGTAGTTTGTTGATATCATCAGGCAGAGATTTCTTCCATAGCTACAGAGAGGATGGTTCCTTAATTTGGTCAGAATTAACACAGAGTAACAGTGAGCAACACTGACCATGTGAATGAGTGGAGGAACAGCATGACATCCCAGTCCCTGTCTGGGTCATACAAAGACAGTACTCCCTTGATACAAGGAATATTCATTTCAGTCTAGACTTTTGAGATATTTCAAGGCTGGGATTTGAAACATGGTTCAAGGGAATCTGACAGATCCTGACACTCAAATTGTTGCTTATGCCTCTAAACCAGTAGAGAGTCAAAAATCTTCTCTCAACATTATTTGAAGAAAGCCTAAACGAGATTACTGCTCCTCTGTGCTGATACTTGTGTGTTCTGAAGATTAATGTCTCAGCTTTATATTACATTTGCATTCTATGTACTCATTCCATGGAAATAATGCATGAAGTAGTTAGCATATAATTTGGGTGCATATCAGCCAAGCGTGCATCCTACTCTCAACATTGGCTTCCCACATTAACATTATTGCTAGACACTGAAAAGATTAACTACGTAAGTGAAATATTCTCAGTAGCCTTAAAATGATCATAACAGATCTACATCATATCTTCAAATTGCTTTTCAAAGCCTGGTTGCTATTTTTATAATCAATTTCCTAACTAAACTACATTCGTCATTATGAAAACAAATCAAGTCATACACACATTTTTGTCTCCTTGTGACAGACATTGCTTGAGAAAGGAACAACTAGTTTCATCCTCCAGTAAACAGCTGGTATCCTTAGATAAGAAAATCTCTGCACATGACCAGGCTTCCAATATTGTGGAAAAATGATGCACTAGAAAGAAAAAGACAACAGAAGTCCCAAGTGCTTACATGAGGGAACGTAATATATAACCAATATTCATAGCATAACTTAATTATCCCTTTTATTTTTTGTATT
The DNA here is from genome assembly GCF_903797595.1 of Erithacus rubecula. Lineage (NCBI taxonomy): Eukaryota > Metazoa > Chordata > Aves > Passeriformes > Muscicapidae > Erithacus > Erithacus rubecula. The sequence goes on along the minus strand of NC_136686.1, from coordinate 28,305,190 downwards.
CTGTCACTAAACTGCAATCACAGCTTCCTTTGGCATCACTGGATTTGTTCCTGGCAAAATAAAGGGCATCAATAACAGGAAATATTTTTTCCTTTAGTAGGAGCAAATCAGAGAATGAATGAAGGATAAACTTAAGCAATAATTAAGCTTTGATATGTGACAGTTCACCCTTCATGACTCAGTCATAAGATCTGCATGTTCTGAAAAGTCAGAGCCAAGTTCAATCCCACTACCAATTTAGCAAGTATCTCAGAGTAGAACTAGAGTGCCTGATTGTCATTTTAGCATAAATACTGTAAGAATAATTCAAATTCCCTGCTCAGAAATCTTATCGCTGTATTGAATAATTTTAAAGATATGCCTTCTATAAAACAATGACTCATTCAGATATCAAATTGGGCAAATAGACAAAGGCAAATAAATAATAAAAATTGAATAGAGATAATTATTGTTCAAAGTCACATTCTGGCTGATTTATAGGAATGGCATATAAAAAGCTAAACCAGCTTGCGGTGACCACACATACACTTCTTTCAAAATAAATTAATGAGAAAAATATCACTTAGTGATGAAAGAGCAGAAAGCAGGGGATTTCTTGGTGAATATAATCCATTCCTCCTTTCAGTATGGGGAAAAAGAGAGACACAAGATATGTTATAAGTGAACTCCTTGAAACAAAGTATTTTCCACATCTTCTACCAAGGTGAAAGAAAAACTTAAGAACATTCTACTTATACTTAACCCAGACTAGGCAATCACAATCCTTCCTAAATAAGGGACAGAGCACTACAATCTCCTTATTGGCTCTTTTACTTCAGGATGCTAGTTAAAAAGAAATCACCAAAGAAGCTGTTGTCCCTTCTGTGCAGTGCACCATACCCTTGGCAAGCTAGGCAGGAACAAAAAAAGCAAGCATGGTCCTTCTTCAATTAGGCACTCAGGGCAGACAAAGTGGCCTTCAGCTTCCATAATTAAAGAAGAAAAAGGCAATTGGCTCACAGGCCATAAACTCTTGCTGAAAGAGTAGCTAAGATATGAAAGGAGCAGGAAGAACTAAAGACCCAGATAACAAAGCTTCTAAGTAGAAAAAAGAAAAAGAAAAGGAACAAAAAAGAGGAACAAAGAAAAATCATGCATACAGAGAATTATCAAGAAGGGCATTTTAAACTGTTTTTGTTTTTGTTTTGATTTTTGTTTCTTTCCACTAAATTCAATTTATTTGAATTTTTCAGGAAGCACTTTTCAGATATTCTAGATAATTTTCTGGTTTAAAGGAAAAATTTAAGCTTTTGAACTGTTCACAACAGCAGTAATGAATTACACCTCTAATATGTTCAGTCAATGGTAACCAGCCATGGTTTTGTCTATACTGTGCCTCATGTGATTCTGGGGGTGTTTTTTTTATTGTTATGTATTGAAGTATGATAGACGACAGTTCATAATAAATGGTTACATAATATGTCTTCCCCACTCTTCAGGAAAAGGTCATTGTTGTCAGGGTCTGCTTGTGGGATAGAAACAGGGATCTAGGACTTTATGAATTTTACTATTGATAAATATCTTACCACTAAAACCATCCAGGAACATCCCTCCACACAAAAGGCAGCAGGAGAAAGAGTAGGTTACAACTTCTCCTAATCCTGAAGAAAAAAATACCAAACCATAGTCTCTTTTTCTTTGGGTTACTTATGAAATAAGATGTTGATTTCACATACTGTAAAGCCCTAAAGGACCAGATGTTGCACTTGTGAAAAAATCGCAAGCATTCTGAAAAAAAATGACATATTTTAGGTGCCATGAGAAAATGGAAAGAACGAGACAGATTGAAGTCATAGCATCATATTTGTTCTTTACCTATGCAGTAAGCAGAGATCTTTAAACAGAAGCTGCCTTTACAGACTCCTTACAATGATACACCAGTAGGCTTATTTGGTCCAACCCTTCATCTGGAAAACACCTAAAGCTCACTGCTGCAAAAAGATTCAAAAGATTTTATCAGACAAAAAAGCCAGCACAAAGAAATTTATCCTGCTCCAACCAGAAGCATCTGCTCACACTGTCTGCCAGTCTGTTCTGCAGACCTAGTAAAAATGTACAGCTGAAGAGACAGACTTAATTTCAAATGCATTAAATCATAGCCAGACTGCCATTTGGCATAATGAGAAAGACCTTCCCCACTCCTTTTCTGTTTATGTATAAAATGCATTTGTATTGCCTCTTATTATTTAGACTGACTGACCTTGAGAGTTTGAGTTTTGTTGTTTTGTTTCTGTTCATTTTTAATGTGTATACTGAATAAAAGAACCACTGCAAAGTTTGATACAAGTGAAGACTTGGATAGGATGAGATCTCTGATTTGGAAGAATAGTACATCATGGTTGTACTGCTGCCCATGATGAACTGCTGTTTCAGGCTACTCCTTTTCAACCCATGTAAAAATAACCAATTCATTTCTTTCAGCTACATGTCTTGCTCATAAGCACTTTAACACACATATGACTGCTGTGGCACTGCAGCTGAAGGCTGAGCAAAGCTTCTTTCAGAACATTTGCTTTCTGGGAAACAGAAGCACATCACCTGGGAAGGCCATCTTCTGTATGACATCCACCAGCAGCCAGTGCTACAGAAATCCTTAAACTGAGATGAACACAACACACCCACAACACAGTTGAAAGCAAAATCATAATTAATGCCTGTGAGGACATTGGATTGTCATTCCTTAATGTTTAATGAAGGTTATGAACAGTCATGGCCCCAGACACCTGCTGTGCAGGAAAAAAGCTGCACTGCATGACTTAGGGCAGCCTGCCCAGAGAAGACTGTGTGTGTATGCACACAGGGGCCACAGCCAGGACCATGCATACACATCTACACACTGCACAGAGATGTACAATCCCCATGCTACAGCTCCTCAGCACCTTCACAGCCAACACAACTGGCATGCAGCACCCAGCTGGGACGACTTGCCTGTGTTTTCAGAGACCTCCTCTTCTGAAATGGAAAAACACTTCAAGAACTCTTAAGCACAGCAGCCGAAACAAAGGAAGCAAAGCTGGAGTAAAGTGCTGCGTACCAGGAAACCAAGAGACAGCTACGAGTAGCTCAGTTTACAAGAGAGATGGAAACAAGCACCAGTTGCCAAAAACATGCAATTTGATGTAGAGTGAGAAAGAACCAATGCAAGGGAATGTAAACACAAGGAGTTTTAAGTGTCTGCCTGGAGTACTGAGGGTTCTTCTTTCAGCTTACTCATAGTGTGTGTGGTGGTGGGTTCTGCAAGGCCTGGCTCTGAAAAGAATTTCTGAACTCTATTGTATTACCTGCAAAATCTGTTGGGTAGAAAGCAGTCTGATTTGAGTTTAAAGTCCCTGGAGATATGCATTTAAATTCAAGCCAAAGGTTATTCCCATGGCTTTAAAGTCTTCCATTGCTGTATCTGAACGGAGAAAGTTTTGACAACTGAAATTTAGATCTTTGAGAAAAGATTCACTTTGAGACAGTGAATAAATGTCTCTGAATATAACACCACAGGGGTCCTCCTCACAGACAGAAAGATACCCAAATAACAGTTCTAGACTTGTTCTTTTCTGATACTCTTTCTGCTATTTTCCTATGAAAAGGAAAATTCATCATCTTTAATTCATTTTTAGGAAACAAAATGGATCACCTCATTAATATTGAGAAGAAGCAAAAGTTACCATTCCATGTGATAAACTGCAGGGACAAAAAGAGTTCTGAGGGCACAGTTTTTAACTTGCTGACCTTCAATTAGCCATGCTTTAATGAATCTGTGGAATTAAATGGTTGTAATATAGCCTCTTCTTTGACCAATATTAGTAATATTACATTGAAACCTATTTGCTATTGTTTTCCAGTGGAAACAAAGGAGAAAAACACATTTCTCTCCTTTCTCACATTTCTTAACAAAAATCAACAAATGCAAGCCTCCTCCTCATTATTAGCTACTCTTGGCATTCACATCTACTAAAGAAGGAATCACATCGAGGTCTCTTAATTATTTCCTTTTCATATGTTAAACAACTCAGCTTCCCAACTCCTACAGAAACAAAATGACAAAAGAAAGGTGAAATATTTAGGCTGCTATTGCAGTTCATGAACCTTAACACAGGAGGGGAAAATTTACAATTTCAGTGAGCAGCAGAAGTGTCAAATACTGGATTGAAGCTTACTTTCTGAAATCCAGAAGAAGTCCTGGAGTTGCAATTAGGTCTATTACAAGATTTGAGGATGTTAAAGCATTCTCAAAGTTGACTTTTCTCCAGGTCAGTTTTCATTCACCTCTATTTTCCCATACAAGGCATCACCTCTTCACTTTCCCCTGACAGCATTAGTCACTAAGATCAGAATTGTCATCAGATCTGCAATGCTCAGATCCACATTCTCTTTTCTGATGATGGTAAATTGGACTGTATGGGTTTCAGAAATGGCCAGTAAGAGACAAATGCTACTTGGGATAATTTCCCACCCACACATCCTGGTTTCATGCTCTCACCACTTCTCAGCAGGAAATGAAGAGACAGTAATTAACTCTATTTACATTGATACATTCCTCTCTAGAGAGAGAGGGGTTATGACAGAGCCATGCCTGAGGCATGCATCTTGCATGCATTGTGCATCTTGCTGCTTCTTGCTGCATCTTGCTCCATCTCCATCAGCCCTGCCCTTGCCAGGAATCTCCTGGCCCGGGTGAGGGATGGTCCCCATGAGCAGAGGCTACAAGGAGCAGGGATGCAGCAGCAGAGGGCAGCACACTCAATGCTCAGGGCACTTCTGCACTCCTCAGAAGTGCAGAAAAACCACGAGGAGAACTTTAAAAAGCCCTTCTACATGATCTCATTGCCGAGCTTGCACTGGCCAGCACAGCTCACGAGCAGAAATATGCAGAGTGCAGTTGAACTAAGCGACAGTTTTAATTTATAAATTTCAGTTCTATAATTTCTATTGTTGGCAAATAATAATTGTGGCTGATAACAAAATTGCTTGCAGGAGGGGGGTAATGCTATGTGAGCTGTGTGTGATGAAAGGGAGGAAGATAAGGCTGTGATGCAGACCTGAGTGAAGCACAGGATATAGAATGACTTAGCTACTTATTTCTTTGCTATTTGCTCTTGCATCAGAGGGATACACAGCCTAGCACTTCTCACTCATGCTTGATGACATTTTCCAGATGTATTGTTTTATATTTATATTTCAAAACATATACAGTTAAAATTAAGGTTGCATCAATATCATCCCCAATCAAGACTCAGGAAATTAAAACCCACTTGTACTAATTGGACTGTACATCTGATCCTTTAATTGTTGCCATTATTACTGTTTAGCTATTGACAGTGTACGGAAGGCAGTGTATACCTTGCAAGGAAAGGAATTTCTTCCATGCAGAACAAAACAAATGTAATATAATAAGCTTTAGAAATCTACTGGGGGAAAAAAATCTATTTGTTCAAAGAGGCTGAGCTAGAGTTACCCTGAGAACATTCATTTTTGCATTTCCTGAATTGAGTTTCAAAAAAAATTACTTTTATTATAAAAATTAACCCAAAAGTTAAGAGCCCTTTCAATTCTGTTTCTCTTCCAAGATGCAGACAAGCACCACCACAGATGAGACTGCTAATCTCCAACAATGTACAAACCTAAATGGCTCCTTAGTTTTTCTAATTTATTAAGATGGAGATTGCAACCAGAGGGACATGTGCCTTTTTATACCACTATAAGATGTGAGAGTCAAATGTTGTGCTCTTTCCAAAAGAATTTGAAGGAGAAGAGGAGACTTCTGTTCTTATTTCCGTTTCAGCTTCTATTGTATCACTAAAAGAAATAAATGTTTTAGAAACAAGCTTTACTACCAGTTTCCAAGTTCCACCAGAATTACTCTCATTCATTTTGAAAAATTATCTATGAATCAGTACTGTACAGCCAATCTGGGGCAGGCCAATGACTTAGTAAAAGGCAGCAATGAAAGCTAGCCTATCTACCTATTTATATCACATTTATCATAATGGCATACATTTTCTTTGGAACTATAATTTACTGTGAGTGATTCCCACTTCCTATACCACATGACAAGGAAGCATCAAGGGTTACATTTAATTTTTATGGGGTTTTCTTACCCAGTTCCCAAGTTAAACAGGTTAATGAAGTCAATACTATCTGCCTTGTCAGCTTGCTTACCACCCTCATTAATCACTTTCTGAACTGTTAGTTTTGCTGAAATTAAACTTTGGGGTGGAGAGGTTAAACACACTGTTCCCACAGGTATTGTCAAAAGAGATTTCTGGTGAAAGGGAAAGGTCTTGAACACACACCCTTAAGAAGGGACAGGTTGTGGCCTGAATGCATGGCCCAGAGAAGCCAACATGGGAAAGAGCTCAGGCACAAAACCTATGAAAAGTTTCAATCAATGTTTATGTCGTTCCAAGGCTCCAAATGGCTGTTATTACTTCACAGGGTGTATGAAGAGGAGAAATTATCTTCTTACACAAGAAATACTGTGTTTATCATATAGAGAAAAAAGGGAAATAAATGGTAAAATGGTGTTATTGTAAACAACTTTGTATTTCTTTTGTATCTGCTGGCAGGAAAAAAAACTCTCTCATACTTTTAACAGCATTTCATTAAACACCAAGAAGGGACATTGCCAGCCAATCCTCTCTCTTTCCAATGTGTTTGCCAACAAAAGAGAAAAGTTGCTGCCAAGAATACAGCTAAAACTATTTTGAAAACATAAGAATCCCATGTTCTACATATGAATATATATATATATATATATTTATCTTTTATTATTTTACTCCCTTATCTTTCTTAATAATTTTATTCATTTTTAAAAGAAATGCTGTTGTTCCAGCACCCAGGTGGTAGCATGTGGATCACACAGATCTTTAAGGTTATCACAGAGGCAATGAAACAGTCAAGGTGGGATTTCTTAAAGCTTAAGTCATAACTAAACTTCTACTATGTATCAAAAAAATGTCATAGGAAGCAAATTAAACTTTCAAAGGAAGACCAATATTGCCTGTCAACAAATACAGATTTGGCAGAATTTACAGATACACAAAACTGCAGAGGACAGACACAAACTAAAAACAACCGTTAAAGAAATTATTGCTAATTTCATTTGGTTAGACAGTTTTAAATGGTTCTGTGAAACACTATTCCCTATTTAGCAGCTAGTATTGTTTCTATTTTAAGACATTGGTAGAAATTTGGTAAAGTGTGACCCAAATAGAATCACCCAGCATTGTTTTGTCCTCAGATAGCAAGAGAATAAATAGAGCAGGCAGGCTCCAGAGCAGACTATGGTTCCTTCAAGCTATTAAACCTCTGCAGTGAAGAACACCCCTACAGCACATAGCAGAGCAATCTTACCAAGCATCTCTTCCGAGTGTGTCATTGCTCTGTAAAACTGAGAGTGCTCTCTAGGAAGCTCCACACCAGGCTGCTCCTGCTGCTGCTGCCCATGTGCAGCTCCTGCTCAGGGCTCACATCCAGTTCCTCAGTTAAAGTCCATTTGCTATAAGACAGGGTGTCCTCACAACCCTGTGGTCACCAGCCAACAGGATGCCTGGACTGCTGCAGGTGAGTCAGACACTTGTCATAAGCCCCTGAGAAAGGAACTTTTGGGACTGCTGTTTGGGTCACAAAAATGAGAGTATAGTCAGGAGGGATGTGGGAACAATGCACCAGAAGCAGGTTGGTATGGAGTTTGTTGACACAAAAGGCAAACAGAATGAAGAGGGAATGAAATGAAATGCAGTTTCATTCTCTCCACTTTCCCCTTTACTGGCTTGATTCATGAAGACTGATTTTTTCCTACTCATATGGGACTGCCATGATGCAAATCTTGTCTTCCCTGGGAAGGAAAACCAATGCCTCAACAGTGTTACAGTTCAAAAAGTGATTAAAGGTACTGAGCCATGCCACAGCCCTTCAAAACCCTACACTGTCACCTAGTAATGTAGAACTTCAGTTTTTCATTACAGAATAAGCCAGAATGGCATATCTGTCACAGTGGCATAGAAAAACAGCAAGGAGGCTGTTGGACCTGTCCCTTACTGCACCAGGCAGAACCACGCTATGGACAGTCAAGGACAGATCTTCAAATGCCTGGGCACAGCCATAACGTAACTTCAAAGGCTGCTGAGAGAAAGTGAAGAAAAGTCATCCCAAAATGTATCTAGCTTTTGAATTTGGAAGCAAAACCAAGACAATCTTCAGATTGTTTCAAGACTGACTCACCCACAACAGAAGGATGTAGTAGGAGTGCAATATGCTGTCAGAGCATCCCTTTTATTTGTATGCAGATGCACAGAATTACAGACATAAAGATGTTGGGATGCACCTGAAGTAATATATTTCCTCCCTATAAAATATTTATGACTAATCTAATCTCACATTATATGTTTCTTAATAATGGCAGACATTTGAGTCATTTTAATTGGTGAATTGCTAGGAAATGTCATGAAACTAAATGCTTAAAGTGTAGAAATTACCTTTAAGTCATCTAATTTGAATGAAATTATAAAAATTATGTTCTATTCATTATTTTATGTATGTTTCATTATAATAATATGGTTTAGTTTATGTAACAAAAGGATCCTAATTAGATCTTTCTTAAATAGATACAAGTTTATCAGTTAGCACATCCTGGGTAAACCATTCCAACTAATGCAGCTTTTGCCACTAATGCCATGTTTTAATTCTTTCCAGTTGCTAGAGGAGTTATTTATAAGCACAGCATGGAGGCTTATACTCATGCTTCTTTGACTGCACATGAAAATAAAAGACATTCAAGTAGAGAGAGAGGGTAGAAAATTAACAATTTTAAATCTCAAACCAACCCACATTTTCAATAAAGGAAAAGACAAATAGATGAACACACCGTGATAAATAAAACATGTGCTTTGACATCTCTTGAATTTAGTAGACAAATTGATTTATATCTCTCAAGTAAGATACAACAAGGAATACTTGCTTTTTGAAAACTGGCACACTACTAAGAAACCAGAATGTTTTTATTTAATTATGGTAATTGTCTATTAACATTCTAATGCATGCTAAAACATTAGAAGCTCTTCTTTGCCTTTCTTTTCCTATCATGACAGAAATTCATCCAAATTCACTTCCTTCCAACTCCTTTCTGTCAACACTGATGAAGTTAAAGAAAACCAGTGAGAAAAAGGAGAAGAATCATTTTGTTTTAAAGTGTCATTGCCTATGTTACAAATTCACAAGTATCAAAATACATGAGGACAACTGACGAATTATATATATGATTCACCAGCAATCAATCCTCACTCCCAGTCCAAAAAAATCCATTTCTCTTTGAAAACACTAAATGCTAAACATATTTCTACAGTTCCTTCCTAAAAGCAGCATCTTTTTGTCTTAACACTTTGGCCTGATTTCTTAGGAAATTAGGCTTAATGAGATCACGGGATTTTTCTAGGCACAATGATTTTTAAACTTGTTGGCCAAAGATAATCAAATCTGAGTGTGGGACAGTGATCTCATAGTAGTATTAGGGACAATTTATGATATCAATAGCTTATGGTGCTAAGGTCAGCAGACTTTGGAATACAAACCATTTCCTCCAATGCACATGCCTTCTGAAATCCAACAGTAAGCCCTGTAAAAAAAAATCCCAAAGAGAAGGGTTTGTCTACTTTCATTTCCCCCTTATTCTTACTCTTAATGACAGACCACATTCTTGAATTTGTACCAGGAAAGAAAAAAGTAAAATTGTAGCTTTTCCACCAGAATTTTAAGGATAAAATGCCACCTGGTTATTCTGGAATTTCCGTTCAAGTTTTAGCACATTATTGTCACAGTTCATGATGTAAGTTTTATATTTCTCACTTACTCATGATATAAGTACATAAGACTGTGGTTTACATATATGAATATGTATATACACACACATTTGCACATCAATATGTGCCAGTTGAAACACTTCATCTTTACTTAACTGAAAGATTTTCTGTTTGTACTAAAACATAACAGTTTAGCGTTTCTAGAAACAATCAGATTTTTGAAACCACCATGAAAGGAAGTGGCTGTGCTGTGATCTACAGCACTTCTTACAGGCAATCACACAGAAGAGATAGGGTGTAATGGGTACAAGTTATTCCTGGGGAGATTCTGATTGCTCACACAAGGAAAGCTTTTCACAATGTCAGCAACCAGGCATTGGAATAAGTTCCCAGAGAAGTGGTGATTTCCCCAGCACTGGACACTTTGGCTGGACGTGGTGCTGGGCCATCTGTTGAGACAGTGCTTTTGCTGAGAATGGTTGGACCAGGCGACCCTTGAGAACCCTTCCAGCATGGTGTTCTTTGAGTCTGATTTGGAAAATGTTCTTCACTGAAAGCATGATTAGGAACTGAACAAACTCACCAGTGAAGTCAAGGATCCAAGCCTGTCAGCATTCAAGGTGTGTTTGAACAACACTCTTAAACATTAGGTTTGACTTTTAGGTTGCCCCATGTGCAGTCAGGAGTTGATCCTTGAGTCCTTTCCAACTCAGGATAGCTATGATCCTATGATTCACTATCACATCTTCCTGGAAAAATGACAATCAGAACCACATGCCAAATAGATTTTTCTGGTGAAAACATAGGTTTGATACCTACAAAAACAGGAACTTGAACAGTTTGCAGCACAAAATATACACGAGGAAATGCAACACACAAGCACACACAAGTAAAAGACCCAAATAAGGGGAGTAGTCCTACTCCTCATCACACTATTAAATTGTCACTCACCGGTTTCAGAAGGAAGCTCTTTATTCCACTTTAAGGAACAGTTGCATTTCTGTATTTTCTTTAGATATAACACAGTACTGTTCAGCTTTCCATTTTATTCATTGACCACAGGTAAGCAATTCCCTTCTTTGCCTCTTAACATATTATAATCCCACTCAGTGTCCTCTCTATTTAATTGCAGTCTATGTAAAAAATGGACTCTCCCAGATATCAGAGCATATGAAAATCTAGGAATATTTTCCACCAATTTCAAGAAAAACCACAATGAAAAAAAATCTACACAGTTTTAAGGAATTGGATCAGAATTATCTTACATGAGTAATACAAAATGCAAATTTCTGGAGATTTAGGAAAACAACATGACTAACCTGAGATTCAAGGCCCATTTTTGAAGAGAGTTTTTATAAAATGGATAAAGAATAATAGAGTACATGCTAAGATAGAAGCATTTTTTTCAGAGCATAATTTCTTCTTCAGCTTCCTCCTCCTTACAATTAGGTAGTGGAACATCCTTAAATAATGATAGGAGGCATTATCACTTTAAGTATAAGGAGGTTATAATTTAGCAACACTACTACTCTGTTGAAAGTCAAGAAATTTAATTCACGATACACCTAAATAAAAGATCTCTGCTTATGAAAATAACATTAGCAAGCATACTACCTGATAATGAATCATGGGTTGCACATTTTAAACAGGTTCCCAAAAATAGCAGTGTTGGTTCACTGAAAAAGAAAAAATTCAGAAAACTATAACATTAATTTTGTTAAAGCAAAATGAATAGACGGCATGAGTACCTTTACCCTCCCTTGGACAATCCATTTCTTCACATAGACAAGTCTAAAGCACCTTGATCCCTCTGTCTCTTTTAATCATTTTTTCCTAGACAGAAAAATAGCAGAAGTAATGAACCAAAAAAAAAAATTACAGATCTCAAATGAAACAACAGAGACCTATTTAAAATAAAAAGAAAGTTATTCATTTATCACTACAAATTTGACACTACTGTGCCAATATGGACTAGAATTTCAAACCCTTTGGTCAATGAAGCATAAAATAGATTGTCAGAAATACTGTCTGAAATATGAATCCACTGAAGAAAAATGCTTGAAAATACCTAAGATAATTTAAGAGAATCAAAATTGGCTGTATGCAACTCTAAAGTCTCTACCTCCCTTTCTCAATTTATAAATGGTTTTCTCCTAGTGACTGTTTCATAGAAGTAGTAAAAATAAGCTTCTGATTTCTATATTTGAAAACGCTGTGCGTTTCTGTAGTAAGCCTAATCACTTTTTATCTGAAAATTATTTATTTTGTAATAGAAACTAATAGCAAAATAATAAGCTTTCCTGTACACTGAAGCAATCTTCTTGGAAAATTCAGGAGGCTATTTTATGAAGCACATGGTGTTCTAATGTTGTATAAAGTACAGCATTACCACAAAAACGACAAATTAAGAGGTGCATTGAAATTATTTTCTTCTAGCTTTAACTCAAAACAGAAAATAAATTTTAAAAAAGAACTTTGGTAAAAAAATCATACTTGTTATATGCCACTTGAAAATATACATCCCTCAACAAACATCTAAATTTTGGTCAGTCTGAATCCTACTGTGTCACGTTAAAGCTCATTAAGGATAAAGATGGATACAGTAAGCTGCAGTGCTTTTCTTACCAGGTTGGTTGCCTCAGCTAGATACCCTGCATAGGAACAATTCCAGGGTACTGGACTAAAGCAGGCTAATGGAATGCTGTGTACTCATCCCTCTTAGCTCACATTTTGGCCAGGGTGGTTTCAGCTCTGCTGGTACTCTTCTGCTGGGCTAGTCCTCTCTTTTGATCATCCTTTTGCTATTTAATGAGAATGCTACAGAACTAAAGAAATCCAATCCTAAAATAAGAGCAATTTTGTTAAGAAGGTAAATAATAATAATAATAAAAAAGTCCCTTTATACATTCCCTAATAAGAAATAATAATTAAAAACAGCAATTAAAAACAAAGAGTATTTAGTAAGCTTTGAGTTTTTCCTTATCCTTAGAGTTCAATAAAAATGATCACAAGCTAATCTGTGCTATACTAAATAATGGGGGAGATGGGAGTCTGTATATTCTCACTGTATTTTTTCCCTGTAAGAATAAACAGAATAGAACAGAATATGAGAAATAAATATTGAAATTTGTCTGGGATTATTTATAAATAAGTCAAATTTAATAAGGAATGAAACAGCAGCTGCACTCATATTGAAAAGAATTAGAGTCATCTCAGAACACCCAACTTTGGCTTCGTTCAAAACACTGACAGTCTTCTACATGGAATTTGTAAACCATCTCTCACCTTTATTTTGGCCAACAGTGGCTGGTGAGGGAAGCATTCAAACAGACTGCAAAGAAATGAGACTCACTGCCTCTGAAAGGATGGCAAGAATTCAGGGATAAAACAACCCTGCTTCTAGATATCACTACATGGAGAGATGTATTATTTGAAGCTGGAATTGGGGAATGTCTTACCACTGAGAGAAAAAAAGCTGATAGCACAGTAAAAGAAAGGGAATGAAATAACTACCCTTTTATTGTGCAGATACTAGAAGGTACTCCCAACTCTCCAGGTATTTTTTTGATGTTTTTCCCTCCATCTCCCCCACTACATTCAGTCCCTATAATCATGTAATAGTAAGAACACTTTGGTCCAAAACATTTTCCAGATATGGAATCAGGAAAGAATGACTTTGGGCTTTTGTTCCCTCATTGACCCCATCTGAGAAAGTTTGGAATCTTTTTGCAATATTTACCATGATTTAGAGGCAGGGCTTCAAGAAGTACGATTAACCTTGATTTGAAAATCTGAGAGGCAGGCTAGGAATGAGTATCCCACTGCAGCTTTCAGCCCACATTCAGAGGTAAAGACATCCAATAATTCTCAGCAGTAAGGCCCAGGACTGTAAATATAATGGCAATCTGAAATCTTCATGAGTTTCCATTTAGTATTCTTACGTCGTAAGTAGAAACACGATATTTACCAGTGATTGATATCTGAGGAACATAATCTGTCTTGCACGAGGTTATTTATTTATGAGGAGTCCTGCAGCAGTGCCTGGAGACAGAGTGGATGCCCTGTGAAATGGAAGGGATGTGTATATGTATGCTGTTTATTCGGTGTCAAATTGTGACATTTTATCTGGAATTTCTTGGGGGGTGCATCTTCATACAATCTTACTGCAATAGCTTAATGATGTTAGCAAAAGAGTGCAGCCAAGAACTCCTGTCTTGTCCTCCTAGCTCAGATTCCTTTATGGATGGGATTCTTCTTATGCATAAAAACAACTGGCAGTATCTTAAACATATCTTCTCCGTTTGCCATATCTGCAAACAGATCAAGCAGTGACCTCAGGAACACCACACATGAGCAGGTTTATAGTCAACTCTCACTCTTTTGCTTGAACGAAAGACAAAATTTTATTTGCAGTAAAGTTCAAGCTTCATTATTTCTATGAAAGGAAGGTAAGGGAAGGTAATGTATGGGTATCTGTGGCTAAGAGCATTTCAAAGTTATCAGCTGCTTAGAGGGCAATTGGGTCCATTCTGAATATTAAAAGCATGTTATTTAAAATGTTATGACCTTTAGATTAAGGGATAAATCCTTGGTAAATTCCTAAGTAAACTGCACTAGTGGCAAGGATTCGTCTTCATTTTTTTATTCATTTGATGAACGCACATAACACAGAACGCCTACACAACCTTACTCAACATATTAAAGGACAATATCCAAAGTTCAGAAAGTCACAAATCTGCAAGTCAGGTAAGTCCTTTGTTTTTGCATCACACTTATTCCTGGAAGAATCATAGTAACAATTAAAATAAATAAATAAATAAATAGAAGGTTTTATCTTGAAATACCTCAGACTTCAGATACATGCTGGTCTAGCTGAACTCACATTAATATATTTGGCACCTATGAAATTACCATAAAGCTCCTTCAAGGCATGCTGCCGTATGGGGTATCTTTATATGCACATCTTCAGGCAAGGACTTGATCTCCCTGTGATTGATAGAGGCACTTACCACAACAGAATCCTAATCAAGACACAGATCCTCTGGAGAAATAAGAACAAATAATAATGACAGTAGAGCTTTAATATCCAACTAAGCAAGAATCATCTCTGCTTTCTTGAACTGAACATTTTTTCCCCCCATCATTTACATACATTAAATATTGGGCCTAACTGGTATCCCTATGAGTATACTCTGGTCTTCTGCAGAATATCAGACAGAACTAAACAACAGTGTGATGAAATAGCATACACATTAGTAAGTCTAGGGTTTTTTCATATAAATGCTTTTTCAGTAGAATGACTTGCCTACAGAGCAGAAGGAAGAAGCTTGAAAAAGCAAAGGATTATTTTATCATTTCAAAAAATCAAGAGTTTCAGCATTTCAGACCATAACTGTATTTGCTTCCTGAAAATAGATGCATCTCTGAATTCTGGGGGGACAAGGGACTATAAGAACCCAAAAAGATTTTTACCTTTGGAGGTATATTAAATATGTTGCTTCAGGCCAGTGGGAAGTGGCAGATGAAAAGCTAATGGAGAAAGGCTGGGTAAGGGGCTGGATTTAGGATGACCAGCCCACCAAATACTTGAGACTATTTGTTGTCCCCCTTCTATGAAATCCATAAAATATGGATCTAACAGCATTCCCTGTTAACCCCTGCAAAATGCAGATAAGACAATGTTTGATGCAGATAAATTCCAGATCTTTCAAAATAAAAACACAACTAAAAAGATAAATATTATATGGAAGAATATACCTGCAATAAAAAATTCTGTTGATGAAATGCAATTAGTAATCTTATTAGTTGATTCTGGAAAAACATGTTTGTTCAGAGCCTGCAATAAACAACCAAATGTTCCTTCATCAGAAAGTGCAAATCAGCCAACTCAGTTAAGAACTATTCTAAGAACACTTAATAGCATCCAGGTTCAGTGACTGACTTTCTATTTTAAGCAGGAAGAGAGGTACAGCACAAACAATCTGGAGGATAAAAGCCTGACAGCAAAATCTCCACACATACCAAAGAAAATAACGTGCCTATGACAGCTACAACAGCAGCAATTTTCAGCTTCTTACACTGCTCATGCAAGGCACTTTGCAGTCATCCCTCTTGCATAAATCTGTGCGTTATAATTTTGCGTTCCAGTGGATCGGTCTGTGTGCTTCGGATCTGCAAATGAGCCAGATAATAGGAGTGTGAGAAGTGATTTGTGCTATCAGTGACATCAGGAGTTTTGCAGCTGTAGTTATTAACAGATTTTTTTCATCCAGCAGCATTGACTAAAATCAATCACTCTGATAACCAGGCATGGCATGAGCTGTCCGCCCTGTCATTTCAATCTGATTAATCACACATACACAGACCTTTACCTTAAAGGAGCAATTGTTCACATTTAATCACAAAGATACATTCAAGCATACCATCATAGATTACTAAATTTAAGTGCAATTTATGTCTTATAGTTTGGCAAATATGTTTATGATAATATGGTTTTGGCATATAGATGTATTGTTTCATTCATTTTACAAACATTAAAATCTAATCTAATGTGTTGCACTTTGAATCATTTATCACATCAGATTTGCAGCTTTTGAGGCTTCCATTATACACGTATGCTTATCTGCAGATTAATCCTAATAACCCAGGTACAAATAAGTTATTACTTATTATTCCTTCTTCACACTGTGCTTGCTTGACAGTAGGTACCTTCTTCATCATGGATGAAACATCTTTATTTCACCTAAACATCCTACATTCTATTAACTGGTCATTCTTTCATTTCAGTTTTCCATTTTAATCCCAGAACAAAGCACAGGTCTTCCATTAAGAGCTATGCAAGACCTTCAATCTTTTTTGGATTTTGGGATATATATACTTTTTTTAAAATTTTTATTTTCTTCTTTAAAAGGAAAGGCATACAAGAGAGTCCTTATAACCATTATAACATTCTGCAAGTAAAAGCAAGCCACTCTGCAAAAACACTGTTATGACAAAAAAAAAGGATGAATTTGAGATGTGGTGACCCATTAACATATTTGACTTGCCAGCAACACCCTGTATTGCAGATAATTCTTGATTAGGCCACACAAAAGCATTCAAGTGCCCTGGGATCCACCAGCAATAAGGAATTAAGTGGGCACAGGTTTCACTTTCAGTCCAGAAGCCAACAAAATATAAGACTATGCTGAAAATTTGAGTATAAGCCTAAATGTTGTGCTGAAAAATTGCACAAGATCATAATCTTTGGCTCTGTTGCTGAAGTCATATGCAGCAGAGAGGTTGTTACTTGCTATGTATAATAAGTAGATGACTCCTTAAACTTTCAGCTTCTTCAAAAGTATTAATTCACCAACACTTCAGAATTGTATTTTTTGAAGAGTCAGATCCATATGTTAGGAATTCATTTTTATTTACTGTTTCTAAACTAGATAATACTTATGTCTAAATAGTTAAACAAATATTTTTAAAAATATTTTAATCAAACAAGGCAAAAACCCTTTTAGTTAAAAATGTAACATGATGAATATGAAGTGAACATTCCTTTCACTTGTAGCAAGCACACTGGGCAGAAGGCCCCAGTATAGCAGACTCCTGCTCTGACTGCTCCCCAACTGTATTTTCAGGAAATGACAACTTGAATAGATTGCCAAGCAAGTATCCTGCTGAAGGAGGAGAGAAAGCATTCTTCTGCAAAAGAATTTTAAAATAAAATCCAAAGTTTTGGAGGCAACCAGAGACTTTCTTATGCTTAAATAAAAGGCAGAGACACAGATTCATGAACAGACTACAAGTAATTACTCAAAACTGCACAGTGCATTTATTTCCTCAGTCCAAAGCTAGGATGCAGAAGGATATTGCTTTCCACCACATGTCATGCACCAACAGTATATACATTATAAAGCACCCAGAGGTTCAATTGTCATTCTGTAATGAAATCAACAGGAGCCAGGCAGAACATAACTGAGGTGTAATCACCACCAGAAGCTTTAATATAAGTGCTGCTTATACAGGAAAGGCTGACTTTTGAAAACATTCCTCCACATCACATCCTAGAGTACTTTCCAGAGCAAGAACATCTGTTAGCCTTATTTTGCCCACCCAGTTTAGCAAAACTCTGTCACCTTTGCTGTTGTAATGCACCTTTATCAAGCAGAACACAGGCAATGAACCCCACAGCAACCCATATTTCATGCGGAGTGTTTTAAAGGGATACACTACAGCAAGTGATTTTTGGATCTTTCTTAGGCTCTGGAAAAAGATTAAAGTGATGATTTTTGTACATATCTTCATATTCAAATTGGAAATCTAGAAAAAATGCAAATGCAGATCAGAACTTCAGTCCATCTAGTACACAGTCTGTATCCATAGCTGCTACCATCAGTGAACATCAGTTCCTCGCCTGTCACTAATAAATAAGGGCAGTATCTCACATATCACAGGTTGTGTCCACACAATTGTCTTCAACAGCTATTCATTAGCCAGCTCTCTCTTGTTTTTCCAGTCCCTTTTAAAATCAGTTTGTACTTTAGACCATCCAAAAATAGCAGAGGTGAATTCTGCAGTTTAAATTCTGTGATACAGAAGAAAAAAAGAACTGCTGTGGGTTAGGGGTTTTTTTTTCTCCTCCTGCCTAAGCCTACCAGCTCATAGGTCCATGCTTAACCCCTCCACAGTAACCATCTTAGAATTCATCTCTATCAGAGTACTTCTCACATTTGTATCACCTTCTGCTCTTAAAAGTTCCAGTCTCCTCAGCCTGCCCTTGTAGGCAAAGTCATTTAAGTACACTGACTTCATTTTTTTTCTGAAGACAATTTGGTAAAGAATTTGACAAATAGTTTGAATTTCAAAGTAAATTAGATTTAAAAGTCAAACACTTGTTAAATATTTCCTACTATACCACATTTGATTAACTTGATCTTTTTCTTTAGTGCTATGTCCCAGAAGCCTTCTGGAAGAGCTCTTTCAGACATTTAGAATTTCCCATCTCACCTTCCTGTTTTACTGAATAATCTTTTCTTCATTAAAAATGCTAACCATAACTACCAAATTAATCTATTTGATGATAAGACATTTCAGCCTTTTTTGCTTTTGCCTTTTAAAAATGTTTTTAATGCTCAGGTTTTTCTGTATTCCCTCCAACATTTTTGTATTGTTTATGCAATATTGCACTGAACATTTTAAATGCATTTTCTATTACTGACATAGAAAGACATACTAACAGGTTTTCAATTATTTATTCTCATTCCTTATGTCTTATATTCTATATATGACTTTTCACCCTGCAATTGGAAAACTTGTTCTGACTGACCAAAAAAAGAAACAATACAAGATATGATATCTTTGCCTGCTTGAGACCTCACAGTTGGTCAGGAACCTTAAGTTAGGGTGCCCATCTGCAAAATAAGTACATAAATAAATATGCACACAGTGTAGAGTAAAAATGAGTGGCTAATTCTTCTCACAACACAAACAGTAATTTTTGAATGTAGCAATGCATTTTCAGCCTCTTGAAAAGAAATGCTTGCTTTTACGATACAAATTTATTTCAAAGAGTTGAATGCCACAAGACATCACAAATGCCATGTATTGCAGGGCCTTTGCTTTTCTTCCCAAACCATCATAAGCATCTTTCAAGAGAAGGCCCAAGTAGGTGTCCATTAACAGGGTAGGAAGAATTTCTCTCAACTAAAAGATTACTTTAATGTCATATACTCTTCCAAATGTGCCCAAAGTCAGAATTATATCTGTAACTGTCATATTAATTTCTGGAAGTACATTTAGGAAATAAAGAAAACCGTATTTATTAGTATTGAATATGATACATTAATATGGTGTAAGTCATTAATTGAGGAATACTAAATACTGTCTATTGCTACAATCCTACTCCAGCCTAATGCAGATTACATAGACAACATGCATTTCTAAGAGTGTAAAAATGCTTTTTCCTATTTAGCATATATCAGAAAGTCAATATAGTATTCATCTTCTAAAAAAAAATCCTAGGGGAAGAGTTGTCTAATTTCTTTTTTCAAATACAGTGATTTTTTCCCAAGTCTGTTAGAGATTTGTCACAAGAAAAACAATAAAGAAAAATGATGCACTGAACTCTCCCATCATGCCCTCAAGTGCCAAGCCCCTAGACACAAAGACATTAGAAAGGAAAGTTCTTACTGATTGAATACAATAACTAGATGGAGAAAAAAAAATTAAAATAGAACAGAAAAATGTTCTCAGAATCTGTAAATAATATTAATAATTGGTAGGGCTGGAGGGGGAAACATATCCAAAACAATATTTTAAAATAAGGTCACTAAGATACTTTTTGTGCATAGTGTATCATTAATTGATGTAAATAAAGACCAAGAAAACCTTTACTAATAATGAAGAAAAAAATACTTTAAAAATTGCATGGTATGTTCTAACTGCTTTGAACTGTCAAGTGAAACATCAATGGTGAGATAGGTCTGAAAGAACATTCATTCTTATTTTCTTCTTAATACATTTGTATTTATCACATTACCTAAATTCAACTTCAATAACATAACTGAAATCAAGATATTACTAAATATCAAGAGCTGAGCAGGCCTTTCATTTTAGTTACACAGCAGTGAAATGGTTATAATTGACATTTTTGTCACGTTGCTGTGTTAAGTCTCAGCTTGTGCAGCATAAATGCACAGAAATTCAGCTGCATTACACTCCTCTCTTTACCTACCTACCATTTTACTTCTTGCTCTCTTCATCTCTGTCTTTTCCTTCTTTTCATCATCTGTGAGAATTAAATGTTTTTTCCTCTGCTTGTTGACAGGGAAAAAGAGGCTATAATGTCTGCACACTACCTGGTCCTTAACAAAAATCAGCCAAACTGCAATCAACATCCAGAATGTCCTCTAATTTAATTATGAATATGAGGAGGATAATTTAAATCACAACACTGTTAATGCTGAAGTTAAAAACAAACAACAAATGCCTAAAAATAAAAAAAAAAAACCTAAACCCAAAAAAGCCCAGAATTTCTTATAAAATGACAGAATCAGAGGTGATTTATGCTTTACACCTAATTCTAATTTTTATAGAAAAGACTGAAGATAGGACACGTCAACCATATTAATATTCAAGCCTATCCCTTTAAGTATCACGCAGTCACTAATCAGAGCTGAAGGGGACTGAGCTTTTCTCACAGATTTCAGTCTCATTTTTAAGTGACTTAATTTTGTACTATTTTATATTCAAAACACTTTTCTTTATCTGCCATATAACCCCTACAGTTCAAGTAGTTAAACAAACAGCACCTAATTTGATATTCTGTAAAATTAATTTCAATAGAGAAGCTGATGAAAAGGAGAAAGGCTTTAGTATTTTATAGGTATTACTAAGCTTGTCCCTCCAGAATTAAATCTTCACAGCAGTCACTTCACAAACAAGATTCAGGGGTTTTGAGGTGTTACTTACATATGCAGGAGAGTATATGTCACAAAACACTCTGCTATGCTATTGACATATATGCATATCATAAAGAAACTCAACTAGCAGCTATTGAAAAGCAAAGATTTCATCAGAGAATTACAGAGTAATTGTGGTACCTGGGGCCAAACGATACTCCTGTCCCCACAACATTCACACATGGGCTCTATATAGTGGCAACCTTCCCTTCACAGAGTTATCAGCTGTCACCCACCTGGTACTATCAGCTTTTGCTTTTACAATAGGCCTACTGAAGCTGTATCTACTGTTTGGCTTTTTTTTTTTTTTTTTTTTTTTTTTTTTTTATCACCACCATTTACTGATTCTCTGTATTTTAGTCTTTTTGTTGTTGTTGCTGGATTTCTGATAATAAGATTCAGCTCATCTTGTCACACTTGTATTGTCCAAGACAACCCTTGCTTTCCCAGGCTGACATTGGTCACCAACCAGCATTATCAGAATGCAAAGGGGGATTTTTACCAAGTCTTACTCAAACATCTGGACTAACAGGATTTTTACATTTGAACCATGTAGAAATTTAAAGCCTCTAAGAAAAGAGACAAGACTTGTTCTACCAACACAGTAAGAGACAATGCTAATATCCTAGCTTTTTTTACCATTCAAAAAGTAATTATTTAGTCCTTTATGTGTACTGGGTCCAGCTTAAAGACACATCTATCTTCCCATCAATTTCAGCTTTTCACAGAGCTCCCAGGAGTGGTGTGAGTTCCTCCCTCTGCCTCAGCCCCAGCTGCACTCTGAAAATGTGGTTGCAAAAGTGTGCAAGAGAGAGCTTTTAGTCATCAGCACTCGTTTTAGTCACTCAGGTGACTGAGCCATGCCCTGCTGTATTCAAAACAGCATGAGAGCACAGAATGAGAGAAGCCTGGGCTGATGCTACCAGAGAGCAGAGCCTCTGAGGATGGAGATGCCATGACAGCAGCTCACAATGAGCCTTTCCCCACACCAGCAATGCCTAAGGAAAATCCTCCTATTCATGCAGTTCAGAAAAAAGAGCAAAAGCTCATCATACTGAGCTTGCAGAAGACTGATGGAAGTATGTTTACAGGCAATGAATGCATACAGCACTCACACTAAGATCACTAAAAGACCCTCAGAGCAGGTACCAATGCACACAGAAGCAGAGCAGCCAGCTTGCTTCTGAACTGCCCTTGCTCACATACTGAAACCTACTGGAATGCATCAGTCCCACCCCACCATTTATTTCTGGCTCCACTAGCACAAAAAGGCAAGGAGTTTTTCAGCAGGAGACTCTCCCTCCCTGTTTTTCCACATTGCTTGTCAAATCACAACAGGCTCCACCAAGGCAGGAGGAAATGGGCAGTGATATCCTTCCAAATCTGGACAAGACAAACAAACCCTTCTAGAACTTCCCAGTTTCTCAGCATGATCTATAACACTGGCATTTTGATAACAGCCTCTGACATATACATCTCTCTTGAAACCCACACATTTCACCCACCTTCTCTCTCTTTTTGCTGTGTCTGCTTGGCCAGAGAGCACAGCACTTCATGAAGCTCCTCATACCGTAGGAGGACAGCAACCACTGAACATATTGCAGAGGTTACATGAAATTTGAATAAATCTTTTCTCTGTGAGCTTTCAGAGTAAGTAAGAATCCAGAAGAGAGGAAAACAGTGATATGAATAAGAACAGTTATTGTTTTTTGAGCATGTCTTCTACCACATTTCCACGTTAGAGTAATCCAATCAATTTCTACTTTTCACTGAAGATATACAAACCTCACATTCCCATTCCCTGATCAAAGGTGTGTGCATGGATACATTGGCTGTACAGAGTACATTGGCTGTACTCTCTTTATCCCTTGAATTTGGACACTGGTACCTCTCCCTTCAAAAGCTGCTATCAGCACTGTGTAGAGCCTTCCCTGCAGCAATGGCAGTAAATCATTTGAAGGGGAAAGAGACTTTTCTAACAGCCCTTACTGATGCCTAACTGCAGCACATTCCTTTGATACCACCACAAAAACAAACCAAAATGTCCATCCACAGTTTTTTCTTCTACAGGGCACCTCCCTTTTCTGTGGAGTAAGCCTTTCTTTGCAAAGAAACAGCATCTTCAACCTCCAGTTCTTCATGCTTTTGCTGTACCAACATTGTCTCCTCACAAATGAGAAGTGTCTCCTTTTGAGTCCCTTTTCATTTAGTTGCCTGTTTAGTCACAGGGAAACAACTTTGTGTACAGGTGTAAGAACAGTCACTCCAGTGGCAGTGCTCTCTCTGTATGCATACCAGTGGAGTTTATGTTATACTCATAAAAATTGTTGGAGCTTTCTTGTTTGTTTTCCACAGAACCTGGGAAAAGTTACACATCATTTAATACAAAAACAGAAAAAAAGGATTTCCCAAAAACTACTCCTTAACCTATTTCACCATTTGACTACTCTCTTACTGATGTTGCTTTACTTATCAAGGTGGTCTAGCCTTGTCTGTGCCACTGGGCTGGTGCCAGATACCTCAATGAGCCACACCACAGCAACCTCCCCTCCAGAGCATGCTGCACTAACAGGGATCAGTGCCCAAACATGCATAAGAGCACTGAGAAGCATGTGACAGCTGTTAGATTTGGGAAAGCTGAGGTGAGCACACTTGCCACACACCTTCCTCACCTGTGTGAGACCAGAGCAGTGAAGCAAGGCTGGCTGGTTAGATGGCATTGACAAGATAAATGCATGCCCTTGAAAAAGCCCCAGTCCTATTGACGTCAAAAAGCAATGGATTGGGTCCCCTGTCAGACACAGAAAGCAGACATCTGCTTCACTGCAAATGCAAAGAGGAATTCATTAAATCAAGCATAGTCTTATTCCAAACCAAACACTATTAACATTTGAAGTGCTTAAAAATTTTAACTGATGTAAATTCTCTTCAATTCTCCTCTTGATTTCCCATGTTAAATAATGATAAATGTTCAAATCAAGAATTTTATTATTTCTTATTCTTTTATTGTTAAATTTTGTTGAGGTTTTTTGATACTTTCCCCTGTGCTGCCCCCCTCCTCATTCTATGCATTTCTCCCCCCTGCTGTGTGCATCTGCTGTGTCTCTCTCTCACTTGCTCTCTCCCTGCTGTGTACATCCACTATTTCTCCCCACCACTCCTCTGTGTATGTTTGCCATCTATCTCTCTCCCCCTCCTGCTGAGAGTATTCACTGCCTCTCCCCCTCCCCCAGTACGTGCATCCATCCTGCATCTTCCTCTGCTGCTGCAGTGCACATGAGCCTTTTCTCAGCAGCTCCTGCTGCCATTCATACTCACCTTCCTCTGCCTACCTTCCATCATGCCCTCTCCTCTATTTTTCATCCCCTCCCTCGTGCATCCCTTATCCCTGCTCATCTTTATACTATTCTCCCTTCCATCTTTTTGATATTCTGCTTCCTTCTGTCTTCTTATCTACACCACTCTTCTCTCAGGCTCCCCTTTGTACCATTTCTTTGCAGTTCTCTCTGATCTGCTCTCACAAATTGATTCTACAGGAAAAATGTTCTTGTTTGCAGGGGTGTGCAAGCCTGCATTGCAAACCATTCAGCACTGTGTCAAATCTGAGGCAGTCAGCTTAATTCACAGAAGAATCCTTGCTTCCTACCATCATGCTTGCAGGGTAAAGTCTCCCAAAACACTTTCCTTTCCTTGTTTTTCCCCATATGACTGCACTGCTGGGTCCATTTGCACATAATGCAAAGTATTCAAGTATATGAAGTATATGCTTTTGCATACCTGCAAGGTTCTTATTGGCAAAAGAAAAGGATCTATCATGACAGTAAACTGTCTATTATGTCACTTAAACTGCTGCAGTTTAAGTCACAAAAAACTAAACCTGTGCTTTAATTGGTATAAAATAGTGGGGCAGAATCAAATCCAAATATATCTTATGGTTTTCTATCTCCCTTTCCAACTGATGTATAAGAGCAGTGACTTAGTCATTCAGTGATCAACAAATTGAGTCAGCTCTCTTCCTCCTCATGAGAAAAATTCATCAACTTTCTCTCATTTCCAGTGTCCAAGCAAGTTACTTGAAAAATTTAAGACTGATCACAGAACTCGTCCTCCAAGAGCTCCAATAGGGACGCCTAAACAACGCTGTATTTTCTCATTCAGCACTAACAGTGCTGTCTTTCACTTAGCTAATCACTTACATTACCTATGCAGTTCCTCAGTTTTCCACTTTTGACTATTAATATCCAGTACAGTCAGATGATGTAGAAATTCATTCATTTTAGCAAAGACAACATCTCTACCTGGCATAATGCACCTTTAGTAAACCCTTCTAGCATTTATTCCACTTCGAATTATTTTCAAGCACTAAATATTTATATTTCCTGTAAAATGTGTCCTATTGTCTTACTAAAACCTTGTTTAGATTTTTCTTTTTAGAACATACATAACAGATTTTCTGTATGCTCAAATCCACCTGTTTTATTGGTCCTACAATAATGTACTAGTTCATTTCCTCCCTACCAGAGGCTGGCATTTGAGAAGGGATATATTCATGATCCTGGCATCCACACTTCTAAGTCCTGTTCGGGTTTTCTAGATCATCAGCTGCTTTAAAACAAATGTTCTCACCTGTTGGTTCTGATCCTGAACTTGACTAAATAGTTTCTGCTCCGATTTTTGTCAAAGTCTTTTATAATTGGGGTACTTTACTTGACAGATTGGAAATACTTCCACAGGAGTAACAAATTTTATTGACCTGTGAGTTGAAAAGACTTACAATAAAATATTCCCTGAGTATGAAATTCAATTTACTTTCACCACGGAGGTCACTGCTAATCTCCTTCTTTTAAAAGAAAAAAGAAATTAAGCAGAACTTCATATTCAAATGCAACAAATACATCTGCTTTACATTTTGTATTAAATAAGTAGATTTAGTTTCAAGACTGACTTATCAATATCATTGCAGCAAGAGGAAATTTTGGCAGTTGCACATAAAAAAACGGATGAAGGATTTAGTGCTTCAAATATGACCTGGGCTTGAGAAATAGGCTCAGTTGGTGAACACTTCTGTGAAAGTGATCAACACGAAATGGATAACATTGCCAGTGACATTTTTATCACACAGTTTGAGTGTTGACACTCCAAAGAGATAATAAGAATGGTCCAAAAGATCAAAGTTCCTGTCGCAGGCTTTCTGCACTTTCAAGGAGATGATGGCACATCCATTTATACATGTTTCAGTGTTTGGAAATGTTCTTTTTCTTTCTTTATCCGAAGAACTTTAAGACTCATCTACATGACATTGTGCTAATGAATAGATTCTACAGAGAATGACAAAATAGGCAGGTCCATACCTATACATAAAAGCTTAAAAAGAAAACTAGGATATTTCTAATGAAAAGCACCTTAGAAACATGAAAGAACAGTGGGAAAATATTATGGATATTCTTTTTCACATAAAAACACCTGCAATATTTTTGTTACCTTACTAAAGTTAAAAGCTCCATTTGTATTTTAAAGAATAAGTTGCCACCATAGCCCAACTAGACTAAAAGTAATTTTATCTTGGTCATCTAGAAACAGGTCAAGCCAGTCTGAATTTCCTGTTTCTTTTGCCAAACAAATGCTCTTCATTTGAGAATAAATTTCCATGCCCTGATGGAATAAGCAGCTCACAGGAGAGTGATCTAACAAAAATGACTGAGGCTCAGGATATGAATGTAAAACTGATTGCTTGACCTGCTCTGTAACACTGCTCGTATCATGCATATGCACCTGAGAAGCTATTATGATTTGCACATCTTCTGTCTGAATGACTGCCATCCTATCTGTAATAACTTTACCAGTTAAATCACCATCTGTTTCACAGGCTTTCTAATGTTTATATCTCCCTTTTCTGTCCTAGGAAAAGAGCAAAATTATTTTCCTCTACTGCATGAGAAGAAATATCTCTGCACTCAGATGAGGAGCTAAGCTAACATATCTTAACTGTCTCTATCAAACCAAGACATAAATTTTAGCATTCAAATGAACCTGAATGAAATCTATGATCTGCTACCCCTATAGAGGGCAAGATAGAACAAGAAACACATTACATGTTTTCCTTTGTCCTTCCATCCCATCTGGCAAACATGCTTAAATGCTAATGTAAGTGGTGATAATGAATATACAAAAACCAGAACCTTGACACATACCAATGGAAATGACACAGCATTTACAAATAGACTCCAGGTCAACAGAACCAGAGGAAATTTGGATACTGTCTGATAAGTTAAAATCTTTGGAGACTATAGGATCTGTTCTTCCCTGAATTATTAACTGGAGTTTAAACAGCTTCCATACTGCTATTCAATTCTTCATTATTAAAAAAACCCAAGCAACACACCAAGCCAGACATCTCTTCCAAACCCAAACACCAAACAAAACCAGACCCACAAAATCTCAACTCCAACAAAGCTACATTTGACTTAGCCTTGCCTGCAAAGCTCAAGGAAATAGGCAATATTCCCACAACTGGGGAAGTCTGTAATCACATTTCTTACATTTTTACTACACAATAATAAAAGCAGACACCTGCTATAGGTAGCTCAGAGATAATAACTGCGAGTCAGACTTATAGAAGTCTGGCAGGAGGGGGCTCTAAGGGAACCTTTACTTAAGATGTATCAATATGGATTTGCAGAAGCATTCTGGAACAGTGAGGATTGCTATTCACCTCTCAGGACCCTGGATTACAAAGTCAGAGTAGAGATCATAGTGACTATATATAAAATCTTTCACAATGGGCAAGATTAGGATTAATTGCTTTGTCTCTCTTTAAGCCTCTCCTGGACATCGGCAGGACCTTTTGGGTTTTGTTAATGCTGAAAAAATGTGTTAATTAAAATAACAAATGCACATTAGAAACCAACCACTCACAAAAGGAGCTTCTGCTATGTTTCTCAATTACTCAGTTTTACTGACACAAAGAAAAATTACTTTCCACTAGTTGTTTGTCATAGTCTGCTCCCTTCCCTCCCCATACAAGCAGTTCAGAGAGTTAGCAACATGGTGCCATCTATCAGAAATAAGAGAGGCAAGACTGTTTTGAAACCTCTTTCCTAATGAACATACAGGCTTAGTGATGCTCTCCCTTCAAGTCCCACACATTTCTTGTCTTGGTGAGATTTAAAATTCACTGGGAACAGACCCCATATCCAGGATGGATAAAATCTTCGAACAAAAAAACAATTGAGCAACAAGCCCTTTCTCTCCACAAAACAGTTCTACTGTCTTCAAATTAATAAAGAGCCTTCAGAGCATTCAGTTGACAACTTAGAGATGTAGGCTTAACACTCGTTTGCTGTAACACTGAATTATGCTGGCAGAAAAGACAACAGCCTGGAAATTCCCTTGCCTGCCCCCAAGCAAGATGGGGCAAAACCACTCTTGCCCTGAAGCCCTTTTCCCAGCCAAAAGCTACCCAGCCTTTATCAAAGACTCCCTGACAGCATATCCTGAAACAGTAACCTCAAATCCGAGTCACTTTTACCATAGCCATTAAACAAAACACTTTCTAGCAGCCAAGCAAGAGCTAAAGCTTTCAAAAATCTCACTGGCAACAGCTGTAAAAGTTGCCAGCACAAACAGGAGGGAACAAGATTGGAATTAATTCACAACAATTTTTGATAAAATAATGATTGAGAAAAGCAAATCTACTCAAAAAATTAAAAACAAAGAAATCTCAGGGAAAATGGAGAGGGAAATTGCTACAGCTCAGAGCTCTCTTAAATCTATTGCTATAAGTTAAAAGGAGTTTTTACACTACTTTAAAAAAGCCACAGAGCACTTTCAATGGAGAGTTTCCTACAAATCTGAAACCAAAGCCAAGTCCCCACAATAGTATTCCAGGACCAAAAGCAGAGATATGCAAGCTTTGAGATGTTGACCTCTCTTTCTTTTCAAATTATTTTTTAATTGCAAGGCTAGTAGTAGGGAGAGTATCTTGGGCAGGCAGACTTTTATGGTCTCCAAAGAAATTAGTTCAAATTGTTCAAGAGGAAGTTGGAATCTGGCAATGCTACACTGTCTTCTCATCTGCAAAAGGAAAGAATTCATGTACAAAGTCGGTGTCTTCTTGCTATTAAATCAAGCAACAGCTAAAAAAATCAGCTGCACGGAGCAGCTCTACTCATCTTCCTTGTAGTCACCTTCAAAAGTTACTTAAGATTTTGAAGAACAGGGCACTAAAACAAATGTTCAGTGTCTTTGAAAGTGTCCAGAAATGAATGAGCTGCCAGACTCATCAATTTCTAGAAACCAAGGTGACAGAACTATCAAAGACCCAGAGAAGTAACCACTGCATTGTCTTGCCTGACCTTCTGTGATGATGTGCAGAGGAATGAAGGAGCCACAGGCCTTATTACAGGGAAAGGGCTCTTTGTTCTTGTAGCTTTCAAAACAAAGTACAATGATCTCTTCCACTGCAGCTGAAGCAATTCTATCACCAGTGTCATTTTTTCTGATGTCTGAACTGCCTACTTCAGAAACACTTCTCTGCCTAAACACAAAGAGCCAGTGAAAAGACAGAACATGGGTAGCTGGGCTTTTGTTCACAAACCCAATAGCAAACCTTGTTAGAGGAAAGATGCATACTGAAAGTAATAGTGATGGTCTGCATATGCTATTTGCTGTCAGATGCAAGTCCAGACAGGGAGCCAGCTAAGCACACAGTTCAGGTCTCTTGTAAGGCTAAGGAGCCCACTGCTTGGAAGGAGACTATGGGATAAACAGACACTTGGAAAAGCTGACTCCCTGAAATCTGGATAACCCTTTTTTATTGGCACTCAATTGCCCTGACTGTGAAAATGAGCTGGAATAGTCTCTTAGGACAAACTGTCAGAAGCCTGCTCAGCCCTTCCCACTGCACTTCTACCCACTCCCTCCACTGCAGTCTTGGCCCTCTTGCTCCTCCTTTGTTTGAGGGTTTCTTCCCCTCTCCTTTTGTTTCCCAGACATAAAGAGAGAAAGAAAGATGATGGGTGACCTGAGGAAAGGATCAATCTAGACACTGAGAGAAAAGAGGCCTGACATGGTTGTCAGTAGATGACACAAAGAGGATGATCTATAGTGCTTAGTGCCCAGATTACCTGTCCCGCAGCAAAGGAACATTTTAAAAATAACTGTTCTTAGAGAACAAAATTAAAATGTGACATCCAAGTCAAATATAGGAAATAATTCACATACAGGATATCTGATAGTAAATTTACCAGCTTTACCTATTTAAGAACAATTTGAGCTCCTAAATAAGCCTTCTAATTTATATGAAAATGTTAGAAAATGTGTAACAATTCTTACAGTAGTCATGTCCAGCTACAATACCAAAATAATATAATGACTAATTTATGACCAGATGCTCTAGAAGCAAGCTTTTGCTTTAAATGTGTGCAAGAGAAAGCCTAATTTAAGCTAGTTTAAATTTGAAACAAGAAACAGATAGGGAATTATTACTGACAAAAATAAACATAACATTTGGAAGAAAAAGTTTTTAAATATACTTTTTATGAAAATAATTTTTTAAAATAGACAAAGACAAGAATAGTACTGGTTAAGACTGACAAAAAAATCTGACACATCAAGGAAAATTTAAGCTAAGATGTCAACTGTCTTTTTAATTAAAGTATTTTACCTCTTAAAAGACATATCATTGGCATAAAAGAAGTTGAACTTCATTCTGTTCGCAATTGCCTGTCATAACCTGTCAATTCACAGTGAGATAAAATGAAATGGTATCCATAAGTGCTAAAACACTACACCATTTATTAATCAGTCTGCTTTTTTGAACAGTTTTCTATTGATATATTAGGAAATCTAATTTTGTTTTACATAGAGAAGCATGTGAAAAGTCAATATCAAACACTGTAAGAGCAAAAACATTTAATGGCTTTATATACAGCATAAACTGCTGTTGCAATTAAAGCAGCAGATGTACAGAGCAACAAAAGTAAAACAGTGTAAGGTATTAAAAATCCTAGGGAAAAAAATCTTACAGATTAATTACAAGATTCAACATATTGAACTCCAATGTTCTCACCATCTTTACTCTGTAATTCAAATCACAAACTTCCCAGATAATATTACACATATACTCTGCCTATTCTTTTTCATCTACGCCTAGATTTGTACAGGTACAGCTTGCTCTATATCCATTTGCAACTGTTTTTGGATACTGACATAACTGCTTTCATTTCATTCATAATAAGGTTTATTGTATTTTCTTGGCAAAGGGGCAGAACTTTTAAGGAAGCATTGGAAGTGATACAGCTGCTATGCAGAGTAAGATGTGTACCCAGCTGTGTCTGTGCCCTACCCCTGTACTGACATCCACCTGCTTCTCCCCTGGGTTTATTAGAATAAGCAAAGTCCCTTTCAGATACTTATTGATACAATGCTGCTTCTGTATCAGTCACCTGGTAAAATGGGAGACAATGAAGTGCTTTATGTGCTTACTCGCTTAGTTTCTTAAAGATCGCTCACCTTTAAAAGATTCTGGGCTACATTTGGCTTTCCGAACTAGAAGTAAAGCTGAAGTCCAGGACCTCACCAAATTGTTACCCAGTAGTCCTGTACAAATATCTTTTCCTAAATATCATGACTCTCAGATCCCAGCTGTGAATGGACCCAGTTGTCAAAATTCCCCCTACACCCCTTTTACCAGCAGTGCTGCAAGCAGTGCCTCCCAGCCGGATGCACAGTGCTTGTGAGGTATCCAGGCAGCAACTTCAATTACATCTAATTTCAGCAGGAAAGACCTCTCAGGTGTAACAAAGAAGATATCACAATACCTAAACTTAATCCTTTTTACCAGATTGCCCTACATTGCTTTGGGTCCATGGCTTAGAGTAAGAGGTGACTGCATGCAATTTCCTGAGGATGAAAATGACTGATGTATAACTGGCAAATAACACCTTGTGTAAAAAGTGAAAGAGATAGTCTACTATCACTTTGTTGAGACAAATAGCAATAACCTTTCCCTAAAAGGAAAGAAATCCCTTTGGGAAGAAATCCTCTCACTCCACAATGCCTCCAGCACAGAGAGGATTTTATTTCCTCCCCCTTTCCCTTTGGGACTGCATTTTTCCTCAAGAGCAAACACCTCAGGCCACCTCCTTTCTGTCAAATGTTTTTTTCAATGAAACACGGCAGGCAGCACCCTCAGAGTGGAGATGGCCCAGGATCCTGTCCTTGTGGTTGCCATGGCTCAATAAAGCAGGCAATAGCAATGCCACTGCTCAAGGACTGTTTGCATCCCTGCCTTTTTTTCTCCCACAGCAGCAGCAAAGGCATTTCAAAGGAATGGCAATTAACAGCAGAGTCCTTAATTCAGCCTGACTGACTATTAAGAGCCCTGAAGAATTGATACCACAGTCATGGAGACAGATCCAGAAACATCACATGTTCCCAGTCACTGACAGTCTGTGGCTTTTCCAGAAATGTCAGTGCTAACAACATCTGAGAATCAGGAAAGAAAAGGCAGGAACTCCTAACATACAAATAAAGGGAAGAATCTTTCCTTTTTCCCTTTACAGCAGATAAATACCTGGGTACAAAATACTGAGGCTACAGAAAATTACACTTTTTTTACCAGGCATTTTAAACATTATTTGATGCTTCTTTTAAACAAATGAAAAAACAAACCTAAAATTAATCTGTGAATCTCAGAGTACAGCATTACTTACTGAGTCTCTGCAGTGTATACAACACGCCCCTCAGCAGAATAAGCATGATAAAGTATAGAAGTATCTTTAAAACTGTATTCACTGGATTACTTTGACATCGTTACTTATGATTAACATGCTCATTTAAATCGATCAGTATTGGTTCTATGATGGCAAGCTTTACAATTTCAAACATCTGTTTCTATGGGGAAAAATGTCCCCAAAAAGAAAAAACAAAACCTAAACCATTCAGAAAGTATGCTTACTTTTATTCTCAAATAGATAAATTAGCCCTCATATTGCATTGCCTTTAGAGTTGGATGGTCACTATTGATTCAATTTTTATACTCTTTCACTGTATCACAAAGAAACACAGGATCTATCATTCCTTTACATTCTCCTCCTGCTATTAAATCTGACAGATCACAATATTCCAGACCTCAAACTCTTCCATACTCCATGCCTGTAGTTTTGCACTGGCTCTTAGGCAAGCCTTTGGTTATACTGTTTTTTTCCTAGTCTCTAACTTCATCAAACAGTAAACCTAAATAATTCTATTGACTTCAGAGATTAATCTGGGGATTCAATACAGTTCTGGATGAGGATCAGGGAGAGGAGAGGGGCTACAAGGGGACCTGGCAACCACAGTACTCAATACAGCAATACTGCAATACTGCATGAGAAAGTACCATGACCCAGAATGATGAAGCTCTGAGGAGCTTTTTTGTACACGTACGAGGTTTGTGCTTTAAATAAAAGCTGCATGCCAAAATGCCTATAGAGTCAGAAAAGTTCTTTGTGAACTGCCAAACAGAACCAAGGCACTGGAAAAAGAGTGAGGTGCCAGTGTGGATCTTGCTGACAGCTATGAGGCAAAGAAATAATACAACCTGCCCAGCAGAAAAGGCCTTGTTTCAAAATGGTCACAGAAGCTCTGAGTACATATGGGTATCCACAGACAAACCATCTCTCAGCTTGTTAAGTGAGGGTTATGCGTCCTGGTGGCTCTCTGGAGACTGTGTTGCACAGACTCAACACATCTTCACAGCAGTTTCAGCTAATAGGCCTTTCTGCTTCCTAATGGCTTCAAATAGATCTTTCCTGACACAGGCATCTTCCTTTCAGCCAGCCGAAGCTTGGCGGGTGACCCATCCCCACAACAGCAGCACAGATTATTTGTATGTGCCCAGTTGGGGTAAACTGGTCAATACAAGCTTACTTAAATCACAATAGGTCTGGCAAGAAGTCACATCAAACTACAGAAGTTCAATACCAAACTAGAGAACACACAGATGGATCCATTGATCAACTGAATGGCTCAACTCTCGGTAGCAATTACCAAGTTTGTTTGAGGAGACTTGGCATCCTTCAGACCCCATTCCCAAATGACAAAGGAAGCTAGAATTATTCTGAGCAACATTATTTCACAGTTTCTTCTGTAAGCAAAAGGATAACCACCATACATAATTAAAAAAAAAAAAAGCCTAAATAAATTCAAGCATAACTAAAAAGGAAAAATAAACAATCCAAACTCCCCACCAAACCAGCTCATTTATACATAGTTCTCTATGAGAAATGATTGGGAAAAAAATTCTACACTTTAATTTATCCTCTAATAAATAATGGCATGTATAAGTATGTCTATGTTCACAATTAAAAAGCCCCAAGAAATTCTTCTCTGCTGGCATTTTGGATAAAATTTTAGCAGAGTCTCCAGTCTGTCTAATTGCTGTGATAGCGTACACAGCCTGCCTCAAAGCCCAGAACATATGGCATCCTCAAAGGATTTGATATCATTTTTTCTTTAAAACGTGCAAGTCAGTTGGTCATTGTTATCCCTCTGTGGAATTACTCAAACAGCTGCTACCTTCCAACTAATAGGTAAGAAAATCTTTGTCTTTTCTGTGGCTGATAATTTCACTGACACACTTCTGTCATATAATGAGAGTGGGTAATATGCCTATAATGAATTTTAATGTTGCATATTTGATCCATGGTGTAAACAACACTTTGTTGAAGACTGACATATACAAAAGGATGCATTTAATGTTGCTTGCAAGGTAATCTGAATCGTGAGGCACACATTTAAAATTGCACTTTAATGCATAAAATATATTGTCTTTACTAATATTTTAAACTATTAATTACTGAATAGATTATTTCTTTTTAAATGGTCACTACTTACCGATATTGATTTGCTAAAATGTACTTCTAGGTTATGATTGGGCAGTATGACACCTTATTCATGCTACATGCAACAGGATTACAAATTTCATAGTTTTCTGAGTTCTTATCTTCCATGGTTCACAGATCCCATCTATCCTTGATCATCAGGCTATCTCCCCAAATCAAACTTTTTTTTTTTTTTTTACTTTCTACTCTTTCAAACTGAAAAACTTCTTTCTCTCTCAGAAGACTAATGAAATAATAACCAAAAGGAGAAATAAAGCGCACTAACAAAAGATGCATCATTAAAGGACTAAAAATCAAAATCTCACAAAGTAGAGAAAAAAATGGTGATGAGAAAAGGAGATAGTAAAATCATGATCATGCACCACACACGAACCATATATGAGACATCACACCCTCATGCATGTGATGGTAGAAAGGAGGATAGAAAAAAATGAGCTGCCCACATATTAAAATTAAGTCCATGGACATTCTTAAAGTAAACATCCTAGACAATTGGCCAGGTTCTGTTTTCCCTACTTTTTCCTTCCTTTGAATTTTAATTTTAAGGTCAGGTTTCTTCAATACACATATTTTCAGGTGAAAGAACACTAACAAAAAGCAGGTAACAGTTAAAACTTTCCAGAACCAGCAGATGACAAGCATTATTTTTATAGCCTAAAGATTACAGCTTTATTACCTTTTACTAACAAATTATTTAAACTCTTATAGGAAAGGACAGAAAGTTCCTTCTACAACATCACAGGCTCACATTAATCCGTATTTTCAAAATCTTCATGAATTCTAATGCATTTAAATGGAAGAACAACCTGTTCTGAAAATATACTTTCATTTTACTATATGACAAGTACCAGCAGTACCTTCTTGGCCCTGTAACAGGTATGAGCAAAGAGGCAATAAATTAATGAAGAACACTAACTATGTAAATGATCCAAAAGGACACAAAGAAGAAAGAATGCACAAAGCATCCCATCCAAAACATACAACCAGTGGAAATCTTTCCATTAACTTCAAAGCCTTTTAGATAGCTGCTAACAGACAGAGATCTGCAGCAGTTTTAGTGTTTTAGTTTAACATAACTGTCTGCCACTTCCAGCTCCATCTCCTCTGCCCCACCCTCCCCAGTTTCAGGTGTAATGGGAGGGGCAGAGGACATAGAAGTTCAAAGTGTAACATGTAAAAACCCCAGCAAACACACAGTTTGAAATGTATCAATAAGTCAGAGAATTTACAAGAATTTATAATATGTTCTTCCATGGTTACATTCTGCCCAAAATTCACTTATATAAAACACTTTAAAAAACCAACCAAAACAAAACAAAAAGATTGTAATGTGATGCACCATTCTTCCTAGACCTTTGTAGGTGTTTTTCATTCCTGCATTCTCTTAGGAAGACATTCATCATGACTTATATCAAAACCATCTTCTTTTCATCAGGGCTCCTTCCCACAAAGAAAATCTATTTAGGTTTTCTTTTGTGAATGTAGAGGATTCTTAAGAACATCAAAATCTTTTCACTAGGGTCTAAGTTACAGACATGCATTTTTTTTTCAAGATGTGGGACAGGTGTTTTTCAATTATTTCCAATTACAGGAGTTATAAAAGACTGGTGGATACATGCACATGATCATTTACTTTATATGCATCATATGGTAAGGATATATTATTGTCTATAAAATCCATCATCAGCTTGAAAATAAAATTATTAGTCAGGTGACACTATCATTCTCTTATGGCACAGCCAAAAAGTTCCAGATAATTATCATCATTTTACAATTTTCACTGATGGAAGTCAAGAGTTTCTATGGTGCAGAGAGAGAGATTTTCTTGTCAAATCATTTGTAAGATCTATTTGAAAGAAGCTTTGCTACATACTTTTCCAAGCATTATTTGCACTAAAGCCTGTCAGCTAGGGAAACCAAAGAAAATTCAACAGTTATACTTCAGGCAGTGTGGCTGCTTATTAGACTGTGAGAGTTAACTTTAAAAGAAAAAGGAAACACAATGCATTTATGCAGCTCCTGAAATTAAGAGCTTTACAACAAAGAAATTTTACCATAATTTACTTAATGTCTTAGTGGCTTACAGGAGCTCAAAAGCAAATAAAACATACATAACACTTTGTTACACCTCAAAGCCTGCACAAAAAACAAAGGGAAGAAATATGCAGACATGCACCAAATGACAGCCCCATCCCCTAAGTGTCCTCCTTCTGCCCCGTGTGGACATGCTGGGCTTTGGTCTCTCTATCAGAAGCCACACTTTTCTTTTTCATCTGCTTCTAAGCAGGGGTAGGAACCCCTACTCAGAAATATGCCTTCTATGGAACAAAACTAATCAAACAAGTATTTTGATAACTCAACAAAAGTCAGAACTGAAACGTCACACTCTCCTCCAATAGTGTCAATCAGGCTGGGATGGGGTGAGAAGAAATTAAGGACTTCAGCACATAGCTCAAAGCCAAACCCCTTTTTCCCAAAGTGAGTGAGTGATGGCCTTTCCTTGCTGATGACAGTGTAATGAGCCTTCCACACCGTTGTGAACTTTGTTCATTAGGTGCCAGCAACCTGCTAAGCAAATGGATTATCTACTTAAATGACTCCCAGAGCAGGGAGACATTTCTTTCAGCATTGCATGTTGCAGCAGCTGCTTCTCCTCCACCATCCTTCTCCCCCTCCCACCACCAAAATCCATTCCCTCTGCTGTACTGTCCTCTCAGTTACAGAAAAATGTCCTTTATTGCCATACCTCCATATTTGTTATAAGACAAAAAGGAACTCTGAAGAATGTCTGGTTTGAATCATCATTACAGACTGATTCCTTAGTCAATTTTGTATCAATAAATGAGCTTCATGCAGTTGACATAACACTGTAGCTCAAAACATTGTTTAATGAACTTGTAGAAGAAAACCAAAAACAACAAACCAAAACACAAAATCACTGTATGAATGCTTTTAAAATACATCCTTCAGCAAGGAAAAAAGCAGCAGGGTG
This sequence comes from Erithacus rubecula, assembly GCF_903797595.1. Lineage (NCBI taxonomy): Eukaryota > Metazoa > Chordata > Aves > Passeriformes > Muscicapidae > Erithacus > Erithacus rubecula. Next base: position 28,267,035 of record NC_136686.1, on the reverse strand, counting down.
GGGCTGTTAAGTAGCCATCTAGAGAGCTGTGAGATCGCAGCACAGAACTTGAGCCAGCTCTGCTCGCACATGGATTGCAGCCGGTACTTCTCACATGCATGCAGACATCACCCGGAGCCTCCCAGGTTAGCACAGAGAGCAGGGAGAAGCTAACACCTCCCTTTCTCACATATGGCACTAGCATATGCTGAACAGACAGCAGAACTACACAGCTACAGACGAGGAAGTGAAAAGCCCTGATTTCATCCATGAAGGGAACAGGGTCAGTTCCAGCAGCTCAATACCAGCAGTCTGGCAAAATATGGCAGACTGAGCTCCTGAGTAAAATGAAGTAAGGACTTAAGTGATGATCACCTGATTGACAGCCTGCCGGTCACACTGTTAGTGCACTTACTGGTAGGATTGCACAGAGGAGACAGAAGTGCACTTACTGGTAGGATTGCACAGAGGAGACAGATAGAATGAATGCTGTTGTGAGTTAAAGTAAAAACAAAATTCCCAAACCTAGACTATTATGCCGGAGTATTAGAAAGCAAGGAAGTGTTTCTGAGGACAACAAAGAAGTACAGAGTTGTAGGCCAGATCATAGCAGTGGTACCCAATACTAAATGCAAAATACTTTCCATTTTAAAATGTTTTGGCTTAAATATTTCAGCTCTTGGCTTCTTTTTTTCCCCAGTAGGAAGAAGCAATCCACTGTTCACATAGTGGCATTGCAAATGGTGTTTTATTTTCATGTTGCAGAATTCTGTACTTTTATCATGGTGGGGAGTAAAACCCGTTTAAAATATTCCTAGTGCAATTTAGAATGCAGCAGTTTTTATTTGCCACTCACAAAGACATACCATGTTTGCAACCAAAGAATTCATTCTCACTATGCAGAGATAGCACAGTGCTCTTGGCTCCAGCCCATTGTGTGAGGAGATACTGATTTTGTGTGCTGAAATCACAGCTGTATGTCTGGTTACCTGCAGTCAGAGAAAATCAAACAGGTAGAAAACTGCTGCAAGCACTGTGCCAAACCTAAGTATCCAACAGACATAGCATCATCCCAGCCCATACTGTCATATTGGCCATCTTAAAAATCTGCTGAGAAGAGGAAAGTTTTATTATAATGCTGTTCAAGTAGTCACTGCCAGGGGGGATCCATGCTTTGTTGGAGTTTCTCAGCTCCCAGGAATGCAGTCAGGATCTTTCCTGGGCCCAATTCTCTCAAGTAAGCTGGTATAGATTTTTAAATCATAAGGAATAAATTCACTTCTCCCCCCCACCTTTTTTTTCCCCCACAGATTAATTTTCTAACAGTGCAGTGAACTGTGTGGTTCAGCCAGGATCAGGTTCACAGTTCCCAGTAAGAAAGCCAGGAGGCAACAGCCTCAGCAGCAGCAAACCATTTGCTCAGTCTGGTTCTGTGTAATCTCGACCTGTGTTCAAAAGGGCAGTGATTATGTTGTTAGCTGTGGCCAGAGAAGTGGGGAAATGGCAAGGAAGACATTATTAGAAGTCTTTCATCCAGTCTTTCACAGCAATCAGTGAAGTATTAATTCTGCCCATTTCTTTTTGCATAGGCAGGCACAAAAGGGATTTTTTTTTTTATAGCTACAGACTAACACTTAAATTTAAAAGCACTACAGAGACACTTTAGTACAGAGCACTAATTTGACAACTATAGAAGCAGCAAGTGGGTTCAGATGAGGAGAAAGATTTCAAGCTTTATTACTAACTTGGCTGGGAAGCTAAAAAAATGAAAGCAAAAGCAGTCTGACAGATGCCAGAGAAGCAATTGAACTGAGGTAAACTTGGAAGTCCTTTCTAGTTGTACAGAAAGCTAAAAACAATTTTTATCCCAATTCACTGATATTCTGTTCACCCAGAGAGAAGCAGAAAGTTTTGAAGCTCAGAGTCAGGGAAACCAGGGGTCCAGACTCAGAGCAGCTTAAAAACCAAAAGGATTAAAGAAACTGACTGTACACCTTGCTTCAAAAACCATAAGCTGTATGTTCCAGGCCTCACAAATATCATGGTGCTTACATTAGAGGCAGTGCAGCTTAGAGAAATCACTAGGCTGCCTAGCTCAAAGCTTCAAGTAAAATAAATAAATAAATACCCTAGCTTTTAAAAACAAGGATAACAATCACAATGTAAGATCTCACAGAGTCAAGAAACCTGCCAAAGATCAGCTTCCAGGACTTAAACAACAGTTCAGGGAATACACACCTCTACAGATCTCTACAGGACGTGCAGCTTTGTTTGTGGTACCATGTCTTGAAGTGCACTTCATACATGAATTTAAAAAATGGCAGCAACAGTGGGATTCTGTGTTTATTGCCTCCTAAGGATCCATCACTCGTAAATGAAAATACAGTATTTGCTAAAGAGTAAGCACCAGATCTTTTAGCTTCTATCAGGATCTTGCACAGAATGTCAGTTCCTTCTTTACATCATTAATTAAAAGGAAACACATCTCCAAAGATGATACTCTGCCACAGCTGTCTAGTAATTTCATCATATTCAAACTGTATTCTCCATTTAATCAGCACTAAGAGCCTCCAAAGATTTTGCACAGGGATAACTTGCAGCTATGCATATAATGGCACTAAATGCCATACAAAAATGGACTAAATCCACCTGCTTGCTTTCAGTTACCCCTCATGCTTCTTAGCTTTTGACAGATAACAGTTGGACAAACTGATGTTTGTCTTTATAATGAATTTTTATTTTCCTTACTTTTAAAAATAAATTAAAGCACCCAGATACAAACATGATTTCACAAAATGAATACATTTAGGGGAATAAAGTACTTTGTGGAACTGCTTACCAGCATAGAATTATAATTTTAAAATCAAAGTTATGTGATGACCATTCTCTGTAAATATATACAACTACCCAGAAACCAGGCTTTGCTCAGCAGCAATGGAAAGCAACTCACTTTACTGTGCTTGGGTGGTGTCAGGTAACAAAGATCAGAAAACAGAAAAAGTGCATAAAGAGAATACTGGGAATACTGGCAGAAAAGATGGGGAAAATTGATGGGTACAGAGAGAAAAGTGAAATTTACTAATTTAATTTACCCTTTCAATCCAAAATCTGTAGTACTAGGAATAAAGACAGAAGCAACTGAGTATATTTAGACACCTTAAATAACAATATACTAAATAATGAAATAGTAAATAAAACTTATTTGTGATGTCAATATCAGAAAGTGAACTGCAACTGTGATAAACTGAACAGTGATAAATTCAATATCAGCAGTCCACATAAAAGTGTATATACACTGTGCATACTGTTTCCATCACTAAACAAATTCATGCCCAGTTCTACATAGTTCCTACTCCCAGTTGCTGTTACAAATCCACACATCATCAATCAAGCTCAACTGCTCACACAGAATGTATTACTGGAAGGTCAGTGTAACACTGGACAGCCAAGGTAATGTTGATGAGAGCAAGATTATAAAGTAAGTTTGACATTTTTATGCTAAATCAATTCTGAGTGATGTGTGGATAAAAAAAATTAATTTATCCCAAAGTGATAAATTACCACTGCTTCGATCATTGCACAAAACAGCCTGGGCACTTATTCTTACATTTTCCACAATGAACCTGTGTCCTTCCATGGATCTACACATAACCCATTCTCTGCAGAAAAAAACTTCCCATATACTACAGTTGAATAAATCAACCTCAATTTTAGGCTGATAACTCAGTCATTACTAGTATTCTTAAAAAAAAAAAAACAAAAAAACCCAAACAAACAAAAAAAAAACAAAAAAAAAAAAAACCAAAAAACATATATTTTTAACATAAAGTGTACAGACTGTAAGGCATTGTCAGCTTCAGCTAAAGGAAAGGAAGAACTCCAGTGATGACCTGAAAGGTCTATAACTCACAGGGTGACAAAAGTGGATTATTCAAGTATACTCTTATAAAACTGATCTTTATACGACATTCTCCAGGTAGGAGTGCTGAAAGCAAATGAATGAAGGGACATAAACAAACCAAAAACATACTAAATGCAGACAGAAGTCTCAAGTAAAAGCATAAAATCAGGATGATCAAAATAGAGTGGCAAAAAGCCTGTGTAAAATTGAAACATTTGCACTCCTCTGACCTAACACTTTCCAATAAAAAGTTACTTCCTTCAGATTTTGGTAGAGTTTTAAAAGAATTACAGACAACAGGAAAGTTATAAATTCAAAGCCACTCAACTCTTGAGTGGAAGAGATGGGAAAAAACTCTGCATTCCCTGCCATCTGTAGTTGTGCTCTCTTACTACAAAATTCCTTCTCATCAACTTTCCACCTGCTGCTTTTCCCATCCTCTCATAATTTCATAGCTTTCCATGAGGGCAGACAAGGCTGGGAAGTTGCTTTTGTTGGGTATAAGAAATACCAAAAGATGGGAAACACTGTTTGATTTCACCAAGTTGTTTTTCAGAGGGATCAGTCCCTTAATTTGGTCACTGCACTGACTGCACCACACTTCTGTCAAAAGCTGGTCAACAGTGGGAATGGACATCAGGGAGCAGCAACATCAATCTGATCCTGCCAGAACATGGTACAACATCAAACTACAGTCTTTTCATTAAATTAATTAACCTTGATTTAATTAGCAAGTGAATTAAATCAGTCCCCTTTCAGAGATGAAAAGCCATGTTGTCAATAAGATCTAGACTTGTGACAAGCTCGTATCCTAATATGCTACATCTGCTCTTGAGCAGACACTGTAGGCAAACAGTATTATTTAAGAAGGTCAAAATCTGTCAGAGCCATGGGGGCTTAAAACACTTTATATCTTTGAATCTGAAGCCCTCAGCATACCTGATGCAAAGAAAAAACCCTCATGTGCTACATCTTCCTGCTGTAGCTACACTACCTTTTAGGCCTGGAACCAGGTGATTACTGTCAGCTCAGGAGAGATCTGCACATGTTCTCTCATTCAGGGTGAACATGCACTGATAGGACAAAGGGTAATTGTTTGAAACCAAAAGGCAGCAGGTTTAGATTGGACATTAGGAAGATTTTTTTTACTGCAAGAGTGGTGAGGCACAGGCACAGATTGCTTGGAGAAGTTGTGGATGTCACAACCCTGGAAGCTTTCAATCCAGGGTGGATGGGGTTTGGAGCAACCTGGTCTAGTGGAAGGTGTTCCTGCCCATGGCTAGGGTGGTGGAACTAGATGATCACTAAGGTCCCTTCAAACTGAAACCATTCTATGACCCTATAAAGGGCCACTACTGTCCCAAACAACCTCAAAAAGGCTTTCCATAGTTATCCAAGAGGTAGAAATACAGTTTTTGAATTTAATTTGATCATTAATATAATATTTTCTGAGAACAAAAATAGTACAATTACTCAGTGTTATACTTGGTAAGTTGCCTCAGGCAAGAGGAAGAGTATATCTATATATCAAGTTTGCAGATTCTCTTTACCATCCTTTACATTTATCTTTTACATTATGATTCCCTTTTATTTCTTAGGAACTCTTGCTCGGGGAACATTATAATACATCATCAAGTATCTTTCACGCTTGTTTAAGTGCTCATATCCTCAGTCTTAATTCTTCATTAAGATGACTGTCAGCTGTTGTTTTGGGCAATGGAGTTTTTAAAGAAGAAATAAAAATGCATCAGAATGACCTCATGTTTTAAAACTAAAAGAATGGTGTAACTAAGGTAATCACTCCTCTAGTATTCTGCATTCAATACTATACAAAACCAATAGTGAGAAATATCACTAGACAAAATGATACAATGCTGATAGATTATGTGTTGATTTACATGAACATCAACATATTGGGAAACATTACAAACCATTTAATCTACCATCAGAGTAGAGAACATTTAGGAATGAAAAAAGACCAATAGTGCTTCATACACAATTTGGCTTTAGGGACCAGATGTGTTATAGCTTCCATATGTCTCAGCCTACTAAATGCATTTTTAATGGCAAGTTCTTGCAGAGCAAAATCTGCACAGTTGCCTGGGTACTCTGTCAAAAGGCAAAATTTGCCCTGAACTGTATTTCACTGATGCTTCTACAAATTCTGGGAGCCCCACAGAGGTCACAGAAGGGACGGAAGCATCAGACTCAAACTATAATGAGCCTTTTTTGGATATTCTACCAATTTCTAGGGCATTAGACATAGATTATTGTTCTTATGACTCAGTATTGCCAGCCCTACTCATTAAGCCTTTTGAAACTTCCCCTAGATAGTGATAGATCATTGGTACTGGAGGACTACCAGACCAATCACACATTTCTTTATCAGAGCAAAACTGTTCCAATAAATTGTCCCTCAATCAACAGCAGTCTGGGTGCTACAGTTCCTCAGGTCTTTCAAATTTCAGACTTTTTCCTTGTTCTCTAATGGCTCTAAAGGGCCCAAAAATCCCCGTTGGAATGAAACCTAGCAGAGTTCTACATTCCATTATACAAACAAAAGCTCAGGACAAAAAAAAAAAAAAGCACAGAATATTCTTATGTGAAAATTACTTTTTCCAAGAGGAATGAAGGTCTAAAGAAGTGTTAATAGGTGCACTCAAGTGTGCCATTTGGCACACAGTGGTATTAGAATCTTTTCAGAGTTCCCTGGCACGTATTGTTTACCAACAGTAAGCCAACATTAAAAAAACCCACGTTTTGTATGATATCTAACATTCCTACATTTTCAACAATGTTTCAATGGTATAAAGGTCAAACTTCTATTTTAGTAAAAATTATCCAGTAGTAAAGGCTCTAAAATCTAATTGAAATCTAGCAGGATTTAGAACAGGCCAAGGAGAACACCTGAATGGGTCATCACCAGACAGGTGAGCCTTTATAAGCTTTTACAGGCACTTCACAGAATAGAGTTGGATGGGACTTCTGCAGATTCTCTAGTCCAACCTCCCTGCCAAGGCATGATCATGTAGAGCAGGTTACACAGGATCCAGGTGGGTTTGGAATGTCTCCAGACAGGGAAACTCCACAGCCTTCCTGGGAGGCTGTTCCAGTGCTCTCAAGGTAAGGATGTTCTTCCTCATGTTCAGGTAGAATGCCTTATGTTTTAGTTTACAACTATTACTCCTATCTGGTCCCTGGGTACCACTGAAGAAAGTCTGGCACCATCCTTTCAGATATTTACATGCATTGATGAGATCCCCTCTCAGTCTTTCCTTCTCTCAATTAAGCAGGCTCAGCTCCCACGGTCTCTCCTCTTATGAGAGATGCTCAAAACCCCCAGACAGACCCAATCCATGGGACCCTCTCCAGGAGCTCCATGTTTTTCTCCAGCTGTGGAACTGAACACAGTACTCCAGCTGTGACCTCACTAGGGTGGAGAAGAGGAAAAGGATCCTGTGACTTGCTGGCAGACTCTTCCCGATGCACCCCAGGACACCATTGTCAGCACTGGCTCATGGCCAGCTTGTCATCCACCAAGACTCCCAGGTCCCTTCTTTCAGAGCTGCTCTCTAGGGGGTCAGCCCACAGCCTGTACTGGTGCTTTGGGTTATTCTTTCCCAGCTGCAGAACCCCACACTTACTCTTGTTGAACATCTTTATGTTTCTCTCTGCCCAGATCTCCAGTCTCTCAATGAATGGCAGCACAACATTCAGCTGTATGAGCCACTGCTCCAGTTTCATCATCAGCACTCTTGCTAGGGGTACATTCTATCCCTTTATCCAGGTCACTGATAAACTTGAGTGAGACTGGACCCAGTGTTGATTTCTGGGCAATGTCACTGCTGCAGACCTCCAGCTGGATTCTGCTCTGATGATCACAACCCTCTGAGCTTCGCCATTCACCTAGCTCTTGATCCACCTCCCTATTCATTACTCTAACCCATATTTCCTGAGCTTTCCTATGAGGATATTATGGCAGACAATGCCAAAAGCTTTGCTGAAGCCAAGGTAGACAATATCCATTGCTCTCCCCTCATTGATCCATCCTGCCACCAGATTTCCCCTTGGTGAATCCATGCTGACTACTCTTGAAGAAAAGTCTATACTCAGCCAAGTTTGTAGTGCAAAGGCAAGTTGGACAAAGTACTCCAGATCTGCTGCATGTTACCAGGGCATGCACAGGCTGCTCACTGCAGTGACCTTTAGCAACTTTAACTTGATTGCACACTTGATACCACAGAGTAATATTTTTACATGTCTAAAAACATGGATTCATGCTGTATGTTATCGATCAGTCATGTGAAAGCAGTTTTAAACATGGGCAAGCATTAAGACAAGTTTCAGTGATCTTCTTTTACTATCAGGGAAAAAAAACCAGGTTACATGAAGGGGTAATTCTGTTTTAACTTCTCAAAACAAACAGATATTTAAACACATGTTTTTGTAGTCCCTAATAAGGTTAATTGCATGGACAATTTTCAAGGCAACCTGAAGATTCCTAAAGTCTGTAAATGCAGTTTCATGTAGGAAACAGATTTTCACCTTAAGATATTGCCATGGGTTATAAAGTAGATCAAATTCCACTGAATTTGAAAACAAAAAATTTACCAATTTTTGAATGTCAAAGATGGCTTTTTCCTTATCTACCACCTGCAATAAAACTCCATCTGAAGTACCTTAGAGAACATTCATCCTCTAATTGTTATTTTACTGCTCTTAGAATCCTGTAGTGAGCAATCATTGAATTACTGTCAGTGATGGTAAGTTTTTAAACAAATACCCTCTTTAAAAAGCCCACATGCATATTTCATACTCAGAAAAACACAAGCGCCTTCAGACTCTTGAGGAAAACAAAAAAGTTTTAGACACAATCTTCAAATCAACAACTAGATTTACAAGACACCTTACACAGGCTTACACTACTAAACACAAGCTTCTTTGCAGGTAATTTAACATTACTTTGATGCCTCTTTATTCTACAATTTGCTCTATGCTTGAGAAACTTCACTATTTTGGACCTGCAAAGTTCTGTTTTCAAACAAGGATGTGCTTGCACAGATTAGACTGAGTGATGGGGATGTCAGCCAACAATTAGCAAAAAGAAAAAAAAATCCCAAACATATACTTTAGCACAGTTGCCAATTATGCTGAAATTAAAATTCAACACCCAACCACTCAATCTAAAAAGCATAAGGGACATGCATGGAAAGAGAGATCATTTTGAGAGTTTTGGTTGTTGGGGAGGAGGGGGGTTCTTGTTTGCTGCAATGGAAATAGGTTCCTCTTTTTATATTGGCTTAAAAACCAAAAGATTTTATAAACATTTTTTGCAGGGATAAAAATGGGAAAAACTCCCAGCATACCTGCTTCACTAGTCAGTGAAGGCCTTTCTAAAATGAATATTGCAAATTTCACATTAAAGTCACATTACTATTCAGTTGTCCTCACATCAAACCTGAGCTTCTGTTTCCTCTGGCACATGTTTATTGGAAATAAGAAAATGTATGCTTTTTATCAAAGACAGACTTTGTACTTGGCACACTCTTCTAAAACTTCACATCACAGGTTACTTATAAAATTGTGTTACTTATAAAATTGAGTATCATATTCTAGTAAATCACAATTGCCTTCTCCTTCCCCCCATGAATCCTAGCAGATTAGTCCATTTATTGTTAAAACTTTCATACATACCAGATCTTAACCCTCTAAATATGCCAAAGACCACTCTTCAACATGTGTTTTGTCTCTTAAAGAAACTATGAACAGTAAGAAAATTTTGCAGTAGTTTGGGCTTGCTTCAAGTGCTGAAGCAGATCAGAGTGGATGTAGTATAGTCACAATCAAATACTCCATAACAGTACCTTTTAAATTGGATTTGAGATGTTATTTTCACTTAATATTACTTCAGTAGCATAAGAGGCACATTACCTCAGTTGATAAAGGCCAAGGCCCTGCGGAAATACACAGTATATGTATTATACTTAATTTTGTTGTCTCTAAAATTAAACATACAGGTCTTCACCATCTACAGAAAATAAAACTTTATGAAATAGGATACAGAGTCTGGATAAGTAGTTAATATCAACAGATATTTTAGAGTCATGAAAGAAGTAAACAGGTCATGCTTCTAGCAATGTATATTATCTAAACCATAAGAATGCCAGGTTTGTTCTGAAGCAGGCTTTTCTATTTTATCAAACAACATGAAAACAACCTCATTTAGAAGTAAGAATCAAATAGGTCAGACTGAATTCATATATGTCCCCCATCAACAAAATTCTGTGAATTTAAGAGACTACCATTACTTAATCTGAATATTTTGAAAATCTTCTGAGCATTGCCCTCTATCTGCTTCAGTCTGGATAGGAGACATGTGACTTGACTTCTCAGCCTGAGACTCATATCTAAGATGATATATGTAGTGTTGTTTTCAGAACACCAGATTCCTACACACTTCTATATTAAAAACTGATTATTGTGTTTTAAGTCATAGTGATTAGATTTGCTTGTTTATTCAGAAGATATGTTCCCTGCGAACAAATTAACTGGAGTGGAAGAAAATTGCTTTCTTGTTGACTTACCTAGACAACTCTTCAAAATTTTATTGAACATATAAAATTCTGTATTTATATAAATACCATCATTAAATTACTTTACAGTTTTATAGAAAAGCTTGCACCATTTTGCTTATATAAACTGCAAGTGAACTAATCTTGCCCTCAGCTCTACCCTTCAAACTGTTCCAGCCAACTTGAAAAGGAAGTGTGGTGCAGAGAGAAGAAACAATACAGATCTTTTTTTCAAGCATGTAAATTCTAATTTGTCTTCCATTTAAAAAACAATGTCTCTAAAGATTAGTTGTTCAGAGTATACATGCAAAACAGGGACACTTATCTGAACTTCCCCAATAAGCTGATAACAGGACTGTTGTTAAAGCAGTCAAATGGACTTACGGAGTTTATGAAAATGCTTAAGCAAGAAGAATTAATGTTGCTACTAAAGCGACTCCCAAACCATTAAATTTTATCAAATGCACTTCCTTTGATCAGATAGTACTTGACAGCTGTCAAAATGTTAAGCTTTAAAAATATCACTAAGCTTAGAACTACCTCCAGAGGATTTTGACTTTCTCATTAACATCCCTGTCAGGATGGCACAATCAGCTTCATACTGATAATTTTCCCCTTTTCAACAAATTATTAGTGAGTAAAGGTAGCAGATACAACACAATAATGAAAGAAAACTTGAATTAGAGTTTCAGAGTTAACAAAACGATCTGGCAAACATTAAAATACAATTGATCAGATTATCACAGGTCTCACACAGCGCCCACAGCTTGCTCCTGCTGAGTAATGAGGATGTCTGAAAGGTAACAGGGACACAACAGTTTGACAGTGTTACAGCCTGATCAGGAGACAATGCTCCCACGATTGCATTTTGCTCAGCTATTCAGTCATTCAGGTAGGGTGCTTAAGTAGACTGCTGACATGTGAAAACACTGCTTCTTTGAATATTCTAAGTGAAGCACTTATCCTGCAAATGTCACTGTTATTTTGATCATGGTGCTCACAAAACAGTGAAGGGCTAATGGAAGCTCCAAGTGAACTCTGTGCAATCTAAAACAAACAAAAAGAGTCTCTGAATTATTATTAGCTTTCTCCTTCACTAGATTACAGAGTTGCAGCACAGCATGACATCCTGCACCTTACCCAAAGCCTTATGCTAAAATAACAAGTTACTCTGACTTTTCTCCAGTTTTACTCAGTACATGTGATACTTCTACTAAAACACACAAAACTATCTCCTCACAAGAGGTTTTAGAAAGTCTGCCCCCATTCAAGGAAGAAACCAATTTTAAAGCATCTTCTCAAGAGAGAAATTTAGGAGGAAAATTATTAAAATGTGTATCTATACAAACTGCTTCATCTAACATCACAGTTTTGTTTTGTACATGAGTATTTTATTTTGATGCATGTACACACTGATAAATCACATAAATTAAAAGGCATTGCCCTGATGGTGCATCCTTACCTGGCTTATTCACAACTACTCACTCACAACATTGTATTTTTGGGGTTTGGGGTTTGGTTTTTTTAGTATTTACAGGGAAATTTCCCCTAGACTGAACCCTGCCAGAAACAGATTCATTTGTATTCCCTCATCTTCAATAAATCCCTTTAGTCCAAGATGCAGAAGCAGTAGTAGACAGATTGAATATACCAAAGACCACTCTACAACCAAAAGGAAAACTACACAACACTGGACAAGACAAATATCTGTCAAAGGAAAGGTAGGAGTCAAAGCCCATTGCTGAACTTGCTGGCTGTACATAAAGACTATTTGAAAATTATGTTCTCTGACTATGAACAAAATACAGGATTTTTGTTGTTTACAATGAAAACTGAATGTTTGCTTTGGATCTAAAATGAAAATCAGTGCAACAACTTGAAAAAGATGATTTTTAGAAAGCTATTCTAAAATAGCTTGGGAAAAAAGTAAAAATTGTTTTTACTGCCACTGACATTTGCAAGAACTGTAACAGAACTGATTTGCTATTTCATGCTGATCCTAAGTGGAAGCCAGTGTCCCCAGTGAGGTACCACACAGCCTTGTCATTGTCCCCATACCCTACCAGACCCTCCAGCACAGGCTGGTCAGCCCCAGCCCCAGAGGAGTGGAAATCTCCACGTGCTGCCATCCCCAAGGACTCCACCCACAACCATCAGCTCAGTCCCCATCCTGACAGCTATGGAAACTGCAGAAAAACCCACAGGAAACATTGAAAACAACTAAGTAACAACCAGCTTGGGCCACATTTAATCCAGCAAGCTCTCACTGGTGGAAATTTCACTGATAAAAAAACCAGCTTGTAACTTTAATTTGCTGAAGTGACCCAAATCAGTATTAGAGGCTTTTTGCTAGCTTTGCCTTAAAGATTTCCACTGAAATCCTGGATGAGGATAATTTTCTGGCAGCATTAATGCCTGGGTACACACTTCTACCATGCTGCAACAGCTACCTGAGAGATGGGGGCACATTTTGCTATAAGACTCCATAGGTGTTTTGTCAGTCCAGAAATCCATTGCAGTCCTGAGCTAAACTCCAGACCAATACACTTTAGCCAGAGATCTAAAAAAAAATTAAAAGAAGGAACCTATCAGTCATGAATTCTTCTTGTAAAAGAGAAAGAAGGGTGTTTACATCAGTAAAAAGGGGTGGCAGAGTCTACAATTCAGATTGGCATGACCAGATGCATGTGAAAGTAAGCAGATGAAAAGTAGAAGTAGATATAGCAAAAAACAATGCAGAAATAGACCATTAAAAGTCGATTAGAATCCCAAGGAGGAAAGACAGGCAATGAAGGAACAGATTGATAATTATAAAATGCAAAATGGAACATTAGGTTAGCAAGATGATAATGCTGGATAGATGAAAAGGAAAACTGTTTAAAAACAGCATGTCAACAACAAAAGAGAGAAAAACAAGGTAAGTTAAAAAGAAAATATCTGCAATATGTGAAAAATCTTCTGTGATTGATTTAGCATTCACTTTCTTCATTTCTAGTTTTATACTTTCTCTAACAGTATCACATACACGGAATCCTTTGCTCCAGCAAAAAGGAAAGATAATGATCACGTCCTGTACAACAATCATTGCAGGTGAATTTTCCTTTTCATCCTGAGAAGCCAGAGGTGTTGTGTTGACCTCACACCTACAGCTCCCTCCCCTGACACACATGCACCCATGCATGCAGTGGTTCAGCCATGTGAGTGTGATGACCACAGGCAGTCACCTGAGCTGCGCGCTCAGCACCGGCGCGTCATGGGCTCATGGCACGGCAAACTAGGCAGGCTCTAAAAACCCCAAACCAAACCAAACCAAACCTGCATCACCACTGCCATCCCCCACGAGTTTCACAAGCCTCACTCCCTCAAACTGCAGACTGCATCAGACAAGCTAAAGGCTCATTTAGAATATGAGACCAGACAAAAGGTTGGGAACAGGACTAATGCTGCCTCAGCAGCAGGTAGTTAGTTTGGATTAGTTTAGCTGAGTCTTGAAAACACATTTGAAAATCCTGCACATTTTCCTTGCCAGCTGAAGATGTGTCAATTGAAGAGTAATAAGTAGGAAAACAAATAGAAATTGAGTACATTTCCGTAAGATCTTCGTCAAAATGCTTCTCTCTGGTCTTATCCGTCATCCATTTCTGTGTAACAAAAAGCACTGGACTAAGAACTACTTCCTGATGAATTTGTCACTAATTAAGTTAAATTGGGCTGTCTACATCTCATCCCTGGCCTCATTTTCAGTACTAACAGCCTTCCTCAATGAACCTGACCGTCACCTGCTACATCCTGTAGCCCAAGGCTAGTAACACTCACCTGGAGCTTGACAGCTGGCAACTCTGGAAACAGTGGATCCTTAAAGAAGTTGAATTAGTATCTCTATTCTTTAGGAGTCTTCAAAAACTTTGTATCCAGCCTCCACAGGAGCAGAAGAAGGTAATTACATTTAAAGTGGCCAGCAGACTTCTCCTTGGCTGCTGTCTCCCTTGGCCAGGAGCAGTTGACAATAAAATTGTCAATAAAATCCAAGTTTCGAAAGTAAGTCTATCCTCAGGCTGCAGTAACATTATCACAGGGTCATTGTGGGATTGGCTACTTGACAGACTCATGCAACAAGCAGGAGTAGTTTGCTTCTTTTATAGCTTCCTTTACAGCTTTGGGCTGTAACTCTTCTCAAGAACTCAGATAATATCAGTCTGCAGTGGGCTACAGATGACAAACAGGATATGACAAAATTTGTTTTTTCTTGCATAGCAGCCCATCAAATGGCAAAACATCATGTACTTCCAATCTGCATCAGGCTAGGCAAGCAATGAAAATGGAAGAATCCAGGATCCTAAAGCGACTTTTGACAGACAGCGTATTTTTGGCAAATGAACATCTGAAGAACAGTACAAACATTTTGATACTACTCCAAAATAGCTCAAAGTCTGTCTTGAGAAGTATCAATAACAAAGAGCAAAAGCCTCCAGAACATAAAAGCTGTTGACAAAACTGTCAGTGCTGTGCAGCATTTGACAGGAAGTACAAGCACCAGCCTGGAGCTTAGAGGGAAGAAAATGAAATTCACCACCCAACCCACAGTCACCCAACACTCACCCCTGAACCTGGAATCCAGCCTGACCCTTGCCACTGCCCTGCCCATGCACAGACAGTAAAATCCAGCAGACATTGCACAGGCAAAACTGTCCTCACAACCAGACTTGGATACAAAACCTTAATAAAAGATTGAGCATTCACTTTATACTAATGTTACCAGATGAAAAACAAAACCTAGTATCCTTCAAGGATAAAATACTTTTCTTTCTTGAATTTTAGACTGAAACACATGTAGAAGGAAACACTATAAAAACACACTTCTTTGAATACCATTTCTGGTTTGAATACACATTCATTTCAGAAACATAAAGGAAAAGTTAATTTCACCTTTCTGGTCAATGACAAAAAAGGGAACTGTCTAAATGAAACCTTATTTGCATTATAATTGTTTACAAAAAATACATTTTTGGCCATTGTTAATAAGCAAAAAGTCCCCAGTTCTTTCTTTGTAGGTCAATATTTTCTCTTTTTATTAGAAAAGTGAAAATAGATTGGAGTGGAAAACAAAAATAGGAAAACCAAAAATTAAATAGCAATTTTCTGCTATTATCATCAAATTATAAAGATTAGTTTGAAAAAAATCATTGTTGTTAAAGACCACTAGGAAATGAAAAATTGCAACCAATTGTATAATGATATCCACTAATCTCCTAAGATTCATAAATTAATTCAATACATTCATCCTCTCAGTATGAACCTATTCTGCTGCTGCTTCTTAATAACTACTAGAATAAACATAATAAATTTACTTAAAATTTCATCTACAAATTACACTCTACTATATCTTCATTTTGTATTTTCATGTTTCTAGAATATTCAAACTATTTCATAGCATTTCTATATAATGCTTTTATTTACCTCAAAAGTCCTGCAAAACCAGAGATTTAGTGAAGGGAAAAATCTTGCACATTCTTCTCCCAATTAAGGTCTCAGTCATTTACAAAGCTTCATTTGATTCCCCTCATTCTTTTTTTTTTCCCCAGTGAGTTCTGCTAGAGATAAATTTTCCATTGCTCTGTTTTAAAATGGAATATATTGAAAAGCTGATTGAAAATAATTTCTATGCTATAAGATGTGGTTTATTTTTAGGTGGTGATAGTTTAGCCCTAACATTTCATTCACATAGGATTTTGTCCACTTGGATTTCTAAAACTGGGGTGTATTTTGGTTTGTCATTAGAATGAAACAGCTGTCTCACTTCCATAGCCTAAATAACATATAGTTGAGTCACAAAATGAGCTTCTGGTTGATTTTCTAGTTGTAAGGAGATTGGGGAATCTAACATTAGTCTGTTTTGGTGACAGAGAGAAGAGGGAAGATAAGAGGTTGCTTTTGTTTGTCATCCTTCATATGACAGCATACATTCAATTTCAAATTTTTATGCACCTCTGATAACTGCAGTGTTATGGTTTACAAATTTATCTAGTTCATCATAATACCAAAAGACTCAAATTGGTTTGGTATAGAAAACTATCAGGAATACAGCCTTCTCAAAAACAAAACTTCTCATTTATCAATGTTCGGCAATGTTGAAGCACAAAGGGACTTGAAGATTTTATCTGAACAATAACTTTGACTCTATTAAACAATTAAGAATAATCTTAATCAAGAACTAAAATTCCAGGCAAGTCTGTTGCCAAATTCTGAGCAACTGAGAAGAAAGCACCAGAGGAAAAACTTTCCACAAACCTTGAAGGATATTTTAGCACCCCTTATTTACAGATAAGGAAATTATGCACAGATGTTATACCCAAGGAGGATATGTACTTAACTGAGAATAAACATCCAGAATTAGCAAGCTCACCTCTGAATAGATATATTGCAGAGAAGTACTCAACCCACACCTGTGTAATTGCATCAAGCAGATATCTTAGGTAACAGGCTTGTTGCTAGGATTCCTAGGGATCTCTCTCTCAACGTGCTCCTCACTCTTTCAAGCCAATGATTTCTCTTAGGATGCTTTCAGAGAGAACTTGCTCACCCTGTTTGAATGGAGATATTTTTAGCTCACACACACATTTGGAATGGACATTTTTTCCTACATAAATTCCTTCTATTTGTTTCTGCTGAACTGATGTTATGGCTCTGCTGCATAATGCCTCCTGTTTTTGCTATCGCAGCTGGATGGAAAGGTGACAATGGAGGGCAATAGAGATGTTTTACAACATTTAATGCAGGCAGATTAGAGTTCACTGGCAGTAGTGGCGCTATAGAGACTGAAAAGGTAAAGCAAAACAGCTACTTCATGATTCAGCTGTTCAAGGATATTGATTTCACGAAAACTTGCAAGCCTAGTACAAAAAGATGGTGCTTGTGCATGGCTGGTGTGCTGGAATCACGTTATTGCTCACAAACAGCAACAGCATGTATGAAAGATTCCCATTCTTGGAACTGCATGAAAAACTTGCCATGACCCATGTTAACAGAGACATACAACACCCTTCCAGGATAGTGTGCTCACTGTTAATGTCATGTGAGGAGATCATTGGTTTATTTTAAAGACATGTCAAAGTTACTGCCTATGTGGATGTCATTATATTGGCTGTTAAGTGGCCTCCTGCACCTCTCTGAAGCCACCAGTTGCACAGGAATGCCTGCCGTTCTCCAGAGACACACATATGACAAGAAAGGAAGGGATGCAAACATCAATGTGAGCCACACAAAGTTGGCTACACCCTCTTACAAAGGAATCCTAGAATTTATCTGCTCTATTATTTTTGTTGTATTAAATCATAATTAGGCAGCATTCAAATGCCCAAACATTTAATGAGACCCTGCCACACAAACATATACTCCAACATCCAACCACAATTGCTGCTCTCTTTGTGTTTTCTGTATTTCTAGTAGAGCATTTGCCATTCTGCAATGCACTAGAGGTCTGTAAAAGGTACTATGCACACTAAAGCCCTGTTTATTGCTCTTCCAGCAATTCCAATGGGATAAAATATATTTCTCTCTTTATACAATTTACCTCTTGCTGCATGTCAGTTCTTTCAGATTACAGATCACCTAACTTTTTAAGTACTAAGCAAGGATTTTTCACAGCCTCTCTGCTCTCATCCTTCACAATATAAAACAAAATCTGCTGTCCTAGATACAATTTTCTTTTTACATTAACAATATACAGAGATCTCCAGGCTGCATGTTAACTATAATTTATCATATTTCTAACAATACAGTTAACTTTTCCAGAAGTACCCCTCGAACATCCCGAGAAAACTTTTTAAATTACATATGCATCTGTAAAGGACTTAAAAGGGATGATACTACTAATTATTATTATTATTATTATTTGATTCCAAATTAGTTAAATCTTTGTTTATGTGAAAGATTTTTAAATGTTGGAAACAAATTTATTAGACTAGGTTTTCACATTGCCTTGGATTAACAAGAGACTTTACCAACTTCCATTTTTTAATTTTGTGCTGTCGTTCCCTTTAGATACTCCATTACTTTGAGTTCTTTTCAGGCTGGATCTTTACCAATTTTCTATTTTATTGTGCTTTTTATCTGCCATAAAAATGTCTTCAGTGTTTCTAATTATGTCTTTTTCCCTCTGGACCTCATGATTTCCTGAATAGCCATCCTAACAGTATTCTGCAGGTGGAAGTCCCTTTCTCCTCCATTAGACAAGTATGGATAAATTCTGCTATTTATCTCAATGGTCTACATAGCAAGTACATAACTGTTGTTTTATCTGTTCAAAATCCAAACTCAGTCTGAAAACTACATCAGAAGATGAGAGTAAGGCCAGTATATAATAACTTCCTCCCCCTAGCAGCATATTCTTTTGCTATCTAGAAAATAATTAGCACAGCACAATCACACATTTTCTGTATAATAATAAGATGAGTTTCATAGGAGGAAATAAATTAGATAATGAAAAAGTAGCCACTGCTTAATTAATGTGTTTATGTGATGAAGTGCTTTAGGAGGACCTCAGATTCGCTACTCCTTGTCAGAAGCAGTATAATCACACAAGTTATATAAAAACCTGGGGCAATTCAAATTACTCATCTATGTTGCTGGAGTTTTGGGGTGGTTTATGTGTGTACTTTTCAAATCATAACACTGGTAAATGATCATTTCAAATAAGGTTTTTCTCAGAAAGACATACAAAAGAATAAAACCCAGTTAGAAAAATGAACCCATGAGTAGTGTCTAGTTACTTGGTTAAGAAATCAATGCACAGCATGAACTTAAGTATTAAATACATATAAAACATTTGTTAGAGATACCTTACTTCAGGTAAATCAACACATCCAGTTTTTATGATAATCTTTTGCACATGTACTTTTGAAAACATTTTGTTTACAAGCAACATGAGTTCAAATAGGCCATGAAATACAATGTCCTGAGTCCAAGCCCAGTTTTTAAACAGACACTAATTAAGTGGTTATCACTGAATGTTGAGACTGTGCCAAAAAGCACTGCAAAAGTTGACAGCAAAGACAACAGCAAAATAGCCTGAGAACAAAACCCAATATTCCTCTTCACAGTCCCTGCTAATAAAAGCATTAACTTAAGAGCACATATGAAGGGAAGTGAGGACCTCCTGCTGCCTCTCTGATACCGTGTTGGTGGCAAATGGGCAATTTCCATACATGTGGCAATTTGCTGTGTTACAACCCATACCCAAATGCCTCGAGGCACTGAAGTGACAGTCAGGAGAGCAGGATCAGCATTAACATATCATTATGAAAGAAACAGCGAAAAGGAAAAGGGAAAACAACCCCTCTGAACGAATGCTTCAGTGAAAGTTCCTTTGTAGACTTGTTTTTTCTGGCAGAATCTGAAATTTCATGCCCTCAGAGGCACAGTGCACTTCACATGTCTATGAAATATTAAGCCAAGGCAGTACTCCTTCATTTCCCTATTTCCATATTCCTCTGAGTTTACAAATGGCCAGATTCATTCAGAATTAAGCAAGCTGTAACAAAAGTAAATAATGTTGTTATGAAAGGAGATGCATGTTTTAAAAGAAAACCAAAAAAGTTTGCAAAACAGGGGCTTGGACTCAGTCAATAACATATAAGAGCTCACGAATAATTAAAAATATCCCGTGCTTCCCTTAGTAAGGAAAATACCACAGGAAAGAGATCAGTTGTCCCCTCTGTTCTTTTATCTCTTTTTTTCTCTTTTTAATGCACAATTCCAGATATTAATATGACCTCAAAATATCTATCCCACTTAAATACAGACTCCTGAATTCCAAGACACACTGTAAAGTGCAAATTGCCTTTAAGAAAGCTAGATCTTTTTATATATTGCCAACTAACAGTGTTAAAAGCAGCATCTAATATTACTGCAGGTAAGAGGAGCTACACTGTTAAAACTTTTAGAGGTCTATCTATATTTTCAGTTTGTTCACCTCATATAATTAGTAATTTGACTATAAATAAGTGGATTTTTATTTTTTATTTTTTCTGTGGAAAACACCTAATCAATTCTAAACCTGCTTCCCACTTGAAAAATAATTGGGTGGGGAAAAACAAAACAAAAATCACAAAAAATGCAATATAAATTTCAAGTTCATGAAGCATTCCTTCTGCTCAGAAGCCAAGCAGACTATTTTACTTCTTGACAGAATGTTACTGCCTCTTAAATTTAATACATTAATTTTATTCTATCAAAACCAAAAAAAGATATGCACATACATCCCTTTGCATATTCTTAGAGTTTTATGGTTTGCTGGACTTTAATGACCAATTACATTGTCTTCTAAGTTGTTCATTCTAGGCCACATACCTCTCAAATATACTTTTTCTTCATGGGATATGTGCCTGGAGTTGTGCTGTGCAATAGCCCAAAACACAGACCTTGCCGCTTCCTGAAGAGATAACACTCTGTACTGGTTAACAACACCCCACCACATTTTCCTACAACAGATACATCCACATACCCAATGGCTGACAGATGATTCAAAGAGTAAATGTCCTGCCCCTGCACTTTCTAAAGCAAATGTCAGGTGGCTTTCACTGCTGTATGATTCCTACTGGCTCAGCACACAAATCCAACTTCCCATCTCTTCCAATATTCCTGTTGCTTCCTAAATAGCAAGCCTGCTGGATGAACTGTGCTAAACAGAGCTGTAACAAGCATGGGCACAGGTACACCCCAGGAAAAACACTGATAATTGCCACCTGTTCACCCAAGTCTTGGTGCAAAGGGAGACCAGTTTTATGGTCAACATATAGAATATCCAGTCCTGTAATGTTCCCAAAATTTCCACATACATTTTTCACATGCAAGAGCAGTATCTACAATGTCTAGGCTCCCTGCCATCCCTGCTACTTCCTACAGTGCAGTTTTTGAGGAATGAGTTCTTATCCATTAAGTATTAGGACATAGACAAAGCAAAAATTTGTGCTCTGAGGAATTTGGCAAATGAGCAGTAAATATTTACCAGCTGCTAAGATCAGCTGGCTGTTTTGAATTTAATCTAAGTATAATTAAACAAACAAACAATCAAGCTATTGAGATTGGATTTAACAGTGTGCAATAAGACCGTTCAAACATTCTTCCATTTTAAAATTATATTAATGATAATCAATGCAAATTCTTTCTCTTACTGCTAGACAAGTATTAATTTTTGGTTAACTAACAACACCACAATAGCTTCATAAATCGTTGCCAGATATCTGTGAAGATGCCATCTGAGAAGCATTTCATTTTTAAAAGTTTGCTGTCATAACATTTAAATGGTTTGTCAAAACAACCTTGTCTCCACAGGAATCATGCCTTTGTTTAAATGAACATCAATTTTTCATTCAGAAAATATTTCCTAAATGACAACTGTCAATTTTTGGCTTGCTTTCTTAAATTGGACTTTTGCCTAAAGCATTTTCTTTATTTATTTAGGAAAAACTCTTGGTTTTAGTTCTTCCTTTCTTAAAAAAATTTTTTTAAGAATTTGAAATTTCAATCTCAAGTCTCAGTTTTAAGGTTTTCATACTTCAAGTCATGCATTACTGGAAAGAGAGGAGCAGAGCTTTTAGCAAATCACAACTTTTTTTCAAATTTATTCAGGAATTAAATAGATGCTATAAAAACAAAACACCATAAGGTGTCCTAATCCTTTCAACTATTTAATTTCAGTAGTATTTCAGCTTCCTCTAGACATTAAATGCTGGTAAAACAAAACAAAAAATTCTCAACTACCCTAGGTTAGTGTTACAAGACACATAGCTATTATTTTTAGGAAAATCTGAGTCTGTTGAAATAATAAAGACTAAAATATCTTTTCCACAGCTCTGGAATACCTAAACATTTCTAATATATATGTGAAGTAAATTTGTACGTATGTTATGCCTAGAATTACAAATATAAAATACTACAGTACAGGACAAGAAATGTCACTTAAATTCCATGGCAGCTAAATTCCCAGCACAATAGCCCATCCCTTCCAGAATCTCACAGTGTCTAACTGCTGAGGATTCTCCTATACAAAGTTCAGGAAAATTGCTTTTAACAATAGAAATTCTGAACCAGCGTGATCTTCTAGCATCTACCATGCATTTTGCTTCTCGGGTTTTTCACTAAAACTTTTTTTGGTGACTCATTGCAATTCTTTACTTATAAATTTCTTGATTAAAAGTATAAAGATGAAAAAAACCCCAAGTATATTTAAAACCTTCCTCCTAAAAACATATGCATATTCATTCTCTTTCAAATTCCTGTTATTATTTTTAAGTCAACAAGTTCCTTATGTAGTACTGGATGGAGGATGGAAAAGGAGACAAAAAAAGAAACATGTCTCAGTGCTGAGAACCAGGCTCAGTGGCTTTTAGTGTTTAAATTTTGTCTGTTACTGGACAGTAATTTTATTAAGTCTTCAAGAAAAAGATAATTCAAAGACAAAAGCAGACTAAACATCAAGTTATACAGTGACATAAAGCCCCATTCTATC
Source organism: Erithacus rubecula (assembly GCF_903797595.1). Taxonomy (NCBI): domain Eukaryota; kingdom Metazoa; phylum Chordata; class Aves; order Passeriformes; family Muscicapidae; genus Erithacus; species Erithacus rubecula. The sequence continues at coordinate 28,244,075 of NC_136686.1, read as the reverse complement.
CAATTACAAAGGGAAATCTAACAGGTCATCAACCACTCTACTCAAAGAAAGCACAGGGGGTTAAAAGGCTGATGTGTGCAATGTAAGAGGGACAGCAAGCAGAAACAAAATGGCATGAGAAACAGACTGCACACAATTGGGAAAAAAGCCATGATACAGCTCAAATGGAATCCATTTTAACAGAAAATCAATCAAATATTTCTTTTCAGTTTCTAAAGAACAAAGCTGAAAGAAACACAAATATGCCTCTGACCTTGTGGTAACAGTGTCCCAGGAATTAAGAGGCTGTTAATCCAACACTCAAGATCAGTGTCATACTATAAAGTTGACATTTGATATTTTTGTTGATCTCATGGCTTTCTAAGCTCAGCCTAGAAGAAAGGAGATGCACAGATAGCTCATCATGGCACAGAAAACTTCACATTAATGGTCTCTAACACAGGGTGGGAGGTGAAAAAGTCTTAGACATTACATATTTGAACCCCAACACTAAGAGAGAGAAGACAATATAAAAAAAAATGGGCTGAGAAAGAGAAAATACCTTGCTGCCTACTGCAGTTCTTGCTGGCATTTCTAGCTGTGTTTAGGGCTGGGGAACATTGCTGTATATGAATGCAGAAAACTACATTAATGCAGGACTTACAAGCATCTGGTTTCTAGAAGGGAGCTAATTAGCTCCTAGGTACCAATGATTCAGGTTCCAATAGAGCTTTTGATTTTATTGTACCTCCATCCTTGGAGACACCCCAAAAACATCTGGACAAAGCCCTGGGTAGCTTACCCCAGGTGGCTCTGCTCGAGCAGAGATGTTGGACCTGATGACCTCCAGAGATGCCTTCCAACCCCAGCCCTTCCATGATCCTCCTATGAAGTCACACTAACAAGAAGAAATTAAGCCTGTGCTACTGTGAGAGCTCTGAACACATCCTTCTTGAGGGCTTTAAGCCAAGTCCAGCTCAGCAGCTGAGTCCAAAGTCATGAATGCTGCTGACAAGCATCATCATGAAGAAAACTAGAAGGGAGGTTCTTGCCCAGCTGCTTTTTGTCTGTGGCTGTACCACTGTCTCCCCTCACTGCTGCCCCACAGCTGTATCTGTGCCTGCTCTCACCCTCACCTCACCCTGGCCTAGACCTTCCTGCCCCACAGCAACACCAGCACAAAGGCAAAGTCATTTAATCAACAGGAAAATTGAAGTAAAATCAGTGGCCTGTTGGTACTGAATGTCAAAGGTACAGGAACTGAGAGGACAAGCAAGTCAGCATTTCTGTTATTTATGCTACAACCACTTGAGGTAGTACTTCCATATCTGCAAATACGGTAGGAATTCTCAGGGCATGATAATATGTAATAAGGATAATAGAACTTGCAATATAATAAAATATAAATACACAGAGGACAAAAGAATGCCAGATTTATCTGGTAATGCTACAAGGAATGGAAAATAATAGCATATGCTGCATTTAAATAAATACTTTATTTGAAGTCTGAGGGAGTCAAATACTCCAAGGACTATAAACAAATCATATTAAAAGTATAAAACTGGCATTTCTTGGCATGGGTAGGTGTGGACAGCCAATGTCACAGCAAATAGCAGGGGAGGAGAAAAACATATCTGGTTAAAACATCAGAACAACCTCCTGTTTTAAAGGCTCCCTTGGATTCTTAGTGCCTCTGGAAAAAGAAGGTAAAAAAAAGAAAGCAGCAAGTATTTTTTCATTAAAGAAATAAAAGAAGGGGATGTTCTGAACTTTTTCAAAAGTAAACTTCAGTTCTCAGTAAATTTAGTTCCTTGGGAAAATATATCAAGCTCACTCAGATGGAACTGGTGGAAAGAAAATGAAAAGGAGGTATTCCTACAAGCTTCAAAAAGAAAATACTTTTTTTTACCTACCTTGCCCTGGTATTTGCTCAAAATCCAGCAACCATGAGGAAAATGATAGTACTACTGAACTTCAGACCAGCCCTTATTTTAATGCACTGTAAATTAAACAGAAAAGCCAGTTGGGAAAAATGATGAGCTCTTGCTTTTATTATAAACAGCTTTTGTTCCATTTTCTAAGAGCCTGAAAAATTTGGCAGTTGTCAAATTTCTAATACACAACTTTTGTGACTTTTTTACCACCATAACCTGCTGTAGGCATGCACTCTTTATGCCTTCCAGAATTAATACCTAGGAAAGTATTAGTGTGGTCCTGCCCTAAACATCACTTAAAATTTTCATATTAATTTGATTTCATATGTTGTATTTTAAATGTAGATTCTTAAAATCCAGTATTTAATTACATGGTCAAGCTTCTGAGCAACAAGAGAGGCAAGTGTCAGAGCTAATTGTAAATGCCCATGCCAAGCCAAGCTGGAGAAGGAAGGGGAGGGCTCTGTTCAGAAGGGGATCTGACATTTCAGTTGGCTGCAGTAGGACACATGAAAAGTGGATCTCTCTTGGCCACTACCTGTAACCATGAATTTGCCCAATGATCTGGCCTCTGGGCTGGCCCCATGCCACCCCTGGCCAGCCCACAAGTAGCTGTCTTCATATTCTCACATCAGGAGCATATTTAGGAAAGGGGGAACCATTATTTTTGTGGATCTATGGACCATTTCTAGGCTTTGGCAAAACTTCTCTGAACTCAAAGCTCCAAACGAGATTTTCTTTACTCAAGAAAAACAATGAGAATGAGACAATGCTAGTTCCCCTGCACTGTTCCAGGTATTTTTCAACAGACCTTTAGTAAAAGATTTCCCTGACATGCTTTCAGTGGTGCATCACCTCCTGACATTTGACTAGACACACTATAAAACCTTCTACTGGTGAAGGAAAACAAATGCATGACAAGGAATGCAGAAAGAATTAAGATGCCAACATGCAGAAAACAGAAGCATTTTTAAAAATAAGACTTTCAAATGTCTTCCAGCTTCAAAGATATCTTTGTAATTCACTTTTGAATGCCTGAAATGTCCTACAGTTGGTATGCAGAAGGCATATGCATAGCATATGAAAGAGATTCAACACCTTTATTTTTACAAAATAAACAGACTAGCTCTTCCCTTAGTGGGAGAGCCTTCTTTCTACCCAATTCAAATAGGACTGCACTGGGGAAAACAGGCCAAGCAGAACTTCACAAAGTCCCACTCACAAGCTAAATACAACCTGCCTAAGATGACAAAGAAGCTACTACACAAGGCTTGAAGTTCTTGTGCTTGGGCCAACTGAACTTATATCTTAACTAAGAATCAAACTATTAAGAAAAACAAACAAATAAACATCATCACTAGCAGACACCTAAAATCCCCCTCTCAGCCTGAATACCAGTGGGGCTTATGCCAGAACTAAGAAAGTGTGGAAATGGAAGCTGCTGCTAGACATGCAGTTTCTCTCTCCTCACTCATAGACAGCCTGGTAGAAAAAGAAATAAAATACACCAGCCAGAGAGAAAATGGGATTGTGGCCATTTTGGAATCAAAAGAGCTTGGCTGGTTTTTGGTTTTCTTGTGTAGGGTTTGGGGTTTTTGGAAGTGTTTTTTACCACTAAGCATCTATGTACATGTTGCTCAAAGCTACAGTTTCATCTTATGGAATGAAAGGGGTATCATTGCATTTCCCACTCATGATCCAAATTTATAAATGATTCTGAACTACAAATATCCCAGAGAAAAGGAGGAGGGGAAAAAACGGTCCAGCATAGTCTGGAACTGGCTGGCAACGTGCAGCTGTGTGGAAATCAAAACATTTTGCTAATTTCACCTTTTCTAAACATTACCAATTGCCAGATGCTCTCCTGATCTGTAAAGTGTATCTTCAGTATTACTGAAAAATAGAGATTTCTATTTTCCAGCTGAGTGGACTGGAAGACTTGCAAAGTTTCTGGGTAGAACACTGGCAACTTTTAAAAAGCCAAACTATTGCACTCTTACCAGCCATTTGAATTTGCTAACTAGCACACAAGTAAAATCCACTCCACCACTTTCCCAACATGATCCCATGAATCCTTCCCAACAGCACCTTGAAGAAATGCAAGTCACCAAATTCATGACAATAGAGAATTTCCAAATAACAGATAGCCTTAGATGTTCCTTAAAATGCATATTATATGAATTTCACTCATTTTTAGGCTGAATCACACTCACATCACTGAAGACTAAATATGGCCTTTAGCTTTTAAAATAGTTATGGCTGGTAACTGTATTAAAGCTGAGTGGAAAGGTTCTGAAAAGACACCTGCCTGAAAAAGTTATCACAGAAGTACAGAGTAAGCAGTGCTGAACAATAAAAAACTTCAAATACACATAAGTATTATCCTTAAACACAAATCTCACATAGAGGATTACAAATAATGCCAACAGACTGGCTAAAGCTTTATTTCAAGCTAATCCTAAGTATTTTCTTCTTATATGGATACAGCCCTGTAACCATTTATATCCTTTAAAGAAAAGTTTAGAGTATTTATCCCAAATAGGGGTATCAAGATAGAAAAGCAGTGAGGACCTGGCTTTAATAGGAAAATGGAATAAATGGCAGACAAATCTCTCATACACACCTACAGTGCAATACAGGCATGAGATACACTAATCCTGTGCATATGTACTCTACAGCAGTTAAAATGGGGCTATCCACAACTTCCCTCTGCCATCTGTGAATTCTACCTTATGGAGATTAGTCCTGCTGTTAATCCTCTCCACCCGAGTTTCTTCTCACCATCTCACACATGGGAAAGAAAGCAAAACCAAAAAAAAAAACAACAAGCAAACATGCCACACAACAAAAAGAGCAATGTAGCCAAGAGAAATGGGTTGTTCTGCAAGATATAATTTTACTACAAACTGCTCTCTGGAGAGAAAGGAATTGAGAGGTCATTGTGAAGAGACTACCCAAAATGTTACCTGTCAAGAGATTTTTTTTCCTGCATCATCCTTGGTTACTCTCCTAAAGAAAAATCACCTTCTCTAGACTTAGTGTTCCAATATATCCCAGATTTCCCAGGGTGATGCTGCTAGATGCTAGAAAAAAAACAACTGTGCTGAATTAAAAGTTGTGGCAGATAAGACTTCTCAGTTTGGCAAAATGATAAAGAGTACAGAGTTTAATAAAAAGGAATGGCTTTTCTGAAATCTCATTAAAATCTGTGACTTATAAATTAGAAGTAGAACATGCAATACCTCTAAATAATACTTAATATGCCTGCATTTAAATTTACTATTAAATGGTTAATTTAGGCTGACTTCATCTTCAGCTTGGTAAATGTATGACATTTTCCAGTTGTCACAATATACCAGAAAGCATTTATTCAGTTCTATGCAGTGCTAATAAACAATATTTCCCTTCCATTTTCTAGCAAGACCTGCTACCAGCTGTCACCTGGATAATGCAAATACATGCATGGGGCTTAGACACACAGGGACAGAAAAGCAAGTCTCAATTTCTATAATTAATATTGTTGAGGGCTTTAAAATATTTCTTGGTTTAAAAAAATAACTGTTCATTGCCTTGTTAAATATGTCCTCTGGCATAGTCTTTAATTTTTAAACATTGACAAAAACCTAAGAACTTTGACAAAAAATATTAAGTTGAGGAATTGCTTTTCAGTGCCACCTTCTCAGCTCATAGGTTCCAGACAGGAAGTTCTTTCTCCCCCTACCACCCCCCACCCCCCCCCATAATTTCACAAAATCCACTTAGTTATAGATTACTTTATGGGATAATTAGCCTTTAAAAGCTTAAACCAGATGTGTCTTCTATAGTTCATTATTTCCCACACACACAGAGATCAGCAGTGACCTTCAGGGTTGAATGCATGAGGAATGCACAGCCTCTAAAGTATCTTACAAATATACTAGCACTGGTAGCTCAGGCACACAGAGCACACATACACAGATTCTTAGCAGAGGCAAAATCCACCTTTAGGACTGAGTAGTGAAAAATTTTAAATCATCTTATATTTTCTAATCCTCTAGAATACAAGTAGTCAGTGTATATATATTACAGAATGCACATTAGATAAATAAATTATCAAAATATTTTATATAAAGGACAGTTCACTATTCTATTACTAATTAGGACTAAAAAGAGAGAATTCTTACACAATCACTTAATATTCCTACAGATTTGTATTAGCTTTCCTTGATCATAACAATTCACCTACCTGCAAGAGATTAAAAATTACTTCCAAAACATTTGATATCCCACACCATCATTCAGTGCTTAAAGGCATTTTCCTCCAGAAGACTTTCCTGGGCATACTGCAGTTGTTTGCTATGATGCACAAACTTTTCCTAAGTTCCCCTCAAATTCTGACATCACTTTCTTCACCTAAGGTGCCTTGTGCATAAAATAAAATTGCATTGCATCTACATTCTAAAAATAGAATTTATAGAATTATTGAGCCACTTTTTTCTCAATATTCAGTATTTTTCTATCATTATGTGGAAAGTATTCAAAATATTTACCACAACTTTTAACAAAAAGTGTGTAAAAATATTAAAATACAGTAGCTAGGAATTAAACTGAACATCATCCATGCTGCTGGGGTGTGGTTTGCAAATAATTACTGGTATTTTAAAGAGCAGCAATTTAAACTCCATTTAAAAATATAAATTTATGCATATTACTATATTAGAACATAGAAATATAGAGATAACACACTAAGGCCTCTTGCCTAGGGACTGACCTTTCCAGGATTATTCCAGCACTTTGCTTGCTCCTAGTTTGTTCAATATTCCTTTCCCAAGAGCACATTAATAATAATAATAATAAAAAAGGCTAACAGCTTTGATAGCTGATTTAGAGGTTCAGATTTTTTACTGCAGCAATGAGATGGTTTTTAAAAAGGCAAAATGCCAGTCATGAGATTCTAACAGGCTATTGGTAAACTACTGACAGCAGCACTACAGCAAATCAATCAACAATGCAAAAAGCTGACAAAGAAAGAAGAAAATAAAGGCTTGAACAACTTTGCAGTTTACAGGCTTTTGTTGACAAATTGTGCTGCCTAATGACATTTTATCTTGCATTACAGGAGAATTCCAGATTTTGATGCTAGACCAGGTCAACACAATCTAAATAAATTTTAAACATAGGACTATATATAAAAAAATAAAATATTATTTTCAGACCTAAAAGAAGGTATAAAGAGACTCAGTTTCATAACAGAAATAACTATTAAAAGGAGCTTTTAAAATAACAGATTTTTGGCAATATTTTTTCCTCTTTTTTCAGGTTTCTATTATTTGCATTAAATTTCAAATCTTGTTGGAAGTTAGAAATATCTCAGCTAGGGCTAATTGACTTTGCCTCAACATGCATAAAAACTCACTAGATTAAATGACAAGCAATCAGTGGTATTTTTCATTCGAAACAGCCCTCAGTAAGCCTCATTTATAAACAAACAAGACACAGCATTATTAATTTATTAATGGACTCAGTGTAGTATATAATGGCGTCATTAATACCAAAGTCACTTCTGTTCATGTAACTAATCAGAATTCCAGGAGGGGGAAAACTAATATGACAAATGTTTGGGAGAAAATATGGAAACCATATGTATTCAAAAACAATTTTTTAAGTGCCTGTTGAGGTCAGTGGCTGAGGGCGACGAGGAAGGGCTGTGCACAGCTGTGAGAGGGAACAGCAGAACCAGTGTGCCCCCAAATCACACCAGGATAAACCAACTGCCTAAAACACTGCCAATAACCAGCTTCAGAAAATGTCAGCACTAAGCAGGGCTGCTTATTTTTATCAGGACCCTTGGGACTGTGACACAGGGGTGAGGGTCACCCTCCATCCCTTGGGATCCACCAATTCGAGCTGCTCCCTGACAACTTTAACTGAAATGGACAAGAACATCAAAGTGGGAGACAGATGGTGGAGCACTGAAACAAAGGTTTATGTACAGAGAATAAACAGAATTTCCAGCTACATCTGCCTATGCACTTGTTTAAATAGTTTCCATTAGGATGCAGTTTTTTAAACTGTACTGCTAGATTTTATTGCTTACTTGCAATAGTCATTTTACAAGGTTCAACAGAAACTTCACAGACCTCTTGAGTGCACAGTCAATATCTTCAGCACCTTCATTTTAATTCATGCACTTTTTTTAATATCTATTCATGCTATGTTAAAGTTATAACCAATTCCATTACATGTTGCCCCATTTTTTGTCTCAAACTGCATGCTTGGGGAAAATAAGATCTTCCTGTTCTGCTGCCCCTGCCAAACCTACAATCTCCCCAAATATCAACCTTCAGCAGGAGACACCACAGCAATGCCCCTCCTGCAGGTGAGCCTCACTCTCCCTCCAGCATCTCAATGACTCTCAAAATTATTGGAATACCTCCTGAGCCATTATTCTGGGACCAGCCATCCTGCAGGAGACTCACCTGACTCTCTGAGGGCCTGGCTGATGGTAATGTATGCCCCCAGAAAATACACTCTGGTTGGCAATGAGCCCTGTGTGGCAGGTATGGAGAACAGCCTCCCCCAAAACTCTTTGATGTGCTACTTCTCATTCACCACTGGCTTTAGAAGAGCACTTGACAGCCAGAGCCACATTTCTCTTGGGCAAACATAAAACAGAAACACAGAATTTGTTCTAAGATCTTGCAGACTTTTTCTGTGGCAAAAAGGAACAAGTGAAAGAAACACAGGTGTGCAAATTAAAGCAATAACTCATAAAATAAAGGTCTTGTCTACCCAATAGCTTTCCAAGTCATATCTGTCTCCTGGTTTGACAGAGCCCATGCCACAAAGGGCCCAAGAGAAGATGCAGGGCAGAGAGAGAGCAAACAATGCAGGAATTAGAATTGGATGGTGAAAGAAAATGCAAGAGAAATGAGGAGCAGAAGCTGAGCACTGAAGGGCCAATAGCACAGATAAACAGAAGACACTGTCCATATTGCAACAGCTTGATAAGTTAGGCATTTTCAGCTATTAAAAGTCAATTGACAGCTCAGCCACATGCTCTGTCTCTGGTGATTTAGAAAGGAAAATGCTCCCTCTCCCTCTTTCCCAGGTACATTCCCACTTTTGCACACAATTTCAGACTCCAGTTACTATTAATGTCTCTTTCACAGAAAGTGCAGCTCCACCAGGCCCTGACTAAGGGTGCCCACCCACCCCATGTCACCCTCACACCTCTCCTCCAGCTGCCCCAATACTTCTGCCTCATTCAAACACCTACTGCTGGTACATGTGCCCCTGTAGAGGCTGAGGCAGAGAGATAAAGGTTTGTAAGCCCAGAACTCAATTTTTACAAAAAATGCCTGTGAATGGAGACTTCAAATGCTTCAAAATAAAATTTCTCATTTTATAGGAAATATTTCAAACTTGCAGCAATTTTGCACAAATGTAAGGACAAGGCAGAAAAAGAAAAATGGGGACATGCACCATGACAGAAAATGTCTGATGCCATATTTCAGATTCCTAATTTTTCCAAGAGCTGTGAAGAATATCATGTGCATTTATCTCCATTACTGAGGACACATATTAAATCTTTCCCAATAAATACAGGTTGCTTCCCTCCATTAAACCAATTCTGCAAACTTTGTATGAACCCACAGTTATGTTCAGCCACTGCTGTCAGCTTTCCCAGAGGGGAGAAAATAAAAAAAGGTAAAATAAGGAAAATTCATCAAGGCAGCTGGGAATACATATACACATTTCACCCTGAAAGAAGGGCAGGAGCAGAGGAAAGAGAAATACCCATTTATTTTTAAAAAGTCATTCTAAATTAATTTCGTTCTGTGAAGCTTAAATCTGCTTTCATACACTGGATTACTGTGAGGGTTTGTCTCTCTGACTAGCATTGGGATACTAAAGAAGTTGATTAACACTTATTCCTGTATAAATTATAAAAGCAATTGATTCCTCATTCCCATCTGCAATGGATCTGAAAGAAGATGCAACAGAACCAGTCCAGAAAAGCAGGATAAAATCGTGGCCCTAACAAGAACACCACTGATCTAAGCTAAATACAATCAACCGACAGGGAAAAGATTCAGGATGTGTGATACTCTCTGTGACAGGAAAATAATTCCTGGTTATTCCGTAAGAACTGTCCCTGCTATTGGTGGTCTGGGTGGTTGATGGGATCACAGAATAATTTAGACTGGAATGTCATTTGGACCCAAAATTCTCCTTCAAATTTGTTGTTTAATCTAACCCAACGCTAGATCATATCATTAGGGATGAGCAATATTCAGTTAAGCTTTGAGCATTTACAGTGATGGATATGCCCTTGCTGGACACTTTTTCTAGTGCTTAATCATTATCACATGTGAAAAATTATTTCCTTCTAATATCTAATCAGATTTCTCTTGTGCCTATTGCTTCTCACTCATTACTGCACAACCCTAACAGAGGTCATGTCTATAACCTCTCATCAGATAACAAGGTAGCACTAAGATCACCCCCAAACCTTCTCTTGGGCAACTGACTGAACAAATTTGACTGAACAAATCCTCATGTATCATTTCTCTAGCACTCACCTTTGTGACCCCATGCTGGACTACCTATGAACACCTTTCTTGTGCTGGGAGCCCAAAGTTGCACATAATTATGCAGCTACAGACTCACAAGTGACAAAAACCACAGCAAATAAATACATGACTTAAACCTCCTCTCTACATTCTTCCTATTCCAGCCCAAAACGTGGCTGGTTTTCATTACACAGACCCACTTGTGTTCAGCTTGCCCAACACAATGCCCAGGGCATTTTTCATAGAACTGTCTTCCGAACTGCCCCTACACACCCTGTGCCATGGTATGGGATGAGTCACTGGAGCAGCAAAGGCACCACAACCTTACCAATGGCTTTCACCATGCCAAAGACCAAAGAGAGAGAAAGCAGTCTGCTTCAGGATAAGCTGACACAAAGTTTAAGAGCTCCACTGCAGGATGGTGGATGGATCCCCAGCATCTGCCTTTTTTTTTTTCACGTCTATCCTAACTAAACAAGCTTAATTCAGAATCTGACCTGAAGCACATCTAATCTTCTTTCTATAATTCTGCAGCAAGTTGTTTCATTTGAATGCAAAATACTGACAGAAGAGGATTTATCAGCTTTTCACTGTCAGATAGTCATTCAACATTTCAAACTTTAAAACTGAGGACTGAAGGACTCAACACAAAATTTTATCTAACATACAGAGTAAGGAAGTATAAGAGGCCAAGGCAAAATATTTATAATGTGTGTATGCCACAGAACAGGGTGGCAGGATGGGAATTTGAAGATACAAAAGCCAACCATACAATTTTCCTCTGTGAAAATGCAATAGATGTGGTAATCAGGCTAAGGATAGGAACTTCACATGCCTTATTCCCACCTCCCTTCAAAGTGCAATACAAAGCAGAAGGTATACATATTCAGTATATATAGTCAGGAAATTACATTTATGTCCCTCAAACATCTGACAATACATTGTTACTTCAGTTCTGATTCAGTGGGGTGTTTTACCTAGCAGCTATTATAATTTCAAAGTCCTCCCAGCTTCACTATGATCATAATAGACTCTATTCTTAATATTTCCAGATGATACAGCATTGCCCAGAGAATACACCCTTTAACTAAATACTAATGGATCCTACTCTTTAAGTAGCATTTTCTTTTTGCACCATATTTAGCATCAATTACATCCTTTAGGAATAGCTTATTATCCTAATAGTAACAAGACTCTCTTTCCCCGTGTCAAAAATTAATGAGGTCCAACTCTTCTCTGACAATGCATTAAAGTGGAGTTGCACTTTCCTTCAGGATGGCTAAAGTATATGCTATCTAGAAAGGAGTATAGACCCTATCAGTGTGAATGTATTCCTTAGCTGAGCAAATAGAGCAGACTTTTTAAAATTCTGTTGCCAGCTAACAGACTGAGAACAGTCCAGGAAACCCTTTATAGGGAGAAAATATGATCTGTTCAAAATGTCAACATGAAAGCTTAGCCATGCTTGTAGCATAACATATAAAATGGAAAGATGAGTGGCTAGCTATAAGTCCCGAGCTTCCAAAAATTATAGTTAAATCCCTATATGTATTTTGCTGCTATATTTTTCAAAAAATGGCAACCTTTAATTACTGTGTAAGAAAGAAGCAGTTCTAAACCCCTCAACAGTGCAGCTTATCAGTATGGATAGAAATTTCTCTACTGTCTGAAAAGACAGTGTAGAAACATAGGAATCTGAGAGGAAGTGCAACCAAAATTTTGTTTGCAATAAAATGAAAATGGCAGACAAAATAGCTGAGGCTGGAAGGGGTGCTGGTGGATTCATTTAGTCCAATCTCTGCTCAAAGCAGGACCAACTACAGCATGTTGACTGTGACCATGTGCAGCTGGGCTTTAAATGTCTCCAAAGACAGGGATGCCATAAGGTCTCTGAGCAGACCAGTCTAGTCTTTGACTCCTCCCACAGTAGTAAAATTTCTCATGTTTAAATTGAATATCCTGTATTTGAATTTGTGCTCTTTGCCTCTTTTCCTGTCTCTGGGCGGGACTGAGAAGAGCCTGTTTTAGTTTTTTTTACCCCTATCCTAACACACACGTGGGGCTGAGGGAAACCAGAGGATCTGGAACTAATAGTGACTATTTGTGAACTATAACATTCCTACCTGCTTTACACTCACACGAAGTATGGACAACATGTAGACAAATGCTTTATTCCACATATGCGTGTTTAAATACAATTCCTCATTCTCCAGGAAAATGCAATATATATGTTTCTATAAGCACAATCTATATTAAATACACTACAGAATATAACCAGAAAGCTTGTAGGCTTCCTAAGTGAGATAAAAGATGCCATGTGTATGACAGAAATAGGCAGTGCTCAACTACAGAATTTCACTCCTTTCGGTGACAAGAAAGGTTATTTCAATAATTCAAAACCTATTTTAAGAAAAGCTAACTTTCATATTTTATTGAAAATCTCCTTTGATTATATTCAAAAAATCATGGCAGCTTCCTTTGAACTCATTCTTTGTGTCTATCCAGTAGCATTCATATTTGCATTTTCAAAAAAAAAAAATTATCTTGAGAGTACATGATTACTGAAAATTACTGGTTTTCACTAGGCAAGTACTCCAAATACAACACTGAACTAAGTAATTTTTCAACGCTTTAGATTTTAGTGAGGTTTTTGTTTGGTTTGCAGGGCGTTGTTTGTCTGGTTAGGGAATAAAGGAAGGGGCTGTTTTGGTTTTTAGATAGAACCTCTATTCCTAACCTAATGGTATTTCTTCATCCTGCCACAGGAATGTCCATCAATGAAATAAGCATGGCTGTACACTCCTGACAGATACATCTTTCCCTGTGCTATGATAATTGTTTACCAACCTGTAAAGACTGAGGAGCCATGAAATTCTTCATGTTAATACAGAAGTCACAGCTCCATCCAGGTAAGAAAGAGAATTGCACCCACAAACCAATAGAGAGACTAGGGTGATAATTCATACTGCATTTAGAACAAGGGGAACTGTACACCATACTTTTAAATAACACTGTGTAGAAACTTAAACTACATTGATTTCTTGAAGTACCTGAAGTTTGGAAGGAATGTGGTTAGAATACAACCTGTTGGCTCTGTTTCACGAGAGATTTTTTTTTTTTTTCAGTTCAGCTGTTAAAAAAAAAAAACAAAATTCCTCTAATAAAATCCTCCAAAGGTCAGCTTTGCTAGAAGTAAAACTGTCAGGCTTCCCACCCTTGCTAAATAATTGTGCACTTGATGCAACTGTGTAATATATCCACTGCTGCAAGCTGTTCTTTTCAATAAAGTAAAAGAAAAAAATTTCCAACTATTTGCAAGCTACAGATCATTAAAACCATCCCAAAAACTGACACCAGTAGCATCTACAGTTACAGCGTTTTCCTGATTCTGTTCTGCAAACTTCAATTACTTCTTTTAACTTCAGAGTACAAAGACATTCTGCACACAAATTTTAGGTTACATAATAATGCTTAGGAAGAGCCTGCACACATTTCTTGAAAGTTTGCCAACTCTTTAAAATCACACTGACACAATATTAACCCACAAAGTATCGAATATTTTCCTATATTCCTTTCCTTGTAAACTCTGACTTCACACATTACTCTTCCCGTAGAATTACTGCATCTTGTACAGGTTAAAAGAGGGGAAAATAAATAAAAAAGGAAATCTGTGAGGGCCACCTGAAGTTTTCAAAAGCATAGGAAATCAACAAAAAGTAACTTTTTGGCTTCAGACAGTTTTCAGATGGAGAAAATGCATTAATGAAAACTCATACTTCATAACAAAATATAACTACAAAGAGCTAGTATGCAACAAAAAGTTGAAATACCTGTTTCCTCAAAGACAAACACTGTGTTCACAAACTCTGTGGGTCTCAAATATCAGGCAGAGACACAAGACGTCTCCAAAAGCTGAAACAGAAAAAAAAGTCCAGCTTCAAATAAGGCTACAAAATATTTTGGAGTTGAGCAATACTGCCAAATCCTAAGGGAAGAGTTGCAACAATTCAACTAAGGTTCCAGTTAGATGAAAATCTTCCAGACAGCCTTTTTGACAAGTCTTTCAGGAAAAAAAAAAGGACAAACAAAGAATACAGCAGCATTCTCTACTCATTAGTACTGCCACTTCTGGATCTCAGCATATCTATTTTAACACCAACAAGCAAAAGACTTCCAGAACCATGTTTTTAAGAAATGGCCCAAACTAACTTACTTCAACTACCTAAAAGTCTCAAAAGCCAGTAAGTTGTATTTCAGAAGTATTTCAGTTTGAAGTCCCCTATCTTCCACCAGCCTGTAATATCCCACTCCTTGTTTAAAATAAAAGTAGGTGCTGTCAGTTTAAATGGCCCAGGATTTCTCTGCTTTCTTGCCTTCTGCAAGACAGACTCTCTCTCTGAGCAGCCTTAATCCTGCCAGCTGCACATGCCATTGCTTTGCCCTCACTGTATTGAGAAGGTTCCAAAATCCCCATTGCACATTTCCTCCTCTATGCATTGCATCCTCATTCTGTCCAGTCTTCCAGCCCATCTGTCATTCCAGGAGTCTGGCTTCTCTTTTCCTCTCTCTGTGAGCTAATGTTCACCTGAATCATCTCCTCACATTGGCAAATCATTCTTTTCTTTTAGACTGAGGAAGTAATCTTTATGTGAATTAACATTTTAGAATGACAAAAAGAATGGTGATGTTTTTAAGATTAAATGTAACCATTAATTCAAACCAACCACTGAACTGCTTTAGATTCTACAGGCATACAGAGACAATGAAGCTGATGGTGCAACTATTCTTCTACTCTTTCAGTCATCACCAAAGTGATTAAAACTTCACTCAGAGATGCCTGAAAGAACTCAATTGAAAATTGATCAGTGCTTCTAGAGCTGGTATACCAGGGACTTGTACAGAAATGCCACTCAAAGCAAACAATCATTTCAATCAGGCAGTAAAAGGGAAAAAAAACCTTCAAATGTCAAAATATTTCTGGTTTATATTGCTGTCAATTCAAGTCTGAATATAAAATAATGATAACATGGAAAAACTCCCATTCTAACAGTCATTTTTCTACAATCCTGTACAATTTAAAATCACATGTTTAATAATTACACATGAGAATGAGCAATATCATATTAAAAGCATCAAATAAACATGAGTTAACATTACACAAATGAACAATCAGTAATAATATCTTATTTAAATTTAAATAAGCAGCTCTAAGAAACTAGGACAAACATACCTAACTATTCAATAGGAAAATTAACAAAGCATACACAAAAATATTTAAAGTTTCCTGCTCTCACCTTTATTGTACCTAATATAGTAATCAAACTAAAAATGCAAAACAAATTGTGAAAAACTCTGCCTCAAAGAACTGATGACTAAATCAGGGTAGCATGTAAGAAGTTAAACATAAAATAAGTGAATAAACCCCTCAACTGCCACCTTCCTTCTCTTCTGCTGGCAGTACCATTCTGAAGCTATCAAACTATCAAATTCATGTAAGGGAAGACAAAAAAGTTGAAAAACATTTTTTACTGCATGTTCTGCTGATTTTTTTCTCTCAAAGCATCTGCTACACATCTCTCCTGTAGATGTGATATAACACAAACCTAAAAGCTGTACAGGCATTCTCACATCACTTTAGGGTGAAAGGATTTGCTCCTCTCACTGAGACCTTCTTTTTTGATGTCCCCTGTGCTACTTACCTTCCTGAGCACCATGGGAGAAGCTTGGATGGATGTCCCAGAACACATCCCCTCCTCACAGCTTTCCCAAAACAAAGTGTGATTTACCACAATGAAAGTCTCTATAATGAGTTAAGTAATAAGAAGAATCATGTTTTTCCTTTGATTGTGTTGTATCACCTGTAGCTTTATGGCAAAAAAATAAATAAAATATATTTTGCAAGTATTTTCCTTTTTAAAAAGTCACAAGTCAGGAAAACACAAAGGATCAGAAATCTGTATCAATATTTATCTGGGAGGGGAAAAAAAGCAATTCTTATAATGAGATCTTCATTTTGCCTACTTAATCGATAAGATAAATTTATTAATCTTCAGCTCTATATAAAAACTTGAGGGTTGATTTATAGCATACACCTACTTCTGTGTATTTCTACATAGACATAGCACAAATCCTTTGTTTTTAAGACCAGCTAGACAAAAAAATACAAACTAGAAATCCATCATAAGCTCAGAACAAAACATCATCCTGGATTTGACAACAGGTGGGAGTAACAGCGTACCCATGTTTGTCTGGCTCTGCATACACAACAGCAAAATAAAATACACAGTCTGAAGAAAATTCACCCCTGGTTACTAAAAAAAAAATTTAAAAAAATATTCATATGACAAGTTAACTTTGATAGATAAAATAAGATAATTATTTGGGCTCATCAGAAACATGTGTCTGAAGTGTTATAGTCCATGACAGATTAATGGGCAAAATACAGGCAGGACAACTGGGAGTTTATGGTAAATGAAGTATATAACACATCTGACAATTTTACTATTGCACATAGTACATATATACATATATACTCATTTACAAAGCCCTAGTGGATGAATTAAAATAAAGCATTTTCTAACTCCTAAATTGGCCAATCATAAGAAGCTTGGTTGTCAGATCTGTTTAAAAAAAAAGCTCATTAAGCAGTTGCCTCCATTTCTTTCTTTGCAAGACACCATGAGACACAGATAATGATTTGAAAAAGAATCTGTAGGCTGCAACTAACGATCCATTTGGGTCAAAGTTTCTATTGAACTTGCTTATTTCCACTTGCAAGAGGTTTCAATGTCTTGTGCAAAAGGTGTTTATATTTCTTGGTGGATGTCCTTTCACCATATCCAATGACACTTGCACATCCCATGAAATATGCATATTTTTGAGTGTCTTAATCAAAGACCTTGACTATAAAATTGTTTTAATTTGATGATGTACATTACAGTGCAATCTAGTGCTTCACTGCTTGGAAGGTATTTATAAGGAACAGATTTCTCTAAACTTACTTTATCTTTTGTATACACATGGGATAACTGTGGGAAGCCTGTTAGATACCTAGTGGTTTTCAATATGTCAACTTCTTCAGGGCAGATTAATGTACATCTGGTTACACATTAACCAAGGAAGAGCTTTATGGGGAGAAAAGCCTTGATTAAGCTGGCATGAGCAGCCCAACTGTTAAATGCACACAACAGGAACAGTTTTCTACTACTCTAGGTGGAGACATCAAACTTGCACAGGTGGAGGGAAAGGTGAGGAGACCTGTTACAGAGCAGGTGATCAGATGAAGGGGAAGGGTTGCAATAACTTTCACCAAGCAGGATACAAAAGGTAAACTCTCCTACTCATTTCCAAAGCCACATGATCGTGGACACACCTGCTCTGAGGAAAGACTGTTGTTTCAAAAGCCACCAAATTTGCTGTATCTAAACAGTACCCCAATGCTCATTACAGATAACATCACATTTTCAGCAGTCTTCTTAACTGGGGTCCCAGCTGGCAAAGCCAGAATTTAATTCTGTCTCTCTATTCTATCAAAGATATCTGATGAAGTAACACCAGAATTCCTCAGAAAAATCAAGTTTTTATTATTCCTTCATTCATTGATGTTGCTATCAGATGTCACATAGATAAATATGCATACCCACACACAGAGATAAGTGTGTGTGTGTATATATATATATATATATATATATACACACCCCCCCATGATAAATCTCACACCAGTTTTGAGGTCAACATTTCAACTCAAAGACACCACAGGCTTTACTGCAACACTGCTAATCTTGTTTCCTTAATGAAACCCAGATTGAGGTAAACCAATAATTTTAAAAGCAAAGATGAGTCCAGAAGCCATTTGTTAAAAGCCAGCAATTTTTGATAGGTAGATTTCCTTCCAGATTGCTATGAAATGCTTTCTGAAAATAGGTATTTTTTTAGAGTACGTGTATCTATTATTATCATTAGCTCACTCTTGCCAAAATATGTCCTTTCAAATTTTTAAAGCTCCCCTCAGTTTGTGCTGCTTTAGAAAAATATGACTCTGTGAAGTTATTTACAGTATCAGATCAAATGCATATGTGCATACTAAGGAATCTGTTCCAAGCAGGCAGTTTTCTTTCCTGGGGATGAAATAACTGATGTAGAAGCAGTGATACTGGTAGAGCCTCTTGCTCACTGATTAAACAGAGTTGAGTTAAATGATGCCAATTCTGTCAAACCACAATGGGACATCCTAACTAGAAGGAGCAATTAGATGGAAGTCAAATGTTTACTTTCCATTTTTCTTCATTTTTTTTAATATGTCAACTGGAAAAAAAAATCTGGCTGTAACTCACAGCATCATTACCAGTTACAATTACTATCCTCTTTTCCATGTTTCTTCCATACTATTGCCCTTTCAGTTTCTGATAACTACTAAATAAACAGTCCTTCCAGAAAACAGACAGGTCAGACCACTCACAATTTCAATAAATGGCAAAAGTATGGACTGAGCTCCTGAAAAAATTGTTGTTTGCCCTCCTATTAAGATTCTCATATGATATAAATGATCCTGAACTTTATCTCACAACTTTGGTTGGATTTCAGCATACTTACATTCTGATTCCTCTTGTGGGATGCTATTAACAATCATTACAAACAACTTCTCAAAAGGAACACAGCATATCCTAATACTCTGGAGCACTGTATCTGCATGTTGCAGGTACCTCTATTCTAAATTATCCTCCCACTCCACTATTACCTCACCTCCCACTCTCTGCAATAAAAACAAGATCTGCTTGATTTATAAAGGAAGTAAACATAGCGTTTCTGTAGTTTATAATAGCATAAAATGGACTGAGTACCATTCAGTGATACATCTGCACAACTGCTTGATCTATAATTTAACCACATTGTATTATTTCAGCTTTACACTTTAATTGGCTTTGAAAGAAAGGTAGATAAACTGTATTTTTTATGCAGCTTATGCAAGATGGAGTCCTGATATTTTCTAACACACAAAATGACATTTGAAATAGTGAACAAAACTAAGTCTCAGAGGACACCAAATGACTGAAGATTGCCATTATTCAGACTCAACAGGAATCTCATTCTCTTCTTTAGATTTGTATGAATAAATAAAGATCTCCAAGACTACTATTCACCTTGTATAACTTGTTTTATTATACATATAGTAAAAAAACCAAAATATTACAATATTCCCAGACCAGTTTCTTCCCAAGACATCTATTCTCTCACATACATTTACAGTTTGCTTGAGGTTTGTTTCTCTAAATTTAAAAAAAACCTAAAACTCAGTCCATTAAAACAGATTTTTCAGCTAGATCGTCCCCTTTTCTGTTCACAATGAAGGTATACAGTGGTTGGTGCATTAACCAGGTAGGGGTATGGGATGTCTACAGAAAAAAGCAGAAGAGCAGAAGAAAGAAATGGGGGAAGGAGGGAGAGGAGGGAGAGAGAAAAGGAATAGCACATTGCTGTGATTTTGATGGCAGTGCCAGCTTACAACCATGAGGAGTTCACAGAATTAGTTTCCAGTGACTACACATTTGCTGCCCTGCTTCACACAGCTGTTTAAAGCAAGTTTTGATGAAAAATTATGTTTCCAAGGAAATTATCCTCTGTACCTGGATGTTCAGCATCTGCTAGTCCTTCCTCCTAGACCTAAAACCACAGCACAGTCCTGTGGATGTCATCCTGACCAAGTCCTCACTCAAAGCCAGGTCAATTTTTGTGCTGCATCAGGTCACTTAAGGTCATGTTGAGCCAAGTTTTAAATGTCTCCAAAGGAGATCCAAAGAGAGGCTGAGACTCTGCATCTGTAATTTAAGAGAGTATCTGATACAAGCCAGCTGTAGATTAGCCATTTGCACCTATCCTCCATTTTAATAGTTTTACACATGCTCACTTATTTTAATGATTTCAATTTCTACTTCTTATCACATTGCTGGAGAGCCAAAGAGGGATGAAAATTATAAAATCACAATTTCAGTTCTCAGTAGTGTAGGGATTTGGGGTTTCAGCAGAGAAAAAAAGAACGCAGCCATCTTGGAAGAACTGAAGTCCAATTATTTTAAGACAAACAAAATAGTCTCACAGTCTTTTGCACCACTTCACCATAGTTTAAAAAAAGCAAACAAAGACAGCTCACATTCTTACTACAGCTTGACTGAAAAAGCCAGCTAAAGGAGAAACAAATTATTATGGCCACTAAACACAACCCAGTTTTGAAGCAAGCTAGACAGCTGCTTCTCTGAAAAATGATGCAGTTATTTAAGCTGGATTTAAGCAGACCCCTCTCACCAGTCTGAATAAATCTTAACACAGGGAATTTGAGGAAGCTGATGGGGTAGCTCCAGTGACAGTAGAAGAAAGATGAAGAGTGGTGGAACGAGGTTGTCTCTGCCTCATTCACTCCTATTTCCTTCCAGCTCCTGTCTCCAACAGCAGTAAAAATCGACCAGTGGTGACAGTGCCAACTCCAGCAGCAAGAAAAAAGAATTTGGCACCTGAGACCAGAAAAGCCCCAGGTGCACCACTGATACTGATTACCTTTCTCCTACTGCAGCGCATAAGAATTGCAAGAAAAAAGTTTGATTTATTTATACTGCTGTGTTTGTTGAAAACACCTTTGTTGACTTGAGCTCAACATATTTATAGCTTATTAGGTAAATTGGATCATTCTAACAAAGAACAAGCCACTGGGACATATTCCAAGGAGAAAAAAAATACATAAAACCAGATGCTTACAATCAATTTAGTTTGTTTTCAGAACTATATAGTAAGTGCACAGTTTATAGCAGTCCCCTTCTACTGATTTATTTTATCTTAAAGAAAAATTTCAGGGAAACTAAAGCATTTCATATGCAGATAGTGGGATAAACAGCTATTTCACCTGTACCTTAAGGTATCCTATCCTTAGCCCACAATGCTAGGGACAAAAAGACATTATCATCTGACATCTTTTCCCTGACTTACACAGTAGACTAAAGCAGAGTCAATGCTGGTCAATGCTCAGATGTTCAACACAGGAAAATTACTACATTGGAGTCCAGAAACTTTTTCATCTTAATAATAAATATCCAGCATATTAAAATAGCACATTCCTTTATGAAACAGTCTGCAAATAGCTCCTAAAACAATTTTTTTCTTAGATAAAGAACAAAAACCCTGCACACTAGGACAACTGATACACTTGTGGAATTTATTAAGTTAAGCACAAATGCTAAGACTAAATGAGCTTCTTTAATTTCCATAATGAAATTGTTTTAGTAAAGTTAAAAATACTGTAATGAGGCTAAAACGGTGTGTTTTCAGAGACTCCCATGGTGAAACAAATGAGATTTTAGCTTCTCTAATTGGGCATACTGCAGGCTGGGCTTGATGCTGTCCTCAGCACAGGATTGTTTGTTATCCCTAACAAAAAGAGGTCTACAGCTGTCAGCACAATATCATATCTCTTCTCTGAAGCCAAGCCTTCAGAAAGAAGGCTGCTGCTCTCTGACTGGGACCACCCAAAGGGAGAGATCAAGTGGAGAACAGCTCTACTCTTCCCTGATTAAGAAGTTATTCCTAGAGATAATTTGTTTACAGCTATCACAGAGAAGCTTTTGAAGCAAGGAATGAGTATTCCCAAAATCCACCAAGATAATCTTATTTGATTAAATAATGAATATGGATATTCCCTTACTCTTTCATTCCCACCTACCCCTTTTCCCCTTGCTTATTAGATCTCATTACCTGTCAAGGCAGACCTTAGGAGCTTGCCTGTTCCAGCAGGAAAAAGAAAAATGTTAGAGGCATTGTGTTGCATCTATAGTGCCAGAATCTGCTGGTTTGATGACATGTGCCAGACTGCAGTGACACCCTTCACCCTTTAACAACTGAAGACTCATTTTCAATAAATATCATTTTGGTTTTCCCCTGTACTGAAGTTCAAGTGCAAAGAATGGAAAAAACACACAATCAACTTTTAAAAAATTAACCATCTTAATCATCTGGCAGTAGTAAAAACAAGCCACTTAGTTCTCACACAAATAAACAATGATCTAATATTTGAAGCATGACCAATAACTCCACAGAAAAAAAAAAAGGGCTGAAACAGAATGTGACTATACATACTTTTAGATGCCCTATACAAGGATACTCAATTCCAATCAGTTATATGAAGAAGAAAGACTTCTCTATAAATGCATACTGGTGGAGATTTCTACACTTTGCTCTAGACCTAGGGTTTCATTGCAAGATCAAACTGTTTAACCCATGCCAGAACATTTTACTGGACTAAAAAGTCAAGCCATAATTTCAAGGTGACATCCTTACTATTTTAAATTTTCTCCAATGATTCTAACAGTTGCTTCATTGTTATATTTTGAATATTATTGAATCTTTATATCTAACCTTTCACTCCTTTCCTGATATGCTGTACTGCTTTCACTTCTCAAGATTTCAGCTGTCAACCTGCTGCAAACAAAAAAAGTGTTTTCTTTAAAGAAAGGCTTTCAGAATCTTGATACTTATCACATGTTCTACAATTCACCCCTCTGCTGACTCATAAAAAGATAGAGAATATAGTCTTTATAATGAGAGCAAACATTGATGAACAAAAAATAAAAGTGAATAGTTTAACAGAGGTTTAAAAAAGTAGTATAAAAAATTACTGTAGAAGAGAAACAATAGGCAAATTTTTAAATCATCAGAATCGATGCATTTTTGTGAATGAGTTTTGCTTCTTTCTTAGATTTTGCTGAGTGCAAAAGAGGGTAGCAAAACTGCACAGAGAGCGAGAAATATGATTCACCAACAGAACTTTCCCAGAATTGTATAGACATCCCTCTAAAAATATAGCTTAGAAGGTAAAGTCTTAAAAACTCTTGTGAGATTGTGCTCTTCAACCTACTTCCAAGACCCCTGTATACTGCACTAATGTTTTGTAAGGGAATATAGAGAATTAGCAAAAGATAAGTGAATAATCCATTTTTTTCATTTTAATTCAAACTGATTCATTAAAGCCTCCCAAAAAAACCTCTACAGTACATTAATCAGATTCAAATAATGAGATATTTAATTAATTTGAACTTGGAACTTTACTTTGAATCAGAGAAACCTTCTTAGAGGATGCTCAGAAGACCAGCATGGGGTAAAAGCAAAATATCACATTACTAGATGTTCAAAGAAAACCTATCTTGAGAACCTTCTACAAAGACAAGGATGATTCTAAAGAAAAATTAAGAATGGGAAAACTCTTATAGCCTTTTTTACAACTGATTTTGAGTATTCAAGAGTACCTGGCTTTGTGTCTGCTATGATACAGTAGGCTAAATAAAAATTATATACATGTTGTACACATATGTTTATTCCTATGTGCAGTAAACTATTCAAAGTATATCATTTCAGGTTTTGAAAGAGTAGAAAAAGCCTGAGCACTGCATCCCTGTACACCAACATTACACCATGAAATGTTATCAAGCTGTGTATCTGCATTAACTGAAACAAGGGTCAAGATGATATACCCTAAAGAACAAATTTAAAGATTAAAAAACTAACAGCCTCCTGAAATAGGCACAACACAGATTGCATGTAACTGGCAACTGGCTGCCAGTTTCCAGAAGCATCACCACTAAATGATAATGTATTGAAAAAAGTTTAAATATGCATCATTTTGGTGTTACAAATACATATACAAAAAGTTTTTCTAGAAATGGTATTTATTTAGATCTAAAAAAAATCTACTCTTTATTTTGGTTAGCCCTTTAAAAAAATAGGATGTCTCATAAAAATCTTCCTGTTAGGCTTGGACTATAAAAGGGGGAAATGCTTTAGGTGCAAAATATCTTTGTCCCACTGTTTTCTTTTTACATATTGTTACATGATGAACAAATTACATTGTCCCATCAATCAGCACATCTGAGCAACATCAGTTCTGACACAAAGCAAATAATAAATCTCTCCCTATAATGAGTTCTGCTTTCTAATAAATTCACCCATTATTTTAGTCTAGAAGATTAACTATTATAAAATCTACAATAGGAAGCACAGACAAAACACACATACAAATATCCACACAAACTTTGGGGTCAAACCACATTTCAGTATTTGCATTATTTCACAAATAACATGTCACCTTTATTTAAGCTGATCAGGCCAGCATCTCCTTTCTATCAGCTGAAGCAGCTAATTTACTTTCATTGACCATCCAGCAGCATAATGTACCACCTGCTTATTGTGATTCTCTCTGGCTAGACAGAAAAAAAAAAAAAAAAAAAAACCCAAACCAGCATCTCTCCCATTCTGTAATTTAACTTTGTACAAATGTAATCTTAAATTCTTCAATTCTCTTGGGCATTTTGTGAGTAGAGCTGCTGGGATTTTTACAGCACGGCATCTGTGCATGCACATCGTGATTAATACAAGAGAAATCCTTCAGGCATATTGCAATTGATGCAGCAAAGCTGAACTTATTTGAAGCACTGCAAAATTATCTGTTTCTTCAACTGTTAACTTATTTCTTCACAGCCAGACAGGTATAGAAGATTAAGCACTTCTTGTTTTCATTGCTGATTACTGTATGAAAGTAGAAGATGCACATATGGTGGTAAAAAGGCAGAGAATAGTGTTATAATCCTTTCTAATATTTCAGAAAGAATTTGCTTTTCAGACCAGTTTAATTTTTTAAACAACTTTATATGCTTTAGAAAATCTAAGTCATGTAGCAATGAGGAATCCTATCTAGTCAAGTTTTCATTGCTATTTTTGTCACCAGCTAAGACAATTTTTATTGGTCTGCAAACATTCACAACCCCACCAAATGCTAGTTCATACTTGCTGATGAAAATCAGAAAAAGAAGCCAGAAACATGTTATGTTCAGTCTGCTACTTCATTTTGGGTTAAGAGACTACAGTTTTGACAGTAGGGCCATCTGCTGTTAACTTCCCTTCTCATCAGAATACCAGTCCAGTCAAAAGCAATTAAGCGTGTTTTGCCATTATAATATGCAGATAATTATGATAAATTACGGTTTTTAAATCAGCCTCAAATTATGCATATGGTAGGTATTTTCCTTGCAGTTACTGATGTAAAAAATATTCCCGCGTTTTCAAAATATTTCAGCTATTTTATTGATGATGTTATTTCTGTAATGAGATATCTACAAGAAAATTTCTTGGGCACAGAGCCTGACAGCCATTAGAAATCTATTTATATCTCAGCAAGATATTTTGCCAAGTAGATAGAGTCATAACATTCTGCACTGCCATTACACAAAATACTCAGAAAATTGTCTACTTTATTGTGTCACAAAAAAATTAAAAACATATGCAAGCACACAGCTAAATAGCCAGAAGAACATTTTACTTTTTTAACAATGTGAAATGATTCATGAGTTTAACATAGGCTAAAACACATGATAAAAACATGATTTTAAGGAACTTCACACTGTTGTTTTGTGCTGAACTCTCATTGTCATTGCTCAGGTGATCCCCAAGATTAGTCAGGCAAAAATAGGCAACAATACAAAGTGGAGTAAAAAAAAAAAAAAATTCATCCTCTACTCCAACACTGGATTTATTGTGAGGGTGCTTTTTTAATATAGGTGGGAGCATACTGCCATACTTTCTCTGAAGTTTAACTGAAAAATCACCACTGTTAATATTTTAACTTTCTTAATAATATTTCCTCAGTATTTCTTTGCTGGTGAATAGAGTACCTGAGAAATAATCAGGCCCTACAATGCAGCCACATGCTCTCTGTGACCACATCAGCACTGAGTGATGATCCAGGACACTTCATCCATCTAGTTCTTGCCAGGAATGTGAGACCTGCTATGAAAGATGACTCATAAATCCTGGACACTAACAGCAACCAGTAGCACCTGAGCCATGGCAGGCCACAGAGGAGCGATGAGGAAGAGAGGAAAGCAAAAGAAAAAATGACACAATAATGCCAGCAGCAGCAGAATCAAATCTGAGCTCTGCTAAACACACAGAGATGGTGTCTGCATGGCAATGGCCTAATCACCTTCTCATCATTGTGGGCACACAGTGCCCAAATACAAGTCAAAGAGACAAAAGTTACCAAAAGATATCAAATCAATTTCAAGTTCAAAAACTTGCAGTCAAAGACAAGAATGATATGAACTCAAATCATTTCCCTCAAACAATGAAGTCAAGCAATACTTCCATTTGGCAACAAAACAGAAGGGAAACCAGTGGTGAATATCTGTATCTGCTCTACTTAAATGCCAGCTAGCTTGCTCTTCAGCTGTGTTTGCAGTAACCACATAGACTCAGAAACAGGAGATACCAACAAAACAATAGGAGAATATCCCTATCTCTGCCTTCTGATCCCTAGCACTATGAGACAGAAAAGGATAAGATCTTTAACTAAGGGGAATGGAGCCTTTACATAATTCTGCCTGTAGAAAAGATGTGTGCTCTCTCTGTATCCCTCTGGTAGCTGCTGTTAACAGCTGCTGGTGCATTACCATATTTTTTTTCTCCTTGGCAGGACAGGCAAATTGCTCCCCACAGATCAGATGCCAGTCAACGTGGCAAAAGGAACTGTGTTGAGCATAATTTCTCTTCCCATAACAGTAAATTGTTTTCAAAATGTTTGGTTTCCATCAAACCACTGCTTGGGGTGAGTTTTACTTCTAGATTTTTCTTTTGAGCATAACATTAAGTTGTACTCAATTTCCATAATCAATTGAGAAAATGCAGTGGATGTTTTTATTTCAGAATCGCTGCAAAATTTAACAAACCATTCAACTGAGAAAGCTCTTGTTAAAAAACTATTGAAAACTTAATGCTTATCTAATTTATGTTTTCATTATTAGCTTTGCACAGCATCACAAAAACTGAATTGTACTGCTCAACATAATTCTCTGCAAAGTTTTTCAGAAGAGGATATTTGGATTGCTAGGCTTCATGTCTAACACAACAAGATATTGCAATTTTGAGCTGGGAGAGCTGCATGCAGCCTATAAAATATGGGGTGTAAATGTACAAACATATAAAATATTATCTGTATCTTGGCTGCTGCTTCAAAATAAATTTCTTGCCCTTCATAAAAAAGTTCATTTCTGAATAAAACCAAGAACTGCACTCTCTACTTGACTAATCAACTTGAATTCATGCACAAGCCAGTGCACCTTAATATTAATGCAGGTGGCTGCTCAGAAGCATGCAGAATGACAAAAGCATTCACTGAGTCTTTTTAGAAGCAGCAATGCTGATTTATACCTTCTTAAAAACATATGTCAAGAGCCAGAACAGATAAACAGGAATGCAAATCAAATTCACCAGGAAAAGCATTCCCTGTAAGCAGAGAATTCTCAGCATAGTTTTAACACAAATCTGCTCCCAAAAAACCAGTCTTACCATGAAATATAATTAGCACCATGGCTAGAATTAATAATGAGTTAAGAGAAACTGACTTCAAACAACAATCTAACAGACTTGGGAAGGACATCTCAGTGGGGATATTTCTGTTTGGTTACAGTATTGTATGTGCATTTCCAGAATAATAATTAGCATATCTGTATTTAAACCAATAAACACTAATCCCTTATTAAAGTTCATACAAGTCTGATACCTCCAGTTTACAAACAAAATTTTCTTTGTCTATCACTTGATATTCCAGTTGTGGGACAAAAGGATGTCAAGGTAAGAAGCACATCCACAAGTCCTTACAATTGGGCATGTAAGTAATTCCCTAGTATAGATACAGGTCCCAGCTCCTTCAGATCTGGGGAGAAAAGGTGAAAAAACCCAAATCAAATAAAAATTCTTTCACTCTTGTCCTCAAACACATTTGAGAAGTGAGATTGTTTATTATTAAGTGAGGCATGGCTTAATATGAGACATAAAATAATACATAAGACAACACCTTAAAAATATTATCCATCATTAGTGACTCCATGACCAGTTCTGTCAGCTAAGGCAGAGTGAAGGTGTGGTCCCTAGGAAGCAATGCCTTGGTGCTCTATGTCAGTAAAATTGGAGTCTGGATCTTTGTGACTGCATCAAGGTCATTTCTGGTTTTCAGCCACCAATTTGGAAAGTGATTTTTTTTTGTAAATTCAAAAGTAGATAGGACAGTTGAGTGAAACCATGTTTGGAATTAATCTTTTCTTAAATCTAAATAGCAAAATGCAGAGGAAGTGGAAAAACTTGAATTCTTTGATACTAAATTTGAGAGACAGCATTCCTCACCATCTTCACCTTCATCAACTGTATATTCAAATTTTGTCTAAGTGCTATTAATCTCCCTTCCATGACATCTCAAATATTTTCCAGAAAGATCTACTGCAAGGTATAAAAATCTACTACGATTTTCAGCATTTAGTAGCAACTTAATAATCCTTGCATTTTTTCATTTTAAAAAGCAGACTTCCAATTTTTTGCAATATTGAGGACTTCTGTATCAAATAATCGCAGTACAACTCTCTACAAGCACTCAGAAAGAACCATTAGTATTTAATAACTATCTTTAAAAATCTCTTCTGTAACTGCTCCCTCTCTTTTGGTTCATTATCCCTCAAGAGTGGCTTCATCTGCCTGAAAAGAGCCCTTCTGCCAGAAACCTGGCAGCCAAGACCCTGCAGCACTTTGAGGGAAGTACAAAGCAGGCTGGAAAAACCTCTGGCACAACCTTTCAAAAAGATATCACATCAATCTCTTCAGGACTGTCAAAGACAACAGCTAATTAGAGAGAGCAATGTCCAAGCACAGCAAACGATGGGGGGGGGGGGGGGGGGGGGGGGGGGGGGGGGGGAATCTCCCTAAATTTACCTGTTTAGTTCACATAAAGTGGAGATAAACTCAACATCATGTAAATGCCACTGGAGTTGCATTGTTATCATCCATTCTCACCCTCCACTGAAGCAGTTATCTGCACTCACAGGCAGGCAGGAAGACCTTGAAGAATTAACAGTGCAGTCAGCACCCCACAGGCAGCAGGTTCCCCCCTTTAGAGATGGGCACCTGTGGTCACTAGAGCCAAAACACACAAAGCACGCTTGCTGAGTTGCACACTTTGGCACAAGACCTGTAGGTTTTGCCCTCAGAGCACTCCATATGCCTGAAATGCTCTGAGATAGAGCAGGAGTCACCACATCCCCAGGAAAAATAAATGTAGCTGCGTTATTGTCCCAAATCTATCAACTAGCAGGATCTACAAAAGCAAAATGTACCTAGAAGCACAGAGAGTTCAGTACATCTCAGCATAGGCAACAGTGAAAGCAAAGTCTCTACCTTTTTCTGTTTTCAAACCTGCCCAAGTAGCAGATGAAGGAAGGAGATAATCATCTTTGGACACACAGACATACAATACAGCATCTCAAATATCTTCAAAATGCAGACACTTCCTGAGAATCCTCCCTCTGAAATAGAATTTCTGCTAGGAGAGGGTGTCATCTTAACTTTCAGATGCCTGTTATCCAACATCAGAAAACTGTAAGACTTTAAGCAGTGCAGGAATGACGAATATTGGCTGACAGCACTGTCCTTTAACTCAGATTCAACACTAGCCCTGGCTGTGCCCACTTCCAGTACATGGCAATATATTAGCACAAGAGAAATGGAAATTCTTGGTATTCGTCTTCTACTTTTATAATATTGAATCAGATTCCTGGCAAAAGAAGAAGCAGCAGTAAAAGTAGAAATATTCACCCAGAGTATCTGAAAAGTAAAAATAAATTTCAAGACACCTTGTTCATGGCTTGAAATAAAAATCTGCTGACATCTGGTATGGATCAGCTGGCTGAATTGCTTTGATTACTAAACCAAAGCCAAGTCCTTTTTTTATTTATTCATTTACTCATTTATTTCATGGTTATAAAAATGTGTTTCATAATAAATATGGAGAGTGACAACACAATGCTGATTAACAAATGTGATGTTCTTGACTTCTTGAACAGATTTCAACAGATTTTATTTTTTAAAATGAATTGTGTGCCTGTAAAATTGTCAGTCCTAAATTTTATCCATGCCTTTGCTGTCACAGCTTGGTTTTGGCTTTCTTTGGATATGCTAAATTTATAGGTGTTGACAAAGTATCAAGAACTACAAGAAGAAAGTATCTGTGTAGAGCACTTCAGTATTTATCAGACCACACCTGGAATGCAGTGTTCAGTTTTGGCCCCCACTATAAAAAGGGCAGGCTGCAAAGGGCCCATAGAAGGGCCAAAGGTGATCAGATGACTGGGAAGCTGGCCACGAAGGGAAAGGCTGAAAGGACAGCATCTGTTCACCTTGAGAAAATAAATCTTAGGGGAGGCATTATGGCCATGCTCCCTACTTAAAGGGAGACCCCCTTTTTAGAAGGAGTCATGTGGAAAAGACAAGGGGTAATGGAAACATGTTACCCCTGGGGAGATTCTGGTTGGACACAGGAATAAAGTTCTTCACAATGAGAACAATCAGCCATGGGAATAACCTTCCCAGGGAAGTGGTGAATTTCCCAGTATTGGGCACCTCTAAGATCCAGCTGGACAAGGTGCTGAACCATCTAGTTTGGAACCCAAACTCTCTATAAGCTCCTTTTAGACAATTGAAGAGAACAATTAGTTGTGCCTCAGACTTCCCTTTGAATCTTCTGTTCTCTATTCTAAATCAATCCAGCCCTCAACTCTTTTACTCCCTTTCTGGCTTGGTGTTCTGCAAAGCTGCTTTCTAGCCAGACAGCCCTCACTGTGTAGTGTTGCATGCACTTGTTCCATCCTAACTGCAGCAATTTGCATTTGCCTTTGCTGAAGGCAAGGTTCCTCCAAGCCCATTTCTTCAGCCTGTTGAGAGCACCCTCTGAAGAGCAGCCCTGTTCTCCAGCAAATCAAACACTTCCCTCCAAAAGAGCAACATTGAACAAGCTTACTGAGATTGCATGCAATAGGATCATAGAGGTTGTTATGAGGGAGCTAAGCAGACCTGGCTCCAGTGCTGAGCCCTATGGAACTTCCAGCAACTGGTGACCAGCTGGACTTCAGACCACACTCACCCTGAGCCTTTAGGTCCAGCAGTCAGGATTGTTTTCCAGCTACCTTAGTCTGCCTCATCGGTATCTCATCAGTTTAGCCACCAAGGTATTACAGAACTCTGAACTCCAGGGTTCCAATCTTGCTATTTGCCTTCCTCACCAGCACCTCACAGGTGTGCAGCTGGAGCTACCACTGACCTTCCCGTGCTTCACCAGGTCCTCTTTACTCACTGTGGCTGATGGGGCAGCACTTGCATTAAAACAGATCCTCAACACATCCCAAAAATTTCCTTGGTGCATGTCCCACACCATGTTACACCATCCAACAGATGTTGACAGGTCAAAGCTGCTCAAAAGAAACAATATTTTCAATCAAGCTTCCTCCAATCCTCTAAAGATAATTTCAGACAAATCCTTTCTTCTCTCATTTGGTCTGTTGCAGATGTTTGCCAAGAGGCATTCATGTTGGACTTTCCTTGGACCTTGACCAGCTACTATTCCTTCCACAGTAAATCTGGATCTGGATTCAAGCCACCACTGGAGCACAAGCCTTTCTTCCATCTTAGCACCTGGTACTTCCAAAAGAGCTTGTACTCCTCCACTGCCATGCACTGCTCATGTAAGCCATTCCATAGCACATTTCTGTGCCCCTAATGAGGTACCCAGATGCTACCCAGACTTTGCATTCCTTGTTTCTTCCTATGCACTGTGTGTTTCTGTACAGGTAGATGGGCCACCAGGGAAAGCATGAAAGTTTTTCTTATAATTCTGCCATTTAAGTACTTCTCTGGCCCTCATTCTTTTTGGGTTTCAGTCTTCATTTCCTGAAATGAATCCTCTTTAAAAATGAAGTGTCATTGAAAGAGGTGATATCCTAACTGAGGCTCGAACTCTTCTCCATAGGTGAAAAAACCCACATGCATGTGTAAAAGAGCAATACCCTGGCACTTTCCAGCTAGGTTGCTCACTTTCCTTCACTCCCAGAGTCAGAAAGAACATCTTGGACAATGTGAATCTAACCCATGTTGGTGCAATGCTACTTGAACCTGGAAGTTACCTGAAAGGACAGCTCTAAAAACTACTCATGCAGCTTAATCAAAGCTTTTTAGACAGCTATTCAAACTTAATATCATATATGAAGCATTCTTCCCTGAGGATGATCCTCACAATTAGAAGGGCATAAATGTTTTGGAGAACAGATCAGAAAAACCACAGAACTCCAAAGGTGTACAAGATGCATGACTGCTCCTGTGAACTACTGAACTACAGGAAGACAAATATAGATGGTTTGATTATGAAATGAGATAAGGATGTATATTACCCTTTTACCATATGCTCCAACAATGCTCCTTTGTCTATTTCTTCATATCTCTGTAAAGCAGAATTTTCCAGAAAAGCTGTTGTTAAAAACAAGAACAGTAGCCTGCTGAGTACTGAGAATAAGCTACTTTTATGTCTGAAACTTCCCACTGCTCCTAAACAGATTTGTGGCTCCAAGCAGACTCATCTATCTCATTAACAAGAGGTACTATTAGGGAAAAACAGAAACCTTTGAATTTAATTAAAATTCAAGTACATTTTGTCTGAATGCACATTTTTATTTATGTTGCTACATACAAAAGGAAGAGTATTATGAAGTTCTATCTATGCACTTGTTTACAGAGAAAGAATAATCAGCCAATATTTTGAAGGAGTGATATTCAAATAGTGGGGGAAAAGGTACCAACTACTATAATTTGTCAATTCCCAGCTTATCTTTGCATGCCATGGTCTACTCCAAAAGTTATCTGGTGGAAAAGGATGCATCTTGTAACCATAACTTCCAAGTGATACTTAAATTTGTTATGCTGTAAGTAAAAACAGTTGAGATGCAGAGGTGCATGAAAATCCACTGACAAATGTTTGAATGGTTTGGGGTGGAAGGTTGGAAAAGTAATCTAGTCCAGCTTTCCCTTCTATGACCAGGGACATCTTCAACCAGGTCAGGTTGCTCAGAACCCACCTAATCTGACCTTGAATCCCAATCCCTGTTAACTTGATCATGTGACTAGTAGAATGTACCAATTTGAAAGTCTTAATCATACAAACATATTTTGAATAATTTTTCAATTTCAGAGGACTACTACTAGCTGTGGCTGGTTTCAATAACTGGTGATCCTTTTAGACTGTTTCCATAAGGTGAAACACAAAGCCTAGGCACTGTAAAATTTATTTTAATTACATGTTCAATGGGCATCATCAAACCTGTAATCCCACTTCAAAAGTAAAATTTCAAAAAAAGTATATTACCCAGAAAATACCCAGAGGAAAAGAGAAAAGGGTCAGAGAGAGAGAGAGAAGAGCAGAGGGAAACCTTAAAGAATCCTTTAGTTACAGAAGACAAAGTAGAATAAACATAGGCCTAAACCAGAAAAAAAGTTTGTGTTCATAATCTAAATTAGAAAATATTTCTACTGAAACCACTGAAAGCACACTTATTTTTCTTCCCCACAAAGTCAGTAAGGAGAGAGATTATCCAGAGAGGTGCACAGGATTTAAACTACTAATAAAAAATTCTGTCCTCATGCTCACTGTCGTACATTCTGTTTTTAACATTAACTGACAAACACAAAAAGATTCAAATAAACATCCACTGAATTATAGATGCTATACCCCTATCAAAAAAAAAAAAAAAAAAAAAAAAAAAAGCACATACTGAAAACCAGTTTAAAAAGCAATCAAACCGAACCCAGCAATAACTACTTCAGTAGTTATTGACCCTCTACTTCAGAAGAAAACCCATATGAGGAAGGTGATGCAGAGGGTGGGTCTGTCCTATACCCTGAGTATTACAGATTACACTTGAAGACGAGCACTTTGAACCAATTTCCTGAAGTAAAGTTCACTGACTTTTACCACTTCTTTGATGAAACAATATCAAAGGGGATACATCTGTCTTGCTCCTGTTTTGAATTCAATTTCTTCAAATAATTTCTGTGCTATCCAGCCTCCAATGGACAAAATTGCTGAGGAGACCCTGTGGTCATCCCTGCACAGCTGAGGAGGAGCAATTGTGAATTCCAAGAGGCACAGCTACCAAGTACACCCCAAGACAGCTTCTGGATGACCCTCCTGCAACCTGAGCACAGCCACTGGATAGCTGGGGCTGAAAGAACACTTCTCCCTGAGTCAGAGCTTCATCCATAGCACGTGGAACAATAAAATTAATTTGAGCTGAGCAAATTGCTAATATGACACTATGGGAAAGAAAGGGTGATATGACCAGGCCCATGTTTAATGACTGCTTCTGAGCTAGATAACATACACATAATGGACTCACCCAGCCTCTCTCTGGAAGCATACACTGCCCAGTCAAAAGCATTCCATCAATTTACCCACCCAATACACTCCAAGGGACTTCAGAGCTCACAGCAAGCTCCTGGACTGCAGTCACACTGCAGCTTGAAAATGGTGATACCCTAAAGTCAGCCCAACAAGGTCCCAATGGCAGTACAGAACTGAGTGTTAGAGACATCAATACCCAGCTCAGAGGCCATACTCCAAGGGCCAGGATGAAAAGGGCTGGAAGCCCAGCCTCAAAGCAGGTTAGAGCCTGGCCAGGAGCAGCAGCAGCAATGATGCCCCTGTTATTTACTGGGGTAAAACCTTTGAGATCCAACATTCCAGATCAGGCACTGTCAAGACAGCAGGTCCAGCATAAGTGATGAACCTCTCAAACATCATCCAATCAACTTTCTTTTCTGGGTCAGATCAAGAAGCCATCTAAACCAGCAGAAAAGAGGCTGTACTTGGAGAGGGAACATAAGAAACAAGGCAAGTATAGAATGGTCATCCTCAAATCTTGCCCTCTGGCTTCCAGTGAAGACCAGTACTTTCTTTTCACTCTAGGCAGTCTTTCCATCAAATTATACCCCAACAGAGGGCATGGAAGCTACAAATACCAAAGCAAAGCCACAGTCATCTTCTACCATTTCCATGGCTAAAACCAGTTCATTTTTTACAGGATTAACAGCCTTCTAGCTCTTAAGGTACAATACTGACCCTCCTTTGTGCTGACAACACCCATTTAGTACCACACTGCCATGAGCCACTGATTTGGAAACTTACTTTCACATATTCAGAGGTTGACATTAACCTGTGATACATAACATTCCAGACAGGACACCTTATTTCTGGGAGTTCATGAGACTTGTTTTAATGAAGAATATTGGCACTAAAGTTTCTCTCATAAGCCCAAGTGTATTGTATGCCAAGGAAAATACTATTCATTTTCCGAAGAAAACTATCCTGAGGAAAAAAAAAAAAAAGAAACCAAAATAGACCAAAACCCAATATACAGTGCACAAGCAAAAAATTAAAATAAAATAAATCAAAAATTTCAAAATAAAATAAATTTTTAAAATAAAATAATAATTTAAAAATGAGAGAAAGAAACCCACCCCACATACAACCACCTAAAAATATGTAGTGATTAATTCATTTGGGAAGCAGAGGGAACAAAATTTGAAAAGGACCAAACTTCATGGAAACTTCCTCCCTCAAGTCAGGGTCCTAGAAATTCGTTCAGCTTTTGCTTGCAAACTTCAGAACTCAGAAACTGGGAGTTTTCCACTGCAGCAAAAGGCAGAGCTTTAAAAAACTACAAGACTTTAATTAGACATTAAGATAGCCTTTTCCCAGCTCCATCCCCTAGGATATGTTCAAAGAAAGCTGCATTTGAACAATTTTCAGCACTGGTAAACAGCAGTCTGGGGAAGGAGCATTAAGTTACAAGACTTTTCTTCTACAATCTGACAAAATCAGGAAAGTTGGAAAACTCTACCTACGTATCTGTGAAATAGACCACAACAGTTTGATGAAAACAGTCTTGTGCTTGTATCTTTGATCTAGGATCAAAGTTTTCACCCCAGATGAATCTGAACCAGGTATTTCAAATGCTGAATGACAGACCAACTGAGGATTAAAGGTCAGGCCAATAGCTTGAAATGCAGGAACAAGAGACAATGCTGAAGTACTCTTAGATCTTCACGCAAATAGCCTTCAGGCTTGCTATGAGTTTACTCAAAGCAAGGCAGCATGATCTATTCAAGGTGTGCTCCAGGCTGGCTGCTGGAAGACAGGGTTGTGCTCATGACTATGGTATCAATTTGCTGTATGATCTATTCTTTTGGATTCAGCAGTATTTCACTACTGACAGAGCAGATGTATTCTGCAGCTTTACATACTATCATGGGACTAATTCCCTATGGGATCTATATCATTTTATTTTGGGCTTCTTGTTGTCTTTCCAAAATGCTTTCACCTGCTGATTTTTCATACATCTGGAAACAAAGCTGAGGCTTCCTCGATACTGGTGGCTCCTCAGGGTCTATACAGGAAATTGTTACTGCTCACATAAATTCCCTGAGTATGGGATATTGATAAAGCCAAGAATGTTCTTTCCAATTATTTATTTAGCTGCTGACTTCAAGTTTCCCTTCAATGTAACAGCTTTTCTGTTATTTAATCAGAGATAAACAACTTTTTGAAAGGTTCTTCCAGTTTAATAATAGGTTATCAGATAATTAAAGCATTAAAAATAATCCATTAAGGATCATTCATGGTCTTACTCAACAGGTTTTCATTTTAGATTTCAGAACACCACAGCCTTTAATACAGGTATGTTGGAGCAACTAAACTTAAGCAGTAACTGCCAACATGCCCAGAACCTCTCTTTCACAAATTATTATTTTGTTCATTCCTGCCTGCAAGAACCCATCTACAACAAACCTCATTCATTTACATGTGTTAACCAGTATTCCTTAGTGCAATATCACAGGCAATAATTAACAGTACTTCTACTCCTAATATAACTTTGACACTATAGTAGGACTGTACTGATACTGCAGAGATACTGCATCAAAATATAAACATATTAACAAAAATAGCCCAGATGTATCCAAAAAAATATTATTTTTGTTACAATTCCATCTTGAAAAACAAAATTCTTTCAAGTTTCCAGAGGGGGTGGAATTCATATCCCTGAAGCTAGGGTGCTTGCATAGGCAGCTAATATCCTGTGGCTCCTCAATACTCAGAGAAAGAAAGGCTTCTCCAGGAACAAATTCAGAGCAGAGACCCAGAATAAGCACTTTGTAGAAACAATTTCTTCTTGAAGTGAAAAAAACATAAAAGAAGCACAAGAGAAACGATCTGACTGAGGTTTAGTGGTTCACACTGGAACACAGAGAAACAATAAAAATCCTCATTATATCATACTGTCTCTTCAGGCTGCCAGAGTTCAATGAATCAGAATTCCAATATGACTGGATTATTGCCCTCTCATATTCTTTGAGGAGTCCTGGTCTCAGCAATTCTGAATGATGGCCACAGGAATTAGGTTTCATGGATATTTTGATGAGAAGAGAAGCAGAGGTCATATCCTCCCAATGTAGAAACAAAAATGTTTATCTAGTGTTTGGCTTCTGCAGTTATACAATTCAATTAACCTCATGGCAATACCAGCATGATCTGTGGTAGAATATAAGATGAGACTTCACTGGTCTCACTGATTTCAATTTTGTTATGAAGTTTAAAAGCAGTGATTTGGAAAGCTGAACAGAAAGAGTGCTATTGTAATCTAAGAGATTTCTGAACAATCCAAAGTCTTCCTGTGAATTACCTTCAATATGCGAACTACTGATCAACTATATTATTTGTTATTATGCCAGGGCAAGTGATATCTTTTAATGCTACCAACATATAGATCAGCATTGTGAGAAGGAAATTATGTAAGTTTATGTCATACAAGAGTCAAGGGTTTCAAGGACTCAAGGATTCATGTATGCCCATCACCTGGGTAGCCAATCATCTTATTCACAGTCCTAGATTTGTTTAGAGAGCAGATATCTTCAAGATAAATGACTTGGGTCCTTGACTTCACTTTATGTAAATCATGAGATCATAAGTATGAATTATGCATTTTGCAGGAGATATGCTTTTATGACAGTTTGCACTATGAAGAGCAACAGTAATACAATTCACCTTGAGAACACCTGAAAATGAGTCAGAGCATATGGCAAGTAATTCACTGTAAATGGAAGATAGAATAGAGACATTCCTGTGGAATGAAGATCACATCTCCAGCCCTCTAGAATTTCAGACTTTTCTCAAACAAAAGACTTCATGATTTTCTGGTATTATTCAGAAGGTATAACGCTTTCTAGATGAGTTACATTATTCAGGAATTTGCAAAGTAGCATTCTATCCTACACCTTGTCTTTCATTCTTAAAGGAAAAAAAGTCACTTTTAATTAGAAGAAACAAAAATACAAACTTCAACACTATTGGATTTTGTCCAGTTAAGCCAGTTGGTATGCTTTTGCTTAATCCTGGCCCAAAACACTTCTGCACCCAGCTATAACAAACACTTAAGATTCAGATAGGCTGCAGATCACGTAAGAATCCATAATCCTGGTTATAGCACCTAACATCTCCAGACACTGGTCACAGCCAGAATGGCTTCAAGAAGGGAAAGTCTTGCCTCTAGAACCTGATTTCCTTTTATCACAAGATAACCCACCTAGCTGATCTAGGAAAGGCAGCAAATGTAATTCCTTTGGACTCCAGCAAAGCTTTGATACTGTCTTTCAGGTGTCCTTGGGGACAAGATGCCCATGACTGTGTCGTGCAGGGGGTGAGCAACTGGCTCACAGGTTGGGCACAAACAGTTAAAGTGAATGGGGCAACACCAGACTTTACAACTATAAAAGCTACAGCAAACTTTCACAAAGCAGGAATCTTCCAAATAGTTTCCTGAAAACTTGTGCAGTTTCTCACTTGAGTAGGGACACCTGCTTCTCTGTTACTGCCAAGAGTTTCAGTGAAGAACTCTGTGTACATGATCATCACACTGGTGGCAAGTTACATTCAGCTCCTAATCAATACTGTTTCTTTTGCTAGTTTTAATATAGGAACCTAGATATAGTTTAATGTTTTATGTCTTATTGCAATCTACTTGGAGGTCTTTAGTTTTATAATGTGTAGTAAGTAATTCTGATTAAGACCTTGCATCTGTTATTTCTTGTCTGTTAAATATTCACTTCTATAAATAGATATGGTTTGCCATCATTAGAACTTGCAGAGTGATTCCTTCATTTTAAAGTGTGGTCAAGTTCTGGGGCTGAAGCAGAGCCTGTCTGAAGCTTCCACTCATCCCATGACAGCTGGACAGTGAAATCAGATAAGCAATCTGCTTAATACCATGTGTTGGATACAGACAGTAATGTGTTATGCTTCATTTCTTGTTTTAATTTAGTCTGTGGGTTTCTAAGGCTGAACTTTTCTATGAGTAAAGTGATTGCAAACATTTGCCTTAACCTTTCCCCTCTGCCCTCCTGCCCTCTCCCCAGGTGTTCTCTAATGCTTGCTGTGGAAGAGCAACTGATGACTAACATTTCTTAAAGGGTAAAAAATGGTAAATGCAACCACAGAAGTGCTATAGTGGCCTGGAACAATTTCAGAAGGGAAATGGAATTAAAGGCACAAAATTTTCTGTACTATGTTATAAAAGTTTCTTCAGTTCAACCAAAGAATAATCAGAATATTATAAACAGTCTTTTCAAATTAATTTGCAGTCCATGTCTGGTCATCTGTGACTAGATTTCAGTCAACAAGAGGAACAGCTTCAAGAACAAAAGAACAAGTCAAGGACTTTAACTAATCGTTCTTTGAGCAGCTAAACTAGTTTGCCTGGTGTCTCCCAAGCCCCTCACAAGCCCCAGTTTTCCTTCACATTCCTGATATTTGTCATTGTAACAGCTCATTTCCACCCAACATGCCAAAGCCACACCAAGTCTGTATAGATTTGTTGTTTCAGACCAAGCAAGTTGATGTGCATCTGCTCAATTCTTGCCCAAAGAACACCTACATGCAGCACCACATTCTCAAATTTAATCCTAGACTCCTCAACACAGGACTCTTGTTCCCTTTTCTCCCAGAGAAAAGCCTCTTCTAGCAACACATCCTGAAAATAAAGGTCATAAGAGCAGAAGCCTCCCTTCCTTCTTGACAGTGGGGGAACAAAAATGAGTTTCTACTCCATACCAACACCAATTTTCATGCAATGTCTAAAACCTCAACATTCTTAAGATCTTTCATTAAATTGGCAGAAAGATTCATTAGCTGCTAGAACACAGAGATGGAGTGATGGCATATGCCTCATTTCCTTAGGAAGGCAGGCAACAGATCAGGTAAAAAGATGCATTTTTTGGAAAATGTTTATGTCACTCTCTGAACCACCTAAATTTTTTTAATCTGTAATGTATCACCTACACATCACCTATCACATTCCTCTAAAAACAGCAGACAAAGGAAGAATGTGAATATCAAATATACTCACAAAGATTTCTGAGGCAAAGTGGTATACATCCCAACATTATGCAGCTAGTTTAAATAAATAAATAAATCTGTAATATTTAGCTAAATAGCAGCAATAAAATTACCAGGGATATGCTTTGCTGCCTTGACAGTAAATCAACATAAAAGATTTTTTTAAAATGTTTCCTGTCATGTAAACGAGCTAAAATGCTGCTTCCTGAACAATAAATATTTGGACCATGCTGTGTTACAGCAAGTCCCTATAAACAGAGTATGCAGTTAATAACAGAGATAATAGAAAAGCTGACACCTCAAGCACTGTTTTTTATGTTGCATTGTTTTCTGAAAGACCAGAGTAAAACACTGTATGACACACTGCAGAGAAGTCCAAGAAAAGGACTCGGTATTTAAATTTCCCAAATGAATGACACTTTTGACATTTCCCTTAAGAAAGTTCATGATGTATGGCAGTTTTCATTCTGCTTTCCATTAGGAAAAAATGATCAGAATAATGATAGCAACTGGTAAACAGATGAGTGAGAAATCCCAGAAGTAAGCTCATATTAAAAGGCCACAATACATATTACTGAGGAATACTGGTTTATAACAGTTTTGGTTGACTCATAGATGGATTTTTTGCTCTGGGTTGTTTGGTTTGTTTTGCTCTGGGATGTTAAGGGGTTTGTTTCTTCAAATAAAACTTTCCAGAAAGCAAGACAACACATTAAGGAGGTCTCAACAGGTCATATAATCCCTGGGAAGACCAACCACTTCTGCTAAGACATCCACACAGCTTCTCTAAGTGAGACTTCCAGCAGCAGAGATCTCCACAACATTCCCCAGGCATTGGATGAGGTTACCTACCTCACTCACTTTCAAAAAAGTAATTTTCTAACATCTGACCTGAATCTGTCTCAATGCAAATTAACTTTTCTCCTCTCCTGCTCTCTGTAGGCCTTGTAACTGCTTGCTCTTCCCTCTGCTTTTCTTACCTTCTTGATTCTGCTGTTTATCCCATTTTTCTTTAGATTCAGTGGCCCAAACATGATATATAAGTTCTGCCAATATCCTATTGTACACAATATAAAGTAATGTTATTTATAAATTATTTTTAAACAAGCAGAACAGTGTGGGTTCACATTTAGTGTCATATCCAACAGAGTTACCATAAGCTTTTCTTCAGTATTTTCTAAGCAAAAAAAGTTCCTTCACTTTGTGATTGTGCAGCTAATTATTCCAAAGGGTAGCACACTGCAAAAGCCCTTACTAAATTTCTCCCAACTTTTTGCAGACTTTTGCTCCAGCATGTTTATCCTAATCCTGTCCTCCAAACTTCTTGCTGTTTCCTCCTCATGGCCACCTACAAAGTAAAGAAGCATGCTGAGCAGACCCAAACTAAACCCTCCAGAACACATTCAGTCCCCTATTCAACAGCAGATGCTGCACACAGTCTGCACAGTTTCCTAACTACTAGGTGAAATAGCAGCTGTTTCCTCTACTACATATTTCTTTTCTTTGCTTAAAAGTACAGTATGCAAAAAAAAAAAAGTCCAGGTGTTAAAGGTAAGTTGCATCTCATCTGAAGCCTAAAAGGTCTGCCACTTTCATAAAATTAAATTAGACTGGTTTGAAAGGAGTTGCCCTTCAAGATGCCTTGCATGGCATGGTTTTATTTAATTTTGTCAAAGATTGTAAGCCCTAGCACTCTACTTGAATTTAAGTTAGGTAAATTGTTTGCAATTCTCTGATCTTCCTCTTCCATTCTCTTACTTTTTCCATCATTCTGAAAATTCACCATCTTCACTGAAAATTCTGTCAACGTTTTCTTGAACAGGAATATTTTACCCATTTCCCTAAATGGGATGACATTCATCAGGATCAGCCAACACAACAGTAGTCCC
The DNA here is from genome assembly GCF_903797595.1 of Erithacus rubecula. Lineage (NCBI taxonomy): Eukaryota > Metazoa > Chordata > Aves > Passeriformes > Muscicapidae > Erithacus > Erithacus rubecula. Next base: position 28,201,381 of record NC_136686.1, on the reverse strand, counting down.
TTTCTTCCTCTTTCCACACCTACTCATTGATAGTAATCATGCTAGTTATGTGAGAAGATCACTGCTAATTCCCTTTTCCACCTCTAATGATTACCCATAGATTTCCATGCTCAAATTAAGCAGCAGTCTGGACCTCAGAGCATGTACAACCTTGACAAACCAATGTCAATCCTGTTAATAAGGCAATATAAATATTCAGGCCTCTGAATCACTTCACCAGATTTTTTTATAGCATGTAACTTTGACATATCTTGCATATTTTTATGGCATTTAGAAATCTAAGATGGGCAGCAGGCTGCTGCTTTTTTCTCTTCTCCCTCATATTAGCCCAGCAATCATGAGGCAAATATCAATATGTCCTGATGTTACCAAAGATACATATTTCAGCATCATTATGCCATTTTTTTACAACTACATTGACTGCCACACCAAGTTCCCAGAAAAGATAAAAGCCACATTCCCATCCCACCAGTCCCTAACTCAAAGCATCCTAACCAGCATCATTCTGGCTTACCTACCAAACTAAATTATAACAATAAAAACCTCAGAAACAAAAAGACCAGCTGGAAAATGAAAACATAAATCTTGGCTGTAACAGCAGTATCTCCCCACCCACACAGGGCCTGCCTCTGACAAACCAAAGCAGTTTTTCATCTCCAAGAAAGGAGACACACAAACCATATCTGTGACACTTTCACCCTGTTCTTAATCCCTGACATACAAAAACTCCACTTGTCTTTTCAGGCTCCCAGGCAAAAAACTACATGTGGTGTGCTCTCTAAAATGTAAGTAACTAGAAATACTTTTCATTGAAATTGGAACAGATCAGCAGTAGTCACTTTGCAAATAGTATTGAGACCTCCAAAACTGAAAATATAATTCAAAAGTCAATCTCTCTCAAGAATATATTCAATTGCATTTGGATTTTAATCCTTATGAAAGTATGTTAGTAAAACTAAACAATGAGTCTTCTATTCTTGTCATCAGAAAAAGATAAAGGGAAAGGAAATTAGAGCTTGTTGCTTTGTTGTTTGGGGATATTTTTTAATCCTTGACACTTTCAAGAAGCCAGATTCCAAAAAGTCCTCAAATAACTTTAATTCTGTTAAAAAAAAAAAAAAAAAAAAAAAAAAAAAAAAAAAAAAGGAAAGAGAAAGAAAAAAAACCAACACAACCTTAGACTTTATCTCTGCTATTGACTTTTAAAAACATGTAGAGCTCATTCAGGCTGTAGTTCATTATGAATTAGTGGGGTTTTTTCTCTACCCTACTTCACATATTAGATTTACTAAATAATTACAGTAGATTTCCCAAGGTCAGAAACCAATGTCTCTACAGACAGTGACAAAAGCTGTAAGCAGCAAGAGCTATTACAAAAAAAACTCTTAACAGAAAAAGCACAAACACATTTTACAAGCATCCATAAACCCCACACTAACTAGACAGAGCACTCTGCTTCTAACAGTTCTTTGAGAAGGGAGGAAGGGTTCCTCCTTTTTCCCATTCAAACTATAATATTGTAATTTAGAAAAAAGCCATGGGAGATTATATGATGGATAACAAATAAGACAATGGCAATAACTTTTAGGAATTACTAATAGGCAAATTTTTCTTGCCTGCAGGAGCAGGGCATATGGGAATTTCTTGTTTGTTTGAAGCAGCACTATCTCTGCCACACTCTTTTCCATGATTGCCTCACCCAACAAGATGTAGCTGTCATCTCAACCATGAGACCAGCCAAAACTTAGCCCCCTAGGTGGGAAGCAACCTGAACTGATTAATGTGTTTATCAAGATGTGGAAAGCCATTGGGTTGCCTCTAGCCCACCTGTAGTAATTAATTATACAAACATGCCCCAGTACAAACCTTCCAACGGGATTCTAACACCCACGACCCCACAATCCATCCTCAAATCCTGTGTTAACTCCACAAAATACACAAAACTTCATTGCAACTGTTAATGTAAAATGAAATTGCTAATAAGAAACATTAGTTCACTGTTAATACTCAATTCTTTCCCCTGAGTCTCAAAGCCAGGTAACAGATAAGCACTTTGCAGATTTCTACCCTTTCAGATTTTTTCTTTTGTCACTGTCTTAGTATTGCGTCAATTTAACTCCTGTATTTGGGGTTTTGTTTGGTTAGTATTTATAAAATATGTTTGGCAAAGTCCAATATCACTCACAATATACCAAAAGCATAAATATTAGAAACAAAAAATTAAATTATATGAAATACACTATAATATCAGCACAGCTCTTTCTTACTATGCAGAGCCTTTTATTAAAATCTAATACTAACACCAGATTAATGTGACAGCCATGAGTATACAAACCAAGTTACAAAGGAAATAAGCTTTTATTACTTTTCCAAAGATACAACTAGCTTAAAAGTAAGAGAGGGATGATGAAAATCGCTCAGAGCGGGGGGGAAAAAAAAAAAAACCCAAACCAAAACCAGAGTGTTTCTGGAAAAAAAATATTCAACTTGTTGAGCAGTTAATTGGATTTCCAGGCTTACATTTAATACAACAATCCTCCTTACATGAAGTCTTTACTTAGGCTGTGTATTTCCCCACATACAAGCCAAGTACAAGAAGATTTAAATAAAACTTTAACATTTGAGATGTTTCAGTTCTTATAATGAAGTTAAGCACTAGTACACAATACCCATACAGGCAATAACCAGGGTTAGTAACAAAAAATAGAACTGGATTAGTCAGATGCCAAAAACATGCATAACAACACACCTCAAAATAGGTTTTCTCCTGCTGGAATTCTCCAGCAAAGTGCTATGAATCAAATACAACAGTTGCAGAGCTCCAGCTGGAATCATCCCTCACAAAACTCATCAGACACTGGAGTGAGTCACTCTTTATCATTCACATTAACAACAGCAAGTTTTAGTGCCATTAGTGAAGTTGAACATTAAACTTTTTCTAAACCATTAAACAGATGTTCGAGCCTTTATGCTAGCATGACTTTTTTCCTAGTTGTGTCTATTGTATCCTACCAGAAACCTGTTATTCTGGCATCTCTGCCCAGCACTTGAACTTCATCCCAAACTTTTCTCTCCTTCCACCTCTGCAATTCCTTTTGGCAATTCCCTTGCAGAGGGCAGCAGCAGCAGCTAATGCCTGTGCTGCTAAGGGAGTGAGGGCTCTCAAGGAGATGGAGAGACAAGGTACACAAGTGATGGCAGCAGGGCATAGAAGGAACATTTTCCACAGGTGGGTCTGAGCACCAGGAAAGCACAGTGGTGGGATGGGATGGAACACTGAGCAGAAAGGAGCTGGACACAACTCCAGCTATCCTGTTTACATTTCAGAAATCCACTGTCGATTTAAGAACGTATCTTCAGAATGAGCTGTAATCATGCCTTTTCTCTCTTTTATTCTTCCTTGCCCTTACAGGCCACTTACTGCCTATCTTGCTGCCCCATTGGAGTCCCACAAGGCTGGGAATGAAAACAACAAAGTTCTTTAATTTCAGAAGACATAACTGCAAATGGCTTCCAGCTGAAATATTAGAAATCTTTTCAAGTGAAGTGACTTGATATGACTCATTTGCTAATGTCATAAGCCTGTGGCACAAAACATCTTAAAAAAGATAGTTTTGTCTAACTGCTTATTAAATAGAGTCAATTTTTATATTACTATCTTTTTGTTTTCGTTCTACATCCCAAATAATCTAATTTTTCAACAATTAAGCAGTTTGCTTTAATACACTCCTGCTGATTTAAACAGGAAACAAGAGAAGTAAAAGGGTATAGTCTTTATTAGGTCAGTGATAGTTTCAATAGAATGCAGTAAATTAAAAATTTCATTATATGCAATTAAGCAACTTCATTAATATAATTGCCATTTTCCTCACTCTTTTGGCTTAGGATATGCCAGTAATTATATTGAGACATACACTCATTCATGCACATACATATAATTTCCACCTACAACCTCCACATTACTTCCATGTAAAAAGCAGTAATGTGCTTCTGAAAGCCAGTTTAGAAACCACACCTAAAAAATAACTTCCCATCCTGGACAACAGTGTGAGCATCACCCTTTGGCTGTGTAAGTAAAACACATTGGAGCATATATGCACTCAATCATTCTCTTAATAAATTAGATCCCATTTGTTTTCCAGCTGCAGGGCCTGGACACAATTCAGAATCTGAAATGCCATGCCACAGCACAATGCTGCTCCAATACCTGATAGAACACTTGTCTGCTCTAAAACTTCATGCTTCCAACTTTGTAGAAGAGGGAGTTATGTTATGAAACTAGTAAAAAAAAAACCTCCAAAAAATGTTATGATTGTCTATCTTGCAGAAGGGAAGCAATTTTCAGCCAAGTAATTGGTACATTTTCTTAGTGCATTATGTTTCTCAAAACATGTTACTGTATGTGGAGATTAGCATCCCTTTCCTTCAAGAGGAAAATTACTTGTCTTCTGTAGTGACTGGAGCTGTCATTCCAAGTGCTGACAAATGTTAACAATCTCTGGAGGTGTTCTTTACAAACATCTCAAAAATAAATAAATATCTTTGGAACAAGGATCCAATGACCAATGAAAGGTTATAAATAGAAGGAAAATACCACTGTTTGAATATTCAAACACATCACATATCCATCATTTCCAGCATTAGGAGAACTATTTTAAAACAACTAAATTGGCACATAAACAACTAATGTGGAACATTGGCAGAGAAAGAACACAAGTATTATTCATTAACAACAAAAAAGTTAGCTCTATCTCCCATTTTGCAGGAAAAAATCAAAGAAGAAATTAAAACAGACAACAGTTTCATTCCAGATATCCAATCTAGTAATCTGTGCAGACAGATTAGCAAAACCCTTACATCTGTAATTAGAAAACTGAAAAGATACTTTTCTTTAAATCTTTTTGCTGTTCATCACATTCTCAACTGCAGTTGGTTGAAACTGTTTCCCGTGCTTGCAACAACAAAACAGGAAGCTGCACTACCTTATTCCATATGCTGAAAGCAGGTCCACAAAGTCAAAACAAACCAATTTGCTCAAATCAATTTATTAAACCACTGTAATTACCATAATTTGCTTAAACTATGTTGCCAATACCCCGTGACATTGTCTATATGTGTAGCACAGTTAAACATTTAAAATTTCAACCATAAAACTCATCTTGGTTTAAAAAATTTATAGCAATACACTAATATGCTCAACACAAAAAGTCACAAACACTTTTCCTTCTTATTTGCAAGAAACTGTCAATCACAAAACAAGGTACTTTACTGAGAAACTCTCTTACCCTTTCTGTAGTATTTCAGAATAGCAGCTACTCTTGGCCACATGACATGGCTCTTGAGAGGGTCCTGTGCAAGGCTAGGAATTGGATAGATGATCCTTGGAGTCACTTTCAATTCAGTTTACTCTGTGATTAAATCAGAATCAAGTGGAGAAGCTTCTTTTCCCAAGGTGAGACTTTTCCTAGGAGACAAATACCTACATGTCAGAAAACCTTAGTTAAAATTACAGCTATACAGGATGTAGGATCACTTTCAGAGAACCACATGAACAATAATCAAAATAATTGAAAAAAAAAATTAGCAGTCAACACAGCTCACTAATGCAATAGCCAAAAAAAGCGTAAGAAAGAACAGATTAGGAGATTCTCATTATACTTTCAAAACTTATCATTTCTCAATCTCTTGATGTAAATCAAGGATTCAATTTTAATATAAAATTAGTGCCCTATCAGACAAATAACAGAAATATAAATAAATCAGCCTTGCAATTAGTTTAGCCCAGGGTTATAAGTAACTCTTCTAAATGAACTAAGAAGCACACCACAGAATTCCCAATGTATTTAAAGAACCTCCTTGCAAGACATGGACCTTCTTCACCCTGCTCAGAGTCAGATTTGAGCATGTAGCCTTCAAGTTGATGATCTTCACATGATGGGCTCTGCCCAACTCATAACTCCACATAAATTCATAGGCTCTAAACAATGGGATTTAGAAATAGGGGATGAAAAATTTGCTGTGGGGAAGAGGGATAGAAGACTTAAGACCTAATTACTTCAATCTGACATAAGAATTAGTATCTCAAATGATAAAGACAAAGCAATACAGACGAAGGGCAAGCAAGCAGGCAATATTTTTCCGTGTCAGACTATATATATCTGCTAATAAACCAAGAACTCCAAAACACCCCACTGGTTATGGAGGCAGAGCTTTCTGTTTCTTTAGCCCTTCATCTTCCCCATTATGAAGTCTGACCTTCATCAGCTTCAGTGCTTGATTTCAGCATTTTCTTTCAGATACTGTGGAGACAGATCCCATTCCACTGGTGGAATTACACTGCCCCATTCCACAGGTGGAAGGGACACAAGGCAGCCCACTATGGATGAACTAGACCTGCCCCAACTCAGAAATATTTCTCATGTATCTACCACACATAGCCAGTCATCTACATCCTGCAAAGTTTAAGAAGCAGAACTATTCAGCAGGATCAGATTTGTAGCAGAAAGGTAGGCATCAGTTTTCTTCTCCTGATTAGATTTTCTTCTAATTTTATTCTAATTCTAACTAAATTTTCTTCTCTGATTAAAGGAGAACAACCTAGAACATTTAAGCCTCTGAAAGGCTTAAATGAAAGACTCATTGTTATTTAGTAAATTCAGTTTATTACATGAAACTTCATAGAGTGGAGAAAGGAAGCTGTGATACCTTATCATTAAAAGGCCATTACTTTAGAAGTAGTTCATTAAAAGAATAATATGTATTGTAGAAAATACTTATGAAATAAAATATGCAGTACTATAGATCAAATACATTCTACCAGTATACAGGTTATGAGGCTGAGAAAAATACTCCTTCTTCTAAAGCCAGAATGTCATATCCATACAGTCAAATGTATTTGATAATTTTTATATATTTAAATAGGAACTGGGATTATTCATTAGCTGGCTGAAGTCAGCACTATGGTTTGTGCAACCTCGTGCAACATTCTTTATTAGTGAGTCTTTTGATCATACAATTATTTTGTTTGCAAATAAGAACAGCTTTTTGTCATCAGCCACAGTAAGGTGCCAGTTTAGCTCACCCTGGAACAAGGAAGATGTGGGAGTAAGCCAAAGGTAAAACTTTGTAATACTAAACAGCAGGTTGTCTGCTGTCTTCAGCATTAGCATTTAAGTTCACTGCAGCTCAACTCATTTTGTATCAGAGGAGATTTATATCAAGCTGTGGGAAGGCATGTCAGCTTCTGGTTCTGTCTTACAAAATTACCATCAAGAACATGGATCATAAGGAGCAAAAAATAAAAGCAAACTTAGGGAAATATTTCATGTGCTACCAAAACTTGTAAAGGTTACCCTAATGCTAAACATCTTGCTCTTTGAGATACTTTTTGAAAAAACAGATTTTCTTTTCTAATTGATGTGTATAGTAAACTGGAATTCTATATAAATGCAAGCCAGTATCAAACTACATAATTTGCTTTGTCTTATGCCATTCTGAAGTAATATTTACTGTTCATTTGTCCTTTTGCTGCCTCCTTAGGCTGAGATCCCCAAAGGTGCAGTGCCAACAGCAAACATTCACAAGGACATTTTGACCATAGTATTAGACTACTCAATTTGAGGGAAAAAGCACCTTGAGGATAAAACCTGGATAATTTACATCCTGAAAAAGATTTTCTATCTGGGATGCAACCAAAAGCCCAAGTTTGCTACTTCCTCTCAGAACAATACTTTATTAAATGTAGATCTTATGATACAATCTTTCATAAAAGTATTTTCAATAGCATTGAAATATTTGACTATACAAATACAGACACATAAGGAAAAAAACCTCAAGTTGTCTCTTTGTTCAAACATTTAGCTGTGAACATGCTTTTCAAACACAGCACTATTATTTAAAATTTCACTGCATTAAGACAGAACTTCTTTATTGAAAAATGTTTGACATCACCAAGTGAAAAAGAGCCCACACACAAAAATCTCTCCCTATTTTACTGCCTTCCACTGCTGTTACATCAGCCCAATACCTGTGACAAATTAACTCTACCTTGCAGCCAAGTGAATTTCTATTAGTGACTTCTTATGGAGGAAAGTAAAAACAGGAGAGTCAAGAGCTCTGCCCATCAGACAAAACCAGCTGTCATTCTGCTTAACTTCCACAACAAATGTCCTCAGACCCACAGGAGAGAAAAGAAACACCATTTGGCATTTAAACTTGAGGTGCCAGGATTCATTAAAGCAGAAAACAAGTCTGGATTGATTACTCCAATTTTAAAAGGTCATGAATTGCTAAGGTTTTTTTGTTTCTTTTAATGCATATTTAGTTGTTTTACCAGGCAATTGTTTTAAATTGTAAATTATAACCCTGTATAATGGGTACTGCCTTAATTAGATTTTAACTATATGCTAATCTGGAAGGGGGGGAGATTGTTTCATGCTTTCTCAAGGTCTGCTAATAAAGACTGCATATCCCATAAAAATACTAATTTAGAATCAATATAACTAACTTTTATAACTGAGTATATCCATGTGACTTAAAGGTGCAGCGCTTCCACAAATGATGGCCTTTTAGAAACATTTAAATTTCATTTGAAAGTACCATTTTTGCTTCTATTACATGCCCAGTGATTTATATCAACCATTTTCCAAGCATAGAGAGAAAAGCAATGCAGAGAAGAACATAACTACAGTAAAGTAAGTAGACCAAGTCATAAAGGCTTCACCTGTGCTGTGTGGTTACAAGAGACAGCATTAAAATCAGTCTAGCTTGGGCTCAAAATCAAACCAAAGACCTTCCAGAATCAGCAGTAAAATATTTTTCCATCTTCAACATTTTGCTCAGACTTTGCTTATGGACTCACAAACTCATAACTGTCTACTTTTATTTTACTGAGTCTACAGATGACTTCATTTTTAATCCTAAAAATTTTACCAAAGTGATAACCAAAGATATAAAGCTTATCAGTATAATCAGCAGTAAAATAACAACAGTGCTATTTTCATTCATGACCTCATCTTTGAAATAAATAAAAAATAAAAAAAAATCTTTTTCAAAAGCATTTCTTCTTAAAGGAAATAAAAATTCTTCAGTAATGCCAAATTTAAGTAAGTAGAAATAGAGAAGAAATAAGGCCAGCACATCTAATGCGTCCATAAGCTTAGGAGATAAACAACATCCAAAGCAGCCTGACCCCTGACTGTGTGATGTGGGGGGCAGATCCCAGCAGCAGAGGAGCACTCAGTCAGAAGGGAGCAGAGGACAGCTGCACTCAGCTAATGGTGTGTGCCACCCCAGCACCAGCCCAGTGCAGCAACCAGCTGACATACAGCCATCACTGAAAATTGCTCTAATTTGGTGCTTATCACCCATCTTCCTCATATCTTGGTAACAGGAAGGAACATAAACATGTGCTTAAATATGCTGCTCACATCACACAAAAGTTGAAGGCTAAATTTACTTCCCTTACATCAATTACTCCAACAGAAAATTGGTATGGAGGCAGTTCTGTTGAACCTGACCTTCACACCTGCATCATTGTCTGCAATCACTGACCAAAATTACAGCATACAGACTGTTCCATTCCTTCCCATATCCCAATTTTCCATGCACAGCCACCAAATTTCACCTTTGGAGTTGTGATTAATACAAGTATTATCACATGGATTAAAATGTATTTAAGGAAAGAAGTTTAGACTTAATTGCTTCAGAAAGGCTCTGTGTTCCAGCATGGTATACAACTCCTTTAAAGGTAAAGCTGTCCCTATACAGGGCATACAGAACCTGTGAATAATCACTAATACCTCCTCGTGTCTCAAAAAGAGCTGAAGACCAAAGATCTAATAAGAGGCCAAAATAATACCCATACCCTTTCCCCCATTATGCATAATTTCAGAAGTTCTTCTGGAACAAAGTGCACCTGAATTTACTTCAAGAGGTTTATATGTTCACAAGTCCAGAAAGAGATCCATCAAAATGCTCAAATAATCACATTGTGCTTTAAAATCTGAGCAAAGCTGCACAGGAAAACCACAATGCAATTTTTATTTGCCAAAGATGCCTACCTGCAGCTGCCAGTCATTTCTACATTTCTACAACTTCAAAGAGCACCACTGTGAAAATATACATTGCTCTTGAAGATGCTCACATAACACCCATCTTAGAGAAAACTTGCTTTCTGTCCTGAGCAGCATTTCAGACACTATACCCATGGCTTTTATTTGGGCTTTTGTTTTGTTGATTGGGGTTTTTTGTTGTTGTTGTTGTTTTTAGCTTGAAAGGCACTTTACCCTTACTAAAGCAAATTGCTCCTTTCCATAGTGCTCTGTCAATAACAATCCTGCATACTAAAATGATATTAAGTCTTCACAATGAGATTTTCTGTTGATGCCCAAAAATACATCTGCAAGAAAGGGTTTATTCAGAACTAGGTTTCTACACTAAAATAATAATGTTCATATTCCTTCTCCCTCACAGCTGCTGTTGATTACAGGCTCAAGATGAAACATTAGCAGAGGCTAATTCTGAAATACAGACCTTAAATATTACCCTTTTTATTTAACTGCTTACCTTCTGATCTGACTCCTGGCATCTGCAGTTTATGATCAACAAATATTACTAAAAGCTTTCATATTTTAATTACAGATACAGGCAGAAATAATTCAACAGAACATAGAAAAAACCCCCTTTGTGCTCAACATGGGGCTGGCAGTCTGAAACCCTTCCTTGCCTACATCACCCAGCAAATAGGTAGAGTGCTATTGGATGGGAATTTATCATGTTCTCTGGGGATAATAACTAGAATTTCCCAAGGTTAGACACACACCTGTGCCCAAAGTCAACCTGTGCAGCACTGTCGTGCTTTCTGCCTGTGGCTGTGTGCCTGTGGAGCACTTCAGTATGCTGGACACACTCATTTCTGAAGCTCCCAATGAAGCAAGCATCTATTCCACTTTTAGGAATGAAAGGACTCTAGAGTTTAAGTGCACCATCCACAACATGAAGGAAAAAAGCATTTGTTTGAGGGATATGCTTGCCTTTAAACATAACTTCTGGACACCAGTGTTACATTAACAGTGTCCACCATCAATTAGGATGAAAGAGTAAACAGAGAACTGAGAAACAATCAGCAATTTCTTTCTGATTAATTTAACATTCATGTTGGAAGGGAATTCTGGAAGTCATCTGGTCCTACCCCCTACTCAAAGGGGAGCTAACCACAGTAGGTTGCTCAGTGCTGCATCTGATCAGGTTTTGAATATCTTCAAGGATGGAGATGTCACAAACTGTCTGGGCAGCCTGGTCCAGTGCTCAGCCACCCTAAAAAGAGTAAATCTTCACTGCATTCAAAGAGATTTTCCTTATTTCACTGCCTCCTATCCTGCCACTCAGCACACTGAGAAGAGCCTGGCTTCATCTTCTTTTCTCACCTCCCCATCAGGCCATTACACACATGGGTAAGATCCCTTTGAGCTTCCCTTCTCCAAGTTGAATGGTCCCAGCCACTCCTTGTATGTCAGATGCTCCAAGACCTTTGCTCCTCTCCATGACACTTTGCTGGACACAGTCCACTCTCTTGGAGTGAGACAGACACAATCCTGCTGCTGGGTCTCACCAGGGCTGAGCAGAGGGGAGCAGCATAAGTGAGCATGAAATTTTAACTAGATTCAGTGTTGCACACTCCTTTCCCACACAGCTGAGAGGGAATGACCTGTCTAACAGAGAGAGAAATCCCTTCTCTCACTTCTGAACCACAGAATTTGAATTTATACTTCAAAACGTTGTCAATTTATTAAGTTCACATTGCTAGGAAAGTAAAACCACTTTCATCCTGAGGTGTAAATCTGAATTAGCAAAAATCTCTGGGCTTGTTACACAACCTATAAAGTAAAACACAATCACAGTTGTTCTTTCACTTATCCAAGCTTATCATACTGATGCCAAAAGGATGGCAAATTATGTTCCTACAGTATCATAGAATTACAAAACAAAAGCAAATAACAATTCATATAAAACTATTATGACCTCCAGCTTTCAGAACTGGCAATACAACCAAATTTACCCTTAGAGATTTTTACTAATAGTTAATAATAAGAGTAGCTAATGAGAAATCTAAAGGACTCCATTTTTATATTGTACGTATATAAATTACACAGGATTCTAAAAAGAGGCCCAGTTCATCTTAGATCAACTTCTGAGTAAGCACAGGAGTAAATATAGCTAAAGTTTGAAACTCTTCCTGTGGTGATTCATTTGTTTTTACCATGTGTCTTGTGCAATGGGATCTGTACATTAGGACAACAAAACAAAGCTTTCCTCTGTGTGGGCAGAACCTATCGTGCTGTCAAGGCTACTGAAACATAAGCAGAAACAAAAAGATTAAAACCAGCTTTTGAATGCAAGATATTTTACATGATATTTAGAGTAAGGACCTTCTGCCTTTTTTTTTTTTTTTTTTTTTTTAATAGCTGAACTCCACCTTACCAGATCACGCATTTCAAGTCTTTGTACCACAAATGTATGCAAGACCCTGCATTACAAAAAAGACTGAGGTAAAGGGCATTTTTATAGAAGCACCAGGGTAGTTTTCAGAACAAGCCCACTTGCACCTTAAGATGAATACAAGTCCAGGCTGCCTTTATTAAAAAAGCTGGACTTCTAACTCCCTGTAACTCCTAATTTCCTTAACATTTTAGAATCCAGCTAGGAAAAAAGGCAAAACACATCCAATTTTTATACTGGAAGGAGAAATCTCTCTAAAGCAACGTGGTCCCATTTTGTGAGTCAGGACTGTGTATAACACCATAGGAATGGATGGCTAGAATATTCTCAATAAGAAATGCTGCAGTGACATACATTACCCTACCCAGGAGACAATCAGCTAAACATGCATCTGGTTAACATCAAGTAGTTGTTCTTTTCAGGATTATAACTTTTTCTTTGTCATCTCTGACTATACACATGTCTGTATAAAGAGATCTCTCTCAGCAAAAGTTCACAACTACAGCAATAGATAAATGCAAGCTCACTCTGTCCATGCATTGGGAAAGACATTTCTTAGTGGGACACCATCAGTTTGCACACAGCCTCATGCATCAAACACACACCAATCCCATACCCATTCTGGCTTATTTATGGCTCCAATTATGCACCAGGCACCTCTATGCAAAAAAAAAATTTAAAACCAAAAAAACTGTTTTCATACCTCTTCTTATTTTTTTTTTTACATATTTTATTCACCTTTTTGCTTTCTTTAGACTTTTCCAGTTATAGCTATGAAATACAAGCTAGTCAAAAATCCCATTTTTCTAGTAGTTATTCATTAATTTGGAGAAAAATAAAAACGCCTTTATGTCTTCTTTACCAGCTCTTAAAATCCCAGTGTTAAGTTCTTCATGTTCAGTAGAAGATTGCAATTATAAAGCAAGCAGAAGAAATTATTTCAAGGTAAGGTAGACTCTGCCAGTGAAGTTCAGACAAAGCAGACAGTATTTTCAGGTACAATCCCAACAGCATTTTATCCACCTGCCCTCCTTCCCCCAGTTCCCTGCCACCTATTTCAGGTTCTCAGATCCATGTATCTATATGGAACTGACAGTTCAGTTCAGTGGCAAACAGGAAGTGTTTTGAAAAGTGATTAATTCTTCAATAGTTATCCAGTACTCCAAAGCAGTTACTCAATAGACAGTTGACTCTTACTGGAATAACACTACATTTAATACACATACTGCTGATATTCTTCTTTGTGTTACAGGATCTTTGGGTACAAATTTGAATTGGACTTCTCCCCACTTTACAGAAAGAACACAAATGATGTCAAATCTCTTTTTGTTCAAGTATAAAACTTGCTGCTAGAGACTAGCTAGAACACTGAAGTTTGAAGGCACGGCCTTATTAAATATTAACATTCTGCTGGATTTTTATATTCCATTTCAATATATTTGTGGCCAATAACCATCCATTTTCCCCTCACTTGCAGAAGCCGAGCAGGTGTGCAGGTAGCTGGTTACCAAGACAACATACTGGCAAGGGATTAGAGCAGACACTTGTATGTGTATAACTCTGAATAATGCAAACACTGTTAAGTGATACATTTTTCATTATTTGAATATCACATGATGCTTTATGCCATTTAATATTTTTTTGGCTGTTGAACATGCTCCTGTTAAGAACTCAATTCAAACCTCACAAGCAAATGTAATTATAGTTTCATTATAACAATGAAAATACCACTTTACGCATTTCTTCCATGAGTTCAATAAGCAGTTATACAAACATCTATTCCATTTCCTACATCTCACATTTAGAAGAACTAAGCACCAAGCAAGAGACATTAATAAAAACAAAAGTGAGATGAGGAAATGTATCAGAACTCTATCAGATACATAACCACTTCACCAAGAAGGCTGGGTACTTTGACAAGGCATGTCTTTGCAGCAATTATTACCTCATTGCTCTAGAGACAGATACCAGTCCTTTAGCAATGCCTTAAATTCTGTTTTGTTAAACTGTGGAAAGCACTGCAGAACATTTTAAAGTGCTATATCAACAAACTATGAATTACAGTGTTAACCAACAACCTTTAATAAAAAAAATGAGCACAGGTAAATAGAAACCGCATTTTAAAATGTCTTTATGTTCTCCAAGACCATTTGAAATGCACCTATTCAAAACAAAACCTTTAAGAGATTTGAATATATATCACCACATCCTAATTTCAATACTTCATTTTTATTTTACACACACTGCCAGAGGACAGAAAACCTATGGCTTTCCCCATACTTCTCATAGTAATAGCACATTTCAGCTGCACCAAAATGCGTCGAGAAAAGCACAAAATAATGAGAAATGGCTCTTTTTGATCCACTACATACAAGATCAAACAGCTGCATTTTATAATTCAGCAAACCTCAATCTCCACTTTACCCATGACAATCATCCACAATACGAGAGGGAGAAATACTGAAGTTTCCTTATGTAGATGGAAAATGTTAAGTGCTACTGTCATTCTGTTTTCTGCAACATGAAGGAGAAAGAGATTCAAGAACCTTGTCCTTCCAACAGGTATTGCTAGGACTGAAAGTAAGAGCAAAAGGTTCAAGTGCCATCACTTCAAATTTGTAGATTTCAAAATAGGAAGATAAAACCTGATGTATTTTAATGGATGCACCTGGGCTTTTCAAAGGCAAAGCAGAACAGAAAAGACAAGTTCATGTGCTTTTCATCCTCGTTCTATACTGTAACTACTTCCTGCTAGAAGCAAACTGCCTACCCTTGCCCAAAAGTGTAGCAACACTTACTCTGCCTCAACAAACATTCTCAGGTATGTTTCAGAACCAGATCTCCACAAAATACTTAAAGTTACTTGGGTTTTATCTCATTTCATACTTTTTTCTGAGCTGAGAAGATATAGAAGAACATGGTGAGTATTACATGCACTTCTAGTAATTGGAACTATCCTCCTTTGAAATACCTAGTGGCTAGATAACTCACCTGTCCTCTCAAAGTCCTGCTAAAAACAAAGATGCCTTTGAAAAACCTGCACACCCAGGATCTAAGGGTAGGAGGGAATTAAGAGTAGAAGCTCAATTGCTGAGTATTTAAAACCAGACTGAAGCTGCTGAAGTTTGTGGGGATGAAGAAAGTGTTTATGTATTTCTCAGTACTTTGGCTTTAGGGCTTTCAATATCACAAAGTCAACAAAAATTAGACTCTGTGAGCTTGAAGAACCTTAGTTTAGATCTTCATAGATGAAAAATGCAAACCCTGGAAGCACTTCGGCACAGGTGACTGATCACTGGAGAAATCCCATTCAGTTCAATGAAGCAACTTGCACGGCCAAAATGATGCTTTTAATTAACTATTTCCAGGATTCGCATTTTTAATTTTGCTGCAGACTGCTCAGAAAAGATGAGAGACTCAACCTGTCAACTGCTTAATTAGACTGGGTTTCAATTCTCAGACCAGCTTCCTCCAAAGAAACAGCCATCTGTTTCATGTTGCAAACTCCCCTAATGTCTCTCCCTGCTTGATACTGGATTCAAGATAAATACTTGCTAAAATCAAAGATCCAACCACACAAGGACACTCTTATAGGGTTAATGCCTCTATAAGCTCACTGAAGTCAGAGGCTTTACAGCAAAATTTTTTTTTTCACGCCACAGCACTTCCCTGTCTGGCCCACTGGACTCACTACCCAGTAAGGAGGGAGGATAAGAGACAATACAGATAATCAAAATTCCAGACAAAATTGAAATTAAAAATTCTACAACTCTATTTCATAGTGTAATTTTTAAAGAATCAACTAGTTTTCTGCTCCTGTTGCTTTTCACATAATATTTGTTTGTAACAGCAAAACAGTGATACAAAACACAACTAAAGCGTCTTGTCATTAGAAGGCAGACCAGTATGTACCTCTTGACCCCACCACAAAGTGCTGGAGAAACCTCAGCAAACAGCCAGATGCTCACCTAGCTCACTCCTCTTCAGCAGGAAAGGGGGAGGAAATAGGATTACAAAGCTTGTGGGTGGAGATAAAGGCAGAGGTATTGCTTACCAATTACTTTCACAGGCAAGACAGATTGAACAGATGAAAACTCCTTCAATTTGTTGTCAAGAGAAACACAAGACGAACATCAAAGCAACATCATTGCTCCTTTCCCCTCTAGACTCAATTTCACTCCTCCGCCCCCTGAGCCGCACAGGGGAAACAGAGGCATTACAGTCAATACACAAGGGTTCCTCTCTGCCACCCCTTCCCTCTTCTCCTTGCTCCAGCCCAGCCTCTTCCCAAAGGAAGCTGTTTGTAAGGAAAAAATTTGTCTGCAGCGTGGGGCTCCTCCTCAGGCTACAGTATCTGCTAAGGTACCAGAAAGCATCTTTTCCTCCCCCTCCTCCTTCTTCTCTGACCCGCTACTTCCATTGTGATGTCCAAAACACTTTTCTCCCTCCTCCTTTTCCTGTCCAGCATTTTTTGTCCCTTTTTAAACAGGTTTTTCCTCCTGTTTCCAGTGGTGAGCTGTGTCCAGCTTGGGGCAGCCCCTGGCCCTTCTCACAGAGACCATCACTGTAGCTCAGCACCCTCAAAACTCTCCATTGCACCTAATGCAATGACAAACACCTCTAAGTTCATGGAAAGAGATAGAGATTGAACAGTATATCAAAGTCTCAAATCTCAGCCAGAAATCAAACACTGTGACATCACCCACAAGGAATTACAGATTAGAGTGGGTCAACAGAGGAAAACAACTCTTGTGATGTAACTAAAAGCTCTGGGGATGTTAAGGAACATAAGAACAGAAGTACCTCTCTTGAAATAAGACCATAAAGAAAGCCACTTCATTTTAGCTCTTAGGGATGAGGGAGAAAGTTTACTGAACTTAAAATCCACTCATCTTCACAATATAACTACAATTTCTCAACTGTGTTTAGAGCAGCAGCACTGCAAAAGGCTAAGCAGTGCTGACCTCAGCAGCAGCACAGAACTGTTTGTGCTGGAGATCACAGGCCCGTGAATAATTACCCACTCTGCTCCAGCCACTTCAGAGGCATTGCTTTATGAGATTTTGCGATTCTTAACCTTTATTTTATTGTGCTCATATCATGATCAATTACGTGGGTTTTAGGTTGGTGCACTTGCCCAAGTGTTTCTCATTTCTCCTCTGCTGTTGTCGAACTTTAGTCCCTAAGATTTCTTCATTAAACAGCATACATTTGTGTCAATATCCACTGCACTTGCCTACAGCATTTCCCTTGCTAAAGGGGGCTCTCTTACATGCCTTCAAAGAGGGGCTTTCAAAGATGTAACATAAACATGACTCTGTTCAATTTAATTACAACGGAAAGAGATATTCCCCATGGTCTCTGGCAATCCAAACATTATAGAACAGAGACTTCAACTGAGAGCTAATCTGATTTTAAAAAAACTTGTTGGCAAACACTTTTAGTTTAAGCTTCCATAAGACCCCAATATGTTATATTTCATTTTCTTGAGGTTATGTATGTTATCTATTTAAGAATCTAATTCCTCATTTTTAATAATAAACCTAAAGCATTTAAACTAACAGCTTTAAAACATTCAATATCATCAAGAGCAACCCTGTTAGTCATTATCACACACACATAGCTGCTTGTACTAACCATGATGGCCTCCAGTAAACAAACTGGAAGAGAAATTAAATTTTCACACTAATATAAATACAACTTCTCTTTCATAAATGATACTGTTTATATATCAAAGTGATATTTTTCAGGCAAAAGAAATTATAATATCCAATAGTACCCCTTTTCCATATGTTTTGGGTGAGTATTTTGTTTTGTTTTTTAAATCAAAGCACTGCTGTAATTTGATCTTCTAATTTATTACCATAGCCTGAAACTTCTGAATTGCAAACCACTAAGTTCTGCATCCTGCTGTTGATTCTTCTTTAATGAAAGAGAGCAAACATTGCTGTTCATCCTCTCCAGCCTTTCAAATACCTTTTACATAATCAACCTCATAGCTCTATTGAATCCTGCAGAGTTAAACTGCAGGATTTCTGATAAGGTTTTTTATCAAATTCAGTGCCACTCCAGAAACTGAGCATTAGTGTTGTTTACAAAACCTCTCCACCATTTCCTCCCACTAACAGGAAAAAAAAAACAAGCCAACTATAAAACCTAATTGTCTTCCAGTTTCATTGTCTGAAAATGGAAGAATTGCAGTTACTTCAAATCTGTTTCTCCACAGCAAGAGACAGTTGCAGACACCCATAAAGGTGTCTTTTCAACCCAGAGCTCTTACAGGTATTGTTTTTCCTGGACATCCATTTATGTCAATGCACACACAAAGATGATGAGTGCTACAGCACTCACAGTGACAATTTCTCATCATGTTTCCCTAACAGGTCTGACCTAATCATCCATTGGGGCGGCTAATTGATTTGGAGAAGTGTGGCTAAAATTTAGCCTGTTTGAAACTGAGGCAGTATGGACATAAAAAAAACAAATTTAAAAGCTTAGTAAGGCTGTCAACTCATGCCTGAAGAGGTATGGTAGGACTCCTGGATGCATACATGCTGAAACTCTGTTTTGATACTCAAATGGAAAACAAGTGCATTTTTTCTACATCCACAATCATTTATTCTTCATACTCAGATTCAGCACAGACTAAAAACTTCCCAACACCCTACAAAAATCTCCTGTTGTACAGCAGAACAATGGAAGACGCAAATCTGGGGAGGAACAAAAAGAGTCACAGATCAAGGACCCTGCCAAATGAGCATGGAGGATCTGTGCTAGCAGGGAGCTGGTTAAATTTGCTTTGTCATGATCCTCAATACAGAAAAACATCTAGGATTACATCTACAGTGACAAAAGAGCCAAAATCTTATTCAGGCCTGCTGGGTCCCAGTAAGCAAGAAGCAAAATGCTTGAAGCCTAGGTAGAATTTTTTGTAATATCATGGCACAGACACCATAATAAAACATTCATTCCTTTCCCAAACATTAAGTAAACAGATAGCTAAAAACATATAGCTTAAAGCCCTGGCTATAGGCTCCCCGCTACCTGCCAGAACATATTGAATGTCATCTTAAAAAAATGCCATTGCACAAAAAAAATACACCAGCCTTGGTAAGGCAAAACAGCCACCTGCTGCAGATGTAGTTTAATCCAACCTACCTTTGTGTTATAGTATCTGCAGTTTGCCCTAGGAGCACTGCCTTCCCCAGCTGGTTACTTTGGGAATTAATTGTTTTTAAAACTGATATTACAGCAGCAGGGTGGCAAACCCTTATGGAAAAGAGCTGTTGCTTTTTGGAACCACATGGCTCGACATGGAGTCAGCTCTGGTGACTGCTGCCCATATTTACCCCAACAGGTTAGTTCTGATGCCTACAAAGACACCAGTGGATCTGCACTTCAGCACACCAGCTCTAGGAAGACTGGCTAACTTGGCATTAGCATAGCACAAAAACCAGGATTCATTTCAAGTCAAACCCTCATCAGCCAAGCAGCTCTTCAAGGAGCCAGCCTGGCCCTATCAGGACCTGCCTGGCCAGGCAATGCCCAGAAGCAGCAGCACTACTGATGTGACTCCAGAAGAGCTCAGCTCAGTCAGCCTCACAGCACTGGTGTTACCAAACCCTGACAGAGCTGGGCTGTTCTTCACAAGGCCAGCTCTGCTCATGATCTTTTGTTGTCTGATCACACTGACAGCTGGAACTCCACTGCATCCCTGCACCAGGACATCCTCCTCCACCCTCAGCACTATCTCCTCAGTCACAAACTGCTTCAGCTTACAGAGTGCTATGGTTTGTCAGATGGATGATTCTCAGCAAGTGCACCTTACACATGGCAGCAGGCACAGATCTTTGAGTACAGCTAGCAATGCCAGCACACCACACACAATTTTATCTGTGCCCTTTTAAGCAAGGTGCCCTTGTTTAATGTCTGTGCTTCCACAGAAGCACTAGAAGAAAACTAAAAATACCTCCCTGCTGCTTTGCAGTCTGATTTTTTTTAGAAAATAACAAAGAGTCCATGAATTGTCCACACAGAATTAGATTGGTGCAGTTTAGATTATTTCAAAACTCACTGTATAGTTACATCCTTGGCATGGAGCAATTAGACATAGCTAAAATTTTTCAAAACCCATGCTGCTTCTGCACCCACTCCAAGACTGGGTCACTCTTTGTTGTGTGAACTATCTTCAGAAAGGAAAAGCTGACATTGAAAGGCTGCAAAGCTCCTAATTGCTAGACTTCTAAAAGAAACCAGAAAGATAGATCAATTTAAATTCTTCCCCAGAAAAAAACACTGTAAAACTCTGGGGTTTATTTTATGATCTGTGCTGCCGGCAATGGAATTACTCTGGAATATGTCAGAAATATTGAGCCTTTTCCTCAGTAGGGGACAAAAGGCCCAATACTAAAAGTATCTAGCTTCATATTAATTATATGCTCTATCTAGAGTCTGTAATACTTTTTACAGACATACAGGCTTTTACTGTCTTCTCTTTATAATCTGAAAGACAATCTACATCATCCTTCTGCTCTACTACAATAATTTTCCACAAATTAACTAGAAAAACAGAGACCTTTCAAAACTTGTGTGCAGTGATGTTGAATTTCTTGAAGGAAGCAGTGACAGAGCTATTATACCAGCTTTCACCCCAAGGGAAGAAAGTCTGGTAAGAGAAATGTCCAACACAAGATAACTTTAAGGAGAAACAGTAGAAAGAGATCTTGCACAATGAAAAGGGCAGCTGCTGAATGTGTTCTGCTGCCCTAAAACTCACAAGAACATGTGTCCTCAGACTTCAGACAGATAACAGGTAACAGCAGTGCTGCTGAAGATGGACCAGACTACTAAGAGAATACAGAGAATGAGACAGTCCTTCAGACACATTCTAAACACAAAAAAAAAAAAAAACAAAAACAAAAACTTGCCAATAAAACAAAAACCCACAACAGCAAAGAAATGTCCACAGTAAGCACATGAAAGAATCATAAATTCTCCACTGGAGTAGGGCAGACTTCATGTTAAATGTACACATACCTCCCAAAAGAAATTACTATCGCCACTCATTTTCAAAAAAAACCCAAACTGATGCTGAACAGTGGAGCAGACACATGACAGCTAATAAGAACAAGTTCTCAGGGATAGAAATTACAAAGATAGAAGCAAAATCCAAAGAGCTTATTGCTGTCAAGTCTGGGTGGCAGAACAATCTTAATCACAGAACACCAAAAGAACTGGTACATGAAATTTTAAGTCTGATAGCACAGATATTAAATAAATCCATCAAATGAGGGAGTACTGCATGACTGAAGAAAGCCAAATATGGTGCCTATATTTGGAAGGAAAGAGGGAGAAAGTCATTTTGGTAGCACAGACACATCAGTCATCTACAGATAGTACACAGATCTTGACAAAAGAATAGAAAACAAAAACAGATCAAATACATTACAGAAGACTGATCATGGCATACTAGTCCAAAATATCTCTTTTCTATTTTATTCCCATTAAAAAATGTGAATGTAACTTGTTTGGATTTTAATAAATCATTTGGCAAAGTACTACATAGGCTAAACTGGAAAAAGTGGGAGAAGTCAGCAAAAGTATAAGACATAGAAGTCAGATAAACTACTTAAAAGATAAATAAGAGAAAGGGGGAATTACCAGACAGAAAGCTCATTATTGAGAAAGCTCCTTCAAAGTGATCTCTCAGGACAGAGTTGAACATCAGAAGTGAAGAAAAGCATCTCAATTAACACAGAACAAGGTTTAGCAGAGCAAGATGCAGTGCCTGTAAGAACTGTGAGTGCAGGATGACTCCAAACTATCACTGAGGTTCCATCCTGAGACCAGGAAAGTGCAGCCAAGAGAGCTGATGTTATTCTCAGAACTGTTTCAGAGAAGGGCCCTGACATTGGCCAGAGGCTTGAGATGAATCTAAAGAAGAATCTAAAAATTCTAAAGAAGACCACAGGTTTCTGCAGCAGACTTAGGTCTTCAATCTCCAGAAATCTAGGTTCTATTAAAAAAATCCCATAAACTAGAGTATTCAGATTGAATCTTGTCACCTGGTACTGATCTTTGCACTGTCTGTCAATGAGGAAGCTCAATGTTATGTCAGGTGTGTCTACAGAGGCACACTTGCAGCAACAACTCTACTGCAGGCATGCTCATAAGGTAAAAGCCATACCTTGTCATGTAAAAAACATTGATTTGTCTAAGCCAAAATGAAAAACACAAAATTGTCCTTCAAACCAGAGGTCACAAGGAATGCATGGTCATTTGTTCATACAGGAACAAATTACTTTGAACTCAAAATGACAAAGATTTGATTGCTAAAGGGTTTGGTTCTAGAGCAGCTTTTCAGCAAAAGGAACCATAGGGAATTGTTTGGCTGATGTGAGGATGAAGCCAAGCTGTTTCTGAGGAGCTTCACCTGCAGAGCACTTTATTTTGCACCTGGCACTGTTAGCAGAGACTGAACCTGGTGATAGGGTAGCACTGCCCACCAACTTCAACACCAAACCAAGCCACATCTGACCTAGCCATCCCACTCTTGCCTCTTCTTCTTCTTCCTCTTGAGTGTGTCACTTACCTGCTGATGGCAATCCCTTGGGACTGGGACTTACTAGGCATACAGATGGCTCCTGGTAGGAGCCCCAGGAAAGCCTCTAGGCTTTACTAGACATGGTGAGAAAAGATGCAGCCATGGATAAAGCAGCGAGGCTTAGCAGGCAGGCAGGATCCATGAGGACAGTCTGTGAAACTGATGTCTAACACAGCAGTGCAGGGGGAATTTAAAGCTGTTAGATCACACAATTCGTATTTGCTGCCTCCTGTATGGAGCTGGTAAAATTCATACTACAAACTCAATCACATAAAATATTAATCAAAGAATTAATATTTGAAGACATAAGGAAAAAAACTCAAGACAATTCCTATCTTGAATAACTTTCATCCTATTTAAATCATGTCTCAGGTTTACATCTACTAATAACATATTCTCCCAAAACAAGGCAAGAATGAAGTAAATATATATAAAATCAAAGCTCAAACAAGATACATATGAATACTTTACAAGACAAAAAGCATAAACATCATCTCAAGCTCAGTACAACCAGACACTAATATCTGCATGACAGAACTCAAAGTGCAAAATGTGTTGGCAGTGTTTGTGTTATGCAGACCAGCAGAAATCGATGTGCAAAACCTGGCACCCAGCCCCTGCTCCAAAGACAGACTTTAGACTCTCACAGGGATCCTTTCCTCATCTCATGAAGCTCTTTATAGAAACCAGGGAAGGATAAGACTAAAAAGAGGTTCAGAGCCATCTCTGAGCAACCACAGCATCTTCCAGTAGAACTCCTATCTTCCAAGGCAATTTCCTTTCCCACCCTGAGACACCAGAGCCCATGTCCAAATTCCTCCTGCTTCCTTCCTTCCTTCCCTCTTTCCACCTCCTGACACAGCCTGGCATGTATTTCATCTGCATTTAAATACCCTGCTGGTCACTAGGTGCTTTGGAAACAGAAGCTCCTTTTCCAATTCAGGATGCTGAGGTTTAACCTGAGCCTGCAGCAACAAGGAACTGCTCAGGGAGGTCTGTTCAAACACACAATAACCCTGGGCTGCACCATTCCTGCTTGCTCAGCAAGGATGGCACATCCGCTGCTTAATTGCACAGAGATGACAGGTAAGCTTTCAGGATTTTATTACCTTCACATATTTTCAGAGAGACTTCAAAACTTGGCAAGAACTAAATAAAGGAAGCACAGCATTTTCCTCTAAAAATGCCGACTTCTGCCAAACCTACCCTGCAATGCCATGACAGAAGGGGCTTTTGCAAGTGACAAAGCAATACTTTTTTTTTTTCCCACACATTCATTTTTAAAATAACCCTAAACATTTTGATGAGGCATCAAATAAAAAGGCAGATGGTGTGAAAATTTTCAATACTAATATTTAAGAGTTTACTACAGCTTACCAGGAGGGAGCTCACAGGCCTGACAAAAAAAAAAAAAAAAAAAAAAAAAAAAGAGTATTTCCCATCTTACCGTTCAATAAGCCAAATGATTTTGATGCCCTGAGTTTCATATCAAACTCACTTCAAAAAACTGACTATACATAGAGCAAAAGGTGTTTACTCTAGCAGAAACATCACAGGCCATTTCAAATCAAGAAAACTTCACAGAGAATGCTTTCTTTTTAATTTTGGAAAACATTCAATAAACCCAAGAAGCGTTATCTGGTACAGATGAAATCAGGATGAAATTTTAGGCCAGAAAAAAAACCATAATCAGCACCAAGAACTACTTTCAACTTTGTGTAAACCACAAACAGAAGGCTTTGAGAACAGAAATACCAGCTCAATCAGCTCCAGTGGGAGCTGCAGTCAGCAAAAATGCTAACTCCATTGTATTAGTGGGAAAAAAAAACCAAAAAGGCATATTGACTAAGATGTAAACATTGTGTTCAAAATACTGATAGTATATGGCAGCCTGGGAACCAGCAGACAGCTCTTTCTGTGTACTTGAAATCACAGTAGCATGCTGAGCACACTGCTTTGACCAAACTGCAGCACTGCAAAGCCCACACACCAGAGAAGGACCAAGGCTGCCAATGCATACTACACTAAAATTCCACTTATGAAGGGACAAGTTTCTCCCATTTGAGCAGGGTTAGGCAGTGTAACAGTAAATGTAATGATGAGCAGCCTATGCAAGTGCTTCCATTTTTGATGGCAAGGCTAAAGGTGAAGCAGCACTAGAGGAAACAGCTTAACCATGACAGCACTGTACAGAAGATGGAACCAAAAAACTCTCTATTGCTGCTGGTGATTGCACAGCAAGAAGTTCTTGCTCACCATATATCAAGTTAACCAAAACTAGCCTCCCTCCCAAATTAATGTCACATGGCTGAAAAACAGACCATGCAGTCTGACAGTGCTCCTCCAGTAAATTCTGAGCCTAGCATGAGTTCAACCACCTACAGTACAGGGCCCAAAGAATCCAAGGAGGCAGAGCTGGAATACTGCTCCATGATTTCAGGTATGCATGAGGAGGCTGCAAGTAATGGTGAGCAGCCAGAGGAAAACGAGAGGTACTGAAGTGTAAGGGCAACTGGGGAGTGGTGGATGATGGGCATCAACTTCAGTGAATAGGTAGCAAAAACACTCTAGAAAACTACACTTCATCAAGTGTAATAGGCACAAATTATTCTATCTTTAGCTGTTGTGCTTATGTCCCATCCAGTCCCAACTTGCTGTGGTGAGGGGTGCAAAGTGAGGGGAAGAAATAACATTCCTTCTGTATCCCACTCCAAATGCCTCTGCATCCAGCCTCTGCTTCTCATGCATGCAGCCTTTCCCACCTTCACTTCTCTCCATGAGGTATTTTATGTAGTTTTATATGGATGTAAGAAAAACAAGGCTGCTGGAGCACACAGGTGGGACTCTCACATCTAATAACTTCTCAAATATTACTGCAAATCCCTTGCCATTCTCTCCAGAGACATCTTACTCCACTTATTATTTCATTTCCTGTTTGTTCCATTGTAAGTTTCCTTTTATTTAATTTCATGCAGCTTGGCAGAATAACATCAAGCAATTAAAATGAAGCACATATAACACTCACAAAAATAGTGCAGAAGTCTCCAATGTTCTCTACATTGTCTGAATTAATTCACATTTCACATATACCGGCCTACGATGCCTCTTTCACTCTGCTCTTCGCTCCCATCAGCAGATATTATAGTTAAGTTATGTAATTGAATCATTATTCATCAGTAAAACATCTACTTACCCACCAGTTTTATACCTTAGATATCTCCTGGCTGAGTCTACCATGAGAGACGAGTCCCAAGGCAGGAGAATCTCAGCAGCAGGAATGTAACCATTGATCTTGGCCCACAACCATGCACTAGGTTTTTGCTCACTGTAAAAATCACTGCAGAAATTGCTCCTCGAGTTTGAGGCCTCACCACACAAAAAAACATAACCTTAAATTTGAAAACAAAACACATTCTCTGTTCTCACAGTCATGAAAACACTGACATAGATCAAATGAAATCCAGCACAATATCATCTTCCCTACTCTGGAGACACCCTGAGCAAATCTGAAAAATTAAGAACAGAGTTGTTCAGCTAATCAAGTTGATTCAGAAGCCTAAATAAGGGATGGAGGGAGGGAGGAAGGGAGGGCAGGTGGGGAGGTAGCAAGATCTTAATCAATTTTGTGTCCCTGATGAGCTGCTCAGCCACATCCAGTTAAAATTGTCAATCTAAATTCCAAACTACTGAAGTGTTCACCATCATTTACAAAGCTGTAAAAAGTCAAAACTCTTTCCAACTCCTCTTCCACCACTCAATAATAGTAAAGCACTATCAATATAAAAGCATAGCATCTTGGCAATAGAGAATACAGAAAAATCATGTGAAATGTAACTCAGTTCAAAAGTTTCAAACCTCTGTTTATATGCTGCACTCCTCTAAGTACCTGTCTTGCTTTTCCATTAGAAGCTGCTAAATGGTTTCTAGTTTACTGCAAAATCAGACCAGGGTATATGTCATACCTTCTATCACATCTTTGCAGCCCTGTGCTGGTGAGCCAAAAACTTCAGCACAGTAGCCCAGGAGGAAATTTCCACTGCAAGTCTAATTTGCTCAGCAATCATGTAATATAGAACAATTGCTCTGAACACTGTGTTTCAAACTATCATGCACTTATTCACTCAGCCCTTGCAAAAGCACAGTTAAAACACTCATGAGAGGTTTAATTTCTGAAGCCACTAACAAACAGGATCATCCGTAACTTCAGATCCCGAGGGGGCACCACATGCACTGCACTATTTCAGGCCAATTAGCATGTTGTTTGGGAATTAGCTCTTAAAACAACCAGTGCATTACATCATGAAAATAACCATTTCCCAATTGTTCTAATGAACACAGAAGAGGAAACTGGAACAAATCCTCTGCTGGTATAGATCCATCTACTTCGGCCGAGCTCTGTTACAAATCATTTCAGCTCTATTACTTAGAAAATATGCAAGTAAAATAGCAATCCATTTGAAATGGAAAAATCCCAGGCACTTTCTGTGAATCACCACATGACTATTAAGATAATAAAATTAATCACAGGTTTTCTATCTCAGCCTTGGTGGTTTTCATGGTTTCCACTGTTTCAGCAGTGAGACTATACTTACTCTCTGTAAGCAAATAGTAAAACACTGTCTAGAAGTTAAAGCATTTTCCTGAGTCTTTCCATTATCACAGTTATGCCCAGACTATGAAACTCCTACGCTTTGTACCTGTTGGTTATGTCTTTTCCCTAATTTCAGGATAACACATAATGCATCTTTATGATCTCAGAGAGGAAAATTCAGCCACTCATCTTCAGCCAAGCAATCAAGGAACACAATGAACATCATAAGTTTCACTTTTTAAAGCTATTGTTCCTTAAAATGGGATAACACTTGTTTCAAATTTATTTACAAGTTGTTTATCCAACTCATGCAGCTCAATAAAATGAGAGGTTCATTACTCTGCCCTCCCTCAGCCACATGCTAGGTACTTCATTTTCAGCTGAAACCACAGGTTCATCTCTGCCTACTTTCCTAATACATTTCAAACCAAATAACCATCAACCTCTACATATGGTCTCAAGCATACTTTTGACTTTGTTTTTGTTTGCCTCTGCTTCAACACCTCCTCAGACTAATTCTCTCATACCAAACACTGATTAGCATCCAGTCTTGTTTTATTTACTACCTCCTCCTGGGTTTCACCCACTTACACCTCCCTTATGGTTCTTCCAACCTGAAGCTGTCTGGTGCCAAGCACACAGTGTTTGTTTTCCCTCTGCTACAAATTCATGCTAAAAGCATCAGTATGACTCAACTCCAAACAAGTATTAGAACAGTGCTTGCATTAATTGTTGGTTATTTCTGGGAGCCCTGGAGAGTCTTCACATAAAGAAATGGTCTCTTGAAACCATTTTAAACTTGATCCCCCATTACATGGCAACCAGAGGCCAAAATAAACAGAAAGAAGTAAGAGGGCACACATCCGAAATGCACAATAAGAAAAAACACAGAGAAAATAAACAAAGTGTCATTCTACTCTGTTTTAACAGAAAATGCACACAGTGAAAATATCATAAATGGAGAAGACATTGTTCTAAGGAAAAACAAAACCACTGAACTCCAAATTAATTGTCATAAAACACCATGTTTCTATAGACGACTGTTAAGATTAACAAGGGAAAGTAATTTATATCAAACGTGAAAAATTCCTCATTATGTCTTTACTCAACAGACCCAAGGAAAACCTTCCGTCTGGCTTGGATATTCAATAATCACTCACCACACTATGTCTCACACTGACAAACTTTGCTTTTATGCAAATTTTTGACACTGTTCTTTATTTTATTTCAGCCTATTAGTCAGGAATATACCACTTTTCTCCAAATAAACAGAATAGCCCTCTACGACTTTTTCTAGACAAAAACCCAGAAGAGCTCAGCATCAGTGTAGTCACAGATGAAGAATAAACAAAAGTCATTTCAAAGTAGCTAAAATGAAGAAAAAATATTTTTTAAAAAAATTTTCACAATAGCTTATAAAGAACTATACACAGACACTTCTTTAACCAAGATTATTAAAATCCAAACCCCACACTGTTTTTGCTTGGTGTCATATGAAATGTGGGCATTCCCTTCTTTCTGATGCAAATGCCAATGACCATTACCAATAGTAAACAAGTGAAAGACAAAAACAGTCCATAGACTGGAGGGAAGAATAGGAAAAAGGGAAGAGAAAGTCTTTCAGTCATGTGACAATGACTCTCTCATGATTTCACAGGCCTCTTGCTCTTCTCTTGCCCTCACTCCTTTAAGCACACACTACCCAACAGCAATGCTCAGCACAGGCAGCAAAACTGAGATGAGCCTGGACATGCCTGCAAACAGAAGAAGGGCAGGATGCAGGTGCACTACTCAACTTTGAGCTCCTAAATTATTGACCTGCACTTCCAGTCATGACCTGGACTTTCCTCAATGGACAGAAACACCATCTTCACTGGATGGAGAGGGGATCCTCTTTGGGATATTGCCAGGATGTTGCTCTCTACTCCATCTCTTAGCTCTGCACTGAGCACAACTGGGGGGAAGTATCTCTCTCAATGAAAAACAGAGAAACAAAGGCAGCTGTAATATCTATGACACTCACTGAGACTTTTTTACTCAAGGACCACAGCTGCATGCTATCAAAACTAACAGTCTACCCCAGGAGAAACCAGTACTCTTCATGGCATCCTCAAAACCACATAACTCACTCTTGAGAGATGTGTCAGTGACCACAGAGTCCACTGCCTTTAGAAATTAACAAAATATTTCCTCCCCCTTCCTGAGCTTCAGCCATTTCACACATAAACACAGTCTCAGAAGAACTCTTGTCAAATTGCAACAGCTACAAAAGAAGAAAAAGGTGATTTGTCTCTGAGGAACATGTTCTGCTGTGCACTGAAGCCTAAAAGGGTAGCAGCTAGTGAGTCAGAGGCTTTAAAACCTCATTGTTGCCTTTACTTCTTATTTCCACTCCTACTGACCAGAGACTGCTAGGAAATTGTATTATTGTTTAAAGACACAAACATAATAGTCAAAATAATTCAGAATCCAATCAATACCTTAAATTGTGACCACAAATAACAATTCCAATCACAGTTCCACACCTGTTGAATTAGCTTAAAGATCATCTAGCCCTAATATTGGTATTTCTTCTCCTACCACATTACTAACTCCTTTAACTTATAAAGAATGGCCTGACCTGAACTTCCAACTAGTGAAAACAAGAACACGAATCCGTCCTAAAACTCCAAGACCATTAAGTAGTTATCTACACCTAAACAGAAAAGGTAAGAGCTAAAGTTGCCACCTGGCTCCTATAAGCACCTGGCAGACCCCCATTCTCTGCTGTGAGGCACATAAGAACCACTAAAATCTGGCAACACTGAGTTACCTTGTGCCATGGTTTCTAGCCAAGCTTTGAAAGGCAATAAATAAGATTATCCCATGAGTGGGGCTATGCACAACACCAGAACAACACAAAAACTATGTATATATACATACGTATGTATATGGTCCACACAAAGGTGGCCATCAAGAGACCATTGGTTCTGCAAGCAAGACTCCTTTTGCAGTTGAGAGCTGCTATCTCCAAATTCTTGCAAAATCCACATCAAAGGGAACAGGAAGAGGAGACTCTATATTCTCACTCCTTTAAGAGAAAGGGGTGAGCTACAGAGAGCCTTAATTCCCCCCACAGTTTGCACCTGCACACACGCTGATCCAGCCCAGCCACCCTGGAGTCACGTCTAGCACTTACTCAGGGTTATCTTGCACAGGTGTGGCATTAGCAAGGATTGTTGTTCTCCAGCAGCTGTCAGACCTTGTGTTAAGGCGACTATTTCAAGAGTTAAGAAAACTTTCCTGGCAAATGAGAGCGAATTCAACAACAACTAAAAGCTTATGACAAAGTTGGTATGTTCATAGGCTGCTTATCATGACAGAGGAGAATTTTACCTCTAGTCCGTGCTCTACCTGAATTGAAGCAGAAATACTGACTAATCTTTTTGTTTGGCTGTCTTGATCCCCACTAGCAACATTTTCTTGCAGGAGAGAGGTGAAGCAGGGCATCCCACAATGTCAAAGTTACTCAGACCTGTGACTATGGGGTCATGTGAAGCCTCACTCTCCTATTAGAGCTGCATAGTTACAGCAACATTGGGTTAGAGAAGGTCTGGTCCTCTAAGAGAGAGGTTACAAATACTCGCTGAAATAGTTTAAATTATTTTTCCCCTTGCTTTTAGCTTAAGGAACTTTATGATTTTCACACTGGAAGGAAATGAGCCACCCCAAAAGAGATCATCTGATAGCATCCTATTCTTCCACTACCTCCTTCTGCCCCTAGAATGTAATGTAGATCCTAGTGAATATTTCATATCTTAATTACCAAGAATAATTATCAATTAAAAAATTCATTAAAGTGATATTGCTTCCATGTAGCTCTACAATGAAATTTAAATCGCTTTTCATCTCTTCACCGTAAACTGTAGGAATGAAAATCAATTTATCAGACTTCTCCAAAAGGGACCTATCCTGCTATGCCAGAGCACTGCAGGGCCGAGCCCATGCCAGGAGGATGGGTCACTCAGTTACGGCTCAGCACGACCCGGCTCGGCTCGGCACGCTTCTGGCTCGGCACAGCCCGGCTCGGCTCGGCACAGCCCGGCTCGGCTCGGCTCGGCTCGGCTCGGCACACTTCTGGCTCGGCTCGGCTCGGCTCGGCTCGGCTCGGCTCGGCTCGGCTCGGCTCGGCTCGGCTCGGCTCGGCTCGGCTCGGCTCGGCACGGCACGGCCCGGCTCGCTGCCCGGAGCGGGGCCGGGGCTGAGGCCGAGCCGGGCCCGGAGCGGCGGGGCGGGCCTGCCCTCTGCGGGGGCCCGGAGGTACTGCCGGCCTCCCGCCGCGCTCGGCCCCGGTACCGGGCGCTGCCGCGGGCACAGCCGCCACCTGCGGCCGCCTTCTTCCCCAGGCGGGGGCGGGATCGCCGCGGGACCGCCTGCAGCCCCCGGCCCGCAGTGCAGCGGCCCCGGCCCGGCGGCGGCGGCGGAGAGCGGGGGAAGCGCCCCGTGCGCTGCTGCCGGGCCGCCTCCGCCGCGGCCGGCGCTCCTCAGCCCGCGCTCGCTGCCACCTGCCCCGCCGTGCAGGGAACGGGCTGCGCTCGGGAAGGGTGGGCGGCAGCCGCAGTGCCTCTTGGCCACAAAGCTGAGCGAGGTCCCACTCATTGTCCCTTAGCTCCATCCCTCCCTCCACCTATTCATGTCAGTGTTCATTGCACAACACCACAGCTACCGAATTATTTCCTTGGTTTTAAAAAGAGCCCTCAGACAAGCCCTCTGAAGTCTTATTAAGCTATCCCACCCTTGGGGATGTTAATTTGATCCCCGATACTGAAATAGTACAAGGAGTAGCTGTACCGCTTTCTCCTTGAGAGTTTGCTGTGGCATTATCAGGAAAACCCAATATGTGGCTAAGACAAGTATATGGATAGAAAAGTTTGTTTACGCTTAGGCTTGGTGTGATGGAGTGGATGCTCATTGAAAGAAGCATTTCAAGGACCTGGAGGGCTCCTGTTATTGAATCCTCATTGCTGCGACTCAGTGTGTGGCAAGGGCTGTAAATCCTCTGAGAGCTGTTTTCATTTTTCGATGCTCTTAACACACAGCAACAGTGGCAAGAAATGTCTCCGTCTTTTCTGATGCAGCTGGACTGACTTCTATTAGCCAAGCCTTGTGGTCCCTAGGTAAAGTTACTACCTACCAATTTACTAGGAAGAGCAGTTTTAGTGTAGAAAAATACCAAACAGTTGATCTGCTGTGTAATGGAGGCATTGGAGGGTATTTTTTTTTAAGCATATCAACTGAGAGGAGCAGTTGCACTAGTAGTTGGGGTTTTCAACTGTAGATTGGCTTCAAGGTCTCCATCTTCAAAGATGAGATGAGGAGATTAGCAGATGAATCAGGTTAATTGCTCAGTCATCATTAGGTCTGGTTTTTCCTCCTTCCTAAGCATGCTATGATCAATGAATGACTATTCGTTTCTCAAACCCAGTGTTATTCCTGGGAAAGGAAGACAAGATCCAACACAACGTGGTAATTTGAATTGTGGACTCTCCCCGGTAGTCACACTGTCTGTCCAGACAGGACACTGCTGGACTGATTGACAGCACGGCAATCAACAACCTCAGAAAGACAAATCTTCATACTCTGGTACAACGTATGCAGAGACTGAACTGACGGAAACAGGAGAAAGTCACAAGCAGAGCAAACCATCGGTGAAATGTAAGGACTACAAAAGGACATGAAATATTTTGGTTTCTTCATTGTTGAGGAATAGATTCAGTGCAGGTAGCTCGGTTTGCAAGCTGCGAGAGCCCCAGGCAAGGGGCCGTGAAGTGCCACCCCTTTGTGTAACAAGGGCCGGGAGACCTGTGGCACCGGCAGGGGAGCGGATCCGCAGAGACACGGCAGGAGCCGGCCATCCCCTCCCTGACGCGCTAAGACTCGCACGGGATAAAAGCACAGCCTTTCCTTCCTTCGTGGTCCCTCCTGGAGGCACCAACTCGAGCTGTTGCTTGTTCTTTAGTTATTGCACTCAGAGTAAATTATTTTAAGGATCGGGACATCTGGGACTGCTATAGGAAACCTGGGGATGAGTGGTAAGGAGGTAAGGAAACCTGGTGTGACTGTGTTGAGTGTGGGTGTGTAGTTGTAGTTTGGTCCCAGCTGAGGTGGTGCTTGTGTGACTGCCAGGGCACCACATGGATGGTCAGACAGGAGAGTTTCCTTAACATTAACTTACCCTGAGGAGACTTGACAAAGATGATGATGATGATGATGTGTCTTGAGACTTGTCATTTCTGCAAGTATAAAAGCCTTGGTATTGAAATACTGAAAAGCTACCAATTCTCTCACTCCCTACAAGATTAGTCTTGCCATGAAGTTTGCCACACAACTGCCACTTAAGTGAAACAGAAGCAAAACCAGCTTTCAACAGTGAAATGAATGCGTACACAGCATGACTAGGCATTAAACTTGTGAGAGGTCAGAACAATTAAGTACTGCCAATTAACAAAATGAGATCAAAGTGCTTTTCAACTTTTGAAAAGGTGGAGTAATGCTTATCTTGTTTGATCCCAGCTGTACTCCCATGTGGGTTTCATACATAAATCCCTGTATTTCTAAAAAGCATGGCATAACTTTCAAAGCATTCACACCACTGATCTCCATATTATACTTAGAGGATACACAGCAGTCACACCGTTGCCACTGCTGTTTGCCTAAGACCTAGTGGAGAAAGTAACCTTCAAAAGAAAGCCCCCCCAAGACTATAAAAAATAAACAGCCAAATCAACTATGGGATGGGTGAATATAGAAATCATAGTATCATCGGAGAATCATAGCATGATTGTCTGGCATAGCTGGGATTTCTGGCATTGCAGAATAGCACAGGGCAACTCAAATATATGTGACTGAAGTGCTGTTACCTCCCTGCATGTCTCCTGTTGTTCCTGGCTTTTTTCTTTTCCATTCTGAAGCATTGAAGTTACCATGGAAACAAGCAGTGGCACTTATGTATATTCGTGAGCCTTACCCATACATGGCATGTGAAGTGAGGCTCAGTTAATGGTGTGACCTGCATCTGGTGGAAAGACATCCTGGGATGGGATATGGGCCCTGGGGGAATGACACTGCTGAGCACCACCCTGGAGAGGGGGCTCTAGGAACAGGGCCAAAAGCTTCCCAGGGGAAAGAAACTTTGAAATTCTTTCTGCTATTGCTGAGTGGTGGGCAGTCAGCAGCTTTCTCAAAGCTAGAGGAGCTGGTAGGAGATAGCACTCCCAGGACAAGGATTTTGGACACAGCACAGTAAATTTTTTTTCTCCATACAGTGGGGACAAGTGGGAGTGTGACCTCCAGCATCACATGCAATTTCTTTTAGGCAAATATGCAATAGAAATAATTTTGGGTATCATGGCATGAGGACATAAGGTCTATTTAATTTAAGCTTGCCTTAATTTGCTGACTTCTCTTGTCAAGAGGATGTATTTCAGAAACAAAATAATGAGAGGATGAATCTGCAGACACGTGTAATGTTGGAAATCAAAAACTTGAGTGGATGGCAGTAGTTGGCAGACCGAAGTGCTCTGTCTCTTAAAGCTTTAGAAAGATCCCACAACCTTCTTTTATTCAGGTGGACTTGGATAAACTGCATCAGCTTCTCAACTCATAAAAAGTCCAGTGATGAGAACTGGAACAGCAGAAACTGAAACCCAGAACTTCTTCAGCTTAGATGCTATGGAATTAGGGGGACAATTCCATCTACTTAGCCCAAAACTTTTAAAAATGATGAATTGGGTTTGTTCGCCCTAATTTTTGATTGGCCAGTCTAAGACCTTATGAAAACATGAAAAATTGCTGTTCAGAAAACACAGCTCACCCTCTGCAACCTGATAATTATAAAAAATATCCCCAGCTGGACACCTCTGGGTATTCAGGCATTCTAGTAAGTAGCATTATAGTAATGCAACCAAGCACTAGTATTTATTTATAGTACTAATTTTTTAAAATTAATTCTGCTTTGTGTTAGTTAGTGTGTATTTTTATAACCAGTAAAGGCACTTGTATGTAAATAATCTGTATAGGAAATTGTGTTCTCTTCTCATGCGTCCTTTTCTCTCTGTAATTTCATTCTTTCTCCATTACTCAGAGGACAAGTAGGGATGAAAAGAATAAATCAGAATTATCATTCTTTCAAAATAATAGGCTGAAAAAGCATTGTCTCTCAGTGATTTCCATAAACAGACAGAAGTTTGTGGTGTAAGAAATTGGAAAGGAACCATAATAACCTTCCATTATACGAGTCTTGGTATTTTTAGCTAGAATGAGAGGACAAATGGGGAATTCAAGAGAGAGCTCAAGGCACGAGCATTTGTTCTGCAACTCACATACGACAGAACTAAGGGAGAGAAATATTCTGCTAGTAAGAGCAACAGAAGCTTCTACTACAAGAGCACATCTCCCTCCAAAATCATGTCTGCAGCTAGGCCAGTGGCTACATGGGACGACTGGTAATACAAAGCTGGGCAGTTGTTTCAGAGAATTCCTGTTCTAGTACATGGTGCAGAGTAGATGGCTTCTGGCACTCATCGGCCAATTTCAGAGCCCCAAGCCAGACACTTAGAAAATTCTAACATGATTCAGCCCCAAAACATGGGCATTACTGTTTAAGCTGTAGCAGCATTTGAAGGCTTGAACTGGTTCAGCATAGACACAGTCCAAAATAAATAGGGTAGTTGTTGCTTCACCAAACATCTTCAGCCATGCCACATTCTTGCTGGAAGAGGGAATGCTGCTTCCTATTTGAGTTCAGATCTGGATGTTTTAAGTACTAATGAGACTAAGGAATAAGTATCAGCAGTAAACACTTCTCTTTCCTTCATTTTTAGTCAGCTACTATTTATATCCAGATGAAGAGAATAACCTGTAAGTTTCTGCTGATTTAGTGGACTCTTAACTTGCTCTCAAAATCAAGTGCCTTCTGGACCAAGAAGGGGGTGGGGATGATTTCTGGATCATCACCCCCCCACCATCTAAAAAATACTCTTAATAACCCAGTTTATTGAATATGCACTGCCTCAAAAGTTTCTCTGTTTATTTTGAAGATACTAGGTATGCATTCTAGCTCTAGGATAGCTATCCATACAAAAAAAAAAAAAAAAAATCTCATATAAGCAGCTAATTTTAGTAAAAGTGGTTATGTGACAAAAAATGTTATTAGCAACTGCTGTAGACAGCATACTAGATATGACATTGTCCCCATCTGAAGGACTGTGGCTGCCAAAAGCAGCTAAAAAGAGATGTGCTTTCCATGACTTTTAAATAGGTATTGAGTACGAGTTAAGTTTCCCTGTCCTCCAGCTGTGCCAGACAAATATGAAAATGTTTGTACTTCCTTGGCTAGAGAGAGACATCCAGAATCACAGTTAATTTCACAGTTAATCCTAAAAGCACCTCAGAATTTTTCACTCTTGTCCCTCTGGCCTTGTAACTTATCTTTGCCAGTGCCTGGCACAGGATGCTTAAGGAAGAGTTTCCACAGCTGAGAATTTGTTCATCAGCATTGCCCAGATGCATGGCCAGAGATGATGTGAAAATGGCTGTACTCAGCCTGACCAGAAGTGCAACTCTTGAAATGCACCAGTAATGACACAGACATACAAGTGCACTGGTGGGGAAGCACAGACACAGCACCTGTCAGCCTTAAGCACTCAGCACTTCACTAATCAGATCTGTTACCTGTACATACAAATAATCTACAACCATTTTGCATCTTCAGTAAGGAATGGTACAGTTTGGCAATGCAGTTTGCAAAGCATGTTCTTTCTTCTAGTATGCCATGTTCCTTGTGCAGGAGGGGCAATGTGCAACTTCCAGATTCATCCTTGTGATTATGAAGATTACAGCATGTGTATCAGGAAGTGGTGGACTGCTGCCAGGAAGTAAGAACACAAAAAGTCTGTATTTGCATGAGAGAAGGGAATTTTAACAATTAAACATCTCTAAGTTTAACATGAAAACGACGGAGGATGTCTAACTCACTAGGAGCTTAGGAGACAAGATTATTCCCCCTGCCCAAAACATCCAGCTGAACATGTTTTTTAGCTATGAACTCTGGCATGACTGTAACAGTTTTCAAATTGGAAGGGGGAACTGCTCATCTGTCCTTTACTCCAAGACCATGAGGTATTGTGAATAAATCTGTGGGAATGATTGGATGCCATGATGATGGCATCCAAATGACTGGATGCTACACAAAGCCACAAAGGCAGAAGAGAGTTTACTCCAAAATTTGAGGTAGATGGTGCCTGATGAGGCATAACAATTATAACAGAGATTATTCTCTTTAATAAGCAGGTCACTACAGCCTTTTTTTTTGTCAAAAATGTTAACACAAGCTTTATTTTAACATACAAATCAGATTGTATACAAGGCAAAACATTCCCTAGTGATAGGCAGAGTGGGTCTCCACACACCAACTGTAT
Source organism: Erithacus rubecula (assembly GCF_903797595.1). Classification (NCBI taxonomy): domain Eukaryota; kingdom Metazoa; phylum Chordata; class Aves; order Passeriformes; family Muscicapidae; genus Erithacus; species Erithacus rubecula. The sequence goes on along the minus strand of NC_136686.1, from coordinate 28,163,232 downwards.
GCTGTGCTACCACTCACACTACAGCAATCCTGAGATATGGACAAAAGCCCTAAACATCTTTTAATCCACTTGGGAATTAAAACATTATACACTTCAGAGTCAGGAAAACAAATTACCTATAAACAAAATATCCAAGATAATGGTCTAATTCCCTGCTGTCATCCAGGTTCACCAGCAAGAGCACTTGAACAATTCAAGAGATGGAAACATGCAAGGTTGCTCCATTAACACTGGAAAGCATACATAGAAGGATGCCAAGATATTTTTGCTACCTTCAACTACTACTGTATTCATGAACTGTGTGGTCTATGTGTCAAGCTTACATATCCTATGAACTTACCAAAGAGTTCTCTACACTGTGTTAAGTTAGTAAAAAAAAACTCCAACGTTCTTTGCTTCCTTTCAATATAAAGTTATATGTGATATAGAAATATTTTTAAAAGCTTATAAAAGCAGTAGAACTACAGACCTTTAAAGCCATTTCTCTAATATTAAAGGCTAATTGAACACCCTCATTTTGCTACAAGACTGTGTTTTTCATTAAATTACATCAAAAAAAGGAAGTATCTTTTTAAAAAGAAGTCATAGGTAAGGAAAAGTTAGAGACGTGTTTGGAGTTTTCTTTAGTTTTGCAACATATAAAAATAAGTTACACTATATATTATGGCTTTCATTTATTTATCTACTTATTTAGTAGCAGTGTCATCATGGATTTAAACACTAGATGTAAATAATTAACCTGCCATGTTCTTCAGACTTTCCTTGAGTTTTGAAATTGTGTACAGAAAAAAACTAATATCAGAGGGAAAATTAGGAATCTTCCAGAAAACCTTAAATAGCAAGAAGCACCTGTAGAAAAAGGTTTTCAGAGAATTTTTAACTCAATTTATAATTTTTATTTGATTTTTAAAGTAATTTAAAATTGAAGTTTAAAATTTAAATTTTATCTTCTTGGCTAAGTAAAGGCCAAGCCAAATATCCCATGCACTTCAATAGTCAGGACTTCCTACTGAGCTTCATTTCAAAAATGTTTACATACCAGTATGATACTGTTATGTTACTTAAGTAATGATGGCTCTTTAATGGTTGTTAATAATACAAGGTAATAGATTTGGTATGCAGCTATCTGAAAAAGGCCACAATAGTGCTAAACCAACATGACTCAAAACTGCAACACAAGTGCTCAATATTTAGTGTTGTTCACTACCAATGCAAGGAGAGGTTGGGTGCTTGAGTCAGACAAAGACTTCAATTACACAGTGATGTATTATTAATGGCTATATTGTTAATATACTTACATTTTGAGGGCTAAAGTCACATTCAAATTGGACAAGCTATGACAACATTGAAATACATGTAAATAAAGAGAATTCTAGATTCATAGCCAAAGTAGTAACAAAAAAAATCTTATTGTGTAGCATTTGCAAGAAGAACTTACAAATTCAATAAGAAAGATTGTGGCACCAAATTTGGGAATATATTCAAGCTCTAGTTTTACTCAGGACAGAAGAGTTGCCAGCTGAATAAACCTAACTGACAACTATACTTTCCAGCTCTTTGTAAATAAGGCTCCATGTTGTGCAAAAGAGGAGCTTTTGTTCCCCTTTTTCTTTAAGGAAAGTATCTGAAAGGCAAGCTGTAGTGATTGTTTCTGCCAGCAGTAGAATAAAGCAGCAGATAGAAAAGTAGGTGTATGTATAAAAAAGTTTTTACAGTAAAAGCATCTGTCCTGGTTCATTTTTGTTTATGAAAAGGCACTTTACATATTGCTAAAACTCCAATAACTTACTTGTCCTTTGAGTTTTTCTGTTAGAAGGCTGCAATGCAAGGTAGTCAGCATGAGGATGCAAATGTTCTTTATACAGGCCTATCTCCCACAAATTTTATAATTACACATAGTATCTTACACTAGTTATTCAGAAGAATAGATTCATGTTCAAAATAGTAACAGGTCTTCAAACAATACTTCAGTGATGACAGATGATCTGTCAGAGACAATACACCACCTGTAGCGAGTTCACACTAATAAAATTGGCAATGTAAATCTTTCAGAAGTGAGTCCTCAGTCTTTTGTTTTCCTCTCGGAGTCTCTCAATTTCAGCTACTAAGCTTTCATTTACAGAGTATCTTTCAAGTAAAGCGTGCATTTCATTCTACAGAAAAGAAAAAAGTCCCAATCAGTAGTAATAAAGTTAATAATTCCAGTTTTATCCTATTGGCTTTCATATTTCTTTTTAAAATGAAATAACATAGATAATTCTGTTTTTAAAAACTTTTGATAAGAAAAGTAAGATTTTTCCTTTTATGCTGACATACAGTATTTTGATCATTAATACATTAGTGAATATTTTATCAAAGGATATTTTGGAGCTCTTCAGGATGAGAATCTACTTTTGCAGATTCCATTAAAATGCTCAGAACCCAGACAAGGTCTTTTTAATGCAGATCAAAAGAACAAAGATTCATAAAAAGGTAAAGCTAAAGAAAAGAGAATAGCTCAGTATACATGCAGTACCTACAAGTGCAGCTTTCTATTTTAATTCCATCTATCTTCTCCTTACCCCAGACTTTGGCCCTTTCCAAAGGACAGCTGAATTTGTTTATAACTCTTGAAATATGGAATTAATACCTACTCAAACCCTATGTTCCCTTTATTAAGCAAAGAAAAAAAGCAATTTAACAAATTCCCATTCATACTTTCCCCCTCCTTCACATGAAATTTTCCTTTTCTTGGTCTTAATAAACAAAATACATTTTCAATTTTGAGAGAAGATGGCATGCCTTGGTATTACCAAAACTGCATTGGTAAAAAACTGAATACATTTCCCATCATGGTCCTCATACATACCAGCTGCATATGGAATTGCTTGATCATCTCCACTTGCAAATTCACAATATCTCGATGGCATGATTCTCTGGGGGAAGAATTACAAAAGGAGGATGCTTAGAATCAATTTAGGAAGCAGTCTCTCTCATACCCTCAGCACCCAAAACTCCACAAATCCTCACCTTCCCTCTCATCAGAAGTCTAGAAACCCTTACAACATGAAACATAATTCTCTTATTTTAGAATATTTTTTATTTTAGAATACTTTTGTTAGTGACTCAAAGTTTTGACATTGAATTTCATAAGTACCATTTTTTTCAGCACGTAAGAAGACAAAGGACTTTTCAGTTTAAATATATACAATATATATTCTCTCATTTTTACCATTCAAAGCTAATTTTCAATCCCTTGATCACAAGCACTGCAGAGGAAGACCTTTACCTGTACTTGAAGATACACCTTTTCAGTACATGACTTTCAACAAGTGCCCAAAACACCAACTGTGGTAAGTGATATATTATTCTCAAACCCATGGAATAATCCAGACTAATCTACCTAAAAAGCAGTGGCAGTGCTGTCTGCAAAGTGGACATGAATTTGTTAATTCATGGACAACCATTCCACACTATAAAAACCATGCTTCAAAATAGCTTCTGATCATGACATTAATACACCAGCTCCAGGAGATGAGGAAGAACAAGAACAGCTCACAGAAAAGCAGGCAAGCTTCCTGAACAGTGCAGCACAGTGCATTTGTCTGGGACTGAGTATTGTGCTATGGGTACCACTGGCCTGACAAAGTAAGGTATTCCTTAAGTGGACACACAAAGCTCTCACTTCATTTTCCTTTCCATACACATATAGCAAATCCAAAGGGAATGTTCATTTTCTCTTTCCACAGATTACTGTGCTACAGAACTCTTACTGGAAGCAATCTTCAAGTGTATAAAGTGTAGATGCCAGCTAGCATTTTATAAATCCAAAGATGCAGGCTATCTCCCAAAGACAGGGAGATCAAGAAACAAACATCTTTTTGGAACCAAATTAATTATATATTATTCCTGATCCTTTCCTGAAGGTCCATGGTTTTTCTCCCCGTTACTTGAAGATGAATGAACATCAGGAAAGGAAGATAAAAATCCTTTCCTCAGATTCCAGCAGGTGAAAGGTTATTACATCAATGGGAAGCTTACAATAGTTCCCTTCCCTCTTACTGACCCCACTACTTACAATCTTTTATGATCAGTTTAAATGTATCTCCAACTTACAACTGGGAGAAGAGCCAGCAGAGCCTTCCAGCCACTCTAGAAAGTATAGGCCAGAGGAGAAACACAATATTTAAGGCTCCAGATCTCAGGTACTTGAAGTAAAAGACTGGCAAGCATAACTTCTAACTCTAGGATGCCTGAACGCAGACTTTAAAGGAAACACATCTGCAATACATAGTCTGCATTTTAACTTACAGCAATTACAGGTTTTCAGATGTGTGTTTACTGCCGAAAAATTACAGGGCAGTTTTATCATATTGTATTTATGTAGAGACATTAAATAACAGTCAGTGTATTTTTTCTGTTGGCAGACACAGAACAACAATCCTACACAGACCTACTAAGCTAGTTTTGCTCTGCTTTTTGTCATCAAGACAGGAGCATTTCCCCATCCAGTAATTCTTCTCCATCATTTCCATTCAACCTACTTCATCTTAAACACAGTTTGGGAAGTGAACTACTAAATAAGTTTCTCTTAACTTCTTCACCTCCTTCAAACTCCATTCTAAAGAGAACTGTGCTAATTTGACTTCTTTCAAGACAACTGGAATGTTGGTTAGATACCCACAAAGTAAGCTGACACCGACCATCACTTACAGCACAAACATTGTTTCAATGCAGCAGAAACACACACACTCTTGTTTTACCTTACACATGCCAAGGTAACAACAGTCAAAGCCAACACAAGTCAACTGGCTATGTCAAACTCTCCTCACTGTCAACTTGAAATTTCTCTTGCTGAGATAGGGAGATGAGCAAACAGGGAAAGAAATAGGTGCAAGGCTTCAGGAAAGAGCAGAGACCTCGCTACGCAGACTAACTATATTTATCATCTGAGAAATATTCACTCATTCTGGAAACGTCAGCGAAGTCATATACCAACAGCCCTCAGAGGCATCAGTCTAATTAGTCATCAGAGCTACTAAAAGCTAAGTTTCATACCTAGATTTTCAAAAATAGGGCTATAAATAGTGTAATTCTCTAATCCAAACAGAAAGTTGCTTGAGCAGATGCTGCAACACCTAATTAAGAAATGTATCACTGAAAACAATGACACTCTACAGGAATACCAGTACCTGAAGTCATCCATTGTTTCTTGTATCATATTTTGAATGAAGTTTATTTGAATTGCTGTCAGAGGTGCATTTGGTCTGCTACTCCCAATGGTTTCTACTATTTTTTCTGACAATGAGCTTGCAACTCCAGCAGTGACAGGTGATGTTATCTTTGAACCTTTACAATTGAAAATAAAACACTGAGAACCCTCAAGACAAATAGAACCCCCTCATATACTGCATTACACTGATAGATTTTTTAAAATATTTATTTATTTAATTAATTTTACTTCAAAGACTGCTTGGTATTAAAAAAAAAAATCACATTTAGAAGGAGTCTTTTCAGAGACAACTAAAGACATTCTGGGAAGGCTGGCTCAATCTGAAGAATTGAGATCAGATGTTCTTTTTAAATGCTAAGTCCATTTAATCAGATTTCACACCAGTTTACAACCAATCACACCTAGAACTGAGTCAAAATTATCAACTTACTTTTTGAGGTAGTACCATTTACCGGTAGATCATATGCAGGATGGGTCTGAATATTCTTCCTAAGTTTCTCATTTGCATCAGGAGTAGATGATGGTGGAGAACTTAAAGTTACAGGTTCTATGCTTGATAAGCTTGATTTCAAAACCTGACAACAAATATTTTTTTTATTTGAAAGATGAAGTCTACTTGCTACAATTGTCTAATTGCACTTGAAGACTAAGTTTTCCAAAATGCACTTTCAAACATTGTTGCTTTTAGCAATCTGTTCAGAAATACATGCTTTTCATTTCCTAGCAAGGTAGCTGAAAAACTGATTGCTAGAACATTCCAAATTGCCTAAAGTGGGCACACAGAAGCAAGTGCAAAAGGTGGGGGCCTCTAATTTTCACATCACAAATGTTGTGACTAAGTTGTATCACTCCTAACAAACTCAGACTTCTCAAGAGCAATACAAAAGTAGATAAACTCTGTGCAGAGACCTATCAAAGACATCTCAAGAAAAAGAGATATATCAAGAAAAAGAAGGAGACAGAGAACAGGGAAAGAAAAAGGTGGAATTGACCTAACAAACAACAATCAATCATACTGGTGCAACCATCTAGTGATCCTTCTTGATTTTCTAGAAAAATCAAAATACTCCTTAGGCTACCTGTTTTGTTTCATGAGAACTTATGCAATCTGATCTTATTCAAGACAAACATACATTTATCTGTCATTTCATTATCTTCCATTCCACCTAAATCATGTAAGGTTTTACAGATTTGTGTTAATAGTGTGTGAACAGAGTTGAAAATAAAATCAGATGGGGCACTACTCAGGATTTCTTTCTTCAAGCAGTAGTATTCTGTCAAGATTGTAAAATGAATAATAAGAATACCTGCTTTAAGACAGCTTTAGATTCTTGTTTTCCAAGACTTATCTTCTTAGAGTCAGTCTCTGGATGTTCCTCTTCTTCTTTAATTGGTGATCCCACAAGTGCATGTAATGGGCTAGACTGTGTCCCTTGTGCACTGCTGCCCACTGGGTTTCTTTTCACTGGAAAGGCAATGGTTGGCTGTGGGAGAAAATCCAAACCCAACAGGCAGGACTGGAAATCCAGGCCTAAAATGGAAAGGGAAATGTGAAACACACAGATGAATAAACACACACACATACACCAAATACACCCCACAATTAAAATGCCTGCACATTCATACAAAAGAGACTATACAAAAGAAATCACCAAAAATGTACTCTACAAAAACTACATCCTTCTATCTCACTTATGGTGCTCCCATCCCTATAAAAGTAATACAACATGAAAAGCCTCTGTATATCACTATAAACTGTATAAAGGAAAAAAATCACTTTAGGACCATACTCTTGACTTCCTGTTACCATGTTGTGTCTCTCCATGTGTCAGACTACTTCCACAAAAGTTGTTTCAGTGTCTGCTTGGGTCATTTGTTTGTTTTCAATAGTATGACAAAATCAGCATGTGAGAACTAGCACAGACCTCCAAAGGCCTATCACTGGTATATGCTTACCATTTCCCTGGGGTTCTTCAGTCACTTTATTTGCAATAATATCTACAAAACAGCAGAACACAGATAGATGAAGTGTTTATTTATATCACTGCATCAAGTTCATAATCAAAGACGAATTAAAATATCAATTAGGTGCAACAGTCAATAAGACACAAATGACATTTTGTCACACTACATGCAAATGATGCTCTACAAATTTTAGTATTAATAACTTACCATCTCTGACTGGAGAAAACACATCTCCTAAACTACTTCGACCTAAATCATCAAAATTTTTTAATTCAGCACTTTTTCCATGATCTGTTTCTTTAGATGGAATGACATCCAAGCTGGAACTATGGGGAAAACCTTCAAAGGACAATATCATTCAGTTAGTAACTGACCTTTTCCAAAAATAACATACATTATGACTAAACAATCTCACATCAAGCATGACACTTGAGACCTCCAGTAAGCACTTCAGAACCATCTGCAGATACTGGTTACAGGGTCAATTTTAACTTCCTCATTTGGGCTGTCAACACAGGTACTACAACTAAAAGCTAAAGAGGAGGTTTGTAAAATTGGAGAACCCACTCGTGTTCAGAGAAATTGATATGATGAGTGCAGCAATTTTATGGTGAATCAGGGTAAGTTTAAAGTAGTGACTGCACCTTCTGCTAATAAGGTAACCACATTCAGATGATAAGAATTTAAATTTGTTCTGCAAGAAGAAAAATTTGCTGCACTAGAGCCATTAAGCATTCCAAGGGAAATTATATGAAACACCTTTTTTAAAGCTTACCTAGTGTTAGCATATTCTCTGCTTATTTCTAATATTAGAAAATCAAATCATATATTCTAATATTAAAAAAGCAAGTTTGAGTTATAACTGCAGCAAAAAAAAAAAAAAATACAACCAAACTTGTTCCCAGACCTTCCCTCACTCTACCCTCAAGCCCCATCCCAGCCCCTCACCCAAGCCTGGGGGGGAAAAAAGTTAGCTTTTATATGTGTGGTACCAGGGACAGGTGTCTGAAGAATGGAAGCATATCTTAAGTCCAAAAAAAATCCCCAGTAATTATTCAAATGATAGTTTTTAGAAAGTGAATTGACCTGCTCAAACAACCACCAAAATAATCTTCATAATTTCACAAAATGTTCATAAAATCTGTAAGCACTGCTCTATATGGGATTGCTTGTTGAAGTGATCCAAATATGACTGTGTGGGTGACTGCAATTAATCATGTATTTACATTAAGAGGAATCTGAATCACGTTTATAATTTCACATTTAAATGTATCAATATATTACATTTTTCACTCCTTCAGATGTGTCAGTTGTGACACCAACATAGGATTGCACTTGCTAGTTGAGTAAATACTTGGTATACTGAGTCAAATCAGAAGTGCAGTATCAACCTGTGTGTCAGAGTTTAGAGGATCTATGTGGAAATAGTGTAATGTAAAATTGGGCCAAAATATCTTGTGCACTTTTATCCATTCCCAGTAATCTAAAAGTAGTAAACACACAACAGTTGTAAATGGGAGTTTATAGGAAGTCAAGTTTCTCATCACATTTTAACTTAATTTGTGCTTTTGTACCTTAAAAATACCTGCAACTGAAAGCCTCAATTTTGTTTAGAGATGCTATTAGATTACTTCACTGAATGACCCTTTTTTCTCTGAAGTTAAATCCCATGAACAGATCTAGAAGAAATTCCAGATAAGAAATGAATTTTGTGGTATCTCCTCCATTCCCATTTTTAACCTTAAAGACCCTATCTTCTGGACTATTCAGAGGTCTTTATTTTTAAAGTGAACACTCAAGATTAAGGAAAACTGCTTTGCTTGGCAAATCTTTACTTTCTTAAAACATTTTTTTTTTATGCATGGTCCTCTTTAAGGGGTAACAGCCATTACATCTTCAAATAAAGATAATAAACTGTATGCTTTAACCGAAATAAAATTTTCCACACCATTCAGTAATGTTGATTAGCAGCACTTCTTCCATACACAGGAAAAATTCTACTTCACCTCATACTTCACTGCATACCCTAGGGAGGTCATTAATACACATCCCTATGGATTGCAGTGGCTTATTGCCTAATTACTGTAACTAAATGTATTTCTCCTCCTTTTAAAAGGGAGGGGGAAAGTGCTATTACATTAAAACGGATTGAGGATTGTTTTTCAAGAATCAAACCAACAGATTTCATTACTGATTTGATATTTTCAGAACTCTTGAATTAAATAAAGTTTTAAGAGTACATTTCACACAGTGGCAGTTTTGGAATGCTCAGAATTCTTACAAAGAACCTGTTAATTTCAGAGACACAGATAGCAAGTACAGTTATACAACTAATCATACTTGCAACTATATTTAACATCTTTCCTACCATGTGATACTGGAATCATGCCTCTCACAAAAATACAGTTCAGTTGTCATTTGGGATTTTGGACTAGGCTGCTTTTTTATCCTGTGTTTTCCTCGGTTGGTTTTTTTTTTTTTTTGGATGAGGTCTGTTACTCCTATTTGTTAACAGAATTACAAATCTTTAGCTCTGCATTCCATGCAGACATTGCACCAGAAATTACATTAGATATGTAAAAATAATCTACAAGAAGTCAGAATGCAAGAGATAGTCCCACAATACCACCACAATTTTAAGACTTCATGTGTCTTAAGCTTATACTAGGACCCAATTTACATCCTACAGTGATGTGTTACACAGTGGGGAGGGAAAATAAGTATATGCATGTGCATGCACACACACATACACACAGGACAAAGGACAAATGCCCTTTTCTCAGTGAAATTTTCATACTGTAATGGTCAAAACACCAAACATTGCTTCCATCTTCCACATATGCCAACTATTGTAAGAGCAGGAACACAACATTACCTGTTTTCTCCTGAAAACCTTCTCCTCCCTTATTCTCATTTGTCAATGTAAGATGAGAGGAAACTGTTGCTGATGCTTGAGAGGCAATGTTTTTGATGCCAGTATTTTGAATTCCTCCAAGATTACTACCAGCTTTGACTTCTACTCTTTTTGACACAGGTTTATTTGAAGAACCTGTGAGATTAGACTGAAAACAATTAAGAGAGATTATTATTCCTTCAGCCAGCAGTAAAAATACAAGATAATATACTTTCCTTTTTTAAAACAGTAATAAAAAAAATTCAGTTCAAGTTGCAAAAGTTGCCTAGGAGATATGCCTTTATAAATATGAAAAAAAGGTGTCTTCATGTAACTTCAAAGAGCATGAGAAACATCCATATTATCATATAGATGCTGCAAGGATCTCAACAAGGATAGTAACAATTTAACAGTGGAGTGACCCCACATGAGTCAATTTTGATTGCAATTTTGATTTTAGACACAGCAGAAAAAAGACATTACATTACTAGGGGCTACAAATTTTACAGGTAGTTAATCACTAGAAGCAAGTGTGCTAAAGGAGAATGTATGTGTCAGAGTGGTAAAGAATCCAGCTAAAGGAGAATGTATGTGTCAGAGTGGTAAAGAATCCAGCTAAAGGAGAATGTATGTGTCAGAGTAGTAAAGAATCCATTTCAAAGGTTCTCTCAGTGTCCAAGAATTGGAAGGGTTTCTGGATACAGTAGAGCCTAATTAAGTCTTGGAGAAACTTCTTAAGTCTTCTCTATTATATAATTCACTTCTCCACGGCTTGTATGTGCTAACTAAAGTCCATATACAGGACATACAAAATATCTTCAGATGACCAGCCCTGTGTCTTCTCCCCAAACAGGAGGGCCATTACAGACCTTTCTGCTGCTGCCTACAAATAACTGGAGGTGCCACAAACTGATCTGCAAAGGCAGCATATCCACACCAGAAAACCTGGAAGACTATAACTTCTGCTTATTTCTACACTGAGGCCAGCAGTAGGGGGAATTCCACATTAGCAATGCCTAAAACAGCAGTTAAGACTAAGCAGTTTGTAATTCCTAATTGGTATGATCCAATTATGTTGGCATCTGTAATGCTTAGACAGTGAACACTGAACTATTTTTAGAACTTGAAACTTATACCTTGCTTTCATTAATCTACATATTGAACAATAAAAATACCTTGGAAGAAGTGCTACTGAACTGAAGACGTATGCATTTCACACAGCCTTTGTGAGCAGTAACTGTTTTCACTGGTGATGTCAGTTGTCTTAAGTCATACTGGCAGATCTTTCCCCGGGAACATCCTATTGCCAAAGTAGTACCATCAGGCATGAAGTCTACTGTGGTCAGAGGAAAATCAGCTACAATTGTTGTCAGTAACCTTCAAATACAAGAAAGGACAGGATGAATCTTTTAGAATTCACAAATTGGACTTTTATAACACAGAATATCTGAAAAAAATAAATATATATATATATATATAAGCTTTCATAATTCAGCTACAGGTCAGTAGTTCAACTTCTCCAGTGCCAAGTAAATGCAGTGAACTATTTTAAGAAACAGTGGATTAGGCTTACACTAAGCAGTAACGCTTAACAAGAAAAAAAACTGCATATGCCCCAAAAGACTTCATGGGGACAGGATCACATTGCCTTCTTAACATTATTTACTGCTATCATCACTTGCAGCAGCAATCATACTACATACACCTTCTCATCCTTTAGCTTCCCAATCCTATCAACTCTACCCTTTCCACTGCTCTGGGAAAAACTTCAGGTCTTAGTTTGCATCCTTCTATTACATCCTTCCAAAATGCAAACACTGTCCTGCTTTATTCAGCTGGAATAAAAGCACTACTCATGCTAAAACTAATGTTCCACAAAAACCACATCCTACCCTCCTACTACAAAGTCCCATCACCCATGTCCCATCTTTTCTGCTTTTTCATCCAACATTCTCCTCATCTCAGCAGCTCTGTGCACCTCACTTAACTCTTATCTTAGCTAGAAAAGCAGACAAGCCAAGCTCACATGGCTGAAGATCCCCACAGGCCATCCTGTCCCTCACAGAAGTTAACTGCTCTCTATCAGAAAATCCCCTAACAAGCACTGGACAACATCATCCATAAACTGCACTTCAATTACTTTCCACATGCCTTGGGGTTTTTCAATTGTTTGTTTGTTAACTTAGAAAGCAAAATGGACTATGGGACAGGCTCTCCAATCATTCTGCACTGGGACTGAATGAAACAATGTCATAATTAGGCACATTTTTTCAGTTTATAAAACTCAAATATGGAATCTTCCAAAATCAAAAGGTATTTCATATACTCACTTTTTACTCAAAGTGTCATAGAGAATAATTCTTTTATCCAAACCTACAGTTACAAGCAACAGCTTATTGACCGGAGAAAAGCAGATTTCTGAGGCTGGTGCTTTATGAGTATTTTCAAAATTATGATATGGGTTCTGGCTATTTACATCCCAGAGAGTTACATTTCCACTGTCAGAAACAGTGCCCAGCAAGGATTTCTTAAAGGATGAATACTTCAAGTGTCGAATAGGCTGAAAAAACAGACATAAAAATTAATTTTAATACCAATATTAAACAGGATATTAAATTATTTTTTTAAAGACACAAACAGATTAGGAATACAAAGTCAAGTACTCTACAACAGCTTCCAACTCTGAAATACAAACAGCAAAATCAGAAAAAAAATACTTTCATATTACAATGCCATTTTTGCTATGGGGGGTAGACTTCATTTTTACTATTAAGGGGTACCATATGAGCTGATCAACAAAAGAAGAAAAAGAAAAGAAGAAAATGAAACTTCCAGAAAAGTTTCTCGAATTTTCAGCAAATATCATGCCTTCATACAAACCCCCTCCCCCCCCCACATGACATCTAAAAATCAGAGGAGTGAAAAGACACATAATTTCACCAACAGGTCTCCTGCCAAGAATGTTAAACTTAATTCCCCTTCATTGACTTGAGGTACTTAGATATCAGCCCATTTGATAAGACACATAGACTCCAAAGTTAAATAAATATGTAGGTCCTGCAGAACAGACTTCAACCTGTGGACTAAGACCACAGAAGAGGATAACAGATGTAGTTTACCACATGCACCAGCCTTGCTATTGCAGAACCAGGTAATCCAGGAATTTAACTTGCCTTTCAGAAAAGGTATTTTGTTTCCACCACATTGCTTCAAAGGATGTTTCAGATGCTCACTACTCTAATACTACAATTGATTTTAGTTATGACCCATCTGCACCTATTCACTCCTGTTACCATTATGCCCTTACACTTAAACAGTTTCCAAACTCCTCAGTGTGCTATCCCCTGTTTTAAAGAATAGCAAGGTCACCCTCCTTCAGGCTTTATTTTGCTACAAAAAGAGAGAGAGTCCCTCAGGACTGCTTTTTCAGCACCATCAGTCTCTTTGCAACTCTCCCAGTATGAATCTTTCTTGAATATGGAAAACTAATATATTTTATGATCCTCAAAATATTTTGCAACAGCAGTAATGTTTCATACATTTTATACCCACCCTGAAATAGCCTAGACAGAATTTTATTTGAGTCTGTTCTAGTGACTGTCATTTTATATTAAGAAACCAAACTCCTTCTTTCCCTTGGGAATTTTGAAATCCTACTCTAATAAGAGCCTCAGTTGTCCCCTAAATCTGGTATCTTGATTTCTACTCTGTCACAATTTTTCCTTCATCTATAGTTTGAATCATGTTTTGATACTAACACAACCCTCTCTTATGGGCAAATGCCCTCCCCACTGGGTTTCATCACAGCTCTACCTACAATCACAGAATCATTAAGGCTGGAAAAGAACTCCAAGACCATCAAGTCCTAGCCTTACCCCAGCACTGCCACGTTCAGCAGTAAACCACATCCCTAAATGCCCAACCTACATGTTCTTTGAATGCCTTCAGGGATGATGATTCCATCACTTCCCTGAGCAGCCTTTCAGAGAAGAATTTTGTCTTAATATTCAATCTAAACCAGTGCAACTTGAGGCCATTTTCTCTTGTCCTGTTCCTTGTTACCTGTGAGAAGAGACCAACCCCCACCTTGCTAGTACTTATTTTTTCAGGTGGTTGTAGAGAGCAGTGAGGTGCCCCCATAACTCCTTTTCTCCAGGCTGAACAACCTCAGCTCCCTCAGCTACTCCTCACAAGACCTGTGCTCCAGACCCTTCTCAGTTTTGACCCTACTTCTTCTATCATAAGCACTACTGAAAATATCGAGCAAGACAGATAATGAAAGAAAATACTTGATTTATCAATATAATGAGTTTCTTACCTATCCTATCTAGTATTTTCTCACAAGCACTGAATCAAGTACCTTACTCAAGTCCAGTCCAATGAGTGCTCTTGTATTTTATTTGCCTGAAAATGCTCTCAAAAAGATATTGTTTTATTCTGGCATAGACCACACCACAATGCACTGTACTGGCCTTTATCCTATTTCTGTCTTTAACTTAATTTTAAAGTAGATATGTGCTGCTTCATATTCTTCCAGCATCATTTCCAGCACTTGTATTGTGTGCCTTGCTGGAAGCCACATTGCTTCAACTTGCTTTGAAGAGGTGGCACCTTCAGCTGCATATTCAAACAGGAATGATTACAACTCTTCATCACTAATACAGTCCTCTGCTGATCACAGTTTTACCATCATTTTTCTGTTTGTTTACATTGAAAAAATACTGAGAGATTCAGGAGTAACATCTTTAACTACAAACAGGATCTACATGGGAAATATTCCTGATCCTCACAGCTCTCTCCATCTCTAAATACCTTCCTCCTTACTGCCCTGGCATCTGCTCATATTTCATTTTCTCACTCCTGTACTTCTGCCCACCAAGATTACTCTCTTCTAGCTCTTTTCAAATCTCCCTTGCTATCCTACCAAGCTGGCCATTTCCTTTTCTCCTTTATCCTTTAAATCTCACAGGTCTGGGCAAGTTCTCAATTTTCTTTCATATGCCTACATTCCTCCTATTACCAATTGCTCCCCACTTTTAGCTTTAAAGCTGATAAACTTTTTACTATATGGAGTGGCCAGAATCCATCACACTCCTTTACAAATCAGCCAGCTGTTCAAACAGCTAAACTAAATCCTGTTGCTAGGAGAATTGCACCAGGCAGTCAAGACTTGAACAAACATTTTATTTTGAAACAAACCTTAATTTCTCCTCACAACAGCAAGCAGATAAGAATCTGGTAGTCTAAATGAATGCCAATAGCACAGACAAATTATGGGATCTGCAAACAACTCTGCAAGAACTGAATTCTAATAAAACATAAAAGGTGTTGTAAATTAAAATCAATTAGCAGAATGTAGGCCAATGCTCCTATGAAAGAATTTTGTTTAAAGTCAGAGAAAGCACTGCAACCTTGGGCTATTCTATTACTTGTAGAATCTACACAACATGAGAAATTAACTGGCATGGAAACTACATTCCATCATGCTGAATCAAACACAGACAAGCTAAAATTTACAAGGTTAGTTAGACTTCACATTCCTCAATTCTAAAAAAAGTTACTATGGAGTGGTGACCCTTCCTAAGTCAGAAAACTAGCACCAGGATCAAATAGGATAATACACTGTTTATCTATTCAAGTTTACTCTCAAGGAAATCTGGCCCTAAACTGTAAATCAAGTAAAGGCTTTTTAAATCTAACAGAATTACACAAGTCTTCAGATATTTGTTTCACTGCAGAATCAATTCTCCAATTAAAACTCAAAACAATAATAAAGCCATTTCTGCACACAAAAGTAAAGAACATTTTTAGGATCAAAGACAAGTTGATAAATAGAGACATCCAACTAGCCAACTCATTACAAAATCATAGCTCAATTCAATTTTAAATTAAAACTATAATCAAATAACTGCCCTCACTAAGAAAATGTTATAGACCCTTCAAAATGTGAACAGGAGCTCTTTGTTTGCAATTACTCTAACACATCAAATAGTTTTATCCATCCTAAAGGTCACTCAGCTTTGCAGCAGACTTCTTGATTTCATCTGACAAAGTAGTTATTCACAGCATATCTCTTATTCCTAATCACTTTCTGGTAGAAAGAATTGAATATATCAAACAGGTTCATGCAAATCATCCTCACAAGAATTTCATTTTTCAATTAACCAGCAGCATAGTCCCAACTCTGAATATTAACCTCAGCTACATAATCCAGCCACAGACCTCCCTACAGCTCCTGCCTCACATCCACATTCTTCATAAGATCATAACAATCAAATCAGAAAAATGACCTGACTATACAGATGGATTTTTAAGATCAAGCCAAGTATGAAGTACAATTTTGCTTCAATACAAGTCTGAAACTGGTGATGGATCAGACACTACATACAGCATCTAGGAGCAGAGATAGTTTAAATTTAACAGAGATTTTTCATCAGAAAGTATACTATAATTCCTGAGATGCTATGAGATTGTATGAGATTTTTCACCACGTTATACTGTTCATGCAGGACAGGAGAAGAATTTAATTTGACACTATCTGCAATCTACGACTGAAAAAGCTGTTGCAGTAACAGAAAAGGAGTAAGTCACAACTTCAGCATTCCTTGCAACATTAAAGGTCAGATTTAGGACCAAATCAACAGTTCTGCATCCCCTAGGCAGCTCCTACCTCGGTAAAAGTGATTCAGGAAAAAACTAAAGCATGCCTAGAACTCAAACACATGGCTATCCATAAGACAACTCTCACTAAGAGCACACATTGGAATTTCCAGTGGGACAACACAGCTCATTTACTACTGCAAATGCTCTTATATCAAGGGAATTTCCCTTCTGATCCCCACTAATTCTTTAATATCTTTTGAGTCTGCAGAAAGGAATTGCAGTGGCAAACCCTACCAAGGTTCTAAAATAGTACATATGCTTTGTATTTGCCTTGTGCACAATCTTCCTTCAAACTAGTTCTCCCAAATACTAACTAAACACCTAAGTAGGCATTAAGATAAAACCTCATTACTTTTCTCTTTGAGCAGCTGTGCAATTTTAATCTCCAGATTAAATAAACTTATTTCCAAATACAGATCTTGTATCCACCCCTACTGTACAGACAGCTTTGAGTAAGTTAGAATCCAGGCTGCTTGGTCTTTGCCCTCTGCAACAATACACATTGAGTGGTGAACTGAAATGCTGCTTTCGTTTGTAAAGACAACTGTGCTTTCATCACTCCCAAGACATCTAAAAGTTTGTTCTTAAGGAGCCAGTGTCTAACAAGTAAAATTTGTTGTCACCTGAATGGAAAAAGAGGCACTTGAGCAACATGCATTTTGATGCTACCTAGTATTTAAGGCTATAATGCAGAGAGTGGTCAGCTTTCTCCTTTCCTTAAGGGCACTCTTAAAAATTAAAATGAAACAGAATACCAAAACATAAAAGCTCTTGTTATGTACTTTCAGTTTCTAAAGGCTGCAAATTAAGCTTAGTACCTGAAAGGAATTTAACACAGAGCCTACCTGTCTGCTGCCAAAACCAAAGGGACTACTTGATAAATTGGTAGTAACACTGTGCAGGATGATTTCACCACTCAAAGATCCAGAAACAACATAGCCATCATTCCAATTATATGCAACACATGTGACTTCATCTTTATGCTCCTGTGGGAAAGGGAAGTTAGAAGGAGTGTTAAAGACATTCTCACTAATTTAAAAAAAAACTTCAGCTTTTTTTTTCTGACCTCCTGTAAAATTTTAAAATATTTAAGAATTTTTAGGGAATATCACAGCCAACAGCAGCAAAACATACCAAAGATCAACCATAACCACTCTCTGATTGTTTCCATTAGGTGGTTTTAATAAATTAGTAAAGATGATCACATAATTATACACAATATTTTAAAAAGACCACCACAGAGATATTTACCACAGGTGTTATGAACATTTTTTAAAGTGAAGTCTCCCAGAAACCAGTGATACCTGAATTTACTTTCTGTTAACCTGATGTACTACTGACAACTCCCCCTTCTGTCATTTTTAGCACTAATACATATATTTACCAACCAGTTTTTCAGTACAGTCATTTGCAGTAATGATACTGTGTATAATGAACACGTTATTTTTCCCCTATATTTCTACACAGGGCAAGACAATTGACTACTTCTAACCCAAAAGTTAGGTATTTAAAGTACTGTATTGGCTACCTAGAGGTTTTGTTTCCAACTCTAACTCCAAAAGACCAAGAAAAGAAACGTTAAATCAAAGCTGAAGTTTCATAGCCTCTTAAAACAGTGGTGCTAAGTAAGGGCAAACCATCTACTGAAGACATCTGGGAAAGACACTAAGTCATCCTACATTTCATGGATGATAAAAATGTTTCAAAGAATTCATACTGAATCAGTTAGAACACAAGCATCTCCCAGTTTTGCATAACATTAGTTCTACTACAGTATTCCACAAATTCAGAAGTATTTTCTCGTTCAACATATCAGAAACAGCAATTACCTGGAATGCAACTCCCCATCAGATAACATCAATAAAAATTTGTAAAATAAGAAGTCTATTGTGCAAACTTAAACATATATTATTATACTCTGAAAATACCAAGTTAGCCATGTTTGTTAAATTTGCTATTTACAGCACATAAAAAACACAACTTGAACAAGACCCAGATGTGTACTAGCTCCTATCAGTGACCTTCCTCCTACACACACCAGACTTAGAGAAAGTATATTTTTTACAGCTGGCAGCAAAACCTGGGAGTGGAAAGCTACACTACTTCCTCAACCAAATTTACCTTTAGGCTGCGGTAAATCTTTCTGGACTTCAAATCCCAGATATGAACTGTGTTATCAAGGCCTCCACTGATGAGAGATGAAGAACTAGAATTCAAGCTCACACATGTCTGTTTTGCCTAAAGGAGAAAGAAGAAAAAAGTAAACTAATTAGGGGATTTATTCAAATCTACTTCAAACACATGTTTTTGTTTTCATCAGCACAAAGAGTCCCACTGACAGATAGACCTATTCATACTCCACAGCCTTTTCCTAACAAAAGGCATTTAAAATCAAGTCCAGTTTGGACATACATTTAATATACCTTAAAACATAAATATATTAATTAATAAACCTTTAAATACTCACATTTCCCTCTACCCATTTCAAATTTTTTCCTCCAATACACATTTTCCCTTTAAATTATAGCTCTGTAAAGTGCAATCATAGTATTTTATTCAGGTACTAAGGTTTTTTTTAAAAAAATCCTAAATTAAGGAGGAAAAACTCTTTAGAAGAAAATCAAGAAGTCATCTAAGTTACATACTTCACATTCCCTAAACATTACAGGGAATATTATAGCAGCAAATCTCATAGTTCAGTTAAGTGATTTTTTTAAAATAATCACTGAAGTACCAGTTTTTGAAAAAAAATGTCAATCTTAATGACAGGTCTACACTGAGAACAAATTATTATTCAGTTCCATCACGTTGAAAATTCACTTTTAAGTTCTCAGATTTGAGTGAATAAAAAACAAGTCCATCTAATTATTGACATGATAAAATTGCAAGGGATTGCATTAGTTATAGACCAGATTTAGTGAAATCTTCAGGACAAACATTCCACCTTTCAAGGTGTTTGCTTCAGCACCCTAAAAGCAAGGTTTGAACGACTTCTCAGAAAATTTCCTGTCAAAATTAGCATTACAACTGCTATCCAAGGAGAATAATTAGAATGGTTTAGAACACTAACAAGCTATTTAAGTGACATCTAAAACTAAGTCCAGCTTTTTGAAGGGCCACACTTCCATTTAAGGGGGGGAAAAAAGCCTAGAACACAACACAAAATCTCTTGTTTCTTGGAATTTCAGAAGTTGACACACTTATGCTCCAAGAACAACCTCTACAGAGACTCTCATGTTTTCAAGTGCACAATTCATGGGCATGCACAATACTGACAGCTCAAGTTGGAAAATAAAATTCAAACTTGAGCTATTCCATCTCCTACCCATTAGATCACATCTAAACCACTGACTGCCTTATCACATTTGCATAACATCATCTGTATCTTCTTACTGACAGAACTATTTTAAAAGCACTATTGCCCCCACTCTTTATGTGCACTTAACAATACACAAGGAAATGTTTTTACATATGTGTCACAATTCTACAATTCTAAAATTAAATTGATCCCAATATGCCAAACAGAGACACACAGGATACAAAGTGAACTGGGGAAAAAATGAGGGAAAAGCATTACTCATACTTACTCCTTCAGCTATTTCAAAGAGTGGAACAGGTTTGCTTTTACAGCTTGAAACAACTATTTTATCACCAGCAGCAGAAGCAGTGGCCAGGTATCTATCTTTGTCAGAAGTTAAGGAGCATAATTGTAGGATACTGGTGATTAATAAAAGCAACAGGAAGTCTTCCGTATTGAAGTGAAGACAGATTGGCAAAACAGTCTTGAAGGGACCTAGAAAACAGAAACATAAGGCTATTTTCCAAGCTTTCATTAAGAATCTCTTGAATTAACTACAGCCTTTACTTGCCAATACAACAGCAATTTCTTTGATAGACAAGATGAGAAATATCTGCCAGGTATTATTTAAGAGCTCTTTACCACTAAGGCAGCTTATCCAGTCTACAATTCAGCTTCCCCACACCTCCAAGTAAGAGCACCATTTATCACTAGTTCAAAGGAATGTCTGCTGCTGCATAGCAGACTATGGATGTAAAGAATGGTCCTGGTCATGACAAATGTTAGACTACTTCACCATACAGTTTCTAGAGTACAAAGAGCAGTTGGCCAATTTCTCCCACTCTGTACTGAGAAAATAAAAACAAAAGCCCAAAAAGAACCTTTTATGAAACCAAGTATCCCTAACTAATAAGAGCATTTATAGAACTACAGGGAGACTGCATCTGCACCACCACCAAACAAATTGAGTAATCATTCAGTGTTCAGACCAATGCCCATTGTGATTTTGTATTTGCTCATTTAAGAGGAGGACAAGTTAATTGGCTGGATTTAACAAAGAGAACCAGCAGGCAGAGTAGAGCTTGCTACTGCTTTCATTATTTTAAGGCACTTTTGTATAATTTCACAGAACTATGCAGAACCAGAACTAATGCTTTATCCCTAACAAGCTGACAAGTCCATAAAGCAAGGTACTTCATCTTTTCAGTTCTGGGACATGAAGAGACTTTGTAGAAGAAAGCACATAAGACAGACTGTCTGGAGATAAAGTTTACTGAGCACATACAAGTGTGTATGCATATACATGAAAACACTGTATCAGTGTGCTTCAAATTCTCTGCAAGATCCATAGTCAAAACATTAATTTGTGTTCCAGTTGGTGTAACTTCTTTTCTCGTACATTAAGGAAGAGGACATTGAGAATTTGCAGGGCTCAGCTGCTATGTGCCAGCATCCTGTCCTCCTTCTACATCAAGATGAGACACCACCACCTTCTCCTGAGACAGCCATACAAGCCATCCACCTGACAGCCCACTGGCATTTCTCAGATGTTCACCTAACACTTGGCCCCTCACATCATTATCCTAGAACTGGCTTCAGTCAGAGGTGAAAGACCTACATGAATCAGATCCATTTTGATGATAAAACCACCACCATCCCATGTTTTCCTACACAACAATACATTTGTGCTTCCTCTCCAAATGCTACAAGCAATGGAAAGAAAACCAGTGGTTAGAGGTAAGTGAACACTATCAAAGATTAACAGAAGCAACAAGACCCAGGAAAAAAAAAATTCCTCACTATACTATGTAAAGAATTTTACTACACCAGCAGTTGCTTTGCTCAAGCTTGCCAGTTAATTAAACACTGTCTTGAAAGTGAGTATCATAATCAATTACTGAAGAAACAAATGAATAAGCTTTACAGTTGGCAGGCAATTCAGGCATATTACAGCCATTAGAAAAGTGCTGGCTCCCAAAATAAGAAACTTCTTCAGAATTATTTACCATCATGAACTGATTCTACAAATCCCTTCAGCATGGGGAACCACAAAGCACCTTTCAAAAGACACACCAAAGTTTTTATACAAGACTTCAAAACACATCAGGCCTCTGTTTTACAAACACCAGTAATAAAAGGAAAGAAAAAACAACACTGGAATTTTGTACCACACCCACAGAAATATGGCTGAAACCGTAAAGGATACTATTGCTGGCCCAGCACAGTGAACTGACTGGATGTGAGGGTGTATGTGGGTTGAACTGCTCCACCACAGTGAAAGATGAGGAATCCCATATTTTAATGTCATCTCCTGATGATGCAAAACGTACGCTTTCTTGCATGGCTGCACCTGTTTTGGCAGAAATAAATGAATAAATGAAAATATATAAAATAAGAAAACAAACCAGGCAACCTTACAATTGTAAATGGTACTGTTGAAGTTTTTCTTGATAACCACAGCATTTATTTGGAAAGCTAAACAGTTAGTACCGTTCAGCTGCATACACGAGTGAAAGCAGCAGAAACTTCAAGCTTTTGCTACTTGAATACTTGCAGGAAATGCGTGGTTTCCTTTTCACAAAGCCACCCTCTCTACGGCATCAAGAGACTAAAATGAAGCATTTATCTACGCAGTTCACAGCTGCCTACCAGGAAGCCATGAGAATCTGAAGGACCTGATTCCCACCAGTAGATGGGGACATACAAACCAGAATCAAGAATCAAACTGCTGCAGAAGGCTGGCAGTGTGGCACTAAAGGACTCCCTTAAGCGTTCATCTCACCACTCCAAAGGAGACATCCGAGAATCCTTTCAACTAAAGCTCTGACAGCAGAATACAAACGACAATGAGTCACCTTTCATCGCACCTTACAAAACATTACAAAACAAAAACGCCAAGAACAATGTACTGCTGCTTATTTTGATTGGCTCCTTTTATAACTTAAAATCGGTGCCTGGTTTGAAACGCTCTCAGCCTTTTACTCCTGGAAATTTTAAACTATCAACAAACAAGGACTGCAAACTTCCCTTCAGTTGAAAACACAACCAGCCCTTAGCCAAAGTTGGCGGGACGTTTCCACGCAGCTTTAGGCCATTCATTCTTACTGCCAGGAGTGTTAACACTCACAAACTGCACAGGAAACTCAGGGTCCCCATCTGCCTTCACTCGGCACTAGCCCGGGGAGCCGCTGCTCTCGCCTCACAGGCAGTTTGTCTCCCGCCCGCAGTTCAGCCCTGGAGGCCGCGGGAGGAGCCGCTCGGCGCACCCCGCCCCACAGCAACAGCATCGGCATCAGCACCGCCCGGCCCCGCTCCCGCGCTCTGCCCGCACCTGGCCGGGCGGGCACGGGGCCGAGCCCCGCTGCTGGCCCCGCTGCTGGCCCCGCTGCTGGCCCCGCTGCTGGCCCCGCTGCCGGCCCCGCTGCCGGCCCCGCTGCTGGCCCCGCGGGCCCGGCCCAGCGCCGCCTCAGGCTCGGGACCGGCCGCGCGACCCCGGCCCGACTTCCCGCGCCGCGCCCGACTTCACACGCCCCGTCCCGGCAGCCCCCGCGCCGCTCCCGGCGCTACGGCGGCCCGGAGGGGCCCGGATCCGCCACCGGGGCGGCCGCTGCCGCTCCTGGCAGCTGCTGAAGGAACGCGGCGCCGGGCGCGCAGTGAACCCGCCGTGAGCGGGTTTGAGGGGCAGCACACTGCCGCGTTCTGAACTGGAAATGCAGATTCCAGTGCCGAGCAAAAGGCATCTGGGACACGCGCATATCATGGCGACAGAGCGAAATAAATGATAGTTAATACATTGCTTCTAGTGACACGAAGTAATAGAGAATTGCTGCATCTGTTTCCACACTTGCAATAGAACTGTTGTCCTGGTTATGCTGAATTTTACAGAAGGAGGGACTTTTTTCTTATTTTCATCTGGTAAAATTAAAGGAAGCACTTCCTTTAAGGTACTACGTGTTTCCACTCTTGCTTTCTACCCCTAAACACAAAATAATATATTCAATTTAAAGGTCTAATAGACGTGGAACCAGTAGCAAAACTTTCTGTAGAGATCTGCCTTCGAGTGTGTCTTTACCCTGTGTACCCTCAGAACCCTCAGTCGAGCTGAAATGCCTGATTTACTTTCCTTTTCTGATGGAGTCTTGATTTTCCAAATTCATTTAGTATCTAGTCTGCTTAAGTGAACTCAGAATCAGGAGAAATCATACACAAAATGCCATTATTTCCCTACAGCAATGAGGTTCATGTCTGTTGCATCTATCAATGCTCATTAACCAATCATTAGTCATAATTTATTATTCAATCACCTGCCTTCTTAGCTGAGTATTAAGGCACCCACAGCATTCCTGCAAGCATTTTACCCTCAATCCACTTTATAGTCCCAATTTGCTGCTAAACCTGTCACCTTTCCCTTCTGAGGCCGGTGCTTGTTCCTCCATTCAGCACAGACAGCATCTAAAGCCTTTTCTTTACCTCAACCTCTGCCTTTTTCTCTTCATCTCCTCACTATGGAGCATAACTGTTTTTACAGGCAGATAGCCCTGAAGCCTTGAACAATTAAAAATTTGGGGGATTTTAATTAAACATGATCAGCATGTTTTGCTTCATTCTGTACCAGCCCCTCAATTAAATCAGTTTTTCCTGCTGGTAGGACCTTTGCTGGTGTTTTTTATGGCAGTGCCTGTGCTGTGCTTGTTCTTGGAATTTCAAGGAATCATTGGGACACGTTGGTGTATCCTGTTTGGGGAAAGGACAGTAGCTAAAAGCCCAACCCTAAAAGCCAGAGTGCTGTTGTAGATGAAAAGCCACCTGTGCAAGGGTGTTCTCAGCAATTGTGCAAGGCTGTAAAAGCAGTGGAAGTGTGAGCAATACACAGGTGAAGAGAGGCAAAAATAGTTTTTATAATAATTTTAACTGTATTACTATTATTTTTGCACACAGAAGTATTCTTTCTTTTCCCATCATAATTAGACCTGGATTAATAACAGTTCTTATATTAGGCTAAGATTTCAATTATGCTAATACATTTTTGCCTGCTTTCCTCTTTTCTCATAAACAAGATTTTCATTGTAGGGGCAGTGACATTAAGTTCTGAAGGATGAGCCACAGAGTTCCAGGGGAGTAAGACCAGTCAGGACATTAGGGAAAAAAGGCCTGGATTTGTTTATAGCTATAAGTGTTTTTTAGAGCAGTTTGAAAGCCACTTTAAAGTTGGTATTCTCCCACTCATAGGAATGTAACAGAGCTAATTAATACACTGCACATTGTATGATGGTAAAATACATACAGTGATTTCACAGGATAGACAGAATCTTGCCTTTGCTAGCTCCACTGTATAGTAGCTGTATGATGCCAGAATTCATGGGGAATGAAGCAAGCATCACTGCCAGGAAGCAAGGAGCTTTGCCTAGGGTGGCTGCTGAAATTTTTTGGTGGCTGCTGAAATGTTCCTGTCAACTCTGAATGTCTGGCCAGGAGCTCAGCCAGCCCTGTAGGTGCTCTGTGTTTTCACAGTTTCTCCCTCCACACAGGACTGTAGGGCTGGCACAGTCAGCTCGTCATTATTCCTTAGGTGGCAAATTCTTGTTCCACACTAGAGTTTTGCTGCCATTTGCTTCAGCACAGTCCTTTTTTTTTTTTTTTTTTTCTTTGCACATTAAGTAGAATCCTAAATCATGCTGAGATGGTAGACAAATGAGAATAATTCTAATTATCTCTGGGGTTTCAAAGTAGAAAATTAAATTGCAGTGGTAAATATTTGACTTCAGCACTTGCCTCTGGACCCTTTCACCCACTCTGTTTTAAAGATTAACCTATGCTTCATATTTTCACTTCTCTCATTTAATGATGTTCTCAGTATCTTTAACTCAAAGAAAACCTTTGGCAAGCATAAATGGATCTCTCTGCTGGCTTAATTAGTTCAGCATATTAACCAATAATTAATTCTAACTCCATCATTATTCTTTTAAAGAATCTTCCTTCTTGGATTTCACTGAAAATGGACTGGAAACGAATGACTGTTCCCTTTACAGTGTTTCTCAACTGAATAATAACATAAATACCCTTTCTCTTTTGTGCAAGGATCTGAAAATATTTTCCAAATGTTGATGCAGAAAACTTAAAATCCCTTACTGATGAGAGGATTACTGTTATCTTCAGATAAAGAAACTGAGGCATAGTGAGGGTAATTACTAGGATTATTTTGTTAGATTGATGTCATCCAGAAAATTAATATCTACGTTGGACAACAAAAAAATCATTGTGAATTGAAGCTGTAATGAAATTTAAAAACCAGTCACATAAAATTGGATAAATCTGTGTGAAATTACTGATTTCCACATCATAAAATTAATTTAACCAGAAATAATTTCAAGCTACTATATATTTGTAGGCATGAGAAATCCTGTGAATGCCTTGAATATAAAACATCTTTCAAGGCACCAATATAACTTAAAACTATATTGAAACAGCATTTGAAAACTGAAATACTCTATAATCCATTCAGACCTTTCACTGTTAAGCTCCCCATTCAAATTCAATTTGAGCTCTAGCATGTTCTTGATGATGCAATTTTAATTACAGGACCAGAAGCTGGTTTTGTTTTCAGCATTTTTGCTTCATTCAGTTCACATAACAGAAAATACTGAAATAATTTAAAAACCCCCAATACTTCTTTTTACTGTTCTTTAGTTTTGCATAGGTCTTTCTTGTCCCTCACCCAAGGGGATGCACTGAAGGCAAAATGTCATTCTTTTCAGAATCTTTCAATTTCTCCCCACAGTGCACTCTCTCTCCCTCTCTGTGTCTCTGTCTCTTTCCTTCTACTTGCCCCATCCCAGGATTTATGAGATAGGAAAGCACTGTCCATTCCTTCTACAAATGTAGAACAGAGAAATATTTCAGTTAAAATTTGAAAAGAATTGTAAACATGCCAGGGGTTCAAAGCTGTCAATCTGGTAAGTAGCTCTTTGACATTCTTGAATGGGGCAGATCATAGGGAAGAACCTCCCAGACAAGTATTCTATGCAAATCTAATTCAGCATGGTGCTGACACAAATCTATTCTGGTTTCACATATTGAAGGCTTTAGTCTCCATTTAGTGATAAGGTAAAAAACCCCACCCAACCACTGCAATACATAACCAAGAAACAATTTACTTTGCAATTACTTTTATACATTTTTCCTGTGCCAGTACTGGAGACATTCAGATATGAGCTTCCCTCCATACAAGCAGATTTTAAATGAAGAGTTTAATTTTATGCTAAAAGAAAAATGTTTTCTCCAATGTTTCTTCTGAAATATGCAGTGAATACTTTATCCTGTGTTTATGAGAATAAAATCTGCTGCTATGGATACAGTGAGGTCAATGTTTTAATGTTATTATTTCACTGTGCTGTGGTAAAGGATAACATTTTTCTTTAAAAAAAATCTTAGGAAGTATATATTATAGGAAAGTAAGTACAGTAATGTATTTTAATGAATAGGTAAAGGCTTTTATTTAATATTTCTTTTTCAAGTATAAGAAATATAACAAGGTCCAGACAGGCAGCACTGAAAAAACACTTTGCCTGTAACAGAACTTCACTTCCATTTTTACCTGATGCTATAGCATGTTTAACAAATATTAATTAAACTGCATAACATTCCTATAATAGTCCTCAAGGTGACCCCAAACAGCAAAAGATAGGTTTTTACTTTTTACAAAGCACAACAAAAGAGAGAACACATTGTTTGTTTGTTAAAAAAAAAAAAAGCTGCAATTTTCTAGTTGTTCCTTGTAAAAGAAAAATGAGTAATGTCAATTTTTATCTGCCCAGCTTTTTGAACAACTGCAGAACACTAAATTCTTTTAATGAAAGAATAATGCTAAGAATAATGCTCCTTCAAACTGGCTGTTGGCAGTCAAGTTAAATAATCATAGTAACTCAATTTTTAAATTCTTTCAAAAATAACTGCCCTATCAATTACTCACTTTTTCCTTTCTTTTTATCATTGTATCACTATGTCTAATTTTCCTACTACCTACAGCATTCCAGAAAAGTGTATACAAAATAAAAAACATCACAACTTTTAAACAGCTACACATAACTCAAATAGATCCAGTCTTTTTTCTTTTATAGGAATGAAGAAAAATAGAAGAAAACTTATTCCCCTTCTTCCTGTACTGATCACATTTATGATACTCATTATTCAGAATCTTACCTCTCTCTCCCTCCCTAAAAGAAACTCAATTGGGTAACATTTTTCTGAAAAACACAAGCCAAGGCAAATCTGCAATTTCCAAGTAGCTCAAAAAATTTTGTTTTATCACTGGGCTACAGTACAGGGAATGTCTGACTGAAGTGAAAGGGACTGGCATTTTTCACAGGAAATGAACCCTAGAATGTTAACCATTAATGCTGAATTTTCCTGGAAATATAAAACTATAACTAGTTATAGGACAAGTCTCACAGGATTCCTGCCAAATTTCCTGGGGTTTTTTGCTGTTTGTTGCACACAAATCAATATAAGTAGCAAAGAATTGCCTGGCTTTGGAATGTGAGCAAACTCAAAGGGTCATGGCCTCTCTCTGGTCAGCTAACTCACTTGTTCATGTCAAATTTTCCATCTCAGTCACTGGAGCATTTGAGATGCTGCACCCATGGAGATGGAGAATATGCTCAAGCATATTGCCTCAGGTAGCTTTTGTTAGGACTCATTTGTCTATCTTGAGCACTTTAAAATAATACTTAGAGCAACATTCAGAAAGGTTCCCTTAGCTTGTTAGAATGATATAAAACATATTCTGTATCATTTTATTCTTTGTACTGCCTTGTTGGGGGGGACTTGTTTATTTGTTGTGGGGGTTTTGTTTGTTTTTTTTAAAAATGCTGTGAAATTATGAAGACGTCTGAACAATCACTTGCAACCATCAACAACTGGAAATGCTAGTTTCCAAACAGGTGAATAAAAGAACAAACTCAGTGATGATTTTAGCCCCTCCAAAAGTTCTCAACTTCAGAAAAAATACCAACTTTTGAGAACTGCAAAAGCAATTTAAAAATTGCTGATGAGAATACAACTTCTGGGAAAAAGGGAATATCTATTAGCAGGAGCTAGAAGACTGCAAACCTGTTCAGCTTTTCTGAACAATAAGAAATTATTGAGAAGATAGAAAATACTCTTAAAATAAAACTACTTATAAAATATTAAATTCCTTAAATATTATTTCCATTTTAAAAAGCATTAATTCTCAAATAATTAGAAATAAGCTAAAAGTTAAAATTATAAAACATAACAGGAGCCAAATCCTGGTATGATTAATGAAGTCGTTATATTAACACTAGAACTTAAGTCTAAGTTTGTAGCATTCAGGTAATAACTGATTAAGTTACTGCAAAATAGCATTTAGTGAAGCAGAGAAATGATCCAATCTAAAAGATTTTCTTCAGTTATTATGCATCCAGAGGCAAGATTAAACATATCTTCCAAATTCTTTATTGTTTGCAATGTAACATCAAATGGGATCTGAAAGAAAAAAAAAAGAAAGAAAGAAGAAAAAAAAATTAACAACTTTATTAAACTTAGAGGTACCAAAAAGAACATATATACCAATACATATATATATATACACAGGTATATACCAATACACATACACATATATACCAATAGTTTCATATAAAGCCAGAATTCTGAACTACAACCACTAAGTTAGAAATATTTATTGCCTTGGTATAAATTTGTGGTTAATGACATCTCTTGCAGGAAACTAGTAAAACAGGATTCAAGGGAGGAAACCTTTATGAACAGTCTTTCTCACAAAGTTTATCATGATCATCTGGAGGTAAAATGAAGAGCAGCAAGAATGGTTATTAATTTGGAAGGCTTTTCCTAAGGTTAGAAATTGAAGGAATTGAGGTAATAGTAAAAGGTGAAATAGAGGGCGATGATAAACTAGTTTGAGTGTCCATTGAACACAGAGAACTATTTAACTGATTTAGGTATCAACAAAAAACAATTGAAGGAAGAGTCACTTAAAACAAGCTACCTAGGGAGGTTAATTTTTAATGCAATTATTTTATTTATAAATTTACTTCTAACATTTAAGATTGGAGCTTCCAAACATTACACTTTCTCTCCCTCAAGGACATAGCTACTCATTAAATAGCATTAAAAACAAGCAGGCTGATCATTTTTTATTCTTAAAACATGAAGAGTCAAAGAATTTTAAATGAATAATTCAATGAAAATGCACTTTTTCCATTTATAAATATAATTCAGGGCTGAATCAAAAGCACTGTAAGACAGACAGAAAAAACAGAATCAAAGTAGATAAAGTAGAAACACTATAGACGTGTGACAGCTCAGACAATGAGAAAACAAAAATCACAAATTAGAACTGACTTTGTCCAATTAATTCAGCAGAAGATGAACAACAGAATAAAGTGTTTGGTGGGGGAAAATGGTGAAAAACAGCATATAAGAACAGTATCTGCTGCCTTCTCCTGCATGCTTGAAAACAAAGGGAATGTACTATTCTGTGATGTACATAGTCCTTCCCTGAGTTTTCTGTCTCTGGCTGAGACTGGGTAACACACACATACAGCTTATATGAAAGTTTGGAAATGCTGCTTAGAAATATGCTATACATAATGAAGTGCTAAGCACCCTACAAGTTTTATTGCCTTCAGAGAAGAACGAAGATACTCAGCAACTTGAAGGATTAGGCTTCAGCTGCTCAACCAAAACTACCATATCTCAAAGCATCTTAATTTGAAGTTTGTATTTGAATCTTCATGATGAAAAGCTTTGTGATGTTCCACCTGTTGAAACCTGTTTTCATTTGTTGTGGAATAAAACAGTGCAGTAAACATCATAGTCTTAACGGGACAACACTAGTAAATCTGCTCCTTCACTTCCATTGTAGATTCCCAAATAGAAGCAGACAAAGTGAAAGGAATTCACAAAAATTTGAACAATTTCAGAAAGTTTCCATGATTCCGTGAAGGTTTGTCTACATCTTTTCCTAGGAATCTAACAAATCTTTTTACCACAGAAGAAACTTCATTGGGCTCTGAAAAGTGCAGCTTTGCAGAATGGATGTGGGTGTATTCTGATGCCCTGAGGAAGCCAGATTGAGTGATAGGAAGGCCTGGGAGTCATTTGAGAGAGAATTTCAGGATGGATAATGAGGGGTGGCAAGAATGGTGCAATGTGTATCAAAGGCAATCGTGTGCTCTCAGGTACCAGACTGCAGGACGCACAGGACAGCATCACAGATTCTCTCTGCTGTAACAGGCACTAGCCCAACTGTTCTCAGATAAAACTTAGATTCTGTTCTGGTAGGAAGAGCTCTCTGACTGGAAGACTGCAGTGGATGCCCTTTCCATTATCATTCCATTGTGAACAATTACTGGCAAGATATTTGAGGATTAGTTGAGGGAGTGATATGTTACAGTGGATTCCAGAATCTCCCGTGGAGTCCCTTGAGCCCTGGCAGCTGTGGTCCTTCCCTGATGTCCCCAAGGTGGCTGAGAGCACTAAACAGCACTGCTCCCCACCATTGGACAGTTCCCACAGTCTCTTCTGGGATACTGACTGCCCTGGGTAACAGGATGAATAAGATGTTTTGTCCAGCAGACAAAAAAACATGGACAAAAAACATGGACAAAAAGATGGCGTACTATTTCTCAAAATATGTCATGGTAGAGGCAGAGAAAGCAAAGAAAATTGAATAATCAAGCCTGAATAACTGCAAAAATGTTAGAATGGAAAGAAATTGCATTTAGCAATTGCATGATGGAAATTCAGTGGAGTCTGTATAAACAATAATCTGTATTAACCATTGTGAGCAAAAATCCCCATGTAATACATTTTTGCATGTATGAAAAGTTGACTATAATGAACGGTGAAGATATTCACAGTTTGTAATCATGAACATTGTATTTTATTTGTAAAGATGATAACATAAAACCAAAACAGAAAGTCCAACAATGAGAAAAAAAAAATGGGAAGATGCTTAGTGGAAGATGCTTAATGCCACGTTTCAGTTTAATTGAACAATTGTTTTATTTTAGGAAGTATATTTTTATTCTTAATGAGAACAACATACCTCAGTTAATGGAGAGGACAGGGCTCGACCAACAGACAGCAATGCTTTGACTTCAGATAAACACCTTTTAGCAATTTCCTAGTGGTATAAAACAAGAAAAAACCTGTACCACCTGTGTAGTACAAACATATGCTGTACTATCAGTCTCCTCTGATAAGGTAACAGAGGCTCAGCCTTACAAAATTTTTCAGAATATTCAAGTTTTAAGGTATTCTAACTGAATTCACAACAAAATAAACCTTAGCTATTAATATAAATTTTCTGCAATACAAATAGTTGTGTTTTCTGTACAAACACAATGCCCAACTCTTGCAGTTTCTACTGAGGCAATATTGCTCCTGGTTCAGGTTTAAAATCCAGTGATGGAGCATAATTTTGCTATGTATTTACTGAAGATATGATAAACACCCTGACAAGGTGGTATTTATAGATGTATAATGCATGGCATGTTAATCTTATTAGCACTCTAAACATTGTTTTACCAATTACTGACATATATTAATGAAAGTTTGAGCAAACACCTTCAGGTAATCAGAAACACCCACTAAAGGACAGCTCTGTCTACTCTCCTGAAAACACTGATTGGCCAAAATACCATTTGTTCTCCAAGCTAGTCGAAATACAGCCTTGTAATAATGGCACAGTGCACAATTGTCACTGTTTCACTGCATCCATCAGACAAAATGACAGCCTCTACATCATTAATCATTTCACATAATAGATATAAAGAGAATCCTGTCACATGATAAATGTCTCCCACTTTGAAAATAAACGTCTATTTTGCCTTGGCATTTATCAAGCAGCACTTATGCTGTGGCAACATTCTATTCCAATGACATTATCTCAAACAGAGCACATGGAAAATTCTGAAATTACCTTTTGTGTGTGTGTATGTGGGGAGAGTTATTTGACTGTGGACCATATTCAACCTTGCTAATAAAAAGAAAAGCGGAAGATGGCATAGAGAAAATGAAAATAAATTCAGTGCCAATTTTAGTCATCTCTCAGTAACATTATTAGAAGGTTCTAATTTCAGAAGCCACCACTGCACATTTTAAATTAAAGATGTGTAACTGATGTTTAAAAAGCACTTTTGGGTTGATCACCATGCTAATTTAACACACTGCCGAGGATTTCCAATTTTAAATTAGGCATCAGTTTCCAAATCTATGTACCTGAAGAGGTAGCTTTTATTTTCAAGTAAAAAGTTGAAAATGCCTGGAAGAGTACTAAAGTGACAAGCAACGTTTAAGGAAAAGTTAAATATTAAATAAAGAGTAAAAGTATTTCAACTTTTCTTTAAAGTGGTGAGGGAAGCTTAATGTCTGCTTTTATTTCTGCCTTCCAAGTTGCCTGTCATTTATTTCCCCAAAAAAAGACATTTTAAATCAAACACCTATAAGAGCTGAACTGTTCTCACTTACTTCTGTTTTTTCATCAAGACGCCATAAACCCATTTTGGGTTTATTTGTAAAACTTATTTTCCAAGTTTCACTTTGCTCAAGAAAGCTTGTAGGTACTGAAGTTGCAAAGTTCTTAGAACCTTGGATCAATATTTCAACTTGCTCCTTCAGATGAGACAATTTCTCCCTTACAGAAATAATTCTAAAAGAAGACAAAGATTTTCATTATTACTGTTATAAAAGACCAATATTTGTTGTTTCCAGGTTATAATTAAGCTGACCTAGTTTTTATTACATATTGATTAGGTTTTACATTTTCCTTCATTTCAAGACTGATCTCATCATTGTACAAAAATAAATTTTCCATTTAATAAAATGGAGATAAAGAAAGCATTAGCTTTTTACATTAAAAATGGGAAGTAGCATTTTAGGAATGCCTTAGGAATTTCTCTAAGAAAAGGTTTTTTCATCTAACCAGCACAGGGGTGGCAGAGGCTGCCCATTATTTCTTCCCTTCCACCCACTAAGCAGTTCTAAAAATTCTAAGACTAGATGAATGACAAGGAAGAAATGAAAAATGCCATAGGATGTAAAATTAAGGACAGAGTCTAGTGCCACAACTGAGAAAAATTCTTGCATTCTCAGAGTTGTAATATGGGATGGAGAAAGTCGGTGATCTACTGAAAGAATGGGAATAACTGCTGGGAGTGCTTCTTAGATCTGCTACATTGCCATGCCAGTGTAATATAATTAGCATATGTTACTTGGTTCTTTAAGAATCAAAATAAAAATGCTAATGAATGCATTGAATGAACAACTGTTTGGATGGGTTTAACACTGTATACAACATCTTCCAGTTTTTACAGTGAAAAATCTTTGAAAAGCAGAAATGAATGCTTTTAAAGATTTACAGCTCTTTGATATTCTGTACTTTCTTTTCTCTCATCCTAAATGGGTGATTGATCTTTAATACAGCATTAAATAACAGGACAGAGTCAGTGCTTATTTACCTAGCCAATGGAATCCACAAGTGGCCTGAAAACACAGACGTACTAAAAATCGCGATGTCGCCAACCTTGACAGGGTTTATATTATAAGCATAAAGCAACAAAACCTATAAAAGAGATAGAATGGGTAAACTGAAATGCAGTAGACCTGAGCTATTTCAGTGATACAACAGTACAGTCAATACCAAATACAGTGTACTGATGAAGCCTTAGATAACTGACCTTCAAAAAAGAGAGGAGTGTGATATAATATAAATTTGTACTACACTCAGTTTTGATGGGCTTTAAATTAATTTAATTAATTAAATTGGATATAATAACTATGAGTTTAAAAATTAGGTATATCCCATGCTATCACTATCAAAATCCCAGTGTTGTCCTGAGCCTGATCAATCATATGCATGGCTGTCATAATGCTAGGTTTAAACCCATTAAATGTGCATAACTCACCAATCTAATGAAGCCATACCATTAAAAGAAAATTAAATATTATGTTCTCATCTTTCACTGCAAGAATTTACTAGTCTAGTTGAAAATATGCTTCCTAATGGTAGCTGAATATTTTGACTACATGGAAAATAGAATATGGCATTCATGCATTATTTGTTTTTAAGAGTTGTCCCTGGTTCTCTACTGATCTCTATTATGGCCTTGCTAAAGTTACCTGCAAAACCATATTAAAAGGTACATTATTTGCATTACCTTTATGGGGTTTCTATCAGTTTCCTAATAAAGATAAATGGGTCTAATAGAAATTTTGAAACTGATCTGCTATGCCAAAAGGTTTGAGATCATGGATTTTTATTGCTGAAGTAGAAATTTTACCTACACATTGTTCCCTTGTGTAAAGATAAAACAAATTCCATGTCATAGTCACTCACATTCCTACAGCCCTCCCATCTCTTTCATCTTTCATGTTCAGTCTGACAGTTTAGGAAAATGAGGCTTCAAAATCTCATTTTCCTTGTATATGTGTATCTTTGCTTTTCCAAGAGTCTCACGCCGAACTATTACTCAAATGTATCAGTCAGGTCTACCCAAACTTAGAGTGGAAGTCTTAAAGACATGAGGGATTTACAACAGGCATGAATACAGCATGGCCTGGAAGCTCTATATGGGAAAGAAAAAATGTGGTTTTGGGCTGCCAACAAATGCTGTCAGGGCATTTTGTTTTTCTAAAGAGCAGGTTTGCAGCAGAGTAAATAAATTCTTCCTATCAGCATAATTCGATTAAAAAGCTGGTAAGTCCTAACACAAATATTCATTGGAAATGAGACTTAATTTGCTCCACAACCTAAGGAAACTGCTTTGCTTTAGTTATACCTTAGTTTCTGTATCTTTTGATGGCTTTGCCACAGAAGGAATATACCACTGAATGCTGATTTCCTTCTCCTGAGCTCTTGCTGCCTTACTCTCTGTCCGCTCGTATTCTTCTACAATGACAGAAACTGGAGAAGCTGTTCTCACTTGTGACACTACTGATGTAATCTCTGAAAGTTCAAAAGACATCTGAAACACAAAATAAAGGTTTAAATTACATTCTTTGTAGTGAAACAGGAAAAATCTGTTATAATCCAGTGTCTACTGGAATTGATATGACTTTCATTCGAGCATAAATATATGTTTATTTCAGTAAATGGGTAGTTTTTGGACGTGTCCTTTTTACCAAAACTTTTCAAAGTTCATGTGATGACACATTTCTAAAGGTAAAATAAAGGATTTTTAGGCTGACTTAGAAACACCCACAGTCACAATGATTGTTTCCTTTGACTTAAAATCATTATGGGTTTGGCTCAAATCTGTTATTTGACACACTGATGATACAAAATTTAGTGATGAAAAAATAATTTGTCAAATATACATATTGATAATTAAAATAGGATTCTGAATGTTAGAATAATGTTTTATTTATGTTTACCTATCTGTTTTCTCAGCTGTGCAACTAACAAAAGGTGACACCTGCTGAAAATTCAATCACTTAATTTGTGAGGATTTGCTGTATTTTATAAAATACATATGGAACATTAGCAGGGGTTTCATCAAATAGCTACTGTTGGCCATCATTCACCAGGGAATTAATGCAGGAATACTGTGAGCCAACATTCATTCATGAACAAAATCTTTTCTAAAAATTGTGAAATATTCAATTTAAAGGCTGAACAGTAACACTGTCTATATTTTAAAGTGTTGCACAGATCTGCAAACTGATCTAGAGCTCTTAAAATTCCATTTTATGCTATGTATTTCTTTCTAAAATGTGTGTTATGGGGTTTTTTTCACTGAACTGCATCCTTTGGGTTTCTATTCATGTTGAATCTTTCTGAAGAAGGACTTTACAACCGCTGTTGCCAAACATAAATGTTTGTCTATTCAACTTTCTCAAAAGCCTCAAAATAAACTGTTAGTTAAGTATTTCCAGTCCTGCTTACTATCATGGAGCAGAACAAAAAGCAACTATGAAAAATGTAACAGAGCCCAGAATTTTAATTATAGACCTAATGTAATTTGGATTCTTTGGTCAGCAGACCTGAAAAAACCTTCAAGAGTCAAAAATAGAATACAGAGATAGATGTAAGTGAAACAACTTCTTAAGTAAAAAAAATCATTATTTGAAGTATGTCTATTTGTACTGCTAAAACTCACAGTAATAAATTACAGTTACATTTTTAAAATAACATCTATAACCTTCTGGATAGTTAAAGCTTCTAAAAATATTGTGATAAAATCAATGAATCTTAGAATTTAAAAAACTATAAGCTTTATGCTTGTTAGCTGTCTACAACAGTGAAGTTAACACATGATTATGCAGCTTGCACCCGTCATGAACATGACAGTGAGCTCTGAAGCTTATTATTCTAGAATACTGTAATACTAATTATGTCAAAAAAAGAGCAGACAGAGTAAAATAATTTTTGATATATGATGGCTGTTATAAATGTCACATACCATATATTTACAATTTATTCAGTGGCACAGTCAGCTCTTTGTTAGGAAATGAGTAATGATATGCTGTCCAACACTGCAGAAAGTTCACCAACTCTAGACAAGCTACTTTCACAGAAGTATTTTTATTCATTTTTATAACATACCAAGTACTCCCTCCTCAAGGCTCCCCTGTCTCCATTTAATACTGAATATAATAACTAAAAAATAAGCCACAGAGAGTGATCTGTCATTTTAATTTTTAGTATTAGGGTAATTATTAATGTGAGAAGTGGGATTGAGAAACTATGGAATTCAGATGAAGATCAAAAGTATTTAAAACCTCAGCCCTTATTGAGTAACAGCCAACTTTATTAACCAATAAAAACACCTTTTTAAATATCATTCTGCTTAATCTTCTTGGGTATAAATACACTGGCTATGGGATGGAGATTATTTTTGCAGGAATGAATAACACAATGATATTTACATTTGTTAACTACATAATTCACTGCTTGCACAGGATTTTGGTTTTCTACTGATCCTCTGCATATATAATTTCATTCTTCTATAGTGCTCCCAGAAATATAACCATTGGAATTACTGAAAATCGGAATGAAATACCAGTATAACATTTTTGAAAGAACGTAAGTACCTCGGAAGAATCAGTGTGACTACTGACTGGTTCTTCTGCATCATGTAGTTCTATTGGAAAATTATCAAAAATGCACACTGAATATTCAAACAAATTCTTTTCAAGGAAGGAGTGCATTGCTGCTATTCGTAGAACAACTCCTGTGTCAGAAATCAAACCAACGTGTCCATGTCTTGCAAAAAGTGATCCAGGTGCTGGGT
Organism: Erithacus rubecula; assembly: GCF_903797595.1. Taxonomy (NCBI): domain Eukaryota; kingdom Metazoa; phylum Chordata; class Aves; order Passeriformes; family Muscicapidae; genus Erithacus; species Erithacus rubecula. Next base: position 28,124,926 of record NC_136686.1, on the reverse strand, counting down.
TAGGGGCAGATTTTAAAAGAGATTTTTTAAAATTACATCGTTATTTTCCATTAAAATGTCAAGTTACTACAGTTACTCTATATTCATAAATTTTGAAAACATAATAAAATACGTAAATAGATTCAATATCAAATAAAGGCATTTCCAAAAAATATACTGACTGTCCTTAAATATTACTAGCTTATGCCATTTATAATTTTTTACCAGTCATCAGATAATAAAACAAACTCTCTCCAGACATTATAAAGTAGCATGAAATGGGAGGTGCAATTTTGAGGTGCAGGTATTTAAATTCAGAGTGTAAGCACCAGTATGTTCACTAGATGCCCAAGCACCCACTACAATAAACATATCTTTATTCAATACAGTCAAAATATGTTTTAAGAGCTCTTAAAACCCCAGTTTAGACAGCTAGGGCAGATCAGCTGAGTTGCCCCCCAGGCTCCCTGACAGGCAAGTAAAGCTGAAATTTATATGCAGGTTTTGACACCTGCTTGTAGATACCTTCTTGTCCTTACAGTTCTGTGGTGAGCCAGAATACTTTTATTTGGTGCTGCAAGGAGAAAATCCAGCCCTCTCTGGAATTGTTATTTTCAGAGTTGCTACCTTTCTCTCTAAATAACACCTACATGTACAATGTAGTATTGTTCTCACCTCTTGGGTCATTACTAGTGTATCCAAAAGCTGGCTATCACCTGTAGGTACACAGTATTAAGTCCTTGCAATTAATGAATTCTTACTCTGTTTGAAAGGTCCTATCTATTACCATGTTTTGTTTACAGTGAAATAACCCAAGCAGCAAATCATACCTGGGGTTTCATTCAAAACACATTCAATAATGCTCAGCCTTCCCATTTACCCTACACTCAGGTCTCCAAAACAGATTTATTTATGATGTGAGTTAAACTTGATTTTTCTAGAACTAAAGATAAATATTAATTATTATTTTTTTAGAAATGCTTCAGATGTAGTAATAACAATAAAGTTTTGAAGGAGGTCTTCCTGGTATTGTGAAAGCTTATGAATAACTACAAAGGTAGTAATATCTTCACTTGCAGCATTTGTAAACTGACATAAATCTGGATTTCCATGAAGATTTTTTTGCATTTACACAATTTAAAGGAACTCAAAACTAGGCTATTTCAGATTATAGCCTTTGAATCTGGCACTTTTGGCCTTCAACAATAGTATCTACAGCAGTTTTCTAGAAGGAAATAAAAATACATACCAGATAGGTGTGTGTTATAAATTCTTTTTAAATGGTTGTGGTAGCGAACCATGTCAACCCATGTTATTGCATCTTTCTTCAGGCTGACCTTGGTGACATGACTTTCTATTCCTTCACTTAGACTCTGATGGTCTTCTGTGATTTGTTTCTTTTCAGTAGAAAACACTTTGAGTGTTTCAGGGACAGAATTGTATCCATCTGCAACTCCAGTAAGAGTTAAAAAACATGAAGTGGTTGGAATTCAAAAGCTATTTCTGTGTTGTGTTAGAATTGGCTAATCTGTAACTAGAAGTATAACCTGTGAAACTGCTTCTATTTTTCATACAAGAAAAATTATTTCTATTCTGCTTTAATGTGAGTTGAAATAGTAAATAGCCTTAAAATTAGTTGAAAACTGTTTCTCTGATCATGGGCCTTACTAAAGCCCATTAGTAAGGAACCTTACTAATCCTTGCAAGAAATTCAAAAGGAGTAGAGAGCAAGGTGCATACTCTCTCTCTCTGAATTTGAATATAAAACCATTATTTCTACACTTTGTTCAATATAAAGTATTTACTACATGGAAACAACACAGGGAGTCATCAATCATAACTTCAGAAGCTGCACTTCCTAGTTATGTTGACCCAAACTCAGAAGAGTTAGGTACTCTGAAGTAGTCATTGATAGTTTTAATCCTTCATCCCTTTTAGCTATTAAGCACATTTTCATTGAAATATACTCTTTAAATATATAAATATATAAACTGTGAAATAAAACAAAAGACAATATTCTCTTTTGCACTGCCTAAAAGTTCTACTTATGCAGAAGGAGGAAAAATTGTAAGATAACAGTACATCACTACTTATATTCAATACTGGTTTTTACTGTATTAGTACATGGCTCTTTCAAAAGCACAATTCTTGAGCTCTGTTTCTCACTCCAAATTGAACAAATGTTATGTTTAAGTGATCCATAACAGCAAACTTTCAGAAAATAATTATGAGTGCTTCTACAATATCTGAATGTCTTTATTATTCCTGATATTTCACAGTCAATGCCAAAAGTTTAAATGGCCATATTGTCTTTTAGATGAAAATTTAAATATGTTTCACTAAGCATTTTACAGAAAATATTTAGTGTGTTATGCTGAGAATTTATATTTCAATTTATATTTTTGTGTTTTGGCCTACTATTGCTTTTCTACATTTTCTATTTTTCTTTGTATTCGCTAACAGAACTATCAGGAGAAACACCTGCTGCATTTGCTAAAAGAAAAAATGATCTGTAATTATAAGCAAATGGAGCTAGTACAAAACAATCAGATTGAAAGTCTTAGCACACAACACTTGTTTTCATAAACCAATCAAAACACATATGTTTAAACACTGTACAGTATGCAGACATGGCTCAGCTTCACCAGCATCTATCAATCAGAGCTATTTAGTCTTTGCCATTCACTTGGGATAATTGAAATTAAGTCACTCAACCAAAATTTTATCACTAAGTTAATGGTTCCTAGTTTAAAAATAAACATGAATATTTTGCCTTAGTGTTTATTTAACATCTAGCATCATTCTCTCAGAATTCCTAGTTTTATTGTTGGGGGTTTTTTAAGATAAAAACCTTCAATTTCATGAAGTCATTTCGCTGAAAAATAAATGCAGAATTTAGAAATAAACCAGGCAAAGCTCTACCAAGCTAGTGGAAGAATGGCTAAGTAATAATCCATTGGATTGGAAAGACAGTGAAAATTTTATTATACTGACTTTGACTTTTAAAATACAGTACCCAGGCAGAAAACTTTGCAAGAGTTTGGGCTTGTTAGTTTGGGTGGGTTTTGTTGTTTGTAGTTTTGTTTTTATTCTGTTTGTTGGGTTGGGTTTTTTGGGGGATGATGCAGGGAGAGAAGCTATTCAACACCAACATCTCCTTGCAAAATCGAGAGTAAAACTGAAACTCTCAAAGGGAAAGCTGATATACCTAGGGAAAAAAAACAGTTATAAGTCAGTGTTTGAAGGAAAAAAAAAAAAAGAAAAAAAGCAGTGAGGACTGATAGGGAGGCAAATATCTACTTTATATGTCTGGGGAAGTCCTGTAACAAGGGACCATCTGCTTGTCCAAAATTATGGCAGTATGTGCATTCTGACTTTCTGAGCCATAGTATGCAAACAATGAATTTTTCTTAACATATTGAACACATGCACAGGCTGATATTTAAAGACCTATGAAGCCTCTACTTAATATTTTGTATTGCTATGCATGATGAGGCTTTTGCTTTTACTTTCCAAAACTGATATATAGCTTTTCATAAATAAAAATTAGATACTAAATTTATTACTAGATTACATGGCATATATAACTTATTATTTATGTAATTTTCTAATGTAACTATTCTGATAAAGGAATACCAGATATGAAATCTGTGTACGAAGAAAAAAGATCCATGGAAGCAAATTCTGGGACTTTTTCTTGCACTTCATCCTTCATGTTCCATTCCTTAACACCCTTCATTCCAATTAACAGCTGAGAAGCAACCATAGCTTCACTGACCTAAAAATGACATTTCTTTTATTCAGGACTTGTTCACTACAGAATTCATATAGATTTTAAAATCTTAGAGTAGCAAGATGAGGACAAAAAATAATTATTAAACATACTATATTTTTAAAAGTTAGAAAAAGATTTCTTTCTGACATAAGGTATGCATTATATCTAAATAAATCATTACTGCTGACAGCTTAATTACAACATAGTGATTTCAAACCAGACATCCTCATCTGGATGCCACTAATGTCTGCCCACATGTCAAATACATGTGCACACATATCAGGTCATGTGCCATTTTATTTGCACTGAATCAAAGTTAAGGTAAACAGAGTCAGATCTGTCCAAGAGAGATTAAATGCATTATTCAGTATCCACTTTAATTTTGTTAAACAAGACCCATGCCAGAAATTTCAGAAAACCTTAACACTCCTGTTTGCATAGCCTTATTTGCTTGTGTAAGTAGAATAAGATGAAATGTAAAAAAAAAAGTTAACTCTTCAAAATATTGCACCAACCTGTGCAGCTGCTCTTATTGCAACCCAGGCTTGTACTTGGTAGACTTCTGATTTTATAGCCTCATCAGAAGACCGATCTCCAGAAGAGCTCTAAAAATTATATATTATATTCATAATCAGAATTCTAAATATATTATGGTATAACATATTCTAAACATAGAAGAAAGTCCTCAGACTTATATTTTTTTATTTGTAAATTGTAAAAATTGACAATCTGTAAATTCATGTATTAATTACTGAAAATGAAAAAAATTTCCAGAGCATCCTAATTGGCTGCTCCTGGAAAAAGTGTCCTCAGAGCAGCTTACACTATGGTTACTACTCTATACAGTGTTGCTATCATATTCTATTTTTTTGAATCTTAATCACCTCTTTTCTGTAATGTTACAAATTTTGCTTTCCATCTAAGGCTTGTAGGAACTTTAATGTGCTTAAAGACACTTACAATTCTCATGCTATCATTCATACTTGTACAGAAAAATTGAAATCTGATAAAGTTAGCATTTAAAAAACCAGATTGGAATGTTCAGTATATTTTGCAAGGTACAAATTAATTTGTATATAATCATAAACAAAAACACTGTTGGTTCTGTGTCTTCCTATTTTATACAGAAAAATATTTTAAATATTATCATTCATGAGAGATAACATCAAAAAATATAACATTCTATTATATTTCTTTATGTGATTTTTCTAGTAGAACTTTCATAATCAGTATGATGTATAAGTCATTGCAAGTAATAATATGGCAAAGTGCACAATACATATTTTCTGTTTTGAAGAGACCACTGCCCAAAAGATGGAAAACATACACTTAATGTGGAAGGCATCGACTCATCCGTCTCTGATAGATCCTCATTTCTGGCAAAATACAAATATGATAGTGCTATTTCAAGGTATGACTGTTTTATCAAGCTGTAAGAAACAACACACAAAGTAATCAGCTTTACTATCAAAGTAAGCATTACAGTGATACAATCTGACTCCTGCATAAGACTAGCTAGATATCTCACTAAATAAATCATTCATCCATCCAGCCCCCATCATCTACTCTAAGTGTAACATCTTTCAGAAATCCATGGGATCCTGTTTTAAAGTCATGAGTCTAAAACATTCCTGTGGTGTGCTTAACGAATAACACCTTGATTTAACAGTACATCAAATATAATTTGCACTATTTGAAACAAATATTCCATAAATAAATTGCAGATGTTTAGTAAGAAAACACTAATATTGCAAGGGAAGTGATCTTTCTGTAGTGTTTGTCTTCCTTGCTCAAGTTAAGGCATTTATCCATTGCCCTGGTTTCCCTGAAACATAGGTAGCTGAATTTGGATAGCAATCAAATCATCAGTCAAACTCTCCCAAGAATCAGCAAAAATACCCACAGTGAGCAAAAGAGACTTTTGTTTCCTAACTGGGCTTAGATGAGTAACCTTCTTAGTTTTGAGTTCTGTACCAGAACATTTCACATCTTCAGACAGTGCTCACCTATTCCCACTCTCCTCCTATGTTTCCTGCTCTTTTCAGTGATTCTTACAGTAGTATTGTAAACTAAGCAAAAAATCACAGAAGCATAGAATGGTTTGGGTTGGAAGGAGCCTTTAAAGGTCATCAGTCCCACTCCCCTGCAAGGAGCAGGGACATCTTCAATCAGATCAGGTTGCTCAGAGCCCCATTCAACCTTACCTTGAATGTTTTGAGGTGCAGGGCATTTATCACCTCTCTGGGCAACCTATTGCAGTGAATCACCATTGTAAAAAATGTCTTCCTTGTATCTAGTCTGAGTCTACCCTCTTTGGGTTTAAAAACATTACCCATCACAACAAGCACTATTAAAACATCTATCTCCATCCTGTAAACCTCCCTTTAAGTATTGAAAGGCTGCCAAACCATTTCCCTGGAACCTTCTCTTCTCCAGGCTGAAAATTCCAATTCTCTCAGCCTTTTGTCACAGTAGAGCTGTTCCTGCCTCTCATAATTTTTGTTGCACTCCTCTGGACCCACTCCAACACGTTCATGTATTTCCTGTGCTGAGAACTCCAGAGCTAGGTGCAGTACTCCAGGAGGGATTTCATCATATCAGAGCAGAGGGGCAGAATTACTCCCCTCTCCCTTCTGAAAATCCCTATACCTGGAGAATTTCTCCAACGTTTCTATTCCCTACAGGTTTATAACAGTCTTTTTATCCAGATTCCTCCAGGCTCTGCAGATTTCTTCAGATCTCACTTATGAATCAACTTCCCCAAGCATAGCAACAAACTCTTGATCACATAATTAATATTCTGGACAGATTCATATTGCACAGAGTTGGCTGCTTATATAGTACAATAAATTCCAGCTTTAGTACAGCTTGTGTTAAGCAAAATACAAAAGTCAGAGTACTGTACAGTTAAAGACTGAGCCAACTAACTGAGAAGATGGCAAATTCTACACCTGGTTGGCAACAATTTAGTTAAATTTCTAGTCTTGCTAAGAAAAAAAGGATGTGAGACATCAAGAAACAACTTTAATTAAATAATCCCACAGATATCACAGGGCTTGTATAAATGTGAGCAGGATGTTAAGTTCTCTAAAACAAGAAAGCCACGGTCCATTGATATTGCTGTACATTCTTTTAGAAAGATGGAAGCAAATTAAATAAGAGTGTAGCAAATTAAACTTGCAAAACTTCACCACAGTCCATTTCTGCACCATCTTCCATCATGCTGGCTGCTTGTTGAGGTTTATTACTATGCTCCTACTTCTACATTCAGAGTTCTGGTTCATTAACTTAAGTAACAGAATACCCAAACAAGCAAGGTAAATTGCTGCCTTTATACTGTCTCTAACGAGACGTGGCACATTATTCATTTAGACTGGTCAAGAAACAAAAAAAAACAAAGTCCAATGTATCAGAGCTGCTTGACAGAATTTATTGGCTGTCTTGGCTCAGCTCTTCAGGCATCTTCTAGTCTGATAACTAATGTCAAAGTCACTGTCCTGATATCTGTTTCAAACACATTTCCTACGCTCCTTCTGCCTCTGCTCTTCTGACTATTTCAGGCTGGTAACCTTTTCAAGCTGGATTTCTGTTATCTGGAAGGGGGCAGACCACAGCTCATCTTCTGAAATATGAATAAACCTGCTGTTTAATTGATAGCTCTGTTCCCAGTGTTGACAGAGAGGGTACAAATTTGGAAATAGAACAGAAAGCTGTAACTTTTGTGTAGTCTTAAAAAATGCTTTTAAATGTTCCTATCATTTGTTTTAAATAAAAGAATAAATATCTAGCTCTTCTCTATTGAAATAAAACTCTTGAAAAAATAAAAGGTAGTCCATAATAGAAGTCCCACCAAATCTAAAAAAAAACCTGTTTAAAAATTATATTCATGTATGATTAAATTCTTTTCAAAGTTATATAGCTAGATTCTTACTCATATTTTTGATCATATTGCTGGGTTATCTTAATTGCTTCCAACAGGGTTTCAACAGCTTGAGATGACTTGTTATGGCCTGCTTCAGTTCTCTGGCGTTCTGTCTTACCTTAGAACAAAATACAGAAAATAAATTTTCAAATGTCATTATTTTTTCTTCTGTAAGACCCACCCAATCTCCTTTTTCCCTCCAGAAAAGTTAAACAACACAGTACATTATCTGTTCTCCTGATAAGCAAGATCTTCTCCAGCTTGCTTAAAAGGTAATGCACAGTGCTTGTATAACAACTGTCTTCACAGAGTAGCTAAAATAACTGAACTTGGGAATCATAATGACCACTAACATTTCCTGATCCCAACTAGCAGAGCATTGCACATGAGGAGTTAATGAGCAGGCACAGGCCTGTTACATGCTGTCCTGCACACACAAGGTGCACTCAGGCCCGTGTTGTACTGGGCACATCCCACAGGATAAACGCAGCCCCGCTTGCCGCAGCAGAAGAGCCTGCTGGCAGCATCCTCTCAGGATCTTTCTGTAAATGTGAAGCAAGAGGTTCTTATGTGAACATGCTTTTTTGTTTGACAGTAGAAATTATGAATAGCATTGTTTTCTCTCAAGAATAGCTAAAATACCAGAATTAGGCCATTTTTCACAGATAGGATTTGCATGTTGAGATACATCCTGATTGGAAGCATGTTCAGTACTGCTCAACTTTGAGTTCTCAGCCTCTGCAGTAATAGGAGACTATTTACACTATAACACTTTATTTTTATAGTGTTAACTCCAAAAAAAATGGCATTCTAAGAGATACATCCCAGTCTTCAATGTCTCTCTTGCTGGGATCCTCACAAACCAGAATCTCCTGGTGCAATCGTGACGTTCTTAATCTTGTTGGCCACACCCTCGGATCCCTGATAACATACAGATGAAAGTAGTTCTAATCCAGTTTTGAAAATATTTGTGGAATAATGCATCCTGAACTCCTGTGGTGTGATACTAAACACAGGAGAAAGATCTGCATCCAGACAGTGAGAAATGTCCAAACTGATTCTAGTTTTACAGTAAAATGTCTCCATTTTAAGAGACACCATGCATAACATTGCCTAGGATGGCTCTTGGGACGTATAAACAGGGGTTTACTTACCTATCTGAAAAAGAATTTCAGCTTCCATATCTAATTTTTTTGTTGCAGATGCTCTGCAAAGATTCAATGCTGATTCTAAATGCCTGAGAGCACCTAGCCATTTCAAATGATCTCTTGAAGCTGTAGAAGCTAGTTTTTCAGCTAATATATATCCTAAAATAAAAAAACACAATTCTTTGTAATTTATTTAGTAGACAACCAATTTATGAAAAAATAAGCTAATTCCTTTGAAGAAATGCTGCTACATATTTACTGATACAATTCAATTCCCAAAAATTCAAGTGACTGGATATAAATACAAATCTATAATATTGTTTCACTATTGTGTGGCGCCATTGAGGTTTACCTAGGCCACTGAAAAGAAGCCCAAGCTACACCAATCAACCCATTCATAAAATATAGGTGAAAATTAACTAAAACTTAAAACTAATAATGTAGTTGTGTTTTTCTTACCAATTTTCATTTTGACTTGGGCTAGCAAGTTAATATGTGACAGGTAGATATTCTTCAAGGGTAAGACCACGCAAGACAATGTACTGTCTTCCATCTGCTGTTCAATGGGTTCACCACAATCAAAAATCTATGAAAGAGAATGCTCAGTAAAATAAAGTTGCAGACAGCAAATCAAACAGCAGTTTGAAAAATTAAGTTAGGTATTGCAAAACTGAAGTTTCTTGAAAAAAGAACTAGAAAAGGATTCGGTATTCCTGAATTCTTTTACTTTGTACTTGTCTTGCAGGAAAATCTTGTGATGCAAACAAACAATTTTAATGAACTCTTGATTGAATTCAATAGCCTTAGGTTTTGGTTTTTAAAAGAAAATTCCCTAAAATCAGTCCTTAAGAAATAGATCTCACAAGTAACCAAACCCCTGGAAAGAAACTGTCATTCCTACAAAGAAATCTGACATCTAGCAAAGGCCAGAAAAGAAAAAGAAAACAGCATGTAGGGGCCAGTCAAACCTTTCATTCATGGAGAAAAGACAATGGGGAGACACTGTAAAGTGTCAAGTCACTTGAAGGCTAGCAAGTCTCACAGTTGGAAGTTTGAATCTAAAGTGATTTATGTGATTTTTTATCACTTAGGGAAATAAATATTTCAATGGACTAAACTTCTGTTTTAGAAAATATGAGGAAAGAGTTTGATCGAAAAACTTTTCTCTATAACCTGTACCAAGCTCCGATAAAAATCCTTATCTGTTTTTGGATCCCAAATAAGTAAATGGTTTAGTACTTTCACAAAGTTCATGTCCTTAGATTTATTTTTTAATTAATTTTATTTTTTAAAATATTTACATGGAAAATATTTCTTTATACCAATTGTAACAATCCATCAATCAAAAATATCATACTACTTTAAACAGATTGTCCTGATTCAAATTATTCTAAGACAGAAAGCTAAGTTCTTGGATGCTTAAGAGTTAGGAATTTAATGAAATCTACATTCCCCTGAGGTGTTGAGTATAAACATATCCCTTATAAGTGAGTGTTCTGCATCTCTTTAAAAGTCAAAATACCTATTTCTTTTTTCACATCTGCATGTGTATTTTGAAACTATTCAATTTTTTTAAATTCTGTGAAAATACTAGACTACATGTGAGCATGCATGATGAGTATGGATAGAGTTTGGTAAGATGAATGACTTTTTTTACACTATTCTAACATAGATAAAACTGAAGTGATCAGTTACTAGGAATAGCCCTTTCTAATAACTGATAAAATAGCCTCCAGGATAAATAATTAAAGCTGTTGGAAGTATTTGGAAATGCACTGACATGTACTCACTGCTTTAATGGTAAGCTCATGAGACAAAACAAGCAAGTTTAATGGTTCCACTGGAGAAGAGCAGTGTTCTAAATCTTCTACTATTTGCAGTGGCAATATGTCTGTCAGCAGAAGCACACTTTTCACAAGAGTCAAAGAAGCTGGCAGGGAAATAAATGCATCCTCTTGGAGTAAACTGATGATTTTCTGTTTGGACATAGACAACATAAACCAAAGTAGTTAATATCTTCCTGTCTATTTATGAGGACAAATCATGAAAACTGAAAAAAAAAAATCTATTTTAGAGGCACTGTTTCAAACTTATTTAATGCTGCCATCAGCTGTTCTGGCTACACAAAAAAACGCATCAAAGAAAAGCGAACAGTTTTTTCCTTTGCATTCAAACCTGCAGAAGATGTTTAATGTCTGCCACAGGACGTCTTTCTCGCAGGTCAAGAATAGCAGCTTGCACCATCACTTCAGTCTGAGTCTCAATATCACCAAAGGCTTCTGCCTCTAATATCACTTCTTCTACCGCACTTCTGCGCTCAGCCACTGCCTTCCCTAAAAGAAGAGAATACATGGATAGTAAAAATACAATTAGAAAAGACTGCTGCGTGTTCTACCATTCTTAAGTATTTCTGCACTAAAAAGTTACAGAAAATAGGACATTATGAATTCCACATTGCACATGTACCATTTCATCAATTTTGTGACAAATTTACTTTTGCTTTTTCTTACTTTCTTTTAAAGAAAGAAAAAACACTTGGTTTCTAAACTCCACTAGGTATAAGTTCATGCAAATGCATGCTTTTTATGCAAGCCACCAACATAAATATTATGGTATTTCAGATCTGTTCTACTTTTTCAAAAATCTGATTTTAGTTTCAAATGCAAAATAGTGACAGACTTTAGAGAAATTATCCAGAACAGATTAAGCAAAAGTTTGGCAACAGACTTAGAGTGATTTTGATACTTAAGTGAGCATCAGTGTAGTTCACAGAGCCAAGGAATGAAAAACATTTTATTCATAACCAAACTTCAAAAAATCTATTTTGCAATATCTCTCCTAAATCTTCAAAAAACATCCTAGAACATTTTTAGGAGCTATGTAGGCATATTTAATTAATTGGAGATATAGAAAGCAAAAATATTTTGAGACTTTTAAAACTAGAAGCAACAGCATATTTTAAATTAACCATACTTTCTTAATTACACTATAACATTTGAAACTTTTAGACACAATTATCAAAAGATAATGACCATTTAATTAAAATTAATATAATGCTTTCTGTTTTCATGTTTTAGGAGAGAATGTGCTCATAAATGTATTTTCCTTATTGGATTGGATGAGCTTAATAAAAATAATTGTTCCGTGATAATACATCCCCAGAAATAATGTTAGTATTTTTTAACTGTGAATAAGAATTGTGTCTATATAGGATCATTTGCCCATTATAACCCCAAAATCTAAGCAAGAAAGTGTAGTACCTTTCATACTGCCAACACCATGTATCTGTGTCACGAGTGCAGTCACTAGCATTGCTCGACACCTCAGCCACAAATGCACATTCACGTGCTCTTGTGCTGTTACATGGGGAGGGAGCTGAACATCTTCAGTGGTGGACTCCTAATAAGTCCCAAAAGCAAGAAAAACGTTACTTTCTGAGTAACATACTTTACTACAAACAAGGCAACAGGGCAGCATCAGTTTAAAATAAATTTAATTCATACAAATATAATTGAGACAAATAATAGTAACATTCTAAACAGAAGTTAATTTGAAGGGTAGATAAGTATTTTTAATATTAGGATGCCATTTATTATTTAAATTTTTATATATATAAAATAATTGTAAGCACTGAATATTAAGCCACTTTATATGTGAGACTCCATAAATATATCTACATACTATATTTGTTATGAAGAATAATTTCAAGAGTTTGGATTTTATTCCACTCAAACAGGAGCATTACACTAAATTCTAAAGTACATAAAAGTCTAATTGTAGAGCAGTATCAGTATCAAATTCTGGTATCTCAATAATGACTAGAAAGAAATTCTTAGTTTTTGATTTCTAGTTTTTTTGTTTCTGGTGTTCAGGAACAAATAATAGGCGTAATGCTGTACAGCAAGTGTTTGTGAGAATTCTCAGCTCAACTCCTTGTGCTGTCTTCACATATTCTAAACAGTCTTTCTATTAATAAAATTCTACAGTCCATGTTCATCTATTTGTTTCAGCAAGCAATCACTGGACAATGCAACACCTGTATTTTACTTGTACAAAAAATCATCCTGACTGACTTGCATTGACGCAAATGAGGAAAAAAATACCTATGGCTCAGTTACTCAGGACCATCCTAAGAAAAGAGAGGAGCAAGTGCAGAGACAGAAGCCCCTGATATGCAACACAGACAGAAAATAATTACAATGCATTCAAGAAAGTCCAGTCTCAATAGATGCTGCAAAATCTCACTGTTCAATTGCTCTGTCCATGTGAGTCAATTTGACTCACTGTGCACTCAAGAGTGACCAACAGGCTTTCCAAAGCAGAGGCCAGAATCTCTATGTGCTGAACAACAGAAGTCAGCTGAAATCATGTGGAACACAGCAAAGATGTGAAATGGTCCAGCTGGCTCTTTGAAAGAGAATTCAGTTCTCAATCAGAAAACCTAAAGTATCTTAACTGAATAATATAAAATGTTCAATTGATAGCTATGTTTTTCACTTCCTTATTGTTTGGGAGGTTTTAAACAAAAGAAGATTTTCAGTCTTGCCATTTGAGAGTAATAGAAATAAAAACTGTAACTCCTAACCTCATACAAATGATAATGATGATTACACACACACTGAGCACACCTATAAGCAAGCAGGTACCCGAAGTGTGTCAAAGATAATTTCTCCCCCAGGTTAATTGCAACCACATAATACAATTGACTGCTATGTTTTAATATTGTGAAAATCCTTCAACACTTAATACAAGAAAGATTTATATACAAAGAAAGATGAGCTTAAAACAAATATCCACACATACCAAACACTCCCTTTCATCCTTTTCTTCCTGAAAATGTGCCATGTCCATGCTAAAACCTCTTGCATCTTGGAGAAATCGAATTGCAGAGAAAGCCCAAGCAACACTGTGGTATACAGAAATATTACTTAAAAATACTAATTATATTTGCCACTTTATGATTTCATTAAAACAGATACTTCATTTTTTACTATGTCAGAGATGTAAATCACCAATTACCAATTTTTGCTTCAGTAAAACAAGATTGCTGTCAGATTATTTCCTGAATTTGTAGGCACTGCATTACGAAAGTGACAAAACAGCAGTAAGAGAAAATTTTGCCAATAACAGACATAACCTGCTAATATTTCACTGTTAGGATGGTCAGACATTGGAGTAGGATTGCCAAGGAGGTGGTGGGGTCACCATGCCTGGAGGCTTCCAACACTGATGATTCTATTGGTCTATCAGTAGCATATAAGCTAAAATAAATCATATTCTGTTGGAGCAATTAAACCAGAACTTCATTATAATTTCCAGTTACACACAGAATCATAGAATCATTTTGGCTGGCAAAGACCTTTAAGATTAAGATCCAAGTCCAACTTTTAGATCTAGTCAAATCACAAGATCAAGACCAACTGTGGCAAATCTGTCTTCAGGGATAAGTTCTTAGAAATTAGAAGATGTAAAAATACTGAAACAAGATATATAATAGTGATCTATATCATCCACAACTAAGGTTAATACTTTTCTCTTTAAAACTTTTCCATTAATATACATTAATCCTTCTGTTAAATCCACATGGCCAAATATTCACAGGATCTTAGTAAACACCACCAAGGTGATGAGGTAAAACTTCATCAGTAAGAAATCACGTGACATTGCATCTACTCCCCACCTCATACCCTAAATTCTTTTCTGGGCAGCACTGAACTCAGAACAGCACCTTACAAAGATACAGACACCATTTGGACTGTGCAGCATTCAACCCTATGTGTTAAAAAATGATGGGCTTAGATCTCAAAATATTTTCAGGTTTCTTAAAATACGAACTACTGGGTTTTTTCTTTTTTTTGCTGTCTTTATAAGCACTCAGATACACTCAGATAATGTTCCATTTTCATTGCATGTGCACGTAGATACATAAAATGTGTATCTACAGTAGCAGACTTTCTGAATACAATTATTTGATGATATGAAGACATCTGTGAAGCCATCATAGACAGAAGATCTTTTTCATACTAGGAATTGTTGTCCAGAGAGCACATTGCTCAAAATATTCTGAGAATTGCCAAAATCAATGTCTCTTTGTATTGTTTTCTCCCAATTGTATATTTTCCTCTGTGTCTGTAAATCTTTACTTTCCTACATCTTCTCTAAAACATTTTTGAGTTTGGTTTTGGGGGTTGTTTGTTTGGTTTTGGAGGTTGTTTGTTTAGGCTTTTTTTTACAGTTCTAGATGTTCTCTGCCCACAGAAACATTTTTCTAATAATTCTAAGGTACCAGAGAGTATGCCTAGCTCACCACTTAAAAGATTTTTTTTTCAGCAGGTTAATTGTTAAAAATTTATAACCAAAGTTCTTATCTGCGCTGGTTTTCTACATAGACTCTCTTTA
Organism: Erithacus rubecula; assembly: GCF_903797595.1. NCBI lineage: Eukaryota > Metazoa > Chordata > Aves > Passeriformes > Muscicapidae > Erithacus > Erithacus rubecula. The sequence goes on along the minus strand of NC_136686.1, from coordinate 28,109,703 downwards.
CATAGAGACTGGCTATTATGAAGCATATGAAAAAATTAGAAAATAATTATTAACACTTTAAGGTCCTTTTTTACTCTTCCAGAACAATGCAAAGAGCTTTTAATGCAAGAGAGATTCAGGGTCTGTGTGATTTTACTGCTTTTGAGACGTTCTAGACTAATGATTACAAAGGCAAAGATCTTGCACAAAGAATTCTGAACAAGAGCTGAACTGCTTCTAAATTACACACATTACTCTGTCAACATATGTATAACCACAGGATGGATGACCTCCTGTTAAGATAAGAGAGCAGTTAAAGCCTTCCTGTCATTTCTGATTCTATCCTCCTTGCTGTTTTTGTGATGCAGACCTGGATGGATTACACCAATTCAGCACAACTAGACCCCAAAGTAACAATGAGAACCAGAGCCATTAATATCTTGGGTTTACCTTACAGAATTCAATCCTCATGAATCTCCTTCATCATCCCTTTACCTCAGTTTTATTCAATAGAATGAAAACAGAATAAATCAATGTTGAATTTGATGGTAAGTTTGTCTCTAACAATGGAAAAGGTGAAACAGAATTTGCTTATAAAACCAAACAGAAAATACGGATAATGCAATTATGCATCCCAACTGCTTTTCTTTTTTTAATAGTTCTCTCCTGAAACTAGGAATCGAAATTAATATTACAGCAAAATCTGACTTTTCTTAAAACATTGCTAGAGGTGCTATCACATCTCAAATACCTTGGAGAAGGTACAGCACCTTAGACTATATACAGGCTATTAACTAATATTAACCTAAATTCCTCATCATCACTGCCTCGAGTTAACTGCTCCTGACAACATTTAGCAATATTGAAAATAAGGCTACATTTTACCTAGGTGCTTACACATCCATCTCTTAAGTAGAATATACATCACAAGCCCAAAGATTCATATATGCCTTGTTTTAAGCCAAAATTTATTCACATAAGCAGACAAGCACAATTTGGGTAATTAAAAAACTCACATTTATAGGAGAGACACCATGTAAGTACTCTCCTTGAGATCAATGGGATTAGTCCTATACAAAAACTTATTCTGAAGCATACATTTTTTTTGCAAGACAGAAGCTTGTAATGCAGTAGCTTCTCTTGATGAAATTTTTGTGACCCTCTTCTGCTGTCAACAAGAGTGATGTGTCTATATATTTCCCTTGACAAAATACACATCCTTTTATCAGCTGAATCAGAAAGTGACAAGATGATCAAAATAGGAAAGTACAGCTGACTATAACAATTTCACCACTAGGTCATTTTGCCAAAGGAAAAAAAAAAAGATGAATTTCTGTAATACCATGCAAAGTTTGATTTCTAGGCTGGCAGGCAGGAAACACTCAGCTGTCTGAAGAAATGTTTCATTTGTATCTGAGGCAGACATATCAGCAGTTTCCATGGTAGTGCAATAAAACTGCAAAAAAGGTTAAAAAACCCCAAACTCTTACTTTGTTTTTTGATGGGGTTTTTTTCCTGCTACTGACCACTTTCAATATCTCAACATCCACGAAACAATCACCCATCAAAAATTTGAGTCACAAAAAGGTGATCTATAAAAATATTTGACATCCATTGAAATCCTCAACATTCTAAAGTTTCTTCATATCTGAGACAAGTTATAAACCAACAGAGCAACTAGACTCTAGGATATAAACTGCATGGCAAAATGAAGGGTGCTATGTTGAAATGTCTTGCCTATACTAGAACCGGCTCAGCAGGGGGAAAATGTCTGAGACAGGACTGTACTATTGCAGGTTTTACTATGCCTGCAGTGACTGGTGGATTTCTCCTTGACAATTTATAGCAAATTAATCTAATTCAAAAAGCACTAAAAAATATTTGTATTTAATGATGAGAAATGTCCAACAAATAACCTACAAGTTCTTACTTTGCATCTTCACTAATGACATTATTGCTAAATGATTACAGTCCTAATATCTGAATTTTTGGCAAACTGAGTTCTTCTAAAATAGCATACACAAAACCTGAGGGAAGTACCACACTGCAGATTGTTACTGTTTTCAGTTCAGTGAAGCTCTTCAGAAGCTCTTGTCTTTGTTAACTATTTTTATTGCTGTACCATAACAGTGCAAAATAAATTGTACTATTTAAAAGGTATTGATTTTGAGAGCTTTTATTCAGCTAAGAGAGCTAAGAGATGGAAGGTGGCTTGTTTCATCATAGAATAAACCAGGTTTTTTTGATTGGGTAAAAAATCTCACTAAGACTGATTTATCTATTGGCCTGATGATCACCTACCACTTCATAAGCAATCTTCACCACTATTTTAACAATACAGGTTTTTTTCCCCTTTTTTTTGAAGCTTACTGTGATATAAGATTCATTGTAGGAATTCTGGTGTGTTTAGTTAGATTACATCTAACAAACATTACAAATACTGATTACATGGTACCAAATCTCAATCTAGTCTGGCAGGTGATGGATACACCTGAGTATGCTCCATTTGTAGTTAGCAATGTGTACATTCAAAGGCTTTTCCCTCTAATAAAATATTAGATAAAAAGAGTTTCACACTGATAAAAAGATGCATTGTTAAACTAACATCCTTACACAAATTAATATAAAATTACAGGTATGCTAAACAGACGAATCCTCCTAGGTGAAAGACCAAAACAATGCTTGGAATTTACCATCTACAAAGAGTGAATATATTTCTGTATGTACAGTATATTCCAAGAACATTAAAAATTGTACCTTCATTAAATTCCCCAACAGAAATCAGAATCTAAACAAAAATTTTTAAAAATCACAGAAGTTGGGAATGCTAATTTGGAGAGGCACATATATACAGATACATAGAGATAATTCAGCCATAGAGATAATACAACAGTATTTAGACACTAACAATATAACCACTACTGCTAAAATCTATTCTAACATGTTAACATTTACTTCAATGCTTTTTAACCACTGTAATTTAAAAAATAAAATTTTGGTGTTTTAATTTGAAACCAATAAGTACATCAAGAAGAAATGTTCCTTTAGGACAGAAATACAAGGCATTCTGGAACAAAGTAGAATTCAGTCATTCAGAGATAACATTAGTACTCTGTAGTACACTTTAAAATTATAAGAACACACATGATCTAACACATCCAGATTTTAACCAAAACCATGAATGTTGCAATTTTGTTTTTATACAACACTTCATCACAAAAACATCTCATGGAGAAATCGTAACTGATTCTTTGGACCAACTAAATCTCTGATCATCTTGTAAAAGTAAAATAAAGCAATAACAAAAAAATTAAATGCCTGCATATATTATATCTGTAAATATACTAATGGAGTTGTTACAGATAAGTACTAAGATTTACAATATTAGTGTAATAAATAAATTATTTTTTAATCATTGGGGGTCAATGCTGTGCAAGATAAGATTGTTCATAGTGTTACTTACCTGAGAGCTGCATGATACCTTTGCTGAGAAATAGAAGCAAGTTCAAGTTTGGCCTCAGTAATAGCCTCTAAATCTTCCACAGAATACTGAGATATGGCCCCATCATATTTATCCTGTATGTCCTGTACGAGATAGCTAAGACTTTCTTCAGCTTCTGTCAACAAAATCCCCTAGAGAAGAACACAGGCTTGTATGATTTCAAAAAGTAAAGAAATAAAAATTTTCTTTAGAAATATTTTTTTCTGTATAGCCTGCTATCACTACATCTTAAAATAAATCAATTTAAGTGCAATATGCCTTTTCCAAACCTGGGGATGGGGTGGGTAATTCTGCTTTTCTCAGGTTTTCGGAATCATTATATTCAAGTCAGCAACATCTTAACTGTGCCTGTACTATTGCCATGCATGCTTAATTACATATTTTAAGGTTTAGCAATGTTACTCACTAATTTCCCATTCTTTAACTAATAGCTATACTTGGTAATTTTTTACTATACTTCTCACTGTGCTTAGTAATTTTAAGCAATAAATACAATATTAAAAACAGCATTAGAGATATCAAAAGAAGCTACCACATTCTTTATTAGCTATATTTTGACATCCTTGTGTGCAGTATGTATTCTGAAAGTTCAACTATAATTTAGTCTTTCTGATCAACAAATCTGTAGGAAGCTGTAAAAAACACATCTAAAAAGAAGTTAATTTTAAATTAAATCACGACTGTGGAGCTTTCAGCAGAATTAAAAATTAATTTAAAGGTTTGTATCATCCAATACATTACTTTGATCAACATTCAGAGTTCTACTTAAAAAAAAAAAATCACACAGAAAACCAAGCCATAGAAACTCCTCCAAAATAATAGAATAGTTAAAGAAAATTCAAGAGTAAGAAATATATTATGCCTCTTAAATGAGCCCTATGCAATTTAAATGAATGTTCTTGAGTTATTTTCAAGTTGCTATTTTTGAGTTCTACTAAAACTTTCAAGTTTCTAGGGTATGACCTATACCAATTGTCATACAAAATCATCCTTCATTCTCCAGATGTACTTTTTGCATTACTTTGCTTGTAAGAATGGCCAAAAGTAGGCACATCCAAAGTGGAACACCTCTCTGAATTAAGAATATATCAGTCCTTAATTTTCATCCTTTTGTGATGTGAAACTGCCAAGCATAAACTTTACAATTAAACAAAATGCAACTAAACCAACCTCCTTCAAACAAAGAAGCTAATAGGCTGTGGTATGCTTTCTTCAAAATAAAGGACCAGGAGGAGCAACATGAAAAATTAGAAATATTTCATATATGAGAATGGTAGAGAATGTTTTTTTTTATTTGTATAGCATATTATCCCATCAAAGAGTCTCTGACATGTTCTACAGATGGCACCCTCTGGAAGGAGATGATTTTATCTTGAAATCCCATTCAGTATTTTTACCCTTTATGCTGGAATAGTCATAATGAGATCTGATTGTGGAAGTATTTCCCATCATTTGAAAAATGATGCACCAAAAATGAAAAATGATTGACCAAATAGTCAATACTTCAGGCACAGATACTAAGACTACAGTAAAATCAGAAACAGAAATTTTTTGTCTCCTTTTTCATACCATCCTCTCATCATGATTTCTGTTACATTGAAGACATTAACAATGTTTTTGGATCAATTTGCATATTCTTAATCCTTTTCTCCTAAAAATAAAATTACCTTCAGCATGGCTATATTTAATTCCTCTTTACAGTGAACAAGATGCACCATTCTGTCTCTCTGTTCCTGTTGTCTTGAATTATGATCAGCATCAACTGTCAAATATATTGCAGATAAAATTTCAGATAACAAATGCAGTACCAAAGCATTCTCAGTAATTTGAAGAACATAGACCTTTTCTCTTGACTTATATTTGGGACTTCCAACATCAAAATAAATAATAACAGAACAAAATAATAATAATAATAATAATAATAATTAATATAAAATAAAAATAGTATATTAATAATAATAAAAATATTAATAATAATAATAATATAAAAGAATAATAAAATAAGTTTAACAAGTCTTAATGCTTATTTTAATAATGACTGAATTTTTCAGCAACATTTAAAATTAATATTGATCATAACATGACATTAATTCAAATGCAATTAAAAGTGAAAAAAAAAATCTTGAAACAATATCAATAAAATGTTCCTATCCTAATAATTACCTTTTACAGTTGATGCTGTAGTTTTGTTTGGCTCTGGCAAGTTGTTGATGTCAAAAGAATATACATTTCTTTCAACTTTTTCAGGTATATTATTTATTGTGGCAGAAAGACAAATGATGAGATGCATTTTGGCTAAGGTTAATTTATTCATAATTTGCTGGTTGCACAGTGGCAGCATTGTTAAAGACAGGCTCCAATTAAATGTATCTTCCAGAACCTACAAGAAGGTTAACAATTGAGATTATTTGAAATGACATATTTTACTTTTTTTTGTTCAAGACATATTCTGCTTCTATTAATAGAAGCATTAATAGAAGCATTATTAATAATGACATAAATCAACAATTAACATGAATAATATTAGCAATATCCTCATTTATTATGAATGAGGTGTTTTTTTCCAAACTTCACCCCTTAGTAGCACTTGCTACAGCCTCAGAGATTGGTTTTACAGCAGAAGGTGCATCTATGAAGTTATAACTATTATCACTGAAATGCAGTTTCCTGAATTGTAGGTGAATCTGTAGTTCAAAAATCTCAACTAAAAGTCTGTTGTTAAGAAAGGAAAAAAATTCTTGCATCACATCATTTTAGCATATTTCATAGACTATTTTTGTTATTCATTATAGCATTCTTGTTTTATCATGAGTTCAATAGTTTCCTTTAGATTAATAAATTTACCAGTTGAAAATCTACACAGATTTGCAAGATCATGAGACCAGTAACACTGCCACATATACTGTGAAGTATCCAAATCAAAAGCTCAAGATAATGCACAACTTCAAAATAAATCAGAAACTTGTGAGATAAAAGGCTGTCAAGATACATTTCTCATTTCCATCCTATAATACCAACTGTTGTGGGAGACACACAAGCTTACTGTAAACAAGAGAGAAAAGTAGAGGGGGAAAAGTAGGTGGTTTAATTTACCAATTTGTTTTAATGGTACAACTTTTTCACATTCTGCTAATAACTACCCCTATCAGCTCAATGGACCTGTGATAAGATTAATAAAAGGAAATTATTAAAAATTAAAAATACAAAAGTTGTTATTGATGAATGGGTGATTTTAAATAAAAATGAGAAAAATACTGGTTTATAGAGTCATCATTTTAATTTTTTTTTCCCCCAGAAATGGACTTCAACCCCCATCTGAATTAGGACAAATCTACAAAGACAACCCTTGATTGATTTAAATTATAACATTAAAAGCCTGATACTCTCAATATTTTAGCAGAATAAAGCAGCTGACCTTCCATATCACAACAAAGCCTGAATAATTCCATTAGTGTGTTTTGCATAGAAATGCCACAGATTTGTTCACATTAGGTCTCTCATCTGAAAAATGGGGAAAATGGTAGTTGCCCTTCCCTTGAGAGGTCAGCCATAAAATTTAAAATTTAGGAAATAGTAATCCATTGAGAAGAATGTCTTCTATTCACTGCATTTTTAAATAATGACAAGGATATTTTCTGAACTGGAAATTCCTATCTTAAGACAGAGAAATAAGTATTTATGTAGAGCTTAAAACATTTACTATTTCAGAGGGGTTTTTTACCTGCAAGTTTGTAGCAGTCATGAGAGATTGTGAGGAATCAAATTTCTGTAAGGCCTGCAAAATGGACAAAACCAAAAGAAAGTAATGTGTTACAATATGAATATAAAACCAATGAGTTAACAGAGGTGAGAGGAGGGAAATATCTCTTCAAATCAGCTCATGGAATTTGATTTGTTCTGTGTCATTGTCTGCAACACAGGGTAAAGAAAGCAAACAAAGTCTGTCCAATGTTTGACAATGCTTTTGGTGATGAAATTTTTCCTACAGTTCATGCTAAATTTCACCTGGTGCTCTGTCCAGAAGTTTTTTGTCATGTCACTTACCCAAAAGCACCACTCAGATAAGGGAGACCTTAATTGCATTTGTCCAGGATTAAATTTTGGTATGTGCTTGGGAAACAAGGAAAGGATGGTTATGGGAGAGGCTTACCCCACAACCTGATCTGCCTGCCCAGGTGTGCTCACAGGTGAGACAAAAGCCCAGGTCAGTTGCTAACAGCTGCCAACCCTTGCAGCACATTAATGACCAGGTAGAGGGAAAATCAAACTGACCTGGGGTGATGTGAGTGTCAGGGTTCTGTGGGCAGCAATAGCTCTTATGGCCCAGCATCTCCTGAGGCTGCCCCCCTCCCCAGGACCCCATGTCAGCTTTATCCATACTTTTCATGCCTGCATATGAAATCACAAATTGTTTTTTCTACAGTAGTATCTGCAGTACTCAGTGTATAAAACCACGTTTCAAAACTGATTTTTGTTCCTACTGTTTAGTGAGAGATTTTAATGTCATCCAAAGCCTACTATTTGATTTATCTATTGAAAGAAATATAGGAAGTTTTTAGGAATGTGTAAGAACTTGCAGATTGGAGTATGTGAGGTTTTCCAAAGTAAATGGATTGTTACAGTTCAATGTCATACTTTTCTGGTTTTTACCTGAATTTGTTCAGTATGTCTGTATCCTGCTGGTATTTTCCATGGAATTTTCTCTCCCAAAATAAGCAAAGACAGTTCATGAAAGGCCTCAGTAAAAAATCCTAGATCTGCAAGTACATTAATCTATGAAAAAATAACAAATCCTTTGATGTGAATGTTATTAATTATTCTTCTTGCTCAAAATAAACTGTATTTAAAGAAATTTTCAAATACATTTGGATACCAATAGTACCTTGATGGAGAATGATCTTCAATAGAAAGAAATCTTTTATATATCATAGGGAATAATTTCAAAGATGGATCTTTCTTTTTTAAAAACAAATTCTTTAAAAGATTGCTCCTGACAAAGGGAAAGAACTTGCTTCATCTGATAAGAGTTTTGCCTACCTGTCCAAGATCTTATCAAAATCTGTTTCATAGATTTTACTCATCTTAGTCTCATAGTGCTCAGCTACTCTACCTAACCCATATCAGCATTTCCTGAAAATATCTAAAACCAGTATAACTTTGACTCTTAATAGTCTTACTGACTCTTGATACTTATATGCCTTAAAAAATCCCCCAAAACTCACAAATTATTTAAACAACAACAAAAACAAAGGTGAATATTAGTGAAAAGACAAAAATCTGTTCCTAGATTTCATGGAACCTTGTTCTACCATGACAGTAAGAACAAAGACAGAAGTAAACATTTGCAGAAAAAGAATGTCATTCGTGTTTTGCACTTAATAAAACATTTCAAAGAAAAGTGGAACAAAAAGTGGATAAAAAATACCAAGTGAGAAGTCTGGACCAAAAAAGAAAAACCTCCCTTTCATTAAATAGAGATTAGAAAGAATTTATAGAAGCACTCAACAGTCTATGTAGGATATTAACAGTAAAACTCTATAAATAACTCTGCATGCTACTAAAATTGAGAATATAAATGATAATTGCATTTAGAAAGTACCCCTACCATCTGCTCTGCTACAAAACACTAAGCAACAGCTGATCTTGAAAGCATTACTTTTAACAGTAGAAATACATTAATATTACATTTACTACATTTAACAAAGAATTTAATATTTTTTAAACTTACTTGAAAAACCATGTGTTTTGAGAAAGTTTATTTAATTACCTTGAGGATTCTTCCTTCAATACATTTCACTGGGTCCTTACAAATCTCAGATACAATATATTGGTATAATGTGAACAGAGGTAAAATCTGTAGCAAAATAGTAGTTCATGCAGCATTAACAACATACAGGATACAATTATGGAAATACACATTGCCATCACATATCAAAAGTATATAGATAACATAAGATTACTGATTTGACCATCATACACTATCACTACTTCTCTTATGCTTTCTGAAAGATTAATGTGTTAAAAAGTTCTTCAGCTTGCTAAAGTTAACCCCTGATACTACATTGTATGTTGTTCACAATAAGAAGTGAAGTTTGTCCAAATTATTCTGTGTTCAAGGTGGGGTCTTTTATTACATTATTACTGAGTAAACCTACTGAAAATAGGTTGATATGAGGGTTATCTAAAACAGTCTGCATTTTCATGCCATATTTTTTTTTCAATATAACTAACAGAATAATAGAATTCTGTAAGCTTATTTAAATAAACACTATTAAGTCCTGCAACTTAGTGAAATCATACCAGTTGTGAAATAAAGTGGATGGTGAAATTTATCTACATTAATTTTAAATAGAATTTTTTTTGTAGGAACAACTGAAAAAAAACCAACTTAACTGAGCACTATTAAAGTATAGAGACACTGTATATCCTTCCAGTGTGTGAAGAGGGCCTACAGGGAAGCTGGAGAGGACTCTTCATCAGGAACTGTAGTGATAGGACAAGGAGCAATGGGTACAAAGTGAAAGAGGGGAAATCTAGGTTAGATATTAGGAGGAAGTTCTTTACTGTGAGGATGGTGAGACAGGGGAGCAGGTACCTAGTGAACTTGTGGATGCCCCAGTTGTGCAAGTGTGAGGTTTGGCATGGGAGGTTTGGACTACATGATCTTTAAATGTCTCTTCCAACCCTAAACATTCTATGATTCTATGATCTATTGTTATACAATATTTCAGAAAAAGCAAATTCTTTCCTAACAGATTTATGTGTTTATTGAAAATGAAAGAACTTCTAAAATTTAATTACTGTTCATCTTTTACATTTTTCTTCTCTTTAAAATGTCCCCAAGCTTAGATAATGCTAGCAGCATTGTTAGATTTTTTTGTCAGATTCACTTTAAGTTTCCATAATGTAGCTTCATACTTCTGAATTTGGATTAAAAATGCTTGAGGCAAATGTTTTAATTGTACCCAGACAGTTTCCTACTGATATTTGAAGTAGTTAAAAAAAATGAGTCCTTGAAGTTTTATTTTTAATAAAATTTGAATCTTGTATTTTGATTTAAGTGTCAAATCAACTTTGCGCCCACCATCCAAAACATCTCCACACAATAAGCATTCAAGGGAAATGAAGCTCTCATTCAGCTAAAGCTGCAATTGCTTTCACCATGATCCATGACTTGGATCTATGTTCTGCTGGCAAAAGTGCAGAAAGCATCAAAAATCTGCATAGCTATGTGAAGCAAGCAGTCAAATTAAGTGCCTCTGGTTCCAGGTAATTGTCTGCTCCTTGATTTTATTGGATCTCCCATAGCAAGGACAGTTACACAAAGCTAAATAACAAAGTGAACTCCAGTAAAGCAGGATGGGAAAAAGCAACAATGGGAGTTAGCCTGAAGATCCAAAAGAAATCAATCCAACAAAATGCCTGCTGACAAAAAATGGGTAACATCTTTCTGCCTCCTCCTGTCTAACTCCTCTTCCATCTTTACCTCCCAACTTTTGTTACTCCCTGCTGCAAGTTCTGCAATCTTTTCCCCTCCCTGGCATTGACTCTGCCCCTTCCAGAACCTTGCCATAAGTGGATTCAATTCATCAAAGCTGGAAAAATCCATCTGCTTTTTCATTTGGAAAGTTTTCTGTCATGTGTGATTTACAGAGGCATAAAATAATCACCTGACAGGAAATTCTGTTAGTGCATACAAGATCTAACTAGAAAAAAGAGAGCATTGCACCTTTTTCAGTACTGGTAATCGATTCAATCTATTTATTCTAATGTACAGCACTGCACTGTTGAAGGAAGCTAAATTGAAGTGGAAATTATCAGATATTAAATGGAGGAAATAAGAATATGACCAGCATAGGAGGGAAGTTATAAAAACACTTCATATAGTGGAATAAGAGAACATGAAAAGAAGAAAGGCAGAAGGGACTTTTATCTACTGGAAGTTAAAGTATTGAAAGCAATCTGGACATACTGCTTTTAAAGTATTTAATAGAAAATTTCTCCTAAAATGCCTAAGCTAAATGAATCATGTGTTGGCATCTTCCAAAATAAAAAGATTTTCCTGTGCTTTCTAGAACATATATGCAGCAAGCTATACATTTTTATAAGGGCCACAGAACATAGCCTTAGGAGTATTTTGCTAGAGGTTCTGAGGTATCTCATAAGTACAACCCAGACAAAAAAGTAAGACTAGGCATCTTAAAAATAATTTCCAGAGCATAAAAAATAATACTTACTATTAAATTTTGTTTTGCATAATGTAGTTCAAACATAATGAAATTCAGACTTGCTACTACAGTAGAGGTGTCAGCTCTGTAGCGATCAGAGAACAGGTCAATACCAGGAATAAGAATATTTGTTTCATACTGTACAAAGTCATAGTCAGATGTTGGATGTGGAAGAGAAGCTCTAAACAGGGTCTGAAAATAATAACAGTGAATTATTTTTGAAAAGTTGTACAGCTATTAGTGAGAAACTATAAACTCCAACTCATAGATTACTTCATAAACACAACTCCGTCAAGGCCTTAATTATTCAGCTGTTTCCAGCCACAACATTGAAAAATATTTTCAGAGAAAATGTTTTATGTGTGAAGTTGATGGAGAAATAAACAAGCTGTAAATAGTCTAATAGCCCCATCGTTTCTGGGAGACTTGTTGACTTTAAGTCCTGTTAAAAGCTACTTCCACCCTAGTTTCACCTTTAACTAGGTCAGGTAGTGCAGCTTATCAGCTACTGCAGCTTAAATCATGTAACTAAAAACTAATATGAAATTTAATAATTTCTGGGAGAGTTGCTGACTTTAAAGCCAGTTAAATGTTTGTTTGACTCTAGTTCAACCTTTAACTAGGTCAGCTAGCACAGCCTAAATCATATAATGAAAAACTAATATGAAATTCAAGGAAATCATTTAAATGTTCTCTCTTAAAAAGGGAAGAATGCTAACACTGTATCTGATGTTGGATATTCCTTCCCAATTGTGTTTATCTTGGTGTAATTAGCAATGATATGCTAGAAAAATTTGCATTTACACTCAGATCTGAGATATTAACAAGCCTAAAGCCTACACCAGAGGTGGAATTTAAACAAGGTTATAAAAGCTTTCCAATTCAAGGAACAAATTATGGCTTGAACTTCTTGCAGTACAGTGACAGTAATTGATTATATTTTTCAAGAAAATCACCCTGCAAGCTGCTTCTATCCCAATTAATATCAGACCCATTTCAGTCAAGTCACAATTATTTCTACTGTTATACAACTGGTACAAATGCTTGCTACCATTTCTGTCGAAAGGAGGAATCACCTTTGATCAGCTTTGTAATTGTTCAGCAATTGCAGTGCTAGAAGCAAGTAAAAAGTCCCCTTTACCTTTGTTTCTTCAATTTGTTTTCCCTTAGCAAGTCGAATTTAGCAAGTTGAATTTAGCAAGTTTTCTAATGTGGGCTAGGACAGGTCTCCCAGTCACAATCATGACATAAGATATCAGAGAGTGTCATTGCTTGGTTTTGGAAAAAGCCAGATAACTTCCTGAAGCTGCACTGGGATGAGTAATCATTGGTCTCAGGAGAGGATAACTGGCAGAGTATTCTGCAGCTTATTTTTCTGTACAACTTTTGCTATTGGCATCTTAACTTCAATTTAAAAGTAAACAGATTTTTTTTTTCTCTATAGGTATTTTTTCTGAAAGTCTGCAAACTTAATTTTAATGATCTTATTTTCTTGTGAGTGAAACTGGATCATTTTTTAATATCCTCTGGTTTTAGAGAAAACTTATTATAGAGCTGAGGTTTCAGTATTACAAACTAATATTTTTCAGTGCAAAAAAGGATTCAAAAATTTCTTTTTTTCTAAAGAGCCTGTGCTCTTGGTCGAAAATTTAAGACTACTGTGAAGACTCTACAGATCTAAAAGAGAGCACTCTGCTGTTATTGATGCCATCCAGCCCTTCCTGAACAGAGTACTTCAAGAGAAGAAAAATACATTTGACTATCAAATGTTTTAGTCATCTTCTCTTTTCAGTATTTTTTCTCTGACACACTCTCACCTCCTATTGAAGTGATAACTTTTAGGCTATAATACAGGAATAATGTTAAAAAACAAAGAATAAAAACATTATATCTAATATGCATAAATTGTTAGATACCTCTGATCTCCATTTTTCCTTTACAACCAAAAAGAGAAACAAAACAAAAAGAGAATTATGTTAACAGAGGGTCATTTTAGAAGCAATTTGTTAACTTCACAAATTTGAACTGAAATTACATTCTTACCTTAAAAAGTATCGCAGAAAAATAGCAGTATTTTCTTCTTAATCTCATCTGTGATGTTGTTATATACCTAAAGCACAACAAATAATAATACAAATGTACCCATCCATATAAATTATTTAAATCCTTGGGGTTTTAGTCTAATATGATAGTAATACTAACACAATCTAGATGTTTTTCCTTCTGGAAAACAACTGCCTGTTTTTAAATAGGTGCTTGGCCACACCATGCAAAGAAGCATTTGCCCAGAGACATGCCTAGACAAAGGGAGTTGTCTAGATTATCTTCAATATTAAAGGAGAGACACAGGCAATCTAAGGGCAAACTCCATCTCATACAAAACTTGAAAGATAAAGCAGATTAAGCTACTCACACTTTAAAGTGTGTATTCTTTCCATAAAAGAAGCCTAAGATAACTAGCACATGGATTTTAACATGGCAGGTGTCTAGCTAAATTTAATGATTCACATGCAGCACCTCATCAGAGCCCTAAACCATTATGGTAGCAGGGTAGTCCTATGATCAACAGCCCTAGAAATCTTTACTTCAATATTAGAATCCTTTAATCTGCATTTTACAGCCTGTGACTAAGCTGCTGTAGAAAGAGCAACTCGAAAGATGTTTAACAGTCCAAACACAAAAGAACAGTCTAAACACAAAAGAACCACCTAAGGGAGAAGCCAGAAGAACAGCTCCCTCCAAATCCTGCCAGGATTTGGAATGGATGCATTAGCAGTGAAGGGATAGTATCTAGTGCAGCAAATAGGTGCCACAAACACCTGTAAAAGCAGCTAGGGATTTGGTCTCGCCTAATTAGACCTGAGACTGAGCCACAGCTCAGAATTAGAAGAGCTGTCATTTATAACCAAGTTAAACTCACTCCTTTTCCTTTTGGGTGCTAATTTTTAACGTGGCAATGCCACTTCATCCTGAAATACCCATGCTAGCACTTGCAAAGCTACCTTGGCTTATAGATATTTTACAGTGCTATTCATATGACCTGCTTCACAGGTAAGGCAATTTATTCAGCTGAAGCTCTGCCCTTTCATGGCTATAGTTTTTTTAAGGTCATTTAATGCTGTGTTGGGTACTTCTAGATTATATTTTGTACATTACATTGAGGAACAGCTCAGAATTACATTCACAGTGTTTTATCAGCAGTCAAGGAGTACTGGATGCAAATAGTTATTGATAGTAGATTTTTATACAGTAATTCAAATTTCATTGAGATCTAATTCACCAGAAAACTAGTACTTTAGGCAGTAAATATGACCTCAAGATAAATTAATATCTAATATGTGCAATAACTTGGTAAATGTGATATTTTCATTGAAAATCAATATGACTGTAAAATCCTTGCACTTATGACGTTTTATCATTTTGTTTCTTTTAATGATCTCTTCCTTCAGTTGCATTTATGATCAAAGATAAGCACTCAAGAAAAGTAAAAAACAATATTCTCCAAAGGAGCAAATTTCTCCCTAAAAGGAAAAATTCCTCTGCTTTTGATGAGTCTTTTTTATAACAACTCACTATTGGTTTTTAATTAATTTGAAGTTGCTTCATATCTTGGATGAGCAATTTGTTTAAAATGCTCTAAAAATACATATATAGGTGAGATACTTACTGAGCTATCTTAGCCACTAGGACTGCTGCATGTAAACATCCCCAAGCTCCAGCCTGAGAAAGAAATGTCTCACTCATATCAACTGATCTTCTAACTGCAAAGCAGTCTGTAGCATCCTTTGGAAAACTCAAGTCTTCCCAGATGTTAAGAGCATCAGCAATGTTGAGTGTTTCATCAAGGGCTTGACACCAACATTTTAAAGCAGCTCTGTAACATAAAAAATACCATCATATTGCTGACATTTTCCAAAGTGGGAGATAAGACCTGCTTCATTTTTCCTTTATTGACTGAGATTTAACTAATTCTGACTGGGTCACAAACTGAAATACAAGTTCTACAACACAAAAAACATACCATTCCTGTCCAAGAGAATTATTGGGACTCAAATCACCAAGCTATAGATATTATTTCTTAAAAGCACAAAAATGTATCATTATTTGCTTAATGGCAATTAGGTAGCCAAGAAAAATACACAATGTATAGGAAAAAGCCCTCATAAAATATAGCTAATAGTAAGTTAGATGAAAGAAGTTATATGGACTACTGGACAGCACAAGAACTTACAAGACAGTTGAGGGGTATAGGACTGACAATCAAAAAAAATGAAACTGTGCTCTTTTTAATGCAGTAAGTACTTACCTTTTATTTCCAGAATACAATTGTAGATTTCCAAGTTCATGTAGAGCCTGTACCTTGAGGTCTCTCTGGTTATTCATTTCAAGGATTCCTGTAATTTATTTTTAATCAATTAAAAAAAGTCGTATCATTAAACCGGTTACTGAACCTTGAACAAATCTGGCATGAGTAGACATGAATTCACATGCAATTCAACGCATAAATTTTTTTTTAAATTTATTTGTTTTGTATATTTTACCTTCAAATGTACCATTTCTTATTTCAACTAACTTTGAAAGCAAAAATAAGACATACAGACCTCTTTACCAAATCTTTTGTATTTTTTGTTTTTTCAGACCTCTCAGATTTCTTCTGGTTCACAAGATAAACTAAAAAGCAGGTCATTGGCCCTGCTGAACAACTCTGCCTGTATACAGCACAGTAACACTCTCACAGACTCCTTTTGGGAACCCATGCTGCAAATAAAACCACTTAGAGCATCTGTTGACCTAGAACACTTGACCTGTTTAGTCATACAGCAAGGTGAGGAGCTTGACTGCATGAATAAAGCCATACCAGAATGAAAGATGGAAATCAAGTAACTAGGTCACATATTCAAATGCACAGAATCTGAAAAGTCTGCTTGTTGGGGGAAAAAACTGTCATGGAATTAAAATGAATCTGCTAAATATTGCATCAAATTCTGAATTGAGGTTTAATCAGCATAACACCACTGAAGTAATGCTTTTCCATAAAATGAGATAACTAGAAATTATGAACCAGCTAATGGCTTGTTTAATATCTAATGCAGACTTCCTCAATCAAGAGGAAGAAGGTTGTGGTAAACATAAATAAACACAGATAGGCAGAACATTGGTACTTCTTAGCTGTAAGGAGAAATTTATGAAAAAAAAATACCTATTGTTTGTTCATAGGAAGAGATAATTACTGAAATCTGTGACTTTGGTATTTGTCTGCTCTCAACCATACTGGAGAAATTATAATTTTCGTTAGAAAGGTCACACGGTGTTGGTGGAAATATCACTTCATCTCCCACGTTAAATTTCAGTGTTCTGCTTGAAGAGTTATGATTGCTGATTGCTCTTCCAGCATTTCCTAAATTAGAAAAGTGATTTATGCAATCAGTTTGGAAAAGTATTACACTATTTCCAGCACCCCAAATATTTCCACACTATGTTAGTCAAACAAATATACAATTCCTGTGTACCCTATTTCCATGTGGTTTCCTATAATCCTGTTTGTCTCCTAATTAAACTTACTGGACTTAATTCACTGGCCAGTGTAACCAAAGGATATGTGCTCTGTTAGTGAAAATAAACTTGGGAAGATCTGCCAGTTAGTCCTCTGACAGAAGTATGGCTCAAACAGACAGGTGACACAGCTGCATGAAAAGAAATTTATTATCCAGCTATTAGACAAATCATAGGAAACAAGGCTTAGAGCTGGTGTTTATAGAACTTCAAGTTTCACTTCATATTCTATATTTTTTTCTAATTGTCAGAAACTAAAACTTGAATTTAGAAAATTCTGTCCCTTTTACTCTTTGCTATTTTAACTGCATATACACTTTATGAAAAGACAACACTTCAATGAATCACTCACCTTGTGTGTGTGCAAGAAATAAGGAAAGTAGTTTTCTGCTATGTCTCAGTGCTCTGCTTTGATATTTAGATTTTTCTAGAGTTTCTCTAAAACATTTCAGTGTATCATTCACATCAAGAGGCACACAAACTAGGGCTTTTCTTTGATTGTTATCTGAAAGGAATTAATAATTAAGAAGAAAAATTTTCTGATATGTAAATATATATTTTTAGTAAATCACCCTGCAAAACATATTTGAACTTTTCACAACTTCAAAATTAAAGCATATTAAAAGTTTTCCCTTTTTTCCTGTTGCTTTATAAATTAAAGCAAATTATCAACCACCAGAAACATTAATTCTGTCAATAACAGTGCTGATTTACACTAACTTCTGGGTATATTGCTAGATATCAAAAAATACCAACAGAAAACTAGACTGAGACAACCACACTGCCTCACAGGCTGTACCTGCTGTCACCTGCTTTTCTCTGCTTTCAGACATAGTTTGAACATATTTTGAAATATCCTGACAATATTACAATCCATCCAAAATAACAAAAACAACAATTTGAAGATAAAGCTCAGTTTATAATAAAAGACACATTGTAGGAGAAGTGGAAGAACTATAAGGAGAGGAAACAGAATTTTAAAAAGAATCCAGTATGAAACAAAGACTTTAGGAGAAAGGAGAACAATACTAAATTTTGCTCTAACCTGTAGGATCATTATTCATCTCAGCATTGAAAGAGTGTCCAGGAAAAACCCCTTCACTGGCAGAACGAGCAACAGGCAGCTCTAATTTGTACCCTATGTAGTTTCTGCACGTCATCTAAAAAGCAGGATTTGTTTCATGATAACTGAATAATGTTAAGAAAAATCAATGTTTGGTTCTTACAGCTAAATATCTATATACTCAGTCATATGACAAAATAAAAAGAAAGCCAATTAAGAAAAACACCAATGGCCCATAGCAAGTACTCTTGTCATTAATAGGTGAAACATTCACACCTAAATATTGGATATAAGCATTTTGAAGTTGCACTAAACTTGTGTCTTATTTGGTATTTGCCATAATCATTAGCAACTCCTTGATGTCCTGCAAATATTCCACCTTTTTTTCTCCAGATGAAAGCCTGCCACTTCAGAAGCAGAAGGACCGACAGAACTAGCTCTAGACTCTGAATGGCACTGATTTATGAAATGTAGCCATAAACTCAAAATTTCTTACCTGAAATCATTATTACTACTAGCTAACACTAGCCTTTAATCTATAAGCTGCCTTTGAAAACTGTGATTACTTTTCCACACCTCAGTGATCAGCATTATAAAGTGGCTTGCTATGGTGCCCTTTTCTAGACAAAGGACCATGTTCTGAATGGCTGGGCCAGAGAGAATCTGCAGGAAACAGGAAACACAGAGCACCTCAGCTGCCCTTGAGTGCCTTCAGAGTCCCTGCAAGCCCTGGGCACTGGGGTCTCTAGGCAAGGCAGTGGCTCCTGAACCCAATGTTCATGTTCAGAACAAACTTGTTTGGTACTTCCCCCTCCTTTCCTTTAAGTCCTCTCTTTACATTAGAAACAGAAATATCGTAAAATATCCACAGTGAGACTGACTTCAGCAAAACTTCTTAGAAATAAACCTTGCATTTAAAAAATGGAAAATTCTCATTTCTAATAGCTAACTCAATGAATTCAATTTCCAAGTGGCACAGTTAAGTAAATATACAGAGCCATGGCTTTTAATGAGAGGAACTTACTGAGCTGGTCAGGGGTGTTTTTGGTTGTGATCAAGTTTTTTAAAGTGTTTGTTCAGCATTGTCAATGTTTGGTTTAACTCAATTTTATTAACTTTTGGAGCAATGTCCCAATGCAGAAACAAAGCAATATCCAAATAAATGTTTTAGGTTAAAAGAGTGGCATCAAGAAATAAAATTAAATTAGATTTAGGCTTATAATATGGAATGGGTATGTTGTGCATGGAAGAAATGTCCTCTGGGTCATCTGTTGCTCTTGGAATCATGTCATACAAGCCTTTTCATGTACTTCAATCAATTATGTTCATTAATTTGTTATAATTGACTACTTGGTAACACTATGAGAAAGCGTATTAATCTCATCAGTGAAAGTGATTCTCCACATTTCATTCACATTAAGAGTCAGTGCCCCAAAAAGAAATCTGTGTTTCACCTTCTGTGCACCATCAGACAGATATTTTGTGAAATGAGGTTCATGGCTGTCTGGGCCACTGAACTGCTGTATCCTTTCTAGCAGCTGCCTCTGTGCATACACCAGCAGTGGACTCACTTGTTCTGTAAACCTCTCACTGGAAAAAAAAAAGTGGCATATTATGGCATAAAATGGTATATTAAACTATATAATGTTAACCTTTTAGTCTTTAATTATTAGACTTGGTATAACTTACTGTGTAAATATGTTAAATTGTACAGCTATGTGTACCAGTGCTTTCCACTTCTTCATGTGATACAACAGTTCTATTGTTTTAAGAATCAGATTACATATCCATCTCAGGTCGACCACATTCACATCATCCAGGGGAGGCTGGGGATGAAGATTAGAACCACCATTCTCATGCATAATACCTCCTAAACAACTGGGAATGCAAAAGTCTCCTTCAGGATCCACAATCTACAATGAAGAAATATTATTATACCTGTTATTTTCAAAAGTGTTTTTAGGACAAATCAATTACAGATATTAGAAAGTACTGTAATCATCTAAAACACTTGTTACAGAGAATAAATTTGAGATAAAACAATGCAAGAAAAACTCATTCTCTAGTGAAAATGCAATAACAAAGAGTTTTCTTAATAAAAATAATTTTTACCTTAAGAGAACTGCTTGCTTGTAGGTCAATTATCATATCAATGATCATGTCTGATGCAAAATAAAATGGCAGCCAGATGGTGTTCCACAGAAGATCCCAGGTGATGGGAAATGCATCCATACGGAATGGTGACTGATTAGCAACCAGTTGAAATTCCTGAGTATAGTTCCAAAGCTCTCGACAAGCATTTTGAAGCAATGTCCAGTGGCCACCACGGTGAGCAAGAACCTGAGTATACAGTTCAAAATATAATTATACCATGGAAATGGAGAAATTAAAAGCTTCATTCTTTTATTGTAAATCTTAGGTGAAAGTGATCTTTCAGAATTGCAGTCTAGGCACTACAGAACCTTAATTTCTATCTTTTCATAGAAGCACTAATTTTTAATTGAATTTAATTGTAGGTTTTGGTGTGAGAATAAGAAAGAAAAATTAATTTACACCACCAATATGTGTATTTTTACTTGGGTTTAGAAGGTTTTATGGTAAGAATTGTTGGTCTGCATTTCCCTTCACTGGTTCTCCTGTTTCTAGTGTGACATTCACTAAGACGTGTAAAGAGAAAGCTAAGTGCAAGTATTTTCAGAAAAATTTAACAAACATGAAAAGGAAAGTTACAAAGGTGAAATGAAAAATAGAATGATTACATAAATTATTGTATGTTTGATAGAAATACATATTATGATAGGTGATATGTCTGACATTTCATCATTATACTTGGATATTTTTCAGAAGACAAGAAAACCAATGAAATTTTTTTGAATTTTCTGAAGCATGAGATCTTTTCATGTAAAAAGTAGTAAGTATTGTAACACAATGCTTAGTAATATATAGTTTAATAAGAAACCAACCACATCTTACCACTGCTCTTTTCAAATGCAAGAAGATGCTTGTAAAATGCTTCAGCAAAAGGGTATTTGATGGAAACTGGTCCTGTTCTTCAGCAGTCTTTCCTGATCGACTTCGTGTAGCTCGACTTTGTTTACTTCTGTTCTTAGGAGACTTAACTGTAACAGAACACAAAAAGTTCACTTGTTAAAATTGAGTGGAAGTTCTCAAAACCAAGAAAAAAAGCAGTCAGCTAGGATTTTCCTGTGGCAGCTTTTCCTAACTTAAATGTTAGGAAATGCCAGTGTTAAGGTTATCATGTTTGTAAGATTATGATATTTAAAACATAAGATGTTTTTACTTAGGAATGGGGAGAAGCAGGGATGAAAACAAGTTTGAGCAAAATAATAAAGAGTACCAAATAGTTTTCAGCCTCAAAGCCAAAACACAATCTTCATCTAACTTCTAGGAAGAAATCACCACAGTGAGAAATGTTTTGGGAAGCTTGCAAGGATCTTTCTTAAACAGAAACCTCTTAAAGGAGATGTTAGGAAGAAAGGAGGATTTCTGAAAAAATTTGTAGAATGTGTAGAATTCCTCCATTATTTTATTCACTGTTAAATACCCCCAAGGGAAAAGGCAAAGGGTGATGGTAGTGGGATATGATAATGTCTGAACTATAGGTTTCAGCAGAAGCTAATTCCAAGCTATATTGTATTTGAACTCTATGGCAAACTACACACTTTATGTAATTTTTAAATCAGATTTTTTGCAAAAAAAAAAAAAAAATAGGAGATATTAAACAGGACTTTTATCAGGTTTCAGCCAATTTCAATGGTTCTCAGTGATTGGTAAGGCAATGGTGTTTATGTAAAAGTAGGCTGTTGCAAAGAGAACTGGTGAATTCAAGTTCTAGTTTTTGTCAAAACTCCTTGGAGAAGGCAAAGAGGACAGTTAATTTTACCTAAGGAAGTCCTACAAAAGAAAGACAGGATAATTTTGATCTTTACTGTGGCAAGAATGTGTCCCTGAAGAGCTATTGAAATGACCAGACCCGTGATTACTTGTTGAACTTCTGGTGCCAATGCAGACTTTGTGTTGACTTGTACACTTCCACCAACAGCTGAGGAAATCAACATCTTGCATTTCATGATTACCCACAGACAGGAGCCTTTTGGCTCCTCTGAAAATTTCATAGGACTACACATAGCTAGAATAACAAAAAATGTCAAATATGAAAGAGAAATCTGAGGTAGCTTCTGACACAGGGAAACACTGGGGAGAAAGCAGTAGAGAAGAAAAATTAAATTCTACTTAAAATTTGAAAAATAATAATAAACTTCAGTATTTAAAACCTACTTACAGAATGACCCAGGAAAATTTTGACCTGCTAGGAAATGTAAAGAAAACTGACAACCAATTACAAACCTCAGAAACTGACAGAAATTATCAATGCATTCAGAATAATTCAGAATATTATCAATTTAATATGTACAGGTACTTTGGTATCTGCAAACCTAAAGCTAGTATAACTAAGTTTTAAAACTTACAAACTTGTTAATAAAGTATAAGATAAATAATAACTAACTGATGAAATTTAACATAATTATTAAACAATGCTCAGAATTATTAGATATGCTACATCACTTACTATGACTTTTGCTATACTAGGTTTGCCAAAAAAATATAGAGGACAATTGAAACCTAGAAATGTCTTCTATTAATGCAGCATGGTGTTTTTTCTAAATGTGATGTAGACAACTAATGATGGAGGTCAAGACAGACAGAAATCAAGAGAAACAAAGTGTTAAGTTGAAACTGATTTCAGTTGTGCACCAATAAAAATCCTTACAGGTTTGTGTTTCTGACTTTTCAGGGAGTGGAGCAGTTGGTTTTTCTATGTTATCCTTTACAACTTCTCTCACCAGTACAGTGCCAGAATTGTTTAATGAGAAAATCTCAGGATCCAAAATATTGTAACTGCAGAATGGGAGAAAGAGAAGAAAACACAAAAAAAACCCCAAATTAAATATCAAAAAGAATTTTGGTATACATACACAAAATTCAGTTTCTCAGAAATTATTACTTTCCAGCAGGTTTAGGAATGATAGACGTTATAAGGAACAAAAAAATAACATAGTGTAGAATATTTCAAAGCTTTCATCTCACCAATGAGGTTAGCAACCAAAACTGTGCCTGATGTCCACAGGATGGAAAGCAAAATTTTTACATAGTAACAATCTGTATTTGAAAGATGAACTGTTCATAGGAATATATTGTAATTCAGATCTGTCTGCATTTACAGCAATAACACAATAATCTACATTAACAGCAATCACTGATAGTAAAGTAGGATGTACCTGTCCAGATGCTGTGTACCACTAATTCCAATATTATATTGTTCTTCCAGGTTCTTTTTAAATAAGTGATAGTGTGCAACTGCCAGATAGATATTCATCTGAGACTTCCAGGGCATCTCTTCAAGACACATTTGACAAAACCGACTGCGGGTTATGTATTTACTCAGCAGCATCACTAAGGTTTGAAGAGCTAATTTCTTCAATTTATCCTTGCCTTTCCTAAACCAAAACATATGAAGTAGCAAAAAATGAAACTGTTTTCTTGAAGAAGCTCTAGAAAAGAAAGTCCTGGCAAAGATACACAGAAGTATCCCATTGCATATGCCCTGATTCATATGTATAAGCACATGAGCATATGACTTTTTTCTAACTAATAGACTTTTGCTGTAGTCAAGAAAAGCAACTGTGCTTTCCTTCTTTAAGTGCACTTAACACACAATAAAGTTACCAACTTCTATAAGCTATTTGTCTTAGTACTTTAAAAAGTTTAGGCTAGTTTGAAGTTATTTGTACCTGAATTGTGCAAACGGATTGTTATAGTAAATACAATGTGCTTCAAAGTCAATTCATGAGGGTCTTCTATCATACTATAAATCTGGATTATTATTTTATTGTTTTGTTTTGGTATATGAAGAGAGAATAGTATTTCAAATCTGGGTGCCTGCATTTAATTTCCAGCCAAAGCTTTTTAAAGTTTCCCTGACAGATGAAAAAAATTCTGTATTACTTCACAAAGATACAATGTTATATTCAAACTGAATCTCATTTTTTCTTTTTTTTAATTAACTGTAAACTGATCCTATATTAACCTAAATTATTTTCTGCCTGTTTTTCACCTTGAAAATGTGGGCTCAATAGTATACCACATACAATTTTGATTATATTATACAGCATTACTATTATGTAAGACAAAAGAGTAGCTGGTAAAAACCCAAGATTTAGCATCTCCTCTTCTGCTGAAAGCAAGGAAAATCATTTTAAGTTAGGTAGGGTTTCTTCTGTCAAGGAGAAATAAAAACATTTTGGATGGTTTAGGCAAATATTTAGAAGATTATGTGGAAATATTTTCAGGTTCTTTAAAATACTTCCAGAATCATTTACATGACTACTTACAAGCAAATATTTATAGCTTCCTATTTTGCTAATTGCTGAAAGCATAAGTGACCAAAGGACCAAGTTATGAACACTACACATTCTTTTAGGTCAGAAGGCAAAGCTCTTGGCAAGTTAACCCAATATAACCAAAAGAAGAGGTGAATGAATATCCTTTTTTTTTTTTTTCTTTAATCAAAATCCAATTTTCTGAAAGCAGCAGAATAGGTAGTCCAAACAGACTAGCACAAGGACCACAAAAATCATTCTGAAACTACCTGAACAACCGGAAATAATAAATATTTATATTAGCTTTGTAAAAGGTAAACTCCCCAACAGTTTGAAAAGCATTATAGTACACCGATTAACAGAGCTTTTCCACCATGATGAATCAACATGCTCAAGCTAAAACAACTGAAACACAATCTTTGATTATTAACACAAAGACTTGAAATCTTAAACAGCTATTTTCTTTAACAGAAATGCAAAAGATTTTGTTCCATTGAGGGGAAACCGATTTTATACTAAACTAAATCAGAAAAACGAGAGGGCTATACAGAAATTAGTCTCTTTGATATAAAACAAAAACTAAAATACACACTTAATTGTAAACTAAATTTCAGTCAAAATATTTTTTCTGTATATGAGCCTGAAAACTGTGTTCATTTACTTTTCTGTTTCTGGTGAATTCATTGCATCTGGATTTTTCATTAAGTACTCTCTAAGAGGTCCTTTCTTAGGCACGGCTTTTTTTGTAGGTTTCTTTGAAGCTGATGCCTTTGATTTCGTTGAAAGTAAGGTATCCTTTCCCTTTAAAAAAAAAATCAAAATCTTAAATATATTTCAAATAATTATTTTTAGCTACATTATCAATTACTTGAGGTATAGAGCAGTTTGGCTTATGGATCAAGAGAACATTAAAAAACAAAAAATCCTGGAAATAGTTGACAAAATAAAACAGCAAAAGAAATACTTAAAATTTCCAGAAAATTTCACAATTTTTCTGGAAAGTACACATCAAATGTCTTATACAAAGAAGCTAGCCAGGTCCCTAAACATTTCCTTTCATATGCCTCTGTTGTCATCACAGAAATAATGGTAGTTCTTTTCCTAATATTATAAACATATAGTAAAAAACATTATAAACACATAGTAGAACTTTGCAATGCAAAAACTGAGACAGAAAAAAACCTTTTCCTAATCTATCTCATATGCTAGCAGTATTAAATTACTAGAGAATTATGAAGAAGAAAACACTTCTTCCAAATTAATACAAATCCATTAAGATTATTTGTATCTACCAGTAAAAGTAAAAATTTATTATAAATTAATGCTGAACAAAAAGCTTTTATTGTGCAATTCAATACCTGCACAAGGAATTAACCATGAACAGTTACTCACAAAAAAGTGTAAGTACATACTGTACAAAGATGCCTGAGCTGATCTTTTTTGAATGTGATGGTACCCAAGACATTTTCTATCATCACCATCTTATTTTAAAGCAAGCAAGGAAAGGCAAGTTTCTTCTGATGTTGGAATGCCTTATCCTGACTCATCTTAAATTCTCACAATTGTTGGTCCTTCAGATGAATCCCATGCCAACTATTCTTCCTGATTTTAGGAATGCAGAGGTCAGCTGAGGACTACAGTTTGTATCCCAAATTTTAACAACTATGGATGTCTCTAGATGATGGTTCTATGAGACAATTTTTAAAAATTTATTTTGTTCTTATGGTATTGCTACCCAGGAGAAACACACAACTCCTTAAAAATAAAACTCACTTTCTGAACATCTGCAGCTTGTGTGCTTTCTGCCAGAGTGAGAGATCTTGCTTGTGTTGAAATTCCATCAGTACCAAGGAAGTCCTCGTTCCTCCTGATAAAAATATTTTTAAAATCATCATCATTGTAATCATTATGTTAAATTCCTTTCAGAGTAAAAGGTTATCTTTGGGAACATACAGAGCACAAAATGCAATTCCTATTTCATCTGCAGTTTTAAATTGAAAATATTTTCTTTTCTTTATCCTATTCAGAAAATATGAAGTATTAATTTTCAAGGTTTACTATAGAAATCTGAATTTGTGAGTAACAACTATATCACCTTCCTAATACCTAGTAAAACAAAACAGTTTTCTTCATTACCCAAATTATACTACAAAATTATGCAAATAATTTCTTCACATCTATTGTTTTGGTCCTTGAAACCACAATTCTTACTCCCCAAAATATATATCTCATTTTCACTGATTATTTTCCTTTCACTGTTGAGAAACACTGATGTGCTTTTTTTAAAATAGGATCTTTTCAGCTAAGTGTCTACAATTTGGCTCCATTTATCTTTTCCCTATAGAATTTTTTCTTACACTATAGTATGCTCTGATCAGTTTGCTTTTGATTTAACCCATCATACTTTCCTAAGCTATTTCACCACCCCATAATATTATGGCAAATCACCACAATTACATCTCCATGTCAGGTCACGATGCAGTGTTTACTGTAGCTGTGCTCATGGAGCTTTTGCAGACTAGAAGTCATGGAAATTACTCCTGAGGGCTCTTCTGACAGATAAAACTTGCAGTTTCTTTCATAACTGACTGTTATAAGCCTAAATAGTAGTTTTGCACTAGTACTGCAACAGAGATCTACCTTTTTATGTAATCTTCTACTCCATCTGCCCACTCCAGAACACATTGAAACTTCTCTTCATTCAGGACTTTGTGCATCAGTTGAACAAAGAACTCAAGGAAACGTGTTTCCCCTCGGAATTTAAGCACTGAAATAAAGTAACAAATAACACATGAGTTTATGTTGTAAGAGGATTCTGAATTCAGGTAGAATTACAGCTATGTATGTCTCAAAGCACTTATTTATGTCACGCTGCATACTCATAGTGACACTAAAATCAGGGATACACAATGGCAGCTGCTAAATGCTTCTTGTGACTGGACATCCAGATTCACAAGCTCACTCTATTTAATACACTCCAAGAAATACAAACATTATAAAGACAGATTTCCGTGAATTCCTCTTCAGTAAAGTAATTTAATGTGGAAATGGGGTATCTAAATTTTAAAAAAACATTCCATACAAAGAGAATCTTTGAAAACCAGGCACAATTTTTTTAATTTACTTGCTTCTAAGGTTATTAAAAGACAAACATTATTCAATTTAAAATATTAATATCTTATATACTTAGCATCAAGGCCCCAAATAATTGGTAGCGTTCACTTCTCAATGTGTTTATACTGAGAACTTTTTATAAGCTATGTTTCACTCGATTTTGTATATTTGAGAACCAAATGAAGACAATGTTTTCCCAAGAGCTTATTCCAAGAAGGAATGAGATTGCTTTACTGGCAACTTTTTGAAGTCAAGGAGCCTTTACAATTGATATAAACACCAACTATCCTTACCTTCTCGATAAGCACGCTCTGATGGCCAACATGAAATTACAGGGTAGAGGAACAAAGGACCTTCCTTTACTGCAACCTGTGTTCCAGAACCTGCATCAATAACCAAATGAAATCCATTATGAAAAGCAGTGAGAATATACCATAGAAACTCCACCTGCTAAAAAATTTTAAAAATCCTTCTCCACAATGTAAAAAATCCTTCTCTAGCATAGAATTTGCTTTTAAATCTCTCACTGTCATCCAAAGAGAAATTCAAATGCTTGCTCTTTTAGTCCTATGTAAGTAGCTGCACAACTTAAATAAGAGCTTACAGATGTGACTGATGATTCATGCTCTGCATATGGATAATATGCAGTAGGTAGAGGATTCTAATTTCTTAAACTAAATATTTACATAAATATTTGTAATGAAATTCATTTATATTCTATAAATAATATATTTTATATAGATATGAATAGTGTACAGAATATATAGGACAATAACTTGGATTCAGCTTCTAGCTAACATTGCTACATTTCCAGCTGATGAGCACCAAAACAACGTTACATGTACTACTTGTTATTTTTCCTTAATAAAGAAACACAACCAAAAAATTTTGTGCTTAGACAAGTCCTGTGGTTGAAAAACATCAATGCAGCAAATCCCTGAAAAAAGCAAAATTAAAAATGCACTCTGGAACCAGTTGTAATTGTGGATCCATAGCTACAACCTTCAGTGAAAACAGTCAGTTTTGGTTTGTTGAATGTAAATAATGTCCAATTAAGTAGGATAGCCAGCTGCAAAAGCAGACATTTTAAAATTTTCTCTTTAGGACACCCTTTCTGAGCACTCCCATTAGACAAGTTCAAAAATATGTTCCTCCAAATAAGCATTTTCACAAAGAGAAATATGTCCCAAAACTTTTTTAAAGGGAAAATATTTGAAATTTCAGAATTTTAATTATACTGTATGTGAAATGTTTTGGTTTTTTCTTCTTTTCAAAGAAGTAGTTTCAGCTCTTTCCTATTTTCCTTGTAGACTGTCATCAATAGAATGCTAAGTGTTGATCCAATTACAAGGATTTCCTCTGACAAGGCTTTTTTCTAATCAGTTTTAACAGCATGCCCTACAGGTGTGCACATTGCCTTAAACCATTCACACATATTCATAGGGACAGCTGTAAGCTTTGCATGGCCACATCAAAAGGCTTTTTCTCAATTTGTATCCAGAAACTATTGACAAATAGGCTATTTCAACAACAGAGCAGATCAACAGTGATCAATTATTTGCCAGGCACTGAAAATGTGGGATTTTTTCTAACTGATCAATCCATTAATTTAACTTTCTATTAAGTAATCAACATGATTTTCAATTAACTTACAGAATTCTTTCCTTGGGAATCTACACCTACCTAATAGGGGGAATACAGAATGTCAAGACAGACTGCCCTCAGTGATAACACAACAGGTAATTGAAACAAGCCAGAAATCAGAAAATTCCAAACATATAAAAAGAAAACCTCTCTAACCATAAGAGTTGTTAACTATTGGAATAAATTGCCCATAAAGGTTGTGAAATATCTTTCTTCAGAAAGATTCAAAACTTGACTGGACAAGCCTCAGAGCAACCTGATCTAATTGTAGCTGTTTTGAGAAGGGGGTTGGAATATATACCTTCCAGAAATGCCTCTCAACCTATACTGTTCTACAATTCTATCCAGGCTGCAAAGAGTACAAGATGACATGTAAATAACAAAAAATCTGTGGTGTCTCAGAGTTGAAGTTTTAACCAAATTTTTATAATTCTTCTTTGTTAGTTCATCTAACTTTGGCCAGATTATTAGCCAGGAAATTCTTGAGCTTGATCCAGACTCTAAGATATTTTCAAATCCATATATGCATTCCTGAGTTAAAAGGTAGTTAAAAATGACAATTTCTATTAATTTTCTTTAGGGACAGTTTTCTCCAGTAAAATTTCCTGCAGTGGTCATTACTACTAGCATTGGCAGGCTATTAAGACAAGCAATAAATGGACAGTGGTCTTTGCCACTGCATTTTCTGGTTTAAGAAGACAAAGCAAGCCTAAATAACGTGGAATACAATTTAAACAGATTGGAGAACATAAATATTTGCAGAATTCTTCACAAAGTAATAACCCTTTTAAAGAACAACTGAGTGTTCCAGTGGAAATTACAAAAAATGTGAATACATACAGTACTACCAGGTGATCATTACCAAGATCATTATTGCTTTGGTTGATTCGTCACAGAAGACAAAAGAAATAAAGGTACATCTTCAGTAAATGGGTTTTTTACAAACAAACCACAGAAAACCCCATAGAAGTGTTTCAACAGTACACTCACCTGGTTCTGTCAGTTTGAGGAGACTTGATTCAAGAGTACTCAGATTTTCTGCTGCTTTTGCCATTGCAGCTAAATGGGATGTCCTTGAGGAATATTTCTGAAATATTGAATACTTTGTTATGAAAGGTTAGCTTTAACTTAACTAAAACCAGCTTGTCAATAGTGGAATCTAGCTTAGATCTCAAGTTGTCTAAATCTCTATTTTATAATTTCAACAATAGTGTATTATTATTCCTTTCTGATGAAATAAAAATTATGTTCATGATTTTTTTAGCACAACATATTTTCCCAAGCATGGGGAATCCCCATCTCTGGAGGAGTTCAAGACCTGGATGGGGCACTGAGCAACCCAGTCTAGTGGAAGGTGTCCCTGCCCAAGACTGGGGGTTAGAGCCAGGTGATTTTAAGGTCCCTTCCAACCCAAACCATTCTATGATTCTAGGAAAAAAACAATAATAAATCTAGTCTTCAAAATAATAGAATACAGAATTTAGAGAAAAGAAGAAGTAAAAACCAGTAGAAGAAGAAAAGAAAAGAAGAAGTAAAAACTTTTACCCCTCTGCCAGTGTGTTTTTCTTCAGTTTTCACATTTCCTGACAGGCTGGGTGAAACTGCTGGTGAGATCAACAATTTTTTTCCATAGTTAATGATAATTACTGCAAGTTCATACTCCTCCCATGAATGCAGTACCTATAAAAGAATCATCTGTTACAAATATATTGGTTTACATAATATGTAATATTTCATTACTGCCTACTTATAATTGTCAAAATGCATGAATATTTTAAATAGAAATTAATTACTCAAAAATGCAAGTTTCTTTCAATAAAATACCCAGGACTGTAGACATGTAAAATAATTGGAATTGCAGATATGTTATCTATGCATTCTACTTCTGCTCAGCCTATCCCTCAGAGAATAGAAAGATTTATCCAGTAGTATCTATTGCTGTGATTGACACTCTCCCTGTTCTCAGGCAGTACTGCTATCAAAGAACATAAAGAGTAACTAAATGATCCTCATTTGCCTCTCTGGTATCAAGTGCACATTTTAAAGTCCCAACTGTATTACTGAAAGGACAGGTGAAATTTATTTTTAAATTACAAAATTTGTAAATTACATGTGTAGCGAATGTTTTTAGATGGCTTTATCTTCTTTAGATAGAGTTCTAAAGGCACAAGTGCTTCTACTATGTGTGAGCTAACTTCACATTAGGATCTTTGCCTTTGTGATCCTAAGTGTTTAGCATTACCTTAGGATAAACACAGTACAGGACCTGACTGTAAGTCAAAAGAAAAACATATGCTTTAATGAGAAGCATTTGCAATTCACTCATTCTCTTTCCTAATCTGCATCCAATCCTGTTGAAATGATATCTCTAAGGAAAAAAATATCAGCAATCTAAATGGTAATCATTTAGCTGAGGAATCCACTAACAAACAAACAAGGTTTCAAGGCTTCTAATAGGCTTTCTTGGCCCTAATAGCACTCTCCAGCCTATGCCTGTGGGGCCAGGAGCTCCCTCTCAGCTCAAGTCTAAGCCTACAGTCCCTGCTAGCTC
This sequence comes from Erithacus rubecula, assembly GCF_903797595.1. Classification (NCBI taxonomy): domain Eukaryota; kingdom Metazoa; phylum Chordata; class Aves; order Passeriformes; family Muscicapidae; genus Erithacus; species Erithacus rubecula. The sequence goes on along the minus strand of NC_136686.1, from coordinate 28,077,668 downwards.
CTTTATGGCAGAAATGTTGGGCTCCAACTTGGTCCAAGTCATGCCTGGGTGTGGCAATGGATTCACTAGACTGGGCACCTGGCCCACGGACCAACTTCTGAGCTTGACCTCAGGCTGTTCCCATCATGATGGACCAGCCTGCTGGGCTCTGTCTGACCCCAGCCAGCTCACCAGGCTTTATCCTGACCTCTGGACTGACTTCCCAGCATCACATCTGACCTGCCTCATCACTCCAAATTCATCTGACAATCTGGATATCTGGCTGAACTTCAATATCAGGTGCTGCTCTGGCAGCCATGGCACTGCCCTTGGCTCCTGGCCTCAGAGCCATGTTACCCTTGCAGAGCATTTTTAGGGTTGTTTGATACTGATCTGGTCTTGTGAGGTGAGCATGGAGATTCAGCTCCTATAACAACCAAGCTGAGGAATCATCAGCATGGGGAAATTCCTCAAATTGTTAGCCACAGCTCAGCTTCAGCATGAGCTCTTTGTTGAGGTGTACTCAAAGCTACAGGAAAGCTGATTTTTTCACTACCACACATTTATGATAGCAAGTGATTAACTGCAGCATGTCTCTATACATAATGGAAAAAATCCAATACCATGTTTCTCCTTATCTCACTGAATTGAGCCAATCACTAGATTGAGTATCTGAATCATAAATGTCATCTACAGATATATATTGTGATTGAAAGTCAAGGTGTTATTTTTGCCAGCATGCAAGACTAAACAGTATAAAGTCTCTTGTAGCTAATTAGCAACTAAAACAGATATATTAATCTGATTAAAACTACAAATACAGATTATTTGCAATAAATAAACTTTTAAACTTATATGTTACATGTACGTCTTATTGAAAATATTACTGCCTTAAATACAAAAATACACACAATGATATAAAATGTAGATCTGATGACATGGACTAATAGTTATAGACTATTTTCTGAATAAATAGCAAAAAGTCAAAATGTCATTGTTATAAAGATGCACTGATTCAAAGTTAAATACTTGTGTGCCTTTACAATTTAAGATTGCTGGTTCTCTAAGATATCATTCTGAAGGCCATCTTACTAAATCTCTTTTCTCTAAATGACAAGAGCTATATCTTAAATTAAGCTGTAAGCACAAAAATGCACACCATACCTTTGCTGTATGATATGAAGTACAAGCTATCATATGCTGAATACTCTCATAACATCCTTCCTGTCTCCTTTGCAAAGTAGCACTTGGAATTTCTTGGAGAACAGCCAAGCATTTAATGAGGATCTGTAAATACAAGGGTTAAAAAAAGCTTGGAGTCTGGAGCATACTTACAAGCTTGTACCTCTATACATCCCATTGTATTTCATTATGAACTTTAAAAATATTGCAATCTAATGAATTGGATAGAACATTAGCTGTACAAAATTCAATAATAAAATTTCCATTTAATTGAACACTGTCAAGATTTCAACCATAGCCCTTTGGAAAAAAAACTATATGTTCACATAAAATCCCAGATATTAATATATAGACACATCATAGATATTTTTGCTGATTTAACTAACATGGGATCCAAGAATGGTTAATTCAATACATAATCCTACTGAAAGACCATTTTAAAATATATTGAGATGGTAAGAATTTCAAATGAAAAAAATACATATTTCCAGTATGTTGTAAAAATAAAATACTTCTTTCCCCAATTTTGTCCATCAGAAATGAAAAGAACATGTGGCTAAATTATTTTTCACTTTAATTAAAAAATCTGAAACAGGAGCCATTTCCAGTGGCTAGCTGTACCTTTAGCAGGACACTACAGCTAACAATGTCTTAATCAGGAAGCTATCCCTGTATTCAAATAGATGCTTGGTTGCTTTTTTTTCTAAGCACTCCTGAAAACTCAGGGCCCTAAGTGCCCCAGTAGTCCTTTCCTAAACATCCTCACCTGAGAGCTCTCCTCACACCCCCTGCCCAGGAGCCCAAGAGCTCAGGCACAAGCCTTCAGTCCCTACTTGTGCTGTGTTGGGCTCGTCTTCAGTTCTTTCTCCTGGATGGACCTTGGACTCGTGTTGTAGCCTCATCTCCAGCATCTGGCTTCAATTCCTGCATCTCTTGACTTTTTCTCCTGGATGGACCCTGTGCCAGCTCAATAACCTCATGTTCTCTGGACTGCCACTGGATCCTCTTACCAACACCCTGCTCTGTCTGTCATATTCAGATGCTGCTGGTCTGTGCCTCACCTGCAGTGCAGTCACCTCATCCTTTCTCACAGAGCAAATATACTTTTATTGCTGCTACCTAAAAAGCTACCTAATTACAGGGAAAAGATTTGCATATTTCTATTGTATCATCACTGAATCAAAAAAACACATCTGCTGCTTCATAAATGGCAGGGGACAATTCAGGTGCTCTGTTTTTGAAGAGAAGGTACTTGCTTCTGGAAAGGAGCACATACCTGAAAACTAAAGACTGCATCATCAAAACACTGAATAGCCTGCTTTTCTTTAATACAAAAACAGAACTGCATATGAAGAAAACATTCCAATTTAAAAAAAAAACAAACAGCAAGAAAAAAGAAGAACCCAAAACAGACAAATGCTGCTTTTCTGTCCTCAAAATTGCCATCTGCAAATAACATTGAAGGTGAAATTACATTGTAGATTTTTCTACAGTTTAAAATACCAACAATCACCCTGAAGAAACAATCTATACTCTGCAGTTACTTTACCATATCTGAGAGCAGAAGGTGTGCAGCTTACACCGAAGTTACATGCACTGGGGACATATAAAACTCTAAAAGTCTTTCAGCTATTAAGAAGTCAAAGCCTAGAGATATTTAGCTCTCCAACTGTAGTGCCTATTATAAGTTTAATTTGAATCATTATAACTGCAGGACCTGACAGCTGATTTGTCTTAAAATGTCCTCACCTGAACTACTGGCACTGAAAAAATCTTATGATAAATAAGTGGGGCGAGGAGGCCGTAACATTGCACAACAGACTGCAGGGCGTAACTCGCATCGTTCAGCCAGTTGCTAAGTTCAATTGCCACAATCATTCTTTCACATTCTGCTAATCTAGCAACCTGCAAAAGAAAAACACATTTCCATTTAAATATGCATTCTGTTGTTTAAAACATTTGAGAGAGGAAGAAGACAGATGCTATTGCAGTTTAAAAAGCAGTATAAGCAATAAGTAAGATGAAAGTTAAAAATGCATTTACATTGACACCTGTTAAAAGTATATTAAAAAACACGGTATTCCTAATACTAAAGGAAACAACTGCTCTTGATCTAACTGTGCCCTCTGAGTTTGCCCATATAATTTACAAATTGAGGCTGATTAATAATCTCAAACTGTGTGGAGTTGGAATTTCACAAGCTAGCCTCTCAGAGAAATAGTTCCTTCCTTTCCCTTCAAGTTGCAGTCCTTGCAAGTGAAAGTTGATCTTGTAAAGTTACTGACTAATGAACTGCTCACATTGTTTTACAAGTACTTTAGCAAAAAAGGGAAAAGCATAGGAATGCAATAAAACAGGAGGCAAAGTTTGACTATCTAAATAAAGGTGTGTTTTTATCATTAATGTGCCATTATATTGTAAAAACTCTGAAATAAAATATTAGTATATTAAAAACATGAAACCCTGTTATAAGTCACATCCTAATTAATATATATGTATGAAATAGTATAAATGTTTAAAATTAAAAATTCAAAGTGGATTCTAATAGGGGAAAAGTAACAATTACTATACTTCTTTCTTATATTATAGTCTACCACCACAAAGTCAAGAAAAATCTTCCTCAATAGGAATCAGTGGGCTTTGGATTAGACAATAACTGATTCAGAAATCATCATTTCAGCAGGATGTAAATAACCAACATCTTCTTAAATACTACAGAAAGAAAGACCATGTAACCCACAGAAAATTGAGTATTCTGTAAATAGGAGTAGTTGATTGCCACATCTATCTTGCAATGATGAAATAAAGCTGATGAAAAAGTAAAATCAAATCCAGTATATTTTTTTAAACCACACATACTTGATTCTTATAAAATATCTCATTGGAACAGATGGAATCGCTGTAGAGTGCTCCTTCCATGACATTAATGTCAGAAACAGCAAATATATCCCTCAAAAAGAGGTGCAAGGTAATAGGAGAAGTCTGAGACACAGCTTTAAAATGTAATCTACAAAACACAAAAGCAAAAGAATGGTAAAAGCATGTAAATTATTATTCAGATCTTGCATGCCTGACACTACATTATAATAAAATTAAGTCTTTAGTTTTAAAATTGTGGAAAACAGAGATTATTATAACTTCATCTGGAAATAAGAGTTACATATAAAACTGAAAAAAAATTGCTTTGAATTTCTAAATGAAAAACTAAATAAATAAAAATAAGATTTATTTTGAAATTGCTATCCACTTTCTACTATCTAAGACAACTTTTCCTTATTTGCATTATCTAATCCAGTGAAACTAATTTTGAACTGTCTTTGAAAACTTCAGATGCTACAGCTTATTTATTTTCACTCTCTCCTTCTACACATTGTTCTTCTGTATTCTGACAATGATACACACAGCTGTGAAGTCCATTACTAAGTATCAGTAACAGACTCCTTTTCAATACTTATGTCTTGTATTACAAGTCTCAAATTAGTCTCTTTTCTGCTGCCAGCTTTTCTATCACGATATTTTGGGGTTGTTTTTTTTTTTTTCCTTCACTAGGGACGGATGGACATTTGTACTTGCTGTATTTTTTTAATATTTTTTGTTACAGAAAAAATCCTATGGTTTTGAAGTACAATAAATAAATTCCTTCTTCTCCTCGATTGTATTTCCTGAAAGAGGGTGAAATTTGAGAAGGAAGATCAAATAGACACATTCACACACTGGACATTACCAAGATACCCCACCAGGGCTTCTGGCTGGAAACACAGGTTTCCTTTTCTTCAGGCTCCCTCTGCTGTCCCTTTAGCGAGTCTAATTTCTTACCTGCTGCTCAGTAAAACTGAAACTGCCTCATACAACTATAAGAATTTTCCATGTTAATTGAAAAAACGAAAAAAAGAGGCTTGGCCATAACCATCAGAAAAGCAAAAACCCTGCAACTGCTTTGCACAGCTGCTTAAAATTTTCTGTCTTCATCTGATTTATGTGAAAAAAGACTCATTACAATATTATCTCTAGAGCTGGATGTGTTAAAAAATTGCTTATGAAAAAAAATAATGACTAAACAAATGCTGAAAAGACCACAATGACTATTCCTGTTTTGTTGCCCAGGCCAAGGTAGATTAAAAAACCCCACATAGTCATGAAATAGGATGTATAGTGATTATCTGCCAGCATCAATGCAGTCCACAGGCTGTGTGTAAATCCCAAGGGTTGCTATGTCTATGGCATGTAACATCAAGACTTTTGGTGCATTTGTATGTCTGGTATTAGACACATGGTGGCACATGAAGGGCAGACAGTGAAGTTGATTATTTGTATTTAGTTATATTGGATGTTTATTCAGTATCAAATCATAAATAGCTGACTTACATATAAAACTACCTTTATAATATTTCATTTATATTAATTCATAAAAATTTCTTTTATCTGAGAATAAATTCAGTTTTGACGCATTTCCGAACATGGATCTATTGAATTTCAGTAAATGTAACCACAAAATTTCTAGCTGGGTTATGAAAAGCTTATATAATTATGGTTGAACATCTGAATTTTTTCATACAATAATTAATTTTAAATATCTCTAAAGCCCTTAAGCATATGCAAAGATTATTGGTATATTATATAGCCACTCCAAAACAAATTAGCAATCATTTGCCTATTTTGGTTGGTGGTCTTGACAAAATGTTCACGATTTCTGAGATTTATTGCTCCCTTAATTGGAAAGTCAAAACCCAGTGCATATGATACATTTTGCACATGAAAATGCATCACACAAAACTAATACCTACTTTAGAAACATTTCACAATTATCTTAGAAAACAGCCATTGTAAAGAATTAGGTGTGCAAATGTTAGCAGTTCCATAAATAACAAAAAAACCCTGCTAATTATAAACCTTTTTTTCAGAGCATTTTTTCATATCACAAGCCTGAAAAAAATTCCACAACTAGGAACTCTTCTAAATAAAATGTGCACATCTATAATAAGAAAACAATTAAAATAACAGTTAATTAATTATCTATCATTTTGTTTTACCTTTTTTCAGATATAGTCAAATTACTACTTGCAGAAATAACAGCTGCATTGGGAGGCAGTGGAGAAGAATCTGAAACAAAGTAATCCCACATGGATGAAAATGCTGCTCTGGCTAATCTAAAGTTGCCTGTCTGATAGGCTACCTGCAAAACAAACATGAAGTGAGTTGACATGCTCATGAAATAACCAAGCCAGATAAAATTATGGGATACATAAGGTTTCAAAACTCCCCACAAGATGTAAATTTACAATTTCTCTAAGAATATTCTCTAAGAATATGGTTCAGATTTAGCATCAGAGAAAGCAAAGGAGTTCCTTGACTGCTGGCCCATCTAACAGCCCGGTGTGGAAAACTTTACAGGCATTGTGTTGCAGTTTTTGAAGGCATATAAATTCATCTAGGTTCATTTTTCTTTTGCTAATACTGCAGAATGCCCTTCTGCATAACAGGATGTAAACTAAGCCAAATAAATAGGCATAAATTCATATGAATATATCTTACACTGGAATATTTTAGGAAAGCTTCTATTCTCCATGATCTCTCTATATCTATCTATAGGGCTAGACAATTTCACTTTTCTCTGTGTCACAATCTGTTTTAAATATCCTTTAGTAAGAACACAGAAAATTATAATGATCTGACAACTTTTGTGGTCTTTCACAAGATACTACAAAACTAATTTCAATAAGAAAACGGTTGGCTTTGATACCTGCTAAGTTCAATAACTTTTTTTATTTCATTATGACTAACAAGATGATTTCTAGTACTTAGAGATACTAGAATTTACTTAGATATACTATTTATGTTAAAATTTTGACTTGTGCTTATCAAGTTTTTGGCAGTACAGTCTCAAGCTGTTACCAGATGCAGTTTTACAACAACTACTGAAAACAAGTAATTGTGACCAAATGAAAGTAGGTGTCCATTACCATATTCTAACCCTACCTGAGTTAGATATGCTCGAACAGTAATAGCAGAAAGGGGGGGATAGGCAAGGATTGGCTTTGTCATTTGCCCAACAGCATCCCCAATAAGTTTTCCATCTGAAGAATACGCTGCCACGGCAAATATGTATTTCTCATTGGCATCTAACCCTTGCACTTCTAAGAGAGTTTTCCCATCCGCTGGTATCTACCAATGAAAACATTTCTCTAGTTACACTCACTGTACATACCAAAAACAAATTTCAAAGTCTAAACTTGTGTTATTAAACCAACTATTTAATGGTCTTGGATACAGTCAAAGTACAATCCAGATTAACAGCATGCCATGTACTATATCCTTGTATTAAATTATTGAAAACAATGAGAAAACAATTAAATGATAGGTGAAAAAAAGCATCCGTTTTCTATGGAATGCTGATGCACACACGGAGCACATAACCTATAAGAGCAGTTAAGTAGCAGGACCTGATGTTTTTCTAAGATACTTGTGTCCATTTGAACATTCACACAGTGATTGTCCACACTTGCAGTCACTGAGCTGAAACATTCTGTCCCTGAGCTGGTCTCCTTCAAATATGTCACCTTCTTGTATCAAATATAGGTAGAGATATCTCTGATCCTTTCACACCATTAACAGCACTTTGGAGTCTGGGAAGCAAACAACATACTTTCAAGATCTTCATTTTTCCTTCAAGTAATTGTATACCTGCACTTTAACATCATGGCTCACTCCTAAGAGGATTTTCCACCTTCCTCTCTGTGGCCAAGCTGACTCTACATAAGGAAGATTTGAAGACTTCAAATTGAAACAAGAAACAAGCACCAGTGATGGAAGCATAACATGAGAATCAAGATCATCATAATGCAGCACCAACACAATGCTCTTATTCAAACAGCCTGTCCTTCATAAGGAGACCTCTGAACAACTGAAATCCCCTCAGAGGCTGGAGCTGAATCCTGAACCAGCAGACCAGAAGTAAGAGTACAACAGTCAGCAACATCCCTTTATGATAAGCTGGTAGATCATTCAATCCCCAAGAACACTAAACATTTTTCTTGGAGTCAGAAGATAGAAACTTTATATGCAGATCAGCATTTTGCAAGAGGATATCCTAAAGCAAATAGAAGTTCCATTGCAGAGGTGCATAGTTAACCTCAGGTTTGTGTGTGTCCAGTTCCTGTCAGAGCCAAGATGGTCAGTGGCTTGGATGGACTGCAAAAAAATACACAGAAAAAACAGCTGGCAATGGGGTGATAGTCACCTGTCAAACACTTAATTCACCTGATACAGGATGGAATATTGAAACTAGCTCACTAAACATCACGGGAAACTTGGTTTTGTGGATTTGATGATCAGAGTATCAAGAATAACAACAAAGCCAAAGGGGAAGATTCCCTCTCCATCACCAGCATGAGTATATCAGTATAGAGCTTGATTACAAAGCCAGGAAAGCCTGAAATACCAGGCAAAAGAGGGGAGATCATTCTTCTGTCACAAAGACAAGACCTGCCCTGCAAAGAATAGGGCAGGTCTTATAAAAGATTTCCAGATATAAAAATGATCACTGCGGAGATCAATGAGGTGTTAGACTACAGAAAAATCTGCTGGAGAGTTCATGCTGAAGCTTTCTTGCTCCTTTCTTAAATCACAAAATGCACAGTATTTGGATGGTTCATTGTATGTTGCCATACAGGAGGATAATGCAATAGCAGGCACGAGTGAATGAAAACCAGAACTTTCTCAGTCTGTGCAAAAACACCAGAATGTGATCCAAAGTGCGGGGGAAAAAAACACTGCCTAAAAATGCAAAACCAAACCAAACCAAAAAAAAAAAAAGAAAAAAAAAGTTAAAGGTGAAATTGTAATGAACAAATAATGTAGGAGTACAAACACAGTCAACATGATCAGTCATAAGTAATTAAAGATGTGTGGGATGATTCACCATACCACATGTTCACAGAATGAAAGGGAATGAGTATGAACCTAGAAATAAATTGTGTCTCAATGTGAAGGTTATTGAAAAAGTTATGTTATCATGCTGCCACAATTAAGTAAGGTAATGTCTTGTTTAGAAGAAATTGCTAATGGAAGTTACACAATTAAGAAGAGTAATGAATTTTTATCTATTTAGAATTTCTCTTTTTTTGAATTCCTGGAAAGAATAGTGTCTAGAGCACACTCTAGAAATACTTCATATACTTTCTTTTATTTTTGCCTTTCTTAGATATCACTCAAAACAACACAGTTATAACAAAGTTCATATTTGTTTAACCTGAAGCTTTTGAGAATTTAATTTCTTATTCAAAAAATATTCCTGGAAATTTTTAGGAGTAAAGATAGAAGAGTTTGTCAAAGGTTTTGCCAGTTATATGATTTTCAAAATGTGTCAGATAGATTTAGACAGTTGGGTTTTTTTTAGAGGAAGAGAGAATTACCTAAACAAGTTTTACCTCTGTCTTACCTGTTCTCCTGAATTTTGAAGTTTATTGCTATTTAACCTTACTTTTGTATTACTTCCTCCTGCTACAGAGCCCAAAATACAGTACCATGAAACCTTTGAAGAAAATGAGAACAAATTAGTTGATGCACAGTATTATTTCCATTTTTTGCCTAATGTAGCATGTATAAATTTTATGAAAACAGTCTCTGCAAAAAAAAAAAAAACAAAATAACTCAGTCATAAAAAATTGTAATCTAACTGCACTAAAAACATCAATTAGTTAATTTAGCTGGAAAGCTACTACTAGTGGCAATAAAAACAGATGATTCTCCATTATCCTAACCCCACCTTGAGTTACCCTATTCCTCAAAGCTATCCCAAAGCACAAACCCTACAGATCATAGATTTAAAGTCACCTTGATCCATTATTTGACCCCTGTAATGGTATTCTTCTAAAGTAGGTGCTTGGCACCAATTCAGCAAACTATTTGAAGACAGATCCTTAAAATCAAGCAAAAGAAAGGTAGGTATGACATCCCTTCCTCCTGTTGTGTCAGCTGCAGAGCTCAGTTTCCTGTCATCAAACCTGCTGAGGCTGCACTCAACTCACTGTCTGTCATCAGTGTAGGAATTGAAGAGCATCAGTCCCAAGAGTGAGCTCTGAGGGTCCCCACTCATCACCATCCACTACCCAGACACAGAGCCATGGACTGCAACTCTGGCTGTGTCCATCCAGCCAATTCCTTATCCACTGAATGACTATTCATCAAATCCATCTCTCTTCAATCTGGAGATCAGCATGTCATGTGGGACTGTATCAAAGGCCTTACAGAAGTCTAAATGATGACATCTGTGGGTGTTCCCCTGCTGACTGTTTTTCACAAGGCGTTATTGAAATTGAGGAGATTATTTTCAGTAAATGAGCCTTAAGATCTGAAAATTCACAGGTGTTTTGACTCCTAGTACAAGAACTATATATGTCTAATTAAATCCTAGTCACACATTTATCCTAAGAATTCAGTTAATAACTTCTACATTAAAAAATACCTTTCCTGTATGATCAACAGCTATGTGTTAACTTCAGAAAAAAAATTTCTTCTAGACTATCTGGGCTCAAATTATAAGAATAATAATCACACTTCGCCATCTAGTGGCCCAAGATGCTGCATTCACTCACCTATACCAAACAAAATGAAGTTTGAACACATACTAAAACAAATAAACTACCAAACTTTAATTTTCTTTATAATTTTATTTTAGATTCAGTAAGGATAAAAATTAATAATTTTTCCCCAATTAAACTATTTTAAATTTACTAATAAAATAGCAATAAAACTGCAGGTTATGAAACAACTGTTCACAGAAACATTCTTACCACTATTAATAAGATTTGAGTTTTTACTGGATATATACACATAATAATTTTGAAGAAGCTTACAAAATCACTATGAAAATTTCTCTCTCAAGAAAACTGCAGCTAGTGTATTTTTCATACTTCAGCCTATTTGAATCCTTTCTGGATAACGGTGATTTAAAACCATCAGAAGGGATTTATGAAGAGAAAATCATGGCTGAATACCATGACTGGCCTCTGTAATAAAATTACTTGATTAGCAGAGGAAGGAAGAGGAGCAGATGCCATTTACTTTTCACAGTAGTGCATGGTAAGAGAAGGAAAAACTATAGACGTAAACTGAAGCAAGGGAGACTCCAACTGTACATAAGAAAAAAAGTTTTCTATGAACATGTTGCCCTGTTGGAACACACTTTCCAGAGACACTCTCTCCAATCTTGGAAGCTTTCAGAACTGACTGCATAAAGCTCTGAGCACACTAGTTTAGTCTCACAGTCACTCCTACTTAAAACAGAAGGTTGGGCAAGAGACCTCCCCTAATACCCCCTACGATCCGCATAGTCCTGGGACTCTACATGATCAACAGAAAGTGGATTATTTCCACTTGAACTATGCCACTTCAACACTTCATTAACAGACTTCAGTGTGGTACTTTTTTGCACCACATGATGCAACCGTCTTGCCTCTCTTCAGAGAGCAGCTAGGAGTACGTCAATCCCTAAAGAAATGAGCTTTTGATAAGTGGAATAAGACAACAGAAGCACCAAGGGACATGATGCACGAGATTAAGAAAGTCTCATGCAAATGTGAAGATCAAAACAGTGAGTCACAGAGGAAAACTGACTCACAGAGGAGAAAAAAAAAGAATACTTAATTAAGTCAGAATAACATAATCCTCTCAGGAGCAAAGAAAATGTATTGGTATAGAACTGTTGAAACAACTTCTTCTCTTGTGTATGGTTTAGTTATTTGTTATGTATTCATCATGAAAAACATTACCTGAATATCTGAATGAAATGGGGCTGGTTTAAATGTCATGGAGCAATGTGACCTGGAAAGTAACAGAGGAGGAGGAGGAGTCCTGCTTTTTTTCTTGCTGCTCATAGCTTCTTTGAGACTGCGATACAAAGCACTTTGCTCAGCTTCCACTTGCTCAATTAAAGTTAGTGCTTCCTATTATTGAAATAAAAACAAAAGAGAAAACTATTAAAATATAACAGATTTTAATTTTATACATTATTTTCAAATTGTCATAGAAAGTTTCACTGCTATGTAGAAAACTTTCCGAAGCTTTTCATATTATCCTACATCCTAAATGAGGATGAATGGTACTTTCTGTAAGCTTATACACACAGACTAATCACATAATTAGAGAATGCAGGGTTACCTATGAAATAAGCATATCCAGTTTGGAAGAACCTATAGGAAAACAGAAAGTGAACACATATAATGTTGATAAGCAATTAGTGCCAGCCAGTGGTTAACTCCAAAAAGAAACAAAAAAACATATCAACTCCTGTTTAGGAGGGAGCTGGAAACCTAATTCATGGAAAGAGGAGCTGTAGAAGCAGTTAGACTGAAATGTCTGTACTTCAGAAACAGAGGGAAAAAATAAAATCTACAAATAAAGAAAAAGGAGGAGAATGTGGGTCCAGAAAAAGTAGAACCAAGACATTTTTCCCTTATTTGTAGACAGCTGAAAGGTGACTCAGAGTCAGCTGTCAAAGATGTGGAGACACACTACATACAGTGATTATGTGGCCATTTGGTTGGAGATCAAGGCTGTATTTTGCTAACTTGGCTGAATAGAAAATTGGTAGGTTTCTTCACCTTGATTTCACTGCCAGTTCAAGAGAAACTTAACTTGTAAATCTAATATTAAGAACTTAGTACCTCAGTATCTTTACTTCTGGAAACTGTTCTGCACATATCAAAGCCAAAGAGGCCAACTCACAGAGAGGAACAAGGATTACATTTTGTGTAGAAACAAGAAATTACTTATTCCTACAACTAGATATTTTATTTGAAGCCTTTTAGTACCCTACACTGGACCAAGGATAGAGGCTGAGCTGATTCTGAAAGATAAAATGAAAAAATTATTTCAAGTTATTGACAATCCTATAAGCCTCCACCTTAACAATTCCTTGCTTCTGTCATCATACATTTAGAAGACACCATAGTGGGTCAGATCACTGAGTAGGCTCGGAATCTACTGTCCAAAAATTATTACAAGTTTATGGTGAAATGAGTGAAACAGGGATACAAGATTTTATAGAGCCTTTTACATACCTAATAATTTTCACAGACCTACCACTCCACCCCATTCCCTCACCCTTTAGATTAGGGTTGAATCCACTCTCGTGGGACACATTACAGGAAGGATATAAGATAAAGAACAAGATAGAGAAAAACTCTTTCCATCTCACAATCATTCCACTTTTTCAATCAGTATTTTGAAGCTTTATCACGTCCTTAGAAACTGTATTTTTCCATGGTAAACATGGTATGATAAAATTTTTAATTAAAAGTATCATGGACTCATTCTTGTCTGAGGATATATTTCTGATTAGTGCAAGGGTGGAAATGCTCCCAGGTTGAATAAAGACAGTGTGGTGACTGAGAGTGGTACTGCATGACCTCTACTTTAGTAATTGTAGAATTTGGATGATAATAAACGTGGCAGTGCTGCCAGATGAGCAAGACTAATCTTGTGGTTGAGGAAGCCAAATGTCACCAAAAAATCCCAAATGCTTGAACTGTGATAAAACACATTTTATCCCTAACTCTGCACAGACATGTACTATGGTATTAACTTAATCACATTAATTCAATTTTACAGCTGGTCAATGAGAACTACTAGTGTATCCAATTCTGTAAAACCTTGGATGTCCAACTAGACATATAGGACACGAAGAAAGAATTAAACAACTGTGAAAGAAATAATAAAAATACACAGCAGCTCATTAAGCAGTTTGATGTAATTGAATAAACACATATGACTCAGAAGCTTCCATATCTACTCAGTTTACTCCATGAGAAATGGTTATTTGTATGCTTCTCAAAATAAAATAAACTGCTTCCTATTTTGCTACATAATAAAAATAGATTTGTAGCATATTGTGCTGATTACAGGAAAAAAGACCAGAAGATACAAGAAATTCTATATAAAACTCTACAATAAAAAAGCAAAAGCATGAAAATAAAAGTATGGATTTGCTGTTGATTAAGTAAGCACCATCCACCTCAAGCAGGAAAATTAACTGAGCATATAATTAAATATTTCATCATAAAACAAATATCAAAAGAGATCATGGTAAGTTTGTCCAGACAAAATAAATTCTGATATTTTCTGGCAACTACCTGCAGATATATTCTTTTATTTACATATGTCTTGGTGAAAAATGCACAGAAGCAAAATGTAGTGAAGGACAGTGTAAGAGCTTGGTAAATGTTCGTTTGGGATAACCAGATACTTCTTGGGAATTGCTTGTAAGTCTTCACTGGTGACTACAGTTACAATACTCATACCATATCACAACATCTGATATATTTATTATAGTCATAAATAACATATATTTTACAAATATATCAGAGATATTTTTAATATTTTTAGTATGCATTTTCTGATCCAATTTTGCGTTCTTCTGATGTAATAAACATATATACTTCTTATCATGCTTCCAAATTCATGGCATATAAAAGGAAAACAATTTCTAGTAACTTCTTGTTTAAAACACTCTTTTATATATTATATAGTGAAAATTGCAGATTCTGTTATCTGTTGTACAGGCTATAAAGAAATTTCAATCTCTGTTAATGAGCAAGCAATTTTTATGGACAAATGCTGGCACAAAGGTCAGTGGAAATACTCTCATTGATTTCAAGAGACTTAAATGCACCCAGGTAGACTGCTTTTAGCTCCAATAGATTCCAAAATCCCAGTATCTAAACTTTGTTTTCAGAAAGAATAAAATAAAGTCCATGTCATCATCAACAGCTAAAATATGCTAAGAAGACTAGGAGATCTTGGGAAAAGAGCAATGTCAAAGGTTACAGTAAGGAAACCTGAATGGCATTTTGGCAAGGTATAGGTTCATAACTGCAAAGCCAGGAGATAAAGTGTAGAAGGAAAGATCTTATCTTCCCTCAGATTTCCTGACGTTTGCATGCATGCACAAAATTTGGGGATGTGCTCTTTCCTTGTTTTAAGATCAGTTTATTCTTTGAAATTTCTCAGGAAAAAAAATGACTATAGACATTAAAAACACACAATGACCCTCAAGTTCCTTCCATTATTCTTGTCTTTATGAGAAGTAGTATTACATGCTTTAATTACATGAACATGAAAATTTGTGCTAATGGTAAAGAATCTCTATCATAAGGTTTTTCTTATTACCTCCAGTAGTTGCCTTTGGGAAGTAGTAGTTAAGTCTTCAGGGAATTTTTGTGCAGCCTTTTGCATCAAAAAGATTGCTCTGGATAGCTTATTCCTTTTAATTTTTTTCATTATAAGTTCCTCTATAAAACAGATATTTTAAGACATTTATAAAACAGTGATAATAATTTATTATACGTCTTAAATCTTGAGTAATAAGTCTTACCTGATAAATATTGGAAATCATCAATATTTTTCTCATGAGACTTACTAGACTTAAGACTTCTGTCAACAACTCGAGCACCTGTGTGGGAAGGAAATAGTAAATTATTTTGATAGTGGTATTGCAAAAAATTGAGAGGTTAATACACAGTTTTACAGTAAAGCTCTGCTCCATCTCACATTCTTTCCTTTGGTCCAAGTAGAATTTCCTGTACAGGTCAAGCCACTAAAAATATTCCACCCTTCTACCTAACTCAACACCACAGAAAAAGAAAGGTTTTGTTTGATCATAGGGAGCAGGGTACAGGTAGGTCTGCAGAGTCAAACTAATACTAGATTTTAATTTTAAAAGAACAAAACAATGCTAAGAATGAGAGAACAAGCTGAGTTTTTTTCAAAAGCCATTTGGCATGAGTGGAGACCGAAAACTGGAAAGATAGACAATTTCACAGAAGCAGAAGTTCCAATTATCAAGAGCACTGAATAAAATATTCAAATATTCTCTAGAGAGAAAATCGGCATTACAGAAAAAAAAAAATCTACAGATCATCCCCCAGTTTTTCTTCACTGGCACTGTAAAAGTTAACACAACTTTAGTTACAACTAAAATATAACAACCAAGTGTCTAGGAATGAAATCCATTAGTTACAGCAAAGTTTAACTCCCATTGGTTGAGTAGAGATTGAAGACTAGTAGAATCTAAAACTAAATTCTGCAAATTCAGTATATTATTTCTGTCTACATGCTGTATACAAACTGCCCAACATCAGCTCCTCTCCAGAAAACAGATACTCCTTTATTTATTTGTACTATAGAATACATTAGCAAAAAGACTCTAATTAAGTTATGAAGATTATTTAACTTTACTGAAACCTACCTTGTGTAATTTTAAGAAGTTTCACTGCTACTCGATGTTGGGCCTGAATGAGCTCCAAGTGTAAATCTGTTACAAAACCATTATCTGCTCCTCTTTTACCATCACCACATCCCAAAAGAGAATTCAAACTCTGTTTATTTGAATACACCTAATAAATAATAATAAATAATAAATAAATAGGAAATGGCAATTAAGCAAATACACTACTTAGCTTACTGCACTTTTCTTGATATTGATATTATTTCAGTTAGCTGACAAACACTGAAATTTGTTGCATTTGTGTAATATACAGTCAATGAAGAAAGCAAGGAAAGGAGAGTGACCAGACAGAGAGAGCACGGATAATGGATAAAGAGAACTAGACAAAATCTGAGAATCAATAGAAAATTGGATCAATAATAAAGACAGAACTGCAAAAACTACATTTTACTGTGTTACCAATCCATAAAACAAATATCATATTGATATAGAATGAAAATTAGAAAATCTGAACTCATATCAAGAGCAAAAATTGATTTTAACAATAAACACTTGCAAGCAATAAATATGAACAGAATTTCTGCTGTTATTTTATATAAGAAATCTATATATTATAATTATTACAAATGAAAATGTTAAAGAAAGCCTGAAGGAGTTAATAGTTAATTATTGAAAGAGAAAAATGCTCTTTCAACTTGTGCTGGCTTTGGCTTAGGCAGAGTTCATTTTCTTCATAGTAGCTGGTATGAAGCTACTATGAAGTGGTTTGAATTTGTGCTGGATATAGTGTTGGTAATGTCAGGGATGTCTTCATTACTGATGGGCAGGGCTCACACATCATCAAGGCTGGGACAGCACTGCTTCTCACACCACCCCACCAGAGAGGAGGCTGAGGAGGCACAAGAAGTTGGGAGGAGGCACAGCCAGGGCAGGTGACCTAAGGGATATTCCAGCCCATACAACACCATGGGCAGTACATAAACCTCAGGGAAAGAGGAAGGAGTGGATGTTTGAGTGATAGCATTTGTCTTCCCAAGTCACAAAAGGTACACGTGATGGGGACTCCAGGAGTTTGCTGAACACCTCCTGCCCAGGGAAGTGCTGAATTAATTCCTTGTTTTGCTTTGCCTCTGTGCACAGCTTTTGCCTTCCCCACTAAGCTGTCCTTATCTCAACCCACAAGTTTTCTGGCTTTTACCTTTCCCCCAGGACACTATGAAGGACTGGGTGAGCAACTTTGTGGGGCTCAGTTGCCAGCTGGGGTTAAACCACAACACTAATACACTGTAAACTTTACCATTGTACAGCAGTTGTCAAATATCGACTTTCCATCGGGTAAAAGGGTCATTAACCGAGATGTGTTCATGCCATTAATTGCTTTTTCAAGAATTTCATAAGCAATTTGTAATTGTTCTGCAGGTGTTTTCTGAAATGAAAACCCATGTAAACACATTTCCTTAGATAACATTAAAAACTATAATACAGTCTATCAAAAGCAATGTGCTTCTGTTTTTTGGTGTTTGAGTTTAAAACTGTCAGATAATCTTTACATAGGTACTGCTCCCCACACTTTAATATACTAATATCAATGTTTTAAATGTTAAGTAGGACTGATTCTCCTTCAGCTCAAAAAAAAAAAAACAAAAAAAAAAAAACAAAAACCCAAACTACTCAGTGTTAGCTTATAGCAGAATGAAACTGAACTTAAAGAATTAAATTGAAAACATAGTATTTGCAGTTTTTCAATATTCCAATTAAACACTACAAAGAAAACTGTTTTTACAGGAAACATCACCTTTAAGTAGGCTATCATTGAACTAAACCTTGTCCACGTGTGTAAGCATTAAGACATCTGACTGACAAGACTCCTAAGTCCTCAGGCTAACACATATAATTCATTCTTAATGTGCTTTAGTAAGTCATTTGATTGGGTAATTCTGCAAAGTGCTGAACAAAGCAAGGACACTCAGGATGTTTCATCTATTCCACATGATCCTTGCAAAGAGAAGGATGCAAAAACACAACCCAAAATATTTTCCTAAAATTAAGCACGGACTAAAATTTCTACCATCTTAATGAAATGTACCATTAAACCATTTAAGCCTGGAACTACAGATTGGCATTAAAAAAAAGTATACAGTGGAAATCACTATGCTTATGCTGTAAACAAACTTTCAAATACAATCTCTTCCAGAAAAAGGATTGATAAAAAAGACTCAGTGGAAATTTTCCAGTTTTATTTCATTTGAAAAACTATCTTTGCTTTCTTCCTCTGCACTAGCAGGATTGTATGAAACATTTCATATTTTTAAAACTTAATACAAAATCATATTAAAAGCTTCAAGCAGAAGTATTCTTATTCTATTCAAAATCAATGTATCAATGAAGATAAATTGGACATTACCATCAGTATTTCAGGCATATCACAGGTTTCATCTTGTGAAAGAGAAGCACTTCCTCCTTTTTTAAAGGAAGAAAAGAAGAAGCAAAAATAAAATAAATCCAGAAAATTTTAGTACCATTTGATCATTTCTACTACTAATTTCAGAGTCTGCCAATAATTCTGTACTTCAGTGTTTGACTATGAGAGGTAATGATACTGCTTCTTGAAGAGTTTTCCAGGGCTTAGACACACAGTCATGTATGCACAGTTATACTAACACAGGATATTATTAGCCAATAATGTATTTTAAAGGTACCATATATTTCACAGCTATGTCATATCCAAACTAATGAAACTAGGACTCATCTTGTAGTTCCTCATATTTTTGCAGCATTCATATCAATTCTCCATTTTTAAATCAATTCAAACCAATTATTATCTAATTCACAGTTAATTTCACTTAAAGAAGAATTTTTAAGAATAAGAGGTCATATTATTGGGATAGATACGACTTCATGTTAATATTTCTTCAAGAAGTATTATCACATTTTTGAAGTTTGCTTTGATTGTTTAAATTACTTTTATTTATGAAGAATACATCCAAACTTATTTTTCACTCTTCAAAACAAGAGAAAACAAATTTTTAGTTCTTGGTTAAACCCTCTAATTTCATTTCTTTGCTGAAATAAATTGCTTTTTGCCCTTTCAGAGTCACTCCTTGTGCCACTTTTGAATGCTTGTTCATTGTCTCTTCCTCATAAAAAAGAAAATTTGTATTCACTCAGTATTCATTCAGTAAATAGGTTCTTTTCAGCATAAGCATATGCTTGACTGTCAGCCTGTTTTGACCTATCTATTCAGCTTCTTTTTCCTCCAAAAAGACATATTCAAACTGAATGAAAAAGAAGGGGTGCTACAATGAGGACTCATTTAGTCTCCCTGAGAACCTTATGATTTTCACAACACCACCAAAAACAATAGCTACTCTATCTTAATAACAAATAGTGATTTCCCAAGATTTTTTTTATTTCCAAAAATGCAAAACTATTATAATTTCTTTCTGTTTCTAGATATGGTCTAATAAGATCCTTAACATTCACTCTCTAGTTGCTGTAAGATATTTACAAGATTCATGATTCATATTCCAGAAGACACAGCAGAGAGCTTTTCAAGTATATCTAAATATTCATATTTTACAGTATTAGGCAGGTTTTGGAAGGAAAGTTTTTTAATGTGATTGTGATAGCCTTCACAATAACGTCAGCCAAGTTCAACTTCAAAAACAATTTAATTACTATACAAAAATCAAGAATGTGTAGAGAAGAAAACCAAACTAATGACCCAATAAATGCAAAAGCTTCAGTATGACCTCAGTATTTTCCCTTTTGTTTAGCCTGCAACTAATCAACCAGCATTTGAAGGCTCCAAATGAGCCACAGCCTGTACTGCCTTTTGTCTAGCCATATTCAGAGAACATAGCAGTGACCTGAGACTATTCTGAAGGGCCTAAGGGACATGTAGAAGACCTATGAGGAGATGAGTAATAGATGTAATTCAGAATGGGGTTACTTCTGAACTGGAAATGTAAGGAAAGAAGAAATCATTAACCCTTGGGAAAACAGGTTTGATTTGCTCCAATAATGTGAAATTTTGTGTGAACAACAGCATCCCTCTACTCTCAACAGTCTCTTTACAATTTTTTTTTTAATATGTATGTTAGTCAGATTTCAGCTCAGGAAAGTTCCAATCTTAAAAGTAAATTCTGTTTTACTTGAAAGCTTTACCTCCTTTTTCCTTAGATTCACCTGTAGATTCAGCTATGTTTTCCAGTATTGAAGCTAGACATAGGGTTATCTCTGCAAACATCACATTGGTGTCTGCTATGCTGCTCTTCCCAATTATTTCATTCATTATCCAGAGTATATGAACCCACTAAAAATGAGGAAACAGGAGAGAGAAAAATAAGACAGGGATAAATCAAATTTTTGGAAGACCTTTATGTATTACAGAGGTAGACAGGATTTTGCACTCAAAATTATTTAAAAATATTCACAAGCATGCACACAACTCCTTTCCCGGATCTGGCTTTTTTTTTAAATGCCACCAGACTAAGATGCTGAATTTACACTGCTCCATAGCTCCAGTTTCTTCACACAGCAGACTTTTTTATTTTAGAATGTTATTATTCCTGCCATTCCTTTTGGGAAGTTCTTTGAATGTCCTACAGTCATAGTACATAGCCATTTATACCTTGCTCTAGTGCAGTAAGCCTCCCAGTAGATTTGATTACATGTCTCTCATTTATCTCCACATCTTCCCACTTAAACTCAGAATAAAAGAGACCCAAATGCTCCTGTTGTACATACAGGGGAAAATAACCATATACTACCTTCTGGAGAACCTCAGAACAATTTTACTACATAGGGTCACAAATTAACTCCTCCAGAAGCTTGTTGGTTAGCACCAACTGGAAGCCCATTTCACCAAGAACCTCTCACCCACAGGACAAATTCAATGTAGGGCTGTGACTCTATCCAGTGGGCTCAGCACTATTCTACTACAGATTCCCATCTCCCTTGTCTTAAGTTGTAAAGTTTTTTGCCATTTTGTTCAACTGACCTAGGGAACTTTCTTGAAATATACTGATATTTTCTGCTACAATATCTCAAATTCTTCTTCTTACATCCTGCCCAAAAGTTTTCACTGATTTAGCTTCTTACCAAGGTGGCCCACTGGCAGACAGTGGGTTACTTTACTGCAAAAATACTAAGAGAATATTTTGGTACTGGCATATGTGAACACAGTGTGTTCAAAGTGTATATACAATTCATGTTTTTGAAGAAGATTTATCTGCATTTTACCATAAGAAAAGGTACTTAGACTGGATACCACTATTTCACTGCCTTTACTGTAACAGCTTGCATTCACATTAAGAGTAATACATTATAATGAAGGACTAAGTACTTGGTAAGCTTGGTGTTTGTGGATGTATTCTAAGCAGTCACTTCCACTCATCTGGATTTGCTGAAGTTCTGTTTTACACTTCTGCCATAAACACATTACTACATTAACAAGTATTTCTTTGTCAGGATGAACATTCTGGAAAGAAAAAACAATATAATTATGGAAATGGGCAAGCACATAAACACACGAATAACCCAGTACATAAGCAGTCTCAACATTTTTCAACACAAGTAAATAAAATATGTCACTTTCTTATAAGGGATGACAACATTTTGAAAGATTTAGAAATACTTTTTAAGAACAATTTTTGATGGACCACCAAGCTTTTCTTCTCTCAACAATATAGCTGGGTTTAGAAATTTGGGGAGTTTATTTCTTTTGGTTTTTTTAACTGACTATCTCTTAAAAGTGACACAGACAAGGAAATCAGTGAGATGAAAATTACATGAGAGAGAAAATTAGCTATACCACTGAAATCAATAGATTCTGGAGAAACTTTCTTTTTAGTTATTTTTAGTAAAGTATTTAAATAATTGCAGAAGAAAATCTAAATTAATAGTTTCCTTTTGCTTGACAGAGTATTCCATGGTCTATTGGTGCATCTGAGATGATGAAGCAGTGAAAAACAAACAACTAGAAAAAAATTTGGAAATATCTAACAAGTGAAAGAAATGTTAAATCCTATCTGCATCTTGCAAAGAGAATAATTAACAAATTCAAAACTTTAGTTGGTTAACCTCCTAATGAACACATTTTAAAAGGCAAGAGTCCATCTACGTGTTAAACACATTCTGAACAGTGAGTAAGGAACAGTACACATCTTTATCACCAGTTATAGCAGAAATAAACTAGTATCTCCAGTGCAGTGATATATCCACACTATCTATAGTTTCACATATGTTTGAGCATAAGATTTATGGGATACTGATAATGAAACTGGGGGAGAGAGAAAAATAGAAAAAAAAACGGAAATCAAAATTATTTTTGTCACTGGTTTGGTGGCAGCAAGCTGCAAGATTGCCTCAGCTATATATCCTGTAACTTCACCATCAGTTAATGCTCTGTTAATCAGGAGCAAATTTCTCTTTCTTCTCTGGACAGATCAGGAATATTTGCAGGAAAGTGTAGAAGAATCAGTAGAGTTTAAATCTAGGTAACTGCCTCCATACAGAGGTCACAATGAAAACTGACAAACTGTGCTATCTTAAGGTACCTGTGGGGTACCTCACAGGCAAGATACTTTGACTAAATATACTATACCAAAGCTAAAAATGTGTGTGCTTCAATTACATCCAAATTGTGGCAATATTCAAATTATATCTAAAATTAATTTCACAGTTAAGATATGTGCCTGTTATCAGAGCAGGCTTTTTCTAAAGAAAAATTTTCATTAGTCTTTTGGATCACAAACTATTTTAATGTAAGTGCTAGTAGTGGAGACATTGCATTATAATTTCTTCCAGTCTCAGCAGCACATTGAGGGGAAATCTCAGTTTGAGCAAAAATGGTTACACTGAGAAATAAACATCAGATACAAAATGGGATTATTTCTACAGTGGAGACTTCAGCACAGAGTCCCAGTCTCATTTGTTTAGTTGTTGCTGCTGCTTGTTTCCATTTTTTGCAGTAAGAATTTACCTTAAATTGCAGACATAGTATTAAAAAGGCCTTATCATTCATTAGGGTAACTGCCCTCATTTCTATAAATACTGCAGAAAAGTTTTCCACAGCTGAGCATATTTTCCCACCTAAATCTAACATATGTAAAGAAATTTGATCTCTGCTTGATTAGCTGAAACATGCAATCAGCCCTATAGTCTTCCAAATAAATTTAGTATCTAATAAACATTTTTAAAGTACTGATTACAGAGTATTTTTTTTAAATGAATCCATTTTTTAAAATCACAAACTGCTCGCATTCATAAGTACATTTTTTCACTTTTGATATTCTTGCACTTAGTGATGCAACTGATTCCTTTGATCTTCAATTATATGCATTCATTACAGATTAGGTGATACACTGAGAAGAAATGTCTCAAATTCTGGTATTACCTGGTCAGATGTGGAGACACAGGAAAGCACGGTTGTTGCCAAAATCGTAAGATCATGGAAAGGATCTTTAGGCTTTAAGGATTTCCCTACATTCAGCATTTATTAAAAAAGGGGGAAAAGTAAAGGCAAGACATTATATCTAATTTAAAACCCAAGTTTGAAGATATCTGAGTCAACTGATTTACTAACATAAACCAGCAGATAACATAGTCTAAGAAACAGTAAATTCAGAGGGGGACAGAAAACTCCAAGTTCATTCACTTCTGTGAAAAATGAACATTTCTATTTTTTAGGAAACAGAAAGTTTTCAAGATATATTCAGGTTTTTGGTTGCCATAGAATTAAATTGAAGCTGCTCTAACAAGTTTTTCTTGCTTCTATGTAAAGAAATTTTTCATTAATTAAGTATAAGAACAGACAAAAACCCCTCAAAGATCTGTTTCACTTTTTCCCTGAAAACTTGTCTGAAAATATCCAATCATTTTGCATTTTGTTTATAGCTTGATGCATGTTTAATCTGTATCACGCATTTCTCACTGAAGGGAAATCTTATAAAGTCATATTTTGACAAATGAAAACTGGAAAAAATAGGTGGCATTTTCTCAATTACTACTTTGTGTTGCAGACTACTGCATGAACCATATTACATAGTTTTTAAATAATTTACAAAACCTCTTGCTGCAAAAATATTTGAAATTCAAACAGAACTATAATTGAACAACACTCACTTCTAATTGTTTCTGTCTTTTCAGAACCTTGAAGTGAGCTGGCTTTTCTGCTATTATGATCACTAATAGAAAAACTACGCTCAAATTTTCCTGGGAATATTACTGGTTGCATCAATGTAAGAAGTTTGAGTTCTATTTCAGCTTTCTTCCAAGTTGGGTCATCTTGAGCCTAATTGAAAGGAAGAAAACCATAGAAATTGGTCTTTAAAATATACTCCTGACCCTCACAGGAAAAGACTAAATAAAGAACATCTCAATCACATCCAGATTACCTGAAGAAAATTATCAACAAATTCAAAAGCAGAATAAAACACGTCCCACTCTTCATAGCTGAAAGCTAATTTTACAAATTTCACAGCAGCATCTCCAGATATCCCTTTTTCTCCTGCAGTAATGATAAAAATATTTTCTCTGTTTTATATATATGTATTCAGAAGTTCATTGAAAGTTTATTTTAATTTATTTTCGTAATTTGGGTATTGATAAATACAAAGAAACATCTCCATGTGTTTTTGAACAGTCAGCATAATCTTGAAGGATGTTTTAATAACTTTACAAGAAACAATAACTTCATGTTTTCACAGTAGCGTCCATGTTTACAGGCTGCTTTAATGATGGATCTGCAACCATAGAATCATAAAGGTTTTAAAATACCTCAAAGATCATAAAATCCAAACTTTTAACAAATACCACCGTGGCCACTTAACTATATCACAGTGTCCATTCAAAAGAGGCTCTACAATTATTGATATTAACATTCCTGTGCAGAGAACATCAAGGATCTAGTCCTCACTGTAGCAGAAATAGCTTATCACCATGAAAAGCTGAAATCTGGTTTTAAAATTGCATAGAAACACATACAGTTTCTTTCAAGACAGGTAAACATTCCTCATTACTGTGTCAGAAAATGATCATATATACATAGGGAGCCAGTTTTCTCACTTTTCAAGTTCATCCAGACCACAGTAAGTCAGAGAACAGACTTCCTGGACTTTGGTACTCTCAGCAAGTGCTTTAGCTAATATACTCAGACAGTTCTGCAGTCCTAACAATATACCACAGTCTCTCTCATGAGTTAGAAGGGACTGACAAGTTTGATCACCAAACTCCAGCTCCCAGCCCTGCACAGAACCACTCCAAGACAACACCATTTTGCAGACTCTTTAGGTACAGAACTATTACTAACATGAAAATTAATTCTGCACACTGAGCATTTATATCACTGGGTAAAAAAATGTTTTGCAATTCAAAGCTAGCTTACCTGTTAGCATCAATTGCAGAAGAGTAGATGATGGATTAATTATACCAAACTGACTGGTGACATTGGTCTCTCCACCTTTGACACAAATAATTTATAAAATCAATTTATAATCTATTTGACTTTTTACATTCTAATTAGCCAGAAATCATACCAAGAAAAATATCATTCTTAAGTGTACTTAGTCTCTATACATTCTTTTACTGACAAAATACCTCTACACCCAGGACTACATTCAGCCCAGAGCCCAGCAAAAAAAATGTGGAAGTAACCATCAAGTCCAGTGTTTTTCTCAAGTTTTTACATCTAACTTTGAATGGACTTTTTTTTAATAGAATACATCAAACACCATGGTATTTTGACCTTGCCTGGTTTCCCAACCCCCATCCAGCTGGTCTCTCATTTGTGCATCACAACAGGACAGGGAGGAAAAGTATCGATGGAAAGCTCAGGGTTTGGTTAATCTCAAATAAGAAAACAAAGCTGCAAGCAAACTAGAAAAGGGAATTTATTCACTATTTCCTGTAGGTGGGCAGACTCCCAGTCACTTCCTGGTAAGCAAGACTTCAGGATGTGTAGCAGTTGCTTGGGAAATCCCCCAGTCCTCTCCCTTAGCCACAGATGTTGCTGCTGAACTGGATAGGTCCTGCTGTGGATTAGCTTGGTGAATTTAGTGATTAGTTTGGTGAGTTCAGGTCAGCTGTGTCAGCTATGTTCTCTCCCAGCCTAGTGGCCTTTGGGGAGAGGAGTCTTGAGGCTGTGCAAGAACTGCTCAGTAGTAGTGAAAATACTGGTGTGTTAACAACATATGTTTCAGCCATAAATATATAGCACAGTAAAACCTATAAAGGCCACTACAAAGAAAGCAATCTACAGTTAACTTAGAAAATATATGCATAAACTGCTGCAGATTTTTACTGATTATAATAGACCATGGAGAGAAACCTAGATTTTTATTTTCTATTATGTAAAGATAAGAAAAACTACCTATTTTTACAGGTGGTATTGTTATAAATCAAATATATACCTTTGGGCACATTCTTTTTGCTTTTAAATAGAAAAAGAAATGGAGGTCCAGGCCCCTCTCCAACACTGTTTTTGCTTCTTTAAGCTGTTACCTGAGAGGATTTCTAGGCCTGCAGAAAAAAGCTCAGTAGTGACAACACGAATTTCAGTTTCATCAGGAGGATGAGGGGGAAACAGATTCCTGCTATTATCAGACAGTGCTTCCAAGATGGCAAGGAACTGAGCTGCAGCACCATTAAACATTTCCACCAGCAGCCGCTCAGTAATGGTGCGAGGCAACGACAACTAAGTAAGAAAAGGTAAGTTAGGCTTTGTGACATCTAAACCAACCTGCAATAAAGCAAGATTTTTTCCAAAACATTTCTCCATCAGAAAGTAACTATGTGTTCAAAACAGAAAATAATGTAGTGTAAAATATATTGCTGTTATTAATGTCATGCTTCAAAGGCATAGCAAAGCCTCATGCTAAGCAGGTATAGTACTTAGGAAGACTAATCATTTCATAGTAACCAGACACACTGCTGCATGATATTTTACTTCAAAAATAGTATAATAGAAATTATGAGGGAGAGTATTAAGGCCATGTAGTTTAAAGCCATGTAGATCTTTCCTGATAATTTTCTAAAGTAATAATTAGTAACATCTTCCCAAGTTTCAAGCTTATTCTGAGTTTATTAATAAAATTACATTTATTATGATATCAAAAATATTAAACTTTTGGCTTGTGTATAGCACCATGTGTATTTAGAAAAATTATGTCATGGTTTCATCACATGACAGTAGAAAAGAAAGAGAAGGATTATATGAAATAAACTTACATTTACTGCTTTTCTCGGGTTAACTTTTGGCTCATGTCGAGTGCTTGACTTTCTGGATACATATACTGCTCTCTTGAAAATCATTACTGACATCTGGCATAAAGAAAAAAGTCAATATCTATGTTATGTGTTCTGTTCATACAGATCATAACTACTCCACCTTTTTATAATGACTTGCAGGATAATACCTTTAGAGTGGCCTCTCTAAAAATCTTTTTTGTCTCTGTACGTCCCAGAGAACTGATATCTTCTAATTGCTTCACTTCGTCAATTTTAATCAAACCACGGCGAGCAAATATCTGTCCAAAGAAAAATAAATATATATACTCTCAGTTCACATCCTGTATGTTGATATCTAATTTTAGAATAATACCATTCCTGAATTTATACAACTGCAAAAGCTGCAATGAAAGTCAGGTCCTGAACAACTGAAAACAAAACCTTTGCAAAGTACCTTTCGTATATATGCATGGGACCTGGCCAGTGTTTAATGCTAGAAGTTTGTGACTGTGAGTATATTACAAAGTGCTATTGCATTTGAGTTGATTACACACTTACATGTGGAAACACGTCTCCACTTTGCAGTAAAATTTTGGAATATGGACAGAACTCTAAAGACACATGATCTGATAATAAGCAGGAATATTTAAATAATATTTCCCATTGGATTGCATCTGAAATGCTACATAAGGTAAATCAGGATACCTCTCCATGAATGCCGGAGTGACAATCAAAGTAACACTGAGAAACTGCGGTATATAGGGTGGCTCTCCACGTCAAATAATGCACAGATAAGAGTGGAATGGATGATTCCATACATATGCTGGCCCACAGTAAGTATTCCAGGACCTGTATTGAAGGAATCTAATTTCAAAATGAATGCATTTTAACCTACATAAATATGTTTCCTATTATTAAAGGACAGATACAAACACTTATCCTCACCTGGTAGGACAAATTGAAAGAGGGGAGGGAAAATCACAGAAATTTTATTAATTTTTAACATGTTTTATTGACTAAAAAGCATTCCACCTGCATATTATTTTATTTTTCATCTTAAACTATGGTCAAGCACTATTTTAGCCTTCAAGCTATCTTAACCACTCCAGTTCACCATAGTCTTGCCACCAAAGATCCTGCCCTTCTCTCTCATCTGCTCTTATCTTGAGAGCTATCCCTCTGTTTTCTGGCAGCTCTAGTGATCAGTTTTCAACGGGATCAGCAGGCTTATCTGAGATGCAGTGGAGTCTGTCTTTTGCAGTGAAAACCTGTGCTTAATTTATACCCATGGAACTCCTAACTTGCAGGGCAACATGGTCATTGCAGCAGTCTAATTTTAATAATTAGTCCTTCTCGACTCAACTTGTATCTTCCTCTTACTGTATTCTTGTGTCAGCTGCTCCCTGTGTACATAAAATGTGCACAACTTTGGCCTAAATTAAGCCAATATACAAATTTCCTTTAGTCTGAATTTCAAGAATTGGAAATACCCACAATCAATCCCTCTGTTTCCTGCAGAGTGCAAACCTAAGTATACTAAAGGAGGTGCTAAATCACTTTTGTTTTTAATAGAGATCCAAAGAGAAAGACTTTCCTGCTCAGTGAAAGATTAATAAAACAACACATATCATATTAAGGCTGACTCATATTCTATTCAAGTTTTAGAAGAAAAGAGTAAAGCTAAGATAAAGTTCAGGAAAAATAAAGGTGGGGGAAGGCCAGGTTATTTTATCGATTATTCACAACTAAAACCCTAGCCACCAGGTGTCAGTACATTTCCACATTTTAAGAAAACAAAAGACCATTTCTTGAACATATATAGATGTCCAAAACAAAGCACTTGGAATCCTCTGAAACAGCCTAACATATGCAGCTCAATGTCCAGCAAGACACTACACTGGGCTCCATCCACAGCTGAGGAAGGAGCAGACCCAGGAAGGCATGAGGGCTTAGAAATCAACCACTTTGAAACACAGACATTTTATTTCCTTGTGACAAAGTCCTACTATTGGCAGTGCCAGTGAAATTGAAAAGTCAGAGTACACTGTTATGCAAAGCACAGGTGCATTTTCTAAACTTCTGCAAAATTTACAACCCTTTCTATTTATTTTGCTGTACCTTAGCAGATTGACCCATCACCATCAAATGTCTGCAAATGGTGTAAATATGAATAGTACCTGCAAAAATAAATTAAAATAAACAAACAGGTAAGTTCTATAATCCTACATGAAATTTGCTATGCTAAGCAACTCAATCTTTTTCTTATTATCTGGATTGTTACTTCCAGAGAAGAACAATTTAATGTTTTTTTCATTAAATGAATTAAAAACTAGTGATTTTTCTGTAAAAACGTCTAATTTAGAGACAATGAAACCATTAAATTCTTCTGTGACATTGGTTTCAAAAGTACCTACACAGTGAAGCAGTTTAATCATGAGATTTCATGAGAATGAAATCCTAAAAAATTATTGAATCAAATTTTTACCCAGTAACTGCTAGAGAGACAAATCTTACTTTCATCCCCAAATGCCAGGGTCTTTAAAACAAAATACTACCTCTTCTCACAGACATTATCTTACATAATTCTTTTAGTCCATCATAGCACTGTCCTGGCAGACACTACCACTATGATGTGATATTAAGTATGATAAGTGACATGAAAAAAGTTCCAAGAGCATCAAAATGACTTAGAAATAAAAAACCTGTCAAAAATGTATTTGACTTAAATCAATGTCATAAAATTTTCAAAAAGCAGTCTTAGAAGCATAAAAGACACTGCAGTTCTGGGAGACAAAAAAAAAAAGTCTATTCTTCTGTCTGTATGAATGTTCAGAAAGGGACCCTTGTGGCAGCAGGAGGCATCACAATGTCAACTGTCACAGCTAGAAGGGTGTTATTATCCCAATAAGCTCAAATGGAGCAAGCATAAGGAAGATTTCTTTTTATCAGTCAAATGTGTAATGAGGCACAAAATCTATTGTCTGAAATTGCAGAAAAATGCTCAGGAACTAGGGAAAATCTGAGCTACTGCCTTCTTTTAATTAGAGTAGATTATTAGCTAGAATTGGTAGAGGGACCTGTCCCATACACAGGCAGTGGGATGTAACAATGGCAGGTAAGTGCATATTTTAATTTTAACTCTTCTCCCATAGAAACATACAATCAAAAAACACACCTCAAAAGGAGGGACTGAGGGCAACAGCAGTCCCAGCAAAACAAAAGGATAAGAATTTTTGACCAATCATAGCTCAGAGAAAGTATATTTTTAAAAATGAAATTAAGAACATATTATGTCCTCAATTTATTTTGCAACAATTGACCAGAGTAGCTCAGTTAGTCTGTTTATTTTTAACTAAATAACATTGCCTTTCAAAGCAAAAATATACTGTTGCTGTTCCTGAAATTGAAATCTTGATAAATCATTCTCTGTGTATCTAGTTTGCAGAAGTTCCATTATTTTCTCAATTTTCCCCTAATACAAGCATTTACAAGCAGCACCCTGAAATCTTACTCATAGGTCAAATTCTCAATGGTATGGCCACATGGTATTTTCTACAACAGCTCTACTATCAACTCTTCCCTTTAAACCACTTTCAAAAATACAAAGATGTAATGGCAGACAATAATTTTCAACTCTTAGATCTGCAATCCCGTTTTAAAAAAAAAAAAAAAATCCAACAACAAACAAGCAGAAGAACCTCTAAACCAAAACCAGAAACAACAAAAAAAATCAACAGTGAAAAAATCCAAGACAAAACGAACCCATCAAAACAAATATTTTATTGATTGTTTTTTTTGTTAATCAGGATTTACTCCAGAAATGTCCTTACTTTTGATTTTATTAGTATTTCATATTCTTAAGCATAGTTATGATGAAAAAGTTGATGCTTTTATAACTGCACCTGAAAATGTACGCCGTGAAAATCTTAATTTTAAAATCCCTTCTATTAGAAAAAATAAAAATTTAAAAATAATTCCCCTACTGTGATTGAAGACTAAATAGAGATTTATTCATGACCCTTAGGTTGACCTTGAAGAGTATAAAGAGCATAAAAGTTTCCCTTCACAGCTTTGCTTAGCAAAGAAATGTAAATGGAAAGCCTGAGGTACCATTGTAGATAAGCCAACACAAATTCTCCTGAGGTAGAGCCACTTGCATAGTGAGTCGTAATGAGGTCAAGACATTGAGACAAGTCTGCAGGGACTCTCGATACTGAAGATTTCTGTCTCTGCTGCAAACCACCTGATAAATGCAAACATTTCTTCCTTGCAAAGCATGGAACTAAAACACATAGAAACACATAAAAAGGTAATTAAAATACATGCACATGTCAGTTCATATTAGCAAAGTACAACAAAATGGCGAGTAAGAAAAGACTAGCCACAACAGCAAAAAAAATCAACATGACATTGAACTGAGCATTATAATATGGAAAAAGTATTAATGCTTCAGGGTTTCTGTACCATTAACCTGAGTTAGTTTCCCCCGTGTCACAGGATGAAAATGCACTTAGAGCACTAGGAGTGCTGGAAGGGATTTGACACTTGGCTTCTCTGTAGATGTCTTCTTCAAACTAAGGCAAGTTTTAACTTTTCTACACTTCTCCATCTACATCACCAATATCTTATTTCTCACTCTCATCTGTTACTTTTCCACAGATGGATTTTTCATTCTCTTCCTTGTAATACCTAAAATAACATGACCTCAGTCATGCCTGGACTACAACATCAGCCAAACAAACAACGTGAAAAAATGGGCTAAGAGGGACATGACCAGCCAGTACCTACCAATCTCTCAAAAGCCTCCTTACCTGATAACATTTGAAATTGTATTATTTTGTTGCAGTTAATTCACTGAAGCTGGAAGTTTCTAGCCCTGGAACACCATTTCTTAGTGTTACATTCAAAAGAAAAAAGCTAACTGTAGGAACATGGCAAAAAAAATTGCATCTAAAGCCTTTAGATCATTTGACACATTATCGTTTTCCATTTCCAATTGTAGGGATCAATGCCAAACCAGATTACATATCTGAAAAATTAGGGATAGCTCAGTCTGTAAAGGCTAAATTACAGAACAGGGATTTCAGTATAGACTTGGAATAATTTGCCAGTAGGATAGGTTCAAGGTCTAGGCAGACATCCAGAAAACAGAGGAGAGCATCTCTGGAACTTCAAAGTTATTTACAAAACATTTTTTAAAATGTATTAACACAGTCCATTATCATATTCTTTCTAGGAACCTAAACCACATTTTTAAAACAAACAAACAAACAAACAAAATATAAACCAAGTATTTCTTATATCCTGATATTTGCTTCTAGCTTTTAGGCCAACTGTCTGCTTTCTTCTCTTCTCTAAACACCTATTTACACTCTGACTCAAGGATATGAATTTGATTAGCTCAATACACAGGAGCTGCCTACCATTTCTGTTCATAGTTCTTGATCAGAGAGTAACTTGCATTAGTTAATTCAAAATACCCACCCTACAACAAAAGTAGAGCTTCTCAGCAAAGAACTGCTTAAAGTAAAATATAACATGTTTTTAGCATTCTTCTCATATCAACTGAAACTTTCTTCCATGAATAACAAAAGGTATACTACTAGTCCCTGACTTGATAAGCAATTAACACAAAAGGATTCCAACACACTCTTAAGGTCACTCAGCTTCCCAGAGCTTAAAGCACTTACAAAACTATTCAGCATTCTGTTCTTGTTGTTCATTGTGAGCAAATAAGCTATAAAAAAATAACACTGCTATTCTAACTGTCATGACCTTTTATTACAAGTAGTATTTTGCACACTTACAGTACAAAATACAGGAGAATGCTTTAATTGTCTTACATTGTGCCTTGCTCTTAGATCATACAATACAGAAATTTCCAAAATCACAGGACATTTATGAAATTGTGCCCACATCCTGATTCTGATAGTGGATAATAGCAACTATTTCAGAGCAAAAACTGCTGTAAGCAGTTACAGAACACCACATTCAGAGAAAACTGCTGTTTTAGCACTAAGTTGGTGGTGGCTGGCTTCTGCCACAAAAGCATTAGGCACTCATACCCTCTCCAGATGTTCATATCATATATACGATCATTAAATCTCAATGCCATTTACATGAACAAACTATTAAGGATCAGTTAATGTTAATATATAATTATTATGAAGTACATTTGTGAAGGATAAAATGTGCTACTTACTTAAAATCTGTAAATGTCTTTGACATTTTTAGAAACCCACAACATACCGTAAGTGCTGCCTTTTTGTCCCTGACACCACTTGGAAAAAAGGTGGATTTAAAGCGGTGCACATCATCCATGACACCATCAAGGTTTACAGAACCAAACTGCTGAAGGTATCTTTCATAGCACTGTAGAAGTGCCAACTTATATTCCTGAAAAAAAAAAAATCATAGGTTTTTTTTATAGCTTGCTTATTGCACTTTTATTTCTATAAAACATGTGGGTTTTTATTATCTTTATGAAAAAAGTATCCACATGAAAGAGCAACAGGAAGTAAAGCAATACATCTTCATACAAATATCCAGCAATGTAGTGTGAACACTCAACATGTGAAAGGTTTAAATACTTCAAAGAATGGCTTGTGCTTTGCAAGTTTTAGTGAGTTTTGTTTATTCTAATCATAAATATGACACACAGGAGAACAATTATAAAGCAGGGTCCTGGGCTAATGTAATAAAGAGATGCTGGAATACTCTGCAGTTTTACAGCAGTAATGACAACGATACTACACTTCAGAAAAAAGTACTTCATAATGTAGAACTTTATAAACAATATATAGACATAATCACTTCTCTCTTCCTTGTTTCCATGTTGTCAAATGTCTTTTTTTTTTTTTTTTTTTAATATAACAGATAGAAAGAGTAAGATACATTAAAAAAAGACTGAAACAATTGAAGATTGGAATTTTCCTACGGCCAAGAAATCAGCTTTAATAGACCAGAAATTGCCACTGGTTCTTTAAGAGCTGTTAATAAAGAGGATGTTGAGCCTTATGTCTCATTTCAAATAGAGCTCCCCAGCAGCAGGTCAAACTGCTCTAAAATCATGCTGACTCTATCTATTGTTCAGCTCTGACTCAGATCTGGAAGTGACATCCACTGAATCACCACCACCACTTCCTTCAGAGAGGACTACATGTAGCTTTCTCTACCAATTTCACTAATTCTAGTGCACACACACTAAATACATTCTTTAGGAAAAAGTAACTAATTTCTGCTGGTAAAAATGATCCTTTAATATTTAACCACACAAAATTCTTATTTCTTTGCATTCCCTTCTTTTTTACAATATAAGTTCCTTACTCCACAGTGACACTTACATTTTTAATCATCTAAGGAGTCTAACTCACATGGCCCTATTGTCCTATTTGCTGTGAGAAAGCAGAAGCCATATGTAGAAACTGACTTTCCATGGACAGCTATGGGCAGTCACTTGTGTAATCAAACAGGTACATACAGGCTGTGATAACACTTAGAATCCAAAGCCATGGATCAGAATACCACTAAGATAGTTACTAAATAACAAAAGGTTACATTCTCTCTAAAACAGTTTAAAATGATAACAGGCAGATACAGACAGTGGAGGGAGGGAAAAAACATGTCAGTGCTGATCATATGATGACTAATGGACAAAGCAATTTTTAGATATATGACTTAATGATTTTAGGTGTGTCCTAAAATACACATAAGCAGATGTATTAAAGGAAGGACTCTAAAGGCATTAAAAAAATACAGCAGAAGGACAGAAAGCTAAGTGAGTGCCTATCCACTGACTATTCATATGCAATAATTATTTTTAAGGACTACAAGCCATTAAGTATTATATAATGTGCAGGTTAAAACATTAAAATTTAAAATATTCAACACTACTTTTCAACTAGGAGTCAAGAGGGGTACTTACGAAATAGGTTTTACCACACCTATCACAGACTTTGGTTTTACACCACATTTATTTTTCCTATAATGCATTTGAAATTTGCAGCCTCCATCCCCTGTTGTTTCTACTTTTTTTTTTTTTCGGGGAAAAAATATAACAAAAACTAGGTTTTCATTCTAAAATTAAGTTAAAGAAATGCACTTAAAAGTGAGAGCTCAAAAAAAAAAAGTTTAAAAGCCAGCAAAACAATTCTTCAACACCACCAATAACTTTAATGTAGAAAAACAGATTACACAAGAAGATTGAAGTTCCAAGTGGAAGTTTTTACTCAGAAACATGAACTATTTTCAGGCAATCTAGGGTCAGGTCATTAAGCATCTTGAATGTAAGGACCACACTATATTGGAGTGCTGCTTTGGGAAGCCAATGCTTCCCAAAGTACAGAGAACAGCATTTGATACTTTTGAAATAACCTTACTGAGTACTCTGTGAGAGCAGCAGTTCCCAAGAACTAAAAGCTTCACGTAAAGTTTCAAGCAATTCCTAGAGCTCAGAAGCTATGAAAACTTTAGGAATATAAAAACATGAAGAAAACATGAGCAGAATTGTCTAGGCAATGCTAGCAACTACTGCTATTCAAGCTTCCTCAAGAATTTCTGTATGACTAAACCTCACTTTGAGCCAGCACCTTCAATTGTAATTGCTCCACAGTTATGGACTCTTCTATACGCCTTCCTCAGCCTCTCAGTGAGGGCTGAGTGCTGCTGAAACTCAGCTTCATCTGGCTGGTTTTTATTCAGGAGCAGGCCACTTTTGTGGAATTCCTTGGGGTACATGCAATGGAGGATATAGAAGACTTCATAACATCTGCAAGATAGTCCTGCCTTTGGCGTGGCCTGTGGAAAAGCTCACCAGGCAGCCACACATAAACACTCTCCATAAACAGCACAAAGAGCATCTCTCCTTGCTGCATTCCATAAGCAAAGGACATAAGAGTGAAAGAACAGTTTCACTGGATATGTGTCTCAAAAAGATGACCCTGCAAATCACCTTGATACATTTCCAGTTATGCCCACTTCTTTTTTTTTAATTTCCTTTTATTACCATTATGTTAAAAAAATAAGCAGAAGTTACAGAACTGGCTTTCTAACTACACATCTCTGAGCTGATTCTGAGTGTTGTGAGTAGCTACCCTTGAAAGTCCCAGATTTTATGGCATCACCTTCTGACACAAATATCACTGAGCTTGAAAATGGCTCACCCTTGGATTTTTTCCCACAGGAAACACAAAGGACAAATAGTATATAAAAATATGTTTGCCTTATTGAGTCAGATTAACAGTTACAAGCCTGGCATCCCATCTCCAACAGCAGTCAGTAACATATGACTATGTAAAAGCATAAAAATGGAGTTATCATATAGTGAAACATCCCCCAAATACTGTCTTCAACAATCTAGCTCCTGAATCCCTTTTAGATGTAATGTACCCTTTTTGAGGAGACCAAAAATGCACACCTAATTCAAGATGCAGGAGCATCACTGATACATATAGTTGTGCAATGTGTAATTGCACTCTGGTTCATGTTCTCTTGTCTTCTCCTAATTATTCTTTTTATTCATGTGTGGTTAACTGAGCATTGAACTGTCAGTGGAACTGCTCTACCACTGTCCATTTGCACTTTAACAGCATTAAAGGCACAGTCAGATATTGCACTCTGCCATGCTGAAACATCAAACAATTATTAAAGAAAGATTTTGGGGTGTTTGAAAGGGCAGTGGGTGCATAAAAAATACAGATAGAGAAAATATATTTAAAAATCAGGGCAATTTCACAGTAAAAAACCAAGAAATACAAACAACCATCACTGGAATTATTTTGCAAAAGTTTCTGCTACTTTCTAAATAGCTTTCAGTAAAATATGATTAAAAATTAAAGTTGCATAGAAACATAATGAAACAAAGGCTATGACTGAACCTTTTCTGATTTCAAATTACTTACTTTGATCTGAGCAAGGGTATCACCAACTTTCACAAGTCTTTCATTGTAATACCACTCTGGTAGTCGTGGCTTATATTTGATCCAAATGTTAAACAAAGTATTTGCTCTAAAAAAGAAAAAGATATAGGAGAAAAGGTTTCAGATTAAACTGGCAGTAGACCTGTCATAAGAAGTAAACAAATCAGGAAGACTTCAAATTGTGAAAAATCCTTTCTTCCAAATCTATTTGAACTTCTACAAATTTCAAAACAAGTGATCATTAAAACCAGACTTAACAGGCAGACAAGGACATTTCTGGGTTTCACTTCTGTCACCAGTTTTTATTATACATTTTAAATAGGATGAATTTTTTCCCATGTAAATTCTTATTAAAATGTCCCAGGAATAATCCCCTTGTGCTGTTCAAGGTCAGTCACAAGTGGAAAATCTGTCCCACCTTTCAGCTAGTTGAGAAGTTCTGTCTAAAATTCCAGGAATTTTAAATTGTAAGGAGTAGGATTCAGAGAACCAAATGACACACTTGCTAAAACAGAGAGGATTTTATGGCAATAGTTGTGATGCTCTGCTGTTGCCTCTGTCTGTGTAGCCACAGTTGTCATCAAGGATGTCTCTGTGTAACAAATTGCCTATTTTGCTGAACCAGCAAGCCTCCCACAAATGGTAACTGATTCTAAGCAGTTTCCCTCTGCTACAGAGACTGACCACATCATGGCAGTACTACAGTCCCTACCAACCATGGTTTGATGGCCTCGTGCCCCCACATGTACAACTTCCCCACACCATGCTTCTTTTAAAAAGCCACAATCTAGCTGGAAAATAACAACTGATCAGACAGACTGCCCATAAGCACTGGGACTTTTTCATAAAAGAATCCCATTAGGAAATCATTGCCAGTATTGACAGTGTTCACAGTGCCAGGCATCTCTTACATTTATTCTCTTCCCTGGTACCAAAGTGCCTTGTGATACTGCTACAGACAAAATATTTACAGGTAGCAATTTATGAGGAAAGAAAACAACTGAAGAAATATAAATTAACATTTAAAGAAATTAACATCCATTCTAGTGGAATTGCCATGCGTAAACCATATGCTTAGTGGTGTGAAGTGGCTGGAACTTTTCAGCTTCTCATAAGACTGGGATGGTAGATTAGAAAGCCAGACACTTTCTTAAACTGTTCTCTGACATTCAAGCACTTGGAATGCATTCTCACAGTCTCTCATAACTCTTCATTTCAGCATATAAGAACACACCTAATTAGAAAAAAACACAATAAATAACATTTTTTCCACACAGAAATCTGTGAGCCACCTTCACATTTCAAGGTGAAACAGATGACTTTATGAGAAATCTGTGAAAATTATGTTTATAACAAAGAAATGCAACAATCATAATCTTTTTTTTTTTTTTCTAAAAGTATAATCTCAGCACAATTCTCAGTTCTTGAAAGTAAGCAGCAAAGAAATAAGTAGGACATCCTAGAGGTGTACCCTAAAGGAAAAATGCAGTAACAGCACAAACTAGGCCAAAAGCAACAATCAGAATAAAATGTTTGAAGACATTTTTAAGGAGAAATTTTTTAAGGAAACCATAGCCCAATGAAAAGAAGGAAACTTTACAAATGGATGGGAATGAGTCCCTCCTGGTCCATCCTTAACAATTAATAGCCTGAGTGGGTACTGAGTTCTTATGCTGAGAAAAATACTCCATACCAGTTAGTATCTGCAAAGAGATGCAAAGGAAAGGAATCTGTCAGGCAGCTGAACAAGTTTCCCTTGGATTATTACAGAAAGAATTTAGGAAAAAACTTTCAGAGACCGAGAGATTTGAGGGATATTAGGGGGAAAGAGGAAAGGGGGGATGAAGAGGGAAAAGAGATAGCAAGAATGACCCTGGATGAAGATCTGGAAAGGTAAGACTACAAGATTTAAGACTGATCAGCTCAAATCCCCCAGCAATGGTGATCTTCATTTTTTGTTATGAGTGTTCATGTTAACACACGAGATCCTCAGATATAATAAATATATAACAAGATATAATAAGTAATAAACCTGTAAAAAACTAGTTTAGCAAAGTACTGACAAACCTGACCAGACTTTCCACTTCAGTGGGAAGCTTAAGGTAAACTGATTCTGCTACAATGCCATGACTAACTGGAAGTGAGTTCATGACACAGGAATGTTTCTTTGACACAGACAAAAGAGGAGAGTGAGACACTTGCAAACAGCTCCTCAGCCTTTCCTTTTAACAGCCTGTAGGACACCAGAATAACAAGTTAAGCAAGTGAATTCTTGTTTAAAATGGTGGACTGTTGTAGCTAAGAGGTGAAATTTCTTTATTTCCATCCATAATAGAAAAAATGTCCCTAAGGTTGACCCGCAATAGTGTGCACAGGATAAGGCCCATGTGGCTCAAATCTTTACTACAAGTATAAAGAATTCTCTGATACTGATCAAAAGCCTTATTATTAAATATGGGTGGCTAAGCCATACAACATGAGATAAAATCAATAGTTCAAGGGAAAGCTTGGATGCCCTGCTGCCTAGAGAAATGGGGCAAAACAACTTATTGTTTAGTTGAGGAAAAATTACTTGTGATTGTTATTTCAGACTACAAAAAACTGTGATACCAAGGCAAGCCTTCAGTAATTTTTGTTTTCTACATTAGAACATTTAAGTGCCTAAATTATGGCCTTTCTGTTGGCCTATAAACACCAAAGTCAGAAAGAGTTGGAGGAATGAAGCTAATAATTTTATTTCTCTAAATTGAACATACTTGCCACATGGAAGCTGGTTTACTTGTTGCTCAAAGAACAAGAACACTTTGAACTCAATCCATGCCACAAAAGATAGCTTGAAAAATGAAATAGCAAGAAGTCTTTAGAGCATTCAGGGAAGCATTTGTAATAGCCATTACCTTCAGAAATTCCTAGGACCAGCAGACTAGAGCTGGCTCTGCAAGCAGCACACGCTCCAGTTTTGAGTTATCAAACAAGAAAGCAGTAGGTAGAAAAAAACCTGAAATTTCAAAATCACAAAAAAATAGTCTTGATTTTGCTAACTGCCTGAACACATGCTAATAATCAGAATTCCAGCCTTGTACCTCTGTACTGTCCCTATACAAAAAGAAGAATGCCTGAGGATGCAAAGCTACTGGGAGTTTCATGTTACTCAATATTCCTAATGTCCTGGAATTTTGGTAGGGATCATTACCACCAGAGACTTCTATCAAGGCCTTGACAGAGTCAGTTCTCATCTCCATGATGAACACTGCAGATTTCTTCAGATGTGAAAACATTCTCATGAATATGCCCCATAAACAAATTAGGAAGCCAGATATCTTAGAATAGGAAAGATCTCAGCTTACACAAAGTCCAGGCTGCAGAATCTGAGTATATTTCTGAAAATGTATACACCTACTTCAGAGCAGGGTAATTTATGGACTATTTCTAGGAAACTACTGAGTGAAATATGCAAGGGCAGAAGACGCATCTAAGTGCTAATGTAACCACTCTGTAGCCTAACTCCTAGGCTGTTTTCCAAGGAACTTTTGATACTCTAGGAAACTTGTGGGGTTTATGTTAAAGACCTGTAAATTTAGAACAGAGAAGTATTCACATAACAACAACAGAAAAATCAACTCTTTACCTTAAAAGAAGTAGTTGAGCTCTTGTATCACAAAGTGCCTAAATGCAGCAGGGAGAGCTACATGAGAAATGCACAGTCTTTAAAAGACATATGCATGCACTACGAATCATACACCGACTCCAGTCGCTCCATGTTAACTGCATTACAAAATCTCGACTTATGCATACCCACAGACACGCATGTATGCGAGCAAACAAATATGCACTATTACACTTGCCATATGCTCTGCCTGCATCTATGTGATAAAAATACACACCGCAGACAGAGACATCTGCCCCTAGAGAGCCGTGCGGCTTGGCCGTGCCCACCCTCGCACGCTGCCGGGCTGCCAGTCCCGCGGCACTGCCGAGGGATTTTCCACCGGGAAGCTCAGGCAGCTCCGACAGAGACAACAGCGGTGCTGCCAATTTCCACGGCCCTAAAGGGCTGACTTGTAGGAAGTACTGGGATAAAAGCGGTGTTCTGATTTGTGAGGGGTTTTCGTTACAATGAAGAAATAAAAAAAAATAGAAAGGAAACGGGTTGCGGGTGCTCCGGCACACTTCTGGGAAGTCTGTTTGGCGGGCACACTCCCGGCTATCTCCCAGCGCAGCCCGTGGCCGCGGCGTGAGGAGGGAGCGGAGCCGGGGCGGCGCGGCGTGCCCGCTGGGCGGCAGAGGGAACGGAGCGAAGGAGGAGGGCGCGGCCGAGAAGGGAGCTGAGCAGGGGCAGAGGGAGGGCGAGCGGCTCCCGGAGCGGGCGGCGAGGCGGAGATCGGGGCGGCGGCGCAGCCCTACCCGTGGCGGTGCAGGTCGTGCTGCGGCGGCTCGGCCTCGCCCGCGCCTCGCAGCCGCCGCAGGGAGCTGAGGACGCGCCGCAGCTCGGTCTCGAAGCTGTCCACCACCGGGTTGCCCCGCGCCACGGGCCCGAAGAAGGCGGCGTGCGGAGCCTGCGGGCCGGCGGCGGGGCCCGGGGGCCTGGCGGGCTCCGCCATGCTCGGCCCGGCCCGGACGCGTCGCTGTCTCTGGGCAACGGCCGGGGCCGCCCCGGGACGGCTCCTGCACAGCTGCTTTCGTGAAAGTGAAAGAGACGTGAAAGTGATCAGTGTCCTGGCAACCACGGCCTTTGGAGGCAGTTTCTTGACAGTGAATGGGAAAGGATCAATAGAGGTGGGTAAAGCAAAGAAATACGTGAAAAGTGCATCCAAATAATGCACAGGTGACAGCGAAATA
Source organism: Erithacus rubecula (assembly GCF_903797595.1). Classification (NCBI taxonomy): domain Eukaryota; kingdom Metazoa; phylum Chordata; class Aves; order Passeriformes; family Muscicapidae; genus Erithacus; species Erithacus rubecula. The sequence goes on along the minus strand of NC_136686.1, from coordinate 28,035,299 downwards.
ACTGTCCTTCCACACAGCAGCGGCATGCTGAATTACAGGAATCAGAAAATACTGCATTAGCGAGGTCAAAGAAATGGCATGAGATTCATCTAGATACTATTCATCCTTGGAGAAGATGCAAAAATATTATTAATTTATGACTAATGTGTCTGACTCATTTTACACATTGATTTTGTATTGTTACCTGCTGGGAGTTGTGTGGATCCATTGTCCAACAGGTATTGTGAGACTATGGCAAGGTCCAGTGGCAATGGCTGTGCATTTAGATGGGAGCAAATTTAGACAAAGCACAAGAGGGAGTGGGTTGCTCAGCTGTGAAGGTGGTAGAAAATGAAGTCTGCAATGAAAAGACATGCCAAAAAGATTTTGATGCAAGGATTTAGAAATCACTGTGTTCAGAGACAAATTTTACAGAACAAATGAAATATGAGAACTTGGCTTAGAGAGCAGCAACTGCAACATTTAAAGATTTTGCCTGTTTTTTGCCATGCTAACCAAAGAACTCTCTGTGATGGATACCAGATGACTAATAAAACACTGGCCTCTTGGGAAAAGTGGCCTGTGCCACTGTGAATATTGCTGGTGGCATCCAGCAAGTTTCAAGTTCCTATGAGGTTCTGAGCTAGTTTGTCTCACTAGATGGTGCTGCATCCCAAAGGGCTGATATTCACATTCATGGAATGCAGAGAGTGCTGTTCTTAAACCAGCAGTGCCTAGAAGCTTCAAGGGGAACTTGAGAGACTGGAAACGAGACTGCTGAGTAAAACTTTACATATCTCTAATATTTGGGTAGCAGATGGTGGAATGAATATAACATTTGCAATCTGGATTAGCTTTTCAGCCATAGAAGCAAACTGAGTCAAGGAAAACAATAAGGGAAAGGGAGGATAGCCATTCCCCAGAGGGCAAGATTGCAGAGCTATGTCACGATAAAGCTTTAACCACTGGGTGGTTAACCAGGGCGTAGTTGGTCAGTCAGCTCATGAAGAGTGTTTAGTCTAAAATTCCTCGGTCAGAGTTCAACAGGATCAAAGTATGCATTCCCTGCCAGGTGGAGGTTTAGTGTATGGAGGGCAGTTCTGACCCTCCCAGCATCCAGGGTGGACCATAGCAAGGAACTAGACCACCACAGATACTATGGTGTGTATGTTATTTCCATTTTGGAGGCTTAAAATACTGATTACTATTATCCTGTTCTGGGGAAGACTGGAGTTTAAACTTCAGATAGTCTCCATCTAATATTTAGTGTGTTTAATATTTAATTTGGTCCAAAAGTCAAAAAGGCTTATAGATAAATGAATAGAACTTATTTTAACTTCAGAAGGAGTGTAGATTCTTCAGAAGCATTCAGCTCCTATAACCTGATCTTTACAGAGAGAAGCTTGGTGTACACAAACAGTAAGAGTGATGGCTACTGAAGTTTTAACCATGATAGGGTCATTTCCTCAAAAGATAGAGCATGCCTGTATGACTTGGAAAGTTTATAGCAATTTTTAAAGTTACATTAGGGTCCCTACACCCTAAAAATATGTGATCTGTTGGTTGGAAGGCTAATGATTTATTCATCATTGGTAGATGAACATTTAGATACTAATTTGAGCTAACATTAGGGAGAATGTAAATCTACTGACCCAATAGGTAAATCTACTGACCCAAACAGAGAGGGTGTAGCAACCTATGCTTGAATACCACCAGGTCAGATAGAAGGAAGCTGCCTCAGAAACAGAAGCACCCACAAAGAGTTAACTTAGTAAAAACCCATGTTGAAGTGTCTGCTCTCATGGCCGTGGGGCCAAGAGTATGCCTGAGTCAAGTATGCTTGAGCTGTAAAGGAGAAAAACCTTGCTGTTAACTCATCAAGCTGCCTGCTTACTTCGCATGTGTCTGTTCCACTTGTGTGAACAGCAGTGGTTACTAAGAGCAAACAAAGGGGGGAAACACTGAATGATCATAGCAGAGTTGGGCAGGAAGAGTGTGCAGTGATATCTGGGCACAGGGGCTGAGGTAACGTCTGCTGAGCCCTATCTAGAACATCAATCAAACTTTGTTTCCTATGGATAATCCTGAGATGCATGTTCAGATCCCTTTCTAGGATGCTTGTAGCAAATATACATCTGAATTATAGTGCCTATAGACTTTGCTGTTTATTATTCAGAGATAAGAGGCAGTCGTGGATGCTGTACTACCAGACTTCTTCAAGGTAAATTGACAGTCCCCAGAGATTTGAAAGAGTTACATTTATGTCATATCTTCCTTGATGCTTTCAGGAAAAATAGTCTGAGCTGAAATGATTCTGTGCCATCACTTAGTATCTCAGGCTGATAAGTTAATGAAGACATGAGACTTTAAAATAATGCTTAACACACTTATGTACTACATATTCAGAATTGGGATCTGCATTTACTCTACTTGCAGTATGCCTGCCTGATCATAAGAGCCAGTGGGAACCCCCTTTGAGTGAATTGTTGAGTGAATTCCCCTAGAAGTGAATGGTTGGATTAAAAAAAAAAAAAAAAAAAAAAAAAAATCTAGAGAAAGAAGCAATAGCAGGTGTGTAGTGATTCTTATGCAGAAATTCACTTTGTGAATCAAGCTAAACAAGGTCAAGGAAACACAACATCTTTTATGACAGTACAGCATACTTCTCACCCACTCTTCCTTTCTTTCTCATTCCCTCGTCCCTTCTCTCCTGCTCTTCCTTTACTTCTCGTTCCCTCGTCTCTGCACTCCTCCTTTTCCTCCCATTCTCGTAATCCCTCGCTCTTTCCTGCGCTTCTCTTTTTCCTCTCTTTCTTGTTCCCTCGTTCCTTCTTGCACTCCTCTTTTTCCTCTCTTTCTCATTCACTTGTTCCTTCATGCCCTCTTCCTTTTCTTCTTTCTCATTCCCTCATCCATTCTCTCCTCCTCTTCCTTTCTTTCTCGTTCCCTCATCCCTTCACACTTTCTCTTCCTTTCTCCCTCGATCCCTCATCCCTGCACTCCTCATTTTCCTACCTATCTCGATCCCTCCTTGTTTCCTGCACTCCTCCTTTTCCTCTCTTTCTCATTCCCTGGTTCCTTCCTGCACTCCTCCTTTTCCTCTCTTTCTTATTCCCTGCTTCCTTCCTGCACTCCTCCTTCTCTCTTTCTCATTCCCTGCTTCCTTCCTGCACTCCTCCTTTTCCACTCTTTATCGTTCATTCATCCCTTCACTCCTCTTCCTTTATTTTTCTTTCCCTCTTACTTTTTATCCTCCTGTTCCTTTCTTTCTCGTTCCCTGGCCCCTTCTCTCTTTCTCTTCTTTTCTTTTTTGTTAATTTGTCCCTTTGCTAATCCTTTTCCTTTCTTTCTCGTTCTCTCGTCCTGTCTCTCCTCCTCTTCCTTTCTCATTCCCTCATTCTTTTCTGCACTCCTCTTTTTTCCTCCCTTTCTAGATCCCTCATTCTTTCTTGCACTTCTTCTTTTCCTCTTTCTTGTTCCCTCGTTCTTTCCTGCACTCCTCCTTTTTCTCTCTTTCTCATTCCCTCATTCTTTCATTCTCTCTTTCTTTTCCTTTCTGTCTCGTTCCCTCATTCTTTCACTCTTTCTTTTAATTTCTTTCTTGTTCTTTCACTCTTTTGTTTTCTTCCTTTTCCGTTCTTCAGTTATTCTTTTTCTCTTTGTGTTTCTCATTCTTTCACTCTTCCTTTTTCTTCCTTTCCCATTCTTTCACTCTTTCTTTTTCTTTTTCTTTCTCATTCTTTTGTTCATTCCCTTACTTTTTCTTTCCTGTTCATTCTCATTCTCTGTTTTTCTTTTTCTTTCTTATTCCTTCTCATTCTTTTTTTCTTTCTCGTTCTTTCATTCTTTCTTTCTCTCTTTTTTCTTTTTCTTTCTCTTTCTTTCTCTTTCTTTCTCTTTCTTTCTTTCTTTTTCTATTTTACTCCTTCTTTCATTCTTTCTTTTTCTTTTTTCTTTTTCTTTCTATTCTTTCTCATTCTTTCTTTTTATTCCTGTTCCTTTCTCTTACTTTCTTTTTCTTACTATCTCATTTTTTCATTTTTTCTTTCTTTTTTTCCTCTTTATTTCACCCGTTCTTTTTCTTTCATTCTTGTTATTTCATTCTTTCTTTCTCTTTCATTCTCGTTCTTTCGTTCTTTCACTTTTTTTCTCATTCCTTCATTCTTTCATTCTTTATTTCTCTTTATTTCTCATACCTTCACTCTTTCTTCCTTGTTCCTGCACTTTTTCTCTTTCTTTCTCATTCCTTTGTTCTTTCCTACTTTTTCATTTTTCGCATTCCCTCATTCCTTCAGTCGCTCATTCGTTTTCTTTCTTTCTTGTTCCCGCATTCCTTTCTCCCCTTCTCTTCCTGTCATTCTTCTTCCCTCATCCCTACACTCATCCTCTTCCTCTCTTTCTCTTTCCCTCATTCCTTTGCCTCTCCTCTTCCTTTCTTTCTTGTTCCCTCATCCCTTCTCTCCTCCTCTTCCTTTCTTTCTCGTTCCCTCTCCCCTATTCCAGAAGTGACCTGCTGGGATGCCTTTGAGATGCCTTAGATTTGCTAAAAGTTGGTGAACCTGAAGGTGTTTTGAATAAAATTATTAAATGAGCCAGTATGAAATCTGATTTATTTATTTATTTATTTACTTATTTATTTTAATGCCAACTCAAACAGTACATATAAATATTTACTACATAAATTTATTATAATAATATCAGATTGCTGGATTTTACTTCTATATTTTTGCATGGAACAAAAGAACATAAATCTGAAAACTGGATTTTTTTTCTAATAATACTGCCTGTAATTTTTGTGGTGGTGGCAGAAGTTCATCTCAGATCCGGGTCTTGTATTTCTGCCAACACACAGCACGCCTGACCTGCACTGCCCTTGCTATTCCAGAACCAAACCTCCACCGAGCAAACTCTGACAGTCACGCAGACTATGGCAACGTGGATCTGCAGCCAGTTTACAGGAATGTAGCATCAAGGAATTAATTTTCACTTGTGACATGAAGCAGTTCTCCAGATAAGACAGCAGAGAGGTATAACTTAGTGTTCCTCAACCTACAACACCATTGCCTAATAACTGATGTTCAGCTGGCTGCAATTTTTAAGTGAATACTCAAAAATATAATTTGATGATGACAGCCACAGCAGCAGCAGCCTTTCAGAGGCAGCACTCAGTTCTGCTTTGGACAGCTGAAGAGTTTCCCACTGTGTCACAGTAATTTATTGGATTGATAATTCTGGTGGAAAAGAGGACAGGCATAAAAATCCCTATGAGCAGTTCTAATTAATTTTCTAGATGTATTTCCAAGAATTATTTATTTAAAAAGAATTAAATCAAGCAGGTGTACTTATCTAACGTTAGAAACATCAGCTTCGGTTTTGCTTTTTTTTTCTCTTTGACTACTATAATGTAAGAAAAAAGAATGACCAAGACACTTAACAGAGAAATCATCACATATTTAGTAAGGAAATTAAAGAATGAAGTAGAATGTATAAAGTTTTAAGAAGAAAATATAAGATTTATTAGTTTTTCAGTGTTCTTTTATCCTCAGGCACTGAAATAATGATAAAACAAAGAACAGTGCTGAGAAATAGTGCTCATAGGTTTCAAATAAATTATTATTGATATAATTCAGATATAATGCTGACATATTATTATTCAAATAATAAATGTACATTAGGCTTCTGTGCATGCCATACATCTGCAGCTTGACACAATGGCATGCTCTAGGCATATCCCAGAAACTCAAAATCATCAATTTCAATTTTCATTCATCTTAAATCCAGTAGGTCTTTAGAAGCATTCAGTATGCAGCAGGTTAAAAAACTCGAAGTAGAATATTGCTATATCAGAAAATTTTATGCATTAGATTTTTATGAGGCATCATTTGCAATATAACAAGTCACAGTAGTCACACAAGCTGCAATTCTTTCCATGTTGCATGTTTCAATATTTCAATTTTTTCCCCTCATAACTGAATCTTTAAATTTGTTTTTAAATGTTATATTTTTTGATAATATATTACCTTCAGTCCTTGTTCAAAATACTTTTTACATTTTTGAATCAATTATTTATAATTTATAAATAATTTTAAAATTTAATATAATTAAATTAGTTTTCTAAACACAAAACTAAGATTGCCAAGCATCTGCAGAAATTCAATTCCTCTTCTGCTCATAACCTTATGCTTGCAGCAAAAATTTACTCATTAAGTTAAAGAACAGAATAATATGTTGTCTTTTTGCTCTATTCTTTCTGCAAATGTATGTATCTGACAGAAATACTTAACCCTACACCTTTGCAGTTCTTATGATTATATGCCAGTAAGTAGATATTATTATAATTAATTATAGACTATGTTCAAACAGCAAGAGAAGAAAAATCACTTCAATGTCTGATGGATAAGGCACTTTAAATAAATTTGTCTGAAGCATTTTATTGGAACAGCGTTAATTTTTTTGTATTCATCAGAGTCACATTTCTAATAGTAACAGGTTTTTTGTTAGACTTGTACACTTTATTTTAAAATGGAAATATTCCCTGAGGTAATGTCCTTTTCCAAGAGAAATATCTGTTGCAAGAACAGAATTAAACACAAATCCTAGAAACCTATGGCATCTGACCATTACACTGTACAAGTATTCAACAACCTATTTGGTCCTCAACAGGACCTTTCCATCAGATGTAGCAGAGGACCTAAGCAGGCAGATCTGAGATGCCTAAGCTGAAAAAAATTCCCTTATACTTCCCACTCGATGATGTCTAAGCCTGAAAGCTGTTAAGATCAGTTGGTTTCTCCCTGATTGATTTTAACATTCTCTAAGCTCCTAAAATTTTGTTTCAGTGGATCCCCAGGGATCCTCAGCCCCAGGAGATCCTTATCTCCTGCCTAAACCTGATGCAAGATGTAAAAAAAGGCATTTCTCTGCCAGGCTCCAGTAGGGTCTGACACAGGCTGACACAACCTCACAAAAATGTTGTGGCTCTTTTCTTTACAGTTGCAGCTGAGGGGAAATGCAGTGGCCACAGACATTCAAACATCCAACCTGGAAAGAGACACTCTGCATAAAGTTGTCTTCTTTTCCTGAGGGATTCAAACTGACATAACCTACCTCCCAGGAGCGTCATGTAAGAACTAAGGTGTAGGTTATTTGAGGGAACAGAAGCAAAGCAAGTATGTGGAGGGGTGCTCTTGGCATATTATGGCCACATTTTACTCCCAAGGGTTAAAAACAGAAGGACATGAGTTTATGGGTTCTTCATCTGAGCAAAACAAGTCTGTGTTTTGTTTGATTTAAAGTACAGAAACAGCCTTTGGAGAAGGGACCCAAAAAATCCTCCAGGAGATCAGCTTATCTGCTGAGTCCCTCTTTCACTTGTCTCATGAATTTCAGTGCTGACCCAGGACAGCGACAGTGAAATGAGATCTAACCACGTGTATTAATCATTGTTCACTGAATGTATGGCCTTGATGCCTTATAATGAAACTTTATGGCTTTAAGCCTCTCTTAGCAAGAATTTCAGACCCAAACAGGCCACATTTTCTAAAAGATATGTAAAATACCACCTCTCCATTCTTTCTCTTTTTCTCACTACCACTCTCTTTCTCTCCCCTTCTCTTTCTTCTAATGAGCTGTAAACTCCACAGCCATATAAAAGACTGGATAGAATTTTCTGCCACCATTTATATGTACTCACCTGGATCTTTTGAAAATAAATTACTCTTGAGGAGCCACTTTTCTTCAGTAAACCCTTATTTCAAATGTACTGTTCCTCAGTGTGCTATGTAGACTTGCCCTTTACCAGTGTCTTTTCCTTTCTGGAACCTATTCTGAAGCATCTAATTCTCCACTTAATCTTTACTGGAAGCCTAAGTGCTTCACTCAAAACTTAATTTCCACCAGGAAAAAATACCTAAAATATAACTAAACATGCATATTTTTAGCTAATAAACACAGTTCTTCATTAAATGCAAGATTCAAGAAATGTAAAGAACCTGGCTTAATGCTCAATGCATGTATGTAATTAGAAAAAAAACCCCACAGAACATTATTTCACATCAAAGCTAAATAGTTGTGATATGAAAAGACTTCATTACTTTATGAATTAGATAGCTTTCTCATAAGGCTTTTTGCTTTCTTGGTCCCATCATTACTGGTAATCATTTGTAAGAGAAATTTGGATTCTGCACATCCAGTCAGTTACACTCAAAATGGTGGTTAGAGTGAAAGTGAGATACCAGTTTGAAAATGAATTGCTATGGCTTTTTTTTTTTGCTCCTCCACACTCACTCAGAGCCATAATATTATGCAGTTCAATTCTGTGAATCTTTCTGTATTTCATACCAATGTTATTTTCATGATTGTTCGCAGAGCACAAAGAGGGAACCTATAATGCTTTGATTTTAATATACCATCAACACTTTTTTAACATTTTCCCTGCTTCATGGTATCACATAATTGGGACATTCATCAAAGGAGGAGAAGATAATATGGTTATAATAAGTCCAATAGCTATAAAAGTTCTGCACAGTTTAGCACCGGGAGGCTGAAGTAATTTCACTGGTACAAAATTACAGTGGATAATAACAGGTGCTGATCTACGTATATATATATATATATATATATATATATATATATAGGTACATGAATGAGCATACAGGGATATGAACATAAAAGTACCTATTCCATACAAAGAAATATAACAGAAAGGATTGTGACAAATGCACTTGCTTTGCATGAGAGGTAGTTTCTTTCTGCATTTCTGTTTCTGTAACTTCATATCCTTAAATAAAGTCTCATCACTTAGGTTCATATAGACAAAATTTTGGTCAACTACCAAATTTATAATTCAATCTTGAGTTTTGGTTTGACTTGTGTAAGTTAAATTGTACCTTTGGATTGCTGTTTCCCTGTAAAATAATGTTTATAATGAATGAAAAATAATCAAAAACATTTGAAGAGTCTACTGCCAGGCAGAATGATACCATTTTATCTTTTGGCCTAGTTTACCAAAAAAACGACAGGTAAAATAATTTGCAAGGAAAGGACCTGAACATTCCCTGACATGCATTCTGAATATATTTCTCATACCTTAGGAATTTTAAACTGCAGGGGATCTGGTCCAAGCAACATAACATAATTGTGATTTATATTTATATAGGCGAAGTGCAAGTTAGTAGGCTTCAAGAAAATAATCATACTTAGGACGAATTATGCCAAAGTTTTGGAAGCACTTAAGAACTAGATTTACAGTAAAGTATAAGTTAATAAAAAATTAAAACTAGAAAAGGACTTTACACCCAGAGTTCTAATTTATTTTCAGACTTTCTACATCTTCTCTAGACGCACAAGATTCAGTACCAAAAAAACTTGTTTTTGTTCTAAATTCTAAAAAATTATTTCCAAATGTGTGTCATGTATGAAATTACCAAAATGGAAAAAACCCCAGTTATTTTCCTCATTCTTTTCTTATAACTTTTCAGTGTCCTCTAAAGCTCTTTAATGCTTTTCAAATATGCAGCAGAGTTCACAGGCTGAGAAGAGATGGTCAAAGCAGTTCAAACCCCTGGACTTCACCAAGGCATTTGCCACGGCCTCCTCCTATGCAAGCTGACAAGATACTGACTGCACAGGTGGTCTGTGGGATGGATTGGAAATCAGAGAGTGCTGATTGATGCTTTTTACTCAGTCTGGCTGCTGGTCACACACAGTGTCCCACAGGTATAAATATTTGTCCTTACCCTATTCAACATCTTCAGAAATTATCTGGATGATAGGTTTGCAAGTCCCCTCATTAAGTTAGCTGAGGACACTTACAGGTGTATTTTTTTGCTCAAGGAAGTTACATTTCTTATTGTAGTGTTCTATAGAGTATTTTTATGCTGTCTTTATGCCCAGAAACTTCTTTAGCTACTATTAGTCCATCACTTCTGAGTAGTAAAGATGCTACCCATATTTAGACTGCACTATTTTCAGATTTGGATGTTGCACAAAATCTGCTCAGCAGTGGTGGAAAAAGGGAGGAACAAAGAAAGCAATTGTGTTGTATTTTTTCACCAAAAAAAAAAAAAAAGTTGGTTTTGTACTAGGGCTTAATATTTTATCTCAGTCAGAAATTATGGAGCAAATTTTTCTATTCAATTTTGCATGAGAATAGGATTCTTTGGTGTCTGCTTCAGAGTGAATGTAGAGTTTGGAGAAACTTTCCTCTGTGAAAGTTGTTTATTTTCAGAAAAGTTCAATTTCTATGAATATAGAAGTTTTGAGGCTTCTGTTTCACTTTCATATTTGGTACTTACAAATAGATTCAAAAGAATGGAACATTCCTCCACAAGAACTCGCACATTAAGCATAAATGTCTAGAACTTTTTTCTTGAGGAAGCTGAAATCCCTTTGGAGTAACAGTAGAAGAAACATAGAAATGCTTTTTTATAAATATTATTTTAATTTTAAAATATATTATCTATTATAAAGCAGATGATTTAAAAATATAATTAATCCATAAATGTCACCAGAAGTCAAACTCAAATCTTCAGAAAGGTGATAAGAAATCAGTGCTGTATAAGATGCTGTTTTATTTATGGATGATCTGGAGAGTTCACCTAGTGAGAATCACTTCCCACCAAGCAAGAGCTGCAAATTGTATTTGAAAGTACTATTTCTGATTAGACTTGGCACTTCTGAGCCTCCTGTTGACTAATTCCTGTTTTCTTAAGAAGTAACTTTATTTCAGCTGAAAATACCCTCAGCAGACACGCTTTCAAGCTCTGTACTTCATGCTGCTCTAATGTTGCAGGAAGGAAGAATCTCATACATTTATCCCAGACACAGCCACCAGGCTATGGAAGTGCCTTGACTTCTTCCCTTCCATTTTTGCAACTGCTATGCTAAAAGAGTAGCCAGTGTAGTAACTGAAAATTTCTGCTTTCCTCTCAATTGGTGTCTCTTACCATTCTTTTGATTACCTGCTATTCTACCATTAACTTGTGACCACTGGCCTTCCCTGTTCCAGCCCTACTATTTTATCTATGATGTCCTTCTGATGCATTTCTACAATTTCTGAGAAGTGTTTTAAGATACAGCAGCAGCCAACCTACCATTGAACTATGCATCTTTGGACTAAGGACCATGTTTTCCTGTGGTTTCAAACACAAACCCACAAAGTCAAATCCAGTAATCTTCTAGGGATGAAAAGGCAATTGATAGTATATGTTGCCGGATAAATTTACAGTCCTGCAGAAAAATATCTGCATTTACATAAGATTTTTCTGCATTTGTGTATGCAATGAAGCAATATTGTCAATATTTATTGTTTTTTTGAACACACTTAGAGAAATCTTTGCAATGAGAATGATTTTTATCTAAAGCAAGACCATAAGCATTCTGAAAGTGCTGGTTTAAGAAATCTTTCATTAGGAAAAGGAAATTTTGCCACTACTTTTTTTTTTTTTTTTTTTTTTTAGTAATTGATTCAAAAGAGTTGTTTAATTAGGATAATGAATAATACTTTCTTACATATTTTTCCTGTAAATATGGAGAAGAATACATCACAAAAAGAATATGCAAATTCTACCAATTCAAATTGCATTCACTGATTTAAAATGTGATCTGCTGCTGGAAATGTTTACTCTGATACATTGGGTAGCTGAGAGTGAGGCATACATCATCTGTTCTGCCCTGGGTTACAGGTGCAGATGTGGCTTTCTGCTCCCTGCTGCAGCTGAAGTGTATGGGACAGCTCTGAAGGGGAGCAGGATTTGTGCTGGTCCCAGATTCTACATCCTGCTCTCTGCTGATCTGCTCTAAGGACAGGCATGAGCAGCAGACCATGGGACAGCTGCCAACTCCAGCATGAAAATGATGATATCTGACCTGTCCTCTGCTGCTGCAGCCATGGGGCAAGAGCTCAGGGCTGAGCACAGGGCTGAGCACCAGGGACAGAGCTTGTAAGACCAAGCTGTTATGAAAACAGATTTTCCTTTTGATTTTTGAGAATTTCCTCTTAGACTGACAAGCATGTCTTTCCACCTCTCCCTTTTTCTGAGACAGCAATGTACTGTGCCAGGGACAAATTATCCCCTTTTCTTGACATTTTAGTTTGGCTAGCAGCCTGTTGGTCCATCAGCTCCATGGTGGAGATTCCTATGCCTTATTGCCAACTTTGTGTTTTTCCTACTTTGAAGTTTTTTCTCCAAAATTATATGATTAGGTGAGAATGTAAGCTTTTTTTTTTTTTTTTTTTTTTTTTTTTCTTCAGGCCTCACTCATAATTTTCATATGCTTGGAGACAACAAAATAATCTCCCTTGCCACCTACCCCCTTCCTGATCAGCTGCATCAGCAGAACAAGGGAGACAGGTATAATGGTCCCATTACCTCCCAGACCCAGCATTATCTGTGCTGTCTTTCAGGGCCAAAGTAAGGTTCCATTTCTTTTCCTGGTCCCAAGTGAGTACAGATTTCCTAAAATTGAGGCTTTTTAAGAGGATATCCTAAAAGGGATTTCCATTAAAATGTGAGCAGAGGGCAGAGAATACAGTTTAGTAAGGGATTCTTCAAACTATTGAGCATTTCTGCCTTCTTTACAGGAACAGCTCCTGGTAAAAAACTAAACAAGTCTATACTATAACTTTTCCTCAGATACATTCTACAGGTAAAAAACTGCAAAATTCAAGTTTGTAACTCAGATTTTGTTACTCAAAACTGCAACTCCTCACAGTTAAGTCTTGAAAACACCTTGCAGGAAAGTAAAATGGCAAAAGCTGGGAGACTGAGTGGCTTTTTTTAACCTTAATTAACACTATCAGAAGGTACTTTCTTTCTTTTGGGAGACAATGCCTCTGAATTCTTTCCTAAAGGTTACCTCTGTCCTTCTGTCAAAGATGAAACAGAGTTTGTTCCTGCCTTCCAAAATCCAGCTGTAGATGATGATAATTGAGTGGTTTGAACATTTAGACTCACTTGCCTGAGGGTTGTCTTATAACCTACCAATCCTCCAGCTGCATCCGGGCCCTGCCTGCCACACATTAAGTTTCTAAGTGTGTGCAAGAGGGCAAACTTTACCTCCACCTTTGGAACAGCCATGCTCTGAAACTAAATGACACGATATTCGGGGTGCACAAGCAGGAGACAAGGCAAGGCTAGAGGGGAATCATAATAATACAAAGTAATGGCTCTAAGTTACCTGATAAAGCTCCATAAAAAGCCATCAGACAGCTGGAGGAAGTGAACTAAGCTGATGAATGCCAGAAGCACTGGCACTTTATAAATATGAAGAAGTTGCCCAATGGCAGGAGGAAAAACAAGAACTTGTACTGAACTTACAAGAGGGAAAACACATGCTGGAATTAATGTACCTTCCAAATAACTAACTGTACAGGAAACAGAGAGGTGCAGCAGACCTGCAAGCTTCTTGCTATCACCTCCTGTAGCACTTGTCTATATCTACAGCTAATGAGAGACATATGGGAATCCTGGACCTTTATGGGCAGCTATGAGAGATTATAGTCAGCATTTCCTTCCCACCTCCTTGCTTCTGGGCTGCTTTTAGTAAAGCTGCTTGTGGCTTATTGAAAGTGTCTTTAGACTCAGATGCCGTACTTAAATCTGCCTTTACATTCAGTTAAAATTTGTGGATTCCTAACCTTATCTAAGGGCTACTTACTACCTTCCCATAGGAAAGTTATCAAGGACAAGAGATACACTGTCCTGTTTTGAGAGCATTTTTATTTTTTTGCTGTACCATGAAGAAACATGTTCTGAACTAGGAAGCTTCATGCCTGATTGCAAAGGAGGGGAAATGTGAAAAGATGGTGGGAATGGCTTACTTAGGACACCATACAGTTTTTCAGACAAAGCAGCAGTTCAAGTCCTTTACTGTGACACATATTTGTAAAATATTTCTGTACTCTTCCTTGTCAGTGTACAAAATTTGTCAGATAGTGGCATGGTCTCTGAACTCTGGGACATAAATTAGCAACAGCTGAGGCATGTGTGTCTTTTGACAAGCAATCAATGATCTTTAAATAAATAATGAAAGCAGATCTGGGTCAGTTTTAATGCAAGTGAAGGAAAGAGAATGAAAATGCTAAGTTTTTACTTGCAAACCATTCTTGGCTTCCTTTCTGATCTAGTTCCTCAGTGTTGTAAGAGAAAGGGAAAAGAGTGATCAACACAAGAAAGAGCTTCAATGACTGAGAACTATGCCAGTGCCAGGTTCTTACAGAGTTGTTTAAGCTTGGGGTGATGGCTGTCTCTGTGTTTTCATTGCATTGCATGAAAGTCTTCAGTGCCAAACTCTAAATACGACGTGAGAGCTTTCATACAGTGTATGAAAGTGATTTTTTTCTTTTAAAATCTGAATGTGAATGCTCACAAAAAGGTTTTCTCAGTTTCCTTTTATCAAGAGGAAAAATTTGTTAGGCATATAAATTAATCTCAGTTGACTTGCAGAGAATGGAAGAGATCTGGGAGAAGTGATCTTGTTCAGGTGATTTTTTCCCCCCACTGCAAAGTAAGTGTAGGAGTGTGTAATATTTGTGTGAACAATCTGTGAGATTTGACTCACCCACTCAAGTTGTATTGTTATGCATTGAGTGGGTTAAGCAGTCTTTGGGGAGGGAGATACAGCAAGGGTTTGTAAGAAGTTCAAATTGAAACATGACAGATTCTGAGGTCTTCATTATGGACTTAAGTGCCAAAGGTAGCAATTGGAAATATGGAAGTCCATGAGCAACTTTCCAAAAACAGAAATATTGTTTCAATGAGAGAGTTTGCCTACAGTTCATGTTATTCTCTTAATTTTTTTAAGATACATTTCATTCCAGTTTACAAGTAAATTCTACTCAAGTAGACACCAACTGATGATGGGATTATTTTGCAAAGGCTTCTAGGAACCTGCAAATATTTCATCTGAGAAGGTACTATTTTCAGTTCACTAGAGAGACTATGCAGGAAAGTTCGTGTCTCACTTAAAGATCTTAAATCTCATGAAAACGTAGGAGTTCTTCTGATGAAGAAGCTACACCTAAGTCTAGTTTAGAGCAACAGCAAAATGTCTTGTAAATAATCTCAGTAAATTCCTTCCAATCATGAAAAAGTGAAAGTATGCACAAGATTTTTAGTGATGTGCATGGAAGCTGCATCTTAGAAACACTCTAAAAACGTGGAACACTTATATATATATATATATATATATATAAGCTAGAGAGAGTCCTTAGTTAAAGACAACATCCAATTTATTGAGAAGAGGTGGCCAAGGTACTTTTTTTATGTGAAATGTGAAGCAGGCAGACATGGAGTGTGGAAATTATTTCTATTTTAACTACATTCAGCTTAAGCTGATTGCTAGGTTTAGATTAGTTAGATTTGATTTTGGAAAAGAAGTGGTGGCATGTTTTGTTTAATATACATTTTCTTCTTTTCATAAATATTCTCTAGACAAACATTAAGTGAGAGAAAGTATAGCCTGCTCCAAGAAATAAATTAGTTCTGAAGATCTTCCCAAATTCTCCTGAAGCCAAGTATGACAGTGCATTTTTATTCATATTCTCCTGATGCACATTTGCTGTTTATAATTCTGAGCTGCTGCAAATGCTGAAGATAGAAATGATGCTGGGGAAATTACACTATTGTTTGTATATATAACTCCTGAGTAGCCAAATGCATCCTTATCATGACTCTTTCTCTGTTGTGCATTTGGGCTGGGAATACTCACAGGATCAAAATAGACTCTTTTAGGAATTCACTACTGGCAACAAAAGGACACCTAAAATAACCTGGTGATGCCCTCCCATATTTTTAGATAAATGCATTTCTGTTCAGGCCTTTTCTTGCTGCATTAAGGTATAAATTTTGAAACTTTTTGACACCATTGCTTCTATTTTCCATTCTTACTAGTTTCACACTTGCTTGCAAGAATATTTCACTCCAAGGTCAAAGTATCTGCTGATTGAGGTTTTTTCAAGCAGTTGACAGAAATTGTTTTGGACAATAGCCTGACCTTGGACTAGGAGATTTAGCAGCCTGGAGGTCAGCAGTAGAAAATGACACAATGAGGAAGAGTAGTGAATTTTTTGTTTTAAAGTATTGCTTATTCAAGGAAGTAAAAAAAAAAAAAATCTTTGTTTTCACATAGTTATTTGGATTTTTCATAACTTTTGATACTTAAAAAAAACCTATGTAATTATATTTTCTAACTTTTAATAATATAAACCATTCTGATCTTTTTATATGTATATATTCTAATAATGATATATGTCATTATGTAATTATGAACTTTTAATACTATAAAATTTTAGAAAATTAAAGTTTAAGAACATATATTTATTTTACACCTTATATGCATGTGAAAAGAAAAACAAAATTGTAATCTTTACCCTTTTCTCCCTCAGAATTTCAAATTAACAAAAGTGAACAATTGTCTTTTCTATATGTGATAGCACCTTAGGAAAAACAGAAATTGCTATTAGCACTTTACCGTGTTTAATTGATGCAATAACAAAAAGTGGTTAGATCTTGGCCTCACAAATATAGATTAAACCTTGGTAGCAAGTTTTGAAAATTTTACTAAAATGCTTTCATGTGGATATATGGCTCTTCATCTGTTAGATATGGATACATTAAAATAGCCAATTTTTCACTCAGTGGATCCACATCATACACTTTGGCATATTTGTTACATTTAGAGACAAAACCATGGTATTTACCTTTGTAGAATCAAAGTAAATGGGTAGATTGTATTCTTTCTTCTGTATTGTTAGCAATAGACTTGCTTCATAAATTATCCTTAAAGAAGAAAATTTTGTTATGTTGTACCTGCATAATTTCATTATAAGGCTGACAGAATGGTTCCTTAAAGAAGGCAGACAGAACTTCTCTGAATTATACATCCATCTGGGTTAGCACAAAAAATAACTTAGTTATAATTTTGTCATCAGAAACATAATCACTAGGTTTAAAATATGAATTAAAAAATTCCATGATAATTTGGGGGTGCATCTACATTAGCAATTTGGTTGTGATCAAGAGCACACTTCTGTAGTATTCCCAAGTGCAGTAATATTCTGCACTTGTTGTATGTTACAGAATGATCTTGGGTGCATGGGCTGGCCTCCCTCTGAATGAACCTAAGCTGAAGTGTGCACTCCACGAGGACATCTGACATCCTCCATCTGATGCCAGAGACATTCAGTCTTCAGGAACAGTGAAACCCCCAAATGTGCATCATGTGAATATCTTGTCCTCATGACTAGTTGTTTCACAGTACACATCTGCTTTGATTACATTGTGGTTTTTTTGTTAGTATAGCCATAGTCTACTTTCCTAATTGGGAAAAAAAATTTCTTTTGAAGCAAGATGAAAACCAATTATGCCATTTCTGGAGAGTTGTTTTTTTAAAATATCTATACTTGAAGACACAGCCTAAGGCACCACTACCTCCACTTCTCTTTGCAGACAGAGGAGAGGGAAATGCTTACAAACTTTAAGCCACAAGTTAAACATTTTTCACTTGTTGCAGAACCACATCTTCTGTTTGTCTTCAAGAGGTAAAGATTTTTAGTGTCTCCTCAGAACTATTAACATAGAGGACAAAACTGCAGTGATTACAAATACCTAACTAAACATGCCAGTGCATTGTGTATGCTATCATGGTATCATGTCAGTTTCCAGGTTAAAGTTTACAAATAGGGTCTATGCCCCTGGTTTGTAGTTTGTATTACGATTTAGTTAAAAATAAAGGAGCACTTCATTAAGCTCTGTTACAAAAAGTATTCTCCAGATCTGGAATAACAACATCCTTTTCTTTGTGTCTTTGGTTTATTTCCTTAAAATTATAAACTTAATGGATCATGTACTTTCCTAGGAGCGTCCATATTTTCTAGGCTACTCTCCAAAGGTCATCTACATGTAAATGCTGTCCCTCAGCCAGAGACCACTGTGTCTGGTAGGCAGCAGATCTGTCACTGACTGTAGGACACTGTGTGATGGCTCTGTTCACACTGTTTCATTACAATCATTTTCAGGGGCTGAGAGAATAGAGAGCCTGCCCTTACCAAGCTGCATGGTCCCTCCAGAGAACCCATAATAGTTTCCTTAAATCACATACTAAGATTGATGTCTGAGAGTAATGTTTATCCTACTGTAATAGTGCTCCTCCTGTTTGTTCGGCTGTCCCAGCAAAACCCACCTAGCCCTTTTCAGCATTTATATCATCTATAGTTTGTAGGAGCCTGATCATTCAGGGACAGTGAAAATTGGTGTGTTTTCAGGAAAGCATAAGAAGAAAAGGAAATTAATTGGTCAGTGCCATAATGCCAAATTTCCATTGCAGTGAAAGGTCAGATGACTGTTGCCTGTTCTGATCTGACACCAGATGCAGCATCTGAACCAGCTCTAATCAGGCTTAGCCACTTGGCATAGCACTGATCAGTGTGGAAATACCAAAACATTGTAATTACAGCAGAAGGATGTACCAGAACAGTCTGTCTCCAGACTCAGTGTATCTGGATCATGCTGTGTATTTTTGATCGGGTGCTACTTTGCATAGTGTGGGTGAACATTTAAGGGCCAGTATTCACAGTACCACAGGGGCACAGAGTGAAGGATCTGGGAATGTACAGGCATGGAGATGACTAGAGGGGAGATACTACTTTAATGGGATGCAGAAACTGTGATTTGCCTTGGAAAGCTCAAAGGCTGTAGGATGTGGCATTTGGCATACAGGGAGAAGGAAGTATGGTAGATGATAGTACAGCTTCTGATGTATTTGTACAGGATGGAAAAGAGCATGTGACTGGTATTCTCTTTCCAGGGCAGAACAGGAGAGAGCCCAGACAGAATATAGATATTCACAGAAAGCACTGGACAAGAAGGCAAAGACAGAACAAAGGAGTGAAGGGACATGAGAGGAAAGGAAAATGGTCTGCAGCATCCTAAGTGCCTGTGATGTTTAAGAGTAGAGTCCTCAGGAGAACAGTCTTCCCTTAAGAGAAAAACCATCATGCCTTTAATGCTGATGGAAGTAGGTCTTGCAAGTACATCTCCAGAGGTTGCTCAGGATAGTGAGAGGCAGTCTGGACAGAAGATGAAAATATATGAAAAATTAAAAACAATACCTTCTTCAGAATCCTTCCTAAAAGAGATACTTTCATACTTTGTTGTGGTCAGGGGTTTTTTGCAAAGAAAAGGATAAAGTTAGTTGTTGCAACTTTAGTCCCTAGCCTCTATTTCTCAGATCTGAAGTTGGACAAACTTACCTTTGGTAACAGCAACACTGGCTAGTATCTAGCTCAAGCTCCATGCCTGATAGTGATGCTGGCTGCCTTCAGACATTAAAAGGGGAGGGAAAAGAGGCTTAATTCTCAAAGGCTTTTTTGGTGTTTTGGGGGGAAGGGGAAGCTGAGAGGGAGCTGGTTGGTTGGTTTGGAGATTTTTTTTTCTTGTCTTTGGAAACGCTTTTGCACTGTTTAAAAATAAAATACTTCTAGCAGAGGCAAGTGTGGTGGCTAACCTTACTGCTCCTACAGTTCCCATTATCTGAGCTGTTCTTTGGAGCAGTAACTGAAATAGAAGGCAGAGAGTGGGAGGGCTGAATGGGAAAGTTAGGGGCCTTGGCAGATCTCTGCAGTGCAAGTGGAGCTCCCTCAAGCCTATGACTTACATTTTGTGAGTCAGAGAATTCAGGGTTGATGGTGGCAATTATGTACACTGGGTACAACAGAGATCTGATAAAGAGATAATGGTCCTGCGTATAATAAGAGAAAGGCAGCAGCTGAGAGCAATAGAAGAAGAAAGCAAGAGGAAAGGAAAAACATTAAGTGGGAGTAGGTCAAGGCATATATTTAAGCAATGGTGCTGGAATTTCAGGTCTTTAAACTCCTTCAACAGGTGATACTTCCTCCCTGGGACTCTGTAGCTATTAATATGGAAGCGAGACATTAAAATGTAGAGAGACAGTCTGGCGCTTAGTCCCTGAGAAGTTTGCAGACAGGGAGCTGTGGGAAACTTCCTCAAGGAAAAGTGCTCTGCCCTCAGGCTACAAGTGGTGGAACATATTTTCAGGGTTGTTCCTAAGCAAAGGGACCTTGAGAGGTCCAGACCAAAATGATCTTCTCTCCATAAGTGAGCTGTAAGAGGTCCCAGTGTGTTTTGGAAAGCTTGAAGATGCTGCTGTTTGTAAGTGTCCTGGGATGGCTTTCCATGTTCACTGTGTTGGAGCCTCCATGATTTGATAGCACCTACACTGCACTTCTGTCACTGCCAAGGGATGTCTCTGTACTTTATTAACTTTCTCAATAATAGATTTGTTACCAACTTTGGTCCAGTGACTGCATATTGTGTTAATTTTTAAGAAAAATTTATTTTACTTTTCCATTTTTTTCAAATTTTGCCATCTAATGTGAGGCAATTACTGCACTTTAATAACTGAAATTACTATAGTATTTTGGAAGTAAACAGTTGATCAGTAATTAGGCTGAATCCAATTCCCTTTAAAAGGCCAGTTATCCAATGACAGGTCACCTGTGGAATTCAAGAATATCAACAGTAGCCTGAAGCTATTCAACATTGTAGTATTCACTGAGTAGTATTCAGATAAATTTGTTAGACTTCAATACTTATAGTTCCTCAGGCATCATTATTATATATAATTTATTCATTGTGTTTTTTTCTGTTCTATGAATTTCTGTAGCACCTCTATTATAATAATTTGGTACATCTCTATCATTTACTTTGACTGTTATTTTCAAGAGGTAATACCTCAAAAGTAGACACAATTAGATTACTGAATAATGCAAACCACAAGAGACATTTATAGAGAGGAAAAAGAAAATACAAGCTAATGGCTAGTTCAACCTTCATTAAATACAAAATGTAATAATTATGGTAAGGTTTCCAAGTTCCTTAAGTGTCCTGTATTGCCTAAGGCCTTTTCTTTTTCAACCTTAGAGCTGTGCAGCCCCTGTATTTAATGTGCACAATAACTTTTCAGAGGAAAGGAGATTTTTGCATTTGCAGGTGCATATGCATTAGGTAAAACAGTCCCCAGCAAGTGGTGAATAAAGTTCTTCAGATCTTTTCTACCTCAGTAGGACCTGCAGGACTTAGAAACACACTGATTTCTGAATGCCCTTGTAAAAGTCACTGTGATGTCAGGAAAATTCTTATTTTATCTCAATTTACCCTGCTCAGCACCTCAGGCATCTTCTCTTTAGCAGTTATTTCACATCCATCATTAGTGCACACTATCAGGATGTTCTAGTGCAAAGCACCAAAAAGCATCATAGTAAATGACTGTATCACTCCAAAAGACATTATCACTACAATTTAAAAAACTATTCACAGTGCCTGCCACATGAGTATGTCTTAACAAGATAAACTGAAGCAAAACAAATATCATAATTTTACTTCTCTAGTTTTTGAGAAAAGGAATTACAAAAGGAAATTAAAACACCCAGCACTCTTGGTAATAATTATCATAGGCATTTGAAAAACAGTCACACAGAAAAGGATATATGCAGAGTCAGAGACTGCAGTGACCTCCCACACTGCCAAGTTCTTTAGAATTACTGAAATCATAAACAAAGTAAAACCTCTTCTTTCCCAAACAACCGCCTCGATGTCACTTGCTTCCACATTCCGGCTTCTGTCGCTGCAGCCCACACTTTCTCTGTTGCTAAGTGCTTTAGGCTTCTGCAATATGTGCCAGCAGCTCCCTGTTTCTCTCATATCTCCCAATGTGCTATCATCTGAGAGCAGAATGTCTAGGTTTATCTGACAGGCAAGAAAAAATTAAACTGTACAAATTACAGATTCTTAAAGAACACTAAAATTTTTCATATTAAAAAATGCCTCTGTAATCTTGCATGTCATTTCATAACATTTTGTTAGAACATGTTTTCAGTTCACAGTAGGATATGTGAGGCACGAGGGCACATTATGGCTCCTGGGAGCAGCTGTAACTAAATCTTGACTGTAAGTGACAATAGCAGCACAGAGCACCGGGTGCTTGCAGACGCTTACATCAGTGCTGCCACTGAGCTATGCAAATAAAGAAGCCCATAAATAAATGGAAATCATAAGAAAAGCAAGGGGAAAAAAGGACAACACAAAAGTTAAGAATTTATATAATTTTGTAATGATATTGGTAAATGAAGTCTCTTATATCTTTCATCATTCTGGCTTAAACATTGGTTTCTTCTACCCTCATAGCAGGCACATAGTGGCTTCCAATCAGGAGAGAATGACATTGCCACCACTATTTACCCAGCTATACCTGCTTTTCTTTGTTTTGGTGAGTAGGCATCTTACTGAGTGAAGTTTTCAGCCTATGTGCCTTTACCCACCCTGGGGTACAATTCCACAATTCTCCCTGTATCCTTGGCTACAATACCAGCATACTTACTATTGTAATTGCTGGCAGGTTTTGCTTCATGTGTTCCATTCAATTTAAGATGAGCAACATTAGCTCTTTAATAGTGATTAGAGAGCTGTCTAGTGATTAAAGAGCTAACATATATAATTAAATTGTGTGGGCATCCCCCTTACTGGATACAAGAAACATTCTAGGCACATTTTAAAGTTAAATTTGGCATTTCCCAAAGCCAGCTCAAGGTACAGGAAAAAGTAAGCAGTATTTTCAGGAGAAAATAATTCAGCACATAAGGACTGGATTGGTAGAATGAAATAGTTGATACTAAGGCACCTCATTTTTCCATGGTATGTGTTTTAGGGGTTTATGCTAGATTATATTTAGCCTGGTCACTGGAGCCAACCACCTCCGCTACACATGTGTTTCAAAGCTTTCTGTTATGTTTCTGTTAGGTATGTGCTAGAGGACTTGGTGATGATGCAGCTCACACACTATTTTGGAACCTCTTGTCCCCATTAGCACTAGAGTGCATGTGGAGCAGATTGGAAGCAGAGCTTCTGTTTTCATTTCCTACTGAAGGAATTTGGTTTGTATGCACCAAAACCACTTTGAGAACTGAAACACCACATGGTAAGTGGAGACAATGACAAGATTTTCCTCCAAATCACACTGTTGCTTTGAAACTAATTGTTAGTGTAGATACAGCCTTCTTTGACAGCTGATGAAGGAGCAATCTTGCAGGTTCTGCTAGGGCCTAGGAGAGATCAGCTGCTTTCAAAGGCTGAATCTCCTCCCTCCATACAGACCACCTTTCCAAATCACTGCAGGCCTTCCTGCTCTTCTATCACTGCTTTGTGATATCCTTTTCCCCACATTCATTCCCATGTTGGAAAAGGTCCCTAGCCCACCCCATTTCCACTCACATGGAAGGTACAGGAGGTGGCCTGTGGCTGCAGAAATGATGCAGGCTGTAGAATGAGGACCAACAGCTGCCCAAGACATGAACATGGAGATGCCATGGCCAAAGAGAAGTGAGAAAAGAATATCTCTAGTGTTAGGTGGGCATACATAGGTTGGTAGAGAGGAGTATTAAAGCCCCCATGATTTCCAAAGCTCTGCTGCTTGGTTTTTTACACCTCAGCCTCCTAAAAACATCACTGGCAGTTCACAGTACCTTAACATTTCCCTGCAACAACAAAAAAAACCCTCCCAGTGTCCCCATTTCTTATTCGGAAATAGCTCGCCTGCTACTGCTGCAAATTTAGATTAACCACTCAAATACAAAATTTCTAAAACCATGTTTCAGCAAGATGCTTTCCCTCGGCCTCATTCTCCCCACACAGAGGGTAACAGAAATTCTTGTTAAATCTGTCTGGTTTCTCTGGGTTCCTGGGCCTCTTTTTTGCCTCCAGACATGTTATTTTAATAACTGTGTGCTGAGACAAGAGGTGTCTTGCCTCTGCCTTCATTCCCTCAGTTAGTCTGTGCCTG
The DNA here is from genome assembly GCF_903797595.1 of Erithacus rubecula. Lineage (NCBI taxonomy): Eukaryota > Metazoa > Chordata > Aves > Passeriformes > Muscicapidae > Erithacus > Erithacus rubecula. The sequence continues at coordinate 28,011,464 of NC_136686.1, read as the reverse complement.
AGACCAAAGCTGATAACTACTCTTTTCCTTAATCAAAATCTGTTGCTTGACATCTTAAAAGCTTCTTGTGGAGGGCTGGGGTTAGGACACCCTCCACTCTACCCTAGTGTTAAATGGTCTGGTTTATTTTGAAGCAGAGAAGAATACCAGTCAAGGCAGTCAATATGCAGCAAAGAACAACTACAAAACAGTGTAAGAATCAGCTGAAAAGCACACTTCATCCCTTTCTACTCAAATTCATGGCAGTGCCTTCACAAACCATCTAAGGAGTGACACACAGTCTCTGCATCACTCTACTTCCTGCTTCTTGTCCCCTGAAGCACTGGTTAAACTAAGACTATTTTACAATGTAGTCATATGTTCAACTTGCTAATAATCAGCTCAGTGTAAATATCAACACATTGCTGCAGAGAAGCTAAAATGTCATCGTAACCGTTCCCTTGGATCACTTCAGCTTTGTGAGGGACAGAGAGAACAAAGGTGCCAGAGGACAAACAGGTGCCCTAGAGCAAACTTGGAAGGGCAGAAAGGAGAGAGCCAACACAATGAGAGCAGGCAAAACTAGAGTCATCTACAGTGTAGAAAAGTAGTGCCCTACAGAGCAGCTACAGATCCACACAAGGTAATACCAGCAAAATAATTTTCAAAATTTTCCTATGTAGAAAGACCTAGGATGAAGGGGGGGGAAAAAGGCAGTAGTAAAAATAGTTTTGAATTTAGCTGACAAAGGCCAAAAGCAAGAAGTGTTCATACAGTTCAACAACTGGCAATCCAATCCAATTAAAGCAAAACAAAAGAAAAATCCCCAGCTGTAAGGGACAGCTGTTTATCTTTGCTGATATGCTCCTATGAAGGAATAAGAGGCAGAAATTACCTGTATCTCATGTGTAAGGACATCAACCTAGGAAGGTCCAAGATGTTGTATTGCAGTGCTGTGCTTACTACAATTGCAGCACAATTGTTCCTTATAACAACTACAATGGCTCTTTAAGGGCAGTGTATACAGATGCAGTGTATTCCCTGAACTCTATTCTTGGTATGTTACTAAGATACAACTGTTTCTATGGAGAGCTTATTGGTGGGCAAAATAAACTGTTTTGATGAATTATAAAAAAGGTATATTAATTTTTCAAAAAAATATTGAATGAACCTAATGAGATTAAACCACAATAATACAGAATTTCAAGTACATAGTTACTTACCTCCTATTTTTTTTTTTTTTAATTTCTAATAAACATTTATCCTAAATTCTGTATGGTCTATAAACTGATATAAATTACTATGTGTCCTGCAAAATACTTAACTAACTTTGAAGCCATGCATATAGTGGCTACAAAAGCTCCAACTGATTTTTTGTTTTTAAAAGGTAAGTTTAATTGTGCAGCAATTTACTATGGAGTATAAGTATCTGCATGATCAGGAATATACCATGCTGTGAAGTGAAGAAAAGAGCTATGAAATTAAGAATGGTAAAGAAGGAAAGAACAAATAAGTATGTTAAATAAAGCTCACCATTTAATTTTAACATGCTTCTGTGTAACATCTAGACTCTACAGATGAAAACTAATAGACGTGAGGGCCTGTGGCATTCCTGCTTCTTTTTTGTTTATAGCTCTAATTATTTTATATTATGCTGAAACAGAACTTGTAAAATGCTGTGCTTGACTTAGAGAATTCTTTAGTTGATCAATCAGCAATTGGGCAAAGCAGCTACACAAAAAGAAATTGGTGAGAAATTCTGCACTTAAATCAATTGGAATTTATGAGTGACCTCTTCTTTTCTTTAATCTTTACATCTGTAGAAATTGTTAACCTCATTTGAAGATGCCATTTGGTATTTTCAGAAAAATTATATAGGTTATGTATCAGTTTAATCAATTATCTTAGTCAAGCTTAAATGCACAAGTAGCCATGTAAAATTTCTCACTGATACCTAAGAGGAAGCATTTCTTTCAATGAGAAGATAGGAACTGCCATCTATATTCTTCTGGTTTTATACCATCCTTTTTTCTCTCTCACTTGGATGGAGTCTTCCAAATCTAGCACCAACATATAAATATACACATGGCTGCCTAAAGCAGAATTCATAGGACAGCAAAAATTATTTAAGAAAATCCTGACTGATCTAGCTATGGCAATTAAAAAAATTATTACAGACCTCAGCACTTTGTCCCTCCCATGTGACACAGGGTACCCTCCCTAGGATGTGTGTCAGAAGAAACTGCAGGCATCTGACTCACCTGCCTCTATGTCCTCACTGGTGGTTAAAGCTAATTGCCACACTATACAGGGAAATAGGTAGGGTTCTGTCTCCTCTCCCTCAGGGTGTAACAACTTTCTGCAGAAAGGTTGGGCAACTAGCTGGGGCAGTTAAAAAGTAACATCTTAATTCTACCTATCTCCCCTGCATAGTTAGTGTTGTTAAGATTACAAAATAGCAAAAGCCTTTGGCCTAGACTGACAGATAAAGCCCTACATTTACTCACTTCCTAATTTCCTGCATTCGTTTTCCACATCTTCTCTCCACATCGTTCTTTCATCCCAGCTCTCCTCCTGTCCTCCTTCCCTGTCTGCAGAGCTTGTTTTGCAAAGGCTATCTCCTACTGATATCTCAAAAGCTGCCATTATAAATTTCAAAGCAGTCAGCCATCCAGCTGCCAGTGTGCAAAAAACTCCAAAATGTAGTTTATCTGAACACACACAGGGATCTCTAGAATACATAAGAAAGTCTCAGCACATGAGACTCAGCACAATATATCATATACCCTTGACCTGTGGCATACAGAAAATAATGTGTACAGTTCTCAGTTCTCACTGAGGTAGTCTGTTTCCCTCAGTTCATTTCATTCTATCACCATATTTCCTGTGTCTCATTTTATTTCCAGCATTCACTATGCACGCTGGTTCCATTTTCATGGGCCTTTTCTCATACTTTTCTCATATTCTCTACACTGGATTTTAGTTCTGCTCCCACTTCTTTTACTCCCATGTCTCTCTACACCTTCCTGTCCAGCATTAAAAAGAGAAATTTGAGAATGATCTGGTTTCATCTTCACTGGAACAGATACCATCTTTGCTAGAACAAACTTAAGTTTTATGTAACAGGATTACAGGAAAGTAACCAGCTGTCATGACTGAAAGCAATGTCATTTAAGTCCTGAAACACTCTGGAGAGAGCATCCATTACAATAAAGAAAACCCAAGATGTTTGACACCTATAGTCTTGTAACTTCAGGAGTCTCTGCGTATTTTTCCTTTAATTTCAAATCCACTAAGTAGTTCAAATTGGCAATGATACTAATGTTCTGAGACTCACTGATGGCATTTCTAATCAATTCACTGAATAATGACTGCAAATTTCTATGAAGTAATTTATGTGCCATGAAGAAGAGAGATGCTTACTATTCTGAGACACTGAACCTGCATGAAAGAAACAGAGAATAGGAGCCTCTTTCCCTGCCATTTCAGATTTCTGTTTCATAAAGGGAGAAGTGTATCCCTAAATGGCACCTGAAAGGGACAAGCAGCAGAGGTGTGCATATACAAGTGACCAGTTACATTACCTGCAGATCTTTATTGTTTTGCTCAAATTATCGTCACCACATTTAGTCTCCAACACAAAATGTAAACAAAATAGAAAAATTTAAAACAACTTTTTTTTCCACTAAGCTAGAGTTTTTATAGTGATGCAACATCCAAGCCAGAAACCTCATTTTTAGATAATCTACAGAAAATACTTCACCATTTTCTATCTGAGTATGGTAACTTCCCTAGAAGAAGTAAGCTTAGTATCTTTTGTTTTGAAGAGTAGGATGTCATGTCTTTCAGAGCAGCAGTAGAGAAATAAAGGAGTGTCTAGTGTTTGTTTGCAAACATAGGCAGAACTGTACAAAAAGTCTGTTTCCATGCAATTAACTTCCTTCTACAAGGACTAAGCTGACTCTTGCTGAAGTCAATGGAAAGATTTCATTTACATTAGCTGGAGGAATCTCCATCTGGAAGAAAAAATACAGTCACGATTAAAAGCAAGCAATGAAACAAGGTTTTCCACTAAAAAAGTGCTCCAGAAGCCAAACATACACATAACTGGTAGATACTTTATATGTACAAATACCACAACTGCCAGATATAAATAAAAGCATCAATTCTGATATTGTAAAGATACTGAAATTATTATCTACATGACTGATAAATATTCCTCAAAATTTAGAGGTGCATGGTGTGGGGAAATGAGAAACAATATTTGAGTAGCATTTTGACAGGATATTGTGACATTACATATAGGAACTAAAAGGTTTAGCCACATAAAGGAAGAAAGTGACAATATGTTATATGCATATGTCATGTCATATATTGCAAATATTTATATGCTAAAAATCATAATGTAAAGATAGGAACTAAGCACAGGTAATGTGCTAAGTCTTCTAGTAGTTTCTGCAGCAGTTTATCAGTCTCCAAACACCTGTATAGCCATGCAAATGAAAATCTTAAGTGTAGATAATGAATACCCCACTGTTTTCACTTTGAGAAGTCTTTCCTGCTTGCCAAAAGCAAGTTTACAAGAACAAATAGTAACTTTCCACAATGTGCCTATGTGAAATATACACAGCTAAAGCAAAATGCAACTCAAATAATGACCAGTTACAGAAATCATGCCAGAAACAGCTACAGATTGTTAGCAGAAGTATAAGACATTTTGTTTCTTTTAAGGGGTACCTCCTTCATATTACTACTTCCTACTTCCATTCATCAGAAAGGAAGGGGTTTGGTCAACCAGTGAGGTAATAGAATTGTACTGTATTTAGCCTAGAGGCCTTGTACTAAATCCAAGTAACCTGGAAAACACTTTATATGAATATCAGCTTGGTGAAAGAAAGCAAGAAACTATCTTGATTTGATTATTTTATATGGATGGGAGTTTTGCGTAGGTGGAAGAAAATCATTACAGAAAGGAGTGCTACACAGACTAATACATAAATAGCTCGTGCTGTGAGGAGAACAATAGCCCTGTTTCTTTTCTCAGAGCACAGATACAATTAGTTAGAGGATATTGCATTCTTCAGAAATTTTTGGCATCCAATAGAAAAAAACAATTGCATTTCAAAACAGAATATTGTATTTGGAAATCATTTCCTCTTTTAATAACCTGCCAAGGCTTTCAGTCTTTCCCCTGCAAACGAACACATCCCTTGTAGTTTAGCACAATGCTTTCCCACACTGCTGGCTGATTGCAAGGTCACCGACTCCTGATGCAGTGACACAGAATCCTGAGCTTGCCTCTTGGCAGGGAAGTAACTGCCTTGCACATACATTGTGTTCAAATGCACATGTTTCTGTAGGGTCTCCACCTACCGTTATGTGAACACCGCTGATTTAAATCCCATACTTTTACTGTCACAGAATAACTACATACTTTTGTTGAAGAAATGTGGAGGTAAAGCCAAAATGTTCAATTTCAAAGCAGGAAATCTCAGTCCCCTGACAGGCCTGTATTCCTACTGCTGGATTTATGTTCTAATGGCTGATGTAGATTTCATCAGATTGTCCAGTGGCAATAATTCATTCCATGCAACCTGGATGTATTCCATTCTTGCTGGATTAGAGAGAAGACCTATTGCACTCACCAGCCAATCCATCTTAAAACTAGTTTAAAATATTAATAATCATGGTTAGCTAGATGGAAATATGATTGATTGCTACATAATCCACTAAATAATAAAACAAATCAATAGCTATAGTTATAAAACTAGACCCATGGGATAAATCAATCAAAACCAGTGCCTACATTTCAAACTTAAATCTGTCACTCTGTCTTCCTTCTGCACTGTCTTTTGCCCAAATCTTCATCTGAAGTCATGAGGCAGTGGCAGATACAAAGGCCAAATGGATACCAAGTGTTCTACTGTAACAAACTCTTCCCTCTTAACAATTAATTATTCTCCCGTTAGAAGTAGAAAACCCTAAAATACTCTAATTACACTGCAATCAGTGTTGACCTCTTATTTTTTGAGTGATACATCCTAACTGCTTATTTTTTTTAGTTTCTTCCTTTCTTTGCCATAATTACTTTTCCTGTAATAACAGAAGTATCAACAGCAGATGTGAATATGTATCAAGTAAAGCAAACATATTTTACTGATATTTTTAATATATATAAACACAGCTTCATAAACTTCCAATCCACCTTCTCTCCGTACTTCATAGGTGGAACAGCATTTATGTGGATGTGCTGCAATAAATGGACTCGTTGCTGTGCTGTCTCAAAAACTTGTATTACAAATCATGCACATAATAAACTTGCACACTATCATTTCTAATGTTACTACTTACCCAAAATAGCCTTCAAATTGAATAAGATAAAACAAAACATACATCATCTAGTTAGTATTCAAAGATCAGGAGAACTGGTAGGTCTAGCAGGAACTGGTAGGTCCTGAGCTTTAAAGGAGATCTGTAAGGGGTATCTTTGCATTGCCAGAAAGTTCAAAGCTTGAGTGTCTGCTTTCTCTGTGTTATTAAAAATCCCACAAGTTTTGCAAATGTAAGGCAGCTATCCTACATCTTGAAAACATGCAAAATTACCTTGGTAATCATGTTTAGTCTGTATAAACAAGTTTGTTTCTGGGTCATATTTACTTCTTTTTAAGTAAACCGATTTCACTAGAAATTTACATCAGCATGAGCAAAGTGAATTTCTCTGCATTTAAGAAGTTTCATGCCTGCACTCCTTTTTTAGGCAAGAGCAATTGACTTCTGTTTACTGGGAAACACACTTGTCTGCATTCTGATTTGCTTGTACTCTTGGAAGGGCCAACAGAGCTGGAATTTTCAGCTGGCACTGCTCCTGTGAAGGCAGCTCCCACTTGGCCCTGCTGTGGAGAAGGCCTGACTCAAATAAGCTGCACACAGAGTTCCTCAGGATCAGGGGCTTGCTGCTGCAAATTAAAGTGTACTCTAGTCTCCACCTAGACACAGCACAGTACACACCTGCCTGCAGAACGAAGCAGTTCTGGCCACACTCAGCATCCACAGGAGCGCAGGGAAGGTAAGACCCATAACCCTGGTCTGCATGGAGATGGGAAAAGGCCCCACGAACCGACAAAAGCAAGACAGCAGGTAGGCAGCAAGGATCAGCAGATGTCCAAAAGGGGAAAAAAAAACCCAAACCATTTTCCAAATTCTGGCCCTAGAGTACCTATGCTCTGGTACTTTAAGTTTTAAACCAGGTTACTTAAATCAGTTCAGATCTGGCCTTCCTTGACAGATCTTGTTCTCTGTGTGATGGAACTGAGAAACAGACAGTACAGAACGGCTGACTCTCGAGACTAGCTTTCACCTTCTAGGTCTCGTTCGTAACACACAAAGCCTAAGCAATTTATGGCTGGAAAGGGCTGAGAAGTGAGGAAACAGACTAGATCACTTTGAGGGGGAAAAGATCCTAAGTGCAGGAAGGCAGCACGGTTGGAGCTGCCAGAGCAATCACAAGAAGGACAAGGGGAATGGTATGGGGACCGTGAATTCAGGAGACAACGTAAAGAAAGTACTGCAAGAATAAATAATGAAAACATGACTTAGAAATGGATCTAAAGAGACACCCTTAACTTGGGTTACTGACGTGCCAGCCGCAGGCAGGGGGAGCAGGGGGATGCCTCAGAGATGAGCTAAATCGCCCTGCAAACCCAAGAGGAAACGCTGCCAAGGAAGTGGTAAAAATGAAGAGAGCAAACGCCCCTTTTCTACCCTGTCCCTACAGGGGAGACCCCTCGGACGGCACGCAGGGCCCCGGGGCGGCTTCCCGGGAGCTCCGGCCGGCGAGACCCACTTCCTCCCGCGGGAGGCGGCGGCGCAGGGCCGCAGAGAGCGGCGAACGGCAGCAGCGCCCCGCTCGGCTCGGCGCGGCTCGGCGCGGCCGGGCCCCCCCGCAGCGGCGAGGGCGGCCCAGAGAAGCGCTGCGGCAGCCCCGCGGCCCGCGCCGCCGCCCGGGGCATTCCCCGCGCTCCGCCCTAACCCCCCCGCTCCCCGCGCAGCCGCCGCCTCGGCCGGGCCGCCGCGGCCGCCAGGTGTCGCCGGCGCACGGGCGTCCCCGCGGCCCCTCCTGCGCCCGGAGCCGGTGGGGCTGGCTCAGAGCGAGCGGGCGGAGGCGTCAGCCCGCAGCGGGGACGCGCAGCCCAGCCCGGCTCGCCTCGGCTCGCCCCTTCCTCGCACACCCCCGCGGCCCGGCTCGGGTGACGCTCTCGGCACCGCCAGCGGCCGGCCGGGCGGCTCTCGAGCTCGGCCTGCGGCCGCTCTCCGGCGGTGGCGGCGGCGGCGGGGAGCCGCGGCGAGCAGAAAGCTGCTGCTGCGGCGGCGGCGGCGGCGGGGGGAGCAGCCATGTTGGAGCGGGGAATAAAGTGACTTTCCTCGGGGAGGGAGCGCGGCCGGCGGTCCAGCGGAGGCGAAGGCTCTCGTGCGGCGAGGGGAGGGGGGTTCGGCTCCCGGCGGCCGGATACCGCAGCCCGGCGGAGGAGAAGGGGCAAAGGAACCGCCCCCGGGCCCGCGAAGCTCCGGCGCTGCTGGTGAGTTGTGGCTGCTCATTGTCTCCCGGCCCAGGGGTGCGGGTCCGGCTGGCGGTGGGGTGTTGGCTCTCGGCCTGCGTGGGACGTCTCGGGGGCTGAGGTGACAGCGCGGCCGCGGAGCGGGGGAAAGTGATGGTGGTCGCGGGAGAGCGCCCCGTGAGAGGGCCGAGGGCTGCTCGTGGAGCCCGGGGCGCGGGGAGCGCCGCTCGGCGCCCCCGGGCAGGGTCGGGCCGGCTACGGGGGATTTCCGCTGCCCGCTGGCGGCTGGGAGCGGCTCCGCGGGGGTAGGGGCAGCTCCGGGAGGCTGAGCCGTGTGCGAGCGAGGGGAGCCGAGCCGGGCCGGGCCGGGCCGGAGGGGTGAGCCGGGGATGGCAGCCCCTGAGCGCTGCCGGATTTTTTGGTGATCCTGCGTTCGTCACCGTCCTTTCCCCACCGCCTCCTCCTCCTCAAGCGAGGCAGCGTTCTCCTGACAGCTCTTCTCCTCGCAGCCTCCGCACGTATGACACATCGCTCCTATTGCAGGTCTCCCCCCACACGCGCACCCAAAATATGTAGGTTTCAGTGCGTGGCATAAGAGCTCTTCTGCTCTTAGCTTTGAGTTGGAAGGTGACAGGATGCGCGAACATTGTCTGACCCTGAACTTCTGTGAACTCCTCCCTCCCCTTCCTTGCTCAGATATGTAATGGCTTGAGACCAGTGAGAGCAAAATGGTTCTCTCGAAAGGGCGGGGGAAATCAGGTGGGATCGTGTATATTTCATATTTCTTGCAAATTTATTACGCCCACCAGTGCCAATTCCATGTTCATATGAGTGGATTAGCTGTTGCGTTAGAAGAATGCTGACCTTGATCCCCTTTGTCTCTCCTGCAACAATTTTGGTAGCTGGCTCCAGTTGTTTTAAACTCATTGCTGTCTTTGGCACTTTGCTAATGGTTGTTAACAGTGTTATGAGCAAGACGGCGCTGACTTATAATCCAAACCCAGTAATTTAAAAAGCATCCGTTTCCTTTCCTTTTCTTTTTTTTTTTTTTTTTTTTTTTTTTTTTTTTTTTTTTTTTTTTTTGTTAATTTCTGTTCTTTTGTAATTTTGCACAAGATCAGTAGCAACATTCTTCTTCACGATATAGATACAACAGCAAGCCTGGTTTGACATTCTTCCATTACTTCTCTCCCTCCCCTCACTTTCTTATTGTATTAATTTGAACTGGATATCACCAAAGGTTAAATACTGGGAAGATGGGAGGCAGAAGAAAACATTTATGAAATTAGACTCAGAACCAAATTCAAATTTCTTTATCTTACTAGAATTGTGAAAAAAGGAAGTAGGTGATCTGATATTTTATGTGCTTAAGACGTTAAAAGAAATTGCTGTATTGCTTTGTTACAAGAATTCTGTGTAGTCACACATAGCTCTTGTTTTTCACATCTGCTCTTCAGTAAGTGACATGAGAAAGGCTTGTTTTGAATAATTAATGTAGAAGTAACAGATATGAAAACATAAAGTTACATGTTTGAATACATGGTGAAAATTTTCTTTCAAAAATGTTTGTGCTTGAAAGGACAAACTTAATTTAATTCTCCAACATAGATAAACCATTATAATGTTAACTTGGCATTAAAAGGATCACTTAAATTGGAAAGATCAAAGCTTTTTTTTTTTTTTTTTTTTTTTTGGCTGGCATTATTTAAATGCTGCTTTGACAATAATGAATCTGACTTAGAAAAATCTTTGGGAAGGATAGTGCAATGAGGTTCATACCTTGTATTTGCATATTGTGCTGTGTAGCCATGTGTTTACCCAGAATGGAGCTCTACACAAATCATGGGGTGGGTTCTGCCTACATCCGTACTGAGGAGTTTGCAAATTAAAGCCCGTGTTGTCTGAAGCAAATTATAGTTTGAATGTGGGGAGTCATTTATTTTAAGCTTGGCTAAGAATGTAGTGCATTAATTGATCTTTTTAATATGTAAAATGCCACTAGCGTGTAGTGAAATATCTAATTTATAATTGCAAATATAATTTAAATTGAGAAACAGATCATGGCTGTGTATTTCCCCTGAATGGCTCTGGCTTCAATTTCTGCAATGTGTAAATATGGTATAGCTTATGACAGGGATGTTAAGATGCTCAGTCTGAATGTGTTTCTGTTACGATGTGGAGCTCTTACAGTAAAACTATGCAGAATTTTTTTGAACGGCCTAGTAACATACAAGTCTTGTAATTTGTTAAATTTCTACTGCTAGGAAAAAAAAAAAAAAAAACAAAAAAACCCAAAAAGAATGTTTTACTCATCTTAATAAATTTCTGTCCAGCAGTAGATTTGAGTAATTGCACCTAAAAAGTGCAATTGGGAAAGGCTTTTGTTGAAGTCTAATTCAGTGACCAGTCTACATTAAAATCTTTTTATGGGTTTGCTCCTGACTCTCTTTTCATGTTAAGTGGAAGCTGTTGATATTCCACGTCCAAATCACTTTGTTTTTTGTCCAAGAAAGCTAGTGAACTGTATTTTAAAAAGTTGCATATACTAGCTGTGTATTCATGGATTGCATTATATGGTATGATGTGAAAATGGACAAGATCATATCTAAAAATCAAGCTGAGTAATTATAAAGCTTTTCTAGCATAAATTCACTAAATGTTACAGTTCTTAAGTAAGTTACAGATAACTTTTAAAATGCATGCTTACTCTTTTTTAATTTCTGCAGCAAGCCTTGTATAGCTGTTGAGGTAGCTGGACATGACTGTAATCAGTGGCAATTCAGAATTTTTTATAATATGCTACGACTTTAGCATGTAAAAAAGCTTTTAAAATGCCAAATGTATTCTTGACACAAATGTATACTTGGTTCACATCTAAAGAACAAATTAAACCAGTGTATTGTTAGCAGTCATTGCCTTATTTTGCAATGCACATAATTATAGCGATGGCTTTTGCCTTCTGAGTGTGAGAACTGGGATTTGTTTTTGGGTTTTTTTGGTGCCTGTTCACATAGTGGTGTTCCAACTTGGATGATAGAGGTAAAAGCATTTACATATTTTAATCACTAAGCAATAATTTGCTTTTTAAAAATAAGTCTAGGCCTAGGGGGCTTTTAAAACTTTCTGAATATTTTATATCATGTTATTTATTCCTGTTGAGCCTTGGTAACGCTTTTCCACATGAAACAGAGCTTTCTCCAGGAACTTCATCCCACTGGTGGTGTGGGATGTTTTTTTTTCCCCTGTCTATTTTGTGAAGAGTCATGATGCACTTTTGATGGTTTTTATCTGAAGAAGAATGAAAGTTCATGCTTATTTGGGAAAATGAGTTTTTATGATTCTGATTGAATACAAATTCGTACTCATTCTTTACTAACTTGATGGATTGGCTCTTCTTCCAGAGTTGTTGGCTTCCTGAACCTCTTGTAGCAGTGATGTCAGCTGTCAAGAGTTAAGTAGAACTGGCTAATTAGAATATGTACAAACAGCAGTTGAAACCACTGATAGTCATGAGGAAGAAACAAGACCTGTACTTGAGCTGTTTTGCCAACTTGGAGCACAAGAACATTGGGAAAGGGAAAAAAAGAGTTATTTAGTCCCGTGTTTCTTCCCATTATATGGAAAACAATGGCCATAATGGGTGCATAAATCAGGTAATTTGCATTCGACCAGCTTTTGATACATCAGTCTTTGGATAGTAAGGCTTTAGCCACATCTTTGGAGATCTTTATACCCTATACCTGTCTGTGTTACAGAATACCATAGACACACTGATGCTGGGAATGGTTGTAACAGTGCTTTACTGGCATATTTGGGCTATTGTGGTATAGTGCTTTCTTTTAAAGGAAACCAGTTTATAAGGGGTGCTATGCCTAAGCATGAATGTCTTGAAAAAAAGAATTGTGATAGAGTGGCATTGTCAGTGCAGCAGCAGAAGAAACAGCTGTCAAGTCAGGTTTTAATTTTTCGTGTAATAAGACAGGATTAGGCAAAATTATTTTAAGAAATAGTACGAAAAGTACTACTTTATAGCATTTTTAACTAAACACTCAAAGACTTCTCTGAATTTCAGGACCATTTTCTGCTTGCTTATTTCAGTGATACATTGAAAATGGAGTAAGCTGAAGGACAATTGTGCCTTAAGTTTTCATTATGATGTTTTTGGGTTTGTTTTTTTTAATTAATCTTCTCTGGAACAACTAGTTTTGCGTGTATTATGATCTGTTGTTATACCAGAACAGAGAAATGAATGTGTCTTACAGTTGCACTCCTAGCTACAGTTCTTGCCTATCTTTGATTTTAGGTTGAACTTCTTAGATATTTTGTGTAAGTGAATGTTACTCTATGCTCACTAATAATATTTCACTTAATTATTATCTGTACCTCGAAATTGTACTCCCTCTCTGACGGCTGTTGTTTTTAAAGGTTTGGTAGAGTTGCACAACAGTGTCTGATTTTTAACATCTGCATTTTGTCAGCTTCACTAAGGATACTTGGATGCTTTCAGTTTGTGTTCAAGTTGTCAGAACATAATCATGACATTCTCTTCTTTGCTTGGTGGATTAGAACATTTTGTAGGCATGTAGCAGTAATATCATAGTCGACTGTCATAACCTGTATAGTCTTTCAGAAATGTTGTTTCCCAAGTATTTCTGACTTCCTGTTCTTATCTTACGATACAGAAATATCTTTGGATGTTGTTCAAGTATGTGCAAGGTGTCTTGATACAGCAGTCATTGAAGTTAACATTTCGTGAGGTTTACAGTTAACTGGTATTGACTGAAGTAAATATCTTTGTAAAATATAAATTACTAAGAATTATCAAAGAATATTAGTCATTAACAAAACCAGTCGTGTAATTGAGAGGCAACTGTTTGGATTAAAAAGTTATGGTCTATAGGTTAGTTTATGAAAATTTTAAAGAAGACAGTTTTAAAAAATATAAAGAAATTGAAACAGATCAATTAATATGATTGATAAGAAAGGCCAAAGTTTGTGATGAGGAAAGCCCATGCTGTCACCAGCTATTAAAATTAAGTGTATTTTAGGATAAATTGTATTGTAAGGAAGTCATTAACCATTTAGAAGAGCTGAAGAAAATGTAAGCATTTGATGTTCGTAGAATTGGTTGATGTTCATGAAATACTCACAAGTAAACCAGCTGATAGTCATACATGTTCTCTGAGACATTTCCTAAGAGAGCCTGAAGGTGTTAAACAGCTGTCACTGAAGTTCTGAGGTAAGAATTGTACAACATAGTAGGGCAATTTCAGGAGTGGAAATGCTGGTCGTGTATCTCAGTATGTCTCAAAACAGTAAGAAATTATGTGATTTTAGCCCAAGTAAGGTTTCTTTCAGTGGTTTTAGGAGTTAGTTTTATGCATAGTAATGGCTATTGACAGAGCAGGAGTTTAAGCAAAGAAAACAACTGTTGCTCAGCATATATTTATAGAGGACCAATCTTGTGAAACTAACGTCTGGTTCTCTTGATAAGATTAAATACTTGGTGTGGTATGCTGTTGATATTGCAGACCGACGTCACTGAAACTTTTTACTTGGCTCTTACGTGGCATTTTGATTATGGAACTAAAATGATAGATCAAGTGACAACATATGAAATGGTTTAAAACCCAGTGGATAATGCGAATCAAGTGGTTACCTATAAATAGTTGCAGTTACGTAATGGCGTGTGATGAGGGCTCCTCATCCTCAAAGTCAGTTCGTGAAGAAGCCCTGAGAAACCTGCTCAGTGCCAGCTGTTGGGCATTGCCACTAATGAAGTGAAAGTCAGTGAAAATTGCCCTTTATTTCTGTAGCTCCAGAAAATTGGGAAAACAGTAGATACTGAAGAGTAGGTCATTAGTGCAGGGTGGATGCTTGGAAAAATGGCAGTTACCTATTTGTTTACTTTATGCAGTATTTTATATTAGGCTTTAGAAGACTGGATACAGTGGATTAACTTCTAAAATAAAATTAGTTATGTTTCTAACTAAATATATGCAGCTATTAATATTAGCTTGTAGTTTGTGTATTTTTTCTGGAAAGGTTTGGAATAGTTTGTATGTATAATACAGAACATATATTAAGTGTTAATCTGCATTTAGTATGTGGGGTTTAGGGAGAACTTTCATTTTGAAAATATAGTAATCAATAATACAATTAGTGGTACACAGAAGGAGGAAAAACATTTATAAAATAATAGATTACATTTTACATTTCCACCAGTTTTCTGTATGTCTTGAAACGAAGTTGAGTTTTTCAGTGTCAAGTACATAAATATTCTCTGTAGGCCAAAACAAAGATGTGGCTGTAAATACATTTAACTGAGGAAAATTAAAAGGCATTTTTTCAGTCTGTCATTAGTTTATTGCCAGTGCATCTTCCCATCCTTTCTTTGTCAGGATCTGGTTATCCTAAACAGCAGTAGAGTACCTTTGTGTGGAGGGGGCTTGGTGCCTGCTTAGCCACTGTTCAGTCTCAAAGCCATGTATGGTTTGAGTGTCTGCTCGTAAAGCATGCTTGGTCTATTTTGTAATTCACCTTATTTATGTTTGCTCTGAAACCCAAATACAAAACTAAAGGCTTCCTATATGATTATGAGAGACAAATCTTGGGCTGCTGCTGCCTGTGAATAACTTAGTTGCTCTACAGAAGAGTTCAACCTGGCATAACCCTGGCGCTGTCACTCAAAGCTGCGTTGATTTTCCCCGTTGCTGGCTGCTGCTCTCATCCCCACATTCCTGCCTTTGTACCAGTAGGTGTCTTGTGACTCTGTCAGGGAGCCAGTGCAGGTTGCATTGTGTGTTTGGGTTCAACTTCACTTTCATGTTTACAGGTAAATAATAGCCACTTTCTGCAGTGTCGATGGAAAAACAGCCGTTTGTAATTATTTATTTTTTTAAATATCCTGAGCAGATGGGAGGGGAAACTTCCTGTGTACAGAGAGGAAAGGAGGTGCTCAGCTGCTAAATATATCAATCATATATGCTGCATTAAAGTCTTTTTAAAATGATGTGTAAAACAGCAGCTCAGAAACTTACTTTGGTACTGGGTAAAAAGGCACAGTGTGAAAATAATTACTGATACATCTTATGAAATATATTCATAATTTTTAATATGGGTACATGTTTGAGGTGAGAGTTATGAAATGAAATAGGATTTTTGGTGTGGAAATCACTAGTGTTGGACAAAATAGATCTAAGAAAACTAAAAATTACGTGGGTTTTTTTCTTGCAAATAATATTTAAAAATTGAACTAAATAATCTGAAAATGGACTACAGTAGAAGTTTGAAAATATTTGGAAGATGGAACATTAAAAAAATGACTTAACTGTAGTATTCATATTTTAAAATGGGCCTAGTAGTGGAATTGTGCAAGGTTCTTGTTTTGTTGCAGAAGAGATCATTGGCATTACTGAAGCCACAGTTTGAGTTTAAATCACTGAAATTTACAGTGAAATTTACAGACACGTTGGTCTTGAGAATAATAACCTGTACAATACTCAGGTAAAGCAATTTCAGAGGCAATTCCAAAAAATTAAGATTTTCCATAGTTTTTCATTACCTTTTTAAATGTGATTCAGTAGGTTATGGCAAAGAAGCAAAATATTTTGAAGCTTATGCTATTTACCTTCAGGATTAAACAAGATAAACAGCTTAACAGTGTTCCCATTTGCACAAGTCACAGTATTTTTAAACCTGCTGCTCATAATTCTGGGTTGTTTATCAGGGAATACGGTTAACCTAAATGTCTTTTGGAGGCTTGTTTCTGATGCATCTCAGTAAAATTCTCAAAGCCAAAAACGTTTGATCCATAAGCTAAAACCTAGCTTTAAAATATATTTAGTCGGAAGGTTGCCTTTCGTTATTAAGCATAATCTTTTCTTTTTTTTTTTTCCTTGTGGGCTGCACAGGAGAAACAATATAATGGTATAGTAATTAGTTTCTTGAGTAGCTACATGCCTTTCATCTTAAATTATGCAGTTTTAGTATTTTAGAAGCAGTACGAAGCAGATTATAAATTCTGAAGATATGGATTTGATATGCTTTGGTAGTCAGCTTAGTTACTGATACTTAGTATTTTAAAATGTGTTTGAGTATGGTTTATGTGTAAAAAGTAAAGTGTTTGGTGCTGTTAATTAAGTGTTCAGAACCTGCTTTCTTTAAAAGGGACTTTTTAATTATTGTTCTTGGTGGTCTTACATAATAGAAGTTTTGGCTTTCTGGCATTTGTGAATATTTCTGATAGTGGAAGAGGTAGACATTAGATGAAGGATTTAAGTCATTAGTTGTTTGTCACTGTTAGAAGGTAATTTGGGCATGAATGGATAGCTAATGATCATTTTCACCTCTAGCTGCAGTTTACCAAAATACCTATATTCTTCTTAATCATCTGTTTCTAGACCTGGGTAGATAAAATCTGAAGTTTTTTTCAGTAAATAAAGTATTCACATCTAAAATATTAATTATGCCAGATTGACTGATTTGCATTGTGCCTTTTTTTAAAATGCCAATCTCTGTAACTAGTGGAGAGAGAGGTTCAGAGGGTAATCCAAAGATGTTAAGCAAAGAGCTGCCTCTCTTTCCACATTTACCTTGGAGGGAGCCCATCAGAACCATTGTTTTTGTGTTACAGCATTACAGTTGGAGTTGAATTAAGCTCTTATTTCCAAATAATTTCTGTTGCATCAGTAAAGTGAAGAGGTTTCCACACCTGTCTTTATTACAAAATTGATAATGAAGAGGGAAGAGAGACTGGCTGGGGGATGGAGCCAATTCTTACTGGTGGTGAGAAACTGTAAAGTGTCTCCAGCACTGATATGAAACTTTGTCTTAAGTGCCTCAGGTGCCTAAAGATGATGAGTGTCAATTCCCACCCCCTTCCACCTCCCCCATTTATGCATTTAGGTCTTTCAATATGTAAGCAATAAAACATGCAGACTTTTCTTTATTCATCACTCTTGCTTGCAAGTGTTTAGCATTTTAAAATTCTAGTCATGTGAGTAGTAGTGATAGTATATTTTAATATTGAAATAGGTTCCTGAATGAACCGAGTTCACGTTATGTCTTCTGTCAATTTCAGAAACTAGGATTTCAAGGACAAATAAAAATGATCTGTTCTTTTGTAGTAGGAGAACCTTGTTCTTTCAATTTATATACTCTCTGATAAAGTAAGACGAGTGAAGATTTTAGCATATCTTGCACCTGCAGTTGATGTTAATTCTTGATTTTTTAATGATATTATACTGCATTAAGTTGATGGTGAATTTACATTTTTACATGATTGGATTTCCATATCTGCTTTTGGTAACTGGAATTGTATCTTAATTCAGAGTTTGTTGTTTATTTTGTGTTTTTACTTGAAAGACAGGATGTGAAATATTTCTGCTTAAATTTTGAGGATGATTTCCTTGGATTGGTTGACATTATTTGCCAAGTTCTATGGTAGTTCAGATAACTTGTTGAAGATATTTTAAAATATAACTGCAACAGATTTTGTGTAGTGACATTGGTCAGTTCTCATGAAAAGTAATGCATCACTAGCTACAAAAGTATACAGGGATGTCGATTTTTGGTTGTTTAATTTGAGGCTTCTTTAAGATACTGATGTTAAGGGTGTAGGTGCTAAGGATGTTTTGAAAATCAGCCTTAATGGAGTTGTCTGCAGAAACCTGCTAATAGATATAATACCCAGACAGTGTCTGAAAACCTAGTGGCATAGATTCTAGTAAATATTTCTAAGAATACTGCAGAAGAAGCAAGGACAGTGTATCTGTTAAATGCTGCTAAGCCATCTTTATACCAACTGAATGGCCTAGCTTTTCCTGTTTCTATGGCAAGATGTTATCTTGCTCTCAGTCTGTTTATGCCAATGTAAATGAATCTAACCTGGATTATTTAATCTACATTAGTGTCTACTTTAGTGTCACAGTGTAGTTAATTGCAAGGGGCCTGTCAGTCATATCTCATACAGAGCTAACATAATATATAACCTTAGTTTCCAGCCATATATGAAATACAGACTTGGAAAACAGCCCCATTAACTGTCTTATGTGGGGAATGTTTTCTCTTAACTGCATTTCATATGCAAGGCTTCCAATAGTAGGCTGTTTAAAAAAAAAACCTACAAAGGTCTTTGTCACTGAAGGAGGAAAAAAGCCTGAAACGTCTGATAAAGCACAGGAAGCAAAATTGTTGACAGAGAAAATTCCTTTTCTGTAGAGTCACTTTTATGAGAAGCGCCACTCCCCAAAGGTAATGTGTTTAACTGTTAGTGGATCCTCATGACATAACAGATTTTTTTATCTTGTATTCAATGGTTTGGAAGGGATTTAGAAAACTACACGGGTTAATATTCTTCCAACATTTTTTGTGCTATTTTGCTGTGTTTTTTATGCTATATTCTAGTTTATAAGTGCTTGCCTTTCCGTGATCATAAGAGGATCATAACATGTTCTGTTTTGTGCCGAAGTGGGGACATTTATGATGGTCTTTTCATCTCATTTAATGCCTGTAAAAACTCCTTCCAAAGTGTGCACAAGCCTTGCTTTTTCTGCTAGATAGTGATATTCCAGTTGGATTGGCTTATTGTGGCTCTTTATCAGAAAGTCTAGAAAGCTTTTTGATCAGGCAGTGTGAAATACAGAAAAGCTGCACTGTTTTACAGCATAGATACATCTTTATTTTTATCAATCTCCCTTTGCCCTCTTTGAATGAGTAACTCTGTTGTATTTTTGAACCAAACCTGAGGGTTAGCAGTGGTTTTGTTGAGTAGCAGAGGGGATAGAAGGTGTCAGAAATGGGGGAAGGAGTGGGTGACTGGGACCAAAAGAGAGCTATTCAGGTAGGGCATGGTGTTCTGTGCACTCATCCAGAATCGGATATTCCTGGAGTGTGTTTGGCCAGGTTTTCCTTACTTTTTTCTGATTTTGCTATATATGATGTGCAGAAATTTATTTACTTAAATAATTCCATGTGATGAGCTGTACAAATTTGTGCTGTTCTAATAAAGATGGAAACTTGTAGCTTCTGATCAAGGAAAGTTGTGTGTAAAAACAATACAAGATTGCCCTGTAGAATTACTTAATTCTGTGTCATTTCAAAGTGCTACTTAGGGATAGTCTGTCTGTTTCATTGAAGGGGGTTTTATCTTGAATTTTGTTTTTTAAATGGTGTACTATCTAACTGTTAATTCCAAACAAGTAAAAGGAGGATATATGACTTAATATTAAATCTTAATTGAATCAATAGAAAATAGGCAGATGGGTGGAAAGACATTCTAACCTTGTAGAAAACAGAAAGTATTTAACATTATTAGGCCTTTGTTTTGCTTAAGGAGTTAGAAAGTAACTCCAATACTTGTGACCTATTTTTGCATTTTGGACTATTCTATTTATGATGTTTATGGAAGTGTTCTTACTTGAAAGGTGCAGTGACAGTTTCAGGTATTTCCTTAGTGAAACTTCCATGTATATGGAGAAGAGGAGGTTTAAAATTGCAATTTTATGCCTGGGTGGAATTTGTATATAGCAAATGAGATATGAGTAAAGAAAGGCAACCACATATTCTTCACACATGCAAGAGCATGTTTTGTCAGCAGTTTCTGCAGTTTACTTTTGTTGCACACTTCATGATTAGTTAATGCATGTTGGGCATGTTATAAATGCATGTCTGGCATATCAGAATATGATTTATACTGTGTAAATCATAAATACTTCATTCAGTATTTTCACTGCTCATTACCCAGAATTGTCTAGCAGCACTTGAGAGCAAATGAATTCTCCTAAGACCTAAATGCTGTCATCAGCAATATCTCTGTGTCTATATTCTCAGCTGCATGGACCATTTTTTGAAATTACCTGCTGTGTGAATAAAGGATATTAAAGTCTTTGTCATGCTAAAGTAGAAGTTTAATACAAGCACTAAATAAATCTAAAATGCTGTTCTTTTCTGAAGGAAATTAATGTTTCAAATTTAGATATCCAGTCTCAAAACAGCAGTATTAATCATCTACTTGGTTAAAGAGAAAGTTTCTTTTAAACAGCTTTTTGTTATTACTGAAAGTTAATTGTTTATTTTAAAGGGAGAAGTGAAGTTTCTTTGTATGAAATGGTGAGCAATGCTAAAGTTAACCTGATCTGTAGCATGTGATGTACTGTTTAACAGAATTATGCTGTTTAATTTAGGATTGTTTAAGAAAATAGCAATGTCTTCTAGGTGTTTTTATTTATACAATCAGATCAACATAAATAAAAAATGATTTATACAATCAGATCAAAATAAATAATAAAAAAATTAATTTATTAATTAAACAGAATTAAATTATCAAATAGAATTAAAACCAAATTTTGAGTCTTTTTCACAAGAGGTTGTGCCTCTGTAGGAGTACAAGTATCTGGGAATGACATTCCTGTCCTGGAGGGTATGAGACAAACTGGGTCAGGGCATGGTGGGGACTGGGTTCTTCATAGCCTTGTTGTGCCATGGAGAATGATGTGGCCACCATGGCTTCCCTTCTGGTGCCTCTAGTGGGCGCATTCTTTAATAATAAAAATGGCTTGCTTCTTTAAAATTCGGAAAAGCATCTTAAATTGTTTCTTTAATCCTTTTCTTTCAGCTAGTGATACCTGGTGAATTGTTGAGTTCTTGTTCTTATCTGTGTTCTCACTAACTTGATCATTTTATTTTCATAGCTGGTAGACATACACTCAGTTAAAACTGAATGTTGGTACCAATGTAAAGAGTTGTCTAGGAAAGAGATTAGGTTGAGAATAGTGTGAACTGCAGGAGAATGAACATTCATTTGCAGGGTATTCACCTGTTTGAGCTATATTTATTTTAAGGATAAAAAAAAAGTTGTGGTTTAAGAGTGGAAAAGCTTTGAAGTATGTATTTGCTGTCACCTCCAAATGTCTGTACTGACTAGGCTATGTACCAATATGAATGGGATCCCATTGTGATTAAAAACTCCTAGTTAACTCTCCCTGTCCATATAAAAGATAGCAAATCTGTATTATTCTGACTTCTGTGTTTAGTTCATAAAGCTGAAATGAGAGGCACAAACAAAAATGTTACTGTGATACTATAAAAAATAATCTTGAACTGAGGATTTGTGCCTGGTATTATCTCTTGCTATTCTACAGATACAACATAAAAACTGATTCTAAGCCTGTTCTAATGATGCTGGTAAATGTCTTTATATATAAAATCTGGGTAGGAATGTGCATGTGTTTGTTAGTAGAAGACTGTTCTGAAGCTGAATAAAGTTGAGTAAATTATTTTTTCCCCTGCTGCACTCTGCATGAGGTTGAATATAACTTGCATTAGTCTTGTCCCCACACTGTGTTTTCTATCAATGTGATGGTCATATGGGTAGAGTAGCGATGGCCTTTTTCATCACCTGATGGTGCAGGAGATCCCCTGGAGACTTCAAAGGACTCCCATGATGGGGGAATAACACACAGGGTGGTAAATGTACTGATTGAGAGCTTAATTTAGTGGCATGGTGTTTAGTCATCTCATTTTGTTACATGAGTTTTTTGCTGCAAAGCTCTTTCCTGTGTATGCTTGTTGAGTTAGGCACTAATTTGTCAGATTGCTGTTCATCAGACCTGTGCTTTCCAAAAAATGTCATGTCTTCAGTTCGTCTTCCAAGATGCTCTGCAAAGTGCATGTAAGTGTACTACAGAGCAAAGTGAGATCCTTAGGTCTTTAAGATGGCTTGGGTGATTAAATTAGGTAATTCTCATAGAGGATACTTTGGTCATAAATGAAGTGAAACCATTACAAGCCTTATTAGTAAGAAACATGTATTCTACCCTTGCATCTCATGCATAACCTCATCTTGTTTTAATAAATGTCAGCTAGTGTAATACATAATTAAACTGTTTTGAACCATTTCTCAATTATCATAGTAAATTGTGAAACAAACTATGTCAATCTTTAAGTCATATCAAAACAAGCTGTTTTTTTGGCTTATTGTGCTGTCTTAAGGAAATATATTCAATGAGAATTTTTGCTGATGGTTTGTAGCACAAAACTGCACAAGAAATTAAGCTTCAGAAATTTATTGAGCTGTAGATAAATTTGATAGTAGCAGACTGATCCCTATTCTTGCTTTTATTTTAGTGTGAAGTACAAGAGGTTCAGCAACTGGATTTGTTTCATTTGAGAATGGAGAGTTTAGCTTTAGGTGTCTTGCTACTATATATGACAGGCTGCGTCTGTTTCAGTTCTTTGCCACCCCTTTTTTATGTTCAGTTTACTTTGTGTAACTGAAGAAAATAAGGTAAGGTTTATTTCACAGGGTTGATACAAGATATTTCAAGTATTTTTAAATCCTCACATTTGACTTACAAAAATTTTTTTGGTCTGTGCATATAGTAACTGCAGTGGGATGCCATGTGTGTAGGTTAGTTTATTAATCTTTGGATTGGGGGTTTTTATCTCAAAAGCCTTCTACCAAATGAAAGTTGGCTACTGCATTTTGATAGTTTAAATCATCTTGCTGGGATATGCTTGAGTCTTCATAAAGTTAATTTTCTTTATATTGGAATTTCTAATCAACTTAAAGTATTTTCTGCTTGACTTTTGTCCTTGTTTATAACTCTGTCATATTTCAGTAGTAAGCAAGAGCTAATCTAGTGTGGAAAGAAGCAGGATACCTGGTTTGTGTAACTCTGTTGCAATATATTTCCGCAGCATGCAGACAGTACCTGTAGGAAGAAAGAATAGGCTTAAAAAGAGTTGGTCCCAACTTTACTTTGTAAATCAGATTTGAATATTTTAAATGCAAATTTAATGATAAACATATATTTCAAAAACAAATCAATGCTAATTGTGTTAACCCTGTAGAGGGGAGATTCTTTGATAGAATTATAGAGGTTTTTATTTTAAAGTCTTGTTTAAAGTGATAAAGAAGCATGGAATATAGATGTGGGGGAAAGGGCAGCTCATATAGATCAGTCAGTGTTATTCCTAGGGCATCCTGACTCTGTGTGTGGCACTCACATTCAGCATGTGAGCTCTGCCTTTTTTTTTTTCCTCTAATGTCTATTTTGGGACAAGTAGCTAATTTTCATTTTTACTTTTTAAATCCAAAGCTTAAAGCTTTTTCTGGCAGGTTATCAGGTAGTTGTAGGTTTAGTTACTTTACCTGGGAAGTTAACTGACTTTGTTAATTGTTCTTTGTTGAAGTGGAAGTTCTCTTCTGGCATAGCTTTATCAGCTGCTGTATCAGTGTATCTGCATGAGCACTGTCCTCTCCATGCATCTGAGATCTGCAAGCTGCATGTAGTTAGGTTTGCAGGTTCAGTATTTTTTTTCCTAGTCTCTTTTGCTTAATGAAGTTCTTTGAGGTTGTTACAGGTACAGATTAGTTTTTGGGAACATAATTGATCTGTGCCTACAGAATTTATATTGTATGTGGGAATCGTACCATCTTTGTTATAAGGACCTGATTAAAGTTCACAGAAGCATATAATGGGGAATTAGGTGTTGGGGAAAGAGGTCCCTCTATGCTTGGTTTGTTTCAGATTTGCTTTGGTAATGTTTGACTGTCTTTGCTTTTATGCTGTCAAAATGTCATTATTTGGATCTCTCCCACTGTTTTTGTTCAAGTGATAGGAAACAGAAGGGAAGGAACTAATTGGGATGAGTCTAGGAAACATGCTCTGGATACACGTACTGCATTGTGCTTTCTTATCCAGATTTGCAGCATATGAGATGTGTGATGGTAGAGGCATCGTTGACAATGTAGCTACAGCTCGTTGGGAGTCCAAAATATATTTTCATCCCTACTGCCACTAAAGCAAAGTGTGTATATTTCTCTTTAGTGAGGTTCTCTCAAATTCTTGCTTTATAAAGAGGAGCTTGTCTTGTTAGTTTATGAGTAATGGCTACATCCTACTGACTCTTTTGTCAGCAGAGGGTAGGCTTTCCTCCTACACCCAGGGAAAAAGGAGAAAATTAGAAAGTGATAGAGGCTAAAATCAAAATAAATGTGAGAAGAAATAGGCCAGATTAATCACTGATGTAACACAGCACCTCTTTCTTTAGCTGAGAAAATTATTCTTGCTGGTGGTATCTTCAGGGGGCCAGGCAACACTTATGTTGCCAGGCAGAGGGTACTTGCATGTATTGATGTTACACGTTTGATTGAGGTAGAATGGAAAACTACCTGCAGTTCTGAAGCACCTGATACCTTGGTTGCTTCATTGCAAGAGGCTAAGGCACTCACAAACTCAGTGACCTCCTAAACTGTGAAAGCTTATAATTCTGTTTGTGCCTTAGCATAATTGTGAGGGCAGTATAGGTGGCAATTTAAAAAAAGAACCACAACAATTTAAACAAAAGCATGAGGGGAAATAGTTTTTGGTGGATTGTAGATATTTTTCATTATTTTCTGTGTACTGCAGTCACTGCAGCAGTGATACCTGAGCTGGCTATAGAGTAATTGGTATGCACATTGCTACTGGCAGAAGCCTTTCATTGGAGGTGGTTGCAGAAAATGTTATAAAACTTTCTGTGAAGTCTTACCAGTTGTCTCCCTCCATGACTTGGAAGTTTTTTATTCTCTGCAGGTTAAAAACCTTCCACTTTTAAATGTTCCATTTAACTTCAACATTTGGAGACTGGAGTCAATGTTTGGGGTTTTTAATTAATCTATTAATCTAGAAATTAATCTATTTCTTGATCTATGACAGTCAGTGGTTAATGAATGCTTTTTCCCCCCTCACCCCAACAATTTGTTATACTATTTGAAATACAGTCAGAATACACACAATAAAAATAGTGCCTGTCGTGCTGAGGTTGAAATGTTTGCTGAGGCTGTGCAAAGCAAGAGCTTGTTTGAAAACTGTATTTTCTTGGATTGTTATCATCTGCTATCATATTACAGGCTTTCAGATCTAAAACAAAAGTATTCCACTGTCAGTCCTGAAATCCACAGTATCAAAATGTTACATAGGAAGTAATATTCTACAGTTCTTTTGATACACCTCTCTTTCCACTGTTATGTTAGTAGGATTTTTTTTCTGAGTAGACAGCTCAAAACATCCTTACTAGGGAAGTGTATGAGCTTAAGTGGTCATGATCTCTATTTGAATCATTGGTAAGAGTTGTTAGAAAACAAATAGTGTGGCATTGCTGACACTTTATTCTACTGAATGAGAAAATTGCTTACAACCTCTTGCCTGTAAACCAAGCCTTTTTTGTTTTTGTTTTTTCCCTTCCCTCCACTGTCTCTCCCTCCTAGTCTGGAAAGACAGGTAATTGGTTTTCAGGAAGCCACTTCAGCCTTTTTCTTCTTTATTTGTTAGCTTGATTATTTTGTTTTTCTCTAGACAACTGTGTCCACAACCATAATGACTGTTAGCTTTTGTTGGCTTTCATATTGGCAGTCTAATGACAAGATTTAGATGTAAGCTTATATATAAAAGACAAATAATACCAAAAATAGAGAGGGAAGGAAAAGTTGGGGGGTTTTTTGTTTGTTTTTGCTTGATTTTTGTTTTGTTTTGGTTTTTTTATTTATTTATATTCAGAAAATTCTTATTTTTAAGGTTAGGATGAAATATTAACACACTTCTGTAGATTTTCCAGTCTGTATGATAATTGTTGATTCTTGGGAATCAGCATTTGGGCTGAATATTTTGATGGCTGATGAATTGATTCAGTATTTCACATTTACTAAGTTACAATTTGTTAGATTTGCAAGTTACAGATTTTCACTAAAAAAACTAAATCAAATGTGATCTTTATTTTTCAAAATAATTTGATTGTGTATATCTTTGCTATGATCCCTGTTAATTTCTTCAGCTCTTTATAACAATAACTGACTTGACTCAAGCTTGAGAACTTCAGGAAAATGATATGACTTCTTACGTGTTTCATACGTATCCAGAAAAGGGTAAGATTTCCTACGTAATTCGCTCAGCATCTCTCAACGTTAAAAATAGATCTGTGAAATTCTTCCCATTTTTTGGCAATTTTTCATTTGCAATTGTGCTATTTTGGTTACTTTTATGTCTAAGAGAAATTTATCGCTCATGTTTAAACAAACTAGGCTAGCATGAAAGTGGGAGTTTTAAAAATCAAAGCTAAAAGGGGGAAAATAGAGCTAAAATTATTTGTCAAGATTTAAGCATTAGAGAGTAGTTAATTTCTGATGCTTTCAGTAAGCACCTCTCACAGATTAGTTTTGTTCTTTTTATTTCAAATCTGCATTGTAGCTTTGCTTATTTGACATCTACATCCATTTCTTTATATCCAGAAAGGTTACCTTCAGTAGTTCAGGAGAACTTAATCCCTTGCCTATCTAGTGCAATCAGAAATAAGCTTTGACATAGAAGGAAGAGTAAGCTAAACAACAGAAATGCATATTAAAGTACTCTTACATAAGGAGGGTATTTTTAAATGGTGCTGGCTTAGTGATGTGGATTTTGTAAACGCATTCATGGTCTTGTAAACACATGCAGTTAAAAAACAAGACTGTCTTAAGCATGAGAATTTTTTGGTAGAGATCATGGAGGGCTGACTCAATCCATTGTCAATGTTCTTTCTCATTTTGCTTGAGAGGTTGGAGGGTTATTCACTGGGTTTTTTGGTTGTAGTTTTTACTTCACTGTCAGATTCAACTTGCACACAATTTTCAAGAGCTTTCACAATTTTCTTTTTTGATACTTTTATTAAAATAGGAAAAAAAGGAGAGAAAAATATGATCACACAAAAAAAAAAAATTCACTGCTTCTGAGGCCTACTCAAGATTATGGAAATGCTTTTCTGAGCCGTGTCTATCACAATGGAATCAGATCAGACTAGGAGCACCTGTAAAATGCATTTACTTTCTTGCATTTTTATAATAGCAAGATGTGAACTTCAGCTGTGTCCTGAGCTGCATCCAAAGCAGCGTGGCCAGCAGGACAAGGAAGTCCTGTTATGCTCTGGTGAGACTTCTCTGCAGTGCTGCATCCAGCTCTGTTGTCCCAGCACAGGAAGGACATGGACCTGTTGGAGAGAGTCCAGAGGAGGCCACCAAGGTGATCAAAGGGACAGACACCTCTCCAGAGAAAGAATTGAGATTGTTCAGCCTGGAAATGAGGTTCTGAGACAGCCTAATTGCAGCTTTTCAGTACCTGAAAGGAAACACCAAGAAAGATGGAGAGATGTTCCAAGGGCACATAGTGACAGGTCAAAGGGGAATGGATTAAAATTGAGGTAGATATTGGGATGAGACTCTTCACTGTGAGGAGGGTGAGGTACTGGCCCAGAGCAGCTGTGAACACCCCATTCCTAGAAGTGTTTAAGGTCAGGATGGATGGGGTTTTGAGCAGCCTGGTTTATTGTAAGATATCCCTTCCTATGGAAGAGAAGTTGGAACTAGATAATTTTTTTCAGGTTCCTTTCAACACAAACCATTCTAAGATTCATAGAATGGCCTGTTCTGTAATTTGAAATATGGCTTTAATATTTGTTGATGCTGTTAAAAAAGATAAAATAATAGTAGATTAGATAATGGGGGGAAGATGGAAAAATGGATTCTGAAAGAGCATTCATATTTCATGGTTTGATGTCAGGCTAATAGCTGAATTCGTAAGTAGGTAACAATCCTGAAAATTGTCAGGAAGAATGGGTATGTTTTTGTAGTGGTGACTTTTTGACCACTTCATGTGTTCTTTGTTTGATTTTGATCTGTAACTATTCTGAAAATGTTTTGTGTTGCAGTTTCTTGAAAACTTTCATCTTAGCATTTAATCCAGATTTGTCTACTGGATGATTTAAAAGATCCCTTCAGGGAACTGAAGATAGATACATACATATATACATTTATCTAGAGCAAATCTTTCTTTGAAGATTAGTTTGTAGATACATTGTTTACATTATTTTCTTTCCAGAACTGCTGTTTTTGATGGCATTCTTTACAACAGTGGGCATGCAACTACAGTGAAGTTACAATTTTTTCATATAAATTTTTTTTTGTTAAATTTATTCATTTGTGGCAAAATGGTGAGACTGTCCACTTTCAGGGATCAAATAGTTGGTTAGTCTGTCTAAACTGCTATATGTTTTTCCATCTATTGTTTAGTCATACCTGCTCTTTTATCTTATGATCAAATACTGCGTTTCAAGTAACTGTACCTTCAGTAATAATGCATTTATTTCCAAATAGTATTGTTTTTCCTTTGCTGAAGTTAAAATAGTTTTATAAAATATGAAGCATTGAGAAAATAAACAGAAAAATCATCAGTGATGGTTCATACAGCCTTTCACTGTAGTGTATTACTTTTCATAGTCAAGAAGATTCAATCTTGCTTCCAAGAAATCAGTTCCAGTATTAATATGTATGCTTAAGCAGTATGCTATTGTACACCTGTTAGTGTATTCATATGTATATCATATTTTATGGATTCAAACAAAAATTTCTTGTGGGTTAGTAGATTATTGTATCAGAAATTTTAGTTGTAGTAGCTTCAAAACCACATATAAATATGCATTGTGATGATTCTGAAATTATGTAAAATATCAAATGTTCCTGTCAGATTGGCTGAGTCATGCATTTCTCTCAACTTTTTTTTTTTAAGAAATTTAAGATTTAATTTAAAATTAAGCATACAAGACAATTAGAAATAATAACACACTTCAGTATTTTCACTTTGAATGGTTTTTACAGCATGAAATTTAAGCTGACTGTCTAAGGTAAAGGACTGGACTCAGATGGCACAGTAATGGCTGACTAGTGATCTACTTCATAGTTTAAAGGACTACTTTAATTTTTAGAGGCAAGGAAGTCTAGTTTTAAAAGCAGACTAGAAGAATTAATTTTTTTAGAGGAAGCAGTTTAAGAGCAAAAGAATACATGATATTAAAACTTAATAGCTTTCAAGTGCTATACCTTTTCTTTAAGATATATCTGATTTACCAAAATCAGTAAATATATTTGCAATACACATTTAAAATTTTACCTAGACAGTATAAGTAAGAGGTTTGCATACTCCTGTGTTTCTTACTCTGTATAGGATTTGGCTTTTGGTTTTGTGCTGGTGTCCTCACAAATCACAGCTCTGTCTTTTGCTGTTTCTGAAAAGGAAAGAAATTGTTGGTTTACCTGCAGGAGATGAGTTACAGTTCTGTTTAAAAAGTGTGTCGAGTATTACCTTTTTTCTCAATAAAACAAAATTCCTTTTTGGATTTTGAAGACTTTTGATAAATCTTTTTAGACTTTATTCTTCAGTTTCTCATGGCCTGACTTCATGTTTCATCACACTTTTGGGCTTTCCACTGTTTTTGAGGATGGAATAAATGAAGAACATACCAAATTGGAGCTTGCATAATATATTTGTCTCTGAGGAATGAGATCAGTTTCTGTGGTGTCAGTAGTCATCATGCCTTTGACTAAATGTTCAAAGATTTTTAGAAGATAGTAACACTGCATTGACTTAAGGCTTCCTGTGCACAGTAAAGGAAACCAGAGATCTTTGAAGTACTGGAGATCTTGTGTGCCATTTCCTTTTAAAAATTAAAACCTGAGATAGGCATTTATGGGTTCACTAATTAGATGAGGCAAATCATTAACATATTTTTCAATAGGTTGAAGATGCATTAATCTTTTTTTATTCTTTATTGCATTATTTTTATAGGAAGACTTCACAACTATGAACTAGCCTAAACTTTGTGCTTTAGTCTTTTGTGTCCTTATGGGTGATTTCTGAAGGAACAACCCCTTGAGGATAGACATTTTGTAGAGGTCTGACTAATTTTGTAAAGTTAAATAAAAATCAAAAACCACGACACTGAGTAAAGAGGAGAATGGTATCCTGTCTGAACAATTCTTGTTCTAATGCAAGATAGAGGCTTAATTTCATGATGATCTTGGTTTTTAAACTTACAAGTGGTTCTTGAACTTTTTTTTTTTTTCTTGAAAATACTTGAGAAATGAGGAAGATTTGTAAAACAGAAAATCTCATGTTTTACTATAAAATTTCATATACTGATGGAAACTTTTGAAAAGTTCCATTTGCGAATGAAATTTAAAGCAAGAATTTTAGTCTGAGGTGTGTTAGGTTGATCTAATGGTTCTTAGGGAATTTGAGAGTTTTCATGTCTTCGGTGGGAGAATAATTAAGTCAACAATAGAAATAAAAGAGGAAAAATTTTACATAATGGCAGAAAAAATTTTTGGAAACAAAAGACAAAAAACAATGTTAACCCGTTAGTGGCCTTCTTGCAAATCCTTGTTCCTTTAATGTGTGAAATAAGGCTGCTTAGGGAGCCATAGGGTTTTGTGGTTGCTGTTTTGCTCTGGAAAGCTGTCAGTACAGCTCTCTTTGCAGGCTCCTGTACCTCAGCTCACAGCTGCACCTCCAGCAATAGCAGATTTTTCATTATTCTCTCTGCAGGATCACCCATCAGTGCAAACTTGATCCAGATCAAGTGTAAGCAAATAATAACACTTCTGTTGACTTGATCAGAACATGCAACAATGCTGCTTTTCAGCTTTGTGGTGGCTGGGGTAGCACAGTTGATCCTCTGTTCCGTGTAGGTTTGAAACAGTTACACTCACAGTGTTTTGAACAAATTCATACAGAAAAGCTGGAAAACTCTGGTGCTGTGCATCATGTGAATGTGTGGGCTTTTGATCTAGTAATTAGGCAGCCCAATACCCAGTTTACTGTCTTGAAATGTAGATCAAATCTCTGTTATTTTCCCTCTTTATTGGTGAGAGAACTTGTTGTAAACAGCTTACTCTTGTCCTTTCTCTCACAGCTTTTCAATACCTTGTGAATTTTCTCTCTGCCTAGGTTCTCCTCGTCATTTCACTTTGCATTGCATCGTTCATTGCCTGTTAAAGTTTCTTGCTGAGACTTCTTTCTGCCATGCTCTAGTTTCTATATCATGGAAGCATCAATATATGCTTAGCTTTAGAACTTGTTTTATTGCATGTTTTTAAATTGTAGGTTTCAGAGTAACTTTCCTATCAAGAACAAGTTTTTATGCTTTGTATGCTTTTTATATTTGACTTTTAAATATAGGTATGATACAAACAATGAAAATAGGTGATTGTTTTTTTCTTTTCCCTAAGACTGCATAGTGATTGGACATAATTTCTCTTCAGTAACTCATATGCTCATATGGTCATTCTGATGCAGAAATGGTAAGGGCTAGAGAATTACTGTTTGAGATAGTACCTGTATAACATGAACCATATTGGGAAGAAAAAGATGAGTTCATTTTAGTGTATGAATATACTGTGTAACTTTAGGTGGCATATTGGTTGGACTGCAATCCAGCAGTTTATTTGATATGGCAGAAGGGAGAGTGCACGTCAACAGTTCAACAGACGGAAGCATGCACAGTTCAGTAGACAGAAACTTCAGGTTTTTATTTCCCTAATGCATGGTTGTGATGACCCAGCCTTCCTTAAAACCACTAGTTCTTTGTAAGTAGCAAGTTTTGCTTACTGTTGCCAAACACAAGCATGACATTTCCTAATAGTGCATGTATATCTTTCTCTGTGAAACAAACCTATAGCTTACTTCAGTAAACAGTAGTAGTGCCTCTACTAATGGAAGTCTCTGCTGTTCTGGTTTCATTTTCTTGTTATATAAGTTTATAAAAAAGATAGAATCCAGGAAGATGAAAAATTAAGGCTCACTTCATGGCAACAGTCTGGCAGATTTCTATTCTTAATTTTTCATCAGAATGTAAGAGTGAAATAATTGTAAAACTAGAATCCTAAAGGTTTGGGGGTTTTTAGTTAAGGAACCTTATTTAAGAGCAAGTGTAGTTAGTTTTTAATAATAAAAACACTTATCTTGTTGTATTTACTTTAAAGATACATGTGGTTACCAGGTGTTGTGCTGAAACTGTATTCAAAATGCAGAACTTAAATTTCAGTATGGTAGTACCTGATTATTTTATGCTTTGCTAACAAGACAGAAGGCTGATCCTTTTGAAGGCCTTTTCTTGGGTTCTCTTTTATTAAATAGTAATGTAGACTAATTTTAAAGAAAGTAAAGCTATAAATCTGAATTGCAAGTACTACAAGTGAAAACTAGAAGCTTCTTGGACTGTTTTATTTCAAGCTTATAGATCCTAGTTACCAAAAGGAAATAAACTGCAATGGGAAGATTTCTGGTTACTCTTCAGCATGCTTTGGTATGTTGCAAGGCAGCATACCTGGGTGGTAACGCAAATACAAGCTTCCCTTAGAATGCATGTAATATTATTTTAAAGAATATTTTGGAAAAAGGATACTGTTTTTCAAGGCTGTTGAACTGTATAATTCAGGATCAGCTCAAGTACTTGACAGAGAAGCAATAGTTTGGTGAAAGATAGTGTGTTCTAAACTTTAAAGGAACAGGCCTTCTGTTATATCAGTCAAAACATGATCCAATCATACCAATCATACCAGTCTATGTGATGACAGATGACATAGTTGGACTTTGTATATTGTGGGTAAATACTGTATATTTAATTGTTGAATATGGGGGGAAGATACCAACAAGGGTTTTCCAAAGGAGACTAAGGAACAAAGAACCAAGTAGATTTAAAACAAAAAAAAATTGCTAAAAGTTACTAAAAAGAATAACTCAAATTACTGTTGCTCTTAAACTTGGCTTATTAGTTTTGAATGTTAGTGTTGCTTTAGCGTGGATTGTATTCATGTCTCCTCATCCTAGCATAGATTCCAGAAAGAAAAAAGCATTATGGGAACAGAGTTGCTAAAGGAATGTTGTAGGATAGGGAGGAGGGAATTGGCCATCTCTCTCATTGTAGGGGGAATAGTGGTCCAAAATCTCCTTGAGCCTGTTGTCATAGGACAACAGGTATGGTTTAAAGTAAGAGAGTAGATTCAGACTAGGTAAAAGGAAGAAATATTTTATGCTTAGAGTGGTTACACACTGGAGCAGTTTGCCCAGGAGGTGGTAGATGCTTCATCACTGGAAATGCACAGTCAGGCTGGTCAGGGCTCTGAGCAGCTTGGTCTAGTTGAAGATGTCTCTGTTTATTGCAGGAATGTTAGACTGGGTTGACATTTGAGGGTCTCTTCCAACCCAAGCCATTCTGTGATTCTCACTCAGCTGGACTAGTTTGAGTGTTGTATCATCTGGTGACGTTATAATAACAGGGTTCTTCTCTTCTGGAGTTTTACAGCAAAATTGCTTCAGTACTTCTTCGAGTGAAAAACTTACTTTCAGTACTGATCTTCATTTGAGCATGATATCATATGAAGTAAGATTCTGTAGGGAATTTGAGTCTATGTAGAGGAAAAAAATTAAATTTACTTTTTCATAAAATATTTTCTGAAACAAAACTTAGATTTTGGAAGCTTTGTCCAGATCATTGACAGTAATAGTAGTATCAGCCTCTGCAACACAGCACCCAGAATGGAAAGTAGTTTGCTGTGCAGGGGTTTGGCTCACTGTTTGTCCTTGCCAGGATGATACTGTGTAAGCATTAGGCTCAAACAGTGAAGGAAGTTAGTGTTTATAGCTTGGAAGAAGTTATTTTGAAGATAAATATAAAATTCCACTTCTTTCTTGTGCTTGAAAAACAGAAGAGGACAAATGGGTCTGCTCAGCACAAATAGGTGTATGGAAACAGTATTCTGTACATCCTGTTTGATTCTTTCACTATTTTTTTATAGAAATTTTGTAGTAAAATACCCATCTGTCCTTACTCTGCCTTTAAAATGTAGCTTGCAGGGGGATCCTACAGGAATTCTGCTTTTGTTGATGGTATCAGTGTTGCTTGCCTGCCATTAGTCACAGTTATTTTGGCTTTTTATAATTCTATTACAAATAAATTTGAAGACTACATGTACTTCAGGTTGTTCCTAATTATTCATGTCCGGTTTAAAGTTGTTGACTGACATTAATACTTATTACTTTCCAAGGTTTCCTATATACTAATGCTGTCTTGCTGGTCTGACATTTACTTGCAGATACAGTTGGTGTTTTTATTTTTTAATGGTTGCTGTTTATCTCCTCTGCTGAGTCAAGATGAAGTATTGTCACTGACTCAGTTCTATGTAACTTTTGTTGTTGTTTCATAATCTTTCTCTGGTCTCTGTTCAAGGTCCAGAAAACTTGCTTGGATACCTTCAGGTAGAGAATTGTTTATACTGAAAGGAGGTAATGTGGAGTTGGAGTAAGCATCCTTTGATGTACCAGACTGTTTGCTCAGTCTGGAAGGGGAGTGGCCTCTCAAAATGATTAACTGGAGTCGCCCAGATTACGTAGTGGTAATTTCATCGTTCTGCTTAGTTTCAGAATCTGGGAACTTTCGTCTGGACAGCCTCAGTTACTTGGAGGAAGGGCAATATGTAAGATTGTGTGCAAAAGACGTGCAGGGAAGAATGATCTGCTCAGGCAAAGAAAAGGACCATCGAGTGATAGCGAAAGATCCTTAGTGTTCTTACCGTTAGTGTCTATGTAGGGTTCTTGTTCTTGAGCCAGCAGTGACAATTCTGACAGATTGAGGTATGGCAGTTGCCTTATTTTGTATGTTTAAATAAAGTTGTATCTGGTTTATTGAAGCCTGAAAAATACCTTTTGTGAGGCTGTCACCTGTTGAGACTTAATTTGGAAGCAGGATGTTGGTGCAGGACTATGACAGAAGAGTCTGCATGTAGTTACTGTGGTAGGAATCGTAGTGGCTGGAACCTGTTGCAGTGGAAGAAGACACTTGTGCTTTTCTTTATTTCCTATCCCTTTTGTCATTTTCCCCTGTCGTCTTCCCTTAACAGCATTTGCTGTTGTTCTTTATTATAGTTCACAGATTGCTTTTGTTTCAGATCCCAGGTTTTGTTTAGCTAAGCTAAATAGGCTTTTGGCAAAACTGCAGTTTTTCAGGCTGTTTTTCTGGTACACAACAGTTCTATCATAGTGCTCCCTCTAAGGACAGTCTTACCTTGGATTTGAGGTACACTAATGAACAGTACTCTGGTTCTGTGGAGGTACTAAATTGGCTTAAGCAGCCTCATGCTTTCCTCTCTGTCTTGTAGGGCATACTGCCACCACCTTACTGCCAACACAGTGATTTGCAAAGCTGCTTGGCAAAACGTATGTTAAAACTCTTCTTTCTTTCTCAGGTTGTCAGCTAAATAACCATTTGCATCAGGAGTAGTGTCTTACGTGTTTAGTGTCCTTGGCAATGAATACTGAAATGGTCCATGTGTGCATATTTGGTTGGCCATTAAATGGCATCATGAGCACTTCAGACAGACATAGCAGCATTTGTCTGAATGCTTTAACAGAACAAATTGGTGCTATGCTGGGGCAATCCTGACTGCTATGTAAAAAATAATACAAAAGGAAAATACTGTAGTTGACTTACTGTTCAGAGATTTTCTGTTGCAGAAGAATCTCTGGAGTTGTGCTGATGACAGGCTTGGAGAAGGGAAGAAAGGACATAATTTATAAGTTTTTTAAAAACACCGGATCAGAGAACTTTATAAGTTTGGGTAAAAGATGTTCAGGAATTCAAACAAATTTTTCAATCGTAGTTCAAAAATTCTTTATTGCAAGAATGAGTTTATTTGCTACTCCTTTGGAATTACCTTTGAAATATCTCAGTGGAGCTATTAAACTTACTCAGCCTGACTATAAGAAAATGTTTTAGGCTGTTATTTCTGTCAGTAGTTGCTTTCTTAGTTGAAGCCAAGGTATTCTATCACTGTTATTTCAGGAATAGTAGTTTTACCATTGACAGTGTTATTATCATCAGAAATCTAGAAAAAACACAGAATACTGAAGAGACTGTTAAATTGTATGCATTAAATGGCTCAAAAGTGTCAGTTTTATCATACCATTTTTTTTTCTGGTTTTCTGTTTCCCTGTAATGTGTATCAGATGTCCTATGTGGCCTGTTATTTGTTAGAAAAATTTACATATATGTCATCTGTACAGTAGAATGTGTTTTGTGTCATGGTGCTTATTGGTCTCTTAATTCACTAAGTGAAGACTCTTCCTCTGCTGCTGTATCATTTTCCCTTAAGAAAAAAAAATTCAATAGCAAACCATCAGTTACTCTGGAAGAGTTTGTTTTTCCTGACTTGGTTGTTTTTTTGTTTGTTTGTTTTTGTTTGGTTTTGGGGTTGTTGGGGTTTTTTTGTTTTGTCTTCTGCATGTACATAGAAGCGTGGGAGAAATGCATCCAAAGTTTTAAAACCATTCATGATTCTTTGATATTATTCTTGGGCACAGAGCTGTACATGCAGTAATTATGGAAGGGTTTGATTTTACATTTGCCTGATTGGTTTTACTGTCAGGACATTCTGGGTTGCTTGATGGGGCTTTTTTTGTGTTCACTCTATACAGAATATGTATAGAGGTTCAACAAGTAATAAACCAAAAAATTGACATTTGGAGGAAAAATTTGGAACTAGAAAAATAATTCTTTATAATAATCTTCATTTTGTGTGCAGTCTTAACAATTACTATTTTTTTTGCTTCCTGGGCTGAGTTCTCACTTGGTGGCTAATTTCCAGGCCAGCCATCATAAGGTTTCCCCAATACATTTCCCAGTGCAATTGATTTCTGTTCTAAGATAAAATAAGCCTAACTGTTTTTTTCATCTTGCTTGGAAACTTGTAGTCTTGTTCTTTGTTCATCCAAATAGGTGTGTCTTTAGTTTTTATCTCAATTTATATTGCTCTGATGTTGTTGTCTTCATTCAAGAACATCAAAATAAGTTGAAAGCTTTTCAGTACCTTAGGTCTCAGACTGTAAATAAAACTTTTTTGTTAGTCCTATAAGAAGCAAATATTAAAGGCTGTGGTGTGGGAGTTCACATGCTTAGAGGACAGGTGGTTCTGGGCTAAGAGCTGCTGGAGTTTGGGAGAAGGTTCTTTGGTATGTGATTGTTTGATTTGGTGCCTGAACTGTGGTGGAAAAAAAACAAAGCAACCTTGAAAGCTGTGCCTTTTATTGACAGAATTGCTCAGGCTCACAAAAGATTGCAGATACTTTTCAGTCTTAGAACCAACATTGTCTTTTTGAACCTAGAAGGAATTTTCTGCTCGGTGCTCTTCCAGAGACTTGCTTGCTTGCAAGACTGGGGAAGATTGTCTCAGAAGTGATAATGCAGCATTGTAAATCTATTGCTAAAGTAATCTGAGTATTAGGGAGAAGCAGATTTTGTGTGCACAAATCTTTCTTTAAAATATTTTTTTCTCGCATGCTCTATTAAGGCTTTATGATTATTAATCAAAGCTCAAAAAATTAAAGACATTGCTTTTGATTTCCAGTGCTTATTACATCTTTCAAGATCTGAAGTTCTGGGACTGTCTGGTAGTATTTATGCTACATCCATGTAACCTTTTAATTTTTGCCTTCCCCTTCAATAGAAAAGAGGCTTTCAGTTTATGGGTCTGACAGCAAGTATAGAAGCTTTGCCAGTCAGCTCATTTGTTTTCTTGGCTTAAATGTCAGCCAATTTAACCAGACTCATACTGTGTTTTTTCACTTGGCAGTTGAGAGAACAGAGCCTTTGATAATTATCATGGAGTTATTAATCAGTATGACATATCTAATCCAGGGACATTTATCAAATAGTACATCTCTGTTGATTTTGCTGTTTGATATTGCTTGAATCTACATGAGAGTGAATACATGTCTGCATTTTAAAGGATGTAAACTTGCTGTGGTTACCTAAGTAAAGCTGTTTGGGTCCAGAGAAAAGAAGATAAGCATAGGATATGAAGAAAAAGGACTGTGAAATTTGATCTTTTGGGCAAATTTGGTGGTTCTCAGTGTTCTAAATTCTGTACTAGCAGCATAGTTAAATATGCCTGTAGTAATGTTCAATATTTTTTTTTTACTTAAAAGATTAATTTTAAAAAACCAAACACAACTCCCTTGTACTAATTTATGTCCTTCATTATTCTTTAAAGGCAAAGGGAGATTGGGGGGGGTGAAGATAAGTATTCATAGTCCAAATTAAATTAGGACAGGCTAATTTCCATATATTTCCTCTCTTTGAGTAGTTCTTCCAGTTGATGATCTAGATCAGGAGCTGAATATAGATGCTCTCATTCATTTAGGGAGGAGCCTATTTGCCTATATTAACTAGTAAAACTATACTCAGATAAGATGTTAACCTTTTTAAATACCTTTGTACCTCCAATTTTGAGTTAATTGTTTGGCTGTGATTCTGTAAGTATATTCACTGGGAAAGTTTAGTTCCATATTGAATATTGTTCATAAAGGAAAACGCTGTGATGGTCCTTTTGCCTTTTTCCACTGGGGAGGTCAGACTAAACTGAGGTATTTGACTTCACAGTTTTCTTTCATCAGTAGCAAAGGCCTTGTTTGTCAGGTGGCACTTATATCTGTACAGTTCTTTCACCCAGTGCAGCATAAAGCTTGTAATTTTTTCAGTAGCTGTGTTCCTGACAAGAGTCCAGTTGCTTCCAAAGGCCAGGTGTGGAAAAATGCAGTAGAAAATTTTTTTCACTGATGTGAACAAATGTGAATTGAGACAAATACAAAGAACAGGTACAGTGACTAAAATTCCATGTTTGCAATCCATTCTTGTAGAGTAGAATTGTGACTGTTAGGATGTACATTTGTACTATTTGTGAATTTTATGAGTGCTCAAACTGGTTGTTCATTATCTTGGATAAATTATCCATATATTTCTCATTAGTGTAATTAATAGTTTGCTCTGTATTTGATGTGCAATAAACTGGTATGAATGCTTGAGCTTGTTTTTTAAATTCAGATAGATTGAGAACAGTTTAACATAATGGAAAGCTGGTTTTCTTTCTAAAATAAGGGGACAACATCCTTGACAGGTGTTTCTTATTTCTGTTTGTAATTAATACCATTTGCAGCACTCTGGAGTTTTTCAGGCCTCTCTTTCTGACACAAGGAGTTCAGATAGAGTGCTGTTATCTGTTTTCTTTGATGTCTTGTGCCTGGGCTTTAGTTTGCTAGCCCATCTTTAAGGGCTGTGCTGCATCCATGCTGTTGCTCATGCTGTTAGGTAGGATTTCTGATCCTCTCCTTTCCTCCCACTTCAGCTGTTGTCTTACATGTGAGTTTTCCAGAACAAGAACTGCCTTTAGCTGTTTGGAAAATACCTACTGCCTTGTAAAGCAGCCTGTAAAAACAGTCTGGTTGCTACTTCAGTGTTTATCTAAGTGGAAAAGTAATTTTAAAATGCTTAATCTCTATGTAGATGGACCTTGATGCAATATAACTTACAGAAAAGAAGAGTCAGCACTTAGTCTGATCCAAAGCTAATTGAAGTTGAAGGACAGGTTCCCTTTGACTTCAAAGGGCTTTGAATCAGCAAAATCTTAGGGAGCTTTTGGTATTTGTGACACTCATGAAATAAACTCACTAAAATTTAAGCTGTTAAATAGCTTTATTGGTTTTGAAAATTTTAACTGAATCTGTTTAAACTGACAAGAATTAAGCACACATAGTAATTGTATGTGAGGATCTATAATGCCTTACTTTTTTAACTTCCAAGAAACCAAGAGTCTGGGAAGGATTTTTGAGAATGTTATCCATTGGCAATGTAAGACCTCTGAATTTTGGTGACTACATGAGTGCAGAATCTGGCTGGGTTACTGCTTTGGAATCCAAATGCTTTCATGTCTGTCTGCAGTACAGCCTGGGTGTTGTGAACATACGTATGTGCTAAATGAGAAGTGCTGTCATTCAGGCATTGTGGGAAGGATTGGTGTGTGATTCAGAGAAAAAGAACTAAAACACACCTGTTTAAATCTAATCTTACCTGGATCATTTTAAAAAATTGAGTTTCTTTTCAGAACTAAAAGATGTATTATAATTTAAAAGATGTCCAAGACAGGGATTTGAGACTAGTGAAATGAACTGAGTTAATGACAGTGAATGCTGGAAAACAGAAAAGGTAAATTTTAGCATTGTTTTTAAGGATTAACTTAACATTACTTTTAAGGACAAAAAGACCAGTTTTTCAGGGTTAGACTGCAGTCTGATGTTTGTAAAAATTAGCCGTTCCTTTAGTGCAATGTTGCTTCCTTTATTTCATATCACTGTAAAGATTGTACAAATATGTCTCTGCCAGCTTTTGTAGGTTGTATCAGATAGTGTCACATCAGATTGCTTGTCCTCATTCTGTCTGCAGAAGACTAGAATTTGCATTAGTTGCATTCAAGTGTACGCATCTATCTACTGTGACATCTGAAATCCTTTATTTGGGTACAACTTACTCAGAGTAGAGAAATTTACAGAATAGAATAGTCAAGATGTGGATTCTGTTCTAAAACTAAATATAGAAATAATTGTATTTTTCTCATAGCCATTATGAATTTGGGGAAACATTGCTTCTACGTGTAAATTACTAATTAAGTAACTCCATTTTGAATTTAAACTAGATTTATTGTTACAGGGAGATAAGAAGTATGTATCTGCTATTAACTGTTGAAAATGGATATTAGACAATCTGCACTTTTCTGTGAAAGTACTGTCATTTTAGAGAACCAATGTTAGTTTTGGATCGCACAGATCATATTTTCAAAGCTCTGTTCACTGGTGTCTTGTCTTAAACTTCCAATATTGAGCAGGTTCTGCAAATTTGGCCATATGAATAAAGAATTCAGAAAGAAGACATTCTGAGTGCCAGATACTAGTCAATTCTTGATTTTTTTTTTCTTTCTCTTTTACAATTCTGATCTACCAAGAATACTGGTGCCTTAAGGGAGAAAAATTTGGTTTCATATCAGTGAGCATCTCTTCCTTTAAAAAGCTGAAATGTGTTTCAGTAGAAGAAAACTTTCTGTCACATATGGATTCCTACTCCTTGTTTCTTTTTTACTGTTA
Source organism: Erithacus rubecula (assembly GCF_903797595.1). Lineage (NCBI taxonomy): Eukaryota > Metazoa > Chordata > Aves > Passeriformes > Muscicapidae > Erithacus > Erithacus rubecula. The sequence continues at coordinate 27,970,117 of NC_136686.1, read as the reverse complement.
AATAATTTGAAAACCAAGCCATGAGTTAATTCCAAATGTTAGCACAAGCGGTACTTCATTACTCCATGAAACCCTTCCATAACAGTAGAAATTTTTAAATTATAGCTAAGAAAATACTTGGTTTTTTTTTTTAATTGCTTAAGATTTAGAATGTTTCCTGGATTTTCCAGTCCACGTACCTGTTGGTTTACATGCAATGTTTTTCAGCAGTAGACCTTCTTCTTGATTAAAAAATTGTGTAGGCTTAAGTACATGCAGGATCAAAAGCCAGGAACAGCCTGTTTCCCTTTAAAGGTACCTGCTTTTTTCAGTTACTGCCCAAGTGGAAAATTGCAAAGAAATTGTTGTGCTGTCAGATAGCATTAGAGCATTCATAGCTAAAAATTATATGTATTCTTTTTTGAGAATAATGCATGTAGGAAGATGCAGGTTTCAGAAAACATCATGGGAAAATTGAGCAAAACTACACATAAATCATGTGTCCTTCCAATTTTTTTTTTTAAAATTGGCCTTTTTAGAGAAACATGGGCAGATTTTTTTTCAGAAGCTTGAATGCAGAAATGACACAGTTTCAAGTGAGATCTTTGCAGCCTGGTGCTGAGCAGGAAAAGTAAATTTTCCCTTTGAAATGCTCTCTGAATGCAGTCTCTTAACAATAAGAATATCCTGCTTTTGAGTGAGAGTAAAATTATTCATACTAAGGTGTGGCTTTATTGCACATAAAGCAATGAATTAAAGGGTCAATTTAGAAACTGCTGGTTTAACTGTATCTACAGTAGTTTATTTCCTGTGTATCTGTACCCAGAGCCTGACTAATTCTGCTTTATAGTAGCTGTGATTGTCTAAGATGTTAGTTACCCTGTTTTGTAATCCACCTCTTTCCCTTTGGATGCAAGTGTTGCTTTGCCAGTGATTTTACTGTTCATCTCAGACTTTGGAGCTCATATCCCAAAGGTCTTCTTTTATCTATCCCTAATATGTTACTTGCTGTCCTAAACAATTTATTCTTGTGAAAGTTCAGCCTATGTATTCATTCTCCTACCACCAGCAGCCACTTTCAGATTTGTTCTACCAATTTGTTCACCTTTTCTATTTTGAAGCAGCTTAAAAAAGAGTAGGTTCCACTGTTGGAATGTGTATACTTAAAGGGATGCTCTCAATATAAAAGTTGTTGCATTCACAATTTGTTATTAAATGTGGATCTTTGGTATGCTTCTTCTTGTTTTTCTCTGTTAAATGAGAACATTGAGGAAAATTTAGTTTTGTATGTGAATTACAAATTTTGGAAGGCATAGAAGATGATGGGGGGGAAATATATTTGAGCATTTCAGACTTCAGTAAGCCATGCTTGTGTTGAACACTGCATATGTGATTCTTGGAGGCTATGAGCAGATGAATAAGTTATTGAGAAATAACATCAAGGATGAACTGTCCACATGGAGTAAGGAAAGACAGAACTGTGCCTCTTGTTATGCAAGGGTACACATGTGGCACACCACAGAGTTCTCTTACCAGCTCAGACTTGTAGCAGCACGTTTATTGACCTGGACCTTTGTTATTATGGTTTGCTTGCTTACAACTTTCCAGGGAGAAAGTACCTTCTACTTTGTTCACAGTTCCATCCTACTGCCTGACTTTTCAGAAACATCCATTCTAGCCATTGTTACCAGATCCTGACTGTCCTATTTCCCTGGGTGGGATGGTGTTTGAGAACTGGTTTTGTGTTTAAGATGTGTTTAGAATTGTCTCCTTCTTTTGGTGAAAAGAGTGAAATAGAGAGGAGTTTGGTGAGTTTTCATCATAAAAAATTGGGCTGAAAAAGAGAAAAGGTTGCAGTCTCCTCTGCTTGATGGGATTAGTGAAAGAGACTCTGGAGGAGGCCACAGAGTACATACTCAGCAAGTTTTCAGATGAACTGTTTCCTTTATTATTGTATTGTAAAATCGGTGATTAAGGTAGTTGTGTTTGAGAACAAACTCAAAGGGTTTTTTTTTAATAGAAATAAAAACTGAAGACATGTATGGCATCAACCTCTCAAAACATTCTTCTTCAGTTCAGTAGAGTAATCTTGCTTTAAGGATATTGTTTTAAGTATAACTTGTATATTGCCCAAGTTTTCTGTAAGGCTTCCTGAATTTTTCCATAAGTCAATTAATCATTTAGTTAATCATTTTCTGATTAACTAATTTTTGCTCACTTTTTGTTGTTTATTTTTGTTTTCAGGCTTCCTTAAGCCAGACTCAATATTGATAGAATGAAAAAATTTAAGAGAAGACTTTCCTTAACCTTGCGAGGAAGCCAGACCATCGATGAATCACTGTCTGAGCTAGCAGAACAAATGACAATTGAAGAAAACAGCAGCAAAGATAATGGTAAGCATATCTGACTTTGTAGAAAATGTAAGAATTTTGCTGGCCCTTATTCAAATGAGCATTGCTGGGGTTTTCACAGTTGCAGGGACTTTCTCACTAACATTTTTTTTTTTTTTTAATTTATCTTAAATTGTACTACCCTAGTCCCTTCAACAGGTTTATATGTTATTACATATTGATTTGGTTTGCTTTGGTATTGTACTGTTATACAGCTGTTTATCAAAAGCTGCCTAAATTTATCTTTTTATGTCATGTGCAGCAAGGCTTATAGATACTCTTGCAATATATAAATTCACTGTATGGATTGAGTGGGTCTCACATCAGCTTCATATGGCTTCAAATTCACTCTATTCTCAAAATTGCTATTTAGTAACATGATTGACTAATTGCTTAAGCATTCTATATAAAACTGTTTACCTTACGTTGGTGATTGCAATGCAGTAGTCTAAATTCTATCATCGTGTCTCTCAGTAGTACTTCTCTTCACCAATATGAAGGTGGCTAAAAACATTCAGGATAACCAGCTTGTCTCTGTACTGTTACATAAGTCTTTGGCTGATCCCATAAATGTGCCGGCTTCTGTAAAGTCCACATTAGTGATGATGCCGCTTCTGGATGCAATCTGCAGTCATAATGACTGGAAGAGGTTTTGTTGCTTGTTCTGTTTCCTGGGCTGCAGCATTTAAGTCATATTTCATCTTCAGTGCTGATTAGTGTTATTTTTGGCTTTGCTGATATCTAAGACTTTCTCATATATCAAGAGATCTGAATCCTATTTTTCTCCCAGTTCACAACAATAAAGCATTCTGAATTCTCCCACTGAAAAGTTACAGGGCCAGGAAATTTGAGCAGAGGTAGAGATAATGGAATTTGCCCTGCAGATTTTTAAAACTCCATTCAAGATACATTGCATACCAAGATTTTGGAAGCAGAATTTACCTTTGGCAAAACAAAGCTAGTAATGTTTTTCATTTTTACCTTTAATTCCTAGTAAATTCATTGCTGTTGTCCTGTTTGTACTATGGGCCATGACCAGTATTTCGGGAGACAAGGTTTATTACAACTTCTTATATGTTGATACAACAGGTGTACCCTGGAGCAACAACTGCAGTTTTTTAGCACTGATACATATTAAGTCCTTTCTGAGACACTTAGTTGTCCCACATGATTGTACTTGTATTGCCTTTGTTACTGATGCATATTTTTTCAGACCTGTATATACTTCTGCAAGATTGATTTAATTATGTAAATAAGTGCAAAGAATCTTATTTTCACACTGAGAAATGAGCATGAAAAGATTGTTACCAGAATCAATGAGTGTACTGAACAGGATTGCTGAATTAATTGAAAACTGAATCCAGGAATAAAAAGACTTTACCTAAAACTGAACCATGTCCTGGGTGTCAGCTCAAGACACAGAGAACACATTAACTTGTTTACAGAAGCATGAGCTTATGCCATCTTAAACCATCCATAAAACCATTTGTAGCTTGTAATATTTATCTAAGAATAATCCCAAACAGTAATACTTGGATGTCTGCGTGCTTGTCGCCAAACTGTGACAAGCTTAACATCACTAGATATTTAAAGTGTTAAAATAAGTGAAAAATACAGTTCAATAAAATGTTCCTGATTGCTAGATTTTTGTGCTCTTTTTATTTTGCGTTCCATGGTAATTCATTGGCCAAAGGGAATCTTATATATTAAAATTGTGATAATAATACATGCTATGCTTATACATGCAGAACATTGTTGTTGCCTTAGTACAGTTTTCTTGGATACACTCAAGGTATTGTCAGTCCTCTTGAAAGAAGATAGAGAATATAAACTGTACTTTGCTGTGTCTAACCTTTGACTCATCCTTTCATGTCATTAAAAGAAGTTTTACTGGCACTTGCTGCTTTTTCAGATTCTTCCAGAATGCAGTTACTAGTATTTGTGCTTTAATCTTGCAGAGGTGAACAAGATACTACATTGTGGATTTTTGTTTTCCTTTGTTTTTCCTTTCCAACTCTACTTTTCTTAGAAAGTGGCGTTGGAAAATGCTTGCTGCTCTAGCTAGTCTTGCTTTTCTAAAGGACACTCTGGCTTTCCCACAGATGAAGTTATTTTGGATAGAGTATTTTTCAGACAGACTGCAGGGATTGGGCTTTGGGCAACAACAACTGTTGGAAAAATCAGCCAAGAAATTATTTTTCTCTTTTGGTGAAAGACCAGTTTGGTAAAGAATATCGCCTGGAAAAAAATCGTTTAGTGGGCATTTAAAAAAAATTGCTTACGAAGGAGTGCATAAACAAGAAAGGTTTGCCTTACAAAATCACAGTGCTAAAAATCCTCCACTAACTGTAAATATCCAGCTGAGACACATGAGAGGATGTAGTCTCTTGAAGAGTATTTTATGAAGTGATAGTTGCATTAAGATCTTGAAAGTGCATCCTTTTCTGCGATGGTGCTGATCTCAGGAGGCAGGAGTAACTGTCTCCTTAGTTCTGCTTTTAAGAATAAACAGCTTCTTTACCCTGTGGAACAGAGAAACAAATGTGCCCAGTTAACAGGCTTTGAATCTGTTCCTAAAGACACTTAAAAAGCACTGTCTAGTAATTCAAAAGCATGCCAATGTATTAATCTACAGAGAATTAAACTCAGGGATCCAAATAAACTTCAGAAAGTGGTTCTTCATGTGTGCTTTATTTTCAAGTATTACATCATGAACTTGAGAAATAAGAGTTGAAGGGCATTGAAACTGTGGTTTTCAGGTCAGAAGGCAAGACTAGATCCTGAATGCTGAAGGCTTTTACAGCAGAACTGAATTCCATTTTTATTGTCCAATTATTATGTTTTATCTTTTTCTTTCTAGCAAATCGCTCATCTTGTCTCCTGTCATTCCATGCTGATGGCTGTGTTCACTGAGGGTTATAATTTTATACATGCTAGTTTTTTTTTCCTTTCCTGGGAAACAGCTGTGTTAATGGGTTATAGAGATTGTAGGGACTGTGTCCACAGAAAGCCACATCTGTGCTGACCTAGAATCCAGACTCACCTCCATCTAATTTATATCCTGTGAAATACTGTATATATGTATAAAAAAATATATATGTATATCCTGTAAAAATCTTTATTATAAGTTGCAGTTCAGTACTGCCATTCCAGATGCAGATGTAGATCACTTGTGCATAATACTAGGACCTTGCCTTACACTCACCTTATGTCAGTAACCTGTGTTGTTCAGCCCCCTGCCAAATGTTTCTTCTCCCACAACAATTGCCTGTGATTTCAAGTTAACTGCAGCTCCCATCCAGAGGACCACCTTGTCATTAGCTCCAGCTTTGAGTGGGTTGTTTCAAGATTCAAAGAACAGTACTCCTAATGTAGAACAAATTGTCCCATTTGTAGTTCACGGACATAAAAATAGATCCATAACTTTTGATTTCTTTGCAGTGCATTGTTACCACTGAATCAGCTGCCCTTTTGTATGCAGTCTCATTTAATACACAGCCTCCTTCATCGTGTGATGTCAGTACAATCTCAGTATGCATCACTCATCCATGAGCAGCAAAATGGGATTAGCAGGGATCAACCCATATTGTTCAATGCAGTAGCGCAGAGCTGTTGCACTGAATATAGAATAACCATTGGGTTTTGGTTTTTTGGAGCACCATCAAATTATTTAGTGACCAGAAACCTATATATAATTAAATCTTTCTTACAAATTATGTTCATCATAATTGGCTTCTGGGTGAGGAAGCACTGCCAAATCAGGTCATAAACCATAAAAATCAAGGGACCAATGAAATACCTAATGATATATCTGAAGCCTTATGAACTGTGGACTGTGTGAAGTATACCTTGCCTAGTCTTTTATCCAAGGACAAAAGCCTTTCATGGTCTCTGATGTTTCAACATATAAAACCAATTGGGTGGATTTGTTATTTATTTTTAATTTGTCATACTATCAATGTGCTGGCTTGCTTTTTAAATTCTGGATTTTACCTTAACATTTGTATTTAGATTAATATTAAAAGTACTAAATGGTAATATGTAGGAGTTGAGAGCTAAATTTGCCCCTGAAATTTTTCTTTGGCAATGACATACTAATGAAATTTGGCTAGGAGTAACATCCAAATCATGCATATTTAAAGCCTAATTAAGTGTAAAATTTATGCAAATACTTCAAATACATATGATCTCTAATGAAAGCAAAAAATGTGGCTGTATTGTCTGATACTGTGAAATGCATTATCACAAACTCCAAGCATGCTATTAAGAATAATTGCAAGATGCATTCCAAAATACATCCACAGCTTTTGCATTGATTTGTAAGTAACTTAGAAAGCATTCTATTTTGTTATTTTTTTGGTACAGATAAATACACATGTACATAATAAACCAAAAAAGGTGACATTCTGATAGAAATGAGTGGCTACATGAATTTGTAAAATAATGCTTATCTCCATTTGGTCTCTTTTAGCTCAGTGATGTGATCATAGGATCCAGTCTCATGAACACTTGCATAATTTTTTTGTAATTTTACAGGTGTGAGTAATAATGGAAGGATCAGCTACGGTAAAGTGCGTAAGTGTTTTTTAGGTTTAAGGCATTAATGACTAGTTAATACTCTGATAAGAGGGATGAATGTTTATAAAAATTAACACATTGTGATACTGTCTCTGAACATCCAAATGCCTTTGTAGTTTTAATCATTTCATGTCATCTTCAACAGAGCTGAGAAATTCCCATTCCATCTGCTATGTATAATTCCTTGAGTGTGGAAGGAAAACAGTGTGTTGCAACATATTTTCATGACAGTGTTCTTGAATTGAAAATATGAGCACAGAAATGCTTACTGATAATAAATTGGTAAATTTTTTCTGCTGATGTTGGAGGAAAATACCAGTATGAAGATGTGGGCGGGTAGGGGGAGAAGAAATCCCCAGAATTGCTACAGCTCATTCTAGAGCTACAGATTACTGTGAGTAATTGGTAGTTGTCACAGCTAAACACTGATCTTGTACTGTCCCTTATGCTCTATTGGTAATGTTTTTATTATAGTCTATATGTATCGTTCTGTGCTGTTGTCTGCATCCTTTTTTGTTATTACTGTTCAGAATGGTTTCTCCATCCCACGTTCACTGCACAACATAGTGTTCTTTCTTCCCTTCTGTTTTAATTTGCTTCTTCCCACAAAACCTAGAGGCTCTTTTCATATGTGGAAGTGCTTATAAAGCGAAGTGAGCATGAAAATTCAGTGCTTGAAAGCATGCTGCAGCGACCTGTAGTCTTGGAGGGCTGTGTGGGGGCTTTGTCCACTCATAAATGTTTTCTTTAGAAGTAGAATACAAGTTTGGCAACAAGGAAATGTTGAGATGCAGTAGTGAACTCTGTAAATACAGCAGATTCCTCTTAGCCTAGGCTCTGATGACTGTGCAGAGATTTTTTTCTCAAATGGTATTCAGGTGTACTTGTTAAGTAAGGAAAGTAAAACAGACATAACTAGCCAACTTTCAGTCTGAAAGTAGGGCAAAAAGGAGCAGCCAGATCCTCTGTTCTCTGGTTTGGTTGGCAGTGTGGTCTCACAGATGTTGCATTGGGAGTTGTGTTTGTGAATGCAAGGATGGAGGCCAGGAGTGCTTGTATCTTGGCTGTGGCATTGACTCGCATTGAATTCAATTGCAGCTGAAATATTTTTCTCAAGGATTTGGTGTAGTGTGATGCCTTTTGCAGTTATGGTTTTAAACTGATGGTGTGTTATGCTTGTATAATTTGAGGTACAGAACTACCATGCCTATGTTCCAGTACAGGTTCTGATGACGAGAAGTATTATCTGAGTATTATCTTCTAAGCAGTATGAAATACATAGGTCTAAGGGGTTTAGATTTTGAATGTATTTCGCTTGGTTGTGGTCTTTATTGTTTTGATACCCAGACTCAAGGCAAAACCTCACTCTGTATGAAGTCAACTTTGAAAGGCTTTTTTATAGTGTTTCAGACATCATAGATGTCTTGATCTCATTCTTTGCCTTGTTTATTTGTTTTTGGGCATTGTTTTTGCAGTTCAAACAGCCATAAAAATTTCTGTCCTAAATTTAAAAAAAAAGATTTATAGGATGTTACAGTACCATTTTAATAATTGAGATACCTCATTTCTCAGAGGAAGTTGACAATCCTGTTTCTTCTTCAGGGTTATATTAACATTTTTTCAAATGTTCTATCAATATTTTTTGCCTTGTGTTGTGCAGGTGAAGAACATTTGCTCTAGAATAACAACTGTACTCAAATGGATTAATTCCAGCAATGGGAGTAAGCCCTTGAGGTTTTGCCAAGTTCTCAAAATTGCAGTATTCAATAGTTTGAAGATTTAATCTTAATGTTTAACAAAAAATACTGGTAATTTAAATGGTATTGAGTGGTTGCTCAGTTTTTAGAGTGACAATGTTTTCTTGGGTATCACATAACAGAATCCAAGGAAACAACTCCATAAAATAATCTATAAATACACAGTATTTTGTAGTGTTCTTCATCCAGCTCCTGAGGGGTGCATATTTAGCAAGCGTTTTGCTACTTTGGATTATTTAAATGTATCTTCTATGGAAGCTGTCACCTGCAATCAACTAATTTTACTGAGTGGGTCTGACTGCCTTACAGCATGTAATTAAATATTATACGGTGCAGCATGCCAATTCTACAATATCAGAAATTCACCTGCTTACATTCTACATATTCTGAAGAAATAAAGGGCTTCTTGACAACAGCTTCTTCAGCAGTTTGTTTAAAATATTTTATATTTCAAGTCCAAAAAAGTCAGGTTTTATTATGTAAAAACTGAATAATAATTAGCAGAGCCTAACATTCAGATCAGGTAAATAAATGTGTAGTAATGATGCTGAAATATGAGTAAGTTATACGTCAGTGGCACTTGAGAAGCTTGCATTAAATAGTTTTAAAAGGTTGAGATGATGCATTGCAAGCTTCATGAATACAAAGCTGTTCAGAGAATGAATATTTAATTTCGAAAATGTAGATTTTTGACACTTTTCCATTCTCTATCAAATTGGAAATTATGAAAAGAACCTTGCAAGTTTTCTGGAACAAGGATGAGGTCAAGGTGGTGGAAAAGAAACTGCACTGAGTCCTGTCCTATAAAATCCAGTAGTGGATTCTCAACACATTTACTGAGATTTTGTTAGGCTTGAGCCAATCCAAAGTCAAGTTGCAACTAAAAGTGTCAGGTGAGGTTCTGCCTCCATCCTTCACCACCAGCTGTGCTCTGTATATCCCATAGTGATCTAGTTAAAAAACTTAATCAAAATTACATTTCTTTTTTGTTGGATGCTGGGGGAAAGAACTTTGAGCCACATTTTTGGTAGAAGTAGTGAATTGTGGCAGGCACAAAGATTCATTCATACTTAGAATATGGAACATGCCTGGATTCAATCCCCATTCTATACCCAAATCACAAAAGCTACGTCTCCAGTATGTCTTACTTTGATTAGAAAATCTCCATGTATGTATTGCAACTTTATTTATATGAATTTAAAATACATATTTATGTGGTTTACATGTCCAAAATGGATAGTGGTTGTGGAATCAAGCATTTTTTTGCAGATATACTCAGCTCTGTCACAAATGTTTAAGGGAAGATGTCACCTTGTATGATTCATGATTTAATTCTTTATTAAAGCTAGTTGAAGAAAATACCACAGTAAAATTTAGACAGTGAAATCTGAAAAACAGCTTGGTCTTTTTGTCACATAATAGAAATACTCATGGGAAATAAAAAAAAGATAGTTGAGTATGCGATAAGATATATATTCATAAAAAGTCTTTTAAAATGCATTTACATTCCCAATGAAAATACTTTCTTTCTTTAATCCACCATCTGACTGACATGTGACAGTATGTCAGTTGCTGGGGCTTTGCAAAGAAATGCCAGGCAATTCTGCACCTCTCTGGAGCTCAGCTTAAGTAAATCCAGTTAAGTAAATCCAGCACAGGAAAGAAAGTGGTAGTGTGGGTCTTTGTTATCATAGATAGATGAGGAGAAGATAAATTGAAAAATTGCTTAACTCAAGAGTAATTTCAGGTCAAGGTTTGTGGTTAGTTTAAATTGCAATTAGGAAGAAGAGGAGGCATCTTTATAAAATTATTGGGTTTAGTTAATTCCTCTGACAGATTTCTTAGTTACATACACTGCTGTTCTACTTGACTCCGGTAGTTTTCATAATTATGAAATTTTAAAAAATCATTTCCACTTATGTTCAAATATATATTTATGCCACTTCACAACTCAAATGAATTTTTATTCTGGTTTTTGTACGTTTGCTAGCATTGGTGCTGGCATTATTTCAAACTTAGCAAAGCTATGGTACCTAACTGGATACAGTGTTTTCTTAAAATAATGTGTGTGTATTCCAAAATGTTTCATAATCTAACAACTCTTAAACCTTTATTAAGCCAGGGTGATTGTATTTTGAACAATGTTTTCTTTGAACAGTACTGTTGTATTTATTTTGGGTTATGTCAATAGTAACAGAAGTTTAAATGATAGAATGTGAGAAGTGCAAGAAAATGTTCCAAATTATATAAAGGGTTAGGTCAGCACTCACCAAACTTGGACATGGAGTATAAACAGTGCGCAGTCACTGTGCTGCTCAGTGTGCTGCTCAATTTTAAACCTTACTGAAGGTGCACACTTAAGCAAGGTAACATGGATGTGGCATTTTAAAAAAGGGGTGTGCATTTTTATAGATAAAAAACTAATGTGCATATGTAGATACACTTTTTTAAAGGGTGTCTATTGCAAGAAGTGTTCAGGGACAATGAAAAGAAGATATGTGATCAACCTGTAGATCAGTATCATATTTATAAATATTCTCATTGGATGCTTTTTAAGTTTTTTCACACTTTTAAGACTAGATTTGCATGATAGTTTAGTAGGCTGCCTAAGAAATGAGATTTGAAATGGTATTCCCTTAAAGATGAGTCCAAGTTTGCATGATGCTGTAGCCAAAATACGAAGAGAGTATAATAACAACTGATGAAATACAATTTAAAAAGAACCACTGAGAAGTCTCTGTTTCAGCTTGTTTTCCATATCAGGTTGTTTTAGCAGTTTGAAGTTAAAGATTACAGAATAGGGTGAGGAAAGACAGCTGGAGATAAATGGTTGATAGACCCTCTATTGGAATGGTTGTGCCAGTGACAGCCAGCACAAGTGAAGTGCCCAGGTGCTGCAGAAGTAATGTGCTGTAAGGACAGCTGGAATTCTGCATATCTGTGCTGAATGACATTTGAGGACGAGTCCAAGATTAGAGCCTGAAGTACAGCATAATTTCCCCAGTGTGCTGTATCTGTTTCTAGCTCAGAGACTACTGAACTAGGCAAGTCTCTGTGTGGTTAGTAACCCTGAGCAGATTGCTTGTTCAGTCTCCCCTTGAGTCTTGCAAGTTTGGTTAGTTTTAGCATCCTGTGGTGGGGTTTTGCACAGAAGAATCATTTTGTGTGCAGTATGCAACCTGCCATGGCTGGCTTTTTCACTTTTGTGCTGACGTAGGTGGTGGATGTAGTGAATTCCCGGGTGCACTTCTCAGCCCTCCTCTGAGCCTGGGTTGCATCATGCTTCTGCTGTTGTAATCTAGCTGAGAGAGGAAGACCAGATTTGTGCATGATCTCAAAATGCGATAGATCCACACACTTGGAATTTTTTAGTGTCTTTTTACTCACCTTTTAATTTCCATCATTCATTTTGCCTGTCACTGAATATTAAACCAACAGCAGCATGTGGTTACTAAGTTTGATTTACCAAGTATAGTGACACTAAAGTAAGGGATGTTTGTGAGTTTTATATAGGGGAAACATTTTTTTAAAGGTAAATCAAACCTATAATCACAGAAATAAAACTTCAAGAAGACATTTTTATAGGCATATGTAGTAAAGGCATGTAACTTTTACAGTTTTAGATGCCCTTTATTCAAGGCCAAACAGTTGACTAAACTCTCACCGTATAGCTACAGTGTTGTGCTTTAAATATAGTGATTCAGTGTTTTAATAATTCTGGAAAAAAATGAAGTGAATTAAATGAAATTGTAACTTCAAATGGCATACTTGTGGGACCTTGGAGAGAGAGAGAGTTAAGTAGGTCTTTTCAAAAGCACTTTATTTTACTCCTGAATCTCTTAAATGCATGAAAACTGTAATAAACAGTCTTGTAAATTAATTTCCAGCAAGAGTTTGCTTGATCATATTCAATATTTGTTCCAGCTCTTGGCTGTTGTTGTCACAATTGCAGGGAGGAGGTAACATAATGAAGAATTCATGCAACCGTTTCTTTAGAAACTCTTAACATACAGCAATGCATACTGAATTGTTTACAGCAAATATATTTTGCAAAACATAAACCTCTGTGTTATATCATCATATGCTGTACAATCCCTCTTTTTGTAAATTTACATGTATCAAGATTTTAAACCCATTTATAAACAAGTAGTGTTAATACTTGTCTTAGTCAAAAATACAGTGTTGTGCGAGTAACCTTCACTTCATTGTCTGCCAACAGTTGTGCCTGTCCTACTACATGACCTGAATTATTGTTGCAAAATTTTATAATGGGCTCCACAATTTAGTACAGTACTTAGGACAGTGAAGGAGGTAATAGTTGCCTATGATGGCAAAAGTTATTTCTTATATAATTGGATCTTATAATATCAACCATTAATCTTTTGTTTTTATAAATTTACTTATTAATGCGATCTGTATTTATCCTTATATTTGAGCTGAATTTTGCTTATGTTAGGATATTTTAAGAATATTGTTTTAAACTGTGATGCATCCAAATTTACTGGCACTGAGAGGAAAACAGATTTTTTCATAATCATCTCTGTGTATCCTGCTGTCATGTTAGTAATGAACATAAAATTCAATCTCTAAATAGACATTCAGTGTATTCATAAATTCTCTTACGTACTGCACAGTTCATGAAGTTAGATTGCTTTTAGCATGAGTAGGCAAAACCCATAATATACAAGGTATTATTCATTTGTTTGTCACTGTGTGTAAACTCAATGTGAGGTGTTTAGGCTGGAAACTTAAATTCAAATCAAATTAGCAAGAAAGTTGGAAAGCAAAAAGCAGATGTTAATTTATCAAAAGCAGTAGTTGTGCTGAATGTGAACCTGTGTCCTGTCACATGGAAGTAGTAATAGATTCTATTAAAAATTGAGGATTTTGCTGCCTGCTGCCCTAGGGTAAATCTGCTGTTAAAGGCATGTAACAAGGAACTTGGTACCACTCTTAAGTCAGAAGGGTGATGCAGACTATTGGAAGAGAAATAAGCATTTGGGACAGAAATATGCAGAGGTTTGAAGACCCTGGTAATACTTTTCAAACATACACACAGATGTATAGTGTATTTTTCCTCATGGTCACCCACTCCAACACTGTGTTTATGAAGGATGCTAATGAAAGGATGCAGGCAGGTTTGTAACAGTGCTGACATGTCTTTTCTGTTTTTGGCTTGCAGCATGGATTTATTTTTTTTTTCCCCAGGGCTTTTCTGTTTTTTCCCTGCAGCAGCTGAGTTAATGTTTTTGGTTTTTCTGTCTCACTGTGTTATGTTTATATGCAAAAATTCCTTGCATAATTATTTTTTAAGGTCATTGACCTGTCCTTGGGTAATTCTGTCTGTGTACTTCTGTCTCTGCTTCAAACTAATCATAATAATGTATCTAGAAGGTTTTTATATATGTGGGGAGGGAGGGTGTTCCCTTCAGGATCCTGTTTTCCTTAGGTTATTAGGCATTTGTTTCTGTTCCTTTCCTTTACCATTGAAATTCTGCTTTCCATAAAATATGGAAATATTTTCTATATAATAATTCTCCTAGCTATATTATTCTTACTCCCTTTTCTGGAAGGGAAAGCAAGTTTTGGGATCCCTGCATGTGGATATATAAGGTGGAGTGATGAATTGGCATTCCTGCTATTTCAGACTGCTCCCTGTCCCATGAGGCACGAGTGGCTCCAGTGGGTGCTGCTCTCCATTCAGTAGCACTCACACTGTGGTTGTTCAGTGCATGGCTGCTGCCTTTTCTGTCTTCTGGCTAGTACCAAAGATGAATCTGTAATGTTAATAAGAGTCAAATAATGGGAAAATAAAACTACTTGAATCTCGGCTGTTCTTTGGGCATAGCTTCTGTTCCTTTTCCTAGTATAGGGAGAGTGCTTGCATGTAGCTGCTAGATGACTCTGATCTCTTTTCTGAAGTGAGAGCTTCTCCTCTTTATTTTCATGTATGAATGACTTCATTGGTGGTTCTGCTAAATCCACTGTTGTGACAGTCAATGCAAGTGGACCTCTGTTCTGCTTCTTATGGGGTTAAAAAAAACCCTCATGTTTTCAGAGTTAGCCTGCTTCTGGGGTCATGTCTGTCCTTGAGGGCTAGTCCATGTATGAGGAGTCAGGTTGCTGAGGGAACATAAAAACCCAAATTCTTCTCACAGTTGTAAATGAGATTTAAAAATTTCTAACATTTCATTCTTTTAGAAGGTGCTTATCAATGATAGTAACATTTTTTAAAAAATCTCTGTGAACCACCTGAAATACAATCCAGTCGAAAGCCAAATTAAAAAAATTAAATGCTTAATTTTTCTGATACTCTGTAAGTTAATAATTTTAATTATGGCATGACAGGTCTGGGAGATATAGACAAGTATGGTTACTTCTAAAGATCTCCAATGGCAAGGCTTTGGTACTAGTGACCCACGAGAATTTTGAGGGGGAGAATATTTTCGAAGGCTTGTAGTTGAATTTGCTCATCACAGTTGATATAACAGCTCTCCTGTTTAAAAGTAAAGATGAAACATTGTGCAGTAAGATAGAAGGAAATTATTCTTCTGGTTTTATTGACGTTCTAAGACTGTATATTCAGGGTATTTACTTATTTACTTGTCCAGCAGCAGAATGACAGGATTTAGTAAAATTAAATTTGGGTGATACTTGATGCCATGTTTTGTACTTGTTTGTTAATAGAGAAATGGCCATAGTAGAGTGGTCTGCTATTAGCATGAAAGATAATTTTACCAGACTGGTGATTTCCTGTTTACTAACTCTTTTTTTCCTTTCTTTGTTTTTTCTTCTGGCATGTTCCTGACAATCCTCCTTGCTTGTGGCAATGAATATTTTGATCCTTGTGAACTGTAGAGCCCATTGTGAAGAATGGCAGGCCTCCAACGTCCCACAGCATGCACTCATTCCTCCACCAGTACACGGGATCCTTCAAGAAGCCCCCGTTACGGAGACCGCACAGCGTCATAGGGGGCAGCCTCGGCTCTTTCATGGCCATGCCCAGAAATGGCAGCAGATTAGGTAATTTCCTGCATGGTTCCTTTACATTAATTTTTCTGTGAAAAATGATGTTAGTATTGATTTGTAGCAAGAGGTACAGATACTCTAATGCTTTGATAAATCTCTGAGTGTGCAGTAGTTTTTTTTTTTGAAGTTTGAGAAATTTGTTCTTAAGGCATTGAATGTCTCTTCAGATTTTCAGGAAGAAAGCTCTTAGAAGAAAACATAGAAATCACCTATGAATTTTTTACAAGTTTAAAATTTACAAAAGTAATGAAATACTCTTTCTTAATACTTTGCAAGGAGCAAGAAGTACAATGCATGTAATACAAGAAAACAGGATAATCATATGTGGAATTTTAAAAGAACTGATGTATTACTTATTATTATAGAGAAAAAGTTTTTTTCAGTGACAAATTAAGGCCACTCAACTATAATTATCTTTTTGTTGTGGTCCTGAGATATATTTGTGCTTCCATGAGGCAAATAAGTTGCAAAATATTTTTTCTTCTTAAGGCAATTTGTCATGTTGCTGCCTCCAGTCACCATTACTGTTTTATCCTGCTTTTATGTTATTTTAAATTATGCTTAATTAATTGATACTAGAAAATGAGAGCAAGCCACAGCTTAATTAGAATTTTATTATTTTTTTAATCTCCTGTCCTCCTTTAGAAATGTGATAAACTGATCTCTAAGATTAGGCTATGGATCTTCAAGATAGTAGTCAAACCACTTATCCTCCTCTGGTGTAATACCACTCAATATGTTCAAAAAACATGCCTTTTAACTGCTTGAGTTACCATTCCAACTGAAAAAAAGATGTACATCCTTTTGAATTTACTCAAGGAGCTGTTGCTATATGATATATGTAAACTAAGTACAGGAGAAGCAAAGACATGCCTGTACTTTCTTACTTGTGTGTTGCCTTTAATAACAATTTGTAATTTTTTTAAAGTAGTGTATAGATGTACTTACAGGGTGTATCATGGAATCACAGAATGATTTGGGTTGGAAGGGACCTCAGAGATCATCTAGTTTCAACCTCTGCCATGGGCAGAAACACCTTCCACCAGGCCTGGTTGCTCTGTATGTCTGTATTAAACACCTCTTTTTGCTTTGGATATGGTAATGCCTTTTTTTAAACTCCTTATTTGATGGAAATACAAGTTACTTGTGCATGTTATCTAGAGGTAAAAAACCAGGGAGTACAAGTATGTGCAATCATAATTCCTCTTTCTGCTCCTTTTTCACATCTTTCTTTCTTTTGTTCCTGCCATATGAGAATGGTGATTACTCATCAGGAAGCTGAGATTTTCCCTGTTGGGATAATGACATCAGAAACAAAATAGTCAAATATGCTGCACTGCTTGAGACTTTCCTTTGCTTTCTTCATTGACCCTCTTTTCTTTACAGTTTTTCCTCTATTTCATAGGTAGAAAAGTGGTATCAGAAAGATATCCTTGAAATATTGTAAAATCATGGCAGATAAAGGATGGGTTTTTTCGTTAAAGAAAACCAGATTAAATTGAGACCTGCCACAAGTGCATCTTCATGCTGCCTGTGTTTGAATGAAGCTATTGCTATAAAAATTGATAGAGAAGCCCTGGAGGGTTTTGGTGCTTTATTTGCTTTTTGAGCATTGAACTTGAGTTTCTGCAGGTTGTGATAATGTGTAAAATCCCAAAATATTTTAAAAATAATTTCTAGTTGGAAATTCTCTGTTAGCTTTGTTTTGTAAAATGCTATGTAATGGAAAAGTTTTTGAGCCATGCCTTTAAAAAAAAAAAAATAGCAATTTTTAAATTTAGTATTCAGTTACCAGGATGACTTTAAATAACAGAGCTGATTCCCAGACCAGATTGTGAAACTACTGAATGAGGGTTTTGCTGATAGATTTTTTTTTATTTTTTTTTTCTTTTTAGTTCACTTGTATCTTGTACAGTCTTGTACCTCTGTAAACATTTAGCTGCTGCAGTCCATGATGAAGCCAGAGCTAATAAACCTTTTTTGGACCTGACCCGGCTGAATGCAGAACAAATCAGATTGACCTTGTTCCATATTTATATTAATTTCACCTCTGGGGAGGCTCCTGGAATGTGCAGAGCTAACTGAAACTGGCCCTGCTGGTGAACTGCAGTTACAACCAGGAGAGAATTAATCCTTGCTTTTGCCAGTTGTATTAATGCAGTTATGGAGAAGTTTTGTTTCATTGTCATGAATATCATTTGAAAAGAATGATGTTTCCATACAGCTTTCATAGTTCAGTAATGGTAATGGCCAAGGCACTTTCTCACTATGGCCTTCCTCAGTTTGAATTATGTGATCACTGAAATTAATTGTACTATGTAGCCACTTCATAGGAAAGTAAGCTTTGCAAGTCACATGGTTTTGGGTTTTTTTAAATGTAATAAATTGAAATAAGGTGGAAAGATCATGAATTCTGGCTCAGTGCTAATTAGTGACTTTGATTATGGCTCACTTGGAGGAATTCTCGTTTGCTGCACCATAGGTTCTCTGTATTAATTTCTTCTGTGGTGCATTCCTCACAGCTGAAATGAGGACACCCTTTTCCTTTAAATGTACTTCTATAGCTTCCCTTTTATACTGCAGTCATCTACATCTAGCTTTTTATTACATGGCCATTCTGCATATTTAATAAGACATGTAGAGTACATTAGAATAAACATCTCTGTAAGAGAATAGATTGGTATTGCAGTGAAAGCAATTCAATACGTTATTGAATGTTTAAAACCTCTGAAGACTATGTAAGCAAGCTTTAATGCTGGTAAACTTGTCTATAGAAAGGCTTAGAGAAATTGGGGAAATAGTTGCATGGTTTTCATCATTGCTTATTTAAACATCATTGTGCACCTGTGTAAAAATGATTAAAATGTCTGGGTTAATGCCTTAGTCTGGGGTATATGCCATTAATATAATGAACATAAGGCTCTACTAATGCCTTTTTAATGAATCAAATAAAAGGATGCATTTATATCAGATGATAACACAGTCAAGTTATTTTTAAAAAGCTTAAAATTATATCTGTTTAGAAAATAATTAAAACATCTGCAAACCCTTGTAGATAGAAGCAGTTGGATATTTAGCCCATTGGAAATGCATGTGCTTAATGATACATATTTGGTTGCCCCAGCCAGTATCCTGCATAAACCCTCTTGGTTCTGTGTATGTGGCTTATCCAGACTTACCAGAATTAATCATATCACAGTGGCATTCAAGTTATCATCTTATATAAGCCTGAAAGTTCATTTTTAGACCTGAGTGGTACAGACCCTCTTTGTCTTCCCATTCCTGATTTATAAAGAGCACAATCTCCTTGCAGCTACATTATCTATCCCAAATGTATGGGTTTGTGTTACTAGTACTTGAGATATTGCTTAGTTGTGTGTTATTACATAGGTGTAATGACCTTTGTCAACTAGGGTGCTCTGTGTTGTTCTGAGCACTGCATTCCAATTGTCTTTTTTAACTAGTAATTTCAGAATACAAATGCTTTTGTGAATTAAATGTGAAAAATATGACAGTATCATTCCCATAATTACTTTATTTAAAATATCAGTCTCTCTAAAAAAGAAATTATGTCATTTCGCCATGGTTTAAAATGCAGTACTACTTTAATTTTGCTGGTTTTTATTTTGTCAGATTGCTGAGATAACTGTCCCTTGCCTAGCTTCCATAAATAAACTAGACTTTGGGTCCCAACCAATGGGTTATTCCAACATGAAGATAAATAGATTTGGGAGCAATTGTCAATAGCTGTTTCACTTCATTTTACTAACAGAATCTCAGGAGTTGTAATTGCAAAATTGGATTACATGACCTCTCAGAAAAGTATTTTAAAGCAGAGTTTTCATTAAAGAACCCATATGCTGAGTGTATTATTATACCAGATATAACAGTGCTGGCATAACAGCTTTGCTGCAAGTGGTGTTTTCAATAATGCTTTTATATTACTAAAATTAATTTTCTGCAGTTTGGTAGAGATTTTTTAGAAGATAACTGTCAAGTCCCTACAGAGAATAAGACATTTCTTAGAGAGTTAGCAAAAGAGAGTCACATTTTTTCTGCTTGGCTTCAAAACCAAGGCTGATCTTTAGGAGCCACTGTCTGAAAATCTTTTGCTGTGGTTCAAATTGCCATGCCTTTAGAAGCACTGATGAGTATTTAGCTTGTTCGAAATCAGAAGATTGCTTATGATATAAGGAGTGCAGGATTTTATTTTTTTAAATTTAATCCAAATCTGAGCATGATTTGCAGGGAAAATTCTGATTTGGTGTGGATTTTTAATAGAAATCCAATATAAATATGCATCGCTGCTGGAAAACTTGGTTTGTGTGTGAGCTGCATGCTTTGTTTGTGTTTAATTACAGTAGTTTGAGTTAAAATATGTGTTGCTAGTAGCTTAGAAATTAATCTTTGTTTTTATATCCATTCTGTTTTCCATAAAAGGAATTTGTTTGTACTGAGGACGGATTTGTTCCTTTGAAGTGTGCATGATTCTATGTGAGCCAAGCTAGACAAATATTTTAGAAGATGTGCAGATAACAAACATTGCCCTAATGGCTTTCTTTTTCCCTAGAAAATCCAATTTTCTTGCTTTTTGAAGGTGGTGAAAATTTGCAGTTTCTCTTGGTTTTTGGGGGCTTTTTTAAGTTGCTGTAATGCTTTGCAAATGTTAACTACTTTGTGTGTTGGTGGTGAGGCTGAATTGGTCTCTGTGTTTTGCTAATATTGGCATGTTTTAGGGATAGAGTTCTAGGATTTTTAGTTGCTCCTCAGGTTCTCTTACATGTAGAGGATAATGATTACTAACAAGAATCAGGAGACAGTGGGGAAACTGGTGTCTTTTGAAACACCTACTTTTTATGTATAGCTGTTGAATTTCTGGAGTAATTTTGGAGTTCACGTATTTCGAAGTTGATCATGAAGCATTACTCATCGTGAATTGCTTGTATGACCAATTTCCTTTGTGTTCTTTTGCAAATCATTTGGCTCTTTATGCTATAATGGCACTGCCTGGGTTTTCTTTTGTTCACTACAGTGTTTGTCTCCAAAGTGTGAGAAGTTTTTGGTGCTTAAAAGTAATACTATATGCATATGGATGTGTATATGTAATACACATAAGCTTTTATGGGCATAAATCTTACGGATTTTAAAATTAACAATTCCAGTTGACATGAAGATTCTGCATCACGTAACCCAAGCAGTTAGGTAAATTTCCTCCATAAGGTCACAACTTTCACTTAATGGCTATTAAAAGTCAACCTGCTGAATGCACTTTTGTGTTGTGGGCCTTGATGTAGATGGTTATAATACATCCCCTGACTTCATATGTGGGTGCTGGGGAATTTTGTATTTGAAGCTTCTGTATTTTTAATTTCTGAAAACACTGCTATGCCTCTTCATATGACTTTTAAGCTTTCTGAAGATACTTTCAGATTACCAGCATTAGTAGTCTGATTTGAAAATATTAATTATTCTCAGTAATGTTGTATGTCCAAGAGCAGCTAAAAGAGAAATGGTACAGAGAGATTTTAGGAACTGAAGCTGGGAGAGGGACTTGGCTTTTGGAAATTACTGTTGGGATTGGAATGTCTGTCTTTCGTTTTGGAAAACTGAGTTCTGCTTCAGTTCAAATTAAGTTTGCATAGAATGCTTATAAAGTAATTCTGTTCATTTTGTGGTTATTACTGAGCCATAAAAAGTATGTATCCAGACTGCCATGGCTGTGGTGAGTCTTTGAATCTGCTGTGTAACTCAGTGCACAGTAATGATTCAATTCTTTTCCATCTGTACGAAACAGCTGTTTGATGCATTGCTGTTTAACTATTTCCAATTCTTTGGATTATTTTTAAGATATTGTTCATGAAAATTTGAAAATGGGATCGGATGGGGAAAGTGACCAAGCTTCTGGAACGTCATCTGATGAAGTTCAGTCTCCCACAGGAGTTTGTCTCAGAAACCGGATACACAGACGAATCTCAATGGAGGTAATTCACTTTTCATATAAGGATCATTTAAATTGTCAAGAGAGTTGAGGGTTGCTTTAATTGTTTGTTGTAACTGGTTGTCTTCGCAATTAACTGTAACCAACCATTCTGCCATATATTTAATGCAGAGAGCATTGTTTTAATGCTATTTAAACTTGCCTCCATTTGTCACACAGAATGGTGGTTACCTTGCACTGTTTTTTAGCTGTTAATATTGAAAATCTGAATACATTTTGAAACTTGAATTTTTGGGAGGAATTTCTTAAGTGTAGCATTTGAATAGCTTTCTGTTGCATTGTGTGCAAGCCACTGAATGTATTCAAGAAGATATATGGTTTAGACATTTTTTGCTTAACACTGTTTTCTAATCTTTGCAAAACTAATGCTACAGCAGCAGCAATGGTCCTGACTGCTTCAGCCTTTTCCTCTCTTCCTGTTTTTTTTTCATGAACGGAACTTTACAGGATGATAAACAAAAGGAGGAAAAGTACCTTATGAATAACTGTGCACATAATTTCCTTTATTTATGAGTCTCATTATGAATACTAGCCACCCTTGTGCTTGCTTTGTTGTCATTTCCCTTGGTGAACTAAAACAGAACACTTCCCTTTTTCTAGAGTGCATAAAAGGTGCAGTTACAATGTCTTTGTTACAGAAGCATGTAGAATTTTGTAGTTGCTGCTTTATGGTATACATGACAATGAGTATAGCTGTGGGATTTTGAATCTTCATTCAAGGCCTGCTATCAAATACTGTATTGGGAAACTGGTTTGGATAAGTTACAGAAGGGTGTACATGCCAAAAATTTTTTATTTGTGAGGCATTCTGTAATGCTTGGAATTCCAAGACTCCAAGCGTATAGTGCAGATACGATTTCAAAAATATGTGAATTAGCTGTATTAATTATTTAGATAGTTTCTTGCACCTGGGAGGTTTTGTATTCAAATTCCTAAATTTCTTTGTTATTTGATCTAAGAGCTTTGTTCTCCCAGCTTTGCTTGCTGAAGTTTACTTGAGAGAACAAAGGTAGGTTTATTGGCTTGTGCAGGATACCTAAATTAGGGAAAAAAGTCATTGTGGAAACCTGCTTATCAGAATGTATGCTGGAGAAACTAAAAGTCAAGGAAATTATTTAAAAGGATTATTTCCTTTTTGTTCATTGTCTGTTTCTTCTCCATTTTGAAATGCATATTTAGAACAGGAAAGAATCAAAGAAACTAATGATTCATAATGAAATTAACAAACTGAAATGGAAATCTATCAAGTCTTCCAGAGAGGGCTAAAACGATTGAAGGATTCTCTTTGGTATTGGAATTCAAGAACTCCAAAATAAATTACTAAAGAACTCAGGAATAGTAAAGGTCAGGAAATTCCTGTGTAATTTTTCAGGTTTTGGGGTTTTTTTCAAATAAAAGCATCTTTTAATTTGCATCTTTAATTTTAAAACAATTCTAATATTTAAGAGGCTTTGTGAAGCTTTTCGGTTTTTGTTTATGGAATGCTAATTTTTTCACTTTCCTCCAAATTCCAAATGCTTGCATCTGACTGTTGGAACTAGCCTTGCTTGTTCATTGATTTGCTCAGTCAATGAGAAAACAAATGGTTTTTTGGCATCTATTCATGTAGATTCTGTGAGAATCATAGTGTTTCCCTCAAATTACCATAGTATTGGTACAGTGACTTTCCTGTAAGATTCCATGCTCATGTGTGCAGACAGTCCCAGTTCCGAATTTTGAGAATGAGTTTTTGGTGGACTTAAGTTTGCTTTTTACAAGTAGTAGATTAGGTTAGACTTGTACCTGTTTGTGTGTTCCAGAGGGAGGAAATACAGCAATTGCACAGTTTTGGTTCAAATATCTTTTAATGAGAATCTTTTCAGTCAACTTTCTCATTTCCTAAGTGAAAAGGCTTTAAGTGATTACATTGTCTGCATGTTTTTTCCTCCTTCTGTTTATCCCATGGGTCATTTTTTGTCAGTTTTGACAGATGGCTAGAAATCTCAGATTCTAATTCTCTATTAATTTCTGTGAAAAAAGCTCTGCATAGGGAGACAATTGCTAATACATTCACTGCTAGTTAAAAACCACAATATTCACTAAGAGTTGAGTTGCAAGATACAAGTCCACAGAAGACCCAGTTTTACTCATTTTGCTCTTTGTGGAATGGGATCACTTGCTTCCTTGACCTTTGAGGGAACCAAAGCAAGATGTATTTCCTCTTGTAAAGAGTTATGCCTGTATGCCTTGTGGGATTTGTGCCATGGAGCTGGCTGATACAGTAGTAGCAATGTGATTATATGAAGAGAAAGAAACTATCTGTGTTGTGAAGTCAGTTTATATTATTTCAGTTTTATTTTGATGGCTGGTGGGGATCTCTTGTCTCTAGATATTGGGTAGCCTGAGGACATATTCCCTTTATAGCCATTTGGGATGAGTTATAGATGTGTGCTGTACATCACAAGTTGGAGTAAATTGGTACATGTGTGACAGAATGCTTTTGCTGTAGTCTGCTGAAGTCATTAGTCTCAGCTGAAATCCATTGTAGAATGTGTTTGATTAAACACACACAATTGGATAACCAGATAAAGCAATATTCCTTGTTCCTCCTCACTAAGAGGAATGTGCCTGTCACACAATGGCTGTGTCCTTTCTTGTGTTTAGTTTGACCAGTATTAGCTGTATTTATAGTGGTTTTGAACAGAGTTTCGTGGTTATGTATGTTTGGTTGTTTCTGCTGAATTGACAGAAGTCCTAATTCATTTTGAAGGTAGCTAACCAGGTAAAGTTGAAACCTTGACACAGTCCTTTTTACTTGTAAGAATTATGTATATATAACCAAATTTTTTATGCTGAGCTTGAACTTCCTCTAAAATTCTGAAAATTAGCAACCCAAACAGGTTTTATTAAATGCTTGCTAAAAAAATGCATACTGTACTCAAAGAGCTAATTAGCAAAAAAAATTTTTAAATTAAAAAATTGTTATTCCTGACATATTTTGTCCATTAGAATACATATTCTCATTTTTAGTGCTCATCCCCACTGCAGTTAAATAATGAATAGCTATAAATAGAATGTTGTCAAAGAGAAAACATATTCTCTGCTGCAGAATATGTGAAAGATTCTGTTGGGAAATAAAACTTGATCTTTCTAAAATTTTCATATAGAGAAATACAAAATAGTGGAGAGAGAAATGAAAAATGTATTTGTTATAGCAGAATCTCCATAGCAATAGAAAGCTGAAATTTCATAACCTTAAATGATCTTGCTTTAGATAGAAAATCATCATACTGAAACGCAACCTAAATATGAAACATTTTAAATATGAAGTGGTGATAGTGCAGTGATAAAGAATCCTGCTCTGCAGTGGAAAGTCTGCTGGGGTGGAAACTTTCCATGCACAGTAGCAGCCATGGAAATACCAGCTTTCATTCTGTGATATCCACCCCCCACCCCCATTCCCCCATCAGTTATAATTTAGGCCAGCATGACAGGGAGATGATAATGTGGTTGTTTCTGAATTTGACAACGCTGCAGTTGTGGTTTGAGATTGGGGGTTTTTTAATGATTGTTCCTTGTTATCATGTGCTTAGAAGACAAAGAGAAAATACCAGTCTCATTGTGTTGCCTAGATAAAGTTTATTCTGCCTGTAATCCACAGGCTACAAATCATCAGTAAAGCAGTTGCTTTTGCTTTTTGCTTTTTCTTTCTCCTTCCTTCCACTTGTTCAGACAGAAACCATGCTGACAGTAGGTGTGAGCATCTATTGTGTGAAGAGCTTGGCTTCAAACAGCTGTTAGGCTTTAATTAAAATGTCTTCTACTCATGCTAATATTAATGATTATTTACTAAATCAGTAAAATTGTTTATCACATGAAACAGATGGATGGAATAATTTTTTCAAGTGGATGGAATAATTTTTCAGCAATACAGCTTAAGAATGTCTGCACATATATCTCTATTTTAAGTGCAGGTGCTTTTGTCATGCAGTGAGAAACACCTCCAGATCATGGAACTGTAGCTTAAAGCATTTTCAGTTTGATTTTGCTGGAAAACTAGTAAAGCATTACTGTAAATAAAGAAGTAATGCATTAATATAAATTCATGTTACAAGCTGTAAGTGTTCACTGGAGGCCCTGTGCCTGTGCACTGAATAGTGAGTGCATCATTAAGAGCTGTGGTGGATAAAAAATAAGGAGAAACATTCTGTGCAAATTGAAACATCTGTTTCCCTTTCCCAGAAGTCCAGGGTCTGTTAGCTGTCTTAGCATGTGAACTGGCAGAGAGCCATAACCCACTGTTCACCAGCCTGTTTCCCAGATACTTTATCCTGAGAAACAGTTCTTATCCATCTGACTGTCACATTAGTGACAGAAGTGTGCTCCAGATCAGACTGCTCCTGCCACACTGCTATAGGGTATAATTCTCCCCTAGGAGAATTAACTGCAGGGGTAGTACTTGTGGATGAACAGAAGAAAATACAAAGGCTGTGAATTGGTGCTTTAGGCAGGTGTGTGTTGTGATGGTCACCTTCCAAAAATAAGAATGAAGATGAGAAATAAGTTTTTGTGAGCTTCACTCTTCATCAGGGTGTAACTACTTATGGGGTCTTGACACGAGCCTGAGTAACTCAACATGTTGTTAGTCCACCTGGGCAAGTGTACCTTCTTCTAAGAAATATACACAAAATTTATTGATGTTTCAGCTGATAAAAGTGTTAAGAATTTGTTCATAGGCTTCAGATTAGATTGTGATTCATAGGTCCCCATTCTCATATGCAAACTCTCACCTCTGTTTGATTGTTTAAATGCTTGAACAGCAGACAGGATGCAGTACTGATGTAGGCTTTTGGTCAGGGACAGTACAGTATTTTCTTCTGCCTTAGTGTTGGAAGCAGGAAGCCACTTTATCCAAGATAACCTGAGCATTCAGCCCTAGATATCTTGCCATCCAGGAGGCTTCCTTGTATACCAAGCAGGCATTACTATGTGGGGCCTTCTCTGAGCAAGGTTTCTTCCTTCCCCCTTTCTTCTGTGCTTGACAGCTACAAAGCCTCTCTCTGCCCTATTTACTGGGTTTGCCTAATTTGCTTCTCTCTGACTCCTGCAAAAGCAGTGGCTTCTTTTCTGATTGTCACTTCTATGAATCTAAGCACGTGATCACCTACCAGAAGATTTCAGTACTAGAAAGAAAAAAAAATGAAGCTGAATATAATCAAGACTTCTTTTGATTTTCAGTGGTCACTGTACTATCTCCAGTGTCATGCTTGTCTCATTTTTCTCAACTTTTTTCAAGGTTACACTAGAAAATATGTTACCATTTTTATAAACACCCACTTTCATGTTTGCATGACCCTTGGTGATTTCAAAAGCCCCCTTCTAAAAACCCAAGTGCATGTTCTAAATATGATTTTGATTAAGGTGATGGACTTTTTATCTATTTGATTGGCAGACTGACACTGCAATAAGAAAAAGAATTTCAGCTTAGATAACAGATGAATTGAACATGCCTTTTACTAGACCTTTTTAAAGGGTAACTGCCTTTGCTATTAGCAATTAACACTTCTTTTGCCCTTCTTTTGTGAACCTTTGTCATTCTGGTGCTAAAGTTCTTGCATTCCACTTGCAGATGCTCCTTTATAAAAGTTACTGCACTTGGCAAAGTTCTTTCTGTAAGGATGGAATATATGCTTTTTTGGTTTTGTGTCTTGATGACTTGTATTTTCTTTAGGTTCCATTTAGGGGTAGTCTAGTATCACATTGGATGTGTTCAGTCATCTATCAAACACATCTCTCATAATCACAGAAATGCATCAGATGAGAAGTCAGTAATGGCTTGCAGTTTCATACCCTGTACTCCAGGAACACTTTTGTCCAGGAAGGTCAAGTTTGCCATTTTCATATTCAAGAAGTTACTTTATTTTTAATTAGCCACTTTTTTCAAGGGACTTAGCTTTTGGTACTTCAGGCATTGTTAGCATTAGTAATTAATACTACATGAACTGTTTTAAAGATCCAAGTTTATGTGTCTGCAGAGGTGTGTTCTGTTTCTCTTTTTCCTTCCTCTTGGCCTCATTTTTCTTACAAGCTGATAGCCTACACTACCTTTTTTCTTTCGGGTAGTTTCTCTTGCTGCTATGTTATAGAAACTGATGGAAACATACAAGAATCTATGTTTGAAAGTCAGAAAGGTGTAGTAGCAAGTGAGAGCTTGCTTTATTAGCTTCTGTTTCTGCCCAGCACCTACCATTGGGTCAAACAGTCGCAGACCCTGAATTTCAGCAGGGTTTATATTGAGGCTGATGCTACAGACTGATATCTTGAAAGCTGATAATTTAGCAGGCAAACAAAATCAGACATGTTATTTTTATGATTGTTATTATTTTTCATGTTCTTCCTCATATTCTCTAAATTTACTACCTGATAAGCTTTCTGAAGCAATAAAATAATAACAAAACAAAAACCAAACCAAAACAAAAAACCCCAGAGGAAAAAAACAACTTAAAAAAACCAGAAGAATTTTGAAGTGTTTCTGGTATAATCTGTCACAAGTTCCCTGTGTATTTATGTACTTGCTGAAAGGAAAGTTAATATCTCACATTTGATTTTCATTTCTCCTTTCTCATATTTTTCAAAACTGATTTTATGACACATGTATTTGGTTTGGTTTGGTTTCATTGGTTGTGAATAGAAGCTCCTGGAATGCAGTTTGTGAACATTGTGTTTGTGCTGAACAGTTCAAACCTTTCTCTTTAAAACTATTGGGAGAGATTAAGTAAATAAAATAACAGCATGTGGGTTTGGTTTTTTTTTTAAATGT
Source organism: Erithacus rubecula (assembly GCF_903797595.1). Lineage (NCBI taxonomy): Eukaryota > Metazoa > Chordata > Aves > Passeriformes > Muscicapidae > Erithacus > Erithacus rubecula. The sequence goes on along the minus strand of NC_136686.1, from coordinate 27,941,587 downwards.
GTGAAAGAGCAGGTTTTTTTCAGCTAGTTGGTAGCCTAAGCAGCCATATCCATGAAATGAAAATTCTCACTAGAAATATTTTGAAAAAGAAAGTGTTCAGAATTCTTAGTTTTTGGCCTGTAATTCTAATTTTGTGCCTTTAAAAACATTAATTGTTGCAAATACTACTAAGATGCTTAGCACATTTCCTAAGGTTTTCATGGTGCTAAAGTAAATAAAAACAGTAAATAAAATCTGCTTGCAATGCTATTTTCTATGCTTTTAATTTTTATATTTTTTATATTTATTTCACATTTTTGTGGGCCATAGCTACTCTAGATATTGGCAATAACATCTTTCAGCTACTGGCAGTAAAGTCCTTGCTTTGTTGGTTGATGATAGTAGATGTGCTGGGAAAATGTGACACCTAGTCCCAAACCAGAGATTTCACCCTCGAATTTGTAATAACAATATTTCACTGATTACACTTGGCTCCTTGTCTTTGCCTGGCATGTCAAAATCCAATCTGGCAAACCGTGTTTATGTTGGGCAGGAGCCAGAGAACATGCATTGTCTGTGGTCAGTGGTATTTCTTCTGAGTCTGGAATGGCCTGTGGACTCAATCTCTTGATGAAATCCCTGGAACTCCCTTAACATATTTGGAGAAAACCTTTTGATTTAATTGATGAATGAATTCCACCGTATTTAGGGTTGATTCTGTCCCAAATTTATAAAAGCCTCTTGCTTCAGTACTCAAAATTGATGCTTTCTTAAATCATGTTGCCTTTCAGCAGGCTGACTGAAAACCAGCACAAGTTTGTGGTGAGATCTAGCATCCTTTCTATATGGATCTTAAGATTGTATTTTCGTTATTGCTGCTGACAAAGAAGAGGTTCTTTGATTTAGCAGATTAGTAATTCAATAACTGTGATTTAATGTTTTCAGTAAAACAGTAACAATAACATTCAAGTATAAAGGAAAAGTGTAAGATTCAGACATAAATCACACTGCTAGGGCAAAAAAAAAAAGGCACTTTATGCATCATAATGGAATTTATAGCTAAACCCATCAGTTGTGTGGGGGAATGATGATGGCTTTATATACATATAAGGAAGACCAGTATAGATAACTCATCCCAGCTTTTAAAATAGTCATTTTGGTTACAGTAACTGAAGCCAATTTGTAAAGGTATTAAAATAGTATGCTGCAAGGATGCTGTAGGTTTCTTTTGGTGCATGTGTCTGCTGGTGTTTTTCTTCAAGACCTTGAAGGTCTACAGAGTTGTAATCAAATAACAGTTTTTTACAAATATATTCTCTGGTTTGAGATTGGTTTGGGGTTTTTTTTTTATATTTACTTTTGCCTCTAGCAGTCTTGTTGCATGTCATAATTCTGTAGAGAATCCAGTTGGCTTCAATTGTGCTAACTGTCATTTAACAAAAATGCACTGAAATTTGATAAGGCAACCTTCAGAAAAAAACTCCACATGGTATCTGATACTAAAATGATACAGTAGGCACATGCTTAGAAGTTGTATATTGGAATGTTTAAATTCTTACTGACACAAACTAATGTCTTAAAATTAATTCATTTGCTTTGTGTATCATGAGGTAGCACATAAAACACATTCTTAGTTAAAATATGCAAGGAAAAATAGTGTAAAAATTTGGTTGGTTTTGGAGGTGCTTCTACAGTAAGCATGTAATGAAGTTGAATTGTGTTGCTTAGAGGGTTTTATGATTTTAGATGTCATTAAGCATTCTCCAGTGAACAATAGCACAATGACTTACTAGTGAACAGCCTGTGGTTGCAGCTGAGATGTCTCACTGGTGCTCAGTAAAGCTGGTGAGAAGGCTAATTCAGACTGATGCTTACACAAGAGCATTTTCATTTGATCCATAGTGGATTGTTTGGGCCATCAGACTGATGTTTGTAGACTTAGATGAACAATTCTTTTTTCTTTTTGAGACTGTAACAAAGTTTCATGGATGGAATTTAGCAGAATCAACTCTCCAAAAATAAACTAAAATTTAAGGGAGTGGTGACCAGCAAGTTGTCTGTTGCCATATAGTAAGTGCATACCTAGAGCAATGGTTGGTCTGGAAATGCAACTCACCAATAAACATAATAGCCAAAGCAATAAGGATTGGTATATAATGATGCAGCTTGGCAGTGTTGTCATCCACTGACAGAGACAGCTTCCTACTCCCCTTGGCTCCTAATCTTGTATCAGTGGATAATTAGTTCCTTTGTTTGGAAGGGGTGGTTGTCAAACTTTCTTACACCCAGCCCTTTCTCCTCCAGGAGCAATGGGAACATCTGGCCACAGGCAATGAAATACAGCCTTTGGAGACACTTAGCTGTTATGTTTGCAAAATGAAACATTCCATAAGAGTGAACTGAGGCTGATGTTTATCAGGGTTTTCCCTTCAAGTTTTTCTGAAAAGAGGCACAAATCTTCCTTTTCTTGCTGCAGTGGCAGCTGTGAGTGTGGTAGCAGTCTGAAATGGCCTGTCAACTCAAAGATTAGCAGCACTTGTAGTCCATTAGGTAAAAGACATCTACTGTTTGAGCAAGAAAGGAGCACTCTGCAAATTGGCACATTTGTTACAGGTTAAAATAAAAGTAATCTGGTTTTTGGTTTTGCTTTTTGAAGTGTAGTTAAAATTGAACTTGGAAGACGCCAGCAATCCTTCCCTGGGGCAATTTTTTCTGTTTCATCACAAATATTTGTGTTTATTGTTTAAATGTGCTATGTAAGTCAAAGACACAATGACTTGAGTTGACAGAAGGCAGACTAAAAAATGTGAATGTTTCAAGTTGCTTCTTTCTAGAGCAGTTTTAATGTGTAGAGTTCAAACCTTGTCCATCCTGAGTTAGAATCATCTTTGTCAACTTCAGTGAAATTAACTGAAGTGTGTAGTTCAACTTGGCCAAAAAAAAATAAAAAAGATGAGTTAGGGAAATCCATAAGGTTTTATTTGTTGTAATACCTGATTTAAAGTAGAAAAACTAAGTGTTCTTTTCACAAATAAAAATAGGTTTATTCTGTAAAACAATTTACTTTTTTTGACAGGATGGAAGAGGAGTGAAAATTACCTGTTGGTCAGGAATGAACTTCCTGAAAAGTGTCACAATGTGGCACTGTGTAGTATTAAATGAGTCAAGTCAGGCGATTGCCAAAGGGAATAGCTGGTAAATTTGTATTATGGAAATAGGAGATGAGAAAAGGATAGGTAGCTGCAAAAAAGTTGATTGTCAGAGGTGAGAAACAGAATGTGGTAACAAAATTCTAGTGTTGAAGTCTTGTGAATGATTTACCATGGGTGGCAAGTAAAGAAGCTGATGTTTGCAATAGTATTTTAGTCCATCCAGAAGAGGACCAGAGGTAATGAAATAAAAAAAAAGTTAGGATTTTTGAGATTTACTTATATGTGCAAAAAGCAGGCCAAGTTTGGGGGCAAAGTTGTATTTTGTTTATTTGTTTGTTTTTCCTTTAGAACACAGGTTTGTTTATATAAAATGTCAAATTGCTCAGCTCACAGAACTTGCAGAATTTAAGTTGGAATTGCAGTCTCCTTTTCTTGTGCCCAAGTGTAAGTAGTCAGAACTTCCACATCAAGTTACAGCAACACAGTTGGATGTTAGCCAGATGAAAGAAAAGGCTGGACAATGTGAAGCTCTTCTTAGAACATTTGCTGTAGCTGGCATTAGAAATAGATGATAAAGATAAGCACAAGTTAGGGCAGTTTATCTCCATGGAAAACAAAATGGTATTAGTGTCACAAGTGCTTATAAGTTTATCTGCCATGAAGCTTAGTAGGACAAATATGAAACTCATTTCAGAGAAGTGATAAGAATAGGTACATTTCTCTGCCAGTAATACCAGTAGTAAAGTAAAACTGAGAATTGCATTGCATATGAGGGTAGAAAAAGTGTTTTTAAGTTGGAGGAGAAGGAAAATGCCACAAGCATTCCTGTTCCCCTAACAAATCAAATGATGGCTGAATATGTTCTCCAGAGTATAATCTGGAACTGGATCAAAAAGTAGCTCATTAAATAACATACAGTTAACCACAGGCATTTGATCATACAGAGCACCACATTTATTGAATACTGATAGATTTTTTGTAAGTTGACCCTAAAGATAAGTATAAAAGAATTAACTAGAAAATGCTGTGAATTTACGAAAGCTTTTTCATAAATGAGACTTCATTTGGAAAAATAAATCCTAAATTATATACAAGAAAGTAATATAGTTTCAATTTTCTAAACGATTGTTTGTTTTACCTGAAGTACTTTGTTGCCCCTAAAAGCTAATGTTTGCATTCCAGTCAACCTTTGCTTCTTAGGAGTTATAAAGAAATGTACCCAGATTCTCTTTCATAGTTGAGGGTCTGTGTACACCACTTACACACCTGTTATGTTTAAAAAAGGATACATAAAACAACATAACATGCTACTAATTTACTACCTTTAAAAATTTAGAAGATTTATAAAAGGATGCAAAAAAGTGTTAAAAAAGGACGTTTGACTCTGTAGTATTGACAATCTCAAAGAGCCTAGGGAAAGTTCAGTCCTGCCACTAATTTTACATGTTACCTTGTGACTTCTTTAAACAGCATTGTAGCAAAATAATAACCAAAAAGTTTTTTGGTTTTTTCTTCACACCAAAACAGCAGCAAGCCATGTGGTTTAGAGGAGCAGGTTTAGCTGCTGTTACAGCAGCAGTAGCAGGATTGCAGTGGGATGGCTGCAGGAGCAGCAGAGGGAGGAGATGGGGATTGCATGAATCAGGGACACAACGCCAGACCACGAAGGCTGCTCAGCACCAGCAGGGAAACAGGTTGATTCCCCTGGGCTTGACAGCTGACCCAGCTGCCCAAAGGGCTATTCTGTGCCATCTGAATAGCAATAGTCAGCAATAAAACCTGGAGAGGAGGGAGGAAGGAGGACAGCTGTGGTTGTGGCATTTGTCTTCCTCTTCTTGAGCCACGTGCATGCTGAAGCCCAGCTCTCTGGGAAGCAGTTGGAGACACCTGTGTGCTGATAGGAAGCTGTGAATCAGTTCCTTTTCCCATTCTGCTAGGGCATGCAGCTTTTGCTTTCCCTGTTAAACTGCTGTTACCTACTCCCACAAGTCTCCTCACCATCCTTCAGTCTTTTCTATGTTTTGTGGGAGCAGAGAGTGAGCTCTCCACTAGGTGTAGCAACACTTGACTCTTCACCAGGGTCAGCCCATAGTGGGAGAACAAGTGTCCTGCTGCCATCAGATAACCAGGCTGCCAGAGTGTCAGTAGACTACCTGCTCTTGAACACATAAGGCTCAAATTTGGTAGGTGTGTGGTAGTTCTTGCTTTTCTTTTATCATTATCTCAGTTAAATTAACCAGTTTTTTCAGCTGTGTCAGATTGATGTAATTTTAATTTCCATTTTTTCTATTTAGCCACTAGGAAATGTTGTGCTTATTCCTCTCATGCACGTCTAATGAATCCCCTTTCATGTTATCATGTAGCATTTAATTATAATTGCTTGCTTTTCCCAAGAGGTGGTTGCTTCAATTGCAAAAACTGAGAGAAATTAAGGTGGTGCAGACAAATACGACAATAATTTCCTTCTTTCAGGTATTTTGGTTTGTAGTCTAAATTACTTTCTTCAATTTTGTCTATTATAGGGAGTTAGGTAAAAGAAAATTGTAATACAAAGAAGACTTCTTATATGTAATTCTGTGATCTTTCGAATATTGGTGTTATAGAAGGTTTCTGGCTGGTAGGTAGCAATTTTAATGTGTGGTTTTTAAAAGGAAGTCTTGGCTTGGTTGACATTCTAACATAGCCAAATAAGCATGAGTTTTGGAAGTATAGTACTGTAAATCGGTGGGAAGAATAATTTATGAATTACCTACTGCAGTTTCCATGAAACCATCACGGTTTTCTCATAGAAAACAACCTTTTTTCAGCTCAAGAAAGTTAAGGAGAATAGATACTGGTTTTATTTTATTTATAACATGGCAAAAATTTAGGCTTTCAGCACTTAATACTACTTTCTTTTTTTTCCTGAGGGAAGAAAAATGTATGTCATGTATGGTCTGCTTCATTGCAAATGTAGGGAAAGAAATGTTACTAACATCAGGTATTCTAATTCTAAAAAAAAATGTCTCCTTTTCCCTTCAGCTTGTGGTATGTTGATCAGGGCTTTTTTTAAAGAAAAACATTGCAGGGGATGGAGATGAGAATTGATATTTTATGTAAAAGTGAATTACTTCTTTGGAGGGCGGAGGGGGTTAGAGAAAGGCCAAAAGATTTTGGCCTTTGCAGCAGTAAGTACTTAGACTCAAACTGTACTGTTTACTGTGGAGCACCAAATGTAAGTTTACAGCTCAGGGTCTTGGTTTAGAGCTGAGGATGTCACATGAATATCTGAAATAAAGTCATGGGGCCTATTGTAAAAATGACAGAGGCAGAGGTTTTGAGATTGAAAAAACCAGGAATTCTGTAATAGACTTACATCTACTTCCATTATCATATTTTCGGTGCCTAAAATATTTTCATCTTGTTTCTATGGTAGCTGGGCTTCAAAGTAATGAATTCTTTGTAACTGTGTAGAATCTTAGGCTTGCTTTGTTTCCCTTATCCTCCATGTGAAAAGGTGCATGTTTATTGATGGTGGGCACAGTGCACACTTAATGACATAGTTTTCAAATTGCAATTGGAGCCTAAAGGCTGCCTTTGCTCCCTTCTTCTTATATACCCATGAACTTTGTATGCTTGGGAATGCTTCTTGGAGGCTGTGGAGGTGGCTTTGAAGCACCACTTCAGCTGTGCCAGTCATGAGTGCTGTGAAGGGAGAGAACATGAATATAGAGAGCTTTGGGGTACAATCAGGTCAGTATTTCTTGAGACCTTTGAGGTCCATAACTTTCAGTATCCCTGTAAACATTTTCTGTTGAAATCCCTATAAATACACAAGTTAAACAAACACTATGGGACAGTGAGAGCGCTAGAACAGGTTTCTGTTGGAGTTAATAGGGAAGAGTAGGAAAAAGCTATTTTGTCACAGTTCATAGGATAGTGGTGGTATCTTGTGTTTAGGAAGTTACATTGAAAAACTCAGCTCACTGATCTTTTGTGGTTTTTTGGGTTTTTTTTGGTTTTTTTTTGTTTTTTTTTTTTTTTTTTTTTTTTGGTATTTGTCAAATTGTTCTTGAGCTTGAGAGAAAGCAAAAAGCCAGTATATTGACCCAGTGTTGATCTGGGATTACATTAGGAGGATGAGGTAGAGACTGATTCTTTTCTTGTCATCCCTGTCTTGTCCCAGCAGTTTCAGGATTTTACTCTCCAGTGAGATGTCAAAGCTGCCTTCTTTAAATCATCATGGCATGCCTTCCTTTGTGCTTAACTGTTGTGAACAGCTACCAGAATTTTCTGAAAAATGCAGTAAATTATAGGATGAAATTTTATTTTTTTCTCGTAACCTGAAATCATCTTCAGTAGGAGAGAGGCATTAGCAGAGCCTGGTGAAAAGAAGACAAATACTGTTTTACTCTAGGGGATATTTGTAGGTCCTGTTACAATTTGTTGGTTCCACCACTATCCCAAAAATAACACAGGTAGTTTTACAATTGCCAATGTTTTAAAAAAATTAAAATATACAAGTTGAAAATGAGTTAATAAACTAGAAAGTGTGCCAGAATGGAGGCATATTTCTATTTTATTTTAATTTAGCTTCAAAGTATTGGTCAAAGCCACCATTCTGTGAATAAAACTTTTTTGTTTAAAGACAATTTAAAAATTCTGTACTAGATAAAAAAATAGACACTGATTTTTTCCAGTTGTGCAAAGAAGCTCATGTTGGTCAGCAAAACAGAAGCTAACAGATTTTGTGCTCTGTACCTAAGGAGGTGTGAGAAGCAGAAGGAGAACAGGAGGATCAGCTGCCAGAAATTAGAGCTTTGCTGGCCTCTCTCAAAAATTTGTCTGTATTGGGTGGCCATAGTGAATAGCATATGTAAATCATTCAGGGAGATACATATTAGCACTTCAGTCTTAAGATTCAACTAATTCCCAAATTACACAGGTTTTTCAAAGTATATCTCTTCAGTTGGTATTTTTTTGCTTAGCTTTTGCTCCAGCCAGGTATGTGTACAGGTCATGCATATACATGGTTCAAATACATTCTCATCACTGAAAGCTTAGCATGTTGTTCACCAAGATCTCAAGTCTTGAAAAGTCTGATGATCCAGTTCTTTGTCAGCCTAAGCCAATTTGGCTGCTGGCTTCCCAGGCTTGCCCTGCTGTGCCTCTCCTGCCCTGCGTTCAGGCTGTGAGCTGCTCTGACCTTACACTGAACCTCTTTGGAGCACAGAGCTGGCAGGAAGCTCTGCACTTTGCCTGAGAGTTTCTTGATGATTTAGCATGCTGAAATAGTTCAAAGCTGCTGCAGACATGAGTAGAAGCACATGGTCAAGCCTGAGGGGAACTGAACAGGGATGGAGCTGCCAACATTTGGGTTAGCTCAGGATGCCCAGCTGGAGGTGATAGGTAAGACAGAAAAAAGCACTTTCAGGAAGGGTTTACTGCCCTCAGTTCAGTATTGATTACATTTCAGTTCTACCAGCAGAAATACAGAGTTACCTCTCGTGTTGGAGAAAAGTGTGAAAACACTGGTGCTTCCAGAGATGTCCTCAACTTCAGAGTAGAATCTCTGGGAGTGGATTGTGTACACTTTAATGTTGGGCATGACTTCCTGCACTTGGATAAACTACCTACACTGTAAAACTATTCCCACTGTTTCAGAAATTACTTCCCATTTTTTGTGAATCTGGCTGTGATGTCCTTTTATCTCATGAGATGGTGACTGGGCATTTTAAGACAATATTTAATGTTTTTCTTTCTTGGCATGTTTGAGATTAAAGCCAAACTGAAAATAAAAACAGTAAGAAGAATGTGCTGTCACTCCCAAAAAAATATTTTTTACCCCTCCGTCTTGGTAAAAGATGAAGTGATTTTGTTTCCCTCTTGTCTTAGAAATAATGTATGTTGTTGTTGGAAAAATTTACTGGGGAAAAGCAGAATCTGATGCAGAGAGATGGCTTTTATGTAATGGCATTTTCATTTTTGAAGGCTCCTTTAGTAAAGAATTATAAATAAAATGAATGTAATAGTATTTGTAATAGTTGGCTCTAATAATGAAGTGATTCTATTTTGTGAGACTGGAAAATATGGACTAAGTTAGTAGCTTTTTAGGGTAAAGAGAAAGAGAAGGTGATACATTTTGAATTACGGAAATCTCTTCTTATACTAAATTAACTGCTATATGAAAAGAAGCGCATCCACAAGTCTCTGAATTCCCAGTTTCTGGTATTGCAGGTCTCTATAAATATTCAAGTGAGCTCAATACATTTATCCACAGTGTAGTTATTTGCATTTTAATACTTCATTCCTCTTGTCAGATTAATAAGTTTGCACAGGTTTTTTAACCTGTTATTATAAGCGAGTTAAGGTATTTTAAGAAGATAATATGCTTTTAAAACCATTTCTGAGAGATTATTTTTCATTGTATAAATATTTCATTTTTATATAGTAACACTACAGATGGTAAAAGGTGTTTTGGGAAATTCTGCATTCAACTTGTCCCTTGTCTTTTCACCATGGCTTGCTGCAGGATTTGAACAAGCGCTTGTCGCTGCCCGCTGACATCAGGATACCCGACGGCTACCTGGAGAAGCTGCAGATCAACAGCCCGCCCTTCGACCAGCCAATGAGCCGGCGCTCTCGGCGAGCATCCCTGGTAAGTGACCAGCCCCCAGGTCCTCAGAATCCATTTCACACAGGCCTGGATTCCACGAGAGTATTTCAGTTCATTTCCACTTGCACTTTTCATTCCTAAGCATCAGCAGCATGTACTTGTCAAAATCCAGTGAAGAACTTCAGACCTTGTTTCATTTTTCCTGTGCTAACTTGGTGCTGCACTATTTCTCATTGAAGGTCTTGACTTATTGAAATCAGTGGCTAAACTCAACTCCAGAAGTACATACTTAAATCCTTCTGCTTTTAAGAGCAGGGATGATCTGTTTGAGCAAATAGGCCACACAGTCTTAGGTCAGGGCTGTGTCCCCTCGTGATTTAGTAGGAAGGCCCTAAAGCAGCGTAATAAGACAGCAGGTCCTCCTCACTGCTCTTTCTGTATTTGATAACAATCCTTTCTCAGAATTGCTTTGGAGGCAATAGTGGATGTTTTTTTGTTTTCTTTTTTAAAGCACATGTAATTTCCTCAAAGAATAAAGGAATACATTCACATTTATTTTTTTGAAGTAATGCAAAAATCCAAAAATATACGTCTCTTCCTTAGAGGTGACAGAATGAGGATTCCTATACTGTAACTAGAGTATAAGTGCTAAAAAACTTGGATATTTGTACATATAAATCAATGCATTTCCCTGAAATAATAACAAACAAACATTATTGTCTTATTTTTTTAAAATTGCTGTGTTTCAGTCATAGTTTCAGCTATCAGTGTTGTCTAGTGTTGAGGTCTTAAAGAATTGCTAGACTGTTACTGACATCCTGAGTAAATTCATTAGTGAGAAATCTGTCACAGAGAAAAACTGAAAAGGTTTATGAAGTGCACATTGTTGTTTTCTTGATTTAATTACTTATGTACTGAAAAATAAATATGAAAGCACATATAGTGAAGTGGGTTTATTAACTGTAAAAATATTTTATTCGTTATGCATAAAGACCTATAACAAAGCAGTGTTTCAGTATTTTTACCCTGAAAGAAAAAAATTAGTGTGCTGGACTAATAAAGCTCAGAGCTACATGCCACCTTTTGCAATAACAATATTTTTTAAAAAATAAAATATTTGAGTGAAGCTCTGTAGTTAATGATAAGTTATCAGGCTTAAATACTTGTGCCAGAATTTTATAGCTCATTCACCACTTAGTTCTTTCTGTAGCATAGAACTGAGGAACTGACTTCCAAACCTCTCTTCAGATGCTGGCAAAATACCTTTTCAGTCGAACTTTGCCAGTGGAGTTAAGTATTTGGGATGTGGGGGAATTTTTCCTGTAAATCTGAATTCCCTTGCCCATTTAATGGTGACCCCTGAGAGCAGTTGAAGTTCTCTGCTCTTTACCTCTGAGAAGACTGACAGAAAAACAGTGCCCTCTAATGAATGTGGTGTGTGCCGGGAATCAGCTTCCCGTCACAAGGTTGTTTTGTTTTGTCTTTTAAAATGCTTTCATTTTTAAAGGGCTTTAAAGTCCAAAATGAAACCTTCCAGCACTGCTGTGGTATGCAGGCATGCATTTGCTGTGATTTCAAACTAAGCTTTCAAAAAAAGAAACCCAAGGAATCATTGTTCTTAAATTGTAATTGAAAGCCTGCTTAGCAGACTTTTACTTACAATAGATGAGTATTGTGCTCTGATTCAAAGGCATGTCTCTTTTCAAGACTTAATAAGAATCAAAGGGAAAAGGCTGTAGAAAGTACCAGGTGAGGGCTTGTTATACTTTAGGTTTGATGTTTTTCTTTGAAATACAAGAAAAAAAATTGTTTTTTTAGAGTAACTGCATTTTGTGTATACATATGCAGTATTGTATGCACAGTCATTGCCATAAATATTGTGCTTCTGTGTAAGGCAAGATAAATGCATATTGCAGAAAAAGATGAAACAGTTCAAAAATTATTTTGCACTAAAAATTAAACTGGTCTTAGTTTGAGGAATTTAAAACATTTTTTTTCATAGAAGTGATAAGGAACCAAGGTGTGATCAAAAATTTAAAAACATTGTAAAGCAGGTGTTAAAGAATACCTGTCTTCTCTATGTAGGAAATATTGTATGATTTTTTTTTAATTAAACAGATATTAAGTTTATGAGTCTTAATGAAAAACACTGAGATTTCTTAGAAATCAGACTTTTAAATTCCAAACTGTCTGGTGGTAGCAAGACCAATGGCTGTGAGTTCTTCTTTAGTTTCTTCAATAAACTAAGCAGCCTGTCTTTTAATTCTATTACTGTCTCATGCTCACTTCAAGATATGTTTGTTTAACTAGGTCAAAATTCACTTTGGAAACATAATATTTATTTTGCTAACATTGCACCTATATCAGTGGTATGTTTGAAATCTCACTGGTGCTACACAGGTAGCAGATATCAACTTGGCTTGTATTTTGAGATAAAGAGTTTGTTTTTGACAAGCTCCTAAATGTGTGTGATGCTAAGGTCTTCTTATACAGTTTTAAAATATTTCAGTTCCAACACTAGTTTAATAAAGCAGAATTGCTCTTAATGTTATATTAATGTAATTATACACCTGTTGTTTTTTTTCCCTAGATATATCAAATATGTTTGCAGACAAGATCTTACCCTTAATTCAGATGTATTTTCATACATGTGTTCTGAAAACTAAGTATTAATCAAACTTTTCTTCCCTTTGTATTATATTGTCAAATCTTAATACAGTCAACAGTATTTATCTACCATGTGTTACCGTGAAATAGTAGAAAACTTTAAAATCCATCCAATTTTTAGGAGCAAAACAGCATGTGACGTGGATCTAAGTGCTGAAGACAGCTTAGGGTCAAAGGATTGTTCCTTGGAAGGAAACAGCCAGTGAAGACCTATGTTTGGAAGGGAAAGGAGGGAGTGATGCTGGGGAGAAAACCTGGCTCTTTTGTTGCAGCGTGTGTTCACTTGTCAGTAAAGCATATAACCCCATGAAGCCTATATATTTGGGGGTTTGACAGGGTACAGGCTACATGTGTTTTGTAAATTGTTTCAACAATTCACGTTTACATGTTTACTTTCAGTATTATTTACACTGCAGGTGCAATAGGAAGCTTTGGTGTAATTCACAGTGGTCTTAGGAGAAAATAATTGTAAGAGATAACCATGTTATATGAGAGTAGCAGTGGATTTGAACAGGAAAAGAGTAATGATCTTACAGTGTTCAGAAGTAAATGTGTTACATATGCAGGCACACCCTTCTGGCTTGCATTGAAGACCTAAATTGGTGACAAAAAAAAAGGAGGTGAATAAATAGATACAAGTAAAAATACACAAAAGTTTGGAGTTAAGAGGTATGACGTGAACTGCTGAGACAAGCTTACTGAGAAATGATGCTTAGGGATTTTCTTGCTAAAGTTTTAGTCCAAAAGACATTGAGAAGTCAGAATGGAAGAGGAAACTTGGAGCTAAGGTCTTGAACATAGCAAACAAATAAGGTTACTTTGAAAAAAGTGGCAGCATATGGTTATGCTGAGCTAGAGAAAGGATGGACTAATTTGAGATGACTTGTGCGCTTTAAGCTGTAACAACCTCAGTCGTAGTAATCAGATCAGAAGAATGGAGAAGACTTAAGTTAGAGGTAGGTTAAAGTGAGGTTTTGGACTAAGTGTAACTCAGCTCTCAATCCCTCCAGGATACTCAATAGACAGGCCAGCAGGCTGAGCACTGGGCTTGGGTGCTGGAATGCATTTAAATCATAATGTGCTAATTTGTTTTCGAAATACCAGATTTGTGCAGTGTTAGTCCAGTATTGTCAGGTAATTTTCTGAAGCAAAGTTTGGCTTGTTCATTAAATCATGCAAAATTAAGTGTTTGGTTTTAGTGATCAATTTGCCATTTCTTTTCATTGCAGTCAGAAATTGGATTTGGAAAAATGGAAACCTATATCAAGTTAGAGAAGCTTGGAGAGGTACGTACAGCTTTCTTTTGGAATGATGACAATGTCCTATGTAAAATCTTGTGTAACTGAAATTTTCCATATCCCTCGAAGTACCTATTGAATTTACTTTTTCAGTAAACCAAACATATTGAATGTGTGTAACAACCACACAAACATTTCTGCATAAATAATAAGCTAAAGAAAAAAAAGCAGGAAAACTGTTTTAGGGTTGGGGAAGAGCAACACTCCATTACTAAGTATGCTGTGACCTTCTGTAGGCTGGCTTTTCACAGTTTTTGATGTCCTCTTGCCATGACTTAGGTGTTGGAACACTCATGGATTAGAGACCAGTGTTTGCAAGGTACAGGCAATAGCTGTGCATGTTCTGGTAAAGAAGCCTGCACACCTGAGCTGGGCAGCCAGCCAATGAAGTATGTAACACTTAGAGGGGCAGCAGCTTTCCCCCTCCAGACAGCCTCTGACTTCCAGAGAAACAGTGAAATTCAGGAGGGGCCAAGTGTCATTCCTGTCCAGTTTGATTGAGGTTGCCCAACAGGATCGAATATGGACAAGGAGCACTGAAATGGGATCCAGTGAACATTGCAGAAGGAAACAGGGCTGGTCAGCATCTCTGCTGTGAGCATTGCAGTCAGTCCTCCATTTAAAACATTCTAATTTCCTGTTATCAAGTCTAAGCCTGCCTGATGCAACTTGGAGCCTATTCCTGTTGTCCCATCACTTGTTACCTGGGAGAAGAGGCTGATGCCCACTTGGTGGCATGATGGCTACAACCTCCTTCCAGGCATTTATAGAGAGCAGCAAGACCCCCCTGAGCTTCCTTTTGTTTCAGGCTAAACACCCCCAGCTCTCTCAGCTTCTCCTCATAGGACTTGAAGTCCAGGCCCTTCACCAGCTCCATTGCTCTTCCCTGGACACTCCAGCACCTTAATGTCCTTCCTGCAGTGAGGGGCCCAGAATGGCCCATGATTTGTGGGAGGTGTCACTTCACAGGTGCTGGGTACAGAGGCATAGTCACTTCCCTGGCCTTGCTGGCCACACTGTTGCTGACACAGGCCTGGGTTCCTCTGGCTTTTTTGGCCACCAGGGCACACACACTGGCTCATGTTCAGCTGCTGTCAGCCAGCCCCAGATCCTTTTCTGCAGTTACTCTTACCCAAGCCCATAGCTCTGCATGGGATTATTGTGACCCAAGTGCAGAACTTGGTGCTCGGTCTTGTTGAACCTCATAAAACGGTCCTCAGCCCATGGATCCAGCCTGTTCTGATCCTTCTGTAGAGTCTTATGGTACTGTAGTGATCTAGGACAATTTCTGTACCTTTGTTGCTTTTTCATGGCATTCGCATTGCCACTGTTTTCTCAGGATTTTTTGTCTTAATTTAATATGCCTCTAGAGTTTTGTGTCTCTTGCTGTTTAAAAATATATGATGAAGACAACAAGCATTCCAAAGGACTTGCATATTTTCTTTGAGGTTGTAGAAGGGCATGTCTGCAGCCTTTGGAAACACAACTGCAGCTTAGTGTAGAGATACCCAAGCTAGATATCCATAGTCAGACAGAGACTTTCAGGAGTGTAAATGATCCCAGCAGTGAACTTAGTGAACTTAATGCTACCTGATCTGACTCTTTTGGTAGCTCTGTGGTATTTAGGTTTCCATGCAATTTTCAGAGCTGTTAGATGTATGCATCCATTCTGGCTTCTGTGAGTTCAATCCTATGCTTAAAAAATACTTCTATATTTTACGTGTCAAAAGAATATAATGTAAAAATTATTCATGTCCAAAATGAAACCTATTAGAGCCTCAAATAGAAGTTAAAATTTTCTTAGTTAACCAATGTTTTGATAAAGGAACAACTTGTAAAAATTCCCTTCTTTTTTCATTTTGTAGGGTACTTATGCCACAGTGTATAAGGGGAGAAGTAAATTGACAGAAAATCTGGTAGCTCTGAAAGAAATTCGTCTGGAACATGAAGAGGGAGCACCATGCACAGCCATAAGAGAAGGTGGGAACTTTTTTTTTAGTTCTTAGAGTTTCAGATACTTCTGGATTTCTTTTTGACCAACCACCATCAGTATTTGGAAATACATTGGCTACATGGGACATTAGTGAAATTGCTGTTAATATTGATGAGGAAAATTATAGTCCAAATATATTCAGGGTTCTGTTTCAAATTTATTTACTTTTGGGGGGTAATTGTGATATCTAATGCTGTAAGTGGATGATTAAATACTGAATTAGACTGCTGTTAGTGAGCAACTTTCAGGGACTCAGAATGCATTTTATAGAACTGCTTTCTGTCTGAAATGTATACTTTAGGAAATACAAGCTTGTTACTCAAGTATGTTTGGTGTTTTGATTAAATACTTTCTTATTAACATGATCTATATGAGTTTTATATTCTTAAAAATAGCTTTTTAATTTAAAAAGCCCAGATAGCTTATATGGATGATCTTAACTAGAAATCACATTTACTCCTCATGTGTTTTGCACTTACTTATTTTGTTCTTTCTATTCTCTCTTGCAGTGTCATTATTAAAAGATCTGAAACATGCAAATATTGTTACGTTGCATGATATTGTGCACACAGACAAGTCTTTGACTCTTGTTTTTGAATACCTGGTAAGTACTTAAACAATTAGTGAACTTTAAATTTGATTTATTGTTTCTAAGAAACAGAAACACAACAAAATTCTCAAGTCTTTTGTGAAATAGTGGGACTGTTTGAGTTTTCTCCTGCATTTACAGTCATTCAGCTAAAAATGAGAACAGGGTATATTCAGTTCTTAAATTGCTGTAAATTAGTAAATACTGTTGTGATAATTTCAAAGTTTCATTAATAGCAGATAATGGTGGTCTGCCTGATCAAACTGTCTACTTGTCCAAAATCATTACCTGTATGAAATGGTAATCAAATTATTGTTCCAATTATATTTTTCTGTTCCTTACATATTTTTCTGTTGTGACATAGCTGACTTTCAATGTAATTGGAGAATATACCAGTTCTATAATACACTGTGCCTCACATAGATGGAGAAGGTGATGGCAAATAACGTTGCCTGAGACAGTGCAGCTTGCTGGAATATGGGAATTTCTGTCCTCTGGAAAACCAGGGGTATTTGTGTTCAGGCTTTTGGGATTTTTGCCATTTAATATCTTCTGCTGAAATTCCATTTTTTGATTAATCATTTCATTTCCAACAATAAGTAATGTTCGTGTAATTTGTTACACACAATTTTACTGAACCACGATGATGTTGTTTTGATAGGACAAGGACCTGAAGCAGTACATGGATGACTGTGGTAACATCATGAGTATGCACAATGTAAAGGTGAGTGTTTTTAGTGGCAGTGGCCTTCCAGCTTTGTCCTAAGAATTTCAGAAAACTTAATAGTCAGGAGCTATATGGTTTAGTCTCTTTGAAAATAAAATTAAGAAACTTCATTTTTGACTTGACTTAGCTACATTTGACATCAGATGTTATTTTGTTTTAAGCGTTTAAAACATTGAAGAGATTATATAATTTCATGTGTTTTCATTCTCTTTGAAGTTACATATCTAAAATCTAAAAATTCCTAAGAAATAATAATGCATTAATAACTATTTTGACTTCTTGTCCTTCCATTATTTTATACTCATTTACTAAGTCTGTAGTTTGATATATCCTCAAATTTATATATGGACACTGAGGAAAATTTAGCCTCAATCATTAATGTGTTTTTAGGTGCCACTGCTTGCCCCACAAGTAAGAAATCAAAAATATGTATTTAAAAATTAGTGATTTTCATCTTTCCATTAGTCAGAAAATGGAAATAAAATTTTTTAGGGCCTAATTCACTTTTTCCCTTAGCTATGGTTGTGACCAGGTCAAGTGATTCACTTTCCAGTCTGACCTGCTGAAAATAAGTCAGGTGTTCTTTCTCTTGTAAAAAGCAGACTTTTATTTGGAAAAACTGGCATAATCCTTAGTGTTCTTAGGGCTTTAGATACAAGCTTCCAAACAGAGTACAGTACTGTCATGAAATTAGTTAAATGATTTGGCACTCGGGCTAGATATTGATTGCTGTTTGGTGAGCTTTCCCTTTCATTCTGTTGTCACATTACTGTAAGTATCTGCAGGGAAAGACATCTGCCCATAACCTATTCTGATGCTTCCTCTAAAAGTCTGCAAAGGGAACTTCTTTAATTTGTTTCTGCTTCAGAGAGACAACCAAAAATCATAATTACATTTGTGTTTTTAATTATCTGCAAGTTAATAAGCAGTGCTTTAAGCTTAAAAAAATAGGGAAAAGCTGTAAGTGGGAACCCAACTATTTATAATAAGTAATGAACAAGCCAGAATCTGCTTTTGGTAATCTGAGCTAAGCAGAGGAATTGCTTTTTCTTGTTTGCCTGTGGTTTAATTATGTTCAAGGAGCCAGTTTATATGGTCAGTACCTTTGGCACTGGGAAACCAGAACAGCTGCTTAGCTGTGGTAGCTGTAGGTGCTTACCTTATCATAACTGAGGGGGGGTTGAGTCATCATTAGCATTTGAGAGACCTCCCTGACATCACTTCCTCACATTCCTCAGCTAATTTTAGTTTTTTGTGTTTTGACAAAATGAAGATCTGTGTCAGCTCTGCATGTATTAGTGTTTTAACCAAAGTTTTGAGCTAATACATGGCATCCTGTGCATTGCAAAAAGGATCCCTGCCAACTGTGGTGAAGCTTCAAAATTTCTGTAATCTGCTTTGCATTCTTGACTAATCCTTGCAGTCCCAAGAGAGGGACACTGACTTCTATAGAAGTCCTTCTAATAAAGCTTGGGACTGACTCCCCCTGCAACAGTATGGGCCTGAGTAGATGGAACAAGACTTGCTGCTTCTCATTCTGCTCTTCAGAAAGAAAAGCAAAGAGAAAGAAATCAATCCTAATTCCTGTTTTTCTAGCACAGGTGAATCCCGTGTCAGCACACTGAGAACAGATGGATGTAACTACACCTGCTGTGTATTTGTCCAATTTATGAAAAAAAATTTGGTGGTGTCACTTGGTGCAAAAATAAACTGATATGTCAGAACATGGTCATATAAAAACATTCTAGAGTTTTTCCTCAGAGATCCTGTTACATGATTAATTTGTCACATTGCTTTCTTGTAATGCTTTGTTGTATGTTTGAGTACCTATGCTGATTGAGTACTGCTGTGTGCTAAATGCCAGCAATGGCTACCCAGAAGTCCCATGTTTGCCCCTTTATACATACAGAAACTGCAAAGTATTAGTTCTTAATGCAGTGATACATTTAATCTTGCTTGGCTGCCCACTGCTAAATCTTTCTTTGTCCCATACTACTTTTTTATCTATATATGTGCAGCATTGATATGCATGACTTAAGTTGTTTGCTTGGCTTGCTATTCCAAAGGATTAAAATAAACCTGTGTGTGTCAAGGTGAGGGGATGAATGTAAATACCAGAGGCAGTTGGGCTGCTTTAATAATCCTCGTTTACCCATTTCTCCATCTTCCCTAAGCTTGTGAATCTCTGTGTATTTTTCCAGTAGCATGCCAAGATGTTCTTTACATAGTTCAGCACAGTTGGATGGAAATGCTGCTGAGCTGCATTTCCAGAAGGGACTCTGTGTATAACTTGAGTATATAGTCAAAGACATAGTTTAAAGAATTAGTGTGAGGAACAGCAGCAGTAAATGCTTACTTTAAAAACAAACAGCCCTGTGTTTCTCTTCAGTTAAACAGAACAAATTGCTCTCTAAAGTCGTTTTTGTTGTAAAGTATGGTGTTAAAGCAGTGCATTAGCTTGAAAGGACTTTAAATCTTAGAACAATAATGATGATGTCCAGAATTTGCTCATAAGGAAAGTAACTCTCTTTTTAGAGAAGTAATTTTGTCCTGCTTATAGTTCCTAACTCTCCAGTACCCAACTAGTTGTACAATCTGTAGATTACAATTTTTTGTCTAATTTATATCAATGTTCTCTTCTGTAGCTATTTTTGTATCAGATTCTTCGTGGTTTGGCATACTGTCACAGGAGAAAGGTGTTACATCGAGATTTGAAACCACAAAATCTACTAATTAATGAGAAAGGAGAACTGAAGCTTGCAGACTTTGGTATGGCCTGAAATTACTTTGTAACAAATAATTTTTTCTCTCAGCAAAGAAAAATAGTTTTTCCTTAAAAATGAATTCAGTGGGTCTGTAGTGAATTTGGGTGTTCTCAAGTGGAAAATGAAAGCATTTTACAGGGTATAAGTAATCAGTGTCTTATCTCTGTAGGTAACACTGTCACTCCACTTGCAATTTGGAAGTAGTCTTACAGCTTCCTGTGAAATTGATGCTTAGTCAGATCCTTAAGGTGGAGCTCACCTTGCTTCTCCTAACACTCCACAGTCACTCTAAAGCAGGGTAACCATGACAAGAGAGAGGAAGAGTTTGTTCATGTGCTAAATTGTCAAGTGTTGCACTGTCACTGATTCACCAAATTGCTTGGGATTTACAGTAGATTGAGGCATCCACATTTTCCTTATACCTTCTGAAGATCCTTTGAAAGTTGTGCTCTGTGCCTCTCATTTTACCCATTCTGTGTGAATGAAAATTGGTGAGAAGATTGCATCTAACATGATAGATCTGAATTGTATTGAAGATACTGCTGACAAATTGACAATGTTAGGATGGAAAACCCCCGCTGATCCAACACTGGTTTTGGTCTGTTTTCACCATTTAGTTAATTGTTTGTTGCCTTCTGCCTTTTGCAATGTAATTTTCCAGAAGCAGTGCAGAAGGTTTTCACAGCAGGAAGGTGTCATATCAATCTAATGCTATACTGGTTTAATGAAATTTACAGGATTAGTCCAGGTTTGATCTGTTTACCTTTGTTCTGTGCTTAAAAATGTTGACCCTGAGATAGCCATAAATATTAAAAGGCAATTGAAATCTCTTTATTAGTGCCTTAAATAACATTAAGAGATTTAGAAAGTATAATAAGGTCCTAAAAATAGTTGTTGGTTTTATGCAAAAAGATTTCAGCAAGCTGTACCTGACTCTTCATTTCCCTTTTTATTAAGGATTGGCAAGAGCAAAGTCTGTTCCTACAAAGACTTATTCCAATGAAGTTGTCACATTATGGTACAGACCACCTGATGTTCTTCTTGGATCTTCAGAGTATTCAACTCAAATTGACATGTGGTTTGTATAGCTTTGTCTAATTCAAATTTGGTTCTGAATTGAGTTGAAAAAAATGTCAACTTTGCTGTTAAATAGTAACATGAAAATACTCCACCTTTGAATTTTTGTAGGCTACAACTGAGTTAGATTTTTTGGGAAAGGATTGGTAGACTGGGAAGATGCTATTCTTCCTCTATGAAAACGCAGAGTACTTTTTTATTGCTGAGAGTAAGCAAGCTCTAGGCCCACAGTATTTAGGGAAGAAAACAAGCCTTCTTCTCCCAATGACAGAGTAATGTGGTCCTTTATCGTGAACTTTAATAAAATTGATTAACTCAGTATCTGAAGGAAGAGGATAGAATATAGCTATGACACAGGCTTTGTGTAGTCTTTTATAGCTCTTCTGTTGCTACACGTCTTTCTAAATATTTTAATAGTGTATGTGGCTAATAATTTGTTTTAATTGAAGAGAAATCCCAGAAGCCTCTACAAGCTGAAATTGCAAGATTATTTCTGCTTTATCATTTTCTCTGTCTTTATAAAGGGGCGTCGGATGCATATTTTTTGAAATGGCATCAGGAAGGCCTCTTTTCCCTGGTTCGACTGTTGAAGATGAACTCCACTTAATTTTCAGACTTCTTGGTAAATGGATACTTTTTGTAATGTTAATGTTAACATACAATGCTTGTATGAGAACTGTAGATCTTCATCTCAGAATTGTATTGTAATCAAGGTTATGAAAAATTATTCAGCTGAGTGTACAGCTGATTTTGCACAACATAGGCTTATTGAATATTTTTTCCCTTTCTCCTTTAAATTACAGGATTAAATGTTTTTTTAATGTCCAAGTTGTTTGTTTACATTTTTTAAGTCGAATTTGTAACTGCTTCTAAATGCAGGAACTCCATGTCAAGAAACATGGCCAGGCATTTCTTCCAGTGATGAATTTAGAAACTACAACTTTCCTAAGTATAAACCACAACCTCTCATCAACCATGCACCAAGGTACTTTGTGTTTTATTAATAGAAAATATGCATCCCCGTGGCTTTGCATATTCCTTAGGTGGGAGTGCATTTCTGAGTACAATCTATTGCTGAATGGTGTACAACTATTCATCAGTTGTGTTGTTGTGGGCACATGATAATGCAAAGCAGAAGCTGGTGCTATGTGTTTATTACTTCTTCTAATATTATTCTAGGTACCACAGCTCCTTAATGACCTGTGAAACAGTCAACTCTGATTAATAATGTTTCCATAGTAGGACAATTCATACAGCATTTCCTAAAGAGCACAGATTCTCTTCTGGTTGTATACTAGACCCAGGACATTTGTTAAAATGACCAGGTTTCCTTTAGAGGTTTATTGTAATCATTGTAAAACCATAATGAGGAAGATGAAGGGTCTGTGCAGTTATTATCAATAAACAAAGACATTTGTTGTCTACCTTGAAGAAGAATATCTATCCCTCTAGTAAATGAGTAGTATTCATCTTAAAATCAATAATTTAAAAATTCAAATAAATGATCCAGGTCAACCTAGTGAGTGACAATTCTAATGAATGATTTGTGTGTCCCTAGTGTTTTCCAAATAGTCTTCTTCTGAGATATTAGGACTCATGTATTCACGTTAACATTTATTAATGTTGTTTAGGTGAAAGCATTTCCATGTTTAGATGAAATTTTCAGGTTTGATATCATTTAATTAAATCAGTTCCTCTGCAGTTTTACTTTCATAAATACAATTAAATAACTGTTTTAATTTTTAAAAATATTTTTATTTTTAGGTTAGACACGGAAGGAATTGAATTGATAGCAAAGTTCCTTCAAGTAAGTGTTTTATGGCTTTACTTTATAAAAGCACAAGTTTTGAGTTTTCATATATTACATATAAAATGTATTAGAAACCAAAGTATTTAGTTCTGTCAGAAAGTGGAATGTGTAGGTGAATCTGTAGTGGATGACAGATGTGAGAAGAAGCCAGCATAGTGTGAAAATCAATAAACTGATTCTTGCTTTTCTTTCCCCCAGAATTGATTTCTTCTCTTACTACCTTTTGTAAAAACAGAATTATTTTGTTAGCCCTGACAAAACTAAATCTCTTGTGAAGCATGGTATTAAACCAGAACTTAAAAATACAAATGCTAAATTTCTTTAAGGATAAATTGAGTTTAATACTAGAGAAAGAGTTACTAAGGTGTAATATTACTCCTTGATGTTGCAACTGTATTCAAAAGCTGAAATGGTATGTAGGTTTAATCTTTGAATCTGTATTGAGAATGAACCTGAAGCAAGATAGAAAGCCAACTACTGCATCTTTGAGTAGGTGCAGCACTGTAACTTATTTGAGTGCATCTTTTTAAATGTCTGCATCCTTGCCTGGAATTGCACAGATGCCAAGCAGGAGATACCTAATCATTGTGCCTTCTATAAATAAAGGTTAGGTGTAGTTTTGATCTCCATCCATTTGCAGAAGTTGTTTTTACTGTTTTAGTAATCTTGTTACATGTTGGCAGTACTGATCTTGATAAACCATTAGATAGTCATGTGTGAAATGAAAGTAATGAAAAGAAATTGTCCTAGTGAATTATGGGAAATGTTAAGCAGATAGAACTTTCTGCCTTTGATGAAATCACTTGATGCAGAGATTTTTAATGGAAACCAACACACTTGTATGCTTTTATATTAATAGTATGAATCAAAGAAGAGAATTTCAGCAGAAGAGGCCATGAAACATGCGTACTTCAGAAGTCTTGGAACAAGAATACACACTCTGCCTGAAAGTAAGAGGAGTAGTAAAGTAGCAGAGTATTGTTAAGATAGTGCATTAAAGCTAAGGTCATTGTGTAAGGAAAGCTCTATAAAAGTATTAAAGAAGTCTGATATCTAATGGCTTAAATATATGTGAATTGGAAACATTTTTTTTAATCTAAATAATTAAGAATATAATTTTGATCAATGAAACAGAGTTTTACATTTCTATGTGAATTAATTTCTTTTTTACATTTCAGGTGTTTCAATATTCAGTCTAAAAGAGATTCAATTGCAAAAAGACCCTGGCTTTCGAAATTCTACTTATCCTGAGACTGGTATGAAAAGCTTTATATTTTCTCACGCTTGCTAAAAGAATGCTGTGCCAGAGGCATTTGGAATTGAAAAATGCACATTGATTTGTGTGAATATACTGAAAAAAAAATAAAACATCCAGAATGATATACTGAGATTCCTGTAGAGACATATAACCTAAGTGCACAGAAAGATGTGAGTTTTAGTAGGGACGGGCAGGTACTGTGAAGGTGAGAACACTTTGGAGTTGCAGACCAGTACTGTATGGAGATGAAAGGTGGCAAAGTGACAAGCCAGAGCAGTGGGTGCAGTTAAAAGGAAGATGCTGATGCTGCTGGAAGCACAAGGGGTGTTGCCTTGAAGCAGGACAGAGATCTGGATAATAACTTAATACTCCATTGTGCAGATGCTTCGGTTTCTTACCATGGCCCGTGTTGTGTTGCAGGACATGGGAAGAACAGAAGGCAGAGCATGCTTTTCTAAAGGGGGCAGTGCAGAATCAAGCCCAAGCCTATCCTGTTGATCAAGGACTTGGATCCGAAGGCAGTGCTTTCTGTTGGTGGACTTGGAATCGCAGTTTGTCTACACTGTCCTCTTAACAGTGGAGTCTTTTTATTTCCAACCTGCAAATTATGTTTTTTATATTTGTTGTCACAGTGTGACAAATTTTTGTACAGTTGGTTTTAAGGTCTCCTCTGCCACTAGAGCCAGTAGGTTACAGCTGTTGATGTAACTGTAGCTGCAATTTTTGTGCAGGACTGAGAAACACAGTGCATTATTTATTGCGGAATCATTGCTGCTAAATAACTACTGTCTGTATAGTTAACACAACAGTTCCATGCCTGAAGAAGTTGCAATGGCTTTATAATATGTGAATGCATCTGTTTCTCTTGATAAAATGTTCTACTGCTGCGGGGTTTTTTTGTATTTCCTAAACTGCAGTGTTTCCTGGAATGTAAACATAGCTTTGCTTGGCTATAGGTGAGCCATCTTTAATGCTCTAAGTTCTTGGCACTTAATTCCTTATTTAACATTGGAAGTACGTGTTGAAATAGTTGAAAAATTGTAATGCATATTATGTTTTTGAAAAGCACATGGTGTGAAGGTTGATTCAAACAAGTGAAAAGTGAAAACTTTGATTTGCTCTCAGATCCTATGTTAGTTACTGATAAATTAGAGCATGGAGGCTGGATGTTTTTTCAGGCTTACTCCAGCATAACATATTTGCACATTGTTGTGCATATGGGGCCTGCAGAAACAATAACATTTTTACCTTGTTTTTAACAATTTAGAAATACAAATAGTAAAAAAGATAATTCATATATGTTGGACCCTGGCTTACTTTTCATTACAGAGGAACAGGACAGCTAATTACACGAGCATGGGAATAATGACACACTTTTCCCACCTTGTTGCTCTCCCATTTGTGCATTATTCACTTGAAATCAACTGGAAAGATGCAAGTTTGTACTTGAGAAGAACTCACTATGCTACAGAGCTTTTACATTGGGAACTTAGAGAGTTTTTCAGATCTTAGATGTTGCCTGTTTTCCAGAGATAGTAAACATATTACTACTATGCTTATGCATCTCAGTGAGTATCATAAGTACACCCTTGGTGATGGTTACAGTATTTTTAAGCATTTGTGTTCACCTTTATGAACCTATTTGTTTAGTGCATCTTACAGAGACTGTAAATCTTTATTGGTATATTTTGAAATGGTCATGTAAATCTTTGGCTGGTATATCATGAAAATAGTCATAGGTAACTTAATTTTTCCTGACATTCACTGTAAAACGTTCAGGGGTCCTACCATTTCTGTTCAGGAAATCTTGTAGTTTATTGTTATTTAACAGTATTAAGTGAATTTTTGTATATTTCATTTTAACTTTATTTGTGAATAGTGATTGTGGCATGTTTGGGGGTGTTTTATTAATATTTCATTGATACTAGTAAATTTGAATTGGGTTTTTTTTTTTTATTTTATTTTCTGGAAGAGAGAAACTCATGTGTAACGGTGACTATTGGACCACTACTGCTTTTCAGCATTTGTAAACCGGTTTTATGTTAAATCTTGTAGACCTAACAAACTGCTGTTATTTCTAACTGACCGACCTGTATTAATATTGTACTTTTGAAAGTATAAATATTATGTGGAATTCTTTGGTTTTGTTTTGAAATTTATAATAACAGAAGCCCTGCGTTGTTAGAAATACAGACGAAGTGAACTGGCGGTTCTTGGGGCATTGTTGGCAGAGTTCAGCCAGGTCCGTGTGTTGTGGGAGCCCCCAGGTCACCTTTGGCCGCTCCTTTGGTTCCTTCAGTGCAGTGGCAGAGGCAGTGGTGTGGCTCCTCCGTGGCTGAGGCTGCTCAGGACCTATCAGAGCGTGGTGCAGTGTCACTGTGGTGAGCCAGCCCTGCGTGTCACACACCCAGCACGGGGCTCCCCTGAAACCAGCGCCAGCCCTGCGGGTGTGGCAGAGGCACCGTTGGCACTGATGGAAAACCTTGTCCTGAAATAGTTGTTATATATTTTTATAGTTGCTATAGAGCTGATCTAGATTTTATACCGATTAACTTTGTAGGAAATACGTTGTAGACGTGACAGTGTTGAAGAAAGAAGTGTCAGAAGAACATCTGGTTTTTACAGAAGTAGGAGGATAGACTAAATGTTCACTGTGGATAAATGTGGGATTTAGCGTTTCTAGAACAGTAATACTTTATAGGTCATATAAGAACAAGTAATAATGTGACACTAGTGAGTAAAGGACTTAAAGGTTTACCTGGTAAAATGAAGTGCATTAATAAACTTAGAAAGGGATCAGCCACACCTAACAAAAGGATGTTTCATTTTAAGTAGGAATTCAGCTTTTTTGTTACAGATGAAAAGATCTTCCATAAAATTAAAGCAGTCTGTTTATAAAGAAATTTTTTCTAAGGACCTACAAGTGAATCTGTGTTCTTCATGAGAAGGTAGCTTTAAAGAACATATTTAAGAAACTTGGCATCTGTTGTCAAGCTAGTTTGGAGCTTTTTTAAATTGTCTGTTACTGAAATTCCTGCATCAGCAGAGACAGTTCTGTGGCAGTTGCCTGTTTGGGGCAGTAGTCAGCAAGTCTGAAGTTGCTGGGCATCTCTTGACATGCTTTCCATGGACTTGTCTGTCTGCCTTCTGTCTGGCAGAGTCAGGTACTATGGACTTGGTTTCACTGTCCCCAAGAACTTTAGGAGTGTTGGCCTTTTTGGGAGAAGACCTCAAGTGTGTCAAAAACCAAGCAGAGAGTTGCTAAAAATGGATGACTTTCAGTGTTTGGTGTGACCACCTTTGCTTGATGATGAGTGATCAGTTAATGAGACATGGCCTGCATGTCATGGCTGATTTTAGGTAGTTATTTTTAGAAGATACCTGGTGTGTCCCACCTAGCCCAGAGTAGAGCTGGCAAGGTGTGGGTGTAGGTGTGTGTCAGAGTCAGGTGGGCTGGAAGCCAGGACAGAGACAGGTGCTGGTGGTGTGGTTGCATTCAGGTGCAGGTGAAGGTTGAAGGGGAGAGAGGGTGGGTGGAGGATGGGGATTGACAGGACAGGGTGGGAGATGGAAGGGGCAAACCAACAGCTCAGCAATGCTCTAGTGGAACGTGCATCTCAACATGGCTGTGTTATTTTTGTGCTGCTTTACCACAGCATTAAGTAGCCAGAGTGTATCCCTGAATTGGGCAATAAAAGTTAAAATAAACAACTATTAAAGAATCAACATATTTTGTATTTGCAAATCATTTGAAAAACTGCAAGGTAGTGTTCTTTGGGCTGCTTGCTTGTTGTTTGTGCATGAGTTTTTCTGTGTAATAAAGGTAAATTGTTTCTGTTCTGCATTGTTAAAATGGAATTAAGGTTAAGAATGCATTCCGTTATTGAGGACAAAATATATGAAAGATATGTTGTAAATATCCACAGGCTAAGTATCATAAACCCAGGAAATACTCGGAATTAAGGTCAGACTTTAAAGAAATCCAGGCAAATCAGGGTATGGAAATATAGAGCTACAGCACGTGGTGACACCGAAGAGAAACCAGAACTTACTTTATCTGTGACATGATCATTTTTTCTGGTTACTGATGAGCAGAATTGAAGTAATTCATACACCTTGTTAGCACATTTCAGTACCTTATTTACCTTCAGAAATTTTGGCTTTGAAACAAATGTAACATCTCTATGAAATGCCTTATTTTTGGGAAGGAACTTGAATGCTTACTTTATGCACTTTGGTGGTTTTTATTTTTTCAGAGGCTGAGCTGTTAAAGATTTAATGCTCTGATTTGGCCTTTGTGTACATCCTGTATGTCACCAGTATCTGTCTCATACCAATTTAGGAGACTGTCAAGGTAGCAAGTGCAGTTATGAAACATCAAGGAAGTACGGAGCAGTTGGAATGTTATAGGTAAGCTCTGGCTGTACAGGAGGAATGCTTGTGAAAGTATATAAGGTACAAGGGCTTTGGAATTTCTGCCATGCACCTTCTTTCATCTGTGAAGTTCAGCTGCACAAGAATCATAGTCCCGTTCTCAGCCATAGTGGGAACCTGTTTTCAGAACTGGGATTGCAGTTCAGATATTCTAGACTGGATTTTTTACTTCTTGTATGCAACTTTCACTGGGCAGCAGCTCACTACCTAGCTGAGTAAAATTGATTTCAGTGGAAAACATGAACAATTTCTGATTTTTTTTGCATGTTTTCTAAAATCCCTTAACTTGTTTAAGTTCTGTTATTTTGAACAAACTTAAACTGTGAATGCACTCATAGGCACGTGCTGCTGTGGTAAATAACTGCTTAATTTATTGTGCTGGCTGCACTCTTCAAGCTCACTCGAGAAGCAGGCCTGCCTGAGTGCATCACTCCCATGGTTCTCCTAATGAAATAGGAGTCTTACTTGCTTCAGATGCCCTGCCTTGAAATACATTTTTCCCCAGAGAGGTATTAAGTTCCTTCATTTGTTGCAGTGGGATCTTTCTGCTGATGGAATTACCTTGAGTGTGGATTGCAAGCCAGGGAGAATGCTCTTCCCTGTCTCTTGTCCAACATGCTCCTGTGGAGCACCTCCCTCCAGGCCTCCATGGTAGCCTCTGCACTGTCACCTGCCCCTCCTCTTTCACACCCTGAGCGTGTTTTTTCAGACTGTTTTTTCCTTTCTTCACTGTCTTGTTATTTGATTTGCAGGAGAGGGTAGCTGGCCTGGATCCATGTTAGGAATAATTAAGTTTACATTTATGCATTTACACTTTACATTTACAGAGTGAATGTGAACTGATGGGAATCCTTCACAAAGGAACTCCAGCATATCCTAAAATCCTCTAATCCAGGATGCTTGCTTCAAATTACCAGCCCCCTACTCAAGGCAGGCCTTGATACTGATTGCTCCAGAGTACTTGCTTGATGTTCATTCTGCTTTTTTCATTTAAATAAATTCATACTGCTTCTCACTCGTGCTGTCAGTCTCTTTGCCCTCAAGAAATAGGTTTGTACTCCATCTGTGCAGAACACTCACTCATTAATTGGTAAGAGCAGTTACAGTTTGGGGCTAAAACAGATTTTAAAAGTTGTCATTTTCTGATGACTTTAAATCTGTGTTTGTTTATCCTACAGATATACAGACAGTCTGAAGATCAGAAGGGAATAGCTATACCCTTACATAAAAGACTACCTGTACTTACTGTGCCTTTTCTAAATTCATTTGGGTGTCATGATGGCTTCTGAAGATGTTTCCTGTAGGCACAAGATCACACAGACTTTTAATGCAGATGGTTGTTCTGTTAAAATTAACCCTGTAGTCTTGTTTGAAAGGACAAGAAACAGAAAACTTAAACCTTTAAACAGAAACCTTATTGACAGTTCTTCACTCACTTCTTGGGTAGGTATTTCCAGATAGGTAAGTGCCTGATTGACACCAGTTTTAGTCAGACAAATCATTCTTTCTTGACATCATGGATGTGTGTCAGGTCTTTTGCTCTGGTTTATCACCTATCACTGTTTTCCCCTCCTTGGAAGTTTTCTTTAAAACTGAAGCTGCTTACCTGTGCCAGGGCTTAAAATGTGCACAAGTTTTGGCAAAGCTCCCCTGTAGCTGTGGCCCTTCCGGGGAATACTTGCTTTCCTGAAGAAACAAGGTGCAGGTAAGCCAAACATACCCTAATTGTGCACCCAGCCTTTATAATAACTGGGAACTTCTCATGTATTGCTGAAGCATGAAAAAAGTGAAAATCTTGTCATGAATCCCCCAAGTATGATCAAACTGCAATTACTACCAAGAATACTGAAAAGGGAGTAACTCCCATTTTTTTCTCCAGGGTTGTTGGCTTGGAGCTGTCCATGTCAGAAATATTGACACTTCCACAGTATTTATTTAAGAACATTTATTTTTCTCTACAGTTAAAAAGATACCTGTTAATAAAATTCAGTAGATTATCAATAGAATATTTTCTTCAAAGCTTAAGGCATAACAGTCTAGTGTTTCATAGAAGTGTTAGACTTAAGAGGCTGGACTTTATTTGTATAAATACTTCCCAATAGCAAAAATTTTTGTTCCACATTGTTGACTGATTTAGAAGGCAGATTTTGACAGCCTATTTTTTTTCAACTGAAAAGTCAGCTAGCAGAAGATGCATTCTCTTGCTGGTTTTATTCTCTCAAAGATGAGAAGGCAACACTTCTTCCCACTTTCTGTCTTCCATCGTTTTACTGGATTCTCTCAGATCCTTTTCAGTAACTTTTTCAAACAGGATTTTGTCCCAGAATTGTTGTTTTCTACTGTCTTTAAGAAAAGTTCAAAATCATTTAAGGGCTGGAGGGTGGGAGGGAAGCTATGGGTGTGTTGAGCGTTTTGAGAAGGAAAAAAATCTGCCTTATTAACAGTAAAACCTTGGAAGAAATAAACTAATGGGAATCCAAGTACTTCTAAGAATCTCTCCTCTGTCACACACCCCCTCCTCTAGTGGTCAACTGGTTTTTTGCAGCATAATATTTCATACTGGTGTGTTTTCATTTTTTAAACTCCTAGTGAGAAACACCATCTTGATGCCAGGTTCTCCCTTTAGCTACAGTGGCACATACAAGACTCTGCTTCTGTTCATGCCTTATAGCTGTGAGTAGGTATTCATGGGTTTTTAAAAATGAGGCAGGAGTCATTTCTCCAGTGTAAATAATTGCCTCTCTGTAACTTGTGGAAAAATATTCCATGTACCTGAGAGGAATGCACTGGAAGAAAAACATTCAGTCTGCAAGCCCTTGTGATTTATCTCCACTAACCTTGTCAATCCTATCAGGTACACACTGTCCTTTCTTCCAACCTACTCTGGTTTTACTTTGTATAAAATTTGCATTCACTCATAAATTTTGCATAGGTTCATCTTCTCTTTTTGACTCTGTGGGGTGGCACATCTTGAGCTCTTGAAATATTGAGTCAAACAAATGATGTCCCAAGTGCTTCATTTGTTCTCCTCATGTCTGGCATTCAATTGCTGTCTTTATCAGCTGGTACTTACATGGCTACAGCAGGTTTTTATCACTGCAAGTGGAACTGACAAGTAGTTTTTGGTTGTGCAACCCAGGAGCCCGAGGAAAATTCCTGCTGTCTTTTGTCAACCACCTCTGCCCCAAAAATGGCTTTTCAACATCAGAGCTGCATTAATAAAATGTTTATTTAGCACCTTTCAGGTTGAAGAATCCAAAAGCACTTTACAAATAACTACACACATCATCACTGAAATGCATCCAAGCAGAAAATCAGCAGACAACTCACCGCATACATTTCAGAAAGAATGGACCGTGGCCAGCTGCTCGGCCAGAAAGCAAAGTCGAGGTTCAAATGACCTGTCACAAACAGGGATGGGATTTGGGGTTGGCTTTTAAGGTCTCATCTGAAAAACCAAAACAGTAAAGCTGCATTCAAGCCAATTTAGCCACCTCAGGAAACGGAAGATTTGCATCAGCCCTGCCAGGATTAGAGTCTGTGGTGCCAGGGAGTCTGGCCTAATCCTAACCTGGCATTTAGATGACTAAGCCATCCCCTCAAGGTAGAGGACATACCCAGTAAGTTCAAGTTGCAAGTATACAGTAACACAGTGCTGTTTTTTCATCCAGAATTCAGCTGTTTATACATAAACATCCCACATGTACAGTCTCTGCCTCCTTGCAAGCACCAGGCATCAGTTTACAGACCTGTAACTTTTCCAGCTTTGGGGGAAGGGGAAATGTGACCTGCAGAGCTTGAGTAGCTACAATAGTCTTTCTAAGGAAGTAGTGGAAGGCACTTGGCACAGCTGAACAAAGCACCTGGAAATTATTGGGAATGATCCTCATTCCCTGGGAGGACAGAGATTACCTGCACTCTTTCCAGCAGTAATTTTGACAGTTCATAAGAAGTATAGGCCAAATAAATTCTGAGCAATGTCTCCTTTTCTACAGAAATACTCTCAAATGCTGGGAGCGTCTCATGAACATACACAGCCCAGTTCCCTGTTGCAGCCTGACAGAATTTGGGCATAAATGTGTAAATGTGGCTTTGTTACTCCTGAACTACATCTCCTGGCTGGAACATGGATTACGTTTTCCACTTCGGCAAAGAAAAATTATAAGGCTATTTTTATACAATTTGAAAGCACTTAATACAAAGTTACATTAATACACTGCATCATATGGCCTATTTGTGGGGAAAATACTGAAATACTACCGTAGGGCTGTTCAATACTAGTTTTTTTTCTTTCAACTTTTTATCTTAATACTAAAAAATATATAAATCATTTACATGACTTTATGCAAAAGAAGGCACAGCCGGTTATAGTTTACACAAGCGCAATGCATAATATGCAGGAAAAGGGATTAAAAAGAAGCTTCACATCCCTATAGATAAATTGTTGTGATCCATTAAGAAAAGTACTTCATCAACAACAGAAGTGTTCAACACTTGAGAGCTATGATATAAAAAAATTATAATTCATTTAATGCATAACAGATTTATATATACTTTTATATATAAACACTGTTGAAAAATGCTAACATAATAAAAGATTATCCATGTAATGAAAAGTGCAAACCAAAGTAATAAAGGGTTTCTCAATGTCCTTCTCATGACACAGGAAAAACTAGCCCATAGGAATGAAGTGTTAAATCCACCAATACATCCTTGGTGTGGTGAGGCGTCATCAGGATTTCTGAGCATTTGGAGAAAGCAGTACTGGTGAAGAGGCTCTGTCCAGACTGGGGAGTGGCACTGGTATGTGACCATTTAGCAGAGTTGGAAACTGTAAGAGGCCAAAAGGTGAAAATTACTCTTTATCTCAAAACATTCACCCCAAGAAGCACATGGATTTAGCATTAGCAACTGGCTCCAGATGGTTTCAAGAGTTGTGATGTCTATTTTGTAAGACATCTACCAAATGTCTGCATCAGCTGTTAGGAATGCAAGATAGAGGACAAAACCTGAGTAATATGTAAATGACTGAGGATATAAAAATCTGTTACTGGCTATTTTTTTATATAAAAGTTCACATAATACATTTGTAGTGAACACTACAGAGGAATCTCATCCACTCTGCTCGCAAAAATATTTTTCACTCCACACACTATTAATTACAATACATCCTTTTTGTCTTTTATGCAGGAAAGAGTTTGGCAAAAGTGAAAGCTGAGATGTAGTTTTAGGGCAGAAAAAGTAAAACTGGCTATACAAAGCATGGGGAAAATTACTCTCAAGTAATTGCAGTTTCTGTATTCACTCAGAAACTACAAACTATTTACACTATTCAGCATACAAAGCAGAATGTACTGGCATTTATTGTTGCCTGCTGCTTGAGAAGTACTGTGTAAAAAAACTTATCCAATACACAAGCTGTAAGTTCCCAGTTCATGATGGTATTGTGACTGCACCTTGCCTGCAGTGGTGGGTTTTGACTAGTTTTTAACATCTGACTTGGGAAAAAGTGAAGCAAGTAGGTGGAATAAACTTGCTGCAGCATGAGGCAGGAATTATTCCAGTGGTAGATACTGATCTGGCCTCGAGGCCCAGCTCCTTAAGCTGTGCTGGGTTTCTGTTGGCTTGAGGGAGACAGCTGAACAACTTCAAGCACCTGGTGTATTTTTACCCCTTATCAGATCGGTCCTTGGACAGCCAAGAGTGGTGTAACACATGCAGATAATAAGGTGCTGGTTACAAGTTTCCTCTTCCCCTCAGATGTAGGTGGTGATGCCTGTCTTGCACCACTCCATGCAAAGCCAGGCCGAGCAGCGCGGTGCTGCAGGGGGTCTGGCACCATGCTCCTTGTGCCCCAAACTGTGGTACCTCTGCTTCAACCACACCAAACCTCAGGAAATGCTTCCACCACTTCTGCCAAGATTCATTACAGCCCAGAAGGTGATTACAAGCTCTTTCCTGGGTATGCATGGAGAGTGGGCTGGCTAGTGCAGGCAGCCTGAGGAGAGCTCTACCCTGACGCCTACACTGCTGACCCACCAATTCTCGGTGGGCTTGGCCAGCATTCAGCTGTGGTTTTCATTTCCTATTTGCTGTTAAATAAGGCTTTGTGCTCTACAGCTTGTCATCCTGGCCTTTGCTTGAGTCAAACATCCCTTTATAAGGCCTTTTGGATTTCTCAGAAGGGAAAGCCAAGGCCACTCCTCACTTTCTGTTCCCCCAGGGAATGACAAACGTGTCCATACAAGCTCATTCCAGGTCTCGGTGCAAGCACTTCTCAGATGAAATGTCTGGCTGTTTCTAACCATGTGTGCAAAACTAAGGTCCAGCAGGTACTAATCAGTTTACCTGAAGCACAAATAAGGAGTCCTGAGCTCCATGTGCAGCTGGAGGTAAAAAGACTGATTATCCCAGTGCAGACAGTACCTGAGCAGCTACCTGAGCTAAAGCGTAGCCCTGGATTTGGGCAGTCAGCCTTCCTGAAGGTTCAGAGACTAACACAGGGTCCCTGTCCAGCAGTAGCCTTCTCCTCTGTTAGTGCTGGCCCTCCACAGCAGTCAGGGTGTTCATTCCAGGGGCATCCTGGCACCTTCAGCTGGGCAGGTGGCCATTAGGTCCCTTGCCAATCAGCACATCAACATAATTTCTCCTGTGACTTAATGAATCAGCTGTTTTGCAGTGGCTACAGCTGGAGCTGCAAATACCATCCCCACGATCTTCTTCCTGAGGCAAATGCTGCAACTGAATGCTGTGGCCATCATGGGTTATTTAATAACTTGTATTTACCACATCTCTATAAAACTTTGAGAATTTTACTCTGCCAATACTCAGGAGAGAGTGGGCAAATGCTGCCTTTCTGCTGTAACACACAGCAAGGTCATACTCAGAGGTATGTCCTTGGCTGAGGACATGGATGATTGGCAGGAGAACTGGAAATGGAGCCTTCATGTTCACAGAGCCTTGTTCTGAGTGAGAAGTAGCTCATTAGGACAAAGGATAAACATACACCCACCTGACTGGGTGAGACCCAAACTGGGTTGGTTTTCCCACAGTCCATGTTCCTCTCCTGGCTGGTCACTGACTGGTCTGCACTCTCTTCCTGCAGCTTTGAGAGCCCTGTTACCTGCTCTCAAAGGGTTCCAGCATTTCTGTCTCTTTCCTTCACACAGTATGTGTGTGCTTTCCACAGCAGATACTGCTCTGTAGGTTCTGACTGTGCTGCCAAGGATTGGAAGAGGGTACAAGTAAGTAGACCTCTATCAGCCTATTGATGCCTGTGCTTTCTTGATCTGTTTGAAAAGCTCCAGATTGATGTGAGGAGATGTTCCCACAATGTCTCTTCCATATGTGTGAGTTTAGCAATGAAACCTGTGCCTTGGGAAGACCTACCTGGAACAGAGTGTTTGGTCCCTGCAGCCTGGCAGGACTCAGAGGAGCAACAGGACTGAGGCTGCTCCAGAAATGAATGCTGGACAGCAGCGGGCTGGGGGTCAGCAATAATCCATTGGGGGTCTGCAAGACAAAAAACACACCTTGATGCACAGCTCAGAGTTACAGCTCCATGCAGCACTCACCATCCCTAAAGCCTTACACAGCATCTGCTGACTCTATTTTCCAATGAATTCAGATACACAGCATGGTCAGCAGCAGCTGCCCATCCAGCCCTGCATCCTGTCTCTGGATAACTGCACATTTAATATTCCTCCATATGCAAATTGGTTTAATTTCTGTTTGCTTAATGGAATGCACAGTGTTTGTTAATTTGAACCACACTCATGAAACTATGTAACACACAGTATAATACCACGTGTGCCCCAGTGCCTGCCAACACCTAGTCTTCAGAATCAGTTATTACCTTTTGAAGGGCAGCCTTGACCTGACTTCCTTGAATTCCTTGACCTGACGGCAGCTTTTGAAACATTTTTTGTGTGTGGAGCTGAAAGAGTGGCTGCTGGCCTTTGATGTTTACTCCCCTGAGATGCCTCTTTGTAATGAAAGAGTTCAAGAAGCTGGCAATGCATGGGGCTGAGCAGGGAGAGACAGGTGTATGGGCTGGGTGCCCAGGGGAACAGCAGAGAAGAGAGCACAGCTAATTGTTTGAAAAGAACCAAAATGGCAAGAACTTAGAATCCAGGGCTTTTCCTACCTCAGAGATGCCTCCTTCCAGTGCCACAATGCACATGAATTACTGGGATTACCCTTAGCATTCTTAAAGCACAATTGGAAGGGAGGTAGAGTTAGAGCACATGCAAATCTTAATTCAAATGAAGAATTAAGTGAATTATTCTGTATCCAGAATAACTGTTATCATACCAGAAAAGAACATGTGACAGTTTTGAAAAAACTATTTGGCATAATGAGTTAATCTCACCAGTAATCTTGATGCCAATTATCAAAATCAGTTCTATTTAGCAAAGCACTTAATGGAATTTAAGTACACACTTAGCAAGCAAGCATGTGCTTTGCTGTGTCAAACAACTGCCTCAATGCTCTGCTGAACTGGGGCATCCTTTTGTCCAGAGTTTAAAATATGCCAAGAGAAGGCAGAAGACAGAGAGTACCTGCATCTCCCTGCAGTAACCAGCAGGTCCTGTATTCCAGTGCTCCCCACCAGGGCAGAAATACAAATACACACAGGGCAGTTGCAGCTGGGGGTCTCCCTTAGCAGCTGCTGACCCCAGGCCCCATCACACCTGCTCTCTGCCAGAAGCAGCTCACACAGGCACTGCCACAGCTCACGTGCATTTCCAGTCACAGATCCATCTGCCAAGCAGTGCCCGAGGCATCGGAACACAGACCTGCTGGGACGTGCTTGCACTGCAGTTCACAACAGGGTCAAAGTTAGTTTGGCACCAGCAGAAGAGATGGGAAAGACAAGGAGCAGCAAACATTAAAGTTATCCTGGTGATTCTGAAAGGCTGTTTAATGCAAAGACCTTGGCTGGTCTTAAATAGTTTCACCAAGGAATCTCAGATGAAGTGGGGTTCGTGGAGTATGGACCCTGCCACCTTTCTTGTGCTGAAAAAGGTGGATCAGAAACACCAAACCCCATGGAAGAAACCATGTTTGTCCCAAGGAGTAATAAACCTGTGGTATCACTGGGAAACCAAAAGGTGTTGATGCAGTAAATCAGCAGGTCACTGGAGCACCAGTCAGGGTTGGGATATACCTGCTTGCCAACAAAAGGGGCAAAGAGTGGGTGGAGGCCTGGCAGTCTTGATCTCATCAAGTGACAGCTCTTGTAAAAAAAAACAAAAACAACCAAAAAACCCACTTGACAAGCAGACACTTGTCAAGAGTCCTTTACAAACACTCTCTTGCCAGAACCGTGGTGCTTTCATGGGGAAGGAAATCAGCAGCACCAGCAAGAGCCCCTTTCCTGTGCTGCATTTCAAGCTGATGTTCCATTGGCAGGCAGCTACCAGTGGAGATTTATGACACTGACAACACTGAATTAGGTCAGGATAAATACTCAGATCCACTTACAGAAGAGCCTACTAACCTTAAAACCAAAGATGTAAGTAGCTAGACACAATAACATTCAACTAAGGACACAGTACTGCGACAACTGGACCAAGAATGCCAGTGAGCAGCCTCCATTCTTTATTTTTCCTCTAAGAAGCTGCAAATGCCCAGAATTCAAAGTGCAGTTCTTGAGGGGGTCTCCTGAAAATAATGAGGAAAACTTGGAGGTGTTTATTCCTATGTAAGTTGCAGCCAAAGCAAGTCTTCAGACAGATCTGAAAAACCGAGTTGCCCTCCATTAATCTCTGGAAGACACTAACATGCCTAAAACAGTGCTAAGGAAAAGCTCATATCCTTTGATGAGCAGAGCACTAATGTCTGCAAGTTCTGCCAGAACCAAGAGCCAGCCAAGGCAAGCCTCCCAGTCTGTTTAATATTTAATGCAAAAAAAGAGCACAGGGCCTCCCAGGCTTGTTCTGAGTATAGCCATCAGCCAAGCATCAAAACCACCAGGGGAAACCTAAGTGTAAACAACACCACAGGACAGGCTATCCCTAAATTACACACGGAAATTGATGTGTCACTTCTTTTTCTGCCCACATGCAGGCATACATCTGGTATTAGATGTGAAACCATTGGGAAGTTCCTACTTTAAAAATGCCATTGTAATCTAAGCACAGGAGCAGTTTAAATAGAAATAATTCATTGCACAGAGAGGATTATGTTAAGCAATGATGCTCACGGCTCCTGACTTCTGTGACAATGTGTGTAAGTACAATCTAGTCACTTCTAACTGTAAGAAAGCAAGCAAGTGCTGTCACACATACTTTCTATGGTGTATCATGTGCCCTTTCACAACATTCCACCTGAGGGTATTCATCATGACCAGCAGATACAGTGGAAAGCTTTCAAATTTCAAAGATACTTGAAATATCCTCTCAGGCTTCAGGACCTTCTCACTCATCACTCCTGGAGCAGGCATCCTGTTCTGCACCTGCCCCTGGCAGCAGATGTTTCACACTGGGATCTGGTAAATCAGAGAATGTTTAAGATACGATACATGTTCTTCCTTGGATAATGGGATGAACAGCAGATTTCCAGTCTAAATCAGCTTTAGTTATTTTGTATTGTGATATTACAGTTATCTGAATACTGCTGCTATATAGTTTTCACTTTATATTCATTAGGACAAGTGGTTTAGTGCAGGGTGCTTCTTATCCACACTAGAAAAAGAAGGTTAAAGGAGAGGATAAAAGCTATATTTCTGTAGAGCCAAAGTTTAAAACATTAGACCCAGGAACTATCCTACACAGATGCCATATGCCTCTTCTGAGACAGGATAACCTGTAAAAAAAGATTTGTGATGGCTTTAAGTTGGGTAACACTCATCATAGCCTTAGCTATCCCTCCTGCTACAGCAGTGCTACAGTCTTCAACATAACTCCCTTCTACATCTTTCAGGGCAGTAAGTACACCAGTTTATAGGTGCATGAGAAAGTTAAATATTCAAAGAAATAATTACAAAATGAGGAAACAAATCTCTGTTCATCCTGTGGTTTGGGGCAACAGCACATTAAAATGGGTTTGAAATAACTCACACTGTCATTGTGTCTGGATGTCACCTGATGTTGTCAGATTTGCTCCCAACAAAAAAAATACTGTGGTTATACCAGTTAGAGGTTATAAGCTTGTCAATGCATCTCAGTTTTGGTTTGCCACACTTCTGTTCTTCCTGCCAAACAAAACTTCACTTAAAGGTTTTATGATGTCAAAAATGGCAGGTGTCAGCCCACAAACCACTCTTTCTTGGTGACACAACTTTGTATCTCTGTGGCTTAAAGGTGTGCCTGAGCTGCACAAACACTCTGCAGCCAGCCCACAAGCTCGGGAGAGCAAGTGCTGTGCTGGCTGGGAGCAATTGCCAACTCTCTCACTTCTGCCTGCATCAAACACATCCAGCACCTTCACACAGGGAAGAGGTGATGGGATTCTGGATACCATGTGTCTTCTAGGCAGTCTGAAGTGAGTGAGGGCTTGCAACACACCTTTGTACTTATTTATTTACTGTCTGATTTGCTACATTCAATGCTAGTATTTGCATCAACTGTTATTTCTGGGCTGGGGATCTTGGGGGATTGTTCCACGTTGGGATCATTTTATTCTTGGATTTTTTTTTTGTCTAGTTTTGAGGTGATAAGACAAAACTCACCAATGAACATACTGAGTCATATCTGTATGATTTTCCTCTTCTGTTCTGAACTCCTAGGCTTTTTTTCCTACACTAGATTGAAAATGAGAATTTGCTGCTGACATTACCAAAAATAAGCTATTAAAAAGAACAAAATAATCTTCTGGTTATTCAGTAAGTCTGTGCTGAAGGGAAGCTCTGGCAAGTACTCTGTGAATATGTGCAACTTTGGAAATTGAAGCTGACTTCAGAGCCTGTCTTAGAAACCACTTAATTTGCTCTGTATTCAGAAATTAACAAAAAGGTCACACTGTTTGAATGGATGCAACATCTAGCAGAGAAATCTAACCAAGCATCCCACATGCTCAATTTGTGACCTACAAAACCCCTGTGGTTTTCTTTTTGGCTTTTTCCTGTTTGTTTTGTAGATCTGGAGGCTGGTTTGAACTGATAAAAAATTCACTAATGGCTGCTCATCTCCTTATTCTTTCAGGCAGTCTGTGAACTGTGATGGCTCTTCCCACACTCAATTAGGAACAAACCTACTTTCCACCTCTTGTTTTGAGCACTGCTGTGTTTCCCTCTTTCCCACACGTTGGGGTTTTCTCCCATCAGATGGTGACAGACCCACAGAACTAACACTCTTGGCCATGTGGAGGGAGTGCCTGGAGACAGGCAGGTCTTACCTGTGCAGTGAAGAAAGCTGGAGTCAGGGATCCCGAAGGAAGCGCGGGGCTGTTGAGGGCGATGGAACCGATGTCGGTGCTGGAGAGAATCATAGGTGGGGCAGAGATTTCCAAGCCTTTGGGTTTTTTAGCCTTTGGGGGAAGAGATGGGGATTTGGCCTTGGAGCCTGAGGAGAGGTTCAGAGGCTCAAGGGAATCTGAGTCGTGGCAACTGGAGTCAAGGAAGAAGCTCCTGTGTTCTGTAGGGAGGGGTGAGGTGGGAGACAGAGATGGTGACCTGGAGGAGGATGATGATGGAGATGAAATGCTGGCACTGTTGGGCAGCATTAAGGAAGATATTTTAGCTGATACTGAAGAGTTGAGGAAAGCAGAGGCAGCTGCTGTTTCAGAAGTAGAAGGCAACGACACCATGGGCCTCGTAACTTGTTTGTCTGTTTTGTTTGTCACAAATCTGATAACCGTCCGGACTTCTTCAACTGGTGTGTTTCCTTCTGACTTCTCCAGTTTTTCTGTTTTGATTGTCTTGTAAGGGTCTGGCTGGTTCTGCAGAGAGTTGATAGTGAAAGAGGAGTACAGGCCAGAGTGGATATATTCATTACGGCTTGTGCTTTTCAGTGCTGACAAGCTGTGCTTGTGCTGATCCCTGCTCTCCGAAGGCATCTTACAGTCGCTGTCCTGCAGCAAAAGGCTCTCTCTGCTGATTTCCACAGCATGTGGATCCATTTTTAAAATCTCAGGAAAGGAGACAAACTTGTACACAAATTTTTGTCCAATCACTTTCTTGATGATGTTCTGCAAATACAAAGAAGGTGCTAGAAAGATGAGCATTTCAGAGGCACCCAGTACTGCACACACAAGGACAGGGGGCATTGATCCCTCATTAAGCTATGCAAGTTGTTTTGTGGGGCTCCAAATGCTGATCACCCTTGGCTTATTCCAATATCTCTCTCTACTCAGCCAGGGAGTCCACTCCTGGCTCCTCATGTTTTCCAACAAAACCACCATCACTTGGTGACAAAGGCTTACTGGAGGCCTGTTTGACTTCTGCTTCCTCTGAAGCAGTTTAATAATGTTTTCTTTCTAGTAAAAGCAATTCTGCTGCCTTGTGGATTTGAGCCATGCCACCATTTGAATTCCACAATAAAGGCAAAGACCTTCATTCATGCCTCCTAAAACTGACACCAACTACCCCAAGGACAAAGTACTCTCAGAATGTCTGCAAGGGACAAAAACACCTCAGCCTCCTGGCCCCAGTTATTTACCCTCTGTTCCTTATCACATAAGAAAAGGATTGAGCTAAACTTATAGTGACTTTTGTCTTTCTGTCAATGATCATGAACTTATGTCTGTGAAAAATGCAGCCCCTTGCATAGGCTGGAAAAGTACTTGTGTCCTGCAATGTCACCTGCACCATCTCCAGGCCTGCATTAGGCTCAGGATGCTCACTGGTGCAGGCAGAAGATTTTTATCAGTCTAAACTGATTATGGAAATTAATTACTGAAAAAGTCCCAAACCTCTCAAAGGTTTGTAGAACCATTTATTTTTTTTTTTCTTGAAGTGTCCCGTTTATGCAAAGAAATTATTCCTTTTGAGACTTTTTATGAGCGTGCTGTTTCTAGTCCTAGTGCTCCTCCTGCAAACTCAGGTTGGCTGCCTGCTCTAACACAATTCCCAAGGATATGTGAGCTCCTCCACAAAGCCACTTTATGGCACAGCCTGGCCTAGGGACTGGAACCTTTGCCACCCTAAGCCAAGTGCTGCAGAACAAAAGAAGTATGTCCTGAGATTTCCATGCTAATTTCTCTCTCCTTGAAACCCCCGGTGGAGAGTTTGTTAAGTTGCCTCCGAAAAACCCTTTCCAAGAGGCT
Source organism: Erithacus rubecula (assembly GCF_903797595.1). Lineage (NCBI taxonomy): Eukaryota > Metazoa > Chordata > Aves > Passeriformes > Muscicapidae > Erithacus > Erithacus rubecula. The sequence continues at coordinate 27,899,035 of NC_136686.1, read as the reverse complement.
TCCCTTTAGTCCAGCACATCTGCTGCACCTCCAGCTGGTATTCTGCAGACATCTGCTTTGCTGTACATATGGGAATGTAAATATTTACAAATTTCCAAAAAATCTAATTGGCTTTTCATTCTGCCACAGCTTCTGACTCCAATAGTGGAAACATTTGTTAAACTGACTGAAAATGAAAAAGAAAATTAAGGGAAAGAAACATAATCTTTCTCTATAAACAATATATACTGCTGGGTGCTTGTAGTGCCTGCACCACACCTTGTTCAGTCACAAAAGCAAGGATCATTCTGTGAAAGAAGAATCTGCACTTGGGTATCAGAACCTCTTCTGTCTTTCAGCTGACCTACTGCACTTTGTAATTAATCTGTCTGAATGTCCTGGCATTTCATTCAGGCACCTTCTTGTATACAAAACTAACCCTACAAAGAAGCCTGGGTTGCAGCTTTGCTTCACAGGTCAGGAGCTGTGGCACAAACAGAGAATGTTGTTTCCCAAGTTGGTAACAGGGATCTCTAGCAAAGAGAAGAATTAAATTCAGCAAGTTCAGATTAAGGGCACAAACTGCCCTCTTCCATGCTGAATTGTACACACATCTATCCACGTGGCAGATGCTGCTGTGTCTTTTTTTGCCCTCTGAAGGTTCAGGACAAACAGTTAGCCCACAGAATCTCAATCTGCATGAGCTTTAATTCCCATAGCTTTGGGCTTGGCCTAGATTTTTTTTTTCACTGCTAATTAGGTGCAACATTGGATGATTGCACTTTTTCTGCACTCTCGATATTGCGTGCCTTCTCCAAAGAGCAAAACTTCCAAACTACTCACATATGAAAAGAAACATCCCAACTGGATTTTTGTTTTCTTTCTTTAATATATATTTTTAAATCTAAAATAATGCCTTCTTTTTCCTTCTGGCAACTTTGAATTATTGTTAAATCAAGCACTAGCAACTGAGATTCTCCTTGGGAAATGTGACTCCCAGAAGAACAAGATTAAATGTTTACAAGGATTGCACTTTTACACTGATACAGGTTTGAAATGGGGGAACATTGCTATAAAAAGCAAATGAATGAACATTGTTATTATTAAATACAGTTATATTTTAAGAATGTTGTAGTGCTGCTCTTCCAACTCTTCCAGCCTCCAGCAAAGGCCACTTAACAAGGGCTGGAGATGAAAAGATTCAAAGTGCAGATCCCTCAAGCACTTTGCAGGCTTCTCTTAAATGTGCAGCCTGAGGAAATCTCCACCAGCGTGTGAGAGAAAATAGGGACACAAATTAATGAAGTGCCTCCGAAAGGCAGTGACTTTTCCATATTTTTTTGACAAATAATTGAAGGTAAAAAGTAGCATATTTTTACCATCACCCCAATGATCTGTCAGAATCATTCTGAGCTATGATGGTTGAAACCACAGAAGACAGTGACAGGCACCACAACAAGCAGTTTGAAAGGGCAAAGAATTGTTTGCACCTTCCTGCATCTGCAGGAAGTCCACTTGCTTGGTAGCAGGACAGTAAGTGTATGTGAACATTTAGCCCTATTTTATTGTTGTTGTTCGAATTTTCTATGTAAATTCCCTCATGAACAGGCCTGCTAGTGGCTGCTGGCCAGGGATGCAGGGAGCCAGGGTAGGACTGTTGTGTCCATGCAGCTGCTGCAGAGAAAAAATGAGCAACTGGGGCAAGAGCAGGAGCTCCAGTCCAACAGCTTAAAAAACAATATCTTATCAATAGACAGCACTCTCTGACACTCTCTGACACTCACAGAGAGAGCAGGCAGCAGGGAATGTTGGCCTCTTGAACAGTTTACATTTCCCCTCCTCTGCCCCCAGTGTACAAAACAGTGACTACAGCAGCATGCCCACCCTGCCCTGCTGAGAAGTGCTTGGAAAGCTGTGATAGAGCCGGGCAGAGCAGCACCTGCTGCCTGCTGCAGCACAGCAGCTGTGCTGGGAGCTCAGGCTCCCACATCCCAGCACTTCAGGAACTCGCTTCCTGAGCCCTTCCAAAGCCAGCCTCAGCCGAGAGCTCTGAGTCACCAGCTGCAGGCATGGCCCTCCTGTGTCCCTGCTCCACAGAGCAGCTCATCCAGGCTGAGCTGGATGCCAAAGGCTCCGGGGACTGGTTCTCCCTGTAGCTTGTACTGGGGAGGGGCCGTGTCAACTATGTGTATGCACTACTGAAATTGATCGTGTGTTTGTGTTTTATTTTTATCAGCTCTGACTGCTACTCCGTGTTTGAGCCATTTAGAGCAAATGTGTAACTATTCTACCAGGGTAACAAGGATTTTAGTGGCTTGGCCCAAACCTGTTAGCTGGCAAGTTTGCAGGAGCCACTTGGGAGACTGAGCTGGGAAATGGGATCCATTTCCTAACCAAACTTCAGACTAATAAGGAATCTCAGGAGCAGGAAGACCATTTTTCCCCTCTTTCTAGAAAGTGACCTATAATCAGGATGCCCGAGATCTCAAAATTTATGATAGAGCAGAATTAATTTGTCTGTAGGTACTAAACATCCCTGGTCAAAAAGAAGAAAGAACAGAGTTGTAGCTGCTCCAAAGTCTCACTTGGATGTGTTGCAAGTTCCCTGGCTCTAAGAGTACTGAGGGGGGCAACATGTGTAGGAACACAGGCCATGAATTCCTCCCAGAGCTCTATCCAGGCTGCTGGGACCCAACCCAGACAGAGGGCTGCTCACACTCTGTGTCTGAAGTACATATGCTGGCAGGATGGTTTGCTCTGAAAAATGGGAGTGTGTCCACATCAGCATGTGCAGGCAGGAAGATTCTGCTACCATCACAGGTTATGCAGTTATGTTTATTACACTGTGTGTGTAGAAGCCAGATTTTGTAACATTTTTGATGCAGGAACAGGTGCTACTACACTGTTCACCTGCACTAACCTTTGGAAGATCCAGGTTCCCATTTAGCTGGATTTCAGTTTCTTCACTCACCTCCATCTGAAGATAAAGGCTATTTCTCTGTCTGGCACCTATGACCAGGTTCTCTGCTCTCTCTGCTGCAGTTCACAGGACATCCCTTTCACATCAAAGATCAACTATTTTATGTGTCTTTTTGAGGCAGGTGTTCTTGGGTTTTCTTCTCTACCTATCTATCACCTCTTACTGAGTATCAAATCCTTTACTCCCCTCTTTCCACAGGGACAGCACTACAGAACCATTTATGCCATTTCAGCCAAGTACCTTCTTGACTTTCACAAGTTGCTCTTGGATTAAGCTTCTTCCAGTTTTCTATAAAGGTACTTTCTAATGCCCCTAAAATATTTCTTTATAACATCTCTTACCTGCACCACTACATTACGTATAGTTGGTACTCCAGCACAATCACATTGCTATTGTTTCATTGTAGGATTCTATTTCCCCTGAGATGTCTGAGGAGAAGACCTTCTCAAAACTAAAATAATAGTTTTCATTATCACTTTATACCCTGAAGTTCAGTAAACATTCCCAGGCAAGGGACCCTCACCCAAAACCATTTTTCAATGCTTCCACCCACATTTGGGTATTAAAAACACAAACTAGTAATCAGGTTACTGGGTCTGACCTGTTATGGGAGGGGAGTGAATGCACTGGCACCTGAGAAGCCCTGTCCCTGCTCTGCAATAAGCACAAAGCAGCCCATAATATTTTAATACTATAAATCATACTGCCATCTGAACAAGTGGGAAGCCATTAATTGAAACTAAAACTGAAATAGACTGAATAGCACTCACTGAGAAAAGCCTCAGGCCATGTACTGTTCAGAGAGGATGCAAAAATATTGAATAGCTGCTCATCACAACACTATGTGACTGTTTAATTAAAGATGCAGCATAACTCATGCAAACATTAGGGTTATCCAGGGAACTGTGATTCTTTTATTTCCCAGCTTCTGAGGACTTGACTTCCACAACAGCTACATCCTATTAATGTCAGTATTGGCATATAATTTTCTGAGATCACCCTCTTTCCCTCAATAAAAATAAAAAACCTAATGGGAAAACTTATCTCTTGTGGTGTCATCTTGAAATATTCATAGGGACTTTCAGTAGTCTTGAAACCCCTGGTGACTTGTGCCATTTCAGCTACCATAAAAACAAAATAACTGGGTAACTTGAGGAAAAAAACTAAACTTATTAACCCTACTTTTAAAGGTATTTTAATTCAAGCTAAAGTGCTCTGTGCAGGAAAATAGTGCTGAAGCATTTCCTTGCCTGAAAGCTTTACAAGAGATTTCTGACCAGCAAAAGTGTGTGACATGATGGACACAAGCTGTAGGTAGAGTGCAGGATGCCTTTCCTCTGTGCTATCTGTCATCTATGCTGCTGCTCTGTTGAGGCATTAAATAAAAATAAGAGTTGGGGGGGGAGGGATTTGGGGAACAAATGAAAAAGGAAATGGAGTCTTCAGATTATCTACAAATCTTTAGCAACTATAATCATGGCTGCAGATTACAATCAAGACAGGCCATACTCTACATTTCCTGGGGAGCTTTTTTATGTGAATTTAACATAAATCTAGCCATCAGCCTCAACAGCATGTCATGCTTGCTTTCAAAGCCAAGCTAAGGAACTTGTCCTAATTGTGTTATTTTTCTCCAGTACTGGAATTAATTTGCTTTTAAGTTCAGATGAATCAAATGATGAATTTTAACAAGCCAGTGTTCCCCCCAAGCAAAAGGCAAAGCACATAAACCCCCATTTATCCAGCAATCAGGTTATATTTCTCCATGGTGAATAATTTCAAAGATAGACCATGAAACATTAGTTCAGTGTCAACTGTATGCACTAAGAGCAGAGGGCAGTCCAAGAAAGGAAGGTCCAGCCCATGTGCTACCATAATTTATAAAAAATCACTGACCCTTACCTCAAACTCACATGCTGCAAGATCACATAAGTTATAGGTAAAGAATTCCCTGTCAATAATTCCATAGTGCAAATGAATTCTTGTCTACAGTTCTGTCTCATCTTTCCTGCTGCCACTCCCCCATTTGCAGCTCAGTGTTTGTCTCATTTGTTCAGTGTGCATCCCATTTGCCCCAGGACCCCCAGCTATCAGCACATCCATCACTGCACACAAGTAAGGAGGGGACAAGGATCTCAGAAGGCTCCTTAAGGCCACCTCAGAGTCTAGACTGCTTTGGGGTTTATCTCACAGTGGTGAATGGTTTAAAGGAAAAGAGCATTAAAGTCTGAGAGGCTCTTTCACCTCCCTTTTGTTCTGCAGGGGGGAAGGAAGAATGTCAAGGAGCCTTTCCTCCCTTTTTTGACTTCTTCCCTTCTGTGCTATGCAGAAAAGACTGAAGGCAGAGGAAGCATTTAAGACTAAACCCACTGCTGAGCAAACCTGCCACTCTACAAGGACTCACTATCTGCTATCTTATGCCATTATCTCTCACACTTGAAAACCTGCAGCAAGTTGCTCTGTCCCTCTGCACTCTGCCAATAATCCACCTTTCTCTACTGTCTGGGAACCTACAGGGCACAAAACACTACACCCAAAGTGAGAAGCTCCCATTGTTTTGTTCTAAAGGAGTTACTCTTTAATCTAAAATATTAATAACCATAGGTTTGGGTTGGGGTTCAAGCCCTGATTGCAATACATGGGGAATAGAGATCTTCTTTCCATCTAGGAGCTATGACCTCCATTGGACTGCAGAGCACCTGAAAAAAATGGCCAAAATCCTTGTACCAAACTTAGATAAAACTGTCAGACAGAAGACCATCCCTACAAACAGCAAGCAGTCACCTTAGCCAGAGCCCTGATGAAGAAACTGTACAGCCACTCTGGCAGATGCTGCTTGAGCAGAGACAAAACAGATGACAAAGGTGTGTGTGTGCTGGGGACAGGGAACTGAAAACAGAACAGGGGTTAAAAAAAAAAAGGTTATGGAATAAAAGAAGCAAGAGAGTCTCAGGTAAGTAGCCATTATATTCCATCACTTCAAAGAGAACAGAGAGATCTCAAAGCATAAGTGCTACAAATATCTTGTTCCTTGTTTTTAAGCAATGTCTCTTCAGTCACTAACAGCATATTTGGGCTCTGCCTGGCTATGCTGTTCATGCACCAGCAGGCACTCTGGCTCCATTGATGCCAGACAAGTTTATAACCAGAGGGGTTGGGATCATATAATGAAGCAAGCTGAGCAGAAGCCTTTTCAGCACTTACTGAAGGGGATTCATCACACCAACTGCTTGGAACAGCCACTGTACTGTCCTCACCAAATCCTTTTGTGCCTTCTCAGTCAGGCTACCTTTGAAACATATTCAGTGGGAAAATATGACTTCTAGTGGACAAAACAGTAACACCTCTAAATCTTAAACTAATTTTTTTTTTTCAGGAGAAGGAGCCCCTGTGGGTCATGAAAAGTCTGACCATCCAAATGCTCATTGTTCATTTGCAGTCAACATGTTTTTGATCACTGTGCTAGATTGATTGCATAGCATTGTGCCCTGCAAGAATTAGTACACTACAAATAATACATGACAACAGTACTGTAAGGTCAGTCCAGAAACTATCTACTTTCCTCTGCCTTGTGCAGGCAGCAAACATGCCCTGATTGTACTGAACACTGGCATTACTCACTGTATAATCTCATCTCACTCCCTTCTCTGAAAATCAAGATGGAAACAGGCCACTAAGCATGGCTATGAAGTTTTCCTTTTTTAATATACAAAATCTATAACAGTCTTTATTAATAATATTTAATCTTCAAAAATACAGGAAACAGTAATACCTTGTAACCTGGAATTTATATATCTTATTGAAAAACATCCATTTAAGGAGAACTAAACAATATAATACTTATCAAAAAAGGGTGCAGAAACATTTGGGCAACTCCTTGAATTTACTTGAGGCTAAAATTGAGAAATGTGAATACGTAAGATTTGTGTTCTAAAATATTTGTATATTTGTGTTCCACAATCTTTTCCTTCTAGTATCTTGACTAACTAGAGAAGCTTCTGAATACCTTCCACAGGGAGGAGAAATATTAACTGGTAGCATTTCTATTTTCTTAGTCTGCATGAGAATAACAAAATTTACCTTGTCATAATAGTATCTGAGCGCCCGGCTCAGCTTGTCATAATTCATATTAGTTTTGTTTTTTCTGAGTCCCCACAGCTTAGCCACTTCTTCTGCCTTGAGTAGCTTGAATTCTCCATCATTAGACGTCCAGCAAATGAGGTGTTCGTGTTTCTGGTCTAGCAGCAACTGCAAAAGGAACTGCCACAGTGTGATTGCACTCTCCATACCTACAAGGAACAAAGGAGAGCAACAATGTGAAAAACAATTGGGAGCAGCTGTTCCACCCAACACTCATTTCAGGAATAAGCTCTTTGCAGGAGTCATCCCATGTAATTGAGAAAAGGAAGCTACCACATCATTCACAACCAAACATCCACAAGACCTAGCATTTCCAGTATTTTTCCCACTGCTGTTCTCTGAAGATACACATAAAGTAGAGGAAGTATTAAGAAAAGCACTGCCCACAAAGTTCACGTTATACAAAGTCACCACCAGTTGGCGTCTTCCATTCGTTGTAAGCAATCACTCTTCAAACGATCATGTAAGGGGGAGAAAAGAACTTAATATGACTATCCACTGAACTGACATTAAAAACCTGCTGTTTACTGTCAGGAGGAGTACACTGGACTTGTTCGGACATGTCACTGTGGAAAAGGGGAGGACAAGGGAAGACCAGAGCAATTGCCTTTGATTACAGACCAGAGCTACATCCCTTCCCCCTCCCACCACCAGACAGCTTTTGCCTATTTTTTTTGTTCCAGGGCCTGAAATTACTCTTGCTGCTTCTGTTTGCCAATTCAAATAGCTCAAAAAGTATTCTTTATTTTTCAGAAAAGTTGGAAAGTCAGTACACTTAAACACAGTAAAATAAGTGATGTTTACCCTGAGCCCCTCTTTAGCAGGGATATTTTCTTTCATTATCATACATACTACTGAGAATTAGGAATATTTTTAACAGTGCCTGAGTCTCACATCTGAGGTTGTTTGAATATTTTTTTCTCTGCTAAAGGCTGTTTGAATATTGTTTTCCTCTAATAACTGCCTGTGCTACTGAGCCCTCCCTAGAACAAACCTTTTGCACAGGCACTGCAATAAGGATAAACTGAAGGCTGGCTCAGCAAAGGTATATACACAACTTAAAAATCGGGATCATTATCGTTGCTAAGAACTTATCATTTTAATGAAGATGCAGCTGAAATTGACCTTTTAAACTACAGAATCATTACATGAGATTTTCACCCACTTTCAAAAACATTCCCAGCCTTAGCATGTTAACACTGGATCAAATAATTTTTTCTTGGTCTCTTCTGATTCTTAACTTGGATATGTTATGTCACACCGATTAATTGACTGTGGTGCTAATGGGGCTAATGGCTACCTGAGAGTGCGCTCGTTCATTCTGTTCCCCAGTAAATTGCTGTTTGGCAGATGACAGGGACAGGATGGCAGGCTTGCTGCCTGCCGCTTCCCTGGACCTGCGTACCACCAGAGGGCACAAGACTTCCAGCTATCCCGGCCGGCACAGGGCAGCGGAGGCTGCGGGAACAGCTGCCTCTCCGCCTCTGCCCCGGCAGGAAGGAAACCACCGTCCAGGAGGCAGAAAGGAAAACAAATCGCATGAGCTTCACTAGTGGAAAAGCACGTTAACGATACTACAGAACGCCGTCAATAGTTTCGTGGAAAAACAGGATTTGGAGCTATGTTTTGGGTTTTAAGTAATTTCTAAATACGCTGGCCAAACAAGGCAGAATTTTACTATCTTTTCAAAATCCTCATTTTTCTAATGGCTGAGTGACAAATACAAAACTAGTGATGCCCAGCTGAGTGACACCGTAACTATGCAGCACTTTTAAAGGTCATTTGAGGCTCCTCAGACTATCAGGGATCCTGGAAACAGAACAGCCTATATGGAAGGTTTGGCACTTTCAAACGTTTGCATTTGCTGCATTGCCATTTTATACAAATCCTTTTCCACACAGAATAAGGCAAGAAAAAACATTCATAGCTAGGATTAAATACCTAGCAACCTGACAGTTGCTCACTCTAAAGCCTTTAAAAGTTCCTTTAAACTACACCCTCTTTGCAGATACTAGCATCTTTAACACATTATTTATCTACAGCTTCAAAGATAATAACGTGTCCCTATTAATCTGGTATCATAAATGTACAGATATACATCATATGTGTATATATTTTCTAATACTTGTAAGTTTTGCAATCTACTTTGTTAAAGAGGTGTATTTATACACCATCATATTCCTCTTAAATAATCCTATTTTCTGTACATCACGTATTTTGCAGCCATACCCTGCATAGTTTCAACTTGCATCATACAACTCTTCCTAACAAGCAATCACAAACAGAACTTTTGTTGCTCTGGAAAATTCTAAGTAACGTATAAATATCTTTCTTCAAAATTGTACTAAAATGTGTCACATGCCACAAAGACCTGTTAGCAGAATTTCAGCTGAGGAAAGTAAAGAGGGATGGGAATTATAGAAGTGCCAATACCAACTTCACCACCATATCATCACCCAAAGAGTGTAATGCCTCAGAGACACAGTTCTCTTATCCAGATCTTAAACTACAAGATCAGCCATCGTGGCTCTGAAGAGAGGTGGGGCAGAACTGAACTCAAAGCAAGAAACATTTTACTGCAGCTTGCTCCATCCCCAATCACCTCTGCCCGTGAAAACTCACAGGGCAATTACAGGTAACTTTGTACTATTCTTCCCATGATGAACCTGTTTTCTGATGCTTATCATCTGTAAAATGTAAACAATTTTCGATTCTATTTTATCTCCTGAGTGTGGCACTCAAGGTGACTCAGCCACAGGCACAATGTAAAATGCATGAACAGCACAAACCTGGGCGAGAGAATCCTACAGGAATCCTCACTGCACAAACTGCATGTGCCAGTGAGCAAGGAGAGGTGACTCCCATCGGGTTACTGCATAAGAGGTTACTGCCACCTTTTTGGAAGTTATTCCAGCTGAGATCCATGGATAAAGTCTGGGGGTCACTTCAGGTGCTGGACCCAGGGCAGACGGCTGTGGTGGGATTAGATTTAGGCAGCTCCTCACAACCCTGCCTTGCCTGACCATCAACTCTCCCAAGTCTGTGGCTCTGAACAGATTTTATAGAGGATCCCTGTACCTCAGACTTCAGCATCAATGTGCTCAGTTGGTATATGCATAAATCTTCTACTGGTATGACCCAAGTCTGCCCCTACAGAAATGAGATTAAAACAGCTCAATGCTGCATTGTGCTTCATCCCTCCATCTGCCACTGCGTTCCTGTATAAAGCTTCCCATATTGCTCATACAGCAACTGTACATATGATTCCTGCATGAGGCAAATCATGCTAATTCCATTTTCAGCTGATCATTAATTGTATGGTCCTGCTCTTCTAACCACCAAACTGGAGGTGTTCAGGTCTGAACATTCACACTGAACATTCACAGCTGTAACGACCTATAACAGAAAGCTTGGTCTAAGTATATGTGGTGAAGGAAAATCTCAGATTTCTTGAATTTAGTAAACTGGTGTTAATCTCATTTCCATTCTGTAAAATGGGATTTGCAGAGGAATAGTTGTAGCAGGATGTTCTGCCTGGACTCCTCTCTGAGAAGGAGTTTGGAAATCAAAGGGGTCTCTTCTGCACCCTGTGACTCAGAGGGAAAGCTTCTCTAATAAACTTTGTCTGAAGCTCCCATTCTGCCCATGGCAAATTCCTATTCTGCCCACAACAATAGTAAAAATCTAAGATTCTGCAGTGACAGGATTTTTTAACTGATACAAAATATTTCATTTCCAAACAGGCCAACGGAAGCATTAACCTGCCTTTCTCCATGGGAAGTGTTTTGGATTCCACAAGGCACTAATTGTCCCCTTGGGAGGACAGAATGGCCACACAGGGCTTAACTTGTGCCTCATTTGAGTGGTCAAGCAAAAGAATCACAATAGATGTATTTATTAGAAGACATGTAATTCAACCAAAAATCTGGTACCTGTATTAAAAGTCATAATAAATTATGACTGTGAAGAGATCTTCAGAAAACATTCTATTTCATTTATCTATTTTCTAATTCTTTTGAATTTTTACAGACTCAAAGGGAATTCAGTGTCTTGCCTTACTCTGACAGACAGGGTTGTTAGAATGTGGTCACTTCCTACAGTGACCAGATTTCATTCAAGTCTTTATTAATACTAAATAGTAATAATAAATATTCCTCTTATTCCTCTTAAATATTCCTCTTGCTGTGCTCAGTACAAGATTTGAATGCAGGGCAATAAATAATACATGGAACCACATAGTGAATTACATGGATTAGCAAAAAAAAATAGTTTTAAACCCCCCCTTATTTAGATAGTGATGCATCTCAGTGGTACAGAATGATAAACAAAAGCTATGTTAGAAACATATATCCTGTGTCATGGAAAGCCTAATCAAAATTCATACAGACAAAAGAGTCGATTTTTTAATCCATTAACTCTGACATATCTGATGTTGCCATCTTACCATTTTTTAAATATTTATACAATTCATTTGATAGTCAAAGATGCTTTCTAGGCCATGAAACAAAATTTGCTAGTTTGACCTGACCTAGATAACCTAGTAATTTTACTTTGTGATCACTTCCACTATTGCTGATGCAAATAATCATGGGCACAGTTAGAAGGAATTATACTTGGAAATGCTGTGTTAGACAGCAAAATGGTATTTCAGGACTGGGTTTTCTGAAAATTCATTTCCCTGGCAGCTGTGACAGGGAACCACACTGACACCATCTGCATTAGCAATTTACATTCCTTGCAATGTGCTTCCCCCCATACAAACCCTAGCAACTGCATGATCAGTGTGATACAACATGCTCTCCACACACCAAATTTTAAGTTTAGGTCTGATGCCAGAAGGCAGCAAATCAGAGTATCTGTGCTGATAATTCTGCTCCTACTTCAACCAAACTGAGGGACTAACAGAAATGCCTAAACTTGGAGCACCAGCAGAGTCAACACCATAAGCTCTCCCTGAGGAGGATCATGGAAATGGACAGACATCCATAGAGCAAAGTGACCTGAGAGATGATATTCCCGTAAAAGGTCTACCCAAATTCCTCACTTAGGCAAGGCCCTGCATGCCAAATTCTCTCCCTTCAGCATACAAAGACTGGCTTCAACCAGCATGAAAAAAACACTAGGAAAACATTATGCAAGTTACACTACAAATAGTTGTGATAAAATATGTGCTGATGAGCTGCATAGGCTTTTTCTTTTTTTTAAGGAGACAATACATATGAAATTACATGTGACAAAATGTCAGCCAGTAAGGTGGCATTAAGATCCAAAAATACAGTTATTAACCTCCTGGGCAAAATAAAACAAGTAAGCAAGGCATCTTAATTCAAAATGGTAGAAAACCAGGAGGCTCAGAGACAAATCTAGCTAACTAAAATCTCCATATCAGAAAGATTTATGACATGAACCATGAGATAAGCAGGATAGTCCTTGAACCATTAAGTTTTCTAGGACTCTTGCATAGGAAAAGCCACATGTGAAAGCCAAAAAGCTGGAAAACAGCTCTGTAGCAATTCAGGACTTCTGCAGAAGTCCTTAGCATCCACACAACTGTTACAGCTGTAACACTGCTCTGCTCTCCCAAGTAGTCCAGGTTTCCTACTTGTATTTTTTCTCCAAGTTAGCTTTCCTACAGCCTTTCTAAATAAAATAGAGAGAAACTACTGATCCTGGACAGTCAACATGAACAAGTCTTGAAGGCTGAAACTAGGAATCCCTCCAGGCATTAGGATCAAAACCAGTCCCTTTTGCTTTAGAGAGTCTGCAAGAACAACATCTGGGAGCCTGAGCTATAAACCAGGTCGTGGGACTTGGGGAAAAGGAGAGACAGCTGAGTGGGATGGGCTGGCTGAGGTGCCCAGAGGCTGAAAAAAAACAGCTGGTGACCAATTAAATCAGGAAGACATAAAAGGTATTGGCCAGCATAATGCCATATAAGTAGTCACAGAAAAATGGTCATCAGACATGTACATGAAAAGGATTAAGAGGCTGAGTCAAGGCAGGGAAATTAATTTCCCTTAGCATATGAAGAAACTGCTGATCCCTTCTGTAGCCAAAGCAGCTGCAAAAGGTCCAGCTCCTTTTTGAATGCCCCATCACAGCAGGCACACACCTCCACTTCTATTTCCCTTACAGGCACGTGTGTGCTTTTGCAAGCACACAGCATTTCTCACTAACAGATGCGCTTTTTTACCATTTCAACTACTCTGAAAAACGTGTGTACATTTTCTGTTCGTCCATTTTCTGCTTTTGTATCCTAATTGTGTCCAGCACATTTCTCCGAGCAGCCTGACGTGGGGCATTGTTAGTTTCTCATTCACGTTAGCATTTGGCTTCCTTTATTTCTGCAGGTTGCAGCCAGGAAACTGGAAAATGGGCCACAGGAAACCTGGCCTCCTACATCTGTCCCAGTTTGTAATAGCAGCTCTGGTTTTATTTTTCTAAGTGTCTCAGGTTCATTTTAACCCTTGAGGTGACTGCTGCAATACCATGTGCAAGAATGTGAGTTTTGCCCTTATTTTTTAACCACTATTTCTCAACACTAGAAATGGAGATTTTTGCTTAACTAAATTAATTTTAAAGTATATTAATACTAAGAAAATAAACAGTTACAAATTACCAAAACAATTCTGTATATAAATTCAATGCTATATAAAATATCAAAGAGTATGCAGAGAGAAAAGTATTAAATAAGGCAGTGTCTATATACATCCCAAACACAGTTCTAAAGTGAATGTCCATATGAAAAGCTGAAGAGCTTATAAATCCTCTAGGGCAATTTTTCTATTTTACATTTTAGTTTCTTTAAATAATTGAAGTACACTTGTTTTTCATTTAGTTACAGAAGCAAGAGTGTCGATTAACAAAAGAAACTTCCCTAAAATAATTTAAAAATTAGTCAGCCATAACATTTTTCACTGAAAATTCATCTGTGTAACTATGACTATATCATGAGAGGTTAAAGGCAATTGCCAAACCTGCCCAAATGTTTGCTCATAACTATTTGAAAAAAAAAGCTGAGTCAGTCCTAATCCTTTATTTCTCAACAGAGATGCTTCAAGGGTGATAAATAGGATGTGGTTGGTGAGGAGTGAGTGATTCTGCCAGAAAAGAGAAAAAACAAATATCAGTTTGTTTACTCAGAAAGTTTTCAAATATTCATCAAAGGAGTTCTTACCACTAATTTAATTTGGCTTGAAAAAATAAGCTCTCAACTAAGTGTGTAAATATACCTGGTTTCATCTGGTGCAGAACTTTCTCTATTAAAGGTAATAAATCAAACTTGTGGTACAATCCATACCCAGGACTCTTTAGGGAATCAACTGAGTGTATGATACAGAATGCTGGTAATTTTTCCACATCCAGCAACCAGGACATTTCCTGTCAGAGCATCCTCCAAGTCCTTCCATTGTGTTGAAACTGCAAAAACTTTCTAAATCAGGACTTCCTCCTATTATATTTTAGAGGCGTCTTTCTGGGAAATGCAGATTCAAGTGAAAAAAAAAATTAAAAAAAAAAAAAGGAATTCCTGCAGCACCACCCAGTGGAAACATTAGAGAAAGCCACAGGGGTGCCCCAGCACACAAGTTCCGATTTACTGCAGAGCTACAGTAATATTGCCACACAAACACAGACTGGTTTAAGGATGTTCCAAAAAAACACAGACGGTTTTGCTGGATGATGTACTTAACAGAGTCATGAGTCATACAAGGTATGACTACTCTGCTACCCTGGCATAACAGTGGTCTTTTTACTTTAAATTCTAATTTAAAAGATTATTTACACTAGAAATTTACAAGGTCTCCTTCTCAAGCAAGAATACCCACTGTCATGTCCCAGCACGTTTAAAAAAAATAAACAGACTCCTGTGGTTAAGAGCAACACAAAAGAGACAGCACCAAGATCTCGCAAAATATTAAGGGATAACATCTAGTTCCACTAGAGAAGAAAGCACTCACACATATGTCCAGTAGTGCTTCAAGTAGGTCCATTTGATAATACAGTGTTTGCAGGTTTTAATTTTTTTACCTAAGTCAAAGAAAAGCGGAGGCAGATGTCCAAAGGAAGAAAGTTCTGCAATCTCCAAACTAGTACAACAAAGGACTGGTTGACTGCCAAGCAGAGGTGTGATGACACCACCTCTACAACATGAGTGTTTTCACATTTGCTCTAAGGATGCAGTTCAAGAAACAGTTTTAATCCCACTGGAGTAAAAGCCTTTAGCAGCAGGGGAAATGGTTAGTTGCTTCCCTGTGAAGGTTTAAAAAATAACCTGCTCAACTATTTCTAAAGCTAGTCATAAACAAAACTACATAAATTTGTAATGGCTCCAACCCTTCACCATGGGACAGACATAAAATGAGTGCAGACTCCTCACACTGCTTTCTGTCTGCTCATGTGGTGCACATCTGTGGCATGCTGGCAACATGCTAAGCTGCAATCTGAGGGACTCCTGTTTTCAAAACTAGTCCTATATGTTTATTTTTCCCATATGACTTCCTCTTATATTTTTGTCGGCATCAGTAGGACGCAGATCATGATTACTTGACTATCCTATATAAAATTTCTGATGTTCTCAGAGCTAAAGAGAGCAGAGGTTCCAACCTCCAGAAACAGTGGCTATTCTGAAAGTTTGCTTAATATATCAAGTGATGATTACTCCCAAATATAAATGCTTTATCTGTACTCCCTTCTTTAAATGAAGTATTAAAATTTTCAATTTTGCAACAACAGACCTTGTGTAGTGGCTCTAATGTTTTAAATGGTATACTCTTACTATCTGGTGTCTCAAAAGCTGCTTTAATACATTTCAGATTCAGATGTTTAAACTACTCGTGCCCTTGACACTGCTTTTTCCTACACCAAAACTCAGATTAAAAAAACAGGTCTTTTTCATACTGTGAGCAGAGCAGAACCTGGCCAAAGGTACAGGAAATAGTCCTTGGAGTTCTGTTAAGGAAAACCAGGGTGGCTGGCAATTTTCATGAAATCTGAAGCACAGCAAGATCATCGTTGCTTAGACTGGTAGTCAGACTTGCCTTACCATGCAAACTGGATTTTTAGAATTTGCTGGATTAGCAAAACGAGCCATTGAACTATTACATAATGTTCAGGCTTACCTGCATATTGTCATGCTGCAAGGGGAGTCAGTTATAGCATTATACCAAAAGTGGTGTCACAGTTCAGCAAATGATACCTACAAATATGGAATCATTTAACCTGGACAGTTTCTTCCCAAATATTAGCTCTATTTCTGTAGTTTTTGGAGCACAAGCCACAGTTTAAGTTCCTTAGCCATAAAAAATGAGCAACTAGTCACAGTCGAGGTCTGTATTTTTATTATCTCATAGTAAAAACATTAATTAAGAATTATTCTTACATCTAAAAATCTCAAAGATCTCCTATTCTTCTCAGTGCTAATCAAGTTCCGATATGTGTGTTTATCACGCACTAAGCTAAACCAAAACACAACTAAAATATTTTAATCTTCTGACATTATTCACTTGCCTACTACACCAACAAATACGTGCAGGCTACACCTACATGTTTCACCTAACTTGATTCCTTAAACACTGGAATACCCCACAGAATGTATCAAAGAATACATAAGATTTCAGCCAGGAGAAAATCTGGTTGTCATCCTCCTGTACTGTGTCCTGTGTGCTTAAACTAATTCCCACAGCTGCTGCAATCTATGAATGAGAGACAGACGAGACACTATTTCAATTATTACAGCAAACCTTGCTGTTTAACAGAATGCTCAGATTGCACATGTGTAGAAGTGACATCAATGCACCAACTGGTTTGTCAGTGTCCCTGCTTCTCAGGACACGTAACAGCCACTGTTTTGACTTGTATCCTGAATTCTGTATCAAATTACACATTTAAATAAAATGCAAAGACTCTGTTCCCTCTCCTCAACTTGGATGAGACTGCACAGTCAGCATTATTGTGCCCTGCTCCCAGGGAATCAATCTGCTCTGTTGTGTCAGGGTTTTTATCTCTGAGCCTCAGCACTGAAGTGGCAGTACTGGAGGAGTGTTGCAGTCATGCTTTCTATGCCAGCCCTATTCCACACTCGCAGTTTGCTAAACTGACCACACACACCACTTGCTCTGAGTCTGCTCTGAGTCACCAGACTTCACAGAGGTCTATATCCAGAATCTAAACCCACATTCCCATCTCAGCTATGTTAGTGCAGCTTGGAAGAGTATCTCTGATGGTAGTCAACTTTCTCCACATTTCACTAACTGAGCTGCAAAAGGAACTTGTTCTTATTTTCTAGATGTTTTTTAAAGATTGTTTCTTCACGTGAATTACTGTTAATTGCTGGGAAGAGATAATGGTGGTACTTTAGTCTATAAATTTTTTGTTTGTGCTGTATTGTGACTTGATACAGCAAAGGCCACTCAACACTGCCACAATATAAACATTTTAAAACAACAGCAGACATTAGCATCCTTCTCAAAAAGCCTAAACTGAAACACATCTGATCAATTTTCATTTTAAAAAAACAACAAAAAAGAATAAATATACAGAGACATAGTAAAGAGGTGCTGTCACCACATTAGAGGCAAATGGATGTGGAATAAAAATCTGTTTTCCAGATGAACTATCAGCTGTGTTGCAAAATAAGGATGGGAAACTTATAGAAGGATATTTGATTAAAAACATTTAGATTCTTTAGATGAAGGATATAATCCAAGTCTACTCTTTTGTGTCCAACTGCAAAAGCATGTTTTACACAAACATTTTTGCTTGTTCACTAATGTTTTCAGAAAAAGAGCCACTGTGTAAAATAGTATTAATGGAACTTAGGACTTAATACTTAGGTTAGAGCCTAGAAAGCTTTTACCAATTTTACATGATTGGTGATAATCACAAAAGTTACGTATTATTCATTACATAATTTAATAAGTTAAAAATAAAAGACAATGTGTCAGACATGAGTTTTCCCCTCATAGTACATCAAATGATCTTCAATTTAGGAGCCACAAGATAAGAAAATTGTATACTTTAAAGCTCAAAAAACTAAGACAGGATTGCTTGCAAAAGACCCAAAACACATTAACATGCAGTAAAGTAGTATTTGCAAAGATCATCCAAGTTATATTCTGAATCTTCAAATATTGGGTAGTAAATAGGTAAGACACAGACATGACTGAAATTACTTTCTGAAATGGGTCTGGGGAAAGCCATGGAATGGGCAGCATCATTCATACACTTAGAACATCCTGGAACTGCAAAATTTAGAGCTGTGGAAGACTAGGAGGACCCCTCACAGAGCAGGCAAGAGCCACTACAGTGCCTCAGTAACATTTAACATGCAGCCAGTGTCAGTGCATTAACAGAAGTGCTGACACACTCTAAAGTAAATACATGCCTAAGTGCTTTAAAAGATCAAAACAAAGTAAGTTTGTGGCTTCCTACAGAGACTCTTGTCCTGAAGATCCTGAGCTGTATCTAACTGCACAGATGTAGACAGATCATACACTATAGTCTTCAAAAACCTTTCTTTACTTATAGCAGATTGATATTTATCTTAGAAGTCCATGGGTATTGTGTCAGTAACTGTCATCATGCAGTGGAACAGTTTTCAACACTTGGCCCAAGCATGCAGGGGTGAGAGGACCTTCCTGCTGACAGTGAGGCAGAAGCACTGCAGCACCACTACTGTGGGCACAACTGCTCAAAAACAATTCTGGATCCACAGATACGTGAAGGACAAACCCCACTGCTGTAGACAACCACAGCAATGATACTTGAGCAAGCAGCCCAAAATCAGACATGGTGTTGAGAACCCTGTAACAGTAAAAAAAGCACTATCATTTTCTGCTGAGTTGTACCTGCCTAGGGCATGGCAAAATTGACCTCCTATATTCTTAATTGCAATATAACTTTTAAATATTACTTAAATATTTAGTTGTCTGGTATAATATGAGATACTGCTCAGGAATTGCACCTATTGAGCAGATCGACAGCTCCAGGGTACATCTTGGTAGTGCAAAAAAACTACCACAGTATTAATAAAAAAATTAAAATGCAGAACTGACTACACAGTTATTAA
Source organism: Erithacus rubecula (assembly GCF_903797595.1). Classification (NCBI taxonomy): domain Eukaryota; kingdom Metazoa; phylum Chordata; class Aves; order Passeriformes; family Muscicapidae; genus Erithacus; species Erithacus rubecula. Next base: position 27,879,869 of record NC_136686.1, on the reverse strand, counting down.
CTGGCATTGAATTAGCTGGCAAGTAGTGCCTTTGTGATATTTTTGTAGTAATGCTTATTGGCAGGTGTTTTCTTTAGTTCTTGCATTTAGAAAAGCAGCAAGTCTCCTTCAAAGAGCTTTAGAATTAAAATCTCAACCACACTCTTAACAACAAACCCTTAAGAACCTGAAATCTGATACAATTACTGGCACATAAAATCACAATGCGTTAAAGAAAGTTGGAAGGACAAAGATTAATTTCTTTTTGTGAAGTGCACAGATGAGAGGCACTTTGTGCTTCATCTGCTTTGTCTCCATCCATTCAGCCTTGTATTCTGTGGTGCAGTGAGCTGGACATCCTGCGCCTACACCTTGACATTCTCCTCAAAATCATGACTAAATCTCTAATCACTCATTATTCATCAAAATATTTCAACATGAGAGCAGAAATATTTGGTCTTTCAAGAGCCCTCAGCAGCCTCCAGAATACTCATTGATTCATTTAACAAGGCACAGATGAAGCAAACATCTGTGTAATGACAGTGAGATTCCCTGTTGTGGGAAACACCAAGGAGAAAGCCAGGGTGAATCCATCCAGGGACACACAGCACAACACGACTTTCACAGGCCCGTCAGTGACAGCCTGTGGCATGAGCCATTGGGTGTGGTTACCAAGCACAGACAGCAGCAGCTCAAAACCAGCAGTGCTCTGTGAAACCGGCCCAGGATAACTGTCCTATCATCAGTGCCACAGCCCCACCATGGATTCCAGCAGCAGCATCCAGGCGTGCCGTGCACTGGAGCCACCTCCACCAGAAGAAAGCCACGGACTGATGAATCACCTCATTGCACAAAGGAGTCCAGCCTGCCCTATCTTTATGGGAAGTACTAGCTAATTTATCAGTTCTTTACTATCTTAGATTATTTAGCATTATGGCTAGAGAGAACCACTCAGAGAGATAAGGGTAACTACATGAACTTACAAATTTTATATGATGTCCCCAAAACACATTAGTTAAAATCATTTTTTATAAATACATGCATCACAAGTAACTACGTGTTGGTGCTCCCACCCTTCTTCCAGGCTCCCTTATCTTTAGTAGCCAAATGTCTGTTTATTTTCATACCTATTTATTTCTTCTGAAGCAACATGTTGTCATGTGATTGCATTCCCAAGGCTAAGATTTGTATTTTCTGTACAGCTCATGGACTTCCATGTCCCTGTTGCATGTAGCTACCTTCCTTCATGTAAACATATGAGCCTCAGAGCAAGCTCCATGCACCTTGGTGAAACTGACTTTCATTCTGTGCTAAGTCTTTCAGAATCAGTTTTTGGTCAATATTTGTCTTCACTTGACCAATAATAGCTGCCCCTAAGAATAACTCTGTCATAAGAATACCTCCATCCCAAAAAGAGCATTACAATAAGAAGGCAAAGTTTACATAACTGGATTTTCTGCACAGCAAAGGGGAAATACTTCAGTCTTTGGAGTGATGCACTTGATTTCTTTCCATGGCTTAAGTTTAATGAAATAACATTAAGTAACAGGAGCAAAGAACCACTGTGAATCAGTAAGCACTGAGAAGCCTAATGAATAAAACAAAATACACTTTTGTTTCTACATATAAAAGTGTCCATGTGCATGGTGTTATAAACAGTTACAAGGAAGGCTGTAGCTGAGTTTCTCCCTTGAGACTGGATTGCTTATTTCAGCTTTTGCATCTAGGTGGAGTCAGTGATATCAGAAAGGATATAAGCCTGTGGGCTTTTTCTTTTTAGGAACAACTCACAGAGTAGATTTGGAAAACTCAAGATGTTAGCAATGATTGTAACACTTAGCAGACAATATATACTCCTTTTATACATTTTTAGACAGGTGAAGAATAAAATTACATTTACAATAAAAACACATTTAATACTTCTTTATTATTTGAATGGAAACTATCATGCATGATATTGGGATTTTTTTTCTATTCCAGACAGAACTGTTATATTTTTAACACATCTATGGATTACTTTTCATTCAGTCTTTCAAATTTACAGAACACACAACACAAAGTACACTACTACTACATCTGTTTTCCTGAGGACATCGAGACACCATGTTTTACACTTAAACAAACAAAACATACAATATATATATAATGTGGATAGACTACATATATATATGTATGTATGTATGTATGTATGGACATGTGCGCTTCATCTGTTCTGATTCAGTAGACAGCACACTGAAATTCCAGCAGTATTTACTGCAATAAGTGAACAGTTTAATGTCCATATTTCAGAGAGAGATAGTAAGAGCCAGGAAATACTCCTCATTAAGTTTTGGTGTTGTACACCACACTAACTGCTCCATAACATATTTATCAGGTTTTTGAACACTATGTCCAGTATTGCACTTCCTTCTCTAAAACTGAGAATTTTACAAAAGAAATAAACTTCCAAAACTGAAAAATAATCCCTTGCTTCCTGATGGCTGCATTTGATTGAGACAGAGATTAGGCATTGTCTGGTTTGTACACTATTCTAAAAATTCTTCACTGCCCAGCTAGAAAATCGAGAGACATCTGTGTCTAGAGACTGTGTCACTAATCCACTAATAGAAGTCCTCTGTGATGTTAATGAAGAACTTTTCTGTGCCACTGGGACATAGGAAGTGCAGGAAACACAGCAGATCCTCAGAGATAAACACGTGGTATACTGCAAGCACTATTTTTTTGCATAATATTTGCAAATTATTTTAATGCTATCACATGATAATTCAAGTAAGTAGCAAAGTGTAACTTCCTAATGCATACCATTCTGTTCACATTTATTGACATTTCCCTTAGCTAAAATCCACTTGCAAGCAAGAATCCATTTTCTTTGTTTGCTCCAGACTTTTTTTTTTTTCCACAAAAAGTTGTTACTCCTAATTTAAAGATTGGTGGGGAAGGGCAGAAATCTTTGTAATTCTGAACACAGACTTCTTTTATGTCCATTATGAAAGCAAATCATCATGAAGTAATTACACAAACCACAAAATCAAAACTGGTGTGCACAAAATCACTTGAAAACTACATATGTAAAGTACCAATAGGGGAAGGCTATGTGGGTGAATATGTTTTTCAAACACGGCCATCACTTCAGTATCCTGGCTCAAAAGTCCATTAACTTTGCAATTACATGCAATTGCAGACATGCATAGAACATGTCTGCATGCATAACACAGACATCTTGCTACCCCGTTTGTCTGCTTCACCCTATGGAAATATTTATGCATAAATTAATCTGAAATAATTGAAAAGTCTGTACGAGCAAAATACGAGATGAATCACGACTTTCGGCTTGAAATGAAATGCAATGATTGACTTTTGTAATCCTCATGACCCAAAAGATGCTGCATTATATAAAATTGTCACAGCACTACACTCCTAAGTAAATAAAGATGTAACTTGTCTCCCTTTCAACTGCAGCGTTAGAAAGGCTGACAGGGCTTCACAAAACCCTCCTGTGTTAGGGAACGGAAACTCCTAATGAGATTAGTTGGTGTGTGTGCAGACATTACTTAGCCATGACTAAATGGGCTCTCTTCCTGCAGCCAGTGGAAAATTCAGGGAACTTTTTCCCCCTGCAGCATCAGAGTCCCTCTAACCTTCAGCAAAGCCAGATCCAACAACAACTCTCCACTTTCTCTCCCTTTCTCCCTCTCTCTCTCTCTTTTTTGTTTTTTTTTTTTTTAATGTTTTTCTTTTTTTTTCAGTTGTTGGTGGAAACTATCCACGTCGGCCAAGGGGGTCTGGGGCAGGGGGTGGCTAAGAAAGGCGGGTGGGGGGAGGCCCGGGGAGAAGGCAGAAGACTACAAAGGAAACTGTAAAAAGGAGCAAATACATAAACCTGAGAGGGAGAAAACCACAGAGTTTCTTTGTGAGCTGCAGTGACTCATTTTCAAGATGTTGTCTGCTGCCAGTTTCAAACCGGAAGCGCATGGCAATTAGTCTTGCTGTTTCCAGACAAGCCAGAAACTCTCCCGACACTTTTTTTTTTTCTTTCCCTTTTTTAAAGCCCCTTCTGCAGTTTCTGCAGGAGCCTTCCCGTCCCTCCCCCCGCGCCCCGCTCGGCCCCGCAGCGCTGCCGGGACCCCTGACAGGCACCGGGCGGGCCCCGCACGCCGGGACCGGGACCGGGACCGGGACCGGGACCCGCCGGGACGGGGCAGCCCCGCGGCACCGCCGGGAGGGCACACCACACGTCCCGGGCACACCACGCGTCCCGGCACCGCCGAGGGGCTGCGGCCGGCGCGGGGTCCCGGGGCTCCCCCGTGGCGACCCCCGGCACCTCCCTGCCGGCCCTGCCCCTCCCCACGGCCCGGCTCCTTGCCCCGCATCCCCCCCCATACACACACACACACACACGGACCGTCCCCTCACCTGCACCCGCAGCTCCCGGGGGACGGCAGGGCCCCGGGGAAACCCTCCACGGCGGCGGGGCCCCTGTGGCGGCGGGAGCCTCCTGGGGCATCCCGCCCCCTGCCTCGGAACGGCCGCGCTGCCCGGGCCCGACCCCGGGGCAGGACCCCTGGGCTCCCCGGCCCCGAGCGGGGCTCCGCGCCCCCTCCCCGCGGTGCCGGCAGCCTCACCTCCCTCCGCGGGTGTCCCCGCTGCCACCCTCAGCGAGCGGAGCGCGGCCCCGCAGCACCGCCGGCCTCCCCTCCTCCTGCCGCAGCCCCCGAAACTTCGCGGGACCCGGGCGGGCGCAGCGGCACTTGTACCTACCCAGCGGCTGGGGGACTTTTCCCTTCTCTCCTGGAAGTCTAGAGGGAGCTGAGTAAAATCCCCTGGTTCTCCATGCTGACAGTCTTCTGCAGGCTCTCTGTTGCTCTAGTAATGAGATCCTGATTTTGTTTTCCCTTTTTCCTTTTTTTTTTTTTCCCCCTGGGCCGGTGTGTGTGTGTGTGTGTGTGTGTGAGCCTGCCCGTGAAGGGAGCGAGCAGGAAGCCGGGGCAGTCAGACAGCGGCCCGGCTCACTTCCTCTCCCGCACTATTCCCCGGGCGGTTTGCAGTCTGTGTAAACAGCCTTTTCCTCCCCGCGCCCCTCGCTCTGGCCGCCGATGTGCAGCATGGCTGTAACACAAGACACACGCATAGTACGGCGGGCAGCGGCACTCCGCCGGCTCGCAGCGAGTTCCGCGACTCCCCCGCCCCGCCACCCCTTCCTGTGCTACACCCCCAGGGAGGAGCTTCCCGCCGGCCGCCCCCGCTGCTGGGGCCGAAATATCCCCGGGGGACCCCGGAGAGATGCTTGCGAACCCCTTAGGAGCGGGGCTTCGCCATCCCGAGGGATGGTGACGGCCTGTGGCCTCTGGAGAGACGGCCGCCTCTGTCCCGCCGTGCTGGGGCTGGGGTCACTGGGGGCTGAGGGGCTGGTGGGATGCAGTAGCTCGCTGGATGCTCCTGGCCACCTTCCCGAGCTGAACCTCGCCGGGACAGCAAAGTACAAAAGCGGTACAACAACTTAAATCGAGGGAAATAACATGTTAAAAATCAAGGAGCACTCAAATCATAGAATCATGGAATAACTGATTTGGTTTGGAGGGGACCTTTAATGGTCATCCTGTCCAATGCCCTTGCAATGAGCAGGGACATCATCAACTTGATCAGGTTCTTCAGAGCTACTGCTCCAACCTGACTTTGAATGTTTCCAGGAATGCATCACCTCCACATCTCTGGACAACCTGTGCCAGTGCCTCACCACTGTTATTGTAAAAAAATGTTCTCATTATACCCAGTCTGAACCTATCCTCTTTTAGTTTAAAATTATTATCCCTTTTCCATTGCAAATCGTCAAATACAAGCTGGATCTTGCATCTCCACATCATATTTTGAGAGTCAGACCTATGGTAGTTAGCTGATTGGGGTTTTGACCTTCAAGCTGTAGACCTCAGATCTAAACTGTTGGTTTAGATTTATTAAAAGGGACACAATTCCAGTATAAGGAGTTTACATAAATTTTGTCTTTTCTTGTGTCTTGTCATTTCATCAGCATTTCTACCTTTATTTGGAAATTTTCAGAGTCATTGACGTTATCTTCTGTCTGCCTAGAACATCAGTGATGTTCAAAGCATAATGCTTCCAAACCAATACTGCTATTTCCTTTAATAGCAATGAGATTTATCATTCCAGCACTGTATCTGCTGTTCAGAATGTTTTTGATGCGGACTGGCATAAAAACCATGGTTATTTTTTATCACTCTATTGGTTTGTTGCTTGAAATGTCATTGGGAACAAAAGTATGTTTTGATGGAGTTAAAGAGATTGTCACAGTTGGCCACTAAGCACAAGTCAATAGCATCTGAACAGAGGTATAGGATCAAATTCAGTCTCTTGAGAGAGTCCATCAGGTTTCTTCCTTCTTGTCTTCTAAAATGCCATAGGGGAGCAAGAATAACTCAGTACCAGCACACCAGTAATGGAAGTTTGTTATTTTTCTTAAATCATTCCTTTTTAGAAGTCATTCTGAATTTCAAAATAGAGATATGAGGTCTGATAAATCCTCATTTTGTTTTTCCCAAATAAAGAAGCATTAAAATGTTTAATTTCAGATAGTATATTTCCTAGATTAAATGTACACTGGATAAAGTCCTTGCTGTAAGCAGTAGTTTAAGTCACGAGGATGAAGGAATCAATCTTTATTTGGGAACTACAGCTGAAGACCCAGTTTTGCAAATAGGGCAGTCAAAAAAAGTTTTTACGGTATCAAAATGAAACGCTGGACTGACAGCTGACAGTACCAGTATTCATCTTCTGCATTTATATTTTATTGTCTTTCTGACCAAAAGGTGGAGCAGATAAAGCACAGTTGCCTTGACCAGCTATTGGTGTGGAGATCTGAGAGAACAGACTCTCAAAACCAGTACAAGTTCTTTTCTTCTACAAATAATACTATGTCTCAAAAAATGTTTGAAACTTAATTTTTTCCCTCCAATTTCCTATGCTGTACCTGTTTACAGCTCCAAATTTTTAAAGTTTTTTGCAACACCAGTCCTTTGTTTGTCTAGTGAGGTACAAACCTAAATAAGGTCGCCATGCAGAATGCCTACTGGATGAAGCTCTTCATAATTACCCTACAAAAGCTGGAGTAAAAAGTGCAGAACTCATTTAGCAGAATGAAGACACCAGGATGTGCTGGAAACACAACCAAGTCAGAAAACTCTGTGGGAAGTGGAAGAAAATGGAAGCTTTTGTCCAGGGCTACTGATCATAGCCCTGTGGATGTCATAGGAAAAGTATTTTTGGAAATTACATCTATGTCTTGATAAAAACACTGTACAGAATGATTGCTGAAACTCTCCTCTGCAATATCTGCCTGGCTCGATTAATTTACATTTGCATTTAACCTTAAGGATTATCTGGTGCAAAAATTCAAGATGATTAATAAGAAAAACAGTGTGTTTGTGTTGTGTAGGAGTTTTCTTCTTCTATTTTTCAGAAAACCTCTTGGTTGACAAAGTTATAAATGCTGGTTATATTTTTAGCAGAGTCACTAGTCAGCTTCTGTGTCTTATTTCATATCCATTCATCAGCACATGATATCATTACAACTGTTAACTGTGAAGCCTTAGTTCTGTCCTCAAGCCATGAAGATCTGAGGGTTTAGCTTTGGAAATTGTTGATCCTTGCTCAGAGTTGGTCCAGACAACAGCTGTTGTACTCTTAAAGGACTAAGTTTAACAGAGACAGCTCCCCTTCTACCAGTAAGGCAGGTTACTGCTGCTAAAAGTCCTAATCTGATGGGTTCAGGCAATCCTTGAACAAACATATGCACCCAGGATGTCTCTGTTTACCTAGAGACAGTGTGATTTGTAAGAGCCTGTATTTATAAACTGCTCCTGCCGAAAAAAATTGCCCCAAAGCATTCCTAAGAATAGTGACTATAATTCTGCCTCATTTTATTAGATTACATCAATTAAGAAACCAGGCTTTGTCTGTCTTTTCAGATTGTTTCTCCTGTTCATAAATCCCAAGTACTGCTGTAATTAAACAATGTAAGAGAAAGAAACAAAAAAAGTAAAGGTAGATTTGCTGTCCTCCAAATCTCTGTTTAAAGCTCTTCAGACTGAGACTCATAAATGGGTCGGTCTAGGTTTTGGTGTAATTTCACTCTGAGCCTTCAGTCCCTAGGTAATTAAATTATTAAATTAAATTATATAATTGCAATGTCACTTTGCGGTATACAATTTTCCTTAAGTGTACGTAGATGCTTCTAATCACATGTAATTATCAAGAACAAAGTTGAAAGCAGTTGGAAATAATCGTTGCTTCATTTAATACTTTAAGTGCTAATATATTTAATGAATGTATACATTGTTTCATCTTCTCTAATCATTTTTTATTTCTTTCTAGATTACAGGCTCTGCAGTGAAGAGGCTTCAGATTTGTGTCTGTCTTTAGGACAACGAACACAATAGTTCTGTGCGAGAAACATCCCTAACCATTCTTCTCTCTTATTTTCTAACAATTCTAAATTGAATAACCACCTGATAGGTTACAGAAGGATTTCCAGGACATTTTAGAAACTGGGTAAATAGAAACTAATCACCTGAGCTGAAATCACAGTCTCATTCATGTAAGATTCTTGGTTGCCCTTCACAACATATTATTTAAATGTCTTGCAAATGTTGCATCAATACCAATGTTGATCTAGGAGGTTTGGCTTTTCTCTTTCACACTCTCCTGTAGCTGAATGAGTTGCTGGCTTTAGAGCCAACAACTTCATTATTGCAAAAATGATCCCTGGGGGATCCATACTGCTCACAAAGTGGTCAGGTCCTCAGTTTTATCTCATCTCACACACAGCTTCACTGGCAAGAGGAGCACTGTGTGCAGTACCATAGCTCCAGCACGAAACACTGACTCTAAATCCATAGAAACTCAAGGGAACAGGTTGCACATTGCATTTCTTCACACAAGCATTTCTTCCAGGGCTCTTTGCTGAGCAATCTGGAGTAAAATTGTGAACTTTAGAAGAGGTGATGGCAGACATCAACAGAACTGTGTTTGCTCTGGAAAAACCTCTTGTTCAAAATTAGTTCAGATTAGTGGGAAAACAATTGCATGTTACCATCTAAAGCTTCCAAACTTCATGTCACATTTTCTGAAACAAAGTAATCTTGCAAGCTTTAACCTAATTTTTTTCCTGTCAGAGTTAGGAGAAGGGCTAAGTGCTTCTTCACACTGTGAAACAAGTATACTGTACAAATGATAGGACTTTAGCAAGGAAGCAGGAGCCTCTTCTGTCTTCCCAGGGACTTCTTTTTTCCCTTAGGGAGCATGTTCTAGACCCTCGTGACTGTCTGTGAATGAGATTTGTTGTTGGGTTGCAGTTAGAAATCTGCCTTCAGTCTTCAGAGAATGATGTTTTAGAGACCCCAAGGTTTTCCTCTTCTCCCCTATCCCCCGCCGGAAGGCTGTGGTGCTTGATCAGGAAGGAGTGTTTGAGGGTAAGTGACTGCTTTTATACTCCTCTTCCTCTGGCACATATTTCTTTCCTGAATGTTTTGCTTTCCCTGTGTGCTGTGGAAGAAAGCACATGACCCAACATGTTTCAAGTCAAAGCATCATTGAGTGTACAATTTCATTAGGTTTGCCTCTTTAGTGAAAGATTTATAAGGAATTACATCCTGTGTGCTGTGTAATTGCCTAAGATTTTTTATTTTTTTTGTCATTAAAGGAATGTGGTGTCACTCTGTATTGAAGGAGCCTAGAGCATCTAATGAGCAACCCATGAAAACAGGGAAAGAGGATTCCATGAATCTCTGACTAACCATGAAGTCTAATCTAACTGCAAAGATTAACTATTTCAGGATTCTCCTAAATCTTTCAATCTGTTCTACGGCAATTTCTTCGCCAGGCTAATTAATTAAAGGTCTGAGTTAGAACTTTAGTTGTACTTCATTGGTCTCCCTCCTTCCCCTCCCCCCCCCCACACATTTCCCATCTGTCTATTTTATCCCAACCTAATCTCTAAATATAACTGATCCAAGGTAATTCTACTGACAAACATCACCATAGCATCTGAACATAAATTAAACTGCTTTTACTGTTCTCAGGTGCTTTTGGTCAAATGGAGCACAACTCACTGCCACTTCTGTTCAGCCCACACTACTTCTAAAATTTTTAAATGATGAATGAAATTGAACATATTTCACCTTCAACATGTGACCTTAAAGTTTTTATGTTTCCCAGTATGACACACACCTTGGGACACAGCTCTACTTTAAAATTTTCACATAGGTGAAAATGACAACATTTTTTCTCTTCTAATAACTGAGTATTTAATTATAATGTTCCAAATAATGTATTTTTGTATTTTGTAGTTACAAAGTTAATTAAGCATGTTCATGCTGATGTGTATTTTCTAATAAAATACCTGGTGTTTTCTTAAAGCCCTTCCTGTTCTCATACTCCATAGCAATAATTATAAACCTCAAGTAAAAGACACTTTGGAAAAGCAAAGTCTTCAAAATGTTTGGGTTTTAGAAGTCAAAACTAACCCTTTAACCAGTCATTGGTGCAGACCATAAAGTACACAGATTATGTGTTTCTTATGGGAAATGACAGCTATTAGGATAATTATAGCTCCATTCTGCTTCCTAGAAAATCCTTTTTTCTAAGTCACATTACACAAAAAGAGTTTAAAAATGAATGTATCTTAATACCTTTTGGAAAATAATTCAAGGCATGTAAGTTAGTAGCCTGATATCAATGCTCTGGAGGTGCCTGCTTCTCCCTGCTGACCATGCAGGGATCCTGGGAAGCTTAGGGTTAGAACACACAGGTATATCTTTGATATGCATTCTGTTTTCTGCACAGCTGAAATGTGGAATCACTTTTCAGCTGCTAATGAGGATATTTTATTTGCTACACATTTTAACTGAAGTATGAAAGGTTTTCAGTGTAGACAACCTCACATCTAAGTAATTTAAAAGTGACAGCATTTTGATCCATCTAAAAACTCAAGTTGAAATGCAAACTTGATCTTGTTCTTCAAAAAAATTCCCAGTTTATACATTTTTCATATACTCACTTGCTCTGTCATAGAACATGACTACTGTCCTACCTGTACCTGAAATAGACACACTGAAAAGCTGATTCCAATTATCCCAGCTGATACCCTATCATCACATGCTTGTGGTAGTTGCAGTTCCAAGAGAACTGAAGATGTACAGCCAAATCTTGTATGAATATTGCCTTGGGTCTTCTTGTGTGCTCCTGACTGAGTGCTGTCAAGAGATGCCACATTTATATGGAAAGCTCTTTTGATGCAAACCATAGGCTCCTTCATAGCCAGACTTAGCAAAAGGCCATAAACACAAGCCGAAGCCCATACTTACTAAACAAATTCTTAAGAGTTAACCATGTGCTCTATGTTTTGCTTAACACAAGCTATATTCAAGCAACAACATGCTGAGGAATGCATTTAATGCAGGTACTCAGGGTGCAGCTGCAGTTGGAGCTGTGGGTTGAGCTCTGGGTGGCTGGAGCCCTAGGCAAGGGGCTCTGAGGTGCATAACAAAGGGGCCAGGAACCTGTGGTGCCAGCCCTGGGGGACCAGATGCTCAGAGACTTTGGTTAAATACCACATTCCTTCAAAGTTCTGCATAGATTGTAGTATAAACTTGTTAGTATGACACTTAGCCATTCTGTTAAAAGGATGATGCTATCCCAAACAGATTATTGCATATATTACTCTCATAAAGCTTTTACAATCCATCTTAAAAATTGCTTTGTGATATAATTACAAATGAAATTGTAAAAATACTTACACATAGAACTGTGTAGTAAATTGTGCTATAATGTAACTGTTCTTAGACATTTAAAAAGAAAAAGGAAATCTTATAAAGTGTTGGTAAATTTTTTGGATGCTGTTTATGTTTGAACTTTTCTCTGTTTTCCTGTAGAAACTTCCGTATCCTCTTCCTGTGTCCCTACAAAGTTTTGTACAATGCAGAACAAGAAATGCTACAGGGATTGTGCTCCACCTTTCTCCTTCCTGCTGGGATATCCTTTCTGTAGAGAAATGTAAAGTATGTAATATTCAAGTAAAAATGTTACATTATTCCTTATCTCAGTAATTTTCTGTAATCTACAACTTATCAAGCTGAGTGGCAGAAGTGCACCGTTATTTTTATGTTTTTATGACATATTAATTTATCAGCCAAAGGTAGCTAAAATCTATTACAAAGTTTCTTGTTTTCCAGAGTCTTATCAAGGGTTCATGTCTAAGCCAAACAAGACAAGGGTGGGTTGGGTTTTTCTCTTCATTGTTTCGAGTGAATTAACAGGAAGGGGGGAGTGCTTTACCTGTCTGACACTGGAGCAATATTCATTAGCTCCCACTTTTCACTTGTCTGTCTGTCCAGACTCTGTCTGCATCCTTGTTGGAATTGTAGGGGAATTTCCTAACTCTCAGTAATAAATAAATGAATTAGTGAAGGCCTGTATCTGAGTTCCAGTTTTAATTAATTCTAAAAGTTACAATAAAATAAAGGAACAGGACTTTAAAAGTGTAAGCAATGCTAATGGATGAACAGTCAGCATAGGCTTTAACCATTGAACTGTTCCTCTGTATGTTGGAAGCCTATTTTATAACCCTACACACATATAAATGCAGATGTATATATTTATGTTTCTCATTTGGTTCATTCAGCAGTTATTTCCTAACTGTAGCAATAAGGCATGATGCTGGGTAGGATGGAAGAGAATTATTCCATCATCTGCTAGACAGGGAAGATCAGAAAACAAACATTTAAACTGAAGTTCATGTATGTTAAATAATAAAAAAATCCATGGGGCTGCCAAGCTAAAAGCAGTGTAAAAAGGCATAAACTTTAAAAAAATATATAGAGGTTTCAGACAATTTGTTGAAATATATAGCAAACAGTAAGTAGAAGGTTTACAATTTACTCTTAAAATAGTACAGAACAAAACTCCTACCTCTGCATGGATAAGATCTGCTGAGTTAAGTTCCCTATAGTTATCAGTCTTTTATTTTCCCTCCGCCTTTTCTGATAATGTATATATTTTATTGCGGTGGTTATCTTTCTTTTTGTGCTAAATACAAAAAGCAAATAGAAAAAAGGAAAAAGTTTTGACTTGCAGGAAATCATTAGAAGAGCAAAATAACAATGTAACCAGCAAAATTCAAGATTTCATGTTTGTCTCCTCACTGATTACCAAATGATTAAGAAATATACATCAATTTAACCATTATTTTATTTTTCATACCTATTTATAGGTATATATATATATCTATATATATATCATATATTTATATGATAATGTTCTTGCCAGGTCTTTACTTCTATAAAATTTATGTCTTTAATAATAAGCAATTTAGCACAAGGATAATATTTGGCAAGAAATGGTCCCTAAAAACCTCTTGTGTTTAAAACTGATCCAGTGACACTGTAAATTATCGAGTGGGTTTTTTTCTAATCAAATCACAAGATCACATTTAGCAGTGGGAAGTATAGTTTAGCATGTGGCAAATATTTATGACTGGGTTAGAGCATCCTGCTTCTGCGGATAATGGATTCGATTCCAGCCCCTGTTCTGCTCAGGCTCCCTCATGTCTAAATTAACAGAACACTACTACAAATCATTGGTGTTACTCTGAATTTTCATTGGGCTAATTACACACAACTTCAGAGCCCTGTTGTTTCAGAAATAAATACTGGCTTTGCAATCCCAAAGAGACTGAAATAACTTTAATCCTTTTTTTTTTTTAAATGAGTCTTTGAACACACACCGTGCAAGTTAGAGAACCAATTTATGTATGACTGATTTGAACACTTTGATGAGTTTACATGGCATCTGTCAGTTCTCCCTGCTAGCAGGTAACCCAGGCTTCCCATTTCAGCCAAGTTGACCAACATTAGACTCACAGAATCACAGAATGGTTTGGGTTGGAAGAGACTTTAGGATCATATAATTCCAAGAATCGCCTTCCTTGACCTGCTGGACATGCTCCTTTTGATGGAGGATTCCATTGGCTTTCTGGGCTTCATGCTCACAATGCCCAGTCAAGCTGAGCTTTTGGCAGCCATCACTCCTAAATCTTTCCCTGCAGGGTTCCTCTCAATCATTTCTCCATCCAGCCTGCAGGTTTGCCCAGGATTGCCCTGACACACCTACAGGTTGGGCAGAGATGAACATTACTTTAAATTCCATGAAAAATCTGTGAAATTTAGTTCTTAAGAAGAAGATCTGTTAATGCTACAATCAGGAGGAAGTGTAACTGAACTCAACAAGTCACAGACACCAATGAGTCCACATGATGATAAGGTATAAATGCCTTTATGATACGATCAGAGCCATTTGGAATTTACATTTACTAGGCAACAAAGAACCCCAGTCAAAAAAGGTAAAGCCCCATATGAAGCCAGACTTCACTATCTCTTCCCTTCTGGAACAACTTGGTTTTTTGCACAGCTCCACAGAGACATCAATTCCTCTCTTCTTGCCTAACCCACACATGAGGCTACTAGGCAAGACCAGACTGTCCTCAGGGCCAGTGTTATGCCAGTTAAACATAGACAGTCTTTAACCATCTCCTTCTTTGGTCTTTCTGGTTGTCTCTATAATCTTGGTTTGCCTATCGGAGCCTCAGGAAACCACATATCAGAAGGTTCAGATAATTTTGTTCTGCTGTCTGGATTAACCCCAAAACCAGTGCAAACTGTTCATTACCTTCCCCTAGAGGTTGCAGGAGTCTTTTCCTCGAGAGGACCAGTGTAAAATCCCAAATGTAATTCTAACAAGAAAAAGTTTTATTTAACAAAGGTGGAAACTCAAAAAAATGTGCATTTTACCCTAATTTATTAGTTATGTTTCTGATCAGTTTTACTAGATGAGACAGATAAGACCTGGGCTCCATGGAAGTCGAAAGGGGCTGCTCTAGTGAAAGACTCACTAAAGGTAAAGAACAGCATCTTGAATGTTTAATAGCTATTTCAGAACCTGCATTTTCAGGTGCGCTTGTTTGTTTAAACCTCTTTATAAGCAATTCTGAACAATTGTTTCTTCATCTCAGAAAAAATGTTTTAAATTGAATCAAATGTTTCATCAGTTGATTAATTTTTATTTTTTTTAAGTGTGTGTTTCTATGAGGAATTTATGGAGGTAAAGACAGAAAGAAAAGATGAGTGCTCTGTGTAATTCTGAAAACTGTGAAGTCAGAATCATGACTCGTGTCTCCTGTGGGAGGTATCCAAGTTGGGCATTTTCCATGATGCTGATAGAGTTTCTTTCCTCTTCCCTGAGCTTCCCCAATTAGCATGGTCTGCAAGACCTCCATGCACTCAAGTGCCACATCATTAAATCATGGCTCTAAGTCATATTTAGAGCAGGGCTGCATCTGCCCCTTCAAGTTCAACAGTCTTCACTTCCATTTCTCTTCCACAGCAAAAACCTTCCTTTGAGGCCAGATACTTTTCCTACTTGAGCAGAACAGCTGCCAAGGGAGTTTATGTTTGTAAAAAAATGAAAATGAGTCACAGGCAGAAGATTAATTTAATAATCTAGAAACAGATGCCTTCAAGGATGTGTGGTATAGAAGAGGAAACAGCAACTTCCATGTTGCCTGTCTTTCTCCCAGGAAGAATCACCTCTGTCTTTCCTCACTGTAGCTTTGCCAGCTACTTTTAAGATTGGACTGCTAGCTTAGAGATGTCTAGGCACAAAGCAAATCTGGAATTGTAGCATTTTGGGCCTTCTTAATGAGTTTTTCCTCTCAAAGACTGCTTAATTTCCATGGAACTGTATGGAAATAGAGATGGTGTCTTTCTTTTCCAAGATGCTTCTTGTTTCATCACCTCTCTTCAAAGTTCTGCATAACATTTGAGTGGGTTAAAACAGGAAACTGAGATGTTCTGCGTGTCCTGGCAAGGGTTCTAGGAAGTGATGAACACTTATTGATAATGGTCCTTTGCTTCAGGAAGGGAGAACTTACTTAGCTGTTTTAAGATCTTTGCCAAATTGTGAGAGTATTTTATATCTTTCAGGGGATATTACCTTGCAGTGATTTGTATTGTCAGCCTTCTCAGATCTGGAGAAATAGGTAGGTCATATGTCTGGAAAATATCTGCTTGAGAAAGTAGAGAGCCAGATGTTGAAACTAAGGCTTCTGCCATTATCTGGGGTTTTTTTTCAGTGAAATTGCTTAGGAAGGGCTAGGCAAACTCTGCGGGTAAGAGATCAATCACACTGTCACCCTGTAACAGGTATTTGCTATTTGAGTGACTTTAAGCAAGACTTAGACTGAGTCATCTGTCTGGAGATGACAAGGAGTCATCTGTCTGTGAGATGGGGATGGGATTCTTCCAGGGTATAGAAGAGAAAAAACAACAAAGGTGGAAAGGAAACAAAAGACATTTAATCTAGTGTCACCAGCTTCCTCAAATGCAGTGTAAAAAATGTCTGCTCCAGAGAGCTGTAAAGCAAACAGCACATTTGAGAAAGAAAAGGAAAGAGGAGAGGAGAGGAGAGGAGAGGAGAGGAGAGGAGAGGAGAGGAGAGGAGAGGAGGAGGAGAGGAGAGGAGAGGAGAGGAGAGGAGAGGAGAGGAGAGGATGAGGAGAGGAGAGGAGAGGAGGAGGAGAGGAGAGGAGAGGAGAGGAGAGGAGAGGAGAGGATGAGGAGAGGAGAGGAGAGGAGAGGAGAGGAGAGGAGAGGAGAGGAGAGGAGAGGAGAGGAGAGGAGAGGAGGAGAGGAGAGGAGAGGAGAGGAGAGGAGAGGAGAGGAGAGGAGAGGAGAGGAGAGGAGAGGAGAGGAGAGGAGAGGAGAGGAGAGGAGAGGAGAGGAGAGGAGAGGAGAGGAGAGGAGAGGAGAGGAGAGGAGAGGAGAGGAGAGGAGAGGAGAGGAGAGGAGAGGAGAGGAGAGGAGAGGATTTAAACTGTATTCAGTTATATCTAGCAGTTTACACTACAAAAACAAATATACTAATTTAGGAGTTATACCCTCACATATTTGTGACTTATACACCCAATGGATATTCTGTGTGTTCACTAATATAAATGCTAATGTACAGGATTGCTCTGTACTGATTATGCTATTGCATGAGATTACAGTGCATTACTTGGTCCAACATTAGAGGTTGCAGAAAATTATTGGCCTGTGAGATAGGAACAGAAAAAGTTTTAAAAGTGTCTGTCTTGGACTGTCATCATTGTTTAGGAAGTTTCATGAAAACCTTGCATTGATGTCCTAATTTTAAAAGTTTGGGGTTTTTTTTTTGTCAACGATACTAATGGAATTTCTGCCAGTAAAATGATAACTGTTGTCATTTTTTCCTCCATTTTTTGGCAGTTGACATCTTGCATATTATAAATCAAATTAATTTGAAGAATTAGTATCTGTGCCTGCATGTGCAACATCTTACATATCTTAAAATTATGAAGAAGAAAATCAACCAAACCTCTGTTTTCTGTCAGACACATAATTGGGATTTTTGAGTAAGCCTGTATTTTGAACATCAAAATTCACTGAGAAGGAGGATTCATTTCCTAGAGGATAAGGATTGTAGCTGTTTGTGCTAAGTGTTTAACAGATATGGATGAAGCCTCTAACCCCACAATTTTTCAGGTGTGGCTTTTACTGTTCTTCCTCAAAATAGTGAGAAAAAAACAGTTCATGTTATTATATTAAATTGATTATAGAACTTATAGAACTGACTGGGATGAATTTTCTCTTTAGGAGTGCAGTTGTACATCTTTCTAAACCTTTCAGCCTGGAAGGAACCCATACACCAAGGGACTGTATATGGTGTTAGTGTCTGGAAACTTCAAAGTAGCCTTGGTCTCTGATTTATAGAAAATAAACAAACATCCTTTCAAGTAGCATGCTGATCAGCTGCAGAAATTATTTAGTACAGCCTGTTTAGGGTCAGAATTTAGGAAATTCCTGATGAAGACAACAGATCATCTTTTGAAGTGTCATCTCTCCAATTTTTTTTCAGCTATGATACAAAGAGTATCTTTTTCTCAGCAGGATTATTTGATTTGCTCTCTTCAAGTCCTGTCAGCATTTATTTGGCCTCTCCAAATCCTCATTCACTTTGTTCTTTTCATTGATTTTGATTTTTTAGGCCTATAATGCTGACTTTCTTTACAGAAAAAAAAACAGGATTTACAGGTCTGGATTTTACTTTATATTCACATTTGGATTTTTTCACATCTGTTTCTTTGTTTTGCAAATATTCTGAGGGAACCACTTCGTTTGATTTTTTTTCTATTATAAAAGACCTCCAATTCTGTTCCTATGGATTTTAAATATTTTCATCTTTAGTTATCTACAAAACAAAATCAGTCTTCAACTCAATATTTTTTCAAAATAAAAAAAACTATGACTCTAGGAGGCAGACAGGAAGTTATGCCCTTTTGACCCAAAGAACTAAGAGGAAGGTTGGGAGGAAGATGATAAAGAAAAAGCAAAGGAGAATACAATTTGTATGCACTGGTTATGGATGTTAAAATTTTAAATTATCCCAGTAGGAGGTACTTGGGGAGCAATTCCAGGCAAAACATGGTAGTGCATCACACTTTTTTTTATTCACTGGAACTGTAACTTGAATATAGCTATTCCCAGACATCTCACAGAATACTGGGTTTTTGTGATCCTTTCTACTGGTTATGTGCAAAATCAGTGTTTATGAGGACAAAACACTCCTGCACAGTATTGTCAATCTAGGAAGTGCACATTACTGTGGAAGTGAAAGCTTCAGCTATGCAAATATTTGGAATCATAACTTCTTTTCTGTACCTTTGTTTTTTTCTCTTTCTTATTTCAGGCTATTTTTTTTTTTTTTTTTTATCCTGTATAATTCTCTGGCTTGCAGGTTTTTATCTTTTGTTTTTAATCTATTTTTCCTAAGCTACTAATATTTGTGCTTTTTTACATGTCTCAGCCTTTCTTGTAATCTTTCAGCTCCCATGAGAAAGGAAAATGGGGCAAAGCTTATCTTTTTCCATTCTGCAGATGAAAATCCAGAGGTTGCACGGAGATATTCGGAGAGATAGGGAAGGAGTGCTGTTGCTGTAGGAATCTTCTTCGCTTCCTCTCTTCTGCAAGAGCTTATCCTTAGCTTATCCTCGAGACAGGAAAGGGCTCTGAAATTCTTGCCAGAAATAGAAAGCAGGTAACTTGATCCTCCTTTTATCCTGCAGAAACCTGAGGACTAATGGGTGTGGCCAGTAAGTGTGACAGCAAGGCAAGAAATTAGAAACAGTCCCGGGGAGAAAGAGACTAAAAGAGAAGAATGGGCAGAGATGCCAGGACTGCAAATTTTACATCTCCTTGGCATGTCAAAGGACAGGGAAAGGCAAAGAATTGCCAAAATGTCCAGCTGGATGGTGAGATAAGTTACACCCACAACCAAGCAGATGAGTCTCACTGTCAATGTGCTCCAGTGCTCCTCCTGGCCTGGGGCAGCTGAATGCAGAGTGCTCCCGGGACCTCGGATCAGGAAGAATAGCTAGTAAAGCCAAGTGGCAAATGTATATGGGCATTCCTGGTAAACTTGGCAATATTTTCAAAGTCCATGACACAATATTTATTGCCTAGCCATAGATGAGTGTCAAACACCTTTACAAGCAAATCATTGCCTGCTGCAGAGTGCAAAACCTGTCTTTAATTAAAATGTATTGCACACATATTGTACATTTGAGTTTGTGACCCTTACATTTATTAAACAAATGTTCTTAAATCTGTTTGGTTCTGATCTCCTATTGTAGCTTATATTTTCAGGCACTCACACCAGGCAAATCTGAACTTAATAAATGTCTGAAGACTGATAAAATTGTGATAGAGAAGAATTAGGTCCAGTCTCTTCAAAATCAGGAGATCTATAGGTGGGTGTGATAGCCCTACTTCATATTTGCATGGAGAGATGTACATGAGCTTCTCTTAAATTTAATTACTTTGTTGTCTTTATAATATTTGAGAGCTTTTACATACACTTGTTCTCTTAATATCTTTCCATTGCATCTAAAAATGAGCAAGATGTAAAGCTGCTGATAAGCTGAATTGCATGTTTCCACTTAAATCTGCATTCCTTTTTGGGATCTTTTGGATTTTTTTCTTTAGAAATATCCCAATATTTTGCCTACCACATTTCCAGTACACCTGTACTTAATGCTCTTTCATTTCCTTTGTCTAGCACAATATGCTGTTATTCTACAAAGTCCCAGGGAGAGTAGGAAAAAAGAAAAAAGAGAGAAAAATTTTAATTTAGGAAGTAAATCTGGTCAGTGCTTTATCCAAGCATCCTGTCCTTCTGCTTTTCATATGATCTTTTCACTGCAGAATTCATTACTATTGTAAAAACCACAGTTATGTTTCTTTAAAATTTTTGAGAAATCCATGCCCTGTTTTAAAGTAGATGGGATTCACAAATGACAAATCATGCTTTCTTTGAAATCCTTTTCATTCAGGAGCAACTCCAGAAGTTTGCTAATTAGACCCACTAAACCAAAACACCACAGCAATAATGCTGTGCAGAAGGAAAGGAAAAGACATCATTATCACTCATTTATTTACCATTTCACTGCAGGAGAACCCTAATCAGCTCACAACTATGTTGTGTCAGGTGCTGTACACAATAAATAGCAGTTCCTTCAAGCTTCAGGAAATGTGAAATTTGTGAATACATTTATAGCCAGGTTTGTGGCCCCCTGGTAACTCCTTTCATGGTTACCTGTACAAACACTAGTGTAGGAATTCAGAAATGTTTGCTGCAGGATACAAACACCTGTGGTTTTCTCTGGGCTGAAGCCCAATATAGTTTCACCTCCATGGAAGAGTAATAGCACCTTAGTGTAAATGGAGTGGAATAAAACCCAAGACACTTAGTGCTCTTTAAATTAAAGATGCTTTATACATAGATATGTTTACTGAAAGGCCTTCCAATGAAGCATAATTACATAGGCATCTTTGTAATATACTTGGGTCAGTGCTAATGTTACAGAACTTATTCTGTGGGTCAGCATTGCTGCTGTTTGCAGCCCTGGACTGTTGGTCTGTAATGAATCAATCTACAGAAGAACTAGACTAACCTGCATCTGTCTCAGCTTTCTGAACTGCAAACCACAAACACTGATAGAACCTAAAATGTTTGCTCAGTCTAGACTGAGCAGAGGAATGAAGGAGCACATTGAATGTGCCCTTTGGGAGCACCTTCAGCTCCTTTTAAGGAGGCAAAGTCTATATATGGCATCCAAAATTCAGACTTCATACAAAAGCAATAAGTGCTAATAAATGGCTCCTTAGAAATAATTTAAATTGATACAAAATTATCACCTTTGTGTGTGTTAAAGTTTAGGAGTGCATTTAGCATCTCTGGAAAGTGCTGGCTAGACTGTCCACCACAAATACGAGCAGCAGGTGAGACATTGCCACCTCAGGGTGGCACCTTTGCTTGCTGAAATGACCCCAGAGCTGCAGAGGGTGGAATCAGAGACACCCCAAGTCATCCTGTCCCCAGTGTCCCTTCCTGCACCTCCAGCCCCTGCAAAGAGGCGTGCTGGAAAAGCCATCCCAGCTGACTGGCCAGCAGAGGTGCATCTGTGACCTGAACCAGCAGCCTGTGATCACATCACCCCCCTGAGGTCTCTTGGAGCAGACAGGCAGGAATGTGATCCCACTGCTCCACAGAACAGGGTGAGAACAGCCCTATGGCTGCTCTCTGCTTGTTTTACTGGAGGTACATTAAAAATGGCAGCCAAGGCCAAGTCCTGGGATATTTTCAATCCAGGCAGTGGCAAGTGTGCTGCCTTGTTGGGAATGAGGTGTGCCTGGAGCTGAGGTTGCTCATCATTTTGCCTGGCACACAACTCGGGCACATATTTTGGGCATGGAAACAGATCTCTGGCCACCTGTCCTTTTTCCTGTATTTCCACATGGGGGACCTTGAAGGCTTTTCTAAGAGTTCTCAGAGCAGTTGTTTTAGGGCAGCACCAGCAGCTGTGGGAAAGCATCTTGATGGGAGTGTTTCACCCAAAGCAGGATGCCTGGAACAAGGATCCTTGCAGCCCTGATGCTCCCACCTGTGCTAGCCATGATGGAGCCCCTCATTCTTCAGCAAAGCTGGAAGCCAAAGGCAAGAATTCCTGACTTGGCTGTCCTGAATAAAAAAAATCTGAGATTTAAAATTTTAAAAATAAATAATTTTTAAATAAAAGCAATTAGCTCTTCTTAACATTTTTATGGGTTACCTTGGCCCCTGAGGGTTACAGAAATAGCCTTCCTTCAACCTGGGACAGCCCAGGGCTGCTCATCCCGTGAAAACACGAGCAGCCAGCTCCCCCATGTCCCTGTCCAGTGGCTGGGATGGAGAGGCTTGAAAGGGTTACCAGGCTGTGAGAGGGAAGGGTGGGGAGCGGAAGGAGCAGGAAGGCGCGGGGGAACCACAGTTCTCTCACAATCATCAGATCAAGTCACAGGGTGGAGGAGGATTTTCCAGATCCTCTGACCTTAAGGTTGGGGAGTGAAAGGAAGAGGAAGCACATTTGCACAGATCCTCTGTCAGAGCTTCCTCAGGGAGGGGCTCAGCCCTTCTAGCCCTTTGCTACATGCAGGGCCATGCACACACACACACACACAGAGCTAAATAAACACGGGAATGAAGTTCAAAGCAGACCCACGAGAGAAAACATAATCTGTGGGAACCTTTAATTAACCCTTGTCTTCACCAGCCCCTCATATCTTAAACATTAAGTGTGTAACCAGACATAAAAGAAGCTTTTTGCTGGATAGCAGGAATTCCTTGCAGTCCTATAGCACTTCCTAAGATCTTACAATCACCTTATGAGCCATTATGCCTGATTATGCTTTTGGGCAGGAACTTTAGCAGGCTCAGAAAAGTAGGGAAATTGAGGCATAAAGCATAAATTAATTGCTGGGATCACTTGCAATCCTGTGGTAGAGTTGGACAGGTGGCAGAGACCCCATAGTTCCCATCACCTATACTTTGTGCCTGATTCAATGCCTATTGAAGACACCAGGAGATTTTTATTGGCTATAATACATTTGGCTTAAACTCTCCTGTGACAAAGACATGATCATTTATATTTTACTGGGCACCTACAGAACAGATATCTGAATCCTCAGCTTGGGTTTCTGAGACAGTAAGACATACTAGAAACAGGCCTGAGAAAATATGTTTTCCTCAAAAAGTGATCATCAAAAAATAGCAATTCAAAGGTTTTTTAATAATACAGTCAAATCTCTCCTATGTTTTTTTGTTTGGCTTTTTTTTGTTTTTTTTCCTTTTTCTCCTCTTGGCCAAGATTTTTTTCCTTTCTTTCTTCATTTTGTTTTCAAGCTACAGGAAGTTTTAGCGTGGACCATTTTAGATTAGACACAGGATTCAGTGGGTGAGACCTTCCCTTTGGCAGATTTTGAAGACTGTTATCACTGTGAAGAGGCACTCAGAGCTGCAAAATTGACCAGTAGCTTTTGTTTTCTAATCCTGAATAATTCCCCACCTGAAGAACATTTAAAATAATAACCTAACATGCAAGCAATTCATCTTCTTAAAGTGTCAGATGAGGTACCCAAAGTGTGAAATTCAGTAAGAGCTCTTTTCAACAAGGTTTTTTTTCTGTTACACACATAACTGTGTGTGAATGTCTGCAGCAGGATGGTACAGGTCAGTGAGCAGCTGAAGGTAGCTGAAGTGTTTTCTAGAATCACTAAGCTAACTTGCCAAGGGTAGCAGTAATGTTGGCATCTCCATTGATTCTATGGCTGGATTTTCACCTAGAGTGGGAAGGCAGTTCAGTGTCCTTCCCTATTAGTCTGATCACTTCTCAGCATTTGCTCATTGGTGGTCAGTCTGGTTTTTTGACACCTCTAAGCCATTTTTATTTTCCTCTCCACCTATACTCCTACATCTCTTTCTTTTATTGCTCCTATGATGGTGGTACAAGAAATAATAAAACTCTTATAGTGGCCACATATTTTAGTCTTTTGGCATTGGGTGATGTTTACACAGTATTTTGTTCACCATGACAGGGAAGAAACATAGCCTTTAAGCAGTGATTTACAGACCCTTCAATCTGTCATTTTTATATCCAAGAGCCACTGGTTCTGACAAATGAGCCAACACATCTGAACATTGGGTACATTCTGTATTTTTGATGTTTCTTTTCATCAGCTTTGATTTAGACTACATATTTTTTTCCTCTTTCTTTTAAGCACTTTACTCCTGTGAAATAGATAATAATATTTATTGACTATTACCTTCTGGAAGTCTAAATTTTACTCCTACAACCTAACAAAGATGGCAATAGACTACTTGTGATTACAAATCATCTCTGCCCATCAGAAAAAAAAGCACAATTTGCACAGATAAAGGGATCTAGACAGAAAGAGAGCATTGAATGCTTTCTCCTTCAGAGACAACTGAAATGTCTTGTCTTTCTGGTTTACAACTGAAAAGGCTTTGCCATCAGGAGGTCTGCTGGTACTGAAACCCAGGTGCCAGCACACCCTGCTCACTGCTGGATTTCTATAAGCCATGGTGTAGATCCAGCACTTGTAATTAGGGTGACTGCCCTCTTCCATGTCATCCCCACCCCCATCTTGCAGAAAGTCCCCAGGGTGTTCAGTACAGGTTGTCTTCAGGAGGCTCCAAAGTGAGGAAAAATGTGAGGAATTGGCTATCTTAGACTGAACTCAATGCATGAATGGTGACATTCACACAATCTTTCTGGAATATGCAGTACAAAAATTCAGCATCATCTCCCAGTTTGTGATGCCTGTCATCACTTGATGCCATCTTGATAAATGTTGTACATATGACCTAAGTACCTATTATTGAGTGTTGACCTATTTAGACTCCCAGATGCTTCTGAATAACCCCAATATTTAAGACAGCTAAAACTACATCTTCACTTTGTAGCTGCTGACAAAATTGCAGCCTTGTAATATCCTGCCAGCTGGACTTCTGGACACTGTCAGAACATCTTGAGCCCAAACAATTCATCCAGTAGCTGCAATTTGTTGTAGGTGTACCTGTACCTGTACACTTCAGTCCTTCCTGACCAGGTCTTTCCTTTCTGCCTGCGACATCACCTGGCTTTAACATTTGCATCCTATTGGAGCACCAGTGTTATTTCCAATAGGAGGAAAGAGCCAGGACTAGATTAAAACATGCCCCTTACTACAGCAGAGACAGGAACAACTGCAGAGTTTGCAGTAGGAAACCAAAGGCAAATTTAATTTTTTTAACTCAGCATTCCTTTAGTAGCATTTTGGGCATACAACAGGGAATTTCAAGCAGTAATACCTCATTGCATTCTCCAAAGCCTAGTCCTGTGGGTGAGGGGAGGAGGAGGAGGACAGACAGTCTTTTTTTCTGGAGGCTGGTATCCCTCCTGCCTTCTCCTGGCGAGGCTTTCCTGAGGCTGGTGTCACAGGCTCTCCCATCAGCAGCCTCAGCAGTGATGCTGGTGACAGCTTCTCCCATCTCCAGACCCACCTGGAAGGGGGCACAGCAGGATGAGGCTCCCACAGGAGGATTTTGTGATGTGAATGACCTACTGTGGAAACTGAACACCTAAATTTTAAATGCAGAGCTAAAAGGAGCTTGGTGCTTTCTCTGCAAGGTCAGGAAGAAAAGTTTCCAACTTGTCAGTAGTGTGTTTTTGCTCTGCCTTGTGTGAACAGAGCAGTCATACTGCTCTTGCTCAAAGGCTCCCAAGAGAGGCCAAAAGTAAGTTACAACAGATTTTTACATTTCAGGAAGGACATGTGGTCTTTCAAGGAAAAGAATAAACAGTGCTTCTGTTCAGAGCTGCCACTGGAGCAACATGGCAATGCCTTTTCATAAACCAGCCTCTCTATAGTTACTAACTAGACCAGTTCTCTCACAGGAAATCAGGCAGCTTGTGCATTGGGCTCTGTGAAGCATGCACAGCTACTCCATCTTCTCACCTGCAAAAAGCACTCCACTGGATTTGATCAGGTTCCTCTGCATGGGGTCCTTCACTTTCTGTTCATGAGGCTTTTAATGCTATGCAAGCAGATTTGAGGCAAAATCCCATATCACATTTTAGAAATTATTTGTTTGGCACTACAGGGTGAGATGTCTGCTGCTAGCTGAGCATTTTGAGTTACAAAAAGTGGTGGACATGGCTTAGAGGGCTTGTGTTCTTAAATAATTTGCAAAAAAAAAATCCTATTATAGTATTGAACTTTTTTTTCCAATATTTTCTGTTTTCCATTTGATTCCCATATGACCTTTCTCAGAAGGGTAAAGAGCAATCTTCTAACAGGTCAACATCTAATAGTGTGGTCAAATCTTCTAGTAGTCCAAGCTCTGTCATAGTGGTGTACAATCAATTATAGCTATCAATATGGATATCTGAGACAAGCCTTAAATTTTTTTTAGGCAGAATTTCTGAGAGGAAGAAGGGATTGTCTGGGGAAATCCATCTGTGTGAACCCTCATTACTCTTAGATTTTGTACCCTTCTTATGAAAAAGTATTGTGACCCAGACTTGACTACAATTTTTATTTTCAAATTTCCATTCCTAGTAGAACACCTGGCCAGCTGCTTGCTTCTCAAGAGTGGCTTGAAGGATTTAAAGCTGCTCTTGATGAGGGACACAGGGCAGAGCCAGTGCTTGGGGACACTGCTGAGTGCACTGACACTCTGGAGACAGGAGAAAGCAGCAGCAGCCCCAAACTGAGAATGTGCTGGCAGCCTGCCTTCCTGCCCAGCTGGGAAAGGTGAATGTGATGATGTGAACTGTCCTGCCCATCAAACCCACCCGTACAGCAATTGCAGAGTGAAGGTCAACCTGAGCCACGACTGTGGGACACTTGGATGTCGTGGATTTGTTTACAGGATTGGAGACTACTGTTAAAATGTGAAGTGTACTGGTCTCTGCAAACATTACAGGTCTTAGCTTGTGATTTCCATTAAAAATATCCTTCACCTTCTTTTTGTTGGGTTGTTTGTTGATTTGGGGTTTTTTAACAGATGGGAACACCTGTATACTGGCATTGGAAAGGACAGGGAATTATCCTGCAGCAGGAGCCAATAATGAATTAATTGATCAATTTTTCTTTTGGAGAGGAGGGAACAGACGGTAGGGAGATATGGGAGGAAGTGCTAAATGTTCAATTAATCAAATGAACTAGCAGGTTCAGCTTTGGGGAGTGCTTTATATGATATATTACCATGCAATTTAATGGCAGTACGGTGTGTTTCGGGTTACATCAAATCAAATTAAATTTCCTGTAAGGTTTCATTATGAAAATGAAGGCAAAAGCTGATTCTGCTGATCTGTTTTGCTGTAACCTACTGGACAGCTCCTCGGTGGACAAAAGACAGTTTTCTTTAGGATAGCTGTATATGAATATCATCTAAACTTGGACACTGTGAGGTATTGACTTGCTTGTGTAAATGGCCTCACTCCATGCCTCTGGGACATGTTTAGTGTGATGCTAAATTTTTGTTGCTCTTTGTTTTTTTCTTCTTTTCTTTCAGTATTGCCAAAATCCGTGATGATGACTAACATTTTTCCAAATGCACAAGTGAATCACTTTTTAAAGTGGTTGAAAACTAAAGATGGAGTGGGGGTGTGTGTGGGTGTGAGTGTAGAGAAATTGGTACTGCAGGCTTAAACAGGTTCATTTTGCCACTTCATATCAGTCTTCAGTCACTAACACACCGTTCATCTAAGGACTGAATCTTATAATCACATTCCCCTGAAGCACAAACAATTAATATGGTTGTGTGAATGAGGGGGATTGAATTAACTTACAAATGCATTGCAAAGTAGGGATGTACCTAAGTATATTCTAAAATGCTCATGTCTTTAACTAAATTCTTGATTACTGGCCTACAGTAATCAGTTACTACAGCACTGAAGTATTATTATTTTATTTTATATTCCTCTCATTATAAGAAACTCAAGTGGGTTCACTTGCCTTAAATGATACCAAGTGAGTAATTCTTCAGTTCTTGTAGCATCTGCAGTTTCTGCAGTGCACCACCCCTGTCAATCTGGGAAGGTGCATAACCTGGAGAAGGGAACAAGCACAGCAGGTCAGGGCCCAGCTGAGAAGAGCAAGGACAAAGACTGCTCAAGACACACTGAGGCCACACTAACTCCTACTTGCTGATGTTAATTTGTAATTTTCATGAGCGCTATTATCAAATAAATTTACAAAAACATAATCCAGATTGCTAGGGCAGAGGAACACTGAACACAGGGCTGCTCAAACATCCTGTGTATTATTGGCCCAGAGCCATTGCCAGCTGCAACATTTTTCTGCTAGAGAGATGAAATTGCTACTCCTGAATGCACACAAATATTTAAACAACCAACACAATATAAAGCAATGGATATAAGGATGTAAAAGTAAACCAGCCTTTGGCAATATATTTTGACAGGAGAGCAACAATCCAGAAAGTCCCCACCTAGCTTTTGGCAGAGCCTTAGCCCTAATGCTGGCCTCTAAAAATACATTTGTGTATAGATTTGATCACAAACTCAACACCTTGGGTCTTGGTTTTCCTTTTACTGAGTTATTACTAACACAGCACATTTGACATGACTGTTCTACTTCATCTGAGACCTGCAATATAAATATTCTCTTTCATTTACTTTGAGTAATAACTATAAATAATTTGCATTTACAACACCTTCTCTTGAAAACTGAAAGCACTTCATAAGTAGGAGGAGGATCAGAGCCTTTAATACTTCTGAGAGGCAGTGTATTATTTTCTCTATTCAAAACTACAGAAGCTATGGCAGAGAAAGTGTCACATTTGGTGTTACGGCTGAAAGAGAAAGGCAGAGCCTTGAGGAGACCTCGAGCCCCTTGAGTGCTTTTGCCACAAAATCACCCAGCAGTAAATGAGAAAACTGCAGGCACCATAAAAAGCATAGTCACTCTGAATGAAGTCAGTAGCAGTACCTCTGAAACACTGAGCCATTTCAGAGTCAAAGGATCTTTATGAAACCTGCTCATTTGAAGTACTTCTCATAAGGCATTTTGAGTCAGATTCAGCCTGCTAAATAGAGGGGGAAAGTGCTAACTCACATTAATGGAAAGGTCAAAATGCACAGAGCAGCAAATGTGGGAAATAACCAGGTTGTCTACAGCTCAACCGAAGGAATGCTGATAACTGGAGACCTCAGCCCTCCCACCCCGTGTGCCTCAGTAGATGCTGCTGCCTTGATGCTCCTCTCAGTGCAAAGATCCTCTCTCAAGAAGGCACTTTATGGCCCGAGGTGTCTGCCAGGCTCCCTGCTCTGCAGCACAAGGGTGGAGGGAGCTGGGCTGATACGAAGCGCGTTTGTGCCGTCTCTGTGTCTTGTGACGGGAACTACAGCAATATGTTGCCTAGTAATGATCTTTCCAGGGACTCAAAAGGCTTTATAAATTTTTAATGCTCCAAATCCGTTTTCTGATAGCCTTAATACAGGTTTATGACTTCAGTTTGTGAAACAATAGCTGGCGTGTGTCCCCAGTTATTAAGGTCCTACTCTTTTTTTGTTTAATTTTCAGTAGTATCTCAATTTTGTGTGAAGTTGCTTTTTGAGCAAGAGACTTGGCAAGTTTTATCAATCTCAGCTCACTGTTCTGTGCTGATCTCCCTGTGGAGTGGCTCATCCTTTACACCAAGGTAAATGTAGCATAAGGATCAGGCTACTGATATTTACAATTTATATTCCCTAGGAACCATGTACCAGAGTCTATCTCTGTGATATGAGTAGGGAATATATTCATTCTGCTCCACTTACAGGCATTCATTTCCTGAAATATAACTTTTAAGGTAGTTCAGTGAAAACACTTTTATTTTTTCTTTTTTTTTTTTTATACCTCTTAAAGGCCTATTACTACTTTTAGTTACTGTTATTTAATTTTTAAGGACAGAAGGCAGACACGTTGAGCTGCTTAAGTCACTTATTAATCACTCCAGGTTAGCATGCTTTGTTTCAGCTTCGAGGCAAATGCAGAAGAGGGCAGCAGAGGCAGGGACCATGCCTCTACCCATGTGTCTCTTTGTGGCATGTTTGTACCTTCTCTTCCCTGTTCTTTTGTCATTTTAGTCCTGCTCCAATTGTACTGTGGACACACTGGCACCATAAGGTCTGCAGAATCCAGAGTCTTTGCCTCTGCCTGTGGCATGTCAAGACCCCAGGCCCCCACCATGACCAACATGGGTCAAGTGAGCAAAGTGGCAGAGAACAGAGTACACAGTGGGGAAAAAGGGCTTGTCTTCACCTGCCTGGCTGCAGCAAGCTGTGAAGCAAGTAAGAACACTGGTGCTGCATGTCTGCATCATAGCAGGTTTGCTCCTGACTCCTACACAAATCACACATGGTGACAGTTCGCCCTCTGTCACCAACACCCTCTGGTCATCATGGTTAAAAACCCCTATTCCCCAAGGAGGAGATGTTTGGATACTCTGCCATGGCAATAAAATGTTCATGGAGATGGTTGGTCTTCTCCTATCTAAAGGGTGTACATAGGGGTGCCCTCTCTGCAGCTCTCCTCTCCTTTACACTTCTTTCTTTACATCTCTTCCTTTCTCCTCATAAGAAACTTTACAGAGGAAAATGTATGTGATAGACAACTGCTCATTTCCATCAGTGCTTCTGGAAGAGCTCATGATTCCTCATTATTTATCTGGTTTGTGTAAATTAGAATGTGGTACTTGTGCTTGAATGGAGACAACAAAATAAGTAATGGTATGATGTATTAGGCAGTTTTTCCTCTTGAAGACATAATGAGGCTGTTTACTGCTCGGTCATTGTTTCTTCCTGCCAATCTCTGTTGTAAAACCTCTTGCTGCCACCATCAGGACACAAATATAAAATACTTCTTTTTTTTTTCTTTTTTTTTTTCTTTTTTTTTTCTTTTTTTTTTTTTTTTTTAACATTACACAGTATCAAGTAAGTCAGTAGAACCAACAAAAATGTCACTGAAGCATAAATCTCTTGAATGTACACAACAATATGTAATGGGTTGCTGTCTCTCTGAGGAGGCATCCATGAGGAAAAGTGAGTGTATCTCAGGGGATATGTCTATAATTTGTGTAATAGTCATCTAGTAAATAAAAATGTAATGAAAATAACTTGCATTGCACATATTCACGGACATGAATTAAAGGGACATTTAATTATAACGTTTTGTAAAAGCATTAAGACTATTTTTGCTTGTACTTCAGTACACAATATATGGCTCATTGAATACTGTCTTCTTTCCATGTTGATGCTGACAGCATTCATGAATTCTCAGAGAGCTTTTGCTTATAACCCAGAAACCTAAATTATTAAACATTCCTTCTGACACTTTGCAAATTCAGTCACCATTTTCTATGAAATATTTAACTATCTGACACCAAATATAGCCAGAAGTACCATGGTATCACATGTCTAT
This sequence comes from Erithacus rubecula, assembly GCF_903797595.1. Classification (NCBI taxonomy): domain Eukaryota; kingdom Metazoa; phylum Chordata; class Aves; order Passeriformes; family Muscicapidae; genus Erithacus; species Erithacus rubecula. Next base: position 27,848,448 of record NC_136686.1, on the reverse strand, counting down.
CATCAGGAAGTGTTGGTGGAGCCTGGACTGGGCAGGGTGTCAGGAGATGGAAATGGTCTCCTTCTAATGTGATGTAACAGAGATTGTGGTATTCTCTGTATAGATTTGTGTAGTGGCTTTGTGTAGTCCAAACAAGGAACCACTAATACAACAGTAAATAATAAAGGCTTTTAAGAGTACACTGCAATGCAACACACCAAACAGCTTTTGCAGCCAAGCATGTGGAACAGCATGTGCTCTATTGCCCTGTCTGCATGAAATTTTTGTTCACTCCTATTCACTAATAAATTATATCCCAATACAGGTGAATACAGTTTGGACATTTTCAATTAAAATTATATCAGCCTTGAATCAAACTGTCTCCCCTGAAGAAGTTAAGCCACCCTGCTTCAATGTCAGTAGCTCTCTATCTACTATGCAGTTGCTCCAGTTCACTGCTGTGCTCTTACTGCTGTGGCTAAGGACCCCAGGACCCCCATGTATGTGCAAGCAAAGCAAATACATAAAGAAGTTATGGGCACACTAAAGGTAAGAAGATATTTATGGTTGGCAGCTGTGTGCATACCTGCATCCTCATTGTCCACTGGCATCACAGATGTTCTAAGGAAAGCCCTTGTGACTTTACTGCTTTAATATGTGGAACCCAGCACTGAAAAAGTAGTAGGAAGAACCTTTGCTTTCCTGCATGAAGATGGCCTAGTCTTTGACAGAAAGTTGTTTTGGGACAAGTCTGTTCTTCGATGGCTGCCTCAAAAAGAACTTTCTGTAATTCTCAGCAGTTCCTTTAAAATGAGAGGTGCATTAAAGTGGAAAGCAGTGAGAGTGGGAGTGCCAAGGGCGTGAAGAGCCATTCATTATGGTCATTTATGGGAACAGTTTTGAGAACACATAGGGGTTTCTCCACAGCTCAGTAAAGAGAAGCATTTGGCCCTGATGGGCTTATAGAAGAGATCACAGGGAACTCCGTGGAGGAGGAGGCATGGGAAATGAAAAGAGGTGCAGACTGAGGATAAGCAGCCTGCAGTTCTGCACCTCACAGCTGGCAATCTCTTGTGGGATAGATAGGAACTTCTTCTGGACTACATTTCTTGAAGTGCTGGGTACTCTGGGTCATCAAGAAGGCTGGAAGAGTAGGAGAGTGCAGGCTACAGAAGAGGTGGCAGGTTTGAGGTCTAGGTCTGAGACTGGCAGAGGTCTTCCAGTCTTAGGAATGGGGCAGGAAGGTTTCTGGGTGGGAGACTCCTATAGCTGAAATTTAACTTTGGAAGAGCATTATACCAAAGGAGCACAAAGCACAACAGCAACTTCCCAGCCTGCTTAGGGCAGCTGGTTCAAACGTGGGATCAAGGCAAGGTATCAGACAGGTACGTGTTACTGCAGAGCAGTAAGGACCATCAGGCTGCTGGGAGGGTGGTGTTGCACAGCTGCAGTCATGCTGAAATTTACCCGTGTTCTGGATGAACATTTACAGACTTTCAGGAAAAATACTTCCAATTATCTGAGTTTCAATGGGGGTCTATGAAGGAAGATATGGTCTATAAGATCAACCTCTAAACCATTTACCATCCATCCAGTTTTATACAGTGCTAACAGTTCAGATTACATCCAGATGGGGAAATGGTGTGGCTGTGCCATTCCTTCAGCCAGTTCTCCCCACTGTGGAAACATGCTCTGCTCATGTTCTGCTGCTAGAGCAGGTGACTGCCTTTGCTGTATTGTCACTTACACCTGTACCAGACACGGTCTGTTCAGTAACTAAATGCAGGAGGGGTAGCTTTGTGTGAGATGCAACTATGAAGGTCTGGTACTGTCTCATGTTTGAATTACCTGGAATCTAAGGAGACATGAACTCTAGCAGATGTTTTTTGTGTACTTGAGAAGAAATGGTTCATAATGTTTATCCTCTGTGATGCCTAAAGAGGGCAAAATGTCACAGCCTTGCCCTCAATAGAGGCACTAATAGGATTTTTTCTTCCCCTCACAGTTGCTTATTTTCATTTAATCATACTAAGCATAATTTTTTTCAACTCACAGTAGCTGGGCTAAGCATACTGGGTTGTTACTCCCCTGCTTGTGACCAATCTGCTCAGACACACTTAGAGTAGTTTCATTTTGTAGGTACTCACCTCCAAAACAAACAAATAAACCTGTCTGCCCGCACCAGCATAGCATCTGCTTGCCAGCCTTCCAGCAAAGAGCTAGAAGAAGTCAAAAATAGAAGAAAGCTGTATTCCTGATACAGCTGAGTAACAAGAGCTGTAAGCAGGTGTTTGTGATGCTCTAAAGATGTTCTCTGCAGGAAAGGTACCCAAGTAATCATAGTACTGGGAGTCCTAGTCTCAGCTCTGGAGAACATATTGGGGTTGTACTGAGACTAAGGCTGAGGAAAGCTGCTATTTTCTGCACCAAATGCAATATAGGATAATCTGAAACAAAATTTTAGTGGGAACAACCACTCCTGTTTTGTGCTTTTCAGAACCAGAGGCAAAAATGCCTCTTTCTTTTATTAATGCACTGGGTATGTGGATGGCTCCCTTTGGTCTCTTTCCACATTTCAGGTATGTTTGCATATTGTGTTACAATTACCTGCAAATGGATTTGATAGGGACAGATTCCAGCCCTGAATATTTAAATAGTCAGACTGCATTGATGTACGTCTTTGTGCAAAGATGAGATTCTCTTTTTTTCTGTGTAAAGGCACAGAAGGGCAGGAGGGAGGGAAGCAAAGGAGAATATGAGAAAGGCATTAAAAAATAAGAAAAAGGCACCTGGAAAGGGCAAAGGGAAATGGAAAGTGCTCCACAGACAAACCTTCTTTGGCTCATGAATTTAACATGTGTGCAATGTTTCTTATGAGAAGTCATGTGAGCAATTTAAACTAGCCCCTAGGCAAGTCTAATCTGAACAAGCTGCTCTGAGACAAGCTACAAATTGCAGGATTTAATAAAAAGGGCTAGCAGAACAGAGGATAGCACAGGAGGGGAAAGGCTAGTATAATTCCAGAAGCAGAAATGAAGTCACTATGAGCAGATCTTAAACATACATTACACTGAGATAGCCAAGGCTGCAAAGGAGATATTGCATCAAAATTCTGCACAGTTGGAGGTGTAAATTGCATAAAGTATCCTGACACTGACTTACTATCCATGAAGAGTGACACAGTTCTTTTATCTCATTTTCATCCCTGCTGTGTCCTTGTCTTATATTGTGTCACTACCATTAGGTGTCACCACTCCACAGCAGCAGATTTCTGAGGAGCTAAGCTAGAAACTCTTGTCTAAGATGACAGATGCAATCTTTCTTTCTTAAGTGTTCCTCTACTCATATAAAAGGATTTCCCTGGCTAACAAGCAGAGTTACTGCAGCAGACAGCAAGAGTGGCACCGGATGAGCAGATCCTGGAAGTCCCTGGCATTGCTGGAAGAGTTTGGTTCCAGGCTCTTGATACTGAGGTTCAACATCAGTGTAGGTTCAGCCTCAACACTGCACAGCAAGGCTCCCACTTTGTTTTTAGAATGCCTCACTTGCCTTGCTCAGGACTTGTTTGGAATGAGCTGGGTGTGAGCCTTTGCCACTGCACCTGCATGTGGGGCATCTTGGCTTCTCATCATCTGTGCTCGTCCAACACAGCTCGCCCAAGAGTCTGTCTGTGGGCTCACAGCAGCCAAAGTGGCAACAGGGCTAACGTGGCTAGTTGTGTTTCATGAGGAAAACAGAGCTGGAAATGTGTTCTTTGCACTTTGCCTCATGTGTTACAACTCACTGCAGCTTCCCTGCTAGAAGTGATTGCTCAACAGGGGATTGAACATTGGTACAACACTACTCCTGGGACATACAAGTGCCATATGCTTGGCAAAACAGATTTTGGAAATATCAAAAGTATTTGTTAACTGGTCACAATTACAGTGATGGCCAGCAAACATCATTGCAGTTTTCATGGAGTTAAACAATTCTTTATACAGAAGTTTTCATAATAAACTGTTAACAGTGGCTGAAATATCTAATTCAAGCAGTTTAGCTCTGGGCAATCTTGGCTTCCAAGCAAAACCTCAAGCAAGGAGTAAGTTGTTGGCTCCCAGAGCTGCTGCCTGACCCCACTCCTTGAAGAGTGGGAGGGCTCAGACCCCTCAGCACAGTGGCCACAGCAGGGCATTAATGGCCAGACTGCAACCAGCGACACCTTGCTGATTAATTCAATACCTTCGAAAAACCAAGATTTTTTTTGGAAATTGAGGGTTCAATTTTCGGCCTGTAACTGATACTTCCTAAGCAACATTAAACAAGTGGCTGAATGAGAGAGAACATGAGTCACAATGTGAAATTAATACTATTTGTAATTTTTGCTGAGAGGTGAGTTCTCTGTCACACTGTCTGCTGCCGCCAAGTTCATTTTGGCTGGAGTCTATGCAGACCCATTTCTTGGAGGTGACAACCTCTTCTGCACTATTGGAGAGTAAAACCAGCTAAGCCAAATGTGAGGGCCCCGTGGTAATAATCTATCTTCCTACCTTTCACCCTTCTCCCTTTAGGGAAGAAAGCTAGAGGGGTTTCTTTCCTTTCCATGTTCTCTTGTTCCTTTTTTAAGTTGTATCCAAAGAGGTTGCAGGGACCCTGTGATGCTAAGCCCTGCAATGATATACCTTCCCCAAAAAAGCTTTGTAGTCAAAATCACAAGCGAGATGAAGGGAAAACTACTTTCATTTAGCAAAACTTTTGAAATTAGTCACACAAAGAGCCTGTGGCAGAGCCCAGATGAGCATGATGTGATGTTCTCTGAAATCCCAGTCAGTGCCTGCAAAAAGGTCCATGCAGAGCAGACCCATATCCTTCCAGTCAGACTCCTGAGCAGGGGCAAAAAAGATACATCTCATTAGGAATACAATTGATTAAGAAATTCCAAAAGTAAGCTGAACCAAGGGCTCACCTCACTCAGTACCTTTATCTTGTTTAAGGAGAACAGCATAGTTGTACAAAGTGATTTTTACCCCTGCTGTAATCTCCCAAGTCATGGAAACCTGCACTTAATAGATTTCATGCAGTTGGAGGCTGCAACCACTCAGAAGGGCTTTAAAACACTGCTAGATCTAGGCTTCACAACTGTTTAACTCTTTTGAATCTGTTTATAGTCCTAGTGTCCACAACATCCTGTGACAATGAGTTTCATATTTTAAATGACTGCATTTAACTTAACTGCATGGAAAAACTGGTTTCTTTTTCATACCTGCTTGCCAAAAATGTAATTGCATGCCTCCTAGTTCTCCTCTTATGAGGAACAATAAATAACTGTTACCAGTTCATGTTCCCCAGACCACTTGTGATTTTATAGATATCTATTTTAAAAAATGTTTAAAAATACATTCCCTGAGCTTTCATCAGTATCTTCACAAAAATATGAAACCTGTTTCATATTACTTGGGTTGAAGCTTGCTGTGGCTATTGGCCAGCTACATATTTTAGCAACAAAAGTAAATATGTTCACCTCAGCCTCTTGCATCATTTTGTGCACTTGTCTGGCAATACTGCTTTCTCCCTTTTAGGGTTTGGTGAGAGGTATTTATTTAAAAGCAAGATTGGATTAATACTTCCTTCAAAAAAACAGCTATGCGAGAAGTATGGAAATTACTTCCTGTGTTATGAAAAGCTGGCTGTGCCTGTGGTAAGGGTCTCCAGTTGTTCTCAGACTTGGGGCATCCACATACAGACAAAGGGAGAAGTCTACTAGTACATCTATTTAGGGAGACTTCACTTTATGGCCAGAACACTGAGGGCTTTGTATTTCTGGGTATTTCTGCAATGGAGTTGAGATATCCGGAGCAGGGAAAAAGCAGAGACAAATAATGAAGAGCATGGCAGGGAGCAGCTCATGCAGAGTGAACAGTGGTACTTATTGACCAGCAACTGAAATGAGAATAAAGAAAGGCTTACCTGGGTTTGAGAAATGGAAAACAACAAACTATGAACAGGAAGTTGCTGTTCACACCCTTACAGTGCTTCACTGAGAAGTGATAAAGATTCCAATTATCATTCAGTGATTCTGGAGAAAGCATTTGTTTTTGTTTCTTTTGATAATTCTTTTGCTTCCTTCCTTTCTTTCTTTTCTTTCTTCTCCTTTATAATATTGTTTGATTAAACTTCCTTGATTGCTTATTGTGAAAAAGGAAAGCTTGCTAAGTACTGACATAGAATAACTCAATTTTTTCAGATTTAACTCTACAAATTGAGGCCAATGATGCTGCCAGGCAACACCTAGCAGAGAAGACGCAGAAGAAAATTCAAGCTTAAAAATATGAAATTCTTATGCATTGAAAGAGAGCCTTTGAAATTTGGAGAGACTGACAACATCACATATGGCTGCATGGTAAAATAAACATTGCTCTAATGAGTAGTCTTCAGCTCACAGTCCAAGTCTATGCATATGAAGGGGCAGAAATGTAATATCAAATAATTTGCCAAAATTTCTGTTTCATGGAGTGGTACAGCAGCAGATCAGCTTGAGTTGGATGCCTTTGGAGACCTCTACCCCCTCCCCTCACCCCACTTATCACATCCCTTTCTTGGTCCAATTATAATTGTGGTCTGAGGTCTTCTAACACCTTGTTGGATTCTTTCTCTGTGTCCATGCAGGCAGGCCATTCACTGCCCTTATACTGTCAAGTTGTGGCTTCTGGTGAGAGGTGCAGCCTCCTTATCTTGTGGTTTACACTTGTGGGGCATCTGCTCACTGGCAGAGCATGAGAAACTAAAAAGTCCTACACTTAGGATAAGCATTACTTAGCAACAGCCAAAATATCACTCTGTTACTCTTCTCGTGATTCTTCTAATCATGTTTACACTGGATGTCCTGGCCTGCAGGAAAGCTTGTGAACAATTTGTCATTATCTATTTCTGCTATTATCCCTTAATAAGCGTTTATAGTGTTCTACCTCATCTCCCTACTTACCAATTAGTTTACTTCCAAGTGATATGCAATTCCCATAAGTTATTAAGTTTGAGAGGAGGTCCTATCTTCTTTTTCTTGTCCTTAATCACCAATATAAAATTTCTAAGATACTCAGTCCTCATAAGTTTCTGTTTCATCATTTGTAATGACATAAAGTGTTTTTTAACATTTGCAAGCAATATTTTGTTTTTCAAAAATCACCTTGACAAAGATTAATTGAAATACTTGACAGAGTTAAGGGTACACAAAATGCACTTAGTTAGAAGTGAATACAACCCTCAGAGGAGAGAATAATTAAAATTATACAGTGCCCAGGACTTGAACACACTTTAAACAGATGCTTTAGCAATCTGCCATTTAGCAATCTGTCAGCTTATGCTGACACTCCAGCCCTCACCTCCCCACAGTGTTGCTTTGCTACCAGCCTATGAATTCAGCAAGACTGGAACTGGTAATTTACTCTTCAGCCTGCTCTTGTCTTGCTGGTTTGGCCACAGACCAGCCCTAATAATGACTCTCCATGAGTTTTTGATAAATTGAGGGTAATAAAACACCCGCATGATGGCAAGCTAAGTGGGAGGACTAGAAGCATCAAAAGAGATGAAGGTTCAATCTGTGTGTAGATAATTAAAGAGGCATTTGAAAAAGAAATCTGGGCAGAATTCTACCATCAATACTGAATTGTTTGCTCCTCCAGATTAGCGCTCATTCAAATTGCGTTTCTGCACACAACTAGGGAAATCTTCCAGGCAAATGATTCCTCACATGGTGTCTCCTGTAGGCTTTGCCCATGAAGAAGCCATCCTGAACTGCACTAGAATTCTCTGGAAGGTCTGAAACGTGTGGGGAGCTGTGTCTGGGCTTGCTGGCACTGCACTGTCCTGGCTCCAGGCTGCCAGCTGGGGAACAGCAGCACCTTGGGGGTGTGGAAAGGATTTGGTAGCACAGGAGAAGGGAAAGAGGTTGAGCTGACCTGGATGACTTAGGTGAGAACAAAGTACCCTGCAGGTGGAGACAGGCTGACCTTGTAAAACCCTGCTCAGTGCCCTGAGCACCTTGTTCCTCTTCCTTTCACCTTTGCCCATGCACCAATGAGTCCCTTTCTGGGACTTTAGAAACTCTGTGTTTACTGCAAAACTTTGCCTCTTGGGTAGTGGCTTGAGCACTGCGAAAGCTAAATCTGAAAGCAAGAACCACAATTAAGCAGGTATGAAATTGCTGACAAAACTCTTTTTTTATGATTAAAACCACTGTCAGCAGAATTCTGTTTTGAATTAATTGCTTTTCTTATCCTTTATTGTTTTATGACAGCTGAAATTGCCTGACTGGATGACAGCACACACAAACTACTAAATGGTTCTTGCATCTTATTTTATGGCCTGACCTCTGTTTTGAAATACATTGCCTACTAAACAAAATAAGTTCCCTTGATTTTCTGATGACATATATATGAGGATTTTGAGAAAGGAAAGTGAGCATGGCAGGAAATTCAGAAATCAAAAAATAAAAAATGTTATGGTTATTTTTTCTCCCATCTACTGAAACTCCTTCCGTGTCCTGACCTAGTTTGTTTGGGCATGTGGCTCTAGTCTAGGAATTTAGACAAAGTTCCAGGGTATCACTGTGGATGCTTCTCACATTGCCCTCTCAGATTCACATCCAGATGGGACAGCTGGGGCACTGGGATGCCCTTGAGAGGCCCATGGGCTTTGCCATCAGCTGATGAGCACACAGAAACCATCTCTTGGTCTTGCACAAGCCTAGCACATCAAGCCTAGCATTCCTCCTGTGCCCTCAGCTCCCCACAGCCCCTGGTGTGCTGCTCCCATGCCTGTGTGCACTTGGGCTGAAGATCTGCTGCTTCAGAGACCAATTTCTGAGAGTGACAAGGGTTAGATCCTGCATTTGCCATTACATGTTCATGGTTTCTAGCAATGCTGTGTTAAGAGTAATGGCCCTTTGTTGCCAGGCTTTTCTGTCAAGTTGCCTCTTAGCTCTTATTACACAGAGAAGATTTCTCTTGTGTATATTCTCAGTTGAGTCCTTGCCACTGGTTGGTGGCTGATGCAAGGTTGCTCATGGTACAGAACAATTTCAGTGTGCAGTTCAGGGCATCAGATTAGTTTTACTGAAACTGTCTGAGTGCACAAAGCCAGGGCCAGAGCAGGGCTCACCAACATCCTGCTCTGAGCACCAGGCACATGCATCCTGCACCCCTCACAGCAGGGTGTCTTGGTCTTTTGCCTTGGGCTCTAATTCCCTACTCCTTTTATGTGCAACTGGCGTGGAGCTATTTCCTGGCTTGGAAAAAGAGAAATGTGGGTGATCATATTACTTCTCAGCATCTGCTGACCTCCCACAGACAGGAGAACTCTTTTAGTATCCTTGTGCTGAATTGTGCAATAAATAAATAAATAAATCGGTGGCAAAAGCATTAGGAAAGAGGGGGTGCCTAAAAGAGCATTTTCAGTGATACTAAGTAAAGGGAAGCAGGGATGCTCACAGCTGTTCTGCAAGCTGCTCATAGCTAGTGCACCTATGGGCTCCGGCCAGGATCCACTGAAGCCTCGGGGGTTTCTGATCACTGAAATTCTCACTCTGAGGACAAAAGTGTCCGGCTGTGTTACCGCAAGCAGGACGTGGCCTCTGCCCTTCCACCTTCTCTCTTCTCTGCCTGTCTGACCCTCCCCATCGTCTCTGACTCGGGTGAGGCTGGGGTAGGTCTTTTTCATCTCGGTTTAAGAAAAAGGGTGAATTTTTTTTGAAGGGTTTAACCCCTTTGTTGAGCTTTTTGAGCCATTAAAATGTGAAAATACTTTCCCTGTGCCCGCTCTCAGTTTTGTAGCTGATCTCATGGGACACTGCAGTTACCCCAGCCGAGGAGCAGGGAAGCAGCCAGACACGGATAGGTTTTGTTCTGTTTTTAATGTTTCAGAGTCCAGCGCTTTTCCTACAGCTGTCTGGGAACAGCTTTGATTTCCAAAAAAAACTGATTTTGCCTCTGGTGTTGAGGCAGCTAAAGAGAAAAATACCTTGTACCTCCCCGTCGGGGAATCGAACCCCGGTCTCCCGCGTGACAGGCGGGGATACTTACCACTATACTAACGAGGAACTGTACGATAATGCCCTCTACAGCAGGGCTCATATTGTGTTTGATTGCTCGCTCTCTCGTAAAGGCCAATTCGGGCCAACCATGCTTCTCGGCACACCCGCTCAGTCTCTCTCGCAATGCACCATGGATTCTGTAGTTCTCGCGCCGTTCCCCCGCCCTCTCCGAGCGGAGGGCGGCACTACACCTCCCAGGGGCCCCGCTGCCCTCTCCGCGGCGGGCTCAGTGCTGCCTGCGGTGGCACGGCCGGGCAGGGCGGGCGAGCGATGGCGGACCCGAGCTCCTTCGCGTCTCCCGCGTGCTGCCTCACGCGGCACCTCCACCTGCGCTGCCGCGTGGACTTCGGCGCGCGGGCGCTGCGGGGCACGGCCGCGCTCACCGCGCGCGCCGAGCGCGAGGCGCTGCGCTGCCTGGTAACGGCGCGGGGCGAGGGCGGGGGGCGCGCGGGGAGCCCGCGGGCCGTGAGGGGCGAGCCCGGAGCCCTTTCCTCTCCCGCATCCCTCCTTCCCTCTCCCGCATCCCTCCTTCCCTCTCCCGCATCCCTCCTTCTCTTCCCCATCCTTCCCTAGCACGTGGCCCCGGTCCTTCCTTCCTTCCCTCCTTCGTTCCCTGCCGCCGCTTGGCCCTGCCGGACCCGCCGCCCCTGCCTGCTGCTCGGCTGGAGCCTGGCAGCGCCTCGCAGCCCCCGGTTCCCGCATCTCCGCCGAGGGAAGGGCAGGACTGAGTCTCTTCCCTTTAAAACGGCGGAGAGCATGCTGCCGAAAAGATGGAAATAAATCACTGGAAATCTAGATTTAGGGCTTTTTCGCCTGTGTCTTTCGTTATGCCCACTGCTTTCTCTGTTATCTCTGCACATGTGAACCTCTTAAACTTCGTGTTATGTGCAGAATTTGGGGCTTGTGGGCTTTTCTTATGGCGACTGCATAAAATTCGTTTGTGGTTTGCGCTTATTTTTTTAGGAAAAAAAGCCCTGTCCTGTTAGTAATAAAGAGTAACGCCTTGCTCGTACTGAAAATGAGTATTGTGCTACTTAATTCATCTTCCATTGCAGGAAGGTCTGGATTCGCCGTGGCGTGTTCCAGGATGGAAGCCTTAGCAGGCGCTTTTATACCATTCTCCTCACTTCATAGCAGAGCTGTGGAGTTGTTACCTTTGTCGTTTTTCATAGTAAACTCACTTCTATGGTTAGAAGTTGGTTTTCTTTATCTTTCTCCTCCAGCTTTCCCAATTCAGTGCTGCTCTCTTAAATGTTCTTTATCACAGGTCCTGGATACAAGAGACGTGCAGGTGTTTAAAGTGACTGTAAATGGACAGGATGCACAGTTTGCTTTTGGAGAAAAGCACAGTTTCAAGGGGACCCCCCTGGAAATCACATTTCCAAATGAGCTAAGAAGGTACACCCTTTTGACTGTTCCATTTAGGAGGCTTTCAAAATGCACTGTATAAACTGCTTGTCTGCCTGTAGGGTTGTTGAGTAAAGCTTGCTAAGGGACTTAGTATCAGGGTATTGCATTCGTTTGTACATTAATGTCATATTTGGCTTTCATTAGTGAAAACTTTGGGAGTGTTGGTACCTGTCCCCAGACCTTGTATCATGTACAAAATTACTCACTAAACTGAGTTGCAAAATGATGTGTAGTGTATCACAATTTTTACAATGCTTCTCATTAGTAATATTGTTTCTGCTTTAACTACCTGGTTCAGAATCGTTACAGTGTAAAAGCACATGGAGCTACAGCTCCCCTTGGATCTTCTTTTATATGGGGCTGGTTCTGCATTTCTGCAGAACTTCAGGTTGCCACTATGCTTAAATAGAAGTGTGTTTTCAAGTAATCAAAGTTTTATTTTGTTGACTACACTAAGTCCAAGTCCCTGAAAACTGGAACTTGAGTTTTAGCAACATGATGGAGAGCGAACATGGTCTGCCTCTTAAGGTGCAAAAAAAAAGCTGTTGCCAAAAAGTTTTTTTTGGCAGTTTGCCTTGTATGTTGTAACTCAGTGGTATCTCAGTCCTCCATGGTGCCAAAGCAGAAAGCTGTGATTGTATAAGGAAGTTCCCTTGTTTGAATACATTTAAATATTAAGTTGCTTCCTACTTCTTAATGTTAGGGTTTTAGCACTCGTTGCTACCTCTGAAAACTCTTTCAGTTTAGTCTGGTTTCTGAGCTTTTCTTTTTTTTTATGTTGTACTCTGAATTAGTGCAATTAAAAAGCACAAATAATGAGGAAGAGAAAGAAATGTTACAAAAAAGCTGTCCCTTCTGGAGAAACACTTTTAGTCTGTTATGAAATTAAACAAATTAAGTACTTGAGCAGACAGGCCACATCAGAAATATAGGCCTGGTTTTTTTGTTTGACTTTCAGCTGCCTTTTTTTTAAAGTGCTAAATTTCCTGGTAAGAAAAAAAAAGAGTGAGGTATGAGTTGTGACTGTAAGAATTCATGATCTTGTGAGACATAGTCCCTCATGTATCTGTCAGTAAAATAGTGATAGGAAAGGGTAGGAGTTACAACTGGAAGTCTGATTGTTCAGAAAGCAATGTGCCTTATGGTAATACCAATTATTTTCTCATTTCTTGTCTAATATGTACTTTGGAATACTGGTTATAAACCAGATGTGTACACCTGACCAGCTTATCTAGTGCCCAGCTCCTCTGATTAGCTGAAGTTTGTTCTGATTTGTGGCTGGAGTGTTTATTCCAAGAGTTGCATGTATAATCTGGAACTTTTTGAAAACAGAAGCAAGTACTTCCACGTTCTTTGGGTGTCAGTGATAGTTAAGATGTGTTTTTGATAAATAAGTATGAATGTGTCAGGTGTGTGTGTGTTCTCTTGTTAGCAAACTGATACCTGTCTTACACATAACTGTTAGTTTTTACTTGACACTGATTCTGAAACCCTGAATAAAACCTGAACTTTTTTTTTTTTTTTTTTTTTGGTTAACCCCTGCTGTTAATGGGAATTAATTCTGTAATTATTGGTAATTTTCAGGGTGTTTTTTTTTTTCTTTAGGATTATACTTGCAGAACAGTAACATCAGATGCAAAATCTAATTTTTTTAGTCTACAGAATACTTATTCTATGTTATTCAGTTATGTTTCTTCTTATATAGGGCTTTGCACTTTTTTGTTTGTGTATTGCAGAGGGTTTTTTATACTTACATGTCAAGGTTACTTAGCTGTGACAAAACTATATATAGCTACCTCAAATAGTTTAAAGAAAAGGTCTGTGCTCTCATTTAAGAGAGAAGAGAAAAAGTTTCCAGTTAGTAAAAACAATAATAGAAGTGCCTTGGGTTGTAAAAATTGAAATAAGCTAGCCATTTTTTAATACCATAATTGAAAGGGAATAATTGTTTTTAATATGATACTTGTTCTCATTTTTAAGGCTTTTGAGATAGTGCTGCAGACTTATTTTCTAGACATCTTTGCAGAGGAATTTCAGTGTGATCAGGATTTGTGTCAAAACAGTCTAACTGTGTTCTTTATTATACAGGGGACAAGAAGCAATTGTTGAAATTTCTTTTGAAAGCTCTCCACAGTCTTCAGCTCTCCAGTGGTTTACTCCAGAGCAAACTTCTGGAAAAAAACACCCGTTTCTCTTCAGCCAGTGCCAGGTAGAGTTCATTTTTTTCAAACTTGTTGACATGCCACTGTAATTTACCTGGGTTTCTAAAGAACTGGAGAGGAAGGCTAGAAAGAGCAAGAACAGTAGCCTGTAACTTCTAGCTGTGTGTCAAAGGTCCTACATGAAAACACTTAATGTCAGGATGTTGTTGAGATTTTATTGTATGTTCACAGTTTGGTAATTCTGGAAAGTGCTTTACCCACTCCAGTATTCTTGTTCAAGAATATATAGTCCTTTACAGCCAATAGTCTATTGATCTGCCTTACCTACTATTATTCCTTTTACAGGGCCTGTTAGCTCTAAGTGATAGAAGTACTGGTTTATAGCAATGAATTCTCTGGAGGAGCTGTATAGATTTTCACTATAGTACATTAGTTGATTTATTTTTAGTCCTCTGCTTTAGAAAGTTTTGTTTTATCTTGTTTTCCTTTCTCTCTCTAGGCTATCCACTGCAGAGCCATTTTTCCATGCCAAGACACACCTGCTGTGAAACTAACCTACTATGCAGAGGTAGATGAACTTAGTCATGTCTTAACTGACAACTGCTACAATGTGTGAATTTATATTGGTCAGGGTTTTTTTGGTAGCTGCCAGCATGTGGCCTAATACAAAATCAGAATATTTACTTTCAGCTCAGTGCAAGAGGAAAGAGCTGATCTTCCCTGTGGCAGTTCTCTAACTCTACCATTTCCTTTTTGTATGTATCAAATCTTTTTCATTGTTCTGTATCTATTTACAAAAGGAAATAAAAATGCAATAGTAAGAAAGAAATATACTTGAAAATCAGGAAAAGCTGACAGTAAGATAGCGAAGAGTGCTGTAAAGTAAAAAATACTTTAAATGGCTCTCATGTATGCCTTAAGTAATATATTCTGGTATAAAGTTAGGGGATATTTGCTGTCCTGATGTAAATACTTTTAAGGAAGCAACAAACAAGATAGATGTGCACTGTAACATTACAGCTGTCTGAAGAAAGTGAGCCTTTTAACTTCTGTTGGAGGTACTCCTCTCATTAATTCAATATTGCCAGTTTTCAAGACATTTGCCATATGCCTAATGTTCTACTTGGCAGAGATGACCTAACAACAGAACAAATCTGGGCTACTCTTTGTTACCAGCAGCTTGTAGTATGGAGTGCAGTGCTGAGTGCCAGCTGTGTTGCTTATGTTGCTTTCAGATATCCGTCCCAAAGGAGCTGGTGGCCCTGATGAGCGCCAATCGCGACGGAGAGGCGCCCGACCCGGAGGACAGCACTCACAAGATTTACCGCTTCAGCCAGAACGTAAGTGCTCCGGGCTGGAAAGGGCTGCACAGCATCTCACTGCTGACCTGGGAGCCTCACAGTCACCTCAGGTGGGGCTTGATGTCATCAGTAAATCGTGTGACTCATGACTCTGGGGTCTTTGCCACTCCAGAAATAAGAGGCATTATGGGACTCCAGCTCTGAGAAGACAACCAGTAAGTGCTGGTGGTGTTTGCTGCAGCGTCTTTTTTGATGTTCCCAGAAAAACCAAATTCAGGTTTTGAAAACATTTCAATACTCAGAACTAGTCCTTTCAAAACCCTTTTTATCTGCACTGATTCTTGGAATATAGTGCAGATGCAAATAATATGGGAGTAAGTTTTGGAAAACAGACACTGCAAATTTTAAGCTCACCAAGATCTAAGCAGTGAAACTCAGCGTCAGAACCAATTTTTAGCTTGAAGTTAGGCAAATTTTGATAACAAATTTTTTAATTTTTTTTTTTTTTTTAATGTGAAAGCTTTGGTTTGTATGGAAAGTATTTCCAGCCAATTAAAGATTACTGTTCTCTGGAAGTTTTATTAAGTGGTGCAGCTGGTCTAATGATTCCACTGCTCATAAAGCAGCAGTCTTGATTTACTCTTCTGGCATTTTTGTTCTTAGAGATTTTTGGGTTGCAGTTCTGGTGTTCATGGTGAGCTGTTCATTGTGCTGAACAAGCAGATAAAATTAATATAAGAACTGGGCTGTTGACAGTGAATGACTGCAAAGAGGAATGGTATGATGTCACTGGAGGAGAGGAGGGCAAGCTACTCTGAGCTGCAGTAGCTGTTGGGCTTGATTTGGCTGCTTCATGAAACCTGAGAGAGGGGAAAAAACAGTTCCCTTATGTGTGAGCTCATCAATAGGCAGTGCTCTGCCCTCTCTGTGGAGCCCAAACATTTGCCACTCTCTCTAGTCCAGATGACTTCTGTGTAATCCAGAGATAAATGTTATCTAGGAATACATTGTTGATAAGCTTGATGGACCTGTACAAGAAATAACATTTAATGTAATTGAAATTATACTACACTTTCTGATAGAGAAAACCATTACTTTTTAAAAAAGACATGTTTTTATTTAAAAAAATGCATTAAGCACAAAATGCATAAATTAAAAAAGACATAAAAAAAGACACACACGTGGCCTGATGCTGACACTGATTTGTTAGAAGAGGTGTCTGTTTCCTCAGATGAAAAAGACAAATGCATTAAGCTCTTGGATATGTATGTGTGCTAAGCTTACCTGAAACTACTTTTTCTGCTCCTGGATAGCCAGGCTAGAAAGAAGGGTAGTGGAGAGCAACCTCTGTGAAAACAATTTTACAACCCAACAGTCATTGACATTTGAATTTCAAAGTGTCAAAATAGCAAATTGGACATCAAAATGTGGGGGGATGTTGATAGTCTTTTAATAACTCAGCTTTAACATAAATCAAGGGACTTTGTTCTTTTCTGTAATATTTTCTGTGGGTTAGTAGGTAAAACTAAAACAATATGATGATATGGGCATTTTAATAGACAATATTTAAATGGTTTGTGAATAATAGTGGAATAAAAATTTCTGAAATTGTGTCTCCAACTAATTATGATTTAAAGTCTTACTTATTTAACATTGTTTAGTTAGATAAAGTGGAACTTTTACAGGGATGGCTGTATTATCCCTTTTCTTTCCAAAGCATTTGGAGAAAGCAGTTCTCTATAAAGATAACTCATTTAGGAGTTTTTTTTATCGAAATATCAAATATTTAGAGTTTATTTTAACTCCAAACATGGAAATCAAATATATGCATTTGATTTTTCCTGAATCTTTTGTCTTTAATGTATTTATATCCATAAATATTCTTGTTTACTTCATTAAAGCTCTTCCTGCATCTTTCTATGTGATAAAACTGCCCTTTATCTGAGCAGTATCTCTTAACTTCTCCTTCTATAAAATTTAGTGGAACTGAAATGAATATGGAAAACTGACTTTCTTTTGAAGGGAAACCAAACCAGCAGGAATTTTGCATGCAGATTTTTTCAAACAGAGATGATACTTACAGTTTTGTGGGTTTTGCCTAGAACATCTGTGAAGCAAGTACATCCTGTAAATAAAGGAGTATCATTCAAGGAGAAAGAACGATATTTTTGAAAAAACAGTGCCTGCCTTTAAGGCAGGAAACTGTGGAGGAAAACTTCTTTATTAAACATACCTTTGTTCTTCTCTGAGTCAGTAGTATGATAACTGACATTACAAGTAAGATTTCTTTATTTTTCTTTTGTTCTCCACTAGGTTCCCATACCTTGCTACTTGTTTGCTTTAGTGGTTGGAGCTTTAGAAAGCAGGTGAGTGAATATGCATAATGCATAAATATTAATAAACACAATAAATCTTCTGATTTTTTAAAAACTTGTTTCTTGGTTTATTTCTAAATTAAAGGAGTATTAGAGATTGAGTTAACATGCTTATTTGTATCAAATTGCATGTATCTTGATTTGCTCTTGAATAACTTTTTTTACTTCTGGTGTAAATTAGAGAAACAGCATAAAGAGTTTGGATCTGAAAAAGCCCTTAGTGGATACAATTTAGCACAGGGCATAATCTTTTTTTCTAGTTAACAGATAAGCCTTGTCATGTACAAAAGGCAGAAAAGTATTGCCTCAGCTTCATTTCCCATTGGTACAAGGTTGTGTTTATCTAGGCCACAATAATGCTTTTATATTAGGTCTTGAAAGCATTTAAAAATCTGTAATTGGTTTTCCTCTTCTTTTGTGTTGAACAATGCATGCATGTTGTTTGTTTTGTTTTCTAAGCCTTTGCTTCAGCAGTGGAGAGGAAAAGCAGATAAAGAATCTCAGTTTCCTCTGCAACATGGGTTACTCAAGAGTAGAGTTACACATATGCTGTCTGTATTAGTTTCCCATAGAATTACTTCTGGTTTGTACTGTCTTATTGGCATTTATTTTTGCTTTCAACAGAAAGATTGGCCCAAGGACACTGGTGTGGGCTGAAAAGGAACTAGTGGATAAATCAGCCTATGAATTTTCTGAGGTGAGTCATTAACAACAACAAAAATCTATGTGGTAAGATAACTATTTCACATAGTATTGGAAAAGAAACAGACTACAGTTCACTGCTTTATTCATCTATAGTTCTCCTTTCTCAACCTCCCATCCCACAAAATGCAGCTATTATATTGCAGTACAAACTTAGTACTGAAAATACATACTGATACAATCCCATACTTGTTTTACATGTGGGACTTGCCAAGGTGAAAGGGAATTAAATATGGTATCAATAACTTATTATTTGTTCAGTGTTTGTGGTCAGAAATCATCTTAGAAACTAATGTGAATTCTTGTTTCAGGCTGAAGCTATGCTGAAAACAGCAGAAGATTTGGCAGGACCTTATGTGTGGGGACAGTATGATTTGTTAGTCTTACCACCTTCTTTTCCTTATGGTGGTATGGAGAATCCTTGTCTTACTTTTGTAACTCCAACACTACTGGTAAGTATAGCAGTGATAAAAGTCAGTTTTTCCTTAGGGCTTGCATATCAATCAGCTGATAGATATTAATGCACAAATTGGATTAGTCTTTTTCCTAGAGAGACCTGTAAATGTTCCTGCCTCCTATGTAGTTAGGGATCATACAAGAAATTATCTATTTTGAAGTTGACTTGAACCTAACAACTAACTTGTCTTTCCCTTTTCTTTTTAGGCAGGTGATCGATCTCTATCAAACGTAAGTCAAAAATAGGTTCATCTCTTCAACAACAGAACTTAAAGATGTATCTCAATTTCTTTATAATCAATATCTGAAAACTTGGTCTCTTTTCATTGGGGAAATTAAAAGTTAAGGCAGTAACTCAAGAACTCTTATGAAAATGAGGGTTAGTTTTAAGTAAACTCTGTAAAACTGGAGACATATCTATTTTGTATAATGGACAGATGAAAATAACATGAATGCTTGTATACATAGAGTGCTGGCTGAGGTTAGCTGCTCCATAACTCTTTTCCCATCCTATTAAACCACAACACCTGTGTGTTTAAAAATCACAACTGAATTTGACTCATTGAAATTGTTAGGAAATAACTTCTTCCTTGATGTGTCTGTGCACTAGAACTCACATATAGATTTCTTAAAAGTGGAAATAATGAGTACAATTAGGGTAAATCCTTTTTTTTTCCTGCAAAGTTGAATACTCTGAATGCAATTTTATTGCCTATAGCTTTTTGCTAGACTGATGTACTTCTAAAGTTAAAAAGAAGATTGTCTTAAACCAAGATTACTAAAATATTTGACTTGGATACTTTTTAATGTATCATGCATCATTAGCTTTCCCACAGCAGAATCTGCTTAGGTGAGAAAGCAGTACTAGTCCATCACTAGGTATTCTGTATTCTGAAATGTGATTTCATAAGCAAGTTACCTACACCAAGCTGCCAGAGGAATTATTTTTATTGCTCAGTATGCCTCTATGGCTTGCAGTCTGGACATTGACAATTGTTTCTGTCAACTAGGATGGTCCTCTGCTTAAAATTTATATGGATAGGTCTACAGAACTGTGAATGCTAACTGACTTTGTGAACATAACATAACAAATGAGATCCCATCAACATTTTATTCTTTCTGTTGGGATTTGATGTTTTTTGCCAGAGGAGTCTAAATGGTGGATCTCTTTTTGTGTTTTAGGTTATTGCACATGAAATCTCTCATAGCTGGACAGGAAACTTGGTAACCAACAAAACATGGGAGCATTTTTGGTGGGTATGATGTTCAGTGCAATGCAAATCATATTTTAAATTTAATTTGTATAGAGACAGGCTAAATTCATTTTGCCATCCTACCAGTGCTGACTTCATCAATGTCTTTGCAGGCTGAATGAGGGTCATACTGTGTACCTGGAACGCAGGATTGGTGGTCGGTTGTTTGGTGAGCAGTTCAGGAACTTTCAGGCCCTAGGAGGTTGGAGAGAACTGCAGAACACCGTAAATAGTTTTAAAGTTATCATACACATTTCCCAAATAAAATTTGTCCAGTCAGCTTTCCTAATACTTTCTTAATAGAGGATGAGCAACTTTGTTTCCAAGGTGTTTGATTGCTACCCAAGGTAATATCTTAATATCCTCAGATTAGATTAAACTTTTTGAATTGTTTTAAGCTTTTCGTAAAGATTAACACCTTTACAGCCTCTTCTGGTTGTTCTGAGTATGACTAAATTGCAGTATTGCCTGTTAACATACTGGCAAGCAGCTGAAAGTTTATCAAAATTATCGGCAGCCATGACAATCAAAATTTCCAGTGCTTCATGCAAGCAACTGATTTTTTACTGTCTATGATGGTTGTTTAGTTTTGTGTTTTGTGGGGTTTTTTTGTTTGGTAGCATAATCAAACTTTAGTTTTCAGCTTTCTAGTTTGTGACATCTTACTAGTTCCCTGAGCAGCCTGAAGTCTCTTCTGCCCATATTCAGAGCTGAAGTTTTGCTGGCACTTCTTCTGTCAACAGGGGTTTTAAATTCGAAGGCTTAATGACATAGTTCAAATAGTTTGTTAATAAGGGGATAAATATAGCCAGACTAAAAGGTACTCATGGTTATGACAGTAATGATAGTAATTAACTGCTTTGAGACAGCTGGAGCACAGAGTGTTTTAGTAATCTAAGGTTTGTGCAGATTCAGAACTTCAGGGAAAAGGAGAATGCATTGAAATGAAGCTGTCTCAGTTTTGGATGGTTTATATCTTTATAAATAGAATTAGTACTGATCTGCAGGAGTGCCAGTTTTCCTAGACTAATAAGTGTTCTTGTGTCTTTGACACAGATAAATACTCTTGGAGATAAAAATCCTGTAACTAACCTCATCCTTAATCTGGATGAAGTAGATCCTGATGTTGCCTATTCATCCGTGCCATATGAGAAAGGCTTTGCTTTGCTTTTTTACCTTGAGCAGCTTCTTGGAGGACCAGGTAGGCATTAGTCAGATTTTATATGTTTTTGTTTTCCACCTTGATTTCAAACACTGAAACATGTTCATTTTTGTTAGATGTCTTCATGGGCTTCTTGAAGGCTTATGTTCAGAATTTCGCTTACAAGAGCATCGTAACGGAGGACTGGAAGAAATTCTTGTACTCCTACTTCAAGGATAAGGTTGGGTAATATTTAAAAGTGATTGCTTGAAGTGTTTTCATTATGTCAAATTATGACTTAGGTCAGAACTTATTTAAAGACCAGTTCTTTATTTTTTTTTTCTTTAATTCAAGAATTTAATTGATGTAATCTGGCAATTTATGAAGATGGGTTTGCACTAAAATGCCCACCCCCACTTTTTTTTTTTTTTTTTTTTTTCTTTTCATAGAGGGGAATGTTTTGTTTTCAAGTAATCTGTGTAAGATTCTTCAGGGTAACTGAAACTAGATTTTGTTTTCTCAAAAAAAAAAAAAAAAAAAAAAAATTCTAAAATCACATTTAAAATTTAGTAAGGCTTTGTTTTGCTTTGTAGGTAGATATCCTTGATAAAGTTGACTGGAACTCGTGGTTTCATGCTCCAGGAATGCCACCAGTGAAGCCTACGTAAGCTGCACTCTTCTGTAGTTCATCTTTTCCTTCTTCAAATTGTGATTTCCCTAACAGCAGTTTGTAAGCACAGTGAAAGTCTTATATATGTTTTATTGGAAAATGTCCTAGTACTATATAAGTGTATAAAAATAGTCACTGTTGATGTTTTC
The DNA here is from genome assembly GCF_903797595.1 of Erithacus rubecula. Lineage (NCBI taxonomy): Eukaryota > Metazoa > Chordata > Aves > Passeriformes > Muscicapidae > Erithacus > Erithacus rubecula. The sequence goes on along the minus strand of NC_136686.1, from coordinate 27,826,784 downwards.
AGTCTTTCAGTCTGTGGTTATTTCATTATGTGGACCTTTGTTTTTAATATTTGACAGGTATGATATGACACTATCAAATGCTTGCGTTGCCTTGAGCCAAAGATGGGTCCAAGTGAGTGTTTAAAGAATGCTAAAGTGTCTCTTATCTTGAAAAGCTAATTCTTTTTGTTACACAAAGTGAGCTATTCATTTCTGAAATCTCTCATTTGTTGAGAGTGTGTGTATTTATAGTCACAGTATGGCTGCCAGGAATTTTGCATTTCCTAGGCTAGACCTTCATCATAGGGTCAGGATTAGCAGGGACTCCTGTCTGTGAAGTGCAGTCCATATTTTAACAAGGCACAGAGCCAACATCTTGTTATACATATGTAGTAACCAAATGGAAAATACTCCTTTTGAAACCCTGATATAGTGGCTTGATTTAAAAACAAATACCAGGGTACCTCTACATAACTGATTATATTTTATTACAAGTAGGTCCTGTGTGGTATATTGGAGTTAGTTTGCATCTCCCATAATAAACTGGGATTCATATCACATAATTTTCTCTAGTTTGAAGCATGGAAGTCATACAACTAGTAGAGAATTCAGCATACCTTCCTTTTGTTACCTCTGTGGCTTTTCACTGTACTTGCATCCTTTTAACTTTCTTCTTCTGAATGTTACTTTCTATAAAAAACATGTTTGATTTTTCACTTAAGTAACAGAAAGAGATAGAAAGATCAGTGGAGAGAAAATAAGTGAAGAATACAAACATCAGACAGCTCCCTTCCCCTTATTGTAACATCCTGCACAGATAAAAATCTTTAAGTGAAATGGCTCAACAGTAAGTGTAGATACCTATAAAAAATTAACTCCTATCTTTTAGGCAAAAGAAAGTGATTTGGGCTCATTCAGCTCAGCAGACCTGAAGGAAATGTCATCTCATCAGTTAATTGAGTTCCTGGCACTGTTGCTTCTGGAGGTAAATGCACACATGGGATGACTTGATTGTGGTATCACAAAAGCAGACAGAGAAGCTCTGCTGTGCTTTGAAATTAAATTACTCTCTTTCTTTTAAGTTTTGCTATATTAATCTGCTCTTGCCATGCGCAGTTAGTGAAAACTTCAGCCTTGCCTCCCTTATTATGTCTGGCTCTTCAGCTGAAGAACAGCATACAAAGTATTTTGGATTGGAAGCTAAAAACGAAACCATGAGGTGCTTGAATCGGTCTGAATTGGATGTTATCTCAAGCTATAAATAAAATTGAACAAAAATGCTTCATTTTGAATGTTACAGTAGTACAGAATGTGGGAATTAGGTAATATTTATTCCTTTCCCCTTTCCATACACTGAAAAGATGAAAGGAACAAATAAAATATTTATCATGGTAGGACTTTAGTTTCTTTGTAGCATCAATCTTCTTGAATTACTCTGTTTATTATTGAAATGTCTGGCTTGAAGCCTTCCTCTGGCTTATTCTGACTATGCAATTTCTTTTTCAGGCACCTCTTCCATTGTCACATGTCCAACGCATGCAGGAAGTATATGACTTCAATGCTATAAACAACTCTGAAATAAGATTCAGGTTTGTTTTAGTAGGGGCACTTTCAAAATTTTACATGTTTTTGTAAAATAAGGTGTCCTGCTTTGCCTGAGACATCCTGTTTTACAGAACTGGGGCAGGGTTTGGGTTTGGGATTTTTGTTGTGGCAGTTTTGTAAATGCATGTTCAGGCATCACGCTTACTAGGGTGATATCCTGTTATTCATGAATTGGGCAAATACAGTCTAGTGAAAGAACTCAGTGGATAGCAGATAAGCTGTTCTTTATTTTAATCTGGCATGCTAGCAAAGTAACCTGATGACCTGATAACAAAGTATTTCACACATATTGCATGGTTTCTACTTTTTGTAAGAAGTTTAATTTATTTTTAAAACAAAACACGCACATGCAGGTAGCTGGTGACATTTCAGCTGGTTGGTTGGTTTTATCAATTGGGACAAGTGCTGTATAACTCAGTTCTGAGTGATGCAATTGGACACTATTGTAATATAAAAAATACATAGCTGCAAAAAATAGTCCTCCATTTTGGAGGAACTTGGCTGCAATCTTTTCCTGTTGTACAAAAAAGCTGATGTTTATAATGTGCTAGTCAAACACAGGGTATTTTATGTTGAACTTAGCTAGAATCTCATTCCTATGATGACACAGAAGTGCTCAAAGCATTTATGGGAACAGAATCATGTGATAACCACCACACTAACCACAAATGAAATTGTAAGTGCAAATTTTTTCTTCCACCTCCAGATGGCTGCGCCTCTGTATCAGGTCCAAGTGGGAAGCAGCTATTCCTCTGGCTTTAAAAATGGCAACAGATCAGGGCAGGATGAAGTTTACTCGACCATTGTTCAGGTAAAATAATCTCCAAATTGCAGGAGCTCATGCTGTTGGCATTTCTAGTAAAATGGAATGTATAAGACTTGAAATGCATTTATTGTACATGTTGAAGTAGCATAATACAGAATTCTCTGTATACTGTGAACAAGCTTATTTTCAGAAGTGCTTTCCTGACATTTTTTGCATAGCAGAAAGCTTAGTTCCAGGATGTACTTTAAGGCAAGGCTTTTGAGGGAAAAGTAAAACCTTAGGAAAATCACTATTGTATTATTTTCCTGGATTTTTGTAATGGTGCCTTCCCCTACTCCTTTTACAGGGACCTTTACAGTTTTGACAAGAGTCGAGATCTGGCTGTCAAGACATATCTGGAACATCGAGCCTCTATGCACCCTGTCACTTCAATGCTTGTGGGCAAAGACTTGAAGCAGGACCAGTGACAAATGTACTGATTCCTTTGAGATTTTTGTGTTGCTGAAAGAAGAGACTGATTGCCCAAACTGTTGATATGCGTGCTTGATTATGCCATAAAATGCTCTGCTGCTTTGGTACCTTATGTAACTTAAAATTAATTTTCCAAATCAAGTTCAGTACTGTTGCAGTAGATTGCACTGCCAGCAGACTCCAAGTACTCACAGACTGTCACTGCAGACTTTCCTAGCACACTCTGACTCCAGCAGGCTCCAACAGCCACCCCTCACAGGAGGGCCAGCAAAAAAACCTCTCTCCCTTCTCTGTCTCTCCCCCTTGACCAGCTAACTTACTCTTTTATAACACCCATCCTCATGGACACAGCCATGTCCCATTGAGGGCAAGGCTGTTCCTCCTCTTTGGTAATTAGCACACTGTAACTCATCAGGGGCGAGGCTGCTTACAATCCATTCTCCTACACTTCTTTCTATTCTGCATTTCCAATTAAAGCAGCAAAATTGCTACATTTCTGGAATTGAGAGAATGTTTTTGTTACAAGCAATTTTTAGAATACACAAAAACTGTTCTGAGATGTGGTCATTTGTCAGTGGTAGAATTAAAGAACTTGGAAAATTAATTGGTCAATGGTATGCTCTTTGTGCACAGCATTCTTTTACATAGCACACTGGTTGAAACTTCAAGTAGACAAAGACTAAAAAATAAATCTTTTCATTCCCTACTTGTCTGTTTTGTCTGTGTATTGATCTGTACAAAAAGTTTTGTTTTAATAGTTTTGTTTTATTTATTCTTCTTTGTTGTGGGAGAAATTTTTATTATGAGTCCAAGAGAACAACGAAAACCAAAATGGTTTTCAATCCACTATTTATTTTCAAAACGTAATATTGCAGGGGAGACTAAAGCCCTAGTCTTTCCTTACCCAGTTTGATTCCTTTAGTATTTGGATTTTTTAATGAGTTCTGGGTACTACCCCTCATGCTCATATAACAACTGGAGAGTAGTACAAAAACAATGGGAGAGCTGTTTTTCCTGTATTTATTACAGCAGTTCCAGCCAATGGTTTAGATGATGCTGTGGTGAATGCTGCCATCTCTAGGCTGGGTCTTGCAGTGAGTTTGATAAGAACTGCTTTTCCTGTAGCTGATCAGTTTGCATAAATTAAATCTGTTGACATAGGGATAACCCATATCAAGGAGTGACAAACAAAACCAAAATGTGCTGGTTTAGGGGAGGAGAGTGGCAATATAATTGTGGCAAAAGGCTTTGTTTAGTTGTAGCTCATAGGATGAGAGAGGAGCCTGTCAGCTGATTTACTTTTGAGTTTTGATCTATATAAGCTTTCAACTTGTTAAACCCAGGCAGTAACTTATCTTAAGCAGCTACTTTCTCCCCCATGGGATGGGATGGGGGAGAGAACTGGAAGAGTCAAAGCAAGGAAACTCATGGTTTGAGATAAAGAAAGACAATTTAACAGATGGAGCAAAAGCTGCGCACACAAGCAAAGCCAAACAAGGAATTAATTCACTATTTCCCATGGGCAGGCAGCTGTTCAACCATCTCCAGGAGAGCAGGGCTACCCAGGGAGACAAATGCCATCACCCCAAATGTCCCCCTGCTTCCTTCTTCCCCCAGCTCTATATGTGAGCATGAGCTCTGGTCAGAAGAGGGAATATCTGATGTTAACAGGCTCTGGTTTAAGTTATGAGATTGCAATGAAAAGTGTTCTTTGTTTATAAATGCCTTATGTCACTAGTTTTGGGGTAATTTGCATTTTTGTTGTAAAAGCCCATGTATCATATACAGTGCTTTGGCAGAGTTCTTGCTACCAGATAATCCTGGTTTATTGCTGTCAGAGTGAGAAAAAAGAAAATTGTGTCAGGTATGGCTTTCTCTGGAATGGTGCTAGGTAGCTCTGCTGGGACAGGGTCTGTGACCAATGGGTCCCAAGTTAACATTCTCTAGGTAATCCATTTGTTTAGTTACACTAGTGTGGGAAGCATGGACTAAGTGTTATTACTGTTTTGCCTTTAAAACTAGAGGTATTTTCAGATTCTGTGTGTACATGGTTATTGCTAAACTGTTTTTTGGCACCATCTCAACAGCTACCTCCATATCTTTCCCTCTTTGCATCTTCTGCCTGCAAAGGAAGCAGCACCAGGCATAACAGTGTGCATCTGTGGCCTAGTATTTGTTGATACCTATTCTAGTAATATCTTCTAGAGCATAAGGGAAAAGGTTGTAGCAATTAATTAATCTTTTTCTTACCTACAATAAAAAATTACGTTTTCAACTTGAGCATGGGACTGATTAAAGCAGGCTTGCTGCCTCCACTGTATGCTTTTATTCTGCTCTAGATAGAGCTATAAGAGTGTAATACAATCTTCTTTCAGTCCTAGCTGCCATGAGCAACCCATATTCCCAAGGTGTCTCTCTTGCAACCCTGTCCCTTGGTTTTTGCAAGTGTGATTCACTGTCAGGCAATAGCTGTTAGTTCTTATAAACCCTTACATCTTTAGAACAGTTGCTCTGCATCTTAGTCAAGTTTATCTATACCTGGTACATAAAATTCAGGTCCTGGTTGTTTATTTCTGTTTTCCTGATGTGATCTTTGGAATAAAATTCCTGTGGCAATAGCTGGGGGTTGTGCCTTTTCTGTGAAAAGGGTGTGTTCCCTGGGTTTGGTTTGATTGGACAAAGTCAACCAAACGCGTTGATCTCGTTTATTTACAAAGGTGAGGATTTTGAGGGTGGGTTTTTGCCTCTATCCTATTGCAACACTGGGCTCTAGATAGGCACAGCTCTTCAGGCCATTGCATGGTAAATGTGAGGCTGCTGCACGCTGCAGCCCTTCTTGGTCAAGGAAGAATTTTTGGAGAGCGAGCATGCCGAGGTACACAGTGCACGTCCGAGGAGAATGGCTGGCAGTGCCGTGCCTGAGCTCCACCAACACCATCCAGTGGCTGGGAAAGGAGGCTGTGAGACGGTACATGAAAAACAAACCTGACAACGGGGGATTTGCCTCAGTGGAAGAAGTCAAGTTTTACATTCGAAGGTGCAAGGGACTTGGCTTGCTGGATCTTGATGATACCGTGGGGGATGCTCTAGAGGACAATGAATTTGTTGAAGTTGGTAAGCAAAGCCTTAAGCATTGCATTGTAGAGTGACAGTGTTCTCATCTGAGTCAGCAAATTGTGGCTTTATCTGGATTCATCTAAAATTCCATCTGAGAGATTGTCTACAGTTTCCATGGACAAATGCAATAATTTAATAATATTTAATTTTTAGGAACAGAAGTACGTAAGAATTAGAAGGTACAGGATTCTATGTACATCTTCTGTATCTGCTGTCATATATACTATAAGCTATTCTGCCTTAGCCTTTGGAATACCTTAACTAAATCCCTACTTCCTTGTTATTTTCCCAGAAGCATGCAGGTATTTTCAGGGATGATAACTGGAAATTAGAATTCTTATTGCTGTGAATTGTTACTAATAACAAATTAACTTATGTGAAGAATGCAATTTAATACTGTATATGTTTATTCTGCATATTTCTTCTAGTTATAGAAGGAGATATAATGTCTCCAGATTTCATACCATCTCAGCCAGAAGGAGTTCATTTGTATCCTTTTTGAGTGCTTTGTGAAGTTCTTACAATTACAGATTTATAATTTTCTAGATGGCCTGTATTTTTAGATCCTTCATTGTTAAAATACATTGCCAGCTGTAATTGAGTGGTCACTGCCTGTGAAATCCTGTCTGCCCTTTTTCCTTTACAAAACTTTCAGATACAGCAAATACCGAGAACCAGAACAGGTAGGAATCACCAATGATTTTAAAACCCAGTAATAAATCCTGCTACTCCCCTGAAAATGCTGAGAGTTCAGCCAGTGCAGCATTCACAAAAGCAGGGGCTATTAGATTGGCTGGGTCTAGGAAACTAAACTACAATGTGCTCATTATGTTTTTGTTAGCCGGGTTCCTGTCTTATGAATAAGCCTGAAGAAACTTCCTGTCATTGCTGAGTTTTAACTGTATTTTTTTATTTATACTGATTATTAAGCAACTTTGTATGTATCCATATCCCAAATTAAAATGTGGTTCTTTGGTGTAGTATATTTCTTTAGATGGCAACAGCTTAACAACGGAGGACTTGGTCAATTTAGGAAAGGGACTCTACAAGATAAAGGTAAAAATTCTGAACAAATGCAACTAAAAATTGCATGTTTATTTTTCTACAGCTAAATAATGACAAATGAGCTAATATTTAAACTACTTATGTTTTAGCTCTCTCCCGAAGCTGAAGCTAAAGTCAAAAAATCACGAGAAGTGATTGAAAGAATCGTAAAGGAACAGACAGGTAAATATTTTTGCTTTTAACTATTAGATGTTTAGAAGACTTCATCAGGTTCCCTCCCTAACCAGCAGTGTACATTTCTTGCAGTTGTTTATGGAATCACCACGGGTTTTGGAAAGTTTGCCAGGACTGTCATCCCAAACAGTAATCTGAGGTATGTTGTGTGTGCAGCCTTCTCCATTCTTTCTTTTCAGGAAAGGAAGCAGAGGAAGCTTTTCAACCCTATGCTTGGGGTTAAATAAGAGAGCTGCTTCAGGAATTCCTTCTGTTTTGTGAAAAATAAAACCTGATGAGACTTTTTTTGAGGCTTAACATATTTTTTTTTTCCCATAGGGAGCTTCAAGTGAACTTGGTTCGTTCACATTCTGCAGGTAATGAGAGATTGCTTTGTGTTTCCCTTTTCTGCTCTTGTTGGTAGCAGGTGAGTAATCCAGAGGGTTCTGTTACTGTTTCAGGTGTGGGGAAACCTTTGACTCCAGAGAGAACTCGCATGCTGTTGGCACTGAGAATCAATGTCCTAGCCAAAGGATACAGTGGAATATCCCTAGAAACCCTCGAGCAAGTTATTGAAGTGTTTAATGGTAAAAAGATGTCTAAAGAAAATGTTGCTTTCCCTTTTTTTTTCCTTTTAACTGTTTTTTTAAATGGTGTAGCTCAGTGGGCCAAGATGTAGATGTTGGTCTTTCAACTTGGTAGTTGTGAGAGATCAGGACTAGAGCTGTAATGAGAGTAGTCCTGTTGGTGCCATTGTTCATGATTGTAGGCTGTTACTGTGACCACACTTATGAGCTGGATTCTTTGTTTTCCAAGGTGTGTACCAAGGGAAGGCTGTAAAATGAGTGCTTTTTGTTTTCTTTCTAGCATCCTGCCTTCCTTATATCCCAGAGAAAGGGACAGTTGGAGCCAGTGGAGACTTGGCCCCTCTCTCTCATCTTGCTCTGGGATTAATTGGAGAGGGAAAGATGTGGTCCCCGAAGAGTGGCTGGGCTGATGCTAAATATGTAAGATTTGTGCAGCTGATAGTTGTGGGTTTTTTTCTGCTTGCTGACTCATTTTTCAAATTGCATGTAGCTTTGAGAGAAAGAGAGAATTTATTTTGCTCAGATTAATAACATGTAAAAGTCTTTAGATTTTCTCTACCAGTTTGAATTAAGACTAGGTTGCCTTTAGCTACTCATTTTCTAATTTGAGGAAGGTGGATCCATGGAGAATATGGGAACTGACCCACATGTCACTGGAGCAGACATAAATAAGCAGCATGTTATTGAACCCTAAAAAAATGTCATGCCATAGTACTGCTATACAAGATACCACAGTGACATCATTTATGAACTGGAGAAACAGATAGGATACTGACTATGAAAGAATTATTACTGTATCTTCAGCTCCATGAGCATCAATGTTTTTCTAAAAAATCCAAGATCACCTCTCAAATGCTGAGAGTACCTGGAGATGTTCTAGAAGCAAGATCTTAGCAGTAAAATTTCTACTGATTTTATAGTGGCTTTAGTAGTATTTTAGTAAAGTAAATACTTAGGTTTGGATATTTCACTTTTGGTAAATTAACTGGGGTTACAAGGTGCCTTTATGTCATTCTCCTTCACAAGATGGAAATGTTACAATGGAATTAGATTTTAATCCATTGTTATTCTGCCACTAACACATCAGCAGATTGATGTTGCATTAACTTTCTCAAAGTCTGGCCTCTCCAAAGTCTTTCATGGTGGTTTGTTCTGCTACACCTGTAACTCCTATCCATTGAATACCAGACTCATTCATAGATTGATCAGTGTACATCACTATCAAACTGGAGAAGGATTGAGGACTACACAGGGAGAGGAGTAAGGAGGAAGCAGACTAGTGTGTCCTGGACCTTCAAGACCAGAAGTTATAGCTGTACAATTCTGACATGCATTACCTTTTCTCTTGGACAGGGTGAGAGGATTAAATGACAAATAGGTTGTGTTCTTTCTCCATTTCCCACAGAGCAATTGCTCTAAAGCATAGACATTTACAGAATAAACTGGATAGGACTCCTCCTGTCACTAGAGATTTTCTATAGAAAGGATTAGGAATAATTTACGCCAAGCCAAAATGTATGAGGCAGTGAATAGGCAGAACTGACTTCCCAAGGAGTTTCCAGCCTTCTTTCTTATTGCCTACTTTAATTATGTAGAACACAGTGGATGTCAATGGGCTCTCATAGTGACATATATCTTGCTTCAGTGCTCCTGCTACTTTCTTGTATTGGCACTAGGAAGTGAGGTACTTGTTTGGAAGCCCTTTATTTAGTCTAGCAGAAAAAAATATATGTTTGTGATATAAAGCTCTTTTTCTCCCATCAGTTCAGAAATTTGTTAATATTTCTGTTCATGGAAACATTTAAGTTGTAGTGACTTTGTTTTGTGACTTCAGTGACTGAAAAGTATTTTTCATTAACTGCCTTGGCATTTAACTCCTTCACAGGTCCTGGAAGCCCATGGACTGAAACCAATTACCTTGAAACCAAAAGAGGTAATAAAGTATAATGATGCCTGCTTGATGAAAATAAGCATAGTCAATCACTATTTGCTTTATGTATACAATAAGAGCATTACATGAATTAATAATAATTTTAAATTAAGCTTCAGAAGGATAATGATGAAGTGTTGTCAGGAGTGGGATTCACCACTCCTAGTGTCACCCTACTTGACTTGAGATTTTAGACCCAAGCTTGGTGTTCAGATTGGCTCTGTGGTCAGTGGAGACAGACAGCACAGACTTCTTCAGAAAACACTTTATACCATCCTGAAACAGCTGTCTAAGAGGTGCCTGCAAGGTACCTATCTACCCTTTGGCCATAACAGGAGGCCAGATGACTGACTTGAAGCAAGTATCTGACTTGCTTGGAATTACTGGTGCTCCAAGGGTGTCTGCAGTGATGGGGTCATGAGCATTGACACTTTATGTAGCAAAGATGATCAGATTTCAGGATGGTGCAAAAAGCTAGGCAAAGATCTTTAACTCCTTCATGTGAGAAGGAGAATTATCACAGATACGGGGAGTTGTCACAGTGTGTGGAACAGCTGCAATGAACTTGCTGAACATCTGCTCTCCCTTTGAAGGGCCTGGCCCTCATCAACGGGACACAAATGATCACCTCGCTGGGATGTGAGGCGGTTGAGAGAGCCGGGGCTATAGCGAGGCAAGCTGACATCATTGCTGCCCTTACACTCGAAGTGCTGAAGGGCACAACAAGGGCCTTTGACACTGGTGGGTACCAGAACCTCTCTGCCTGTTTGCTTAACAGCTCCTGACAAGAGAGGCACAGCCTGACAGTCTAACTTGTCTTACTAGATATCCATGCAGTGCGCCCGCACCGAGGGCAGGCTGAAGTGGCCTTTCGATTCAGGTCCCTTCTGGATTCTGACCATCATCCATCAGAAATAGCAGGTGAACAATCTTAACCTTCACCCTCTCAGTTTACCAAGACAGGCTGCGTCCTTCAACAGGACACAATGCTTTTGTGTAAGCAATATTTGGGTTTTGCCCACCTTGTGTCTTCTAGAGAGCCATAGATTCTGTGACCGAGTTCAGGATGCGTACACGATGCGCTGCTGCCCTCAGGTAAACACTGACTTTTGAATTCTTCCATAACAATGGATACATTATGGTGAAATATCCACCTCAGAAATACAGTCAGTTATGTGCTGTCTGACACTGTTGGAGGAAGTGGCTTTATTTTGCTTCTTCTTGGCTTCACTGTAGTGTTAATGGAGACGTGTTATTTGTTGATCACATGCATGCACGTATCAAGCAGCATCTAACAAAGCTGTGTCTAGGTCTGGAAGAAGCCAGGGGAAGCAGAGGAAAAGTTCTGGTTTCCATGCTTGCAGATTTTCTTCTGCATTGGTGTTAATAACATGAACTGGATGTTTCCAAAAGCCAACACAGAGTGGGATCTCAGACACATTGGAAGAGCTCAATCCTATGTGTTTTAGCAGGAGCAAAGCCATTAAATCAGTGGAATTAATAGAAGTTAATTAACTAAAAAGAGGTTTTGTTTTCTGTGAGTCTTTGTAAGGCTACTTCTTCCCTCAGAACCCTTCTGCCACTGAATAAACATCTTCTGTTTAGGTAAACCAACACAAATAATTAAAGAATGTAATATTCAGATTACTCTTTTGGCAAAACTGCCATAATAATAGTAAATACCATCTTTCAAGTGTCTAGGATTGACAGTGATGCTCCTGATGTTAAAAGCAAATCCAAGACCATCTTCCATGTCTGAAAGTCGAGTGGGTGGTGGGAAAGAGGGTCCCTGCACCTCAGTCAGCACCCTGAAGGTGAACTAAGTGCAGATATTAAGCTCAGGCACTAATGTCTTTTGTTCTAGGTCCATGGAATTGTAAATGATACAATTGCCTTTGTGAAGGACATAATAACGACGGAAATCAACAGTGCCACAGACAACCCTGTATCTTTTCAATTACTTTATAACCATATAAAATTCTGCTTGGCCTTTTTTATTCTTCTCTTCTGTATAATTACTTGCACAGGAGGCAAAAAAAGTCATAACTGGATTTGGTCAATTACTGCCATTGTTTGCAAAAGCAACCTCTCTTCCTTTCCCTATGACTACATTGAAGGATTTCTGTCAGCACTGTAATGCAAGGCTGCATTTCTGTCAGCTCTGTAATGATGCTGTACATAGCATCATATAATTGCTGATAAGCCTTATTTCTTATTGTAACTGTTGTGGAGAGATTCTATCAAGGAACTGAAAATCTGTGCTAGGATCTGAACACATGGGGTTTTTGCACCCTCAATCAAAGATCTCCCTTTATGTAGATTATTTGAAAAAAATACATGTCAAAATTGTACCTACAGATTTGAAGAACTGGGATTGTGTCTTCATTTCCTGAAGAGTGGAAGTGTGGATGAAATATAATGTGCTTGCAAATAAAAGCCTATTGGCACAAACACTCCTTCAGTTAAGGTATTCCAATTAGTGGCAGATATCACTCATGTAAACTGTATTTCACTCATGTAGGCCTTAACTTCTCCTTAAAGATGGTGTTTGCTGAGAGAGAAGAGACCATTTCAGGAGGAAATTTTCATGGTGAATATCCTGCAAAGGTAATTCAGCATTTGAAGAAAGGAAAAAAAAATCTGGTTTGGATTTTTCCTTGTTTGCTTTGACATCTGGTTTAATGAGATCTTCTTTTGTAGGCTCTGGACTACTTAGCAATCGGTGTGCATGAACTGGCTGCAATTAGTGAAAGAAGAATTGAGAGGCTCTGCAACCCCTCACTCAGTGAACTGCCTGCATTTTTAGTCACTGAAGGAGGTCTGAACTCAGGCTTCATGATTGCACACTGCACAGCAGCTGCCCTGGGTGAGTGCTTGACAATACCATAGACACAACAAGCTAGAAAGACTGATTTTTTTCAAGACAGACATAATCTAATAGTAGACACAAAGGTGTCTGGCTCCTGTTTTCTGTCTCTTTTCCATATGTTCTGTGCTGTCTTGTAAAGTGTGAGCACATTTGGGTGTATCTGCAATTATTTCAGTTCAGGTTTCCTTATTCTGCACTGACACTTGGGCATGTTCAGTGCTCTGAGCATGCAAACTCTCAGTGGACTTTGGTGGGCAGGCTTGTCTCAAAGGTGGCCTGATGCCCTCAGTACTGGGTGTCTCTGTGTGACAGCCTGGTCAGCACATCAGTGTCAGACCCCACAGTCCTCAGAAGAACAGAGTTCTCAGGGCTGGCTTTTGGGGGAGCACACTGAAATTAAATATCAGTTCAGTGTTTCCTCTGGGACATGGCTAAGGCAACAAGAAGCCTGCTGGCTGCTAGGATACTACAGTTCATAGGTTCAGGGAAGCATGAGCCAATATAAAGATAAACATGCTATGACAAGAAAGTAAATTTTTAAAGTTACAAACACAGGAACAGAGGATATCAGATAAATGTGTAGATAAACATTCTGCAGAAAAAACAAGTGAATTAACTGAATCAGTGTGCTAAAGGAATCCTGTCTAAAGGCTGGTTTGGGAAGTGGGTCTGGAAGAAGAGCTGAAATGCTCATCCCCGTGTTTAAGGGCTGGAAGCTTTACCTTTTAGCTGCAGAGAGTTTTGGATGGCCCCAGGCCTCAGATAGTGGCATGGCTTCAGTTTTCACTGGACACTTCTGCAATCTGGAGTGACAGTTTCTGGGCTGTTTGTAATTTCTGCTGTGGGAAATGAAAATTAGAGCCTTGCCTCTGCTGACACTAGAAGTCCATGGGTCAAAATCATCTCATCCTGATCAAAACAGCCAGGATTTTATCTGAATTGGAGTTTGAGTTCCTTTTATTTTTGTTAACTTTTTTTTCATTCACCAATATTTTTCAAATCACTCTTCCAGTTTCTGGGTTGTTTGTGTACCAGCTAATGTTTTTCACTCCCAGGGTTAATAGATAAATCTGAAAAAATGTGCAGATATTTTGCAACACTGCTGGATGTGTCTGCCCCCACTCCAGCAGCTCTATGCCTGCCAGACCAAGCTGTTTGCAGTGGTCACACACAGCCTCTCTGGGACCTGCTGTCACCTGCCTGAATGTGCCAGCTGGGCTCTGGTCCTAGACTAATCACTGGACCTGTCACTCCAGCCTATTTGCAATTGGTGTCACCACCTCTCTGTTGCTCCTGTTGCTTTTCTGAAGCCGCTAATTTGGCGAGGGCATTACACAGCATCCTGCTGAGCTTCAGAAAGAAAAGGCCAGTGCAGCCAGAGTGCTCTGAATGCAGACTTCATTTTTTCTCTTTTAAAGAGCAATTCTCAGCCTCAAATTGTCACTGAATGGTGCCTAAGGCCTCTCCTGCAGCCATATACCTGTTGCTTTTGGATGCAGATGTTGCACCTGGGTTTCCAAGCTGGTATGTGTCACCCCCAGGGACATGGGCAGCCTTGTAGTGAGGTGAGGGAGGTAGAGTGTTTGTATTGCATTTCCCCCATCTTTCTAGAGGAAGTTCTGAAAGTGTTTCAGCTGCCACGAGCAGACCAGATGCTGATCTCTTGCTGTATTCTTGAAAGCAGAGGAGAGGTGATATTTGTGACCAAAGCCAGAGCGAGCCAATGCTCTTTACAGAGAGCTGCCCTAGAACAAAAGGCAGGATCAGGACTGTGTTTCAGTTATGCTGTCTGCTCTTCTTCCGTTGTTCTATATTTGGGTAATGTTTGCATCTAAAGACTGCTGTTGGTTACTGTTTCCAGAGGCAATGGTAGTTTTCAAGGTAGCTGTTACAAATTACTCAGTCCAGGTAAAATACTGACGCATCCTCAAAAGAGGAGCAATAGTTGGACCCAAGGTGGTGGAGAGGCTCTTATCTCCATGTTGTCCTTATCTTCTGCTGTCTCTTGCCTATTCTGTCCTTCATTCATTGTGCTGGGTTTTTGCAGTGTCTGAGAACAAAGCCTTGTGCCACCCCTCTTCCGTGGATTCTCTCTCAACCAGTGCTGCTACGGAGGATCACGTGTCCATGGGAGGATGGGCTGCAAGAAAAGCTTTGAGAGTTATTGAACATGTGGAACAAGGTAAAATTAAAATTCTGATTTCCAGACAGACCTTGAATCATGAAAATGAGGAGTTAATACCAATTATGATCAGGATATATATGTAGGCAGATACAATGCAAACTTCTCCAGAAAGACCAAAGCACTTTCATTTTACTGGTGTTTTCATGGAGGCCCTGGCAAGTTTCAGAGGGAGAACTTTTCATTTTCAGCTCAGGCTCCTCTTTTCTCAGTGCTAAAGAGGTTTTCTGATTCATGATGAACATTAATTTGAGTATTCAATTTACCCTGGAAGAGATTCCTAGGAATTTAAGACTCTGGTGACCAGGAGTTCCTGGTACACTTGAAAGGTCTGTACAACAGCACCCAAAATCTGCTTGCTGAACTGCTGGGTACTGCCCCCAGCATCATCCATGAAATGATCCTGCCTCTGGGCTGGCTCTCTGGGGGATGTGGATTTTCACATTGCCTGAACTGTATCATATTAGAGAAAACAAAGGCTAGGGATAGCTTTACAGAGGAAACCTCCCCTTAAGCTGTTCCTGCCAAACATCCCTTTGGCTGTTCTGGTTTCCTAGTTCTGGCTATTGAGCTGCTTGCTGCCTGCCAGGGCATTGAGTTCCTACGCCCTCTGAGAACAACAACCCCATTGGAGAAGGTCTACGACCTTGTGCGCTCCGTGGTGAGGTAAGATCAGATAAACACTCTCCCCAGAGCTGCCTGCCTGGAAGCAGCTGCTGGCAGTGGGGGTTAATGTTTGCCCAATTTCTCGTTCCAGGCCCTGGATAAAGGATCGCTTCATGGCCCCAGACATTGAAGCAGCTCACAGGCTGCTGGTGGAGCAGAAGGTGAGTGCTGGCTTTCAGCTTGTGCACAGCATTGTCTAGAACTCTTTTTCTTTGTCCGTGCCAGCTGCTGCTTTTGCTGCCCAATGCTCTTCATGCTCAGGTGGTTTTGTAGCAAGTGGCAGTGGCTCTCTCCCAACTATTGCACACAGAGCATTAGCCTGGTAACAAGACAAGGCAAAGTATTTTTGCCTTAAGTCCTTTCCCATCCCTTGTCAACTCCCTCCACGTGCTCTTCCCTAAACCTTGCTCTGTCTGCCTCTCTGGTTCTGCTCCTCCCACACAACATATCTCACCCAATAGCTTTTCTTTGGGATTTCCTGAACTCATTGAGCATTGATGTTTTACCTGATATTTTCTTTGCCTCTGACTCTGCTGTTTCTCATTCTTGTTTCGCAGGTGTGGGAAGTGGCTGAACCTTACATTGAAAAGTACAGGAGGGAACACATCCCTGAATCAAGACCCATTTCACCTACAGCTTTCTCCCTGGGATCACTGAGAATGAGTGCAGATTTTACTCATGACCATGGGCATCAGAATGAACTTTAAGAATTGTGATCCTTTGGAAGAGAGCAGATCCTTTCCAGAACCTCACCTGAGCATTTTACTCAAACCATTCTACTCAAACTCAATGTGGTTTCTCCAGATGACCTAGAGGACCTGACAGTCTAGCTCAGAAGCACAAATAGATAGTAAAGTCTCACTGCTTTTCTCATGTGTAAAAGACAACTTTGTCATCATAGGGTGATTCTGACTGAATTTCATGAACTTCTGAATACAAATCATCCAGACTCCTGCTGAAGCCAGTAGTTGTTTTGTCAGCTTTTGGTTTGTTTTCCTTTCATCTGTGTCAATGATACCAAACAGCCTAAGTTTTATATTTTTCCCTTTCTTCTTCCCTTTGGGTAACTGCTGTGATCCCCTTCATTTTGGCACAAGCAAAATTATCTTCAGTCTTAATTTGTCTCTCTTTTGCAGCTCACATGTACAGGCTCTTGTATAACAGCAGCATTTTTAGAGCAGGTGCTTCACAAATCAGAAAAGCTGTGTGCATAGCAATGTGCTATGGAGATCATTGCTCCAGAACAAATATATTATGTTTTGGTAATGGACTACATTTAATGCAGCATTCCAAGAGCTATGGGTTCACACTTGCAAATCAACTGAGGCTTCACATATGGCTGTAGCAATCTATGTTCCTGTCACGTGTGTGATGATGAAAATGTAAAGGAAAAGCTTAATTTGGAAGTAAGTAGATGACACAGGGGCCAGAAAAGGGGGAAGAAGAGATGTAGGATTACTGAATGTGAACCAGGGCTGAGGCAATAGCACCAAGACCTACACTCCCATGGCTCACCAGGTCTCTGCCTGTCTGCCAAGGGCCCTGGCCCCAGTCATGATCCCATCTATGAGTGTGCTCTGTGTCACAACACTGACCTCCAGCATAGGCTTTATTTTGCAAGGGAAGAGTCAGAACATGGATTTCACCTCACGTGCAGTGATGACATGGCAGTATTGATCTAGCTGAGGGGCATTCAGCACAAGCTGGAAGCCTCCCCTGGCTGTTTGCTATGCTGCAAGGGGCAGCCAAAGCATCAGTGTGGGGCTTTCTTTGAGTGTCTGACACCTGCCATGTTAAATGTGCCCTGAGGAGAGGGCTCATGCCTGCTGGCAGCCTAGCAGGGTGCCAAATGCCTTGGGCTTTCAGAGAAGAGATTCTCTGCCTTGCTTGCTGCTCACCTCTGCTTTTGGCTGCCTGGGACCAAGGGAATCCCCAGCACACAGCACCACATGGTGCACTCAGGTTTTGCACTGTGCCTGTGCAGAGCTCAGAGGCACCACTCTGCCTGCAGCCTGCATTTAAGAAATGCCTGCATAAACATTATTTATGAAGGCTGTCATGGGCAGAATGGACTCTGCAATCACTCACTTGAGATGTTCCTTCAAGCTTACAAAGATCCACACCCACATCTGGTACAACATCTGCTTGCAGGAAAACACGTCAGGTGGCAGGAATGCTATTGCATTGTTTTAAAAACTGATTTAGTTGGCTAGCCTGGATCAAGTAAAGCATGAAGAAAGATACTACAGGGGAGGGCTTGCAGCTTTTGTGTGTTAACAGATGTGTCCAAGGCTCAGGGAGATCAGAAGGTGACAATAATGCTCATACATGGCTTTCAAATAACTGTTAATCAGAATGAGACCACTGTCCTTCCTCAAGTGTCTGGTTCACTAAAACACTCTGCCCTCTATCACAGATTATATTGCTTATATCAATAATTATTTTTATGTGAAGTTCTTCATGCTTGTCAGGTGCAATTTTATGACTTCACCTTCAGAAATTAGATCCCTTTTACTTCTGCAGCCACCATCCATTTGAAAATTTGAAAAAATATTTAGTCCATGGTATTCAGAGACCCTCCTACCCCAGACCATGTGCTAAAATACTGCAAAAGCTTAAATTCTCCAGAGCTGTATCATCCTTTTTTCTACATACTACACTCCTAAATGATTTTATAAGCTGTGAGAAAAAAAAAGCAGTATTTGAAAGATAAATGAAAGAGTGCTTTATAAAAGTTAGGAGCCTAAGTTTCAACATGGCTTTGAGTAAAAGTTATCATACTTATCAGAATAACATTCCAACTTCCACAAACAAATATGACACATGTTATTTCAGCCTAGAATAAATAAAAGCAGGTCTTTTCTGGAACATCTGTATGACACTGCATGTGATCTTCTCTCAACACAGCCAAGGGCCATCCCAAATACTTGCCTGAGCCCCTGGCCTTCTGTCACAGGTTACTTACCATCACACTCCCCAGTAAATCTTACCTGAATCCAAACTGTTTATCCATTGCCAGTTTGTTTGGGTTATTTTTTAATGTAATAATATTATAGATAAATTGTATAGGAAAAACATTTTTGGAAACTGTCTTATTTAAATGGATACAATTAGAAATTATTTTATTGTGCTGGAGAGGACAGTGGACATTGAGATGCACCAAATGGGTAATGCTTGGTAAGGTTTATTTGAACAAGAGTAAGGGGAGCAGGCAAACAATTTACTGGTAAATACAAATCTGATTTGTCTGTTGCTTTGAAATACTCCATGCTAATTTGGTTTTAGTAGCTTACTAAACTACTGCCTTCTCTCAGTAACTGCTCATTGTCTTACACCTCTCATTTTCATAGATGACTTTTCCTTTAATTATAACGTAGTTGATCAGTGCTTCATGTCCACCAAACTGGTAAATCAAGTGCTCCCACCTAAAAAGACAAGATGTTTAAGAATATATAAACTTGCATAAGAGCAGGTCACATGCCCAGCATACCTGGCAATTTAATAAGATTTGCTTGAAAATGGGAAAATGCTATTCCATGTCTACATGCTGTACATTTGCTGCATGAATACAGCAAATAGTGAGTCTATCAGCAGAGAATTTATTCCACAAAATAAATACATATTATCTCTAGGAAATTTGTAATTAGGCATGGATTAGTTGTAATAACAGCCCCAAAAGTCTTAGGCATTATTTTCCACTGCAGTAACTAAGGAAAATGAAAATGGGTCTGAAATGCTACCAATGTCCCTTTATTCATTGGAGATAACTAAGGTTAAAGCACATTTCAAATGCCAATGGAAGAACAAACCTTGATGAATTTATGATAAGAAGATCTCCCTGCTTGCCGACCTCCAAGGAGCCATGTGTGTCTGATTTGCCCAGAGCATAAGCTGCATTAATGGTGGCAGCTGCCAGTGCTTCATTCATTGACATCTTCATGTTTACACAGGCCAGATGCATCACCATAGGCTGGCAGGCAAGGAAGGGGACAATGGGAATTACCAGGAGCACAAAGCTGTTTATGCTTCAAATCCCTCAACACTCTCCTTTCTCCTTGCACAACAGGAGGAGTTGTTTCATGCAACATAAATTTTGCCAAATCCAAAATGAGAACTCTAAAATCAGTAGCTTTCACAGCATTCTGAATAGGCCTCTCAGGGTGTATGAAGGATGGAACCATTCTGGTTCACAAATGTCTGGCAAAAACTACCAGTACACACAAACAAACACAGGCAGCTGTCTGCTGGGGCATGCAGCTCTCCTTATGCACAGGAAAGCAGTTTGAAGCAAGACCTGTACACAAGTTGTACTAATAAGAAATGTCATAATTCTATGGTTTCAGTATTAGGATTATCTTACCATTGAAAAACAGTATGCATTAGGATTAAAGTCACTGCCAAGAGCAACTATAACACCTTCTTCCAACATTTTTCTAGCTTGAGGTTGCTTCAGTCTAGTGGGAAAAACAAACTTATCAGTACAATTTCCTTAGTTATCACACAATTATTTACAAGGCCAAAAATCATCTCTCAGTTTGGCTACATTCATGCATTCAGTTACATTGATCCTTATGGAGATGAAAGCCCAAATTCTCCTCTTGCATCCCTACCTATCACCCTATGGACAACATAAATAGCAAGTGTGAGACACAGCTTTTGCAGCAACAGCATGTGGCAGCAGCCAGTGTCAACCATCAGGCTCCAGACCACTGAAATTCTGGTATTTATCCAGACTTCAGCCACTTAAGAATTTACAAGATTAAAATCTTCATTTCTGAAAAAAACTAATTTTCTAGTTCTTACAGCTTCCAAGTCAGGCCCCAAAATATGAACAGTGGCACACGCAATGCAACAGTCCCTTCCTGATTTTTGAGTCTGTGGGTTTACTCTGCATACATTAGAGATCTTTTCACTTAGCAATTATAATTCAAAAGATGTTTTCAGTAACTTCAATATCTGGAATAGCCATTTTAAGATTGTTCAGCCCCTGGATTAATCTAATCCTAATCTACACCTAATAAAGTAGGTGTTTGCAGGGTGGGCACTTGGAAATACGCTCTCTAGGAAGTTTTAGTCATAGCTGCTGTAAAGCCACTCTGAATCTACTGTGAGACTTCTCAACAATCTCACAGATTTTTGAGGATTTCCAGCTGAAATAAGACGTAAGGAGGGAGGCTCATTCAGTTCTCTGTATGTGTGATTGCCTTCACTGACCCACACTGATTCTTAAGGCATAGATACACTTTTGCTTTTAGATTAAAGACCCTCAAAGCACACACAAGGATTGGCAGCTACAGAAGTTTCCCTTCAATGTAGTGGCCTTACCTCAGCATGTAGGCTGTTGTTGGCAGAAGGACAGCAGCACACTTAGCTCTTGCCATTGCCACAATACCTTCATCACTAACTTCTTCCAGGTGGCTGATGGCCCGGGCTCCTAGTTCTGCTCCAAGCTAAAGAAATTTTCAAACAAATTACTCACTATTCTCAATTAATTCCGTTTAAAAAGTTGTTTCTAAACAACTGGAAGAGACAATTCATTATTAATGCAAAATACACCACAAAAGAAATAGTAAAGAATACTTGAAAGAACAATCAGAATACAGAGATAAACTATTTGTTAGTTTGCTGCAGGAAAAGTTGATCACTTTATCCACCCACAGTGCAGAAGCACACCTTCAGTGGTGTATTCAACAGCCTAACACACAAACTATGTGAGAGCCATGGATGAAAACATTATCAACTCCTGTTCATAAAGAATCCATCAGAAAATAGTTCACAAAACTGAATGCTGCCTTAAATGGGGAAGTCGAATAGGTTTTTTTGATCAATCAAGTTTTTGGTTTAGTTTGTTGGGTTTTTTTTATATACAGCTTGGGCAGACCCCACAGGAAGGAAGCAATATTTAAATAAGAGTAAAACATGATGTCAAAGGGACTTTCTTTATCAAGATATTTGGGAACCTCGTCTTGACTAAACCACCTCTCTGAATGTGCTCAATAATATTGATATCTGAGTAATGAGACCACTGAGTGTGCGCACTGCAATTTGACTTGTTGCTTCTAACATGATATTTAACAAAAAAACATTTTTCAAGTTGCATAGAAACCATGTTTTTGTCATTCTTGGGTGCATGGATATCCACCTTCCCAATCAGCATCCTGGGTGGAAGATAAGCAAAGTCAATGTTTGATTAGCCAGTGCACATTAGTCCCAGAGGTCAAGGCTTCCTCCCATGTCCTCAACTCCACAGCTGCACATGGACTGCTCTTCCTGGCATCTATTTCTATCAGATAGTCTATTTCATAAAGTCTCAGAAAAGACAACCTCAGTTTTGAAAACTGCAATTCTTTCACAGACTGGGCTCTCACAGGAGCAAAAATGAATGTTAAGAAAGACGTACCTCAGCAGATTTCATCGGATGGAGTTCATCACCATGGAAGTTAATCTGTAACCCTATCTGTTTTCCAGCTTCAAGTATTCTCCTTGTAGACTCTAGATCAAAGACTCCCTTCTCACAGAACACATCTATATTGTTAACATGCATTTCACCACTTAATATGAGTTCTTTCAGTTTAGGAAGGTGGTTATTGATAATGTCATCTGTGGCTTCAGTAGCAGTTTTCCCTCTAATGAAAAGAAAATGTTACAGAGCCATATGAGCAACATCCTTGAAGTCTGGCACACACTCAAGCCATACATGCAATTACTGAATTACTTAGGAAATGATGTAAACATGAATCCCTCAAAAAACCTTCAAATTAAAAAAATCAAGCTGCATTGTAATCCATGTACTCTCCAACACGAGTTACTTTCCATTCAAAGAATATTAGATTGTATTACTGAATGTTTTTAATAAGGTTGGCATCTTGGATGTGAACAAAGACATGGGATACTTTAAAACCAAATTTTTCTGCTCTCCTATTCATATATTCTGACCTCTTTATACTGTATTCTAAAATACAACTATTTAAAATATGTAAATGAGCATTTCAATATGTTAAATAGTATTCATACAATATTGTTATGCAAGTATCAAAGCTCAAAAGGGACATGCAGTATAGGTAATTATTTTTAATTTACCTGTCCTCCTTTTATATCATTCAGAGTAGTGGACAGACAATTGTTTCTAATCAGAAGGGCTTCCCAAGATTTGATTTGCCAAAGTCAGAATAATTTATGAATCCTCTATTACATAAAGATAATGCAGGAGAGATCACTAAATAATAAATAAATCACTAAATAACCCCAAAACATGCAGTTGAGTTAGCATTTTCCAATTTTATTATCTCAGGACAAGGAATGTACAGCAGCTGAGAGCCCCAGTGCTCATTTCAGGCACTGTGAGGCATGCAGACACTGGATTATGGAGTGCCACACACGGCTCAGTTGGGAGCCATGCAATGGCAACAAACTCAAGAAGCCAAATTCTGCCTGAATTCATAAACAAGGTTATAAAGCAGAGCCCTTTGTCCATTCCCCTCTCACTGGAACAGTCAGAGCAACTGGGGTTGCTCAACCTCTGGTCATGATATTAAAAATCAGATATTCCCCAAATCATGAGTTAGATTCAAAATGATGACTGGAGTGACCAAGGAAGAACTGCAGATTTCCTCCTGGTCAAAATGAAAAACCCAAGCCAGAGTTTAAGTTTGAGGGGTAGCATAAAATTCAAGCAAAATAGTTTAGAAACAAGCATTTGATTGAAAAGAGAGGAGTGGATTTAAAAAGACCCAAACTGGAAAATACAGATGATTCAGTATATTGAGGAAATTTCCTCAAATCCCCAACAACTTTCCTCCTTACTTAAAATACATTACCCTTACTACTAGTAGTACATTTTATCATGCTTTACTTTCATCAGTGGGGACAGAAGTGTGCAGAGAATGAGGAGGCACACCTGCCTTTCTAACACATGAGAGTTAGTATGCTTGTAAAAATACTGGAATTTATTTGATTGGTATATAGAAATGCTCAAAGCATTTTGGTGGGAAAGACTATTTATCAGGATTTTGACTGAAATCCTGCCAAGGCTTTTTAGGGGAGGGAGAAAGGAAGGACTAAAAATATATATATATATATAGTTTGGGGTGAAAGGTCAATTTTATTTTACCATTAAGTCCTCCAAATTTTAGTAGGAGTTCTTGAAAGAACTAGTTGCTGCCTTCAGCTGATTTTAGTTACTTTATTCTTAACCATCTTCCAGGTA
The DNA here is from genome assembly GCF_903797595.1 of Erithacus rubecula. Lineage (NCBI taxonomy): Eukaryota > Metazoa > Chordata > Aves > Passeriformes > Muscicapidae > Erithacus > Erithacus rubecula. The sequence goes on along the minus strand of NC_136686.1, from coordinate 27,803,188 downwards.
CTGAAGATGATACAGGATTCATTTTCCATAGTTAGATTGACAAAAGATAATTTACCATCCTGCTCCAAATACACAAGAATTAGACTGCAAAAAATATTTCCTGGTTCATGTTTTCTTAAATGTCAGAAAAAGTTGGGGGTTTTTTAGGAGTATGCTTTTTTTTTTTAATTAATATCTCTTGAATATTGCCACTCAATAAGCCTGCCTCCATCTCACATGCCCTGTCTTACAGCAGCCTACCACTTAATATGTCAAAATATCTAGCTAAAGCACCTCATTAATTCCTTCATACACTGAAATCTGGTAACATGAAGATGTCATTTCCATCATAGCAAAATAAAAATCAGAAGTGAGAAAGATTTTTGTGATATGTCTGCTTGAGCCACCAGAATAAATTGATTAAACACAACTCAATCTTCATCTCATAGCTATAAGATGTATACAAGTCTTCATTGTGTGGAAGCATAATTAATGCAATGGAGCTATATAAAGGTTATGGAGCTATATAAAGGTTAGATATGGTATTTTTGTTGTTATTTTGGCCAAAATAAAATCTCATGGCAGAGACCAAGCTTGAAGGATAGCAGCAAATGCAAGCAGAAGAACTTTCTCTAAAACCCTCCAATCTGTGTTGTGGTCAGTGTAAGCATCAGCTGGGGGCAGGGGCTCTGTGTTAAGGCATTTAGGAATCATTAAATAATGCTGCCCTGCCTTCCTTGAAATTAAAATTTTAAGAGCTTCCTATAAGTACTGGCTGTTGTTTTCCAAGTACGTTGTGGTTTAGGAGTGGGGCAGAACAAACCAATTTTCATGAAAAGCAGCAGCACTTACCAAAGCCAATTCTTACCTGGGCACGGCGTGGGCTCCGCAGTAGGTGGAGGAGATGGCAATCTCCATGGCTTTCCTGGCCCGCTCGATGACCCTGAGCATTTTGAGCTCTGTTTCCAGGTCCAAGCCGTAGCCGCTCTTGCACTCCACCAGCGTGGACCCTGCGCGCAGCATGCGCTCCAGGCGCTGCCGCAGCGCCCCGAACAGCTCGTCCTCCGTGGCCTCCCGAGTGTGCTCCACAGTGAAATGGATCCCGCCCCCAGCCTGGTGGATCTCCATGTAGGATGCACCTGCCAGCTGGGGTTAAAGGCAAGGAAACAAAAACCACCCCCATACAGTTAGCTGGGAACAGTGTGTTTGCCGTCCAAGAGATGCTGGAAAGTGCCCTGAGGTCTCTTTGCAGTGAGAGAGACAGAGAGGAGGAAAAAATCCCCACCAACTCTTACTCCCTCCCGCTTAAGTGAAGAAATGGCATAAAGAGAATTACTCTAAAGATGTGCTTTCTCCCAAGTCCAACGGGAAAACCAATCTCTAGCTCAAAAATTCATTGATGTGAAAAAGGAAAGGAAAAAATCAAGACTTAGATTGTAATAGAAGGCAGCACTCCTGTATTGCTTCAATTAATGCAAAAATATATCAAGGGTGGCTGCATAGGATGCAGGTACACTCCTCTCTCATCCTGTCAGTATTCAAAAATCATCCCTCCTCCCTCAGGTAGATTATCTGACAGAAATTATGCACTTTTCTATAAAAGAAAGATGAGAGTCACTACAAAGCAGAACCAGTTATACATTAAAGAAAAAAAAAAAAGGAGGAAGAAAAATCCATCTGTACAATTTTATGCTGTTACCTTCATTGCAAACTCATGAACCCTATCACCAGCCCACACTGGATGTGTATGTGCATCTACCAGGCCTAAAGAAAACAAAGTAAATGTACACTTGAGTTACTTCACTGCGAAAGAGAAAAGATTATGAACATGCAAGCAAATTAAATAGATGGCAGAAGCTCCCCTAAAAAGTCTCTATTAATTAGAGAAAAATAAAAATCCAACCAGACAACTGTGATTTTTCTTCAGAGGCTATTAATTTTCTGCCAATTTTTATTTCAGGTCTGACACCTTATGCAAAATGTCTCCAGGTAAATGCAGCAGTTGCTGAGTTTGTCATGTTATTTTGATAATGTTTTCAAACTGTGGAAGAAAGGATAAATAACCAACTTTGAAAAAGTTCATTCGACTTTAAGCCTGTACTCTGTAAAAAGAAGCAAACTGCTTAGGCTGGGCTTAGCACACTAGACTTCCCCTAGCAGCACTTACTACAGTGGGAGCCTTTTCTACAAGCTCTGAAACAGACACTGCTGAATGGCAAAGCCACTGTAAAAGAAACATAGGTCTAGTTTATGTACTAACACTACTTGGATAGTTTAACACACAATGGACTTGACCATCTTTTGGAGATTTTTTATCAGGCAAAGTTGCAGAACATGTTACTTAAAAATCCCTCTTGTTCCAAACAGCTGTGGGCAGGATGGGCAGACTGAACACCATGGATGAATGGCTGATGAGCTGAGAGAATACAAAAAAGGGCAGTGAATCTGAGGAGTCACTCTGTGGGTCAGCTACATTCCTGTTGTGGTCTATGATACAGAGAAACAGATCTAAAGTCAAAACAGGAGGAGACAGAGCTCCACCATGAAGCCCAGAAGAACCTTGAATATCTCCAGTGAGGGAGGCTCTACAACCTCTCTGGGTGATCTGTTCCAGTGTTCAGTCACCTGCACAGTGAAGCTCTTTCATATGCTCAGGAGGAACTGTGCATCAGTTTGTGCCCATTGCCTCCTGTCCTATTGCTTGGCACCACAGAGCAGAGCCTGGAAACCTCCTGTGGGCACCCTCCCTTCAGACACACAGACAGGGATGAGATCCCCTCTCAGACACCTCTTCTTCAGGCTGGACAGACCAAACTCTCAGTCTCTCCTCATAAGAGAGATGCTCCAAATTCTTCATAATCTTTGTGGCCCTCCACTGGACCACCCTCTCTCTTGTAGTGTGTCCCAGAACTGGACACAGCACTCCAGATGTGGTTTCACCAGGGCTGAGCAGAGTAACAGGATCACATCCCTTGGCCTGCTGGCAGTGCTATTCCTTTGCAAAATAAAACACACCTACCTGGTAACACACACTTCCCAGAGCAGTCAATTATCCTTTCAAACGTTGCTTCTGAAAACTGATTGCGGATAACATCTGCCTGTCCCACGGCTTTGATACAGCCATCCCTGCAAAATACAGACAACCAACAAAGAACGTGTGAGCCTGTTTAAAAGTAAAGAGCTCAGCGACAGAGCTCCTGGAACCATAGGGGCAGGACCTGCAGCAGGACTGAAGATGCACATGTGGAGGTGGTTTGCTCATTTTGCAGATTCACAGCTAACACAGGGTAATGCCACATGCTTCAATGCCGTAACACTTCCAGATCCCTCGGGGTGACACCTTGGCACTGTTTCGCTCTAATTCCTGCAGGGTATCACTGTTTTCCTCCTGTGGATCAGCGAGAATACAGCACCAGCGAATCTATCCACAGGGCACTCGTCCCTCATTCAAATCAAGCTGCCATCGCCTGAACCTGGCTCACACCCCGTGCCCTGGGAACTGCAGGGATCAGCCTCTTTGGGACTATTCTCCCAGTGGAGTTTGAGGATTGTACCGGGAACCCCGGGCTGCGCTGGGGGATGCCTTCCTCCCTCGCAGGGACCCCCGTCCCGCCGGCCGACCCCGCACTCACAGCCCCACACCGGGCTGGATCCCGCACTCACAGCCCCACACCGGGCTGACACCGCACTCACAGCCCCACACCGAGATGACCCCGCACTCACAGCCCCACACCGGGCTGGATCCCGCACTCACAGCCCCACACCGAGATGACCCCGCACTCACAGCCCCACCACCAGGCTGGCCCCCCGCAGCACGCCCAGCCCGGCAGCCCCGTCCCGCCGCAGGTAGGGCTCCCGCCGGCTGCACACCAGCACCAGCTGCTCGGCGTTCTCCAGCAGCAGCCGGTGTCGCTGCCGGCTCGCCATGGCACCGACTGCGGGGCTGCTGGGCTCAAAGTCCCCTCCCGCCCCCCGTCCTGCCCCGCCCCGCCCGGCACCGGCCCGACCGCGGCTCCGGACCCGGGATGCTGGGCTGGATTCGGTCCAGGATAACGTCACAACATCTGTGCACCGCGCTGGTTCATCACCAGCTCCGAAGCACCGGGTTTTCCAGCTGGAGCTCTCCGGAGCTCTCAGTCCTCACAGCACCACCTGGAGATTTCCCTTTGACAAGAAAATAGGAGCCTCTGATTTTGGGAGCGTTTGTTTGGCCACGTGCCCTATCCCCGGCGTCCATCACGTCTCCAGCATCCATCATTTTGCCTGCGCCAATCTTGTCCGGAACCCAGCAACAACCCCCGAAGGACCATAACATCTCCCCCGCGCCAGATGTTCAGGCAGACATTAATTTATCCTGGCAGATACGAATTTATTCGATCCCAATAACGAAATGTTTGTGCGATTCTGCTGCCCCCTACAGAACGAGGGATGGGAGAATGAGGGAGCAAATATTTGCTCCCAATACGGATTTTTTTTGTTTTCTTCTCCCTTCACATATTCATAACGTCTATAGGACTCCAGTATTTCCCAGATGGAAAATGGAATGTCTTTCTAAAAAAGTGGTCCCTCAAACACTTGTCCTGGGGTGGCAATCTTCATTTCTTTTGGAATGAGAATCGATTTTAAATGCTGCTAACACATCTACCTGCATATACATACTGCCGTTCAGCAGAAACTGTTGGATATGTTCGCTCTTGAATGAGCATTTCTGGTGAAGTCTTGTTTGCAAATGAGGCAAGATTTGCACTAAAGCCCAGCAATTTGTATTTAACATCAAACCTGAAAAGTGAGTCAAATTACAATAAATTTGGGTGTTACCTTGTGATGCTTCTCCATTGGCGTAATGCTACACCATGACATAACCTTTGTCTTCTTTCTAAACTCTCATTTAGGCATGCAGAAGATTGACGGGAGAGCTGGAAGAGGGTGCTTCACTGCTTCCAGGAGTTTCTGCTGCTGATTCTGGCACTCCTCAGCAGTATCACAATATGTTTGAAAGCAGAAATCAAAGAGGAGCCTGGCAACAGCATCACGACAAGCACAGAGACATCTCATTGTGGGGGATGCTTAAGCAGTGGTGGTGGGCTGAGATTTGTTGTGTCAGGAATAAAACACAGCCTGCTGCAGTGGAGGGGGGAAAAAGGAAAGATCAACACACCTGTGAGCTGTGTTGTTACACTTAAAAAAAAATCAGTTTTTCTCTCTAGGCTTCTCCAAGAATCAAGGTCAGATCCTGATTTATATCCTGAGAATTGGTGAAGATTTTATGCTTAGTAAGCTAGGAGTGTATTTTGTTCTAAGACTTATTATGTTCTGTTTGCAGAAAACTTACAGATGTGCTTGTGTATTTCTATATGCCCTGGTTGTTTTCTAGTGAAAATTCTTCTCTGTAATAGATCAGAGTATGAAAAAAGGTCAAGCCACTGCAATAGGGTTTCTAATATGCTGTGCCTGATCTATTTTTGAGAATACTGCCTGGAAAGGTAAGTGAAGGAATGATTTCTAGGTTGCATCCTCAGAAAAATTCTAGAGTTTGATTCCAAAAGTACAGATTCTAAATACTTGGCTGTATTTTTGAAATGTTGGCAGAATTTACTGGATGCAAATGGAAGATTGTAGGGTGCTAGAGGAGCCCTGCCTAAATTTCTTAATTTTAGAGCTTTTAAGTCACCTTAAAGTACCAGTGGAAGTTCTTTTTGAAAATAATTTTTAATTGCAGCATTTTCAATGAGAGAAAAAAATCCCAGGAAAAGTAGAGATAAAAAAAGTTGAGTATCAGGTTATTGGTTTAAGGGATTTAATCTCTTCCTGCTGGTGCTTTACATGAGAATACGAGATGTTTATTCCTCAAGGACTCCTTTTCAAATACACTGACAGAACTACATTAGAATGTCTGTTCCCGTAAACAATTTGTAATTAAAAACAAAAGACCTGAAGTTAAAGATGAGTCTCAGATCAAATATTGGCTAAATTTTCCTTAAATTTGTAGATCAGTTTTTTTCATCAGCTAAACAGACCTTCCCAACAATATACACAGCATGGTGAAATGTCCTGAAAGGGGACACTATGTATGCCTTAACACAAGTTAATTACTAGTGAAATTTACTGAATGCTATTTCCTTGTTTACAAAAGCAGCAGAGGTCAGTAAACCCTCAGGATCAAACACAGAAAATGCATCACTTGGATGAAAGTGACTTGCAAATGTGGAATAGATCCAAAGTAAATTGCAAATCTGTTACGTAACTTCCCCCATGTTGGATTGAGTTTAACATCACATTCACAAATACTTTTTGCATAGTTTGCAAAAATGAAAGTGAATATTGCATTTTTTTTTTTTTCTGAGTAAAAGAAACTTGCATCTCTCAAACTGTAGAAACACTGCATTTGCTCAGATGAGCTTTCTGAATCGGCCTTTGGCACATCCCATAATGGCCCAGGAAGGGGGAGACCTTTTGGGGAACACCACAGTTGCCTCAGGGGACAGTGCAGCCTTGCCAACTTATGTGCCTGGGTTTCCTTTTCACCCAAACTGCAGCTAAGGAAAAGGAGAGCTGCTGTGCACCTGTGTCCTGTCAGGAGTGGGATGTGGGCACCTGGTACAATTCCAGCATCTGGGCTTACAGCCAAAGCTCGTCCTTCTTTGCAGTCTGTGAGCTGCACAATACAGTTTGCAGCACTTTCTCTCTTCACAATGATAAGGATTTAGGGTCTTCTCAGGTAGCTTGTGTGCTCTTTTTTGTGTAATCCTAGAAATGGGAAGGTTTCCAAGTAAAAAAAAAAAAAAACAGCAAACACCCTAATATTCAAATGAGAAACACACACAAATAAGCTCAAAACTACATGTTGTATGTGACATGCCTCACTATTTCTAGGCTCTTTTTGATCACCCTCTCACCATATTTAATAAGTGCTTTATCTTTTCCTGAGTGTCCTGCTACTTTGTCTCCAATTTCTTTTATCCTATAAACAGCTGGAACAACCTAATCATATGAAAGTTATTTTTCTTTTTAGTTACCTTATGTACGTTGTATTTAACATGTGAAATCACAAGCTCTTTCATTTGTGTCCTTAATACACACCTAAGTGAATGTTTGCAGTTCTTTTGGACTTGCTCCAGGAATGAAAAAATCTGTATTCATGGGACTTACTCCATACAAACTAAGAAACAGCTCAAATATATTCAAATATATACTCTGATTTATTCAGAGTACCTTATCTTCACCTGCACTGCAATTCTTTCCACATCATTTAGGACCAGGATCTAAGTTAAGCACATGTTTAAGTTGTTGTCTGACTTTATCTGCATGGGTTCTTCCATTGAAATGAATGGAACACTTGATGGTAGCAAAGAGAAACACGTCTCCACTTTTGCAACAAAACTAAACAAATTATCAAGTTATATAATACCAAAGTATTATTTAGTTAAAGTGTTCGATGCTTGGTGCTAGGCAAAAGTAAAATAGTCTTAATTTGAAGTCTAAGGAATGCAACTGTCAAAAAAACATATAATAAAACATCTCAAAAGAACGTGAAGCTATGTGAAAGGATCACACTTTTGTTGAGGATGAAAACTCAAGACTCTATTAAGCAGCTTATTTGTCTGAAAGAGGGAGATAGATTACATGAGAAAAATATCTTTGTTTTCTGAGTTCTTGCTTTTCCAAAATGTAAGTCCACTTGTCTTTCCTATTATTCATCTTACTGTAGATTTTTCCAGCTTTCTTGGGGTTTTTTTTGGGTTTTTTTTTTTGGTTGTTTTTTTCACTTTTTCTAGCTAGTGGTTTCATCTAGATATTCACCAGCTGTGACTTACATACTAAGTTGACAGTCACACCCTTTCCTCCTCCAACACTGTGACTATCAATGGCAGCATGGGAAGGGCACTATTCTGCATCATGAAGTCATTAACAGGGTGTCAAACCAAGTGAGATCCTTTTTTACCTCTCATTCCTGCCACCACTAAGAACACATCTGGCTGTTCTGAGGTCTCCTAGGCTCATGGCCAATTTTAAAGTACTCACTTATCCTTTTGTTTAGATTTTAGCTTAAATAGCTCTTTTCCCTTTCCCAATGGGATTGTAGGGTACTTTGGCAGAGCTGCAAAACCTCCAACAGCCAAAAAGAAGAGTCCAGTTTAAGCAATGAAACACCTGGGCAAGTACATCAGAAATTATTTTTCACTCTTTATGGAAGCTTACATTTGTAAATATTAAAGGAGCACATGGATAGTTCCAGGGCTGACTTAAAACATAAGAAACAGGAAGGCATTTCTCTGCAGGATCCATCCTGACAGGCTAGTGTCCCTCCCCAGTTCACACAACCAGAGTTCAATCCCAATGCAGCCCCAAGCATCCAGCACTGCCCACTCCAACTGTCTCTGAAGGGATGTGTGATCCCAGGAAACAGGGTTGGAGATCTGCACTCCACCTGCACCTACTACAGGAACAACCTGTGCAGCTTTTACACAGAACACCTGAGGAGGACCACAGCATCCTTTCCACTCCTCAGCAGAGACAAAGAGCACTCCCACTCTGCAGTCTTTGTCTCAACTCTCAATGTCACTGAGGTCTGTGCAGCTCTACAGCTGCCAGGCTTTTGTCTGGGTGGTTGTTGGTTACTAAGATGATACAAGCTTGTCCTTCTTAATGACCCTACAGCTACACTTCAAGCTTCTTGAATCAAGGCAGAATATTTCTGAGAGAAACTGAGATATAACATCCCCACAACTCACTTGCAGTACAATCTTCCCAGCTAATTCCAAAAGTTTTATAAACAGGTTTAAAGATGAAATGTATTTAAATAGTCACTACATACATACTGTAAATTATAAAGACTGCCAAGTCCTCCTGTGTTTCAGATGGGAAGATAGCTGGTAATTTTTTACATAGTCACTATTCACAATTACCTGTTGTTTCTCCAGCATTAGTTTTTCAGACACCAATAAAATATTAAAGACCTTCTAAATGGTTAATTTTCCCCATAAAACAATGGAAATGAAGTAAACACCTTACTACAAAAGTATGAAAAAAACAAAAAAGAAAAAAAGAGTTTATTTCCAGAAATACAAAACACCTATTCTCTCATTTCTCCATCTTCTTCCTCTTCTTCCACACCTCTGATGTACAAAACATTATTGCACCTGTAAACAGAACCGAGAGTTCCCTTAGTTATAAATGTTATCGTTTTCACAACATAAGACATGCTTTAAACATTTTTCTGCTTGAATGCAGCCTGGCAACAGCCAAATTCTACGGAACAAAATGCTGCTGTTGACTTTGTACACCTTTTCCCCACAAGTACATTAAACTGTGCAACTTGATAAATGTAATAACTGTTTGACAATGATGTGCAAAAATATCTTTCCTTTTGGGTGAACAGTTATGGTCAAGTTTAACTTCCGTGCATGAGAAATGTTTCCAATTGCAATGCACTAGTGTACAATGCCAAAGAATTCCCAGAGATACAAAAATGTGGAAAACAAAAGCATTGAGTCATCACAAAGGGGACAGTAAATGTTTTTATAAATATTTTTTTAAAAATTGTTTTTCTTCCACTCCGAAGGGATTTTGATATAAAAGACACATTCATAATCTTCCTGTAAGAGCAACACTTGGCATCTTAATTAAACAAGAAACACAGCAGCCACCACTACAAGCTTTAATGCAAGTAGTGAGGTGACTTAGAGCCTTCCTCCACCGTAAATAAACATCCCAATTACCTTATCAAAACTTCACCCAGGTGTCCAGACAACGCACCATCTATGTACTCCTCTGTGTTGGCAAGCTTGAAAGGAAAAAGGGGAAAAAATCAGAACGGCAGCAATAAGAGTGGGTGGCTTGACAAAGACCACGACGGTTCTGCCCCCAGCCCAGGGCTCGGCTACAGCGAGCGGGAGCGGGCGAACAGCTCCAGTTCCTCTGTGCCGCATCCCCCCAGAGCGCCGCCCGCCACCACGGCATCACTGCCCGGCATCACCAACCCTCATCGCGGCATCACCGACCCTCATCCCGGCATCACCGCCCCTCATCATCCCGGCATCACCGACCCTCAGCATCCCGGCATCACCGACCCTCAGCATCCCGGCATCGCCGCCCCTCGGCACCCCGGCTGTGGGCGGTAAAGTTCCTCACGGATCACCTCACTCCGAGCCCCGTCACGGACAGACACCTTCCTCTAGACCAGCTTGCTCAGAGCCCCATCCAGCCTGGCCTCCAACGCTCAGGGATGAGGCACCACAGCGCCGGGCCCGCCCCGCCCCGCGCCCCCGGTCCCTCACCTGCATGTTCATGTAGCCGTCCACGGAGACGAGGTAGCCCTTGTACTCCATCCCCCACTTCAGCTTCACCATCACCGGCTTCCCCGTCAGCCCGTTCAGGAACGGCTTGGGGTTGAGGGGCAGGCTCTGGCGGGGAAAGCACACGCTCAGCGCCGCCCGCCTCCCGCTCCGCCTCGCCCGGCCGCCTGAGGCCGGCAGCGGAGCGGCTCCCGCCCCTCTCCGCGCCCGGCTCCCGCCCCTCCCGGCTCCCGCGCCTCCCGGCTCCCGCTCACCATGGCGGGAGAAGCGCAGGCCCAGGCGGGAGCCCCTCGTGCGCGCCGCGGGACAACGGGAAGCGATGGAAGCGGCTCGGCTCCCGCTTCCCGTTCCGGGGGCGCCGCTCTCCCACCTCCGACCTCTCACCCGCGCCGCGCTCCCCATAGGCTGCGGGCCCGCGCGCCGAGCCGCGAGCGCGGCTGCCCATTGGCTCGGCGGTGCCGCGGGCCTCTCTCATTGGCTCGGTTTGCTCCCCGCCATCCCCGTCCCAGCCAATCGCTGTTGCCGCGGTGCGCGCCGCGGTCGCGTGGCCGTGGGCGGCGCCGGGGTGCTCGCGTACCCGTGCGCGGTGCGCGTACCCGTGCGCGTGCCCGTGCTCTGTGCCCGTGTCCGTGCCGCCCCGTGCTGCTGTGCGCGGGCGCGTCCCCGCGAGGGGGCAGTCCCGGGGCGGCGCGGTGACCGTGGCACCGGGCGGCAGGGCTCTGGCAGCCGCTCCTGGTGGCGCCGGCCACAGCCTGGCGGCGTCCGTCTGTCTGCGGACACAGATACGCGCACCTTTCCCTGGTTCCACACGCAAGGATGGAAAATCTCAGAGTTTAAGGACACATTAAGTGCGAATTCCCTGTATTTTGGCTCCTAGGCAAAGCTGGTTTTGAGTGTAGAGAGTCGTGAAACGTCAGTCCTGCACTGGCTTTTATGTCTTAACAATTTGTCACATTTTCACTAATGTCTGCTACTACTCTTTGTATAAATTCATCAAATGCCACAATGCGTATTTCTGTTCCTGCATACAACATATTCCCCTGATCTTCAGTGTATTGGGTGCTGAACGTGGAAAACACACATTCAGGAAACTTAACCTTTCATTAACAGAGCTGTTACGGGTTTTGTGCACCTCACTTTCCAAAAGCTAGTCTGGTGCCCTAATATTGAAAGCAAAACCATATTATCACCTCCTCAAATCTGTGCATTTAAACTATTGGTGCAGCAAGCCATCTTCTCCAGGCTCAGATTGTCCTTGCACACAGTGGCACTGTGAATGTGTAGGAGTGAAACATGGAATTGTAATTCCTGTTCACTATATCAAAAGAGCAGTTACAGAATCACAGAATTGTTAGGGTTGGATGGGAAGATCATCCAGTCAACCTCCCTGCCAAGGCAGGCTCACCTGGAGCAGGTGACACAGGACGTGTCCAGGTGGGTTTGGAATGTCTCCAGAAAGGTGACAATTCCTCCCCAGGCAGCCTGTTCCACTGCCCTGCCACCTTCAACACGAACAAATTCTTCCTCATTTTGAGGTGAAACTTCTTGTGGCGATATCTAAATACACATTTCCATGACCATTAGAAATAAGTGTGATTTTCTTTTAGGGTGTAGTGGATGGGTAACAGAAACAACACCAAAATTATGCAAATGATCTTTCTGGTAGCAGGACTTGCTATGGGCCAGCTGAAAGAGTAACTAACCTATAAGATTTTTTTGTAAGGAAGTCTGTGTTTAGATTATGTGGGGAAAATATGAACACAATGGGAAATGGTATATATATATATGAAATTTCGTTACATTTGCAGTATAGAATAGCTGATTTAACATGATAATGTACAATGTGGCAGAATGCAATGAGCTTAGAGTGAGTGTCTTGAATAAAGTCATGCTATAAGAACAATTTTTGCACTGTTCTGACAAGGATAAACATGGATGTCTGTGAATGGCAATATAACAGATTTGGTATATTATTTGTAAATAACACTACTTATTTTTACATGTGATACCACTTTTGACCACAATGTCTCCTACTCTAAAACTTTTTGTGTGCCAAGAAATAGGAGCACTTATATTCCTCTTATAATACACTCTGTTCCTCAGGTGAGTACATATTCCAGCCCTGTTGTTACCAAAAATGGGCATTTCCCAGGGTCATTGGTCTCAGTGTAGAAGTCAGACAGTAAGAGTTCTTGACTTCTAGTTTCATAATTGGTCTGTGAATTCACGTGCTGCAGACTGGGTCTGCAGCAAGTTTTGGTGGTGGGCTAGGAAGCAGTTCTGAAAGCACAGAATGCGTGACTACATCTGATGTAGTTAACTGAGTAAGTCAGTTAATCAGGAAAGAAAATAGCTGTTGTTTTTCTTTCCCCTTATGAGGAATTTGCTGTTTACCTTGTTGACTGAATCATTCTGACTCAGAGACAGTCTTCTTATGCTGATCTTCGGATCTTCAGCACGGGGGTGAAGTTCACCTTTTGTCCTCTTTGTGTTTCCCATGTAATAGGGGAAGTAATAATTTGCATTCTTTTCTGCCTTTGGGTCAGGGTATTTAGGCTGTTGCTCAACAGGAAATGAACAGGAAAGAGTTGTTCTAACAGATTAATCCAAACCTTAGCTCCTGGATGGATGGACAGGATTTTCTCTTTCAGCCCAGGAGTGGGAATTTAACACAAATGCCTACACTGTTCCTGAGGAAACACATTAAGCAGCTGGACATTTAAGAGCAGCATTTCTGGTGGAGGGACTGATTAGATGGCATTGTCTGTGTAAGTGCAAATGCCCACTGACATCACTAATGCACTGTGTTGCCCTAAAACCAGGCTGAGAGGAACCCTGTACCATCACATTACTGAGAGAAACCTCAGCAGCCCAGAACTCCTTCCTGATTCAGCTGAGTTTGCTGGGACAGGAACTCCCTGCTGTGACCTGTTTTTGTCTGTCATAAACACATGATTAAGGAAATTTTCAGAGCTGCCCCATGTTCCAGCTTCTAGGCTGTACATTTAGTGACCATCCCATTCTTTCCGTAGTGTTATGCCAGTGTCAGTGGGCATTTCCTTCACTGCATTCTTATTCCACATCAGGCAAACTTCTGATCCCACACAGTCATGTCCACCAGAATAAGGGCATCAACTGTGCCATCACATCAGAGACCCCATTCTCTGATGTCTCTGGCACAGCCAATTCCTGACAAGCTCTCTGTTCTAACTTCTTGGGGATTCAGTGGTTATGATTTTTGTGGACCTAGGAGGATTTTGAAGATCTGTGCACCCTTGGGGAGTTTTGGTGTTGTAGCAATGCTGTTAAAACATGAAGAGGACCTAAGACTCAGGCCAAGTATTGAAGACATGAGGAACATCTATTTTTCCTTCTGGAATAGGCATAATGGAAGATTTTCCATTAGATAACATACTGGAATGGAAAATTAGATCTTGCCCACAGTTTGTCTGGAGAGAGTATCTTGTCTAAAAATCTTTTTCAATAAGTAACAAAATTTTCTCTATGTGCAGAAAACCTGTCTCATTTATCAGTTCTTGCTGACTTGGGAGTTGCTGAGGTGTAGTCCTGACTTTATGGGGCTTTGCCAGAGTAAAACAGTTTTGCTTCGAGCAGTATTTTTTCAGAAATGTCTACCAGTGAAACACCTTTCCTCTCTGCTGATTGTCATTTTGGTTACACCAGCTTTGGTGAAATCTCCATGTGAGGCAATAGCCATCCACCACAGATTGTGACTGGGAGTAGGGAGGTAGTGACATCAGACTTAAAAAGAACAGGGGGCTATAATTTCTCTCTGAGATTCTCATCAACAAAAGCAAAGCTTCACTGTGTTAAAGGGATGGATATACAGGATCCAAGTACTAGGAGACACAAAACTGGTTATCCTGTTTCAGGCTTCATCCAAGAAGCATGCCTTTTTCCACATGCTGGCAGACTTTTCATCTCCGTGTAAGACTGTAGCCCAGAATAGATACTCAGTCTTGCTGAAAAGCTAGGAATCTTTCCAATGGCCCTTCATGCCTGGCAGTGGCTAGCAACAGTAAAGTGAGGGAACACAAACAAAATGCAGACTTGCCCAGTAAGTAGGAGACCATGCTGTGAACAACTTCCAGGGTAGGAGGCAGAGGTGAGTCTGGGAAGATGGAAATGAAAGGTTTCTTCATGGGTAGAGGATTGTGCCATTTCAGATCAGTACAATGTCTTTTTTCTGCAATGGTATCAGTATAAAATGAGACTGAGGGTGGAGGTGAGGGGCAGGTATGTGCTAACAAGAGCCCAGATCTTTTGTCCACACCATCAAAGATCTGCCAGAGTGGCTCTTCTGTGAACCTGTCACAAGGTCAGGCTGGGCTGGCAAGTGGAGGCATGGGATGGGTATTGTACAGAAATTATGGGCACATTAAAGCCTCCTTTTATCCATATTGAAAACCTTTCTTTTTCTGTGCAAATAGTGTTCATGCAAATTATGCAGCTACACTAAAGAGAGGCCCTTTAAGAATGTGTCTCTGAAAACACAGTCTCCTTTGCCAAGAAATAATGGGACTTCCTTAATTATCAGCTGTTATCTTCTGGGTTTAGCAAACTTTTGTTGCTTCATGTGCAGTCGCTTCTTTTATTCTTTGACATTAATGAATTGGAATTGAAATTACGTACTGAGGAAAACAAAGTGATCTGTACAAATAAGAAAACGGTGTACTTGTGCATGTCAAAAAGGAGATCAAGTATTGTGCAGAAGGAATTTGGAAACTGTGCTTTCACACAAACATCTTAATAGATATTAATGACTGGCTCCAAATCACAGAAGTTGTTTAAGGCTTGGTGTTTTGGGAAATCTGTCTGATCAGAGCTTGGAAAGGCTGGCTGGTGTTGGAGGCTCTCTGTGTAAGGTGGCAAGCTCTGCTGTAACAGAGGACCTCATCTGCTGCTGTTTTTAACAGTGAATCTTGTGGGGAGGGAGGAGACACAGGAGTTGGGCAATAGGCACATGGGTGAGCAGAGTGTTGCTGGTCGAGACAGACTAGGTATTGTACAGATTCCCTCACCAGTTCAGAGAGAGAAGGAAACTAGCTGGGTAGGAGAAAGTCAGAGACATAAATGATGCAGAGTTAAAGGGAGCTGCTAAATCTAGGGTTCCTGAATTTCTTAGAAAACTCTGTCTGAACCCAAGCAATATTCTGAAGAGATGATGCAAAGGAGCCCAGGTCCCAAAGAAACCTGAGTTATCAAGGTTGACTGGCACCTGCAGGGACAAATATGTCAGACCTTCATCCATTACACAGTTTTAATGTGTTGTGGTTCTATTAATTTGCCCAGGTACATCTACTCTTCTTATAGCCAGAGGGAAGAGTGACTTGGGGTTGGAGCCTCTGCAAAGTCTACTGATTATTTGCACCTTTCCCAGGAAAGTCAGTGCTGATCCTCAGTCAGCTGGGCAGTAGAGTCTCATTTCCAGGAAGGATCTGCAGACAGAGAAAACCCCCAGCCTCCTGTGCTTCAGAAATGTGCCAGAAGTGATGTCTGCAATTCATGTTTGACTTGAACCTGAGCCAAGGCCCACATCTCATCTTTGAGGCAGCAGTCACTGCCCTGCATCTGAGACCAGTGGCTTCCAGTGGCTTCTGCCTCTCTGCTGAACTGGTGTTCCTTTTTTAGGGCCTCTCTGGGTGAGAGAATGCCAAGGGTCCACTGTAAAGGCAAATGTATGTGTGCAACCTTCCCTGTGGAGCAGAATGGAGGAAAAGCTTTCATACAGTCAATTTTTGGTCAGCTACCAGAACCCTGGAGTAGCTCATTGCCTGTCTGAAACAAGCAGGAGCCTGAGATTGTGTAGGTGGACAGGCTTTTCTCAAACCCTGCAAACCGCAGAGGCTTAGCCTGCCCAAGATAGGAAGGACTATATGAACCAGGAATTAACTGTAGGGATGGTCAGTTAATTAGGACCAAGTGGCCAAGCAGACAGCACAAAAGACTGCAGTATGCTCATAACTCAGAATCTCATGGTTCAACACACATCATCTGTTAAAAATCCAGGAGAGAGAGCATGGCTATTGCTGTTTACACTGGTCATATGCCAACCATCCCCAAATTACCAGTGCTCTGACTTCCATATTTCTTGGGGTAGTGCCCAGCTGTACGTGCTGGGTGCAGTGTGGAATCACAGAAATGCCTTTTTTGAGCATTCTCAAAGAGCTCAGTAAGTTGGAATTTTGGCCAGTGAAGTTTCCCCTGCATGATGTCAATGACAACTCACAGAGACCAGCCCTATCTGGTGCATTTTTAGTCAGGAGTCCATTGATGTGCTGCTGTTCCCTTGACACAACTGCTTCCTGTGAAGCTGGAAGTTGTCATGTAGTTTGACATTTCTGCTTTTGTTTTGCTGACTACTCTGCTAGATCAATTATACAACTGTTAGTTTTTTTCCTAAGTGCACAGAGGATGAGAGCTGGCTTCTCTTTGCCCAGCAGGTGTTTCTGAGGAGGCAGGCTGATGTGCTTTGAGCTTCCCTGCTTGGGCCAAAAGCCTGGAGAGATGCTTATGAGCAATTTCTGACAGTGCACTGACAGTTCCTGATGTTCCTTGCACACCCCAGATGACCTGCCCCTACTTCCACACTGTTCTCTTTGGGTCCTTTTCTGTTCTTTGAATCTTTGACAGCATCCAGTGTTGCTGTCTCCATGTCTTGGCATGAGTGGTCTCAGCAGCATAGCACAGAGGCATTCACATCCATTTGGTGCCTTCTTTCTCCAGAGCAGTGTCTTCTCTGTGGCAATCTGCACTGCAGGTGCTGGAAAGGTGTGAAGCAGTGCATGTTCTTGTAGCAGGACCCAAAGGGGGTCCAGGGATCCACTGCTCTGCCCAGGAATGCAGTGACAAGCACACTTGCACTGATAGGTACTGACCTGGCCAGCAAAGGGAAGATTGTGCCCTGATTGTATTGTTTACTGCAATGCAGGATAGAGACACTTAGCTAGTTTGGGTAATAAAAACAACTGGAAGAAGCCTGCTTCTCTGCCAGCAGATATATTGTGGTGCCTGAGCTGGCTCTCTCCAGCCACTGCGTGCAAACTGGGATGGTTTGGAGGATTAGGGTGTGTTCAAGGGTTAGACCATGGCCACATCTTGCAAGCACAGCAAAAGGTGTACCCTTAACAAAGACCATTTGCTGCAGCACTCAAGTCTTTGCTCCAAAACTTTTTTCCAGAAGAAACTTTTTTTTTTTTTTTTTTTTCCCAGAAGAAACTTTTTCCTTTTGTTTTTTTTTTTTTTTTTTTAAGTAGAAGGAAAGGAACCTATGTTTTTCCCAAACACCATTCTTGGAAATGACCTTCTAAAATTTTCTTGAAACGTATCAGCTTGGAGCAGATATTTCCTGCTTCCAGGAAAGCTTTTCTAGAGATCTGCCTCCTGTAAATGTTTATACAAACAATTAAAGACTGCCAAAGTTCTAAGCAGCAAAGATAGAGGAGCTTAGGGTGGAAAACACTGAAACCTTAATAATAGCATTGCCAACTGCGCTGAATAAACAGATGGATTTGATATGGATTTTGTATAATAAATGTTAGCTTAGACATTAAACTTTTGTTCCCTTTTTTTTTTTTGCTGCACTGCAAGCAAAAATGTAGCATAGCCTTACGAAATGTTGAGTATTTTCTGGCAAATGTATTTTTTAAATTATTCTTAAGGTTGTTTGATCAGTTGTGGGTTGCAATGGACTGCTACTGATGTTCCTTTCCTATGACACTTCACATAAGGCAAGTGACTACTTGTTTTGACATATTGTAAAAGATCTGCAATTATAAGGGGGAAAGGTCTAGTCCATTCCTGTGACACTTTATGGATTTAAATACTTCTGTGTAAAACACATCAGCTCATCTGTGGTTTTGTGGGGTTTTACTTTAAATGCTCAGGAAGAAGCTCTTATCATGTTTTATCTTAGGAAAGGAGATCTAGAGGATTAAATGATACAATCAAAGATTTATTTTAAAACAAGCAAAAAGTTCAATGCTAAACAATCTTGTTCAAGCTTGATTCACAATACTACCATGTTGAGACACCAAGAATTTTAATGGAGCTATGACTTTACATGAAGCATTTGATAAGATAATTCTCAGCAGAGTGAAGTGGATGGCCATTCCCATGCCCCCCTGACTGGTCTGTCTGAGGTGAGGTGAGATGGTGCTGGTGGGTGACTGCTCCTGTCCCAGCATCTGGACACCAGCTCCCACTGGAACACCCTGGCTGGCACTTTACCCATCCCTAAGATAAGAGTGGCTGGAAACCTGAATGCCATCGTACTTTGTCACCATTTAATAATTATCTGAATTTAGGCATGTGGAGGGCCTTTTCCACAACCTATGTCTGCAAAGATCTTTGTTTTAAAGATCTACTTTTTGTGGTGTTTGGAGGGCAACATTTTACCAGACTAAAGAGCCTGTGTTTTGTGAGGGACCTTTGAGGTTCTATGTAAAGAAACCCCATTCCTCCATGACACTGTTTATACAATGTGTTTTCTTTATGGATCACATAAGAATTTCAGGGAGTTTATTCTGAAAATTTGCATGAAATTGGATTTTTTTTCCCCTGAGTAGTCAACATCATTAAGCTGAGTATAGATGGAAAATACTGCAGACCAGTGTTTCTGGTGTTGAGCAAACATACGAATATATAATTGCTCATACAAATTAAAAATACAATTTTTTTGGTGTTGCCAAGTTGACTCCAGCCTCAGAAAATGGACTAAAAGGTGCAAGCTCAGCACATTGGTTGGAGCTGTAATGTCTTTAGCAAATGAGGGAAATTGAATACCCTTTGCCTACATAACCTTTGCCTTCACTGATTTTGCCTTATTCACGTTTGGAAGTACACATCATCCTCTAGTGTGTTTAAATAGCAGCAGGATGGAAGTAATGACTGTGCTTTCAAGGGCAGAATGCTCCTGAGTTCAATGGAAATTGGATGCTAAATTATATCAAACAGTCACAGAGCACACATGACTCAGACCCGAGCTGCACATCTGAAATGTTGCTGTAATGAAGAGCATCACTTAATTTATTTTTATTTAAAGCACAGGCAAACCTATTTAATATATATTTTAAAAATATGTTTTGCTGTCCCTATTTTGTCTGGTTAATACTCATATGTGTGTGTATATATATATATGTGGCACCACAGAATGCATGCAGACAGTACCATACATATTAATACATATTTATGTGCTGGATATTATATAAACATATGCTCTGTATTATTTATTAACAACCGCTTTATTTCAGACATCAGAAAAATGTGGGATCTCACTGTGTCTGAGAGCACTGATTACATTCACAATGGTGAACAGATTAACCATTTAGTTGCAGGTATCAAGGTTGTCACTCAAACTGGCAGCACCTCAGAATAGCTAAAGCTTATCAAAAATTGTCTGGATTGGAAATGACAGCCATACATGCATGACTGCGTCTGTATGGCTGGAAGATTGTTGAAGTGTGAAGTGAAGAAGTTCACTTCAGTTTATTTTTTATCATAATTACTGTATTTCATGAAGAAACATTGACTTGCCACATGATAAATACAAGGGGAAACAGAAAGAAATTTCATTCTCTTATCATCTTCTTTCCCAAAGGTCACCACATTTGAACAAAGTGCATTTATTTCATTCCTTATGCATTTATGTAGCCATTTACTGTACTCTGTATAAGTGAAGCAGAATAATTTTTTGCGAGACTAATTAAAAGTTGCATGGTAGAAAATGTTTTTGTGATCACACCACCGTAACGAAATTGAGCTGTCTTTACTGACGTGTGCTCCATTTACTGGGTTTTTTAAAACATATTTCCCACACTTCCAGCAGATCATTATTTTTTAAAAGCAAAAACATAGTAAAGCTTTTCCTCCTAAGTAAATTAATATCCTTAATGAATATATTCAGAAAAATAAAGTGGCAATTTATCTCATCTTTCTTTATATATTATGTGAATTTATTCTGCTTCCCAGATCTATAGCATCTTACAAAACCTCCATGTCAAATCAAGAATAACTAAATGACCTCTAAGTCAACAGGACTGGTGTGTAAAGTTTATTTGTCTCCAGCCTGTTGGTGTTATAGTCTCTTTCAGTCCCAGCATGAAGTACCAAACAGGCAGTTTTACCATGCTCTCCATCTTGGATCCCATGTGAAATAAGACTTGACTAAATGTAAAAGGCCAGGAATTTAGTTGTATGGTTTAACAGAGTTGAGGATTACACTGAGCAAGTCTGGAGGCTTTACCATGACAAATGGACAAACCCAGGCTCTCATTACAAAAAAAAAAAAAAAAAAAAAAAAAAAAAAAAAAAATTATATATATATATCTTGTTTAAATCACCCAAGTTAACTCAAACCATTTTAATTATTCCCAAACACTGCCATATGTGAAGACAGGACCTAATTCTGTGGCTCATGCTTTTGAGGAGAAAAGGGTCTGCTGGAGAAAGGGGAGAATTCAATTGATTCTACTACGTCACTCCAAAATACCCATTTAGCTTCCTCACAGAATCTGGAAAGTTTTCTTCTTTAGGTGTTATGTGCCAGATTAAATTGTAAGCATTAATACTGCCTGTGCACACTCAAAGACAACTGCTGAATGAGACAGTTAAAGTGGTGATAATAGAAGTTCACGTCATGCTCGAAAAGACTGAAACATGTGACACCTTCAATGCGATTTATCCTTCTAGGCCTGGATCAGGAATCAGTCTTGCCCCTGCTACAGGTCCAGCAAGAGGCCTTCAGCACGCTGTGAAGCTCCTGTTTGCAAAGCAGGGCATTTTGTGTTATTCTGGCCCTTGAGGTTATAATGGCACCCAGAAGACTTGTGTGCTCTTGAGTCTCTGTGCTGCTATGAGCTGACACTCATAACAGGGTGCCCTGCAGAGATGCTGAGCTGTGGGCAGGGGAAAGGAAGCATCCTTTAAAAGTTGGAGAATGAAGGTAAGAAAGATAACCCTTGCAGCACTACTTGCTATTAAGTAAGTGAAAAAGCCATTGCCAGTTACATTAGTTTTTGTAGCCAATCTGTGCCTGCCTAAAGCAGAAACCCACACATACATTATTTTCCCTTCCCGGTGGCTGACCACATGAGCAAAGACGAAATGCCTCCCTTTCCAACTGTGTGCAAATGACTCCAAGATATGGATAGATACGGGATTGTCAACTCCAATTAGTTGAAGAAATGACCTACTGTACTTCCCTTCTATAGGTATTACAAAAGCCGTTCCGCCCATGAATTAGACATCGGTGCGAAGCTGAATTTAAGCCCACTATTGTATGGGAATGTCCACTCCGCTTTGCCACACTAAAGACATTCAGGCAGGCAGAACACCCTCGGCTGACTCATTAGGGCAGACATTGCTGCGCTCGCCATGAGCCCACGGCGCTCTGGTGAATGTAGCCCTTGGTGGACGCTCGCAGGGCCGGCCGGTTCCCACAGCACCCCGCTGATCCCCTGTGAACAGATCCGCAGCTCCCCGCTGGCTGCAGGAATGGAGTGCTTGCCCCATCCTCACCCGCCACTGACAGCCCTCATAATAATAACCTGCCCGGGAGGCGAGGCACGGGGACGGGTTCTGACAACTCATTAGCCTGAGATACGCTCGGCTCCTGCCAGGGACCGTCACCACCGCTGCAGAGAGAGCAGGACAATGCTGGGCAACCCTTTCCAGGCCATCCTTCCCAAAAACACTACTTTCATCCTCAGAAAGGAGTGCCTGCAGGAAGTGACACCTTGGAGATCCCTAAGGAGGGAAAAATCAGAATAACTGGGATGCCAGAAGTGCTGAGGAGAAAAATGAGGCCAGCAGGGGGTCGTATGATACTACAGTGAAACTGCAGCTGCTCGGAGGGATGGGAGGCAGCCCTGGACTCAGGCATGCACACATCGGCTGATTTCGAGGCAGCAGGAGCTCTGAGATCCTGGGTCTGATTGCTCAAGTGCTGTCTATCTTCCTCCTTTGGCTTCACCATGACATCTTGATCAAGGTATCAGCCTGGGAAAAGAAAGCCAGAAAAGAACCAGGAATACTACTGAATATTGCTTTTCACTGTTCTCTGCAGTTTGTCTTTTAAAATCCAGGTGCTCTGAATTGTCCTGTGACTTTTGTTCCTGTCAGGAACTACACATGAGATCCTGTCCACTGCCCCGTGTCACTGGAGTGGCAGACAGGGGACCTCTGAGTCTGGCAGAAATGCTCTGGATGTAACTCGTCTGTGTGTGAAAATCAGAAGTTCCTCACTGGTTTGGCAGGAGGGATGTGGAGGGCTGCCCATGATGAGCTGTTTTCTCTGGCAGTCACAGAATGGTATTACCTGGCCTCCAGCTTGGAAGGTGATGCTTACACAGAAGACATCTTCAATTAAAGTCCCCAACAAGAGACACATTGAGTAGATTGGTCACTACAGGCAACAGATGCCCTTGCTTCTAATGAGACAGGAGCAAGACTTGGGGAATCTTATTTCACCTTTGCTGCATATATCTTGTGTGATATCTGAGAGAATTTGCTATGCAAACTGAAGCCCTGAACTGTGTGTCCTCTAACTGATGTTTTCAGGTTTAATCTTTTGACTCAAAAAGAGCAAAACCATTTATTTGTAATGTCTTTGACTGGCTGCATTTAATGAGTTTTTTTGCAAATTTTAATGCAGAAACATGAAATGGTTTCATTAAGAGAAGCAATTTTCAGCACTACTGTAGGGAAATGCCACCTATCAAGACTGGAAACAGTCACTCGAAAGCAAATGCCTAATTTGACAGCAAAGAAAGAAAAATCAACCCAGACCATAAATAAGTAAATAAATAAAAAGAATCATCACAGTGTGCTGTTCCCATAGCTCAGCTGCTTTAGAAATAAAAAAGACTTTCTGAAGCACAGCTCTCTAAATACTCAAGTGTTGTGGTCAGGAAAAGCTCACTGCTATTGCTGAAGTACTGAAGGGTATGTAAAATCACAAAGAAGCAACTTCTGTTTCAGGAGGGAGGAAATGGCCATGGTCTAAAACTGTGTTATTTTATTGTTTCTATCTTCTAAGCAGCTTGCCTTGCAGGACTTGAACTATGGAGACACGGAAAATTTGCAGGCACACTGGCTGTGTTCCAGACCCACTAATAGCCCCCCTTAGTCATGAGAAGCAGCAGCACATATTAAATCATGCTGAGGACCAACAAAAGGTTTCTAACAGCTTTGTTAATGAGCTGGAGGTAAGAGCACATCATTGACATTAGCAGAAAATGTTAAATTTGGATCTGATGCAGGCAGAAAAATTGCTCAAAGACAAATGTGGAGATTAAGATGATCTGGGCAGAATGGATAGTAAATCATTCAATTTCAGGAACTAGAACTGTTGAAAAGAAAGTCAAATATGTTGCTCTATGTTTCAGATGCAGTCTAAACTGTGTGGTCTGTCTAGAGATCCAGAGGAACTTACCTCTTGTGAAAATAGAGGCCCAGAGGTTGTATGTGACAGTGACATCATCTGCTGTAAGTGACAGCTGGTACTGTCCCAGTGGCCTCAAACAGAGCTATTGATGGAAAAAAGGTGCGGAGAGAAAGAAACTGAATTAATCCAAATTAAGGTCTAAGATACTGCTAAGTAAACAAGGCACATGTTTGTTCCCAAGCTGTCTTGAGAATTTTGTGAAAAAATCCCTAGATGCAGAATTTCATGGGAGACTAAAAAGCAGAGGAATTAAATGGGTATGGATGTAGATGTGTGCTTTGTCAAAGACAAGCAGAAGCAGAGCCTGCTGTTGGGATAAGCCACAGAAGTGTCTTGTCCTTCCCACAAGGAAAGTTCTGTTGCTAGAGGGAGAAACTCTGACTTTATGAAAAAGGAGCTGTGAGTGGTGGTGTAGGTGGGAGTGCAGATGGGGATTTGTATACAGCAAAACAACTCTGGGAGGGAGGCAGCCACATATGGCTCCTCCTCTGGGAGGTTCACCAGTGACACCAGTGCTCAATTCTCTGAGCCAGGTTCATATTCCTGAATTGATTTAAGCACACAGTAAATACAAGGTTTATTATCTACTTTTAGGGAATCTTGGCCTACTGAACTAGAATTAAAGAAGCTTTCCTCAACTACAAAAATTTTGCTTATAAAAAAAAATAAAATTGCATGACTGTGAAAACGCGCATTCTGTTAATTTTCTTACAAGTTCATTTTCAGCACCAAATTTGAATTGGTCTCAGAAAGATAAGGAAAAAGGAAGATAAATCTTGACTGGGCCAAAAGAGACATAGTCCAAAGGAGCAAAGATTTCAGTGTTGCATCTCAGAGTCACTAACAGAGCTGTGTTGGTCATAGGGCCCTGTGACACACGTCTTAAAATCTCAAATAAAGTATCTGCACCGATATTCTCCTCAGTGGGGTCCAGACCACAGTTTGCAAGTGAGGTGGAGTCTGATGTTTGAAGACAAAAGTGACTGGTGAAACACAGGAGTCTGGAAGGAGGTGAGTGAGGAGGAATTCAGAGAGGAGTGGAGGAACCTTTAGAACCACTGATGCTCAAGGGCCACCACCTCTGCAAATGGAGCAAACAGCTGCTCGTCTAATATTCCTTGGGGCAAAGGAGGGAGCTACTTTTCCTAGAGTCTGAAGAGATCCAGGTTCTGGATGTGTGTTGGAAATATTTAAGACAAGGGAAAAATTGGTTTCAGAAGATGAGTTTATTCATTTTATGATATGGAGGCTATATATAGAGTATTTAATAATATTTGGAATACCTTTACAGCAAGCCATGTCACATTTTGATATGTTCCACTGAAACTACTCTTCAATGGGAAAACAAATACATAAAGAAGAATAGAGGATGTTTTTCAAACTCTCCAGGCAATGTTTTTGGCTTTAATACACTTCCTTCCAAGCCCACTAAATATACTTTCCAAAAGTAAAAGCACTTCTTTCACTGCAGCAGGCTGAGTCCAGAAAAGCAGCCAGTCCTGAGTTCTCAGTGCCATTTCTGACCCCTCTTATAATATTTTAGATACCTCATATATTTCTTCATCAAGCTCTCTGAAGGCAAGGACTGTTAAGTCACATCTGTAAACTGAAGCATGGAGAATTCTTTACATGTGCAAAATTCCTTCTCATTATATAGAGAGAAACAGTTTACAGACTTCTCTAAGTACAAGGCAAATAATTCACCAGAACAACACGAGTAGTATATACAAGTCTCTTAGCCTTGATGATCTTGTTAGGCTACAAATGGCTGAATGGCTTGCCTGGTTTACTTGAAAGTGACTAAATTAAATGCTGTCTTTTGTTCATTAGCTGGGAGATTTTTTTCTAAGCACTTTACTCCAATTCTGAAACATCTGCACATAAATGAGAAAAAGAAAAGAGGGCAAAATAGCACATAAAGGGGACTTAATTCTCTCTTAAACAGAAATGCAAATTAAGGAATTCTAGCTAGCCTGGGAGATCCCTGCTTGAGGATGCTGGATATTGGATGGGAACAACATGAGCATACATTTCTCAGAGCATTCATGCTACCCAGAGCTCCAAAACTGGGGCTCATCCATGGTCATATTCACAAGAGATGATAAATTATTGTTCAATACTTACATTGGGAAATGTCGAGAGATCAGACCAGAATGTGTATTTCAGTGCTCTGGACAGAATTTACACATATGAAGATGTTCATCTGGAAAATTACCATGCTCCCTAAAGCCTGAATTCCCCCTGTGAAGCTATACTTCAGATATATGAAGCATGCTGAGTTGCATACATCCATCAGCGCACGGATTTCAGTGCCATCTGACATATTTTCAAACATATCAAGCTCTGTGTATTCTTTGTGCACTCCTGCTGAGGCTGCAAATCCCCAGATAAATGCCTGCACCATAGCACTGAGTGGAAGGCTTTCATATTTTATTTCCTTCAGTGCTCACTGTGTCAGCACCGTACCCTGGTTGGAGGCAGTGGTTGCCTGGTCTGTGATCTCTGGAGTTCAGGAACAGAAGATCTGGATCCAGGGAACAACCTGAGTGCTGTGTTGCAACCATAGGGAGAACCTTACAAGGGTTCTTTTCCTGCACAGGACCCCAGGCATGCCATGTTCCTGCATGCTCAGAGGCAGATGTTGAAAGGTGTGTTTGTAGAGTTGCTAGCCATTTTTGTCTGAAGCATCTGCTCTACTGTGTGCTTTCTTGCTGTCTCTTATTCCCTCAAACAAGGAAGAAGCCAAGGTTTTAGGAGCCAAGTCTAATCCTGTTTACATGATGCTTTTAACTCCTGTATTACTAGTTCAAAGCACGTGTCCAAATTTAGAACAAGATTAATACAACCTCAGGCTTAGCACTCATCAGATCTCCCTAATTAAGCATGTTCAGGCCTGGTCAGTACCAGATGGAAAGTTGTCAAAAAATTATATGCCTTAGCTAGGAGGTGGTGTCAGAGGCTGCAGGTGATGCACTTTTCTCAGTAATCAGTTATTGTCCCACCCACACCTAGCTTGGCAGTCTGGAACATCCAGAGCAAAGTTTGATTTCACTACAGCCATAGCACTTCACACCCATTTTTCCACAAGGAGAGGGAAAGCCAGCCTAATTTTGAAGACTAGCACAGGGCTACTCGGCATTTAAATCCTGAAATTCCTATTCAGAGAGCAGAGTGGTACTTTGATGTTGAGGAACATGTGTGCTGGCCATCAGCATGGTGCTATCTGTTAGTGCCATCCCTGAGTGTATGTAATGAAAATGAGGATGGTTTGGCCCGGAGTCCTGCAGGTGTTCATTTATCATCAGTAAAATATTGAAATATTTTTTTGCTGGAGATAGGACATTGAGTATCAAGCTCCAAAGAGAAGAACAAATCTGTTCTTTCCTGCATTCCTTGTCCTGCTTATCCATCTGATTCCTCCTACACTCATCTGGCCATGCTGCTGTAACACACTTTTCACACGAGTGAAACTTGCCCTCAGTTTAAATGTCTAGCATGAGACCCCCAAATGACCTTTGTAAGACTTCAGTATGAACCAGATTTATCATTGTCTACTTGAGAGCTGAGTTTAACCCTAGAGAAGGCTTTGCAAAAGCCTAGGGATGGTCATTATGACACAAGTGGTTGTAATAAACCACTTTATGTAGAAGACACAATTTTGCCAGTGGCAAATGCTTCACAACTTGAGAGGTAGTAGATATACATGCAAACTTCACAGCAGACTTTCTGCTACAGACTCTTTAACTCCATAGCTATATTGCAAAAACAAAGCTTAGCCCATAAGGTGACAGAAGTGCCCACAAGGCTCATCATATTTGCCACAAAACTCATGTGTGTTCCAAAGTAAGCTGGGATCTACACTTTGAAGCAACAGTGTCTTTATGATTTCACTAGTAAAGAAGAGATAGAAGGTAAAGGGACAATTTGCAGATTTAAACCTAAGGCAGATTCCTGCCTATAACCTGATCCTATCTCTTAACTCTTTATTTAGAAACATTCTCACAAAAAATACGCAGTGAAAATCAAGGGATTTTGCAAACGGTGTCTAATTCTGTTTATACAAAGCTGTCAGGTTTCGAAACACCCCTGCTCCCCTGGCAGCCCATCTCTGTGGGATGCCACAGCACCGTGGGATTCCCCCAGCTCCGTGGAATGCCCCTGGCACCCTTTTGACCCGCGGGAGGGGCACACAGGGAAAGGTCCCTGTGCCCCAGCCCTTGCCCAATCCCCTCACCCCTCAGGTGGACTCCCCTGGCCTCTCAGCCAGCCACACATGCTGTCTCCTTTTGTAGAGCCGTCAGTCAGGATAACGTCCTTGACCAGGCAAATCACAGCCACTTTTCAGCTGGAAACAATGCTCGAGCCACAACACGGCATTGTGCTCAAAGTGGATTACACAAGCAGGGCTGTCTGCCTGGCATGATATTATTATATCAATAGGACTTTTCTTTCTCCCGGAAAACGTAAGCTCTGTTATCTTTTAACAAAGAAACCCAATGCCAACCTGCTGCCAGTCGGCACATTTAGCACAACACTGTTGCTTTTCTTGGAAAGCAATAACAGCTGTGGCTTTTTTGTGACAAAAGAGTCAGGGGCTCCACTGAGGAGAGAGGAGAGAACTTCATCAGTGGTCCACATTCCTCTTTTCAAATCTGGCAGTGAGCAAACCATAAAACGGAGGTCACACGAGTAAAACCCTGCCTGACACAAAATCCTGCTCCAATACAAAGTCCCTGTGTGCCAGTGGAAACCCCCAGCAAGTGGGTGCAGGCAGTGGTGACAGCCCATGGATGGTGGGGTCATGTCCCTGTGCTATCAGTGGGGTCTGTGTCTGGAGCTGATGGTGAGGCAGGAGGAAGAAGAGTAGGCCAGGGGAGGCAGCAGTGGAAAAGTGGCACATGCCAAGAAAACTCTTTTGCTGTGTTTTTCACTGCTGCTGAATGATGTGGAGACCTCACCACTGGCCTGCGAGGAGTCACTGAGAGCTGAAACATTCCCTCAGGTCAGCTGATTCCTCTTAGTCCTTGGGTTTGTTACATTCAACAATTTCTGGATGAATTTTTCCCCTGAAGCAATTTTGCACCACCATTGCCTTACAGTCTCTGTTATCTCTCTGGCTCCAGATGGGCTATTTATTTCTCATGACATGACTTCACTTCCAGTGAAGTTTCAGAGCACTTGATTCCTGTAAAGCAGCATTAAAAGGCTGTCACTGCTGTGACCATTGATTGTGGATAAAAGCAAACATTATTTCATCTGGCTGCATCAATCTGTCGTGTTTGCCCATCTGTGGTTTTGCCTGACAGTTAAATTAATTTATCATTAGAATAAACCCCTTTCAAAAAACGGGAAAAGTGAGGCCATATGTTGGGTTGAGTTTAGTTTAATTTGAGATGCCTGCTTGAATATACCAAAGGAAATTTGTGAATAACATTCCCAGTTCATGCTGGGAAATATGCCTGTCTTTGCATATACTGAATGTATCTGCTTGCAAGGGGGGCTGGAAGACAAGCCAAATACATACCCAGCTATCACAGGAACATTGTTCAAGGTATGGTCTGGTCATATTTGTCTCTGTGCATGTCAAATGGAGCCCTGTGGAATCAGTGCAGGGCTTTGGCATAAACCAAGCATTAAAAGGTGGCCCAGTAGAGGACACTGGTTTAGTGGTGCCTGTCAGCATGTGTAAATGTTTGCAGCTTAGAATCTGTGCTCTTTAGCATAGGTTTTTCCTATCCTTCTCTATTGTTCATCTGTGGGTTGTATTTCCAGAGAATAATCTCCTTTCCAGTTTGAAATGATCTAATCCTAAATTATTCCATCCCTGCTGGCCTGGCAGTCACTCCATCTCCTCCGTCGCCTTCACTGCGCTGCTTCTTGTACAAGATGAGACATTTCCTAATTTGGTGCTCAGTTTCCTTCTTCCCGGAAGTATCTGCTCTGCCTGGGCCAGTATTTGTGGAGCTGCCTGTGCACCTTGCCTTGCAGACAGGAAGGGGCTTGGAGCCCTGACACAAGCCAGAAATCCTGGTTGCCTTGGATGGAGGGTGTGTGCAATGCAAAGCAGCACCAGTCCTCCCGTGGGTCCCCATTCTGCTGCAGTGCTTGTAGCATCCCCAGGCATGCACCACCTTCCACACAGGAGAAGGTGACCCAGAACTGGGTCAGAGATGCTGGGTGTACACTGGCATAAATCACTGAGCCTCTAAACATGAATGAGCCAGTCAGCTGTAGTTCATTACCACCTTAGTCATTACTTTGCAAATATTTGGACTTCTGCCAGAATTCATCAACATATTTCTGGATTCCAGGAGTGTCAGGAATTCATACCAGCTGTTCATTAGTCACTGCTCACCACTCAACTTACTCATGCTAGGGAATGTCGGTGTTTGCTTTGAGAATTAGAAACCATACTGGTTCACCCACAAGGCACCCCAGTCACAAAGGTTCATTAGTGGAGCATGTTAGTCAACTTTTTGTAGGACACCCATAGGCGGAAAATTATTTGCCCAGACAGTCAGCTAATGTTCAAAAAAAAATACCCCAAATGCTTCAGACTCATTTCCCAAACTTCATACTCCCTGCTGCGTGACTGCCCTGAGTGGCTCTGACCAGGGGATCTGCAGGGGGCTGGTGCTAGGCTTCTGCTTGTCACTTAATTGCTGCTCAAAGCTTTTTTGAGTGTCTGCTTGTCATTTCAGGGGTACTTCAGGCCTAAAGTCCACATTGCACAAGGCCCTGGAGCAGAGCCCAGAATCAGCTCCTGCCTCATTGCACTGCTGCATCCAGCTCTGTCTCCTGAGGTGCCCTGATCAGATTAACTTGTCCCTCCTGAAGGTGAAGCTCATACACTGAGGTGGCTCTGAGTGGCTCTGGAGCTGCTCCTCCATGAGGACAGGCTCCCCAGGGAAGTGGTCACAGCACAAGTCTGGCAGAAATTCAAGAAGCTTTTGGACAATACTCTCAGGCACATGGTGTGACTCTTGGGGATGGTCCTGCTCAGGGCCAGGGGCTGGAGTTGATGGTCCCTGTGATTCCCATCTGCTCCAACAGGCAGCATTACCTGGTTATGGTATTTGGGGCTGGATGACTGTAGGTGTTGCTCATTTACAAGAGATGGGTTTGCCTCTAAACCAAATGTTCCCAGCATATAGAAGTCTTTCTCATAAGCTCACTCATGTCCCATCTTTGCTAAAAGATCTCAAGTGGAAAATTACTGAGGAAAAACTGAATGGTGACTGTGGAGTCCAGTGCACCAAATATTTGTGTAGATGAAAGGAAATTGCCTCTATTACAGGGAGATAAAGAAGGTACAAACACAGAATTTAACTAAATGGTTGATTTTCTCCAGTTAGTCCAAAGGAAAGCTCTAATTTCCCTAGAAAGGACAAAAGAAAGAAAAAAGCACAGCCCAAGGCAAGGGAGGAAAAAAAGACATTAAAAAGCATAAGACAGTATTTCCCATTATGAAAGGGGCTTTTTGGAGACATAATGCTCAGACCTACATTATTACAAGATTTCTTGTGATTTATGACAAATCTTATAGCTGACAGAAAATACTTGACATAATTCATTTAATATTACAAAAGGTCTTTGGAACAAGCTAGCACAAGCTTTAAACTTTCAACTTTGGATAAATTAAAATTCTTACACGAAGAGGCCATAAAGACAGCACGTGTCCCAGCAACACTGTGAATGTTATGGCTGTTGTGTGGACATATGCAAAACAGTTGCTGTTTTTAGGAATTGTCCTTTAGTCTACTGTTTCAGAATAATCTTGAAAATTAACTTGGGGAAAGAAACCCAGAATTCATATGCATTCTTACTTTCAAAAATGTAAGCAGTCATGGCTGCTCACTGACCACTAAAATCTGCTGTCAGACAGTTCAGTGTCAATCCCACTGGACATTGCTTTTCTCAGCCCAAAATACAGAGCTTCTGTGAGTAGGAGGCCACAAACAAACCCACACAATTACTCACCAAAAAAAGCATTGTCCCAAGATAGAAAATATAGATCACTGACCCTTTGCAACTGAGTCACTGCTGGCTTTTCTCCAAGCTCTGTTTTGAACCTGTGCTTTTGGGTCAGTCTCTGTATTCCTTGGCAGGCTGGGATAGTTTGATTATTTTCATTATGTCTATATTCCTGTTAAATAAGTGTACAAAACATAAAGTGTTCCACATCAGCTTGCCATTCAAAGAATAGTGAAGTTTGCTCAGATTTAGGGGTGTGCTGCTGTAGCAATGAGGAACATACTGTATGTTAAATAAAGCAGGAGACCCAAATGAGTATTGCTTTATGTGGAACATTTTAGAATTTTTAGTGGAGTGTCTTTTAAATAAAAGTAGTTTCCTACTGGTATGAAAATTCTATTTAAGTCACTCTAAAAGACCCAAACCACTTACATTTTTGGTTTTTTTTTTGTTGTCTCTGACCTTTCTATACTAGAAAGGAGAAATAAAGACTATAGGGTAAAGGAGAAACTTCAGTTTAGATCAGCAAACATGAATGCAATGTTGCTTTATAAGTTGGAGGATGGGTAGAGAAAGAAACCTTTACTTAATTTTAAACCATATCAAATCCCAGGACTTGTTCTGTAACTGTGGAAAGGGAATTAATGTCTTGAAATGTGCTTAGAAATCAGAAATTATTTTCTTAGTTAAGTAAGAGACATTTCAAACACATCAACAGGTTTTTATGGAACAAAAAATCTTTTTTTAACTGACCTCACTAGATACTAGTGATACAGACCTCTGCTAGATACATGTATGGAGCTAGTGGCTTTATGCCTTTTTTTCATTTCCCCTTTCATCTCCTACTTCTGTCCTTTGTTCTCCAGTGACTTTCTGAATGGCAGCTTGTTTTTCTTGGCTGCCTCTCAAGAACGTCAGTCGACATTGGATCAATGAATCTCATCTTCTTTGATTTCAAACCAATTTTAAACCCATTAAAAATCTAAGCCATTTGTCCTGTAGAGTTCCCACTCCTGCCTGGCCTCCAGAAGCTCAGATGTCTTATTTAGGCAAGGGCAGCAGGGTGCCAAAATCCCTCCCAGTTTGTGGTCTGAGCTTTGTCCCCTGCATTGCAGGGCAAGGTGCTGCAGTGCTCTGGTTACACAAGGCTGCTACAGCCCATGGCCTGACCCTGGCATGAAAAAGGGACCTGGGGAACCCCATTGTCACAAACCCTCTCCCCAAAGCAGCATGTTTTGGTGGTGCATTGAGGGTGGATGGGATGCAGGCCATAGATTTCAGATTTCCTGCAGACATTTCTGAGCCAGGGATCTATAGGGGGGATTAGGATGTCACTGGCCTACAGAAGCAGGGAAAGTTCATTCCCACCACCCAGATCTGCAGTGGTCTGTTCAGGACATAAGGAAAGTGTTGAATTCTCCTTGAATCCCCTCACACTGGGAAAATCCTCCCCTTGCCAATGATGAAGTGAAGCCCTGCTCTTCAGCCTGGCTGTCAGACTGTTTCCTTGCTGAACTTCTGGGAGTTTACATCCATGGCCCTGCCCACGTCTCACAGTCACTCCAGCTGTTAGAAATGTCTAAATTTATCCAGCATGAAATGTGAGTAAGTGGCTTTGTATCAGCTCATATCTCTCCAGATGTTTGTGTCTCATCTGTCAGGAATGTATTTAGAATTCTGTCCAATGCCAAAATCACAAAGCTATAAAAATATTTCCCGCCTTAATAATTCCTGAATCATTCTGAAATTTCCTCTTAAACATTGCTTATCTCTCTTTATCCTTTTCCAGTGATTTCTTCTCTCAAACCAAGTAGAATATTATCTCAGTCATAATTCAATCATTTAATGTCCCATCTCTGAGAATGGCCAAGGTCTGGTGAAGAGCCAAGTAGGCTCAGAATGGAAAACTATAAAATTAAATTATTTGACTATGATTAGAGATACTCCCCAGAGTTTAGTGTCTGCTATGTGTCTTAAAAATGTTTTGAAGCTGTCTATTGCTACAGACTCTTCATTCATATGCAGCTATGTATGTGTTTGTTTGCTTCTCTTAAAAATCTTAGCTGTGCAGGGCAGCACATTCTGTTTTATGGTCTGTAAAAATACAGAAACTAGGACATGGGAAAAGAAGTCTCTCGTATGTCTCACTCTTGCAGTGCTGTTATATCCTTGTATTATCCAATATTTTGTTTTTAATGGAGTTGGAAATCCCCTAAACTTCTTTAATTTGTTCTTTCACTCTATATTTAATTTAACTTTTTCTGGCATTCAGTTATGATTTTCTTTTGTGTGCACAGCTGCACACTGTACTGCCTTGAACAACCATACCATGGCTCATTTGCTATCAGTATTTCTCTCCAGTTCTTGTTCAGCCAGATCAGCTCCATTGTCTGTGCTTCTAGCAGAGGTCTGTCTTCCCTCTTTGTTTCCTGCTGTTCTTACATGAATCCCATCAGCACATCAGCATCTTTCCAACAGTGGGGTTCCCAAGTTGGTGAACAGACCTCTAGGTCCTTTCTAAGGAGTTTTTCTGTTACAGAAGAGGTCTTAGGGTAAAGGGAACATGAATTCATTGCCTGGGTTATTGGAGGGCAGTGAGCCTAATCCCCCTTGCATCATAAAACTCAAACTAAACGACTAGGCTTTACCATGGTTTAGCAGTGCCTAAATAAGTCAGAATGCAATTTCCACTGGGACTAGGGCCACAAGCAGACAGAAGTTTTGCAGATCAAAGTGTCCTGTCATCTTCCTTTTAGGCATCCTGCCATCTTCTTGTCCATATTTTCCTGAGTGAGCTGTCTGTGCACACTGTAAGGAGATGGAAAAAGCTGGGTGCCCAGGAATGGCACTACAGAGATCAGGACACTGGAGGTCCAGGACATGAGTAGGTAATTCATCATGCTGGATGGATCTCTATGTCATATCAGCATCTACCATATCTTTGGACTGTAATGTGCCTATCATGCATATGGCTTATGGGACCCTAATGGCCTGACCTGAAGGACAGGTCACTCTTGGGATCCTGTACGTGCCCCTGGGTGCTGGAGTGCTGCTGATGCTCACCTGGAGCAGGGCTCCTGTTCAGTAGTCGTTGAAAGAAATCTCATTCTCATGAATGAGAACCACTCTGCAATTCCAACCAGTAAGCACTAAGTGGAAATTACCAGGGAATTTGTTTATAAACTGCTCTACTACTCCTACAAAGCCAAAATTACTCCCATGTTCATCTGTCAGAGATTTTATGGTCATGATAGTGGAAACATGCCACAGCTTGCTGGACTTCGTTGTTTTCAGATGCTAAGCACAGCAGTCACTTTGTAACTGCAGTCACTGTGTTTGCCCTGTGAAGGAGGGGTTTCAAGGCTCTCAAAGGACACTTTCTAAGAAGTCTAGACTCATTTTATAAAGACAGGAAACACAAAGAGTGATTGTCTCATATTTTTTCATTCTGCAGATGACTTGGCTTTTGGACTGATGCTTTATAGCACAAAAGGATACTATAATGACCCAGAAGAGTGGAATCTGTCATGCTTGAGCATTTCCTTTATTGTCTAGTATTCTTTAGGGATAATTTCTTATGCACAGTCTTATACTAGTTTTGTAATAAAAAATACCAGCAGAAGGGGAATGAGAGAAGTGGGTGGGTATGAATAACAGATCAGGGAAGGGAAGACAGATACCAGGTGCAAGCTAGAGGCATACAATTGGGTTTTTTAACAGGAGGGTATTAAAGGTCATGATGACAAGAAATAAAGGATGGACCTAGGTTGCAACATAGAAAAGCAGATTTGAGACTCAAGAGCAAATTTGAGACTCAAGAAGAACTTAGAGTAAGAAAGAAAACAACAAGAGAAGATCAAGAAAGAAATAATAGAAATGAAATCTCATTTAATTTTATTTTCCAGCCCAAATAGACCATTTTTTTTCTCCTTAAAGTATAAAGTATGTGTTTCAGCTGATAAGTTTGTGACAAGGAGAAGAAAAATCCCTGTCAAAGCTTTCATTGACTGAGAGGTGCTGTTTGGAATATCAGAAAATGTTTTTGGATTAAGGACATTGTTTTAGCTATAACAAGAAACAATGATCTGGAAATGTTAGGGTACACTCTTCACTGAGACAGCTTGGAAATCCAGGAGGATTGCCAGTGAACTTCAGCAGTGTCAGTCTCTAATGAACAAGCCAGATATTTCCAATATAAGCATCTAAAGCAATCAAACCTAAAGGAGCAGCTGTGCCAGCTGATCCCAAGCACAGATCCCATCTAAGGCTTAAAAGCAAACCTGGGCAGGGAACCAGGTTAAGAGCAACAGCAGAGACCAAATCCTCTCATTCTTTGCACATCCTAGTCTAAGCATACAAACTCCTCCAAAAATACTGTAAAAGAGTTCCAATTCCTCACTGAATTAGCATACCCTTATGAGCAAGATGGTCAGGGCTGTTGATAGAATGGTCTTATTCATAAAAACTAAGCATCTGGCTGATATCTGTCCCTTTTTGTGTGCTTTTTCCTCCCTCCCAAGCACAGTCACAGCACTGACTCATGGCACTTGAAGGAGTTGCCTGTTGCCAGTAAAAGTGATTTTAAGCTACCATATATCAAAGTTACCCTTCAGGAATTTAAAGCAATCACCTGAAGAAGTCTTGGCTGCTGAAATGTCTTTGTTGGAGTCCATAGGCCTTTGCTAAAAGAAGTAGATGAACTAATGCATCTGGCTGCAAGCAGGTACATCAGCCCCTTCTGCTCCCCCATAGCTTCAGTGCCCAAAGCCCACTTGCAGAAATTATTTGGGCATTTAAGGCCTCACAGCTCTATAGCAGCTGTATTTTCTGTTCTTCCTGTGAATTTACCACACCAGCTGCTCAGAAGAATCTGTGCAGACTGAAGCTGCCTCAAATTCTTTGTCTTCTCTGAGAGTTCCTCCTAAACCTGTTGGGTACAGGTACACAGCTAGCATGTCCTGGGGTAACAATCTGTCACTTTACTACTATGTACTGCAAAATGTCTCCAGATCCCCATGTTCCTGCTGCATGTTGTGGGATCAGAGCCATACACACCAGGGCCTGGAAATCTGAGCTGCTTTGAGGAGGATGGAGAATCCCCAGAGGACTCTCTCCGAGATGATCAGGCTTTGTTCTGGCCATGCTGATATTTCATGTCTTCTCTGCTGCCTGCAGCGTGGCTTAGAGGTACCAAAGCTAGCTGTAAGCAAGAGCTTAATAAAGGCTAATTTAGCTTAATTGCTCTATTTTCAACCAGAGCAAAAGTCATGAGGCCCCTGGCATCTTTAGAATGTGCAGGAATAAGGCAGCTGGGAATAGTGTTACTTAGGCTGGTTCCCTGGCCATCTTCCCACTCTGTACGTGTTCTACATCCAGACACACTGAACAACCAGGGCTGTTGTGTTTAACTACCTATTAAAAATAATGTTTAAAAGCTCCCTAGTGATCCAAGCTTGAAAGCAGCCAAAGGGTGACTAGAGAGTCACATGAATCCGTAGCTCTGCTACATTATGGTGCTACAACAGTACAGACACAGCACATTCCACATTTATGGAGCTCTTTCTGTCCAGAGAGAAGTGCTCTTCTATTTCCACTTCCACTGAAGCTAATTCATTTGACTACATTATATACTCCAGATAATCTGCTGGATGTGTTTTAGGCATACAAAAGCAATTCTCTTTTGAAGGTGTATTTTCCACCAGCCAGCACTCACTGCTGCATCATGAAGTGTGCTTGCAATAAAAGTATCTCAACCAGCATAAGCTCTTTCTAGCCTTAGATCTTTCCACTGCACCCCATGGTGCATGGTCAGTATTTTCCTCCGAGCCAGGATTGTGGCTCCTTCAGATTATTGCTGATGTCCTAGATGCAGATACTTTGTTTTCCAAAGAAAGGAGTGAAAATAGACCTTTTGCAGCACACCTCTTTGTCAAGACAGCTTTCCCATCAGTACAGGACAGACATCATTTCTGTCATGCTTTGCTGGAGTCTCTGCTACACAAAGGGGAGGGAGGACAGCCAGTCGTGTCCCTGCCCTCCCCAGCTGTGCTGTCACAACTCAGGGCTGTGGCTCCTTCCATCTTTGCTGCAGGGTCAAACTCCCCACCAGTTCTGCATGGGGCCCTGCCTGCCTTGGGAGGCTGCACTGCATGTCCTGCAGCAAGCAGGATGGGAGCCCTTGCACTGCTGCCCAGAGAGACTCAGGCTCAAAAGGGGACCAATGCTCACAGTACCTCTCAGACCCTGGGAGGAACTTTCTATTCCAACAGCTCATTCCATCAAATGAAATTATTTAATCAATGTTTTTTTCGTATGTTGTCCGACAGTCATTTATTTTTCAATGGAGTCCAATGGGATCATGAAACAGTACTGTGCTTTCCCTAAATGTTACCTTTATTGCTATGTTTGAGAAATGGTCATTATTTAAATTGATCTGGAATGCCTGAAGGGGGTGATTTACAACCTCCTAACCCTCCCTAAGTTTGCAATGAAACCACTGCCAAATGCTTGTTTGAGCATTTCTAAAGCGAGTCTGTCAGATTTTCATTGCTCATCCTGTTGATCAGGCAGACAGAAGCATGTTTTTCCTGTCTTGCTTTCTACTAATTCCACCTTTCCTCCGCATGAGTAGTGATTGTAACTGAAGGCTATTAAACCTCATTTAATTCAAATGCAGTGCAGTTCTTGAACAGTCCCACTGGGGAAGCAGGTTCAGCAACAAGTCACTGTCCTGGAGGAAATCCTGATGATCCAGTGTCTGCTCCTGGCTTGCTTAGTTAGATTTTTAAACTGGTTTTCTAAATTCATTCTGTGTTTGCATCTGAAAGTCCCTGCAGCTGTCTCTGCAAAATTCCCTTTCTCTAAGGTGCAGTGCAATAGGCTTGTTGCTGCACTTCAGTACCAAGTTCCCATTGATCAGGCCACCAGGAAAGAGCTGGGTGTCTTGAGAGTCTTCAGGATGCCTGGACTGCTCAGCAGCACAGAGCTGAGGAGGATCACAGAAGGATGATGCTTATATTTTGAACAAAAAGTAAAGAGCAGATGCCAAAGAGGGTGGCATGGCATCACCACCCAAGGTCCCAAAAAAGGGTCAAGCTGACAGATGTCCTGGTTGGGAGGTGGGAGCAAACACAGCTGTGCTGCCCTCCTTTCCCACTGGAAAAGGCACAGAGGGAAGCACAGCATGATGGGTTCTGTGTGCACACATGTAGTAACACCTGCTGGCAGAGTCAGCCCCCCTCAGTCACCCTGAACCCCAGCTTTGGGGCTTGGCTCACCTTACATCAGTGGTGAGGCACAGCAATGCCAAGGGTCATTCCTACATTAGGAGGTGAGAAACAGGCTGTGGTATTCCATGGCCAGCCAGGTGTTTCCTGGAGGTGAAAGATGTGCCAACTCTTACCTTTGATGTTTTTCCAGCACAAGGCACATGTCCATGGAGAATAGTGGAGAGGTGACAGCAAATTTCCTCAGCTAATCCTTCTCCCTCTGTACCCCCATCCCACTCCTCCAGCCCCACATCCCACTGCTGTGGCTGCTGCTGGCTGCTGGGCTTTCCCCTGGCACTCTGCTCCTGGCTTTGGGAGTGGGTGCCAGGGCTGAAACAAAGCCAGAGTGAGGGCCAGGGAGGGCTGTGCCCAGTGCCAGCCCCATCTCTGCTGGCCATGGGCAGCTGTCTCACCATCCCAGCCACCTCTCGCCGCCTCGGCTGCTCTCCCTGGCTGCCAGCAGCGTTTCTGACTGGATGCTGAAGTTGGCAGAGGTGGCATTCAGGAAGCAGCCAGCAGGTTAATCCTCCTAATAATTTGTTGCCTGAAGGAGAGACCAGAGAACTGACATAGAAAGTGTTGATACTGTGGGTTTCTATGGCATTTAAATTTCATCCTGGTCTTGATATTTGCATATCAATTACGCAGGAAAGAAGGGGAGGAGGAAGGGCAGAGGTTATGTGGGAGCTAAGAAAACACTAACAGCAATAGTCCAGCAAGCACAGGTCTTACTGCAAAAAATTTTGCTGACTGCCTACCAACACTTCTCTTTCTTTAGCAAGCCTTCCCCATCTCTTTCTGTCTTTTAATTTGCTTTTTTCCCTCCTGAATCCCCTGTAAATGGAGCGTGGGCAGATTAGCTGGTTCCCCTTCATTCCTGCTTGTCCAAAATGGACAGTAAAAAGAGAGGGAGAGAGAAAGGGAGAAAAAAAAAATCCAAACTCAAAATGCCTGGAGCCATGGCTTGTGGATAAAAACAGCTGCACATGAAAAACAATTGATGTGGCATTTGAGCTATTATGGCTTGGAGAATGAAACACCAACTCACCCTTCCAGAAAGATGGCAAAACTTTAAAAAGTATTATTGAAAATAGAGTTTGAGGTTGGGTTTTTATAGCAATGCATGAAGAGAATTTAATGCACTTGGATCCAGCCTTGTACACTGCCAGGCCACCCCCTGCAGCAGTGGACTTGGGACTGACCTTTCTTCCTAAAACAAATCCCTGTCAGAAGGCATTTTGGTGCTGCTAGTCAGAGAAGTGTAGCAGCTATTGGACCTCCTGGATACCTGAAACAGCCTTAACCCTCTCATCCCTCCCATGAATCCCAGGAGAGGACTCTAAGAGGAAGCAATACCTGCTTTCATGACCAGGTGATGAACACTTACTGGTGCTGGTGAGAGCAGTTACTGGTGTGGGAAGACCCATTCCCACACTAAAAGGACCAATTCCATATACAGAGTGACAAGGATTCAACCCTTTACCAGACTACATAGTAAGCAGTTTTTTCTGTGATTAATGAAGGGTTTTAGCATTATGTGCCAGGTGCAGAAGTCTACCCAAGATACTCATAGTCTCAGTTTTGCTCTTACATAAAATGTGAAATGAGTAATTCAAGGATTTCTTCTTCCTCTCTTTTTCAGGTTCTTGACTGACCCTTTGTGTTTTTTACTTGTGGTGGGCAGAAATAGGGTGTTTCCAAAGTAAGGGCACTTTGGCTCCCTCATTTTCTCCAGATGTTTGTAGGGTGTTGTCATGTATCATAATTCAGCTTTAACAGGAACTTGCATGTCACAGAGCACTTGAACAGATTGCCCAGAGAGGCTTTGGAGATGCCTTTATTGTGGATACTCAAGAACTATCTGGGCTCAATCCTGTGCAATCTGTTGCAGAATGACCCTGCTTGAGGGAGGATGGACCAGATGACTCATTGTGGTCCCTTCCAATCTTACCCAGTCTGTGATTCTGTGACACTGTGAATATGGAGTTTTAATCAGTAGCATTGTTCTGGGCTTTCCTTTGGTTTCTTTTCATACAGAAAACTTAGGAATCAAGTTGTTTCAAAATCTCGTGACTCAGTGAAAGGTTTTTGTTGCTCATTGGATGATGGAAGATTTTCAGTCGTTTGTAAAGAAAATGGAGAAGTACAAGAGTTAATAAGGTGTTTTAATAGAAAGGATTAAAGATGTGGTTCCAAAACAGAGAGGAGGGAGGTGACTTCAGACCCCATCCAAAACCCACTTATCACCTGTCAAATTCCATTTACTTCAGTGAGCTTTGAATCAAAACCATATTTTTTATTGAAACTAATTTCTATTCCCTTCTACAAAGCTCTTCTAACATGTTAGAACGTGTGCATGGTACATCAACTTCCATTCATGGCTAGAGGAGCAGATCATCTCCTGAAAATTCCAACAGCCACAAGATTTGGATCAACCAAATTTTCTCTGGAATCAAAAGGACTGCCAATTCAGTAGATCCTTCATAGAAAGGGTAACATCACCATTTCCTACACAGGAAAGGACCAGAGTGAGAGTATCTCACCAGTGAGATACATCCAATCCTGCCCAGAAGACATTTTAAAAGTCCCTCAACAAAAAAATAATTAACAAACTAAAAAAAAAGCATCTCTAGAGCTAAAGCACATAGGTAACTGTTCAGCTGCCCTGCAGTTATACTGCTTGGCAGAGGCTGCTCTGATCCAGCCTCTCCCTGCCAAACTGTGATGCTCTCTTTGGGTAGCACCTCCACTCCTTGCACAGCCCTGAGCAGGCCATGCCCAGTTCCAGTTGGTGGAGGAGCAGTGAATGAACTGGCAGGCTCAAGAGAGCACACGTCACAGCACTTAAAATAGCCAGGCATGTCTGAAGGACTGCACCGACCCCAAGGGCCTCCTGTTAAACTGTAACAGGAGTTCTGCATACTTACACAGATGCCAACAGGGAAAATGCTGCTCTTTGAACAAGCCTCTAGTTAAAAATAAGTTTGATCTTTTAAATTTTTGAGATTTTTTTAATGACAAAAGTCTAAACCAGGTGGTTCTAACTGGGTGAGATATTTCTCTCCCCCCCTCCCACCCACCTCCCCATGGTCTGCTTCTAAATTTAGCTTCATATATTGACTTGAAAGTGTCAGTCCCAGCTCATCCTTATCCTTGGCAGGGTGCTTGGGGAGGAGATTCACTGAGGATCATTTGTCCTCACACAATTCAGGGGCCAGGATTTCACACTGACAGAAAAGGCCAAAAGGCCTCTGCTTCCACTGCCCAGGGATAGCATCATGCCCTTGGGGACCTCTACCAAAGCAGCTCCTTCCTTCAGGGTACCTCCTCAGCATCTCTGAGAAGGCAGAGGCCATGCCCCTAGGCCTGCCATCCCTGATTAGTTCCTTCACACTTACTGTGACATGTCTGTTGGGGGAATATCATTGCTCTATAAGGACTTCTTAAGTATTACTGAGAAATGCATACACCAGACACATGATGGTCACATTCTGAGCATTTCCATCTGCCTGTCTACCTACAGCCACACTGCAGGCATCATGGAATCCCAGAATGGGCCAAATATCATCTAGCATCTACCCTCTGCCATGGGCAGGGACACCTTCCACAAGCCCAGGTTGTTCAAAGCCCCATCTAACCTGGCCTTGAACCCTTCCAGTGATGGGGCATCCACAACTTCGCTGAGCCATTCTATTCCAGCACCTTGCTGCCCTCACAGTGAAAGGTGATGATGAGCCATCAAATGACAGCTGTAAACAACTTGCTCTTCCTTAACTACTAGTACAGTATAAACCCAAAATCCTGAAGAATTTTGGTGAGAGATGAACATTAGCCTCCTCACAAATATGTGATTTTTCTTCCTCTGGCAACTCAAGAAGCAGCACTGACAAAGAAAATAAAACTGTGCTGAAACTGTGCTCTTCTAACCTTCAAGCTCTCAAATGACATCTTTTGGATGTCATCTCTGAGGTTATCTGGAAATTGTCCTTTATTCTCTCCAGTTTTCTATTCCATTAATCTGTTTCAGCAATATCCTGCCTCTGACAATGCTGTGAGTTTGTCTCCCTCTCCTATCCCCACAATTACACACCCACTGTATAACCTCTCTCCTCTTTTCCATTCACTGGGCATTGCTCTTCCCTCTTCCAATTGAAGCCTGAGCCTGGCTGCACTCTCTCTCTCCAGCCAGTGATAGCACCATTCATCATCTCCTTCAAAATTTTTTTCTGCAGTTTTTCAGTCCAGATCATCCCCTTCCCTCCTGCCTCAGGGATTTCTCCAGATCCATTCTCTGCTCCTGCCAGTTTTGTCTTCTGCCCTGTCAAGAAAATTACTCCTGCTGCTTATGACC
Organism: Erithacus rubecula; assembly: GCF_903797595.1. Lineage (NCBI taxonomy): Eukaryota > Metazoa > Chordata > Aves > Passeriformes > Muscicapidae > Erithacus > Erithacus rubecula. Next base: position 27,759,856 of record NC_136686.1, on the reverse strand, counting down.
TCAACCTGCTCTATGCTCCTGATGCCAAACAGGTTGACACAGTAGTGTGAGCTTTTGTTCAGGTCCACCCAGATTTATCACCCTACAGCAGACTTATCACCTGGCACCATTGACGTAGAAGGAACTATGAGTTATGAGTTGCAATGGAGATAAATTCCCCACCTGTGGCTTGCACTTTTCATTTCCCAGCCCTGCAGAATGTGACTGCTGCAACCTGTCTGTAACAACAGAATCCCCTGTGGGATTCCTTGGCAATGCATCACTGTTTTGAAAGATGCAAGAGATCCTTTTCCTCCTTGGTCACTGATATAAGAAGGCTCAGACATGTGGGGGCAGCCCACACCATGGCAGTCATGCTGCAGGAAAAGCCCCTGAGTACCTTACAAGTAGCCATGGAGACTCAACAGGTGCCTGGGGACCAGAAGTCCCTGTCCCTGCTCTCATCTGAAGGGCAGAGAAGACAACAGTGGCAAGGCAAGCAAAATGCTTCCTTGTGGCATGTAACTCAGCACTGAAAAATTAGAAAGACAGCAAAGATCAACCTTCCTATACCTTTTAAGGTAAAGACATAGAGATAACACTGTCCAGTCAGATGATTGTAAATACCTTTCAGTGAGCATTTTGGTGATGATACAATCCTAGCAGCTCAAAATGTGCGACGCTTTTGAAATGCATTACAGGAAGCAGCGTGGTAGTCTTGAGACGCTGTCATGCTGCTTTTGAGAACAGAATTGTTCTTAACTTGTCCAAGTTCAAAGAGCAGAGAATGTGGCTCAAAGTGCAATATTTTGCAGCTCTTGCAATGTGCTCTCCTCCCAGATTAGATTCAGGTAAGCAAAAAAAAAAAGACTGCTCAGAAGTGCTCCACCCTTGCTTTCCTAATGGTCCTTTGCTGAGACCTAAAAAGGTAATGGTCTGGTGGTGAACAGTGGATATAAGTGTGACTTTTCGTATCTGCAGAGCCCAAAACTGCTGTTGCGGGAGCTAAGCCATAGATTGCCAATTGCCAGGAAAGAAGGGAAAACCCCTAATGTTTATGTGGCTCCATCGCTCAGAAGAGCCGATAAAACAAGCATCGTCTCCAAAGTTGAACGACCCGGGGTTACTTGTGGTAAATTAAATCCCTCGTTTGAAACCGAGCCGGGCCGGAGGAGCGCTACTTTTTGCAGCTTCACTTCCACCCTCCGTGCCCCGACAGCGCGCCCGGGCTCGGAGTCCGAGCTTTGGGGAGTTGGCGCGGGGTATCCCCGTGTCCCGGGGGACGGCGAATCTCTGTCCCCGGGCTGGTGCCCGCCCGCCGCTGCAGTACCGCGCCTGGCCGCGCACCGGCAACAGCCCCCCGCGGCGGGCGGCCCGGGCGGGCGGGCAGGGCGGCGGCGGGGCGGGGCGCGGGGCGGTGCGCGGGCGCTGCGCGGCGGGCGGCGGCGGCGCGGGGCGGCGGGGGCGCGGCGGGCGCGGTGCCGCGGGGGCGCTGATGCCGCGCGGGGCCGGTCGCGCCGCGGGGCGGCGGGGCGCGCAGGGCGGGCGGCCACGGGGCGCTCGGCCATGGGGCGCGGGATGCGGCTGCTGCTGCTGCTGCTGCTGGGCGCCGCCGCCGCCGCTGCAGGTGGGTCGTGACCGGCCGCGCTCGGTGTTCTCCGTGCTCCAAGGGCGCGCGAGGTGGATACGCGCTGCGGGCGCGGGTGCGGGTACGCGCGTGTGGCGGAGCGTCCGCGCCGTGCGGGCGCACTCACGGGGAGCCGCACGGGCTGAGTGCTCTGCGCTCACACGCGTCGCTCTCTGTCCGCACGTGTCCGCGCACACGCGTGTGTATACGCGCGTATGTGCGCACAGGCTGGGCGCGCTGTGTCCGCACGTGCGGTGCGCCTCGGTTCGCGGGGTGCGCTTTGGGCTGGGGAAAGGCGGGGGCCGGGATGCGCGTCCCCCCCGCGCCCCGCGCCGCAGACAATGAGGGGTCCGGCCGCTCCGCTCCGCGCCGCGCTGCGCGGGGCCGCCGCTGCCCGCGGAGCCTCGGGTGGGCACGGCCGGGGCTGCGGGGGATGCGCGGGAGCGGGGCCCGGCTGCGTGTGGCAGCGGCGGGGCGCTTTGGGCGGCGGTGCCCCGAGCCGTCGGGGTGCGGAGGAGGGCGGGCAGGGCTTTCTAAGCCCCTTCCCGCAGCATAAACAGTTCACGCTCAGAGCTGCCCGCAGCGGGGTCCCGCAGCTGATACACTCGGGCATAAACAGTTTGCGTAACGCTTCCTCGGCCGGGCGCGAGCCGAGTGCCAAATTTCTTTTTTTAAAAGAAGAAAAAAAACTCTGATGAGAAACAAACATTTAATCAGGCACAAGATATAAACGAAACATCACAAGGCATGTGTTGCTAAAATGCTTAAGCAGGAAGCATATGATTTTCCATGGATGTTTTCCCAGGTGAGTCATGGTATTTGCTGCATGCTCTTACTCATTACTGAAGATCCCAGTCCGATGGCATGTACAGTAGATAGAAGAGGAAGATTTAGTTGGGCAGATGCATTAAGTGCAATAAGGAAAAGTGCTTTTTCCAGTGCTGTTGCAGAGCAGTTGTGAACTTGTGACTGCCACAATAGAAATCTCTATGCTCTCAGTTTGTCCTTTTACTGAATTCCTGTGCCAGCCAGTGTTACACTAGAAAGCTGTCACTTTTCATAACATGAAGTGCTCTGCATCGGTCATGCAACTCTTTTCCAATTCAAGTGAAAACAAACACCCTTTCAAAGGGGGTTTCCTCTCCCCCCTTTCTGCCCCTGGGACCCACGTCTATGTGCCAGCAGCATTTCTCAAATCCTGCCGAAGCCAAGGTCCCTGCCCCAGATCTGATCCCGGGTGAGGAAGGGGCCCTCAATGCCTGGCCCGAAGACAACTGCAGTCAGTGACCGTGCATGACCAGGGCTGGAGCATACCCGAGCTGGGAGCAGTTAAATACTCTCGGTTCCCGGGGTCTGACATGGGATTTTGTAGCCAGCCCTTCCCAGCCGGGCTCAGGCAGAGCCTTGTCGCTGCCCTGGGGCCGTCTACCGCAGCCCTACCACCAACTGCAGTCACGGGGAAACCTCCCATCGATCAGGTCCTCCTCCACTGCATTCCTGGAGGCAGCACTCTGGTGTGCAAAAAACAAAAGGACTTGAACACAAACAGTGATCTCAACCTGTCTGATGGTGCTGACTGAGCCCCGCTCTTCCCACCACTTCCCAAATCTGCTTTGCAATCCCTCAATTGAGGGAACCGCAGTAAATGTTCATCTATTTGTGTAGCGGCCAACTGCACTGTGTTAACACGTAGCCAAAGAATCCAGGAAAGCAGCCAAAGACATAAATTAGGCCAACTACTGGCTAGCCTAACTGATAATATGATAATAGCACTTAACTTACCTACCCCTCAGGAGAGCTACGTAGGTTTGTTAATGTTTATACAATGCTTTGAAAAGGATGTTCAGGAGTTGTAAGTGATATTACATTGACCTTACAGTTCTATTTGTTTACTTTTCTAGAGCAAACGTATTCTGCACAGTTACTATAGGTCATGTCCAACACATGACCAGCACACTGTAGGAAGCTAACTTGACTGAGCATTTCTTGTTCACTAAAAATTTCCCAAGACTGCTTACCCAGTGAAATCCAGAGACTGGTTTCAGAAGTACCTTGTACTGGGTGCATAGCAAGCAGTGCTTCTGAGGAAACACTATAGAAAATCCACATAGAGCTTTGGTGGTAAAAATGTTTTTTTTTAATTCAGGCTGCTTGAGGATTGGGAGAAGTGGGGGATGCTGTCAGGCTTGGAAAGCCCTGCTAGTGCATAATATAGCTTAATTGAAACTATGACACTATAGGCAAAAGCTGAATAAGCCCCAGATAAAGGATTTATTGGATGCTAAACTGAAATGACCTTCAGACATAACAAAAATGCTAAGAAGACATTAATTGGTGCACAAAGCTGACTGTGTATGACTGGCATGGTGATAAAGAAGACATTATGCACCTCAGATGCTTTGACCTGCACACATCCAAGTCAACAGAGATTTTTTTTATGTTAAACAATTCACCAAATACCGATTTGACCTAGTCTTACATTTATTAACAAAAAGGTAGAGAGCCCCTAATCAAGCATTCCTGCACCAAGAGTTACATTGATTACATGTGAGTTACATGATTTCACAGTAATGCCCAGGGTGATTTTATTTTTCTTTGGCTCCATAACTGTGGATTTTAAGATTGACAGGACTTCCAGAAAAGCTTGAACAAAAACCACAGAACCTCAGCTGTCCGGCAGCTTGCCAGCATAATTTCAACCAAAACTTTTTTTTTCTTCTTCTTCCCTTTGCTCACACCAGCAACAACCTTTCCAAACTGAAGTGGTGCTACCATTAAACACTTGATGTCAGCAGCAGTTTCCGACAGTGGGAAGATTTGGGTTAGGGATGGAGTGGTGGGAAAGGAGGTGAAGGCTGTAGGTCATTGCTGGCAGTGATGTTCCTATGGGCTCTCCCGCCCTGACACCTGATGTGCTGCACTGCGGGCTGGGTTGCAGCAGTGCTGTTCCCCGTGGCAGTCTCCTGGCAGCATGCTGTCCTGGCAGCAGCTCGCCTTTCTTCTGCTTTATCCACCTCCCCAGGGCCGCCTGGATCCCCTTGGAGGCCTCGGGGCATGGATGGCATGACCCTGAAGCCTCAGTGCTGCTCTGGTCCCCCGGGGCGGGAGGGCAGGGTGTACTCATCTCTCTCCCGCTCTGCATCTCTTGGCAGGCAGGGATTGTCCCGAGTGCAGGGAAACCCCGAAAGGTTTGGGGGTGGGTTTGTTTGCTTTTATAGACACACTGAGCTCCACAGAAGGGAGCAGTGCCGCGCTGTCCCACAGCCCCTCCGGAGCTCGGTGGGTGCCAGCAGCGCACGGTTTGGGCGGGGCAGCATCCCTCCCGCCGCGGGATGCCGGGGTGAGGCGCCCCCATCCCAGCAGCCGCCCCCAGCCCCGCTCTGTGCCCGCAGGTGTGCGCGGCGTGGCGGCGGCCAGCAGTCCCTGCGAGAAGGCCTGCAACCCCCGCATGGGCAACCTGGCGCACGGGCGGGCGCTGCGCACCGACACGGCGTGCGGCCGGCGCGGCGCCGAGCGCTTCTGCAGCTACAGCGAGGACGCGCAGCGGCGCTGCCGGAGCCCCCGGTGCGGGCGCTGCAGCGGGGACCATCCCGGGCTGTCGCACCCCCCCGCCGCCATGGCCGACTCCCCGTTCCGCCTGCCCCGCACCTGGTGGCAGGCGGCGCAGGATGCCCTCCAGGAGACCATCCGCCTGGACCTGGAGACCGCCTTCTACTTCACGCACTTGATCATGGTCTTCAAGTCGCCCCGGCCGGCTGCCATGGTGCTGGAGCGCTCCCAGGACTTCGGCGAGACGTGGAAGCCTTACAAATACTTTGCTGCTAACTGCTCGGCCACCTTCGGGCTGGAGGATGATGTGAGGCAGAGAGGAGCCATTTGCACTTCCAGGTATTCGAGCCCCTTCCCCTGCACTGGAGGAGAGGTAAGTCTGCCAGGGTTGGGATGAGGAAGCCCCTGCTCCAGTCCCCTTTCTCTCTGCAATCTGCGCCCGTGTTTACGCTTCCTATTTCAGCGCACCAGCATCTCTTGACATCGCACGCGTTTCACAAGGCGAATTAACGTAATTCATTCTTAGGTGATGCAGGCACCACCCTGCCTCTTGCTTTGCTGCGTTCTTAGTTCTTCTCTTCCAAAAAATTGCTTCCCTTTCAACTAGTGAAACTCGCTACGCAACTGCGACCTGGGCACGTGCTGCTAATTCCTCTGGAATGCCAAAGGGAACGTCACTCTAGGCAGCTTTCCCCAGATCTCGCAGTCGTGTGGTTTTAAGGTGATGCAAATCAGTCTGACTAAAATGCAACGATGTCAAAATTATAGTCACCAGATTGACTTTTAATAGTGATTGCCTTCACTGAGAAGTAGGAGTGTAACCAAAGCAGCTACTCACTACACACTGAAGTATGGTTCCCATAAATCAGGTTAGCCAAGTAATTTTAAAATTTATACCTTGCCTTCTTTTTTTCCTGTGCACCCTTTGAAAAAAATCGTGTTTGCTAAGAAGAAAAATGCATGTGAAAGTCGGACGATTTTCAATATAACAGGTGATGTATTTGGAGGCGCTAGCAGTAATACTCTTCCCAATGTGCAATTCTGTCCCCCAGTGCTGGCGAGCTTCCCCTGGCAGCTGCGGCCGTGGGGCTGCCCTCCTGTGTCCTCACACTCGTGGGGACGCATCCCCGGGACCAGCTCTGGACTTTAAAGGCTGCTCCCTCTAGTGGCCTCATTCAATGAACTTTCCTGAAAGTTTAATGAGATGAAAGCCTAATCCTTGGAGACCAGCATTCACATTGGGAAAAATCACGTATTCAGACCCCTTTGCAATCATTGGTGGTCGCCTCTAGCCATGCTCTGGCTAGGAAGCCACTCTGCAGAAATACTGAGAGCTGTTTTTTCACAAAAGTGCATCTGTCAGCTGTGTCCCAGGAGGCAGCCAATGTCTTGCTCTAGGAGAAGCTGTTCCATGCTCTCATCAGCTGAGAAACAAGGATTTCCAGACTGTCATACAGATCCAGGGTGACTGTTCTGCTACACTTTAAATCAGATAGCTGGTGATAAAAAGTGCTATCTTTCTTTTCCTGCCACCCTTTGCTTGTGCCCCCAAAAAGCTGCCTAAACTTCCTCTCAGAGCACAATATACAAAGGGGCTTATGAGAAAGGTGAGAAAAGACTTTTCAGCATGGCCTTTTCTGACAGGACAAGGGGCAACAGTTTTATACTGAAATTATTTAGATTAGACATAAGACATTTTTTGATCATGAGGTCATGAGGCACTGAAACAGGTTGCCCAGAGAAGCTGTGGATGGCTCATCCCTGGAAGGGTTCAAGGCCAGATTGGATGGGACTTGGAGCAACCTGATCTACTGAAATATGTCCCTACCCATGGCAGGGATGTTGGACTCGATTATCTTTGAAGGTCTTTTCCCAGCCAAATAAATCTGTGGTTCTGGATCAGGGCTAACTACAAAGCAAGACCTACAAGATGTATGTACACCACTGGGAATTTCTCAGGCCCTCAGTACTTGTGCCAGACTCTGTGTCCCACTAGCTGAATCATAAAGTTATGCCAGCCTTTGATGGAGGTCAGGGAGAAATCCACAGCTCTTAGGCCAGCCAGTGGGATTTCTCATGTGTATGAGTTCCATGCTCTTTTTTTTTTTGGCTTTCCAGGGATTTTTACCCAGGAATGAGAAGTGCAGAGCATCCTACAAGGCAGTATTTACCACACTGGTATTGGGTCCCTGTTGCTAGCATTCTGGTGCAGTTTTCATTGTGATCACTGCACACAGGATGGGGCTGTGCCTGGAGAAAACCTGCACAAATCCCGACCTCGGGCAAGCTCCTCTCTGGGCTGATGCAATGTGGGGACAGTAGAATCCAGGTCTTGTGTGTAGAAAGCAATGCCTGTCTCAAGACAAAAAGTAATTTGGTGATGTTTGATGCATCTGCAGTAGCATGCTGCAAAGAGAGGCTATGTACCAAGCTTGCTCCTGTGGGACCACTTCTTTTGGCATCACTTTAGTCTGTGTTATTGCAGAGAAGCTGTAAAAGTCAAGAGCATTTAATTGTTCCAAGTTTTAAACAAATATTGCATCCAAGGGGCTGGAGCTTAGAAGATTCTACTCACGTGGTACCCTTCAGTTTCCTCCACTTAAACACCACTTTTTACCTGCAAAGTAATAGCAGCAGCTCTCCAGATGGCAAGCCTGTGTGCTTAGCAAATATCACATTTAATTTATTAGTGTGCTGCATTCCAGCAATTACTAGTAGCTGCCAATAGCAACATGTATCTGACCTAAAGAAGCACTAGAGTTTTGTGTTCTGTTTGGAGTTATGTTGTGCTTTACTCCCACATTGGTAGCACCTAATTTCAGACATATGGAAACAGTAATTTCACTTGAAACAGTGGTTTCAAATATGCAGTCATCCAAAATGTACACCTCTGAAGGGCATTACTTGTTTTCTTTAAAGTACAACTTCAAATTCTCTGAGTGCCACTGGATTTATTTTTCAACTTAGATTTGTTTTAGATTTTTTAGATTTTAAATTTAGATTTAAATTTTAGATTTTTTTTTAAACTGTGACCCATGATCCAAACCATGTGTCACACTGTCTGTATGCTGCTTTCTCACACTTCAGACATTTCAACCCACATGTGCATTTCTGGGCACAGAGTAAAGTGCTTGCAGAATTTTGCAGGATGCTGGAGTCTCTCTGCATGCTGCTGGCAGCTCACTCCCTGCTGTCTATCCCCTTGGGTGACCAGTTTGTCTCAGGTGAGGCCTTGGGTGGTGGTGGCTCACCCCAAATATCACTGGAGTTTGGCACAGACCTGGTTGGGCTGGTGGTTTCTGGTTTTACCCTCTGTAAAGAACAGGCAGTGCTGATCCACCTGCATTTCTGCTGATTGTTACAGTGCCTGCAAGCCCCAATTCAAGGCAGCAGTGTGCAGAACCCACAGAACTCAAGGGCTTAGGGCTTTTTGCAATACATCACCTGTCTTAACTTGGGTCAAAGGTGTATCCGCTTCACGGTTTATTAAAAAGGATGGTCAGACTTCTTGCATTCTGCCCTCATCATGAGTCATTCCTCAGATGCCTACTTCAACTCTCATGACAAGAATCCTCCCTCATTAGAATTTGCCATGTTGTTGATCTTGAGGAGATTTATGACAGCATAGAAAACAAGCTGCCAAGTCTCTAGGTTCATTTCAAAGACTCAGACCTCAGAAATGCTGAAATGTGCAAAGGCATCTCTGGGATGATGCCATCTCTGGGAATGCCTTTCATGCTTCTGCAGCAGTGTGGCTCTGGGCTTGCCTTGGCAGTGGTGGGACTGGGGTGCTGGAGAGCACTGGGAGAGCCATGCTTTTGGAAGGTGTCACCGTGCTGCAGTCACCTCAGCTGAGTGCCACCTCAGCAGTGGGAACCAGACGAGGTAATTATGTCACACACCGTGTGTGGCACTCGGATGATCTATTGATGGGTAGGATCACCTCATCAGGGACTTGGCAGGTCCCTGCTCTTCTTTGCTACCTGTCCCTAATGTTGCAAGTCCACAGGACATGGTTATAATGTGGATGTGGCTCCAGCTTGAGGCAGGCAAGAGATGGAGGATCAACAGCCCAGTGGTGGGATTAGGAAAGAAGGGACAAATCTGGGCAGAACTGCCAAGCCAAGAGGTTGAAGGCTGTAGTGATATCAGGAACACTGCACTATAATGCTCTGAGTTTGGTCTAAATGGTTTTCTTGGTGGAAGTAAGCCTGAGTTCACAGGTCAGGGGCTCTGCCCATACCCAGGGCAGCCTGACTGCAGGCTGACCTCCTGCTAAGAAGAACCACTGTTTCAACAACCAGCAAAGTAGTCTGTGATTTCTCTGCAGGTATACAGAAGCCAAACAAACCAGCTGAGCCTCTCCTCAGTAGGGAACAGGAAAGCAGGCAGATGATGGGTGCCCACCTCCTGCCCTGGCATCCCAACCTTGGTACAGCCAACCTGGGTTCCCAGCAAGCTCAAACCCTCTGCCTGTTTGAGGAGTTGGATTTGCAACATTGTGAAGGGGACATATTCATGGAATTCATATTCACATATCAGGGAATAATTTCAGATCAGCTGTGTGCAGAGAGGTCATTATAAACTTCCCCTATGGTTAATATAGTGAATGAATTGTTTCACAACAGCAGTTTGTTTAGCATAGGCAGAAACCTTTAAATGTTAGCCTTGTAGCACCAGTGTTTTAAGAGAAAGGCTATGGCCAAGTTTCAGCCTGAATCATACAAAAATGCTCCAAATGCTGAGTCTTTTGGTTGTTTTTCAGGGTGTAACGCTTCAGCCACATTATTGCAAGGGAAGTCAGAACTGGATTCACCAACCAAACATAATCTGATCTAAGTAAACAAAATGCAGAAATAAACGCTTTCAGCTTCATGCTCAGACAGGAGTACTAATTTTACTAGTTTGCATAAAAGGCTATCTTCCCTTCCATAGTTCAGGTCTTATTGATATTTCCTTTTCAACACACTAATCTTAAAATTATCCTTGGCTAGGGATCACTTTGTGGGCTCATCCACAAGGGGCCCTTAGCAGATGTTAATTCTTTAACTGTGAGTGAGAGTGACTGTCCACTCTGCAGTGCAATTATCTCATTCACTTTACATTCCCATCTGTGGTCAATTCAGATTAGCTCGCCTGAGTGTCCCCATTTAGACAAGTTCCAGGATAAAAGGGCTTACTGAAGCAGAGTCTCCTTGACAAGATTTTAGTAAATTAGTAACTTATTTTAATGTTCATCTATTCAGAATACTGCTAATAAATCACTTGGAGACCTCAGCTATTGTTGCTGTTTGCTATTTATAGAAGAGGCATATTTGTAGTTTGACTATATTCCAGCAACAAATTCTAACATGCTTTTAACTTTTGAAACATCACATTACCACTGTTTTGCTGTGGGATGCTTGTCTTACTGAGCATTTTATTGATCCCATGCCTTCCGCAGCAGAAAAACCTTCATGTGTTTTGTCTTTCTCTGTTACTGCATGCAGCCTGCCTCTCTTCCTTGAGGATTTGGACACCAGTCCTACTGGTTTTATCTGAAATTAGCTGCAGAGAGCAGAAGTAAATTGTGTATTTCCACTCAGAAGTCTGACCATGACAGACAGTGAGTGGTTGTAACACTCACTGCTGGAACAAACAGGAGTTAAAGATGGTCAGTAACTTTTGGTTTTGAGTCCTGATTTTAGGTTGTAGAAGCTTCTGCCAGCTTGGGTTTTTTTACCTTTTAAGCCTGGATAAGCTTGGTTTTCAAGCTTATCATTGTTGTCCTTAACTAAAGCTACATTTTAATTGTGCTGAGGTCCTTCAAGATCTTGTGGGCAACAGGAGATTTGAGTTGTCGCTTGTAGGACAAAGAACCTGGGCAAATATGCAAGAATAACCTCAAAACAGCCTGGGATGCCAACCCATTAGAGGGCTGCAAACATGTTTTTTATTTGTCCTGTGCCACTGATGTCTGCACAGAGAGAAAACAAAGACTCAAACTGGTGAGAAGGAAGGAGGGATCCTGGCAGCATTCAGCAATGCTCAGGACATGTGAGGACATACCTAGGGAAGAATGTTTTCAAGTCCCATCTCTACACTTTGTAGGAAAAAAGACCTCTTTAAAAGCATCTTCTTGATCATCCTATCTTTGGAAAAGCACAAATTGTTGGACTCTGTTCAGAAATGCCATGTGCAAAGGAAAGTCTGCTCAGCTGGGGTGGTTGGGGTGGTGGCCAAACCCTGTCCAGCTTTTTGCATTATATCACTAAATCTAGCATGACCTTTGTTTCATAAGCACAAGAATAGTGATTTCTGGGGGAATAGTTAATGAGATGAAGTAAATGAGGGTAGGCTGGAGTCAATAAAATTATACAGGAGCCTGAAAATCCCAGGCTGTGGCAGCAGCAGCGTGCCAGCAGACACCATCTCACACCAGCCACTTTGCTGATGGCTGTGGTGAAGTGCATCCCTTGGTTTGGTCCTTAAGCTTTCCTTTCTGCAGGAAAGCCCATCTTCCCTTTCCTTCATCTGTGGGAGGCTTCCAAGCCAGTGCAAATTTCCAACAATGGAGGAGAGGAGATTTTCTCTTTAAATAATGGGGCAGCAAAAAGTGGATCAGGGGACAGAGGGAAATTTTAGCTTAGTTTTCACCTGTGCTGGGAGGACAAGAGACATTCTGGACACATGATGAACCTTTGGTCTCTGACAAAATTTACCATGAAAAATACTTTAGATTTTAGTCACAACAGGGCTGAGCAACACAACTGTTGTTTTCAGGGTACCAGCACCTGCCCTTTAGGTTTTCTCTGTGAGGTGTACCAGGCATGATACTGCCAGATCTGTGGGCCAGGCTTTGACAAATCCCTCCTCCTCTCCCATGGGCCATCCCAGAGCAGTGACATGTCCCTGTATGAGACTTCCTGGATGCTCAGCATCTCTGAAGGACAAGAGCAGGTGAAGAGCAATATGCTTCTCCAGCCTGCCCCATGATTCTCTGCATGATTTCTCCCATTACAACGAGCCCATAGGATCGTCCCCTTTTCTTCCTGGGTTCCCCAGTGCTTTTGGCACTTGGGGGTTGGCCCTCTGCTTGGCCAGCTCTTGAAATGCAGCCACCTCTGGGATGGAGCATAGCCAGTGTTTAACAGTGCATATCAGCAGTCCCCTGTTTGGAACAGCAAGTTTCTAACAACTGCTTCTGGATCGACCTTCAGTGGTGGCTAAAACCAATTATTCTTTGGAGGGAGCCTGACCAGTCTGTGAAAGGCTGCCAACAGCAGGAGGGAATGGGTCCCAGGGCTCCAGGAGACCCTTTCCAAACTTCTTATGTAGGATGTGAAGAGCACTGTACCCACATGAAACAAGAGGAGTTTGGGTAGGCAGGATTTAATTCTCTAAATTGGCATCTGGCCTTGCTAGCAGGACTATTGCTTCCCTTAATAAAAGTGCCATGGGATTTTAATGGTGCCTCCGGAGCCTCTCTCCAGGCATTGCACCCCACTGCTCCATTTCACAGCTCATTTTTGGCATGAAGAGAAGGCTAGCTCACTTATTCAGCTCCCAGTTCCCTGGCTGGAAAGTAGGACTTCCATGTTTTCTCTTTGGAATTCCTGGATACAACTTGGTTACATGGGAAGCATGTAACCTAAAGCAATGTATTGACACGTCTCAGAAGTTTTGGATCAAAAGCTCATTTAAGAGTAATTGCCATGCAACAGTGGGTGTCAGTGTGAGATACCCAGTCTAACAACATTCATAATCCTACACAAATGGTGAAGTTCTCAAATTCTCCATGGGTAACATTTACAGGAAGAGAAGAAGTTAATGTCCAGAACCCAGTTTACTAGATGTATATGTCATATATATATCATTATGCTATGAGCCTTTTACCACCAGTCTCTCTGCAGCATCCTTCATTCCAGTAATCAAAATCTATAGCTATGAGTTCAAAGAGAAGTGTTGTTTCTTGTGACCTTTTTGACAGTGTGCAGTTACATATAATTCTGACAGGTGTTCTTTTTCCTAGAATTAAGTGTAGCTTATAGTAGCTGGGTAGTTTAAGCAGACAGTCCTATAGACACAAAGCCTTTTCATTATAAACAAGAGCAGTTGAAAACTATTCATGGAATTGTGTTACTCTTAGGCTGAAAGAAATCCCCTTGATCCTTAGTACCATTGCAGTTACTGAAACACTAACCTGCTGCCTTTCAGGCTTTTGCAGTGGTGTGTTGTGCTCAGAAGCTGTTAAAGAGGTTATTCTGCAGCTCTGGGGAGTGAGCCAGCTTTTCTTACAGCCCTGCCAATGAAGAAGCAAGTCCAATCCTTTGTCTGGCTCTTTGGAGGTAGCTCCAGATTTTTTTTTGGTCTTCCATATGCACAACAGGTAGTGCTGGCAAGCCAAGGCTAAGAACATAAATCTTTCATGGGGATAGGGAAAGGAGGGAGATTGCTGGAGGGAAGAGTATTTAAATACTCTTGTTGCTGATGGGTCAAAGGACTTCTTATCATCAGCTGAGATGTGCTGGTTCATTTTCCTGGCTGGGCTAGCGCAGCCTTGGAAACGGTGATTCTAAAGATGAGAAAAAGGCAATGATTGTTTTCCTTGATAGTTCACAGCCAATGATATCATGCATCTGGAGGGTTTTGTGAGCCAAGAAACTGAGTGTTTCTATCTGTTGGATGAGTAAAAGTATTGGTTAAGCAAAATGGAGCCATTGTGGAATAAATTATCAATTACAGGAGAAGCACTATGAACCGGAGATGAATAAATCCAAGAGGTTTGAGCTGTTGTGAGGTTTTTCTGATAAGAACATTGCTTTTGTGATCATTGACTGCATGAAGACAGGAATGACCCAACAGTGTTTCATTTTCATCTAATGAAATTGTGTAGTTGAATGTTGAAGAAAAACTGAGAAGATGACTCTCATGTGGCTTATTATTGCCAGAGATTTCAAGGATCCTGGAGAAATCCCAAGGGTCTTCCCTAGCTCTCCTTGTGACTTTTCCAACCCCTCACTGGTCAGCTTCTGCATGTGACTGGGAGCTCTTCCTGTACAGCTTCTCACTTTTGAGAATGGCAGAAGAATGCTTTGAGCTTCTTGAAAGATATAAGTTACCTTTGTATAAATTAATTTGCAAGGGCTGATTGTTTGAAATAGTTGGATTTTCCTCCTGAAGTCTTTTTAAGATTGCATAACTTTTGGGTGGTGAGGCAAGGGATTATTTGCCTTGATTTATGTTCTGTAAAAGACTGCAGAAGGGCTAGAGGCATGGGCCAAATGCTGTTTTATGTCAAATTATGTGAAGGAGCCTTGTTAAGGCTGCTGCAGGAGTGCCATTTCTCCAGCATCCCAAGGAGCTCAGGGCCTGGTGGTGGTGGTACACAGTGGGTTTCTGTCATGGTTGCTTGGGGATATTGATCAAATGCCAAACACTGTGGCTTGCAAGATTCCAATGTTGACTGTGATCTTAGTGTCTCTGATGGTCTCCTCTCTGCAGTGACAAGGCAGGTGTTCCAATTTCTATTGCTGTTGATGCTCAAGTGTGCACCATGGGGTGGTCAGACCTCTCCACAAGAAAAAGAGGCTCTTCTTCCCTGCAGTCCACTTGGTCTGACAGGCAGAAAAACAAAGAAGTGTTTTAGAGGATAATACCTGCCCAGCTTAGGCTGATGAGCTTTCCACACCATGTGTTTCATTTGCAGCATCTGCCAAAAGTAGATCTTTTTGTAGCCTAGGGTCATTGCAATGAACTTACCACAGAGATGCACTTTGGTTTCTTTCCTAAAATCTTGTTGCTTGATGTGGTAACATATGAATAATTCTGTTTTGTCAGTAGAAGGTACCAGCATTGTGGCTCTATCAGTCTTCTTCACAGGGGGTAGTAATCCAACAGGACTACTGATTTTGATTTGCTTTTGTGAAGCAATAAGATTGTTTTCTTAGAACTTTCAGGAGCTTAACACCTTTAAGGTGTATCTCCAAAAGGTAGTTGAAGTCAGACAGTGGTTTCAGAGGTTTTTATAGTGGACTGACAGGCAGGGACATGGATACACAGGCAGTGCAATGGCACAGGGCCCATTTCTGTAGGGAACTAACTTTGCAAGCAAAATATTCCTCTGCAGACACAGATGTCCCCCTCAGGAAGAGCCAAGGGGAGCCTGGCAGATTTTGACCACACTGATGCAGAAAATCCCAGAAACTAAAATACTGAGCAAGAGGGTAAATGCTAGCTTAGAGTTGCACCCTCAGTACTGGAAGTGGGGGACAAAAGAAGCTGCCTGCAGAGTGTGTCTCTCTCTCAGAAGGCACATGAGGGCAGGGAATCTGCTGGCTGCTGCCAGCACTGGGTCTGTGCCTGAGCTGCTCCTGCCGAGGGAGCCCTGCTAAACCAGCCAGATCCTGTGACTGAGGCTTCCCACTGTTTTAAAAAAAAAAAAAAAAGATCCCCAAAGGTGTCAGGGCAAGTACAACTTTCCTTACTCCCCAAAGGTACTAAATTAGATTCATTGCTGCATCTTGAGTCTTGCTGCACGGCACAGCAGACCTTGAAAATCAAGCCATCCTCATATGAACAGTAGGACAGTCTCACCTCTGTCTTCCCTGCATGTGTTGTGGTGTGAGAAGCTTAATTACTCTTTCCTGGGAAGGCACAGGGGGACAAGCACAGGATGGTCTTAGCTCCAAGGCTCCTCTGAAGTGCTGAAGGTGACTAAGGAGGGGTGTGGGAGTGTGAGAATCCTCTCTTTGAAGAGGGAGCACCTGACTGGCCTTGCGTTTCTGCAATTTAAATTTAAATTTCTGCAATTTTAAATTTACAACCAGCTCCATCAATCAGGTTTTTTGGTGATGATGAGCTTATTGCTCCTAGTACATTCCTTGGGTGGAAGTTATAAGCAGACACTGTGGCAGGTTGGCAGTTGGCACACATATTGCATCATTATTAATATTTTCAGTTACACATTTCTACAAACCACTCTTATTGCTCTCTGGGAGCTTCCATAATGTTTACCAAGAGAATTAGCTACTTATAACTTTTACCTATTGAGCAGGAACACTTAATTGCCATAAAAAAATTTCCCTCCTAAGCTTCTCTGAACTAGACCAGCCAAGGCTGAAAGCAGTTGCCATCTTTGAATAGTGCCTGCAGGAGAGTTCCTGGGCTGTGGACAGGCTGGGCTGGCTGTGGAGGGAGGCACAGGGGACTGGGTGCAGGCAGGTAGTGGCTGGGGATGGCAGAGCTGTGCCATGCAGCAGGTGTAGCATGGACCATCTCAGCTTGTGCCATCATTTGGAGTGACAGCCAAGGCCTGTGAGCACGAGCAGATGTGAGCAATGCTGGGCACACAGCTGGGAATCCCAGGGCCAGGGTGTCAGGGACAAGGGCTCACTTTCACCTCAGCCCCAGCACCAGGCAAGTAGTGCCTAACCTCAGCTGCTTGTTGTGCTTGAGGGAAATTTTTCAGGAGGCAAAGGTCTGAGGTCCTGGTCAGAGCTGGCAGAGCTCCACCACTGCATTTACTGCCTGCCTTTTCAGAGCCTTGTCCAGGCACTAAATAAATCAGAGCACTTCCAGTGATGTGGAGATTCCACAGGGCCCCAGAATACGGGCCAATTAAGCACATTTCTTTAGTGCCTACATACCAAGAGTCACAGCAGACTTCTAATGCAAACCTTAACTTCTCTGCTAAACACTTACTTAAACATCATACACCCTATGTGGTGCACATCCCTCATTGCTTTTGCTGTCTATCTGGATAAGACAACAAACTTTGCATTCTTTTTATTAATACTATGTTTTCATTTGTTCCTGTAAAATGCACTGAAAGGGCTGAATCTACCAACAAAAATCAAACAAATCAGTACTGAATTTATCTAATGCCCCTGAGCTAATTACATTAATCACTAATAAGGATATGTCATTATTGTAG
Source organism: Erithacus rubecula (assembly GCF_903797595.1). Taxonomy (NCBI): domain Eukaryota; kingdom Metazoa; phylum Chordata; class Aves; order Passeriformes; family Muscicapidae; genus Erithacus; species Erithacus rubecula. The sequence continues at coordinate 27,742,787 of NC_136686.1, read as the reverse complement.
AATATTTATAGATATATTTTCATGCATCCAGGTCAGACAACACAGGGTAGAGTTCATCAATCACTTTTGGAAACAAACCACACATCACTTAATGCAGTATTACCACCCTGGTTTTCATTTAGAACCAAGTAAAAACATGGTTATATTTTTAATATTTGTTTATTGTTTGTTTTCCTGCCATTTTCCTGTTTGTTGGCTTGTTTCCATGTGTATATGCTTCTTGAGTCTCTTCTATCCATTTGTTCTCTCTAATTTAGTGATGTTGCCATTTCATGAACCATCTGCTGCTGCCTTCCTGGCTGGGGCCAGGCTCTGAGTTGAGGCTGGAGCGTGGCACCTCTGGCCAGGTGCAGAGACCCAGGGCATGGGCACAGGAGCTGCAAGACCCTGTGCAAAGCCTCTCTAATTGTGCCTGCTTCTGAAGGTCTGTGAAGAAACTTGGTGGATCACCTATGCCTCTTCAGTGTCACAGGCATTTGTATCCCTAAGGGATACTACAAATATAAAGATGTCCTTTCATTGCCTCTCACACATAAACATATTAGGGTATTTCTTGCAGAGGACTTTATGTATTTTTATATCAAGGTCATTGTGGTGCAAGTGGTTACTTGAGTGCACCACGTCCATGGCTGCTGCTTTATTTATATACAGGGCTACATTACTGCATCTGCAGAATGGTGAGGAGCTCAGGCTGCTTCTGCCACTAGAACTTGTGAAATAATCAACAGAGCAAGACTTGCTCATGACAACCCATAAGGAAATCGAAACCCTGTGGAAATTTATTAGAGGCTGTCTATGTAATGATGTGACCAAACTGCAGACAGCTGCAGTGGTCTGGCTGAAGAGCAGAGTATTTTTACTCCATGGCTCATGCAGGTTACTAGGGGACAGCTTATCCACTCCTGCTCCCTTGGAGTGGAGTGGGCTCCCTCCTGCCACCAACATGCATCATACTAGAGGATGGGGTGAACCCATCCCTCTTGAGGCATAGCAGTGACATTCCCCACTCAGAGACTGCAGACTACAGCTCCTATTTGGCTGTGTAGAGACACCACCACCATGCCAAAGAGAATCTCTGTGCAGCTTTTAAATCACTCCTCAATTGATGTTGCTTCATGCAAAGGTTGCTTTTATAGCAAATGGGATCCAACAGCATCATTCCACATGTTGCAGAAGGAATATTACCCCAAGGACTAGGTATTTTGTTTCTTAGCTGTTCTATTTGCCTCCTGGTTTGTGACATGAGTTGTTGCTAGATACTTAATTTTAAATGGAATCTGAGATAAAAATTCAGTTCCTGGGATTGTATTTTAGAAGAATCCCAAATATCATAAGATTTTTTGTGAGGTAGCAACACTGGGAATGAAAACATCTTTCTGACAGGATAAAATATGGATGTAAAGCACATCAAGGCTGGAATGCTTCAATGTATTACTTCTGACTTGTTTTAAAAAATATAATATTTTAATTAGTGCATAGATTTCAGAGCTGCTGATGTAAAGACCAGGGCCTCCCACACTTTGCTATCATCCATGGGGCTGACTACTGCAGAAGTCACATCATCTGCCTAAGGTAGTGATGCTGGGTTTTGATGTTTTGTTAGAAGGCCTCATACACAGAAATGGACTTGTGTGGGAAGGACACAAGTCTGGTCACCCTGGGGTGCTTGTAGGTGAGGCTTGGTGCCTGCAGAGTGTCTGGGGACCCACTGGCTGAGCAGTGGCACCAGGAAGACAGTGGGCTGGTAAAGCCACATCATCAGATGCATGCACATGTTGACAAAGTGTTCTTTTCCAATTTTTCCTGCCCCTTCTCCTACACTGCTAAAATTAAACAATATTTTGGTTGAGGAGACCTCTGACTGCAGTAGCTGGGAGTTGCTAGCAGAAACAGAGGTGTGAAAATTCAGTCAGATCTGCTGTGCAAACCATGGTTCATTAGTAGAGAGGATGCTGAAGCCTTGTGCTCATCCTATTGGTGGGACAATTGCAGGGAAAAGCACAAAAAGAGGTAAAAGCAGGAAATCTGGCACTGCCTATGTGTGTGTGTGGCTGAGCTGCTGGAAAGCACAGGGGTGCAAACCCATGACAGCTGTGTAAGACCAGTGACGTGCAGAATCCTGAGACCAGCTGGGATAAATTAGTAATGTTAACAACTAAACAGGGAAATCTTGCTGGGATACACATCCTTATCCTTATTATGCAGTGTCTGAGGGCTTGTAGAATCCCAGCTGAATCTGCAGTGTCAGAGCAGAAAATTGCTATTAGTATGATGCTATACATGTTATATTGACCAGTTAGTATTTTGTTAAAGCAGGGCTGCTGAGTCTGGGATGGAGGGATGGGGATGTTTACTGTCCTGGCAGCACTGAGACCAGGCTCACCCTGTTACATGGCTGCAGGGCACAGTGTAGCTTCCCAGGCCAGGGCTGCTGGGCACAGCCAAGCAATACAGGACAGCCAGGGGGGAGCAGCTGAGAGCCTGCAGCCCCTGGGAATTACAGCCAGAGCTCATGTTTAGCATCACTGTTTTCATGCAGCCATAAAAAGAAATGTTTGTAGCATTTTAGGGTCTGATCAGGAATACTGGCTCCATTGAAATCAGCAGCATAACTCCCCCTGAATTCCACACAGACAAGATTTAACTCTGTCAGTGCAGAGGCACTGGGGGTTATTGATTTCCTTGCTGAGATTGTCTTTACCAGAACCACAAACATCAGTCACATGCAGTAAACAGGGATAGATAAACAAGGAAAGCTGAAAACATGAAAGTCTGCAGCTCCATCTAGCATAAATTGTTCCCATTTATATAGTTTCCTCCCTGCTCTCATCTGAATTAGGACAAAGAATTCTCAGATACAATTTATGTAATATCAAGAAATTCAAAGTGCTAGTTTTTGACCCAGCATTTTCTAACAGCTCCACTAAAAGAAAATCAATGTCTCCAGTTTTAATTTTTCCCAAGGAATTTTCTTTCCATATCTGAAAGCATCTCGTGTTCACAAAACCACTAGCAAGTAAAATTTGATCAGAATGGCATTGATCTGAATTTGGGTAAATAACAAGCTTTGGGTAGAGGTGCAGGACTTGATAGTTGGGGTTCGCTTCGGTTTCTATTGATGTCTGGTTAATATTTTTATTTTAGGAAAGAAGAAAAAACACTGTATACCCCTGAAAAAGAGGGAGAGGAAAGACCTCTTTTGAAGTGTGTTACTGTTTATTAATAGCCCTCATTGAACTCAACACTTCTGCACAAGGAGCATGCTCACCAGCCTTGTCCTCTGGCCACCTCTGCCATTAACCTTCTACCCTATTGGTGTCTTTCTGGCAGAAGATGCCCAGATACCTTTGGGAGGGAGTGTTTGCAGAAGGGCAGTGCAGAACTGCAGCCATGATGTGTTTGCCAGTGTGCAGTGCCCAGCTCCAGCACACTGGTGACAACTGCTCTTGGCAGGCTGGCAGGGCACGCAAAAGCATGCTGCCACCATTCAGCTCCAAAACAAGGGCTGGATCTCCTTCCAGGCCGACACAAAGCTTCCTCTGGCTGCATCCTGGCAGCTCTGGAAGAAAGCCAGGTCCCAGCCAGGAGCAGTGCCAGCAGTGGTGGGGCTGATGGAGGCAGCAGCTGGTAGGCAAAGCCTGTGGGCAGGCCAGCTGGCAGCACTGTGGTCATTATTTCCAGGATCTGTGGATCCTGGTGGAATAAAAGGGAAGCCTTGATCAGCTGAAGCATATCAGCCGCTTTCTTTGGAAGGAGTGGATTTATGGGCTGTGATCTCTGATATGTCAGCAACAAGCTGGTGCCCTGCCTCTCTCCAGGCAGGAAACAATGGTCACCTCCTTGCTGCCTGCAAGAGGCTGACTGGCATTTCAGGTGGCATGGATGGTTTCAGTGAGGCAGCAGTGTAGTTTGAAGAAGTTTTAAGTCACTGCTGGGAGAAGTGCGTTGAGTCATTAGGCTGCATCACACCCTCAAGCACTCAAATGATTTGATCAAATATTGTTTGTAGTTATTGTAGTTCACCGAGCCGTTGGCGATTGCCCAATTAAAAACTACTAAACTATTCAGAAAGTGTCACTGTAAGTTGAATGTACCAATAACTAATATGTGTCATAGATGTGTTGCTTTATGTCAATAGTAGTCATATAAAGTATATACTGTTTCTGATTTCTCATTGTAGGCAGCTAGACCAAGAACTTTAAAATAAGCCTTTTCAAGAAAATTGGTTATTTTTATGTAGTGCCCTCAATATTCAGCTTGAGCCAATATTTACCTATTCAATCAGACTGAAGTTGAAATAAAGAATGAATGATAAGTATTTGTTAAAACTTTGGAAGCCCCCCTCTTTCCTTTCTTATCTCAGTTTTCTTGATTATCAGCTTGCTGTCACTAATTGCCACACCTAATCACTTTGCCACTAGGAAACAGCCTGGGACTGATAAGAACCAAATATTTGGAAATACAAGCTATATTTGTTAAAAAATGCACCCATGATGGGAGAGGGAATATTAATGAAGAGTCCCCCACAAGTCCATCACCCAGAGCCACACCACATAGCAGTGGCACCCACCTCTGAGTTGGTGTCAAAATGTCACTTGACACCCATCAGGTGCTTATGGTATCTTGTCAAGTTCTTGTGGAGAGGAACATATGGGATCATGGGGGGGTCACCCTGTGCACACTGATTTGGAGGTGGATTTGCTGCTCCCACCCCTTGTAGAGTGTGAAGAGCATCCTGAGAGCCTGGCGCTGGCTCCCAGAGGATGCTGCCATTCCCACTCCACCCCGTGGCCCACGCTGGGGCTGGCTGACCCCCCTTTCTGCTTCAGCTGCTGTGTTTCTGTGCCCAGGTGATCTTCCGAGCCCTGTCGCCGCCGTACTCAGCGGAGGACCCGTACAGCGCGGAGGCCCAGGCGCAGCTGAGAATCACCAACCTGCGGGTGCGGCTGCTGCGGCGGCAGGGCTGCCCCTGCCTGCCCCCCGGCCCGGCCCCCCAGCCCCCAGCAGCCCTGCACTACGCCATCTACGACTTCATCGTCAAGGGCAGCTGCTTCTGCAATGGCCACGCCGACCACTGCTCGCCGGTGGCCGGCTTCAGGCCCGTCAAGGCGGCCGGCGTCTTCCAAGTGGTATGTACGTGCAGCCAGCCGTCTGCGCTGCGGCAAAGAGGGGGTTAAAATAGGGAGGGATGCTACAGAGCATGGTAGGTCCAAGTGTGTGATATTTGACCTGTGATGCTCTGGATTCCAAGCACAGTGAGCAGAAATGGTTGTCACAAAGGAGGTGATCTCCATGTGGGGCTGAACTTCCTTTTGTCTTTGTGTGGGACTCTCATCCTCCAAAGGTGCCCCACCATAATTTGCTTACTTCAGGTAAATCTTTAAAAATATTTAAATTGCTGACACCCATCTGTCCCCAAATGCTAACTTGCAATAACACAATATCTAAAGGATAAAAAATGCAGGGCACTTTGGTAGCAAAGAAGGAGGAGAGTTTCTCTGAAGATACGAGGTGTCATGTGACTACCATTGCTTCTGGAGGATCCAAGGATATTGGGTCAGGTCCTGAACCAAGGGGATAGAGATGGGTTTTGACGCTCACTTATGGGCTTTCTATTGTACTTTGCAATACCCTTCCCTGGATAAAATCCCTGTGTTCTGGTTTCAAGGGGATTCCTATCACAAGATGTCTGAGAAAATTCCTAAGGACCCACCAAAACTAAAATTCCAGGGAAGCAAGAGCCACTAATCCATAGGGAGGGTGATGGGCACAGCTGTGGCCGATACACTGGATGTCTGTGGCATGGCATGCCTGTACCCAGCCGGTCCAGGGACACTTGGTGCCCCCAGCACATCTTATCCTTTCTGCTCATCTAGGCTGGCTCTGAAAACTCTGGCTTTGCTGGCAAAGGAGAAGTAGGGAAAGACAGAGCAGCCAAACTGAATAATGTTAGAAAGAGAAAGATCATTAAAATAAAAGAAGGCAGTTAATCAAGGTAAGGAGTCCAGCTCTTTGGGAAGCTCTCATTTCACTTAAATTACAGTCTCAGACATGAAGCAGACAGGATGTTTCCCTTCTAATAGAGCTAGCCTTGCAACATCTTGAAAATATACCAGTTTGAAAGCATGCAGCGCTGTGATTGATAAGACTGTTTCAAGTAGCACTGCTCTGCTTTCTGCAGATGTCCCCTGAGTGAAAGTCTTTGAAAGGAGCTGTTTGCTCAGGATTATTTTGGTGGGATACAATTGCATGGGAGCGTGCCCTGGAGCACCTCTGAGAGCTGTAACAGAGCCTGCAGCCAAATAGGCTTTCTGTACAGCTACAGCCTATGGCAACCCACGTGTGCAGGTAACAGGCTGCTGTGGGAAGGAAGCAAGTGCCAAAATCACACTGAAAACAGAGCAAGAAATAGCAACAAACCCCTGCACTGGCCCCGAGGGGGAAATTCAACTCTGGTTATAAATGTTTACGTGGCAGGAGTCCCAAAGGTGACGTTCCTACAGTGAGGCTGACTCATTTTGCTGCCTCGTGCTGTGTTTGTTTTGCTTACACCTCATCCTGCATGTCCCGTGGGGGATGTGCCAGTGTAGGGCTGACAGAGCCCCATGGTTTGCAGGGAGGGTCAGGGCGTGGTGAGAGCTTTACCACTTTTTCCATCATAGAGCTGGAGCAGTTTTGGCTGAGCTTAGTTCCATGCCAGGCTCCTGTGGCATGAGGCTATTGCTATTTGGGGACTGCAGTGGCACCGACCTCATGCAACCCAGCCTGGGGTTTACATCAAGATTGGAAGATTGGAAGAGAGAATTATTTCCAAAGCGACAGGAAGAATTCATCACACACGTGAATGAATGGAAAAGGGAGGAAAAGTTGGGATATCTGTGGCTGTTTAGGTGGTAGAAGTCAGAAAACTTCTGAAAAGAGAGTAGGATTACAGAGAGACAGTTTTTATACATTATAGCTGAAAAACTCACAGAAAATATAATTCTGAAGAATTATGACCAGTCATTCAAGAGGGAGATGGAGACTTCAGTATAGTCTTTATGTAACTCTATCTGCCAAGGATTTTATCATAACCATCAGTGTAAAACTGAGGACAACAAAAGCAGGGAAGCACAGTATCATTTCACAATACATTATACAATCTGGCTCTGGTTTTATACTTGTTTAGACAAGAGCCCTCCTGAAGAATATGCTCTAACTTAGAGTGTTAACATCAAAATTTAGGCATGTTTAAGATCATTTAATAAAAAAGCCAAACAACTTTTCCAAAAAATCTATGTGCAAATTTTCTTAACTCCCCACTTGTTCTCAACCTACAGGCAAAATCCTAACTGCAGCCTTAGTTTCAGCCCCTGTTTGGCCAGCAGAAGACCCAGATGTGATATATTTATTTTTCCCTTGGGTTGCCCTGGGCAGTAAGCTGGGCTATACCAGCAGCACTGGGCACAGCTGCCAGGTCTCAGCCAGATCTCTCTCACAAAGTGAGCAGAAGCATTTCAGCCACCTCACCCAGAGATGATCTGACAAAGGGTGGGAATGTGAGAATGCTGGGGGTGAGTTCTGGCAGGTTTGATGCAGGATCCTGACCCAAGGGGCCAGGACAGTCAGCTTTGGACATGGGCTCTGCTTGCTGACACAGGATTCCTTCCACTGGATGTATTTTTTTTCTTAGAAATCTTGGCAATTGTGTGTTGAGAAAGTGACAGTTTTAAAAGTAAATATTGTGAGTGGCTGAAGTTATGAGTGGTTGAGGTTATGAGTCCACTTGGCCATGAGATAATACTTACCTGGGACACCCTCGGGGTGTGGGGTTGGGATGAAAAGAGAGTGACTTCATGAACAAAGAGGGTCTCCTTCTGCCCTGGCAGAAGCAGCTCTAGCTTCATTTTCTGGGATGGGGAAATCTCTGTCTGCAATCTGTCTGGGTCAAAGTTCAACTTCACAGAATCTGATAAGAGATTTGTTTCTGTGCCCCCATCACCATCTAGTTGCAAAACTCTCGATGATCCTCCTCTCCTCCTGGAAATTCCCCCAGCTACCCTTTTTCCTAAAAGAGAATAGTGTTTGTGTAGGAAAACTGATTTTGTTTGAATGTCAGAAGTGCCATGTCTGCCTTTAGGTGAATTCTGAATGTACAGGTGGATTTTCTGGTCTAGTGGAAGGTGTATTTCCAGGAAGACTACAGAGAAGACCTGGCTGCCTTCCTAGGATGGCAAGGGTTGCTCCTCATGGGAGCTGTATGACCCTGATTGTTCCTTGTTGCACATTTGTGTACAACAGACAACTGTCAAGTTGATACAGATACTTTCTCTCTTTCCAACTTCTCCCAAATTTATTCAAAGGGTCACTACCCAAATCTCATCAGCAACAGCCCAGTGCATACACAGGAAAAGATATGCATGGACAAACAGACGTCCTACCATACCATGCTAAGCAGTTGATCACTTTGTGAGCTGTATTACACAGCAAACCACAAATATGAGCAAACAAATGAATTCACATATATAAGAGATCACTTCTGATTTTCAGTGTCCATGAGAAAACTGTTTTCTCCTCTGATCTGTGGCACAGGAGCTTCTCACCCTTTGCCATTGCACTGCATTCTTGGCCTCTTACCAGCCAAAGCATCCCCTTGGCCTGCTTGCAGCTATGGCAAGTGGCTTGCAAGAGGAGAGACAAGTGTTGTGCAAGCCTAGAGATAAGTAGGATCTTGCAATTTAGGACTCCAAAGGGAAAGCAAACCCAGAGATAGCTCACCTGGGCTGTGCAGCTCTGTCTCAAGGTGAGAGCTGGAGTTCATCCATCTCAGAGACTCCTTGGCCCTCCCTGAATGTGGATTTCTGCAGGTTAGCCAATTCATCTCTCCAAACTTTTTCCATAATTATGAAGGTTGGGATCCTGGGTGGACTAAGATACTCTGCTAAAGCACTTCTGTGTAGTTAGGCAGGGTGAATATTCCCCCCTGCTTTGTGGCCAACCCAGTGGCTGTTATAAATTGTTATCATGCTACTGACATCAAAAGATGTTCAAGGTCTTCCAAAGCAGTGCTGACAGAAGCCTATTGTACAAGGAATTAAAAAAACCTCACCGCACAGCCCCCACACCCTGGACAACAAGCTTTGTATTCTTTCACAAGAACAAGATAGGATATGAGAATTTTCTCATGCATAAATTTGGTTGTCTGGTGCTTTGGTAAAAGAATACCTCCCCATGTGCTGACAGCCCCCAGTAGGCATTGGTTCTAAAACTGGCACAGCAGTTTGAGCACAGCACAGTTTAAAAGCTATGGTTTGAGACTCACTGTGAATGCTGCCATTTTCCCTTAGGCTAGTATCATGCCCATTTTCCCTGAAAGTTAAAAAAAAAAAAAAAAAAAAAAGAAGAAAAGGGAAAAAAAAAAAAAAAAAAAAAAAAAAAAAGCAACAGAGAGAAAAAATACCGTTTTAGAAGTTCCAAAAAGGAAATTCTATTAAAAGCAGTTGCCCCTCCCAGCTATTTAGACTGTTTATTCTATCAGGTCTTTGGGACATTGATTTTCTTTTAGTGTGGATTTGTGTTGGACTCCATATAGTGAGTGAGTTCTTACAGTATAAATCAATTCATAACAGGTGACTGAAAGCATTTTCCCCCCATTGCAGCAGTCTTTGTCAACATGATAAATATGGGGGAAAGGATTTTATAGGATTCAACTAAAGAAAAAGCCCTATGTATTTGCAATCTGAAAGGAAGCACTGGAAGGTTATAATTTGGCAACAAAAGGCTCTGGAAGGAAGCATGCCCTAGCAACTGTCTTTGTATAGAGAATCAGCCGCTCGTTTATCTTACAGAAGGCAACTTTTGTAACAGTGTTTGCATTGTGCCCTCTAATGACTGACATTGTGACAGGGTTGTCAAGCTAAGAAGGGGAGCAGTGTGAAAGTGAACTGGGATATAAAGACCCCATGACAAAATGAAAAATGTTATAAGAAGGCCTTGCTGCTTAAATGAGGCAGGAGCCGTGTGAATGCTTAAAGGAGTGAGTGAGACATACTGGGAAATGTGTTTGTGTACTTAGGGATGCTCCATAATGACCCTGGTGGGCACGCCTTACAGCTAACTGTAAGGTGAGGTGAATGAAAAGGGAAGAAAAGATGTGCTCTTTCGCCTGTCAGTGCACAGGGATCCCATTCTGCCTTCAGAAAGGTGATGAGATGCTGGAGAAATCCTGAAGGCCAGGTACATCACTTCCCCAGACTGCCCTGTGTCCCAGCAGAGCTGCTGGGCTGCTTTCTCCCCGTCTCCCAGCTGCTCCGTGGCATGACAGGGTATTGGCATGGCAGACCAGTCTTGCAAGTGGCCCTCCTACAGCTCTTACAGACATTAATTTTGCCCAGTGTAGACAGTCTGTTGGCTGTTTTTCACCTGCTGCCACTTCTCCTTGTATTACCCCTTCTTGTCCTATCTTTCTTGCATTTCTAGCTTCATAGTATTTCTTTATAACTAAAAAAAATATGCATGTCTACCTGTGGGCTGCAAGAAAAGGCTTACTAGTATCCACCTATTTTGTTTCTAATACATAAAAATGTTTGCTGTCATGCTGGAATTATGTAAAAGAAATCATGTATTTTCTTCAGTGACATAAATCTAGGTTGGAGAGACATTTTAAAGCAGAGCTGTTTTGGATGGTAGTCATTGTAACGCTATTCTAAGAGAATAAATACTTCACCCTGAGGCAAGGTTTTTGAATCACTTAGGTCTGACTTTTCATTAAACTTAAGTGAAAAAGGAATATGGAAAAGAAAGTACCAACTAAATGGTACTAAATGAGAAGCAAGCTGTTAAAGACTGTTACTCTCTGCTCCCTTGGTTTGGCTGTTCATTCAGCTCTTTGGCTTCTTCCTTAGTGGGTCTGCACCCCACATTCTCCCTGGCTGAGTGGGGTTGAGGCCACCATGGAACTTGAGCAGTGTAGAATTTAGGAAACCTGCTGCCTTTTCCAAAGCTTATTCCCAAAGATTGGAGACTGGGTAGCTGCTTCTGATACAGAAGCAGGGTCAGCCAGGCCATTGCATCCCATGGCCATGCAGGTGATCCCACTGAGTCCCCAGCCCTGCAGAAGCAGGGACACACAGTTTGCAAAGTGTGCATTGCAGGCTGGGCCACTGAACAGCCATGCTGGGCCACTGGACAGCTGTGCTGGGCCCTGCCCAGGTGAGCAGAGGGTGTGTGGGATCCACAGTGGGATCTGTGCTTGGGAGGGAGCAGCTGATGGAGCCTGGTTGTCATAAACCCTGAGGAAAGGAAACTGCAAAGCAGTTTGATCAGTTAAAAATCCCTTATGATAAGAATGGGGAATATGTTCCCCCTGGCTCATCTGGACAGCACCCACTGAGTCAGGCTGGAGCCCAAGTCTACAGACCTCTGTGCTGGTCCTGCACTTGCCTTTATACAGACATCAGAATTGTGCTATTCTGTTATTTTTTAAGCTTTTCAGCCAGACCATTTGTTTCCTTTTGCCCAGGTGCATGGCACCTTTACAAGCAATCAATACCAGGAGTGTCACGCCATGCTCTGCCTCTGTCTAGATAAACACCAGCTGGCTTGATTTGCATCATCTCCAGCTTGGCTCTTTTGCAGCTCTCCTTGCCACAGCATGAGAGACCACAAGCCTTCCACTGCTGCAACTGTTTTTTAATTATATACAACCTCTTTCCTTAATATTAATATGTTGGTGCACAGCTGTTCAGTGGTTTGCTTACTAGCTCTGTATGCCAAATTAATGGTGGCACAGCAGATTCTTGGGATACCCATCCTATTCTATTTTCACCCACCTTCCCTTATTCCAGCAATGCAGCATGATACATTATACAGTACTTGTGCTTTCAGGAAATCCAAGCTGTTGCTCTTTGGAACCATGAATGCTCCTTGGTGGGGCATTTTGCCTTGCTCTCTGCTGGAGTATTGGAATGCTTAATCCTTTGAGGGTTTCTGAGGTTCTGCTGAGTTTCAGATGAGTTTTTGGATTATTAATGCTGATCAGCCTCTGGATGATTGATTGGGTCCCCACTGATTCTTTGTGTGGCTTTGGCAAGGAGGAAACTGAATTTGGAGGGTGAGGCTACAGTCTGTGGGCACAGAAAGGGGGAGCACACATCCCCATAGTAATCCCAAGTATCCCCATGTCTGAGACAATTTCTGTTTGCAATTCTCCCATGTCCTTCTTACTTTGGCATCATGATTGCAAAAGCATCAAAGAACCCCTGGTTCTGCCCATGGCACTCTCTGACTCCTTCTGGTCACCTTCCCTTCCTGATCTCGTATGTCCTGGGTCTGGTGGGTGCCTCTTCCCTTACAGCTGGGACAGTCCTGTGAGGAAGGATTTCTGGAGGTTGTCTCTGGCCACAGATGTGATTCAGGCTAGTACAACATGTCTAGCCCTAACCACTCAATGGCCAAAGGGCTTGCAAAAAATTCCTACCAAAAGTGGCATCAAAGAGTTAAGACACCATCAAAACCACTAGAAGATGACCAGTACAAGTTTAGTCATCTTCTGTTTCCATACAGATGTGTATGCTTTTAAATGTGTGTGAAGAGATTCTGTAACATTGGTTTGTGTGTGGACCTTGCCTAAAAAAAATGTGAGAAATTTGTTGATGAATGGTAATTTAGGAAAGGGAGGTATCCGAGAGTTTGAACATTTTGTTGGTGGCAACAAAAATGAAAATATGAAAACACAAGACACATTTTGAGAACTAAATATACCCTCTGCAAATTTGTTGTTTCTTTTCTATATTTACTTCTCATTCTTTTCAGACATTAGCACTCATTTAAACTTACATCAATATGGTAAGCCAGACAGTATCTGCAGTGAGACCAGCTAATACCTGTGATGAGGCCAGATAGCACAGAAAACAAAGTTAGCTTAGTATTTCACTTTAGCTTAGATGCTTGTGCATTCTGACTCCATCTGTATCTATCCATTGCTTACAAAGCCCAGTTGCTGTTGTGTATTTTTTGATGGTCTAACATTTTAATAGGAATGAACTCAATAAGTTTTTTAATGATCTTGATATTTTCATTTCTGCTTAAAAGTCTTTGAAGGACTTTCCAGATCAGTTTTGAAATTTCGTCTGTAGTGGTTATATTTTACTCCTGTGAGTCAGCAGCTGAAATCTATCCATTACAAATGAATAAATCAGAAAGTCATCATTAGCCAGTAGTATGTGGTGTGTGTATGCACCTATGTAACGAGCAGGAGCTGTTTACAACGTGTTCAAGGTCCTCTTCTGTTTTGTTTACTGTTCAGGCTTTTCACAGGAACCTTTTTGTGGCAGTCTCAGCAGTTAGGAGCAGCACACTTGTAAAACCACAAGTTAAACTGTGTGCAAGGCACCATTTACTAGCAGCAGTTAAAACCATGCCCCAGCTCCAGGCTGGATCACCAGGCACCCCAGCCACCCTGTGTTGCCCCTGATGCCAGAATCAGCCAGCAGCAGGAGCAGCTCCATTGTTTTATGTCCAAGCTGTGGCATGAGCACAGGACCACACTGGCAGGGCACACTGAGACCCCCAGCTCGACCATGAGCAGCAGGAGAAGCCAAACCATGCATTTAAAAGCAAAATGTGGAGCAGAGTTAAGCTGCAAGCACGGGCACATATCAAAATAGCCACAGTAGGTAGCTCCTGCCATTCTCCATGGGAAAAGGCAGGGCCTTCAGCCTTGCCAGCAGAGCCATGCTGCAGCAGAGCTTCATCTCGTTGCACCCAGGCACTGCCAGGCTGCTCGTGCCCTCTGGCTACATCCTGTTTGCTTTGCACTTGCCAACAGGGTGAGTAATGCCAGCGACTGACAGGGCAGCTGGCACCAAGTGTGCTGTGCTGGCTTTTCATCTCTAATTACCCCCTTACACTGGGCTGTCTAGCTGCTAAATTATCTGTCATGAGCATGTCCGAGTAGAGTCAGTCACAGACCTTGTGCTATCCTTCATTCTCCCTTTGTGGGGCAAAAATTCTGCCTAGGATGAGTACACATTTATGTTTCATGGGGGTTGATTTTCTTTTTTTCTCATACTTATTTGTGCTGGAGATAGCTGGGCACACATGGAGCTAGGTGCTGAGATTGTAGGTGCTATTCCTGCAAAGGTGTATTCATGTTTATGAGAGAGAAGAGAAAGGTTTTACAGTGTTTCCCAAGGATGCTTTGAATCCTGGCATTTTTTTAATCTCCTGGAAATTCAAGCTGCATCTGGAAATTGCTAAGGATTCTTTCAGATCTTTAAAAAAGAAAAAAAAAAGAAAAAAAAAAAAGGTACTATTATACAATACCATGACACGTACTAACCTAACTGAAAGTGTAACTACAGAATACTTGCCCTTGGCTGAACTGGCCATCATGTTATATCCCTCCTTCTAGTCAATGCAGTAGCATGTAGCTGGCATGATATTTCCTGTGTTTGGGCACTGCTTGTGCCCTTGAGCCTCTGGCCTTTGCTGTGAGTGACCCTTGCTCTCTTTCCCCTGCTAGGTCCATGGGAAATGCATGTGCAAGCACAACACTGCAGGGCCCCACTGCCAGCACTGCGCCCCTCTCTACAATGACCAGCCTTGGCAGGCTGCCGATGGCAAAACAGGAGCCCCCAAGGAGTGCCAGTGTAAGTAGCCAGTCAAGAATGGTGTCTCCAGGTCCTCTGCCAGAGTGAAATGCTTCCTCCATGTGTGCCTTGCTCCCATGTGTCCAAGAGGCAGCCTATGCTGGGGTGGCAGGGAGATGCTTTCCCAGCAGCTCAGTGAGTGAAGAGCCACTCCATGGCCCTGCCCCACACCACCACACATTTGTGTAGCAAGGACAGCCCTGTTTGCACAGCCCCTTGTTTGGCAATCCTCATGAGACCATGATACCTGCTGGTTTGGCCTTTCTGCTCAGCCCTGGGCACCGAGGACAGGAGGAGCTGCAGGCTCTGGAGGTTTGAAGATCAGTTTTGCAGTGCCAGGGAGGATGCTTAGGCTGACTGCTAGAAGCAGGGAATGCAGAGGTCATGGGGCCATCTGCTTCAGTAGGAGCAGCAGTCTAGCCAGAAGGGCACTGAGGACTAGCCACACCACCCTAGGATAGTTTGCAGGCCTGCTGAGTTCCATCCTGCCCTGGCTACCATGCTATCCATACTTAAGCTGCCATCAGCCTGCCTGTGTGGGCTGTGGACATGCTCACTGCAGTATGGATGATCACTGAGGGAATGACAGTGAATTCCTGCTTACACCAGCAGCATGTGATGAGCAGGCATTGGAATAGATCTCATTTGATCCCTGACTTCGGCCGTGTGGGCATGCAGATTTCCTCCACTGCCAGCACAGGGTAAGGAGGATGCTTGTCCTCTCTCACACACCTCTCCTCCACCTGCCTTTTTCCTCCATCAGCTGCAGGGAACATCCTGACAGAACCCTCATGGTAGATGTTGTATAGGGCAGTGCTGATTTCTAAAGCTGGGAGGGAAGGATTACCTTCCTCATCAGGACCAGTGAACATGAGTCTCTCTGTTCTGGCCTGACCAACTGTCCTTGCACTGGAAAACCTGTATTGGAAACAAAAGAGTTAAAGAAAATACTTTTCTTTAAATGTTATCCCCAGAGGTTGGGAAGCGTAGATGAAAATGTAGTGATACTCCATGCATTCAGATGAATAACAGGTCAAGTCCCTGTTCCGAAACACGGTTTGGTTTTTGTGTCTCTTTTCTATAAATCAGTATCTGTCCCTGCCTTAATGAGTCTTTCTGTTCCCTTTGGCCTGGCCTCAGCGTGCAAGTGCAACGGGCACGCGGACACGTGTCACTTTGACATGGATGCGTGGCTGGCGTCGGGCAACCGCAGCGGCGGCGTCTGTGACAACTGCCAGCACAACACGGAGGGGCAGCACTGCCAGCGCTGCAAGCTCGGCTTCTACCGCGACCTCCGGCGGCCCTTCTCTGCCCCGGACGCCTGCAAACGTGAGTCAGGGTGCAAGGGGGAAGGGGTCAAACCGAAGGGGAGACCTTCTTGCCCCTCCTTGGAGCAACCTTTTTGCTTCAGTAGAGGACAGGGAGCTCTTTGAATCCTCTTTGTGATGCTACTTGCAAAAAGCAGGGGTGATATTTGCAGGGTGAAACCTGCAGATACTGTTGACAAATCTGTCCCAAGGATCCCTTTAGCCTGAGGGCAGGGGAAGAGAGATGATTCATTTACTTTCTCCTATTGCTATTTTTGGAAAGGAAAAGCTGCATCCTGTTTTTCATGTTCTCCTTGTTTGGTGATTGTTGCAACCTCAGAATCAGGTTCCTCAGCCAGCAGGGGTGCAGCCGATAAATAGCATCACCCACCAGTTTGTGTTAGCAGCAGCAGGTGGGTATGGAAGGACAGACAGGGACACAAGTTAAGTGATATTCAAGAAGGTGGGACACTGAGGAGGCAACACTAAAAGCCATGATTCAGGCACATGTGAAATTAAATCTTTCCCAAGCAAAGAAGCAATCCAAAAGCCACACTCCCCAGAGACCACTGTGAGAATGGTGACTCACCATGGGGGACTCCAGATCCCCAAATTATGCTGAGACATTTATACTGGTCAGCTAAATATGGGGTGCAGGCATGCCCTCCTCTCTGAGCCTGCAGCCACCCACTGGCTTCACCACATTTCTCCTCACTGACTCACTTACTATGAGGGGGACCTTCACAAGTGACAGAAAGAAATCCAACTGACACCCTGTCTATGTCTTTTGAGGAGACACTGAGAACATCTCTCTCCTCTCAAGGAGTAGTACCTGCATGTACAGGAAGAGAAAACCCCCCTGTAGTGGAGAGCTGCACCCCAGGAGGGTGTGTGAGTTTTCAGTTTGGTCATTGACATGTTGGGGAACAGCTGCTTTTGTCCTGTCTCCTTGCTGCATGTCATCCTCATGAGATTCCCAGCAGCCCCACCAGTCTGTTGCAGAGCTCCTCCTCTTCTCCACCTTTCACTCATTGCAAGGAGGGGCAGCAACAGCTGAACTGCCTGTTTTACAGCCCTAGTTCTCTTTATGGAAACGGAATTGACCACAGTTCATTGCTTGTGTAAATAATTACTTCAGTTCTGTAGTATGTACACAATAATTTATTTTTTAAACAGTGAATTTAATGGCTTTAAAAAGTTTCATTACCTACTTGTATACATCAAAGTTCTAAGTCTCATCTGTAACATCAGATCTTTTCCCTCCTTAATTACTGCCAGGACTTGGGCAATGAACTTTTGTTTTGGAGTCTCATTAGGGAAAAAACATGTTTAAGTCTTGCATTTAGACACAGAGAAGAGGATATATATGTTTTTTTCTAATACGTGGTTTCATCCTTGTTGATTAAAAAAAGAATGGATAGTATTAATTGACTGCTGGTAGATAATGCAGGATGGAAGACTGAAATAAGTGCTGCATGGGACCCTCAAACTCTGAAAGATAGTTGTACTGTGGTTTTGGTACCTTTGCTAGGGTTGCAATTCCTGTTATTCTTTACATGCCAGCTCCCATCAGGGAAGAATATGTACTTTTCTGAGGCCATTGAAGACAAGTGAAGCTTTGGCACTGAATTGAGTGGGGTTTTCTGGGCACCTAGAAACACCACCCTTCACCTTGGAAGCAGTAAAAGTGGCCTCTACCTCCTTGGTCACCTCACTCAGTCCACTGATGGGGTGGAGTTTCATAAAGTGCTCATTGTAGGCTTGTCCTTGTGCCAGAATGCCCAGTCCATAACTGTGGCTGTTTGCAGGGTCCAAGAGGAAGCCAAATGGCCCCTCCTGGGCTGGCCAGCACAGAGCCTCTTCCTTGCAAAGCTGGATGGATGCAGGAGGTCTCAGCACACACTGCTTGCTGCAAAGCAGCCCCAGCTCCAGGGGAAGGCTGCCAACCCTGTGCACGTGCCTGTGTGCAACTTAGACCATTGCTAATGAAGTCAGGCAGTACATCACATCATTAACTATGTGTTAGCCAAATTCCAGGCTGCCTGATTAAAAAGTTTCTCCCTGCCTTTATGAGCCCCAGGAAGCTGTGGATATTAGATGATTAATGGGTATTTTTGTTGACATATGCCAGTGCTTGATTCTCTTGGCTTTCTGCATTCATCTCTGAATTACTAGCCCATGGCATTCCACTTTACACATTTTTAAAAGAAAGAAGTGTGCTTCCATTACTCTTTAATGCAGCAATCCAGCTTTATGAACCACTAGAAATCCATGAACTCTGGTATTTAAAAGCCAAAGATAACATATATTTAACAAGAACTGTAAGATACTCTTGAGTGTAGTGAGAAAAAGTTTACATTTATTTACCTTCAGCATTAAGTACATCTACTTAATCACTCTTTATTTTTTTTTCTGCATTTATTAATTGCAGAGCATGATACTCCCTCAAGAATCTGAGAATGACAGCTTTTCCTAGCAGAAACTGAATTCCACAAACATAGGGATTATCTGAATGCTTTCTTTTCAGAGACCCTGTTACTACAAACTCCCAGATGATTTCTGTCTGGGCTTTTCAAACCCTCACAAATGCACTCCTCCCTAAGCCCCCTTCACCTCTTCACTCCTGCTCTCCTGCTGCCAGGAATGCTCCTGAGCCCAGGGACCCAGCATCTCACGGGGGAGGTGGCAGCTGCAGGGCCGTAGAAAATGACTAATGACTGTTAAATTAAATTATATAAGATCAATTACAGCCTATGCCTGGAACATTTCCAAGGACCATGCCATGGTCTGCAATAACAAGGGATGTGTGTGGAGCCCTATTATTCTTTCTTGGGAAAGCTATGGCATTGCCTGCTTGTTTCTGGCTCAAGACACCATTATTATTCAACCACTGAAAATTTAAAAATACCTGGGTCAAAGTAAACAAAGGAGTTGTTAAGCCATAATCTTTAAGGATACTTTAAAGATTCTTGTAGGCAAAAAGTGTATATAATGTTTGCTCAGGAGTAGGAATGTACCTGATAAAATGAAACATTCTGATGCTTAAAACGCCAATCTGATGACTTTTTCCCCCCATCATACCTATAAGTACTTCTCTTTCCATACTCATGAGCTTTTAAGCCTAAGCTACAGTATGATTGCAGACAATAAAATTGAGTTCTATAATTGCCCAGTTTATTTTGCCTTTTCAGCTGTAGGGTTTTGAGGAAAAATATTTGCCATTTCCAAACGTTAGCTGACAGCCAAGGAAACCACCGTAGTATCACCAATCCAGAGCAGGGAAATCCAATTCTGCTGGCACCCCACTCACTGATTTTCCATCCTAGTCAGCACATGCAATGCCAGGACCAGCAGCTGTTAATTCATATGTGCATGAAAAGTCACATGCAGAATACTGCTATGTAGTACTGGCTGCTAAATTGGCATTTTTAGCAATGCAGATTAAAAATCAAAAGGAAAGCAAAAGGATCAAGCTTGTCAAAGATTTCTCTTGATCTTGGGGCCCAGCCATTCCTTCTCTCACAGGAGATCCCTTGGCTGTGGAGACTTCCAGCCTCTCTGGGGAAGTGGCCACAATGCATGAGACAGGCACTGTGCAGAAGCCTCACACTGAGTGTCTTACACTCTGCACCTGTGTATCCACAATGAAATCCCTTCCAATGCTCTTTGTAGCTACTTTTTCTGCTGTTCAGCTGCTGCTCTCCAACCTTCCTGGATGTGGGTTTCCTTCTACCTGTGCTACAACGAGATGCAGATTGTGTGGAAGTAGAAAAATGGGATCTAAAACCAGCACAGCACAGCTGCCCATATAGTTCCAGCTTTCAAACATTGCATAATCAGTCCTGCAATCTTTTCCTTCCTGCCCTTGCCATAGTATGGAAGCACTCCATCCTTTTTCCATGCATTTCTTTCAAATGTGGTATAACACACTCACATTTGAGCTCTAGAGCCTCATTTCTTCTGTGCTTGATGCATAGTTATGGGCTTCACTTTATGTCTGCATTGCTCAGCAAGTTCCCACTGCAGCCCATCACAAACATTTACTGTGTTGAAAATTTGTCACCCAAACCATTCAGATTAATGCCTTTCAGTGTTGTCTTGGGCCTTCACCCAAGATCCAAAAGCAAAAACCTTCAGTTTGTCAGCCACCATTGGGAAGCAGATTGACACCTTGGTGTCTCATTGAGGAGCAGCCAGGAAGGATGGGATCCATGGAAGTGGATATGCAGACCTCTTAGAAATTACCAGCCTTTACAACACATCTCTTGTGGCTTTTATTAAAAAGTATAGCCAACTCATTCCCATTTTCAGTTGTCTTTTTAATTACCTATAAGGTTGCTGCTCTTTTCCATAATAGCTTTTGTAAATTTAATATTCTTGCTTCACTGTAGTGTTGCCACCAATATTAAATTTTATATTAGAAAAAAAAAAAAGTAAAATAATTGTAAAAGAAATGTCTAAAACTTAAAAGCTCCAACCTCAATGGGGTTGTATGTAAAATTCAGCTGAAACCTGACCAAAACAGGACCGAATCTCTGGCTGAGCAGTGGGTTTATCTCATTAACTGGAGGAGAATAGAAGAGCTTTAAGTGCCTGATATTTCCCCTGAAGGGCCTGAGGAATGCCAGAAATACCCTCCTCATCTAGTAGGAAAAGAGAGCATTTGGCTATATGCATCAGGTGTAAAACACTTCACAGACTTCAGGAGAAAGGTATGCAAGTCTCAGTGTGTGCTGAGGAAAACTATGCTATTAAAGGTACCAGAGTTCACTGCCTGCAGCTACTTACACAGTTTGTGGAGAGGCTTTCTAATCTTTTAATTTTATATAATTATATTTGTTTGCGAGTGGCAAGGGTGGGGAAAATTTGGGGATTACTTTGGCAAAGATGTTGGAATCATAGTCGCCTCTAAGTTAACTGCCAATATTAATCTATCCTTTAATATTTTGAAACTATACTCCAGGTATGTCAGATTCCTGAAACCACAAAAATGTTGTCAGAGCAAAATTAAATGTATGTATGCAGCAATAAGTATTTTAAGAGAAAGAAATATGTTGCCTGTAGTTGCTTTCCTGTTCTGTTGAGTTCACAGTTGCAAAACAGAAAGATTGGTATTAGAAAGTAGTGAAAATATTCCCTACAGGTATCATTTTCTCAGGAAACTCAGTTTTTATGTAAATGAAGCTTTGGCCAAAGGTCTTTCAGCAGGCAATTTTTTGCCATAATGTGTTAAGCTGACTTTACCATGTCCTGTCAGAGAACCAAACCCTGAGGTGAGAAGAGCACAAGTCACCCAGTTACTGGTCCTGCTGGTCACAGCAACACCTGCTGACCTGGCCACATGATCAGAGATTTGGCCCATGCTTTTGATAACTGTATTTCTGTTCTTTGAAAACATTCACATCTCTGGGGGAAAGTAGCTTTGTAAGATAAATATGTTACATATATAGACATAAATTATGTTTAAAAAACCATAAGGAGTAGGTAAGGAAAACTTCACACCACCTATTTTAAGGCATCCTTTCTAAGAACCCAGTATGTCCCAACACACTTCAAGTGCATTGTTCTGATGCAAAGGACTGTGAGGGAGAAAAGAGAGCAGCTGGCATTTCTGATGTGCTGCCTGCAAACCCACGTCCTGGAGAATATACAAAAGCCTATCTCTGAGCTGTCAGTTTCCTCATTCTTTTTTCCTAATGTTAGTAATTGATGGTTTTAAAAATCAAACAGAGGGATACTTTTTGCTTAGCCTTCAGTTGAATTAAAATGACTGTTCTGAGGGGTTTTTTAACCTCCTGGATGCAAGACAGTTGTTATTATTTTAAAAAGCAATTATGGTCTGGTTGATTTTCACAGTGAAGCACCCGCAGCTGCTTAAACATCACAGTGAGGAAGGCACATCCCTGAGTACTTGGCCAGATTAGAATCCAGATGCTGCAAGGAAAGTAATAAAGGCCTGTTTGGCAAAACATAACACGACACCAGGGTAGGCTGGCTAATTACAAACTAGCTCACAAAAGTTAAAATTCTACAGATTCCAAAGGGAGACTGTTCAGATTTGTATGGGTGAGGGATAAAAAAGCCCAGAGACCTCAGAGGTGTCCCTAGGCAGAGAGGTGGTTCTGCAGGCATCTCCTGCATTTTGTGGCTGTGCGCTCACAGATGCTCTGTCCCTGTCTCTCGGTGTCCCTGCCCTGCAGCCTGCTCCTGCCACCCCGTGGGATCGGCCGTGCTCCCGCTGGGGCCCCGCACCTTCTGTGACCCCAGCACGGGTGACTGTCCCTGCAAGCCCGGCGTGGCCGGGCCCCGCTGCGACCACTGCCTGCCCGGCTACTGGGGCTTCGGGGCCTACGGCTGCCGGCCCTGCCCCTGCGCCCGCAGCTGCGACCCCCTCACCGGAGACTGCCTCAGCAGCAGGTCAGTCGGGCCCCGCCACACCTCCCGAGCTCACCACACCTCGCCACCTCTCTCTACTCACACGTGGCCAGCAGGATGGGAAGTGTCCATTGTGTAAAATACTTGGGGTCTGGTATGGCCAAGAAGTGGGGATCGAGTGGGAGCTGAGGCTGTGGTTCCCTTGGGCACCTGGCACACCATGGCAGGGCACCAGCGATGCTGGAATTTTGCTCTCAGTGCTGGTGTTGGTGGATTGGATATTTTCCATAACCTTCACTGTTGTTTCCTCTCCACAAGCAAAATGTGGGCTTCAGGGACATCTGAGTGAGAGAAGACCAAAGGCTTAATATTGCTGTGGTAACTCAGCATATGTTGACTGAAGCTTGGAGTCACAGAAACAGCACATTTTAATAATACCCCACTCTCCAGATCTGACATGTCGCTTTTTTTACCAGACTGAAGATATTTGTGATATATAGATCCCTATAACGTATTTTAAACCCCAAATGGATCCATGATCCTCTCTGACAACACTCAACTAGTTCACCTTCCAAAACTGCCTCTTGCATTTACCATCATCAAGACATGCAGTCGGTCACATTGTGTCTGGAGGATGGGCTGGTGGTGGCCTTGCTTTCCACTGGCTCCCAGAAGAAGGCTGATCATCTCCTTTTGCCCCAACAGCTCAGATGTAACCTGGCACAATGAACCCCCTCCTTTCCAGGCAGTGCTCAACGAGAGCGAGCCCACCTGGGGCTGGGAGGATGAGCAGGGCTTCTCGGCGCTCCGGCACTCCGGTAGGACTTCAGCTTTGCACGTGTTCCATCCCAACCCCTCCCATCAGAAGCCACTGCAGACCTGCTCTTCTGCACTGTCCCATAGTTAGCACCCTGGGAGCTGCAGGGAGGAATGGACATTGGGGAGTGGACAGAGGGAATGGAGGTTTTCCCCTCCAAGAGCCAGAGGAGCCTTACGGCTCATCCCGTCAATGCAAGCATGTGCACACCCATTGAAGGCAGATGCTCCATGCTGAATGCCTGTACCCAGCATTTAGCTGTTCCAAGGCAAGAATTTGCAGTCCCAGCTCTGAATTTCAAGGCTGAATGCCCTCATCTTTTACTTGACCATCATGTTTTAAAGGTATCCATATATTCCCTAAAACTCAACACACCTGCAACTTTACTTAAAGGGTGGGGTTTGCCACTTCACCGGCCGGCAGTTAGGGGATTTCTAACCTAGAAATTATTTCCCTGATACCCACAACAATTTTGGCATCCCTTGCAGCTTATGGTGCAATTTGGGATGGTCTAGCATGCAGCTGGAGCAGTTATTTCCCTCCTGTGTCTCAGCCTGGGGGAGGTGGGTGCTACATGCAGGCTGGTGCAAGGCGGGCTGGCCCAGGGGAGCAGCACCAAGCTGTCCTCCCTTGCAGCTGCTGCATGCAAGCAGGCAAGCGTCATTTCCTCCAGTTTCAGAGAGCAGCTCGATAACATCTCGAAGATACAATAATTGAGTTAATTGAGGGGAAAGCTCCATCGTTTGTCTAGGCGACTTCATTTTAAACGTAAATAAGTCTATCATGTTGTTCTTTGTTCTGAGATCACGGAAGTCATTAATCTGCCTTAACCTCTGCAACATTTCCTTTTAAAATTTTGTCTGGTACATTACGGTGTGGAAAATACCACAGGGAAAGATACGCATGTTATTTGCATCCCAAGGCAAAATAATAAGGCCTTTGTTTTCCTTCTCTTCTAATTGTAAACAAGGAGTAATTGCCCTTGGACTAAGAGTCTGTGTTCACTCTCCATCTGAAAACAGTTGCAAATTTCTTTTTTTTTTGCATGAGGCTTGTGGACCACTTGAAAAACCTCTGGTAGTTTCTGGGCTCTGCCTGCAAATGCTCCTGTCTTTTAAGCACAGTTCACAGCCATTTGTTTCCTTCTTTTTCCCCAGGTAAATGTGAGTGTAAAGAGCAAGTTTTAGGGAATCCCAAGGTCTTCTGCGGGATGAAGTACACCTATGGTGAGTTGTGGGCGAGGGGGTTGTATGTAAAGAGAGCTACTGCAAGGCAGTGCAAAAGTGTATATAAAGCATGAGAGGTACTGTGTGTGCTCCATCCTGGAAAACCCACAGGATGCTTAGTCTAAAGGCAGATCTTCAACCAAAATTTATAGGTATAATGGTTCCAAGTCAAGGTGGGTGAAGCATCTTGTTTTGTTACTCATCTCTCTTGCTATCAAAACACGCTTGTACTGCACCATGTAAAAATCACAGGAGAACAAGAGCTGGAGGTGTCCTTGGGAGGTTGTCTAGGTCCAAGACAGACCAGAAACCACTGTTACCACAAATGGGTCACTGACAGCTCTGTAGATGAGGTGCCCTAATCGGAGTCTAGAAATCACTGTATCTGAATGATACTGGATGTAAGGAGGGACTGTGATCACCACTCCATGGATAAAACAATTCCAGCAGCTACTGGGACTTCCCCCTGTCAACAAAGCTCAGCTGTTGCAATGGGATGATGTATATTGTCTATGTGTCTCTTGGATTTAAATGAATGAGAAGAGGCGCTTTGTTTCCCAAACCTCCCTGGTGTGTGCCAGTGAACTGACTCCTTCACACTGTGGCAGAGCAAGAAATGCTCTATGCAGCACTCCCTTCCTTCACAAGGAATCTCTTGCAGGGGTCTCTTGCACCTGTTTCATTTCACACTGGAGTTGAAAATGCACAGAGAGAGAGCCCATACCTCTGCAGGCTGCAGAGCAGCCCACAAAGTGGAGTTCAAGGGGCTGCCAGTTGTTGAAATGTAGCTCCGGCTTAGTGATATTAGGAAAAAATTTGATTCTGCTCTGTTTTGCTTCCCAGCCACGATAATAACTGTGTTTAATCTTGCAAAAGATAAGAAACTGAAAAAAAAAAAGTAATAAAACCTCTAAGTTCATAAATCTTATCTAAAGTGCACTCAGGTTTCCCCCGCCTTTCATCAGTCAACATGGGAAGGTGTCAGCTAAAGTAGAGAGACAGAGCTCATCATGAGCTCCAGGAGGCCACACTGTGAGAGGCTGTCCTGAGCATCCCAATGTGAGCACTGGATAAAGCACCACCATATGGGGATACCCACCAGTATAGGTGGAGTGGAGGATCTGAGCCCGGAGCCTCCACCATGCAGGGGCTGAGCAGTGCAATGTCAGGTGGTGGAAATGTGCCTGTGGGTATGAGTGAGCTCAAAATACTCCCTGGCATGCCCCAGTCCCCACCAATGTCTCACTGTCCTCTGCTGAATTTGGATCTGGCAGTTCTGCAAAGCAGCAGGACTGGCACCAGGGTGGGATGAGGCTGAGGCCAGCAAAGCCTTAGGTCCACCCCTAAATCTAACTGATTTCCTAAAGTGCTAAGGACCACAAAGAGTTTGCTGAGCTCTGGGGGAAAATGGGACCTCATACCCTCATGGCAGTTTCAGGGACCGTGGCCAAAACAGCAAAAAGAGAGCCCTGTAGATAGTTTGTATATTCCTGCTTTTTAATTCCTGTGTTCCCAGTGATCAAGACTAAGATCTTGTCAGCTCATGACAAAGGCTCCCATGCAGAAGTCAGTGTGAAGATCAAGAAAGTCTTGAAATCTACAAAGTTGAAGATCCTCAGGGGGAAGAGGACACTGTACCCTGAATCCTGGACTAACAGAGGCTGCACTTGTCCCATCCTCAATCCTGGTATGTTTGACTCCCTGAACAGTACATCCCCACCACATATACACAGATTTCATTCCCACCCCTCTATCCTCTCATACCAAGGAGCTGAGACTGCAGCCCAGTGCTGATTAAAAATTATTGGTTGTTACATCACTTGGATTCCAACAGCAATCTCCATCAAATTGAAATTTCATAGAGAAAGACTTGGTTCATCCTATAGACTTTGAAACAGACAATTCTCTTTATGTAGCATAGTAACAGCTTTTGTTTTTGCCAGCCTCTGTTCCCAGAGGGTGGGAAGTGCACATCACACCACAATTTCATGATATATCTTTCAAAGTTAAAGCTAATTTGAATCCATAAAAACACATTTAAATCTAATTTGAATTGTGACACCACACTGAAGTTGTAATCTAAACAAATTTACATCTGCAAGATTTGGAAGAAATTTTCTTATGCAGTGAAAACAAGTTTTTCCCATCTTCTTTCACTGAAATGGAGTATAACCAGTGGTGGCTAAACAGTGCATGCAGTCTCCTGTATGGATAAGGACATGCAGGTTCAGGGGTTTCATATACAGAGCAAAACTAAGGTCCAGCTGACATACCTCTCTTTACAACTCTAAGATAAATGAGCAGTTACCAGCTAATTCAGATGAAGGGCTTTCTTTCCATGAGGTGTATGCACCACTGGGAAATTGGCAATGGAAGCATTGATGGAGGTGCTGAGATGTCCCTTTCATGTGCAGCACTAGGAGCTGGGGGGTACAGGGCTGCCTGTGAGGCTGTGCAGGAAGATTATTCACTGATGAGGTGTTTGCAGTCTTCTTTCATGTCCAGGGGAGTGACTGTCTGGGTTTGAAGGCAAGCTGCTGTGATAGCACAGCTGTAGCTAGGAAGTCTTGTCAGATGCAAAGGTCAAATGAATCAGCAGCATTAGGTAGGGCTCTACTGTTTAAGTAAGACTTGGATATTGCTGGAACACCATAAATCACTAATCAAATAGCTATAGGTGCTGTATTTTTCCATGTGCAATGAAAACTCAGGCAGGAAAGCCCAGATGCAGCTGCCTTAATATGAACCTGAAAGAATGCAATGGAAGCTGTCCAAAACTGAGCCTGCAGGGCAGCCCCACACCTGACACCCAGCTTTGCCACTCGACTAACTTCAGAGGAGCATCACTGATCTTCCCCAAGAGATGAAAAGACAGCATTAATCACAGAATCAGTGGAGGTCTCTTAGACAACAGCAGAAAGGTGGAGATGCAACTCTCTTTAGTGACAGTCCAGGTGTCTGACACATCAGGTGTTACTACTCTGTTACTGCCTTGCCAGCTCTCATGATTTATGCTGCAAAGCTTGGTATTGTTTTGAAATGCAGCTGCTGGTCCCATGAGTATAAATTAGTCTCAGCCTTCGTGTTGAAAAAAAATCGCTAATAGGAAACTTGAAAACATCTGTTGAATGAATCTTTAAGATTCAATAATGTCAAAGAGGGTAAAGAGGATCCCAGATATTTTTTTTCTAATTCATTATTTTCTTTAGATACTACATTAATTTCTGAGTGGCTTGCAATACAGTATTAGCAGATTCAACTCTCTATCACAGTAAGAGCTTATGGCCTACAGGTGAATAAACCAAAACCAGCTGGATGAAAAGTCAAGCTGACATAAAACAATTTTCTGACATACAGCTATAATGGAAATCACATCTTCAAAAACATAGAGGAGATCAAAGATAAACACAAAAGTAAGACAGATGTGTTTTATACTATTTAACAGAAGTAAAGGGATACCAAATGGAGAGTAGGCTCTTAAAAGCTCTGACAAGGAAAAAAAACTCTAAGCATTTATCAAATCTCTGGGGGCTATTTTGAGATGAAAAACGTGTTTAAGTTCCTACAAGGGAAACCCTTTCACCACCCTTGCACACCTTCTGCTCCACACACACATACAGAAGCAGATGCTGCTTCTGGGGGGACACTGAGCTGAAAGATTTAAAGTCTCCCTGTTTGCAAGGCAACAGAAGCCCATCCCTTCCATGGCTCTGCCAAGCACAGTCACAGACAGGGAGAGAACCAGGGCAAACTGCACACCCCCAAGTCCTGTTTTGTGGCATCTCAGTTGTTTGACTAATTTTAATTTTACAGTTCTGTAGCATCAGTTCTGTAGCATCAGGTTGAAAATTTAGAAAGTCCTGGACAGTCAGCAACCATGGCAGTATTTGCTTGATCTCTGAATGTGTGTACCACATTTGTCTCTCAAGAGAAATAAATCTAGGAAACTTTGAAAAGTGATGTTTATAACAGCAATATTGACTTGGCCAAAATTAATGTCTTGTGAAGGGCAATGCTGCCACACACACATCCTATGTTTACTTGGCAGAAGAGAGTATGTGTGTGCCCAAAAACTCAGATAAAGTAGAAAGCAAATTGTATTGCTTGACCTTTAACTTGGGAGGCACCCTCTCTTTGTTCTGAAATGAAAACCCAAGACAATAAAAGCTGCAGCCAGGATGGAGCAGGATGACAGAGAGCACCAGGGAAGACACATCTCCTGTGCCTGGTTTGCACCAGTGTGTTGTGCTGCCCAGACTGCTGCAAAAAGTAGTAGGTACAGGAGGGGTTTAATGGTGGCTGTACCCTAAAAGTGCTGCAGTGTGATGCTGACCCTGGCAGAGAGCTCCTCCTGCCATGAAAAGGATTATTCTCCTTACCATCTCAGTGTTTCTTTAGTTAATTCAAGCCAAAGGCTTTGCTCTATCCCTCTGTTTAACAGTTGTTACCTGGTTTCAAGCACTCTTGAGTCATGTCCTGAAAGTCAAGGCAGACCTGGGTGCCTGAGGAAAGACCTGCAGCAGGGCACCACAGGGACACCCTGCAGCCCTTTCTGTTTCTGGACAACCAGTTGAGGTTTTGTCAGACCCTGCTGTCATGTCTTTGAAACATCTGGCAGAGGCAGAAATTAGCAGTTCTTCTCAGTGTGACAGCCACTCCTTCAGGGTCTCCTAGGGTACTGGTGCCAGCACATTTACTGTTGCCTCTCACTGGGGTCTGGCATGCCTTTGCTTCCAAGGGATCACTGGCCACTCTGAGAAAGATAGTAAGCACTGGACCATCCTGCACTGTTCCATTCCTTGAATTTGATTAACTGATTTCCAGGCCCAATTTTTTTTCAGGGAGAAGTGAGGCAGATGGCTGCCAAATGAAGGTAACAGCAGTTCCCAGAAGAGGTAGAAAAACTTGCAGTGCCACCCCCAGAATTCAGTTTTCATTTATATTTAGAGGCTAACATAATCATGTTTTGTGTACTACATCTCACTCCCAGCTAGCCACAGGGGTCATTTTGCCACAGATACAGATAGAGCTGTAGATATGTAGACATACATGAGAGTCAAGATGAACAAATATTTCTTTGTGTAAGTGTTTTTTTATATGGGACTAGGTATCCAGGCTGACTTTGCAGCTCAATAGGCCTCTCAAGCATGGTACTGTGCAATCCCTGACCACTTTGTTGGTTTGCAGGCTTGGAGTACCTTGTGGCAGGACACGAGGACGTCCGAACGGGCAGACTCATTGTCAACATGAAAAGTTTTGTCCATCAGTGGAAGTCGGCTCTTGGAAGAAAGGTCTTGGAGATTTTGAAAAGAGACTGCAACTAGAGGTGTGCAACTGCCTAGGGCATTTCTTTATGCACAAAATGCAGCAGCCTCCACAGAGAGAAGACCTCTAGCATGAAAACTGGAATGTAAGAAACTAGTGCCAAAACATGTAGTGAGGCATTCAGAGTTGTAGGCGCTGTCTAATTTAACCCTTTCTGGCCAATGTTCTTTCACTTGCCTGTAGCTTCCTTGTCAGGGCCTCACCCTGAGCCCTGCTCATCATTATGTTGAGGGAAACAAAAGGAAGGGTGGTGGATGCTTGTCTCGCTCCAGTGCAGTGTTGGAGCAACTCCCATGAAGCCACTGATCACCCAAGACAAAATTGTCCTAGAAGAGCTACTGCTAAAAGGCAAAACAGTGCCAGTGCCACTAGTGTGTATCCTGAGTGCATCCAGGGGCTTCCAGAGGATGCTGAGGGGAAGGCATGGCCACAGCAGTGGGTGTGTGCTGGCACCAGCGTGGCAATGAGAACCACCCTTTAGAAACACACCCTTACATGGCACCCGTCAGAGAATTGGGTGCCACTGGCTTTTAACCTGTTTGCCCTGCTGAAGGTTTCAGGGGCTAGATTCTCTGCTGATGCTGCTGAGGAGAGAGCTGCTGGAGTGAATTGAATCCCTCTGCCTTGGCACAGGTGTGATGCAGGGCAGAGCCCAGCTCTCCACCCACTGCCTGGCTGCAAAGATGAGCCATCTGCAGAGGGTGCAGCATCTCTGAGCTTTTGTCCTTGAAGTGTTAAAAATGAACCTAGCCCTAGTGTAAATATTTCATTGTATAAAGCACTTTACTACCTGCCACTTCACGGTGCAGGAAGTCTGATTGTGTTGGGGAAAGAGGAATTTGAAGGTGGCACGTGAAAGAAAACTCCCTGAAACAGAAGCACTCCTGAAGACCCCCGCAGCTGGACAGCGTTAACAGTATAAAGGGAATGGCCAGCCTGGCACTGGCCACTCAGAATATCTGAGGATGCAATCTGAAAGATAAAGTATTTGCACTGAAGTCCCAGCTTCAGACCAGCACTTGGACCCCGTGGGCAGGACTCCAGCAAAACTTTGCAGAGTGAGGAGAAGAGACTTTGAGATAAAAATGCAATCGCCGGAGAAGAAAAGCTCCGACTGCAGGAAAAAGAGTGGATGCAGAGAATGGAAAGGACTTGCATTCACATATCACAACCCAGTGATTCATGGTGGGCCTGCAGTTTATTTTATTTTTATGTTAGTATTTAAAACTGAACATTTTATTTGTTTTCTTCTGTGTTATTGTTTGCAATATATACAGCCATTATACTTCCTCATTAACACCAGTATGAAATATAGCACAGTTTACTGCAGTTTTCAGCACTAAAATATATCTTTTCTGTAAAGCATCTTTAAACCACATTGCATAGAGTGTATTTTGTTCATGAGTGTGAGGGGAAAGAAGACATACAACACCAGAAAAGTCACTAGTCTACCAATCCACTTTATGTATGTATTTTTCTTTCAAGGTCCTGTGGACTCACAAAAAAAAAGATACTATTTTGGTAATTTGTTTTTGTATCTCATGTATGTAATAAATACATATGATTTCAACATCTTCTCCTGTTTCTGTTTATGCCAATGGCAGCAGGGTCTTCATGCCTGCACTGAAGAGCACAAACAAAGATTGCACCGAGTGAGGAGAAGCTGCCATGGGGGATATTTTCCTCTCTAGTTGAGGGGTTAAATTCAACATGTGGTAGAAAGCAAAGTAATATGGATGGCTCACAAAAATCCCATTTCACCTCTTATTTTGGGAGGTTTGTAACCTCTTCTCATAAGAAGGGGAATTGTAACTAAATATTTTCAAAGCTGGCCAGATCCTTGCCTCCGCACAGGCTTGAAGGCTGAGCTGCAGAGCAGGTACTTGTAAGAAGCAAGTCAGGGATAGCAGAAATAAGGTTTGTTCCCTACATTTGAAACTACTAAGGGGAAACAAAAGGCTGTGGGAAACAAGTGCTGCAGCAAAAGATCTACAAAAACACTGCAGAGTGAAGTCAAGCATCAGAAATTAGTGGCCAGGGGGTCAAGACATAATCCTCAGTGTGGGCAGCAGCTCCCTGGGTGGGGGTTAATCAGTGACTATGGCAGCACCCATCTCCCTGGTGGAGGAGAGAGCAGGGACTGGCTCCCCTGTGGAGGCACTCAGACAAGAGCCTCCAATAGCTCTGCTTTGATTTAAAACTGTATGCTTTCCTGCTTGACATATTTTTAGCTTCATGTATTTTAATGAGACTGAAAATACATGGGCAGTGTCTTGTCATTGTCATTGTGTTTTTCATCTTGTCATTGACTGCTTGATTCATGTGCCCTTGTGAAAGCTGGAGGGTGTGATCCCACCGTCCCAGCCAGATCCAGCACTGTAGGAAACCAGGATGGCTTTGTCAGCATGCTTATGGCATCTTGTCTGACTCCTGTCCTAGCCTTGGAGTTGGGCACTGATGATTTTATGGAAGAAAGTGGTTAACTTCTGGGGAGGCAAATCTGCCCATGAGAAATTTCTGTCAGGGGGTTTTGGCTGGAAGAAGTGCCCCATTGGAGCAGGTGAACTGGAGATCAAAGAATCACAGGATCAGTTGGGTTGGAAAAGACCTCTGATATTGAGTTCAAGCTTTGACCAATCAGCACCTGATCAGCTAGACCATGGAATTAAGTGCCATATCCAGGTGTTTCTTGAACACCTCCAGAGATGGTGACTCCAGCAGCTGCCTGGGCACTGCCATTACAGTGTTTAACATCCTTCCTGTGAAGGAATTCTTCCTGATGTCCAACCTGAACTTCCCCTAGCACACCTTGAGGCTATGTCTTCTTGTCTTGTTTTGTCTCCTTTCAAGTGGTTAGAGAGAGATAAGATCTCCCCTGAGCTTCTTTCTCCCCAGGCTGAACAACCCAAGCTCCTTCAGCCACTCCTCATAGAACTTACCCCTGGACCTTTTCTATCCCTCTATTCATATGACATCACAAGATGGTCAGTCAGGCCCTCCTTAGCAAGAGAAGCTTCCTTGGACAGTAAGTCTTTGCAGCTCAGTGAGTTACTGGAAGCAGCCTGCCTGGTTTATCTGTTTACTCCCTTCTGTTATGTGTATGAGAAGAGGATGTCTGTCTCTGCCCACCTGAAGAGTAGATGTATTGCTTGATAATTCCAGGAGTAGCAATGCCTTGACCAGTCCTTCTGTGTGACAAAAATCAGTGGCAGGAAAAGCACCCAGCAGTAATTAAAGTTGGCAACAACATCCACAGAAGGGTCTTTTCCTCCAGAATTGCCCCACTGATGCAGGCAAAGCTGGCAGCTGAGGCCAGGCTGCCATTTCTGGACCATACTGCTCCTGTCAAGAGGTGAGTGCTGGATTTTCAGGAATCAAAGATGGGAATTGCCACAGTTCTCCCTAGAGGATGCAGTCCTTATGGCTCACTTGCACCTAAAGAACAAATACCTCCTGCTGCTGAAGGAAGCATGGTGAATTCTTCCTTTTTCCAAGGCTGGAGGTCAGATGTAAGCAGAGGCCAGGGGTCAGTGACAGGGGCTGGAGCTGCCTGCCAGAGCCCCTGTGCTCCTGGTGGCCTGTCAGACTGCAGGAGTGAGTCAGGCTGGAGGAGGTAAAGCAGTGCTGGAACCAGCTGCCACCACAGCACTGACCCTGGCTATACACAGTAGTGCAGCACAGTCACATATGATCCAAACCTGCATTCCTCCAAGGCACTCACAGGACACCTCTTTCACTCTTTCTGGTGGACATGAGCACTCAGCAGATGCTTTGGCACAGAGCAGGGAACTAGTGCTCTGACTAGTTTACAATGCCTCCTTGCACTCTCCACGGCAAATCCTGTGCCATAAGTATTGTCAGGAAGTCACTAAGCCACTGTGTCTTTCTCCACTGTCCTCTGCCACCACTGCTACCTGTGGAAGAAAGCAGAATAAGCCACACAGATCTGTCCATTGGTTTTCACTAACCTGAAGCTGGGTTCTTGGAGGAGGCTGTACTCAGAGACATCCCACATCCTCTCTCAGAGAGGTGGGCTTACACCAGTGCCTGGAAGCAGGGTGAGTCTCCCCAGCTGTGCAGGGCCTTTGTGATGGCAACCTCTGCCCAGCACATTCATCAGGAGGCAGCCGGTGATAAGGCATCTGCTTTTATTCAGTTACAGACCATTTTTCTCTTTGGATCACCTCAACAGATACTAACCATGCCTACAGGCTCTGAGTGCAAGGAGGGCCAGCAGAGAAGCCACCTGCAGAGCCAGCCACATCCATCCCTGCAGCAGCAGCTGCCCATGGATCCCCAGCAGCATGGCCCCCTCTCCTAGACAATGCTGCTGATGGGAGCTTCCTCATCCCAGACCAAGCCCTGTTGGGCTACAGAGGTGCTGTGCCCTCCTGCTATGGTGAGAGGCTGGAGAGGACTCAGGGCTGTGCTGCCTGCATGTGCACAGGGCCTGTCCAGTCAGTGGCTGCTCGCCCCTGAGGAATGCAATCTTCCACTTACAGTGGAAAATTACAGGCGTGTTTAATATAGTTGCTCCAGCAGGCTAAGTCTTCTGGGATATGACCATGTGGGACTACAGGCCTGCCTAAATGGAAATCTGGGCTGGTATGGGTAAACATAACAATTCAGGAACAAATAGCTGCAGTGTATTTTTTTGGTAATCTTTATTTTTAGTTATCGTATTGACTTCAATATCAACACAGGATAGAATAAACATCTCAAAAATGTCCGGTGGCTGCTGCCTCAGCATCCACAGGAGCTGTCTCTCTGATAAGGCTGGAGGAGATCAGCTGTCTGTGGGCCTTCTGGGCTGATGTGTTGATTTTTTGATGACAGTGTTTCCAAAGCATGCTCTTACCCAGGGGTCACAGCTCCTTGCCTCTCTTTTCCCACAGCTCTGCACAGAAACTTCATGAATGCCTTGTGCTGCTTCAAGGGAAGGCAGTGATGCCTCATCAAGGCTCAAAGGCTGGGAAATACACTATATATGGGAAACTTGTAGGCATATTGAAAATGTTAGCATAGCCAAGAGGCCAGTGTGCTGCAGCAAGCATTAGGAGAGCCACTCTCTGTGTCCAGCTCATCTCCTCACTTTTCCATCACTCTTAGGGGTCCTCTGGAGCAAACATAATGCTGGATTGCTTGAAGATGTGATGTATCACTGGTGTGATGCACTCATGGGTACACTGATGCCCAGCCAAGTCCTGTAGCCCAGAAAAATGTCATCATGTCCAAGCTTTGCTGCAATGCCATATGCAGTTCTAGGTAACTTCAAGTGCTATCTGGACACTTGCTCAGCTGCAGAAGATATGTAAAAGAAGGTTTCCAGGCTGCTGAAAGGTCTAGGGGGATTGTGGGTGTGGATGAAGTGTGTATATGTGCATTCCCATGCTCACTTCTTCATTTCCCAGATGGTGCTTTCTCTGCTCATGTCTCTGAGCTCTCCCTGACCAGGCAGGTTGCTTATACTGGCTGCATTTCTTTCTTTGACCTCTTGTCTCAGACTTATACATAGAAATGAAATACAGTTATTTAGCACAGGACATGGCTTTTAAGCCATCTGGAAAGGAGGGCTGGCAAAAGGCCCTCAGATCTGTATGAAAATTGCTGAGAAGAATAAAGTTGCTTCCTAAAGCAAACATTGGTGAGAATTTCCCCAAACTAACTTGCTGGGTACATGGATATGCACTCCTTCTAGCAGGTGCAAAATGCAGCCCAGCTCCAGGCTCAGGATACAAGCCAAGGTACACAAACAGGTGAAAAAAGATCTAAACCAAACAACCATCCATCAGGCTGCATTAACCTGGAGGAAAGGGCATTACTCACTGCATCTCCTGCATTCACACACAATCTCCACCTGGATCAATAGGAGATATTTCTTACATTATTACCTTAAGATGTATATGTTTAAAAAACATGTTTGCTCTCTGTCTCTGCTGTTCACTGGAGCTTTCCTTGATTTGCATCAGGCACAACTCACATCTGGACCTCAAGCATTTGTGGGGTCAAATCTGCTGCATAATCTCTGCTTGAGCTTTATCTGAGTAACAGCTGTAGGAGATCAGAAAACATTATTTCAGATACACAAACAAGGAGAGATAACATGAGATGTTGGTGGCAGATGGTGGTCAGGACAGCATCTCTCAGTCCCCCCAGGGTTACCCAAGAGACCCAGGAGCACCCTGAGGGGTCATCATAGCTGCCCAGCTGCCCCACAGGGGCAGGTGAGGGGGCAAGAGGATGCACAGGCACTTGTGTAGCTTGAAGAGCATCAGCAAGGTGCTCTTGGCATAGAAGAAGGGAATTAAACTAATGCTGAAGGGAAGTTAAACAGAACAGAGGTCCAAACAGGGACACTGTCACCTGTGCAGCTGTGAGCACATACAGTGATAAGAGACCCCAGCCACAGGAGAAAAGGAAGCTTCAGCACTTGTCCCTTGCTGGGCATGGCTGCCTGGACCTGATCAGACTCTTTCCCTAGAGATCAACAAGAAGAGGCTTGAGCTGCAAAGCAGATCCTTGAAATGGCCCCCAGAGCTGCTGATGTGACTGGAACAGAGAGACCAATTTAAGGGAGTCTGAACCTGCTCATGGCAACTCATGCAGCCTCCAGTTGCTTAAGGGGGTCGAAAACACTCATGTGGAGCTGTATGTGCAAGTTAAAGGTGCCTAGAGTCACTCTGCAAAACAAGCAACTCCGTCTGTGCCATCAAACACCTCTGGCACATTTTGGGAGGGATGCTGCCCCTGGGCAGCCCCCAGGCCAGGGGTCAGGAGGGGATGGAGTGATGCAGGGCTGTACCAGGAGCCAAGCTGACAACTCTGCGGTACAGATTTTCACCTCCCAGTGCCAGGGGAAGTTCCAGAAAAATGTCATTTATTCACATGCCGGTACCTCCGCAGAAGCAGCACATCCTGCCCCGTGACTTGGCCCTGGCCGCAGCCAACATCTACAAAGGCAGGAGGGAAAAAACAACAACAAGAAAACAGAAGCCAAGTTATGCAGCAGAGGGGGAATACAAATATTTCCCTGCTGGCGGCGGGTGACCGGCAGAAACCCCGAAAGGCGCTGTGAATACAACGTGCCGAGCCCGGGCTCGGCGGGACCGGGGCGGACCGGTGCCGTGGGACGGGCCAGCACTCCCAGTCCTGCTCGGGGACATAAACAGGACACTCCACCTCGGGCTGATACCGATCAGCTGGACAAGGCAGGGAGGGAAGGGGCCGGGCTGTGCCCCGGTCACCGCTGCAATGACAATGCAGGATTGAAAATGACAAAATAAAAGCGATGTTGCGAAGAGCTTCCACACCGACGGAGGAGCCCATCCGTGGGATTTCCTTGCTCCGCTCCGAGCTGGTCACTATTTAACACATTCAAAGCGGTAACGACTGAATTCTTCTGAGCAAAAAGCGCTTATAACTGGATAATGGCCGCAGAGCATCAGTAGGTGGGTTGCCTAAAGCCTGAAGGAAACCATGAGATTTTTTTTTTCCACCCACAGCACTATTATGAAGCTGACAAGGTCCTGCTCTCTGCAATTCCCATTAATTTTGCTGCCTGACCTTCAAGATTTATGACAGCTTTGTCTGACATTCACGGGGCAGACAGGTATTGTTACATGCCGACGTAACCCAGGTAGCAGCCACGGGTTGTTCTCCACAAATGACTGCACTCCAGTCAGCTTTGGAAAACTCCCCGCTTTTGTACAGGGGAATACTAAATAAATGAGAATCACTTTAAATTCCAGTCTCCCTTTCCACCCTCAGGGAAACACAACACATGCCAGAGAACAGAAATCATTGCTTATCCTGTATTCAAACAATAGGCAAGCTTAAATCCTTAGAAATCTTTGAATACCCAGCAGATGATGACATATGCTGAGGCCATAGCATACCTGTCATTTAAACCCTCTGTGACTTGAAAAAATCAAATGCACTGCAGTTATACTAGCCAGGGGCAAAGGAGGAGTGACCAGCTGGCATCCTCATTCTTTTCCTTCCAGGACTCTGTTTTCTAGAGTCTTTTTTTATCCTCTATGTAATATCCAAAATAGAGAGAAATCAAAAAGAACTAAAATAGCAACAGTACAAGAAAAAACACCATCAGGAGTTCCTGTTCACAAGACTATCCTGGCATTCATCTGGGGCTGTTGACATATTTAATAGTCATCCAGTCTCTGCCAGCTGGATGCCAGCTCCAAACTCGAACCCACAACTGTGATAACTTCTTGCTTCATGTTACAATTCATGCAGTGTTATTTTTCCTGCGGTGTGTTAGCAGCTCAGCTTATTCTGAGGAACAGCTTATCTGAAGGCATCCTGAAAAATAGACCTACATGAGTAATCTTCAAGTTTCCCTCACCTGGGGAAGCAAGGATTTTGCTTCCATGTTATGTTAAGCAGGGTTTTTTCTGAGTGAATTGTAGGAAAGAAAGTCTATTACTTGGCTAGTGAAGGAATATGAGTTTTACCATCATTTTAGTAGAATTTCTGTAATGTTATGAATGTTACTTCATTAAATTGATGAAACATTTTAATTTTAATTATCTGTAGTCCGTGGAGATACATGAGTTCCAAGTTCCCCCTCTCAAACTGGTGCAGAATTGCACTCTGTGAGTGGATGCTGGTGCTGGGTTATACTAAGTGCTGTCCAAAGAAGTTTTCTCCCAAAAGAAAGCAGTGTCTGTGAGCAATCTGGTGTAGTGGAAAGTGTCTCTGCTTGTAGCAACTAAATGATCTTTAAGGCTCCTTCTTACCCCAAACCATTGTGTGATCCTATTTTGCAGCACACATGAAAGCTGTCACAAAATGCAAAGTGTGGCTTTGGAGCCCACCAAAGGCCACTTCTTGTATGCTTGGGGCAGGGGGGATCCCTGAGAGCCAGTAAGGGTCACATTTTGCAAAACAGAGGTTCCACAGACCTCACTCTCTGCAGCCAAGTGGGTTTATCCTAATGACTCACAAGCTGCTAAGTACCACTTCCACTGCAATTCTCTCCCTGCCACTCACTGAATAAACACCATTTAATAACAAGACATGAAGATTACTGACTCATCCTTTCTCTTACTGTTAAGGAAATGGTCAATTTGTCAATTATATTAAGCATCACAAAGCTCAAAAAAAAAAAAAAAAAAAAAAAGAGATTCCTGTTAAGTGATCCACTGTTTTGCCCTTTATAAACAGAGAAACAACCCTGAGGTATCAGTTCCCAACCAACACAACATTTACAACACAACAATTAGATAATGGTTTTGTTGCTGCTCAAGGCCACAGTTATGGTGCTTTCTACTGCAAACCCACTTGAGCTGTGGGATTTGGCCAATGAATCTGACCTTTTCTTGTCAATTGAATACAAGTTATTTTCGAGAAAGCTGGTGCCTCCACATGCTTTTTTCTCTTAATGCAGACATACATTCGTGATAACTTTATTAAGCAGAGAGGGAAATAATAACAGTGACCTATTATAGCATTCACTGGGAAGGATGTTTTTTTTAATGGAAATGGTACACAATAAAATCCATTTTGACTTTGTATTACAATGTGTGATGGGAGAATGAACAAACAGAGATAACTACTGTTCTGAGCAAACAGATACAAAATAACACTGCTAATAAAAAATTTCCTTGACGTGTCCTCCTTCACATTCACAGCCTTGGAGCCATCCAGTATCTTTAGTTGCTGATACATGGCCCGCCGTGCTCGGTGTGACAGTGAATCCCAGATCCCTGTGCTGTGCCTGTCCCTCCAGCCCTCACTGCCCTGGGAAGCCCTTCCTGGCACTGCCTTCTGTCACATCCTTCACACAGGAGCAGCACAGGGGGCCCTTAGGGCTGCCTTTCTCCCACCTTCACGGCAGTTCAGCACACATTTCAGGGCACCCTTGCATGGGCAGCAGCTGTGCTGGGGGAACATCCCTGCAGGCAGCTGGGGCTGCTGCTGCCATGGTTCTTGGGTGCTGAGGGTGAGCACAGGGAGCTTCTCCAAACAAGTGGCTGCACAAAACAGAAACAGGAAATTAGAATGATTGACAATAATGTCCAAATGCAACTGAGATGGTTACTGCAGGCAGAAATGTCCCTGCTATGCATGGGCACTCTGAGCTTCTCAGAAAAGATCATCTAAAAATATCCTTTTACAAAGAGAAATGGCAAACATTAGTTGGTGGCAAGGAAGAATCTGTACAAAGGCATCAAATATGGCGAAAAAAACTGGAAGTGAGCAAAAAAGACAAGCACTCAAAATAATTATAACCACCTCAAATAACCTAGCAGGAGCTGGTAGTCAAGGGCTTGAAAAAGCAGAATGTCTGTAAGTCTTGTTTTCTTTTCCAATACAAATCATCCAGGCACATTACAAAACACGGAAAGCTTGCAGTTCATATTTAGCAAGCACTTTCATTGGCAGGTATGGGATGCATGCTGGGGAATCTCTGAGCAGCAGTCTCAGAAACTTGCCTCTTGGTTTAGCACGTGTCACTCCTTGATGAGGACCTTCTCTCACCTCTTCCCTCAGACCATCAGGGACACAAGTCTGACCTGACAGCACTCTAAACCTCATCTCCCCAAAGGCAGAGGTGTTTTTGCCCCACCATCACCTGAGCCCGCTGGGGCCAGGGGCTGGCTCCTGGCACAGCCAGCCGGGCGCCAGCTGGAGCAATGTCCTCCTTGGGAACAGCTCCTGGCTGGCACCGCGCCGGCTCTGCTCCGGGCACACAGGGCACAGCTCAGCCCCTCGGCTTGATTGCTGCACCCAAGGGCTGCAGGGCAAATTGCACCACACTACCTGGCGCTCTGCGGGAGGCGTGGATGTGCAGCCATGGGCCTGCAATTTACATTTAAAGAATTAATAAAAATTCCAGGCTAGAGAACTTCTGTGGAGTTTATAACCTTGACATTTTTTTATCACCCCCTGCCTTGTTTCTTTTCCCCTTTTTACCCATACAAATTAGTATTTGAAAGTATGCAATTAGCAAGCTGCTCCTGCAGCTATGCAGTTCTCCTGCCACCCAGTTTCCCAATGGGGGAAATCAACAATAAAGAACAAAGAAAAGAATTTGCTGCCTCATATTAATGACCGCTGTTTGAGGACAGCATTTGTATTTTAAATGAATAGCTCGCTGAGGACAAAAAGGTCAGAACTGCATTTTATGGTAGCGATAGAATAGCAGGAGGACAGAAGAAAGGGGAAAGCTGCGGGCAGACAGGCGGAACAACACGCTCTGCTTGCTGGAGAGGCTGGGATCAGCGCCCGGCCACGCCGAGCCACGCGCTCGGGAGTCAGAGTATGGGCACGGTCCTGCCAGCTGGGGAGGACAGAGAGGAGAGCACACAGCCCCAGCCAGCTCAGTGAGGTCTGAGGTACACAGCATGGCTCAGGCATACAGCTCAGCCAGTGATCCCCCCCAAATCCTTCCCTTCTGCAAAACCATATGGAGCCATCTCCTTGCAAATTGAATTTTTTTCATGAGCTCTGAGGCCCTGGTTGTACGCTGTACCTCGAGATGCTGCCAACATCCAGCAAGACCCTGCCAACACCCAACAAGAAAACCTGTGCCTTTGTTTCAGTGCTACCTGGGAATGTGCCCTTTGGAAGTTAAATCTAAATTGAGAAACCCAAATTAAGCCTGAAATTGATTCAAGTACACTGCAGAACTCCAGCCCTTATCCATAGGTATTGGTCAGCACCTCCTTAAGAACTGAGCCTGCTGGCTCTGTGAGGCTTCAGGAAAAGTTGAGCCAGTATAGGACTATTTTAACTTATAATATACAATCAGAATTAAATAGTCACAACACAACTGATGACAAAGCCAGGCAGAAAGGGAGCACAGAGGTACCCAGGGAGATACAGGTGGACACTCCACTGGGGTATTAGCTGAGCAGACAACTTACAGCCAACTTCTGCAAAGTTGTTGAGAGCAATAAGGAACTTCTCCAAGCACAATGGCTTGTGCCATAAACCTTTCTTGGTGTGAAGCAGCCCACGGTCCCACTGGGCCACAGGGACTGACTGGATTCCTTCAGGCTGTGTCTGGGGTGTATGGCTCCCTGCCAGAGCCCTGGGTGAGAGGTGCCACACTTGGCACCCACAGGACACCCGCCCTTCCTTTGCCCAGGAACATCCCCAGCCTCCTGGGCAGCCTCTCTGCTGCTTTGAACTGTGCACTGTGACTGTGCAGCTCTAGCAATGAGCTAACAGTGAAATCATACTGGTACACAGTCAGAGAGAAGGCAAAATCTGGTGCCCTGCCCCTACTATCCCTTACTTCCAGAGGTTTTATTCCTGCTGCTCTACAGTGCCCTCTTCTCCTCCTTGGGGTCATTCCTGTTGCTGCCATCACCTCCTGCTCACTGCACATCCCCTGGCTGCTTTGGCAGGAGCCCACAGTGACCAGTCTGGTCCTGGAGTGTTTGCACCCATTTAGGGCCATCCTCAAAGGAAAGATGGACCTCTTGCCTCAGCCTCATGGCAGTTCTGACTCCAGAGCAAAGCTTTTGAGGAAAAAGTAGAGTATGTTAAACCTGAGTGACTGCTGAGCTCTCCTATAGACTACAATAGGACAGTGAATAACTTTTCATTAAGTGCATGTTTCTGGCAGTGCAACAAGCCCTTACCTGCAATTGTGTGTGAAGCACAAATGGCCTAAAGGCATCACACCTGAAGAAAAATTCCAAGCTTTTCAACAATGCATTAACATTTTTAGCATACATTCAAAATGTTTAGTGCAGTAGGAAAAACATATGTTCTGGTCTCTGGTGCCTTGGTAGGCCTTGAGAGACAAGAAGGAAGGCTGCAGCTTTCCAGCAGTGACTTCCTGGCATGCATCCTTCTTTTAAATGTTTTAAATATATCTGAGAGAAATCAGAAAATGAGCTGGAAAGCAATGATAGCTGCCCAAAGAAATGCACTTTTTGAACCAGAGTGGTTAGGAATGTGTTCATGGAAAGAGTGACTGTAAATCTGTGAGCCAGATAAAACTGATCCTCTATCACCCTGACTCCCCTACCCCTGATTCTCCTACAGCAGCTCAGAGATGCCTGAGAATCACTCTTGGCCTTTCTCTGGGCATTTTGGCTATGAAAAGAAACAGCTAAAAAGGTATCTCTTTAAATAGGTGTTCCCATGGTGCAGGTTAGCCCATGTGTTGACTAGACCTCACAAAAAAACCCACTCCAGACAAGGAGGAGTGGGAAAAGGTGTTACTTCAGGAATCATCACTCAGTAGGGTTGACAGGCTGTAAATTGAGTATTTTTTTGTCTGTTCTGGAGCTGGAGAGAAGGAGGTGCTGATGTTGGACAGGATGCAGAAGCAGCAAAGGCTTCAGTGATTTGTCCTCCCACAATGGCACCCAAGGCACTGCACGGAGTCCTGGCTCAAGAATCCATAGGGACAGTGGCCAAGCATGACTGGGGCATGTTGCTCTGGACTCTGCATGGCACCAAATGCACCTGCAAGAACAGCTAAGAGGTTGTCACAGCTGCTGCAGGATTTGCTGAAGGATCCCAGGTGCTGGGAGGGGTGGGTGAGAGCTGGCTGTGACCCTAGGGCAGGGTTCCCACAGCACTTCCAGCTGCTCAGCACCCCAAGAGCAGGTGGCACCCTGACATCACTCCTCCCCCAGTTCTGCCACAGGCTTCTGGAGGCAAAGAAGATATTTTGGCCTTGACTTTTAATTCCTCTTTTCTTTAAAACCCAGCTTGTTTCTGGCTTACAGGTATCAACAGGAGAAAGGTGCATGGATACAGGAAAATAACTTCAGAGATGCATCGTACAAAGATGATTTATGTTTTTACCATGTTTCAGTGCTTGTATCAACCTACAGCCCAAAAGTTTGCCTGGAAATATTCTGCATAAACTGTGCCAAAGTTCAGCAAAACAAATTTGCCTGGCATGAGCAAGAGACTCGGAGCAGGAATTCTTGAAAAATGCTAATAATGTCTCAACTATTTTCACTTAGCTGGGAAATCATTCTGCTTGAAATAGAACAGGCAGGAAGATGAAGAGAATTTTTATAGCAGTCCCTGAGCCACAGTACACGAGCAAATTTTGTTCTCATTGGGATGGCTTAGAAAACACTTTCAGCCCTTTTGTGCAGGTGAGTTTTCCATTTAGTGGAAGGAAAAATATCAGTAGTACTAGTCTCTGTCTGCTCTGACAACCTCTGTACTTCCACAGAGATGGAGACACAGAATTTGCATCCATTTTCCTTTACATTGCATTAATGTGAATGAAACACATTTGCAGTATGTAAATGGAGGACTTAGCACAGCAACTCTGTTTGAATGAATAAGTCTTTTAAGCTCCTCTGCCCTTTCTGCCCCACGGCTGCATAGATAAATAAAGAAAAGGCCTTATTATATTTGTGGTGGCTAAATTTAAAGGTCTATGCTAAACAAAGTAAACTAAGCCTTCACACTTGCTCCCTATCACTTGCTTGCTGCTCTTTAAATCCCTTTGCTTA
The DNA here is from genome assembly GCF_903797595.1 of Erithacus rubecula. Taxonomy (NCBI): domain Eukaryota; kingdom Metazoa; phylum Chordata; class Aves; order Passeriformes; family Muscicapidae; genus Erithacus; species Erithacus rubecula. The sequence continues at coordinate 27,698,648 of NC_136686.1, read as the reverse complement.
GGTTTTGTTAACTTGGTGGGAGAACACTATTCTGGGAGAGTGCTAAAGCTGGAGGTGCAGTTGTGTGCTGACAATGGTGGGGTCTTTGCCAGATATGAAGCCCAAAGGCACACAGCTGATGTGCTGCATCCCCCATGTTCATATAAATAGAGAGCGCTTTAGCCACATGCTTTTTATACTTACTGAGATGCTGTTAAAAGGGAGAGAGAATCTCTGACAAATTTTCAGACTTGAAAGCTCATCTGGTCTGAACAGGTCAGTTGGGATATAATTGTCTGGAGGTAATCTGGAAGGGGATGAACCAGCCACCCCTTGCTAATTATGCATCCATCCATTCATACAAGCATGCATCCATCCAGGTGACAGCTGACATGTTTTTGGAAACAAAAAAAGAAAGGAGAAGTGAGGAAAGACTAGTCCACCCCAACACTGCATCCCACATACTGCAAAGCACAATTTCGTCCCTCACATGTGCCTCCATTCCTCTCAAGATATCATCCCAGCCAACTGGAACGTTGTACTGTGTACCCCCACTTTTCCCAGAGCCCTTCCAAACTCCTGCAGCCACACCAGAACTTTCCTTCTCTCTAGATGTGCCCACTCCTCCTCCTTCAGGTGCTGACCATCACTCACCCTTCCCTCTTTAGTGCCCCCAGTCTCTCTCCCAGTTCTGCTCCCCAGGTGTTTGGGGAACATGGCTGCTGTCCCCCCATTGCCTTGTTGTCCCATAGCACTGTTCATGCCACACCTGGTCCATCCTTTGGTGGTCTCACAGATCCTGTGTGAGTGGGTGAAATCCCAGGGTGTGGCACCATGCATCTTCCAGGCAGTTCCACAGTACCATGGTCCTACATAAGTTTCTAAGGAATGCAGAACTGGAGCTGGGATGCTGAACGTCCCAAATTGCTAACACTTAAAGACATGAGAGACCTTTCCTATAACCTGCCCTGACCTCTCCACCACAGCCTTACTCCTTTGTGCTATGACAGTCCTCTCCTCAGGAGAGCATGTTGCTTTCTTTTGGGAGAAATTGCAGGGTCTGTACCTCCAACCCTGTGCCTTCAGTCACCTGTTAGAGGGGTAAAAATTAGAGGCTGAAGGTCACAACAAAAAAAGATGATGGGAATGGGTGGGATGGACATCTTCAGCATCCCTCAGAAGACCTCTGAGAAACACGCAGCTTCCATGGGATGCTTCAAATGTTACTCTTCAAAGAGAGAAACCCAACAAGTAAAACAAGTTCTTGGTGTGTTCTGCAGAAGGTAGGTGTCACCCCTGAATAGTAGTCATCATCCTTCTCTCTTTACTCCTGGTGCCTTTCAGCTTACTGCCTGCTCCCAGCAAATCCTCCCACCTGGCAAACATTTGGATTTGCAGACTCAGAGCAACTACCATTTGCTGCTCACACCTGGCTCATATCACACTCATCCTTGCAGAAATAGCCCTGTAGCCACCAGCTTTGCTGTGTCTTCAAGGTGCTCAGGTCCCCATGTGTGCAGCACAAAAGAAAATTCAGTCCATTTTTTTATCATTCCAGTAATTCCTCAAGGAAAGAGAGCCATCTCAGGGTGGGGGCAGCCAAAGAGCCAGCACTAGGACTGGCTGAAAGGATTTCATCCTTTCCACACTTGCTGTCCTTGCAGCAGAAATATTCCTGCTGTGTTAATGGGATTAAAAAGATGGGTACCCAAGCACTAAGAATTAAGAGAATTTGAGTTCAAAACACTGTGTTTTTTGGAATGGCTGTGTAAACTCACAAATGATCAGCATATGGAGATCAAACTTCCACATTACTAAACACAGAAATGGACTTGGCAGTTTTTCTTAAACTAAAATCTTATGAATGTAGTGGAGATTATTTGTAGGCCAAGGCATTATGGTAACAGAACATAAACTTTTAGGGCAGACAGTTATCTGGCATAATAATTCTGTCTTTACTCATTAACAAACATCAGTAAATGCGTGCTGTAGACACCAATATTGGGAAGTGTCGGGTACAGTGGCGTCTTTGTGAATGAATCTTCTTTCTCTGAGAACTAGACCGCCAATAATTAATTATCTCAATGTCTTTGATCTATTTACTTTGCACATATTTCATCTGTTTTGGTTTGTTACTTGCATTTCAATGACCTCTCACATTACGGAGCAATTCCTTCTGTTGGGAAAATTGCCTTTCCCTTTCCCATGGGAGCACAGCAGTGGACTAACCCCTTCTCAGAGATGACAGGTCCATTTTTTACTTCTCTGAGGATGACTGCACTGATTTAAGGAATCTACCCATATAGAGCAGAGGACTTCACTTTGCTCCTATGAATCCTATGTGTGCATTTACAGCAAACTGCAAACTCTCTTGGGACTGTGAAGCTGTTTGCCTGTTCCCTCAGTTTTAATGCGAACAGAATGGCAAAGGATCACTTTCATTAAAGATCTGTCTCCTACTCATAAAAAGCAAGATCATCTCTATTTCTGACTACTAGTTAAGCACTTAATTGTATTTAACACAGTAATTACAGTGAGATGGGGTGTGCATTGATTTACTGTAGATTTTCCCAGGAGCAGTTTTATTAACTATTCATGTTGGGAACTTGAGTTAAAAAAGGAAGCTTTCTGTCTTTCTTTCTTTGCACATCCATGAAATCCATGTGGGACTTTTTTTCTGATTATTTGGATTGGAACATCTTGGGGAGTTTCCAGTTCCTTCCTCCCACAGGCTGTTATTTCTAACTACCTGATGTTTTAACAGTTTATGCTGTGCATTATATGCTATAGTGAAAGCAGATCTGAGGAGAGACTAGCAAATATTTTATATACTTCTGGTTTCCACTCTTGAAAAACAACATTGAAAAATGCACAGCAAACAACTTTAACTGGAATTACTGAAATCAAATCAGAGTTAATTTTGCATCCCAAAGCTAAGGCTGAGCCCAGTTGTAGTTTGCTATAACCTCGCCTGTCCCCATACAAACCAGTACTTCATTTCAGATAAAATTAGTTCTAGGTTGATCTGTACTAGACAGATTGAGATCCAAACAAGAATGGTGTATTACCAGAAGACAAGTCATGTCACCTCATCACTGCAGGAGAGGGACAGCAGGGGTCTGCCAAGGACACTGGAGTGCAATTCACACCCTGTGTCTGAAGGCCGGGGATTCAATCTCTGACCCTTGAATGCTGCTGTGGTTTGAGTGTAGCCTGCTTCACACTGTCACCAGCCCTCTCTGGTGTTTGCCTCCCTTCACGGTTCTTCTTGCAGGAAGGGCCAAATCTGATTGGTTTTGCTTTGCAGGTTGATACTAGGGCATAAACAACATTTGGTCTCTTACATTTTTTTAAATGACTGAACAGCTGCCCTTGAGCTGCACCACGAAGCAAATTAATTTGCCTGAGCTAATAAAGTGTAAAATGTATCAGACAAAGAGCACAGCAAAAGGATGTTTTAACAAAGGATGTTTTGCACTTGCTTTGAGCCACCATGATGCCCTGGCAGTGGAAGGATGAAGAAGTAGCACCCCATTAGCTGTGCCAGCCCTGGACCTGAGGTGCTTGCAGCCAGACTTGGGGCTGCCATTGCCCCACTAGTGCCTCAGCAGTACCTTGAGAGGCAGCAGCCACTGCAGTTCTAATCCTCTTTTCCTCCACTTTTTGTGCCAGGGAGTGGCCAACAACAGCAACCAAGGGCTGGAATGCCAGTGCATTATACATCTGACATGGAAGAGCAGTGCTGGCAGCATTTTAAGGCACTCTGCAAGAGGCAGTCTTTGAACAACTCTGTGGGAAGTATCCTGCCTCCATTCATCAGGGGCTTATGCTTAGGGGACACAAGTGCCTTGCCCAGAACCACAGAAAGATAAGGTGGGGCTTAAAGAGGATGAGATTTTGTCTTCCAGACCCAAGCAATCAGAGTAGCAGCAGGCAACCTTTCAAAGTCCTGTACCATGCTGGCATTTTCAACATTAGAGATTATGTGCGCTGGGAGAAACTCAGCAGGAGCTAGGAGGGTCATGGCTGCCAGTCCCCTTTTGGCAGGACCTAACCTTCTCAACAGCAAGACCTCAGAGCCCCTTACAAACATTTCTCTAAAGATGCCACAGTGCCCCATCCCTGTCTTGTGGTTACTCTGCTCTTCCACCATTAGACCACACAGTTTTTCCATTAAAGGAAAATTCAAAAGTTGTGGTCCTAGTAGGAGAATATATCTGTGCAAAGAAGAAATCTCATCTCCTTGACTCCTGAGTTCAAGACTCAGGCAACATTTTATGTCTCTTCCAGGAAAACAGAAATTTGTGTTTACTGCAAATGCTTCCTTTGCACTCATTCTATGTCACCATTTGGAAAAATCCCTTCTAAAGTTTAATACAAGGCTTCAGCTTGAGACAAGGAGACAGTCATTAATTCCTATCAGTCCGCTTTTTTTTTTTTTTTTTTTTTTTTGGTAGAAATAAAAGCTAAAAAACTTGCAAGGTAACTTGCTTATGTGGTTATCTCAGACTGCCCTCTTATGGCAGAATTTTAAACTGTTGGTTTTCTTAGGCTTTTTCAAATGTTTTGCAAGCTCAGTTACTGAAATGTCTAGTCTTGAAAATTACTGAACAATGTGAGGGAAGAAGCCACGGTTGCCTGATTGATTTCTGTCCCACACAGGTCCTGTCACCAAGTCATCCTGCCAATCCCAAGCGCTGCCAATCCCCTGGACAGCAGCTTGGCCAAAACCTGGGACCTTTGTGTTTGCCCATCCCTCCTCCTCTAGCAGAAGTGTGCAAAGCTGGTGTGTGTGCTCAGGAAATTTTCTAAACACTTGTGCTTTACACACACATAGACACTGCTCTTCATGTACACTAGAGGAGGCTTGACTTCTTGGAAGTGTGTTTTTCATGCAGGATTAAGGCTCTCAGTGGTCTTCAAATCGCTACAAACTGGAGCATTTTCTCAACTTTTACTGAAGCCATAGGTGAGCTCTGCCATGCAGCCAGCTCCAGAAAACCAGGAGAGAATTGCCACGTTCAGCAGTGATCCTGGGGCGCTGCAGCGTGCCTGAGCTCTGCCACATTCACCCACTAGAGGACAGCAGGAGGGTGTCCCTTGGCCACTGCCTGTCACAGCCCGCAGGAGGGTGTCCCGTGTCACAGCCTGCAGGCATAGACACATCACAGTTAGCAGAAGGCAGTCTGTACACATGAGAACAAGGAACTGATAGCTCAGGTGACATTTTGGTAGCGAGGTTTGGCTCAGGAAGGAAGCCAAAAAACCCGCTCTGCTCCCAAGTATTGTCAGTTTAAGCCACTTCTGCTCTCTTTTATGACAGTGCCCTGGGTATTTTGTAGCTGTCTGACAAGGAAAAACACCAAGGATGTCACCTGCGGTGTAGAGACCCTTTGCCAATTGCTCAAATTCCCAAGTGGAAAAAGGAAACTGAAGTGGCAGCATTGCTTGTTCTAACAGTGACCTGGAGAAAAAATGTCTTTTGTTTCCAGCCATGCAGAGCCAGAGATTATTTAATCCACAGATTTATTTACATTCCTTCCAGCACCAGTGTCTCTGAGGTACAGCCTTCTCCTGATGGCAACAGCTTACAGGCTGGGGAAGGGACATACATAACCTGTATGACCATACAGCCCTCTGGAAGAAGTTATTTCTTCTTACAACTGATTTATAAATAGTGAGGTAAGTGGAGTACAGGAACAGATACTTGACTCATCAACATTTTTTCAGTCCCATTTCGCTCCCAGCTCTTAGTGTATGTTACCTTACCTGAAGTTAAGAAGCCTCAATGTGACCTCTTTTATTTAGAAATTCAGTCTGGGAAATCAATAGCCTGTGCTTTTGATTGCAAAACCAGCAGTCACACCTGGTTAATACATTACAGTCCTGCACGGACTGAGAAGGGAGCCCATACATATAACCACAAGACAGCAACTTCAAAATTTTCTGTGGATTTGACATGAGAAATGGTTATGAATGTCAACAAAACACCTTCCCTCAAAATTAGAAGAGTATAAACAAGAAATCACTGGGTTGCCAGAAGACCAAAATTCAACGCATGAAACCAGTGAGGAAGTGAAATAAATAAAGGTCTGGTTCCTTTCTAATGAGGTGCCCCTGCTGTGAAACTCTTCTCCCCCAGGAGACACTCTCTTACCTGCTAATTCAGCTTGTGAAATGGGGCTGCACTCCCTGTAGTGACTTATTCTAAGTCATTTCTCTCCTTCAACCATCTGCTTTCCTGTGTACTAAGTGGAGATGATCATCATTACATTTACTGCTTTATCCATCTTGGATGATGGATTGCATGAGCCCGAGGACTTTTACAGGCTCCATTCCACTTGTACAGGGAATGTAACATTCAAGGCTCTACTTTCCAGGCTGCTTTGGCCCCTGAAGCCCAGACTCCAGTCCCCCAAACAAGAGTAGGTTTGAACATGACACAGTAAAGGACGGCTGTGTCAGTGCCAAAAGACACTCTGCATAGTCCTGTGTGGTTCCCTTTCCAGCTGTTTCCTCCAGAGCCACTGTGAGTGGAGCTTGTTTCCTTTTTCTTGTCCTCAGGTACCCTCAAATCCAGCAAACCCTGATATTTGCACACAGGACCCAAACACATTTTTGCCCCAGTCCCTGAGCCCAGCACTCTTGCCAGGCTTTGACTGCCTCAGTGAACCTTTAAAAAGCTCCCTGCTACCCTTGGGATCTTGCAGGCTGAGGCACAGATTCCATGTTTTGGTTTTTCTCAGCTGTTTTCCCCCACATGTGGTTGCAGACAGACAGCATGATGTATATCCTCCCTCACCCTTGACAGAGCAGCTTGGAGCCTCTGACAGTGTTCTGTGGAGGGCATGCAGCATCCCATACCTCCTGCTTCTTCAGAGAGGACAGGAAACTGTGCACAAGTTGTCCTGGGCAAAGAAAGTTTTTAAAAGGGTCCTTAAATCATCAAACTATCAAATATGTGACATGATTCCCTTGATTACATAATTCCTTTATCTGCATTCTCTCCAATAATAATGTGGGTATGGCACAAGCAGGAGAACTCCATGCAAAATTCTTCTCCAGGCCAATTCAGTGCAGTGCAATTGCCACTCCTAGTGAGGATGAGGAGCTGTCTTTGCTCCAGATTAACCTCTCATCTGGGCCAGCCAGGTCCAAACCTGTCTTTGCCCAGCCTCACCCAGCAATGCTTGTGTTTATACAACTTTCTCACACATGCTGTCATCCAAGACATCTGAATCATGAGATGTTGTGAGAGGCCCAAATGAAAACACACCAGAAAGACAGCATCCTTTCTCCATGAGGTGACAGCAAAACCTCTGCTTAAGTTGTCCCAGAGCAGCCTGTTCAGATCTGGCCCTGGGGCTTGTGTACCAGGGAGCAGCAGAGGAATCTGTGGACCCTTAGAGGTTAGTTTATAACCAAATGAAAGCAAAGTCTGGATTTCCTGAAAAATGTTGGTAAGTGTTTAACAAAATCCTGGTGAAAAAAGAATCACAAGGGTTTTTAGTGTTAAAAAGAGCTCTGTTAACTGAGGGCATTGGTAAAAATGAGCACTTTCTGCAGTCTCAGTGACTGCCTTGTTTTCCCTACAACAGTCTGGATGCCTTTGCAAATGCTCACAGACTCCTGCTGGTTTTACCTTTTGTTTTAAATGAGAATTTGAAAGCTCTTCACTGTGGTGGCCATCCTTCTGACCACAAATTACCTACAGAGGTCACCACTGGAAAGTCCCAGTTCTTATCACCAGTGACCACACCATTTAAGGTCTGGACATCACAATTTGCTGCACAGAAGCAGTCTGGCAAGTCCATGTGATGTCCCTTGTGTCATGGCCAAGTCACTACAGCATCTATAATTAGAGCAGGACATGCCTGTGGCATTGTGGTGAACACTATCAACAGCTTCCTTTCTGCTGCCACTTGCATGAGGTTGCTGCTGACATACCCAAGGACTTATGAGCCTAGCTGAGATGCAAGAGCAGTGTTGTTTTCTCCATCTTTCTTCATACTTCCCTGTCTGTGGTGATGTTTATTTCCCTTGCTTCTAAGTGCCTCAGTGGAGGGACCAGCTTTTCATCCTGCTGTAGCAGCACTTGTGATTGTGAGACCCCAGTCCCTGCTGGACACAGTGGTGAGATAACAGCTCTGTGTCAGTGATGAGCATTCTGCCTGTGAGTCTGGAGAACAAGCACTCCCCAACACAAAAAGATGTCTGAAAGAGGGTTCAGGAGGTGTATAGGAGGACCTGATTCAGTGCTGTATTCCCAGATCAGTATGCTCCAAGGAGAGGCAAACCAAAAAGATTAATTGTGGTAAAAAGCCTGGAAAGTCAGAAAGATGGCTTTGAAATCTAGTCAATTTTAAAAACTCAAAGTGGTTTCTAAAGCCTGCCAAATGCCCTTTGCAACAAGCAGTGATTTCACAATCTTGTTCTCCCATTTTATTGCATTATTTTTTCACCTTTATTTCATAAAAGGCTCACTTGTGTGGTGGGGCACAAAAAAATCCCCCAAAAGCCAGAGAAATGATACAAGCAGTAAGTCCACAAGGTTGTTGAGGGTTTGAAGTAAACAAACAGGAAAGACGTTTCCTTGAATTGCTTCAGCCTCTAGTACACCAAGGAGGTAATTTTGCCCATATTAGGTGAACTTTTTTCAAAACTGGGTTTTCTACTGTTGTTTCTTAAAGACACAGCTTGAACTTCTCACCACTCACAAAAAGCACAAATAAGTCTGCATCGAGTCCTGGTTCGTGATTATCTTGGCAGTAGAACCACAAAAATTACATCACCTCCTCCTCTACGTAAACTAGTGTCACATCTGTTTTGCAATTTCAGCTTTTATGAAACTTTGCCACAACAGCACTGGGTGACTGTGGATTAAACTGTGCTAAATGTCAGCACTGGATAACTAGAAGTTGTCATAATCTTAGGTTAGGCTCAAAAGTCAATATTTTCTTTTTACATTTTTTCCTGTAAGCAACAAAAAGTGGAGGAAAGAGAAGCCTCCAAAAAGTTTACAGAAAGTGAAACATAAATGTAAATTATTCTATTGTCATTATTATTAAAATAGCATTAGGCACATAAAAAAAAAAAAATAAAGTTATTACAGGAAGGAAGAAGTGTGCCTTCATGTACAGAACAGTGGGAGCAGATATTACAGCCAGGGCCTACCCCTGCTCCTGGATCTGGCCACTTTTCCCTCCTCTCTTTCACAGCCAAGGCTTGGGTGAGCAGAGGCTGATTTCTGAGCTCCTTCTACAGGGAAATTCAGCCTCCACTCTTCTTTCTTGGCCCCTCCCTGTCATGTGGGGAAGGAACTTCCACCCTCTATGAAAATATAAATAATTTTCCACCGTGTTTCCAGCTGTTCATAAATTTTGTTTCTTCTTTACGTAAGGGCTTTCTGAAGCATCTCAAGGTTTGGCAAGCCAGATATCACCCAAAAGAACTTGCTAGTACTTAACCCCATAAAGGTGAAGCAACCCAAGAAGCGTGACAAATACAATAAATTAATATCACACACTTCCTCTCCTATCCCCTGTGTCTATATCATCCATTTAAATGCAATCTCTCCACTGTGGTAACTTCCTCTTGCTATGCATTTTACCATGCCTAAAGGAGCAGGATGCTGCTGTCAGTCTGTCATCTTGTGGGAGACAAACATGTACATGTACATGCACTGATCTCCCATCCAAACCTGTGAATGTTTCCAAGTACACAAATACCAAGGGAAAATAAATACATGAAACATAAATCATCCTTCAAGACCAGGTTTGTAGTTCTCGCAGATCCTCGAGCTCCCACTGGAGTCAAGGGAAATACTGTGAGCACAAAGAGTGCATGCTGCATTCTTTGCTGTGTGATGGGCTCATAAGAGGCAGCTGTTGGCTCTCCACTCCCAGTGTTTAGGCAGCAACAGAAAGGAAACAAAACAAAATGCAGTCTAAGCCCCTGGAAATGCACAAGTACATAGAAAAAGCTGGGGTGGGGAAAAAAAACCTTTTTTTTTTTTTTTTTCTGTGCCTCGTAAGGTTTTACGGTCTTTATTTCTCCCACAGAGGGGTTTCTAGGTAAGAGTTATCTCAGCCATGACACATTTGAATTATTTTAAAGTATGGTGACATTTCTATACAAAACTATTTAATTGTTGTAACTAGGAAGCTGAAATTTTCCTGGGCTTTTTTTCCCTCCTTTTTTTTTTCCTTTCTTTTACTGCAACTGCTTTTTCCTGCCCCAAAGCCCTCGTTTAAACATGCATGAGGAGCAAGGTCTGGCAGAGAATTGACTGATCACACTGCAAATATGCCACCAGGTTTCCATTGGTTTATTTGAGGGGGACTGTAGCTGTGTCAATGGCAGATGTCTTGCTGTCTCACATGGACAGGGTTTTTGTCTGATGCTACTGTGGGAAGGGATCAGGGGAACCAGAAGGCCCCCATTTACACCCTAATCCAACCCAATGGCAAATTTGTTATTTCCTGGTCTTTCTTTATCTCCATCATCCTCTTCATCCTCTTCTATATAATTGTCTTGCCATCTCCGAATTGTGGGTAACTAAAAGCAACCATTTAAACTGCTGTTCTACAGAGGGGAAAATGACAACAATTTTTGGGTTTACAGGTAGTTATCAAAAAGCAACTGCTTTTCCAGCAAAACTGCCCTTATTTTATGTGCCACTTTCACATTCTGGCTTCGTTTCCTCTCTGCAATTTAGTTAGAGGGGGAGAGACATATAAATTTCCTGTGCATGCTGCCAGAAGGTTTTGCCCTCGAAAGCTCAGATCAGCAGGTAGCAAATTGGGGCTACTCGGGATCCACATGAGAGAGGCAAAATCAGCGTCGGGATCTGTAGGAAGCAACGAAATAGCATTAACTTGGTAGAGGTGTGACTTAGGAAATCTCTCCTTGTCACATACTTTAGAAGATAACAACCATAAGACCCACAATAAAAAACGTGTTAAGTGCAGTAGTGTTATCTGTACATTTCAAGTAAAAAAAAAAAAAAAAAAAAAAAAAAAAAAAAAAAAAAAAAAAAAAAAAAAAAAAAAATTAAAAACCCAAAACAATCTTTCATTGTTTCGCAGGACTGGTCTCTTGCAAGTTGAAATAAAGTACTGGAGCAATATACTGTTCTCTAGGGGTTAATGTTACATTAATCAGAACTGACAAGCATGAAAATCATTCTTTGTTGTCTTTAAATTGCTAATTTAAGATTGAAATCTAAAACGCTTGAGCACTGATCGTTAACACTGACGCTCAAACAAAACCCAAGTAAAATCTTCTCTCCTATGGGCCACTAAACAATTGTTTTACATTTGGTTGAGAAAGCAAATGCAAAGTCTGTAACTAAATCCTAATGTATCGTTTAAGTGTTTCAATTCACAGGCTTTCTTTGGCTAAACTTCAACGAATTGTACTACATTTAATTGAAAAGCAGCATTTGCACAGGCATTTACATCTGAAGGCAGAAAAAGTGGCATTGTACCATGTGGAGCAGTGGCAGCAAGAATTCCCCCAAATCCAATTTTTTACAGGTATTTTTTTTTCCAGTTGCAGAGGTATTGCAAAGAGCTGATTCTCAATTTAGATACTGAGCAAAGTCTGAGATACTTAGTAAAACGAAGCTTATTTAATAAGCTCATTAAAGTTTTTAAAATGCATTAAAGGGTACAGTCCGACCTCAGTGCAATGGAGATGAACACCGATAAAATCAAGGCGAATAATACACTATCAGCAGTTACAAAACTATATTAAAAAAAAAAAAAAAAGTATGAAAAGTATGTAGCAGCAGAACGAATAGACAAGCCTGTCCTTCTTCTGCTTCTTTACTGGAATTGGACGCTGTGTTAGGGCCGAATCAAGTCCAGTTTCTTTTGCCAGTTGGAATATTTGCAGGCTCAGATCCATTAGCAGACGCAGCTCCCACCGCAGTCCTTGGACATACGCGTTCGACGCTGAAATAAGCTGAAGCTGAATCTCCAGGTTGGTTGAAGCAAACTCCCTGGCCTAAAAACATTAAAGTCCGAACTCGTCAGTGCATCTGTTTCGACCTGTTCCTTTGTGATGAGGAGGGCGGAATAAAGACATCTGTGATAGAGTCACTCTGTGTGACTGTACGGATGCCCCAATGGGCGAATAGAGTAGGAGAAGGGCTGGGGGCAAAGCAAGCTGTCTCTCGGTTTCTCTGAGAAGCCAGTGAGATACAGTAGCTGTGATAGCCAGCATCCAGAGTGAAGAATGTCACATTTATCACATCTGAGCACTTTGCCTTTCATTGCAATTACAGTAAAGCAGGCTTGAGCTATGCAGACATACTTCCCACATCCATTGACCTCGATGGGAGATCCATAGCAAATCCTAGGGCAGAACCTGCTACACAAAAGACGTGTTAAAGACAGAAGCACTGTCATGCAGAACAAGCTCTTAGAGTAGAAGAAAAGGACTCAGCATTTGGCCAAGGAGAGGGGTCATGCACTGAGGGTGCTTTGTATTCTGGGAAGGACGTGGGACGATGACTCTCCAGACTCATGGGGAGCAAAGGCAGAGGAATACAGGATTTAGGGAAAGCAAAAACGCAAGAGATTCTGAGCATTCTCTCATCTGGCAGCTAAATCCACAATATGAAGGTTTCTGCAGAGGAGAGAATTTATCTTTCCACCTGGCTGATAGCAGTGTAACACTGTCCTTGAATTAATTGGAACAACATTCCTGTACTGGTTAACCCCAACATCACAAAGAAATCTCCTTCTGCTGTTTAGACTCAAAATCAGCTCAAATTTAAGTCACATATATTGTATGGTTGAGCAGGAAACGTTTTACCCTGTACACTTGTTTTTACAAGAAAATGTGGGAAGATTTGGTTTATATAATTCCATTGCATTAAATTCTACCTCTTGACACTTCCAATGCATTTTTAGCTGTTTTCTATGAAAGATTGGCAGAAGCAGGACCTGTCTGTTTAGTTTTAGTAACAATATTTGTGTTAGAGTTGGAACTCAGAAGCTCACCAGCAGCATAAGGAGAACTAGCCAAATAGATAATAATGAAAATTAACCTTAGAGTCTCTGACCTTTCAATCAAAATCTATAGCACATGACTAAACAACTGTTTGTTAAATATTAATTACTATTTCAAGTTCTTTAATAAGCAAAAGAACCAAGCAAAAACTACCCTAAAAAATCATTAAGTATTATCATGTATTTAGCATTGTTAAAAGGCCTTCAAAGCCCTGGTCCAAATATTCCTATACTGTTTAACCATTTTACCCATGGAGATAGGTTTGACTGCATTTTTCTGGCAAAGCCAATGTGAAGAAGTAAAGGGAAATCAAAAGGGAGGAAGAAGGATGGAATAAGCATGGCATTAACCTTGATAATGACAATTTTCACTAAAATCAGTATTAAAATTAGTATTTTCTGGTCTTTTTTTCTTATGAAAGAAAGTGTGTGAAGTTTTGGAAAAAATTCTAGTAATTAGTAACGTCATATGTAAACTTTATAATTTCTTTTTTGCTTTTACATCTGAAGATTATTTGAAAACTCAGGAATTATCACAAACTTTCATCTCATTTTTGAAAAATGCATATTTGCAAAATACATCTGTGTTTAGATCCAGCTGAAGTTTGATGAAATGAGTACACCTGCAGTACACCAGCAGACACCCAAACACAAGTATCCCTACACAGGCTAAGTGCAGGATTCAATTGCCTAAGGATAAGCAAGTGAGGCATCTGTCAACCCTGGTAATCTGAGTTGGGGAGAGAGCTCAGGCCCACAGGAAGATTCGATTCTTCTCAGACTCTCCCTCATGCCAGTCAGCTTCCAAGGTTGCCTTTGGTGCCCAGAGGCATCTATGGTGCCTATACTTAAGCAACTAAGCAAGTCTGCATTCCTGCTACAGGCAACAGGGATCCAAGGCTTTATTCAGTTGTCTACATGATAGCATCTAAAGCAATGTGAGAACCCCTAAGGTTCTGAGATACCTGCCCAGAGCCAGCAGATGTGGCACAGGACATATGGGAACTGAGGCATTTCCAGAAGCATACCCACAGACCAGGAAGGACATCCCACAGTGGCACTTGATGTTCACAGAACTGAGCTCTTTGTGAGTAGTTTCAAAGGAGACTGCATTCTAGAGATTCATTGAACCAGCCATCAGCTCTCTGCTTCGGGTCAGCCTAAGCACAGCTGCAGTGCTCAGTTCAGCACCATTTGAGATGTCACAGGTTAGTCTACAGCTTGTCTCCAGCTGCTGCTCCAGAAGGGCATTGCAGTCCTGCAGGTTACATGTCAGGTAAGCCACCCCTGTTTGAACATCTCACACCACAGAAGTACCTCAGGAACATCTTACACAAGTTCATCTTACCCACCCCCAGCCCTCATGGGAATTAAAACACTTAGTTCATATGCAGACACCATCACATGAGTCATCATCTTGAACTGAACTGCAGCCCAAAAGCTTCACAGGCACTGGAGAAAATCCTGTTATTTTCTCTTTGAGAATTTCTCTCTGAGCTCTGAATCTGTTTATAGATAAATTGAAGGGTTGGATTTTGGGGGTTTTTTGCATCAATAAACATGGAAACACAATGATCTCCCACTGCAGGTGTTGCATTAAGGTAAACATGCAAATATTGCCCAAACAGGAATATACTGGTTCATACGTGTATTGAGATTTTAGATATGCTTTCTCAGATTCACCTCCTTTTGTGCTGTTTTAAAATGCTCCCACTGTTTTAGAAAAAAAAATGTATTTATCATCTAGGGCTGAACTAGAAAGCATCAAGCTGATCCTATTAACATATGTAAATTTGTGATTTATTATTGCTCCCCTCATGTCATCTATTTTCTGTGCCTCAGATGTGCAATTAACTCCATGTAGTCAGGCCCATCTGCCAACATCTCCACAGAACACGACTGTACTGTTGTAAAAGCATCAGAACAGATTTCCTGATCACCAGTATTGCCTTGCTCTTCAGGGAAGCTGGTTGACTCTACATGAGGAGAGATTTCACATGGGAGCAGCTTGATGCCAGGACAGGTGCTGGTGCGAGCAGCGCGGGTGCAGGCAGAGTGAATCCCAGAGCAATGAGCTCACATCCCAGCACTGCGGCTGCCAGGGTGACATCACACCCTGCAAGCTCGGGGACATACAGCACATGAGCACCACTCTTAACTGGGACCTGCAAACAAGAGTGTTTGCACTAGCAAGAGAAAAAGACGACTCTGTGTTTGTTTAAAGCTTGCTTTCCTTTCTTTAGCTTACATGAGACTTTTTCTCTTTCCCTTTTCACAAGTTTTGAGCATTCAAACCCTAAATCCAGACCCAAACCTAGTGGAGAAAAAGACAACAGGTATCACACCAACTCTCTTTTCAGATAGACCCAAAAGGCTTGGTTAGCCTACCACTTTGTTGTTCTTAGGTATCAAAAGCTAGTACTATTTTATAATTACATTTATATTTGACAGAAATTTGAAGTTTCATACACTAGCAAAAGTTTAGACACCTCATTGGAATAATAGCTTATGTCAAATGCACTAAGTAAATTTTTTTCCAGCTGTACTAATGTAGTAGTTGTACATAATTCTAGCAACCATTTAAGAACACATTAAAACTATTTGCCATATTGGAACATTTTAACATTAAGTCAGAGGTGATGTTTCAGTTAGAGGTGGTTATGCCCTCCAGAAAATGTTTTCACACATCATAGGAGGTTACTTACTGCTTCTAGGAATTTATTACATTTGCTTGCTTCTTGACAATATATTCTGTATTTGGCATCCATTTTTATAAATGCCCAATGAATTTTAAATTAAACCACATTTGGGAAATCAATTTTTGGCTGTCTCAATAAATCACAACCTTCTAGCTGTAATGTCTGGATGGTGGAAATGACTTGAGTCTTATTATATGTCCCTAAGGCTCAGGAATTCTCTTATCAGCCTTGAATGTTTTTAAGGTGGATATTACTTAGAAGAATAAATATATGACTCAGAGAAAGGTTAAAGGAAGGTGAAAAATTTTAAGCAGGATGTCACTAAAGGCACGCAAGAAGCAGGGCAGATATGGTAGGAGCAGCACATAGCAATTCAGTGATTTACTTGTTATGCCAAAGCCAAATTCCAAATCAACATTTTGCAATGGATTAGCCAATGTGGCAGGAACAGAGACTGAAGTCTGCCTTAACCCAGTAAGGATATGAAATGTGTTTAGTGAATATCAGCTGAAACTTGTCCATTAACAGGTAAACCACACACAAACATGAAAAAAACCCAAAAAAAACAACATCCTTTATTCTGTGTTAAATCAGACACTTGCAGAGACAGCAGACACAAGGCAAATCTCTGGTACACTGGAACAAGGTTTGGATACATAAGCACTGCTTGATGAAGGTGAAAGGGTGTTAGAGAGATGATAAGACTACAAAATTTAAAATTGGCATAAATAAAAACGAATTTTTGAGGCTCATAATCACTTTGGGAATAGCTGCTTAAAGTGGCCATTTAGGATATAAATGGAGCTGGTGACAAGGCCTCAGGCTGTGTCTGAGTGAGCCACCAGCTGGGAGTGGGGTAAGTATGTGCATGGCTGAGAGCCACCATTTCCCATTTGCATTGCTGGCTTCAGCCTTCCTGTGAGCAGCCCAGATCAAAGCCTCCTCAGGATGCTTAGGAAAAACAGGATTTGGGATTCTTTCTCAGTGCCCTGGATGGTAATGCCCTGAGCCTCACCTATGCTTCATTCACCTAGAAAACACGGGCAAGACCTCCAGTGTGTGCTGAGGCATCAGGAAATTGGATTCCTCCTCTAGAGGCTCCTGGAGTTGAGGAGCCCAGGGGACAGCAGCCTGCAAAGGCAGCTGAAGAGGTCCCAGTAGGGATGGCCAGTCAGTCTGGTCTTGAGAGCAAATCCAACATCCACTTAACCAATGCACACGCACACACACACATTGAGATTCTGAGTGTAGAATGGTGTAATAGCACTCCAGCAAGAAACCATGGAAGGGTTAGTTTGCCAACCACGATTCAAGAAGAAATTGCTACTGTTAAAGACAGAATAGGAACTTGACAAAATAGTTATTTGAAAGTTGTTAAAGTTATCTTAAAACACCTAACAGGGAGATGCAAATATGTGGAATCACTAAGCATGAACAATTCCCATAAATATTTTGCTTAGGCAACAATATTTCTCACTTTAAAGTTAAAATTTTGAAACAGATTTGAAGCCTGGTGTCTTCAATTGTATACATTTTTAATGAGTTTCTGAAAGCACCATGACAAAGTGACCCTGCAGACAAATGGAATTGTGCCTCTTGGCCACATCCTGCAAATACCATCTCAGCAGCCTCATCAGAAACAGAAAGAATGGGAATGCACTACTGAAGAAGAATTGAGGCAACCAGGGCCTAAAGATTTAACCGTTTAAACTGAAACACATTTTCTCTCATGACACAACTAGGAACACAGAAACAGATGTGCGAGATTTTAATGCTGCCATGAAAACATCCTAATGCATAACGGATCCAAAAAAAGGGAGGAGGGGGAATCTGAAATGCTCACACTGCACCAAACCACTGCTTGCTTATTGTGAGTAAGCAGCAGCTCACACATCACAACTATGTTTTGTAACAGCCAGCAGCACCAAACTTTCTGAGCAGGTTCACATAAACCACAAGCCAGCCTGCTTCAGCATGGATGAAGAAATGATGCTGCCCAGCCAGGAGGGGTTATTAGCAGATTCCTCTTGTCCCAAACACAGCCTGCCCTTACACAGGGCAGAGCAGAAGGCATGCACACGTGTAAATTAATTCAGCGCTGGCAGAACTGGAAAGCAACTAAAACCAGCTGGCCGCACTTCAGGAACTTTACTTCTAAAAGTATCAGTGTAAAGAGACGTCAAATTTAAAAACCAGAACATCTGCAGGACGTGAGGTAACAAGTCTTTTGCCTATTTACATATCTGTAATGAAACCTGAGACTGAAAAACTACTCAATAGATGGGTAACAGGGACCTGATAAGACACTGGGGTTTTTACCACGTGAGCTGCCTTGCAGAAGTTTCCACAAACAACATGCACAGAGATATGAAGGCGTTTCAAGGGCTGAGGTCTCCGGTGCGTGACTGTTGCGTCCAGGCAGCGCCCAGGCCACAGATGGCTCCTGGTGGCACCTTCCAGCGGGGGAGCCACCGAGAGGCCTGGGGCACAGGCACACAGTTGCCGCTGTAAGGTCGACGACACCGATAACAAACCATGGGTGAAAATGTAGGAAGGAAATCTGGGCACCCACTCCTGGGGGGCCAAGAAGCGGTTCTTCCCGGCTGGGTACAGACCCGTCCCAGGGCAAACAGGTGCCCCGCGGGCAAGGGCCGGTCAGCGGCAGCTCCTCGGCACCTCGGGAACTGGCTCCCGACGGCCCCGCCGCTCCCCGCCAGGCCGCCCGCGTCCGGCCCCGCGGGACCGGCCCGGCGGGCGGGGGAGGCCGGGGGAGGTGGGAGGAGACGTGGGAAGGACTTCGGTTGCCACTACAAATCTGGTGACAGAGCCGCCGCCGGCACATGGCGATGGGCAGGTGGGTGCGGGGCGGCGGCAGGGCCCGGCGCGGCCGGGGGTGCGGGTGCTGAGCGAGTGCGGGGATATTGGCGGCGCCGCCCCGCCACCGCCGCGCGTTTCTCCGCCGCCCGCCGCGCTCCCCGCCCGGGCGGGGGTGTGGGGCGGGCGGAGCGGCCCCGCGCGGCACTGACGTCGCGGAGGGGCCGCTCCGAGGCGGCGGCGGCGGCTCGGGGCGCCCAAGATGGCGGCGAGAGAAGGGTGCGTGCGGGAGCGGCGGGTGGGAGCGGCAGCGGCGCTGCCAGTGCGCCCCGGGCCGGCCTGCGGGGAGCAGGTGCCCGGCGGAGGGCAGCGCGGGGCGGGAGACACCGGCGCCTTTTCCCCGGGGAGGGACGGTAGCGGCGGCGCGGTGCCTGCGGAGGGGCACCTGAGGAGGAGGCGGGTGGAGCCGGGCACGGCGCGGGGTCGGAGGAGCGGGACGCTGGGACCGGGCACCCCCGCCAGGCAGCAGGGGCTGTGCGCCTTCCCGCCGCGCTCGGTGTGTGGCGGAGAACCCCTGCATGGGCCCGCTCCCTGAGGGGCCGGGAGGGCGTCGAGGTGAGGGGGAGCGCGGTGGGCGGCGGTGAACGGGGCCCGCCGCTCTCGGCTCCTGCCGGCTGTGGCAGCAGGCGAAGTCGCGCCATGTCGCGGTGCGCCGGGCTCGCCGGAGCTGCGGGATCGCACGGCGGCACCGAGCCCTGGGCCAGCCGGTGCCCGCACCCACCGGGGCTGTCAGAACAGCGGCTGTCAGAGCACTCGGAGGGGCTCGTTCTTTAAACGGGATGAACTGTTAAGTGTAACGTCGGATCAGTAAGAAGTGCCGTGTTTTTCGTACTGCTGTGGAAGTGCTTCAATCTGTATTGTTTCTTTATCGTGAGGTCTCCACTGGAGGAAACGTGCGATTATTTGCAGGAGTAGACATCGAATGTAAAAATGTGCCGCTGTCTGTGGTGTCCTGGGGTAGCACTGGATGTACATTCTTTATCTGGTTAAAAAAAAAAAAAAAAAAAAAATAGAGCGAAAAAAGTTAAATGGCGATCTGCACGGCTCTGAAGAAGGGGGACTGGGAGATTCTTGTCAAAGGCTGTTCTTTTAGAAATCTGTAATAATTCACAAAATTCATTTTTGAAGTGCTGCTTTCATTTGAAACCTAAATTGTTGTGCCTGCAGACCTGTATTGCAGCTGGAAGTAAAACACATAAGTGTTTCGTCGAGATGTTTTCTTAAAGAAAACTCGTTTAAAAAAACAACAAAGTAGTACATCTGCCTTCTAGTTAATGTATTTGTTATTTAAAACTTTGAGTTAGGTACCCATGATTCCTGTGTTTTCAGATATTCAGCAGAGCCTGAGGAAAATCAGTTTGCAAACGGTCATCTGATTTAAATGCCAGAATATAAATGGGGCACAAGAGCACACCCACGTGTAAATGTAATTGCAAAATTCTGCACTGCATTTCTAGTATAATGTTTGAAACTTCTCATTTATGTGTTAGGCAATTAATTACACAAGTAGTGACTGTGGGTAAAATACATAATTTTGTTTATATTTATAGTTACACTTTATAAATTTTATCGGCTGTGAAAATGACCCTTGAATTATTAAAATCTTGAATTTTTTTTCTTTTATGGAAGAAAAACATCAATTTTCATGATTTCTAAGTTGGTCTTGGCATCAAGTACTTTTTCAGCTCATTAATTACCCAAAAATGTGTATTTTGCCAGCCATTCTTGAGTGGAACAAACGGAATGAACGTGTTAGTAAGGTTGAAATATAATACAATTAACAAATCCTTTTCTATATATCTTTGTTTCTGGCTTGTGAAACTTTGGTGCAGGAAAAAACTTCTGTGTATCTCTCTGTTTCCAGACAACTTAATGCTTTCAATGGTGCTATTCTATATGCTAGTAGTGGTTATTTTGCTTACTTCTTCAGCTCAGGTCTGTGGTAAGAACACAGAGGGGGGCTTGATCTCTGAAGTGCTGGTCAACTAATTCAGAGTTTCTTTGTGTGTGTGCACAGAACTGAACCTCAGGAGAGAAGAATGCAGAAACTAGAGCTGAATAACTTCCTTTAGGGAATTTTAACGTTGGAGCATTAGATTGTACTATTTTATTCCAGCTGCAGTTTTCAGGTGTGGGAATGAGTATGCAGTATTCTTCCTGTTTCTTCCAGCATTATCTGTCACATCACTCCTGTTTTTACCCTGAGATCTTTTGCCAGGTTTTAGTTCTAAGGCACAGTTTTTAAATGTGGGTTTATGCAGTCCCAGTACTTCCAACATTTGTGATGTCAGCGTGCTGCTTGACATTAATCTGAAATTTTCTTGGTCTCACTTTTGTACTCTAAGCTTTTTTTTTGCAGTGTTTTCAGATATTGCTCTTTTTGACCAAACTGCTTTTTGATTTCACTTTTTTTTCAAAGAAAGACTTCTCTCATGCTAAGATGTTTCCTCCCCCCTCCCCCTTCCACCCTGTCTCTTTTCTCCACACATCGATGTAGGTGGGAAAATGTCATGCTGGCTTGGTTGCTGGTGGGGGAGCTGGGGCTTTAGGTTTTCCCCTTCGAGGTGCTGATGTTGCACTTTCGTAGAATTGTGCTGCTTTTTGCATGAAGAGCTTGAATGTGCAGTCCTGATTTACACAGTCCAGAAATCAGTGAACTACTTTTCAATATTTGCTTATGCTGAGGCATGTGAGCAGTTTTAGTCTTGAGAATGTTTTTAGAAGTATGAAAAAAGTAATCTGATCATAGAGTATTAAAAGGAAGGGAAAGTAAGTCACAGGCTTTATGCAGTGACTTTAACAAATTCAGAAACAGTTGACCTGTCAGATTCCTCTGACTGACAGCATTGCTGTGTGTGACAGCCCTGAGGGGAGGCAGGGTTTAGTGTTCTTTTCTGGTTTGCTGGAAAGGGCTATTACTAATAGGTTATGCAGTAGAATCTGTGTATGTTAACCCAAAACCACCAAGATGAGTCTTTCCCCTTAAAATTCTCTATACCACATTTAATTATTGCAGCACACTTTACATACATACTACAATTCTGAATTTTATCAGTGTTACATATGTTCCAGTTTGTTGTGGAAAAGAGGTTGTCAGACCAGAAGACACGTGAAAATGCTGATTGTCTTATTTGTAAAGACAATATAAAAAGCAGACTTAGAGTGCACAGCTATTTGTAAAAGAATATAATTGGCAGTCTGCAGATAAGATTGTCTTTTGGAAGGAATGAATGTTATGGATGCAAGCAAATGAAAAAGTTAAGCAAGCCATTAATTTGTGATCAGTTGACCATAAAACACAAGAGATCTCCACCTCCCCTAATACACTATGGCTGGCACTTGATCTGGGAGCTGCTGAATGGCTCCCCAGAGGTTGTGGTGCCTGAAATTCCTTGGACTGGAAACAACTCTTAGCCAGAATGAATGAGAGATTAATAGGGGCATGTAAAACTGTGTACAGTTTTTTAGTTTTTCTACAGCTGGTTCACGTTTTTCTTCATTACAGAATAAATTCTATACAACATATGCAGTGCTGGGTGCTGATTATGTGCTTAGAGAGTTATTACAGCTCTTCTGTTGGTATCTGTATTGTAACATTTTAAAAGGCACTAGCCATGAGCCAGTTAACCAAACAAAGCAATTTTTTTAATATTTTAATGACAGTTTTATCAAAGTACCAAATTAGATCCTCTTTTCTAGCCATCTGCAACCTTTGCCTGTTTCTCTTCCTTAGTTGTGTCATGTACATTAGGATTCCCTCTATCTAATGCTTATTTTACACTAAACATCTGTTCTATATTGAGTAATCTATTCTTATATGTTTCAGAAGTGTAGAAATTGATAAATGTTAGCATATTTAAGGCTAATAGCTGGAATACAGCTTTTTTGGTTCTATCCAGAGTTGTGTAAATCACTCAGTTTTGTAGTATGGTTTATGCTGTAAAGCATAGACTCCAGGACCTTGAACTGTACAGCCTAGGCCAGGTCCAGAGCATGTATTTGTAAGGACAAACTCATCTCACTTGGCATAGATTAGAATATTTGACAAAGCCTTGAACTCCTCAGGTGAATGAATTGTTTCATCTGGCAAGGACTGTGCATAATGGTACTGGCACTGTGTACTGGGCTCCTTGGCCCTTCTGGTCAGTGATATCGTGGGCACAAATGGCCCAGATCAAATGTAATCACTTCCTGATGCATCATAGCACCGTCATCATTTATCTCTGGATGTTATATCTAAACAAGATAGTCAAAGGAAATGGTAAAAATGAGAATGAATCACTGTCTCTTTAATTTTTCGCTAATCAGAGACTGTTTTGATTAAATGCACCTTATCAGAGGAAGCAAAAACAGCAGCTTGGTTGAACATATAAATGCAACCATACAAGCTTAATAAAGGATATAAGCCAGTGCTAGTCAGACTTCTAAATGATCTTTTGAACACCTGGATTAGAAAGTTTAAAAGTTTATCATAACTGATGTATGTATCTCCTGTAGTTCTGTCTTAACAAATGGAGTTCTGCTTTGCCAAGTTACTCTTTTAGAGGTGTTAGGACGATGTGTTAAAATGTAGATATTTAAGATACATTATTATAGAAATGGTATAATTGGGTTTGCTGAGCACAGAGGGGCAGTGATTTAATTAAACATATGGATTAATTAAGGGTTTGAGTTGTATAAAGCCTCATTTTTCTGAACTGTTTGTACTGTGTAAACATAATAAATTTAAGTGAACTTTGCACTTCTGCACCTGTATGCTTAGGGGCAGAATTAATAGGAAAATTTTGGAATCACAGAATGGTTTGAGTTGCAAGGGACCATAAAAATCCTGTAGTCCAATCCCCTGCTGTGCACAGGGACACCTCCAATTAGACCCAGTTGTTTAGAGTCCAATCCCGCCTGGCCCTGAACAGTTCTAGGGATGGGGGCATCCACAGCTTCTCTGAGCAGCCTTTCTCACTTTATGTTTGTATCCAAATTGTGTAACAGCATCTTTTAACAAAATCAGTGCCCCTTTATAAAAAAAAAACAAACCAGGCCTAAAGTATAGCTAGTATGCTTCAGTCTGAGCCACAAAGCACTGGGACTATAAACAGTGGTATGCAGGCAATTTCGTGTGAACATGGAACTGTTGTTGAAGATGTGTGTGTGTGGTTCCACATGACTGATTTTTTTTCACGTGTTTGGTGGGACTCAGCTGGATGATGATAGTACCAAATTCATATTGAGATGAAGATCTCTGACTCCTGTAAAAGGGTTTTTATAACTTCCTTTTTTTATTTTTTTATTTAGTTGCAGGTCGGAGTATCATGGGCAGAAAATCGTTTGGATGATGTGTTTTGCCAGCATATCTCTGCAATTTGAGTTTTAACGATGGATAAGTGTAAGCACGTCGGGCGTCTGCGGCTGGCCCAGGATCACTCCATTCTCAATCCTCAGAAATGGCATTGCATGGACTGCAATACTACGGAATCGGTGTGGGCGTGCCTCAGCTGCTCGCACGTGGCGTGTGGAAGATACATTGAAGAACATGCACTAAAGCACTTTCAGGAGAGCAGCCACCCGGTGGCGTTGGAAGTAAACGAGCTGTATGTTTTCTGTTATCTCTGCGACGATTACGTTCTCAATGACAACGCGACCGGCGATTTGAAGCTCTTGCGGAGCACGCTGAGTGCCATCAAGAGTCAGAACTATGAGTGCACTACTCGAAGCGGGAGGACTTTGCGTTCCACGGGTACAAGTGATGATTCCTACCTTGCACACGGTGGTGCCCAAGCCACGCTTCGGAATGAAGACAGGATGTTCACAGCTCTCTGGCACCGGCGGCGTGCCGTCCTCGGCAAAGTGTTCAGGTCGTGGCTTGAGTTGACACCTACTGGAAGAAGGATTTTGGAAGAAGAAAGGCGTCAAGAAGAAGCAGAGCTAAAAAAGGACAAAGCCAGGAAGAGAAGACAAGAACGAAAGCGTGAGTTGAAAGCGGAGATGGAAAAGATGCCTCCAAGAAAGAGCAGTCGTTTACAAAATCAGATTAGAATGTACTCAAAACCTGAACCCTGCCCTCAGAAAACTTTAGAGAACATGGAATTTTTGGCAGAGTTGAAAGAAGCATATACCTCAGAAGACCTGAGATTGAAAAAAATAAGTGACTCTCCAATTAAACGAAGGCCTACAGTGACTCCTGGAGTGACGGGACTGAGAAACCTGGGAAACACATGCTATATGAATTCTGTCCTGCAAGTATTAAGTCACTTACTTGTTTTTCGAGAATGCTTTTTAAAGCTTGATCTCAACCAAACTCAGGAACTGCTGGCATCAGCAACCAATGGTAAAACAAGATCTTCATCTAGACACCTGTCGGTAGCTGCCTCAACATTACGCGTGAATGAGAACCAAGAGAAAGTAAGGGGATCGTACTCTGTGAGGCGGCCTAGTTTATCCTCTGGATTAAGTGGAGGAGCATCAAAAAGTATGGAGCTTATTCAGCCCAGGGAGCCCAGTTCAAAGCATATTTCTCTCTGTCATGAGTTGCATACTCTATTCCAGGTTATGTGGTCTGGCAAATGGGCACTGGTGTCTCCTTTTGCCATGCTTCATTCTGTGTGGAGACTAATTCCAGCCTTCAGAGGATATGCCCAACAAGATGCTCAGGAATTTCTCTGTGAACTTTTGGATAAAGTACAGCAGGAACTGGAGACTACAGGGACCAGATACCCAGCTCTCATCCCTGCTTCTCAAAGAAAACTTATAAAGCAGGTTTTGAATGTGGTTAACAACATTTTTCATGGACAGCTATTAAGTCAGGTATGTTTTATGATTACTTTTTTTAAGGTGTTTAATGATTTCTAGTTCTGAATTTACTCCACTCAAGAATGGACATACTTTAAAGGTTTATACGTTTATAGCTATTGGGGGGGGGGATTGTGAGGATTTATTACACAGTTTCAGAAGAAATAGTACACAGTTTTCAACAGAAGCCATCCAATAGCCCTCCTGCTACCAAAAACCAGGCTATTCAAACCCAATACACCTGTTAATCATAGAAGTCTTGAATTTGTTAATTTTGAATTTTAAAATGCACATTTCCACCCACCCAGAAATACTTGTATTCGCTGTTAAGCACAAACTCAGTTGAAGGAATAAAGAATTTACAATTTTAAGTATCTGGCTTATCACTATAGTGCTACTAGATAAAAGGTGTTAAGAAAGGTGTTAATCTCATCTAAGTAGAAACTGATTAGGTAATGGATGTCAAGCAGGATATTATTTCACTAAATAGCTTGAATTTGAGATTGGTTACCAGTGAGTAATTGTATGTTGATTTTATGTTCAGAAATACTAATACTTCTTTTCTGTTACAACACCAAGATACAGAAGGCTCTGTCAACACCTTCTTTCTGCATGACCACGGTTTTTTTTTTCCTTTCTGCTTCTCAGCTCCCTGTTAAGTATTTCAGTGCGTTCACTGCTATTATGCATATCCCAACAGCGTATGTGTACAAATGTCTGAAAACTGACTGAACAAACAAATGCTAGTTTCTGTTGAATTAATCTACAAACTAATCACATTGCAGCAGGAAAAGAAGTTGGGAAATTCCTGGCTCCTGGAATGGATCTGTAGTATACATGAATACGTTACCGAGGGAGTGTGGAAACATTTGAAATTTGAATTTTGAATATTGTGTGTAAAGAAAAGACTTAACACAAAATTGTCTGTTCCTGGTATTCTGACTATGTGATTGTTGGTTTAGTGTTTTAATATGTAAAACTGGAAATCCCAGGTGGTTTTTGACTAAGGGTAGCATTGCTACAATATCTATAAACTTCATAGGAAGGTAATAGGGTTGCTTGCAGCATATGTCAGCCCTCAGTCATTTTAGGTTTTGTGAAACTACTGGAAACTGTTAGATTTATCAATAAAACTGGGTCACCAGCTACCTTCTGTCTGGCCCAGTGTACAAGCACTTCTGTGGCATACTTCCTATCCTTGGGTAGTACATACCTAATATCAGTGTTTCAGTGTTGCACAACTGTGTTTAGTATATTATATCATTACGGAGTTTATTGTTTGAAAATTCCACTTCTCTCCAAAATAACAATTTTATAATCAAAATGATTTTTTTTAGGAATACTGACAAGGTTTGCTTGTGTTGCAAACCTCCTTACAGGATTCATTGCTTTGGTAAGAATTTTCAAGGCTACTTTCACATACTTTTAGCTTTATGTGAAAAGGTTTGTGACTAGAAACCCTTCAACCTTCCAGAGATCCAGGAGGGGAGTAGTGAGAATTCACTAATGAGTAAACTAAAACAAGAGAACAAACAAAACCAAAACCAATGCAAAACAAAAAACCCTTCTGATTTCCACACTATTGAGTAAAACAGAAAGGGAATTCAGCAGATTTGAGGTATCCTGTGACTTCTGTGACTACGTACAGCTCTTAGTGCAGCTGCTCTATGTCTGTGTGCAGAATACAGCTTTGATGAACTCAGGAATGCCTGAAGTGCGAGGGACAAGGAAAAGAGTATTGAGGCTGTTAACTAATAATTTCTCCCTGGCTCATTAGGCAGTTCCCACGGACTGTTCAACACTTTACCCCTCCCAGTGTTCCCTTTATCTTTTGCCACTGCTTTTTTTATAGTTTAGTCTTCACTTGTGGTTTTGAACATGATAAATATTGTAAGGAAAAGGTAAGCCCTGAAGATTTCTTCCTTGTAAAATACATTCAGGCATCTTAATGATTTAATCCCTGGTATTTGCACATGGAAAAATGAACTTTAAAACTTCTGTTAGGCAGTTTTTTTCCTTTCCTCAGTAAGATTCCTACAGCGTGATTTCACTAGGTGTTTGACAGAACTGCTTTAATGAAATTAACAAAAAAGGCATGAAAACAGCCATTAAGTGCTGAAAAAAACCCCCAAACTTCTTCCTATGTCATCTCATCTTGGACAGTGTTAGCTCTTAAAAGCAACACTGTGGACTCAGTGAATGTTTAGTCCTTACAGGCTTAGCTTTATCTACCAGCAAGATAAAGTAATACCGTGATAAATATAGTAATAAAAATAAAGTAATATGTAAATAAAATACTGTGACGGTACTACAGTTTCTCTCTAGAGTATAGTTGGAGCTGTTCCCAGCTGCCCTTATTAAAAACAAGACAGGATTTTAGTCTCATGTTTTAAGTTACATCTTACTTCATTGAAAAAGGGGAATTGGGAAGTGTCTGCAGTGTGCTGTTTCCATTTTAAAGCCCCTAAAATGTTACTATTTTTAATGGTCCTTTGTACAGAAGATATAAGTTCAAGAGACTTGATTCTGTGAGATACTCAAGTGCTATGAAGTCAATCTCCTGACCTTCAAACCTCAGGAATACTATGGACTACTCTTGATAAAGTACACAGAGGATCCCTTACAGTGCTGATAAGCTGTGTGTTTACTTAGGTGTCACATTACTTTCACATGTGCAGCTAAACTTTTTTCCCCCTCCTTCTAGTTCTAATTTAACTTGAAGGGAAGTCATAACCCTGAGTTTGCCATCAGTCTGTTGCTATTGAAGTGCTGCCTGGTTCAGCAGTAACTGAATTTAGGATACAAGATTAAGAAAGCAGAGAACTGAATGTTTGAGAATCTTATGCAGATTACTTTTTGTTAACTAGAAGTTTTGGGTGATGTCAAAACAATTGAATGTTTTATATGAGGTAGTTGTTTTTGTTTTGCTATGTTCTCAGTTGATTTAAAGTAAGTTTTCTTCATCTGCTGCTTGAAATAGCTTACTGTTTTATGGAACACTAAACGGGGTAATGGGTAACTCCAGGAATAGTGTGAGCAAATTGCCTCTGTTTTTATGTTTTATATTTATTCTACTACCCATTTTAGTATTTCAGCTTTTCACTTTGTAGTATTGTGAAACTGCAATACCTGGTACATCTAAGAGAAAAAACAATCTGCATTGTAGGTGCAAAACCCTTCCCCTCTGTTCTGTCTTTTCACATGCTAGTCTTCTACAGCAATTGTTTGGAGAAAGTGGCTCATACCTCTCAAACCCATTGGGACTCTGAGGAGATCCCAGTATGTCTATTGAAATCCTAATTGTTTTCAATCCCTCAGTGCTTGTACTCTTGTGGAAGGTCCTTTACTGTCTCCTGTCCTCAGCCTTCAATGGGAAAGGAGAAACTACTGTGCTGGAACTCATGTGGCAGTAGCTAGCTCACAGATTTCTAAAGTACACTTCAAGAGCTCAAGTGTGTTAGCTGTAGTCTCATAAGTTTTTTGGCTTGTGTTTTTTTAAATAGTACCAACTAAACAGCACAGTATGCAACTATTTTAAAAGTATCTTTATTTCAATTTTGTCCATATTAAGCAAGGAAGGGGACAGGCATCTTTCTAAAAATCCAGAAATTAAAATAGCAGATTTTATGTACTCATTTTTATGTATTCAGAAATCATATGAGCAGAAATTCTCATGCAAGGATAAAATCCACCTTGAGTTTCCTTCTCCAGGCTGAGCAGTCCAGCTCTCTCAGCCTTTCCTCATAGGTCAGGTATGTCTGAAGTTTTTCATCGTCTTCCTGGCCCTTTGGTGGACTCAGTGCAGCATATTATCCACGTCTCCCTTGAGCACTGGGCCCAGCAGTTCAGCTGTGTGGGGGCTGAGGAGAAGGTGGGGATCACCTGCTGGTGATGCTCTGCCAAGTGCAGCTCCAGAGGCATTGGCCTCCTTTGCCATAAGGGCACGTTACTGGCTTATGGGCAGCTCGTGCCCCAGGTCATTCTCTTCTCCCCCCAGGTCATTCTCTTCCCCCCCCAGCCTGTAGTGGTGCCTGAGTGATTCCTGCCCAGGAGCAGGATGTGGTGTTTCCTTTTGTAGAGCTGCATAAGGTTCTTGTCCCATTTCCCAGCCCTGTCCCATTATCACTGGGTGGCAGTGCCCTCAGCCAGCCTACCAGCCACTCCTCCTGTTTTGTGTCATCGGCAGACTTCTCAGAGTTTAGAAAAACTGGCTCAAATATTTTTTTCAGCAATGCCTGGTAGGAACTAGCTTTTGATACCTCTAGGCATGCTTAAAACGTCCTAAGCAGTTTGGTTACTTCCTGATAATTTTAAAGATGGAATCTGAGCAAAATGTTTCCTACTGCTCCTGCTCAGCATGGCAGAATAACAGCATGCAGTGATCAGAGGATATGCCAAGTCTCAACGAGTGAAGTAGGTTCCTACCAGTGTACTATGCAAACTATTCTTAAAGCATGTTTCAGGAAAGATTGTCTGAGAAAAGGGGAAATGTGATTTTTGAGTTGTTTGAAAGCCTTCAGTTTTGGGTAGTATGCTGTGAGTTCGAGTTTAGGGAGTAATGCTGAGGGTGATCTGCTGGGTATTAACTCTCCCACTGAATAGACTGTTAAAAAAACAAGAACTTTAGGCTTAAGGGATAATTTGCACTTAAATCAGCCGATGCCATGTATACTGATTTCTATATTTTGGTGTTAGTCCTTGTGTTTTTGTGTTTAGCCTGACCTACAAAATGATTGTCAAGTTGTTTTCCAACTAGATGAAAGTATAATTTTAAACCAATCTATAAGAGGCCTTGAATCTCAGACCACAGTTAGCTGTGGTTACGCTTTATGTTATTCTGCTAATAGATAAAGATCATTGTGATGATGCTGTATGCTTATGACTGTGAAGTTCAGTTGGGGTTCTTTTGTGCTGTCATATGAATTTGGCATTGTAGCTCTATTCCAGAGATTCCCTTCAACTTCAATTACTTTCCTGTGCAAAAATTGAGTTACTAATCATAATATATATGTCTCATCTAGTGAAAGCACAAGAATGGGACTGGCTATTTTTCCTCTTCTTAAAAACAACAAAGGAAAAAAAGAGTTGGGGCAGAGGTGGTTAAGAGTTTTCTTTCTTCCATGCAAGTGCAGGGAACATAGGCAAAACTGTTGATGATGGAGTTGGCTTTTCTGCAGCAATATGTTAACTATTTTCTTTGGTTGCATTTACACTGAATGCCATCCAGGGCAGTGGCTGTCTGTCACGTTATTGTGGCCACAGTGATGCTTGTCTGAGTAGTCTCTGTGCTTAGCTTGAATCAAGCAATTTGATCCAGCTCTTTTCAGTCTGGCCTTTGGCCCATGATTGAATACTAAGCTTTAACCAAACAATTGTATTTAGTACCCATGTTTCAAGGCATGAGAGGGTGGTCAGGGCAGAACATAAGGTAGAGATTTCAGACTAGTTAAAAATCTGTAGTTTATTTTGATCTAATGTGAACTTCACATTTGCTTTGCTATAAATGACAGCATTAAAGCTTCCTATAATAGCAATTTTGAATTATAATGGGAAAATGGAATCAAACTCTGAATTTATAAAGTATAATCATGGACATCACTAACCAGATTGCTAGAGTAGACTCACTTCCTTATTACTGTTGTGCATACTTATACTATACCAAGTTACACTGGACAAATGCTTAAAGTTTTTGCCCCTTGAGTTCATGTTTGGGGTTCTTTTTGTTTTGTATTTTACAAAATCTCATCTCACTCAACCAACTTTTGAACAATTTTTACAATTTCTGCCCCTCTCATGGAGAAAGAAAATCTGGGTTGTTACTGTGTGAATGATAATGGAGTATGAGATAAAGTGGTCCCATTTAGGACAGAAAGAATAGTGATGGGAGTGTTGTGAAGCCAATGCCAATGGACAGGCCAGTGCAGATGGATTCTATGGAAGGCTGGGAATCCTCCTGCTTTTTGAGTAATCCAGTTGGTAAGCTCAGGCTTGGCTAAGAAGAATGCTTCCACCCTTGCTGCAGCCGTGGTTGGCTGTCCTTTCCCACCTCTTCCAGGAGCAGGAGCACACAGGGGCTGCTGGGGTTGGGAGGCTTGCCCAGTGTGTCAGGTTACCATGCTGTTGGCAGCTACATAAATCCCAGAGTTTAACTCTGCTGCTGTCAGGACTGCCTTGGATTTGGGGAAGTAAGAGCAGCTGTATATCAGTACAGGGTTTTATCCCCTGTACAAATCAGCTTTGCTCACGGTTGCATGACAAGATGAGAAGCAGATTTATGGCATCTGTTTGTGTTCTTCAGGTTTTTTGACTGGCAAAAATTGGAAACTGGATCTATTATTCTCTTCTTTTTGTCTGGGATACTACTCATTAGCTACTTGGGAAAGAAGATCTTAACTTAGATTATTAATATAATACACTAAATTTAAAACTTCAGAATATCTTAAATTTATCTGTATTGAGGTCATGTGTGTTCTACATCCTGAGCTCCTTAATCTTAAGTGTGCATTCATGTGCAACAAATTCTTAAGTAACTCATCAATTAGATAAACTTACGGCCCAACAAAAGTGCCCATTTGTATGGCAGAAATGTATTAGTCATTCTGGGTTTGAGCTGGAGTGTGGTTGTACTGTGGCCAAACATACCATTTTGTCTCCCATGTCTAAATTTCAGCTCTGAATTACTAATGATTTGTGGCTTTGAAATGTTGCCAGATGTTAGCACTTACAAAAGATGCTCCTGAGAGTGTAAATTAAAACAGAAGAATCTCCTCTTTTCTATCATGTCAGTTTGAAGTTTTGTTTTCTAAGAACAAGGCAGTGGCATTTTCATCTTAGAACTTAAAGCAACTAACAGCTTTCCTAGATGCACTGCTAAATGTTCATGCTGGGACACAAATCCACATGTGCACTAGGTGGCTAATGCAGAGATGGAGTATAAGCTGTTGCAGCTACTGAGTGCAGTTACAAGAACACCTAGGAGGAAGATACCATGAGGTGACAGATAGGTCCTTATATAAATGATCATGAAATACCAAAGAAGGGAGAATAATTACCTAACAGCAAAGCTTCAGAGGAGAACAATGGAGCATCTGAACAAAACTGAGTGTACTTTCACACTTGTGTTGGCTTACTAACCAAACTGAACTACACTGAATTCGTGTAGAGCAGCAGGAGCATAAAGTGAAATAACAATCTTTGGATGTCACATGAATTTTTATTCCATTATTATTATGTCTTTCTGTTAGCTGTTCCAAACAACTTGTGGTATTTTCCTAAATAGGAAGTATGCAACACCTAATGTGTTGTCTTTCCAGCTTAGAAGAGCTGCTGCTTTTAACCTATTTTCTTAAGTATTGAATGTTATCCTGAATTGATTGTCTCCTGCTGTAGTATCTGCGTTTTCCAGGTTGACTCACTTCACATCTTTACATTTTATTTATGTTGTCTTACTGCTTGTCCTTTCCCTAGTGTAACAGTGGATCCACTTACTGAAAGAAGAAATAAATTATTTTTACCTGTTAATTTTTCTTTGAAGAAGTGTGCTTCCTAATCCAGGCTTCCCTGGAAGACTTACAAAGTAAGAAGGACATGACTTTAAAATCCCCAGCTGTTCCTTTTTTTTTGTTTGTTTGGGGTTTTTTTTGTTTTGGTTTTTTTTTTTTTGTTTTTTTGGTTTTTTTTTTTTTTTTGTTTGTGTGTGTGTTTTTTTTATTTATTTTCAAATTAACCTATATTGTAATTTCTCATGTAAATTTTCCTTTTGGAGAAAAGACTCCGGAGACTTCACCAGCTGCTTTCTTTTGGATGGTCCCAGACAGAACATTTTGGCACTGTTTTTGTTTCTCAGTAAAACGTAAGAACACTTATTTGTTTATGGTAACAGTTTTGGATGTGCTGCTTCAGAGAAATGAAATAAAGTGTATCACTCTGTTCTTAAATTACTTTGTCTTGTCTTTGGTTACCCTTGGTTATCTCTAGGAAAAAGAGTCTCTTTTTAGAGCTGTGTTATGGTACATGTTTAGCAAAGTACATTTTTGAGTCTAAGCAGCTGGTGATATGTCTTTTTTTACAGGTTACATGTCTCACCTGTGACAATAAATCAAATACCATAGAACCTTTCTGGGACCTGTCCCTGGAATTTCCCGAGAGGTATCACTGTAATGGCAAGGAGATGTCGTCGCAGTATCCATGTCTGCTGACAGAAATGCTGGCCAAGTTTACAGAAACTGAAGCTTTGGAAGGAAAGATATATGCATGTGATCAGTGCAACAGTGAGTAAAGGCAGTATGTACTCATGCATATGTTCTCTGTGTAAAATATAAGCTGACAGTTAAAGTATAGAAGTCTTAAAACTATGTTGCAAACAAAGACCACTTTCTGTTGTCCTGTGTGGTCACTTGACAGCTGTTACTTGCCCCCTAGAAGATTCAGTTGTTTAAAAGGTGTTTTGAAGTGTGATGCTTCATTTAGATACAACCTCATGACAATATAATGGGGTTTCTAGTAGTTCCAGATGAAGAAGCCATCACCTTTTTAAATTAAGGTGACTAATATAATCCCACAAGTATTTTTTACTTGCATTGCAAAATAATCCTTACAAAACTGCTCTCAGAGCATGTCCTTTTTAAGAAGGCATGTACCATAGATATTTAGGTCCACACAAATTCTGTGGATAAAACTTAGACTGAAATATAAAGCTGTTGCCAAGATTTGTATTGTGTAACTGTGTGTTTGACCTCAGCAAAACGAAGGAAGTTTTCTTCTAAACCAGTTATACTCACAGAAGCTCAGAAGCAGCTTATGGTGTGTCGACTACCTCAGGTTCTCAGATTACACCTTAAACGGTTTAGGTAAGTAGTACCACAACAAAAAGTGTTGCAAACTGACAAATTGAGTCTTGCACTACATTGCTTAGGATCAATGTTCTTCAGCATCAGTTTCGTTTCCCTTTGCTAGTATGGTGAGAAATAGTTACTAGAAACTTCTTTTTCTTGTTCACTTGAAACATCAGTAAGGTATGTTATAAGCAAGGAATTAACTTTTTGGATTTCAGATACTTGCTACTTTAGTACCAGAATTATTTTATCCTTGTTTTTGGTCAAAACCTATTATCTTTGCTCTGAACTCTATTGGTAAAAATTAATCTTGTGATATTTTAAGGTAGAGTAGGATGCCTTTAATCACTAATGCACAGATCTGGACTGTATTCAACGGAAGGCTCAGATAACCTTCCTATATCCAAATACATGTATACATTCAGCTTCAGAATAGGGAAGTGGACACTGCATCTTTGTGAACTCTTAGCCCAACATCAGTACCCTTGTAAAAAGGAAACTGAAAATAAGATAGAATAAATGAGAAATACCAAAGAGGTATAATGGGTGGGAAATACTTCCTATTCACCACTGCACTGATCTTAAGATGGATGTTTCAGAAGATGAGAGCAGTAGTACCATAGACACATTTAAAAGGCCTTAAAATAAAGAAGTGAAAGAGGAAGCCTAGAAAGAAAAGACTAGTGAAAATAGTGAAAATACTATGTTCCGTTCAAACATAATTTAAAATGCTGTGTTTTTTCTTTAAAAAAAAAACCACCCAAAAGTTTTCATTTGATTTAACTTTCCAGGTGGTCAGGACGCAATCACCGTGAGAAGATTGGTGTACATGTTAGTTTTGATCAAATGCTAAACATGGAGCCTTATTGCTGCAGGGAATCCCTCAAGTCTCTCCTGCCTGACTGCTTCATCTATGACTTGTCTGCTGTGGTAATGCATCACGGGAAAGGATTTGGCTCAGGGCACTACACTGCCTACTGCTACAATTCTGAAGGAGGTAGGAACCAGCTGGGAAATGAGCAGTGAGGGAGAAAGGGGTGTTCCTAATTCTAAACTGATACAATGACTGTCTTTTCTCAAAAGCAAAAGGGAATAAATTGTAGCTGATCTGCCTGGAATGACAAGTGCAGCTCTGTAGACCAACAGTTCTGTTTTTGTATTGCCTCGTTAAATGTGTTCTAGCTATAAATTCTCTTGTAAATCTGAGGAAGCTAAGTTGGGCTTTTAAAACATTGAGGCAAATAAACCAGATCAACTGAAACAGTTTACTGTTTGTACATAACTCGTTAAATGGGACCAAACACTAATTAATTATTAAGTATGATGCAATCACTTAAAATCAGTGTCCTGATGACATGTTTTTTCTGGTATATTTCCTTATTATAGGATTTTGGGTACACTGCAATGATTCAAAACTCAACATGTGCACTATGGAAGAAGTATGCAAAGCTCAAGCCTACATTTTGTTTTACAGCCAACGACTTACTCAGGCAAATGGACATGGTAGAGTCTCCTGTCCTAGCACAGCTGAAAGTCAGCAGCACACAGAATTAGCTGGCTGTTCCAGGGACAACAGCAGCAACTAATCCAAAGCCAGTTAACTGTGCTTATGGTAAAGTTTTAAATTGTCATAACTATGTATTTTTAAAAGGAAGTACAGTATTGTACTTTTTCAATGTTTATATCGTTTTGTATTAGTTGAAGTACTCTTTACAATGGTTAGCAAAAGTTTTTATTGACAATAAGTAACTTTCTAAGTACCTAGAATTTCAATACAGCTATTTTTTTAAGGAAGAGATTGCTATGTGCATTTAAATTTACCTCAGGCTATTTTTTTAAGCTGGTTTTGTATTTTGATAATATTTTTGAATTGGTTTAGAAAATTTACTTCAATGGGCAACTGGTATTCTTCTGGTTAATTTTCTGTATATGCTTGTGTACATTTTATAGTATAGTTCTAATGATACCATGATTCTTACTGTCTTGCAGGAATTGTTAGTAGGTCTTAGAATATTGACATTCACCAGCAAGCAATGTTAAAACATGTCAGATAGTAAGTAAATTTTTTGTAGGCAACTTTCTGTGAAATTACTTTGCAAGCTTGAATGACTATACTAAAGATACACTGATAGAATTTCTTAAAATATGAATTTGAGGAAATACAGCACAAAGGTATTTTTATGTGAGAGGAGTATTTAATAACACAAGAATGTATCTTTACCAAGACTTGCATGTTTTAACCTTAACAAACCTGACAACATAATACTCAAGTGCCAAATTCAAAGTAATTTAACAACTAGTGGCTTTTTTATTCCAAAAATGTAAAAAGTTTTCTTAAACAAGTAAAAACTCACAACAAGCAAAAACTCCCCAACAATAAAACCACACTCACCTCACTGTCATTGCTACAAGAACATTAGCATCCCTTTTCTTGAATTGGACCAGCTTGCTTTAAGCTCTGGCAAGCATTGTCTGTCTCAATCATCTCTGAACAAACAGCTGATGAAAAGCAGCTGCAATGTTTGCATGAAAGCATTCTCACTCTGGTTTCATTACCCACAACTGCTGTACCTTGTACTACATGGTCCTACCACTAGCATTAACAGAACTGTGCAGTGAGGAGAATCTAACAAGCAGAATTATCAATCCTCCACAGAGGTAGTTAATGCCAGTTAAATTTT
Source organism: Erithacus rubecula (assembly GCF_903797595.1). NCBI lineage: Eukaryota > Metazoa > Chordata > Aves > Passeriformes > Muscicapidae > Erithacus > Erithacus rubecula. The sequence continues at coordinate 27,661,776 of NC_136686.1, read as the reverse complement.
GTGAAGTCATTTTGCGTAAGTCCTATGCAAATTGTTACCTCATTTTCTGCAAAGTTTATACCTCAATAAATTGCCTTGATATGGACAGAAAAGTGTGTGTGTACTGGAATTAATTCCTACATTATTAAATTTATAAAAATTCTTTTTAGATTTTGTCTAATGGGGTTTAAGGTGTCAATTATACAACTGCATTGACCATCTGTCAGTGATTTAACAGCTGATTTTATTAATGACTTTTGCTATCATTGCTGTTTCTGAAAGTTGCCATATTATAGCAAGAACATAGGAGCCTCAAACTTCAGTCTTGTGCTCATCCTAATTAAGTGTAAGAAACAGTTCATGTGGTGGTTTGGGAAATTTTTTCATTGTTTGGGTTTTTTTGTGGCTTTGTTTTTGTTTTTTTTTTTCTTTTCTGCTGTCCTTGCTGGTGAGGAAATTAATGTAATTTAAACACTTTTTTCTACTTACAGGTAGTTCAGAAAATTTGCCTTTCAGGCTTCTGATACTTTTTCTTCTTCCAAGTACATCTCTTAGGAGATCCATAGGGATTTTTAGAGACTCAAGCATTAAAGGAAGAGTCTGTCTTTGGATCTGTAGAGAGCAACTTGGCTGTGAGAGTCCATTACCCTCAATCTTCACTATTGAGCACATACTCAAGTCCCTTATAAGGACTCTTACCCTGCCATCTTTACTAGAAAAATTGCCTAGGCTGTGTTTCCAGCTCTTCCTCTGCATTGCAGCAAAGATTACTAAGTGTCAAGGCTTTCTCTGAAAGGCCTGATTAGCTCTACAAAAGCAAATCCAGCTTTCTTGCCATTGCTGCTAGTGGATAGAATAAGAGAAGGGGAGGATAAAGAGTTCTAGTCTTCCTAATCAAGGCAGTGGGGAGGGTAGAGATGATTTGTGCAGTCCACCACAAGGATGAGCTAATTTAGTTGCTCTTCTCCACAGCTTCTACTTCAGTTCTTAATACTTAAGTAGATTCAGGTAGTAGCTCTGCACCCTTTAACAGATTAAGGCTGCTGGCCTCCTTTGCCATAAGGGCATCTTATTGGTTCATGGACAGCTTCTACCCCAGGTCCTTCTTGAGGCACTGCTTCCCATGGAGCCTGTGATTCCTGCCCAGGAGCAGGAGTGGTGATTCCCATTGTAGAGCTGTGTAAGGTTTTTCATGTCTCATTTCCTGGGCCTGTCCTGCTCCCCTTGTGTGGCAGTGCCCCCAGCTGGTTTATCAGCCACTCCTCCTGCTTTGTGTTATCTGCAAGCTTGCCGAGTGATCACAGGGATGCAGCACACAGGCTGAAGTAGCTTCATTTTAATCTGAAAAATAGTAACAGTTTCCAATTCCAGTGGTAATTGCTGTGTGCATCCTGGCAGCACCTGCCTTCACTTTTCACTAGTAGTAGAGAAGGCTTCTATAGAGCCCTCTCCCATTTAAGGGATTCAAAAATTTAGGCTTACTGAAAGAAAAAAAAAAAAAATTAGTTTCAAAAACTGGAGACACAGGCACTTCCAAAGCAAAAGGGTAAAACATTTACTGTTCATCTGAACTGCTGACTAGCCTACACAGCTTTAGGTTTTTTTCCTAGAGGCCTGTTTCTTTGTTGAAGAAGGGAGATGTAAGCATTGGTAGAAATGCAAAGCAAAGCTAAAATGAGTATCACTTGGAGTTATAAGAGTTGGGTGCTTGTCATGGCAAAAACACAAGTCAGAAATTATGAGAGAGTCACAGCAGAGTTGTCTATTTTTTCTTTTGCTTTAAAAATACTGAAACATTCAAAATTATAAAACCAGAAAAGCCTCTTGAATACTTGTAGAAAAGAAAAAACCTGCCTAAGTCTTAAAAAATTGTAACCTGCTTCAAAGCATGCCATGCTTTTCTCAAGCTACATGGTCTTTATCTCTAAATTCCCCTTCATGAAAGTGTTTGGACTGAGGAAAATATACTGCCCACCTCCCATATTCCACAGAAGGCCAAGTACAAACACTGCATAATCCTGGGAAATTAAGAACAGTGAAAAGCCTCTTTTTTTGTTGTTGTTTAAAAGTAAAATTTCCTCTATCTCCACAAAAAAATCAAAATAACAAGTTCCAGTTATGTTTACACATCCCATCATGAAGTTTCCATACTGTGTTTTTGTTCTGAAATACTGGTAGTATTTTGATACACTGAAGTGAATATGACACAACCACATAGACAGAGCAGCAGTTTTCTTGCTAGAACAGGAACTCCACTTGTCTCCCCACATCCTATTTCAGCCTCCTCTTTGAAATGTTGTGGTTATACTCACCTGGCTATGCCTGTGTACCCACCAGACCTGTCTTACCCACACCTAAGAGGAGAAGCATGGTATTTGAGTCTAAAATTAGGAAAATCCTAGGCCATGCCTTTACTAAAAGGACTCATCACAAAGGGTCCAGCTGTACATGCTCTAAAAATGTGTCACACAAGGTCTGTGTGAAAGAACCCTGCCAAGTAGCTTCTGAACTCTGGCTTCTAATAATTTCTACAAAAACTATCACCATTTCTGGTACTGCATGTAAAAGGAACAAGATTGACCCCAATCTTATTTGGGTGTTCTGGGTATTTGAAAACAAACTTCAACATCTGGCTCCAAAGTCTTTTGGTAAACTTCTGTCAAGTGACAAGAGAGCATGGTTCACTTACCAGACAGCACAGTCAGGACTTTTAACACAGCAACAAGAAAAGGCAGCCTGAAGAGCATGAAAGCAGTAGGAAATGCATTTATGTAAAGCAGGTAGAAATAGGGTTTGCCTTTTATACTGCTGGGCAGGAGGATGCAGGAGGGCCAGCAACACAGGACGCTTGTGTTCAGATACACCCAGTTAAATTCGTGGGCAGCAATCCTCATACTCTGCAAGTATTTTTCTGAGTCATTTCCACTGCAACTTGTTACACATGATTACAGCCTCCACCTGTGAACTAACAAAGCCAGCAAGTCAAAAAGTTGAGGCTATAGTCCAAACTAGCTCTGCTAGTTGGCAACAAAAAAAAACCCCAAAACCAAGGGAAAGAAAACACATCATTGATCCATAAAACCAATGGTTCTAAAGTGACCATCAGTGAAGTTAAGAAAGCCTTAAGCTTTCTTAAACAATATCAAGTCCCACTGAGCTGCTACTAAACAGGCACCCTCTGAAGAGAAAAGTCTGGGAATTGCCAATAAGCAGGCAAGAACTGAAGCAGATTTGTCTTGCTTGTTTCTAGCACTTTGTATAAAAATAGGGGAGCAAGAAGCCAGAATCTGCTTGTATCACATCAAGAAGTGCAGAAGAGTATGGCCTTGTTAGCATAAATAAAAATAGTAGCAGCAATGTACCCAGCAATTCTGCTCACCACAGATTCTTTCAAGTGCCAGCTTTCACTTTGCAATGCACAAGCACCTACACTAGCTACTGTTACTTGGGAAGCTGAGACACACATAACCACACAGCTGCACAAATGAAAATTCATTGCTGAGATGCCAAGATTCCCAAACAGCAACAGCAGAAATACACATTTCAGTATGCCATTCCATCCATTTCTGCAAGTTTAAACAGTACTGAGTTTAAAAAATACTTTTAACTGGGGAAAAGCCCCCACCAGTCTATTACTTTTAAACTGTAGGCAGTACATGACACTACTCCCCTCTAAATAGCAGCTTACATAATCATGATTGAAAGGACAAAAATCAAATTTTACTCAAACACAGAGGAGAAAAACTGATGTTTCTAAGTTAATATGCACTCTTCTATAGACAGGCTGTGACTATAATGGAGCAAGTGAAGTGTCTGTTTCCTAAGCATTTATGTTTAAGGCACTGTTACGGACCTAAAAACAGAGCTGTCATTTTTATCACCAGTAACTATTGAAAATTTTAATACGCAAGTAATGAAGTAAAGATACAGCATTGGAAGACATATTGCATATAGGCCTGCAGAGCCATGGGATTTAGTCTACCTTTACAAATGAGATCCAACAGTCAGATTTCACTGCAGCAGCAGGAAGTCAGATAATGACTTTTTATGTCAAGAAAACAAATACTCCAGATTATTTTGCCTGCATGAAGTAACTTCTAACACTCAAAAATAAATAGTTTTTCTTGTCCCTACCACTTGTGCAGTCAAATGTGAACTTTAAAAGTACAGGAAATCACATGAAATTTTACTCAGTGCAAGAGGGCATGCCAATGGCAAAGATTATGTAGGCACATACACTAAATTTGAGTTTACTTCAGCTCAAAGCTGCATGTTGATGCCACCAGCAGCAGAGACCACCAGCTGCATTTGTCATGTTCTAATACAGCTAAAAGATTGGCACTCGCAAAACCTTTACCACACACCTTTACTGTAGTTGTCACATTTTGTCCTGTAAACTGTTGATGACTTTTTGATCTGTATCCCACCACTGACAAGCCTATTTAAACAAGCATGAAAGGCCAAGTTTCATATGAAGTGCAAGACGAGGTCCAGTTTCAAGACAAGAAATGGCGAATCAAGTTTGCAAAATATTTAATAGAGTAGTTTCCCAGTGGACTCCTGACCAGAATCATAACCAGACTTCTAAAAAGTATATATATTTTCAGATTTGAAAATTTATCTTTATTTTTTACAAAATGGATTTCAGGAAGTTTAAAAGGCAATATCATAGAGGACTGGGGCGCAGAAATCAGGTGTAGTCATTCAAAGCATTCAAGTAGGAATATGGTCATATAAATATTTGAAAAGCATCTTTTATCATAAATGTTCAGAACAAAATGTATAACTCATTCCAAACTAAAAATTGAGCTTTATAGCACGTATTTCCCTGAACAGAAAAAATAAGTAACTTTTGAAATATTTCTAAAGGCCTGAAAGCTTTTTCCATGGTTAGTTACAATTAGAAGACTTGCCTTAGATTAAATTCCTTCCTTTCCAAATACGGAAAGTATTAACATCAGTCCACTGTTAAAACAGACAATGTGTTGCAAATTAATTCTGGTATAGTATGTTCCAAGAAAGCCTAGAGTATAAAGGTGCTGAGGTGGCTCTGAGTTAGTAGTCGTCCCCCCTGCTGACGACCTCCTTGCAGGTGGGGCGCAGCAGGATGGTGTGCTCGAACTGCGCCGTGTAGGAGCCCTTGATGTCGCACAGGGGCGGGTACGGGTCCACGATGCCCAGGTCGCACAGGTTCTTCAGCGCCATCAGGTATTTGCTCTCCCCCAGGCGATCCAGCCACCGGCGGCAGAAGGCAAGAGTACCAAAGTTTTCATTGATAACATTTAGCAAGTGTTTTGCTCTGGGAAGCCTTGAAGGAAAGAAAAAACAAAGAATGTGTTGGAGAAGAAAGAGGTTTGGCCAGCATGCATTCGCTACAGAAACAGAACACGCCAATTAAGAATAAGGTTAGACTGCAATGTCTTTTCAGACTGCCTAGACTTGGGTTGTCTTTCTACATCAATCACATGTTCTCTTTAGAAAGTAATGTGCATTCTCCTCCTGCAAATAGATAACCTTCAAAACAGACTGTGAACCTTTCTGCAGGCTAAACTAAACAGGGTTAGGAATCTTACTCTTAAAAAATAATTTCATTTTATAAATTATTCCTGATCCAGAGTAGTCAGTAATCTGAACTAATTTTGGCAGAAGCTTGGTGGTTTAAAATGCTGAGTTTTCACTTCTGAAGTCAAATACTCGGTAAGCTTTTTATTCATACTTCTTACAATATATAGGCATAGAAAGATATATATTTATAGATCTACTAAGAACTAAGCTTATTTGCAGTCAAGCAGTTCCTTTGCCATCTCTAGTCTAATTCTTCTTCTAATACATTCCTATTATGTGCTATGGAAAAGCAGGTCTGCCTGCCATGGTTCCAACCAGAGTAGTCTTTGCTTCAAATAATATGCAGCACTCCTAGAAATGCCAAATGAAAACCCAGTGAAACTAAAAATGAGTAGTTTTTTCATTTTACAGCAATGCACTAAAACAAGAACTCAAAACTCAAAATATCCATGAAATAAAACAGACAGTATGAATAGCTTAACAGATTCTGGGAATAGCAGAAAGACACTGTGGCACACAACCACAGTACAGATATTAACTATCAAAATACACCAGGCAAAATCCAACCTTATTGGCACATGGCCGACATCGAAGTTCTTCATGTAATGAGAACACTCCATATCATCATGAACAACGCCTTTTCCTGTGCTACCAAAGGTTTCTATGGCATACACTTCACCTTCCTAAGGACAGAAAAAAGGAACATGCTGCAATATGAAGATGTCACATCGTGTCATTCTGATACAATCTCATTATTACAACTTCTGAATACAAGCCATTAAATATGAATAGATTCAATCCCCAAATCAACGTAGAAAAAAATTCAGCATGGAGATTTCACACATTAGAGTTACAGGTATCTCCAAATCATCAACTATTTACATTAGTACCATTTTATTTCAAGCCAGAAGCATCAGTATGTTTCTACTCACAATTTCTCAAAGTCCTTGCAGTTAAAACATTACCAAGACATACATCTAACATAGCTAAGAAACTACATTTGCTAATTGGAAGTACTTCTCCTGTGCTATTCAGATACAAGTCCTAGGAAATGTATAGTTTAGACATAGCAAATAGATGTTGATTACAGACACTTACTGCACTGATGAACTTTTCTGCCCAATTTCTGCAAGAATTTTCTGGTAACAGGTGCTAGTATATACCCTTAACCTGCTCATTTCCATTCCACAAGATGAATTTCTTCAAGAAATGAAGGTGATATATATCTGCAAGGGCATTATCAAAACTCTAGCCAAGAACATACTGAAATGCCATTTACAAACTCATTTCTGTCAAGTGCATTCAAATAACAGCAGGACTGTGACAGGGACTTGACAAGCTGGGACATCAAACACTGAGGGACACTATGAGTTGCACTGTTTATTTTATTAAGCTACTTTTAAAGTCACAAGCCCAAAATAAGAAGCCATATGAAAAGCAGTAACACAGGCTTCAAATTTAAGACAAAGTCTTGAAGATGTCCCTAAATATTCAACTGACTCAATAAAAAAACATAAATCCTCAAAAACCCCCACACAATGCTGCCACAAGATTCACTTAACACCCACTTCTTCTGAATAAGGATCATCAGAGGCTCTGTTAGTCACAAAAATCTCACTGGATTGTAGTTTGATACTATAATTAGCACAGTACAGTAAGACCTTGGCTATGCTCCACATTCTTCATTGCCAAGCTCACTGTGTTTAATGATATAGGATTGTGTCCTAAGTAACCTACAGGAGCTGAAGAAATTAAAAAACCAAGCCATTAACTAAGTTAAACTAAGAAGAACACACACATTTTTCTATCTTTCTTTTCCAATACTCTTAGTCCCTTTGCACAGTCATAGCTAAGATGATAGTTAAAAATCTGTCTTTTTGTGCACATCATAGGTCATCAACTACAATACAAGTTTTGGGTGATGAAAGTGAGGCTACCTCAAATAACAACCCTGTGCCTATTCAGCTCTTACAAGTCTTACCTATCCTGATAGACTTACTGGTGATCATTAATGATGAGGCTTAGAATGAAATTAAAAGCTTCCTGTCTCATCACCCATCTTTTAAATCTTACCTCATTAGAACAAGAGCTTCAGTGAAAATTATGGCTAAATCTCAGGTTCCATGTTTAAATACTGCCTTTCTAACCGCTACTGTGTCATATCAAGTACAGCCATTGCCCTTCCCCTGCTCCAAAACACTATCCAAACAACATCTTTCAACTAGCCTCTCACATTAGTTACAAATTCACTTAATTATTTTGCATCTGCAGAGAAAAACTGCACTGGAAGCTTAAAAAACCCAAAACAACTATATCTAACTTTACTCAAAAAAAGGTATCCAAAACTACACTATGTATATATTTATCAAGAACTACCTGAGTAAGAGAATATTACATTACTGAAGAAACAAACAAGGAGTATGAATAACCTGCAAGTCATTCAGGAAAAGTTTGATTTCCTGAATTCCAGTTCATTCCTAAATATGAATTTTTGTCCTTTTCCATGCTCCGAAATGCAATATTCCAACGCTCCATTTAATAACATGTACACACTGAGACAGAAATATGCAGAAGTTTCAATAAGTCGTATTACTATGGCATTCAGATTTCAACAGTAGTGGGTTTCTTTTGTTTTTTTGTTTGGTGGCTTGTTTTTTTCAATAGCAGGGTTCCAATGTTTCAATTTCAGATAGTGTTAGATACCTGAACATCCCAGGGCTAAAATGAAGAAGCTGCTGAGACAAAACTACTCCTGTACAGGAGCATTACACAGTACAGCAGTTATTCCAATGCAATTTTCACTGTGATCACAAATCTACAAACTGAAAGTGCACAGGAAATGCTATTCTTGCAATGATACTGGGGAAATTTAACAGAAAGAATAAAGAACTCAACTTACCTCCATTCTTGTGGCTTCTCCTCCTTTCACAATGGGTACTGTTTTTCCTGCATGTATCCTATACGGCCCAATGGAGTGTCCATTCAAATTGCGAATTGGCTTCACTTTGGAAGAAAACATTAATATTACAGGCAATTTCCTAACAAATGGTAAACTCTTTAAGGCAATTTGTTTGTTACCCCATATGAAAGTACAACAGTGAGCTGCCATATTGCAGAGGAACCAAATACAGAACCATCCACACTAACACACTTGTACTAACACTAGCCAAGAAACAAGTTAGTTTTGTATGCTTTAGAAAGGCTTCATTATTAAAGAGGAGCAACTCCCATAGTAATAAAACCTTATTAATAAAGTCAAACAGCAAGTATCAAATTATCACTACAGTTCAAAACTGTTGTTTAGCTCCATCTTATCTGTTAAAGATACAACATGTGAAAGGATAAGCTAAGAACATTTCTCCAACGGAAAAGTCAGTCATAAACATGTATTTATGCAAGACTCATACCATACTTCTAGCAGGAAAGTCTTCTCAATATCCTACATCAAGATTAATATGATAATACAAATCTACATACAGATATGCACTTCTAAAACAACTATCCCTATATAAAGAACTTGCCTTGGTATGTTTTGCCATCAATTTCAACTTCATAAGACTCCATAACTTCTTGTATGGCCTCTCCCACATCACAGAGACGTACATCTATTCCAGCACACTGAAAATAAAGTGCAAATATAAGTGGAAAATAATCACAACATTTACTGAAAAAGACTTTGCAAATTACTTACATAATTATCATACCTTTATTCCAGTATTTGTGGCATCCTTTACAGCTTCTAATAGTCTGTCATATTTTGGATTGAATGTGACTGTAAAAGCACAGTCAATAATACGACCTGAAATCAGCAGAACTTAGTTAGCTTTATAGTATTTGCATTGATGAACATTCTCAAAGTTTCATTTAATAAATGAAAACTAACCACTAATATGTGTTCCAAAATCTATTTTGCAAATATCATTGTATTGCAGGACTGTTGGATCTCCAGCATTGGGAGTGTAGTGGGCAGCACAGTTATTCAGAGAACACCCCGTAGGAAATGCAAGACCTGCATTTAAACCATTTTCCTTTATCAGCTTACGAGAGCAGTCTTCTAGTTTTTCACTAAAAGGCAGAGAGGGGAGGGGAAAAAAAAAAGAACAGCTGTCATTAGTATTTCTTATGATTACTTCAAATAAATCAATGCAAGAACAAAACCTCAGAAAAATATTAAAGCAAATGTTTTTATGTCAAACCAAACTACTTGTATGCTAAGTAGACAGAAAATCCTAGGCTGAAAAACACAGGCACAACACAACAACCCTCAGTTCTTTGTGTTGTTTCCTCTACCCCTTCTTGGGCAAAAATGAGTCCCTCTCTATCGTTTTTAATCTAAGTTTAAAATAATTATCCTTACAAGCTACATTTAATCCATTCTTCCTGAGAAGCAGAAGTTAGATGACCAAAGTTTAGGCAAATGAAATACATGTTTTACAATTACTGTGATTTAAAAGGAGGTGGGAAAAGGAGGTAAAGCCTTTATTTATTAAAAAACTTTGATTATAAAAGGACATTTTAAAAAAATATTGAGTGATAATGATGACAAAATAAAACCTTGTGAGACTACCATTTGCTTTTTGTCTAATCTCAAGGTGCTAGCTATTGCAAATTCACAAATACACGTTCACCGGTGCATTCTCCTTCAATGTCAGTGAATGAGGTAAATGGCAGCTCACTGCAGTGCACCAAACTGATTTTAAGAAAGCCAGAGAAATATGAAAAAAGAGAGCATATTTTAATCTGCAAAGCCCCATAGCCTGAGCTACTTTAGGAAGAATAGCCATGTTTTGAGAAAATGACTGCTTTAAACAGTCAAACTGTATAATTCACTATGACAGATTTGTTTCACCCAGACTAGTGAGATGCCTTTCTTCTACTTTCCCTCATGGTATATTACATCTTTCTGTTATCCTTGCACAGTTACCTTGGGGATCAGCTCTCATTAGCTTTCTTACTATCCTACTCTTGTCAGCACAGTCCTCAGTCACACCAGGCTGAAAGCACCTGATTTTGGAAGCTAAACTGTTCTGGATCAGTGCAGTACTTGGACAGTAGACATTCAATCTAGATAAACTGAAGGACAGAAAAAGTAATAGTTGGAAGAGTCACAAAAATCAGTCCAGGCTAATTATTTCTTTAACCTTAATCAAATTCATGTTCATCTGAATCCATTTGCTCAGTTATTTCTTACTAACTGAGAATAATAAAAAGCCCCACTGTGTTTCCACCAGAAACATCAGTCAGTCAATGAAGACTAAACACAGTCCAAACCTTCCTGTCCTGAACACACAGCCATGCTGGTTTTATGCCTCTTTGCCCAGTCCCAGGCACAGACTGCACCTGCACTGTCCAATGGCATTTCATGACAATTCTGGCAAGCAGCAGCAGTGTGACTGCTATTCCTGCTTCTCCCAGCACTGCAGAGTAGCAAGGGCACTGAAATCTACATGAAGCATATAATCAAAGTAAGTGAACATCTTGGAAAGCTTAGTTAAATATTCAGTATAATTCCAGGCCCTGTAAAGCTGCATAAGCTAAAAATACAAGAGGAAACTTAAAGGAAGTAATTGGCAACACTGCTTGTGTTTTCCCCAACACTCATTGCACAGTGAATTAAGCACACAAAACTGAGACTAAATCTCTCCCCCTCTGGAAAATGAAGAAAAATCTACAACAGAGACTTTCCAGAAGATGTATGTTCTCACCAGATTTCTATCATTGTCATTCCAGGTTTTATCCAGCTCATAACGTATTTCCTCACTTGTCTGTGTGCCTCTGCAGCCTCCCGAAAATCATTCCATATTTCCTCACTGGCTTGGTCTAGTGCTTTCTTTTCTTCACTAGTTGTTCTCCAAGCAGCAGTTCGCCTTAAAAATAAAGGAAATGTTTCACAAGGGTTACTATGATCACAGCAATCATTACAACTTCTAAAGCCTGCAAAGTGTTTATTAACCAGTCAAGTCTACGTTCCTGTGTGTAACAGAAAAGATCCTGATTCATACAATTTTCTGAATAAAGGAAGCCTATTAAAAAAAAAATATATATATATATATATATATCAGTACCACAGACTAGCAGCTGAGAAAGATAGTAACATCCTATCAAAGGCCCAGACAAGCAGGGTGCTTGATGGATGCCCATGTTTTCAAAGAGACAGAACAGGTATATAAAACTCATATTAATGCCTCCAATGCCACCTTAAGTTTAGCAGGGCAAAAAACTGCAACAGGCTCTACTCATTCAAAAAGTTTTATTTTCTCACAATCTTTTTAATTCAGACAGCACTGTTCCCTTATAGAGATGAACCTCAGCACTGTAGTGTGTCTGCTTGGCCCAGAAACTGTTGCTGACACAGACAATAAGCATCTTAAAAATTAAAGAGCTTGCAGGTCCAGTATTATTTTCATTCATGCTCAGAATATTTAGGTAATAACAGCTAACACAGTGCATGGCAACTGTAACACACGCCAAAATGTTACTTTCTAAATGGGCTGGATAGTGAATTAACATTTGTTACAGGAGAGTATCACTCATTGTGACTCTTTGGTAGGTTCATAGAACAAACACACAAATATTTGTAATATAGGACTAAGTATAAAATTAGCTTTGAATATATTTTGCATTATGAAAAAATCCAACTCAACTAAGGTTTAATAAAAGCAAACAAACAAAAATATAATTTAAGTACACCAATAATCATCAGACTACTGTGACTACAAAGTAGAGATAACCCTTCAAATGGTGAAGCTGCAGTCACATAACAGTGCAAAAAACCCCAGTGATGACTTAAAGTACTCTGTATATGCTATACAAGACAAAAACTACTCAGAACAATACACAGCTACACAAGCTGGCAGATGGGTCTTAAAAGAAAATGCGTGGTGGACAGAGGGACCAAAGACGCTGAAATATATCTGTTTTCAAATTTAGAAATTAATGCAAGAGAGTTTATTCTAAGCAAACAACCAAGTACACAGAGTGTAAAGGATTAGTCTTTGAAATCCAAAAGTGTAGCTTTTTGCCTGTTTCACAGTCATGTAACTTTGAACATTTTCTTTACAGCCAAAAAACAGGTACCAGTGAGCCAAGAGTCTATGCCCTGCAGTTTTGCTGCATTTTGAACTAACAACATATAAATATATGCAAATTTTAAGTATATGTATTTATACTGAGTATTTAAAAAGAGTGGCAAAGATAAAGGGGGATAACAGGCTATTCCATAAATCTTTCTTGGGATGATCAGAGGATGCAAAATATTTTGAGACCCTATTTCTTGTTTCCATTGAACTTTCTACTCCTTTTCAGATGAAAGTGCAAAGGAGAAATCCCACATTTACCTTTCTGAATGGTTTTATTGCTCCCATAACAAGCATCACACATACTACTCTTATAATTTGCCTCAATTTGGCAAATTCTACCAAAAAAAGAAAGCAACGGGCTGCAACACCTGGGCCCTCACAAGGCCACTAAAAAACTGGACTTCTGCCAGCAGAGTAGTTATTGAAGATGGAAAAGGTGCACTGCAGAAAAACACTGGGGACAGAGACTCAAGGATCCTTTCAGACTGTTCTGGATTCCAGCAGTGAACAGCCCTTGGTAGCAAGAACTGCTGACAGAGTCTGGGCAGCTGCTCTGCCATCTGTCACAGACTTGAGTGCAAACTCCAGCAAACTGGCAGCAAGCCATCCTCACTCTGTCTTACTGTATTTCAGCATATAGCCACCTCACACAAGTCAAGTGGGGGACAGAACTGCCTCTACATGTAAAAACACTGTCAGACCCAAAGCATTTTGCTGACAAAGCTGCACTACCACCACCTGGGAGCTCAGCAAGGGAGACAACGAGATTTCTGCTAGGGCCTAAGCACTTCAGGACATGTGAAAAATCAGTTGGTCAGATGAAGGCCTCACACCAAACATCAAGTCCTCCAACAGATACATAAGCTAACAAGTTTTTGGCAGTTTCCTAATGTGCTGCCTGCTACATGTCAACTGAAGAAATTCAACTCTCACTCCAAGCCATTTGGTCCAGCTTTTCACTCCAGTTCACAGCCTGCAATTTTCACTACTACCAATCTTTACAGGATCACACTGTAAACTAGATTCTAGTGATCAAAGAATTCCAGAAAATAATTTCCCCAGATTATCTTCACCCAGATATTCCATGTATGCTGGAAGGAAGAGATGCCATCCAGAGGGACCAGCACAAACTTGAGAGGTGGGCCTGTGTGAACCTCATGAAGTTCAACAAGGTCAAGAACAAGGTTCTGCACCCTGGGTCAGGACAATCCCATCACAAATACAAGCTGGGTGAAGGATGGATTGAGAGCAGCTCTGAGAAGGATTTGGGAGTGCTGGTGGAAAGAAGCTCCACATGACCCAGCAATGTGCACTCACAGCCCAGAAAGCCAAATCATACACTGGGTTGCATCAAAAGCAGCATGGCCAGCAGGTCAAGGATGGTGATTCTGCCCCTCTTCTCCATTCTTATGAGATCACACCTGGATTATTCAATTCAGCTCTGGGACCCAGAGAAAGATGTAGAGCTGTTTCAGTGAGTGGAGAAGGGCCATAAAGATGATGATGGCTGTAATACTCCTATGAAGACAGGCTGAGAAGAGTAGGGGCCATTCAGACTGGGGAGACCTTATACCCCTTCCCCACCCTAAAAGGGAGAGATTTTTTCCCCAAGTTCATGTAGCGACAAGGCAAGGGGTAACGGCTATAAACTGAAAGGTCAGTTTAGATGAGAAGCTAGGGAGAAATCCTTTACTGTGAGGGTGTTGTGGCACTGGAACAGGTTGCCCAGAGAAGTTGTGGAAGGTGCTCCTGCCCATGGCAGGAGGGTTGGAACTAGCTGATCTTCAAGGTATCTTCCAAAGCAAAGAAATCTGTGACTCAGAGGCAGAAACAAGAAGGCAAGATCAAGAATCCCTTAATCCTACTTTAACAAAATTAGTGTATCATGAAATATTGCTTATTTATTTTCTGCCTTCCCAGTTGTATAATTTCAAACTCCCACATCTTCATGAAAAAGCACAAGCTTTAAAGAAAACAAAAAAACCCCAAAAAACCCTGGAGAAATTAAAATGCTAAAACTGTTAGTCTGTTGTCTATGGAAGTATTGATTATCTCCTTTTTTAATTTTTTTTGCCGAAATTTGAATGACACCCACCTCTAGTTGAACTTCTCACACAAAATACACAATTGCAGGTTGATGAAAGGTAACTTTAGAAAGCACATGAAATCAACAGTTAAGAATAGAAGTGCAACTCTTAAAAAAATCAAAGCCAAAACCCTACTGACCTCAGCATGAACAAGACATGGAACAAAAATGCTCCACCAATATATAAATTGAAGCTATTACTCAGAATATGAAACATCCTGGCATTAACATCAACTACTAATTTAAGTAGTTGCTTATAGGAAATACTTAAGTAGGATATTAAGATTTAAATATTTAAATTAGGAAGAACTGTAAGCACATATTTGCTTAAGCACATTACATGAGGAAACTATTTCAAGTTCCTCCGAAGTGTGTATTTTTCCTCCATAGCAGAACATCGCAGTACAGAAAAGATGTCCCACTTAAATCCTTTTATGAAAGGAGGTTTGTTTTTATGGCTTTTGTCCCTTTTCTTTTCAATAAATAGTAGTTAAACCAGAGCAAATATTTTAATCTTCAAGAGCTCAGTATGTATGAAAGGTGTACAAAGAGTGTGTTATTTGTTAATAAACTATGTACATGCTTAAGCTGCTTATTATCAAATTTCCTGGTTTACTCAAATCATATTCTTATGAACATGGCACATGTTAAATGCTTAACTCTTAAACATTTAAAAAAAAAATCACTCTTGGTTAAGCCTGTCAGAACTATCCTGTGCAAGCTCTTCACTAGCATGCTGATCTTGTGCATGCAAACAAGGCAGTCATTTATAAATAAATAGGAGTACACTTTGTGTTCAAATTGAAAAGTTGAAAAAGAAGAAAAAGCTTCCTTAAAAACAAATTTTCATCTCACACAAATGAAATCACATTATCTGAACACAATTTATAGGAGGTACCAAACCCTTATTCATTTTACTTACATGCTATGAGAAACAGGTGTGGACTTGAAATAACTAATAAAAAAACATTTCAAAGTAATTTCATTCAGAAGAAAAAATCATTGAAAACTAGGCAATGCTTTCAGACATGCCAGTATTTACCCACTCTCTCCCTTTGGTTTAAACTATTTTTTCAGAGCTTTAATTCAATATTTCCTGAGAAGTTTCACAGTTTTCAGTAATACTTGGTCTTTTCATTCAACTTTGCATGCAATTCAAGCTAATTCTATACCGTGCATCCTGTGTCTCTCCCAGGTAAAATATGATCTTCCACAAGACTTCATACAAGGGAAAAAAATAATCAGGAAAACTCACTCAAGTTGGTATGCCCTAGTTTCTAACAATGCATAAAGTGTAAAAACATAAGGGTGCAGATTCTCTGAAACTACTGCAAGCTGTTTCTTGTTTAGTGCAATTGGACATTATTCCCCCATCACTGTGAGTTACAAAAACAGGTGAGGTTACAGTAACTATATTCATTCCAAGAGAGAGAAGTACAGAATATACAATGTAGGCTTTTAAATTAAATGGAGACACTGACATGTTTCTACCAAAAACAAGTAAGAAAAAGTTAAAATCTCAATGGTCACAAAACTGCTACATAATAGTCTCTCATCTCCCTGAATTTTAAACCTTCACTCACTTCTAATTCAGACAATGTTTTTCTTACAAGCTTCCTGCTGGAAGTCTGTTGGTACCCTGGGTCTCAAGGACCCCCTCCCTCATGGCAATTCTGCTCGTACTGGCTACACTTTTAATTAAAAGACAAATAATTCTGGCTTGAAGACCTGTATTCACTGAGTTCCTAGATAATCTAGTTAAAGAAAAAAAGGACAAAACCAAAAGCATATTACTCATTTTTTCCATTTAGTTGTACATTAATATTTTTTTCAGCACATCAGAATGAAAGCATTTATTTCTCAAGCTAAAAACACTCACCCATCTTGTGTTGGTGGATATTCGCATTCTTCCCCCTTCGGGAATACATTGCTGGGAAACAGATCACATATTGGAATAGAAGGTGGATCTGTCTGGACCTTAGCTGTTGAGTATAATTCAAGACAGTGTTACACATGGGACTCTGGAAATACTAACCATCTGACTTCAACCATAAAATTTAAACTGCAAAAATTATTTAAGATCCCCTTAACTAGAATCTGGGCCTCTACCAAAACAACATTGTATCACACTGCCCTCATAAGACTCTATTTAGCCAATGCTCAAGGCCTATGAATGCCTTCAATGGCATGCAGGGATACCAGAAAGAAGATAACTCAGGCAGACTTAGGCCTACAAATGCAAACTGCACCCCTAAATTTATTTCAGCTGCAAGAACAGCACTTTCACACTTAATACCAAATATTCACATAGTTTGTATTTTTATGCTTGATACCTACGTCCTTTCTTCTTTTTCTTCTTCTTCTTCTTTTTCCCAGTTGCTCCATCTCCTTCACCCTCTCCATCTATAGGAAAGAAAGTGCTCAGCTGAACATAAAATAATTGTAAAAGAACCAAAGAAGTTTGAATAAAACATAAAAATAACTGGACTATCTGGAAACACTTCTCTCACAGCAGAATTTAACGGATTAAAACATCCAGAAGCTGCCACCAAGCACCAGCATTTTCAGTCCCTACACCAAACACAGACTTAAGAAAATAGTTTTGAGAGTTGACAACAAACATATCACCAAAGAGAGGAGAAAAAGAGAGCTCATGTAAAGCATTTTCAGAAAGTCATACCTCATATTCTTCTGTTCTCAATCCAGGCAAATAGATGCCTGGAATTGTTGAAGGACATAAGAGGGAACTGTATCAGACACAACAGCTAACAAAAAGCTAAAAACTACTGCTTCCACCCCATCTTCTGATGCTTCAGCTAAAATAACTTACTGGATCTTGAAAGATAAAGACCCCAAAGTAAAGATGACAGCACTCTAGGCCAGGATAAGTTTAATCTTGAGATAACAGGGAAGGTCACAAACAACACTCAGCAAAACCACTGAACGTGGGAGATACAAGGGAGGTCAAACACTGGAACAGGTTTCCCTGGTGGAAAGATGGAAGATGCCCCATCCCTGGAAACAGTCAGGATCAGGCTGAATGGGGCTTTCAGAAATGTGATCTAGCTGAAGATGACCCAGCTCACTGCAGAGACTTGGACCAGGTGAACTTTAAAGGTCTCTTCCAACCCAAAACATTCTATGAATTTATACCAGTGGGAGGTTTGCAGGGAGCACAGCAGGTAAGCACCAGCCACATCATTTACAGCCACACTTGGGAGGTAACAACAACCCTGCAGACTTTAGATTTGACATCTAATGCCTATTTACTTCATACTCAGTATCTCAGGTGCCATCAGCTATCTAAACCTTATAGTCCCAAACATAATTTCTTTTCAAAGTAGATAAGTACTAGTCATCTACATGTAGAACATTTTCAACTACAGCAAGGAATAAAATTAATTTAATTCTAGAGTCAAGTCAAATCATTCCCTTTTGAGTGTATTTATGAAGAAGCTTGTATTTAAAAAGAAAATCAACCCAAGCATTGACCAGCTGCTCCAGTCACTAGATTTCAAGCCTCTCATGATGGCCAATATCATCACCAATGTTATGGCATGAGTGCTGTAATTCTGCAGCTGGGGCAAATTTCAGTAATGTCACCCCTGCCCCTCCCCAGCTCACTTTGGCACTAAGTATCTTAAATTTCTGTAAAAAAATTGCAAATATAAGTACTTTGTATCTATAGCATGGTCCCAATTTACCAGATTTTTCATCAATCTGTATTTCATAGGCAACCAAAAATCCTTACCAATGCATACAAATTTCTTTAAAATGTGGTAACTTTGTCACATTTGTCTTGACCTTGAGCAGTGCCCAAATCATTCATAAAGAAATCAGACATACTCCAGAGTTCATTTACCAACTGATTTTTTTTTTTTAAGTCTAAGCCTAAACTGAAGGGAAAAAAATCTCAGCATTTCTTAAATATTGTTGCTGCTGCTATCTGTATATTGTAGCTTTTTCATACATCACTGCACATGAAACTGCCAACTGCAAGCCAAACTAACCCAGTCTATGCTTTCATGTCCTTGAAGACTACTGCAGACTAACTGTGCTGCCAGAAACATAACTACTGCATCTGACCAATACTCTGCTTGTCTTCAGGTTATTTAGCTGCTAAGAAAAAAAAACTGTCACCAGCACAGCAATTTCCAATCTTTGCAAAACAGAATAGCCATTTAATAACCTAGCACAGTATCAGCATATTTTAACATGGCAAGGGAAATACAAAGAGCACTTCCTAATCTCTCCTAGAGTTCAAAAGTTATAGAGACTCCTTTTTGAAGCCACTCAGTTATAGGCTTATCAAGAGGAAAAAGAAAAAAAAAAGGGAGTACGTGTTTTACTGATTTTAATCTAATGCAGCATGTCTTAAGGAAACAATTCTGAAACTACACAATTAAATGGTAAATAGTGAAAGCCAGTACAGGCAAGAACACAGCTTTCTGCAAAAAATAATTAGCTTTAATTTTTCTGCAAAAGCATCAATTTTACTAAAAACCCATCCAAGTCTCTTATGTGAAGAAAGGGAATATTGTTAATTCAGTCATAGCATCACTTCTTTTTTTATGCTTTCTAATACTGTAATGCAATTGCTAATACTGCAAAAAGGATAGAGCATAGCATTTGATCTGTAACTATCATTGTTATTTCTTCTGAGATAAAACTAACTATTCTAATGATTTCAAATATTTCTTTTCATTGTATACAGTTTCCACTACCCTCTGCAACACACCTTCCTCAAGTTACAATGATGGCAAAGCACATATTGAGTTAATTTCAACTCCATAACCTGAAAGATACTATGAAACCATAAGACTACATTTCTAGGCAAAGTACATGCATTAAACTTGATGCTGCAGATTGGTAATGGTCAAAGATAAATTTGTTACTTAATACGTCTCAGCACTCTGATTCAATTTTTTAAAACTTCCATACCCAATTCATTAAAATGAAATTCTGGAAGGACAAATACTAGCAAGTGAACTAAGAAGATTTCAATGTGCTGAGCCAACTTTATATGCTAATTCAGAAAAATGATACTAAATTAGTAATTTAAGAAATGTGTTTTCTTAAACATCCACTTCTGTTGAGAACCGTTCATCAAACCAAAGGAAATATAGCACCTTTAGCCAATACTCCTACAGAAAAGATGGACCCAGTCTGGATTTCAATACAGACACTTTCAAAGTTCTTGCTTAGAAAATCAGCAACAAGGCGTGTGTCATGCCTCTGTAATAATCTCCTCTCAATTCAGTTTTAATGAAAAATTGCAATTACAGATGAGCAGGTTTTAAGTCACTGGTAAAGACTCTAAAACCCATTAATTAAAATGCTCCCTTAAAATTTTCCCTATATGTTTTATTTTAAGCCAAGAATAAGAGACAAAATTTGGAATACAAATGTCTACTGATCATGGCAACGCAAGTGAGAATGATTTACAGCTCACCTTATCTCAAACTAAACATTTCCCTTCAGCAGGTAGATCCTTGAAAACACAAACCATTAACAAAGCTCGTACTCCTGCTATTTTTTTACATGTATGCCTGTGCAAAATCATTGACAAACAGTAGAAAATAGAGATAGTTGCATCTCACCTCTCCAAAAAAAAACCCTACCAAAACCAAACCAAATAAGACACCTGTCTGTTAAAAGGGAGTCTCAGAAGAAGCTGGAACTGGAAATGTTGGGAGAAAATACAAGTTATACTTGCCATCATCATCATCATCTTTTTCTTTTTCCTCCAGTGCTTGCTTGTCCAATTGCTTTGCTATATCATCAAGAGCTCCTTCCATTTCTTTGTCAGTTTCTTGTCCTGTTTGTAAAGTTAGACTTACAGTAAAACATTTGCTCCACATTAGTAAACAATACCCCCCAAAACTTCATTAAAACATTATGTTGTACTCATCCTACAAACACCTGACCACCTAATGACTTCTTTGATCTTAAAGCAGCCCCAAAGTGCAAGGCTGTAGGACAGTACAGTCAGGTGGTGTTAATGAAACCCGCATATAAAGGTAGATTACCCTGACACTTCTGATTCCATTTTTTTCTGCCAGGGTAACTAATTTTTCTTCCCATTGCTGCAGCCTGCTCTTGTGAGATAATATGGGCGTAAAGTAGATAATTATAAACGCAACAGCACGATCATCGCTGACTGATGGCCTGCTAAAACAAACCCAAACCATCGCGCCTTTACGCTATTTGCCCAGACTTGCTCCAGCTCCCTCCGAGAACTCGGGAGGGGTGCAGAGCCTCCATCAGGCGGCATGACTTTTACAGCAGCAGTCTTACACCTTTCTCCCCTCGGGGCACAGGAGAGAGTGAGGGAAGCGGTGGCTTCTCTTGCGCACACCGGAGCAGGGAGGACATCCCCAGGCCCAAGCGAGCAGCAGCACCCCCTGAGCACCGTGAGCCCCCTCCGAGCCGCGGGTATCCCCCTCGGCCCGCACCGCTGCCACGGGCCGGGACAGCGGCCTCGGCGGCGCCCCGCACCGCACGCCGGGACCCTGGAGCCGCCCCGCGCCCACCGCCGCGCCCGCTCCCGGTGTGCCGGCCCGCCGCCCAGCCCGTCAGCGCAGGGTCGCGGCGCGGCCCGGCCCCTACCCCCGGGGCCCGCTCTGCCCTTCTTCTTCTTCTTGCGCTTCTTCTTGGCGCCATCCTCGGCACCCAGCCCGGCCGCGCCGTCCCTGTCCTCGGGCTCGGGGGGCAGCTCGCCGTTCAGGTGCTGCTCCCGCTCCTCCGCCCGCTCCACGCCCGCCATGTCGCCGCGGCCGCGCCGCCTCGCGCGCACGGAGCGAGCCCAGCAGAGCGTCGGGGCCGGCGCCACGCTCTGTGGTGCGCGCGGGGCACGCCGGGACGGCGGAGGACTCAGCCGGGAGGACGGGAGGAGGCGGGGCCCCAGCCGCGCACGCGCAATGCGCGCGAGGGCCCGTGAGGGGACAGCGGGGGCGGGGCCGCGCGATAAGAAATGGAATCAAGAAATCGTGCAAAAACAGCTCTTTCCCTCAGGAGGAACAGCTGCTGCATTCCCTCACAGCATGTAAGATCGTTAAGGTTTTGCCTTTTGAAGGCACTGAGGAAGTGTGACTTACACGAGAGATAACTGGTGTACAGAAGGAAAATAATACAAGGGGGAAAAAAATCACTTGTTCCAAGTCACAGAGCAAAAAAGGGAAGATTCTAATACGTGATTAAGGACACTGCTTTGTCCCATTTCTACTACTATGTGGAAAACTGAGGCAAAATGTCAACATTGCCAACATCCATTTTTGAAGTATTAAATCAGCCCAATCCTTAAAATTAGTTTACTGAGTTTATACTTTTCACAGGTTTTCTACTAGTATAACCATTCTGGCTGAAAAATCCTTTTTCCTCCTTGCTATACTTGAATATAACACATATAATAACTGTATAATACAATGCCGTTATAATTTATAACATATAAAAGTTAAAACCGGGCCTTGTGTTGCATAACTATGTTTTAAAACGCTTCTGCAGGCAGTTTTTTGCTTGGGATAACTGGTAATGCCTTGTTCCTCACTGAGGTACCAATTCTGCTCCCTTGGCCCCACCAAGGCCAGCTGGTGCCATCTGCCCCTTCCCTGCCTCTCACCCATGGGCATTTCCTCATTCCTGATACATTTCCCAGCAAGAACAGGATTTAAAAACATTGAGCTAGTGTTCTAGTACTGATCAAAGTCCATCCTGCTCCAGGCAAGTGTCCCAGCAGCACTGCTTTCACACTGAAAATGGAAAATACAAAAGCATGTGCACTAACACTGCCTAGAACACTCTGGGATTATTATTTTCTGTTCTGGTTTCCTAATTGGGTAGAAGCAGAATCTACAGAGCTGATTTGGTTTGGGGTTTTATTATGGATGGTGGCAGGAGAAAGGGGGAGCATCAATGGTTAAATTTCCTGAATTCTCCATTTTGAGTCATCTCACATCTTCCTGTTGTGTGCTTATTACAGTTGGGCACTGTAATGGTCCCAGGCTATCTGACAGCAGTGGTTTTGTGGTTTGCTGTAATCCATTAGTCTCTCATACATCAGACTGCTGAACCACTCACTCTAACTCCCCCTGCTGCCTTTGACAGCTTGAAAACGAGTGCTTGTGCTCCTGTTCCATTTGATCTGGTGTGTGCCAAAACAGACAGGTTCCCAGACCATGGATTTTGTTGACTTTAGAAGTGAAGTGAGAGATAAAGGAGTCCATAAAATCTACAGAAATGGGGAAGACAGAAGTAGAGATACTGGCCAGAGATAGATAAAGTAAGAATACATCTCATGCTGGAGCTGCAAACATGAGATCTGGAAATGCATCAGAGGAAAAAAAATCACTAACAGAATCAATGTTTCTGTGATCAGCTAACTAACAAAGGCAGTTTTCTAAGAGCATTGTTTCTTTCCTCCCCAGAATGACTCTGGCACCATTCATAGTCACTGTGATAACCCAGCAGAGAGGGAGAGATGGCTTGTGCCACATGGTTCAGCAGTTTGGCCTGTCTCTGTTTAGGTGGGGACATTTCTTTGAGATGCTATTGTTTACTCAGCTGATGATTTTTAGAAAGTGTGTCCAAGTGTCATTATGCTTGGGTGTGTTATTCTACCAATTTTGTCTGAAAATCAACCTTTGCATAAATTCCCTTTCTTTAAAAAAGTAGGCTGAAAATAAATTGTAGAGTGATGTCACACTTGACATAGAAATGCAGCAGAGTGAAAGCAAACTGTGAGAGAGGTAGGAAAAGCAGGATTAACTGAGTGTCTCTACAGTTTGAGATGGTGTTATTGAACCCAGGCTGTGTTCATCAGTCTCTCAGCAAAGTGGGGACATTGGACAAAGCAAAGTTAAGCATTTTCCAGGTTATGCTACTTCCAGACTCAAAATTATGTATATTTATATGTGTATGTACATTATATATGTAAGAGACTATGTAAGACATAACTAGGGGGGGAATAGTGTGATAACCAATGTGCAAAAATAGAAACGCTCTATTAAAAAAATTGCAAAGTGGGAGTAAGAAGCTGGCCTGGCTGCACTGACAAAGCCAATATTAACATGAACAGGCTGACAACTGGTTCCATGTTCCCCATCTGGCTTCTCTTAAGAGAATCCAAGCTCATGGATGCAGAGAGAGTGAGAACATCTTGTAGAATGCCCTTGCCAGCTCAGAGTTTTTTGTCCTTCTTCTATTATTGCCAGTCAGCAGTTCCTAGCGTTTAATACACATTATATTAATGGATGCTATTTTTCCCAATTGCATGCTGTACTAGACAGCATGATAAGGTGAAAGTGCCAGCCAGACCATGGGCCAGGGGTACCTGTGATACCATTTTTAGCTGGAAGTTTTTGTTTTCTCACTATTCATTTTTCTTAACCAACCTCCCAGACAAAGGCAGGCAGTGGCTGGAGAATTAAGGGAAGGGCTGAATGCAGTCCAAAACATTCAGCAGGATTTGAAACACTTCCCTGAAAGACAACACAGAGAGTCACCTCCTCTTATTTTTCTTCTAAGGGCATTGCTCCAATTGCACTATTTTCTGAGCAAATGAAGTTATGATCTTCAGAAAAAGACTTTTTTTTAGGGTGTGTTATGTTTTCTGTTGAGTTCTGTTTTCAAATCGTGTGTATGTGTCAAGAAATGGCATGGAATGAAGTGTGGGAGCTGTCTCTGACAGGTGTGGTTTAATCCTGGAAAAAGGGTGAGCAAGGACAACTAGGGAGTAAGTGGCCTATACCAGCCCCCAGAAGTGTTGAACAGTGGGATGTTATATTTGTTTCTGTTTGTATTTCTGGGACTGATGCCATTATTTATGTGTTTATGACACTTTAATACTCTTTTTCCTAGCTTAGGGCCAAAACTTACAGTCCTTACTCAGCTGTAAAAATTCACTGAAGCCAATGAGGAAATTTTCATGACTAGAGGCTTAATATTAGGCCTAAATGCTGGAAGTAGACAAGGAAAATATTTCCTGTATGATAGCAAATATGTTTTATGGACTCTAGAAGGAAAGATATTCCTTGTCACCCTTTGCTGAGGACAAAGGATTCTTGTACTCTAAAATTATTTTATCACTTAAATGAAGTAGCTAGATCAAAGTGGCAAAACTAGACAAAAAATTCATATTTAACTCTCTTCAATGTGGCCTTCTTCCCACATTCTTTAGTGATTGCTTTTTCTTTCTTTTTGCCAAACACCAGTTATATTACAGTTTGTCAGCTGTAATCAAAACATACTGCTTTACCTCAGCTGGTGTCTCAACATCTGTGTCCCTTGGAGGACAGGTTTCAAGGGATGTATGAGTGCTTCTGAAAAGAAGCAAATTTCATCTCTCTTAAGTGGTGAAAGTCACCGTGAGAAGCACAGAGTGCTGTGTGTGTACTCAGACTGGGACAAAGCAAATACTTCTCAGTTTGTATCAATAGATGCATGCTGTGAAATATAAAAGTTAGCTTATGGCCTTCTTTAGAGCTTACTTTTCAAATTGCTTTTAAACTGCAAGATTCACATGGACAAAACAAGTCAGTGCCTTGGGAAGACTTCTTATATTTCTGTGACAAGGAGCTATTGCATTTGGCTGGTATGCAGAAACATACATTAGGACATGCTGCAGTGACCATCTCCCTGCAGCACCTCTCTGTGCCTGTGCCTAGTCTTGGTAAGAGATGAAAGGCTACAGAGAACCAAGGGTCCCTAGACTTCTGATTTTAAATAATTTTTTGTTATTTTTAATAGAGTCATAAGAATTATTTTTTATAATAAAAGCATATTTCTTGATGTACTCACTGAGCCATAACTGCAGATGGAAGCAGTTTTCTTTTTGTGGTAAAAAACTGAGGCAGTGTATATCTTCAGAAGTAATTGTAGGTCATATACCTCCTGAAAACCCTAATTTAGAGTGGTATGAACCTAAATTATCAGAAAGTTATATTTTGAACTCGAGATTTGTAATCAATTTTATATAATTTAATACACTGATGTATTAATGTATTCCCATTCACATAAAGGTTCTTTCCTTGTCTGAAGAAAATTTTCAAGACCTCACATAGAAAGTAATTTCTCAGCTTCACTGTTAGTATGGAAAGCACTAACAATTTCTTTTCCACAGCCTGCTGGCGTAGCAATTTTCCTCTGGGTTGCTCCACCTCTTTTTCATTCTGGGGAGTAATGGAAGTAATGTTTACAGTTGCAGTGCAGGATACAGTACCTGTATATTTCTTTCATCAGGTACTTTCTTTTATATCCAGGATAGTCTTCTGTTTCACCTTCACAACTTCTCCAGTCTTAAATTGGAAACAGTCATTCATTTTGCTGTAGATGAAAATTAGAATGAAAGAGAAAGGCAAGAAACCAGACCTGTTCTTGCATTTCTCTATAGATCTTCCCCCTGGTTTTACTGCCAGGTTATGGTGTGACACCACCAGTGGTGGGAGCAAGGACATTTCTGTCAACTACTTTTTCGAGGAAGGCACAAAAATTACCCCCAAAGCAGATGTGGCCCAAACAGAGCAGGAGAGACAGGGGAAGCACAGGGCCAGACCTGGCTCTCTGCCATGCAGTGTGAGCAGAGAGAGATAAGTGGGAAGGTGACAGTGTCCTACATCTAAACCTACCTCCTTGAGCTGTGATACCTAATGTTCATTTCTGCTGTCAGCATTTCATGAGTTTAATATATTTAACTTTAAAACATTGAACAGTTAGATATGTAATGCTGTATTTGTCTTGTTCTACTATTCCAATGCTTTGTTCTATTGTTTTGGCTTGGACTGAACAATAGCACATTGCTGGGTGCAGAGCTCTGTGGATTTCATGAAATTCATGTCTGCTGAGTAATGTACTGGGAGCCAGTGTTCACAACATTCCTCTGGGGTGTGACTCCCCAGGATAACTGGGCTTTAAGTTCAGATCTCATCACATTTGCTTTAAACAGATATTTTTGTTACAAGGGCAAACATTGTTTTGCCTAACTTGCTTTGGAATTTCAGAAATTTACTCCAGATTGTTTCAGTTTAAGAACTTATTTGTGTGCATTCAGAGAGTAAAAGAAGCTACCATTGAAACTAGAAGGGGTGACTGTGTGGTTACAACTAAGCTTGTTTGTGTTTAGAGGCTTGAAGGCTAAGACTTTTCTTGGTAAACTTTCTTTGTATTTTAGATTTTTAAACTTAAAAAAATGTTAAGAAATTTTCCACATTGGCAGGCTTCTAATTATAATAAAAATGGCCCTCCCAAAACCATGGAAAATCACAGTTTTCAAACTGGGAAAAAAAAAAACCAACAGAAAGTAGGATAGATAGAATCAGTAGCTACTGGAGAAGACTTTTTTAGACACTCAAAGTTTTATTACATTGAAAAGTTCTTTGCATGTTACATCTAAGAAAGGAAAATTATGAATTTATTGATTACCATTCTCTGGGGCAAGAGAAAAAATTTTACATGGGAGAGGCGAAATCAATAACCATGTTAAATTACATTGTATTGCACTTAGGCAGGTGTAGTCCAAAGCATATGCTGTCAGTGCAAGGATCCTGGTTTGGCACTGGCTGCACTGAATTTGCTCATGCTGCTCTGCACAGGTGTTTCTAAGCTCAATCTAGGAGTGTCTCCTTGGGAGGAAATGTGGCTCAGTCTCAGCTGTGTAAGGGCGGCTGCCAGCCTGTTCACAAATGATAGTGGCAGCAAAGATAACCCCTCTGTTTTCTGGGGGTTTTAACTGCTATTGGTCTCACTGAATAATACACCTTTTTTTCTCCTCAGCACAATTCAAGGCAGGAGTGTCATCTGTACAGGGGAGCATACAGAAAGGCATGAAGATGCTTTCTTAAAGAGTGATACAATGGAACAATATCCAGTTTTATGATGTGTCCCTGTGTAAAACCACCATGTAGGGCTCAAACCCAAGGATCTGCCCAATATCTTTGATCCCACAGGCAGATGACAGCTCACCACTTAAATCCATGGCTGCCAGCGTGTTGCAGGAACTTGGAGAGAAATTGCAGCTCCTTGCTGGGTATGAGACTGGTAACATGCTAACCTGGAGCTGAATAGAAGTCAGTGGGGGGAATGATTACCATAATTAGCCCCAGAAGTCACTAGTGTACAAAAGTGTGGGAACCAGGTGAAGCCAAGTCTCAGAGGAGGTTGAAAGTGGTGCTCTTGAATCCAAACATACAGAGTGTGAAATCAATGCCATCAGAAGAGAACAATGCAAGAAAAGCTTTGCTTTACCAGCCTGCACTACAAAGGAAAAAAGAAAACCTGAGACAGCACCAGACATGTCTCCCTGAAGTAAAGGTAAGGTCACGCTGTGTAAATGTGCTGTGTTGTAATGTTTGGCCTCCAAAGAATAGAAGGGACTTTCTGTTAAGTTTACACTCTCAGCTGACTGATTAGGCCAACATGCTCCACTTTATAGCTTGTTATACTGCAGTTCTCTGCATAGCAGTGTTTTAGGACATGATGAAATAACTTTGCAGCTGAAGCAAGAGGTACAAACACTTAGAAGAACAAAGCCAGTGAAACTGGGCAATGTTTCAAACCATTTATCAAAGCATTTTTAGTCTCCTCTTCCAAGGTGAATGATAGAGTCATAACATATTGCGCCAGCAAAAATATTTGCATCCAGAGCATTTCATTCAGCAAGTGTAAGTAATCCTCAGTGCAGAACCGCAGGTTGGGGTCAAGCCCATTCTAGCTCTCTAGGTGCTACTGCAGTCTTCTCTGTAAAAAACAAAACAAAACAAAACAACAAAACAAAACAAAAAACCAAAACAAAACAAAACCACAAAAAAACCCCAAAAACCAGAAAAACCAACCAAGAAACAAGCAAACAAAAAAACCAGCAACCCCCCCAATACAAGCAAACAGAAAAAAACCCCTTCGGTTTATGTTTCTGAAAGCAGACTCACCCTTCAATTTATGATACTAAGCACTGCAATCTGTTTTCTTCCCCTCCAGCTCCTGCTGTGCAAATTGATGCTAGTCAGGCATCCATTGCAATCAGCTTCTCACTGTCATCCAACATCTGTGAAGAAAGAGTTATATGGCTCTTAGCAGAGGTGCTTAGAATTATGCAGTACCTGAAAAGCTATTCTGAATGTCTGATTTAACTGAAGTATGAATTAACATAAGGGAGAACTTGTCAAACAATAACTCTCCTTGATTCTTGGATATAATATTTTTTAGTATATCCAGTCTTTTTCTTATTATCTCTGATCATCTGCCAACAAGGTTTTCTACAGAGCCACTGCATATCCACTACTCTTTGCTAGTAGAATACAGAGTGACTAAATGCTTTCAGATGTTATATTAAACCTTTTCCTACTGGAAACCATTTGATCACATGTATTTGACATAATTCCACTTCTCTGAATGGGAGAACTAATGGACTAACTGAAAAGTTATTCACAAGGCATTATATCATTTCTGCCTAAAACATGGACAGATTTGATGATCTGAAAGGAACAACTGCAGTGATCACTCTGCAGTGATCTTTGTATTTCTTTAAGGACACTATGTTAAAAAAAAAAAAGCGCGTTTGTTCATTTTCTTTCTAATGCTGCCCATGAAGTTGGTCAGGTGCCACTGGGGCTGCAGAACTGAAATTCCTTGGCTGGTGAAGGTTAAAAGTGCTGCAGTCCATCCTAGCATGGAGGATCAGCTCCATAACCAAATAAATGGGTACTGAAAATTATACCATTTCTTGTTTTCTGAAAATGTGGCATCCACTTCTTCTGGCTGTAACAAATAATTTCCCAAATGCTCTGGTGTAAAGTTGCAAGCTCTTGGTGTCCCTGAGCTATTAAGTTTGCAAGAGTATTGATTCCACCTTTAGCTCTTGTGCTCACCAGCAGCCTCTTACTCTTCTGCGTCAGCGATCTCAAGACTGTGCACACTTCCTTTCAGCACTCTGCCAGTGCATCTGCCAGTGCACTGTATAGTCTGGCAGCTGTTAGAGTTTCCTTAATCTCAGATGAACACCTAAAGAGCTGAGACAACCAGCTTCCACTAACCTGTCCATACCTTTTCCTGTCTCTTGGGAGCTCCCATTTGCTTGGTCAGTCATCACAGGTTTATTTTCTTTATTTGGCAAAGGGAGTGCTGAGCAGCAGGTCATGGATTTCTGTGTCTACAACTCTTACCCACAAAGTTCTTGTTTCTGAATAATTTACAAAGCAAAATATACCTCCCATAGTGCAGCTGCAACCACATTTGTCTTACAGGACGGGTTCTAGACATCTTCATGCTGCTTATATTTAAGCCTTCTATCATAGTACAAGAGAGCCTTAACACCCTGGAGGATCCCCATATAGAACTGGCCAAGAGTTTAAAATGTATGGTAGCTTATAAATACATCAGCCATTCTCTGATCATCAACTAGAGTGCTTAAATAGTATTAAGGAATGGAGGAGATATCAGGATAGTTAAGATTTACACTGCCTGATCAATTCTTCAAGGAAGAAACATTTAAATTTATAAAGCAGGCTATATTTAAATGAAAAAAATATTTGCTGATAATTTAAAGTATTAATTATTTACAAGTTATTAAAGTTCACTTGTATAATTTTGTATCTGCAGCACAGTTTCTGAATTTCTACTGTTACATCTTGCTTTTTAACTGACAGTTCCTGTACACTGGCAAAATTATAAGCATATTCAGATTTAATCTTATGTGGATAATCATCACTCATAATAATAGGTTAAGTAGTAAGTGGCTGTCTAAAATCTAGCAGTTTTCCATGCGTGAAGTGTATATGCTACAATGTATTGTATAATATAGTATACTGGTATATTATTCCTCGTGGAATGGGTTATAATCACTGCCTGACTCCTTGGGAAACTGAGTAGCCCAAAATCCAAAAGAATTGATGCTGCAGCAAAACATGGAGTTTGTGCTTTTTGGCTGGCCTCTGCATGTCACCTTCCAATTGCTATGTAATGTGTTTGCAAAGCCAAGAAAAAGAAGAGCAACAAAAATGTTTACTATTTGGGGCTTACACAGGAAGTATAATATTTAGTGATTATTTAAATGAGCACTGTTGTCTTCCCACCTCAGAGACCTATGTCTTAGAATTACCTGGTTTAGAGAACTCTCTGAAATGTCATTTACCCTTGTGGATTCTGGATCCTGGCTTGCAGTTGTTATAAGAAGAGCACAGAGCTCATCCAAACACTGAGAATACCTGAGACTCTCTGTGGTGCAGCTGCTCTGGGGTCTTCCATTTAATCACATTCCCCAAAGCTCTGCAATTAGACGATTTAATCATCTAGTTGATTATGGTACAAATAGATCATGAGGTCTCCATACAAGCAAAGTGTTCCCTTTCATAAGACCTGAGCATGTCTGCAAGGATTTGCAGACCCTGTTGGTCCATCAGGTTGGAAGTAAAATGCTGCTTCTGATACTGCTGTATGCTGATGCTGCCACTAGATTCCTTTGTTAGTGCCATGAGAGTTGGCTTAACATTCTTAAATATTTATGCTTAGCCTGGTCAGCAAAAAGTTTATACTGAGCAATATTTTTTGGCAAAATTGGAACAGCAAGAAAGATTGGCTTGAAGAAATAACATTACTTTGATTTTTATCAGCTGATATTTTTCCTAATTAGCTCACCTCAAAATTGACCAGCTTCTGTGCTCGTTTTTTCCTTTAATGGTTTTGTTTCCCTAACCACTATTGTGATGACCTGCACATTTTTATAACTGCTTTAGGACTAACAGATAAAGCTACTGGAGGCATGTACTCATATATACACATAGAACAGTGCACATAGAGTGTCTGATTGAAAAGGATGTCTGCTGAGAGCAGGACTAAATACATGCCTCCTAGGTTTGAGTTAGTTTAGCCAGCCTCAAATTCTTCAAATTCCTTCTCAAGATCTCACTTAAATTTGGCTGTTAGATAAAGAAATTTTAAAATATTTAAACTATTGTTCTTTCTCAGAAGGATGAAGTAAGCAATAACAATGAAGAGCAGCACAACAGGTATATGGAATACAAGATGGTGAAGGTGAAGTTAAAAAATCAGATAGACTTTCAAAGTTGACTGCTCCTCAGTGTCAAAGGATCTCTGCTACGTGCATGTATATGTTGGTGTGGTAATTTCTGATGCCAGCTTAACCACAAGCTACTTACATAATCTTGGACATCTTACTAGATCCCTTTCTATCTGAAACTAATGTATTTAATAATACTTACCATCAGTGTTTACACAGATCCTCAGGATTCTCACAATTTAAAATATTGCAAAATTGTATAATTCTCTGTAGAGGGGTCTTAAGGAAAGATCATTGATGAAACAAAACAGAAATCTGTCACTTAAGGTTGATACTGACTGGGGAGAGAGTTTGGAGATCAGCAGGTTGTTCTTAGTCAAGTGGATGGATTTTGTACTGAGACCTCTGCTCATCTTCCATTCCTCCCAACCTGCTTGTTCAAGGAAGGACATGACTGATTATCCATATGACCTGGGCCCAATACCCAGGATACAAAGCTGATGGAGAGTGGTTAGTCCCTGTGCTTTCTGCAGAGGCATGTAACAGAAACCATAAAACTAGAGAATAGTAACTCCTTGACTCTCATTTTAGCTGTCCTCTGGGCATCTTGCTGTTTGCCAAAGCTCTGCAAGGTCCCACAGGGGGTTTCTCTACCTGCATATTTAGCCCTTATCCAGGTCTCACTATAGTTGCACCCCATTTGGACATGGCAGCATCTGCCTTCCTAACAGGCAGGGAGGTGCATTGTCAACACTTCCTTGAAGCTGCAAATTAGTGCAGAGAGCATGAAGCTGTACAAAGATATGAACAATGTGAACAATAATGGACACAAGAGAGGTGCTATGTTGTGCAACCTAACTTTTTTCTGCAGCCTGGAGTTATATCTTAGTTGGGTGTGTAACAGTGGGCTGGGTTTATTTTGGTTGATTGTTTTTCATCTACCCTCTTCATTGAAAAAACATAAAACTGAGCAGTCTTTGATGGCCAGAATTTTGCTCAGACAGATGAATAATCCGTGGAGAGTTTGGCATTGGAGGATATTGACTTGGGAAGAAGAAAAACACCTTGAATGCAAGTCAGGTGGAGGTGGAGAACTTTGTTCCCTCTACAAGTCCCTTCTAGGAGTCAAATGCCTCCATTCTTTCAAGCAGCCCCAAAGCACTGTGTTATCTAAATTGCTAAACTAGATGGAAATTGCTTTGAAAATTTAACTTCCCATTTGTTGTGAGGAAAGGATGCACTTTGGCTTATTAGAAAATTTAAATATACAAAGGAGACCAGCAGGCAATTGGGAACCAGCCTTCTGACTGGCTGAAATACATGACATGAGCTGCAGATGGATATTTCACTGAGACAAATTGCAGGCACACTCTTGTCTTATTCACCACTTCTTAGTGCCTCACAATGCAGTGAGCTACAATGCTATAGGTCATAAAAAGAGCCTATGAATGAAATGTTATTTGTTCTATGTATCGTTCAAGCATAATTATGATTTTCATATTAAAATAATTGGCATAACTTTATGGAGAAAGTGGGGCTACTGACATAACCCTGAAAAGTTTACATACAACAAGAAACTGAGATATATCTGGGTGACCACCGGCAAATACTTGCAGTTGTTTGGCTCCTCTAATTAAATGCATCTGACTTTCGTAAGTCTCAGCTCCTTTTTCTAGTCTGTTTTTAATAAGGATAGAAATTAAGACCATAATTATCTTTTTTGAGATCTCAGTAGATGCCTTTTGCAAGAAAAGTAGGTTTAAAGTGTTGCTTATGGTTTTATATTTTCATCCTGGTTCTGTTTCACTGGGTTTTGTTCATTCTCCCAGGTTTGTGTTATGCCATCTCATTAAAACAGTTGCAAGGATTTGTTTGGATGCTTATCCTTCTATACAGCTTTCTTTATTTGAGGGTGGATCTCCTATGTGAAGGGGTCTGTTGTTAAACTGCAGCAGGATGAACACTGGTATTTTCTATATCCTCTGTGTCAGTTTCAAATGCAGCTGTAAAAACAGATCACTTCTTGTGGGAAAGCAAACACACAGGTGATTTCCTCTGAAGATTCAGGTCCACCAGACCTTGTAAACTGAACATCAGCATTTTTCTTCTGGATAATGTTATCAGCATCCATCGTATTCTTAAAGAATATTAAATATAGAGACATAAAAGTGTTCCCAGAATGGCCAGCTGAGGGCACATGCATGCATCATATCTACATGCTATTTGGCCTTATTTTTCTTCCTTTAAAGTTTACAATAGATTTTGAAGTGTTTTAGAACTCCAAGGAATTTACTATTGGTTGGAAATGGTATTAATTTCACACCATTTAACACCAGCTCATTTTTAATTTGTATTGCTAAACCAAGAATTTAACCCAACTCTAGTCTGCATCACAGGAATAAAAATTTATACCTTCCTCACAGGCTTGTACCATGAGAAAAGTCAGATGAAAGAGCAGATATGCAAAGTGACTCTTTAATTAAGGACTCATAGATCAAAGAGAGCTTCTTGGATTGCATGGCTCCACTGAGATACACCAGGAAAAACAGGTTTCATATTTCTAATTGTTTACAGCAACAGAGTAGCAGTGATGCTTAATCAGGAGGGAGGTTTGGTGACTAATAAAAATTAAAGGTCAGAGAATGGAAATGGCCCTGGGATGGCAGGCATGCCCAGCCAGGTATAGCACAGGTAATATTTATTGCTTTACTTTTCTTGCTGTTCTTAACTTTTTTTTTTTTCTCCCATTTTCACATCTTTTGTTCTCTCTTAGGTGTCCTAACTGCAGGGAACATGATGCTTGAATTCCTTTAGCATATCATAGAATCAGAGAATTGTTTGGGTGGGAAGGAGCCTTAAAAATCATTGAGTTGCCAGCCCTCCTGTCATGGGCAGGGACACTTTCCACTAGACCAGGTTGCTCAGAGCCCCATCCAACCCAGTCTTGGACACTTCCAGGAACAGGATATCCACAACTTCTCTTGTCAATCTGTTCTTTACAAAGAATATCTCTCCCAACAGCACCTACATGAGGGGCTACCTTTACCTCTGTTTTACTCAAGTAGCATCTTGGCAAGAAGGAGGAAAAGCAAACTGCCTGCAACAGTTTTAATTCAGGATTTCAAGAGAGGTCCATCCTCCCAGATGAAAGCATCTTGTAAACGTCTTTTCATGGGAGCTTGGGAAAATGAATGAGCCATTCCTCATTTTGCTTTTGGGCATATTCACTAGCAGGCAGTTTTTTACCTTACTCCAGGCCTCATGCATTTTTCACTGAAATCCGTGAAAAGTTTCTCACTGCTTTTTAGTTACCAGAGCTGGTCCTAACAAGCTGCAAACATTACAGAAAGAGAGGTAGAACATTTGTGACCCCAGTCAGTAAGCATGACTTCAGGCATGGAGTTTGTAAACAAGACCATTATTTACAGAGGTTGGATCAGTGATTTTTTAAATTCTTGCTACCCATTACCGAGCTACTGGCACCATGCCTAGTATTTTATGCCAGGCCTACATAAGGCCCTGACAGAATGACAAGTATCCAAACCCATACCCAGTTCATTACTTGGCTCATACTACAGGCTGGCAGCTGATATAAAGGAATAACTTCAAACAAATGGCAATAAAATTCTGAACAGCTGCCATGACTGTTTCATATAGGCAAATATTCCTACTTGGACTTGGTTTATTTTTTTCTGTAAACTGACTTTTGTTTATGTGGTAAAATCTGCAGGCATATTCAAATCTTCATGATATTCAAAAATATCATGCTGCATCTACAGTTTTAGTTTTTACTAAGTCTGCAAAATTGAAGGCATATAATTTTTGAAGGAGTTTGTATTATCAAATACAGATTAAAGAATGCTACAGATCATAGAATTTAACAAATATATCAGATTAATTTTATGTTTACAGGAGACTTATGAAAATGTTAGAGTCTGTAAAGCTGTTAGTTTTTGAACATAATATTTGAATGGGTAGGAGTGCCAGAGGCTGGAAAAGACTTGTGCAAATTGACTTTTGGATTAAACAGCAACAGTTCCAAGACCCCTGCTTGGTGACACCAGGGCATTCTTCATGATCCATGTGCACAGACAATGCTAGAGCTTTAGTCTATACAGCACCACCTTCCAAAACATGTACTGTGTCAGTACACTTACTTTAGGCAGAAGCCATCACACAAGGGTCTGTGAGCTGTCTCTGTCCACAGTTCTTGAGCTACAAGATAACTTTGCAGGACTTGAATGAGAATGACAGCACTAAAACATGTTTGTAGACTTAAGCCTTGAGTAATTGATAATTTCCTCATCTATGACCGCCTGTCTTGGATCATCCTTTGAGAATTCAGTCTGCTTCTTCCATTCAAACATAAATATGAAAGCTTGTTGGAGTTAGTAAACTTTTTTTTTTTCCCTTTAAAGTTAACGAATTCATCACAGTGAGGATTGCATGGTGCTTTGCAATTGGCTTCTACAAGTAGCAACATGAAGGTTTGTCTTTGGCACTGCTGCAGGGTGTGGCTCTTCCACAGTTCGAAGGGTTGGTGTGTTGTAACTGCTACAGGATTGCATTTTGTGAAGGCTATTTAAAAATATTATTTGCCCTGCAAACTCTGGAATTGATGAGCTTTTCCATAAAATACACCTCCCAAGTTTTTTGGGTTTTTTTTCCTTTTAAAGATGCTAACTATATTGCCCCTAACTGATAAAGTTAAGAACTTCTAGAGGTTAAATATATACTCCTGTTGATTTGTGCCAATATCCACCTGCTATAGGTCTGGCTCAAAGGAACAGTTATTTCTATGCAGTTAGGTTCCTATTCCTGCCCTTTTTTTCAATCTAGTTTCCTTAATTATTTAATTATTCTCTATTCACAATTTTTGATTAAGTCTCTACCACCCTACATCCAGTGAATTTAGGTGCAGCCAGAATACAGCTGAATATTCTTTTTTTCCTCTGAAAGGATGGTTAAATATTATCTGTAGTTTATCTAGAATTCTCTGATCTACCAAACAAAATACTAAGTATACTTACTGTCCATTCAGAGGTGGCTATAATTTATTGTGATGTAGGATGTGGGTATTGAATGAAGCCCCAAGAAATTCTGATTGATATCTTTCTGGTCTTCACTTTGATGCAGTGTTCTGTCTGTCCAGTTAGGTTAACTATCCAGCCAAAACTCTACATGTTTATGACAAAGGCTGTCTTATAGTTAGGTTGAAACATGCTTTGGTGAGATAGATTTTTTTGGGTGATTTGCCAGTCAGGAAAAATATATTTACAGTTGGAAAAGCATAAGAAATCTATGAACCAAGTAAAACAAAAATAGAATTCTGTTTGTTTAGATTTTATTTCCATCCTCCTATTATGCATGAAACCATTTAGCCTAGAAAAGGTAAAAGCATGCATTGCAAATAGGAAACATGTATACATCTTATTAATTTGAAGAGGAATTTTGATTTACTACTGAATTTCTGGGAAATTCAATTTTTCAGTTATTAAATGACACCTTGTAAAATATCCACAATGTGTAGCTCACAGGCTTGGATATTAGAACACAATCCATGAAGGTACTACTAGTAATACCACTATATTTAGCAAAAAAAAACCCATCCCAACCTCTCATTTGCACAATTTTCTGCTTACATGGACAAGGAAGCATTCTAAGTGAGGGAAGATAAATTACTAAATGAACATATTAAAAATCTAGCCTATCTTTTATTTGCTTGGAAACAAAAATTCAAACTATATTTCGTAATCTAAGATTCGGTTGTTTGAAAATGGATATGGAAAGTGATATTTGCTTACATCATATCATCTGTAGTTAATAACATTTTAAATACTTGTAATTGTTATTTCATGAGAGGTTAGATGGAAACACCAAAAATGGTCTAAACTTTGTGATAAATCAGAATTTGTCTTTATTCTCTGCCCTATGTTTCTTACTAATGATCTTTCCTCTGAATTTTAAACAGTACTTCTTACTTATAGTCAGAGAGAAACTCTCAATTATTATTCTTATCTTCCAAAAATCAAATAATCTTTTTTTTTTTAATAGCAATAAAATAGCTTTAGTTTTTTTCCAGCTGTCAGCAATCCAAACAGTTAAAGATAGTACATAGCAAAACTTCATAAACCAGCAAATATCTAATTATAATGAAATCAGTGAGTAACTGTAACAGGAGTGATAAATACTCTCTTTAAATTTAAGTATAGCAGGTGATTGTCTTTCTCCAGGAGTTGGATTCTAAGATTAGTGCCATTTTCTGGAGTCCTGTTAGTGTCTGCTTTCATGTCTGCCTATGAAGTTTCTGCACCCCAAGAACTCTCTCATACTAGACATGGTCATCTTTATGAAGAACTGGGCAGTGGGCAACACAATCCATATCCTGCACCAGGCTACACCTTTAGATAACAGCTAATCCTTTCAATTCTCTCTGTCCTCAGTAAGCATAGCATAATCAGAGATCATTAAAACCAGATATATTGCCATTACCTGTCATTTAGTAGTACTTTGCATCCATATATTCTAATACTTTTCTTCAAAACTGCTATTATTTGGACAAACTATTGGAAAAAATTGAAATTTAGAGGAGATTAGAGCTCATTATGAGACAATTCTTCTGATTCTTACCTATGTAGCCTTTAAATATGTTTAGCCACAGAATCTTTGTATTAATCTCTTCTGAAAGGTCTTATATAAGATGTAATTCACAGATGCAAATCTGAAAAAATATCAGTATTTGCAGGATTTAAATTACTATTTACACTGCCACATGGTAGAATCTCTAACATTTTTAGAGAATATATTGCTATGCAACCCGAAATGTTGTTAAAAAGAAGAAAATCAGTTAAAATTTCTGTGATTCTGTAATTGAGTGATTAACTTTTGCTATTAGCTCTCCATTTTGTATCACAGAGTAGATGAGTTATAAGTTCAAAATCACTATCAATTCCCCAATCAATGCCTCCTTTGTCACTGATTTCAGCAGTGGTGGTGTATTTTGGGAATTGACTTCATAAACCTTCAGAAAATGTCTGACCTTCCTCTGCAGCCCTTAAGGAAGGGCATAATTCAGTCTGCAGATGCTCTCTCAATTATCTCAGGTATG
Organism: Erithacus rubecula; assembly: GCF_903797595.1. Classification (NCBI taxonomy): domain Eukaryota; kingdom Metazoa; phylum Chordata; class Aves; order Passeriformes; family Muscicapidae; genus Erithacus; species Erithacus rubecula. The sequence goes on along the minus strand of NC_136686.1, from coordinate 27,622,957 downwards.
CAGAGATCACAAGGGAAGAGGAAAGAGAACAGCAAAGCTCCCAAGTAAGAAACTCCTGTCCTTATAGATCAGATGCTCCTCCTCACAGCATGTAGCAGGAACCATGCTCTTACCCTTCCAGGTGAATGAGGGGGGCAAGGAGAAAGGATAAAATAACCTGTTCACTAACTGGCTCTTTTCTGACTACTTGCTTATTCCACACAGTAAGAATTTACACTCTTTTTTTAATGAGGTGTTTTTAGCAGTACCTTGGAGCCTTCATATGACATTCTAAAAGCAGCAACAACCATGAAGCTGCAGTTGTGAAGATTTGAAAAAATGCCCATGTTAGATCTTTAAATACTATTTTAGCAAATAATATTGACTTTTTTTTTTTTGTATTATCAGACGCATTTGTGATAGTAACTTTCCAAATACTCTGTTTGGGAGCAGTGCTTCTCTAAACCAGCATTTATGAAGACACCAGCCCTATGTGTCTTGTTCTTGATTGATGCTCTACTTTTTCAAGTTCCACCACCTGACAAGTGTAATATATAGAAAATCTGAGTTTCAGACTTGCTTTCTCAGAGTTTGTTTAGAGTCATAGTCATACTATTTTGTTTGTCTGCTTAAAAACGTGTAAGGGCAACCAGAAAAACAGAGGGAATATTGTTTACAGCATCTGAATCCTTTTCAAGTACAAGATGGTCTATATTTGATTTTAAGTAATCTGTTAGTCTCAGATGAATGTCTTTTCATTTAATCCATTAAAGCAAAGAGGTTTGCAATATCCTTGGCAATCCTCTGAAACCTGACTTCACCCAGACATGGCACATCTTGCTAATGCAAGTTGCTCATCTGTTTCATTTTGCCATTAAACCTTCCCTTACGTACTGTTATTTTCTCGTGCAATAGTAAGATCAAATCAGAGAAGCTGCCTATGGCTGTCTCTATGTAAATAAAAGAAGGAATGTACTGTATGCTGTTAATTCACAGTGAGATATCTAAACTCAAGTTGGACAGGTTGGCTCCAATGCAAACACTGCTGATAAGAGTTTACTAGCAGTTTATTTCTGTAAATTGTTAAGTAGTTCACCTTTCCTCCAAGCCATTACAGCACTGCATGGTATGTGGGTAAGAAGAGTAGTAACTTAAATAATCCTCTACTGTCCTTCATGTTGTGTCTGCAGTTTCTTATAATAAAAAAAGTTGACATGATTTCTCACTCTATCTTCGGTGGCTCAAGGTTCCCTTGTGTCTTTGAGGCAAGTCTGCTTTCATTGATACCTTTCCTATGGGTGAATAGAAAAAGTGGGGTTTTTACAAACTCCACAATGTCTAAAAATGAGCAAAATTAAAGGAACAAGATAGGAGTGAACAAGAGCAGAGTGGCAGGTGTTTAATGATGACATGATGTCTTCACTAGAGGTATAAAGATAAGGTTCTGGATCTTGGCATTCCTGCTGTCTGCTTTATAGGACCAAACAACCTACAGAACGCTCCCCAATTTACAAAGGACTTCTTAAACAAATCAGTCTTCACCACACTTGTAAAAGACAAATAATACCAACACACATAGCACATCCACATGAATGTAAAATGAGTATACTACAAGCAACTGCCTAAGAGGTGCCTATAAGACCTTCAAATAATTAGGGAATAACCTCTGAAGTCTGCTCTTGGCTGCTACCAAAGCCCGCCTGGTTAGCTCATCTAGTTAAAGCACATCCTTCTTTCTGCTGTTGGCTGGATTTCAGAGGCTGTTTTGGCAGAAGCCAGGAGATCTGCAGCACTCCTGGTTGCATCAGAACTTATGAAACAACTGAAATGCTGAGATGACTGCACGCCTTAGATAATAGGAGATGACTGGGCCTAGGCCTCTCATTTATAGGGACGATTTTATGCTCTTCTGCAGTCTGTACTTGATTTATCATTAACACTCTCCCTTACACTATTTTATCTTTCTCATGGCAGGGACAAGCTGTGGGTGACATCCCAGGCTGGTTAACTTACAGTGCTTCACAGAATTATGGGAGAGGAAGGAAAGACATACCTGATGAAGTCATAATCAGATTCCCTATCTGCCACACCTGGAGTATGATTACCTCACTGACAATCAAATGTCCATTAAGGAGCAGATCAAAATACTGTGTCTCATCTTCAAAAAACAAACACTTGTGAAGATGAAACAAAACAGCTGTATGAAGTAAGAACAAGAATAGAAGTATGCCTTGTGCTCAGGTGGGTTTTACTAGGTGGCAGATAGTTTTCCAACATGTTCTTAAAAACTTTTAAAGAGGTTTTTAGTTTTAATAATTTTATGTTTATCTCATTGCTAAACCGTCTAAAAGGTTGTCTCACCAGAAATGTCTAACTGGCACCAATTCCAAATATGTGTTCTACAGGAAATTAGGAAATTCATATTGAAAAAATATTTCTAGAGGAGAACAAAAGTTTAGAAACACTAGAATTTCCTACTTTTAAAAAAAATCTTGTTTCTGAAAACTAAATATTGAGTCCTTATCTTTGAAGATGGAGTAAATTGCTATTCCTAGCTTAGATTAATTCCTCACATCATTCATTGTTCTAAAACAGCTGAGGGAGTAACCCTGAACAATCACTTAATGTAAAGCAGGGCCCTAAAACTGAGAACTCTGTGGCAGAGTGCCAGGAAATTCTGTGGTATGTGTGTGACTTCTGTGGCATTGTGGGACCCAAAGATTAGTAACCACAAGAAGCTTTTGCTTTAGTTGAGCAGAAATCTGTCATTTGGTTAGCAGTGTGACAAAGTATCTTTTTGTTGCTATTGAAATATTTTGGTTTCTGGGAATCAGCACTTTCTAATATAAACAAATGAAAAAACATTCCACACAGAAGCATGCTGCTAGAAAATTTCAAGCCAGATCATTTTCCTTACAGTATAAACTTAGTGAGTAGTGATTTAATGACTCCCTTCACACGGCCAAGTATTAAGGAAATACACAGCACAAAGGTTATTTGTGTAAGTTTGTAAAAAGACTGGAAATATGAGTAAGTTAAAGTTTGTAAAGGCAAAAAAGCAGAAGATAAGTAATATGACAAACACTTTAAGACAAGAAATGAGGGTTTTTGTGTCCATGTTCCCTGAATGTTGTCTGTTACCTGAAAATTTCTCAATAGAGTTAAGAGTAGAAGATGTAGTAGAGATTGAACAGGCATTTTTATCATCATTGGCATAGAGGGGCACAACAGTAAACATCAGTGACTTCTGTATTCAAAATATTCCATCTGTCACTAGATATGAGTGGAGCTGCACTGAAATGCAAATGTTAAGAAGATTTAAGTCTGCATACATGCAGCTTCAGTACCAGTTAAGGCATTCAAATTACTTCTTTCACTGAGTCTTATTTTTCCAGTTCTTGAGAAACTGGTCACACAGCAACTGTAATTTCTGATTTGCATTTTAAAAGTTGTCATAGAAGAAGTGACGTTCTGGCCTTCAGGAAGTCTTTGAGAGAATTCCCATGCATTTCAGCACTTAACAGGATTTTTAGTCCAATTATCAAGGGCTAAATCTGAATGAAATATCTGCCTTTAAGAAGAAGAATGTAAGGATGTTTTCAGACCTAAATTTTCATGATTTTTCTTTCTGCTGGAAGCCTGACCCAAAAACCTATTTGGGAAATAAGTGGGAAAAAAGGTTTGTGTATTACCTCCTTAACTCACCTTTGAGTTGGCCCCTGTCCACTAATGGTAGGAGCTTAAGATTTTGAAAGCCTGTGTTCCAGAGAGTTATGACAAATCTAAATATGACCCTGTGGTCACAACTATGAAGTCCAGTTTTATAAATCAGAGGAGCTGTTAATTCTATGAAGAGTTAATTAGATTTGCAAAGAGAAATTGAGACATTTAGAAGCCCCTGTCATCAAACTTACAGTGTAAATAATCATTGCTATCTGATTTGAAAGAGAAATTTGAGTTCATAAGTGCTTATTTAGAAGGAATGTTACTAGCTTAATTGGTCAAGCAAAATTTACCACCTATCTAATTATATACTTGTCCTTCCCTTATTGCTTCTGGATTGTCCAGATTCCCTTCACCTCCACACATGCAATATCAATTCTGCAGATTCATTTACAGATTGTAAGGGTTCCTTATTAGAAAAGAGACCTAACATAGCTCCTGGCAGTTTTTTTTTGGATGTTAAAATAGTTACAGTCATTATTTAACTTTCAATGCCACTTCTGTGATCTGATTACAAATGACTGCATTTTAAGAGCATTTGAACCATCAGGAGAGCAGAATGCTAATCTTTGCTCTTCAGGAGTACTGACTGTTATCCCAGCAGCCTCACTCTTCTTTATCTATTAGCAATTCAGGAATTTCAATGCATCAGTTCATTCTCATTCCACCTGCAAGGGGTAAGAAGCACATGCCAGTTGCCACAGCATTAGAAAAGGAATATGATTTATATAATCTAGCCATCTCTGTGCACTTAACCCCATTTCTCTTTCATCTCTGGTGAAAAGTCTTGATGTACATCAGTCAACAGCATGTTTTAGTCTTTAAAAAAATAAGAAACCTTCCATTTTCCAACATAGAGAAGTAGTCTTAGGAAATCAGGAAAACGTGTAAGATGGAACATGCACTGATGTTAGTTTTAAGTAGATACATAGTTTCCATACATTATCTGGAAACAGTAGAATTTTTTTGCAAGAGATTAATTTATAGGTGATTTATTCCATTGAAGTTTTGCATGCAATGTGTACATTGCATATTTTGAAATACATTACTGTTGAAACACTGTGAAGAGAGGATTCTCCAGGTCTTCTTCCCCCCTGTTGACAAGCTGTTTACCTCTGTTGCAAGCTGTTATTAGGCTGCAAAAATGCAATCATGTTTTGCATTGCACAGAATTGCATTAAATTGGATTTTGATAATCCCCACACCTTTCCGTAAACACCAGCACAAACACTGTTTTGCTTAGTTGTTTTAACTACTTTCTCCCAGTAGGAGAGAGCACCCACTAACAGTTGTTTGGTTATTCTTTGCTCAGTTCTTACTAAAGGTGAGGAACATGCACTGCTTCCTCTCTTTTCTGTGTACATTTTAGTGTCAGCCATGGCAATAGAACAGAGGTACTTTTAAACATCCTGTCATCTTTGCTATGGCAAAATTATGGCTGTTTTTGTCACTTGGGAACAAGGTATTCCTGCAGAAAGAAAAATTTCTCTACATGACACCTATCTGCAATCAGCCTCTCTGTCCACTGGGTGACACCAGCAGCCTATCTGACATCTGTTAGCTGTGCATAGCGCCACAGAACACATATCTGAAGAAGATTTAACCACAGAGCTTCTCTTTTCCTGGTAGTACTAGGAACATTGTCTTTCCACTCTGGTGGAAAAGTGAGATAAATTAATAGCAAAACTAAAATGCAGGAAAAAACTACATGTTTCAAACCTACTACATGTAGTTTAAAAGGCTGAAGGTGACAAAGTGAGAAAACACTCCATAAAATACACAATGAACTGAGGCCCTGTTGTACAAACTCATTAAGAGGACATGCTTTAATATGAATGACTCACAGCTGATGAAAATGATTGTGAACAATATCTCAGGTAACAAATTACTAAAATGCAGTTTATTCTGTCCCGTTACCTTTTTTGCATTCCCATATGGAGATAATTTATCAGTTTTGAAAGAAAGATCATGATAACATGTGATTTTTCTGGCTGATAAACTGATTAATCCTTAGAACAGCTTACAAACTACTTTTAAAAATAATTTAAAGACTTTCTCATTTATGGGCAACAGTGTGATTTTGCTGTTGATTTTGTCATTTTAACTTTTTATTTACCTGTAATTCACTGCTACAAAGATTAGCCACCAGTACATGCTTGATTTAGTTCTTCTTCTGATACAGATATAAACAAAAGATGCTTGAGGAGTAAAACCTAAAATCTAATTGGCCTGTCAGCATGGTCTTAATTACTTGTTTTAAAAGCTGAATGCTAAAGGCAAGGTGGCTGGTTCTTTTGTTCAACAAGAAAGTAACTGTTGTTTGAGGAAGAATGGAGTTTGGTTTTAGAAGGAATGTGTTAATAGTCCTTCCTATCAACACCCCTGATGTCTCTCAGATGGTAAATAATCAATCCATAAGCCTATTTCACCTGGTTACAATTCCCATGGCCTTTCAGCTGATAGAGTGAACATCCCATAGAAATGGAGCTCTTTGCTCTGTCCAGGGGAGTATTCAACTCATCTTCAAGCAATTCCCAGACAGATTCACCCCACGGTTCCTGTGCTCAGCTGCAAAAGCTTTAACCTACCAAGAGCAGTAGTCCTTCAGAACAGTTTACCAGGACAGATTTGTTGAACTTGACCAAAGCTGTACTGCCAGATATCAACATTCTCTGAGGATAGGGGGGCACTAAGGAAACCTGCCTGAAGTAGCAGCTCCAGCTGTCCTTGTGTTATTGCATACAGTAGGGACTTGCAAATACCAGAAGAAAGATAAGCTTCAGATGCAACTCTGCCAGAAGTCACAAATTGGAAAGAGTCACAGTCATTTCTAGAGCAGATCAAAAGCAAAGTAATAAATAATATTCAGAAGTTGTGGATTCTAAAATAGGCTATGGTACTTTTCTGTTGGACAACAGCACAGCCTCTGCTGAAGATTTGGGACTGGCCTGATTGCAGTTTAAAAGTAATAGTAATAAAGAATGAAGTCACTACATTTAGGGTAGACTACAACTCTTTTGTACTTCTGAAAAATTTGTCATATGCCAGAGATGACAAAATTTCAGGTCACGCTTGATTGTCTGGAATGTTCAAAGCTTGTTACAGACAGCTCCAGCAGCATTGTGTAATACTCACTAATTGATAATCAGTTGGTGTATGAAATTAGTAGTCAGCTAGTCACTAAGGGCAGAATAATTTACATGGGGAAACAGAATTAGAATTATTCATAAAGATGCAAAATGGATACAATAGCTTTTAACACTGAAGTAAGAGATCTAAGGCTTTCATTGTCAAATCCCTGAAAACTTTTGATCACTCTTTGTAATGCAAGCACAATGTTAGTCAAAGGGTAAATAAAACATTCTTGAGATTCTGGTACACAGCACGTGACTGTGTTCACCACATCTCAATAAGAGATATAAATATAGAATGGCTGTTCATATAACAAAGGACTTAATAAGGTAGCTTACAAAAGAGGCTGAGATAAGCAAGAGCTTTATAAAGCAAAAATGTGTGGCAAAGGAATAAGAAATAATTATGGATTGTTTCTGAATGCACAGATTGATCAGACACACCAAGGAGGAGATAAACAGCAGATTTCAAACAAAAGGATGTTCTTTTTCTTACAGCACGTCATTAAATTGTGGAAGTCTTTGCCACAGGATGTTGTGGAGGCCAAAAGTGTAAGTGTGTTCAAAATGGAATTAGATACATTCCTGAGAGCTGGCTCTGTTGGCAGCTGTGAAAAGTGATGGCCAGACATGACTTTTGGTTGAGGAAATCTCTCAGTTGTTAATCCCCTGGTAATTGAAGTGCCCTGAATTGTTAACTGCTTATGGCTGATATGGATCACAAAAAGAAGGATTTTCTTTTAAATGTTGCACCATTCCTCCCCCAGTTACCAGCCACTCACAGTGCTGGTAGAGAAGTTAAATGAGCCTTTGGTATAATCCTGCACATCTGTTTTTAGACCAGTATGCACAAGGATATTGCTTTAATTGGGGTAAAATTTTAGGATTAGGGAGGAAAATGCACAGAGTTCATGAGAAGAAGGTTCTTTACCTCTGAAGTCATCCTTGGCAACATATATCAAACAATTTTGTGTATTTTAATTTGTAAAGCCTCAGTGAAGCAAAACTAATGTTCCCAGGAGGGAAAGGTCTCTCTCAAACTGTGTAAAAGATTAAAATCTTACTTTTACATTAAAAACCTAAAACATACTTTCTTCTAGAAGCAGATAACTAATTTCCTCTGGTCCTTGGAATTTCCTCAGATGATCAGGAAAAAAACCCCTTCAAAATGAAACACAATTGTCTCTCTGTTTAATGAATTAAAAGGCTACTCTTAGTACACTTAGGACAGAGTCCATCCTTAATTTCCTACTAAAATTGTTGTTCAGCTAAATAAATACAAAGGAGTTTAAGAGAAGGAATTCATGGCCTCAAAAAAAAAAAAAAGTTCCAATTTTAATGAACATGCTAAGCAAGAAGGAAATGCTGTATGATATTAAACATTTGCCTTTAGACAGTTTTCTATATAGTCTCTTAGATGCCTTGAGGAAATGGTTTTACAGAAGCATCGTAGTTGCTCCCAGGGGCAGTTGTTTCTCCTGATTGTGGCATGTACTTCCTGCCATATGGACAATCCAACTCTCTCCCCCTGCCCCCATCTAAAGATGTTCAGCCAGGACTTAATTCCTGTGCTTTCAAAATGTTAGGGATCTGTGTGTTTGAGGGGTAGGAGGCAGAAGGGAACCTTTATTTGCAAGAAGTGGCTTTTCAAAAGCATTGTTTGTGATGATTTAAAATAACCACCAAACACCAAATATTCCTGCACTTTTGTTTCCCATGGGATTTTCATTTCTCATTTTTCCAAAGTAGATGCCTTTTCTGTATAGTTGACAATTTGATAATCATGCCCTATTTGTGAAGTGATGAGGAGAACATATGAACCCTACAATAATAAAACATGGTATGCTTACATGCAGACACACATGCAAAACACAGTGCTGTTCCAGTTTAAGAGTGAATTTAAGCCAAGATACCTCTTTCCCCCATTGGTGCCATACTGCATGGAGCAATGGTTATGTATCATGAGAGCTGGCAGAGGGGCACTGGCATTGAATGGTTAAATTTCTAGGTGTATAATCACCTCTGGATGTGACTGACTTACATCTACCAGTACAATTCTCAATAACTGCACTTTCCAGTTTCTGGAGCATGTCAAACTGACACCATGATGTGATGGAGAGGGGAAAGCAACATGAAGTCTAACACACATCCCTGGGTTTGGAAATGTTTTTCAGTGCCTAAGGAAAGCAACAAGGGCTGTGAAAGTTACTTAGTGTTTACTTAGTGTAAGCACAGATGGAATTGGTCCATTAGTCCAGATTCTCCATTTATCACAAACAATGACAGAGGCCTCTCCAGCAAGCAGCAGAATGCCTGGTTTGTGCCACTGGCAACCTGCTAAATGTGAAAACCAGCCACAAACTCACCAAATGTTCAAGGAAGCTAGAAGAGGAAAAATGGAAAGGAAACAAAGCAGGAAGAGAAGAAAGCTTGCCCTCGCTAACACCTGCTGTGTTTGCTGTTAGTGGTGAAATCCATACACACCTATAAACAGCCATCCAAGCATAGATGCAAAGCATGGATGAAGAGTAGGAGAATCCATGGGTTTTTCTCCCTCAGAATATGAATATTTACCAAATTCCCATTAAAGGTCAGGTGACACCAGTCAGACCTTAATCCCAAACTTCCCCATCCCCAGCCAGTCAAGCATGCAGGCTTGAGGTGGGAAACAACAAAGATTTAATTAAATCCACTGGTAACTTTTCATTATTGTTCCTACATGAATATAGGTTGAAAATATGGAGACAGCATAGTGATAAGGCACAGTACTGGTTGTACCAGCCAAGCTAATTTATCAGCATGAAGAGCATTACAGGTGAGGTTTTCATGACACTTTTCCCTTGAAAAATAGAGTAGTTCCCTGAAAAAGGTGAGGGAAAGTTACACAATTCATTTCATTTCAGCTGATTCTCATGATCCAAAACTCTTTAAAGGAAGGCTGGGTTCTGTAATTGCATTTGCCTTCCAGCCTTGCCAGCTTCTTAAGTGCACTCATTGTGAGACAGGCTGAATGCTTTCAGCTGATTTGGCAGCTTATCAATATCATGGAAGGAATTTGTGCCAGTGAATTTGGACTTTTCTGGACTGAAGAGTTGGATGGGAGTCTTCTGAGAATATAATTAAAAATAGTTTCTGCCATTTTTTGCTGCAGATAATCAAGATGACAATGTTTTAAATCATTTTTCTCCAGTAAAAGTAATGCTTAAGAAATAAGCCCAGGATGTAAAATGCTCTATTTATACAGAGAACCCAACAATATATATATCAACTCTCTGTCAGTTTTATGGTTCAGGTAAGATATTTTGAAAAGGCTAGTCAGGAACTTAGAAGGAAAGCAATGCTGCTTCTACTCTTGGTTTCTTTGATTAAGAATGGCATTTTGTCTATTTTGTGATGATAGTGTACTTATTAGCTTATTAACCATTATGTTATTCACTATCTCATTCAAAATTATTCAGCCAAACAGCTATTAATCAATAACAAATTTTTGTTACTGTCATCCTACTGAACAGGCAATTTGGTTTTCAGTTAGGCCTTTAGGCAAACCTGTAACAACAGTTCTTGACTCTCATACTCTAGAAATAATCTGAAGAGGTCATTAAGCCTTGCAGTTTTTACCAGTACAAAATCAACTATGTCAGTGGCATTATGGAGACAAGAGATGGTACAGTCCTGAATGAGCTGTAGACATCTACAAAACAGACCTTTAGACTTGAATTTATCTTCTAGAATATTTCACAGCCCCAGAAGAAAAATAGGCACTTCCACTATGGAATTTATCTCCTTCCAATGTACAGTGTGAGTCAGATGAATCATATGCTGGAAATGCCTGTTTCTCTCATGTGGGATTCACCCCCAGGTGAGTTGAAATCCATTCTTGCTGGTTAAACTGTTTGAAAAGACTCAGTGATAGAAAAGCCACAATATCTTTACAAAAATACATCTGAGTGCTTTATTCTCATATTGCTATCTAGTTTTAGTTTCCTACAATTAAAACCTGTTCTTTCTTGCTCTGTTTACACAGACAAGGAGAACAGACTGTTCTCTCTGTAGTATGTCATATTTTTATGTCCTTTTCTGTCCCCCATAACTGTACTCTGGCACTCAATCTTCATGTCTGTATGTTAAACAAGCCCAGGTTATGCAACCCTTCTTTATTGGTCATATCTTCTGGAGCTCTGGCCATTCCCCTTGCTTTCCTGCAGATTCATGCTGGTTGATATGAATTTGGCCACTCCAGCATTGCTGAACTTACAAGTTATACTTTGTATTTCCCAAGTTAGATTGCTATTTGCACACCCCACCATGATTAAAAGTTGTATGTCATCATCACCAGCACAGATACTCTATTACATGAAAAGCACAGCTCAACTATCTTGTTTGTACCTAACCAGGCCAAGAAGGGTGGTACTACAAAACCCAAAGAGATAACAAAGCTTTCATTAAATGTATTTCAGCCATAGTGATTAAATTTAAATAAAATTCAGCATGAGCAATTTTTTTTTTTAATTGAACATCTGAAATACACATGTGATTTTGTCCAGTTGCCTCTCTAAGGAACAGTTTGAATCAACAGAATTGTTTTATGATAAGAGCATGTGAAGTTTGGTAATCCACATGAAATATTCCTCGACAGAAGGAAGAAGGAAATTAACCTCAAGAATGACCGTCTCGGTCAAAAAACACTAGGGAAAGAGAACTTGTGATAACTTGAAGACAGCCCTAATTGACTTCTTTAGTGAGCTGGAATGATGCAGAAGGATACATAAGAGGAAAAGTATGGGCTGAGCTGGGCTGAACTCATAAAACCTCTACTGTGCATTTCTTATGTCTGCATTTAATATCTCAAAGTTCCATTCTCCCAAAGGTTAAAAGAAATCAGGATGAAGATATATATGCTTATAAAACCAACCTACTGTTGCCAAAAATAAAACACTTTTTATTTTGACTATTTTTTAAAAATGTTCTGACATGTTACTGCACAGAAGTTCAGAATTTCATTAGTTTTAAAGTTCATCTTTGACCTTTCACCTTTTTATGTGGAAGAATTAGTCAGGGAAAAAAAAAACCCATTACTCTTTGCCCTGGCTTGCTTATTATGACTCTCTCAAGAATTTCAGTCTGGGGCTATTTGCCAGAACTATGTTTAGCTCTGAGAGGAGAAAAAATTCCCCCCCACCCCCACCCCAAATGCCACCATCCAAATTTATCTCTCAGCTTTTACTAAAGACCTGGGGTTTAAAACACTCGATTAAATTTATCCCAGTTGGAGTAAAAGCTTTGCTATGCCAGTTTATACTTACTGAGAAAAGTTGACCTTGAGAGCTGGTTGCTAGTGAATCTTCTTATTTTATAATTTCCAGGTGTTTTAGAGGTGAAGAAAGCCAGAAAGATGTCCTGTAGAAGGTAAAACTTTTACTTATGCCATAAAATGCCAGCCTCTGATAATCATGTGTTACAGAAATTTGAAAAACAATGGAAACCTGACTAGTAACATTTACATACCATGCGAGAAAAGCAAAGCTTCAAGTATTCCTGAATTTTATGCTTGAAGGCACAAATTGACTGCTTGTGGTGGAAAGAATAATGAAATTCCTCCATGTCATAACATCACAGAATCAACCAGGTGAATTGTAATGGAAAGGGCTACATTCTTCTGACAGTGATTGTGATTGCCAGAGGCAGCCTTCTCATTTATATTCATGTAGAAAAGTTTCAATGCATTGGGCATTCATGCATCAGGTCATTTTTGGAACAGAGATACCTACTCCTTCTATCAGCCTCTTCATTTTGTACATTTATAGACCACACATATCAGAGAACAGCAGTGCTGTTTGCAAAGCACTCTACAGGTAATCCCACAGTGGCAAAAAGTTGCTTCCCTATCTGCTTGTTATCATTTCCCTTGTTAGCCACACTGAAAGCTGTCAGACCTCCAAAGGAAACAACAAAATCAGTGTGCACTCCACCACATTTTGGCTGTAGGATAATGCCCATGGTTATGAAGCCAACATTGGACCAGTGCTGGAGCTTCCTCCTCCATGTGTCAGTGAAAGGTTCAGTTGGACAACACTACACATGAGGACCAAGCCAAAGTGCAAACCCCTGGTGTATAGAGCAGAGGCAGTAAGCTGGGCTGGAGGTGGCTTTGGGTTTCTTCTCATGTGTTCTGTTCTTCCACCAAATGCAAGGAAAGAGCATGCAGAACTGAGGGAGAATGATAAGAGAGACAGAGAAATAAGACTGGACAATCTGTGTAATGAAAAACAAGATTAGGAAAGGGATGGAAGGGGATGTTATGGGAAGCAGGATGAGGCATTATCAAAAAGAAAAACCAGGGAGAGAAACATAGTACAAGATATGAGGAAGAGAATAAAATAAGAATAGCAAAATCAAGAAAGAGTCAGGAAACTTAGAATAATGAGTAAGAATTTGCCTCAAGGGGAAGAACACAGACATAAAAGGGTCCATGTAGCCAGAGAAGCAGAAGCCAAGTGCTTGTGTCATTTCTACTTGCTGAAGTACATTCAAAATTGTACCCCAAGGAGAGCTTATAGGATTCCCTTTGTTATGATGCTGACACAGCTCCCAGCAGTGAATTTAAACAAGAGGAAAGAGAAATGAGGACCTTTGCCATAATGTGACACGTATTATGTTGATGTAACTGTTCATCGCTTCGAAATCTGCACTGCTCTGAGTGCTCCTCTCACACAGGTAAATAAAGCTCTTCATAGTAATGAGACTAATGCTACTCAATTGAAAGAAAAATGTTTCAGTGTTGAGTAAAACAATGCTATAATAATTTTTGCCTATGAAACTGAAAAATGCATTATATGTTTTCTTCTCCTCTTAATTACCCATAAGTAAAAGCAGTGTTCTATGTTATGTTCATTACTGGTTATATTGCAGATTAACACATAATGGTATGGGTATAAGATGAAGGGAATTCAATGGTTCTCTGGATTTCCTTCTAGTGAGTAATACATAGATTGTTGCTTGAATATGCATTACCCTGAAGTATTCACAGAGTCCTGCAAGCCGAGAGCTTCCCTGAAGTAAACCAGAGGTTTCCAATTGTTTAACACTGGGAACATCCCACACACAAGCAGCTTTGGACAGTACATCAGCTTAAATGATCCTTCTAATTCAATTCAGCCAATTTTCTCTAAAACAAAGACTCCTTTACATTGCCAGACCAATGACATGGGTCTTCATGTCAGCACAAATCTGATGCAACTACGTCACTGACTGAGAAAAGGCTATTGCTCTCAACTTCCTTCTTGTATCTAGTATTTCAGTGGGCTTTTCCTCAAGCCCTAAGTCTGACATCATCCATATGTTATATCTGTATGGAACTGTTTTTACAATATGTTGGAAAATGATTTTTCTTATTTGAACTTGCTCTGGTAATTTTGTCTGGGGACATAGACTAGTGACTAAAACTCAAAGCGAACAGAAACACTCTAAAAATCCAGAATGCTCCTTTCATTTGTTGACATCTTACTACAAAATGCATCATTAACCCAACTAGTTTAAGAATTCTAGCACAAAACCTAATCTGGCTTTTAGCTCATCTGCTTTGTTAAGAATGTCATGATGTGATAGTAATCTGTAAATACCAGCTTCAGGAAAATTCAAATGGTTGAGGCATCATGAAATCACTTCAGAATCAAAATCAATTTCAAAAATGTGGAAATAAGAATTGGGAAATGCTTCTGGATCTTTCTGAACAGCTCTGAATTAGCTTTAGTTTTGTGGTTCACTTTTCTATGGAGAAAGAATTGTTAAACTTTCAGATTTTGCCCACATTTTGAAAACTTGGGGCTTTGAATATCAAGCCTAGTTAATTCCTATAGGTTTATAATCACTTGTCAAAATAACTTCAGTCCCCTTTCTTTTCTAAAAAAGCTTCCTAAAAAATACAGCATTTAAATAGGAAAGTTCATTGCTACTTACAAAAGTTTAGAAGCAGGATATCCTACTTTACTCCTTCTTGGTAAAAACACAACAACAACAACAACAACACATCAAAGAAAAATATTTTGTTTGCATATGAAGAGAAAACCCAAACAAACAGTTGTTTTTTCCTGTATCTAAGGTACTTTCCTGTGTTCATCTTCAAATATGTCATATTATGACACACCTAAACTGGAATATTACCTGGATGGACAGTGGGTTTTGATAGTCCATGCAGAATGTTGTTTTGTACCCTCCTGTATACTCTTTGGAAGTCTTGGAAGGACTGGAAGAATCTGAGTTGTATTTTTTAATTCTTAAATATTTTATACAAAAAGTTGTGAAAGGTGAAAGCTTAAAGTCATAATAAAGTTGTAAGTCAGGCTACCTAACAATCCTCTTTGTTTTTCAATCTATCATCTTCATTTAGAATAAGAGGTTACTCTTGCCAATTCAGTAACTTTTTTGTTTGTTTGTTTTTGTTCTCTTCTTTGGCAGATGTACATCCCAGGAAAGCTGCTCTTTGCCAACTCTATTAAAAATGGGTACAGCCAATCTACTAAAGACCTTAAAAATAGCTAAGAAAAAGAGTCATTATCACACGAGTTACTTCCAAGTGTTTTCACGTTCAGGTATTTTACTTTCAATCAGCATTGGTTTTAATAATTTAATTTTGAGACCTTTGGCTTCTTTGTTTAGTTTCTTAAATATAAAGCACTGTGACTCAGAGCAGCAAGTACAGCAGTCTCAGTATCAAGGTACTTGGACACTTTCAGTATGTTTACAAATTCTCCATCTTGTATATTCCTTCCTGTCCATTCAACAAGTTTGGGGAATCTAAACCCTGCTGCTGAGTTACAGAATCTTTACTGGTAGTTACTGTCAAGGAGGAAACAAGAAAAGAGGAAGGTTCTGGGCTCATCCCCTGTTTTTTTGGGTATGTCTGACCAATATTTACTTGTTTTATGGGCTGTTATATTTATATTTTGGCATTAGTCATAAAAATTTAATTACAATTAAATGAACAATTACTTTAGCCAGCTGTCTTCTAGCAGCTAGCTTCTTTATTTCCTTAATAGCCGCAGGGAAGCTTTAGAAACATAACCTAGAGAAATATCAGGAGATGGTCAAATACCTCACATCTTCATAGTGAGCAGACAGCTCCTGGAGGGAGCATTCCCAGGAGCTAAAGCATGTGCTGCAACTTCTATGGCTCTCTCATAGAAGTTTCCAAAGCAGAAATAAAGACAGGCAGGAAAAGGAAATAATTGCAACTTCTGCAATTTATTTACTATATGGCTTTTGGAAACCATATAACTATTTTCAATTTAAAGCTGATGTAAGCCAGTAATCAAACTGAAACTTCTGAGTGCCTGGAATGAATGCAAAGGTCACTGTTTCCCACTCCTGATTTAACCAATACATCATGCAGGCAATGATGATGATTAAGCTACTGTTAATAGCTAAGGAGCAGGTGATAACAGTGACAACAAAGAAGAACACAGAACACAGGCCAAAGTGAATTGAGCTCTCAGCTAGCTTAGACAGGTCATGGAAAGTCTCTTTTTTTGACTTCTTTTTAACTTCACAAAACAATGTATTTCACTTATATTGAACAATGGCGTACATTATAGTTGCAGTCTATTCATCTCTGAAGGAAGCTTGTCACTTCATGTGCACACAAAACAATTATTGGAGTGGTAGAGAAGTCAGGGATTAAATGTAACATATATCAGATAATAATAACAGTTGCATTTTCAAACACAATAATTAATTGCTCACCATGCTTTCTCTCCAAGTCAAGTGTTCTTGATTGAAGTCTGGACAGATCAGCTTTAGGCTGGGTGTTTTTTGCAAACACTTCTGTGAGTGATTGAAAAGACTACACTGGCCTGTGGAATTCCCTGTGCTAGTTCTTCTCTGCACTAGAATTTACCTTAATATTTTCCACTGTGGCATCATCCCTAAATGCAACTTCAGAAGCAAATAGCAAATGCATGCTTAGACAGGTATTTGCCTAATCTAAACCTACATATAACCCATATGAGGTGTGGTCAGAACCAGCATGGTTATTCTACATGTGTGTTTCTTGTTACCACAACACCATGACAAGAACATTCTGGAACTGGAACATTCCATGGGGTTCTTTCATGCACAGGTGCAACTGTGGCACAGAAATAGTTTTAATGAAGGAGAGGGTGATGAACAATCTGTGTGAAAACCAAGGCTATGTGACATAGCTATTTCCATAAACTCTACCATAATTACAAAGATAGTGCTGAGATGAGATTAACTTCATCCTTAAGTTTCTGAGAACAGAAGCTTTTGGTATTTTCCCATCTTGCTAGCTGATCTCCCAGCCTCAAAAATTGCTGGATACTCAACACACAGGTGCGTGTGCAAGTTCTGTTCACTTCCTTTCTTTTAATAGGTTGGTCCCACAGGACAGGACCTTTGAACTCTTTCCTCCTGCATACCATTCTGTGAGATCCTATTGAGAGCTGCAGGTTAGGGAAGATACTGCACTGCTAAAAAAGGAATTAGCATAAGTGAAGCACTGAAAATTTTGACTTTCACTGAGAGGATAAAAAAAGCACTATAATTTCTCTATGGGTTCATGGAGTGATTTCTTGTGAGTTAGCATTTTCTTGTTTGTAAATCAGCTGTTTATTTAATGGAAGTAAGCAAACACACCCTGACCTGCATTCATTTTTTTTACTCTTCATTTACCTGTAAGATGAATTAAGCGTGGACATGGCACAGATAACTGACTGACTTAAGTTGATGGCTATATTCCTAGGAAAAAATAGCCCTTGGAATCCTTTTCCAAATCTCTCCTCAAAATTTGTTTCTCTCAGGAAGCCCATCAATGTCTTAGCAAATGTAAGCAGAAACAATCTCCCTAAGAGTTATGGGCTTCATAATTCAGTACATTTTTTGTGTTTTGTCCATTTCTTTATACCTTTGGGAGTCCCATTCCATGTTTCTTCTTTACTCTGTTATAAAAGTACAGACTATGCTGCAAAATTAAGCTTTTTAAAATAAAGCTGATTACATGTTGGGATCAGTGGAACAATACAATAGAAGTCTGAATGGTTGGATTTTTAGGACTGCTCTACCTACCTCAGGCTGACCCACTACAGTAGATCAGGTTACTTGATGTGGTGTGAGTACTTCCAATATGAAGCAGCACAGTAGAAGGATGAGAAGAACAGGTTTTAATGACAGAAAGAAGAAATACAGCCATACAACTGATACAAAAAGTTCACAATATAACACAGGAGTCTAATAAAGTAGCAGAAAACTTGAGAAACAGGAAGAAAGTTTCAGATGGTTGAAGAAAGAGGCTTGCTCAAAAAGATACAATCTTAAGTCTTCATAGATATATATACATTCTTGGCAGTATAGGAAACATACAGTTCTAACATAGAAAATATTGACTGAAGTGGTAGTATCAATTCCTGAAGAATATTTGCATATGGTACATTATGAAGTATGCACACAGGCAAATTAGCATTCAAGAAGTCTCCGAGTAAAGGAAAGCATTACGGATTCCTTTTTGGTAGACACTCCTTCTAGCAGCAGCAATTGGTTCTGTTCAGTATTCAACATGAAAACAAACACACAAACCTGAAAACAGCAAACAGTAAGCAAAATCTTTTGCACAATGAATTATGCACCGATTTGGCAGCAAGATTAAAAAAATATTAAAAACTACCTCACCTCTTGCCTTTCATGATCAAATTATTTCCCTTCTTTCCAGTAACCTTTTAAGCCTGTTTTCCTGGGGATGTGAACAAGGTGAGAGTGGGTCATACCTAAGTGAGAAGAGTGGTCAATAGCTGTTAACCCTAAAACCAAATCAGGGAATGTTTACAGGAGGAAGTGTGCATGAGCCACAGCTCCTAACAGCAGCAGAACATAGCCTTTGATAAGTTCTGATACAAAAGTCTAAACATTACCGGGAACCAAAACCTCAGATAAACGGAGCCACTCTGTCCTGTTGCCTCTCTTTTAGCACTGTCAAAGCCTGCAAAGGAAGTCTGTCTCTTAGGAGTCACACATGAGTAGAACATCTCCTGCAGAGCACCTAAGCCCCATTCCTGGATTAAAGATCTACCTGCTACCAATGTCCTCAACTGACACATTATTTTTTTCCTAAAGTCCTGCCTACACAGGCATTTAGGTGATGCTAAAAGGTGTTTTGCCAACAGTTGCCACAGCACAAAGGTCTCTGAAGGATGATGGGATGATACAATAGGAAGCATGTGACATGCAGAAAAACATGATTTCTTCAGTCATCACCTATTCAGAAAAGAATAACCAGTGCTCATTACTAAAGTGCTTGTACAAAGGAGTCAGCAAAAAATACTGCAGAAACTATTGCCAGGATTGCTTAAAATTAATTTGATCTTCAGGATCAAAGTGGAATTATAAATAAAATTCTGTATAAAAAAACCTAGCAAAGTGCTCATACAGCATTTTTGCATCCCTGTATAAGCATTCTCTATTCCATTAAATCATTACTAATTGGAGGATGGATAAACCACATCCACTACACCTAGGCAACTGCTGGAGACACAGAATAAAGGCAAAAAATAATACAGGTATTAGTGAGGCAGAATTTTATTACAGATGTGAAGAAATATACTGAAGCAACCAAAAAGACTTTAAAAGTGGTTAGCATTACAGTTGAGAAAACTACTTCTAAAACTGGGAAAACCCAAGCACAAATTTCAAAATAGCTCAAAAATAATCCTGGTGATGTACGCGATTAAATAAGAAAAAAAGACTTTAGGTCCTGATTCATATCCATGTCAAAAAAAAAAAAAAAAAAAAAAAAAAAAGGAGGTAAATGAAAGTACAAAAAAGAGAAACAAAATAATTTGGGAAAATATAGGCAGGAAACTCTATCACAAGAGGTCACCATCCAGGAATGCCTTCCTGCTACAGCCTATATCCAGCCCAGAACTTGAGTTCTTGCCCTAGCACAGCC
Source organism: Erithacus rubecula (assembly GCF_903797595.1). Lineage (NCBI taxonomy): Eukaryota > Metazoa > Chordata > Aves > Passeriformes > Muscicapidae > Erithacus > Erithacus rubecula. The sequence goes on along the minus strand of NC_136686.1, from coordinate 27,603,172 downwards.
AGCCCCCAGGCTTCATACCTGCTTTAAGGACCTGCTGATCTAAACCTCCTTGAGGCCTATTGAATGAACTGTGTTTAAAGCAGCATCAGCAACTGGCAGGGCAGGTGCAGGAGAGGCTCCATAAAGCTGAATACATGCATTTTCAGTGCAGTGGAAGGAAAGAGACTGACTTCACACAGAACTTAAAGGAAGAGATGCAGAGATTGATTACACACAGCTTGACATAGCAGTACTGAATCTTTCTGTGGAAATGAAACACAGATAAGAGATTTTTTTTAAAGGCTGCTGAAGACTACCAGTCTGGTGAGTGTTTCCTGTCTCCACATGGACAAGAAATCGTGGATCCTTCCCAGTGTCTGCAAACTTCAGAATGTATCATGTGTTCTCCTTCTGTTGCCCTGCCAGAAGTCTCTTGCTGCAGTTTGTTCTTTTGAACATTTCCTCTTACATTTTAGCTCTCATTTATTAGCCAATTAAGCAGCAGCTTCTCAAGATTATTTTCTTTCCCTTCTCTGTGGTTCCTTGGTAATCTATGCTGCCTTTATAAATTTAGGGAATTTAGGGAAATGCTAAGACTTAGCAGGCAGGAGATGCTGAGGAACATGTATTTGTTGACAGGTTTAAGACAGCAAATGGGCATACAGGCACTCATAGCAGCTCAAGTGCAATGCCCTGATATGTGAAAAAAAAATGAAGCAGTTTTTCTAATAAAAGACGTAAAATCAGGTTTGAAATATTTCCACACAGTCTCCTTAATAGAATACAATTATTTTGCCTTTGGATAGCAAGAATTAAGTTTTTGTTTACCTTTCAAGTAAGTAACTGGATAGTTTGATATGAGAAAAGTACAATCCCTTTGCTAGAAAAGCCTTGCAGTGGGATACCTGGCAATACACATTTACATCATAATGGGGTGTGCATGTGTATACACACACGCACACATATATATATTTATAAAGCTTATTCAAACCCCTTAAATTAAGAAATAATTTATTTATGCTCCTCAATAAAAATTCAAAATGGTTCAATTCAGGGAGATTTAGTAATACTTGTATTCTGAAAACACATGCTTTTTACCAGTGGGAAAGGTTTAAGCACAACTGCTAGATCCCAGCTCAAGATCAGGCAGCTGTGGAGCCAAAGCACATTGGCATAGCAGCTGGAGAGGACATGTTCAGCCCCTGCTGCTGAAAGCAGCAAGCTTGTTTAGGGGAAGGCAGACTTAGCCATGACTGTGCCACCCTCCTGTGGGAAAGAACAATAAGGCTCAGGTAATGAGGAACATGTGTTTGAGGGTCAGTCTTGTTGAGGAGGCATTACCATCTCATTGTCATTAAGGAGGGAAAAAAATTCCAGTGAATGGTCTGAAGTCCAGGAAGAAACAGGAAGCCAGGTTGAAATGCAGGTCAAAGCTTCCTGGAAGGAATGTCAGGACAGACATTGCACTAGCCCTAAGAACGCTTCTATTAATGAGTTTCTGACTAAGAATGCACAGCAGCACCTTGGCGGGGATTCCCTCTAGCCTATCATTTCATGAAGGTTAGACAAAGACCTTAGAAATAAAGGGAAAAAGTGACCAAATACCTCAGCAGCTGGCAACAGAATACTGGAGAACAGCTGAAGGCAGCTAAGAGGGAAGAGAGAGACAATCAGAGAAAAGGACAGACCTAGTAAAAATTGGAGCTTGGAAAGACAGCTGCAGAGCCATTGTACCTAACTCAGCACTCCCATGGTCACCCACCTCAGGAGAACCCTTTGCAGAAGTGGTCAAACCAGAAGAGCTTCTCCAGCCCAGGCCTCATCTTTTGCAGTTTGGCCACTAATTTTTAAGTTTCTGTTGGGGATAACTTACCTGGTGCATTACAGATAGTCCCGTAGGTGAGAAACAAACTATAAAATCCTCTCCAATTGGTTTGTGTGGCATATGAAAAGGAAAGGTGGGAAGGAAAAAGTTCACGAGTAGAATTGCTTATAGCATGGATGCTGCAATAGACGAAGATGCTTGTGACAATGATGCTTGTGAAGCATCCTGTTCCTATTTAGGTTTCACTCAGCACTGCTCTGTGATCACTGCAAGCTTTGTGGACCTCAAGCACACAGGTGCCTGCAGACCACCCGTGAACACTCATGCTGGGACACGAAAAACTTGGACTACAATGTCATACTGAGCAGTGCAGGAACAGCCAACATGAACTTGTTTAAATTTCACCAGCTGTGCCTTTGGATCAAAGATCTACAGGACAGTTTGTAGATTTCTGGCTTTTATCCCATAATACAGTTAAAGCCTACTACTATTATTATTATTATTATTATTATTATTATTATTATTGAAACCCAGATATCAAACATTATAAATAGCCTACACTTATGGTACTTCTATTGAGATCAAATGCATGATTCTCTGTCAGTAACAGCTACTGAAGATATTAAGCACTGAAGTTCCTCTTTTTGTTTGTTTAGGAATGGACCTTTTTTTAATAGCACAAAGTAACGGAAAGGATTGGTCACCCTCTTTTGGAAATCTGAGATTATTTTCAGTTCTTGTCCATGCAGCTGGAGAAGGTCAGGAAGCAACTTTTAAATATTAAGATCTGAGCACAAATCAAGCCAACTAATGACTTTATTTTGGGACCTTGTACTAGAATTGCAGTTATTTTAAAAATGCTTTGAAATATTTCTTGAGTAAGCCAGAATTACTTATAAGAGGCAATAAACCCCAAGAGTGTGGTATAAATTTGAGCTGCTACACATTACTGTTTTGACTGTATGCTCCCCATTATAGTGCCTGCCTTCTGTTTCAGTTCTCAAGTGAGAACTAGATCTAGTTATTCCTGTTACAAATACATGTAAAAAGAATTTGTGTGTTATTTTAAAATCTGAACTTTTTAAGAATGGTGGTAAAGAGAGAGGACCATGGGTGTCAGAGGGCCCAGAATGGTGAAACAAGTAAGTAGAAAAAAACATGCATAATAATTTCAGTTTTATTGGCAGTATCATAAGCAGTTATTAGAAACTTTGGGGAATAAGACACAAATGGCCTTGGGCAGTCTAAGCCTCAAGAACAACAATAACAAAAGGAATCAAAATGAGTGAGGAAAATAATGAGTGGCATCATCCTCATTAGGACTGAGGAAGCCAGCTGGAAGTTAAAGCATGGATGCACTTCCAGTCCTATCCATATCCTAAATCACTGAGTGTACAAAAGCCAGCCTAGAGGAGGGACTGGGATTTCATAGCCACTAAGTGACTTAAGCTGTCATAGAACTGCATCCCCTAAACCAAACTGTCCATTAGGCCTTTAAGATTTAAAGCTGAAAAAGTACAAAGATCAAAATAGGTTGATCACATAAAAGTATTCAAGTTTTGGTCCCATTCAACCCTTTTACAATAAGCCACTTTGTAACAGAGACACTTTTTTCCTTGTCTTCTAAATAGCAGTCACTTTTTCATAATCCTGTGTTCAATTCAGAAAATGTAACATGGGCTAACAGTGCACTCACCCTGTTGAGTCAAGTTGTGTTCTGATAAGCTGCCAATAACCTGAGCCATGGCAGTGTGAAAGGGGAGGCAGCACATGGAGAACAGTTTCATACCCAGCTGTAGCTCAAGACAGATTGCTTTATCCATCTACAAAGCAAAGTTCATGGGAGGTAGATTTCACCCCTAGCTATGACTGTGTCCTGTCACACTTACAATACCATTACCTCTTATCTGATTTCTGCACAAATTTCCAAGTCGAATAAATCAAATGTATTTTTTAGCATTTAAAATCCAAGGTGGCAAAATAACACATATACAGGAGGAATTAAATATAATGAGAAAATGAATAAAGCAAACCACCAAGTATTTTAAAAATTAGTCACAGAGGCCTTTGGTTTGATCTCTGATATACATATATTCATTGCCATGTTTCTTGTGTGATAATATATTTTGCAATACATGCTTATTCATCAGAGACCAAAAAAGGTCTGAAAAGTCTAGCTGAAATTTCAACAAGTGCTGTTTGGCATCTTTAGTTTGTGCTAGACCAGGTGGCAGCTGTCGGGAGATCATTTTGTTTTAACAACTTTTTGTTTTGTTAGCAAAGAAAAACATTGTCCGGCCAAATCCCACTGACAGTGAATAAATATTTCTCCTCCATCAGACCAAATATTTTCATTTGCCATCCTAATAGCTAGGGCTAAAAGATCTGAAAAGGTTTTTCTTTCTATATGGTCTCAAATATATTTGAATGGTTTGGTGCTTTATGGGAGGTGATTATTACTCTCTACTGCTGAGGTTAGTCCAGAATACTGCACCACACTTTGGTCATTATACATCCAAAACTGGAGAGATTTCTAAGGAAAGCAAACAAAAGGCAGAAAACATGACCTCTACAGAAGGACTGAGGAGAGTGGAACATCAAAAAAGTTTACTGACAAATCTTGTGAGTACAAGACTATAATGGTGATATAAAGATGACCACTGGCACTGGAACTGGGAATAATTGACCAAACATAAGGCTGAGCACATCTATGGAAAAGGATTAAATCGGAACCTGTTAAGCTGACATCCACCACCACTGGGTCACGAAGTCCCTGAGCCACAGATTGCTGAGGAAAAGCCTGGAGAAGTATCACTACCCAATAGTCTTCTCTCAGCATCTGCTTAGTCCCTGTCACAAGATTCCAGAGCAGCCTGGCCCTTTAAACTGCCCAGTGCCATTCTCAGACTCGGCTTGCTTTTTCAGATGAGATGGCATTAAACCTGTTAATTCTAAAAAAGCAATTAGCCCTGGGAACAAGCCACTTGCAGAACAACAGCTGCCCTTCACAAACCACTTTAAAGGACAAGGGCAATTTAGTATACTTTATCCTCTTGTTTGTTAAAAGGAAAGGGAAAAAAGAAGAAAGGGATAACCTACAATATTACAAAATTCAGTGTGAGAAAACAACTCCAAGCAGTCCATCATATAACTGGGTTTTTATTAGCAAACAAATTAATAAGAAAGTTGCAGATTTTGCACTTCTGATAAGCATAAAATTTCCAATATTGTAACAAACATTTACACAGAGACAGGTGTGCCTCAGGACAAAGTCTGAAATCTCAGTAAAACTGGCTACTCTACCAGATTTCATATTGCATTTAAAAATCTAAGTACAAGATTCAGTTATGTCCAGCAATCCTCTGCTGGGAGTAAAACTGTTTCATTTCTATGACTGATGGCAGAAGCCTTCATATTTGCAAATCTTGCCTGTAGTTGTCAGAGGCACATTTAATTGCATTTGAAAGATGCTCTATTTATCTGTAACTCTCTACATTTCCTTCCATGACACGACCATTTAATTTCTGTCATGAATACACAGACTTAACAAAAGGGACAAGTTATTTTCTCATCACAGATCTTTGCCTAGATTTAAGCCTTTAGGTAGACCTTTAGCTGTAAAGTGAAGCAATATAAAAAGATGCAGTGCTAGACTGCAATCCAATCCAAGAAACAAATATTGTCTTTGGAGTGCTTTCCAGGAAGGATAGAAGGAAAAGAAATTATTTACCTACATAATTACTTGTTTCTTTACTTCACAGAACTACTAGTTGGAAATGGTATAGGGAAAATGCTTGTATTGTTAGCTCTGCTCTTCACAAAGGATTTTGGCTGCTGATACTCTTTGTCATAACCCATAATTTAGTATGGACTTCTTGCTAAATGTTTCACAAAGTTACAAAGCTCTAAGAAGCAAATGTTCTGTTTTCACAAAAATCCCTATCTTGGCTTACAAGCCAAAGAACACAGAACAGCACTCAGACCTTAACATGCTCAATATATTAAGACAACTCATTAGAGCTAATGCACACTTCGGTGTGTTCATAAACATTATTTTAAAGGCAGCAATAAATTATGCCAAGAACTCTGTCAGGTTCATGAAGGAACCTACAGCATGTATGTACAGTCATTTCAAATGACATAATTATGAGGAAATCTGGATCATAACAGAGTGTATGACATACATAGATGGAACCTGATTATCAAATAAAGAGAAGTCAGGCTTTGTATGCTGTACACTGTGAGCAATATTTTTCTTTGGGGAGAATATTAAATAGATCAAAATAAATGACCTGATGGCTGTTTTATACAGAGGTGATGAGAGGCAGAGAAAACAAGTGAGTCCAGGTGTTCATACAGGCAACTTCTAAGACTGCATTAAGTAAGACCATGGAAATCAGTTAATTGCTTGTAGAAAATCTATTTGTTCAAAGCAGGATCAGAACTTCCTCCAAACAGTCATTGTTTGATCATAGCCATGTCTAATGTCAAAGCTGTAATTTTACACTACACCATCTTTGCCAATAATGTAAATTGGCTGGCCCGAGTCTCAGGGCAGCAACACACTATGTGCTGATACAGCTGACTGGAGGTAACTGCTGTTACTGTATCTCTCTCACAAGAATGGTGAAAAGCAAAAAAGCCTAAAAAAGGATCGATCTTTCACCTAGGTGGACTCATGAACTGGTTTATAACATGGCCACAAAACCTTATGTTGACACATCTGCAGGATGAAAATAAACAACTCACATTGGATGGGTAATTTTAGGCCAGCTTCATTACCAAGACCAGCATATAATAAAACTAGGCCTCAAATGAGCCACCAAGGTAGATTCTCCAGGATTTTTTACTAAGGACTGCAGCAAAGGAATAAAGAGATAGCAGCTTTTATAAATGTGAGATCTGTCACCAATTCCAATACCAATCCAACTCAGGCTACTACTGACTTCATCTGAAACTGTGAGGAGAGTGATAATTAATATCCTAAATCTGATCATATTTCCAGGTTGGTACCATAGCCATACACACTGTATGATTTGGATACCATAGAAAAAGTTCAGGAGTACCCTTTCTGGGATACACAACATCAGATCATGAGAAGAAGGTGAATGAATTAATGGAAAAATATTAATGGAAGATATATTTAGGCTGTCAGAACAATTAGCTAGGAACAAAAAATATCTGGGCACTTTGTGAACTCAAGGATCTCAAGTCAAGAATGAGGAAGACTTCTTCAGAAGCATGGACAATGCTTCAAACACAATCTATCCAAAGCAGCTGTTCTAGACTTGGAAAAAACAATGCTTACCACAGAGAAAATAAAAGTGTTTCATCATCTTAGCCTAATCTTTAGTTACAGAAGAATATACTCTACCACTAAGAGGAAGCTTATCTTCTGAATACACTACAAAAAGCATCTCATTATTTTTCTACAACCTCCTCAAGACATCAACCACTCAGCTTCCAGTCACACAAAATAAAGGACTCAGAACACAGTGTTACTGGTCAATGAATAACAGCAAAACGTTCTCTTCCCAAAACCTGTGTGTGAGGGAGAAGACAGGCATTATACAGTGAAAGAACACTGTAAGTCATAATCCCTTCTCTATCAATTGATGTTTCTCTCTTTACCATCTGTGAAGAGTCCACATATTTCACAGTGTTCATGCAAAATCACTGACACAGGCCAGGGAGTTGAATGAAAACACTTGTTTTCTGATGTACCGTCTAGAGTTCCGCCCTAATCTGCTGATCTGCATTACCTTCCCCACTTTCCATGACTCCATCCTAGGAAAGATACTGCTCTGCACTACCAGCATCTAAGAAGCTCTTTACTCAATAGAATCTGAAAAATACAATAAATTCTCTAAGTAACTGATGCAGGTCCTGGAAGTGTATCCAGGTCCAAGTAGAGTATTTCACACAAAGAAGTGGTGCTTGTGCCATTAGAGACACGAGAGTTTCATTTTGTGTCAGAGAACAAAAGGAAGAGAGGACAATGAAACCACTAACCAGCTCTTCTGTGAGGTGAGCATCAGTTTCCTGCTCCTTCTAACACCACCACAGAGAAAAAAAAGACAACTTGCATAACCTCATACCAAACATCCAGACTTCATCATCAGTTAACTAAGTTACAAGAAACAAAATACACAAACGTAGTTCTCTCATGGATTCTTAATCTCACAGGTTAAATTTGTGATCTAAGGAAAAGTGAAAAAACATGAGTGAAAAGCAAGTATGGTGTTAAAGCAAAATACTGCATGTTGTTAAGCTCTCAGATAATTTCCTTTAAGAAAATTACTTCAGGATATAAGCAAAAATTTACAGTTGATCATTATATCAAATCAAACAATTACATTAAGGTTCAGTTTACAAAAGGTTAACAAACAATTAATAGCTGACTTAATAAATAGGTGTTTACTTCTCATCTCTGTCAATCCAACATACAGCTTCTAGCTGTCTATAGTACTTTCTACTGATGTGCTTATAACCTTCCCTAAAATTTACTTGCAACACATTTCTCTAACATGAATTACTACTTATAGAAATCATTTATTAACCCTTCATAAAATTCTAAATAAACATTAATATGAAGCATGACTATACTATTTCAGCCCCATACCCCAGGACACATCAAATACTAGTTCTTTCAAGTTTTTATTAAAAATTCTACATTTTAGCTGGGTGCCACATCACTAGTTGCAGAATCACAAATGCCTATCGTGACTTAGCTAACACACTGCAGACACCAAAAGTGAAACAAAAGTAGTGGAGGAAGATTAGGGAACAGTTCAGGTTTTTCCAAAAGAAATGTCCTGACTTTTGTTGGAACAAACATTGATACCATGACAAAAGAATCAGAGAGCAAAAAAATGGAGTCTGTTGTAAATCAAAACATTGTTTTTCTTTTTAGAAACAACTACAATATGTCATAATATAAATAAATAAAACAGAAAACAAAAAGTAAATTCCCCATTACTAGGATTTTAAAAAGGGAGCAGCCATTTATTTCTTGGATGCAGCCTAAACTTCTCTTACCTGCAAATTTTCAATATACTTAGAAGTCCTATTTAGTGTATCAGTCTTAGGGAACATGATGTATTATATTCAGGTCTCCTTTTTTTCCATCAGTATTTTCAGCTTCAACCTTAGATTTTTCCATCAAACTGCCTGCTGTTGATTTAATAAAGTTCAGCTCAGACTTATACTTTTCCTTCCCTTTCAGAGCCTCTCTCTTCATTTTCACAGTTCTCCACAAGGTCTTCATTCTCCTGTGTCATTTCTTCCTCCTCCTCCTCCTCCTCCCCATCATCTCCAAAAGTCTCTTCCTGCATTGTAGTAAAAGTGAAAGACCTGGCAGCAACTTGTGCAGCCAGACCAGATGTGAAGTTAAAATCTGTTGATATGTGGAGCTGGGCCAGTCTATCTTTGATTTTTGAATGTAATGCATCCTTAGAGGGAGGCTGTGAAGCCTCTAGTGCATCCACACTTCGTGGCTTGAGTTCTTCAGCATCCCTTTCACACTGATAATACATTCTTTCTTCAGCCCCCGTAGAAACATCTTTATCTGCAGTATTGTCTCTGTTTTTCTCCACCTCAGGATCTTCATACAAATATTCTGTCCTGCTTTTATCAGCAGCATTCACTTCTGGATTAGAGTCTTTTTCTTCAGATTCATCACAACTTTGGCTGCAGTTCTGCTTTTCTGTATCTGAATTCATATGTGATCCCTCATTATTTAGTAGCTTCAATGGTTCTACAGGAGACAAGGGTTTCACTGCAGCTTAAAAAGGGGGAAAAAATTAAATAACTAAAAGAAAGCTGCTATATATAAATAATTTATTTGCCTGAAAAGATGCAAGATTATAAGGGTTAAAATTACTTAAAAAAATCCCAAACCAACAGAAACACAACCCACACCAAAACTTAAAATAAAAGTGTTTTCTAATCACAAAGCCAAAATGAAATGTGACAGCTACGTGTAACTATTCCTTAAAATCTATGATGTGAAGAGACAGCACAAAATTGATGGTGTTTAAAGCCAGCATCAAACACAGAGGATGTATTCAGTGTTAAAGCAAAACCCAAGTAAAACTACTGTACTGCATACAGATTAAACTGTCTTCTTCTGAACAACAGTTTACCTAATCCACTAAAGACAGCTGGTACATGAAAGAGTCCTTATAAGCAATATCTGATCTCATACACCACAACATACAAATACAACACATAGCCACACAGTCAGGTCAGGTGTCCTCACAAATAAAATGTGGTTTAATTTAGCCTCTCTTGAAGTTAGTAGCAGCAGTGAGTCCCATTGCCAGCAACGGGATGCTTGCCAGGAAGTCTCTCCTCCCAGTGTTAAGGGTTAGTGTAACTTGATACAATCACTCCTTGAAGAACAGACGTCTTTCATTTTAAGAAAACGATATAATGTCCATTTCCAAGTAACAGATTCCCTAAACTGCAGCAGCTCCATTACAGTAGCAGCACGAACATAAATGAGAGTGGCAACAGCAGATTCCCAAGTTGCATTTCCCTTTCTAATTCCATTCTGACTTTACCCCTGTAAGCAGAGATGAAAATAACTCTGGGAAATACATAAACTTTGCATGGGAAACAAAATTTATGGATTATGATTTTTCAACCACATCGTATTTCAGCAAAATTCACTTTAGTTAGCTGAAGGCAGGCACATCAGTACGGTTGTCATAATGATCATTATTGTCATTAGCACACTGAAATACTGTGGCATTGAATGTGTACTGTACTGTTTGCTTTAAAACCTTATATACCAAAGGAGCACTGCACTGGACTTGTCTCAGCTGTTTATGGAGTGGTTCTTCCCCTGTCTTGTAAAAAATATGCTGCTACTTATTTCTGCCCATTTGCTTGAAGAGACAGGAATATGCACAGTAATCTTACCATTTGGGAGCAAAATTCTTGCCTACTTTCTCCAAAGAACACTTTGAAAGGCAAAATTTCTCAAAAAATAAATAGATAGCTGGCCAATTTGTAGAGTTGATTAATTAATAAACAGGGTGAAATTCATCAATTTTTAGAGCACGGCTTTCCAAATCTGATAAACAGCTATATAACAACTGTTGTATGGACAAGGTGGGAGAAGAGGAAACAGCTGGATACAACACAACCACTGACAGAATGAACTTTTTTGCAGGGGAGAGGTTAGGGAAAGGCTAGAAGTGATTTTGCAGCAGAAGAAAGTTGTTTTACAGTGTTTGACAAATGGAAATGAAGCTACTAAAAACTTAGCAGACCTTTTCTAAAGCACTTACATGTCGTGGCTCAACAGAAGGCCAAAGGACCAGAAACATAAGCTGGCCTATACTTCCATAAACTACCTACTACACAGACTGCAAGAAATATTACCACGGTACTGGGACTTGGAAAACTTGCTTTAGTCTAGTGGTCTGCTAAGATGATATTTTTTTCTTCTGGAATCCAACCTATCATCTCCAATTGACTTCATGTTGTGTTCTTAAGACATATCAACTTGTTTGGAGCTGACCTCTTATGTGGAAATCCTCACCAGCCCCTCCCTAAACAAACCAAAAACCCTATGTCCTTGTTAGGACAAGTCAGAATGGCTAGCTGTGTGCCTTGGCTAACAGATTAAAGCCTTTGAATATTTCAAGATCTTTTTCCACAATAATCACAAGTTAGGAAAACATAAGATTTCTGGAATTTGATTGCCCTGTAAAAGCAAGATTCAAGAGGACTATGGAAAAGTGGTGTCATTGCCATCCATTTGCTTTGGCCAATAGAGACAAGAATATGAACCTTTCTGGGTTTCAATCTTCAAGATAAGGCAAATCAGAAATGTGAAAAGTGCAGATCACAAAAATGTCTCTTTAAGGACTGACTTGTGTTTGGATAAATTATACCATAATATGCCAGGGTCCATGATATAATATTTACTGAGTTGTTTTTCTTTTGAAGAAATATTGAAGGATTTCCTTAAAAACCAGTAGAAGATAGTATATCTGGTGTACATACCAGTCTGTCAGATTAGACACATACAATCTGAGCCAAAAAGAGACAATATTAATTACTTTCATGAACTCCCCTCATGTCTTTCAGGTTTGTAAAGGATGGGAATAATCAATAATTACTCCTATGCAGCTGGAGAAAAATCATACTTTTTTCCCTCCTCACCCTTTTATCTCTAATCCTAAACCAATATAATATCTATACATGGAAAGAAAAGGAACCAACATGAGCCACAAAGGCTTTCTGGTGTACAGTTACTGCAAACTACAGGAGTCAGCTGACTCTTTCCAGCTATGGCCACAGATGGCCTGAGGATATGTTGATATGGATACGTATCAGTTGCTTAAGTAAGGAAATATCCTAGGCAAGTTCTCCTGATAAAAACTCTCTCTGCAAGAGTTCCACTAGGTCTGTCAACACTTGAACTGGAGGTAGGATCACTTCTTCCTCCAACATTTAGGAAAGGAAGACTTGAAGAAATTTATGTGAAGAGTTGTGTGGTGTCGTATCTAACACCAGAGGGATAATACAGAATTCCTACTCCTGAGCAGACTCTGGTGCAATCTGATGTCTCAGGGGTTTTTAATGCAACTAGAAGAGAAATCAGTACCAATGGTCAAATGATGTCTTTTACTACAGTGGTAGCTTAATGGATATAAAGAAAAAAGTTGTTAAGAACAGATATATTTGATGGCTTGATGTGAAAATAGACAGTCTCATAAATAGGTATGATCTGTTACTTTGTGTTCCTAGTAAGTACTGAAAAATTGCAATCCATGGTCATTTTTCTGGTAGACCCTGTCACAGACAGAATCCTTGGATATCCTTGCTGCCAGACCTGAGGATTGTTTTTCATAACATAGAACATGAAACTTTTTAGAAAGTTTTCCCTAACCTCTCTTTAAGAAGAAGAAATGAAAATAAGAAAAAGGAAAGGACAAAGTTCTGTCAGTTTAAAAGACAGTAAATCAAATAGCTCAAGCAGTGAGAGGAATCAACTCTTCTTAGATGGTTTGTGGTTTTTTGTTTTTTTTTTTTTTGGGAACATATTCTGAATTCACTTTCTCATGAAACAAAAGCCAATTCTACTATTTTATTTCTCTAGTATTTCCAAGTCTAGCTCTTCACTTTAACCTATATACTTTTGTACGTCTGGGATAATTTCTGCTGGTTTCTTTAAATTCTGAAAAATAATTTATTTATGCACCCTGATAAAAATTCATATTTACTGGAAAGCCATGAAAGAAAGTCAGTTCAATCTGCATGGTTTATATCCTGACAGCTTTCTTTATGCTGTCTTGATATTTTTGTGTGTTTAATATTTTAGCTCAGTGTTTTGTTTAAAGCCAAATTCCCACTTCTTTGAGTTAATATAAATATATAGTAAAATGATTACTAAAATATAAAGAGATGGAATGGCAACTAAGACTACACAGCTCTGTCAAAGATACTACTACAGCTAAGCAGTGTCTGAATTCTAACATAGTCAGAAATTCATAGCAAACAGACATATATGTTTTCTAAGGAAGGAATTAATTTTCAAAAGAAATGCTTACCATGTTCACTGAATAGTAGCTGTTTCCATTTCTGTCTTTCAATTTCTGAAGCTTTGAATCCTAGTACAGATTTCAATTCTTGTAACACCCTCTTAGATTCCTGTCTCTCTCGCTCTTGCCTCTTTCTTTCTTCTTCAGAGAAGCAGTAAAAATCTTCCCTTTTGTATTCATTATCTGTATCTGAATAATCAACATATGCTTCCAGTTCCTAAAGAAAGAAAGGAAGAAACTCTTGATCTTCACTGTCAGGGTGGACTCAATCCTACAATCTGACTCATGATCAAGCCAACCACAGTAATAGGATGGAGCCCTGTCTGAGCACAGCCAGCAGACCTGATACTGCTCTTGGTGATACCTGTATGAGTTTGGAGCAAGTCTACTCATTAACAAGATTTACCTTCATAGACAAATAGGATCAAGTGATATAGCTTGAAAATGGGAGGCTATTTTTCCATAATTACACGTGAAAATAAGCAATGCTAATGTGGGGTTATTTTTTTTTAAAATTCACACTGTAACCAATTCTTGGTAGTCAGGCATCTTGCTAATTTAACTTACATAAATCCTTATGAAGAGGATATAGAGAATAAAAAACTTCTCTTCCAATTTTAAATATATTGGATTACAAGCATAAAAAAACAGAGCAGAATTTATGTTACAATAATTTTTCAATAAAGTAATTAGTCCCAGATTTTTGATATGGAAAAACATCTAGAGAGATGTTGGGGAGAGGCAAGGGAGGGACAAAGCAGAGCATGGATGTTCACTGTGCTTTCAGAATGCATTTGCCACTCAGTTCTGGAATGGAAGAGGGCCACCTCTCTTCAAGACAGCCCAACCATCACCCAGGAGTTCCTCAAACAACACAAAATTGTTCAGTGTTACAATAAAAAGATACCAAAATGCAGAGACTAAGCAAACTGAAGGCAGGATGATTTGTGCTCAAGCTTGTCACTTTTGCAGCTGTGTCAGTTTATCCAGCAAGAGTAGGACTATTACATATACATACAGCAATTCTCACTTTTTATTACTCTGACTTGTGTTGCTGCTCTCCTTTGGTCACTCATTTCTAATGATATATATATATCAGAAATCAATACTAGTGCTCTTTTTTCCAGGATGGGGAATGTCTCCGCATGGAATAGCACAAGGGATAAACACAATTTTTTTTACTACAAGTCCAATTTTGAAGTGGCACTGGCCACTTACTTGTCTGTCTTGGCAAGACAACAAGGTCACTGCACAAGCAACTGAAAAAAACAATGGATACAGCAAATAATCCCCAATTATTATTTTAAATGATCTTTTTTTAATTTTTTTTTTTTACCTGCTCTTCAGGGATTGGATCTTTGTTTTCTATGTATATGGCAGGCTGTGTTAAAGGTACTGTAGTATGCTGTAGGTTGTCACAGGAAACTTCAATTTTGCCTTTAGGGGAAAAAAGAAAAGGGATTTTTAAAAATAAAATTGAGTATTGGATGATGTTTCTGACTCACTCAAGCAGGGTCCAGGTATTTTTATAAAAGCAGGATTTGCAGATATGAAAAAAATGGTGAGAAGGCTGGTTAGGTTACACTGAAACACTGTTAGAGAGCACTTAAGTAACTTGGCTGTTTTGATAGAAGCTGGGTCCAATGGAACTTGTGCTGAAACACTTCAACTAACAAATCTCAGAAATTCTATAGACTTTGAAAACCTGCAGATAGCAAGCAAAATCAGTACAACCAGAGAAGAGACTTCATTCAGAAGTTTAAAAAAAATAAAATTATAGGCAAAACAGCTTCAAAGAACTGGAAAATATTGGAAGAATTAATTAAGGGAAGTTTACAAGAATATATTTCTGAGGTAGCAAGGAGACAAGTAACAGCCAGTGTGGATTTGTTGAAAATAGAAGATGCTAATTTTTCAATGCAGTAACAGGTCTTGTGTATAGAAAGAACCAAAGACATCCTGCATTTTGTTTTCAGTAGGACTTTTGACATAGTGTCATGACATCATTAAAAGAAAAATGCAAAGGCCTGGAAAAGTTATTTTCTGTGCTAAAGGTGCAAAACAGCCTCTTGGATCATCACAGCATGGTTACCATTTTCAGACCAGAATACATTGAGTGAGGATTTGTCTCAAGTCAAATACTCTCCAATATTTCCAATAGATGAAAGAAAAGAGTTGCATCTCATCATCTCATTAAATCTGCTGCATGAGGATGATCTGAAAGAACACTGAAGGGCACCACTAGGATAAAAAATAATACTGGAAAATCAGAGAGACAAACCAGGTAGAAATGGATTTCAGACCCAGCAGTTTGGTGACAGTTTGGCTGCAAATTTTTGTGCTCTGGAATGGCCAAGTGTGCAAGTACCTCAAAACTGACTGAAGAGCACCACTGAGAAAGTGGTGAGGAGCCTCAATGTTAACTCTACCCCACTGCAAGCAAAAAGCCAAACTACAAACTAGTACATACAAGCAACAGCACTGACTGTTAGACACATGAATTAACATTTCTACTCAGGCACTGATGGGCTGTGGATGGAACACAGTGCCCAGTCTGGGGTCTCTTCATTCAGTAACACAATGGGTCAGAGGGAATATGGAGGAAAACATTGGAAATGATAAGAGGACTAAATATAGTTATCAGGGAAAAGCTGAAGCATAGGGAGTCATGCAGAGAGAAAGAAACATAATAATAATCTTTGAGAATGTAAGAGCCATCAGGAGGAAATGGATTTCCATTGTGGGTGGATCAGAAGTACAGCTTTTAAATTGCAGCAAGAGGTACTTCTATTCAGTAATAACATTCTACTGGTAATGGAATTAAGTGCTGGAATAGATGCCTGGAAATACTGTAAAATGTCTCCAAAGACAGTTCTTTAGGAACAGGTAAATGACATTTACTGACAAATACTAATTTACCCTTGAGAAGGTAAATGGGTTAAATGACCTTGCCAAGCCCCACCTAACCCTATTTTCCATTTCTAATCTATACACTGAACACTTAGGGATGGTGAGATTACAGCAGAGCACCATGGCCTTGCTCTTAAAAATATCTAAAAAAGTTGTGTACATTTGCAAAGACAGAAACCGTTAAAAAGAAAAAAGGATGGAATTTAAACAGTTTGAGGCCCATTGTTTCAAAGATCATTAATGCTGTAACTAGCCATAAAGAGTACTCCATTCTGTAATATTAGCAGTAGATTACTACATGCTTAAATTGTTGAAGTTTAAGTGGTAAGTTTAATCAGTGATGAAAAAATGTGAAAGAATAAAGAGAAGAAGCTGAAAGTTCTAGGAAATGAGCAAAGATGTGCATGTAGATGAATGATTGATAGATCCACCCCTGTCCAAGAAATTTAAATAGAGGTGAATTCTCTTCAATGTGCTAAAGCCCCACTTCTTCTGAGGGTCTGTTCTGTACCTGGCAGGATCAGTGAGTAAAGGCACTGATTCTAGAAATACATCAAATTTTGTAAAGGAAGAAGCCAAACTGCATTCCTTGAAGGAACCATATGCTATAAGATACATGCTGGTGTCACCACCACCAACAGGCTAATATGAGGGTGTGAGAGTTCAAACTATTACCCTGAAAGGCTTTGCTTTAATGTACCTGTAAGAAACCAGCTCTGACATAATGATTCAGGGCAAGAAGCATGTACTGTGTGCTGAAGGGGACTCACCTCTTTATACAGATGCTGTACTGGCTGAAGTAGTTAGTTGAACTAAACATCTATTGTAGCAAAAGTGCTCAGCATCCACTTAGACACAATGCTCTAAGCTCATGAGATTCTTGAAACAACTCTTGTCAAAAGACTGATTAGTTTTAGGATAATAATGCATAAACATAAAAGCTGTGCTGATCTGCTATATTAACAGGAAGGTATCTTCCAAAGAATTTTCAGAAAGCATTGAAAAATAAAAGAGACAATTTATAGAAGTAATTTACATCACATCACTGACAGACCAGCTGTTTAAATTTGTAGGAAGACAGCAAAATAATTCATCTTGATTTCATGTACACCTTGACAAGGTCAACTCACAGAAGCTGGATGGCTTAGAAATATATCAAGAAAGTCAAATGTTGTCAGATAAAAATACTTCTCAATGACCAAAACAATTTAAAGTAGCTCCTGTAGAGTAGTTCAGTAAACTTGTTGCAAAATAGAGGTTCAAGCCCAGCACATTTCCATGAAAGCCAGTGGGCAAAAGTGAATGATTATTTTATTTTTTACTTCCCACATAATCCCTTCCTTCTAGATCACATACGAGGTTATTTTTGTACTGAACTTTAAAAGGAAGCAAGCTGTAATAAAAAGGCCTGCTGTGAAATTTATACACAAAGTAAAAATAAAACTAAAATAACTAAAAATACTATGATGTGTAGTCTAGAAAGAACTTTTAAGGAAAGGGGATAAAAGATCAGTGGAACTGCAGGTTGTGGAGGGCATCAACAAAACACAACAGGTCAGCACATGCAAATATATCAGGCTAGAGCTAACACCCTCGCAGGCTGTTATACACAGCACTAAGGGGGAAGCTGTAAGACTGCACTATCAGGCAAAGTACAGGAGTTTGTTTATACCATGTCTGGACCTGCACAGAGCCTGCAAGAAGCCTCTAGTGCTGCCAGTTCTGATATAAGCAGAACAAGGTTGCCCTGCCTGTCTCTAGGCCCATAGCAATATTTATCCATCTACTGGATATTCCACCCATACATCATTAAGAGCATAGTGCACTTCAGATTTGGATTTCTGTAGGTGACTTGGTGATACCCCAAGTTCTCTCCCCCAGTTTTCCTACTGCAGTCTCCATTACCAGCATTTCTCAGATGCTGGGCTGTGCCTTCCTAGGACAGTAAAAATGCTCCTGGAAAAAAGAAAGATTACAAATTACAGGTTCAATTCCATGTCAGGACAGCCAAAGTTCACTTCAGTTATTTAAGCTGGTTATGCTTCACAGGAACAGCATGAGTAGTACAGATCCTAAGGAGAGGGACAACAAACATAATGCTGGGATATACTGTTCACTAAGACTTTTAAGAATACCAAAGGTTAGTGCTCTCTCATTGAAAGAGGAGGTAAATGGGTATTATATGCTCAACATGATTTAAAATGTTACAGGAAATGTGATTGTCAAAAAAGTATCATGGCAGTGCCCTTATCGTTTCAATTACTGGCATAATTTAAATGCAGTAAATAAATGAAGATCTTGAGGGCAATCCATTGAAATCCTACCCCTTCATGGGTGATTCAAAAAGCCATGATCAGTCTACACTGAAAATGTAACCATCTGAATCCACAGGTCTAACAGAGTTAATATGCTTGCATTTTTGACTGAAACAAAAGCTTCAAGGCCATCACAGTGAAAAAGTCTGATACAAAGACACAGATTTTCAAAGTGTATGGCTGTATGACCTTCTTCAGCTAAAGTTTTGGTACACGGGCTGAACACTGTCATTGATCCATTTGACCATATCATCTCTAAAGTGTATCCCATTAGCTGCTAAATTAATGCCTCACATTTACCTTTTTTATTTGGGTTTCTTCCACCCATTTTTTCCACCTGAGAAATGGCTTCTTCCCAGCAGCTGTTGCTTGCTTGGATATGAGGCTGAATAAACTTTAGTTTTTGTTCCAGAACCTGATGGGCTTCTGTTGTCAACTCAGGTGTCTCCTTAGTGCTAACAAGCTTTTCAAGCTCATCCTCAAGAATTATTACCCTAAGTGATGAGGAGACAAACAGCAGTAAGTAATAAAAAATACTTAACTTCACCATTCTTTCAATAATTTAATGTAATTTAATGTAAGAACTTAATGTACTGTTATTTTCTTCAAGTCCAAAGAACCTAACTCAGTCAATTCCTCAAAGATGCCCCAAAATTTTAAAATTAAAATACTTTTTTCTACATCAAGATACATTGCTTACCTGCATTTGTTATAGAATTCTTATATGTAAGATTAAAGGAGTAGAACAGTCTCAACTGTTGCACCAAGGCAGTGAAAAAATCTTTAAGGATATTTACTAGGTAAATATATTTACATGATATTTACATGAGCTCAATGTTCTTATAAAGCATTTATTATGTTGAAAAATCAATGGAAGATAATTATGTTTTCGTATTTTTTTAAGGGAGTGACAAAAGCAAGGCAAAAATCTTAGAGCACTGCTCATCTTCAAGTTTTCACAAGATACTCAAAGAATACCCAGGAAAAATATTATATTCCATAGTAACCAGGGATATTTGAGCTCATACTGTGTAAAGATATGGCTATGATTTCAAAGACTATATCTGCCTTTTTTGGCTTTTAGCTGAGGACACAAGGTGACAACCCAAAGAACTTCACGTCCAAAGCCTTCTACACTCTTAATTCACGTGTGAACTTACTCATTGAGCAGTGCCTTGAGATGAAGCTGCAGGCTGCGTACCGCTGTCTGGAGACTGTTGAGCTCTCTGGACTCCTGCTTGGCCCTGGCTGGCCACTGCAAGCCCGACTGATGCTGAGTCTCGAAGTAGCGATAGAACTCGTAGCTCCTCTTGAGCTCCTCCAGGCAGGCGGCGTGGGTGTGAGGCAGGCCCTGGGTCACATCGCACAGGATGTGGTGGGGCAGCCGCTCCGGGGACACCAAGGGCTTGGGGGACGCGTTGGCCGGCGACAGCAGCAGCGCCAGCCTCCGGAAAAATTCTGAACTCTGCCCTACCCACAGCTGAAAGAGGACCTGCGAAACAGGGGAGGGTCAGCTATGTGCACCTGGGAAGGCAGGCGGCTTCCAAAGTAAATGTACAGATACACCACGCAAACATTCCTTGGCCAGCAACAGGAACTCTGAAAAACTGCAAAAATCCGCTGACTGTTTTTGAAGGGTATTCCAGAGCACATAAGGTTCAGAGCTTGTGAACCTTAGGTGACTGTTAATTCCTTGATGAAGGATATTAAATGCAATTATGCTCAGAAAGTTGTCGGAGTCCAAAACCTCATACTCCCATCGGCCAGTTTCATTATTTGCTATAATCTCCACATACCCTACAGCTCATTAAGTCATGCCAAAATTCCAGTGGCAGCAAAGACATTTTTCCTTTTATGAGGACAAGCTGTCATTTCTACAATCTAATAACTACTGCATTGCCCCACACCCAACCTTGAAATATGAGCCTAATTGCACTATACTTCAACAACAACAAAAAAATTCTACATCTGAAGAAAGCTGAGCTGCTAACTTATTTTTTTTTTCAGCTGAAGTGAGAAATTCTACCAATACTACTAAGGAAGAAAAGGCTTTTAAGAAATGGATTGATTCGCAATGTTATATATGGTACTAAAGAGGCCAGTCTATCTAGGAG
This sequence comes from Erithacus rubecula, assembly GCF_903797595.1. NCBI lineage: Eukaryota > Metazoa > Chordata > Aves > Passeriformes > Muscicapidae > Erithacus > Erithacus rubecula. The sequence continues at coordinate 27,582,471 of NC_136686.1, read as the reverse complement.
CAAGGTAACTCAAAACTTTAATTTCTTGAGAACATCCACTTCCAGTGAAATGAAAATAACTGTTTCCTTAGTTTAGAGAAGTTTGTTTAGTAGACCATGACAGTACAGCAACATGTTTTACATCTAAAATGAAAAGGAAAGGTGATGATATTTTTCTCTGCAATAATGGCCCTTATTAAAAGGGATCAGTTGTAGGTAATTATGAGGTGTAGACTGAAACTTTTCACAAGCATTCCAGACCAAGGAAGACAAAACATTTACTCATCATGTCAAAAATACTTGGATGCAAACTGATAAAGTATTCCAAAAGAAAAAAGAAATCTCAATTTACAAAAGGTGCTCATGAGAAAAAAGAATACATGAATGACATGAAATTAATTTGGGGCACACATGCAAGACTGATCTGGCTGGGGGCAAAAATGCAAAGCAAACAAATGGGCAGCAATCACTCAAGTGTTCCTGAACGTGTAGTGCCCTGTACAAAAAATCAAAAGCTCATGCTGCAACAAGCACAAAAGAAGACCAATCCCTTCCACCAGACATAAATCACAGGCAGTAAAAAGTAGCACAGAAATAGTGGACTTCAGGAACTGATAATAATAAGATAAACCTACCTGAAAAAAGGCACAACGACAAGAGAAAAGGAAATTCCAGATGTATTTACGGTTGCAAGCAGCTTGCTCTGCCAAAAACTACTGATGATCTTTGCTGACACAGAAAATACCCAACAGACTCTCCTCAGCTTAGACTGGTATTTTTTTTCTTAAGTAAAAATTTTTCACTCTTTAAATTGCTTTACTTCAAGGACAAGGTAACCAAAAGGTACCTGCTATATTTGTCATGTGGCTTAGCAGGACCTGCTTTTTAATATAAAGACAAATTCTCTCAAAGTGAAAAAAAATACCTGAAGAGGACTGCACATACATCCAAGGCTCACCACACAAACATGTCCCAAGGTTATCAAAGTATGTTATACCTAGACAGGAATCTGCTTAGGACTGATTTATGTTAATTTAGTTTGGTTCAGCTATACTACACCCAGCCTACATTGCTGGCTGTTATGACTTACCATAAATTGAGATTTACTAGTTGTTGTGAGCTTAACTGTATCCAGAAAGCATCCTAACCAGTTTAACTAAAACAGAGTTCAGTTAAATTACTGCAAATTGCAGGCAAACAAAGGCTTAGCTTACAAGCTTGGGCACCTCTGACTGCCTTCTTGTGCTTAAAAAGAAGTGGGTATATTAGCAGGCTTACATGGTTGCAATTAGAACTTCAGCTAATGAAATGCAAGAAAAAAAATCCCAATGCTATTTATTGTAGCTCTTAGCTTACAACTAATTAGACAATGCCTTAAAGCTTAGTAATCACTATTACTGGTAACATTTACTGTCAGAACAAAAGAAGTCAAGGTCTATAAATTAAGAGAAAAAAATGCAACAAAAACCAACCCTAGAGAAACAGAAGTCATATAATAATGGAACTTTTCATTAAAAAGACAATGCTCAAGGGGAACTGCCCTGGCAGAGGACCATTAGAATATACAAGGCTTGCATTCAAATGAGATCTTCCTTCCAATTGACTCATGCAAATAAAAAATACCTAACATCTCAAAACAAAATAGATAAAAAGGCCATTATGTGGTTGTCACTCTGTTCAGTTAAAAGTTTTTCAAAGATCAAAGAACTACACTGGCTCATGGCAGCAGGGATCCAAGCTTATGATTTCTACTCCTCAGTGTGACTACATGCAGCTACTCCCTTTGGCATTTACAACCAATTTGTGATTCCCGATGTCTCTCCTTTTATTCATGTCAAGAGATTAGATTAAAAAAATAATTAAACTGGAATTTATCTGAAAAACATCTGGAAATTACTTTATTCAGCTGGGATCAGAGAGCAAAAAATCCTGTTTAAGGGGATTGATCAAGCTGATTGTAGAACTCTGACTTGAACTTCCATGATTCACAGAAAAATATCTTAAAGTTGTATTGTATTGTATTGTCTTTCTCTACATGCACAAAGAAATCACATGAATGCTGATAAATGTAGAAACACATAATAAAAGCTTGATTGACTACACCTTACCCTCAATTCAGTGTGTTGCTACAGGCTAGGACATACAAGCCACAGGACTTCATCATGACAAGAGAAAAATTTTCACCAGAAGCCTGCATGGTTGCCTTAAGCCCTTCTAGGAGAGCTTACCTTGAGTGCAGGCAAGCTGAAGCCATCAGTCAGATTGTGTGCCTCCTCTTCAGAGACCTGCTCTTCACTCAGTCCCAGACCCAGCTCCTTAAAGGGGACCACACAGATGTAGCTGGTCACGTTGTCACTCTCCGAGTTCAGAGGGTAAGTTTAGTTGGAGTTAAGGCGGTAAACAAAGTCACTTTTGCATTAAAAACACAGAAAAGTAAAGAAATACTTAATAAGGTTTCTTATTCCAGGCACCTTTTATGAAAGCACACACTTTCATCCCAAATCCATGTGAATCCTGTTTAACTGGAAATTTTGAAATCCTTATTTGAAGCACAAGTTTTAAAGGCTCTTAGAGGATGAGAGATAAGACATTGACAAAACACCTATGTCAAAATACAAACACATAAAAAGAAACAAAGTAGATTGATGAAAAATCCCTGCATCCCTTTTGAATGAGTGAAACAGCTTACTTTTAAATATTGAGTTTCCAAGAGATAGTTCATGTCAATCTTAAACCGGTTATTAACAGAAGAGAGAGAACAATTGTGCAATTTTAAGTTTTCAAGGTAGCCTGTGGTATAGACTAAACTCAGGATGTGAATTCACTGAGAGGTCTGTCTGTGGATGGACTGCTCAGAGGTCGTTACAGTAAAAGTTCTTTGACATTTCAGAGAGCTCTGTGAAGAACAGGAGCTCTCTGTCATACCATTAACTTACTGATTACCTCACTTATGATCTTGACAGGATGAGTGGCAAACTGGTATCTATCAACACCATTCAGCACATTTAAAATCTCAGTAGGAAAATGTACATTTCCAGTCCCCGAAAATGCTTAGAAGGAGGAAGCAAGCCCAATATAACTGATACCAGAAGACAGATAAAATAATTCATAGACTAGGCAGCATTTATTTTAAAATACTACTAATTTGAGGCTAACCTCAGGCTGGGGAGGAATAGTTCAAGATTTTTGCATGTTTTCTGATAGTTACCCAGTCAAAAATTAGTAAAATTAATTTTAAAACAGAAACATAAACTTATGGCCCTAGGTACAAAATCACACTTGTTCCACAGAAATATATATATATATTTGTAAAGCAGTAATGAAAAGATGATCTTAATTTAAAATATGTGTTTTTTCATTTACAGTTTGATCTAGAAACTGAATGCTCTTATCTCTTGCACATAAAGCCAAATAGAAGCACTTGTCTCTTGCCCAACTAATGTGTTTTCTGGGGGAAGCTACAAGTTCCATCCACTTTCACACCCAAATTTTCCATGTGCTAAATTTTCATAGGATTGAATTTGCAAAAGGGATTTGCTCAAGAGGCATTTACCAGTTAAGCAGAAGAACATTGTGTGAAAAAGTAATATTCTGTGTCCCAGCAAACAGCAAAGCAAAGTGTCCAAGATCTAAAAAACCACATTTCTCCCTCCTTTATCCCTAATGCCCATAAAGGAAGAAGCCTATTAAGTGTTCAGACAAAACCCTGCAATGTAAATTAATCGGGATCAGAATATTACTTTTGTCACCAGCACCTGCCTCACATAAATAGTGTCTATCCTAAATTAACCTGACAGCATGCCCAGCAGAGGGAGCACATAGGATGAGGATGATAACTCCATCATAAATTGAAAATTCAGGACCATTTATCTTAGAAACTACTTGTACTCTTTGTTAGCCTTTTCCTGTAACATGAATTTCCAACAGTATGGATGCCACAAAAAGCAGTTTGGACAGATGTGGATTCCTAAGTCATGCTAACAATAAATTCCAGGCAACATCTCAAATGCAAGGCTTGACTAAGGAGCCACTTACCCATACTGTATCTCAGCCAGGGATTCCCAGTGGCCTCCTGCACCTCCTGCCTTGCCTCCTCTACTGCAGCCCTTCCACTCCCATCTCTTATCTGAGAGATGAAAGCAGAGAACTGACCCCATGCCCCCATTAGCATCCTAAGGATCAAACATTTAGAAAGTTTAAACATATACACACCATTATATACAGGAACACACTTCCTTTGTGCACTTTGATCTAGTAGTATTTTTAGCCCTAATGCCTTCTGTTAAAGCCAAAATACTAAAGCCTAACTACCTTAGATTAGTTAAATTTTTCTGTCTCTGTGAAAATATTTCATTCATCTGTTTAACTTACATGCCTTATTAGCTTGAAAGAAGGCAATGCTACTTAAAAATGAACTGTCAAATCCAGAATAAAATGCCTGTACAGTAAATGTCTACCCTCTATCAGGTCAGACACTCTTATTTACCTAGAGAGAAACAAGAATGCTAATATATCCCTGTATATACCCATTTAATATTCATATTTTAGTCTTCAAAAGCACCATTCCCATCTAAAGACCTAACAGGAGGGCCTCACAGGGAAATCCTAGCTGCTTTTCTACAAAATTCTTGCCTGCTCACCAAGGGTGAGCTAAGTATGTGACAAATTGGCTGGTCATGCAACAAATATTGCACTGAAAAATGCCCAAGTGTCTCTACTCAGACCTTCCAGCATGGCAATTTAGAATTTTATAATCTCAAGAGGGTACTACTTTTTGTTTAGCTTACTTGTTATCTTGTATGAATTTTCCCTCTCCCTAGTTAAAGGTATGTGTTTTTCTAACAGTTCATGATGCAATAACTAAACCTTTACAGAAGAGAAGGAACAAGTTTTTACTAGATTTACAACAGGAAATTTGCAAATTTCCCTGTGCTCAGTGCATCTCAAAGACATAGAATGCATTTTATATGCATTCCATTCTAATGGGGTAAGATATCAGTTTAAAATACTGCTATCCAATGTCTGGTTTTATCACTAATAAAAAAATAACACTATTTATGCCTTGACAACAAACAACATCACCTCACAATAAAATCAAAGCTTTTTAAGTTTACATGGTCCAATGCCCAGGTCTTACCTATCAAAATAATTCAAGGGAAATGGAGTGTCAGACCATTGTGCATCAGCTGAGGATAAGATTATTAACATCAGCCAGTAATACAAGCTAGAAGATTTCCTCCATCCAGCTTGTATATAATTACATCAGATTCCCACGATGCAGAACCCACAAAGCCCTTAAGAACAAAAGTATTAAGCAGCTAGCATGCCGAGGGAAGCACTGCCTGAGTCACCACACAATTCAGTGGAGGACAGTGCAGAGAGCCTTGGAACTGGTCTGCATGACATCCTGTAAGGACTTAACCCAAAGTGCCTAATTTCTATAACCTTAGATTGTGAATTAAAAGAAAAATACTCTTTTCTATGGAATTTTGTTCATTGATTTTGAGCAATGCACTCTTGCTGACATGAACATATCAGAGCAAGAATGGTGTAAGAAAATGCTGAGCTATTTCTGCTAGTACCCAACTATCTCTCCACACAAAATGCAAGCAATATGATGTACCATCTCATTAAATTTCTGGTCTACCAAGTTTGACACAACTGCCGGGTATAAGGCAAAAAGATGACTGCTTATTTTCTCTTCTACATGGGAACAAATTTTAATTAGGACAAAAGTATTTAACTCTACTCAGTGAAGGCAGCTATCTAACAAAAAGAGGGTACACTAGCCACATGTTGAAATTTTATATTGCTGAACGTCTAGTTCTACTGAATAGAAGTGAGAATGATAATATATCAAATTTATGCAATTTGTATCACCACTGAATAAAGCTGTGACTTAAAATTTTTAATTCTCTGTCACAGGTTTATCAGACTGATCTCCTTCTAACATATTTGAGATATACATTAATGTAAAAGCTTAATTTGCTGCAGTTAATTTTGGTAGGTGAAAACCAACTTACCTTTGAACACAGGGATGTTGAGTGAAAGGCCATATTGTTCAGAGAAGAGGATATTTTGGTGCAAGGATATTTTAGGCTAAGAGGAATTATAAAACAAAATATTGAAGGGCTCCAAAACACATCGGCAGCACTTATACCAAAAGCATGGGTGTCAATAATGGTACAAGGTTTTCAGTGCACTGAATCTTATCTTGTACTGAATCTTACCTCACACTGAACAGTACACAAAAAGGCAATTTTTAAGCATATTTCAAACCAAACCAAGCCCCGATTTACTAAGCTACCTTTTCTTTCCCTTGTTTAGATGTGTAATTAGATGCTGTACGCTTCTAGACATCCTGACTCTGAACATTGGCACAACTGCAGGTAGGCAACACAGACTGCCTGAAGTGGTGGGTTTTCAGAGCAAGGATATTTTTTCAGCATGTAGAGGGTAGCCAGTCTGGCAGCTCGGAAGTTGGCTCTGACGGATCGATACACGGCTTTCCGGAGGCCGATCAGGTGCTGACTAGGATGCTGTCCAGCTTTATTAAATGGGCAAGCGGCACTGACCCTGTCAAGCAAACTTGAAAAGTAAAATGTGATACAACTGTACAGATGTCCTAAAGTACTTTTAAAGAATAGTACATCACTTTGCCTATTTCATTATTTAGAAAGTTTTTTTTCAAATCACTCAGTAACTATGAGACTAAAAAGAAAAACTTAGCATATCAGTGATATATTTAATCAAAATTTCAGACAGCAGCCAGGATTCCTCAGAAAATAGCCTAAATTTATTCTCATCTGAGCTATGGCAAAACTCCTGAGCACACTTATTTTCTCTAAAATTTTCTAAAATGGTACAGTAATGATAGACATAACATAGACTTATTTCAATCAGGATACAAAACTATTACAAGCCCACTGTCAGCTTTGGAAATTTTAATACACATGTATTTAACATATACCTCTTTATATCCAAATTCATTTTTCATTAATTTTTTGCAGAAAAAAAGGCGCCAATACATAGCCTTTCATGCAAAACACAATATTCTTTTAACTTCCTGATGCAGAAAATTTTCTAGGTGAAGAGAAATATTTGAGAGGTGACACAGATTTTATAATCATGCAATGAATGGCAGCTGTGTTTATGAGTCTTGACATGTAAACACATGAAATGTATGCACCACACAAGCATATTGGAAAATACATTTGGGTCCAGCTTTTCAGGTGAATATATCATTTAAAAGAAACAATGCCATTTGCCTATTAGAATATAACTCAGTGTGGCTACAGCACTGTAAGAAATTTCCTCATCTGGAAATAAAATGAATTGTGACCTGGGTGAACATTGAATAGGTCTGGGGAACTTTAGCTCCAGCTATATCTCTTCATATACAATGATGTCAAACCTGTGACTGAGATTCTGGAAACAGCCTAGGTGCACTCTACTTGCTGGGACTGTTTTTACTAGAATCAACTCAGGAATGAACACAGTCTGGAGAACAGGACAATCAGTTGTGATTAATTTTTGGGGGACTGGAAGCCTACTTCTGCTGTCACTTTTCCCAGGGCACAGTGAAGAGATGATTTCATGTACAGTCACTTAAAAGGGAAAAAAATACAGGGTACCTGGTAAGCCTGAGGTGGGTTGCTGCATTGGTAACTATTTCTGTAGTCCATCTGACTAAAAAGCTGACCAAGCTGGTAGACTGACACTGCTGGAAAAATGTCAGCAGTGTCAGTCAGTCCTACTCCATATGCTTAGCTGGACCGTGCTGTACATTGGCTGGGAGGGGAAATAGCTTGTGGCCTTCACTATCAAATATGAAAACCAGAGCAGCCCACCCAGTGAGCAAAGCTGGAACCATAGATCAGGATGTTTAACACCATTAACACAGGCAGATTCATGCCAAATATTGCCATACATAGAATATGCTAGCTGAAATATAATATAAAATATCTGCATACCATTTTAAATGATGTGTTATTAAAATGGTTTATATAACATCTTAGAAACTACTTTAAAATCTAAAAAAAAAAATAAAAACAAACTGTGTTTCCATTTCTAAATGTAAATTTACAATGCTAGCCTTGCTGTATCTTTCACTAGGGAACACAACATGTAATGCAGTACATGCCAATCTCTAACCTTTCCCTAGCTTTTGAAAGCAACAACTGGAAGTGTTTATGTATAACCTCTCACATCAGTTTGTAGACCCAAGCCCATGTGAATTGTCAGAAGCAAAGCTCAAAGAAAAAGCTCAAAGAAAAGGAGCAAAATTTTTCTACCATAAAGCAGAGACAGAGATCTATGTTCTACTACAGCAATGAAGACTTTTCCAATTCCTATAGAGAACAAATATAGCGTAACTCATGCACAGCATGTACTGCCAATATTCAGCAAAACAATCTGCTTTCCTTCTGGAATGGATTGTTTCAGTGCTTTTTGTAAAAAAAAATTCTTCCTTATTCTACTAACCTAAATTAGTAGAATCTATCATATGTCTTTCTGTCAGGCATATCATACCCCTAAATTCCTAGTGTTTAATTTATCTTTACAGAATCACAGAATGGTTCGGGTTGGAAGAGAACACAAAGATGCTCCAATTCCAAACCCTCTGCCATGGGCCTGGACACCTTCCACCAGACTCCTGAAAGCCCCATCCAGCCTGGCCCTGAACACTTCCAGGGATGGGTAAGTCACCACTTCTATGAACAATCTGTTCCTGTGTTCCTACCCAGGTGAGGTCTCGGCCATCTCTGCATCACAGAGCTGGTACCATGCAGACACACCTGAAATTCCAACAGCACTAAACACTTCCAAAGCCCATGCTGGAATCAGAATATCAAGTTGTCTTTGAGAGCAGCTAATGTAAGAGAACCCTGACAGGATTAAGAATCACAGAATAGTTAAGACTGGAAGGGACTGCTGGAGGCCATCTAATCCAAGCTCCCTGCTCAAGTTCTTAGTTCCTGATTTCTGTGGCTGCAGTTGATTTTACTGGGTGGAAGAGGAATGAAGGCAAAAGGATGTTTGACTATCTATTTGAGTGTAACAGTCACTATTACACAGCCATAAACCACTTAACATATAGAGAACTGATCAAAAACTTAGCAGTAATAATCTACCATTTACAGACACAGTCCAATATCAATTAATAAGGGGCAAATAGGGTAGAATAAAGCAAAGCCATAGATATTTCAATAGATATTTTAATGGACAGATATTTCAATGGATGTGTAAATTAGCCTAGAGAACAGAAATGGGTGGTGTCATGGGGAGGAAAACCAGCAGTGGAGCACAAGGAACTTCAGGATGAAGCTGCAGACCTGGACTTGCCCTGTTAGGGTTTAGCTAAGAACAATCAAAGTCTGAACTCAGTACTGTTTAAATGACAGCTTCAGTTCCTTTCCACTCACAATACTCTCAATGCACAAGCCAAACTATGCTGAGTTAGCAGTACCTTAAAACAGCTGCCCATGTAACACTGACCAGGATGCTGTACCTGATTGAAATCTCATTTCTTCAAGGATATAAAATAACACAAGAGAATACTCAGTAATTTTTCAAATGCAACCATTTCTATTGCCATGAGATTCTTTCTGAATAAGCACTCAGATTTTGATAACCTTAGTACAGAAATACTAAACTTTGTTCTGCTGAGATTTACTGTAGAAAGTTCAAGAAATAAAAAAGGGAAAACTAACATTTTGGATCATATTCAAAGAGATATTCTAAGTGAAGAATTTCACATTGCCCTGTGCAGCAGCATCTCTTGCATATTTAGATGCAGAAAAGCACACTCTGGAGTTAGAACTCCCTCTAGGCTAAACCACCCCAAAATTTGTACAGCACTGACTTCTTTATCCTGTACAGTTGTTCCAGTGAGGATGCTGGCACAGTCAGACTTCTCCCACTCCATCCATATACCAAAGTCTTTTGAAAAGCTTGCCAAAGTTTCAAGTAAAGAAGCTATTGCATCAAGCATCAGCTTAAAGACCAATCTGTTTTTTGTTAATCTGTTATCTAAGATATGTAGTAAAAGAACAAGGCAGCAGCAATTTAGACATTGACCACAAGTTCGTTTGCTTAAACTTAGGCAAAAATCCAAATGTTTTTCTCATCTGTAATTTGGACAAGCCTGAACAACAATTTTTTTTAAGAACCCGTTTGCAAAGATAAGACTGCCTATTGCTCAAGTATATGCTTCTTCAGCAAAAATCCAGACCAAAACAAAAACCACATAGCTAGGCAGAATGAAGACATGCTTATGCATTCCATAGAGAGTGAAACATTTCTTCAGTAAAACACACTGAAGGTATCTCAAGCTAAAAAATTAATCCAGAATTTGAAGTCATAAGTTGCACACTTGCATGTAAGAACATGTGTCTGAATGCAGAATAATTGGACTGGTGCAGATAAACATCTTGCTGCCCACAAGGGAATTTTTGGGGATTTTTTAGAGAGTTGATTATATTTTAGGTGTTGGTGTTTCCGTCCTTTAGCCTTCAGCCTTCAGAGGAATTGGCACACATATGGATTCATCATAGGTGGTTACAACACAAAAGCATCCACAGCAATGGGAGTGCACAGACACAGACCTGTTGGCTTTGGAATCACTGCAGGCACTGAACATTTTCTGATGTCCTTTCACATAGCAAATCAGCAAAACTTATCAAACAAATACAAGAGCTAAATAATCAGAAACATTTTTGCATCCCTTAAGTGGGAGGCAAATTCAACAGAAACTAATTTAAGAATCTAAATGTTTCAACAATTGCATGTAAGAGAAAAAGACTAATGTTAACTTTACTTGAGGTGGGAAATGATGTTTGATGGGTTTTGCTGATTACTGTGTTATCACTACTTCAGACATATTTGTTAAATGGTTTTCATGTCATCCTGTTTTCTAAAATATAAGCAATTACCTGCAGATCCGTCTATTTACATCAATTTGGTAATGTAAGATAAAAAAAATCTATAAATGATACTCTCCAAAATAGTTAACTTAGTTCAAAGTCCATTTGTTCATATATTCCATTGCTAGCAATGCAGGACATTTCAAAGGCATGTGAGTTTTGTGAGACTTAATTCACCTTCAGGATGCAGGGTTTTGATACTGAGTTGTTAGAATTCATACTTTTAGTATGAATGGTAATTATACTATTTCATGTAAATTAAAACCTTTAAGTATTACATTTTCAGTAATTTCACTTGTTATGGAGACAGTGTAACAAGACAATTTTAGACAACAGCTGGTTTGAATGGATCTGTGTATCAAATAAAGTGAAATACAGACTCACAGGGTAAATCCTCTGGAAATCACTTCAGTCTCTTGAATGAGTCGAAGAGCTTTCCTCACTAGATTAGTGAAGGCTCGGCTATTGGCCACTGTTTCTTCCAGCTGGATACAGTATTTTCGCAGGGACATTTGCAGCTTGGCTGTTCTCCAGGTGCCCCACACTCTAAAGACAGCATAGAGGAGCAGCACTGGTCCGCACAGCAGCCATGATGATTCCTTCCACCACGAAGGAAACATAAGCAGTGCACTTACAAAGGCAAGGAACAACGAGACATCCCTGCAAACAGAGACAGCACCACCAACCACACATTACTGAGGGCAAACAAGTGGGAAAATTACCAAGTTTTCAGTTACAGTTGAGATTACCACATCTTATTGTGGGGCTTTTATGTAGGTCCTGAAGGAAACAGTGAAAACTACTTGTGACAGGTTTAGATGAATACATACATTATATTACTTGGCTCGTATACTCTAAGGAAACCTTTCTTCAGCTTTTTTACAGTATGAGTAGGAGAGTAATGTACCACTTTAAAGGTCAGTTTTTCTTAAACATATGACTTAAAAAAATAGAAAAGAAAATTCAAAAAAAGAAAAAACCTGACTACTCAGCATTATAAGCCAGGGCGTGTAGGAACTGTAATATCTGTACTTCCAGGTTCAAGAGTACAGTAGGGAAGGGCATGTTTCTTTTGGTAGCAAATCCCTCAATTAGTGCCAGCTGTATTTTTTCTAGAGTCTGACTCATTTAACTTGGACACCAATGCACCACTAGTTTCTAACACAATTTTATAAAGATGGCTTGAATAATCTTTTGAAATATTTTGGCACCTTTTGAAAATTCTTAAAGGACAGAGTTCCTAGTATCTCAGTTATCTCTCAAAGACATTAAAAAGCTTATAAAGTTGTTGCTTTCCTCTAGAAAATTCAACATAAATAAGTAACTGCTAGAAAATACACTGTATTTCATATATATTATTACATGGCTTTGTAAAATAATCACAGTCTTCAGAAAGATGGATGGATACCACCTTCAAGGTGCATTACAACTATACTTTTCCAGAATGTTTTCAATGAAAAACATTTCTTTTCCTTCATCCCTTATAGCTGTGTATCCTGCATTTAGGTTTGGAAGTATTCACATGGAATATTTTTCCATTTCTAAAATAAGGCACAATCTCTAAGTTTCTATTTCCTGGACAATTTTGTGGTGCAATTTCAACCAGCTTTACAAGTGTTAACTCTTTAGGGCTACTGGCTACTGATAGGTTTCAGTAAAGGCCCAGGGTTAAAATATTCCAAATATGTAACTACCTCTGAAAGGGACAGACACAGTCTTTAACTTCCTTGGTACATTAAAAAATAAAGTCCCACACATAAAATAAATCACAATCAGCTCACTTCATTCATTTTCAGCTTCTGGCTGGTTAAACCAGTCTTCATGGACAGACCAAAGATGAAAATGCAAACTCCACAACCCATGCCATGGCTATTCCAATTCCTAAGTACCCTCAGAGTTCAAAAGATTTCCCCTAAGTCCCAGCTGGAATCACTGGCAGATTAATTGCATTATTCTTCTTCATATCCTTCCCTTATCTGAACAGAACAAATGATGACTGATCACCATCTTCTACATATCATAACACTATTCCATCCCAGAGATATGCAGGTCCTTTCCTGGAGTGGTACTGCATACCCAATTATTCATCACTTTACTTCTCCTTCCCAAGTATAGCATTAAACTTTTGTCTTTATTGAATTTTCTACAGTTTTTTAAGGTATTTCTCCAAGATACTGTTGACCTCTGGTCTATGAAAACACAAACTTGGTGTCATCTGGAAGGTAAACAACATTCACAAATTTTATAAGTGTACTTTATCAGCTGAAAGTTAAAGAAACTGAATAATGCTAGGAGCAGAAAAATCTGGTTCAAGGGTTCTCTTTCTTGACAGGGAGCATCAATAATGACATAACTTAAACAGTTGAGATGTGACTATAGCAATTTTATCTACATTTTTAGTGTATATATGAGAAAATCTGGGGACTAGTATTATAAGGACCCAAGGACTTGAGAAAAAACATAGTCACTTTAATGTTGCATTTTATATCAAGAATGTACAATATATTTTTTGCTTGTTTCTCAGTGACTATAATGGTAGATATCCTCAATACCATACCAAATATTAGGAGTTGCTAGGGAGCGTAGCGTTGGAAGCTGTCTGTTTTCCTGTTGCTTACACTGCCCTGCAGACAGGATACTGGGGTCAAGGAATTCAATCAGTTCCACATCCTCCTGCAGCAGAACTTCCTGTTGCAGGATGGTACGGAGCGTGTCAACTCGAAATCCAACATCCTTACCATGTACAAATGGGCAGGAGAAAAAATAGGCATTAGTAAAGAATATGTAAATTCTTAATTTTAAGTTAGCAGAACAAAGAAAACACCCACACTACACTTTACTGACAACAGTCTGTTCCCAGGGCACAGGAATGTTTCAGATATATCACAAGTAGCTACTTTTTATTAAACTTGTTTAACTTTAAAAGCTCACATACTTCCTAACAGTTTGGGCTTGCAGAATGCATCACACTGAATCTGTGATCTGACCTAGATAGTAACAATAACTGGAAAAAAGCCAATGAGTATGCCAATATGTTTGCATAAGAATAAGAGAGGTACTGAATCTATTAGAGGATCATTAAAAAAACAGAAAATATTTCTTATAATATGTCATCACATCATTTCTATCATTAACAAACAAAACTTAGAAAGAGAGATATTTCTAATAAGTCAGCAAAAAGCCACTTATGGACACTTAATAACAGTAGGGTCAGTGCACTGGATCAAGACCCCAAGACAAGGCAGGAGTTCCCTCCTGCAGGATTCTGTATCTTTCCCAAGGGAACTCAATCCAAAGATGAAACAGCACAGGTCTCTGAAGACCTCACACCTCTAAACCTCTGGCAAACTTTAGGGAGTTAGTTAGTTGCAGATTTGATGCCTTAAGCATTTGCTATTTTTCCCCCAACTACAGCTCTTCAAGACAAACACGCAATCCAGGAAGACAAACACAACCACCAGAGAAGCCCCCTGAAATTTTCATTTGCATACTGCACCAAACCATAATTACTTCAAGTTAAGAATGTCAAAACAAAACTGAACGAACACTGAACATGTGCATTCCTGCATCTAGCTAATTACAGAAGAGAAAAGAGAATATTTCTGAAAAGCCTCTAGAAGCTTTTAACACAAGTGTGACATTTCACAGTACAAAATCTGTTTCATTTTGCCACTGACAGAATGAGATTCTTTATGAAACCATAAGGTAACTAGTTTAGATATTTTATTCCATGCACAGATGTCACCTCAGATAACTTTCATTCTACTTTCAATGGAAAACATTTGTTTCAGGACTGTGTGCAAGAGGAAACTCTGCCCTCCTCCGATGCATCCTGTGTCATTTCAATACTCTGCTGGAGTATGCAGCAGGACAAACATGTTTTCCATGTTCTTCAGTTATGCCTCCATCTCAAGAAAGTAAGGTTAAAAATTGCTTTTAAGATAATACCCTTGATTCATAGGGGAAGAGGAAGAAAAAAGTCAATCAAAGATCACAAATGAAAGATTTTCAGAGGAAATTTTGTCCTTCTGAGATAAAGGAGAACTGGAATACAGCAGAGCTTTGTGAGAAATGGAAAATTCTAACTTCTTACGTTGATCAATATTTTCTTTTGAAGCTCCATTTGAAGTAATCATTCTTATATCGAAGTAGAAAAAAAGAAAAATCAAGATTCTAGATTCTGGAACAGTCTGACTAAAGTGACATTTGGAAGCCATACTAGTAGTGTGAAGGAGCTGGGTACAAGTTAAAGCAGATGTAGACAAGCCCAGACTGGAAAGTGGTGCTGCAGAGAAAGAGCAGCAGGTTTGCTTTGCCTTTCCCAAAAGCAGAAGCCATGTAGAAACAAAGAGGCCAGGATGGGTCCAGGGCCAGTACAGCTGCACTGTGCTGGTGCTGTGCCTGAGCTAACAAGCTCAAAAAGAGGGTGAAGCAATACTCAGCTGAAGCTCTAGAACCTTTTGTCTTATATGGTCTCTACAAGGCACTAGGCTGCAACATGTGGGCTTTCTCAGTCAGCATCTCCCCACTGCCTTCCACCAAAGGGGTACTTATACTGGAATTAAACTCATTTCAGCTCTCAAGAATTTCTTTATTTCTCACATATTATCTTCCAGATTCTGAACATCTTCAACCTGGCTACTGATACTACTCCTGTCCTTTTGTGTCCAATTTGGCACAGTAAATGAAAACCAGAATTAGTATTATCTAAAGAATAAGTAATACTCTTAGAGCCAAAACAAACAACACAGACTAAATATGTTTTTTTCAGAGGATGAGATACAGAGGAGAGGAAGACCTGTGGATTAGGAAAGGAAATGGAAAAATAAAAAAAGTGATCACTTACCAGTCGGTGAAGTATGTCATCATTTTTCTTATACTGTGGAAAAGGAAACCAGCTTCTAAAAAACTCAACTAGTTTTGACAGGATGTCTTGCTGAAAGGAACAGAGATTACTCCAATTAAAAAAAATTTAAAAAACAACAAAAATCAAAGCCAAAATTAAATAAATAACAGCAGACAGTCTTTATTTCTGCATTTGATTTTCTTGTTAACTCAGACCAAGTACCTGCAAGGAAGTTTCATTTACTATGTCTGGCCTAACTTCAGAGTACACTAAGAGAACATCTGCTTCCCGTCAGTTTGCTTGAGAACAAGAGAATAAAACCTTCAGTAACCCCACCTATTTGGAGCATAATAGATTGTTATGTTGCTCTGTTAAAAATAACTACAGCTAAGATTAGATTGATCTCCAGTTGGCAGCTACTGCATTGATAAAGACTTTCTCTCTCCTGGGGGATAAAAACCCAAAGGTTAAATGACTGACAGGCTGAAAAAAAGTGAAAGACCAGAACAGGAATAACCTCTCCTCACTGCAGCCTGGGCACAAGACTCCAGAGGAATTGTCAACAGAGACAGGGAGAGTGATGGTAAGAGCAGGAAATGCCCCAAAAACACCCAGTCCACACCAGGTACTCTGTGTGTGTACCAGTACTGTGTGCCACCAGGTATTTTGTCTCTATGCTGCTTCCTACCCAACCTAAATCCACACTTTTGTCTGAGCTGTAAAAATAACTTCAGATGCCACTAATAGAGGGACTGCCTCTCAGTCATCACACATTCTACTCGTGTGTTTCCTAAAATAAGAGGAATTACAGATTATAACTGAATAGATGCATGGCTTTGCTTCAGTCTGCAGCCATTCAATTACCACAGCTTTTGACACATCATTCTATCTACTTTCCTCAGACTGAACTGACAGGAAGTATTTTTCAAAATATTTAGTTATATATATTTCATGAACCCTGAGGCCCTGTCTCAATCTTCAGACTGCTGACATGTAATACAATCAAATAGAATGTTTGTAAAAAAAAATTAATTGTGAAGTGCTTACATTTTGTGGCACTTTGTTTTAAAATAATAAAACAAAACCCCATACAGATTCTAACAGCTCAATGTATAAAAGATGACAGCTTCTGTTTCTCCTTCTTGTTTGGTTTTTTTTTCATTTTTTATTCCCCTCTTGTTTGTATTTTTGTTTTTTTGTTTTCCCCTTAACTACAAGTGGGAAATAGAAAAAACCCAAGCAACAGGAGCTCTGAGTTTTGTAATTAACCTGTGTCCAGCCTGACAGCCTTCTGAAAGGCAGTGTGACCAGTCTGGTGCAGCAATCCAGGGCAGAACAGCCTTAATGTCAGGAACTGTAACCCTAAGACCCTTATGCTTCCACAATGTTTGAAATAACTTGTTTTGGTGCCTGTTTAAGTAATCTAACTCAAGTTTTTCTTTACAAATGTCTCATCTTTCTGTACAATTAGATTTTGAGATCTATGCCACAAGGAAGTGTTTTTAGGTCAGTGAAGAGGTAAACCAGTGACAGGGATCTCATAATGATAGCTCTTCCCGAAACACTGACATCATTGTGGTTTAATGGGAGGAGCTATCCCTGCAATTCACACTTAAGACTATGGAATAAATCCAAGTGATTGTATTTTGATGTTGCTCAAGGGCAACGACATAAGTCAAAAGAATGTTCACTAACTGCAGCACAGATCATCCTTCAAGTTTTTTGCAAAGTGGTGCAAAACGAAATAAAATTTTCTAATTATTATTTGTAGAAAATTGAAATCAAATGAACAAAGGTCTTGCTCTGCATTTGAATTTCAGACAAGTATTTCACTGAAAAGTACTTTTCCCTGTACATTGAAAACAGGGCATGGAAAGAATCATCCATTTAATTTAAGAATGTGCCCCTTGAATCCTATCATTTTCAACTGCTTAGCCTTTGGAAGTCTTTGGATTTTTATAATGAACATTTAAACTACACCACGGATAGTTTTACACTGCTACCAGCTTACTAAGTTAGACTGTGGAGTTACTGAGAAAACCCTAGCATGCTACATAAGCAATCTTTTAGTTTATTCTCCATGGTTTAGCTTAAAATTAAAGATCTGAGCCTGCATAAACACTCAACAGGCAAGTCTGTGCTTGAAAATACAAAACAAGACAACCCACTGTCTTGGGCTGTGACCCAATAGAGTACAGCAACACACTGAATTATTCACATCCTTGGAATAGTGTCTCACAGTTTGCATTCCCATTGGGAGTGTTACTGACAAGTAAAACTACTTTCACCAACACACAAGTCAGGTCCTGTTGCCAATGCTTCTGGAGTATTCTTCCAGCTTTAGAACAACACTCAGTCAAACTCTGTAAACTAAACAACAAAGATGCATAACTCCTATAATTTAAAAAAAATATTAGCATAGTACATGCACATCTTAGGTAAATTAATTTGAATCTGAAAAATAATTCTAAGGACTATTTCTCATTTGTGGAGAAATTCTTCAGAAGAAGATAATACTACACGTTGAATACCTTGCATTAAGTGTGTGGGAAGTCCTAGACAAAGGAGTGGTCCCTCTGCCATCCCACATCAGGTCACCTGCACAGCTACTCAGGGCTAGCCCCAACACAATTGTCAGAAGCTGCCTACAGCACCAGCTCTGTTCTAATAACAAAATATCATCATATCTAAGGTGGGACAGGACTGACAGCATAATAAATTGAAACATTCAAAATGCACAGTCTGGGAAAATGGCTGAGAAAGGAAAGATGTAAATGGGAAGTGATAAATTCAGTGAAGATTAAGCAGAATTACCCAAATGGGATTTAACTCCAGAAAACAAGTCTAGAAGCTCTTACTAGCAGTGCTTATGAGTATCAAGTGATCATGAGATCAGGACTTTAGCTGCAACTTTCTCCACATATAGGATCAGCCAGGAACACTGCACCTACAATTACTATGCTAAATCACATCTCCATAATCCCTCAGATGGGAGCTTGGCATTTCATCAGCCCCCAAAACAAAACCTTAAAACACCTTTACAGCTTTTTAACTCAGTGTTCATTAAGACCATGTTCCAATTAAAAAAAAAAAAAAAAAAAGAGGCCGAGAAACCACCATCGAAATCACATGTCCTGAGAAGTATTTAAAATGTGCTTCAAATTCAACTGGTTCCTCTGTATTTCCTTATGCCTGAACCATGCACTCTGTTTGGCAGGACAGCTAGAAATATTTGTATCAGTCACTAGGAACCTTTTTCTTCTCAGATTTCTTTTTTCAGCCCCTGAAGATACCAAAGTAGACCTTTGCTGCATCAAATTCTTGCTGCATGTCACCTGCTTGCAGCTGCACAAGGTTCCCACTTGATTGAACATAAGAGGAGGAAATTATTTCAACTCAAAGACAAAGCAATACTCCAGCTTTACATTTTTATTTTAATGAAGTGTTTAAGGCATTTGGAAACCTGCTTTTCAGAACAGAAGGGAAGTGATATACACATACTGGGAATCACTCAGTGTGGAACAGCATCTGTTCCCTATAATCATAGTTACATCAAGCCTCAAGGAAGATCATTTTATGTTAGGACTGTGGGTAGGTACATATTCAGAAGTCAGAAACCATTTATTTTCCAGACATTTCACCATTTCAGTAGACTAGGCCAGTGAAGGCCAAGAGAAGGGAAATAGTAACAGTCTCATGTAAAACTGAGGAAATTACTTGATAGGAATGCAAATTATTTGTCTGTATGTCATAAAAAAGTAGCAACAAAGCCTCAGATCCTCCTAAATCCAGTTTACTTTTCTAAATGTGTGGCCAGCTGCCTCTCCCTCCTTTTCTTTCCTATTGAGACACCCTATCAAAATGGGACACAGAAATCAAATGACAAAAACAGACTTTCTGACATCAGATTACAAAAGAAAAATGTTAACTCTTCCCAGCTGGTACTGGAATTGCAGCAGGAACAACCTATGACAATTTATCACTAAAAATTACACACTGATTTCTTCCTCATTTCCACTATGTATCCTTGTCTAGACAGAGATGAGACAATGTGAACATCACCTACTGTTTGTAAGAAATGGACAGCCCATTTTCAAGCACCCACTCCCTTCAAGTTGCAAGGTAAACCAGGAAGAATTACTTCTACATCTGACAGAATACTGGAGGAATTGCTGCCAACACAATAAAATTAAGTGTAAAATGCTTGAGGGGAAGGGAGGGGAAAAAACCAGAATACCTGAGGTTTTTAAAAGCAGTATATCTTAATACTTTTGAGGTTCTTAACTCCACAGCATTTTTGTATAAAATTCAGTGGAAATTATACACACAAGCACAATATCACACTGATTTTCTGACTGCCACAAAATTAACTATGCAAAATAATGTAGCTGTCAGTCCATGCATTACTTCATAGAAACCAACAGAGTATCAACCAATGAAATATCATCCTACTTTTTTAATTAACAGTGAGCAAATGTTAACATTTAATAAATAAATAAACAAATATTTAATCAAATCTTCCTACACTAAGTCAGAATAGGTATCTTCAGTGTAAATACACCACAAAACAGCCATTAGCTTTAAAGAGAAAACATATTTTCAGGTGGTTTTTTGAGGGTTATGGTGAATACTAGCTGAC
Organism: Erithacus rubecula; assembly: GCF_903797595.1. Lineage (NCBI taxonomy): Eukaryota > Metazoa > Chordata > Aves > Passeriformes > Muscicapidae > Erithacus > Erithacus rubecula. The sequence continues at coordinate 27,562,082 of NC_136686.1, read as the reverse complement.
AATTCTGAAAACCAAAAGTGGTAGACCTAATATTTCCATGAATACTTTCAAAGGTAGCTCAAAATAAAGAAAATTGTGAGCTAAATCATTATTTAAATTCAGCCTTGCTTTGTGACCAGTGATAGAAGCAATCATTATTAGAAATGCAGTAACTATCCACATCAACTATCTCATTCAGATTGGTTACTGCATTTCTGCTTCCCAGAAATCCTCTTTCTTAATATGTTTTGTCACAGAGAAACTATACTTAGCAACTGAATGCCTGGGAAGGGCTGGAAACTATAAATATTCCGTTCTAGAAAATTACAGGTTCTATTCCCAGAATGTCATGCTAAGCTAACATAATAAGATCCACTACATAAGATAATTTTCAACACTCAAAAAATGATTTATCAAAGCTTCTTGCTCCCCTAGCTTACGTAAGTGCAAAGAAACACTCCAAACTATACTGATTAACCACAACTTCAAGATATGGTAATGGGCTGAGGTTCATTGTCTGGGGGTTTTTGCCTTTGTGTTTTTAAATACAGGAAGTGATTTCTCTCTCTTCTGGTTTCTACTATTTGTGAAGCAATGCAGTTCTCTTGTGAGAAGAAAAATATTCAGCAACAGGAGAGTGCTCACCTTCTGGGCAGCACGCACAGTCTGCTCTCTTTGGCTTTCTGCTGCTGCACATTGCTCTGCCTTCTGTGACACTGATGAACATACTTCAAAATCTGTGTGTCCCAAATCCTGCAGATATTGGTACAGTGGGGAATTCTGAAAAGGGAGTTATAAAAAGAAAAAGGAAAAAAAACCCCAATGTTATAAATCATTCGTGTTTCCCACAAAACACCACTGTGAATTCAGCAACCACACAACCAGCAATGAAAGGATTGAGAAATGGAAAAAAAAATTAGAAAAAGGCTTCTGTTCTCTCCAAGGATGGTACTAGTATTCCGGCTTTAAAAAAACAAATCCCACAGCACATAAACAAAAAAAAACCCTCAACCCCTAAAAACTGCTGACAAAATGAATGATTTACAAACAGTCCTTAATAAAACAGAAAAAGAATGGAATTCTGATCACCAGAGAATAGTGATATTTAGAATGATTAGATATTCATCTATATAGATCTGCAAAATTTCTTCTTGTCATCTATACCGGTATCTGGATTTACTTAGCTCTTATTTTTCAGTTTACAACTATATACATGCCAGTATCTAGGACATATTTGATGGAAACAATACCTAAGATAACTCCAGTTCTGCTCAGGACATGTAAAAAAACTTAATTTTTAAGAGAAATTCTCACCAATCTGTCTGATACAGCCTAGTTAGACAGGGATTAATTTAGACCCCTGAAAAATTTTATCAATGAGAGTATGCAAACACTATCCAACTGTATAGAAAGAACACCAATATATCAATTTAATATATTATCAACCAAAATACTATATATAAAAAGTAAAAACTTTACAGTAAATGATGCACAGTTGTGGAAGCCTGCAGAAATAACCACCAACAGAACACCTACCACTAATAGTTACACTGACTGTCACTAACTTGCTGGTGCAAACTGTGAAGGGGCTCACCTAACTCTGACTGTGCACCAGCACAGCCAAATCTCAGACTGCTTGCCATGAAATAAAATTTGGAAGCTATCATTCATACCAGCTGAACAAATTCACTTATTACCTCTAGGAATTTTGTTAAACCTATCACCTAAGTACTATTTTAATCCCTCTTAACTATTTAAAGCATCCAAAATCATACTTGTGTTTACTGTTTCAGTTACTCACAACAGACTCAGCATCCAGTCATTACCTGAAACTTAAACATTCATACCAACTCACAGGTACAGACAATCACACTCACCCACAATGACAATGATTGTGCAAAACACTAGGATAGGTTAATGACTCATTTCCTTGTCAGAATATTTCCAGTGTGACAACACAATCCTATGTTTTTCTCCAAGTATCCTTCTTCCATGGTTGAGTACTTTTTCAAAATGCATCCAACTCTAATTGTTCTGGATTGGCTGTTTCTCTCCAAGTAGAATATGCTATTTTAGTGGAATTCCTTAATTAAAATGGAAGAGAAAATGTAATAGACTAGAACACTTGTTCTATTTAAGACACTGTTAAATTCACCTAATAACTTCAGGACAAAACTGAGAATATGCATGGATATGCATAACCTTGTCTTGTTAAAGCAGCTTTCATTCAGAGCCAGGCTGCACACTGCCAACACACCTGGAACAACCTGAACACCTCCACACAAGAATTTCTAGGGTGACATGGAATTTTCCCCATTTAGATGAAGACACAGACAAAGCAGTGGGTGAGCAAATAATGTTTTCTTCAAAAGTCATAGTTATAAGACTTGCTGCAGGCAGAACTTCAAGGAAATCACATCTAGGCTCTTGGCAAACCTGACTATCATCTTGACCATACTTGCCATGAGCAAGGCCAGCCATCATAAGACATGACTATTCTTGTATTTTATTGGCACTAACCAACATACAGAGAGCTGGAAAAATAACCCAAAAATACTAAGGAGTCTTTCTACTACTATCTCAGGGTGCACCTTTCTTTGGGGTCCATGATGAGATAATTTTTTAAAAGCTGATCAAGGAAACTGGTCTATTTCTGTTCAGAATAGATCCACTTCTTCATAAAAATGGATGAAGAAAGGCAGAACGAGAGGTAGAGACAGGGACTACCCACTGACAACAGAATGATCTAAAATGCTGAAAGCTATCACTAGTAAGGGAAATATGGCACAGATGTAAGAATGCCCAGTCCTTCCCTTATACTGGTTACCTAGCTACATCACAACCTTCCATCTAACTGTAATTTGTAGGTTTTCTACATTACAGAAACAGCAAAAGATACACAATCTCTCCAAATGTTAATGAAATTTCAGCTCCTAACTAGGAAGAATAATTTTATTTGTTCTTATAATTAAGGTAGAATATGGGTACCTTACTAGTTTTATATAAATCCTTTCTGATTAACTCTTAGAAGGCTTTTACTTGATCTTGTAATGGGTAAATTTACACTCTCTTTTATCACTGTTCAGAAATGGAAATCAGTTTTCTGACTATTATCTTAGGAAATGAAAATTAATTAAAATTTAATGTGAATGTTATTCCTTTAAGTAGATAATGGGTCTTCTCTTTGAGTTTCTCGGAAAGTACTCAGGCTACAAAATCTTCCTCTAACAGATTTCTTTGGCTCCACATGCTTTGTCTATCCCATTCTTTCTAAAATATTCTTAGCAGAACTTGCATATTGGAAAACTCCTGTATTTTTATAAACTTTAATTACCAAGAACTATGCTGTGACTAAAATTCCTTATGTAAGTAAAACCACCATTGTTCCCCTTTCTGAATCCATTAGAAGCATGCATGATGTGAGTAAAGAAAGCAGTGATTAAGAATTGGGTTGAGGCCCTTCTGAAATTAAATTATTGGGAATCTTAACAAACTAATCACAAAAATCTTCCATTAAGAATGAATTGTGTAGCAAAGGCAGCTTCACATTCTGTTTAGAAAAATCTAAAGATTACACCCCTATTAGAAATACCATAGATGGCATACATACATTAGTCTATGCTAACATAAACCACACTATTTATTTATTTATTGTATTCAATTTTTCCTACTGTCTAACAACCCTGTCAATTGCAAAGCTGTGTGGTCTGCATAATTCATTGTTGTTTATAATCAAAAGAGGAAAAAATGGAGGCTGTCTCCACGAATCTATAGAGAATATCTTCCATGACATGTAAGTAATGAAAAAATCTATTACTAGAAAATCCAAATCTAGAAAATCCATTAAAGTAATTTTTAAAAGTTGAAGGATAGATTTTATGTGTGGACATTCATACAGAATTTCCAATATTATCAAGGAACCAGAAAATTATTAAATATGCAACTACACAACTGCAACGTGATATCATTAAAATATCCTATTTTGTATACTCTGTTTCAGTACAAGAGGCAGAAGTATTACACTTAATGCTTACAAAGCATGTTTCATCCTCACAAAGCTCTAATAGCAATAATTAAATCTCCTAATGTGTCTTATGTGTGACAAATTATAGCTCTGAGTTTTTAGCTTAGATCCTTACCCAAACCTCTCACTCCTAAGTCTTTTTTCCCATAAAAAATATTACAGACATGCACATATTCTTGAACATGCACTTCTAACTGTAAGAAAAGTTCCTTGGTTTCAACTCATGCTGTTGTTCATCAGAGCTGTCAGGCTCAGCTGCTTTCACCTGCAAATATCACAATAATATTAAAAATATATACTTCTTGTTTGGGGTAAATAGGAGGCCTCTGTCTTATTTCCTCACAATTTTCTTTTTGCCCAGAATTCATACATTCCTTTTACAACAGTCCAACACTAAAAAGGGGGGAAAAAAAGCACAACAGCATGTACATTTCTGCATATGATATAAATGCTTCACTTTCATTTCAAGAAATTCAGGATACACCAGAAAGTTTGTTTTTGCAAGCAGTAATAGGGGGTAATTAAAAAAATAATTGGACTTGTGAAAAAGCTTCTATCTTAGAATGTGAGGTTAAGGGACAGCAAGTTTGTTTCAGTGGATGGCATGAACAGGGAATTTTAAATACAACATATAATCTTCCTATTAATACAGTATATTATTCTACAGGAATCTATTCCAAGCACTTTTGAATTTTTACTTTCAGCCACTCTAGAACCATTAGTATTACTCCCGTTTGACAGTCAGGTTTGTTTGTTTATTTCTAGTTGTCTCTGGCAGAATGACATGGTAATGAATAATGTACAAAGTAGAGAGGGACTTAAAAAAATAATTAAGCTTATTATTACGTTACCATCATACTATCAGTTATTGACAGGAAATATTATCTAAAGTAAGTGATATCAAAACAAGTTTTTTCAGTAATATGCTGTATTTGTTTCTAAAGTTTCCTCCAAGTTGCTGCCACTTCTTATAAGTCCCTTTCTGAGACACAGGGGACAAGGATTACATTTATGGCCAGGGCATTTTTAAAAATTACGTTAATTGTCCAAAATGAGTGCTGGAAATGAAACAGTTCCAGAACAGACAGAAGACTAAAAGCCATTCTTCCTTGATGTACTTTATACAGATTATATAAGAAAAAAAATTGTTAACAAGTGAAGCAAGATAGTCAGAAACAGCTGATGTACTGAGTAGAAACAAGATTTTTGAAAGTTTGAAGAATCAAAGTTTTCTATGGGCTCAGCAGAGACCAACAGAAAAAAACCCACTTATCTTTTAATTACTTTTCTAATTTGCTGTAGTAATACTGCAAAGTCATTCAACTGTAACCATTTACAGGACAGTATAGGTTTATCTAAGCTCCCATTAACAGAATCAAGAAAGAAAATCCTTTCCTCCTCATTCATAACTCCATGAGCATATTGATTGTAGATCCATACTGCTAAAAATTATTTCACTCACATATATGTTTAATTACAAATCCCCTTTTTTCATTGCTGAAAGTGGTTGAGACTCATTCTAAACCCAGGTTATATTTTGTAGGATTAAAGAATAGTCCACTAAATTACTGTGGGTCTTTAACACTTCTCCAATGCTTATTTTAATAGAGCACTGACTTGGGTTAGGAAAAAAATCATCTAAACTGAAGTCTAAGCATTGTGTTTGCAACTATAAGACAGTAAATATTAAAAAAAAAGTCAAGATCAAGGTGAACACTAGAAGATAATAAAACATAACATTGCTTACTTCTAAGTGATGGAAAGGCTGTATTAGTAGAGAATTCCCTAGCCTCAGAAAAGAGTTTGCTTTTGACAGATAAATACTCAAATACTTGCATCTATTACAAGGCTGTAATAAGGCCTTGTAAGGACAGATAGTGCACTTTAAAATTTGAGGCATTTGGTGTGTATTCTGAGAAAAACCTTTGCAAGTACACATCAGGTAAGACAGTGTTAGCTTTCAAAGCCTTGTTACAACAGCAGCTGAAAATCAAAACCACACCCAATTATTTTTGCTGATGCATCATGAAGCAAATGACTCAGGATTTCTCCAATAAAGACAGGGGCTTCCTTCACCCACCTTATTTTCTATGATAATTTTGTCACTTAGTAGCTAATGAAACAGATTAACCTTAGAAGTAGTATTTAATGACATTGGACAAAGTAAGAGGCTTAAAGATCTCCTCTTAAAATATGGATGTTATTCAAAGCTGAGCTTTCCCATCTGTCAAAAACATTGTGGGACCACCTTAAGCCACCTCCAAAATAACTATGAATTATGAATTATCTGCTTAAAGTCCTAAAAGATCAAACATTTCTACCAGAATGATAGCAAATGCTAAGGTATGCTGAACATGTGGCTAAACTCAAAACAAATTACCAGTACTGAAATCTTCCCCTCACTCAAAACAGATCTGAAAAAGTTGAGCTAACACTCACAGACAGTGCGATCTTTGTCTCCTGGAGGAGCGTATTCCATTTTTCTCTTTGGTACTGCTCCCATGCACCTGAGAGAATGTCGCCCACCTCCCCGTTTCTTTCTGCTTGTCCCTCCAGGATGATCCGAGACGAGGATGAGAAGAAGCCGTCAGTGGAAGTGCACCTGTGTCCCTGCACAGTGGCATTTTCCTCACAGCATCAGCGGATGCCGTTTGAAACTTCCCAGGATCATGCGATTTCTCCTGACTAATGTGGCTTTCTAACTGGGAGGAGGGAGATGAGGATGACAGATTGCTAAAGGCTTTTAAAAAGATGCTGCTTGAAAGAATTATTGCACATTGATCTCGTATTCAGCCATTAATAAGACTTTCCAAGCAACAGTATTTAAAAGCCTTGGTCATATTCTCCTGGCTGGTAACCACCTCCTCCTGAGCACCGACTGACAAAGAGCCAGGCGCTGCTGACAGGGCTAATATTAGACAATGACTTCAAGGCAGCCAAAGAGTCATTTAGATTTCCTATTCTGCTTTCCCCGCCACAGCAGCACAGACCTTGGTTTCTCCAGCACTACTGTATCATCTGATTTAGTAGTAGGCTCTGAGAACTACTTTAAAGCCATTAATCCTTTACTGTTCCCAGATATTTTTTGATGCACAATATCTTGGCCAGTGGCAGGCTCAGACTGGGGGGGGTGGCATGGGGCTGGGTCAGGGGAGGTCTGGGTTGGATATCAGGAGAGAAATTTTTACCTTGGGGGTGGCTGAATACTGGAGCAGGGTCCTCAGGAAGGTGGCCAGGGCATCAGGCCTGTCTGAGTTCAGGAAGCATTTGGAAAATGCCCTCAGGACTATGATGTGATTATTGGGGTGTCCTACATGGGGTCTGGAGTTGGGCTTGATGACCCAGTTGGGCCCCTTCCAATTCAGTATATTCTGTGATTCTATTATATGTATCTATTTTGCATGGACTCGTGTCTTCAAGAGTTTGGGAAGTTTTATAATCTATGTATATTTCTGTATCACTGTATCTCTGACATGGGAATGCTCTTTCCTTTGCACTGTACAGCAGCTGGTTACACATTACTGCCATCATGGAAAAGCACTAGAAAAAAATATTACATACTAGACAAAGCACTGAAATTCACTGAGAGCTATGCACTGTTTATCCATTCAAAAGTGCACCTGCAAATGCAGGTGAAAAGCTGAGAAGGTCCTTTCTGACAGAGATGAAAAATACTGGAAAAACTGCAAGTAAAAGTGGTAAGCGTTACTTTCCCTGAAGGACAAGGTAAGAAGCCAGCCAACTCTGTAGCTGGAGTTTTGGGTAGGAAGTCACTCATCATGCTGGTTATCAGACTAGGCTGATGATACAGCAAGGCTGGTTTGCTTTATACCAGTCACTAACACACAGATTTACTTCTTCATTTACATTTAAAACTATTAATTAAATTAAGGCATTTGGCTGGTAAACTAGTTAAGTATTTCTGACACATTTTTGAAACCTCTTTAAAACATTAGCTCTAAATAATCAACTTATCTACTACAGATCATGTAAATTCTTACTCCTGATGACAACACACTGTGCAAGCATCTTTACTGAAGAAAAAGGCATTCAAGGAACAAAAGGCAATCACATTATGAAGATTAAGAGAGAAAACTATACTGAGCAATTCCTTCTATTCCAGTGTCTCAAGGAAGTTGATTTATGACTTGAAGTTGTAAGAGGAGTACTGCAGTTTTAACGGTCTGTAAACGACTCCAAAGCTACCAATACAGAGGAAGATTTACAAACAGACCTCAAAATTTACTCTGAATCAACATGTACTTTCATCTTAAAATTTTCTATTAAAAATAGTAACGGCAATATAGATTTACACACTATATGGCCCATATAATACTTTTATCCATTTGTTCTGCTATCCAGAAATGCTTGATGAGTTGACTTGGCCTCTGCAAAAACCAGACTGTTCTTCACATAGTTTTAAGCTTGCAGTTTATTTTATTTTCTCTCTGGTATCACCTGCTCCCAGTCATATGATGAAAGTCTGTTCTCCCCTTCAACTTAGCAAACTGCTGAGAAGCAAAATATCTGAAACAGTCCATCCATCACCAACCCAAGTGCCTGTAAGTTCACTGCAATCCTCAGCAGAGCCATCTCCCCAGGCTGCATCTGCACGGTCAGTTTAATCTGCCGTGACCAGGGGCACAGCAGAAAGCTGCACTACCACTCTAGAACACTGATGGTAGTATTTATGCAGCCAGGTGATGGGATGGAACAAGGAAACAATCTGATAGAAAAAAACTAAGATGGATTTTTTTTTTCTCATTCTTAGCTAAATTAGTTTGTCTAATCAGTCTCCTGAGCCACTGTGCAGCATCACCCACAAATCCACATGCCAGCATAAGGAAGAGGAGGGGAATGAACTGCAAAAGAGGAGTGCAGCCCAAACACCTCTTCTGCCAACAGCCCACACTTCAGGCAGACAAAGCACAGTCCTGAAACCAGCTCATTAAAATGACAAGTGAACTGTGGCTTTGACAGAGCTGTATATTTAAAACTGGCTTTATTTCATGCATATGTAAAAAATAAGAGTACTTCATCTTTAGGACACCCAATACTCAGCAAGAAAGGAAAGAACACATACACAATTTATGTGGTATTGTTCAGTCTTTCTACTGAGCCAAACAATCCCAAATTTAAAAGTCTTGACTTACAGTAATGATCTAGAATAAAACATTAGATTCCACAGTGATGCAACCATCTTGACACACAGCCAGCTATTCTTTAACATGTATTTCTACTAGTACTGAAAGAGTTAATGAATAGCAATATTAAGTAAATAATATGGACAGAACTGGTTGTAGGAATGGCACAAGACTCATGAATTAATTAAAACAATATCTCAAGTGAGAAAATATTTTTCCTAATTAAAAAACTTTCATATGGAAATTTTATGCCAGTGAAATTAATTCAGTACTACACAATTCTGTATGTACATAATTCTACATGCAAAGCCTTGTATTTCAAACACTGCATATGCAAAAGCCCTTAAAAAATCTCAGGTAGGGGCAGTTTGATATTGTGTGTGTCAAAACCATATATTTGTGCACTCTGAGTAGCTTTCTTTTGAATACACAGAATTAAAACAGAAATAACACGTTACCTAGAACCCCTCTACCAGAACTGCTCTAACACAGTAAGGATCACTTTCTGGGATTTCAACAATGGTCTGGGTGAAACTGAAGGAAGGAGCATGTATCTCACACATGAAATGAGGCTGAGAGAAGTGAGACTGGTGAGCCTGGAGAAACCTCAGGGTGGGTCTCATATCCAAAGGAAGAGTGCAAAAAGGAGAGAAATAAGCACTTTTCAGTGGTGCTCAGTAACAGGACCAGAGGCAATGGGCACAAACTGAAACACATGAGGTTACCTTTGAACATCAGGAAATTTTTTTGGTGTGAGAGTGACTGAGTATTGGCACAGGTTGCCAGAGAGATTTCTCTGCATCCTTGAAGACAGTCAAATATCATCTGGATATGGCCCTAGGCCATTCTACATGGCCCTACCAGAGCAGGGTGGCAGAACAGATGACCTCCAGAGGTCCCTCTCAATCTCAAACATTCTGTGCTTCTGTGAGCACAGCTTGAATGTCTATCCAAAGGTTTAAAAAAAAAAAAAAAAAAAAAAAAGCTTGTACAAACTCATTAAAATATAGGACAAATTACACAGCTGAAAGCAGAAATTGGAAGCTGAATATGCAGTATTTGGATCACCTTCATCCCAGTGTTCTGAAAGAATGGGCACAGGAGATGAAAGATGCAGCAGAAAGATTTTTAATAAACCTATAAACTCTAAAGCAGAAAAAATCCAAGCATAGTGCCTATATTTAAAAGAAGAAAAAGCAATCAAGAATATGTCAGGTCTATGAATTTGATCAAAAGTCAACATGCTACTAAGAATAATTATTCTTTCTTACAAAATTCAAAGACAAAGAAAAGAAATGATCATCAAAGAAGATACCACATGGGTTCACCAGAGGTAGATTGTGCCAAACTTACTTGACATCTTTCTTTGATAAGACAGGTAATTTTTTTAAGATAAAGGAAATGCAGAAAGTTTTTATGGACTTTTTACACTATGCTGTATGGGTATGGGCGTGGACTTTTGATACTGGACCATACCAGTAAAGATAAAAAAGATGGGAAAGGAACCAAGTATTTTGATGGCAGAGATAACAGTGGTCTACACTGAATGTAAAGCTATTGGATCAGAAGGTTACTAATGGAGTTCATGAAGAATGAATTTTTGGTCAAAGCTTTTGCATTTTTAAAAGCTTTGATATTTGCCATAATTAAACTTGTATCAAAATCCTTGCTAATGACATTTCCTGATAACACCAAGTAGCATCATACATGCAGAAAAGGACTGAGACATAATAGAAAAAAAACTGGAGGACCTTAAGTGAGTATTGATAATGGCATGCAATTTAAAAAAAGACAACAGCAAGACTTTACAAAGAGGTGTAATAAAAACAAACTCTCCCATAACGTGGAAGCTGTTGATAAAATCAAGAACACAAATGAGTGGTTACTCCATCATATTATATTTGAGTCAAACAGTATGAAAACTTGAAAACATTGTTTGTAGGCCTAGCATGCAAGAAATGAAGCATTCCCAGAAGCAAAAAGTGAAAATTGTTGTATAAGACCCTAGCAAGAATGCTGAGTATCATGCTACAAGACGTGGTAAAAATGACAAACAGAAAAATCTGTTTCATGAAAGGAAGCTAAGATATATTGGTTTATCCAGCCTAACATAACCATGATGGACATCAGGAGAAATTCCTTAACGTGAGGAGTACGTAAGCACTACAGCCCAGGTAGGTTGTGGAGTCACTATCCCTGCAAGTGTTCAAGAAACAACTTAATCATGATCCTAGTTGATAAGGTGGTGATCAGCCAAAGGTTGGGCTCAATCTCAGAGGTCTTTTCCAATCTAAATGTTTCTGTGATTATGTAAATTCTAGAAACAGATAAGAAGTATATAAGCTAACAGAAAATATTAGCTGATACACAAGTAAGTATGAAGTGGCAATGAATAAATTTCCAATCAGAAATTTGATGGCAGTTATAAATCATCCAAGTTCTGACATAACCCCTCCACTGGCATGATGTAGAAATTTAGCTGATTTGAACAAGAAGCCTCTTCAATTTATACACTGAAAAAATAAAACGAGATAAAGGATAAAAAGGAGATCACACTGTCCACACAACAATAAAAAAAACCTAACACAATTCCAGTCTCATACAAATAAACAAAATGCCAAAAATTTCCAGAGGATTCTAAGCTACACTGTAACTGCAGCATGATAGTCTTCCAGGTTTTGTATAAATACTCATCTTAAGCAACTTAACATCAATTTGTCATTTCATGATCTCCCTTAATAAATTCAGACAGACACTAATAAAGAACACCATTTATTGTTCCTCCATCATTTAGAACAATCTGCTCTTCACTGCCATGATTCTTAATTTGTCACGCTGCTGGGTAGACAAGCCCAGGCCCAACATATCAGAGGCACCTCTGTGCTTCTTGAGTTCTGTTCCTCCCCACTGTGTTTGTAGTATTTTAATTAGACGACCAACTGCTTGTAACAAATGCAAGAACTGAAGTGCTGGGACTATTCAGTCAGTGAATAAAAATTACTGCTGCAGGAATTAATTTATAAATTGGACAGAATATGGCAGCATTCAGTGGACAGAATAACTGCCCATCATTCACTATTGTTCAGTCATGATGATCTGCAGTGGCATTTGAACTTGATGAAAAACACTGCTTTCCCAAAGCAGAAATGCAGTGTTTGTGCTTCCTTGCTTTCAAAGGTAAATTAATGCAAAAGATACTTGTAAAGTGAGAAAAATGATTGGTCCTCAGAAGCTCAGAAGTATTTATCAGTAGGCCATCATCTGTTTGATGCTGCAAGAATTTTAATGTGGACACCTGTTATTGATGTTTTTAGGGCCAGCTGGACTGAGCTATGACCCAACAAAACACAAAAAAAATAACCTGGGCATGACCATGATATGGAACACATGAACTGTATGCGAATTTATGGAGCAAATGGGCATTTGCTTCCCTCTCCTACCCATCCTTTTGGATATGAGACACATGAAAGGCACTTCTTTCCTGATTAGGCATTTGTTAGCACACCACGACTCCTTAAAACATCGATCGATATCTTGCTGAAGGGAGCTCCAAACGCACAGAGAAAACAGCTGCTCACAGCAACTGAGGTCTAAATGCTAGAGGCCTTCTTGCAACAGCAATTGCTGAAGAACATGGGATGCAACCTACTGGGGTGCAGAAAAAATTTAGCTGCTTACCAGAAATGATAAATGATTCAGAGGCAGAGTTTGGGATTCAAGAAAACAAAAATTAAAAATACAAATATATTGTAGCATTAACTACCCCAATACTTTTTGGCTCATTGCCAATTCCCATCTCTGGCTCAGGTGTGTGAAGTACACTAATTCAATTCTCTGTGGAGCCTTCATTTTAGAATAGCATGAACCCTGCTGAGTACTCCTGATGATAATTTCAGTGTGTATTTCACAGTACCCATTTTTATGAGTCAGAAGCCCACCCAGTTTTGTAGTCACATCAATCGGCCAACCCAAACAGCCGGGATTTGTCCAATTGATGCTTTTCAGATTTTATTATGATGGACCATAATATATGACAGATCTGTTACTGTGCCACTCAGTACACCTCTAAGTGTGCATGGCTATACACACACACACACACACTTGGTGCAGTAAATGTATCCAAGAGCCTTTATTAGTGATGGAAGTCTGTTCCCAAAACACAAGGATAATACTGAAGAGCACACGTAAGGAGATCTTTGTTATGCAGCAGAACTTTTTCAACCAAAATGGCAGTTGCTGCATGAACTGAAGAACTGTGAAACTGTAAAACAAGTAGCACTTTTACTGAAGAGAGAAATGCAGAAGGCAGACATTATACCTGTGAAATAAACTCTCATCACAGATTTCCTGTATGAAAGGAAGTAATTTAAGATAGCAGCAACATAAACAACGAATCTTATTGTTAGGATTCAAGGTTGGTTGTGGATGAATAAAAAACTTTGTGGTACGGACCAAAGACTTACTACTTACACAGCTGAGAAAAAAATAATATCTTATGCAAGGAGTGTTTTGCATCCTGGTTGAAGGAGAAGCTTTATTGCTATAATAATAATAATTATTATTAATTTTAAAGGCAGCATTCCTCTATAACCACTCTGGACGCCTAGAAAACCAGGTGTGCGCTCCATTAAGATCCAATTTCACTTACCCGCGACAAACAGACTCGATTTTGTTACCAAACCGCAACAGCTGATATATTTAGCCACTGTTATTTAAATAAGGCCAAGATGATATTGTAGCTCTAACAAGACGCGACATAACTAAACACGGTTTACGCAAATCTAGTAACAACACAAACGCTACAGAGATAAAGCAGTTTCAGTGCTCGCTGCACAGCTGGGTCCGTGTTGAAAGACACCTTTTACATGAGTGACACCGATTCAGAAGCAGAATTGTTCAGCTATTTTACTCCCTCTGCTCCGACCCCGCACTCCGCCCGCTGACCGGGCACCGCTCCGCAGCCCCGCGGTGCCCCCGCCGCCACGGGCCCCGCCACACCTCCCTCGGCGGCCGCGGCACGGCCCGGGCAGCGCGGCACCGCCGCACAAAGGAGCGCCCGGCCCCGCCGAGCCGGCCCGCCCTCGGCCAGCGCGGAGGGCGCGGCGCTGGCCCCGGCTGCTCCGGGGCGCGGGACACGCCGAGCACCGCCCCGACCCGCCGCTCTGCCGGTCCCGCCCGACGCCGCCCGCCCGCGGCGGGCGCTGCCCTGGGCCGGGCCCCGCGCCCGCCTCGCGTCCCGCGTCCGCCCGACCCGCCCAGAGCTCGCCGCCCCCGGGGGCCGCGGCGCAACGAGGGGCGAAAACACCCGGGCCCGGACCGCACCGGATCGCCCCGCGCCCACCTCAAAAACCACTTCTTCGTCGAACTCCGGTGTCATCCTTGCCCGCCATGCCACCCCCTCCCCGCGGGCACGCTGGGAAACCGAGTCCGCCGTGCCGCCAACCGCGCGGCCCCGCCCCGCCCCACTGGGCGCTGCCTGGCGCCGGGGAGAACTACAGCTCCCAGAAAGCATAGCGAGCGCCCGCTTTCGGGCGCCCTGTGGGCGGTGCTGATGGGGCGGGGGCGGGGCGGGGGGCGGGGCAACGGGGGCGGGGCGGGGCGAGGGCCCGGTAGGGACGGCCAGTAGGGGGCGCCGGCGGGCAGCGTCTGAGGGCGCTCGGTGTGCCGCGGCCGCGGGGTGGGATGCGGCGGTGGCGGGCGGGGGGAGCTGCTCCTGCTCCGGCTGCTCCTCCGGCTGGGTGGCGGCGCGGGGGAACAATGGGCTCCTTCTCCTCGGCCCTCAGAGGGGCCGTGGCGTAAGGGACGAGGGGAAGCGCGGCTCCGCGCCTGGGGAGCACCATGAGCTCCGCCGGTGAGTGTCCGGGGAAACTTTGGGGAGCGGCGGTTTCCGCCCGGCCGGCGGCAGGCGGGGAGTCCGCGTGCCCCCGCGGCCGGACAGCCTCGCCTGGCCCGCTCCGCGGCGGCGGCAACGCGGGGATGAGGGACGGGGATTGCCGCCGGGCGGGAGCCGGAGCCGCCGGCGCTCTCCCTGTCCGGCAGCGCTGCGCCCTCGGCTCGCTCCGGGACAGCGCGGGGAGGCGGGCGGGGAGCGGCCGGAGCGGTGAGGGGCGCACCCGGCTGGCGGCACAGCCTGCCCGGGGCACAGCCCGGCTGGGGGCACAGCCCTGCCCAGGGTCCGCCCTGGGCTCCCCGCACCCCTCGGCACATCTGGCCGCGGGGCCGTGCGGGCACGTCCTGCCCGGGGCTGGGGCTGAGCCCGGCTCTCCGCTCACCGCCCCGCGTGTCCCGAGCGGGTCCCTGCGCCTGGGCTGAGCTCACGGCCGGGAAACCCTGCTGGGGGCCGGGTTCTGGCAGGACAGCCAGCCCCGGGGCTGGGGCTGTCGCTCCGTCTGACTCCGCGGGGCTGCGAGAGTGTCAGCTGCGGCTTTGCTTCGGGATGTACCTGCCTTGGCCGGGATCGTGCAAGCAGGAGCCCCTCGGGGCTGCTGGAAAGCGCTCGCTTCTGGCCCTTCCAGCTGCGGGTTGGAACTGACCTACTTCAGTGCTTTCCTTACCTTTCCTCCCCCGTTTCTTGACCGCTGCCAATTTAGTGACTAAAAGAGCTCCAAGGCAAATTCTTGGTTCAGAACAAGAGCACCCCGTGTTTAAGGGAATTGCTTGTATTTATATTTGCCTGCACAGTGGTGTGCTAACTTTTGTTCAGACATCTGTTAGATTAGTAGGTTCCTTTCTTATCCGCCTAAAGACGAGAGCAGGAGTCGTTTCTGCATTGAAAACGTGTCGTGTAAATTATGATGTATTGGATGGAAACACAGCTAATTGTAGGGTTAAACGGGAAGCAGCAAAATCTTCCTGTAAGGATTGGGGTGGTGGGTGTTGTAAAGAAAAAGCAATACACAGCCATCAAGCAGAAATATCAATCCAGTTCTCAGCGTTTGCCTCTCAAGTATGTCAACTTGTTATTGATTCCAGCGTTAATTAAGTTGTCCGAGCTCTCATAGCTAATCAGAATTTACTGGAAAATGAAAAGCAATTTAATGCATCTTTCTGCTTCATTTAAAATATGTTTGACAGAACTGATTTGTTTAGGTTTTGAAAAGCACGTAATAAAGCAGGTTATCTCTGCTTAACCAGCTGCATTTCATGTTCCCTTTTCTAGTAGAGCTGCTGATTGTGCAGTTCAGCCCATATCTTTTAAGAGTTAAACAGCTGTGCAAATAAGTGTTAGGGGGTGCTCAAGAGCTGTACTGTTAAAATTTGATATGGTACTAAAGTTTCAGAAAGTTGGGTAGATTTTTCAGTACAAAACAGTGATTTCAGGACTTTTAGATCTTAGGTGGTGTGACTAAATCAGTTTTAAGTGTACATTGTGGTGGTGTTTATGGGGAAGGTGGGGACAAAGGGATTCTGGTGAAAAAAGTAAGCAAAAGAGAAGAAGGTATGCTGAGGATTATCAGAACAGAAAGTGGGACAATTTCATGGCAAATCTAAATTTTAGCAAGTTTTTTCAAGAGGGAGGCATAAAGAGTACTGGGGCAGAAAAATGGAAGGTGTGGGGATGAAAAGTATTTTGTGTGTAATGCATTATGTGAAGATAAAAAAATAAATGGGGAACAGGTGAAACAAGATTGGAGATTCATGATCCTGCTGACAGCTTTTGACATTTTAGTTAAGGAGTTCCTAGGCAGGGTATACAAAAGCTGAAGACTGCCAGAAGACAGTTGTGGAGGATAATGTCCCTCTCATTGCTGCAGAACTTAGTGCCTATAATATACAGGCATTCCTTATAAAGCCATTGCTCACATAAAAACTTAACAACTCCTATATTTGAATTTCAGTTCTGTGATCTATAGAATCTCTTTCCTACATTGAAATTATTTAATAGTGAATTAAGTTCTTATTCTGGTTTGTGCTGCATAAGCCAGTTTTCTGACAACTGTTTGGTAGTACAGTGTTTCAGTAAAAATGGTATTGTATGTGAAGGCTTCAGGTGAAACTTGAAATGTTAGAAATCTTTCCTTCAGTTTGGCTTGAAGGGCCTAAGAGCCTCTCTTGTGTCTTCTTTTAGTATACTTTTGGACAAAGCAACATGGTACATCATCATCTGTATTGCTTTAATATTTTTTTAAGTAGCATTTGCAGGTGTCTGCTTGATGTGCAGGGCTTTCTTTAAGAGAGGTACTGTGCTATTTGAGGGGATTGCTGGAGAAATGCCAAGCACGGCTTCTCCCAAGGACAGAAGTGGCAAAAGGCCTGAGATTGATCACCCAGCCTTAACCTTGCTCCAGCTCACCTTCTGCCTTTCTAACTAATGCAGTGCATGTTCTGTTGCTTGCTGCCTACCTTTTCTATTTCCTCTACAAAATTGTTTCAGTTACATCTCAATCCAGAACATAATTCCGTGATGGAGTTCTGCCACAGCTGTTGGTTACATGTTTTAAAATGTACATGTAAGTCTGGAATTGTTGGAACTAAGGTACTATAGCACTTTTTAAAAGTACTTCTATTTAATTTGAAGATTAACTTATTGTAGTGATCAACCCCTATGTTGGTTTTAATCTTCACTTACAGCTATACTCCTGTCCTTGCCTTCTCACATACTGCACAAGATGTATTTATATATACACACTATATATATGATGACAGCAAATGTCCATTTACTCATTTTCTGTCTGAAAGTATTATGCTGGCTTCAAGTATGTGCTTTGCCTTTAAAAGGAGAAAAACAAAAGCTCAGAGTTACAACTTTGACATTTATTATTTCTTGCTGAAGAAACAGTCCTTATATGTGAATCTATAGAGCTTATTTAATGTGGGCAGAATGTATAGTTTAGGCTTGAAATTGGATTTGACAACAACAATGAGAAAAATGTATTTTAATGTCAGAAATGTAGTTCAAATGGAAAAAACATAGCAGGAACAGAATAAACAAAATCAACATGACTTTTCCAATCGAACTTCATTGCTTTCAAGGATTGAAAAAAAATGAGGCCTGCAGGGTTTAATGTCCCTTTAACCCTCGAATGTGTCAAGTCTCATTAGAGTTACTCAGCTCTGTCTCTGCATGTGATCTTAAAAGGTTGTTTATTCATCTCTTGTCCTTACTCTGAAGTTATCCCTGACTTTCCTGTTTTATTTCAATAAGTCAGTGAGTAACTTAAGATTTTGAAATTGATGTTTTCCTTTTGCAGCTTAATTAAGATGTTTCCTAAAACTAGTGGCTTGGAAACCACAGTTTTGCCTTGTACTTTAAAAACTACATGTGTTATCTTCCGGGATGTTATGACTCATTCCTTTTTTTGTTTCTTTTGAGCAGTGGCACCTGAGAAAATCAGAGCCTCTCCATAATGAGAAAATAAATAAACTTCTGCAGGAAATAAATTAATGATCTCACAATACTTTTTTGAGGTGTTTACCTAATGGAACTTTCTTTTTGTAACTGAAAGCAAAGAAATTGACCAGAAAAGCCGTGTAATGAGTCTAAAATTTAGGCTGCTGTGGAACGGTTTTAAAAGTTACAATGGAGTTTTAAAATACTTTACCTCTTTCTCTCTGCAGTATATTGAGTGCCAGTGCAATAATCTCTCAGCATATCCCAAACACAGCAGTAATTATCTTCCTCCCTGCATGCTTTTTAAAAGCCAGATTGGCTTTCTGGTTTTGAAACTGTGAGTTGTAGTGTATTGTGCCAGAAATAGGATCAGTAAATGGGCTGTTGGAGCAAGCTCTTCCTTCATGTGAGAAAGAACAGCACATTGACCTCTTGGTAGATGCTGTCTGGGCATGGCATTATTTTCATATATAGCCTACAGATGTGATTTGCTGTATCTGAGAATACAGATATATGTATAGTCCATATATAAACAAGGTGCTGCAGGACAGCCAATGCGTGTGTTTGCTCTAGGCCAGCTGCTGTGTGGTAACTGTTTGAAGCCCTTTTCTTTTCCTAGTGTGCGTGAAATAAATATACATAACCTTATAGGTGAAAAGGAATGAACTGCCATACATATTGTGTGTAAGAGTATTCATATGACTAGCTTCTATAAAGTAGCTGATTTGTTAAATTTGCACCTTTGCTTAACCCACAGTCACTTGAATGTGTACCCTTATCTTATGCTTAGGCTGAACTGCTATCAAAATCTGATGCCACCCTGATTTATTGTTTTACTTTCTTCCTACTGTTTTGTGGTTCAGAAGATTCATTGCTTTAGGTAGGTTGCAGCTGCCCAGGCTACCTCTTGGGTGACTTCAGATAGTCCCATAGGGCATCCTGAATACCAGGAGGAGAGCCTTTGTTCATGTAAAGCATTGTAAGGAAAGGAATATCAAGTTATGTCAGCTTTGACAGTGTCTTAGAACCATTTGTCCCCTTTTCATGGACTGATGCAAATCAACATGTCTTGTTTCGGTTCTTTTGCTTTCCTAAATATGAAAGTTGATCTCAAAGGTACTGACATAAAAATTACCTGGGAAAAGCATTCCCTTACCAACAGTAGGATTTATTGCAGAATGGGTAGTACTATTTGATTTTTTTGCCTCAGTTCATCTACGTATATCATTATTTCTCCTTGTTCCTATGTAAGGCAGGAAAGAGAACAAGAAGTAATTTGAGAAGGATTTAAAACTGTGTAATAATAATGCTTAAGATTGCAATATCTTAATGGCTTTTCTGTTCATTCTCATGATAGTGCATAGGAGAATACACACAAATGTTTTTAAGTGAGGTCCTCAGTTGTCAAATTCTGTCATCTGAAGGACAGAAATGGGCAGCACTTTAGGGTTAAAGGATTGAGAGTAGAAGTTGCTTCAAGATGTTCTCATCCTCTGAAAGAAATCAAAGGAAGAACAGGAGCACTTACCAGTCAAGCAATAACAAGTGTTGGTCACAGAGGAGATCATCAGCAGGATGAGAATGGGTGTTGCTTTTTCCTCAGCATGCTGAAGGAATTCACCACAGAGATAAATGTCTGTTTTCCGTGCTGTGACCTGAAGTCAGACAAAGAGCATGTGCATTGATCTGCATAGGTGGGTACTGATGGCAATTTGTTGTTAGAAAAACAATGTACTTTTAAATCTACTTTTTCTAAGGGGGTTAGGTGTTATTTTTAAGCACTTTTTTTTTTTCTCCTTCAGCACTGAGCATGGTATTAGCTGTTCATATGAGCAGCAGATTTCCTGTTGGTGATGGCAGCATTGCTAGCCACTTTATTTATGGATTTCTTCCTTTGCATAGTCAAACAGGTTGGAGGGTATCTCTCTGACAGTTTCTCTGGCTCCTAAGCAATTAATCTGCTTATGCAAATAATATTTTTGTTTCTGCTCTTAGATTTGCATTTATTACTGGAATCCCTGGATGCAGGGATTCTCTTTAAGAAATGGGTTAAGGTTGGAGGCAGGAGTGGGGAAAATCATAGTGATGCTCTAATTTCCTAAGGCTAGAGAATCCAATGTCCAGTCCAAAGTTACCTCTGAAAATTCTACACATGTCAGAAAGTGAGTTGCATGTAAGTGCTTGTGGCTCCCCCACAACACTAGGTGGGATGTTTCTGTAGTTAATTATCCCTTAGGTTTCATAAGAATTTTAGAGCTTTGTTTCTAGTTTGAGCTTGTCAAATCTTAGTGGTCAGCTATGGAATCTCAACAGTGGTTAGGTGTTTTTTCCAGTTTTGGTTCTGGGGGCTCTTTTGTGATTCAAGAGCCATCTGTTATTCAGAAACCTTTCACATGTATGTAAGTGATTACCATCTTGGTTTTAAATTCTTGGTTAAATTAATGAGGATGAGCTTCCTTGGGATTTGAAGCATATTTTTTAGACCTTGGATGATTCTGTAGTTATTTCTGAGATTGCCAGAAGGTGACATTGCATTTCACAGTCTGGCAGGTGCTATGTACAGAAATATTTTCAACTCCCTTCATCTTTTATACTTATCAGATTATTTACTGCTTAGCTTCATACCCACATGGAGCTCTCATAAAATAACTACGTGTAATGATTTCCAAATTCTCTTCAATTTTTACTCTCCTAAGCAAAGCCAGCCATCTCTGTCCTTAGGTGAATAGCTAGCTCCATATGGCACCAGGAAAAAGCCCACTGTCCATACAACTAATTACCCCATGCATTTGCTCTTTAATATTTCCTTGATTATGTTTATTGTTTCTCACCTTGCTTATGCTTGCCATTTAAAAAAAAGTCATTCTCATATGACTTCCAGTCATTCCTTACACCTTTATATATAACAGTTGCTTCCTACTTAGTTTTCTTTCTATTCTGGATGGGAAATTGTCTCTTTTAGAACACTGTTATGTAGAACTGTTTTTCATTAGTGATATTGAATTAATTTATAAGCAACTGAACTTTATTTCTTGATTTCTAATGTAAATCTACTATACTTTTACCCTTGTCAGCTGCTCTAATTTTTTTCTAAGTACTTCATTGCTCATATTCTTCAGAGACTTAGAGATATTTTGTTGAGGAAAACTACTGGTATGCATTCCCTTCTTGGAGTCTTTCCTCTCACATCACATTTATGTTTGAAAGGGCTCTTCATCACATTCCTTTCTGATGGAGGGTTTGACTCCAGATCTGTATTGATACCAAGACTGTAATGTGCCTGTTAATACATTGACCCATATCTACTCTAGATGTAATTGCAATCAGTTAAAAGCAGACAGTGGTGTCTTTATTATCCCACACAATTTGCTGGTCTCTTCTGTCTGCCTCAATGCTTTTTAAAACATGGAAGTAATTTGAAAAATTCTAGTAGGCTTCAGAAATCACATTGAATTGCACTTATTATCAGAAGTGAATTTTTCTGCTCTGTTCATTATCCAGGTTTCTGCCACTGCCTTACAAATCACTCGTCTGCTTGCTTTGCTTTTCTTTACATATTCATGGTTTAGTTTTAATAAAACAATGGAGTTTTTTGATAGTTTATTTTCAGGTAATTGTATCATGTCTTAACTTCTGAGTGTGCTCCTTAATAAACACTAGTTAAAAGCCCTGCAGAGTAGTCTAGTTTGGTGGTATCCAAAATGTTAGGCACTTGCACTATAAAGAAGCTTCCAAGGTTATGGTCTTAAGTGGTGTGTGTGGAAAAATAATTCACAGGATATTGCTTACCTAGCTGGCATTTAATCTCCTGTATCTTTTTCAATCTCTTTCTCTCACTTGGGCATCAGGAAGGGGTCCAAAGCAGCCTATCTCTCTCCTATTTCCAGGGAACTTTAATAGCTTAGTAAATATTACTGAACATGGCCCAGCTCTACTACTGTGTTGTGTTCTGTGACAAACTGGGTATCCCTTCTTTGTGTATTTTTACTGTGAGTCACAGGGTCTTTTATTGCTATCACTTCATATTCCAATTAAATAAGCAGTTGACTTGTCTGAAAGTGAGTGTGCAACTCTCTTTTGCTGTTCAGGATCAGTACTTACCCACCTAAAAAGTTAATTTTATTTTTTCCTAGCAATTTGTTGTTTCATCTCTATGTGGGAAACCTGCCTTTAGATGGGATGCAGAAGGTATGATAGCCTTGGTAGTAAGTGGTAGTTGGGTCACTCTTGTCAGTAGCTATAGGGAGCTGTACCTTTGGAAAGAAATTCTGAGTTCCCTCTTGAAAAATTTCTTAAAAATTGTCTCTGCCATCAGAGGTTTCTCTTCACTAATATAATGGCAGCAATGGCAGCCATTCTAAGTGTAGGTAGAGGCAGTGTGGGTACCACTTAGTGATTAATGTCCTAGAAAAACATGGTTTTACTGTTTCTGGCTCTCTGGCTTGCTCTTTAGGAAATAGTTGCAATTGAGGGTATGTTTTTTTTTTTTTTTTTTTTTTTTTTTTTTTTTTTTTTTTTTAAGCCCATCTAGATTTCCTTCAAACCAAGAAATCCCCACAAAACAAATCTAAACTGTGCAACTCCATTCTTGCATTTCTAGGCTGGAGATTAAGATATAGTGCATATCTGTAGAAATAATGGTGGTAAAAGACAACCAAACACCAAACCCACATTTCAAAGGGAATCATAAATCAATGGCCTACCCTATCTGTTTCCATGTGAAACATTAACTAATGTGTTTTCTTGAGGGTGTTATTTGACATGTATATGACTTACTGGAAGTATACCAAAATATTGATCAAAACAAGGCTAGTAAGTATTGAGGTAATACATAAACAGCACAATAAACTTGTTTACTTTTAAAATTTGAGCGTATCAAAAAACACTCAAAGCACTTATCTGAAAATATTGCAGCATATGGAAATGGTCACAAATAATATCCTGAAATATTCAAATATTTCAGACATACTTTGTTTTTGCAAAACAAGCAATCAAACCCCGCCAAACCACTCAAACAACAGGATCAAAACTCCACAATCTCCAAGTTTCTCATGAGCTCCTTTTCCTGAGAGCTGTGCACTCTTCCTGGGGTTTGTCATCTTGTTGTGCCAAGTGGGTCATAATTCATAATAGTGGTGATTGTTTCTAGGTCAGACATGTTAGGAAGAGTAATTTTGTACGGGAAACAGAAGTAGTGTTTTATAATAGAAAGGTTCTGTCTTGCTACAAATTACTGCATCAACCTCATACCACAGACTAACTGAAATGTTGGTAGTGATGTGCCAGTTCTGCAACTGGTGCAGTAATTCATGTCAGTGTTGTTTGAAGGGGAGAGAAAGAGAACAAGGAATTTTAGGTCACACATTTCTCAAGATGGTGGAGGAGGGGACTGAACTACCCTGGTCATTGTTCTGGCTGTCTCATTGTCTTCGTGGCTTACTGTACATGTAGCACTTAACATACTTGCAACATTTAAAAATGGTATTACAGTTAAAACTGCAAAACCAGGCAAATCTGCTCTCCTGTTCTTGGCATCAGACTTTAGCATCTGAGGGAGTACATGTACTAATATTACATAAAACTGTTTGTTTATGAAAAGACTTTGAAAACTTCCCTACCACTCCTTGATATGTCTATTAAAACAAAGAAAGGCACCTAGTAAAAAAGTGGTGTTAGGGGAGGAAGGCATGCTTTTAAGAGAAAAATGTATCCATACACACACTGAGATCTTGTAGGTCACAAGTTAAATGTTAATAATATTGTGTTTCAGGTGAAATTTTTCTGTGGGCAATGGTGTCTAAAGTCTTTGTTTTCCATCCTTTCTAGAAATTAAGAAGCCACCAGTGGCCCCCAAACCAAAATTTGTGCTAGGGCACAAGGCAGGACCTCCACCTGTTGCACCGAAGCCTGATATTGTACTTCCTGGTGGGATACAAGCAGCAAGGAAAACCAAGCCAGCAATTGCACCAAAACCAAAGGTTCTCAAGAGCTCCTCCATCCCAGAAGTTAAACCTCCATCGTCTACACGAAAAAGCACAAAAAGCTTTGAGGAGCACAGGGAAGATTCTTCTCAAACTCTAGACCATTTGAACTATAAAAATGAAACCTCAGAAGGGAGTACTGGAAGCACAGCATATATTCTACCTGTTTCACCTTGCAAATTTGAATGCCTTCATAAACTTGGAAATGGAGAGAACACCTGTAAAACTCAGATCATTCTTGAGCACTTTGATACCTTAGAGAACATCAAGCTTGGTGAAAGAAATGCACTGTCTCTGGGGGATAGTCACAATGAAAAATTGGCAAGTAGAAGTCAGGTAGTTTTGAAAGCCAGCATTTTGGAAGAGAAACTTAAGGATGTCCTAACTCATGGTGTGTTTCCTAACAGCAGTCCTGTGAGGTGCAGGTATTCAGACAAATTTGACAAAGGGGATGGTAGCAGTTCCAAAAACGATGTTAAAATAGAGTTCATGGAACTTGTACAATCTTCATCATCTTCTGAGGTAGCTAAAGGGAAGCAACAAAATGCTGATGGTAAGGTTATTGCTGATGAATTTCAGATGTCTGAAATTTGTCCTAGTTTGACTGAAAATAATCGCAGTTGTTCTTCCCCATTGGACAAGGAAACTCTAGAGAATGAAAATTTAAGTAGCATTAGGGTGTTTTCCGGTGAAGTAGGGATAAAAGCAGATACTGATAAAACCTCCCCTGGAACATCTTCAGTCCTGAGCTCCAAAGTGCTTCCTATCCCTAAGCCAAGAAAGCCACGTGCTGCGTGTCTAGTCCGACAGGATGGCATAGACAGCACAGGAGAAGGAGCAAAGGAACCATCTAATTCAGAGAAAGATTCTTATGGTGTCGTGGACCAAAGCTTAAAAAAGCCAGCAAGAATTAATGTCCTTGGTCAAAGTGTTTGTTATAACAATAATGCAGAAGTGTTTCATCCTGAAAAATGTGAGGTAACTCAAAGCAATGCAGAAAAAATGTCTCAGGTAAAGGAGCCTGCTGTGAAAGAGTCAGCTTCACAAAATCTTTTGCCTCAGTTTTCACACGGAAGTCCTGATTTGGTGAGACATGTTGAATCTTCTTTAAATGCAGACCATAACTCCATGGATGAGGTAACAGATGACACCAGTATGTCAGATGCTGTGGACAAAAGAACTGACTTTGTCAGGTGTGGTACCCTGTCCATGAGTTTGCCAAAGCAGCTCAAATTGGCAAGCAGTCAGCGCTTATCTGCTTCTAACAGTCTCCATGTTTCCCCACAAAACCTGGAAAATAAAGAAGTTAAAATAAAAGATGAGAATTCCCCAAAAGTTGTTCCTAAGAAACCACAGAGGCATGGCCTTCCAGCTGCTGGCCTGCTGAAAAAAGCTGCGTCAGCAGAGCTTGTGGACAAAAGTTCTTACACCTCCAGTGAGGACAAATCAAACAGCCTTCTAGAAGGATCTCACTTTGCACATCCACGAGCCAAGGAGCAGGATGCACTTTCATCCTGTGACATACCCAAACGTTCTTCTGAAAAACCTGTCTGGAAGTTGCCTCATCCTATTCTTCCGTTTTCAGGAAATTCTGAATCATTAAAAGCTGCTACCAGCTTCAGCCACCTGACTGTTGTGACGAAGCCTAGGGCCAAGTCTCTCTCTGCTGTGGACATGGACAGGACAGACAAGCCTTGCAAAGATCATCACAAGAAAAATAGCTTGAAAAAGCTTCTGAACATGAAGCTGTCAGTTTGCTTAAAGAAAAGTGACTTCCAAAAATTTCTGTCTAAAGGCAGCCACTCAGTGGAGAGTGCAATTGCCAACCTTTCCAATGGGGATGGGTATGGACATAACAACCGGAATATAGGGTTTGTAGGCAGTGAAAAGAAAGCTAAATCTGCCAAGGCACATTCCATAGAAATAAGTAGTCCAGCATCACAGAAGAAGAGACAGAGAAACAGGAGTCAGCCTGAGATGCGAAGTAACCAAAGGCTGGAATCTTTAGAAAGACATGGACTTTTGAGGGAGAATTTTTCCCAAATGCCTTTGAATTCTGTAACCAGCTCTTGTGATCCAGAGTACGAGAATGTGCGTCACTATGAGGAAATACCTGAGTATGAGAACTTGCCTTTTGCAATGGGTGCTAGGAGAAATCTCTGCTCTGAATGGCAGAACTCCAGCAGCGTGGAAGACCAGAGCACTGACTTCTATGAAGTTGAGGAGCCTTTTGAAGCTACAAGCACACATTGGAGACTTGACAGGTAAAATAAAGAGAAAAGGGAAGTTAAACAGCTGCATTGTAACCCTGTTGGTTGTAAATATGTTTAAATGATAGCTTGAGAGGCTGTTAACCTCTTTCATTACATGTCAGCAGGACAGTTGTTCCTGTATATCTTTCTGTAGGCTTTTGTTGTTTTGAAAACTGCTTGCACTTGGCAGTGAGTCAAGAGGAAAAGCAAGCTAGTTATTCCTCGTATATTCCTCAAAATTTGGGAAACTTTTCCAGGTTTAATTAGAGCAAATCAGATACAGTCATGTATTTATATCCGAGAATACTTCAATGGGGAGGAATGAACCTTACCAGTCTCATGATGAAGTGGAATAGCTATCCAAAGAGTGCATAGTTGCTAGGTTTGTAGGGGGAATGAACATATTTTTAGATCAGTTGATAGAGCTGGGAAGAGCAGACAAGCTTTTGGTTATGCAAATTCTTCGTCAGGTCTGGAAAGCTTTTTTGGGTATAACAGAAGCTACTGCCTCTCTCTAAATACAGTGAGTCTTCTGTCTCTGCTTGTGCTCCCAGCCAAGGTGGTAGTGATGCACAATTTCTGTGTGACTCATAGGCTCTCTGTGATGGGGTTTGGTAACTGTGCAGGTTGCCACTGTATTTCTTTAGCTCAGGAGGTGGTGGGGACAGATAATATCAGCAGATTCAAAAAGGGATTGGGCAGGTTCATAGATATGAGGAAACAGCCTCCATTTGCCCCAGGAAGCTTTGGATTTGATATTTGGGAAAATGTTTTTGCTGAAAGGGTGGGCAGTCAGGCATTGGAATAGGCTACTGAGGGAAGTGGTGAAATCACTGTCCCTGGAAGCTTCAAGAAATGTCTGCTTGTGGCAGACCTGGGGGACATGGTTTAGTGATGAACGTAGTAGTGCTGGTTTAACAGTTGGACTTAATGATCTTTGAGCCAACCTTAATGGTTCTGTGATTCTATGTCCAAAACAAATTGCTAAATGGAATAGATATTTTAATACTTGTATTGCTGTGATGGTTTCTGAGAAGAGAAACGGGCCACAGAGAGTGGTCAGACTTGTGTGCTCTCCCTAAACAGCATCACTTAGTGTGTCTGTCAGTGTGGTAACAGGTAAAGCATTGCTTTGTCCCGATACAATATCATGCAATTTCTTAACTTCAGCTGATCAGTTTGTCTTACAGATCCTAAATATTTATCTCTAATCAGCAATAAGGATTTGAATGAAATACGCAGCCTGTATGTTTCAAATTCCCCAGCAAACTTCTTCACACTATTGAGAACATATGCATAACGATAAGAGAATAAGAATTAGCTTCTAGATCGTCACATTTAACTTCCTTTTTCATTGAGAGTTACTAAGCATTGTTTCATTTTGGATGTGTATGGCAAACACCTGCTCCAATTAATCTGTGTTCTCTTATATAGGAAGACACAAATATTTTAAGGGCATCCTATGTTAATTGTTTTATAGCTGATATTATCAACATGGGTCTGTTTGTTGGAAAGTATGAAACTTTATCATGGAAAGTAGGATTTCTAGTTATGGGCTAGGTATTGGTACATTTAATCAAGTGGTTGTTGAGTATATTTTTTGTTTATGGCAGGGTGTTTCTTTTAGTTTTGTCCTTGGAATACTTTAGGTTACTGACAGTGTGTATGCTTTTTGTTTAAGTCTAATCTTTGAGCATCTTTCAGGGATTTTGACCACACCCTCTTCATATTCCCTCAATTTGGTGTACCTAAGAAGGGTGGGACCAAACTTGAATAAGAATACATTTCATGTGTTTGTGTGACTCATTTTGGCTGGTGTTATTTTGTTCTGCATACAGGTGAATATCTGTCTGCTTTAGGAAGAGGATAGTTTTGCAGTGTGAAGCATGGTAGATGTGAGATTGCAGTTCCTCCTGAAGTGAAATTCTCTAGTTTTCTTATCTGGCTAGATGTGTGAGATTTATTGTTATTGCCTCTCCACACAAACCTTCCCAGTACTGATGGTGATTAAAGGTTTAAGTGGCCTCACTGGCACATTTACACCTGAAGCTGCTCCCTAAGTTGGGTGTCCTTGGCACAGCTGGAGTTGTGTTGGTTTTTTTTTTTTTTTTAATAGCACACATAGAAAACCAGTACTAGAGCCATTTATGTGTTTATATTAAACTGAATGAAATTCAGGGGACACAGCAGTTCAGTAGTCTCTTGACCTGGATCAGTGCTGCTGGCAGAGCAGGGATGAATATTCGTTTTGGGAGGTGTAAGGGTCCTCGCCCAGACTGGCCAGGCAAGCCTGTCTCCAGTTTCCCCATCCAGTATTATCTCAAAACCTTTGAAGCTTCCTTATCAATGTTGTCTTACCCTTTCTGCATAGCTCTGTAAGAGCTTTTTATCATTTCCTGGGCCAGGCTGTATTATAAAAGCAGTTAGAGAAACAGTGCTGCTGTTATTGAAATAATTGCCTCTTGCATTTTCCCTGGCCTGTCAGAACATGCACTCAGCTCTTTTTCATAGATCGTGGCACACAAATTCCTGTAATGCACTGCTAATAGGGATCTCAAAGTAAATTATGTTATGATTAAAGCCAATGTACAAATGAGATTGTTCTTCTGAGAAATTCAGACCAATTGCCCACACTTCTAGTCATGATAGCACATTCAATATATTAAGTCTGAATGCCAGTCTTGCCATTACCAGAAGAGTTCAATGGTGTCTTTAGCTCATGCTACATTTCTTTCTGGAGAAAGAAATAAAATTTTGATAATGTACTTAATGCTTTGGTGGTTACAGAGGAATTTCCTTGCAATCCCATCTGGTGAAATCAGTATGCTTTAATGGAGAGCAGTAATAGCTTTTGACACTTTTATCTGAACTTCATATGTCACATTTAATTCAGTAATGTTTTGTTTGCTTGAGCCTTGCCACAGGGGGTTAAATGCAAATTGCAGGCCTGGGTGATTAATGGTAGGTATCAGTTGTCAGGACCTCATCTCTGAGATATTTGATGTCAAACTCCTTTCTCCAAGAGAACACTTGGCTTTGAAAGGAAGAGAGTCAGGGTCCTGATCTGGTTTATGAACCACTGAGATGGAACAGGTGCTGCTGATAGGAGTCAGAATAGATTTGTGTTTTGTTAAGTAGTTCAGGGGAATATTCTCAATAATGTAAATAGTGTCAGTAGCTTGGGAGCAGATTGTCTGTTTTGTTTCCATTATATAAAAAAGAAGTCTTTCGAAATAGTGTTTAGGGTTGTTTATTTTGGTCTAGCTTACCTGTTTGACTGCCAATTTAAAATGGTTAATTTAGATGAATGTATTTTTATGAAGACTCTATAAACAAAGTGAGTGAAGACTAGATGCTGTGAGATGGAAAATGTGCTGTAAAGTGTGAAAGAAGTTTTAAATATCATTATCCAGTCAGATAACATCAGGAAATGCTGCTTTCTGGGTTTTGTGTGGGCTTTTTGTGTGTTTGGGGGATTTTGTTTGTTTTGTTTGGCATTTTGTTGGTTTTGTCTGGGTTTTTTGAGTTTTGGGGTTTTTTTTTGAGAAAACAATGGTTCAGGCCTGAAAAGTGAGATGAGAAGTCAGTTGTGCTGGTACCACAATTCATTTAGTGCTGTTGGAAACAGTAGTTGTAATGGTTGTTTCAAAGTAACACCATTCTTTTGAAAATTCCAAATGGAAGAGAAATATTTATGCATTTGTTATCACATTTTTAGTGTCAAACCTTTATTCTGAGGAGGACAGCAAAATCTTCCTTAGATCTAAAAGTGAGTTACATTTGTCCAGTGAACTAAAGAGGCAAAAAACAGTAAGTGTGCCTTGGAACATCTGTCGTGCTGCAGAAAATATTAACTTAAACTTTTTTGGATCTTGTGGCCTTCTTTTTACTATTACATTTTCTAGGTATTTTAGGTTGAGTAATTCTACTCCTGCCTTCTGGGAGTAGATACTGTATTCACTGGCTACTTTGGACAGCATTCCTTGAAGATGTTGCAACTGCTAATTTATTTGACTGTGTCACTTTCTTTCCAGCTAGGGTTTTTCTTTGAAAAGGCCTGGGGACGGGGAAGTACCATGTGACAACAATCCTTTATGTTTCAATGTTGGTTTAATCAAATATTACTTTTTACTTTACCCACACCTGCTGATTTAGAATAATCCATTGGGTCTCCATAAATGAGCATGTCAGTGCAAAATATAAGTTTAGTTTTCTGTACTAAATTTTAGTTTGGGGACTGAGTTGCCAGAGATCAATTAAGTGTCCATGAAAAGCTTTGTGGAATTTTGAGTTTTGTATTGGAATCTGTGTGGTTAAACACTCCACTTTGATACTTATTCCTCTCTGATGTTGTGGTGGGGGATTTTTGTGTTTTCATGAGTTTTGTGGGGTGGAGTTTGTGTGGTTTTGGGTTTGTCTGTCTTTTTCTTTTTTTTGTCTTTTTTTTTTCCCCCCCAATATTCTCATTCAGAAATGCTAAATTAATGAAAACCTTCAAGATCTAAACAGCATTTAGAATACTTCAAGTTCTTCAAATCCTTATGGTGAGATTTGAATGCATAAAATACATTTTAGTTATTGGATGTGTTATACCCATGTCTTCTTTTTACTGAAGTAGAGGACAAGTATGTGGTTTGTTTTTTTTTTTATTTCATCTGTTTCTCAAAGATTGTTTTCTGATCTGAAAAAGGTTGGTTCATCCTTCTGCATCAGCTCTGCAGTTTTGCCTTGTCTTCCAATATTCCCTGTGTGTCTACCTGGCTTCTGCCACCCTTAGTTGTACAAAACATTCTTTCTCTGCAATTGCCCATCATGTTTCAATGAAATAGCTTTAATAATAGGCTATTTAGTTTTCCTATCAGGCTTCATTATCCTTGGTCATGTGTTTTTACTGGCTTTCTTTTTGTGCCATGTTCCCTTGAGCCTGCCCTTCTTTTTCCATCTTTCCTTTCCTCAGCTGTGGTGCAGCAGGGAGGCATCTGCCAGCTCTGAGGGCTTGTCAGTGAGTCAGAGGGCTCAGACCTGCATTCCCAGTCCCCTACAAGGCTGACTGCAGAGCCTGTCTGGCAGTCCCAGCCCCAGAGCTAGGAATGGATAGGAATGGACAAAGCAATTCTTGCCTGTCAGATATAAAGAGCAAGCCTTTTTGCTGACTTGCCACTTTTTGCTCTTAAGACCATGAAGAAATAAATTCTGTAATTGTTAGGCATGTCTAATCAGAGTCAAATCAGGGAGGCATGGAAATGTTGGTGAGAAGTGGTAGTAGTACAGTTGCTTGGGAATATTGATGCTTGACATAAGGACTTTAGGGAGAATGCAGGCACTTGGAACCTTGGGTCTAGAATTCCTCTATTTTGTTAATTATTTTGTACCACTAGGACAACATGTCAAACTACATGGAAGACTTGTGGTTAATTTTTTTACTCAGGAGAGCATATGGACTCTTTTGGGTTTTCTTTTTTCTTTCCATGAAATTTTATGTGAGTCAATGTCTCCTTGATCTGCTTTTCCAGTAAGAGGAGTTTTCCTTAGCATTGGAGTGTATTTGTTATACAGCTTTACACAGTTTAATCTGCTATACAACCTGAAATAAAATGTATATGCTGTAAGAAGAAAATAGGCACTCTGGAAAAATACTCAAATCTTCTAAAGCAAACTGGTAGAACTATGCTGATATTCTCCCCCCTTGCCTCCCCCTCTTTCTAAGATTTTTAAAAAACAGAATAAATAGGAACTTTATTAGAATCTTGACACATTCTCATGCAAATATGTTTTTGAGATGTGCTGATTTAATCTGTTTTGACAGTGGGAGAGATTCTGAGGTCTGATTGCCTCCATCATCAATGAGGGAGAGAAAGAAGTTAGAGAGCTACATTTTTCCAATACTGTTATTCTGGTATACAGTGCAGTCATGAAAAGATTTGAAATATCTTATGGCATGCAGATCCCCAAGATGGTAATGGAAAAAAATTTTGTCTTTGATATTTGTTTCATCTCCCTTTTTTCAAGGGCTCCCTCTTGATTTTGGTAAAAGAAAGAGATGGATGAAGAAGGCTGGCATGGCCAGGGAAACCTCTGACAGAGTTAGAGGTGCAATAATTAAAGTCTTGTAAGTTATCAGGTGGTGCTACAAGTGCTATGTAAAAACAGATGTGGTTTCAATTCTTGACATTATCTTTTTATTTTGTGTAGTTAGGGCTGGGTGTGCTTGTGAGTACGAGAGGCAGTAAGATGGTGACAGTGGTGATGGGCAGTGGCACAGGCACCACTGTGAGCACTGCCCAGTTGCTGGGTGAGTCCTCATCTGCTCTCCAAAAGTTTTGGTTGCTAGTTTGGACATAGTCTTGTGCAGTCTAGAAAATGACATTGTATTAACTTGGATGCACATGCAATTCATTGGCATTAAAAGAGCCATTTTGAGGGTAAACTGTGCTATCCTTTGTTTCCTACTGAAGAAATGCTCACCACAGATAGCAAAAATGTGCAAACTTCTGTTGCCATTGCTCCCCCGGTACAATACAAGGATGTCCTTGTCCTTCCGGTGACGTTGCCCTCAGCTCGGTGCGCTGGCTCTTGGCTTCAGCTGGAGGGTGGCTCAGTGTGCTGGGGCAGCCCAAAGGAAGCAGAGCCTCACATAACGCTGCTGCGTCCCGCAGGCTGCTTCCTAACCCCCTTGTCTTGGGGAACAGGAACTCCAGTGTCACGCACTCCTGTAAATTAATCTGCAGTGCTTTATCTTTTTCTTTCCTCTTGTATTCCATGTTTGTGTTTTTCCTAATTTTGGCATTCTTCGTATGTATTTCCTTTTCTTAAAGGCAGAGGAAGCGAAGTTAGCGCTGCATATTTGTCACCGATGATGGCCTTTCTCCCCCGCCTCCAACCTGTGCGCTCTGCCTCCTTTTGCCAACCGCGATATAAATTAGCAAAATGTAGCTCTAGAGAATACATCAGATGCAGAGTGGAGAGTCAAATGTGATATGGGAATTGATGAAAGACCCATTTATATGCTCAACAGCAGCCTTTTCCTGTGAGTTATTTTCAGCATCAGCTCAGGAAATGTGTGTGTGGAGCTCTGTGGCACAGTGATATTCCAACTGCATTCTAATGTAACAGTATGTGTAAAACAGTAAGATTTTTGGGTGGCACAAAATAAAAACGTAAAGAAAATGATCAAAATATAAGCTTCATTTTTTGTTTAAATGCACACAGTACTGTTAATATGCCACATTTAGCCAATATTTCTATTTGACCTAGTTAAACATGTTTCAATGAATAGATTTACCAAAGTGTGCAGCTATGTTGTTTCAATGCACTAGACAAAATTTAGGTGAAGAAATGCTGGTTTTATTTTAGAAGCTAGAATCCAGTAAGTTTCATTTCGAAACATAAGGTTTATGCAAGTTATAATTTTTCTTTAAAATATCTTTGTGCTTATGAAGAACAGTTCTACTCAAGCAGAAGACTAAAGAAATCTCTAAGATGCATATTAAAAAAATAAAGCCTACAGTTTTGAAAGCTACAGCCTGAGCCTTATGGCTCAGTGATTTCAACTGCTCCGGGTTCACTTGTTTATTTTTTTTTGTTACTTTTTTCCCAGTGATGTTTTTGGGGGTGGGTTGTTCTGTTCAAATTTTTAGATGAGCTGAAAAATTTATAAAGAATGTGTAAATTTCATTTTTCTAATTTGTGCAAAAGAGTAGAGGAAGAAACAAACCTAATCTTGCAAACAGCTCAGTTATTCTTTGCTCTTAGTCAGTGTTGCTCTTGACCAAACTATTTCATCCTCTTTTCTGACTGTCCAGGAAGCTGCATCAGCTCCTGTGCATGCAGAGAGTTATGTGTTTAGGAATTAAGCCACTCCATTTTTATTTCAGATCTAGGTCATTACCTTTTGAGTAATCTGTTACTCAACTTTCTTTTTTCATCTTCTCGATATCTGGTATGCAATAGGATGTGCGTTATTTTTAAATTGAGTAAGCAACTGTTTGAAGAGAGATATTAGAGCCCTGATTCAGGAATAGTCAGACAAAAATCATAAAACTAATGCTGAGTCAATGCAGAAGGTATTGGTTGGGACCTTGCATTAACTCTGATTATAGTGGGCAGAAGTAGCTATGCATTGAAATGTCATGGTACCTTTGGCAGGGGTAAGGTCAATTTTATTTGAAGTGGGTATTAATAAGAAGTTTTGTTCTCCTTTGGGTTTTCCCTTTCCTATTTGATACCTTTATTTTGACATTTCTTTCACAGTTATATTATAGTTTTTCAGAAGTCTATTTAGTGTGTGTTAGACTTCTGTTGTGGTTTTCCTCTTTTTTTTTTTTTTTGTGTGTGACTGGAAAACAAAATGTTATTTTTCTTCTGATCCTGCTGTCCTTTCTCAATCTACTTCATCATACTGTGTCATATTTTTCTGATCCTTTTTTAATATTGTTTTTGCCAGGAGCTTTTTCCAAAGGTCTTGCCCATGAGCATTTCAGCTCTCCCCGTGAAACAAGAATTAGTGATAGGGGAAGGCAAAAAATTTTGCTGCAAGTATCTGTAAGGAGACAATATTGAGAGCTGTTCACACCTTTTTAAACTGTGTTTTCTGAAGTCATGGTGCAAAGTATGCTCATAACTGTAGATTCTCTTTACCTACCCTGGGAGACAGGTAATCCCTCACAGCTTTTGGTGGTCATGGAATGTGGGGACCCCTTTCCCTTTACATGCTTCCAGCCAAGAATTTAAATCCCTAGGTTTTGCAACAGTATTTCACTTTACAGTACTAGTGCTTGAGACTGTCCCATTGTATCCTCCTGGATCATATTCTACTACATTGGCATAATCTTCTTTTGGCACCTTTGCTGGAATGGATGAGATAAGTAAGACTTCTGGCCTAGGCTACATTTCACTCTCATTTTTTGCTTCATGGTCCAATATGCCCAAAGAAAAGTGGAAAAGCAGAGGGACATGAAGATGGCAGTGAAGGTGGGGATGTTTTAGCTCTAATGGTTGACAGTCACCATTGTTCAGAATATCTGAAGTTCAGGTGGCAGTTCTGAATTTATGGTGGGTTAGGTACCAGGTGCATCTGGAGTGATATGAAATTCCTCTTTATGCATTCTAGACTGGCTTGTGAAAGGAAATGTGCTGGTGTTGACTTCTTCAGGCTGGTTGTGGAGGCAAGGTACTACAGCAAAATATAACACATCCATAAAGTGCAGTAATTGATGTCTTTACTAATCTTGCTGATCGTTATCTCATTATATATTTTCTTAAATATTCCATAGAAACCCACTATTATCTTGGTTGGTATTCCTGATTATTTGTCAATCTGAGTGTCTGTCCTGCTTGTCACAATATCGTCCTTACCATGCTGTTCAGGAACTGAGCTGACCCACTGTGGGCAGCAGTTTTCTTGCAGAATTTTAAACTAAGACCTCTCTCTTTCTTATGCTTTTCTTTTTAAATGTAGCTTTGCTGTGGTGAGTGTAGAAACATCTGAAGCATGCATGTGTGTTTATGTTGAACTTTCCAAGGAGCTGAGGAATTGTCAACAAACGGTCTCACTGAGTTGACTTGGGTGAGCACGGGAGGCTGCCTGTGGTGAGCCATCCTTGGGTGCCTCTGGCCTCAGGAGCTTATGTTTGCAAATCACAGCTAAATAAGGAGACAATTTGAGATCTGTTTGCACCTTTTTTAAACTGTGCTTTTTAAAATTGTGCCATGGAAATACAGGCATGACTGTATTGATCATAGTGTGCCTGAAGCAGAGTGACTGACAGAATGGATTATTACTTAATAAGTTTTGTACCCTTTTTTAATGTGAAGTGCATATGACAAATGCACTTTTTTGTTTGGTTGTTTTTGTTTGGGTTTTTTGGGTTTTTTTTTGGTTTTTTGCTTAGAATGTGTCAGCTGTGTTTTTCTTAAATCTCCTTGAGGAAAGTAGTATGTGCTGTCTTGACCTGAGGATAACAAATGCTGAACTGAATGCTGCTGGCTGTAAACACTGGGATAACTTGGTTCAAGCAAGTCAGGTGCAGAAGTTTCCAACATGCTCAGCCAAGTATAAAAGGAGCTGCTAATGGCATGATCTAGCAGGCTAAATGTGGTGGCAGCTCTTGCAGGGTTGGTGATATCCTCCTTGCCCAGAAGTCCCAGGTGTAACCAGTGAGTGTCAGAGGTAGGACTGGGACAAAGAAAGTAGATCTTGGTGTTTCTCCTGGCAAGAGCAAACTTCTGGCATTCTGGATGGCCTCTCTCAGCAGCCAGCCCATTGACCAGGAGACAGCAGACAGCTTTCAAAGTGCAAGCAGCTCTGAGTGAAAATCCATTTCAAATAGATTGTATCGAGTTTTTCTTTTGATAGTGTATTTCTGTCATCAAGGATCCTGGCTTTTTGTAAAAAAAGTAGACACTAATGACTGCATACAGTACATATGATATTGTTTAAAATAATTCTCTTTCAATTCTTGAAGTCTTAAAATTGAAATTTGAAGTGCACGAAATATTTTAATTGTAGTTGCTCAGCTGGATGCTAGTCATTTCTGTTTTCTAGCTGTGATACTTTAAGGAGTGTTTATATTTGTAATTGAATCCTTAAAAGTCTCTAACCAGCCTGGAGAGAATATAGCATAACAGTTCTAAGTGATGCAAATAGCCATGGATTCATTGGCTTAGTTTGCTTGCCCCTTGTTTTGTGGTGCTTTTTATTTTTGAGACCATTGTAGAGGTCTGTTTTAATCCTTGCCATGCCACCTGTGGAAGGTTTCTCGCAGAAGGAACTAATGAATCTCACAGGCATAATCTGTTCAGGTAGTTTTAAAAGATATAAAGAAAGAGAAGATCAAAATCAATCATCATGTTCCTTGGGATCACACCAATATAATCTCAATAGTTGCTTTTTTCTTGTTATTAGTCATAATAATAAGAACTTATTAATACCATTTACTTCTTATTGCAGAAAAGCAAGTGACATAATGTTAGTGTTATTGTGTAAAGTCATATTTGAGAGGGTACCTTGCTATCTTGCTCTCTTGCTGTGAAAAAACACCATTTTTGGCAGAGAAGTTGAAGTCCAAGCAGCTTGGCTGCAATAAGGCAACCAGTCTCCAGTGCTGGCAGCCACATCAGTGCTCTGAGAGAGGCAGCAGCATCCACCAGCCTTTCTCACACTGTCCACTACAGCTAGAGAAGAGAGATGTCATCTCAGCTTCAGCTTTTTCATCTGTGAGTGTCATTAAACCAGAGAGGTGACTGATGCTGTAGAAGTAATTCTGAGAAGTAATCCCCCTGGCCTGGGTTGTATTTCATCTTTATTTGCTGCCTCATGTTCCAGTGTGCCTGAAGGAGAAGTGAAAAGCAGGGGGGACATGAAGACAACAACAAGGGATGGGTTATTTTTAACTCCAATGGTAAACAGCCATTGTTGTCCAGAGAATCTGAAGTTCAAATGAGAGGTGAATATTAAACTCAAGTTAAGCTCCAGGTGCATCTGGAGTGATATGAAATTCATATTTATGCTTTCTAGAGTGGTTTGCAAAAGGAAATGTGCTGATGTTGACTTCTTCAGGCTGGTTGTGGATGGGAGGTATTGCAACAAAATGTAACTCATCCAAAAAGTGCAGTAATTGATGTCTTTACTAATCTTGCTGATCAGTTATCTCATTATATATTTTTTTAACCTTTCATAGAAGCTCACTCGTGATCTTGGTTGGCATCCTTTATTATCTTAGTACTTTGCCAAGTATGCTTGTTTTCTGGAATTGATTTTGTTTTCACAAAAACCTGCAGTAATTAAATAATAAAGACACTGGAATGTCTTTAGAAAGAAACAATAAATAAAAGCAGAAGAAATTCACTAAACAAAAGGGTTATATAACCAAGCATTAATTTAACTTTTGCTTTGACTTTCCGGGAGCATCTTCTATTGTTTGAGCACCCAAATCAGGGAATTACTTCCTAAATTGTTTTGGGATATTAATTTGAGTTCTAGATTTACAGTCCAACCTAGAATGAGATTCTGAATTTAGATAGGACCGAACAGAAAAGATTCCATAGAACATATTGTTTCTTTAGGTCTTTTACTTTTGTGTTTTCTCAGAAGTGTACAACTGGTGTTCATTGAAGGAATCAGTTAGTGAGGCATACTTACAGCTATTAGGAGTATGAGGGGCCTATGAAAAAAATAACAATATTATCAGCTCTTGCCTTCACAGAGAACCAGTGTGCTTTTAGGTCTTAAAAAACAGCAGCTGAATATGCCTTAATTACTAAAATTGCAGGGAATTATGATGCTAAAAATTGAAAATGGATAAGTACTAATAATAGTTGCTTGCTCTCTGGGGAAAAATGAGGTGCAAGCAGCTGTGAAAAGATTGTGAAATGCTGTAATGATATGAAAAGAATTTGAGATTAAATATTATAATAGAGCATCTTTAGTTGCTCTCTGAAGTTCTGGTGTGTATTTTTTAGTTGAATAGGAACTTCAGTTTATGTAATTTTGCCTGCATGTTGAAAGCTTGCTTTAAAAATAAACAAACAAACATAAACACCCACAAAAACCACGCAATAGAACACTGGAGGAAAAGACAGAAGGATAAAACAGAGTATACTGGAGATTCCTTTTAAAACAACAAAAGGTTGAGAAATGAAGAGTTTGGCAGAGTGTCGTGTGCAAGACATTCATGTTCATTCAGCATTCCTACATATTTTTATTACTTACTGAAAGTAGGAAAAGATCTAAAAATAATGAAGATCACAAGGAAGTGTGTGTAAAGCAGTAGCGTGGATGAATCTATTTGAGAAATACTTTGGAGCTGTGGAAACTTGCTTTTTAGTAGTTATGGTGATGCTAACACTTGAAGTCGTTCCAATATACTATACTATAAAATACTTAATGTTGGAGCATTCCATGGCAGACAATCTTTCTGAATGATCTCAGTCAACCTTAAAATACTGTCTGCCTTCTAAAGAAGTTGGAAACTGAGACTGAAATGTTAATTGTGACTTCAGGCTATAGTGTCCTATGCAGGGTCCGAATCAACAGTCTGAAAATGAAGCCCTAAGTGTAGTTGAAGCTTCTGTAGTAAGACAAACAAACTAGTCTGAACTAGTCTTCATCATCTCTTGAAGATAAGTGGTTTTTATGCTGATTCCCAGTGGTAATAGTCTGATGGCAATTTTTGACAGTTTATCTTGCTAGGACCAGTATGTTTTATTTCATGAGTGTTTTACTATTCCAGTAGGAAAATACAGCACAACATATATGCATCAACCCATAAGCCATTCATTCCAAGGCAAACTAACGATTCCTTCATTTTATGTGTGAAATAAAAAAGCCCCGTGTCTATATTTAGACAACTTGCTCACGAGATATGGCAAGATGTTCTTACTCAGTGCACAGCACAGTGAGTTGGCAGGGTTGGTGTTTCACATGACTGATAATGCAGAAGTTTCTATTGGTATTGCTGTGGGTAGGACAAAGGATCGTGATGAAGAGGGAACAAGATAGAGACAGTTCACAGTACCCCAAAATACCTATCAGAAGAGCCACTTAAAATAAGCCTTACTGCATAGTTGTGGTATTTCAGAAAAAAGGGGATTAATATGTTAGAAAAGACTGTTTATTTAAAGATTTACTACTATTTCCAAAGGCAGTTAAAGTGCAAGGGATTTCAATCCAGAGATAACTTTAAGAGAGCCATAAGTACACTTATGTTCTAGATGACTTCAGAGGTAAAAGTACAGAAAAGAGTAATCAGTAAATACATACCTGCTTTCTGTTTTGCCAGAAAAGCTGTCCATGAAAGGTTCAGGTGTAATGTATGAGGAGAATTGTGTGTTCTTCAGCACGTGGCTGATAAACACAAATGAACACCGTAACTCTGTCCCCGTTTTCTGTGAGGAAAACGCAGCTGCAGATACCACTGGAAAGTATCTACCCCTGGTTCCAAAACTGCATCCTATCCCTGAACTGATGGCTTGTTTGATTCTGGAAAATGGCTGAGTGTGAACTGACTCTTGATCATTAATCATCTAATCATCCAATGTGCTTTTTCTTCAAAAAGGAAAGAAAAGAAGGGAAAAAGTATAAAAATTGCCACTAAAAAAAACCCCTCAACAAGATGTATCATGTGGAAGAACCAGAGGGCTGTGAACTGAGCAAATACAGGAAAAAAGTGGAGTAGGTACTATATGTAAGATTTTATACATGGTTGTCTCAGCTGTCATAGCTTCCTTTATGTGAATAGTAGGTGCATAAGCAGCTTATTGCTTCAATATTGTGATTTGTAGGAAGGAAAAATACTTATACAGTGAGTAGCTGACATTTGTGGACACTTACTACACATCCTAAATTATCACTAGATAATTATTAAAATTTTTAAGTAGTTTTTTTTACTGGAACTTTCTATTAGATAAGCTGTCTAATCTTATATTTAGAAAATGCTTCACACAACACGAGCCGGCTGGTTTGTTCTTTATCCTCCAGTGCTGAGGGGATTATGTTTGTGCAAGTAAAATACAGCTTCACCTGGAAGTATTTTTGTTTCTGACTTCCAAAAGGGTGAATTTTCTAAAACTTCTAAGTTTTGGCTCAGCTGTCATGAAAAGTTTAAATGGAAAATGACAACAAAGTCTGGGAGTGGGCATCCAGTAGAATATGTTGAGGCAAAAGAACAGTGATGTCACAGGTGTGAAAACAATGTTTTCTTGATGAGAAGGAATCTCAGTTAACGAAAATTAAAACAGTTGGAAAATACATTTTCCTATATTAAGGCTGGGAAATAGGGCGATAAAATACCTATTAACAAAAATAGACATTAATGAGTAATGGACCAAAAAGTGTATTCCAGTGTGGTCAGAGATAAAGCACTTAATATATTTTGCAGTGGGGGGAAAAATGCTCTTGATCAGAGATAGATTCAGTGACAGATGTGGATAATAAAGCTGAGTAATTTAGTAAAGGAAGGAACAGCAGTAGTTTCTGTTGCGGATTTTGACTAAAGCTGGGGCATATATCTACCTCATGTCATGCTACTGATGTAATAAAGTTGTTTGTCAAAATGAAAATATGAGATGGCATCTGTTAAAATAAATATTCTTGGCTGACTATGACATATATAAACTAGACGAGGAGTTTCTGAATTGCTGAAGTTAATGAATAACTGCAGAAATCTTGGTTTCCTGGTAGCATGATTCCAGAGAAAGCTCCAGTAAAAAGCTGCTTTTTTGCCTTCCTGAAACTCTTGGAGACTTTATGGGAATTGTCCCTGGCACACACCATATACTGTTGTCATCAGCACTCATCTCTGCTATCTTCCTGCATGAACCCAAAGAAAAGGGTGTCTCTCTGCACCCTGGGTGCTGCAGTCTTGGCTCAGGACCTTGTTGAACTCAGTGATAACCTTACAGTCGCCTTCCTCCCTGCCCCCATTCAGTTCTGGGAGACAGTAACTGCTTGGGAGTTTCCCAAGTCCTTCCTGTGTTGTCATAATAGAACCAAGTTATTTTAATCTTCTCTATGTCTTCATGGCTGGCCAAGCTCTGTCCACAGGCCAACTAATCTTCATCTCCAAATATATTTCTATTTGTGATCAGTATTTTTGTATTGGTTTGTTGGTTTTTAATTCCATCTTGAGTAATAAACACTTTGCTGTGGCAGAATCCCCTTCCTATACCTGCTGGGTGCCCTCAGCCCCACTTTCCATGTCGCTGACAAACATGTTTAACATCTCCAGTGCCAATACTGAACCCTGAGGAATATTTCTGCTTTTCAGATTGCTGGCAGACACCTTCCATGGTGACAGGTTTTCTTTCTGGTAGCTATCACAGATAGAGGGGGCAAATCTGCATAGTTACCCTCCATCCCTGCTTTCCTCTAATTCAAAGCAAGGGAAAAAACAGTTGTTACTATACCTTGTCTAGGGAGGTAGAGGGCCAGGTACGTGGAGAAGTGTGTAGCCCTGGCAGTGCAAAATTAGGTGTTGGTCAGCCCTGTGAGATCTCTGCTGGCTGCAGTAGTTTGTGGACAAGGGTTCCTGGGTTTGCTTTTTGTTTTGCAAGATAGCTAATCAGTTTTGGCTCATGTCAAAATAAATCTGTGGCATCCCAGCATCTTTTTGCAGACCTTGGAACACAGATTATGTGATTTTTAGATAGTTTTAGTGTAATTAGAAGTTGGTAGATGTTTTTAAGGATTAAAAGTATGAGCCCAGTGATTTGCTGTGTTTCTATGTAACCTACCAAAAATGTAAGGCTGTTTCCTCTAGTCTGTTTTTCTATCTTTCCTTACGCCTTTTTAAATTTTATTTTAGAATTGCATTTCTTAAATCTCTACTGAAGTTGTCAAGGCTAGTTAGAGGAAGGAGATTGTGTGCCTGTCTCATGAAATTACTGTATTGTGAAGATGGCTGAAACTAATAAAAAGAGATCTCTATAATGATTGTACAGCAGGAGAACAAGGTTATGTTTTATAGCTTTGACAGCTATCCAAAAGGTGTCTGTTTCTGGGGGATGGGTGCTCTTAATAGCAAAAGATTCTGCTTCTCTGCTTTTGAGACTATGTTGGACAGAATGGTTAGGATACTGCTGTCACTGATGCAGTTGTTTAGCATATGCATTGAGAAACAGTCTGTATATATACATGCATCTAGAATCTCACACAGAAAGCTCCAGTGTGAACACCATATCTGGAACAAGATTTGCTGCTGTGAGATAGAAGATAGCAAAATGGCTTGATCTTTGTCCTGGCACACAAATGCTCTATACATGCACATAGCAATAAGGGAATAGATTTAGCAGACTTTGTTGTTAGGCAAACTCTGATGGACATGAATAATATAAGTACTCCAAAGGTACTGTGGCTTTTGCTTGCTGTTAATGAGCATTGTATCAATACTAACATAAATAAAATGTTGCAGTTATGAGCCACTATGGAAAAGCCTCCAATTGTTGTAATCTTCAGACTACCCACTACTGTTTTCAGGGTCTCTGATACCAAGTTGATCATTTATTGTGGGGTGAAATAGAAAGCTCCTTACATAAATGAAGTATGATGTATATATTTTAATATTAGGTCCTTAGAAGAGCACCATGATCATCCCAATGTGGTAATGGGAGATCTTCAATCAGATGAAGAAGATATCATGAACAGTTCTGATGAAGATGATGACACAAATTCTGATTCCAGCAAAGGGGAGACTG
Source organism: Erithacus rubecula (assembly GCF_903797595.1). NCBI lineage: Eukaryota > Metazoa > Chordata > Aves > Passeriformes > Muscicapidae > Erithacus > Erithacus rubecula. The sequence continues at coordinate 27,518,181 of NC_136686.1, read as the reverse complement.
ATGCTCAAGAAGATAAACAGGTATTCTTCTGAAGCTATTCCTCACTCTTGCAGTATTTCTAATTTGTAACCTGTTGGGATATTTTCAAATGTAAACCACCTGTTAAGGTTGAGGTCTGGCCTTCTGTTATCTTCTTTGAGTGCCGGCTTGGAGTGATTTTCCTTATTTTGATCTTATTTTTTTTTCAAATAAAGAGCAGGAAGATAGTGTTAACTGAATGAAATTAAGTTATGATGGTCCTGTCTCTCCCTTTGGGGGTACCCGTGTTCTGGATTCTCAGTCCTGGATGCCCTGAAATCATCCTGCCCATAGACTAGTGCTTCTCCTCAGCACCAGTCCTGGCAGCTGTTTCCTTTGATAGTAGTTATATCTGCTTCCTTTCTTTAAAAATAATTTAAAAACAAAACAAAAACAATGCCCTAACAAGATAAACAGAAAAACCCTCTGAAGATTTTTAGTGCTGGAAGAGAAGACTTGGCATGTTGGGTCTGAATGTTGTTGAACCAAATGAGAGGACTAAATTGGGAAAGGGAAAGAGTCAAGGGAAAAACTCATCCCTGTGAAACTAAACAAGACTTTACCTGTATAGAAGCTAACTTACCTTTTGTGCCTCTAGAAACGCACTCAACCTTTCTCAATGGAGTTTTACAGGAAAGTGTCCCCATTAGGAGGGTTCTCAGGCAGGTTTTATGGAGTAATTCAGCACTCGCTGTGAGGCATCTGCTGTCGCTTGCTTCAGCTGCCTGCGGCACGTGCGGCTGGCAGCTGGGAATTAACAACCAACTTCCTCACAGCGAGAGCAGCTGCAGAGGAGAATGAAGCAGTCTCTGCATCGGTCATCAGCTGGGCATGTTTTATTTTTCTTTACCACAAGCATCTGGCTGCTTGATGCTTTATATCTGTTAGGGGACTTACAAGGCTTCTTTCCACTGTTGTGCCGGAGAGCCTTATGTGTATCCCTTTGGTTCTCCCATTAGAGACTCTCAGAGCCAGAGTATCTTTGTCTGAGTAAATGCAAAGTGGCCCTTTCAGCACCAGCTGGTATGTGAAAAGTCTTTCAAATGGGGTTAGAAACAGACTGTGATATTTAGTTTTGTAATTGTTTAGTGGTAGCATCTTGTTCTCAAAATACTAATTTTCATCTCATTTGCAACTGACACATCTACAGTGATGGCAGATCCCTTGCTCTGCATAATTGACTTGTGAATTCAGTCTTGCAGGGAGTGTGTCAGCTGTGCTTTTTAAATAGGCACAGAGGCCTGAGGTGAGGTGTTACAATCTTGCCTGAATGCGATTGACCCATACAGGATAGATCTCAGTGTTCTTTGGAAAAAAGTTTAATTTCATAAGTAAAATCCCAGATCTGTGTGCAGATGTCTATCTATATAGTATATAAAATAAGTAATTTTGCACATATGAGGTTATACAAAACTATATATTAAAAAGTTATGTATATAAAGTTATATACATTAAAAAGTTATACAAAACTATTTAATTTAGAAATTAATTTTAATTCAGTAATTAGGTGCGGTGTCATTTGAATTCCAATGAAAAAATGTAATCTAGATTTATTTTTTATTTTCAATACAACAGTATCATTAAAACCAATCTATGAGTACTGTCTGTTCCATGGTTTATTTTCCAGCACCTGAGACTAATTTATAGGTTTCAAGAAGAACTAAATCTTCAGAGAAGTCTTGCAACATTAGTGCTTAAGAACCAAAGTTTTGTGGATAAAATGCCACTGATACCTGATTTTCTAGATAAATTGTTTAGTGCCCATATTATACTACCCACAGTCAATACAGCCTTCCTAGGACTTCATCTCACTTGAGTTGAATATCCTGTGATGTTATAGGGCTCCTCATCCTCTCTTTCTTTGCATCACATTAAAATGAAAGCCTGAATGTGCAATGGATGTGGTGACAGCTGGCAGCAGAGAAGCATATGGCAAATCATGAGAGCTATTTTGGGAAAAGGTGTTCCATCTGAGGGAAATCATACATGGAAGTTACACTGTGTAGTGAACACATTTGCATCCTAATGCCTTCTCCATTTGCTTTGTTATACCTATTCCCTCTATCTGATGTTGAACAGTACTACTGGTTTTTTGGAAGCCAAATGTCCATGTGAAACCCAAAATCTTCTCCACAGTGTTTCAGGCAGATGACAAGGCTCACATATCTGCATCTTTGGAATGCAGTTGCTGTGTATTCCAGCAGCTCTGTTAGTAGATGATCAGAAACTGGCTTTTCTATTCAATGTGAATTTTTTCTTCTTTTTGGTTTTTTTTTTGCCTGTCATCTCATTTTTCAGTAAAGAAAATGTATTTATCTTTTAAGATGTTCCTGAAATGCATTTGAGTTCACAGCAGATATTACTGTTGCTGTAACAATCAGAAAAAAAAATTAAATAAAATATAAATACTACCTGTACTTTAGTATTTTTGCTAAACCAGTAATTGTTTGTTAGGATTTCTTTCATTATGGGCTTCAGTGCTTCTTGTAATAATTCAAAGAAAAGGCTGACAGTGTTGTAAAATCTGCTCCTAGCTAATATTGTTGCTTCCAGATACAAGCTAAAATTATTTTCTCACAGATCCTGAAAAACCAAAAGGTATCAAAGCCAAGAGATTTTACAGCATTATGAAGTGTTTTTCTTAGAAGTAACTATCAAATAATTACATTGAATTTAAGGAACTAATAGCTGGAAATGATCTTTATGACAGTTTTAGTAGGTGTGTAGTGTAATGTGTAATTTTATTTGCAGGGTAAGGCAGCTGGAAAGAAAACAAAGGTTTACCATATTGCCAAGGAGATCATGAGCTCAGAGAAAGTGTAAGTGTCAATACTACACTTAATAACTATTCAATATATTTTAATTGGGCAATTAAAATGTAACTGTTTACTTTTTCTTGCTTTTCTGATAGGTTTGTGGATGTGCTAAAGCTCTTACACATTGTAAGTACTCAAAAAAAAAAGCAGTTTTGCTCTTCTATTTGTTTAATCTATTAAAGTTTTATGTTTAGGCTTTATAGCAGTGACTGTACCTTTTTTTTCTGCTGCATCTATAGATCCAAAATATAAAAATAATCTAATTAAGCTCAACTTTGAAGTTTCACATTTTACATAATGGATGAATATTTTGGTGGTTCCTTCTGGATCTCCTTAATAATTTATGCAGTTCCCAGTTGAGTATGGTTATTGAATACTGAAAATTGAATCAATTTATATTAATCAGAATCATATTTATGAGCCAGCTTGTACTGTCTTATAAATACGTGCATAGCAACAAAAATAAAGTTTTTGGTTAGAATAACTCCTTAAATGGTGGGAGGAGGCAGGAATAATTTATTTTAGAAATGGTACATTAAAATGCACATTCTTGAAGTAATCCAATTAATAGTTAATAGCTCTAATGATGCATCCATCACCATGGCAGCGTATTTTTTTTAAGGTTGCAGTTCCTTCCATCAGAAAGATGTTTGCTTTCTGATAGCTCAGCAAGGGTTAAGTGTTTCATCTGTGTTTGTGCAGATCAGTCATCTGTAAAACATGCTTTGTTGAAGGTGATAATAGGAAATTAATCAAGAATTTTTCTTTCTCTAGCTCTATTTTGTGTGTTTTCTGTCAAGCTTGAAATGTTCTGTGTTTGTACCATTTTGTCACTCTATTAAGTGCAAACATCGTGGCTTTTTTCCTTGGGCAATAGAAGTGGTTATATTGCAAACAGATGCATTGGTTTGTCTCAGTCTCCTGAGAAGCCTATTCTGTGAAACTGGGAAAAGAGGCTCTTTTAAATGGTTGTATACAGTCCTGTAAAACAGAGATTTTTCTCAGGGAACAAAAAACTCACCACATCTTTTGCTGACTCCTCTTTTGCTTTCTTCCTAATACCTGATTTTCTTATCCTGTTCAAGCTTGGATTTTAAGAGCTGGCTCCATCAGCTGGATCAAATATATAATTTATATTCAACATGGTTTCTAATACAGAACTTAATCTTAACTACTGGTAAAAGAAAGAGAGTTGTCCTAGGCAAGTTTTAAGCTGTGTAATTTTAAATTATCATATTTTTCAGACATTTAACTTATTTTTTAAAGGTACCTTTGCTTTTCAGTGTCCCAGTTTTTTAGTGGAGTAATGGAAGAAAGGCTGTTGGTAAGGAGGATACAGGCAAGCAGAAGAATGATGTGCAAAAAGGGAAGGGTAGAGAGCTTAGGAAGTTTTTAGGATAAACTTTAAGCTGTCCCCACAGTGCAGATGTGCAGTGGTGTAGGATATGTTTTGCTTTTCCTTTAATGGATAACTTGCAACTCTATTCATGACAGTCTGCTAGTTTCTAGCTGCCAGATAAAAACTATTAGAAATGTTTTTGTTGGCTAGCAATAACAATCAATGTGTATTCAGCCTGGTTTAACAGGGAGGATGCTAGGCTAGGAGTTTAGGAAATACTTTGTCCTTTACTTGTCAGTTGGCCTGCAGCAGGAACCTTGTGAGTGTCCTTGTCAGAGAGGGCACTGGCTTTGAGGCTCTGTGTGTGTGCATTCTTCATTAAATGAGAACTGCCATAGCTAAGAGAGGTTGCAGACACCCAGTTTTTTATTTCCAGGGAATGGTATGCCTGAGGATTTGTTTGTTTTTTACACACATTAAATCAGTTGATTTAATCATATATTACTTAGGGACAATATTTTAATGTTGATAAAACTATCCTTTTGATTTCACATGCACTGACCACTTTGGCTTACTAACTGCCAGTCAAGCAACCTCTGACAAATTTCTGCATTAGAACTTAGATTCTCCCCAGACTCTTTTACCCATAGTAAAGATTTGGCTTATGGGGGATGCTCCATTGCACCTTCTGAGACATCTATTAGTGGCTTTCCACTTGAAATTTAGTGACTAATTCCATTAGCAATGATCTGAAATGAATAATGCTCTCAGTATATTTTACTCATGTGGCACTAAGGAAGAGGACTGTTGATGTAAGAAAAAGCTTTTTAATTTGCTTCATCTTAGTGCCTTTGAAGTGGAAACTAAAGCAGTTGAGGATGTAGGAATGTGACTGCAAACTGTTTACAAGTACCACTGAAGTTTTTTAGCATTTTTTTCCTATGTTGACCAAGTCAAGTTAGGTGGAGCAACTCTTCCAAGATACCAGAGTGCCAGCCTATGTGGACCTTATCACACACTACAAGTACATCTGACTGCTTCTGTCGAAGACACACTGCAAAACTATAAACACTTGGTAATACTTCTATAAATACTAAACAAGCTGGTCATAACAGAGATAAGGGGCTCACCTGGCTTTGCACACAGCACACAGTCTCAAACAGACTCAGCAAATGGCGCTGCTTGAGGATGTAATCAAACATCAGATGTAATCTTGAATTCTCTGTATTTCTGTTACTGTGTTAGTGCTTTTTTAGGGCAAGATTCCAGTAAAATTCTTTTAGAAACTCCTTAAATGAAACTATCTCTTCTGTATGCATGTTTATAAGATGGTTCATGCATTGCCTCCTGAGAGTGAGCAAGGGTTGAGAATATGGGAGAAGTAATTTTTTCCTAAGGACACTTGCAGAAAAAAAGAACAGTGAACTGAGTGTAAAACACAAGTGACATAAGAGAAACAAGCTTATCACTTTGCTCTGAGTTGCCCTGTGCCTAAAAAACACTCAATGTTCCTGGAAAAAGGAGTAAGGCAGTATTGGTGCCCTTTGTACTTCTTTGTTGTGGGATTCTTTGGAGATGGTTTGTTTAGCATGAGTGAGAGGATCCCCTCAGCAGCATCCTGGCTCTGAGAGGGTGAGCTGTCTGGCTTACTTGTCATTTTTTTTGTCATTTTTTTGTGCTGAATTTTGTTTGCCAAAACTCTCCATTCTTTTTGTTTTTCCCCTCTTTTTGATTTTGTTTCTTCCTTGCTGCTGTGGTATAAGCAGCAAGGCTTCTGGTCCAGCAGAGAAACTTGTTTTTTTGAGGTTACTCCTTCCACTGCATGGCTTGGTGTGAAACTTTTTGCTGTGTGAAAAGTTTAGGCCTGTGGGCTTCTGCCTGAGCCTTTAAGTCTGTGCTTCTAACTTAGACCCTTGTTCTGTCCATATTTGGACTCTGAGACCAAGTAAGTAGAAGCTTGTCAGCAGTCACCTCTTAGTATTTCTGAAGCCACAAGATCAGCCTCTTATTGCAGAAGGCAGATAAGAGGTCAAACATAATTTTCTACTGTGTGTCCTTCCAGAGACACTTACAAGAGTGAAAAATTCTGGTTTAATGTTTCCATTTTTCAGAAGAAAGTTGCAAATTCTGTATATAAAAGCTATATATAATTTTATATATCTATATGTGTGTGTATATATATAATATGATGTCTGTGGTAGCCAAGTATTATGACAAATAATTCATAGTAGACTTGGAAAAAGAATGTAACAAAAAATAAAATAGCTATGGCCTTTGGAGCCAAGTTCTGACCTCTGGTTCTGGCTTACAATTGACTTACTGTTTGACTGTGAAAAATTCTCTCAACATCCATCTCCTTTTTCTCCATCTGCAAAATTTCAGTATTTGACCAGTGTGAAGTGAATATGTTGATAAATTTTTGGTCTCTGAAGTACTTTAGAACTGCTGAGATATTTGACAATGAGTTGCAACTGTAGTCCTCTTACTAAGAAGACTAATAAAATAATTTTAGTTTAGAAGGAAGTATTGTTCTACTACCCAGCCTATTGCCTGAGATAACATTCTGGGAATATGCCACAGACAAATAATTTATTATTGTAAAAAATCAATTACATTATTTCGTTAAAGATTTATGAATTATTTTGTTACCTGAGAAAAAAGGTGTGGAACTGCCTGGCAGCTTTCCAGAATTAATGGCATATATTTGAAAAATGTCATGATCCACACTTAGTCATAGTCTTGATTAACTGTAGTTTCTGTTGTTTAACTTAGCAGTTTATGGCTGATAGTCTGACTCTAGGTAGGAGTGTCTATTTATATTTTAAATAATCTATTTGTGAAATCTTCTTAGCCATATTGCTAAGAAGTCATGTTTACAGTTTGTCACATCTAGCAGCCTGGCTGTTGTGAAACTTCCTCCTCTTCCCTCCTCCTTCCCCATAGGATGTCTGTGTGTGTGTGTGTGTGTATTCCTTGAAAAGCATCCAAGTGCAAACATACTTTTTTCCTTAAATTCAACTGATATTTTAGCTATGTGCAGGTGTATTTATCTGGGAGAGTTGTTCTTCAGTGGAAGGTATTGCTTCTATTTTTTTTTTTTTTTTTTTTTTTTTTTTTTTTTTTTTTTTTTTTTTTTGCTGATGGTATGTTCTGGGAGAACAGATCCAAGGTGAATATTGGTTGAGGCTTTAGGAATAGAATACATGACTATATTTAGATTTTGTAGTACCTTCTCTTCCTGTTAAATTGCCAAGAAGTTTTAATTTCACCCATTTGAAATTATTTTCATTCAGCTATTAGGTACCTGAAGGTGCACTTGACCGAGTCAGCAGCTGAGCAAGGTTTTAGTCTGCTCAGTACCTCTTTGGGTTTGCAACTAAAATTGTCCTTTGCTCCTTAGACTGGCACGGGCAGATCACTGTAGGCTGGGAATCCTTTGGTGGGAAGAATGGTGGGATCATGAATCAGGGCCTTTGCAGAGGAGAAGTGCATGGGCTGATTGCAGATGATTCAGAACAGGGTCAGAATTATTTCAGATGTCACAGCCTTTTTGCTTATTTAGGGAAGTTGCTCTGTAGGAGTGGTGTGAGGAAATGAAAGCAGTGATGATACTAACCTCCTCAAATATTGTTTAAAAACTCCACAGCTATAAGGGGAATGTATGCCAACAGGATAAATATAATTTCTTACACATTTTTAAGTTGGAAGTGTTTTATCAGGCAGTAATTCAGCAACAGTATGTGCTCAGACATCTTTAATATGCCTAGACTCGATTTTCATGTGGACAAATACCCAGTGGGAGGCTGTCTCAGCTTAGCATAAACTAAAACTGTTTCTGATTTGGAAAGAACATTCTTTCCAGGGATGGTGTTGTGTGCTGTCCTCTTAAAGTAGCTCTATGGAAACAATTCCCTTTACCTGATCAGTAAAAAGTGGTATCAGAAGATTATTATTGGACTAGAATATAATGTAATAGTAGAAACTGTAAACAAGCATTTCAAAGAATGTACAATAGCTGCCCCACTTCAGAAAGAAAAAAAAAAATAAATCCTGGTAAGAAGATGGGATGATTAAGTGTAACTAGAATAATATTTTGGGTTTTGTCATGTAGCATATGAACCATGTCTAGAGTTGCAAATGTTTTTCAGTGAAATAAGCAAATTCCAAAGTGTGGCAGGTTAGTTTTTGGATTTTTTTTTGTTCTTGTTGTGAAGTAGTTTTTTTCATGAGTGAGATTTCAGTATTTGAAAGAGCCATTTTTAATTAGAAAGTTTTTAAAATTCACTTGTAATGGATTGCTGCATTGCTTCAAACAGAATAATTTCTAGGACAACTTAGGTGATTGCCTTTGAACAGGCTGATGAAAGCAGTGCTCCTCAGCAGTTTTATATAGGACAGTGTGCTAAATATGTTTGTAATATAAATTGTGTCATGCAGGCATGTATAGATATCAGAGCAATCTATATATTATTTGCAAGAACAATTCTGCTTTTATTTAGCAGTGAACTGATTTAGATTTAGAAGGATCTAGGTTCTGGTACTTAAAATTTCTGCAGTTTCTAATTTCCAAGTAATTCACTTGCTTACATTAAAAGTTGTCATCTGAGTAATTTCCACCCCTTGGGGTGAAATTTCAGGATTTAGTTTGTAAATTAGCATATTTTATAGCTGGTAATTAAAACAGACCTGATCTGTGTTTTGTCCTTTTGGAAATGAAACTACTTTCTCAGAAGGCCAGTACCTTCAAGTGTAAACACTGGTAATTCCAACCTTGTTACATTTGTTTTTCTTTTCCCACCCCCAATCCCCAGGCATGTGCACTCTGCATTCAACTCTTGAGTTTATCTCAAGATGAACTTGGCATGACAGTTACTTCACACCCACTGCCAGGTTAAAAATAAATCTTAATATGATTACAGTGACAAATGCGTAGTCAGCAGTGAAGATAATTTAAAAAAAAATTAAAAGAGCATTGAAATTTAGCTCTTGTTTTGCAGACTTTTGAAATTTGAAAGGTTCACATTATCTTTCTTCCCTGTATTTCATCTCTGCAGCACTTCCTCAGTTTACTCAGTTGTGGAAGGGGACATGGGGTGTGATGAAGTAAAGTTTTGGTTGGCTGTTTTAATGACAGAGCCTTTCATGGCATAATCTATAAAACATGATGAAGCTGATGGACTTTGGGTCAAGCTAGTTGAAAAATCAAATCTGTATTTGGAAAACGCCCTGCAGACTTTGTGAATACTGTGTCTAGAAGTTAAATAAATGGTCTTAACTACAACTGTGTTATCTAGTGGTGCTTAAACCTGGCTCCCTGCTCTCCTTTTGTTGTTTGGTCAGGGGAAAGCCTGGGTTGTTGATTACGTTACAGACAAAATTGCTTTGCTTTTTGTCATGCAAGTCACCTTATGACATTCATACAGAATCCTTGTCTCATCCTATGGCAAAATGCATACAGTATATTGTGTGTGCATACAACTAGGGGCAGGGAAAGAATATTATCATAATATGATGATGCATTTTGCATGAAGATCTCCAGAATGCCTCATTTGAGCTTTTGCCATTGTAATTCCATGTATCATTTCAGTGTTAAGCAGTGCCCTAGGGTCAGAAAAACCCATAAGATGCAGCTGGTAGTTAACCTATGTGTCAGTAGTCTGCACAGAGGATGTAAACCAGAACATTTCCATATGAATAACGCCATCTGTTTCTTAACTCCCTTGCATTTAATTCTCAGCCTTCCCCTTTACATCCAGTGCCCTATATCTCAGTTTGAGTTTCTTGTCAGAGCTGCCCAGTCACAGCCTTTGTGACCCACAGGGTCACAAAGCAAAAAAGCATGTCTGGAGCTCACGTTGCCCAGAGCTGACGTAATGAGGAGAGAGAGCAGGGGAAAGTTGAGGCTTCAGTTTGAGAGACCCTAAATAGTGCCAGATGCTGGACTGATGGGATAGCTAATAAGAGCTGTAGTAGTAGGCCTAGGGAGGGGAAAAGGGGCTATATATTGTTTTTTTCCTCAACCTGAGGACCCTACAGGTTTCCAAAGACAGGTGTGGACCCCATGCACATTTGAAATAAAACTTATTACTGTACTTAGAACATTTTATTTGTCATTTTTTCAAGATACCTGCAGATCATGCATGTGATAGTAGGTTTAATTAACCACAAACTCCGAAAGAGCTGTTTTGGATTAATTCCCTTTTGCCCAAATTTAAGTGAGATACAGTAATATGTAACACAATGTAATTTATATTTTCTTTTTTGTCAGTTAAGACGGTGTTGTTTTTCGAATGAAATGCTAGATTGCTAAACTTTTTGAAAGATTTGTTTGCCTGTGAATAGGGAAAATAGCCTGTATGAGGAATACTGAGTTTCAATCTTGTCCATGCTGATTTGTGTGGGATCAAGATTTTAATTTTGAATAGTTGAATGAGGACCTATGAATCATAGCTCTGTCCTGTTGGAAGCTGGTTATAACATAAAAATACTATAAGATCCTTCAAGAGTGAGTAGGGTGCTCCTCCTCCTCTGTAAATGTTTCAAAGGTACCAGTCAGTGTTGATTTTGATCATTGCCAACATTTAAAATCTTGCAATTACTATGTTGTTATGGTATTTTTGGTTTTTCCTATAGAGCTGCTACATAGATTAATTTTTTTGACCCTACTTTTTGCCCTCCAATATAGTATTTGTAGATAGTTATGAACACTAGGATGGTTTTTAAGTAAGGTGTTATGATTGTATTAGCTGATTTAAAAGTTTTACTTTTTGACTTCATGTTTTCAAGAAGACATTCTAGGCTGCCAATACCCTTGCAGAGACAAGCCTTGTTTAGCCTGTCTTAGTTTCCTCATAAGTAATACTAACACATTTCTTAAGGGCATATTGTAAAAATAATGAACAACTTCTATATTATGCATACAGGACCAAGAAAGTAAAGCTGCAGTGTCAAACCAAAAGGATTAAGGTGGTCCCAGGGGAGTAAATTGAAGCTGCAGAAAAACATAATCCAGATGGTACCTGCCTTGCCTTTGGTAATAGGGAGCAGTGCCTGGAATGCCTGCGATGAGAACTCGGTTGTTGCACTCTGTTGGTGCTTTGAAGGCTGTTCACTCACGGCAAGGGGGGTTTCTGTCCTCTTTGTACTCTGGCAGGATTTCCGGGATGCTGTGGCACATGCCTCTAGGCAACTTGGAAAGCCAGTGATTGAGGACAGAATCCTCAATCAGATCCTCTACTACCTACCTCAGCTCTACGAACTCAATCGGGACCTCCTGAGGGAACTGGAAGAGCGATTATCTCACTGGTGACTATCAATAAATGGATTCCACTCCTTTGATGTTGAAATTTATCTGGGGGGGGCTTTTGTGACTTCATGTGATCATGGTTTGACTCTTGTTTGTGTTTCCTGCACCTTCCTAAATGTCAGAATTTACTTTGAAAGTACAGGAGATGATTTTTCATTTAGGTGTGCTTTTGTGCCATTTAGATGCATCCCAAAAGGTCCAGAAGGCATGCCAATATGTTTTTGTAGCAATCACCGTTTTTATTTGAAATTCTGTTTTTAATTGAAAGTTCTAGTCTCTGCATGAGCATGATAAGTGCACTGATTTCATTAGGGAAAAAGGAGGCTGTTTTGGAGACTGATTTGCATTTTAGAGGTAGTTTAGATCTACTGATCAGGCACAGCACTGACTGACATCTACAATCCCCTTGAAGACCATTCTCAGTTACCACTGGTGGGTGGAGATATACAGAAGCCACTGACTAAGTCACTGCAATGGGTAGAGACTTTCCTCACTCTGAGCTAAAGTGTTCACAGTTCAAAACCATTTTTCAAAGACTCTATATTAAGTAGTTGTCATCTAACACTAGTGTGTTGACGTGTGCCTAATAAAGTTTTTCAGAATAGCAACTGAGATGGTGCCTATCTGCTGTAAGCTTTTTGTTCAGAGCATAAACTAACACATCTTAATCTGAAAAGGGGGATGTTTTGCTGCAGGGTTAAGATGTATGCTTTTTTTAGCTCGAATTGCATCTTTTTTGTTGTTGTTTCTAGGCTTGAGCATCAAAGAATTGCTGATATCTTTGTTAAAAAGGGTCCCTACCTAAAGATGTATTCAACTTACATCAAAGAATTTGATAAAAATGTTGCATTATTAGATGAACAGTGTAAGAAGAATGCAGGATTTGCATCAGTAGTCAAAGACTTTGAGGTATTGTATTATTTTTTAAGATATAAAGATATATCTTAAATCACTGTTTTGTGACTTTTTAGCAGTTGTGATTCTCCACTGGGCTTTAGAAACTGTCCCTATTTTGTTTGTGTTTCAGTGATAGGGTTTTTTCTGCAGTCTTGGCTTAAGACAGGAAGAAGACAAGAGGCTTTTTGAAGGACTCAGTGTTTCAGATTTATATTATTTTGAATGCAAACTCAAGATAATTAGCATCTTTGAAGCATGGATCTTTTAATTCTGTGTTGTGTTTAGAGATGTGGATTAATTAAAACTTCTGCAGGGCACTCCTGTCTTCTCTGCCTGTTTGCCAAATGGACACTCACAGCGGTCACAAAGGAGCATGTTGCTCTTGCTATCCTGTTTCTTTTATATCTGAGAAGCTTCACCTCTCTTCCTCCTGGTTCAAAGCACCTGTTTTGAATCTACAGAATATGAGTGCTTACTCGTGTCTTTCATGCATGGGTAATTTTGTATGCAGTCTTCCACATGGAAATGCTTGCTCTGTAATGTGGTGCTTAACACTGTGGCAATAGCACTTTTCAGAGATAAAAAGCTTATCCAGTAGTTGTTTGTAGGCATGTTTTCTTTTGCTGGAACTTTTGACTGCTGTGGAATTGTTATTTATTTTGGGTGTTTCTTTCAGATGAGCCCCCGCTGTGCTAGTTTGGCCCTCAAGCACTATCTGCTCAAGCCAGTTCAGAGGATTCCCCAATACAGGCTCCTGTTGACAGGTATGGTCAAGCTTTTTGTAGACTTAAGAAGCCAGTCTTCACATGCCCCAGGACACCTGTTTTCAGACAATTGTATCTATCTGTAAGCTGACTTCGGATATGTGAGGCTTTTTAAAATTGTGTCACAATATGTGAAGCTTTTTTTAAATCATGGCATAGGTTTAGAGGCTTTTTTTGGTAATATTGGTTGTGGTAAGATACACAAGCAAGGTCCTAATGTTTCCAGCACTGTAGTGTGTTCTGATGGTAGATTCAACAGCACATAGAAAACAATAAACCTGTCATGGTTTTTGCTTGAATTTATGGTAATAGAAGCCTGTAATTTCCCTTCCTAAAGGGTTGGAATGCTCCTGTTCTGCTTTGGGTTTTGCTTTTTTGTTTCTTTGGGTGGGATGATGGGGTTTTAAGGCAGTATGGAAAATTGGAGCAAGGAGAAGAAAGATATCTATGCAACTGTGAACTTCTGTAAGTGGTTTCTCCATTTCTCCCCCACCCAGGTGTTTTGTCTGTAAAATCTATTCTCTTTTAAAGGCAAAACACATGTTTTTAGTGCATGCCAGTAAGTGCTTAAGACTTAAGGCTTGCTACCAGAGCCAGCTGAGGAGCTGATTTGGAGCTAGGAAATCTGGGCTCTGTACCCTGCTCTGGCACTGGTTTGTTTGGGTGGCCTTGAGCAAGTCATCTCCATGATGCAGTGGGGGTTTTTGTCTGCAAAGGGAGGGCAGTGACAGAGGCCTCCTTTGTGAAGTATTTTAAGATGTGTTTGTTGTAAGAGGGGGATGGCTCCTGTAAGGATTTGGAAATACTTAAGGCATTGTTTTTGAGAGCCATTGCTTCTTGATGAGCAATTTAAAAATAACCTCTGTTTATGTAGTAACTGCAAAATAAAATGCTCCGTGACCTTTTTTTTTTTGGCTCTGTAGCAGCTCATTGGCATTTACCCAGCATGTACTTAGACTAGTGATGCTGTGGCAGGGTTAGACTTAAGTGTTATAGAGCAGTTACCAAGTTATTAATATTGAGTTTTTCATTTCAATAATCTCATTAAACTCAAGATGTTGAAAAAGGGGGGAAAACTCTTATTAAATGGAATATTCTATAGCAGAAAATCTTAATGATAATTAATGAAATCAACTCATAAAATGGCATTTGAGGACTTGGTATAGTTTGTTATACACTTCAAAATCAGTGGAGCCTTGGGTAAGGTCAAAGGTTTTAATTGAAACAGAGTTTAGTTGAATGGAGGGTCAGGATGGAGCAAGTGCCACTGTCAATATACACAGCAGAGCGAGAGATGTCGGGGATGGATGGCACTGAAACAAAACTCAGGTGTTGAAGGGGAATTCCTCATGATGATTAGCTGTGGCTGGGACAGACTGTTTTAGACCTGAAAAAGCCTTATCCTGTGCTGATGGAGGTTATTGTGGGTGTCCCCAGTCTGCAGACCTTACTGTGGCTGCCTGGCTTTAAATACACCTGCAAATGCTGCTGAAAGGAATGGGATTGCCATGCTGGTGGCAAATTTAGAAACGTAATTTTCTCTTGTTCTACATGAACAATAAAAGAGATCAGGCCAAGAATTTAATTATGCTTGAGCTGGAGAGTGATGTTTTGGATCTGTTTCATTTTCAGCCTGTCCAGTCTTTCATGCTTGTATGTTGCCCTTGAGTTCTTACTCTTCCATGTGTCTGTGGAAGACCCATCTGCTTAGTTACTTTCCAACAGCTCTGTGTAATATTGAGCAATGCCTCTATAAACTTGTGCTATATGAACATCTGGAGGATATGCAAAGTATTTGTATCTTTTTTTGCAGTGGGTGAGATGTAACCATGGAGCAGCTGCCTAGGCTGGAGATGGGGGGGATCTGTGGGGAGGAGGGTGAGAGCAGTGGAATGAAAATAATCCAGGAAATGAAGCTATCAGGCCTGAGCCAGCAGGGATTTCTTCCTATTTAGATGTTCTGTGTCAGTGGGACAGCTTTGTACTGGTAACCTGCTGCTTCTCGGTCACATCACAAGATTGTTGCAGTGCTTTGAAGTGGAGTTACTTTTGTGCTAACAAAAGCAGAAGCAGGTGGGCTCATAAATCAGCCAGGGAGATGCACAGCTCAGCACTGTTTCTGTTTAATTATACAGCTTCTCCAGTCCAGTAAGTGCACTTCCACTTCTTCACATACTGGCCCTGAAAACTGTACAGTAAATATTAGATAGCTTTTGGGGGAGGTTAATCAGAGGTCTCCTCTGAGAAATGAAGGAGAGGTGATTCTCTTCTCCCAAAAACTTCTAATTTGAGTAGATGACTTGAGACTGTGCAATGTGAACAGGCTCTTGATTGTCATAGGATAAACCTCTCTCCTCTTTTTCACAGCATAAGGTTGGCAGAGAGTGTCTTTTATTATCCTTAACTGGGTTATAGTGAGAGGAGGCTGAGTGGGATGAAAAATTTGCCTTTTTGCACTCTGCAGCTTTGCAGGTTGGAAATAGAGTTGTCAGACTCAAGGCCAGTTACATGTTGTGGAACAATTGCTTTGAGTCTAAATTAATTATATTAGACAACCCAAGACAAAAAGTAGATAATGATGCAGGAGATAATTTTAAGCAGAAGAAGTGATAGCCACTGCCCCCAGCAAGTAGGAAGAGAGAACTGGGGGCTGCTGTCAAGTAGAAGTAGGCATACAGAAATTTTCATCACAAGAACAGTGCTAATGTGGTCTTATGTTTATTTTTGTTGTGCTTTGGAGTATCCAGCAGAATTAAGAATTTCTGAAGGTATGATTAAGGTCTTTCTAATCTGAACAATGAGAGCTCATTTCAGAGGGGATTTAATTTTTTTTTTTTTTTAAAGGCATTAGATGCTATTTCACCTTAATATATGACTTCTGTATTTTTTTTGTCTAGGAATACTTTTGCAAAAATTGTACTGCAACATTTTTCATGTCTGTAAAATCAGCTTGTCTGTATAGTTTATGCCAGTACCTCCAGAAAGCTGTTGTAAGAACAAAATTTGCAGTGTGTATTCACAAAAGAGACTAAAAATATCTGTTCTGATGCTTCTCTGAAGCTGAGTTTTAGCTGTGAACTGAGGTCCACTTACCAGATAAAGAAAGTATTAAGATGAAAATTACCTATTTATAATTTTCCAGATTTACAGCTGTTTTATTGGCTGCTGCATTTTTGTAAGACAAAGGCTGCCTTCTGTTTTAAATACATAATTTTGAATGAATGCAGTTATGTTAAAATCTTGATTTTTCCCTCTTCTATTCACTGATTATATAATTTAAAATGCTAGAAAAGACCCATACAAAAATGGGTTTGAGTGGTGGTGTTTTGGGAAACGTGTTATAAAGCCCGAATATGCCAAGAAATAATTAGTTCCCATCTTAGTCTCTGGTTTTATGTTTCCACTGCAATTATTTGGATGTTAAATTGGATGCCTTCATGTACCAGGGACAGTACATTTGCCAGCTGCACATTTGCAGATGAGGAACTTATACCCACCTTACCTCTTGTTCCCAGCCTGTAGAGGTGAGTGTGTGGTTTGGGAGCCTTATTTTTCTGTATGAGCTGTAGGGACTCATTTTTTATACTGAGAGATTCTCATTGGAGTTTTTTGTGCTGGCCCCAATGAAGATCAAGTTGCAATTGTAAAGCTCTAATTTGTTAGCTTAATAGTGGAGTCCAAATAGTGCTGTGCCCCAGCAACCTAGCACAGCTCTAATTTGAGAGACCCCTAACCACAGGCAGGGCAGGAGAGGGCAACTGGTGTTGTATTTGTGACAGGTTCCTCAGGTTAAACCAAATTAAACCTGGTGTGAAATCTTCTCAGTTCCTTTCAGAATACCTCCTGTTAAATTTTTTTTTCCATCATTTGAGCCCCTTATCAGAATAACCCAAGGTGAAGCAAGATTAACATTTGTTTTAATTAAATATATGGCCACCTAAATATTGCATTGGAATGGCTGGTAGCTACTACATCACAAGATTTTGAGGGACATGAAGGATGCAGTATTGATGGAGTATAGCAGAAGTAGTTCTGGTGCCAGGTCACACTTGTTTTAAAAGATCACATGTTAATCAAAGCCTGCTAATGATCAGGCAGAGCTCTGAGGAGAGCAGAAAGCAGTGAGTGTTCCCATGGCCCAGCCAATCATGCTTCCCAGAGATCCCTCCCTGCCTCCCAGCTGGTTCCTCTTCCTGCAACCCAACCTGCTCTTCATGCTTCTCCCTTGGATCCTCCCTAAGGTCTCTGCCAAACAATAAAATGTCAGTGCCAAATGTTTCTCTTCCTGTACTTCTGTTTTGCTCAAAGCTTTCATTAACTGTGACAAGTTCTCTCACTTTTTGTAGCTATTGTACTGCAGAAACATGTTTTATAATTCCCTTTTAATTTTGTGCATAAGGAAAAGATTACAATACACTGAATGGTCTCTGAGGGGCATGCATGAAACAAGACATCTTATGAAGGCAGGAACAATTGGCTCCTGATCCTTTTTGAAAGAAAGAATGAATTTGGGTAGGGCAAGCATATGGGAGTAGAATTATTTCACTCCTACATGAAGCTTGTACAACTGAGAAGCTAAAATTGAATGCTTGCTACATTACACGCAATTAGTTTTCATTAGATCTGCCAGAATATTAATACTTCTTTCAAAAGGTAATTATAAATCAGTATTTCTTGCTTTTTTTCAATCTAATGTATATCTCTTGGAATGTTTCTGTTCTGGTTTCTTTTCATTTTATGGACTTCAAAGCTTATAGAGTGTAGATGGTTGATGTTTAACTGAGGATATTTATAAATATTTGATAGGGCATTGCACTTTTTGATGAACTAGACACTCAACCAGGGAATGGAAACTCAAGGGGAATATTTTCTTGTATAGTCATACATTTGGAGTTAATTTTAGTGAAGTAAAATAGATTTTAAAACTACCAAGCCTAATGGATCGAGGGTGCCATCTCGTGGTTGAAGTACATGCCTCACTGAAAACAGAAAATACCAATTTGAACATTGAAGGAAGTATATTGTTTTTATTTCCAAAAAATATTAAACATAATCAGGTCTTCTGTAATGGACTACTTTTTAAATTATCTCCTATAGACTATCTAAGGTGTTCAGACAGATATCTATAATTTTCTAAAGTTTTTGCATCAGCTTAAATGTAAATGATTGCAAATATGTACTAATTTTTCACTTGCTTGTTTTTTCTAAAATAATGTATCATTAATGTATATAAATATATTAATGTATATTGTATAATAATACAATATATCTCTTTTCACTGGAGAAGACCACTGTTTCAATAACCTATCTCTTTGCTGGTGTATTTTCATTATTGAAATGCTAGTTTTCACTTTTAGATCTGTCAAGGTAATAACAAAGATGAAGTAGCAGACCTTTGTTGATTAAGTAGCAGATCTGAATAGTAGATTTCCAGGAAAATGATGGCTTTGCTGCTTTCTGGTGTTGTTTATTTATTTAACAAAACTATCTTTATATTATTTTTTCTTTATACAGATTATTTAAAGAATCTTTTAGAAGAATCTGCAGACTATAGGGATACTCAAGGTAAATGCCCCTTTAAAGAAATAATTGTTAATGTACCAATGTTTCCAGATTTTAAATGTAAAATGCTAAGTCAGTAATAGAAATGTTTTCTATTTAGTTCTAAGTTTCTCAGCAGAGATACAAAAAGACTACAAGCTTGTGTTTCAACAAAGTTTGGAACTGGCAGTCATATCAGCTCATGCTTGAGTTGACACCAAGAGCTAAGAGCAAAGTTCCACAGGCAGTTTAAACAGATATTTCAGGCACTGCTGTTGAAAGAGGCAGTCCCTTGCATCTGTAGATTTTTAATAGGCAGCCTGCTCTCTCCAGTCTTTCTGGCCCCCTCTCTTTTTGTGCTGGGAAAAGCATCCATGTGGCAGAAGTGAGCAATATCAAGGAGCTGCCATGGGTAATATTTAACCTGAGGAGTTGTCCAGTTTGACTTGCTAGAAGCTGCACAAAAAGCACATTACTTAGACACGTTTGCCTGCATGTGGGGAGAAAGGAGATCAGAGGAAATGAGAAGTGGTTGATGATGAGGAGGAGACAGGCCCACGCATTTTGTAGTAGTGCAGGATTAAGATGGTTTAACTCAAGCACATCAATGCAGTGCACATTCAGGCTGTTACCTTCTTCAGAGTGTACCTCAGCAGTACAGAAAATGCTCCCAGGTGTTGTTTCCATTTAATTTGTATGAGATTGTCACATTTGTACAAATCATTACCTTTAGAAGGGTTGTTCAGATGTAGTTGCTTGAACTTCAGTAAATGAATATTTTCAATGTACTGAGCCAAATTTGCTTTCTTTTCTGGTACAGTGCCATGAAATATATGAGTAAATAAATTTTTTAGGACATTTAGACATATTTGAGTATGTTGAAGATACGAGCCAAAAATATTTTAACTGAGGGCTCTTCAAGAGAGAGAAAAGTTCATCTTGCACTTCTTATGGCTGTGAACAAAATAGTACTTGCATTGCATATTAAATAGTTGGCCACTTGAAAAGAGAGCAACCTAAGTACATACTTCACTTTTTTTTGTGGTTTCTCCAGCTTCTCTGGAAGCTTTTTGTAGCTATATCTTTCACAGTGGTTTTTTCTCCCTTATTATATCAAAGATAGAAGCTGAAGCTAAACTATGACAACTAAGTGTTAATTTGACACTTGGCATATTTGGTAGTCCATCTTAGAATTTGGGTAAGAAAAGAGAATGTAATCTTTAGTCATCAAGATCTTTATTGTAATAATTAAGCTTAACTCCTAACTTTGCTTAGTTGTTTAGTTCCACTGCAGGGCCCGGGAGTGAAGGGAAGGAGTGGAGAGGGAGACTAGGTTTGGTTGTGATTAGTAGTCTTGGAAAAAAAAACCAAATAGAGCAATTCTTCTTGCTGACCTTCATTTGAATACATTACTTCAGCTAAGTGGTATAAGTGGAATGCTCTTCCCTGCCAAAAAGCACTTTGTTTATGGATTTTGACCCTATAGATTATTTTATGTTGTTGTTTAGATTCATTTTGTCTTGGCTGTGTAAATGGTCCTGAGATCCTACAACTTTCCCTTCAGTAGCCAGCAAATTTTATAATTTTCTCTAAAATTCTTCAATCTTTCTTAAAGTCAATTAATAAAATTTTAAGAGAGAGATGTATATATATATTAACTGAAACATGAAGGAAAGTATAGCAGAGAGAAGAGAGAATCAAGTGCTCATTCCTATTTCCCTTCATCTTCTTTCACATGGGTGGGAGCTGGGGAGGGTTTTGCATGAAGCAGCTCCAACGTTTCCTAGAAAGAAACCATCAGCTACATTTCAGCTGGCTTGCTTGATACCATGACATCTATATCAAAACTTAAATTTTGATCAAATGCTTGATATGTGCTATGTATTTTAGCTGTTTGTGCTTGCATCACCTTGGTTTGTGACAATCTTTTACAAAAATTCTCGTTTGATTGGATTAGAAGGAGCTTTTTGTTCGTATCTGTTTTGTTTCTTATATGACTTCATATAAGTTCAGTTCATGTAAGTTCAGTTCATATAAGTTTTCAGTTCAGAAAGCTCTGTCTTTTAACATACTTCCTTTCTGAACATTAGTCAATAATAAAGCAAGTGTATGTACTTCTACAATACAAATATTCCAATGATTATCTAGGATAAAACCCCAAGGCCTTGGCTTTACCTGGTTTGGTAGGCTTCTTTGTGGAATTTAACCAAATTTATTCCTTTCTTTTAAGTGCTTGACTGTAATTCAGTTACTCAGAAGGTGCTAAATGCTTTAGAGACTACATTTCATCAGAATAGTTGTACTAGCTTTCTGTTAAGTGTCTTTCTTCTACTTAAGTAAATTGCAGGATTTTGGATAACATCCTTTTATGGGATGGACCCTTGGGCTGAACACTCAATCATTCACATAATCATTTTATGTGACTGCTTTTTGTACTTACACCTTAGGATACTTTACAGTTGAGTTGCTTGTTATTAAATATCAGTATTTAATAAAATTCCTCATATCTGGTAACTTTTTTTCAATTTTTGGTAACTTTTTTTTAACTTATTTTTCTTTTGGTACTGCAAGTTCGAAATTTAGAAATTTGAACTTTACTGTTATTTTGAGGGGCAGGAAAACTAAAGGCAGAAGATAGAAATGGCAAAGATTAATACAATTTTTCTAGGTAGTCTTCCATAAATGGCAGTGATGACATTTGGGTAAAATGGCAAAAACTTAGTCCCTACAGAGTCTCTGTTAAAATGTCATTAACTTTTCTGCACTAGTATAGTAATTTGTTGTGTGAGAAACTGGAATTTAACTTTGCCTGTGGACTGTTTTGAGTAGCTGTAAGAAATAATTGTCACTGTTGAAGCAATGACTTTTTAGGTCGTACTTATTAAACCATGATCCAAATACTCTGGGATTTTTGGCAAGTGCTCCTGAATGAAGTGACTGAAGGATCTTATTGCACAATCTTAGAATGATGTGGAAATGCAGTATGGTATCTGTGCATTACATTATACCAAGGCTAACTGGTCTAACCAAAACATAATTCCTTCATCTTTCAGATGCGTTAGCTGTTGTCATAGAAGTTGCAAACCATGCTAATGACATCATGAAGCAGGGAGTAAGTATTTTGCCTTATAAAGCTGGTTGATTAAAGCTTTCTCTCTCTTTTGTTCCTTAAAATAAATCGTGAATGCAAGGGCAAGTACTTACCTCCTGCTTTTTTTCTCTCATAGGATAACTTTCAGAAACTCATGCAGATCCAGTACAGTTTAAATGGGCACCATGAGATCGTACAGCCAGGAAGGGTAAGTGCCCTACATGGCATTCAGCAGATGGCAGTGAAAGTGTAGATGGTATACAAGCAAAGACTGACACTGGAATATACCAAGAAGAAAATTGCTTCATTATTAGGTTCTAACACTCAAATGAATGCTGCCACTCCATATGCGTGGGTTTTTTTTAGACATTCATCTGACAGAAACATGGATTTTTTTAAATATGATTCCTTGCCAGATCTTGCAGGCAGTTTTTGTCCTCAAGCTTAACCCTGTATTTTTCATGGTTTCATGTGCAGCAAGCTAAACTAATGCAGTCATCCACGCTCACTTTTAGAGAAACCTAAGGATAGACAGCTTTTCTCTGAAAGGGAACCCCAAATCCCAAAACTTGTACAGCACTTCTAGTGTAGTAATAATAATAATCATGATAATAGTTATTAAAAAGTCAGCTCATTTGCATAGTTTGTGCCCTAAAATCCTAAGTTTTGCATTTCTTGTTTTAATTGACTAGGTCTTTTTGAAAGAGGGAACACTGATGAAACTATCACGGAAGGTCATGCAGCCAAGAATGTTTTTTCTGGTAAGATGCTGTGTATGTTGCTATGTGCCTTATAGTAGTGTAACTTAGTGGTTAAAATATCACACTGCAAACATAACTAATAACTCCAGGTAGCAGAAAAGTTTCTAATTGTTGATGTTCTGTTCAGCCAGTTCTAATGTAGAGATCTTGTCTGTGGTGTATGCACTGATTTTAATGGAAAACCTGCTACTGCACCCTTCCCTTCCTCCTTTCCTTCCTCCCATCTCCCTCCTCCTCTCTCCTTGCCCTTGCAGGAGCCCACGTGCATCCTGAGCAGAGCACTGGCTGGAAATTAAGTACTGGGTTCTCTTCCTGCCTCTGCTACTGCTTTGTTTTGAAACTTCTATGCATCTCTGAAGTTTCTGTTTCCACTTGAACGTTTTGTTTATCTCTTCTATTTAGACAGTAAAGCAGCTGTTATCCTGTAATTTATAGCATTATTGGTCCTGGCTGAATTCTATCTTGTAGTTACCCTAATATGAAAAAATACTTCCCTAGGAAGTCCTGGAGTGTATATTGTACCAGTTATGGAAATATTCTCAAAAATGTGGTGCTATATCTCAAGCCTCATAAACCAGATATTGCTAATTTCAGTGTCTCTGTCTTGGATTTTCTCTGTTTTGTTTTATGGGGCAAGGCTTTTTTTTTGTTGTTGTTTGTGGATTTTCCTTAGATATAAATGGTACAGACTAGCATTCAAAAATCACACACAGTGATTTTTCCATTTACCATGTTTTGAAGATTTAGTAATCATTTAAAACATTTGGTGATTTTGCAAAGAATTGCATAACAACAACTTATGAGACACTTCAGGTTTTGGTACTTGTTTATGTGTAGTAAATGAAGTTTGGATCCATGTGTTGAACAGGACAGAAAATAAAAACAGCTACTGTCCAGTAAGTGCACTGAATGAATTCCAAGTAGAACAGGAAATAAACAATAGATGCACTCTAAACTGGTAAAATTCACAATATATGGTTAAGTTTTTCCTTATAATTTTCTAATCTATTCTATCTCCTAGTTTCTGGATTGCTTTGATTTGTTTGAATGGTTAATTCTAATATCCTTTTAAACTAATTTGCTGTATTATATATCTGTGTACATGAGGAACATTTATTTCTGTTTTGACAGCATGTTCTTTGACATCCATGCACTGTTTTCTCATGCCAAATGTATATTTATACAAGGAGGATATAAATAGATACCTATTGTGATCTAAACTCATACATGAAAATGTTTCTTGGATTCTAAGTGGAATAAGAGGAAGTAGAGGATACCCTTCTGGACAGTTATCTCAGTGCTGTAGGAGTTCTGTAGTTCCAGTAAAATGCATCTGAAATTATCTGTTGTTTCACAAACTCTAGTCATTAAAAAGCATTCTGTATTACAGTTCAATGATGCCCTGTTGTATACTACTCCAGTTCAGTCAGGAATGTATAAACTCAACAACATGCTGTCATTGGCTGGAATGAAGGTGAGTCACTTGTTAAAGTGAGCCTTTCTCCAAATCAACCTAAACTCAGGCCTTCAAATTTTGAAAATGCAACTGTTGACTGTTGGCAAGAGATATTAAATATGCTTATGTTCCAGAGCAATCCTACAGGCTTAATGTCTTTTGCATAATGTGGCCTGTGAAATTGCTATTCAGGTTTCCCTAAATATTCTGTTACCACAACATCATCTTGGCTGCATTTCACCCAGTATTGTCCTACTCTGGAATAGTCTGCCTACTTATTTTTTGTATTTTATTTTGTTTAGACTGCTGCCTCACTTTTGCCTTTTAACTTCTTTCATTGCTGACACCCAGAGAGTAGGCATCTTTGCCTGATAAGATCCTGGATCAGAGAACTGGATCAGTTCTCTCTGGTTTATAGAGATTTGCTAATTGTGAGGAAAGATATGACTTTTCTTGCTGAACCCTTGTGGAAAGCATCAAGGTTGAGCCTTGAACCCCACTGGGTAATGATAAGGGACATGCATGACATATAATGACTCAGTCACTGACATGACAGTTAATGGGAACAACAAATCATTGCCTTGGGAGTCATTGTCTCCAGTCCTGTCAGAAAAAATCACCAAGTCCAGTTGCAGTGCAGGTCTGGCATTCAGGTCCAAAGTTTTGCAAGCAGAGCTACAAAATTTACTTTGTTAGCAGATGTCTTGCAGCAGCTCAGACCCACTCTTGACTTTACTCTTGACCTTATGTTTGAAATTTGGTAGCTCAGAAGGATCAACAGGGTAGTCCAGCCCTTGCCCACTCTGGGGTACTCCAATGGGCTCATCTTGTCCTACAGCAGCAGCAGTGCCTTTTTTTGTCCAGTTGCAGGAGGTGCTCAGGGAGCAACATGACTGGGCCTGTGTGGAATGTGTCTGACAGCTCTTGGGTTCCATTCCCCTGTACATCTCCAGTGTTTGTATGAGGGCCAGTGAAACAAAAGGATGGGCTGCATGTAATCATAGTGTAGCGGGACCCTCTGGACTGGTATATGATTTCCTATTTCTGAGTATTTTCTCTCCAGTGTTCCTCTTCTGCAATAAAAATGTAAGAGATTTTGCAGGAATTAAAATTAAAGCAATGACAAAAGTACCATTTCAGTTTGAATGTGAAGTTTTCTCTCTTGGCTGAAGGTTAAGAAGCCAACCCAGGAAGCGTATCAGAATGAACTGAACATTGAAAGTGTAGAGAGATCCTTCATTCTTTCAGCAAGGTAAGTCTTTCAAATAAACACTGATTTTAAAACTTGGAGTTTTCAAGCAGGCCACACAAGCTTTTTAGAGCTTTTGTGCTAAGTGTAATGAAAAGTTACTCTTGACTAGAGTAATTACAGAATAGAGGGAATCAGTAAATCAGAGTGAATAAAACCATTGTTTGGTCCCTCTTTTTCACCTTAGCTACACCTTCAGAAACTTCAAGTAAACTGTAATACTACCCTTGCACTGCCTTTCCTTGAGAGGGTTTCAATTGACTTCATTTTAGGATTTGCTTTTCAGTATTTTTTTGTTCTTCTAAAATTACTGATATGCTCTATGCTACCAAATTCTCTCAGTAACAGCAAAAGGATATATGGTCACTAAGCCCAGGCAGCTCTGGTCATCTTCACTGAGATGCCTTTAGCAAAGGCCTGTTTTTGTGGACTGTTGTTTTTATGGTGCTTGAGTTGAAGTTTTATGTGTTCTGACATTTGTGACAGTGCTGATACCAATGAAGAAAGACATGTTTTCTCTTTTATTTAGCAAAGCTGAGCAAGAGCAGACTGCTGCTTTTTGTGTGACCTTGTAAATACTGACATGAGAATGCACAAAGATAGCAGTATCTGTAGCTGAGGGGTAGACCAAGGTTAACATTGTCAAAGGAGCCAAAGGAAGTAGCTCAATTTTCAGAGCAGTAGTTATTTACAAAAACACATTTGAAATGGGTAATTCTGTATTTCTTAAAAAAATTTAAACATTTCTTCTGTATACTGGGGGTAAAATGCATTTCACAGTTTAGGGTATGGTTCTGCTCCAGCTCTGTGCTGCTGAGGTGCCTTGGTGACTGGATGTCACACAGACACATGAAGGCATTCAGGGGGTGGCAGCAAGCAATGAGGATTTATCTCTGCTTGACTTGAAACAGTGTTACACTTTTAATTCAGTTGTTTTAAAAAATTGTAAAAGAATGATTGGAATTTCTGAAAATGTTATCTTAACATACATGCTATCTATCTTCCACAAAACAGGATAGACTAGTCTTTTTGATGAACAGGTTAAGTGGTAGATTAAAATCAACCCCTGGGAAAGATATGCTGATCCATAAGGGAAAACCCCTATATATAATATGCTCATCAAATTTGGCATAGTTAGTGACATACTTTTGTCTTAACCTTAAAATTGCTGGAATTAACCTCATATTACTGACTGAAGCTGCTACAATTTGCTTTTTTTGTATTAGTGTTGTTGATGTTGCAACTTTGGGGAGCATTCAGCTCTGTTATTTTTGTACTTGCTGGGAGCCATACATGTAGAGGAGCCCTAGGTTAGACAGCAGGGACTATTTGCATGGCATGAAGGAGGTGCTGGAGGCTCCAGATGTAAATAACAGTTTTCAGATTTTCTGTCTTCACTAGAACTGGGCCTGTTGTGGTTTAGGAAGGAAGCAATTGAAAAACACTACCAGCAACAGGTGCATGCATATATTTTTCCCAATCAACTATGTTGTTCCTATTGATAAATATTCTAAATGTGAAAAGAATTTGTGTCTTGTCAATCCAGGTTGCATCTTCCTTTGAATGATCCCTCATTTTGACATCTTATCAGGCCCTATATGGTAAAAAACCCCTTAATTTCAAAACTGTTCAGATTAGTCTTAAAGACACTGGAGACAAATTTCACTTCCGTGTTTTTTTTTTTTTCAAATGGTAAGCATTATGTGGAGTGTGTACATCAAAGAAGATATTCTGAAATGATCCTGACAGCAGGGACAGGGAAGTGAAGAACTAAGCTGGTGAAAAAATTGTTTGTAATAAAAAGCAGGCCAGTTGATAACAGAAATATAGATTAATGCCTAGACAAGATTCTTTGTCACTTCAGGTTTAGTTTTACTGACTGCATTAGTATTCTGCTTTATCTAGTCTGGGTTGAGGTTTCAGTTTTCCTGGGATATCTGTAGGAATGTGAATTGTTTTTCATAGTACAATGCAGTACTGTACTAGAAATCTCTTCATCAGAAAAAGTTAGTGTATCCATCTGCATGATACAGCACTGTACAGAAGTAAAGCTTTGGTCCTGGCAGCAACAGACATGATCTGGTCCCTCACTAATGCTGATGAAGAGCTACCCCAGGCAGGTAGAGCTGCATCTCTTCCTATTCTACCTGAGGGTGATAAGGCAAGACTGGCTCAGCTGGGAGAGGTGCCCTAAGGCTCTGATCCTGGAAGCAAGAGGGACATGCTTCCCCAGTGCCCTCCTAGGGCCACTGAGCTGTTTGGCTCCAGTGAGCAGCTGGATGTTTGCCCCCAGCACATGCATTTGTCAGTAGTAGCTGTTACTGGGGTTCTCTGTAATCCATTTGAGGCTTTCTACTGTGGTGTTAAATCTTAAATAAATAAAAATAATAATGTTTAAAAACCCAAGAAACTCCTGCAATTTTAGTAAACAAAATCACTTTTGGAAGGATGCAACAAATGCTGGACCTGCAGCAGGGAAAGTGATAAGGCTGGGCAGCTAAGGGGGAGGGCTGGAGTGACAGCCAGAAGAAACTGCTGATTTTGCTGCAGCAAACCATTACATCAGTTCTGTTGCCAGTGGTGCCACCTTTGCTCTTACATTCTGAAGGATTGTAAACAGTCCAAAAGGCCACCACTAGCAAACCTACCAAGCACAAAGCTCCTGGTGAAATATTAGGGTGTAAGCCTGTAGCTCATTGTGCAAGCTGCTGCATAGGGAGCAGTCTCCCCCACATGGTGAGGGTGGTGGTGGTATGTAATCTCCAAAACCTATGCCAACTTTCAATTTAATTAACTAATACAGTTACAGGAATCTAATTAAATGTAACCAGATTATGAAAAAGCCAAAGGAGTTGATTAGAGTTATGAATATTACACAGTTAATGCAGACCAGTCGTTCTTTCTGGATGAGGAGTCAAAGGTAAATAGACTGAACAAATTTTTCTACTCAGAATGTGAAATGTTGGGACAAACACTAATGCATTGCTTTGCCCTTACATGTATCTTATTTCCTCTCCTTTTGTTCTGATTTTGTTGCTGTGTGTGCTAGATTTTTTTTTACTTGTGCCTCACAGGCTTCCTGTGTGTTTACTTTAGCAGATTTGTTCTCTCTAATTCTGCATAGTTTCATCTCATTCAAACCCCCCCCCCATTCAAAATATTTCCTTAAAAGGTCCAAAGATGATAAAAGCTTCCAAATTCACCTACAAAACCAATAAACAATAATTGGTGTTAGACACCTCATTTGTCTAAGTCATTGCTTACCTCTTCCCTAATTTTCCTATCTATATGTTTGTGTTCGATTCCTTGGTTTAAACAAATATATTTATTTGATACCAACTAAAAAGTGGGAAATAGAAAAAAATATTGGAAGTGGTTTCTTGTTTAAATTTTACAAGACCTTTTTAAGCTGGCATGGCATCTTAAACAGTCTAGCTGTTCCTCTGCTGCAAAGCTGCTTCATCCTTTCTCAGAGCCTTCTTTGTGTTGCTGGCACAAGTAGTTGTTCAGCTGTGTGATGAACCTAGTCAGTAAATTGATCCAGAGGAAAGGCAGGTTGATGGCTTGCATTAATATGGATTTGTTTCCCAATCTAGCCTGCTGCATAAGTGTGTGTTCTGGCACAAGAGTGAAAATAAGATCTAGTGACTGAGAGAAAGGATAGTAGGCTGCCCTTTGCATCAGGAACAGCACAGATTTATGAAAATGGTTTTATGCCCATGCACAGAGGAGGTGCTTTGGCACTGCACATAATCCAGTATAGCTGCAGGGTCCTGGTGCACCAGATGCTCTGTGTGCTTCTTGTGTCATGCCACTTCAGCCTAATGCTTTCCTTGCACTTGATTAGTGATCCACCAACTGTGGGATAAAGAGACTAAGCTTACCTGTCTGTCTCTTTGAGTTAGCTCATCCAATGGAAACGTTTTGGGAAAAAAATTATTATTTGAAAGTAGCATGACCTGGTAGGAGCAAATAGTTAAGAGAACAAGGCAGGAGAAGAGTCAGTGTGTTTTTATTTGACAGAAACTTGGAGTTTCACAGGGTTGGGTATAACAAATTGCACTCTGAGATAGAAGGAAGCAGGGAGAAAAAAAAAAGCTTGTTGAAATTTCAGGTTGCCTTCAAGATGGAAGGCTCATGCCTTTGTTTTGGGAACATCATTTAAACAAGTATTATTCAGGCTATTCAAGTGTTTGGGGAGGAGGGTGAAGCAATGACGGACAAGCCTTGAAAGAATCACAGGAATTTTGGAAGGAGGAAAGGGAAGAAGGGAATCCACATGACAACAACAAACAAAGAAATCTTTTTTAGTATTAGTCAACATAAATAGCTAACACCATGCCAAAGGTTACAAAATAATGCCAGTTGCAGTAGGAGTTGTAGACATTTTATAAACTGAAATTGCAAGAGGGTTACTCCAATGTGCAATAAAGCTAGCAGAATTCTAATCAACACTTGCTTCTAAGAATGTTAATAATAATAAATTGCTTTTATGTGTTTTTACTTCAACAGTTCTGCTACAGAAAGAGATGAGTGGTTAGAAGCTATCTCCAAGTCAATTGAAGAATATACAAAAAAGAGAATCACATTTAATCCCAGCAAAAGTCTTGAAGAGGTATATCCTATCATTATTGTTGGTTTGTTCCCTTTTTGAATATACAGTTTCCTGTCAGGTGCTTAGAGAAACAAGAGGTACTCCATGATGAATCATAAAGCAGGATGGTAAATAATTGAACAGATGGTAGAACAGAATATTTCATAATGTTACCTACTTCATACATTTAAAATTACTTTCTTCAAAAAAACCCAAATCAGCTTTCACAGTTCTCTCTGTAGCACAGAAGGATGAAATGAAAAGAATTTAAAATAAAGCAGCTATTGATCCAAGTAGGCTGGTAAAGCTTAAAAGTCATTAAATGCATTATAATGGTCACTGATGAAATAGTAGGTAACATTTAAGACCATGACAACTTACCAGAGGCGGCTTTTCAACACTCTTAGCATTATCCTATAATCACTGGTGAATATTAGTCTCATTTCTCCTCACTGAATGTAATGATATTGTGCCTATGTTCTCTCAGGCAGAAGAGAAACAGGAAGAAGATAGTCCTTTGGGGTCAAAGGCTCCCATCTGGATCCCTGACACAAGAGCCACGATGTGCATGATCTGTACGAGTGAATTCACGCTGACATGGAGGAGGCACCACTGCAGGGCGTGTGGGAAGGTTGGGTGATTTTGTGGTTACCTTTTCAGTCACTCATTCAGGTTCCTTGTGTGACATTCAGGTGGAGGCTTATCACCCAAATATTCTTCTAAGCAACACTGTACTATGATGCAGTTATGTGGGTTAGAACCTACATGTTTGGGTTGGTGGTTTGGGGGCCGGGGTTTGGGTTTTTCAGAATAGTATTCAACCTTCAACATGCTATATATTAGTTATTATGCATTCTGGAGTGCTATTTGTGGTTATTTTGCAATTACATAATACCCATGAATGTTAGCTGAAATGAAGAAGTAGCTTCCTCACTCATTTTCATAACATAATGATTTTTGATTTCAAGTTAGTACCAACCTTCTTCTATATTTTAGACTTATAAAAGCTATATCTAATAAATTTCATCTTTCTTGTTTTAATCCAGTGGGAATACAAAACTAGAATGCAATGCAGTTGAGACATCTGTGTTGTAAAGAAATCACCAAGAGAGCAATAGCTTTTTAGCTGTTTCAAAAAATTTATGATTGAAACAGTTCAGTAACACAGTCGGTTTGTTCTGTTTTTAATGGATCATTAATGTTGGCTTATCAACTCCTAATTCAATGATTTTTTTTTTTTATATTTACATTTTTTATTGTTATTGTTTATTTCTATATTTGCATTTAGAGGAGGAAAGGACAGCATGTTGAGCATAAAGACATGGGAACAAGCCAAATTCTTAAAACATTTGCACTGTAAAATAGTGCCTATTTCAGGTTTTTATGGGTTTAAATATGCTGAAGTGAATGTCTTTGGGTATTTGGTGATTTCCAGGTGCACATCATGTGCCATAATCTGTTTCTGTTTCCAGATTGTCTGTCAAGCTTGTTCATCAAACAAACATGGCTTAGACTATATGAAAAACCAGCCAGCTAGAGTATGTGATCATTGCTTCAGGGAGCTACAAAAGCAAGGTAAAGAAAACCTCCACAAACTGTTTGTCTTACTTTTATGGCCTTTATAACATGGTGTGTGCCTCATCTTCACTGTGGGTTCAAGTGCTTTATTCTGCTTGTGCTTGAAAAATGATAGGCACCTGAGATTCTAAGCCAAACAAGCTTCTGTGGAGTAAGCTAGGAAATGGATTTGCCATATATTGGCTCTTTCTTCCAGAAACATGTGCCTTTACCTTATAGTAATGACATGTAGCTTATGCTGCTTTCCTTTTGAAATAATGGGTGTTACATTGCTTTTCATTAATCACAGGGTGCAAGTATACATTAGAGTCCTTGCAGTTTATCCTGGTCTCCCAGGAGGTTCATGTGTACTTTTATACTCTGTAACTTGTATGTCTGTAAACTTCATTTTTGCCAGCTAAGCTGCTGAGATGGCTAAAGTTCTGGGGCTCTGTAGGGACATAGATCTTAATCTTTCTGAAGCTGAGTCTCTTCAGGTCTATAACAGGCCTCAAGCCACTCTCAAGCCTCAGTTCATATATAATTCAGGGATTTGGCATATCTGTACCTCAGTTCTGAAAGCAAACTCATAACCATTGCCTACTGAACACTGGCAATATGGAATTCAACATAAAACACCACAGCTAGAGCAGTTTTCATTGAAATTCTTTCAGAGAATGTGGTACCTGGTGGAAAGCAATGACTGGATAGCCTAATGGTAATAACATTTGTTTAGAGAGGAGGTCCAGGGTCAGTGTCCTCATCCTGAGAAAACTCCAGTACATCTCTTTGAAGAAGCTTCATATCATTCTGCAGAAACAAGTGTAAAATCAATTGAAGCACCTCTCAGTGAGGTGGGAATCCAGTCCCATCTCACAACTGCTGTCAATTAAGTTGGAACACTCAGGTATAAGGTACACAAATGAGCTGTAAACAGACTGGAAGAGCTTTCTGCCCTTCCCTTGGGAGAGGCTCCAGCACAACACAAGCGCTCTAGGCTAGCAGGAAATCTGTGGTGCCCAGTGAAAGGATAAAGCTATGGATCCCAGCACACTGGGGATAACATTTCTCATGGGAGTGCAGAAAGCAGTGTGGATAACCCTGGAAATGACAGTGGGAGCTGCAGTCATGGGAAGGCCATTGTCTGAACTTCCTGCAGGTGTCTGAGTTGGGCACTAGAGGCTGCTGCGCTGCAGGCAATTGCAGCTGCCTGAAGCTGGGAAAGGGCTGGGGAGCAGGTGCAGTACAGCTGGCAATCACAGCAATCATTGCTCTCCTGCTCTTCTCATTATTTCAGAGCCTCACTGAGTTCAGGGCCAACTCTAGAAGTAGGCTTTCTTAAACCACTCATTTTGAGTGCAGCTGTAAAAAAAGTGGTGGTAGTTGCTAGAAAAAGGGGTTTTGAAGAAGTGAAGTGTTACAGAAGTCTTCCAAGAGAAATGAAGTAACTGTCTGTGGAAGTAGAGAAAGACAGCCTGTTCTTGGAGATGGGGAACATCCAGAAGTGTGTGTGTGCTGGAAGAGGAGCATCCTTATTGAATAAGGCTGAGAAGTTAACAGATGTAGAGAATTAAAAGATGAAGTACAGATAACATAGAAGACAGCTGTAAAAATTTGCTGCAATTTTTAAGACTTAATTTTCACCTTCTTTATTAGCCAAGGCAGTACAACATCCAGAAAACAGACTTTGAAAACAAACAAGACCAATTTGTTTAGTTTTAAACTTCTTGGATTTTTTTTCATATGGTTGTGATTTGGAGAATTCTAACTCATTAAGTTAATGATAACACTGAAAAGTTAATTCAGTGCTGAATTTAATCTGATTAGGTGTTACTATTGTAACCCTGTAATCTGAACAAAAATGCCAGCTGTTTTTAAGAAGAAAAGACCAAGAATGAATTGCCTGTGTTTAGTCATCTGTGACTTGAAATCAATATATTCATCCTGTGAATTGTAGATAACCAGTGCACTCCTAAGAGTGGATCCCCAGTCAACCATAAATCTCCATCAAGTGCCTTGTCTACAGTATTACAAAGTATTCCCTCTGGAAGAAAGCAGAAAAAAATTCCTGCAGCCCTCAAAGAAGTAAGTGTTTTATTGGTCAAAAGTGGTGCCTTGTTGGTATTATATCATCCATATTAAGAGTAGGAAAATTAATTCTTCGTTTAACCATATTATCTAGAATCAAAAGTCAAAATCTGTCTCTGAGGTTTGAGTCTTAGTTTTAAATAGGCAGGGACATAAACTATGAAGCACTGTGTAAACTGCATAAACACCTGTGAGACTATGATTCAGAGCTATAATTAAAAATGTAATTTCTTTCTTGCTTTCCTGTGTTTCTCTGAATTGTGATTTATCACTGTGCCAACAGTCAGTGATGAGACTGCTCCACCAACTCAGCTCTTGGTTAATGATTAGGAAAGGCAGAGTGAAACCCTACTTTCTGTAGGTCTTGAGAATGGAAGTGATTTTTCAGTCTGTTTGCTGATGCTACCAAGCTGTGTGTTGCAGTCCACACACCAGAGGGAAGGGATGCCATCTAGAGGGACCTGGATAGACATGAGAGATGGGTCTCTATGTGAACCTTAAAAAATTCAACAAGCCCAAGCACGAGGTCCTGCATGTTTGTCAGGGAAATCCCAAGCATCCCAGGCTGAGTGGATTGATGCTAGCCCTGGGGAGAAAGAGTTATGGCTGTTTGTAGATGAAAAGATCAACATAAATGGGCAATGTGCACTTGCAACCCAGAAAACCAACTGTATCCTGGGCTGCAAGTGCAAGATCCAAAGCAGCATGGCCAGCAGGGTGAGGCAGGGGATTCTGTCCCTCTGCTCTGCTCTGGTGAGACCCCACCTGCTGTATAACTCTGGGATCCCCAACATAATAAGGACATGGACCTGTTGGAATGAGTGCAGAGGAGGCCTACTAAGTTGAGGGAGGACTAGAGCACCTCTCCTAATAGAACAGGCTGAGAGATTTGGGATTGTTCAGTCTGGAGAAGAGAAGGCTCCAGGGAGTTTTGGGAGCAGCCTTCCAGTACCAGAAGAGGGGCCTACAAGAAAGCTGGAGAGGGACTTTTTACAAGGGCATGTAATGACAGGACGAGGGGACCCTTCATAAGTTGAAGGAGAGTAGGTTTAGATTAGATACCAGAAATAAATTCTTTACTATAAGGGTGGTGAGGAACTGGAACAGGTTACCCAAAGAGGTTGTGAACTCTCCATCCCTGGAGGTGTTCAAGACAGACTAGATGGGGCTTTGAGCCATCTAGGCTCAAGCCATGACAGGGGAGTTGCAATGAGATGATCTTTAAGGTCCCTTGCAAGCCAAACCACTCTGTGATTCTAAGATTCTTCTTATATAGGAATATGTGTTCTCCAGCTGTATGTTTTCCTCAGTGTTTCAGCTCTCTCTTGTCCTGTTGAATCCAACTTAAGTTCCAACCTTCATTTTCTGGAAACCTCTCTTCCAGACTGGAGAGATGGTAGCAGGCAAAATAATTTTTCTTTCACCCACCTGAGTTAGTTAGCAACATTAACCTGAGATTAACCTAAGAATTTCAGTCTCTGACAGGCAGGGCTCTGGAAATCTGTTAAGAAAAAAAAAAAAAAAAAGCTATACCATGAAATCTTATTAGGGTTTGTTGACTCTTTTTTATTTATTTTTTTTTCCTCTTCAGGTTTCAGCAAATACAGAAGACTCTACAATGAGTGGCTACCTACACAGATCTAAGGGCAGTAAGAAACCATGGAAACACCTGTGGTTTGTTATAAAAAATAAGGTGCTATACACATATGCTGCTAGTGAGGTAAGAGACCACACACTAGAAATTAAATATCCAATGATAACAGTGTCTTTGTAACAAAGTTGTTTATTCTTATGATCTAGGAAAAAAAGCTATAAAATTAGATCACCTTACAATATTTGATCTGATTGTGTTGCAGTATTTTGAAAAGGCCCAGTAAGCTTGATACTCTAACACACTGATACAGCTACAGTGTTTCTGATTCCAGATCTAGCTTTGAGTACCTCTGCACTGCACACCATTGCTCAGTTGTAGGCATGGTCTGAATCAGTTGAATACAGGGGGGATCTGTTTGCATGCATCACAGTGTAGTAGTGGCAAAGGAACATGGCAAAAGCATCTTGAACTATCTTGTTCTGTAGTTCCATAGGGTATTTTGAATGCTTGAAAAAGGAGTAAACTAAATCTCTTTACTTCTCCTCAAACTGTTTTCTTAAGCCTGGAGTTATTATTTGATACAAAAGAAATGCATCTTATGTAATGGCATTTGCATTTTTTATTTAGAATGTGTAGTCCTATTGCAATGTGGAATAGTCTCTAGCATATACATATATATATACATATATATATATGGTCCCAACATGTGCTGAGGATGTAGTTTACAATGTTCTTAGAATGTTTTGTAATATATATGGATGTCTTGATCTTTGGCTTCAGATCTTTGTATTGTTTTAGTTTACTACTAGCTTTCAAGGGCAAAATATCCAAAGCATCTGTTTTAAGGTATTGCTATCCCTCACCTTCTTTCAAAATGTAAGGCCCAACCTATCCTGGCCATGTAAAGAATTATCCTTCTTCATTCCACACCACCCCCACCCTAGTTATTTCCTGGTTTGTGCTCAGATTTGTTCATGCCAATCTTTATTTTAGAACTTCTGAATTATGTCCAAAACCTGTGATGTTATTTCCACTACAGCATTGGCAATGAAAAATAAAAAACAAAATAAAAAAAAGCAAAACCCAACCCAACCAGTTCTAAAAATAGCTTAAATAATTATGTAGAAAACCATTACTTTTACATCAACTAGAAAGCAATTTCAGAGCATTGCGTCTCTTCTGGCCTTTACAATGGAAAATTTGACAGAAGTAAAAAAAGAGTAAAGTCTGTGACAGTTACTTTAAATTTTCTTTTGCTTCACTTCCTCTGAGATATCAACCTTACAGAGTAGCTTCAGTTTGCAGCTCACAATCACAAAATTAATTAATTCCTAGTATCTTAAACTGAGGAATATCTGTCCTTAGTTTTCATCTTGGTGAGCCATTGCAGGAGACATTAATTAGAGAGTCTAAAGGGAAGGTGCAGTGTTGCCTTGGCCACTTAAGCTACTTATATTTGTTCCAAGTGATGGAAAGATCAATGGAAAAGAAGTGACCTATTAGTGGTATGAAGACCTGAGACAGTAAAACAGATTGCTCAGCTTTACATGACTCTTTTCCAATATCAAGAAATGCTGCTGTCACAGGATACTTTTATTTCACTGTAGAGGCATTTACCAAAGCTTTCACCGGATGTGTCAGTGTTTATGTAAATTTGGGGTGGTTTAGCTATTTTTTCCCCCTCTGTTCATTAGCACTGTAGGGCCTTGCCTAGTTACAAAATTCCTAGTTTTTGAATTTACATAGGACAAAAATACAATTTTTTTCCTTTTCAAAAATACTGTGTATTATATTAATTAATAAAAAGACAAGAGTATTTTAAAAAAGTAACTGAGATAAATGAGGAGGGGTCTTTTCTAGTTGACTGTGAACACTCAGCAATCCTGTTTTCACCTATCCTGTTCATTTCCAGAAAAAAAAAAAATAAAAAAGAAAAAGAGCCATTTAAAAATTTGGATCTTGACTTCAGTGCTTGAGAACACAAATGGCCTCTGTAACTCCTCCTTTTAGCATTCTCACTGCAGTTAATAGCATCTCACTTCACTTCTGAGCTTGCTGGAGAGAGCCCTGGGATTGATGGGCCTCTGGTCTGCTGCCAGGTGGTGGCTGATTTGTTGATACAAGAAATCTTTGCCAGGCAGAATGATGAGACCATGCTGTGAAGGCCAAGGTAGAAGCTTATCAAGGAAATAAAAAGAGGATCATTGATGTTGAAATCTGCAAGGTTTTATTTCCTGTCCCCTGACTCATGCATGGACAATATAAAAAAAAAAGCAGCATTCTGTGCATGTTGTTTACAAATTTTGTTGTATTGTCTGCTGCATTGGTATGGTGTATGAACTCTAAATGCATGCCTTAGTATGTCTGTCTCTAATTTTGTATTTTTTTCCTTGTTACATAGGATGTGGCAGCATTAGAGAGCCAGCCTTTACTTGGATTCACAGTCAGTGAAGTAAAAGGTGAAAACTCAGAGTCTAGAGTGTTCCATTTACTGCACAAAAACACTTTATTTTACATATTCAAGGCAGATGATCCCCATTCAGCTCAAAAGTAAGAAACTATTTGAATTTATTTCTGTTGCATATTTCTAGAAAATTCAGAAGTGGTAAATGTTAGTATTCACACATAAAGCATAAGCTTAAAAGATCCTTATTATATCATAAGTAAATGAAAGTTTAAATTACTTAAACACAAGGTTCTGGTTTCATTAGGGCTTCTGAAATGAAGGAAGCAGACTCTCCCCTAAAAAGGACTGAATGTGGAATGAGAAAGTCAAGGATAAAATAAGAAATATTTCCTTTTCCTCACCCATTCCTCTCATACTAGTCTACTCAAGTGAAAATTGAATGTTATCTTTGGAGAAATCCAGAAAATGTTTTTACGAATTAACTGATATGTCCCTTTCTAAATTTCATCTGTTCATATTAATTATTTTTAATCGATATATGGCAGTGAAAAATAAAGCAAACACTGAAACTTGGTAACCAAGGTTTGAAGTGTGTGAGCTGATGCCCATGAGCACCTAGGCATGCACTCAGACCAAAAGTTTGCATTCAAAGAACATTCACATCTGTGAATGTTCAAGTTTCAAGTCCTGTCTGAATTTGGAGTCATATTTATCAAGTGTGTTGTGTTGGTTTCATATAAAATAACCTGGAAACTTGGTCATGAATCAGTAGAAAACATTCATTACATGATTCATAAAGTAAGCTAGAAACAAGCATAGAAGGAATACATGTAAGCTATCTTTCTTATATGCCTGTCTTATCTGACTGGTTTCATTGCACCTTCTCCAAATGAATTTTACTTTATTAAATAGATTTGATGCATTTACAAGTCCATTGTTAGTACTTAAACTTTCAAATGGATGCAGGTTTAGTTTTCTGCAAATAAGAACATTCTAAAAAACAAGCATCCAGTACAACAGGAAATTTTGAACAGCTGAGAAGTGCTTAATGACACTTCTCTACAGAAAAAAAAATCTGGAAGCCTTTATTTGGTTTTTGGGAGTATTTTGTGCAGATGTGCGTAAATGTTTCTTAGTTAATTAAGATACTAGTCTGTTGTTTTCCCTGTGCCCTCATTTATACTACAAAAAAACAAACTAAAAAAACCCCAGGCATTCAATAGGTTTATTTTTCTACTCAGACAATGGCTTTTCTCATCAGAAGAAAACTTGAAATTGGACATAATGTATTTTACTGAGGTTAGAAATAACTAAGTACTTCAAATTACAAGCTTTCTCCGAGTATTTAATACCCTTAAGGGACATATGCTGAAACTTCAGAATAAATGCTGCTTTTACAGCCTTCAAAGGGAAAACAAAAACATGCTGTTGGCATGTTTGCATCAGTGGACACAATTTTTTCCTGATAGGACCAAAGAAATGTCTGATGTATCTGTCTAAGTGCAGTAATAAATTTTAAGAGATGATTACTTTTCAATGTGGTTTTAAATTCCAGTGCTATGTTCAATGCTTAAGCTGTCGTTTTTTGGTTTTGTTTTGTTTTGGTTTTTTTTTGCATTTGTATTCCACTTTAGTTGGTTTTCATGTATACATGGTAGTGTAGAATACTAAATATATTACTAAAAAGTAAGGTGGTAGATGTTTGAGTTGTGTGTGCAGACATGTGTGAGCACTAATACATGATTAATATGTTCATGCAAAAGCTTGAATTCAAAGAACATGCACAGTCACAAAATTAAATACTCAGGGCAAGGAAGAGCCAACATCTGTGACTAATGTTTAGATACCCTGTAAATACCAAGACAGTTTGAATGCCTGTGATAAAGATAATTACAGTCTTTGTCTCATCCAGTTCTTCCAAGATTTCCACTCAGGAAAAAAAATTCTCATTATGTGGGCCTCTTACCTTTACATACACACAGTTCAGCCCTCACTCAGAAAACAGATTTATTTGTTCTGTAGCATTGCAGTGCTTCAGGAACATTAATTTTCATGTCCTTGAGAAGCTGAGGATGTTTATGACCCCCCCTAACCAAGTAGGAAAAAAACTCAACAGCTATAGGGATTAAAAGTATCTGAATATTAACTTTGAATTTCCAGTTTGAGAAACCTTGGATCAGCTGTTTGGAACTTCCTCCTGTGCCATCTTTGCCCTTCCCTGCCTTTCCATGTGCCATGTGACCTCCTCCCTCAGCCCCACCAGCCCTGGCTTTTAGCAGAAGCACAGAGCGTGGGTTATGCAGATGGCTGCCTCAGTTACAGCAGTGTCCTCATTCCTCACAGATCATGTTTGTGGTGAAAAAGAGGAGCAGTGGGGGTTTCTAAAGCTATGCAGGACCTTGGCATAGCCTACTTTTATTTGATTTCCCAGCTTTACCAGTTCTTCATGCATGTAACTTCACTATGAGAAAGGTACAGAAAAAAGCTTCTATCGTTGTACCAGGCTGCTTTGTATGTTTGGACTCATTGGATAGGTTTTGGTATTTGCACTCACAGACCAACTGGTAGTAGAAGTATGATGTTACTTCTTGTGTGAATTTGAGACAGCAATGAGATTTATTCTTTGTCAGCTACTTCCTAACAGTGTTTTATTTTCTAACAGGTGGATAGAAGCTTTTCAAGAAGGCACTGTATTATAGCAGTGTCAGCATTGTGTCTACAAGTTTAAAGGAAAATATCCAAGAATGGTCATAAAACAGGCCACAGCAATTGTTCAGAGAAACAGAATCCTGCCATTGCAACCTACAAAATTGTATATTTGTCAGGATCAGGAGTTGTTGCATTTTTAGTGTAAAGTAATATTTTTCTAAAGAATTGTATGTATTTCTGTGTTGATACAAAATGTGTTATTTATTAAA
The DNA here is from genome assembly GCF_903797595.1 of Erithacus rubecula. Lineage (NCBI taxonomy): Eukaryota > Metazoa > Chordata > Aves > Passeriformes > Muscicapidae > Erithacus > Erithacus rubecula. Next base: position 27,477,785 of record NC_136686.1, on the reverse strand, counting down.
TTCCAATGTTTACTTAAATGGGCAGAATTATTTGTGCATTGAAGTCCAAAGTGTCCTCAGAATGGCAGATTGTTGGTCAACAGATTCATAAACTATGCTTTATTAAAAAAAAAACCCACAAAACAAATGTGTTGCAATTGTACATTTCCTCGTAATTTGTGTATAGGTTCTTGAGCTGCTGGTGTTCACTTTGCAATTTAGCAAGAACAGATTGGTATAGGAATTTCACAGATTTGGGATCTTTGTGTTGACTAAGTAAGCTCCTTTATGAGAAGTTGTGTGATATTGATGCTCCTTTCCTTGAATTGCACTTGAAGTCTTGCATAGCAGTACATTAAAACAGTACAACAAATTCTGTATCATAAGAACAAAATACAGTTCAATTATTAAAAAACCGAAAAGGGAAAAATATTTTTAAAAACAGTTTGAAATTACAGGGATCAGGCGCTAGAGCTGCTACATACTACAGATACCAGAGAGACTAAATGAGTTATCCAGTAATTGTAGGATGTATTATCTTTTTATGTTCCCAGTAATAATTCAAAACAGAGTAAAAATACATTTTTGATCAAGACAAAATATCTCATTTGTTTTAAAACTTCATGTCAAATGAGTTCTGTACATAATATGAAACACTGTATAAACTATTGTTCAAAGAACAGCAAATAACAATGTGCACCCTCCTCTCTGAAAATGTTAAAACTATTGTATATTTAAATATTACATTTAAACTGGAATTGCCATACCAAGACAATAGAGCTTTTTTCAGTGCAGAAGGCATTGAAAATGCATACCATTCTTTTAAATACCTTTTGTTTACAATATGATTTGTTCTGTTTGACACTTTAAAACAGAATTCAGCTTTAGGTGTTTGGGTTTTTTTTTCCTAAAGAAAATCATCGGTATACCTCATTAGGAAATACTCACTGATGATTCTGGTGCATTTATTCTATTTAACTTTTTAAAAGGTTTAACACTGTAATAGCATAAATGGAACTAGAACTATGAAACCCACATGAAAGGAAGCCATTTTTATGTCAAATGCAATGCATATGTGGTCAGTTAATTTTATGAAACACTTGTCATAGTCCCCTGAATCAAGCAAGTTGTGGTAACAAAATTAAGAGCAATTACTTTTAATTAATAATTTTAATTCCATGTTAATAGCTATTCTGTGGCCTCACAGCAGAAAAAAAAAGAGATGATAGAACAGTTCATATTCATCATGAAAAGGCCAAGAATGAAAATGCAAATCAAAATCCTCTTATTCCCTCAATATACCTCAAAGTCAGGTCCATGATACTAAAAGAGCTCTGAGGAAGCTTAATTTCCAAGAGCTTCTCTAAAGTTAGTAGTGGGCTTGGAAGTCAAATTCTTCATATTAACTGTACAAGAAATTTCATTGACTTTCAGCATTTTGGTAGAGTACCTTTTGAATCAGGGACTTAAGGCTGTAGATCTGACTTCCCTCAGGAATGCTAGAGATTTTACAAGATTGTGCTGGAAATGCAGTAGGAGTGTGATAAAAGCCTTTATTCTCATACAAATGTGGTAAATGAATACTTTTGTTGTATAGAAAGGGTTTTTAATTAATTTTCAAAAACAACTGCTGACTAAAGCTAAGTAAATGATTACCATGTCTCTTCAGGGTGATTTCTGACATGATTTTTACTGTATCCAAAACAAAACTGGTATCAATATAACATAGATGTGACGTGTCGCTTCCAGCTTTTAGTATGAAGAGCTTCTTCATATTTTCATAAGCACTGCACACCAACAAAGATGGCAAATCATGAAGCAGCAAATAAATCAGAAATTTGGCTAGGAGCAAGCTAATTTAATTTCAATTTATGCTTTTTTCCTACTGCAAAACAAAGCAATAAAAGTCAAAACACACACTGAGTAAGGTGTCCAAGTTCTGCTTCATGTGGTGTCAAACTACCTCTAGAGGATTTGGTGCAGAGGGAAAAAATTGTTTAAAGTGTTCTCTAGAAATCAGAGGACTTCTTACAGAAGTGGTTGATCAATCAAAAAAATTGTGACAGAAATAGATTGGAACAGAGCCTTATGAACAATAGTATACATATTGCAGTCACATTCTGTGTGAAATGAATTGTCTTTGTAAATGTGTTTGAATATTTCTTTTCCTCTCTCCTGCATTAGTGTTTTGTATGAAGAACCCACAACACAAGCATTTTCATAACATTTTCAGATGGTTGCTTTTCAAACTTGCCCTATTTTTCCAGTTCATCTCCCAATTTGATTCATTTCCATCAAAAGTAAAATACTCATGTCTTGATTTGGCTAAACACGAAAACAAGATCAGAACTTTTTAGACACCCGGCTACCTCTTCTTATAAGAATCTATAGTTCATAATGAATTTAAGATTGGTTAGGAGAGTATGAGACAAACATTAGCATTGAATATTAGCTTTAACAGTTTTATTAATAGTTACATTAAAGCTTCTAGGATCTTGAATTCTCTTTAACTTAAAACTGTGTGCCCAAAGGACTTAAAACAAACTGAGCAGCTGTGGAATGCATTTGACTTAAATATTTTGTGCATGGAAACTCAATTACTTAACTATGTTTATTACATCATAACATAAAGAGATGTTTGTACCGACACATTCAGTGCATTTGTTTGTTGTAACTGCTGTCCCTTATTTACCATCCAAATAGGCTTTTATTTGGAGCAGTCCTAAATCATACTGTCTAAATGGAAGAATAGAATTTTTATTTTGTAACTGAAAACAGTTAAAAGTTGTAAATATTCCTGTGGATATTCATCATTTTTGTATAAATAAATTCACATTATTTGAGTCTTTGTCTTTTAATATTTTCAGGTTTTATGTATTGTGTAATATGTGTATTCAATGATTTTCAAACACTGGTTGCCACTACCTGCACATCAGTCTTACTTTAAAAATTATTCTAAAGAATTAAGGGGGTTAAGTCTATGTGAAGGTCAAATGAAGGATGTTACATTAATAAATCCTTTTGCAAAATGTGGTTCTGCTGTATCAGTCAAAAGTATGCCTGAATCACAGCTTCTGTTTGCCTTGGGTCCTGCAGGCTTGGGGGAGGCAAAAGTGTCTGGAAAAGGACCAGGGGGTGCTGGTCATCAGCAGCTGAATTTTAGCCAGCTGTGCCCAGGTGGCCAAGAAGGCCAATGGCATCCTGGCCTGGATCAACAATAGGGTGGTCAGCAGAACCAGGGCAGTGATTGTCCACGTGTATTCGACACGGCTCAAATGCCTGTCTTGGTTTGAAAGACAGGTGTCTGCTAAGGAAGGCAGGAACCTCTCTTGAAATGGAAAATGTAAACCCCCTCCCTCCAAATTATTATAATTTTGACATTAAGGAGCTCTCAGGTAAAGATATGGGATTAGGAATAACAGTTCTTTACCAGGAAAATTAAAAATAAAAATACAGCAATACAAAAACCCAAAACGTTGACAGAATCAGAATACAAGCTGACACCCCGTCAGTCAGGGTGTTGGTAGCAGTCTGATTAAATGGTGGCTGTAGTCCTCCTGGAGCGACAGATGTGGTTCAGTGGAAGCAGTGCTCCTGTAGAGGGGTGCAGATTTCCTCTGAAGGTCTAATGATGGTGTGGAAAGGTCTGGTTTTGCTCTGGGAATTCAGTGGGAAAAGGCTGCCCTGATGTTCCAAATACAAGATTTTATCGAGGTAGGAAAGGCTTGGCTCCTCCCCCTGGGTGGAGCATCTCACTATGGGATGATCTAATTTTATCAGTCTGCAGTGGGACCCAATGGACCATAAAGAGAAGATACCGCCTCAAAAGAAGATACCGTCAGAAAAGATAAAGATCACTGCCCTGCCCGGTTTCTACAGATAGTGACAGAATACATACTTTTGGTTACTTCCTGCATTGCAGTATTCGGTTCTAGGTGCTTCACCGCAGGAAAGACACGGAGGTGCTGCAGCGTGTCCAGAGAACAGCAACAGAGCTGGGGAAGGGTCTGGAGCACAGCTCTGGTGAGGAGCGGCTGAGGGAGCTGCTGTTATTTAGTCTGAGAAAAGGAGGCTCAGGGGAGACCTTACCGATCTCTTCAAGTACCTGAAGGGAGGTTGTAGCCACGTGCTCAGGAACAGGACAAGAGGCTTCAAGTTGCAAAATGGGAGGTTTGACCATCCCTGGAGGTACTTAAAAAATGCAGATGTGGCACTTTGGGATATGGTTTAAATGGTGGACTTAGCAGTTGCTGGGCTAAAAGTTGGGGTCAATGATCTTAGAGGTCTTTTCCAACCTAAATGAGTCTTTAATTCTGTAAGTATTTTATCAGGGCATGCGAAGGAGAGACTTTTCTGTCAGGTTAGTTATGCTGCCTCCTTATATATGTTCGAAAGCAGTTTTTTGAAAACTTGCAGTAATAGCAGAAAAGGTTTTGCTTCTCTGCGTGTTTTTGATAGGGATATGTCTCTTGTAATCCTGGCTGACACAGCTACAGAGGCATGCCTTCGTATACACATCAAGTATGAACTGGGTCACTTGCTAAGAAAAAAACAAAGTATGCTTTACCATTACAGTGACATTTCTGCTGTACTGGGGATATAAGAATACTTGGCTTAAATAAGCTTTGGTGCAAAGTACTTGGCATTTGTTGAATTTAACTGCACCACGCTCCATCATTTAGAAATTGGATGTGCAGCTCAAGCTAGTTTGGGAAGTGACAAGTACTATAAATTGAGACAACATTTGACACTTAAAGGAATTGCTTAGCAAGTTAATTTTTCTGACTTAAAAATTCTTCACTAAGTTCATTTACATTTGGTGTTTGGGAACATCTTTGATCAAAAAGCAAAATATGATCCTTGTAAGTCCTGACTCAACCAGTGATCTTGAGCTAGGGTTGATAGATAAAAGTGCAGCTGTGGGACTGGGAGTGGGAAGAATCAAGGAATTTACAAGATAAGAGTGTGCCTAATTTTGTTAATGTTAACACACAAATTTACTTGTTCTTTGGGTATTTTTCCCTATCACTGCTGCTCAGATGTTAATGCTCATGTCATCTGATTCAGTAGAAATTGCATTAAATGGTCTAAATTATTTTCAGATCATGAAATTGCACATACAGCCCTGGTGACCTAAGTGATCTTGAAGTTGCTGTTGATCTGACCACAGCTAGACCATCTTTGTTGAACAGATGAAAGAAGGGAAAGGCTGTATTTAAAGTATAAAACTCTTACTTAAAATCAAGGTAGTTTAAAATAATTAATAGAAACTAAGTAAGTAGCTGACACAACTTTGGTTCAAACAGATGTTGGGCCTTCCCAAGAGCTGTTCATGGCACTGTTGACGTTTAAGGATGGAACTGGCTTCTGCCATGCAGGCGAGGAGCAGCTCTTTCAGACTCAGCTGTTTGAACCCCTGCAGTGACTGTGCAGGCACCGTGTGTGCCTCCATCATGCTGCACGTTCCAAACCCATCCTGCCAGTCTTGCCTATGGATCTGCCTCAGCTGGGAGAGCCCACCAAGCACCCCAAAGCCCAAATGCTGTGTTGTGCACCCGGAGTTAAACACCACTTGATGATTTTTCTCTGCAAGGAACTGCAGTGGGGGTTTGCAGACTTGTGCTCTCCACTCGATTGGCAGAACATTCGAGAACTCTGTTGTTTTGGACCCCTCACTCTGAAAATGAGCATCCAGAGAAGGTCAACCAGGCTGCTGTCGGTGCCAGGGTTTATGAGGAGGCCTGAGGGAGCTGGGCTTGTTTAGTCTCAAGAAGAGGAGGCTTGGGGGCCCCTCATGGCTCTCACAACTACCTGTAAAAAGGGCGCACTGAGGTGAGGGACTGGTCTCTTCTACCGCGCCTTTAAGTAGTACCAGGAGAGATTTCAGATTAGAAAAAATCTTTTGTCCGTTAGGATGGTCGGGCACTGGAACAGGCTGCCCAGGGACGTCGGAGTCACCTTGCCTGGAGGTGTTTTAAGAGGCGCTGTGTTGTGGATCTGGCGCTGGGTGGTGCGGTGTAGGTGTTACAGTGCAGCAGTGCTGGCTGGACCGGGCGCTCCTAGCGGCCTGCTCCAACCGCGATACCTCTGTGGGCCCGACCCGGCCCGGTCCCGTTAGCGGGCACAGCGCTCAGCCCCGGCCCGGTCCCGTTAGCGGGCACAGCGCTCAGCCTCGGCCCGGGAAGGTCCCGTTAGCGGGCACGGCGCTCAGGCTCAACCCCGGCCTGGCCCGGTCCCGCTAGCGGCCGCAGCGCTCAGCCTCGGCCCGGCCCGGTCCCGTTAGCGGCCGCAGCACTCAGTCCCGGCCCGGTTCCGCTAGCGGCGCCGCGCAGCGCCCCGCCCTCCCCGCCGCGCGCCCGGAGCGAGGCTGCAGCGCGGGCGCAGGCGCAGGGCCCGCGGCGGGCGGGGCCGAGCGGCGGCGGAGGCGGGGTCGCGAACTCTGACCCCCGGCAGCCGGAGCCGCGCCGCCGCCAAAGGAACCCGCCGGAGCGGCCAGCGGGCCCGCCAGGTAAGAGGGAGAGGCCCCCGCAGCGGGCGCGGCCCGGCGGCGGGAGCGCGGGCAGCGGCGGCGGCCGCGCTGTAACGGCGCGGGCCCGCGCGGCTCCCGGCCGCCACCGCTGCGGAGCGTGGAGCGGAACGCGCCCGCCCCGCCCCGGGGCCCGGCCCGGCCCCGGGCGGCCCCGCGCCCCCCGACCTTTCACCTACAGGAACCGCTTGCGCGTCCCGCCGCCCCGCATCCGGGCGGCGCCGGCCGCCGCTGCCCGCGGGGCCGGGCAGAGCAGCGCGGGGGGAGCCGGCGATGGTGGCGGTGGCGGTGCTCCTCGTGCTGGGCCCCGCTCCGCGCAGCCATTTTGTGCGGAGACCGCGGCGGGGCGGGCACGGCAGCGGCCCCGCGCCCCCGGCCGGGGCGATGCGAGGGCAGCGAGCCGGGCCGCAGGGAGCTGGGCCGGAGGGGCCCCGGCGCTGCGCTGTAGCCTCAGCGCATCTCGCTTTCCCCTGCCTTTCCTGCGCCTCAGCATCCCCGGGGGTGACCGTGCGCTTCCCCGAACCCCCAGCCCTCCCTGCCTGCCGACGGCGTCTCCCCGCCTGTTCGCTCCTCTTGTACATCCCTGGCGGCTATCCGCGTTTATCTGGGTGAAGGCACTATGTCCTGAGTAACACCCGGTATTGTTTTTACTGGGTCAGGTGACCCTGCCGCTGTGCCTTATTTTGTCCCGTTGGGTGGGGTATTTCTTCTAAGCTGCGGAGTTTGTGGAGTCTTTATTTTTTCTTTGTTGCCATATATTGCTTTAATTGCAAAAAGTATGGCCCCCTGCCCCAGGATGCGCTTACATTTGCAGGTTGTAGCGGGGATAGAGGAGATGCCATGTGTTGAGCAAGTGAACTGAAACAACCGAGTAGGGAAAAAACCTCTTGGTGCTGGAAGTGAGTGGTTCTTGAAAAACCGTGTTAGGCATTCATTCTTATGTGAAATCTCTGATTTGAAGCTACTAATGTCAGCAGAGTGGACTTGGGAAAGTAGTGTAGCAGGAAGAGTTGCATCCACACTTGTCATGGAAAAAATTAAAATAGTTTTCTATAGGACAGCTTCCTGGTTTTAGAATCAGGGTTATATAAGTAGAAATAGATGTATTTGAAGAGTGGGAAAATATCACAATTTCTGTGCCAATTCAGGCAGTGTTCATCTGGTGACTCTGTATTTTTGTACAGCTTTTTCTGTAAGCTACTTTTCTGAAAATAATTCCACAAATGTTTTCCCCACCCTCTTTAGTCCATGTTTGGCAGTTGTGATATGAGATGTTCTGCAATGCATTTAGCCCATAGCTTGCTCTTTGCTGCACAGCTTAACTCAGGGGCACTTGTGTGAGTGAAGTTTTAAGGTCTGTGGAATGTTTGCCTGCTTCTCTCTGTAGCTCTTTCTCCAGAGGTGTTGCTGAGCCTGTCTTATCACAGGATGAAGTATTTCCATGTGATGGTGGTCAGCTGTGTGTGTGATAATACAGGGAAGGTAACTGAGGTCACCAGGGGTTTGCAGTTCTCATCTGCTTGCACTGAATGGTTGGACACCCCTTACTGAATCTGCTGCATTTGCAATAACAAATCAAGATGCTTATTACAAAAAGAAGCTCACAGTAGATAAATTAATTCGATTTCACTTTTCTCCTCAGTTCTTCTTAATATTTCTGGTTTACTTAGTGGTTGTATTTTCTTGTGAAATGTATTTTTCAAGGGAACAAGTTTCATGGGAGTTCTGATATCTTTTAGAACACTCATATCCCAGGCTAGATTGTGGGATAGGAGGGTATTTCTTGCTTGAGGTTTTCATGTTTTGGGTGCTCTTTATAAGTCTGCCTTAATTTTTCAGTTTAAGGTTCTTAGGCTGTGAAGACATGTGAGACACATGTATAGCTCTGAAGCTGACATTGCTTTGGGGGAAAAGAGCTTGAACTATATAACCTCCAGAAGTACCTTTTAACATTAATTATTTCATGATTGTATTGTTATTAAAGAGTAGGGTGAGCATACAGGTGTGCAGGGAACCAAAACCCCACTGATATTGTGGCATGCAGTTAAATAGCTCATCTGTGAAATACTGCTACAGAATACAGTGAAATATCTAATGTGGTAATCCAGTGACTTTGCAAACATGAGATTTCACATTATGGATCAATAGTAAGATTATACTTATACTCAGTTTTTGTGTGAATTTATCATGTGCTAATTGTACTATGTCATTAAAGTTGCAGTGAATTTGCTGGAATTTTCCTGGAGTTTGTGAAGGAAAGCAGTCTCCCTAAAGAAACTGGCTTGGGTCAAAAAAAACCCTGGAAAAAAAGCAGTACCTCTTGCTTAAATAAGGATTTTACTGCATGTAAGGAGTAGAGTGGTGTTGCATCCTAACTAGTCCGTGTTTGTTCTGCTGGGGGACAGAGCGTGGCTCTCAGCTGGCAGGTGCTGCAGCTGGTGCAGGTACAGGGGTGTGTGTCCTGCTTCAGCAGCCATCCTGGCTTAAGCACTTTGAGCAGTAACCTTTGCTAACCTGAGCTGCTTTGGCTGATGGGGATCAGGGAGCCCTCAGGCCTCTGGTGGGTTTAACATCCCTGTGAAGCAGCAGTGACCTGCTGGGGACAGTGGCCACAGGCTCTGGCTGGCACAGCTCTCTGCTTTTTGTCACACACGGGCTGCGGTGTGCAATCAACAGTGACCGTCAGGAGAAACTGAACTGTACCTGGGTTACTGTCCGGCAAAGTTTTTGTTTTGGTTTGGGGTTTTTTTTGGTCCCCCTTAGTGGAGTTTCAAGCTGCTTTTAGCACTTTGGCACATTGTATCCATTACTGGGATATAAAGTAACCTGCTGCAAAACAGGATTGCATCAGTAGAATTTTATGGATAAAACTGCAAAGGTACAGTTAATTAAATTCTTAATCTTGTGTATGCAGACCTGTCCATATTTTTACCCTTCAGTCACCAGCTTTTAATTCCAGAGATTACTGCATTACTTGCCAAAATCTTAAATCAGCAAAGGATTTATTTTTTTTTGTAAAAATAAACTCTTTAAAATTCCAGTTCTCTGGGACTGGAAGATGGCTTGTGCTGTTTAATGATGCAGTGTTGCAGATTTTATAGGAAAATACATTCTTTTTTGAAAATTATGGTCTAAAAACTGCTTTTCTGTGTCAATATTTAGATTAATTTTGTTGACTTTGCCAGACCTTCTCTAAAAGGCTGTTTACATTTGTTTAAATTACTTTTGTTCAACTCAGTAATAAGCCGGGCTGGACTAAGCTCAGTATTTGAAGATCTTTGTTAGAAGTTAAAGTGGAAACTTGAAGAACATAAACCACCAAAAAACCAAAGCCAAACCCTCTGCTATTGGCATATTAACTCTCATAAACAGTTGTTTCATTCCAAGTAAATTGAGGTTGCTGTTTATAATTTAGCTGTAACTGTGGTGTGAGAATTACCCCATTTAGTGTAGTAATTTTGTTTCCTTTGAAGTATTAGCAGGACCATGTGTCAACATGACTTTTAATTGGCCTTTATGTAGAGATTTCTTCAGAGTGCTTTTCACATGTTTATAGGAATTTTAAAAATCCCAAACCCAAAACCAGTTCATGAACACACACCCACACCCCTCTTTAACAAAATCTAATCCTGTGTAGTTGATAACAAAGGAAGAAAACAGAATCACAAAATTACTTGGGTTGGAAGGCAGTGTAAAGATATCTAGTTCCAACCACCCTGCCATGGGCAGGGGTGCCATGCACTACATTAGTTTCCTCAGAGCCCCATTAGACCTGGCTTTGAGTGTTTCCAGGGATGGAGCATCCATAGATTCTCTGGGCAACCTAGGGCCTCACCACCCTCACAGTAAAGAATTTCTTAATATCTTACCTAAACCTGCTCTCTTTCAGTTTGAAGCCATTCCCCTTTATCCTGTTCACTACATACCCTTGTAAAAAGTCCCTCTCCATCTTTCTTGTAGGTTCCCTTCAGGTACTGGAAGGCTGCAGTTAGGTCACCCTAAGCCTTCTCTTCTCCAGGCTGAACAATCCCAATTCTCTCAGCCTTTTCTCACAGGAGAGGTGCTCCACTCCTCTGATCATCTTGGTGGCCTCCTCTGGGCTCTCTCCAGCAGGTCCATGTCCTTCCTGTGCTGGGGCCCCAGAGCTGATGCAGCCCTGCAGGTGGGGTCTGACAGAGCAGAGCAGAGGGGCAGAATCCCCTCCCTCCCCTGCTGCCCACACTGCTCTGGGTGCAGCCCAGGGCACGTTTGGTTTGGGCTGTGGGTGCTCATTGCTGTGTCCAGCCTCTCATCCAGGAGAGCCCTCAAGTCCTCAGCAGGGCTGCTCTTGATCAGTTCATCCCCCAGAATATTTTACATGGGACAATGTCAACAGTGATTTACTGGAAGGATGTGTGAGAAACTCAATTTTGTTGTATGGGGGTTTGTGTCTTTAGGTTTTTTGTTTTGTTTTTCCATTTTATCTGAAGGAAGCTTCCATAGATATGCTGATGTTCAAGTTTCTAAGGGTTGTCTTAGTAGTAGTTTGCTACTTAGTAGTAGCTCTTAGTAGTAGTTGTCTTAGTAGGGGTTTGCTGATTTCTGAAGAGTACCTTCATGTATCAAAGACTTCATCCGTGGCTGTAGTTCAGTGAATGCTCCAAATAACACCTGAATGGGCAATTTGGCATTATAGGTAAGCTGGTGTAACATTGTGAACTCTTCCAAAAAGCAGTGTCTTGATTTTGCTTCTGCTTGCTTTTCCTGTATTGTGTGTAACAATTGTTAGGTGCAGGGTGAATAAAGTCAGAAGATGAATTTACAGCTATACAGCCATGAAGGCAAATGCAGAGTGGAACAAAGCCTTCAGTAGGGCTACCTCTCATGAAATACTGTAATTGTATCATAGAGGATGTACTGCCTCCAGGTGTTCAGAAAGAAGGGTTTGCCCTTGCTGTTCTGTGTTAGGGTGATCTTTCTGTGCCAGCTAGAATGGACCTGGCTGAAGCAAATCCAGTGAATGAGGAAGTCTTCAATCAGATGAGCTTCATGGTCCTGGTTCATGGTGCAGCTTCACCTCTGGTGCAGGGAATCAGTTTGGGGTTTTTCTCATTTTTTGCTTTTGCAGGCTTCAGGTGGAGATGCAGACTATGGCTGACAGTGCACAAGGCAGGTTGACCTGATTAAGTGGCTTTCTCCTTTATCTATCTCTGGCATGTAGGCAGTGCTCCTGTGAATAGGCTCTGCTTACAGACAGCCCCCTTGCCTTTCCTCCTTTTCCCAGTTAATTGTGGGACTAGTGAGCTAAATCAGCTCACCTGCACCTGGTGGGGCAGGTTCTGGAGATACTATGATAAAAGAACCAGAAGCCAAGGCCTAAAAGTGGGACTGTCTCTTTGGTGACCCAAACTGTAAAAATTATTTGTCAGCCACCTGAAAATTTATCCTAGTGATTCTGTTTTCTCGTGTTTTATCCCACTATAGCACTTGCTTACAAGAGAAGGTGGTGAGAGCACTGATTTTAAATTAATTAAACAGGCATGCCTACAAATGCATCTCTTTCTGTATTGCTGTGTGCCTTTTAATTACTCCCTTATGCTTTTGCAAGCATCTCATTTTCCTTGCTTGCCTGCAGGTGCAGCTGCTTCAGTTTCATGTTGTTACTTGTCCCTTATATATGCACTGTCTAAATCTTCATCTCATGCATATTTAAAAACAGAATCTAACTAGGTGTCAAGGGTCACATAAATATTCCTCAGTTCATTGATAAAGAGAATCTTACTCCTTTAAATCTTCCAACTGTTCTACCCTCTTGAACAGTGTGATTTATAGAACAATAATCCAAGAATAGCTCATTTAGCTTGCCATCATTGAGCTTTTCCTGCACTGAGCACAGTAGCATAATTTGTTTCACAAATGTGTTTGAGTTCCATGGCTTAATTTATTATCTATAAAGCATTGCAGAAAACTGCTCTAATGTATAAAGGAATCTTGAGGGGGTTCTTTAACTTATTTAAGCACTAACTCAGGCATGCTTAATCATAGAGGGATCATTAAGTGCATTCTATTTTATGTGTAGGAAGTTATTGAACAACTTTTGCACAGGCTATGCTGAATTCTTAATTAGTATATGATTAGTTTGATAATGGAAGTAGGGACTAGTTTCCATTTTAAGGTACAGTGTACCTGTAAGCCCAACGTGGTGACCTGAGCTAAAATCCTTAGTTGACTCTGAGGTGTATTGAAATCATTCAGTACTGAAGCAGTATGACTACAGAGAGAGCTTGCTTCCTCTTCTTTTGCAGGTAGTTTTCTGTTATGCTAACTTTTGCAACTTTCCTAAAAAAGTCATGTTGACTTTTCTGTATTTGTCTTTACTGTGTGTCATGGTTTAACCTCAGGCAGCCACTCACTTGCTCCCCCTCCAGTGGACTGGGGAGAAAATCAGAAGGGTAAAAGCTAGAAAATGCATGGGTTGAGATAAGCACAGTTCAATAGAGAAAGCAGAAGTCACACAGACAAGCACAGCAAAACAAGGAATAATTCACTGTGTCCACTTAACAGGCAGGTTGCTGGCTGAATATCCAATGTGATGGCAGGGCCCTATCATGTATAATGGTCACTTGGGAAGACAAATGCCATTGTTCTGTCTCCTCCTTCCTCTTTACATTTTTATGTACTGAGCATGATGTCATATGGTATAGACTGTCCTGGCTGTGTCTGCCACGCATCTCCCATGTGCCTCCAACTTCCTCACCAGTGTGGCAGCACAAAAAAGCAGAAAAGGTCTTGGCTGCGTGTAAGCACTGCTCAGAAGTAACAAAAACATCTCTGTGTTATCAGCCCTGTGTCCATGACATATCCAGAACACAGCCCTGTACCAGCTACTGAAAAGAAAATTAACTTTCCCCCAGTCAAAACCAGCACACTGATAAAAGAACAAAAAGTAAAGTTCAAAGTAACTTCTGCAGTCATAACTAGTTAATGTACCCGTACCCCTAAAGTATCTAGAACATACTTGTGTAACTTCATTAGTTTATCAGGTTGATTTCATCTAGGAAAGACCCCTGTATTTAGACACATCCCATACATAGTAATAAGAAGAGTCATTATTCATTCAATACATACAAACTGATTTAACAATGCCAGCAGGGTAAGTTTAACTACTAAAATTTTACAAACATTGGTTTTGTACCAGTAAAACTGGTCAGGGGTATGACAGTTCTTTCCAAAGTAAACTGAAGATCTTTGGAATGGACAGAATTTTTTCATGTTGTATCTTGATGCTGATGTGGTTAGCCCTTACTCATTTAAAGGATATTACTTCAGAATCAAGGATATTACTTCAGAGTCAAGGCACTTAATAGTAGGGCATCTATACCAACAGTGTAATATAATAAAATAAGAGAAATTGTCATTTATATTAAATTGGGCATTGAAGCATAAAGACATATACTTACTGCTACTACTTTTAAAGTCCTTAGCCTACCCTGGTATAATATTCCAAAATACTATTAATAGGAACTTCCTACTAGGACAATTAAAGTTGTATAACTTTTGTCCCTGGAGAAGGGTAAGTTAAGTAGTGATGTCTTCTGGGTATAACTGAATTGTACTAGTGGAGAGGTTAGTGCTTCTAGCTACCAACCCTCAAAATTGCTGTCTGCTCTTATGGGAATGTTTCCTGACCTGTTTGAAGTATGCCTGAAATACTTTAAGAACTAAGTATTTAGGAAGTTATTTTTACTAAAACATTGAGAAAACTCTGGCACATAAAAGCTGAGGAAGAAGTTGAGGAGTGGTTTTATTTGGTGCAAGCTAATGAAAGTTTTCTACTCTGTGTTGGCCTACAGAATGCTTGTCTAAAGTAGCAATGGAACACCATTGGACTTGATGATGCCAGATTCACCACCACCCAGCTTATACTAACATGATAGTGATGCATTTAAAAATACTTCTTGTCAAGTCTTGTCAAGAAGGCTCACTAACTCATTTATAAGGACATAAACTAACAATATGTAACTTAGAGACAAAAAGATTTTGGTAGCTTTTTGAGTCTGAAGACTGAATAGAAAAACAATAAATGCATTTTAATGCATTTAAGAGGAAGTCTAATGTATGCCTTCTGCCAAAACACCTGCTTTTAGATGCTGCTTCTAGTGGATGGGGGGATTGTGCTCAAACTCAGATGATTTGTGTAGCTTTGACAACTGGTTCTGCATCCATAAGTTGAATCTCCTTGTGCTTGTTCCAGACAGCACGTAGAGGTAGGACAGGTTCAACCTTTTCTCCAGGTTCCCCTTCATCATAAGGGTTCAGTCTTGTTTGCATACTTGATGTCCTTTGCTCATGCAAATGTAGTTTAAATAAGTCTCTTTTAGGAAAGTTTCAAAAATTCAGTGCTTGGTTTATGCCTCTCTGAGAGCCATTTTCTCTGCAACTGGTGCATCATAGTTGAACACATATGTGTTCCTTCACTGTTTTACTCCAAGGTGAAACATGTCAGTTTAAATCAGTTTCAGTTTTCAGGCTAAGTTGTTATACTAATACATCTTGAGTGTGAGGGCAGTCACATCTGATTTAGGAGAATTAACTAGTTGGTGCAGATTAATACCTCCAAGTGATTTTTTGGTTATTTTGTAATGAAGTAGCATTTATTTCTGGCACTCTATGTAATCAGTACAATATTTTGTCCCTATTATTTTATTTAAAAGAAGAAAACATTGCCTGCCTTGAAAATTCCAAGTGCTCTTTGAATAGTGATTATGCTGCAGCTCACTGGATGCAGAAGTGGGCTAATAGAGTGCTTCTGCAAGGATGCTGACATTTAGATCTTCATGGGAGATAATGCTTTTCACTGTAAGCTTCAGCATATCTTTATATGCCTGTTATCTTTTGTCCTAATTTAACTAATAATGTAGCATGCTAGTGAGTGATTTAGAATAGTCTACAGGGCATGAATCTTTCTGTATTTTCCCTTTCACACATTAATTAGGCTTTAGTATACCATTGGGCAAACCTCTAAGGACTGCAGCTCTTGCTCAAGTCAAAAAAGATTTCTCAAGTTTCAGAACAGAATTAGCTTGAGTTAAATTTGAGTTAAAAGAGAGTTAATTTTTTTTATTTGCATGGCTCATTGGGGAAGCTTTGAGATTCTCTGAGGAGGAGATAATTCTTAGGAGTTCCAGAAAAGTTAAAGAATGAAAGCCAGTATTAGTGTTAAGACTACTGTCTTTGTTCATGCAAGAAGTAGGTATTGCAGTGTCCTTAATTCACTTTTGTCAGAAAGAATTTTTGTACAGTGCTTTATAATTTGTGAATGCTCCTTTTATGTGCTGCCTAGTGAATATTTTTCTATATATAATACATGCCTTGCCAAATAAACAAGGCATGCATCTGAATCCTTTATACTGCATTAATGTAGCAGTATCTGTTAAACCCCACCAAATTCTTATGAAGATTTGGGTTCATGCTGTAGCTACAGTATTGATAATGAAAAAACATCTTTTTTTTTTTTTTTTTTTTTTTTTTTTTTTTTAAACACTTGTCTTCTGTGTCCCATACACTGCCTCCTGTAAATAAAAAAATTGACCTTCAAGCACTCCTGTTAATATTAAATAATCTGATGAGTTTAGAAGAAGTTAGATTTGCCCCTCTTGATTTGCATTAATAAAACTGTCTGTGTTCCAGTTTTTAAATGTTAAATATGTACCTGCTGATGTCATGGTCAGTCATAGACTTCTGTTCTCACAGTGATTTTACTATATTGTTGTTTGTTGGAAAAGCAGAAGAGAAAAAACAGGAAGTCCCTGTGTGAGTTATTTAAATAAAACATTACAAAGTTTTCAAATAGCAAATCATTTATTTTTCTAGTATAATCCAACTATAAATTCTGCAGGGTTGTCATCTTCATATAACTGTGACCACACTTATGTGAACTATATTTTCCCCAGGTTATTTTTACTTTTGAAACTACAGATGTTAAGCATTTTCTTTCCTTTCTTTGACAGGAAATTCTGGTGATTAAAGATCATGGCAACCATAGAGGAACTGGCCCATCAAATTTTTGAGCAGCAAATGGGAGAGGTACATAAATTTTGAATCCTTTTTAAGACCAATTGAATAACAAAATGCACAGACTGATATGTAAAAACCAAAAACACAAGAGAAAATTTTTTGTACAGACAAGGCTTCTGGACACTTCCCTCAGGAGGCAGAAGAACCTACTCTGTGCATTTTAAAGTTCTGCTGCAAAGCCTTTTTTGCCAAAGTTCACCCCACAGAAATTAAGAACAGTTTAGCAGTGTTTCCAGAAAGTCACTGAGTTTCAGCTTGTTCTCTGGCCTGTAGTGGTTTTCAGAGAGCCATCTGGTTGTGCAATTGCTTTACTCACTTCTAGTTAAAATTGTCAGGACACAGCTTTTACTTTACAACAATGCAATTACTTAATTTGCCATTTTTGTTTTCACTAGTAAAGTTTTGCCATGTTCTTCACTTTCAGATGTGTGCTTGTTCTTGTCAAAAGAAAGATAGAGCTACTGTTCCTGCAGGTTTTTAGTTTTGGTTCTTTGTGACCTGTGTGCAGGATCTGTGTACTGCAGTCAGAGAACTGCCAGAGATGCACAGATAGTTTGGGTGTGGATATGAGTATACATAGTATCTAGGAAGTTTCAGCATAGCATATTAAATATTAGCACCACTTTAAATTAGATAGGGAGGTAATTTGACTTAAATAAATGTTAGTCTTTTGCTTGAAATATCCAGTCCTGGATTTGTGTTTAGACATAGACTTATTTCTCAAGTAATTTTATTTCCTCTCAGCCTTGATTTCAGATGGAGAAGTTGGAGTGGGGAGTGGGATGGTTAATTATACTCTGAATAAATTCTCACAGTGGTTTTTTTGTTGTTGGGTTTTTTTGTTTGTTTTGTTCTGTTTTTTTTTTTTTTTTTAATATGTGAGTGTTGCTAGGGCTATCTCAAAAGGATGTGAGTGGTTTATGGGATGTATGATGTTTTCTTCTTGTCACTTGTCCTCTTTATTAGGCAAGAACTTTTGTTTAATGCAGTTTTGCTTTGGGACTATAATTCTTTGTTGAGGTCTAAATAGACCTGTATTTCCTGTTTATATTTGTTTCTTTTTGACAGTACAAGGCTAGTCAAAGCTAGCTGAAGTGTACATTCCACTCAGAGGACAGTGTGATGATGGTGTTTAGCCTCTGTGCAGTTGTTTCTCAATTTCATAATGTGATTCCAGGAGACACTGAGCTGACTTTTTATCTAAGTACCATGGGGGAGAGAGGGTCCTTTTTCTGTTTCTTTCCTTTTTAATTTCCCTACCAACAGCAAGCTAATAACCCAGCCAAAACAAGTGGAAGGGTTTCTGCTGGGTTAGCAGAGTAGAGTCTGAGAAGGCTCCAATGAATACCAGAGGCAGCACAAAGAATATGGCTGATAGCCTAAGGAAGGCAGGGGAGAAAACAGAGTGAAGGTGCAGTGCTGCAGAGGGGTGTAGCTGTTGCTGTTTGTGGGGAAATGACAGCTCTACAGTTTTCATGGCTGTTTTGTCAGCAGGGTGGTTAAGGATTTGTCCTTTAGCAAGGCTTTACTGTGTCTGAGACAGTCACACTATATTTGGCAGCTTAACCATTCCCCAGTCCTCCCTTAGCCACTTATTCTCACTTATTCTTTTGCTAGTCTTGCTCATGTAAGCTCTGTGTGTCAGTATCCAATGGATAAAACTAGGAAAAAAATTATCTGCAGCATAGTGGAGAAAGGTCATCTCCCTGTTGGTTGTGATCAGTGCCTTATTTTATACAAGGTGCAGCCCAACCAGGCACATGGTTGGAAGGACTGAAAAGTGTCCCTGAGGGCAGTGCAAGCTGGGACTCCTTAAGCCAAAATTACTGTCAACAGTGTATGCCATGCATTAATGTGCTGCCTGAAAGGTGGAATCAGCAAAGAAAGCAGTCTCACAGGGGCCTCCATGCAATGGTTTACATTGCTGCATACCTACAGGCTGTAATTTCTTGGTGGCATTTCTAATCTCTGTAAACACTGAAAAATCATAGTTTAAGATCTAGGGAACTTCAGCAGTATTTTTTGGTAGCATTTATGATTTTCTTGGATGTTCAAGTAGTTTTAATTGAATTTATAAAAAATTACATGAGTAGAACCTGAAAGAAAAAGGTGTTGCAATATTAAGGAGAATGAAAATGCTTCTGTGTGTCATTGAAATAATGGTCAGAAGTGTTTTGTACATAGATATTGATTTTTTTTTTTATAATATCAGTTGTTGTTCATGAAGCATTTTAAATCACAAGATTGCCACCAACAATTTTACAGTGGTGTTCATAAACATGCTTTTGGTAATTTAGGGCTTTTTACATGAAAGCAAAAAAATTGGAGCAGAATACAACCCTGTCTATATGGGTCATTGTGCAGTGATTGTCATTGCTCAGATTCTGCCATCTGCTAGTCATCTTTTGCTCAGTGAGAGATAATTCCTATTTCTACATCAAGACCACATTTCTTGATTCATGTAGGGAAGCTACCTGCCAAGAGCCTGCAGCATTCTTCTTTCTTTAATCTGTGGATTGGTACAGTAAGTATATGGTGGATCATTTCCACAGTCCTGCCAGTTTACTGTAACAGAGGAAAGTTACATAGTTGTTGAAACGATCTGTCACACATAAAAAGTACAATTTTTAACAAAGTTTGCAGTTACTCTTATCAGTATTAACTGCAATAAAAATCTTATATTCTGCATAGAAGTAAAACTGTCAAGCTGACATTTTGTGGGGTTAAAAAGCAGTTTTACCTTACACAACTTGTGGATCATGACATTTTAAGGGAGCAAATGTAAAGCATTTCTATAATATGTAGCTTATTTTGTAAAGCAAAAGCAAATGCACATAAAACTTTATTTGCTTCTGAACCACCACGTGTGCCTGTCAATTCGAGTGGCTGATGCAGAACTTCAGTGCTTGAAAGTACCTCTCATGAACTAAAAATGCTGCTGGGTAATGAGCAGCATTTTGTCCTTTACTTAAGCAAAGAAGTGGATGAATTGTTTAAAAGTATTTGTACTCAGAAAAGTGGGGTATTTTTAGAAAGCAATGTCCAGAAATGGTTTGGGCAGTAGTTTGACAAGCATTTCTTTTGGTAATGCTGGCAGCTTAAGCAATCTCCCCAGCTTAGCCTCACTCATTTGCTGATATCTGCTTCTGAGCATTGTGGAGACTGGATTGAAGGTTTGATCTGTGCTAAGAATAGCCTTTGTTTGCTGGGCTGCTTTTCAGCCTGCATCGGTGTCCTGTTCCAGATCATGGAAAGACTAACCAGCCAGTTTTGCTTACCACACTGAAGGGAAAGGAGCAAGTAGATTATGAGACTGTTACCAAAAGTAACACCTTTTTGGGCGAAATTTCAAAATCAACACAGGCTCATGTGAGTTTGTGTTTCTGCTATAAGGAGAAGTCTTCCCCTCCACCATCTCCCTCTCATACTGACCTCCAGCTGCGTGTTCTGGCCTGCTTTTGTCTGCTGGTACTAGCATTTAGATAATGGTATGGCTGCAAAATCAGGAGGCTGATCCAGGAGGAACAAAAACACTCATAAACTGTTACAAAATAGTACCTTTATTGCAATATGCGTATATATTCTCTTTATTCATTGAGAGGGGCAATCAGGGGCAGAGGAGTATTTGTGTAATGGTGTAAATACTGGGAATTATTGGTAATACAGATTTGCAGGATGTTGCAGGCAGTTTTTGAATAGCAGAAAGGTTTTGGAATTACCCAGGAATCTAAGACAAAAATTTCCATTTGAAGGTGTCTGTAAACTCCATGAAGACAAATTCTCTTTGTACTGCAAAAAATCTATCGCTTCTGATCAAGCCTCTACAAATAGAAGCTGTCCTTAAGTTTTGAGGGATAATGTAATGAAGAATAACTTTCTCCATTGGCTGTGCCACTGGCTGTGGGATGCAAAGAATTTGTAAAATATTGATAATTGTTAAAACATTTCCATGAATTATGTCTGAGAATGTTCACAGAGAATTTAATACAAGCTAGCTACACTGTTTGCAAACTTCATGCAATTTGTTCGTTTTCCCTACCTTTGTTAGTAGTTCCCCTGTATAGAATTTTTTAACAGAAAAACTGGAACTGTCAATTGCTGTGTTTACATACAAAACCCCTTCTGTCACTTCAAGTGAGCCATTAAACAGCATTTATTGCAAGCATAGCACAGCTGTGATGATAGGTATTGTGTCATGAACATCAACAGTAGTAAATATTTAGCTTGATTGTCAACAATTAATTGCTTTACTTAAAGTGTTTGTAAATTTTGTGTTGGAAGATATTTCAAAATGGGTTTATATCAAAATTTTCTGATTTCTAACAATTAAGGTGTTGAATTAGACTAGTCATTCACATTTTTTTATAGAATAAGAGAGACTTTCCATGGTCTTGATCAGAGAAATTAGAAGTTGATGAAACCTTTAAGCTTTAATCCATTAAAGCAGTGGAACCATTAACATATTCATTGTCAGTCCATTATGTTTGTTTCTTCTTTCCAGGTTGCCCATTCCCAGGAAGGTGGTACACAAACACTAATGGATGGGGCAGCACAAAGGATACAGATTGTCCCTGCAGACTCGGGCCTCGCTTTATCCCAGCGCATACAGGTATGCTTCATCTGATGCATTTTGAAAGCAGAGGTGAACTATTGGCTTCTGCCACTTTTCACATGCTGTTCTTTTTTGTTTTCATCATGTTACTTGCTTTAATGTAAATATTCAGCCCTGGAATGCAAAGACCCTTTCTGTATAAACAGGAATAAAACATCATTCTGGCCTTTTCTTCCCTTTTTTCCTTTTCTTTTTTTTCCACCGTAAGAATTTTAACATTACAAAAACTCTGAGTCACTGAACAGCAAAATACTTTTTGCAAGTGAAGATATTCCTTGAAAGTTGAATGTTTTGTTGATTTGGTAGTTCAGCTAAGTTGGAGGGTTTCTACATTCTGGAGCAGAAGCAGGGAGTGAAATACTGCATTTCATCTTTGAAGTAATGAAAAAGTACTGAACTTAATGTCTGAGAAGAATACTGGTTTGGTTGTCCCAACCTATGTTGCATGTTTTGGTATAATAATCCATATCCTGGCCAAGTAATAACCTCCAGTTGAAGTGAGGGTAGTGACATTTTTGGCAATGTAGTTACTTAAATCAACATAGAAATGTGTATAAGGAGAATTGAAAGATTTGGGGAATTAAATTTATATTTGATGCCTTAGAAGTCAGTACAAGTCATTTTTATTTTTAATTTTCATTGTAGAGAAAAACATCAACTGCAGAATAAATGTAAAAAATATTCTCAGAGATATTTATAAGCACACATTTAAGTGAGCCAGCTTCTAGTATAATCTTGGCTGCTTTTACTTTTACCAGTTTCATTCTAAAACATTGTCATCTGTTTTTTTTCCTGTTTTGGTGCATTATGTTCAAGCTTCAATCTTCCAAGGCTCTTCACAACCAACCCCATACATGATAGGTTTTCTTAGACCTGTGCTCTAGTTGTGGTATCTGCTTTACCAATACTGTAGGTCTTTATTCTTTCAGCTACCTCTGTTCCATTTCTGCACTTTGTGTACAGCTGTACTTTTTATTAATTAATTCATACTCACCAGTTAACCAATTAACCACCATTCTGTCTTCAAAAAGGATGGTAAGCCCTTTGGTTGTTGTCTCTTGATATGTGTGGAACAACACTCAGCCAAAACACTCATCCTTCCTGCAAGAGACATCTATAAACATACCACTAGAATCAAACTTAGTAATAAAAACTTTGCTCAGAGAAGAATTTATGTGAAGAGCAAAGTACTTTGTAGGAATAAATGTATCTCAGTGAAATGTCCACCATAAATCTTACATTGAATAATTTTGAGTACATACTTTCAATCAATATTTTTCCTTTATTATTATTAAATGCACCTAATTATCTGAAATATTGAAATAGAAAATCCTCAATAAAAGGTTCTTTAAAACATGTTTCATTAGTCACTCTTCTTCGGGAATGCTAGCATTTCTTCTGGGAGAAAAATTGAATCTTACATTTGTTCAACAGGCATTTCTGCACAAAATTGGCTGTTATGAACAGGTGTATTAGTTGTCTGTGTTTAGACATTTTCTTTTTTGTAAAATAGGAACACAGAGTTACTGAGGTGTTTAATTTATTGAAATGATGTCCAAATGCAAATCAAAACTTGTTAACAGACAAGGCTTAAAAGCAATAAAGGAAAATAATATCTTCCAGTATCATCAGGGTGCTTAAATGAAATACATGAGGTTAGTGTATTTTTATGCAGTCAATCCTGAATTGATATAGTCCTGTTTTATAATATTATTGTTTTAGCAATATTGAGTTTCAGGTTATTAAGAAAGGTAATGTGCTGTCACTGATCCGTGGTGGATTCGTGGTCAGAAGATGAGTGGTTTTCCATTCCCTCTGATTATTTTTTTCCTCTTACCTTGACATTTAGGTATTGCAAGTTGTTGTACAATGATCAACTGCTCTCCTTTTCACTGTCCCCACTGCAGTGGAGGTGGAGGTTTTGTAGGTGTATGGCCATAAGAGTTACCTGCAGACAGAACGTGCTTAATTGTTAAAACTGTTTTCTCTTATGCCTTTATCAGTTGTCAAATGATTGTCAGCTGCAGAAATCACTTGTGTAGGTTGAATAGCTTTGTAAGGATATTAATGTAACACTGTACCTACTATATCATGTAATGAAAACTACCTGGGGATCCTCCTAAAATTGCAGGAACCCTATTTATTATCTACAAATACATACATTTTTTTAGACACACAGCTGAGCTACAATTGGAAAAAAGATAACTTAGTATATATGTCCCAAAAATAATTTCAGCTATAGTTCTAGTTTGTGTCTTTGCTGTTTGGGACATACTGGTTTTCCAGTATACTTTGTATAAATCTAACTAGATGGAATATACATAGATGGAGTATATACCTTTTTTGGGGTACATGCAGTTGTACTTTTAAGATTTGATAGGGAGACAGATTTTAGCTAAGAGGGTCTTTCAAAAAGCAAGTCTGGAAATTCAAAAAACAGAACAATGTTCTGTTTGGCTTTTGTACATCTATGCACCCTGTTGAGAATAACATACGTTGCATTTCTCTTAATCCAAATAAAATAGATGTTTGGAAAGAAGGGGAACAGAATAGCAGCTACTTTGAAAATAGCCAAAAATTGCACAGGAGAAATAAAGGTTGTAAATGAAGGAAAATAGAACAAGGAAAAGGAAATTAAAAGGGAAAGGAAGTTTGTCTTCTAAAGAATACAGAACCAGCATAAAGGAATTTAAAGAAGAAATAAGGGTCTGCTGTAGCCATTTATGGTCCAGACATGGGGATATATGCAGAAACTGAACAGAAAATTTATCATACTGATGATTATTGTCATGCTTTAGCATTGTCTTCTCATGTTACACCTCAAATCCCATGATAATTTTTGTTCTTTAGCATTTAGAATTTTATAATTTTACCTGCACTTTTCTCTTAGATATGCTTTTAATAATATTTTGCATAGAAAAAGGTTGAAATCTGATATATATTAAAATGTTAAGAGCACAAGGCCCCCTGAAGGAAACCCATTGATTTTGTGTATTGGAACTCAGGATTTCTGAATATTTGAAAGTGGCTATATTGTGTTATAACTGCTGAAATTGGATACTCATCTCTGCTTACCTTTTAAAAATGTAAACTATACACAGGTATTGAGCATTTAGAGAAAGTATTAAGCCTGTTGTGAAGGTGCAATAGCAAAATTGATAAAAAACTCCTGAAATCACTCCTCGTTCAGTTTCTTTGTGCCTTGGTTCTCCACCTAGGAAATATAATTAATATTGGCAGCCCAGTTACTATGGAGCTAGTTATGGTAAGTATTAGACAATGAAATAAATGTCATCTGTAGTAAAAGTAAAATTAATATCTGTATTATGAATGTTGGAGATGTGTAGATAGATGTAAATATTTGGCTATAGTTTAAAAAACAAGTTAATAAGAGTTATTTTTTTTGACCTGTAATTCAAAATACTTTGTAGGAAGCAGTTTTTGTAGGATATTTCTTCTTAGTCTCCAGAATAAACCAGGCAATTTTCCATGTAGGCATTTTGATAGAGAAATGAAGTGAATAAAAGGGAGGTTTATAATAGAATATATACATACAGAATCTTGATTATTTTCTCTGAGGTTTATAATCTTTTGACAAAGTTGGCAGAAAGTGGAGGATTATTTAATAAAATTCTGCTGTATTTGTGCTTGAAAATAAGGATAAAATTGAAAAGACCCTCTGTAGATCTATTCTTGATTGTAAAATGAAAATCAATTTTTCCTTTAAAAAAAAGAAAAGAAAAAAAGGCAGGGAAAGAGATTCAATGTTTCACTTACTTTATTTAGATATGTATATGTAAAATAAAGGTCCCCACAAAATGGAGTCTAAAATGTAAATACAGGTGCAACAATATAATTGTTTTTCCTGCTGTTTGCTGCTTACTTTTTTCACTTGGACATCTACATTTGTGGTTTTAAGAATTTTTTTTATTAAGTAACCAGACCTTGGAGGTGCTGCAAACACTTTATGTAGAATACAGTGAATTCAAGATTTAACATTTCTTATAACCTGATGGGTCTTAGGGCTCAGCTACAGAGTTCTGGATGTTAGAATTGTCAAGAGTTTCAGTAGTGTTGTAAAAGCATGCACCAGTTGTAAAAATTGAGTATGAACTCAGGTTTTAACTTCAGACACCCTTGATTGAAATGTGTTTCAAATACAGTGAAAATCCAAGTTTTTGCCTGAGTTTAATTCGCTCTTGTGTGATGGAGGGGAAGATGATCCTGCTTCTCTAATGTGAAAGGCAAAATTCCCATTTCCTTCAAGTGCCCGGATTGGGTCCAAAAGGTTAACTTAAATCACCATAACAATTTGAGATAAATGTATTATTAGATTGTCACAGATCAGCAGACGGGCCAGAAGATTCAGATTGTTACAGCACTTGATCAGAGCTCAGCAGGCAAGCAGTTCATCTTAACAAATCATGATGGCTCTACCCCAAGCAAGGTGATCCTTGCCAGACAAGATTCCACTCCAGGAAAAGTTATCCTAGCAACTCCAGATGCTGCAGGTGTCAACCAACTGTTTTTTGCATCCCCTGATATATCTGCACAACACATCCAGGTAGATAACCCACTTTATTTCATATTTTTCATTCAAATGGGATAAGAAAAGATGTTTTATTTCCGAATAAGTCTGTCTGGGTTCTCCTTTTTGATTTTTTTAAAGTATAATTTTCCTTGCACTAGGACTCATTGTGGATACTTAAAAATTATGAGAAAGCTTTTTTTAGTAAATTTCTTGCTTTTAAAATTTATATGTTGGCTCATGATGTTAGGAAGAATACAGTTATTTTTATTGTCATTTCCAGATTCTGCCATGCCAACAGTCCTTTATTTCTGCTCATAAACTCTCAATCTGTTTTCGTTTATTGTTGGAAAACATTCACTTTCCTCCATTGTCCCTCTCACTTTACATTCCCTTGTGCTCATTTTCCTTTCTATACACTGTTGCAACTGCTGTTCTGCTGTGTGAATTGTAGTCCACAGCAGTGCTTAGACTATTTAGTAGAGAAATGCATTACTCTGTGGGGGTGAGAAAATAACACTAATGATTTTGAGTTTACTAAGTGATACTGTAACTATCCAGGATTATAACTCCCTGAAGTGATCCCCAGTGTACCTTACTCCCATTCACAGTATATGTGCTGCTTCCTTAGTTGCCACTCTCAAACTTCCAAGCTTTCTGTCCCACATCCTCAGCCTGGCAGGGATAGGATGTGAAGAATGTCAAAAACATGCAAGAAGAGTTGGGAGATGTGGCCTCCTTCAGCATGAAGCAGGAGGTTACTGCACTCCATCTAAAGTACAACAGTTACTGCATACAGTTCACCCACGTACCTTGATGCTGCTGTTAAAAGGCATCAGTGATAGGCCAGACAACATTCAGACAGCTGCAGTCCATTTAGTCCCACATCAAACATTATGACCATCAATAGCTGCTTAAGGAAAAATATTAAAAGATGGCCAAGTAAATAATGATCTTTCTGAGCATATCCTTTTACTTCCATTAGCTGATGATACTGAGGAACCTCCTGATTTGGATACTGCAGTAAGACCATCATATTTGATAGCTGCTATTATAGTTGAACAACATTTTTTTGTTATTTATAAAGACCATGTAAGCTTTTAGTCTGTATAATACCTTATAGTATTGTATGGTGTGCAAAGAATATGTTAGATGATTTGACCATCTGAGAGAAGTGTTTAATTAGGTGTCTCTTGCACTATAAGATACTATTAAGCATTTTTGTGGGATTTATAAATCACTATGAAGTCCTCTTTCAGGCAATCTCTTTTCAGCTGCAGACCGTTAAACTGTTCAGTTTGTCTCTTCTGTGAAGCAGCCCCCTGATTCACTACCCACATATTTTGTAAACTTGGAAGAATCTCTATTACATAATACTTCTGTTTTTGAAACTCACAGTTCTTTGCAAATGGACATTCTAGGTTCTTCCTCCAAAGAATTTGATTACTATGAATAGGGGACCAGTAGCAAAAGCCAATCTTATTGAGAGGCACTGAAGCATGCTTAGTGTTCTCATACACTTTGTATTTCAGATAAGCCTCAACAAAAGTGTAAACCAGTGGGATATGAGTAGTCCACATAAAAATTATTTTCAAAGACAGCTTAAGAGATGAGAATTGTGTCACACTGGCATAATTGGCAAAATTCAGGAAAAGAGGATATCTGTACAAAAAAATTGAAAGCTGTAGTTCTGATTGTATCATTTGGGCAAATTAGGTCACTTTGAGAGGTGACAGAGTATTCTGTCACTCCAGTTAAATTGTTCTGTTTTCTGCTGATATGTATGGGTAGAGATCTCCTTTGTCATTTTAAAAGTTCATGAAATACAGAGTATTTCCATTCATTTATTGTTCACCTGCATCCCTTTGGGATTTTTTGTGTTTTCTCCCTCAAATTACCTTTCCGTCTGCAATTTCATCTGTTTTCTTCTTCTTCTGTCGCCTTTCCTTGAAATGCCCATTTGTTTCTTCTGCCAAAAGCCTCTCTGTTAGTGTATTTTATCTTTACATTGACTCATTTGGCAAGACCCTTTCTCCCATCATCTATATTAACTTGAGTGGCTCATCACCATATTGATAACAAATTTTTATTCTTCATGTTCACGGTCAGTAAGTTCCCTGAGTCGGATTTTTTCTCCTCATGGAGATTCTTTAGTCCTTCTTTATGCCATTTCAGTGCAGCTTTAATTTATGGAAGGACTTTGAATTTATTTTTATATATTTTATGTAAGACCGTGAAAATACATGACAATACTGAAAATTTTGAAGGATCAAAAGGTGAATATTCTTTTAACTCATCATCTTGTTTTTTATAGAAGGTTGATGTTTTTTTAAGGAAAACTTGAGAGATGAATCTCAGAGACAGTATTGTTAACAAGGCTAACTAGAAAGAAGTATGCTTGTTAAACTTCCCTGCATATATCATCTGTACTGTGTTCCAAACTCTAAAAAGCACAATTTCTCAATTTTCTGTGTGGAAGAGAGAGTACTTTCTCTTTCGAGTACTTCCCATTTTATCAGAGGTCCTGTTCTGAGTACACAAAGCAAGAATGAGGAGTCTGGCTTCCCTTTAAGGCATAGTAGAAGTTAAAAACTCTTCAAGCTTCTAAACTATATTCTGTTTTTAATGAGAAGAATATGTTTTTCTTTTCTATGTCAAGATGATGTTTGGTTGTTACTTGTTATTTGTGTGTTCCTTTTTTAAATGGAGTTTTTGCTGTGCTTTATTTATCTTGTGGTAGGATAGTTTTCAAAGATTAAGTGAAATGTTTTGATGCCTGCCCTGTAGTATTGGGATTCTAATTCCAAATTATGTGCTTAACAAAGCTTTACAGGTACCAGAGATGAGTGAGACAAGACAAGAATACTTTAATAATGTCAAACTGTTACTGAAAGCCAAGCTATATACCAGTTGGAAGTTAATGGTAGTGTCTAGAGATATTTACTTTTGGTCCATATTTATGTGTATTATGAAAAAAGGAGTTAATAAACTTCTTGTAGACCCTAGTAGCCTTTACAAGGGATTTTTTTTTGTCTGCCTGTTTAGTGCTTTTGTCTCTTGTACTATGGATGAGCCCTTAGTATATAAATATAAAATTGAACAAAAGGCAAAAGTATGCAGATGCTACAAGTTTTTCAGAATGTCAGTCCATTTTGCAGAAGTAGTATTTAGAGAAATGAACTCTTGAATTCTTCCCAAAAGCATTACAAGTAAAGACTCTTGTTCCCTCCTGAAAGGGAGCACAGTGGCATGGCAGGGAGTGACTTTGTGTCTCTGAAGACTATTAAATGTAATCAAGAAAACATGATACTTTGTAGATTTAGTCCCCTAGCTTAGACAAAAACCAGAAGCATGAGATACATTTTACTATTTCTAGATGGTGAGAAAAAGAAAAATTAAATTCTTTTGCACTTTTTTTCAGATTTTAACAGACAACTCCCCCAGTGAACAGGGCCTAAATAAAGTGTTTGATCTGTGTGTTGTATGTGGAGACAAAGCATCAGGTATTTATTTTTTCTTTCTTTTTTTTTTTTAAGGTAGTGCAATTTTATAAAAGCAGCTTAAAATTCTTCTCAAGCTGTGTAACAGTTTGCATGCATATACATGTATAAATTTCTATTCATGTGGTGGAGCATTTCACTAAATGACACTCTAGTATCCATGGATAGGATTTATTGTTGTTTTACATAAAATCATAGAATATACTGAGTTGGAAAGAACACACAAGGATCACTGAAATCCAGCTCCTGGCCATCCCTGCACAGGACACCCCAAAAGTCACACCATGTGTCTGAGAGCAATGTCCAATGCTTCCTGAGCTCTGTCAGGCTTGGTGCTGTGACCCCTGCCCTGGGGAGCCAGTGCCAGTGCCCAGCCACCCTCTGGCTAAAGAACCTTTTTCTTAACATCTAACCTAAATCTCCCTGACCAGCTTCATGCCATTCCCTTGGGTCCTGGCACCAGAGGGAGTAGGTCAGTGCCTGCTCATCCATTTCCCCTGGTGAGGTACCTGCAGACCATTATGAGGTCTCTCTTCAGCAGGAAGCAAATTTGCTAGAAAGTAAAATGTATTGACATTTTTTCCCCCAAAAAAGTCGGCAAAGTTTAACATAAAAAAAATACTGTTGCTAGATGTCTAAATACTTGTCAGACCTCACCCATCTAAAGGAAATTTCTTCCAAACTTGAGGCAAAGATCCTATTGATGTGTTCTAATTGTTAAAACTTCTCTGACTCCCCCAGAGGAGGGCTGGAGTCTCCCTTTAGGGGCTGGAGATCCAAGGAGGTTTTCCTCTTGTGCTGGCCTTGGAATGTTGGGCAGTGGTAATGACTTTGGAGAGAGGGCCATGTTCCTCTGAGCAGCTGCAGGTTTTGGGGAGCTTCCCATGTGACAAGCACTGTCATGAAAACTGCTTTCCAGGCACTTCCAAGCTACATCAAAAGAGTAGGTGAAGAAGCAGCCCTGGTACTTTACAGAATGAATATTCATAATCCAGCTGCCACTAAAATATTTCAGACATCATTCTTTTAATATTTATGATGCTTTTGAAATTTCACATTTTAGTAGTGATAAAAAAAAGTTGTGATAAAGGAATCTGGAAAACCTGTCAGAATTTCTAGAAATTTCAGGAAAGAGTCTAAAAGTGCTTTCCCCTTAATTAGTTCATATTTGTGATTTATTTTGCAATGTGCCATAAGTATTTCGAAGATTCCTAAATTAAAATTGTAACTGCCAAGCATGCCTTCATCAATCCTTTTCAGTGATGTTTATATTTAATGCCAAATCAAAATAATTTATTTCTAAAAATAATTTTAAAACTTACTTTTTGTAGTCTATTCTAGACATTTTTATATTATTCAGAAAACTTGCAGAAGTAATTTTCAAAAAAATAAATTTGTAGCTATTCTAGATTATTCTTTCATTGATGGTTTACTGTAAGAACTACAGACATACCATTATCCTGTTAGGAAATGAAAGGTGAAAGTAAATCTTTGAAGTGATTGCCTCATGCTGTCAAGTGCCATGTTTGTACTTGCCATGGTTCCATTAGATTTAATCCATACACAAACAATTTCAACAGCTGAATTTGTAATGAGCAATCATGGGGCTTATCTGTGAAGAAAATTACTAGAGAAATGTATATTTTTTTTTTTTGTTGTGTTCTTACTAACCTGTTTTCTTAGTCTGTTTTAACACTACTGCCAACAGATAAGGAAATAATTTAACGAGCAACTTGCCTGTTTGTAAAATCCTGTTTTAGTGCTTTGAACTAGAAAAATGGTTCACTTGCTTTTTTATGTTGTTTTATAGCCCCAATATATTTTAAGATCTGCAACCCATGGGGAAAAACAAGTGTTCCTTTTCTGGGTAAAATAGATAATACTTTAATAAATGTAAAGTCTAAAAAACTAATATTGTACTGTAAAATTAATGCCACGTTTTCTGTTATTTTGCAACTAGGGCGTCATTATGGCGCAGTAACCTGTGAGGGATGCAAAGGGTTCTTTAAAAGGAGCATACGGAAGAATTTAGTTTATTCCTGCCGAGGAACAAAGGACTGTGTCATTAACAAGCACCACCGGAATCGCTGTCAGTACTGCCGGCTGCAGAGATGCATCGCCTTTGGCATGAAACAAGATTGTAAGTCTGAGGAAGAGCAAACTGCTTTGCCTGGCAGCTACTTCGTGCTACAAAAGATATGCTTTGTGTAGATACAAATCGTTATCTTGGTTACATATACTTAAATCATTGTATCTTTTGCCTTTAAAGAATTGTAGGGATTTGGTGTATCAGAAGTGTTAAATGTTTCCAGGTGTTTGCTTTAAAAGCTTAATAGGCTCCATCCCATGTGATATAAGTGAGTGAATTGTTACCCCTACATGGCAAATATCAAGCATGTCTGCATTTTTTTTTGTGCTGTTCCGCTTTATGTATAAATGAAGTTACTAAACTTTCTGAACTCTACCTTCCTTTCAGTTTTTCAACAACTGAGATTACTGGCAATTGTTGTTCACTTTTGGCAAAACTCTGCAGAGATAGATATTTACAAGACAGAGATCCATAGTGATCTAAAGTTCAGTTCTTACTGATTCCTGCAGATTCCAAGTTCCTTTTTAACTTTCCATACATTAGATGTAGTGGTGTTGCAATATCAAAGCAGTTTCAGAATACTAAATGCACAGAAAATCACACAAACCACAAATTCTTCAGACCTAATACTGTGACACTGTTGCAGTACATACAGTATTGGTCTTGTTCTCTGCTCTCTGTCATCCTGCACTTATTTTACTGACCCTCTTGAACTTCTGTGGACATTTTCCTCCTTACAGCCCTGCTTCTGTCAGCAGAAATCAGTAACACAGAGGAAATTAATTCAGAAAGGGAGGAAAAGCTGGGGCAGTGAAAGTGGATCTTTACCCTCTAGTTCAGCTGGCAGTAAGTAAGAAAAGGCCCCTCCACAGAAGACTTTTTAAGCAGAACGAAATCACTGGGCTTAGGGATCAGAAGGCAGGAAAATAATCTCTGGGTCATGGGGGAATACTGAGTGGGGAGAGGATTGTTTGGTGATAAGAAGTCTCATTCCTCAATGAGGTGAAGAAAGGGAGGAAACTTAGCATGTTCTTGAACTGTAGCTCCCTCAGTGAGGGTTTTTTGTCACTTTTCTCATCAAAGTGAGACCCTGCTACAGAGCACAGCATATGCAAAGGAAGATGAAGTACTTGCCTCCATCTCCCACCCTTGAAAGCACTGTTTATGGGTTGCAGGCCGACTTAAATAGCATTGTCAATACTTAATATTACAATATTTACAGTTTAAGATACTTTTCAGTGTAAAAATTTGAATTGCATCAGAGTCTACTGCTACCCTGAAAATATTTTAATTTTTTATCTGAAGTTACACGTTTTTCACATTGCTACATTTTCCCCATAGGGGATAATACTGTAAGTTTCATTTTAATGTTCAAAGCAAGGTGATACATCTGTAGCCTAAAGCCTGGATTCATTCCACCTTGTTTCACTGAGTCATTCAAATTAAAAATCCACATCTTCTCTGAAGTCAGTGACTGTGGGTCAGGGTGTTTCCCAGTTTGATCTTAAATGGTCTGAACTGAACTTTGTGAATGTATGTACCTTTCCCTCTGTATTCTCTGAGATTCAAACTTGAGAAGCTTCTCTAAGTGAATGAAGTCACATGAGTTCAACACAGACCCACAATCCATGGAAAGACATACCATGAGTCCTTTATAAAGGAAGTGAGAGTGTGAGATAGTGAAACTGAGAGAATGAGAAGCTTTAAGCTTCCACTTTGATTCAAATTTAAAATTGTAATTGTAACTTTAAAATGTTATATATATTCTATCTTAGATTTTGAATACTAAAATAATTTCACTTAGAACTCAAAAAGTCAGTGTCCTGGTTTATATTCAATTTGTTAGCTTGTTGGTTATGGGATATATCTGATATATATTATAGTTATTTTAAAAATTATTATTAAAATCAAATATGAAGTAAAGAAAAAATATTATCTCTTATTCTGTAATTTGGAGTGATTTAATAGTTGGGTGTTATTTCTGTAGCTGTACAGTGTGAGAGGAAACCTATTGAAGTGTCAAGAGAAAAATCTTCAAACTGTGCAGCTTCTACAGAAAAGATCTACATTCGGAAAGATCTTCGTAGTCCATTAGCTGCAACCCCAACTTTTGTAACAGACAATGAAACAGCAAGGTATGTAAATTGTATTGAGAAGTGGCTATCTCTGTCTTCTGAAAAAGGAAAATTCAGTTTTAAAATTAATCAAAATTAATATTTGTGCTGTTTTCTGTCAGGTCAACAGGTTTGCTGGAATCGGGAATGTTTGTTAACATTCATCCATCTTCAGTAAAAAGTGAGCCTACTGTGCTGATGACTCCAGATAAGGTATGACTGATCTAATAAGTGGAGTAATTGCTGTCATTGTATATGTAAGGAGAGAAGGGTGTTCTATTTGGTTGAATTAATTTTTAAAACACTCCTTTGAAACATATGCCACTGTTACAAATGCCTTCTCTTTACAAGAATCCTCTTAGCCTCACACAGTTAAAATGCTAAAAGTACAACAAAGTAGATGGCCCTTCCTTCTTATTTTTGGAGAGCCTTAAGGGGGCTGTATTATTTTAATTTTTCTGTTGGGATAATCCTGACACTTGGCTCACTCTTTTGTACAAATAAAGTGAAGCGTTCACAAAACCTCTCATGGCACTAGCACAGTGCCATGTGTAAATATGGTTGGATTTTTTTCTCCTGAATCATTGTCTTTTTGGCAAAGCTGATAAGACCTATCTCATCAACAATTTCTGGGCTGGTTTTCCTTTGTTTCCATTTTGTTGCACTTACTGATCCACTAAAGCCATGTGGTATCTTCCTCATGTATGCACAATAGGAAGCATTTGTGGTTTTCCAGCTGATATTACATTAGCTCATCCTGTTTTCCATTTTACTTTGCCTGCTCTGTCTGGTGTTAGCAGCAGCATACTAGTCTGTAATAATGTACTTTTTTCTTTCTTTTTTCTGGGACAGAGTGGGACACAACTTACTGCCTCTCTGAGTTGCTAGCCAGTACTGAATCACTTGTTTCCTTTGCATTTAAACAGACATAAGCACCAAAGAGGCTAAAGCAAAATGCTTTTTCTGCTTGTTTATGAAGGTGACTTTTCATGCATTCCTTCTTCAGACATTCTCCTACCCTTTTACTACTGACTCATTTACATGGGCAAGGAAGATGCTAAAAATATAATCTATAGTGGTTTTTTATTCCTGGTGATGGACTAGTGTGTAGACATGTGAAATCTTCTTTCTGCACTTGCTTACTATCAGTAGTATTCTTTCTGAAAGAAAAATATAGCTATTACTTTTACAAGTAAATGTCAAAATATTCCATATTTTAAATGCAATGCAATGTCTAATTGGTGTATTGTGATTACCCATGTATTGAAAACAGTTTTACTGGTGTATCTTTGCAATGTTCAATTCTTCATTTATATGTAAGTTAGGCTCTTCTTTGAATGTTAACTGCTGCAACTTAACTGAGAAATAAAAGCTGTTCTTCTCTCTTTAGGTAGAAGCATGTCAAGGAGATTTAAGTACACTGGCAAATGTGGTGACTTCATTAGCAAATCTCAGCAAATGCAAAGATATGTCACAAAGCAGTACAGAGCTATCCATGATTGAGAGTTTGAGTAATGGAGATGCATCATTACCTGAACACAAGCAAGAAGAGCAAGCTAGTAGTGATGTTACAAGGTAAGGCATGTTACACTTAAAATTGCTGTCCTTTTGAAAAAGGTCTCTGTCAATTCAGACCAGTCAATTGGCTGAATCAACAACTTACCTGCTTTAAAAGTAATAGTAATATCACCATAAGCTCATGTAGAAGATAAATATTGTAAGATTCTTCCAAGTGAAATGAAATTTCTATTAGAGAAATATTTCCTTTTAGCTGTTTGTACTTGAAATTAATTTCACTCTAAGTGTTTCAGCTGATTTTGTTCCCTTTTTGTTGGCCACACTAAGGTATATTAGGTCTTGTAATATAGTCTTAGTACTTTGCATCGTCCTGAAATCTTGTTCTTAAGAGATCTCATCTGTGTGATAAGTGCTTGTAACTGTTAATCACCTTAAAAGCTTGAAAAACATTTTCCTTCTACACAGGAGAAGTTACAGTATTCTCATTATCAATATTAATACATTCACTGAGTATCTTACAAACTCATGTCTTGCACTGGTTTCAACTGAGCCATTGTGGTGAGCATCTGTAAGATGTATATACAGAATATCCACAGTTAATACATCAATCACAATCATGTTCTTCCTTGGGTGTCATCTCATGCAAGCTTCTGACTGCTGTCCCAGCAATATTCTTTTACACACCATCTACATTTTGCATACTGTTCTAAAAGTGTGTGTGGAGTAAACTGTTAAGGGGAAAAAGGTGTGTAGTGGCTGAAATACCTGATTTCCCCTGTGATCTCTACTGCTTTGTGTAATTGCAAGCAGGTTACATTTTTTTCTGCTCCTTTCTTTATATACTGCTTAGAAAGTCAGTCTGACTTTTTATAGATGCTGATTTGGGCTTTTGCTGTGACCCCTTAGGTAAAGAATGTTAGAATATGCAGTGTAAGTAGTATTGTTACATGTGTTGATAGACATCATTCAATACTATGGCTGTTCAAAGAGATGTAGTTGCTGGCACTTCCAAATGCTTTTTTTACCAACTTCAGGGTTTCTGTTCAGTTTTAAAAGTCTGTCTATGAAAAGGCATCATGTTCTCTCAGCCAGAGAGCTTGAAAGAGCTCTGACTTAACATACTCTTGTCAAGTAGGTTGCCTAATAGTTGTACAGTGGGGAGGTTCAAGTTAAATATTGCTGTGAAAGGGGGTAGTTGTTACTCCAAGAGAAACTGATTTTTTTCTCTAAATCTTTGATTTCCCTGTTGGGCCCTATGCCAGCATGGTCTAAAAGACACAGATGTTTATTGAGAAGAAGAGTTTAAGGGGCTTGAGAGAGCACATTTCATCCATCCATGCTTTTCTTTCATGCATTTTATTATATTCATTGCTTGCAGTAATTTCACTTTTGCTGATACAGAGTACAACTTTTGCTGCAAGCACACAACTCCTTTTATATTGTGATTTTACATGCCTTGTCCTCTAATGCTTCATGATGTTCTTTCTTTACAGTTTATCTGCAGTCCTGTATATCTGTTGATGTCTGAGCCTGACAAAAAGAGAACCAAAATTGTTTGTAGCAAAGGATATCAATAAGGATATCAGTGCCATGTATTTTAATGTTGATTGTGCCTTATTTTCTCACTTTGTGGGCTAGATTTTCATAGCTCCCAGGCAAGTTTTGTTCTCGATTCTCTTTTCCATGGTGTTTTACCTTACAGACATTGATCATGTTGGGACTTTGTGTAGGAAAGGACTCACATTACTGAGCCATGAGGAAGCAAAGCTACTACTGACTTCTGCTGGCTTACTACTGGCAGTTTGTGAGATAGGAGGGAGCATATTTCTTTGAAAGCAACATTGAAAAATGAGTTGGGAAGAAAGTGCCATGGGCAGACATGGTTAACACGTGTAGATGTCCACACTATTTAAAAAGGACTCTTCAGCCTGTGCTGGAATAAATACAGGATGGTGACAGATGCATATGACATCTACCCTTTGGGGAAAGGGGAAGTCTTGTTACCTTCTTAAATTTCTGTCCCTGCCACGTGAAGAGCCCTGCAGAGGTCCTGTTGTTTCTTAAGAAGCAGCTGTCACTGAGCTGCTCTGTTTGCCTGTTCTACCTAAGACTGCAAAGAGTGAATTGTGGAAGACCTGGAACTCAGATCTTCTAGCAGGAGTCTATGGTATAGTTTCTAGAGCTGAGCCATGAATGCCTTCCCTTTGTGCCAACTTTGCACATACCAGAGACAGAAGATGGTCCAAGTATGTCTGTATAGTTCACTCGTGTATGCCCCAGTCATCCTCATGTGTACACACCAAGGTGCACAGGCATAGTGAGGACCAAAGAGTAATTCATTTACCATCCCAAGCCTTGAGGCAGTGTCAGCAGCTCTTTCACTGTGATATTTCATTTGGTTGTGGGTATTTATGCCAAACAGCTTGATTTTTGTAGCATGTTAGTGAATTCCTATAGCTACAGAAGGGTAGAGAAGGTGGCAAAGTTGTATCCCAGATTCTGGCATTAAATCAGTGATTTTAGACTCTGTGATAATAAGCATGTCTCTAAATTGAGAATGAGTTTTACATGAAAGCTGATAATCAGCTTTTGTAAAGTTTTCAGGCCTTGGAGCATAAGTTTTTCACACAACACCATAGAGAAATGTTGCTGTTCCTAGGATATGTCATCTGTCTGTAGGCAATGATCAAGTTTATATATTTTTGATTGAAGGTGTGTCAGTTGTGGTTCTCAGGTATGTTTATGAACAGAAAAACAACATGTATTATCAAGCAGCAAAATATTGAGTAACCTCTCTGCTTGTCCTGACATCTGTGCTCTGGCATTGGGGCTTGTGAAAGCAAAGAGTCCCTGCCACGCAGCAGAGGCTACTGAGGATCATATTGAAAGCATGGGAGTGCTTTCTCTTACATATTTTGAAACAGTCTTCAAACTAAGTGGAAAAATCTAACTACAACTCATTACTTAACAAAAAAAATACAAAATCTTAGTCTGTGCTTCATATCAGTTAAAGCCTTTAAAATTTATACATGCACTAAGTGACTGTAACAGCAGTCTGGTGATCATGTCCTCAAAACTCATGCCAGCGCTCTCAGTGAACATCTCTAAAGAGATCTTGAAAAGCAAACTGTGATTCAGCAGCACAACCAATATGTCAAAACTGTGAATTTTTTGGCAACTAGTGTAAACAGGATCTGCTGCTAATTTTTGTTTCAAAGTTCGGTGGAATGTCATGTAAAGCTACTGACTTTTATTTTCCAAATCTCACTATTTGAAACAGGCTTCTACATACAGGTTTCAGACTTGTGCAGTTTCCTCTTAAATTGAAGCAATCTCTAAAATGAATTTTTTTTTTTTGTTTGTGATCTTACAGGGCATTTGATACTCTTGCAAAAGCATTAAATCCAGGAGAGAGTGCAGCATGCCAGAACTCTGAAAATATTGACACCAATGCACAGCTGCTTGGAGGAGAAACAAGCATGAACATTGTTGAAATAGAGGGGCCACTACTCAGTGATGCTCATGTAGCATTCAGGGTACTGAATATTTTCTTACTGTTGCCTACTTATAATTGTTTTGACATAGTAATGTACAATAATGATTTGACTAAATTTTATTTTTAATTTCTTAGAGGAATATTTGTTCAGGTGTTGACATTAATTTCCAGTTAATAAACTGCTTTTGTTCACTGGTTAATTCTTTGTTTGGGAGAAAGTACTGCACTCTGCAGTGGTTTAGTTTCACTGGTGATTTTATAGTTTCTTACCTTAAAAATACTGGGTAGTCCATACAAAAGGATTTACATAGACAATAGTATTTGCATGAAGCAGAGTCAGCATTCAAATTCTCACTTGTTAACAGGTGGGGCTGATGCAATCTGCAAATGGATTTTGACACTTTTGAGTGTATCTATCAGTTTCTTGTTTGTGTAGATAACCTATTTTAGCATGGTAATAATTGATTTAAATATAGTTTGTGTTAGTTAGCCATATGTTTTCTGGATTTTCTCATTTTACAAGCTTTCAGAAATTCCTTCTATCTTTTTTTTTCATAATCTTATTTTTCATAGACAAATCAAAAAGCTTAATAATATTCAATCTTAGTAACAGGCATTTGGTTTAACTTTATCCCCTCTTATCAGTGACTATTTTGATCATTCAAATGATCCTCTCTGATGCTAATGTAAGGGTTTTTTTTAAAAATTGCATCAGCCAGAACATTATATTAAAAAGTATTCGTTTCTGAAGACAGAATTACAAGCTCTAAGCTATTTTGGGCCAAGTCTCTTTCTTCACATATGCTGGTAAAGTCACTAATTTTACTTATTAACATTGTGGAAGGTCCTTTCTGATGTATGTTGGTTATATTTTTTGGACTTGGGAGTAGCTGTATATTAGGTATTTTACTCAAACACCAAAAGATTTCTTATGTATTTATTTGTAAGATATTAATTAAAAGTAAAAAAAAAAAAATTTTTGTGAAATAGAATTCCCACACACACACTCTCTCTCTCTCTCTCGTTCTGTCCAGGAGTTGTAACTCCTCTAGTGTAAGCAACTTCATTCCAGTTACAATGATTATTCTCTTATTCTTGGAGAATATCTCAGAAGTTGAGCTTTCAGATTTTCCATCTCCAGTTGTCCCAAACATGAATCTTCATCTAAAAATCAAATTTTTTTGTCTTTTTTGTTGCTATGTTGTTATATAACATACAGTGTGTAATGGTGTGGCAAATAATGCAAAAGTCAAACATTGTTTTATGTTGGGATTATAGCTTTTTTATTTAAAGAACAATTTTCTTTTTTCACTTAAAAGAAACTAAAAAGACTGGTTTCTCCTAAACATATTATGGAGAAATTGAAATAACTATCTTACACTTTCTTCTTTTTTCTTTTTTTCTTCCTGCTTTGTTTCTGCAGCTCACCATGCCTTCTCCTATGCCTGATTATCTTAATGTTCACTATATCTGTGAGTCTGCCTCCAGGTTGCTTTTCTTGTCTATGCACTGGGCACGTTCCATTCCATCTTTCCAAGCTTTGGGGTAAGTGTTCAGTTACTCTATTCAATTATGTTGTGGATATGTGCTTTTGAATTTCTGGTTTTTGCTGTCTTCTTCAGGGATTTCTAAAAATACAAAACTACTAATTAAAGTTGTTATAAATCTTAATTGTGAGCTAAATTTTCTGAATTAAAACTACTCCAAATTCAGGAGTTTGGTTGGGTTTTGTAAGAAAAAGGAATGGATTTAAGACAATTGAATGCCCACACATTGCTGCTTCTTAAATGTATTTTGAGAAAATAGAAATTCCTATCAGTTTTTTAATAGCTACAGCTCTGTGCTACATACTGATGCTTATCAGGCAATCACCAAAAAGAAGCTGCTGTCTGAATCCCCAAAATTTTTATCTGTATAAGGTGTATTACTAATAATAATTTTGCCTTTAATAACTTACACAAAGAAAATAGCTAGATTCAGCAAATATTCAGAATGAAGTTGTGTAATTTCAGAAGATTTGCCAAAAATAAATGGCTCTAGTAATCAAAAGGTAATTCTAACTGGTCTTTTTGCAGTTTGTATAGCATCCTGTATCTTCATCAGAATTCAGTTTATAACTTAAAATTCTTACATTCAGTTTTGTAGTCCATTGCTGATCATCATGAAAAACCATGTCCAAACTGCATGGGAAGAAGTGATTTATGTTATATTGAGAAGTAATTTTATGAAAATAAAATTACATGAAATAAAGAAACTGTATCAGCTCTGACCCAAATGGTGAATAAATCTGCAGTGTTTCTGTTTAATTCAATATCAAAATAGCCTGTGACTGTGCCAGCAAAGAGAATTCCTTTGTAAAATGGTGGATTGTCCCCTTTTCCAGAAAAGCTGTCAAAATCACAGATGATCTGTGATTACCATTTGTGTTTACTCAGATGCTTCAGCTGAATGATTCTACAATTTTTAAGGAAAGATACTGTATTGTGTGTAATTAAGCCTGTGGTTTGGAGAAGGAGAAAGGAAAATTGTATAAAGTTAAAGAATAATAAGGGTAAAAAAATATGTAAATATGATGTTTTATTTTGGTAGCTATTGTTGACTTGCAGAATTGCAAAATGCATAACAAATGAACATAATACATACATTACGACATTCTAAGCTTTAAAAAGGTTTTTGTTACAGAGAGACACTGCAAATTAGTACAAATTGGTATTCTAACAACAAGGGAATTGCTTCTTAAAAATAAAATGTAGTATAGAAAACCTCTCCAGAGAGATTTAACAGGAAAAATCTGCACATGCTCTTTTTTATTTGTTATTTTAATAACAGATATATATATATATATATATATATATATATAAAACAATGTATTTTTCTGCCGCCATAGTAGTGTTAATATTCACCTGTAATAGCATTTATAGACCCAGTCAAGATCATGAGCAACAGTATATAAACAACATAAATTCAGTTTTCCTTTGAAGCACTTAAAATGCAAACTATTTTCAAG
This sequence comes from Erithacus rubecula, assembly GCF_903797595.1. NCBI lineage: Eukaryota > Metazoa > Chordata > Aves > Passeriformes > Muscicapidae > Erithacus > Erithacus rubecula. Next base: position 27,436,360 of record NC_136686.1, on the reverse strand, counting down.
TGCATATTTATTTTAAATTAATTCAGCCTTTATAGTTGGGGCACATTATATCCTGTAATTTTCAGAAGGGTGACTCATTTCACTTTTAAACTGAACAGAAATTCATGGAGCATGATTAGTAATGGTTTTGTGAGGAAGATGGATAATTGTACCTAGGTTGTTTCCTCCTCAGGCAACATTCTCTTTTAGTCACAGCAGGATTCTTGCCTTTGACCTAATGGTGCCAGATAGTGATTAGTTCATCTTCCTGCATGGTCATCTTTGTTCACAAGAGAATTTCCTACTGAAACCTTCTCCCAGCTAGTTACAGCCTCTTAGTTTTGTCAGGCTGCTTAAGCAAGTTGAAGAACTGGTTCTTTGATCAGCCATAAGGATGCTGTAGATGATGTGTTAATCTACACACAGGTATCAGAGGAGTAGCCAGTGCACCCTGTTTTCAATGGTGCTCAGCATAGTCCCTTTGATTATGTTAAAGGAGATGAACAAAGATGTGACTAATACGTGCAGAAGCTGCATGTACAGTGTCATGTCTACCATAAAAAAACTTGATCATAATGAAAAATATTGCACTCATTGCTCTCTCTGTAATCCAGTTAAGGACAAGGCTGTGTTCACCAGTCATTTGACATCTTATTATTGCACTAAATCATCAGAACTGTTCCTGAAGATTGCATCAACGTTCTTGCAAAAATCCATTCCAATGTATTTTGAAATCCTAGCTTTAATATGCTTTTCTTCTTTGTTAGATCTTGTACTGCTTTTAAATTTGTTATTTATATTTACTGGCTAAAACTGTGAATTTACTGGCTAAAACTGTGAAATGTGTACTTGAATTTGTCTCCTCTGTGGTGGGATTTCCTTTCTGAGCTACTGAGCTCTTGTTAGGCTCTGTGAGTTGGAGATGTTTGGCATTACTGAAAGGTAGTGGCTGAATATGAATTGATATATTTAATTCTAATCTACAGCAGAGAAATCTTTATAACTGATATTTATATTTTGAAGTCTTGTCTTTCAAACCTTATTCCAAACTTTAAAGGGATGCAGAAAGTAGCAGTCAGGTAGCTCAGAACCTTGATCACACATGTTCCATTTCATCTGTATCTTTGATTTAAAAATTATACAACCTGTCAGTTTTCAAGTGACAAAAAAAAAATAAAAATACCTGAGTCTGTTCTACATCCACAATTTTTGTCCATGCATATAAATGTTGTCCCAAATCCTAAGAAAACTGATGGAGTGATGGAGTACTCTGTGACAGTTTTAATTTAGTCTGACTTCAGCTGTCTTTTGTAATAGAAATTTGGCTTTTAGGTCATTTAAACAAAAATTTATTGCTTCACAAAAGTCACTTTAAACCAATTTTAATTCTAGCATGCAAAGAAAAATGATACAGAGCTTCACTTTGGTGTTGGTTGTAATGATTGAATTAGGTTGAGGCTATATGAAGTGTTCTTCAAATTTAAAAAAATGTGTGAATGCAAATGGCTGGTCTTATTAAATTATTGTGCTTTTTAATAGACAGGATAACAGCATATCATTAGTAAAAGCCTGCTGGAATGAACTTTTTACACTTGGCCTAGCACAATGTTCACAAGTTATGAATGTGGCAACGATCTTATCTGCTTTTGTCAATCATCTTCAAGGCAGTTTACAACAAGGTAAGATGTATACTCTGCACATGCCAGACTTGGGGAATTACTTTTTTTTTTTTTAAGTTTTGAAGTGTACAGAAGCTCTTTATCCTTCAGTTATTACTGTAAATTTACTATTTAAAGAATTTCATGTTAGTATTGACACAAAATGATACTAGCCACTACAGTTCACAAGATAGAATTTTTTAGCAACTTTACAAAAGTCAGTTATGTTAATATTTGCCTCCAAATGAAAAAAAAAAAGCATTTTTATTTCTCTGTGTTGTATATTTTTCATTCAAATGAAAGGCATGTCAGTTGGCCTTTTTAATTCTGTTCTGAGCAGGAAGGGAGTCTTTTAGCTAAGCTTTGTGTGCTTTTGGAGGTTGTCAGCACTAAAAACTAACCAGTCAATAATAGTATAATGTTCATCTGTTCATAGTCATAACACATTATTGATAAGGTAGATGCACATACAAAAATCTAAACATTTTAATATTTAACTAAAGTATTGAGTTATTTACTGTTAGGTGTATGAAAATTCACTGTTGTTGATGCTGTGCAAATGCAGATTGGTAAAATGGAAAAAATCAGCCTACCGAACTATAGATTTTTCATCTTCTTTTATGATAAGGTAATTAAAGAATTATTTCCAAGGGGTTTCTATGATTTAAAACCATCCACAAGATCCTCCTATAAATAATGATGATAGCTTAAAACAAACCAATCAAAATGCAAGATGTACTGTGTCAGGTACAGGTACTAACAAGTCTGTCTCTAGGCAGATACAAAGGGAATCTGGAAATTTTGATCTATGTACTGTATAAAGTATGTTTACCAAAAAGGGTACCATAGTAGTTAGTCATGCTTTTATCACTATTACAAATACATATATCTATAATTTAAATAGGGAATTTAGGTTGACTGCAAGAACCAGTTGTGCAGTATGCCAGCTGCAGTATCTCCAAGAGATACCAAGTTTGTGGAGTCTAGAGGCTCTAGTTTGATGGGTTATGGAGGGCACAAAGTTTTCAGGGTGCTTTACTATTGCTGGCTCAAGGGGAACAGCTCTACACCAGCCATATTCCCTTCAGTGCAAGTCAGGGAAGGCATATAGCACACCTTTCTTGCAGTGGCATGGTCTCTGATTAAAACAACCCATGGAGCTGTACACTATCCTGCCATGTGGCACCTGATCTTTAGACACACAGCACAGGTCAGCAGTAGCAGTGTATGCTTTACTTATAAGTAGTCTCTTCCTTTCATTTCAAGCTCTAGTCCATGCCTGATAACTGGAAGCAGTAGTGGCAGGAAGAGCTCCAATTGGAAGAGGTGGAAAAAAGTGTTAATACTCCATAATGGTTGGTGTCAAGATTATTCAGACCTAATAAGAATTTATAGATGGCATAGACTTCCCATTGTTTGAATCTAATAAAACAACTATTTTAAAAATTACAGTGTGAAACACATTTTTTGCATGTGTGTTAGCTTTGTATTTTTTTGTGTGTGTCTTGATTTAGATAAGCTGCCAACAGACAGAGGAAGACTAGTAATGGAGCATGTCTTCAAATTGCAAGAGTTTTGTAACAGCATGGTTAAGCTGTGTCTAGATGGATATGAATATGCATATTTGAAAGCAATTGTCCTCTTCAGTCCTGGTATGTAATTATTCCAAATGTAAAACTTTAATCTGTGCTATTTGTTGCTGTATAACTATTTCATTATAAGCAGTTACTGGCTTATTTGCTGAGGAATATTGGAAGGTGTGTAAGGACTGTAGGAAGAGGAGGGCTAATCTTCTAATGTAAACAGCTGAATGTTGCTTTGGGGACTTTTTTGTCAGGGAGGGACTGTGGAAATATGATTCTTTTTATTTGTAGATTTTTATTCTTAGCTGTGCCACTCATGCTTTTTGTTGGTTTGGGTTTTTGGCTGCTTTAGTTTTTTTTTCTTTTTTTTTTTCCTTTTCATGTATTTATTTATTTATTTATTGTTTTTAATTCTGTGCTTCCTTTCTGGGGTACATTTTCTGATGACCTGCAGTTTAATTTTCTGCACTGTTGCTGTTGCACATCCAGATGAGATGGATTGAAGTTGGGATTTTAATATATGAAAGACTATGTGGGCATCAGTTCTCACATTTAGAATTACAGAAACATCACCTCCCTCCACAGAAAATGCATATAGCATTTCTGGTGAATGAACACCACAAACATTCACTTATGTTATTATTTCTTCTTCTAAACAGTATTTGCTTAATGTACTCTCAGTAACATTATTACATATGCATTAGACAGTGAAGGTAATATAACTTTATTTTCCTTCTGGATGATTAGTTTACAATAGGGAGGAAAGAGTCCTCTGGTTATGGTAGATATTCACTGAGTAATTACACTGTGTAACCTATATGCCTGGACTATAGAAAGTTACAAAATTAAATTTCTTTAATTGAAAGAATTCACTTTTCACAAAAGGCATTCAGGTTTTCTATCAGTATCTTGCAGATCTTAGATTAGTCATTCAGAATAGGGATTTAATACAAAGCCAAAGTGAAGTCTTTTGATGAAAGAAAAATGTACAAATCTCAAATACTTCCTCTGTCTTCAAGAATTTTTCACTCTCACATTTAGAAAATAAGTATTCGGTTACTCCATTTTGCATTAGAAGGTTTTAAAAGCACCAGCAGCTTCTTTAATCCTTGTTACTCTGCCTTTTGTAGATACTGATGTCCTGTAGAAAAGATTGGAACAGATGTTAAAATGCTGTCAGAATTTTAGTGACCCCTGTCAGTAGTGTAGGACATGGAGGAAATCTGGGTATTTGGTTCTTGTCTGTTCTGTAGACTTACTAGATCCAAGATGAACATTATTTTTGTGTTCAGTTGCAGTTCAGCCTTACACAGAAAAATCAATTGAGGTGAGAAAATCTCTTAGAACTTGGACACTTCCAAAATGTAAATTTTAAGCAGGTTTTCTAATATATAGAATTCATATATAATTCATATTCTTGCTTTTGCAGTTTCCCTTAGATTTGAATGGTCTTCTCTATATGTGTCTTCTCTATATGGTCTTCTCTAAAAGTGGCAGCATCAGCAGGAATTCATGGTATTCATCTAAGTGCACAAACAGAATCCTGCATATCTTCCATTGCTACCTATATATATATACATCAGTGATGAAAGACTTCTGAGATGAAAGATATTCATGTAAATAAAAGGTGGTATAAGTAGAGTCAGAATCCTTCAGGAAAGATAAATTTCCAGAGGATATTCCTATTGTGATATTTTTCAATTGTGGATCACTAAGGAAAATCAGATCCTGGGTGTTTTACTGTAAAACATAATCCTGCTGTCAGTCCTTATGACTAGGAGAGTCTTGCATAGTTTTATGTGTTTGCTTGTACAGTTCACTGTATCACTGACACAGTTTCAGTTTCCTGATAAGCAGGACTCACCATTAAACCCACTAAGTTTAAACACAATATTAAGCATACTTGAAAATCTTTGCAGTTTTCCTTTTCTGCTGAGGACTGAACGGGTTCAAATACACCATTATTACAGCAGAGATTTTCTCTAAGTGAATGGTCAAAGGATGTTTGCTGGTTTAATTTTAATAAATAATACTTGAGAAGATGTAATTCTACTGCAAGTGTTCCTTATCCCAAAATAATCCTTTTCATGTCATTCTTATACTAAGAACTGGTATAGGTTACACCAGGAAAGAAACAAAATTATGGGAGAATACCTCAAGTCCATTTTTTTTAGAATGATGTCCACTAGGATTTATGATAGAATCCTCTCGCATTTCTGGAAAAATCAGTCCTGTTAAACACCAAACAATACTTCTTGAGAAACCTTGCACTTGCAAAGTTGTATTTACCTATTTGTTTAGTCTGAAGTTTGTCTCCATCAAATTGCATTTGACAACACAAAAGGTAGAAGGAAAAATACCTTGGGAAAAGACTCTTGTCCAGTCACATGATTGAGAGAAATTTTCTTTAGCTGATGTTTTCAAATTTATATTACTAATGAGTAGTTGCTTTAATGGCAATATGTTGTCAGGACTCTTGATCCTTGGGCCACAAAACAAAATCTTCATACTTGTGAAATATTTGGTACCTTGAACAGAAGGGATGTCCTGGCAATGACTCACAGGCCAGAAATTATAATTGCAGGGATTTTACTGCTGTGCTGCAGGATGGGGCTGGGCTGTGCATGCAGCAGAGCCCTAAGGTAAGAACCTCTGCTTAAGTAGGCCCTGGTGATTCAGCTGTGCCAAGCCAGCTGTTTGATTGCCACAAGACAGCCTTGGGCAAAGAGATTAGTATAAAGGGTCTGCCAAGAAGACTTGACATCTTTATAAATGGCTGCAAGTGTATAAGCAGTGGTCTTCAAACTGCTGTTTCCAGAAATTGACTTCTCACTGTGTTCCTGACATGGCCCTGAAAGCAGCAGCATGAAGTGGTGCATTTTGCACATCAACTCTTAAGTCTTCATCTATGTGATTTGTCATGCTAGTATGACAGTAAAAATTTTACATTCAGATAGATGGAAAATAAAATTACAGGCCATGTAGAGAGTTCAGAATTACTGGATAATAATTTCCAAGAGTGACTTGGCAGCTAGGTTGATGTCCTTTCATTTTAGCAATGCTTACATTTCAAGTAGGTTCAAATCACTGCTAAAAATTATGATTAGCACATTTAAAATTTTTGCACCAAATAGTTGAGAAAGAACAATCTGTTACATACAAACTTATCTGAACTCAAAAAGCATTTGAACAATGCTGTCAGGCACATGGTTTGATTCTTGGGGTGTCTTGTGCAGGCCCAGGAGTTGGACGGTCAATGATACTGATGGGTCCCTTCTAACTCAGCATATTCTATGATTCAGTGCTGTTTTCTGCATGTTTTAGGAACCAGACAGCTCACAGCTTTTTATTCTGCTTCTTCCACTGATCTTAATTTTATCCTCCACTTTTCACTTAAATATTATTTGTGGATCTAATGTTCCAGAAAATGTCAGTGTGTTGAAACAATCCTGTTTTACTGCTACTCAGAGAACAGAGTTGTATCATCAAGATTAACATAAATATTGGAAGCACTGAATTTATTTGAATGTTTTAAAATGTCTGATTTTATTTATGGAAAGTTAAGTAAAATATATATGTAAAGAAGGAGAAATATAAGGAGGTAAAGTAGTGTCTACCACTAAAACTGAAGTTGCTGCAGCTATCACATAATTTTTTCAGTGTGTTGGCAACTAGATAGTCTGTGTGGATTTTAGTTCATTTTCTGTAGAATGGGTATAACAAAGAAGAGGGGTTTTTTTCAGATCACCCAGGTCTAGAAAATGTGGTACAGATTGAGAAATTTCAAGAAAAAGCTTACATGGAGTTCCAAGACTATGTAACAAAGGCGTATCCGGATGATACTTACAGGTCTGTAAACTTAGATGCTTACTTGATTGGTTCTCTTTTCAGAGTCACTGATTTGTACAGTTTTACATGTAATAGATATGTAGGTTTTCTTCCTACCTCCTTAAAGTTAAAAAATTACCTTTAGAACCACTTTAAATGTTATGCATGTGGTCATATATGAGTAGTATTTTTCTTACCATTATTAATTTCTAAGATTAAATATCATAAATATTAGTAACATTCAATTTGAATTGCATCTCTTTGGAATATTTCCTCATTTAGTCTTAAATCCAAACATACACAGTACATGTAGTTGACAGGTATTCGCACATTTTCTGTACTGTTCAAGACATGACTAAACAAATTTAATGCCATACTGATTTAAAATATTTAAGCCTTTCATGAACTAGATGTAGCAAACTTTGACCAGTAGTGTCCCTTGTCATTTCTTTTGCTAATAACATCATGGAAAACAACACCAAAATCTGTGATCTGCTAAGTAATACTTTTCACCAAACTTATTTTCCAGACTATCTAGACTTCTTCTCCGGTTGCCTGCTCTTAGGCTGATGAGTGCAGCCATCACTGAAGAGCTGTTCTTCGCAGGACTGATTGGAAATGTTCAGATTGACAGCATCATCCCGTACATTCTGCGAATGGAGACAGCTGACTACAACTCTCAGATCATAGGTCATGGCATGTAAAAGTAGCAGCCCAGGATTCTGTACCATGGCAATCGTGGTGATGTAAATGCATACCCTGTCTCCAAGAGATGGTCATAGCCTTCCAATGCACCTTTCCAAAGAAGGCTCATATTCCTCCTTTCCAGGACACTTAGGAAACATGGTGGAGTGTATTAGGATATAGTATCACTTCCTGTTCTTTATCTGCTTTCAAGGACTTGTAAATTAACTTGATATCTGAAGAAAGTCAAGAATTGTCCATCCTATTTTTGTAGGTAGACGGACTTGGAATATTTGTTTATGAAGTTCAGGCTTATGAGGAAACTGAAGAAGCTTTGGTGAACTAAGGTATCTCAACTTAGTTTGATGTTTTAGACAAATAAATTAGCTTTCTTCTCCGAGTTTTGTTTTCAGTGTTTTGCTACTAGTTATTTTTCACTTATCAAATCAAAAATACATAATCAAATATCCTGAAAAGGCCAGTTTCCATGCAGACAAAACCTGACTTAGTTTTGACTGTTGTTTTGAAGAGATTTGTTTTGCGCTGAATTAAACACTGGATACCATTACGAGTGCAGGGAAAGTAGAGAATGTTCACATTTTTAAATATTCTGATGTTAACATTGATGCAGTTGATCAAAAGAGAAGCAGCAGAGTCAGCAGTGACTGTTTTGCAGATGCAACAGAACACTGTATTGTAGCAATAACTTGGTAGACGTCAGCTGTTTTATACTACAAAAAACTAACAGAGGTGTATACTGCAGGCATTCAAAGACAGCATACTCCTGCATTTTCACACTACCCCTCCCTCTTTCATACTCAGTGCCCAGTGAATGCCTCTTAACTTCTGTCCATGTCTTTATTTTTTGTGATGGCCCTTGGGTATGTAATTCTCTTTTCCAATGAGTCTTCAATGATTACTTTTCAAATTTGAGTTTGTCAAATCCAGTGTCCTTTCATATGGGAGCATAACCTTTGCTGCTTTTCCTTTCCTTTTTAGAAATAGGTCTAGATATTCCATGCATGTTGCCTGAATTGTACTCCATAGCTCCATCTAAGCACAAGTTTAAATGTTCTTCTGTCTTTAGGGTGTGACTCACTCGACAAGTAACACTGACAATCAGTTGCTTCTTGCTTCCTTCTGCAATAGGAAGTTACAGACCCCTGGCATGTTTATTTCATTTTGCTTAAAATGAAAGAAGTGCTAGTGAAAGTGCTAGTGTCCTTCAGACATTAGTATTTAGGATTTTCTGAATCTTGGGCCAAGGCCAAGTTCTATTTAGCATGATCCCTTTCTTTCTCTGGCAAAACTGAGTGAGGAAGAGCCTCACCCAATCAAATGACACATGATTGCACCAGGAATTGTTTAGCCTGAAGATCAGATTAAATGGAAGGTTTTGCCCACTCTGCAGTGGCAGTTTCAAGGCCATCCTTAACATCAAGAGACTACTAGATGAGGTTTGGGTTCTAAAGGTGTTGAGTTCTGTAGTTTTTCTCAGCATCTGAGGATCGCTACCAGACAAAAAAAAAACCTCAAGAACTGCCTCTGACACTGAATTTCTGTTCTTCTTAATTCCACTGACTGAGCTGCTTAGATCTTCCTCTACCCAAGCTCCATAATCAGAATCAGATGAGGATTGGGGTTAAAAGAGGCCTTGCTTTGAATGCTTCCAGGAATGGGGCATTCACAGCTTCTCTGGGCAACCTGTTCTAGGGCCTCACCACCCTCACAGTAAAGAATTTCTTGCCAATATCTTACCTAAACCTGCTCTCTTTCAGTTTGAAGCAATTTCCCTTTATCCTGTTCACTACATACCCTTGTAAAAAGTCCCTCTCCATCTTTCTTGTAGGTTCCCTTCAGGTACTGGAAGGCTGCAGTTAGGTCACCCTAAGCCTTCTCTTCTCCAGGCTGAACAATCCCAATTCTCTCAGCCTTTTCTCACAGGAGAGGTGCTCCACTCCTCTGATCATCTTGGTGGCCTCCTCTGGGCTCTCTCCAGCAGGTCCATGTCCTTCCTGTGCTGGGGCCCCAGAGCTGATGCAGCCCTGCAGGTGGGGTCTGACAGAGCAGAGCAGAGGGGCAGAATCCCCTCCCTCCCCTGCTGCCCACACTGCTCTGGGTGCAGCCCAGGGCACGTTTGGTTTGGGCTGTGAGTGCTCATGGCTGGGTCATGTCCAGCCTCTCACCCACCTGCACCCCCAAGTGCTCAGCAGGGCTGTTCTCCATCTGTTCATCCCTCAGCCTGGATTGATAGCAGGGGTTACCCAGGTGCAGCACCTTGCACTCAGCCTTATTAAACCTCATGAGATTCCCATGGACCCACTTCTTGAGCTTGCCCAGCTCCCTCTGGATGGCATCCCATCCTTCAGGTGTGTCAGCCACACCACTCAGCTTGGTGCCATCAGCAAATCTGCTGAGGGTGCACGTGATCTCTTAATCTGTGACATTAATGAAGTTAATAAATAACACTGGCCTTGATATGGATCCCCCATGTCACAGATGTCCCTTGGGATTCTGATCCATTGAACACTACCCTCATCTAACAGTCCACCCATCAAATCAATCTCTCTAGTTCAGAAAGAAGAATGTTGTGGAGGACCATACTACACAATTGATCATATCCAGTCCCACAGATCAAAGCACTTAGTGCTGAGGACCCCTGATGGCATAGAGCAATGTGTGTGGGCCTTTGCTGTGCCTTGGCACTTACTGGCTTGCTGGAAGACAGCTTTCTGTGTTGGAGCTGGCCATGGCAGCTGAGCTCTTCTCATGTTATACCTTTTGAAGGTTGTAGCATTCAATTTCTTTATCTGTGTTTCCTGGAGAGCTGTATGAAGATGACTATCCTGTGCCTCAGGAGGTGTGAATCTCAGCAGCAGAGTTCATGGAATTATGAAGGACTGTTGCTGCCAGCCTGCTGTGCTCATTCTCTGCCATGGGTGAGAGGCCTGTTTTTGATCTGTAGGACCAAGCTGCAGATGGGAGGTGGATCATTCTTCAGTTCAGCTCTCCTCGGAAATTCTGACCCTGCTTTCTAATGCCTTGCTATCCCTTACCCACTTCTGGCCCTAGCAGGCACAGGAGAGTTACAGTTCTCTACATTAAAAGTACAAAGGAAACTGACAATATGCTATTCCTGAATATATTGGAGATAGTTTTCCGGGCATTCCACTACTCTTGGAAGGGTTTTACTCTAATATACTAGGTAACAGTAAGATGGAAATAAAAACCTGCTTTCCTTTGTAGTGCAGTACACTGTGCAAATCTCTCTCACATCCTTGAAATTTTTCACTCCATAGCTTGAGCCTCAGGTGTAATATGCAGTTCTTTGTTTATAGCTGACCAAAAGGTTGAGCTGATGCAGCCTGTCATGTGGTACGGTCCAGCCTTGGAAACAGCTGAGAAAATCCCAGTGCATCTACAGATGTAAATTTTTAGCAATTGAATCCCTCAGTTCTGCCATCTTTATTGCTTGAAGAGACCTTGAAAGATCTTTCATTCCAACCTTTCATGGGAACAGGAACCCAGAAGAGACTATCTAGTACCCTGTCCAATCACATCTTGCAGTGATTGATTGCTCTCAGCATGAGAAATGTCTATTATGTCAAGATCATCAAGACTTCTTGAAGAGTGACTTTGCACCAATGTCAGCCACTTCCCTTAATATTCTAGAGTGGATTTCTTCTGAGCCCAAGGATTTCTGTGGGTTGAGCCCTTGCAAGAGGCTGCAGACCAGTTGTTCACCTACTGCTGGCTTGACACATGCATTGTTGTAGATACTTGATCCAGTGCTCTGCAGTCCAGCTATGCTGGTAAAGATGGAAGTAAAGAAGATACTGAGAACCTCTGCCTTATCAGCATGGCTAGTGAGTAGTTTCCCTGCCTAGTTAGGCAGTGGCTCTATATCTTCCCTGTGCTTCTACTTACTACTGACATATCTGTAGAAACCCTTCTTGCTATTCTTGACAGCTTTGGCCGATTTTAGTTCTAGCTGAGCCTTAGCATTCTAACTGCATCTCTGCGTGCCCTAGCAAGGGTTTTGCAATCCTTGATAGGTGTTTAACTGCCTTGCCATAGCTAGTATGTGTCTTTTTTTTTTTCTTTTTTTCATTTTTTTTATTTTTAAAAATTTTATTAAAGCACTGTTTTGGAGGGGATGTCCTCAGAACCTGATTTTCTCTGGACTCCTGTCTTTGTTTCCTCTTTGTGCCCTAGTCTGTTTGAATGCAAGTTAACTTCAGTTACACATGGACTGCAGCTACTAGGTCAAGACTACATGCTTACTGTATGTTAATTCATAAGCACAGAAACCTTGGTCATGCTTCATATCAGGTTGTTTAAATTCAGGTGTTTGTATATTGTGAGAGCCAAAAAACCCTTGCATTTTATGATCTTGTATACCTCTGACATTTGGACCTCTAAAGAGCCAAAGTGCATACATACCACACATAGCAAACAATTCTGGCTACTGGTAAGTGACCTTTTTTCCCCTGAAATTTTGCATTTTTATAATAATATATTTTCAAGATTGATGTAAAGGTGGAATGCAACTGATTTATGCTGCCTGCCAAGTAATCTATTCTGTCTTTACAATGATCTAAAAGATTCATCCAGTACAGGAGGTTGTTGTTTCAGTGTTATTCACTTTGCTCAGTGAGATTCTTCATCAATTATTTCAAATTATTTAATTAATCGTTCTTAAACTATAAATTCATCCTTTTGATAAGGAATGAGGCATAACAGGGTTTTCTCAGGAATGGGAGCTTTAAAACAGGTAAATACAGGAATCAACATGTTTTTTTCTTATTCATCCATATTAACCATTACAGTCATCTAAGAACAATGCAACAGCTCATGGAAAAACCAAACTATGACGTCCTAGTTTTATTGTTTTGGTTACTTTAGGATAACTGTTTCTAAGTGAAATGAAATATATCAAGTTACCTTCAACTGAGACCCTTAGTGTTTCTAGCAGTTATTTTTTATCATTACATGATCTACATTACCACCTGTGCAATATTTTGTCATTTATAGTCCTTGGTACTAAGAGATTGACTAACATTACTGTGTTCTGTCAGTACCACTGTCAATACAATAACAAAAATGTGACTACTGAAGCTTACTGCACCATGGATGTTAAAATATTTCATTATTTTTGTGATTTCTTTTCAATGTTAAATGTTAACTTTTTTATCTTCGCAAGCCTTGACAGCTTTCAGAGCCAGTCAGGATTTAACCAAATTGTGGCATTTACCAACCAAAAACTCTTTGACAATGAAAGAAGAGGTTTAGTTTTAACAGCTTTAAAATTTTCGATGTTGAGAGCAAGAAAAATCATTTTAATATGAATTACATGAAAGGAAAAAAATTTTATACATTTTAGAATCCTGTAATTTAAAGATGATAGTACTGTTACACACAATAAGGTTACTAGTTCAAGTATTTTTCATGAAAGTGTATGTTGCACACGTGTATGTGGATTTAGGTTGTTTCATACTGCTAAAGTTCCTAGTGCAAATAATTGTTATATTTTAAACTTTTTTTAAGAGTACCTTCATTGCAACACCTTCCGTAGTTACAAACCTATCTGTCCATACATTTCTTCTTGTTGTGTGATCTTCAGGGTCAGTGAAAGTCAGTCTGTTGTTTTTGAAACTGGTCCTGTTCATTTTGTTCAGGCTCTGTGGTTTGCTAGTAAATCAGTTTCAGTGTAAGCAATACAATGTCACTGTAGTTGTCTTGCTGTTATATGGAAAAAAAAACCACTTAAAATGTCTTGAAACCTGGCTAAGTTGGAAAACTATTTTGGATGTATTTTTAAAAATAAATTGTAAGTTTCTATAATAGAAAACAATTGCAATATCCTATTACTTCGTTAGTGTTTTATACAGATTATTGTATGGACCTAGAACACTGTACGTGATTAGAAATAGTTTGTGGATGGTTCACATTATTATTACACAGTGTAGTACTCTCAGTTATATTCAGTCTCTGGGATTTGTGGTAGCTGCAGTATCTTACTGTTTGCTAATCTTTGTTGCAATTAACTCTTTGTTTCCATACTTCCCACCTTCTGGCCTGTGCATTTGACAATTAATAATTTATTGTAAAATTTAATTTACCAGTGTCTTGGTTTTTAAAATGCTGTATGGAAATATGTATTGTAATGAACCCCGATCATAGATCTTCATGTCATACAATGCAAAAATTGATATTTTGAAACAAGTATTTGATTGATTATGGATCAGTTTTAGGTTGAAAATTGCAGGTTGAACAAAGCACTTTTTCTTTTGAAAGAAACAGACTTCAGATGTTCAAATAAATTTAAATACTTCAAATAAGTATTTAAAACTTATCTTAGTTTTAAATACTACTGGATAAAAAAATAATTTATTGTGAAATCAGCACAAGTTTAGTCTATTTCAGAACTGATTTCTCTGTGATAATTTAAAAAGTGTAAGATTTTTAGTTGTTGTCTTCTGTTATAAATGAATGTGGCATTTGCATGGATGTGCAGATAACTCGGAACATTATCCCAAATGAGAAACTAATTGCCATGCTTTCCATGTTTAAATTCTGAAATGTTTTTATCATGAAGTAAAGTAATTACTCACTGACACAGTGCGAGAAAATGTAAGGTGCACTGGTAAGATAAAGTTTGGTTAATGCAATGAGTTTGTTAATTATGAGAGCTGGAAATAAGCATTTAGTCTCTTTTCCAAGAAATTTTATTTCAGGCTCCATATTGCCTCAGTTTTAAAGGACTTAACCTTTCTTGTTAGTTAGAATCACAGAATGGTTTGGGTTGGAAGGAATCTTACATATCATGTAGATCCAACCCCTGCCATGGGCAGGGACACCTCCCAGTAGACCAGATTGCTCAAAGCCCCATCCAACCTGGCCTTGAACACTTCCAGGGATGGGGCATCCACAACTTCTCTGGACACCTGTTCCAGTGTCCACTACACTTATCATACAGAATTTCATAGACTCACAGAATTGGTAAGGTTGGAAAAGACCTCTAGGATCATGAGTCCAACTGTTCCATCCATGTGTCTAGTCTGAATCTGCCCTCTTGCAGAGTCAAACCATTGTCCCTCATCCTGTCACTACAGGCCCTGATGTCTTTTTCCATCTTCCTTGTAGTCCTCTTTTAATTATTAAAAGGCAACTAGAAGCTCTCCACAGAGCTTCTCTAGTCTGAACAACCCCAACTCTCAGTCTCTCTTCATAGGAGAGGGGCATAAGCCCTCTGACCGTTTTTGTGGCCCTCCTCTGGATCCACTAACTTCTACAGGGCCCTGTTCCCCAGTCAGTCTGGTAATGAACTAGTCTTTCTTCTGCCAGTAACTTTCCATGACCTTTTGGGCCACCTCTGTGGCATTCGTCTTTTTCTGTCAACAAACATCCCTAGAACCCAGTCTTCCCTTACCTCCTAATGCCTCTATCAAATAACTCCAAAGAACATTTCTATTTCATCACAGGAATCCATCTATGATGAGCTGCTTTTCTTCCCATATGTACCAAGTCTTGTATTAATAAATGCTGTGGATAGCCCTACCTTTGTCTGATATCCAACAGCTAATACAGAATTCATTTTCTCTTAGGTGAATCTTTATGAGAGGTCAGGGTTGTGCATTTGGCTTGAATGTAAGAACCAGCTGTGCTCCCAGAGGCACTGTGTTGCAGGTAAAAGCAAGTCATTTGGACCACTAGAGCATCATCATCTTCATGTATCAATTTTGGATGCTTGAGGGTTTTGTGGCTGTTGATATTGTTGAACAAATGCATTTCCCGATTATATCTTTTATAATTGGATCTTGTAGTAATGCTTGCCCAAATATCTTTTTTAGTTAACTCTGCTTGGATTAAGGGGAGGTGGTGGGGTGCTGATAAGGGGACAGGAATATTTGTGTTCTGTGTGAAATGGTAGGGGAAAAGGGATAGCACAGAAGTGATGTTATGGGAATGCTTTCAACTACTGTGGTGGATTTGCCTGTGAAAACAGAGAAACCAGATGGAACTTGCTCCACCATGGGTTCTTCTGAACTAATACAGTACATTTCACTGAGCAGAACTGTCTGCTGGACATCAGAGAAGCAAACTGCCATGCTCTGAACCTCCTGGCAATACCAGCTCTCCAGACAAGAAAGCTGGTTGGGAAGAGCCGTGAGCAGCCAACCCTGTGGCTTTGGTTCTTTGCAGACCTGCAGTCTAATCCCTTCCAGTGAGCTGTTCATGAGGTATCTGAGCTCCTTTATAATGACTTCATCTCCTTCATCCTAGAGTTTTACCAGGGAGCAAACTGAACAGCCACGTAGTTTGGCTAATGAAGGCTACCTGAGGAACAGCTCCAAAAGCAATTTTTCTTTCACTCTCTAATGGAAGAATTTTGCCATTGGAAAATCAAAGAGTTACTGCTGGAGAAATAACCCAGACATCTCTCACAAAGTGGCAGGTCTTTTCCAAAAGTGCCAGTAAATTTATTATTCTAGGAGTTTTGGGAGCTAAACTGTTCTCACAGTTTACATACTCAATTGTTTTTGAAAATTATGAAGTATGTGCATGTTTGGTAACATTCCCCTTAATTCCAGGATATGAAGCTATCTTCTAACTTTTTTAACCAGTAGAACCCAAGTGAAAAAACTTCTTCCACTGTGTTTTTGGGAAATATATAGGCATGATAGGACTAAAAAATGTGTTAGTGAAAGCATTAGAGATTTCACTGTTTAGACTAAAGTGAATGCACTATGGTTAGAGACTGGATTAGATTATTACTTGATACTGAATTGTGAAAATTTGTGTGGTGGATTGGACTTTGCTTCTGGAATTTTGCAGTTTTAGAAGGTTGGGGCAGGAATAAGAGCATGGTATGCTCTTATTTGTCAGTCTTCTGTTGGAATTTTTTTTCTTAGTTTAATTAAGAAAAGGATTTCCATTTATTGTTGCAAATGTATGTTCCACAGTTGTGAAACACTGCAGAGTAAATGTACATGACTTTCCATACGAAGAGGAAATGGCAGTGGAATAGGCAAATGTAATAAAAAGAGTTATTCTAAGGTAAAATGTAAAAACTAAATTATTCTGTAGATCAGTTGACTTTTGCACTTTTTGAGAATATATGAACTTCAGTTTTTCAAGATCAGTTGCACCACTGAATAAAACTCTTTAAAGGAAAAATGAAACTATATAGGATTCAGTGAGATGACTGTGTGCTAACAAAATGAAGGGAAGTGTGTCATCCTTTTAGTCATTCAGGAAATAGACTTGTTTGTTTTCAAAAAATATGTTGTTATTCTGTCTTAGGAAAGAAGCCAACTACTTGTGTTCAGATTTGAGAGGCTTGTTTCAGACATTTTAGGCTTGAAAAAAAGTTCTGGCACTAATTTTATGACATGTACTTGAACTAGAGGAGAAAAGCATGGCAGCATTAAATGTATTTAGCAAGAGTTTTTGAGGCAATGAGGTTCAGTATGCTAATTTTGGGGTAAAAAAAGCAACATCTAACAAGAGTCTTAAATTTAAAAACCCTGGGAATTAAATATTTCATATGGTGCATGAGTGTGACAAGCACCTTGACAGCATTTCAATGCTGTCTCCCAAAGATGTCCCAGTAAATCCTTAGGAAGACATACTTGAATTTGCATTCCACTGTATTCAACTGTGACATTTGCACTGAGTTCAGAGAGAGTTTCTGAACACAGTAGTCAGATTCTCTTTTTCATGTACAGTGACACATTAACAGAAGCAATTTAAGTGGATGTGATGGGACTTCAGCAGGTATAAGATAATGAAATTCTCAGTGGAGATCTCACTTGACTAAAGTAATGGAGAAAATGTACAAAAAAAAAATTAAAATGTAATTCAAAGAAGATGCTGTAAAATGTTTCTGCTTCTAAGGAAGTATTTCCCACAAAATCTTCAGTAGCATCAAAGTCACATTAAGAAGTTGATCCATTTTTCCAGTTTTGTGTCACAATGCCTTTTTCTCCTCAGTGCTCTCAGACAAGGAACCATGGTGCCATATGGATCAGTGAAGTGATCCAGATAATTTTAACTCCTGAGGGGAAAAACCCACAACAAACAACTATATTATTTCACTGCCAGCAGAGGAACTGCTCTTGAAGTTATACTTGCAGTCAATGAAAATTATCTCAGTTAAATTAGCCAGGAATAGGCTTAGAAACTGGCATAAGCATTGAACCTATACGATGTTTCCAAAATTGACTTCCTAATTTAAACCACACTTCTTTAATATTTTACACTCCATCATCTGTACTTTGTATCAAAATAATGGTTTCTGTGGATGAAGTTAAAGACAATTAGTGAATGCTGACTGTAAGTTTTCCTCCCTGTTTTTATACCTGCTTCTGTACACTTAGCTGGCCAAATTTTAATATATTTAATAAATTTTCTAAGACTTTGGACTGTGAAAATGCAAATAACCTGCTGCAAATATGCTGAAGCCTAAGACTTGTTGCAGAAGAGATGCTGTCGTTTGGGCACAGAGCACAGAACCAGCAGGGTCTATGTTTTGTGTTTGAAAACAAAACCACTTGTGTTAAAACTAAAAAAATTTGGGTGGAAACTCAGACCACTAGACTTTACATTGAAATGGATATATTTCCACATTGCGAACTTGACTGACACAGGTTTCATTTTCCTTTAAAGCTGAGCACTACCTACTTAATTGTTCACGCTCCAACTCCTGCTTTGTCCCTTCCCAAAACCCCAAATGCGACAGTGACAGACCCGCGGTCTGCACGGGCGAGATGTCCCTGCCCTGATTCCTGATCCGGGCAGTCCTGGGCTCCTTCCTGCGCAGCCTTGGGAACTTTTCTCACCAAGTACGGGGCTGCCAGTTGCCATTTCTGTTACAAAGAGGCTTTTCTCCCTGTCTGGGGTTCACTGCATGTTGCTGACCGTCCCGTGCCAGCAGTAGGGAATCGCTCCGTGGATCGGGACCGTGGCGCACGCGGGCAGCCGAGCCGCAGTGTCGCCCCCCAGCGGCCGCACCGCAGCCCCGCGGGCGGCGCTCGCCGCCGGTGCCGGGTTCCGGTTCCGGTTCCGGTCGGCCGCTCTCACCGGGGCGGCCGGGAGGCGGGGCGGTGCCAGCCGGGGCCCGCCCCAACATGGCGGAGTACCTGCAGGTGCTGAGGCGGGCGATGAAACACCTCGGCGGCCACGGCGGCGTCCGCGGCGCCGTCCTGCAGCTGCTGAGGTAACGCGGCAGCGGCACCGGCGCGGGCGGCGCGGCCTCCCCGCTGCGCCACCGCCGCCCGCGGGGTCACCTTGAGGGCGGGGGCGGGCGGGGTGAGGGGCGCCGCCTCAGCCGGGCCGGGCTCGGGAGGCGCTCCGAGTGCCCTGCGCTCCGCGGCGCCGTGTCCCGGTCGGCAGCGGGTGCTGCCGCAGAGCGGGCCCCGGGCAGGCCCCGCGGCTCTTTTCTCTCCCTGAGGCTCCTTGGAGCGTTCCTGGATGCTGAGCTGTCGGTGCTGCCCCGCCGGGTGTCCGCAGTCCTGTTGCCACAGCCGTGTCTCTGCTGTAGCGGCACTCGGCGCTTCTGTGTGCACTTATCCTGCTCTTTGCCCTGGGTCACCTCAGGCTGGCAGCGGCTTTCTGGAACTGCACAAATCTGAAAGCCGTGCATCTGCTGAAATCCCGTGCTGTAAAGCAAGAGAATTACTTTATCTGCCTTACTGGCTCTGTTTCTATTAATTCACTTCAAACTGCAGATCGCATCTGCTCTTTGGCAGTGGATTGTCGCTGCTGACCTATGCTCAGCTTTGGATGCCCTCCAGCCCCAGGGGCATTTTGTGCAAAATAAGTTGCAGCCTTTGTTTCCATTCATATCTGAGTACTTTCTTCCCCAACTACATAACCTTGCACTTGTCCACCTTAAACTTTCTCCTGTTTTTTTTCCCTCACTCACATCTCATCTCTTTCTTGTGACAAGTATTTTAAACTGTGATACAGCATGCTTGAAACTAGTCCCAAATAGAAGCTGCAGGTTTACAAAGTTACTCTTTTTTCATTCAGATCCTTGATGAAATGTGTGGTTGAAGACTAAATAGTATGTGATCCAAATTCAGCAGTGTCAGTAGCCTGTGTTATCTTTATAGTTAGTCCTGGGAAGGTATTAGAACATATCCAGTAGATATTTTAGGACTGACCACATAGTAAAAAACCTTTTTTTTTAATCAATATTGGGAAGTCAGGAATATGGGATAGAGGTGATTTGCAAATGTAAAATTGCCTGCCATATATCAAGGGGTTTCTTATGTTGGCACGAACAAGCCGAGCTTTCTGAGACTTCTTGAAGGCTTCTTTTCCCCCTCACACACATAATGATGGCCCTTTTTCTGTTACTTCTTGTGGCTTAAATTGATCTGTTTTGAAGAGTTAAACATAGGGTTTTACACAGGTGCTGATCAGGCCTCATCAGTATTTTCATATAGTGGCTTTTGTTCTTGTGGAGCAGTAAGACAATATGTGGTTTCCCATGTATTTTAGCACTTTACTGCTGTTATAATTACTAATTTCTGTCACACACCTACCCCCCTTCCTGCCCCAGGTTGCTTCCTCCACTTTGTTTTCCTTCTTAGGCTGTAGCTATTACTCTGACAGTTCTCAAGAAGAAAGCTGGGGAAATAAAAGTGTGGAAGAGTTTGAGTATTAGGTATCATCAGAGTGCCTCCTCCTAAGCACAGCTTAATGGATGTCCTCAGACATCTTTTGTGAGTCTAAGATCACAGGCTGTGTTGACAGCTTTCTACCACGCAGGAAAAGAGAACAGGCAAGACTGGAGGCAGTGGTGTTCTTTTTTTCCTTCAGAAGACTGAAGTTAGGTGTGCTAGGTGGGGAATCACAGCCAGTCCTCATGACCACACCAACCACAAACAGCTGCTGTCTCCTGCTCACCATTCCAGCCATTAAATCATCCATCCCAGCTCAAAGAATAGGCTTGGTGTTTAAAAGAAGAGTTATCAAGGTGTTCTTTCTTGAAAGGGTTGGTTTTAAGAAATAATCACTGGTAACTGGAAAAAAAATATTTACCCAAGTCAGGAGACTTTCTCTGAATTTCTGAGCTTTTCTCTTTATGTTTTCCATGGAGGCAGCTGCAGAAGATGTAAATGCTATAAAGTCAAATTATTAAGAGCCTTTGTGGCTGGAAACATTATCCTTATTTAAAATTCAGTGAAATTGGCTGGAAAATATTCTTGGGAAGCCATAAATACTTCTTAGTGTCTGATATTGGTATTCAGGGCACATAGTCAGGACAAGGGCATAAGAACAGTTGAAAGAAAGGGAGGGGAAGAAGGGAGATCAGCAGTGGAATGACTTCTTTTTCTGAAGCTGGGAACTCAGGCTTGTATAGCTGAACCAGAGATGTTTGAATGTTTCTTTGATAGAGGAAAGATGTGTCAGAGGATCTCTCTGCCTGCCACCACAGAGATTTAAAATGAGTACCTGCTGGAATGATTGTCACTTTCATGCACCCTGGGAGAAAAGACAAAAATTTCATCTGGGCACATTCCTCCTCTCACTTGGGATTGATTTGAGAGTGTGCATAATACTGCAAACAGCTAAAACCTTTGAGAGGAAACTTTTGCCTATATAATTCGGCCTGGGATAAATTACTGGAATGTCAGTTAAAAGAAAAGCAAAATTGCAGATACAGAGGGAGAAGAGCACTTAGGTTAGTTTTAAGGTTTTATCACTAGAATTTAAATCGTAGGCTCAGTTTAATTATTGATTTCTGTGATAATGTTAATATATGTTCTGTATGAAGAGTTGAATCTCATACACCTTATCTGGGTCTATGTAAATCTCACAGAGTTGCAGGGTGAATGTATGGAACTTTCACAATTATACAAAAGCAAGACAATAACAATTATAGTTTAGGGTTTAGCATGTATTTCCTTAGCTGCAGTGGCCTAAAATATTACTATTCCTCTCTTGGAGGTTACTGCCCACATAGACATGTGAGGTCTCTTGGGCTGCTTCAGTGCTAACCACTTCCAATGGCAATTCAGGCTGAAATAGTAGCTACTCATAGTTCAGAAGGATGGTAACATTTCCTACTAAGTGGATTAACATGTGCCTCTGGGACTCCCACAGTATTTAAGGTTTTGTGGGTGTTAAATTGCTGCATTGTAGAGTTGCTTTATCTTCTGCTATAATGAGCTATTAAATCAGTAAGAGTCCCTGAAAGCCTTTTTGTATGGCTTTTATCATCCTGTCAGTGGGGTGCACATTAGTTGCAGGAATTGGTAATTGTGTTGCATTCCATAAGCCTGAATAGTTTTTTATAAAAGTATCTTTGCATGCATGTATACAGATTTTTACCAACCCTTAAGAAACCTCTGTCACAATTTCATTTTGACAGGACACCAACTGAAATTGTTATTTTGATAATTCACAGGGTCAATGATTTGAAGACTGGTAATCTGATAGGAATTGACAAATATGGCAACAAATACTATGAAGACAAAAGAAACTTCTTTGGTACGTGTGCTAATGTGAACACCTCCCAACCAACTGTGCAGCTCCCACACGGTTTGTGTGCTTTCTGCTAGTGAAATAAAGCTTGCTGCCTGCCTGACTTCCCTGCACTTGTCTTTGTGTGTCTTGGACTTACAGAAATGCTTTGACAGCTTCTGTTTCTCTGTTGCATCCCTCAATTCATTTGCAAACACAGTCTGAAACAATGAATATGGTATAAATATGAGCCAGTCATATGGTCTCCTTGTAGGTAAAGCTATATGATAATGTGATTGAGAGTTGAATTTAGTCCTTGACCTAAAGGCTGCTAGTTTAACAGATGGGGAAAGAAGAAGAACTACATTTAAAACTGCCTCACAGCTTTATCACTTATATGATCACTTCAGGGCAAGGAGCACAGGCTTAACCTTACTGTTATCTTAACTAATGGGATTTTAAATCAAGCTTCTATTGTACTTAAAGAGGCAACACAGGTGACACATAGGCAATTGACACACTGGTCAGGCCATGCTACCTGCTGACTGTAGGTTAACCTGGAGTTAACCAGGGAAAGCACTTGCTGGTTAACATTGCTTGGTAGTTTTGTGTAGCTGAAATTTAGTTTAGTCTTAGGTTATCAGTGGCAATGTCCTTTTTGAAAAGACTCCTCATAATGGAGGAAAAAAAAACCCCAACTGTTTCTCTGCTTACAAAAAAAATGTTGCAAGTTCCTATTTCCCATTATTTTTACAATAGCCAATATTTGCTACCTTGTGAGAGCATTAGATTCAGTCATCTAAAACTACAGTAACAGTGGAAATACGGAAGACTTAGAAAAATAAAGACTCTGCTGGCTTAAAAATAAGTGCCCATTATGGTAGATACTATCACTCAAAATGTTTTTTCTTGGTTTTCCTGAATTCTGTCCTTTATAAGGAAACAATTTATTTTTTTGAGCTAATATGATATTTCTGTTTGTTTACTTAAGGTCGGCACAGATGGGTTGTATATACTGAGGAAATGAATGGCAAAAATACCTTTTGGGAAGTTGATGGAAGCATGGTGCCCCCTGAATGGTAAACTATTTAGCTTAATAATGTGGACAGATACCAATTGTGTAATTGCCTTATATTTTCTTATCTTACAAAGCAGAAAATTTAAAAAAAAGAAGTTTTCATGATCTTAGCTGTCTTGTTTATGACCAGAAGATTTCAGACTTGTCACTTCTAATGTTGAACTGCATTCATGTTCATTGCTCACTGTCCTGGTAGAGACACTCACTGCTTTTTGGATTGAGAAAAGCATTTTACCAGCCAGATTGAGCAGGTCAAGACAGTCTTCTAATTTGCTTTATTACTTGTGATTTCCTGTTAATGGTTTGGCAAAGCCTTGGGCCACTAGAAGTAAAATATTTGTTATTTCCATCATAAGCAAGAACCTAAGGAACATATGGCAATGGTGGAACAACATTTCTTAACCCACAGCCACTAATAGCATGATTGTTTCAATTTATATAGATTGATGTGGTAGTAAACATTGAAATGCCAGGATGCTCCATATGTTGACTGCTACTTGACTATATTTTTTACTGAGGTTTTATTTTCTCTTCAGCATTTCAGTAATAATTCTGTGTAACCTTGAGTTCCAGAAGGTGTATGGCCACAGCTGTTTACCCTTTTTTTGTTTTCCTAGAAAACTCACACCATGTTTGGTGTTAGTGGCTTTCTGCAGCCACAAAGCAGCAAAAGGTGACATCAGAAGAGAAGTGTCTGGGTAGACTGAGCAAACACTGGTTTTTATTACTCCTGTGACAAATGTTTTGTGCCAAGGATGGGATTGATTATAAAATCTCCTAAATTGTGTCTATCAGTGGAACATGTGAGGACTGTGTGGGTAGACTCTCTACGTGGTCAATTTTGTTTCAAGCTCTTCCATCCTTACATTATGTTCAATGTAGTTAATGCTTTTTTCTGTCTTATCTGGTAAGACCTGAATGGCATTGTTTGTGGAAGTGATGTTAGAATCTCAAACACCAGTGCCTTGCTCTCAGTATAACTGTTGTTTGGTTCTGGTTGTTAACTCCTATTAGACTGTGCTGGGTTTTAAGATTTTCTTTATTTTGAGGCACAAATTTTGTTTTACACAGGTTTTGGATTTTATTTTGGTTTTTCCTTTGCTTGTATTTATGGGATATTTGTTGCCTCTTTACAAACCTCAGTAGAGAGTTTCTTCCTGAGAATCAAAGTGATGTTTCGAGGGTTAAAGTAGTTTGTGTGCTTCACAGAAATTAATGAGGTAGAAAACCTTGTTTTCCTATCAATGTGGAAAAAAATCCTTTAAAAGAAGCGCAAAGATTTCACTATTTTCAAGACTGGTAAGTGTAATGAGGCACAAAATGTAAACAGTCTTGTGTTCTAAGGTATTTTTGTCATGAAACTTAGTTGTGCAGTACCAGTCAGGTTTGTAGATTTGGGGCTTTTTGGGGAGGGGATGGTATTTCTTGCTGGCAAATTTGTAAGTCCCATGATAAATGTTTATTCTTACATAGAAATCTTAGCCTTGTGATACATCTAAATCACTGATGTGTATTTCCATACAGCTTAGAGACATCTTTAAAAATAGAAATATTTTGACTAGGAATTAATGCTATCTTTTAAGACTTATTAAAAAATTTAACCTGGTTCTATACTGCCTTAAATTTTTAACATGGCATGGACTCCTGAATTGAGATTGACAATATTTTGTACAAGCTGCTGTCAGTGTAACACTAAAGTTGTGCAACAGGTAATGAGTGGTTATTTTGGACCCAGAAATTTGTTGGAAATAAATTAAACTTATATTAACAAAGAGAGTTATTAATCCATAGTGTAATAGGATAATATATGTTTGTTGTCTGTCGATCAACTGGGAATTATTTAAAGTATCACTGTTAGAGGTGAGTGTGATCTAGATGCTTCCTCTAAACCCTGATGTTTTTACTCTGGAATTCAGTTAATTTATCTCAGCTCAGTGAAGTTTTGTGGGTATGTTGTTGTATCCTCTTCTTGCAGTAAGTTGTGTGCCTTCAGGATTGTAGAACGTGAATATTGTTCACGTACAATCAAGTGAAACTCATGTATGATGAACTGGGGAAAAAAAGCATTTTGGTGTGTTGAAAAGTTCTGGAAACAATTGGAAAAAATGCTACCCTTTACCTTCTCTCAGATACTAGAGAAAAAGAAAAAGCAGCAAGAAAAAATGCCTTATATCTAATAACATATTGTAAAACCATTTTAGGAGTTACTGAGTATTTTCAGTTCTCTTTTGACAATGGGTGTACTGAAACTGTACAGTCTAAAGGAAATCAGGATGTTTTGACATATGTCTACTCTCCAGGGAATCGAGACTGTTGCTTTTTAAAAATATTTCCACACTAGAATATGTAGGCTTGTGGTTTATTTGGACTTAGTTGTTATTTCACTTCTTTTTTACTCTGGGTTTTCTTTTTTTCTTTTTCTTTTTTTTTTTTTTTTTTTTTCTTTTTTTCCCCAAAATTCAGGTGTTGGTATCTGCTTTGTTGTAGACAAGTTAATTAGATTTTTTAAAAATTTCTTAAATACTTGCCTTGGGAATGACAAATATTAATCTTCTTGTAATGCTTTACAAGATATTTGGCACCATTTTTTTTCCTTCACAAATTAATCTTTTTCACTTTTAGACAGTGAGAGAAACCAAATACTTGTTTTGTCTCTTACTAGTGAGTGTTGTTTGCAGGAGCTCAGGGCTTCCATTTTTGAACACAATGAACGGGTGTGCTCTTTGAACATATAAACAGTGGAAGTTAAATCTGTTTATAGCAATGCCTGTGGGGACTGTGTTTAGTGCTTTCATGGATGTCTCCATTGCAGCATCACTAATCCCTGGCCTGTGTGTTTAAGCTGTTTGTTTAGTGTATTTCTGGTGTAATGTACTTTGGTTTGCATTTTGGCCAAATACTTTGAACAAAGAAATTGACAACTGGTGTAAGTGTACACACTAGTTAAAAATAAATTGCTATTTCAGTATCATCCCGTGGGGAAAGAAGAGCTGTAATTTGAGAATAGTTTTTTCCTTTTGTAGGGACACTTCATTTTGCCAGCACTATCCTGTGAATTTGTGGTGTCTGTCCTGTACTTTGAGGTTTATTTCCTTATGGTGCAAATCTGACATCTTTAGAAGGAGCTCCAGGAGTGTTTACTTCATATAGTGAAGTATTGCAAATTTACCTTCAGTTTAATAGTCTGCATCTTCTTTAGTTGATCTGGCAGGGAGGAATGTAGCACCTCAGACTTAAGTGAAAATGTAAAGAAATGTGCAATTCTCCTTTAAAAATGCTGCTTTTCAAGTTTGCCTAAGGAAAATAAAACAGAAAGCTTGAACTGAAAAGGAAGAGGAATGGGGAAATTTTCACCATTCTAGTAGCTTCACAATAAATTCATGGGGTTTTTTAACTCAATTAAATGCTAATTTGGTGTTTTCAGGTAAATTGGATTCCATCTCATTACTATGGTGTAGTAGCTTGCATGAGAAATTAAAGTTATCTCTGATGTGTAAACAAATAAACACATTTGTTGTCTCTTTTTCCTTCTCTGCCCTGTGACCTGAACCCACATCTTCATTTCTCTTGTCTCATTGCAGTATGGTTAACTTGTGGCAAAAAGTGGATGTTAACAAGTTGGCAAACACTGTGAGCTGAGGCAGGCTGTGCCTGAACCTTGCAGATGCACATATGGTAGTGGCTGCTGAGTTTGTGTAGCATCAGTTGTTGTTTGACAGCTTGTACATCATATAATTGGCTCCAGTTCCTTGTAGCTTCAGTTTGAAATCTACTTGCTTTTAAGTATTTGTTAAAACTTCGGAAAAAATTCTACATAGTCTTGAGAGCTTTGAAGATGCTTTGCAGTGTCTTTTAATCATTTATGCAAGAAAAATTGCAAAGGCTTTGCTGGCCTCAGTCTGCTTCCTAGTGACTGCTCACTGATTCAGGAAGCTGCTTCATCCTCTTCAGAGCTGCTTGCATCCTCCTGATTTTTCTGTGCTCTGTCCAAGTTGTCTGCATCTTTGTGGGTTTTCAGTCATTAATTGCTTTTGAATCCTTTCTTTCCCATGATGCATTTATAGGCAGAGTTTGTATAGAAATCTGGCCATCTGCAGGATGTCAGATCTCTTTATTCATGCTGTTCAGTCTAGTGCATGAAAAGCTTTTCTTGAGCATCTGGGGATAGAGTCTGAGATTTCAGAACTTCAAGCTATTCTTTTAGGCAGGTATCAAGGGGAAGGTCTTCCCAAAGTAAAGTTTTCAAGATTTTAAGTGGAAAGTGGGAGCTTTTGTTTGAGAGAACAGACTCAGCAAACCAAAATGCTTTTGTAAGTCACATGTGCTTCTAAGGGGAATCTTTTGTGACCAGGTAAAGCCCTGAAAACTCCTAAATATAAGAAAAATTCATAATGGATTGATTGTATAAAACTTTTGAAATCTCTTCATGTTTTTTAATACCTGTGACTGTACTGGCATGTCTTGTCAGTGAGTAATTTTACTTTTACTTTCCAATGAGAAAATGTGATTCAAGAGTTGGTTTTGCTGATCTCTTTAAATTTGAGCCTGGTTTCATGTTGATGTTACAGAAATCCAGAAAATCTTAATCCCAAAGACATTAATTACTCAAAAATGTTGTAATTTAAAAGATGTTATGGATTTAGTCTTAAAAAGCTGCACGGCAATAGTTTAAATGACAGGCAGAGCAACTATGTTAAATGATAACATAGTTATCATTTATGAATGAAATGATAACTATGAAACTTTTCTAAAGTTTGAAGGAATGAATGTGTGACAAGTACACTTGTAATGACAGAAGTGCCAGACATTACACAGGCTTGGAATATAGTTGATTTTAGCTGAGCATTTATACAGTTCTAGTGCTGTGCTTGCTCCAGCCTGTCTTTCAGGGCCTTTGTAACTGGGTTTCTGTCTGACAAATTTTTCTCTTGGTGGTGTATGTGACTCTTGGGGAGCACGAGGATGCTGAGGCATGATGACAGGTGCCTAAATAGGGATTTGTGTGCAGGATCCTTATCCACTGTTACTAGAAGCATCACTAGGTGAACATGTGTGTGTTATAAGTTGCTTGTGTCATGGTTTAACCCTAGGCAGTCACTTGTCCACTCTCCCTCCAGTGGGACTGTGGAGAGAGTTGGAAGGGTAAAAGCTGAGATAAGCACAGCTCAATAGGGAAAGCAGAAGCTGCACACAGCCAAAGCAAAATAAGAATTCATTCACTGCTTCCCATGGGTAGGCAGGCGTTCAGCCATCTCCAGGAGAGCGAGGCCCCATCATGCATAATGCATAAAGATAAATATCAGTCCAAACATCCCCTTCTACCTGCTTCTACCCCTTACTTTATGTACTGAGCATGATGCCATGTGGTACAGAATATTCCTTTGGTCATTTGGGGTCACCTGTCCTGGCTGTGTCACCTCCCAGCGTCCCATACACCCCTGACAGCATGGCAGTACAAAAAGCAGAAAAGGCCTTGGCTCTGTGTAAGCCCTGCTCAGCAATAACAAAAACATCTCTGTATTATCAACCCTGTGTTCAGCACAAATGCAAAACAGAACCCCATACCAGCCACTGTGAGGAAAACTAACTATCCCAGCCCAAAGCAGCACACTCACATAAGATTTAAGTTCACTTTATTAATATCCCTTGCACATTGCAATAATAGCCTTAGTTTTTATTTTTAAAAAGAAGATTAACTCTACCCTGGCCAAAGCCAGCGTGTTCCAGTAAGCAGTTTTAAAAAGCTGGGGCTCCTATGGAGTGATATTGCAAAGCAGTCCTTGAGTCAGTAGTAGTAGTAATTCTTTTGCCCTTTCTCTCATGCCACAAACTCTGTGTTTCTGTGTTAGCAATGCAGAGCTGGTTGGGTGTGAGCACAGGATCCCTCCTCTGTCAGGTTAGCTTTTTTGCAGTGTTTCTGCCAACCTTGATCAGACTGTCTGAGGACACGTGGTACCTGAGGTGATGTGAAGCACAGCAGTACTCAGAATTCTTCTGACAGGTGTGAACTGGGCAAGAGGGTTCACCCAAGCTGAGAAAGTTTCGTGTGTTGTGGCCAGGGCATTTCAGAGGCTGGTTTAAAGCACCAGGGTTCAAATTGAGCAAGACCTGATCCTGTATCACCAGACCACATCATGTTTAGTAGTGCTATGGGGCCACCTTTTTCCAGACAGAAATCGTTATCTTTTTTGTTAATAAAAGCAGTGCAAAATGTACACTTTGAATGTGACCAGATTTATAAAGAAGAGTGGAAAGAGGAAGAACATTATATACATGTGTATAACTTTCAAACTTTAAAGTGGATCATTTTTCCCACAGGAAGCTGTTCTTTGCCTCTAAACACGTTTTTTTACTTCTTAATTTTAAACGACCTTATGGTTCCATCTGATTTTACATTCAACCCAGTTTCCTGGCAGCCCTTAGTCCTACAATATGTGGCTTTAGTTTGGGGGTTTTGTTTGTTTTTTACTTCTAGAAAAGGAACTTTAGGCTGACACTTTAAAATGACATTTTTTTACTCAAGTTATAGCCAAAGTTGTGATTTTTTTTCCTTTTTTTTTTTTTTTAATACATGTCAAGAAGCAATTTCAAAAGATTACCAACCTTCTGTAGAGCTCTTTGGATTTAGAATATACCTGTCAGTCTTATTTCTCACCACTTTTATCATGGTTTTGTTTTTTGTTTTTTGTATAAATGAAGTGTGCTGGATTTGTTACTAAGGGCTGAAGATGCAATTTTTAGGTTTTCTAATAGAACTAAAAAAACAGGACTTCGCATTTTTAGGTCAGCTCTTTGCAAAAGCTGATTAGCAGAAGTCTCCTTAATTCTACTTCAATAAAAAATGTAAGCTTGCAAAAAATGTCATAACCTCACTTATGTCATAACTACATACAGTATGAAGTACATGTGAACTGACAGATAATTGAAATGTAATTCATATTTGAAAGTTGCTTCAGGCACTGAAATAGAAAAGGGATGAAATCAATTCAGTTTGTCCCTGCTTCAGTGTTTCACTAAATTGTTAGGGAAAATGCTTTGCTTGATCATTATTGTTGCTTGCACAAAGAAAGATTGGCATTTAGTTCATAGGTAAAGGCTAATCACTGGAATCACTTGGTAATTATCCTATTACTGATTGGTATTAATCATTGTGTTGTGCAGTCAGTAAATATTTATGTGCTTGTTTTAGGTGTACTTACATCGTTAATCTGTATCCCAAGTGCCAGCCTCATGTATGTTTTGAAAATAGCATTGAAATTGTTTTGCAGCATAGTCTTCTGGTAACTAAAAACAAAATAAATTTCCATCACCTAACAAAGAAAAAGCCCAGGCAACAAAACCAGACCTTATGGTTTTGTCATTTGCAGTGCCTGCCTTAACCTTGCAGCCTGGTGAAGGCTTTACAAACAAGTGACAACATACTCTGCCCAAATACTGAGCATACAAAAGAACAGGAAATTTGAACTTAGGTGTGCTTTCAATTGCTTGGAGGCAGGTGTTACTTTTCAGTTATGCTTGTGAAACTAATTAAAATCAGTTTCCTGTAGTCTCATTCAAATTCACACTGGATTAAAATTATTTTCTTCACTTCTCAGAGCGAATACTTAGTGTCTCTTCAGAGGAGGACCCTTGGCAGTCAGGAGTTAGGCTTGGTAGACATCATGTGATGTTACTTAATAACAATATGTCTTTTTTCCTCCTAAGGCATCGCTGGCTGCACTCAATGACAGATGACCCTCCAACTACTCATCCACCAGTTGCTCGTAAATTTATCTGGGAGAACCATAAATTCAATGTGAGTGGCACTCCTGAGCAGTATGTGCCTTACTCCACTACTCGCAAGAAGATACACGAGTGGATCCCACCTAAAACAGCCAGCAAGTAACAACAGCAACAACATGACTTGGCTTGGGCTTTCAGTGTAAATTGTGTTTTCACTGGTTTTGTTCAGAATAAAAGCCTCCTATAGCAATTGTAATTTAGTTTATTGAATTGGGAGCAGGAAAGTGAGAAAATTTTGGGAATAGGACAGAATACATGGCAAGTCTTAATCTCATCAAGGTATTGTGCTTTTTCTAATATTTTCAGTGTCCTGTCTTTAAAGAAGAAGCTCTCAAACTCTTTTTAGCATGATAACCATTCCTGTGGTAGTTACTTCTCATATTTGTGTCATTCAACAGAACACAAATACACATTTGAATTACAGATTTCTCGTCTTTAACATTATTCTTTTACTATTTCTGCATGGCAGATAATGCAATCTTCATGTACTATTTTGGGAAGCCATCTCTAAATTTTTATATGACAAGTTAGAATAGTTTGACCAGTCAGGATTATAGTTTTCATTCACAAAGTGTTCATAAGTATATGCATGAGTATGCAAAAAGCATTGCTGCATTCCAGTATGGGATGAAACATAATATAAAACTTGAGAGGCTACAATTAATCAAATGACATCTCACCCATAAGGGAACTTACCCCTAAGAAGAGGGCCCTCTGTCACAAACCTCTCTTTTGCTGTGCAGGTTCATTACAAGATGTTCTCATAAGGGTTTGAGATGGACTGTTAGCTCTCTTGTGGTGGGATTTTTAAAGGTCTTTGAAAGTTCAATATTGCACACCTTTTTAGGAGGCAAAGAAGTAAAATGTGCCAAAACCCACTCTCAAAAATGTGAAGCTGGCAAGTTCACGTTTGAAAGAGAGCTGGTTGGGACTGTGGCTTTTTTCTGTATCTTGCTAATGGTGACTTTTATTCCAGTCTGCTTATGTGTTTTAGCAAAGCTTGCCCTCTCCACAAGGCTTCCTGTGAAGATGCTCTACTCTGGAAAACTCATTGGGGGTGTGCCGTCCCAGCTTCCCATTCACCCAAGCATCTTAGCTGGTAGGAGAAGAAAAGAGAAACTTAATTGGTTTAACTGACTGAGTTACTTAACCCTCAGTTGCTTCCTTCCTTATTAATCAAATTCTGGATTAATTTATTGTTTAAAGGTGGGGGTTTTTGCTTTAATTTCTTTAAATTAGTTCTAGTCTTTAAATTAGTAGGAAGTAGCACCAACATCTCCTAACTTA
Organism: Erithacus rubecula; assembly: GCF_903797595.1. Taxonomy (NCBI): domain Eukaryota; kingdom Metazoa; phylum Chordata; class Aves; order Passeriformes; family Muscicapidae; genus Erithacus; species Erithacus rubecula. The sequence goes on along the minus strand of NC_136686.1, from coordinate 27,404,003 downwards.
CCTAATTAGAAAAGGATAGTGTTTAATTTACTTTAAATAAGCAAAAGCACTGGGCACAGCTGAAAAGGAATTTACTGAAAAGGAATTATATTGAGCAGCATAAGTGGAAAGGACTTGTTTAATGGTTTTATCTTGATAGATTATTTGGCCTTAAGAACAGTTTACCCCAGCACCAATGGAGAGCTGCATCACTAACACTCATCTATACACACCCTGTGGGATCAAACACAGAGTAATTAACTCTAATTTTTTTTTGCCTCTATTTCTCTTTAATGTGTTTTTCTACCAATTTCATTACTCTTCCTTCTTTGTCCTGTGGATTTTTGGACTGCATCCTAAACACGCATCAGGAGGTACATTTGGAAATGAGATTCTGTGCTTAGGGGATAGGCAGTAACTCTTCCTACACAATCCATGTCAAAGGAAGAGATCTCAGTCTGTTTGTCCTTCTGCTGTCATCTGGAACAGAAACATTGAGGAAGCAAACAGTTTTGAACAACTTTGTGTGCAGCAATGCTACACAGAAAGAGAGAAAAATCAGCATGTCCCCTTGGCCTGCTGGGCTGAAGCAAGTCTAGGACTTAGAACCTTGGTTTAGAAAATATAATCAATCCCATTTCAGGAGAGGACAGAAACCTGCTTATCCTGCTTTAACCAGTAGGGACCACAAATGTTGGATTTTAAATGAAAACTTCGGTAACATCTCTTGCAGCATTGCTCCTCCAAGGTAAATTGCACAAGGCACATACAGGAAATAAAGCACATGCAGAAGAATCAGTGGTTTTCCATTTGCATTCTGCAAATGCTTCTGCAATTCAGTCTTTTTATCAGCAGCCTCATTCAGTTATGGAAGCTCACCTTCACTCATGACATCTGCCTCAGTATTCAGGCTCAGTTGCTTTCTGGTGTAAATGACATTTAAATGCCAAGCTGGCCAAATGTTGCAGCAGTGTCTTCAACCAAGTGCAACGGAAGCACTGATAGAAATATCTCTCTTGCACTAAAAGGTGAGTTCTAAAATAAACAAATTTCTGGTATGAGAACAGCCTCATTAAGAAGACAGGTACCTCTTCCAGGAGCAGCAGAGTGCTGAAACCCACTTTTATTTTGAAATTGTGTCTGTACCAATAGCTTTCCAGTGAGCAGGGTCCTGAGCAGGCTTTGCTGTAGCTGCCTGCAGGCTTTTGCTGTGCTCCCAGCACGCTCAGCTGAGCCCCGTGCGTTGGCACGGTGCCCTGCCCTCCATGGGGCACTGCATCCTGCCTCGCTGCTGCCCAGGCTGCACCTCTGCTCCCTCAGCTGAAACTGCCCAGGACATGTTGGAAAGGGGAAAGGAGCTTCAGGAGACCATCTCATAACCATTCCAGCTACAGCAAGAGGAGAAATCTTTGACTGGCAGGGACATCCTAGGGCAAGGATGCTGAAAGTAAAGGGCAGGAGGCTTTGTCACTTCCTGCCCAATTTGTGCTGTACTACTGACTCCTGCACATTGTGCCCACCTGGCTCTTGAGAGCACAATGAGAGCATTCAGATATTCACCAACTCATATTTCTGTGTCATCTAACTTCAGTTTTTGGGATGTTTCCTGCTAAAGTTGGTGTTGGGAAGCAGTCTTGATTGGGAATTACAGGGGAAATTATTTTGGATAGAGCTGGAAGTCATGAGCCCCGAAAACTGAAGTATATGTTTTCCACAGCTGTGATGCATTCAGACTGAAAGCTTTGATTTACTAATTCTGTGGGGCCTATTATTCTGATTGCAGCTGGGGCAGGGCGGGGGAGAGAAGGAACAGATCCTTGCTTTGCTTGGAGGTTAAAAAACCTGCAAATCTAAAGGCTCTGCTTTCACATGGTGCTTACAAGGAGCGTACAAAAGTGGGTATTTCAAGGTGTGGGCGAGAGTGGCAGCCTTTAAATGGCACTTCAGGTTCCTCATGCAAATCCCACAGTGAATGCTGGATTGCACCAAGGGGAAGCCTGTCCTAGTGGAAGATACAGAGTAGCCCATGTCAGTGGGGAAGGGCCCAGCAGTTATTTTGTCCTGGAAACATGCTGGGCTTTGAACACCACCCTCTAGAGCAAGGCTCTTGTGCCAGAGCTGATGGTGACTTACCTCCAGCATGGACCCAGGAAGGGGAGTGCTTTTCTGTGAGCATCATACCCAGCCTCCAGCAGGACTGTGCTTAATCAGCAGAAGAAATCAGAGCTGCCAGAGACTTCCCTTTGCTGAAGAGCCAAAACCAGGTCTGGCTATTTCCTTACATTTTTATGTCATTTGAACCCATGCAATGTTACTTCCTATACTGATGAATTTTGAAGGTGGTCTTAACTTTGTTCACAGGCAACAAACATAAAGGGCAGAATTGAACCATGATCTTGAGGGGGAAAAAAAAAGCATTGTTTCCAAAATATATGTATGTAATAATCATCTATGAGAAAATTTGTTTTTTTGAAAAAGCACTTTAAGACTTAGATTTATACATCTCCTCTCTGCATTTTACTTAGAGGCTTTGATTAATGATTTCTTTGGTTTAAAATATTATCAGAGAAAAACAAAAAAATAGGACAGGAATACATGTAATCCAAACAAGATGTGTATACACAAATGTGCATGTGTATATAGGTAGAAAAAAAAAATACCACATTTAGCATCAAGATTATATTTGCACAGAAATTTGCATTGCAAAGTTTCCAACAAACAGTGCTAAATTTCCTTCAAATCAAATTATAAAGATGTGTAATGCAAGTTAAAAACTCATATTCAAAGCAAAATTTCTCACTTGTTAATTAAAAGCATTAATCTCTTCATTTAAATTGGTTTATCCTGCAATATAAACCAGAAAAGGCAGAAGAGAATGAGGAAGAATTTTTGCTTGTGTGCATGAGTGAAAACAAAAGTTACTGCCTAATTTTTGCCTGGGAATTTAGAGTAGGAGCAATGATCACGGGACAGCTTCACAAATTGCTTCTATAATCAAAGTTGTTTTGGAATTTGTTCCTATTAAGAAGGGTATGCAGAAAACTGAAACTTTAGGAACCTAGCTTTTTCTTTATGTAAATTACCCCAAAGCTACATTATTATCTTAGTGTAATTTAATCTCTGTAACAACATCAGAGTTACAAAATCTATTTAAATGATCTGTAGTATTGTTAGCATCGCTTAAACAAATCACAGCTCAAAATACTTTTATTTTAGATTGGCTTATACTGCTAGAATTCATATCTCTTTCCTTTTCTTTGTCTATGAAGTAATTTCTTTCCCATTCCTCTAATGGACTACTCAATTTTTCCCTGTGATAATTAAATGTTAGTTTTAGGGCAAGTGGTTGTAGGACTGTTTTATATCCTTCATAGCCCAAAGGATTTTTAGTTAATGGAATAACAATCTATCAAAACACAGCCTGAATGTAACAGATGAAGTCTCACATGGCCGAGCATTCAGACCTATTCAGGCCTATTAATAGTTTGTTTTTTAAGGGTAACCATCCATAAAAATCCAGTGAGGCAAAACCAAATTCAGCAATATGTGTGTGGCACTTTCCTTGTGTCTGCCAGTGGCCAGAGAAATCAAGAAAACCACAGCATGTTTTGTTTTCATTTGAGGCAGCTGTGTGAAAAAGAAAAAGAGGATTTATTTACCTTGGATGTGGGGGATTCATAGATCTGCTTTCCAAAGAACAAAGATTAATGCATGAGCTTTAGATACACCTCACTAGTCTGCAACACAGCAGCAAGATCACTGTCAGCACAAGAAGGACATTTTTGTTATTTGGCATATCTTGACCTTGAACATCTTCAGTCTGATCTTCATATCTCTCTGGGACCCACCTAGAAGTGGTTTGGTCCACTCAGCACAAAGTCACCCTGAGAAAGAGACATCTCTTCCTCTGACAGGGGACATCACCTCTGAATCCCAAACTGAGCCTCATCACCATGAGTCTAAATCAGGTACCGACTCTTGGCAGTGCTCTTGGCCTTCTGGGTATAGCCAAGTTTAATTTCTGCATCTCTGTTTCCCAGAGAGCCCATTAATAATGTGGATCTAAAGCAGAAGAGCTAGTCTGGAAATAGAAACAGGCCAACAAGGAATTTGCACTACACTTCTGTTTCATGGACAGGGCAAGATGCTGGTGGTAGCAAGTGCTCTGCCCAGTGCCTGGAAGTCATGGTGGCTACCTACCACCAAAATCCACCTGGCTTTCCTTTAACTCCTGCTATTTAGTTTGCATTCCCCTCCAGTGGAATCTGGTTTCATTTTTATAAATAAGATTTTTCAGTTTGAGTCTCTCTGTCCTGGAGTCTTGTTGCTGTAAATACTGATAGCAAAAATTAATTTGTGTTTTATTTGAAATTCTTTCCAATAGACTTCAAATGATATACTTCAAATAGTTTCTGATTGATTTTTTTTTTCCTGATATTTTTCTTCAAAAAATTCCTTACACATTCTGTTAGTCTTTGAGTTTTTAAAGCTTGAATTAGCCATTGAAGTTTAGGATTTGAAAAGCAGCGACAGAAGCTGGTATTTCCAGGATCACTTCAAACTGCAGCAAATAACAACATGTTTTTTGACACATTTTAACTTGAGAGGGCAAGAATGAATTCAGCACCCAACTATCACTTGCTGTAACCACTCATCAGAGCTGAATGAAGAATTTAATCGATCATGGATATTTTTGTTTGCATTCATCAAAGTGGGTTGCAAAACCTGCAGTCAGTCATAGGCAGGTGCATGCAGGGGTGCTCTGGCTGGTGGCCCAGCGCTGGCAGTGGTGTGCCTGCCCCAGGGAGGGGCTGCTCAGCACCAAGGCTGTCTGCTCTGCTCTTCTGCACTACTCTGTGGTTGTTTACATCTGTAATAACATGAACTGAAACAAAATCCCAGATATAATGTCCAGCTTTGCCCAGGGACTGGGGAGTTGTATTACCCAGTGGAGCTGGATCTGCATGCACTGTCCCTGCTGTGCCTCACAAAAATCCACAGTAACCACTCCCCCACAAAGCACAGAGTTAGGAAGTGGATACCTGGCTCTGTTTACCCTTCACCCCCAACAAATCTGTCCTCCTGGCAAGGTGCCAGGCCCTCACTTGGATCGAAACAATCACTAGAACATCTATCAACTCTGTGTTAATAACAGCCTTCCTCCCCAGAGCTGGAAAGCTTCTCTAAAGTCCAAAGCAGAGTCCTCCTTGCTGCTTGCTGCTCACCACTGCAGCTTACAAAAGAAAAGGACAACAAGTAACAGCTGTGTAACTCACTCCCAAAACAGCCACTTTAGAGCTACTGGGGGCTGGCAGCAACCCTGCCACCTACCCACCTGTGCTATGGCTGCATGCTTGCTTCTGGCGACTGAAGAAAAGCACAAACTGGTTTTCAAAAAGCAAGCATCAAAAACAGTGAATGTGTCCACCATGGTGAAACACTGACTGGATGCTCCAAACCCAGCTTGTGAGGGCAGTAATGTATCTGCAAAAGAAAAGCAGTGAGCAGCAAATAATCCGTGTTGTAGGACTTGTCTAACTATATTTAGTAAACTTGGTTTCTTTAAAAGCCCAAGTGAGTTCTTATCTGTACTTGTAGCTCCTATTAATCAGGATTGTAATTGTTGTTGGTACTCAGCAACCACAATTGCAATGTGAATTACAAGCCATGATTGACCATCCATTTGTCTAACTCCACACTGGGCAAAATGAATGCCCTCATGTCACAGCCCACAATTCCACAGTATAATTGCCTTCATGCTCTGCAATTAACAAAATAGCATCTTGTTAAAAAAAATATTAAGGAAAAAAACCCCACTTCTATCACAGACTGTAAGCTGTCTAGAAACAAGTATTTAAAAGCTGCTAGACTAGCACTTGTGTGTTATAATTCATACAGAGCTTTCAGAGAAGACATCAGCAGGCATTTAGATAATTTCTGAGCTTGTCAGTGTTAACAAGAAGTCATGAGTGAATTTGTAGGACTGTCTTGTCCTCCTTTCTGTCTTCCCTTTTCTGTCCATCCCCTCTACCTCATGAAAAATAATATATAAATAAGAATTATTAATTAAAATAAACTCTTCTAAGAAAGACAGTAACCTCCTAAATAGGGTTAATAAACCCATGTTCATTTATATAGTCACGTTATACAAGAATACCTGTGCTTATCACATGAGTTTGCTTAAGCCTGTAATTGTCTTTTGGTAGTTTTTTAGCTTTTATATATCTTAAGTCTACAGGGGACCCAGTCTCACCTCTAGCATTGCCTGAAATTCTCACTTCTCTTATTTTAATCCCCAAAAGCCATGCCACAGTAGGTCAAGAAAGCTCAAGCCCATGGGTTGCATAAATGCTTTGTCTCTGCATTTTAGTGAAGTCTCTAAGAGCACTGAAAAGCTTTTCACTCGCTGTGCTGGATTGCTCAGTTTTTGCTGGGAAGCCCCATGGTGTTGAGAGCACTGTAGCAATAGCTGGTTGAGATCCAAGAACAAACTTTTCCATGCAGCTTGGTTTCTTCACAGCAGGACATACTGCTTTTACAGGGATGACTAGCAAGCAGTAGCAAGCAGTGGTATAAACAGATTTTGTAGTTGAGGACAAAGCAGGGGGAAGCTCTTTGCAGGTAATAGTTTTGCTTCTCTTGAACAGCCAATGAGCTTGTGTTTTTACACAGTGAAGCATCTGCACATCTTTCCTGCTTCCCTTCAATTTCCTGCACGTTATCAGCCACCTTCCATTCTGTGTTGCCTCGTTCCAGGGGCTGCCAGTGCAGCTCTGCCTGCTGCCTCCTGTCCATCTCCCCAAGCCACAGCCAAGTGGTTTTGTGCTACCCCTGACTTCCTGCATCAGGATCTGCTGTCCTTTCTCGCACCAGTAGCCTTCTGCCTCTCTCCTTTCATCTAATCCTGCAAGGCTGTCCCTTCTGGATATTAATGATGGAGATGAGTGCTTAATGCAAATGCATCAATACAATGGCCGATATAATTAAAGATGGCCTTTCATTTTCTTACCCCAGATATCCTAACAGGAAGGTTCCATGATTATTTACCAGTATGAAGGAGCAATAGATGTAAGATTTCCATTTTGTCCTCCTAGTACGTCATTCTTGGCCATTTTCCTCAGCTATCTGAGACTTTTGTTAGGAAAAGAGACTGGAAATGTCTTCCCTTGTTCCTCTAGTCTGACATATCTTCCTGTTCCTCTGTCCATGAATTAAACAAAGTAGACCTAAGAGCTTGATTTGGGTTTTTTTTTAAAGTTGTTGTTTGCCAATTTAATCCCTCCTCTTAGAAATCACTAACTTGCATTTATTTTATTCAAAGTCAAGTGAAATGTCTCATTTGGCTCAAGCCTGTCTCTCACAAAGCACCCTGTCTTGCTCTGTGGAGCAGTCTCTCCTTGTTCATGTGTTTGCTAAGCAGGCATCTTTACAAAGCTGGGCCTAATTTCTAATAGAATTTGGCTGGCTCTAGCTTTCAGCCACTGGATGCTGTTGTTGTCTTTGCAAGCTGTGAGAAGTGATGACTGCCCAGTATTTTCTGCCTAGAAAAGCACTTACACACTGTAAGCAAGTCACTTCTCACTTTTCTTGTTGACAAGCTAAACAGATGGAACTCTCCATCTCTCCATGAAAAGCACTTTGCCCTTGTCATTTTTTTGTGATTCTCTATGCTCTCTATTTTTTATCAGTCTTTTCAGAATGAGGACTACCTATCATACCAATCCTATATAGAAAGTATAAAATTCATCCTTCTCCTCCTGCTTGCTTTATTCCCCTCAAGCCTCTAGCAACTAGACAAGGACATATTAGACTTTTTTTTTTTTTTTTTTTTTTTTTTTTTGCTGCAAGATTCCACAGAGAACTCAGATTGCTCTGGAGGCAGTGGATGAACAGGTCCATCCAAGAAGCTTGGCTGTGGTCTGGCACCTGGCAGCAGCCCTGGGCTCCTCTACTTCCAGTGCTGAGTACTGCTCACCATGGCCTCCAGACCTACCTGGTACCCTGACATTGCCATTGCACCTATATCCTGCTTATTGCTGCACCAGCTCCACTCTCAGACACCTCCTTCTAGCTAAGAGCTCCTGATTTCTATGTTAGCAAATGCTGAGAGGGAGGACAACATGGAGCATATATTGAAATATAGGGGGAAGAGTGTTACCCATAACAAAGAGCTAAACAAAACTATACTCATGGTAAAAGTTGTTTTTAAAGTACTTAGCAAGGGCTTTTCTGTCATGATATATTGCTAATTTTTCATTAGGTTTTACACAGTACAAAATTAGCCCCCTTGCAATCCTTTGTAACCCCACTGGGTGTGTTACATCTCCACAGCTACCTGTACAAACCTGTAATCTGAAAGGATGAAATAAGATTTCTTTGGCAAGTCTCAGAAAAATTACCACCATTGATAGTCTGTGCCTATTGTTCATTCTTGGAGTACTGTCACTCTTTGTTGCCTCTATCAGTGTGTTTTTTCTACACTCCTTGTCACTGCTAGTGGATATTTATCTTAGTCAAGTCATTTCAACACTTTATATACTAGCACAGCAGAAGTATTCTTTCAGTCTCCTGGAATTCCTCCAGTGCCTTCAAAATCAAGGTCAGTGAAAAAGAATCCTCAGCTAACTATTCTATTACTCCTGAGGTTCATGGGCATCTAAACATGCCAGATTATCCTACATGTTCATCCTACACATCTTCCTCAGTTCCTGACAATCAAAGAACAAATTGTCTCAAATTTATATTAATTATAGGAATCTTATTAAAAAAAAATTTAAAAAAAAAAGTTTTTCTGTATTATTAGCCCTTTCACCACTCAGTTCTGAATCAGCCACTCTCCCAAGATGTTTGGCTCTCTGTGTACTTCTGTACTAACCTCAGCCTCACAGCTGGCATGCAAACGTCCTGAGTAGGAGCTGCCTGACCTTTAGAGGCAATGGTGAGAAGGATAAGTTCTTGTACTCCTCATTTTTCCACTCAGGGGAACCTGTGAACTGGGGAATCTATTCTCTTAGAGGTGCAATAAGGCTGGTGACTTCTATGGGGAAGAACATGCCACGGAGCAGCAATAGTTCCTCACCCCTCTCTGATGACTGTTAATCATTTCAGCTCATAACCTGCTCACAAGCTAACACAGGCTTTAAAATGATTGATGACTCATATACAAGTACTTTTTATTGGGGTAGATATAGTCAGGGGACTGTTAAGGAAAGATGGAAATTCCTACTCTTCCCTTTGTCTCTTGCTGTTTTCTTTTTTCTCCATTTCTACAGACTCAAGAGCAATGCTGGGACTGCATTCCCCGATCATCAAGGGATACTGTTTGTCACACTGATCATCATCAGCTTAAAATCATACAGAAAAATGGAAATAAGAATTAAAATAAAATCAAAACCAGGTATCTCATTAGATTCTGCTTTGTGGGACTTTTCCTGTGATGTTAGGTGTCCCAGCAGGTCTGTTGGCATGAGGTGTGAGCCAGAGGTGTGGCAGGCAGTGAGCACTGGAAGCAGGGGGGAATTCAGGGTGTGCAGAGGAAGTAGGGCATGTGATCAGTTCATGGGAGAAAAAAGCCTGAGCTATTTTGGTGGGTGTACATGGCCACGTGGGTTTCCCTAGTTCCAGTTCTTGTGCAACGGTGTTTGTTATTTACCTACATTTAACAGCTGGCCTTTTGAAAATAATAAACCAAACCATGAGGTGAAAGGTTGCCTCATCCTTATGAGTTCTTCATGCTGCCCAAGATCTCACCTGCTTTTTCTAAACAGAAAGTAATGGCCCTTTAGGGCTTGATTGAATGCCACTGCAATAGGCACATGGCCTTTCTCTTCCCTTCTGCCAGACTACAAGAGCTGAATCAGTTTAATACATGCTGCCACAGACTATTTATAGTTTGCATTTGCTCAAAACAAGAAGTCATAATTATATAGAGTAACTGCTAAAAACAAAAATTAAAAAAAAATCGTATATTAAGACACATTTATATTGAACTTAAGCTTCCACCATTCAATTTACAATTCAACAGCTAAAATATATAACAACAAGCTCTGTGATGGGAATTGATTTCCATATGATGGGTTTTATGGAGCAGTAAACATTCCTCTGCTCGGGTAATTCAATGCAGCCATCCATGGCATTCCCTTTTGCTCTGCACAGCCCATATACTGCTCACAGCATACCATGTTTACAGATATGAAAATGCCAGCTAAATAAAAGTTGTCTTCTCAGTGTCTCACTTTTGTGGGTTCTAGTGCTTGCAGTTTTCAGTCTGGTCACTGTTGACATTGTTGAGCTTTAAATGAAGATTATCTTAACAAAAGCCTTTTTAAGTCTGAGAGTTTCCATTTTAGTGTTGAAATACCAGATGTCATCCTCAGACTTCATTTATTCTTTCATTCTAATTGACAGCAGACAAACTTTGATGTAACACTGGGCACTGAAGTTACATTTTCTCTGTGCTGTGTGCTAAAAGATCATTTTGAAAAACTATCAGTAAATGCCTGACAGCTTTATTTCTACTTGGTAATTAAAAAGCCTGACTTGTTTTCCAAATGGCTCTGGAAAAAGCTGCACCTTTTTTGCCAAATTTATTCCTTATTACTCCTGGTGTTTAAAATAGTTTTTGTTCTGTAAGAAGGGAACCAGCTCCAATTATTGGGTGGGGGAGGAGCAGATATTCCTCTACTCACTTTAAGTAAATTTACTTAATTTCTCATGAAAGGAGCCTGCCTATAGGTAAGGTAGAGGTAAATAACTTTCAAGCAGTTGAGCTAGGCAGTAAGCATTTCATGTGTGAATACTCAACAGAAGGTACTAATGGCAAAGGCAGAGCAATATTTCTGCCTTTGTTCTGAATTGCCATGTTTTTAAATCCTTGCTGCTATAAAAAGTAGGTCATTATTATGAGTTTGAAGTAAACCATGGTGCTTTCAATGCCCCATGTTATTGCCATATTTACAGTTTGGTGTGGATTTACTGTGGGGCTGTTGAGAGCTGTGCCCTGTATGATAAGTTGTAACAAGAGAGGATCTGCTCCTCAAAATACCCTTCAGGTGGAGAAGATACTGCTAGTGGATTGGGAAGGAAAACAGTGAATGATGCTTCCAAATTGCATTTCTTCTACAGAGGCAGTGGAAAGCAATGCTAAGAAAAACCTTCTGAAAGTAATTTCAGAAGAGTCTTGCACTGTATGGAGTCAGGGCAAAAGAGCATTTCAACACACAGTAAATTTTAAGCACCTTAAGAAAGTCACTAAGGATATTATTTAATGTTGTCCTGAGTCTGGACTAATATCTCTTCATTTAAATAAAATAAAAAATTCTGTAAGCTCAGATGAAATGCAGAAGTGAAGGCAAACCCCAGTTTGATAAAAGATCTACAGCCCAGGCAGCCTTCCAAAGGGCAGGCATTCTCAAATGTCACTGCAGTTAAGAAATGGAAAATATTTCCTGGATGCACCAGCTCTGTATCTGAATTATTCAACTCTGGGAAGAGCTGGGCTTATTTTTGCAGCAGCTGGGGGCTGAATAACTATATCTATAGAGCAGGTAAACTCAAATGCAAACATATTTTTGTATCTTTTAGAAAATTTACAGACTTGAACCAGAATGGCAGTTACTGAAATTGCTACAAATACAGCTCAGTGTGCTGAGTTCAGTGAAGTTACATACAGCCAATCTTTTAAGTAGCAGGATAGCAACCTGCTCTCATTCCATGAAAATGTTGAGGGGAGTGTAAAGTCTGCCTGAGTTGTTTCTTTAGCCACAGGATAATGTATTTCCATTAACTCTGCTGTGATGGACCTGACTGGGTTATTTTATTCCTTTCAGTAGATTTTGGCTCCTTAAGCTTACTCATGTGCTTCAAAATACATACTTACCTGGTTCTCTTAGTCTGTATTTGCTTTACTAGTAAGTGCTGGACACTGATACTAATATCATCACTGAAATAAGTTTGATCTCATGAGTACTGGATGATTTGAAATAGGGATACTGAATGAATACGTTTGCTACTATTGTCTTTTCTGGGAAAAATATCTTTCTAATATCAACTTTCTTATGTCCTAGTTGAGTTCTTTTACTAAGGTCTATCTATCTAGTTCTATCTGTTGTTTAAAATATATCAAAATAACAACACCATAGCCAATTAATAAGCTACAATATTTGTTTTTCCTATGAACAGTCTTGAAGTACAGGTTTTATTTGTAATGTGCAGCTTGTTCAACAAAGCCAAGCTCTGGTCAGATAAAAATAGCCCCATGTAAAATTTTCAGCTCCCCTGCAACAGCCTATGGAAGCAGAAAAGGCAGTTTCATAACCTTTGTTGGCCTGAAGCACTTGTTTCCTGACTACTAGGCAATTTGTTAACTATTCTAATTCAAATACACAAAAGGGTGAGTAAGCAATAAGCCATTTCAAATCAATCCATCTGGCAGTAGGTAACATAGCTATAATGAACAGCATGTTTACAGAGCACATTTCCTACTCAGTCTAGTCATTTGCAGGATTCAGGCCACGGATGTCACAGGTTGTCTAAGAAGCACTAGATGTGAGGAGATGACTGGATGTGAAAGGTGACTTGGAGGATAATTTATGATGATGGATGTTTGCTGTTTACACACACTTCATTAGCTAAGTCAGTCCAGCTGGCACTGCTGGGGCTTCTCTGCTCTCCCTGCTGCTGCTGGCCCTTTGCTCCGAGTTCATAGGTGAGTGAGCACAAACATATGCTTCCAAATGTGTGATTTGTTTAATGATGATGTTGTGGTTTAATCCCAGCCAGCAACTGAGCCCTGCTCAGCCACTCTCTTGCTCGCCCCTGGTGAGATCAGGGAGAGAATCAGAAAGTGACAGCTTGATAAACTCTTGATCTAACATAAAAACAGTTTAATAGGGAAAGCAAAAACCACACACGTGAGCAAAGCAAAAAAGGAATTAATTCACTGTTTCCCGTGGGCTGGCAGGTGTTCAGCCTTACAGGAGAGCAGGGCTCCAACACACATAACAGTGACTTGGAAGATGAATGCCATTGCTCTGAAGTCCCCTGCTGCCTCCTCCTTCCCCCAGATTGATACACTGAGCATGATGCTACATTGTGTGGGAAATCCCTGTGTCCAGCTGGGGTCAGCTGCCCCAGCTGTGCTCCCTCCCAACTCCTTGTGCACCCCCATTCCTCTCTCTGGTGGGGTGGGGAGAAGCAGAAAAGGCCTTGATGCTATGTGATAATTGATCAACAACAGCTACAACATCCCTGTGTTATAAGTACTGTTCCCAGCCCTATACCAGGTACTATGGACAAAATTAACTGTACCCCAGCCAAAAGCAGCAGAGATGTCTGAGGAAGGTGTGAGGCATCTCTAATGGAGCTCTTAGAATCTCCTGTTCTCTACAGAGGCTGAAAGGGATATATTATAGTATTTTCCTCTTCTGCAGGCACAGCAAATACACAATCTATAAGAGCTTCTGTTTTAAATATGGCAATTTTATTTTGACTTGAGATACTCTGGGATCTAACAAGACCCTGAATTCAACATGAGAAGCTTTGTATTTGTCTCAGCCAATGCTATCAGCATAATGTCTTGGTATTATGAATCTGGAATTGCTTTCAATGGGAACACAAGCCTTACAAAATAATAGCAGGATTTGGCTTTGTGTATAAAAAATTATTAGGTAAATCAGTAGGAGCAGCCAAAGCAACTGAATAGCTGTTTGAAAAATGAAAACACGAAGTGCTTTTCAATGATCCTGAACACAACAGCTAAAATTGCACCAAGCTAACAGTTATACCATAATTGTGGTAGCACACTGTTTAGCAAGGATGAGCCAATTCTTTTGCTTTGTGAACAATGAGTAACACCAAATTTTTACAGTTACAGTCATATTCCTTGAGAAAATACAGGAAAAAGTGTTCATACAGGCAGGAACAACATCATATACCTCCCAGATTTTTAATTACAAAGGCCAGATAATTTTCCTGCATTTAAAATGAAAAAAGTAACTGGATTCATGCTCACAATTTATTTTGTATTTGTGCAAGTAGTGTTATTTTATTTCTATTGTGGGCCTTATGAGCAGACAGCTACTTCCTTTCTTCTGTGAGCTGTCTCATAGCTTTAAATTGACAGCTTCTGGAGGAGAGACAGCATGTGACATGTGTACAGAATCCAAGATTGATAAGGGTATGCTTTTATTCATTTTAATAACTAAGAAGGACTGAAGATTGATGGTTCAATCACTCATTAATAATGACTGACTTCATTCCATTCATGAAATGGCTAGTCAGATTTTAAAACATTTTAAAACCATTATTATTATTGTGGTTGTTGTTGTTTGATTTAGTATTTTCCCCTCAAATGAAAGTTTAAAAAAATTACAGTCAACAAATAGAATTTGAATTAGTCTGAAAACTGCCCCACAATTACTGATTTGTTTCAGATGTTGGGGTTTTTTTTGAAATATCTTTTCTGCTTACAGACTGACAAGAGGTGGGACTTAAATGAATGCTCACTGTAGTTAAACATGTTGCCAAACCTTAACAGAGGCACAGGACTAATGCAATATTCCAGACAAGAGAGGATCAAACTAGGTTATGTTACTTTTAATTTGCTGTGGATGGAGGTCTCTGCTCACCTTGACTGAATTAAAACATTAATGAAGAGATTAATGCTAGAGTCCACTGTGAAGGACTTGACAGAGCAGACCCAGGCCTTGTCCCTTTGGTCTGACTGTGACTTTTGCAGGTTGCCAGGCTGTAGCTTAGGTGAGAACGGCCTGGACACTCCTGTGGTGGGATGGGCAGGACCAGCTCATGGAAATCACCACACACTAACCCAGCCTCAACATGCATGCAGGGTAAAGGAGTCAATCACACCATCATTTAAAGTCTTTTCCTCTGTTAGCATTATTCCTATTTCAATTCCCTTGAAGACTCATTCAAGCTTTCCCTCCCAAAGCAAGGTTGTGTTAGATTCGAACAGTTTCACACCCATTTCTTTCCTTGATTGCACTGTCAAATGAGATTGATCTGTCAGTTTGTCTTATTGTCTGTTCATGTTCTACAATAAGATGTCAATCTCCCAGACCTAAGAAGCTCATAAGGTATTTTTGGCAGTGAGTCACATTTTCTATGGTTTGGCTGTGAAAATCACTGTTCTCATTCTTGTGTTGACTGATTAGGTGAAGGGCAGATAAAGACAACATTGTTGTTTAAAAAAACCCACCTCTTGCTTCTGCTGATTGGGTGGAGAGATGGTTTTGTTCCCATAGCAACACTTTGCATCCAAACCTGCAGAAATGAGGCATTTCTAACATGCTGCCTTTGAAGAGCAGGTTGTACTCTACAATGTGTTTTCATTTTTGCATCTGACAAAATTATGCAGTAAATATCAGAGGAAAAAAATTCTTTGCATCCTCATATGTGAAACTGGAGCCTGGTGATATTAGGTGTGTTCCAGGGCACCCCTCAAAACTGTTCTCATAGAATGCTCTGTACTATTGGTTGTCTGGACACCAGAATTTAAGTAAAAACCACCCCAAAGCTCAGATGTTACTTTTGTAAGAGTCCTTTTACTTTTAGTGGAGTCAACACCACTGAGCAAGATGTTTGTAAGGAAATGGCTAATGGTCTGAGGAAGAGTAAAACTCGTTCAGGAGGTTGTACCTCAGAGAGGTGGGACAGCACTCGGGGATGAGTTTTTGGATTCTTGCAGAAGTGACAGATAGGATGAAGGAAAAAAGTCTTTCCCAATACAAGGAGCTGCTGAAGGATGATACCATTGGACAAAGATTGGAGGATAAAAGTAATTTATGTTCTGGGTTTTTTCACCCTGTAAATGTTGATGGTACAGTAGCAGGGGAAATTTTTGGGGGAATTGGACTTCAATGACAGAGGGACGAGACAGGGAATGTATTTTGCTTCAGGACTTTTGGTTCATTTGTGAAAAACTGGAAAATAAGAACAGTGAAGAAGAAATTTGTAGTAGTCTTTAGGGAAGATAATACAAACTAGCCCTACCTCTTTTGCTGCCACTCAGATGTGTTTCTCCATCCAGACCCTCTCAGTCAGCATAAGTCTTGTTCAGGCAGAACTGGAAGTTTCCATGTATTTATCCAGGATTCCACTTTGGAAGATAAACAGCTCAATGGGACAGTACATGTCAGAAGCACAGTGGTTTGGTCCAGGAAAAAATGATTAATTCCTCCAGAAGGACAAAACTGCCAACAAAATGCACACATAGAGGCATTGTTAGGAGTATTCTAAGAATGGTATATTATATTAGTATACAGTGATACTTTAATGGGAAATTACATCACCTTTTCTTCATGTTTGGCTTTGGGCACTGATAAGCAAAGTGTGACATTAAGAATAACAAAAAGTTGGTGTTGTTGGCAAATTCCTTAGTGAGAACAAGTTGAGAGCACTATAGTGTAAGACCATTCAACTGGTAACATAAAACTGTAAAATTACCCAAATATTAGAAGGCAGCAAACTGTTACCTGAAGCTTTTTGGAGGGAAGGAAATACAGACAGATTGATTTGAGAAGTTTTGTGGAAGGAAGACACCAAAAAGAGTGAAAGTAAGAGGAAATAAGAAGCAGGTGTGTTCCTGCTGAATGCCAGTTGCTCTCCAGTCATCCAGACTTCATCTGAGCTGTCCAGCATGGGGTGGAATTCTCACTTATCATTCTGATTGAGTGGCATTATTGCATGCAGCTAAAGCTCTTTGAAAATGAGCAAATTAACATGGCTTTTTCAAAACAAGTTTGAAAATAATTGTATAATTCTCATTGGTCATAATTTTTATTAGAGGGTTTTTGGAGAAGAAAGTATGTTTGTGTACAGGGTCTGGTCCTGGAGACAGTGGATCAATTCCACCAAATCACACATTGCTTTGTGTCCAGACTTCCTCTGAAGATGTCTGGACACCTGGTAAGTGTGCTAAAACTAAGAGAAAAGGGGTACATGAACTGATGTAAGAGTGAGTGTACTGAGGAGAAACATAAAGTTACAGCAGCAGAGAGGCAGGAGAATATGGGTGCCAAGGGCTGTGTACAGTCATAACAACTGATAAAAATCAGCAAAAAGCACCACAAAAAGTAAAAACACAGTGATGGGATGAGAGAGTGGAAACACAAGCAGTCCTGAGGCCCTGAAATGATGTTATCTCAGACAAGATAAGACAAGTCAGTAAATTTAATTATTTGCTGCTGTTTGGCCAGATGGCCTGGAGTTGTATCAGAAATCCCTACCCATCACATTCTCCATATGTCTGGATTCCAAACTTAATGAAGTGATGTACTTCAACTTTTACAGCTAAAAAAATTTTAAAAAAAGCAAAGGTCAGCAGTGCAAGAAGGAGACAGAGCTGTTGTGAGAAAGTGATTTAAAAAATGCACTGAGGTGAGTTGTCTAACATAGACATCAGGATTTCTTTGGACATCACGATACATCTCCAGGGCAAATGGCTCAGCCCTGAATTGAGAAAACAGCTCTGGCCTTGAGATGAGAACCTGACTTCCACAACCTGTTCTTAGGTATCCTGAGGAGGTTATTCTCTGTAAAATCTCTTTCAGTTGCTGACTTTGGATAGTTTTTGACTTAGCAGGGAATGAAACCTGTTCCAAAGTATTGAACCCTACTAATGAATAAAAAGGCAAGGTACCAAGCACTGACATTTGGAGTACTCTAAGAACTCCATACATGTAATTTTAGCATTACAGCACCTAAATCTCAGGATTTCAACTCTTTCTTAATTATGCTCCAAGATTTTCTTCAGAAAATAAGTGATTTCAGAGTACATATATTTTCATGATTGTAACTACAGAAAAAACAAGCTAAATACCAAGAGAATATTCTCCTATGTCTATGGTCTAGGATTATTGCTGGTGTTCTTATTCTTTTGTTATCTCATTTCACATATTGGTAAACTAGTAGTTGTATCAAGTTTACACAATCAAACCTCGTGAAAGCAGCATGTGCAATTCAGAAATGTCAGGAAGAAAGGAAATCTGAGTCTGTTGCAACTGAGGTGACAGCAGGTACATGAAGAGGGATATGTCTCAGCATTTTACACTAGATAGTGGCCAAGAAGAGTTAATGATTGTAGCAGGCAGTATTCTTGGAAACACTGCTGGTTTCTGTGCATCTACAGTGACTCTGAAAACATCCTATTGTACCATAATATGGACATCTTACAAAACTCAGGGTTGTTCATTTTCATGAGACTAAAGAAAAGAGGCAACCTGAGCAAGTGAATAGGAGCACTACTGAAATCTGTACAATCAGACCTGAGAGAGCACAAGTACCTATCAACCAGCATCAGGAGACACAAATCAGCATGCTAAAAGGAGTACAGGAAATCTTAGCCCAATAGCTGATGCTGGCCATAACCAACATAACAAACTGCACATTCCACTCAAGTGATATCCCCAACATTTTAGCACCTTAAGGTAACATTGTGCTAAGTGACACCATATACAACAATATCAAAAGCAGCAACGTTTGACTCAGCATCACAAATATGATGGCTGAAATTTGACCAAGTATTCTTGTCTTGCTGCTCTCCATGACACAACATTACAAACTTAATACTAATCTGCCAGTGAATATTATCGTTTTGGCTAAACTGCTCCTGTCAAACCAAATTCAAGTGTAAATGTGATGACATTTTGCCCTAACTTGTCTGCTTTTTATCTGTTAACTATCTTGCTAGAAATTAATTTCTGTGGGCTCTGTATGCTCACAGGACTGAAGTTTCATGAAAAGTTACTTGAATAATGTACCAGGACACAGAGAAAACTTCAAATAATGGGTTGCCCTAAGGTAAGTCACGTTCTTCAGAATCTGAAATGTGTGGTCCAGTCCTTCAGAGACACAGCACAACCTGCTGCCCCACATCTGGCTGCTCAGCACACATGTTCACCCGGGGGATGTGTGTGCAGATGTAACATTCCACGGTTCACCTCCACACACCCGGCAGCGGGAGCCCTGGATTCCTGCATTTAACATCATTGCAGAAAGTATGGAACAAGTGTGTAACAATAAATACCTTTAGAGATCGGGTTCTATTATATTATATTGAGAACAGCTTGTCACTCTGATAGTGTTCTACAGGTTTAAGGAAAAGTAAATTGCTGTAATTTGCTTTGGACAAAACTTGCTTTGTTACGAGAAGCTGGAGCACCGTGGGGTTCAATCATCAAAAGCAGCATGGTCCAAGCGTCTTCCCACGGTCGAACCGGGCTGGGCCAATGCAACCACCCAGCACCTGGACCACGCAGAGCCATCCAGCTCCTGGACCATGCAGCCACCCAGCACCCGGACCACGCAGAGCCACCCAGCTCCTGGACCATGCAGAGCCATCCAGCACCCGGACCACGCAGAGCCATCCAGCACCTCGGACCATGCAGAGCCATCCAGCACCTCGGACCATGCAGAGCCATCCAGCTCCTGGACCATGTAGAGCCATCCAGCACCTCGGACCATGCAGAGCCATCCAGCTCCTGGACCATGCAGAGCCATCCAGCACCTCGGACCATGCAGAGCCATCCAGCACCTGGACCATGCAGAGCCACCCAGCACCTGGACCATGTAGAGCCATCCAGCACCTGGACCATGTAGAGCCATCCAGCACCTGGACCACGCAGAGCCACCCAGCTCCTGGACCATGCAGAGCCATCCAGCTCCTGGACCATGTAGAGCCATCCAGCACCTGGACCACGCAGAGCCACCCAGCTCCTGGACCATGCAGAGCCATTCAGCACCTGGACCATGCAGAGCCACCCAGCACCTGGACCATGCAGCCACCCAGCTCCTGGACCATGCAGAGCCATTCAGCACCTGGACCATGCAGAGCCACCCAGCACCCGGACCATGTAGAGCCACCCAGCACCCGGACCATGCATCCACCCTGCCCGGCGGCTCCTCGCTCCCCAGAGGGAGCAGCCCCAGCCCTGCCCGGCTCTGACCCGGGCCGGCCGAGGGGCGAGCGCGCTGCTTCCCGAGGGGGCTCTCCACAGAGCTCCGGGCGCCCAGGCGGCGAGACCAGGAGCCGTCCGGGGCCAGACGCCCATCCGCGCCTCTCCGCGGGCCCGGGCGGGGGCCGCGGCCGGGGAAGGGGCCGGGCGGCGGGGGTGGGTGGGCCCGGCCCCGGCCCCCCCGCGGCCGCGCTGCCTCGTGCGGGCGCTGCCGTTGCGCCGCCGCTCAGAGCGGGCAGGCGGGCGGCGCGCGCGGAGGGGCCGCCGCGCCGTGAGGGGCGGGAGAGCGCAGCGCCGCGGCGGGGAGCCCCCGGCGCTGCCCGCCCAGCATGCTGCGCAAGGTAAGCGCCGCGCTGGCCGGGGGGGCGCGGTGAGCGCGGGGCCGCCGTCCGGCTTCGGGCGCCGTGCCGGGCGGGGACGGGAGCGGGGAGCGGCGGGCCCGGCGGGGTCCCGCCAGGTGGCGCCCTGCGCGGGGCAGCTCTGAGGGGGCGGGCGGGGCGCGGAGCCGGGCGCGGTCCCAGGTGCGGCAAACTTTGCCTCCCCGGGCGGGCCGCGCTCCGACCGGAGTTGCCATGGATGCCGGCGGCGGCGGAGAGCCGGGGCGTGGGGTCTTCCCGCAGGCCGCCGCCGCTGGCTGCGAACGCCGGTACGGAGCGCCCGCAGGAGCCCGGAGCTGCGGGCGGGAGCGGCGGCCGGGCGGGCGGCCGGGGCTTCCCCGCCGCTATTGTTCCCTGCACGGCGGCAGAGATCCCTGGGCTGCGAGATCTCGGACACCGACAGACTTGGGCGAAGGGAACTGCTCTCCATCCTCGCTAGGCAGCGGCGCTGGTGGTGCTGTGTGCGGGCGAACGCAAGGCTCTCATGACGGCCGAAGGCACTGCTAAAAGCTGTAGAAAAATAACCAAATAGCCACAAGCTCTTAGCCGAGGAGAGCATGGTACCCAGCCAGACCCCACCTTGGAACTGCTACCAAAGGCTATTAAGTCAGTAGGGATCCTTTCCCTGATATCCAGCTCCAATCACAATTCTCACTCCTTCCAAAAAGGAGAGCTTTCCTTCTATGTAGACTTGGGCTGCATCCTGAAACAGGCTGTAAGAGGATAGTGCCAGTGTAGAAGGCACGGTAGCAAAAGAATGAATCATGTAACTGCTCAGGCTTCTTGTCCTGTTGTTGTTCCTGTCTTACTCCCATTTTGTGTGATCTTTCCAAATTTTGTTGTTATGTTCTTAGACTCATTAGCCTGAGTGTGTAGTAGCTCAGACAACTGGAGTAGCTGGACATCTCTCAAAATTAATATTAAAAGACATGGGAAATCTCTTCCATCACTTCCTGGTGAATGAGGTGATTGGAGCCTGGGATCCTCTTCAGCTGTTCTGAGTCACAGATCCAGGTTGCAAAGGCTGTGCTTGGTTTGGCAGAGCCCGGGAAACAGAACACAGAACAAACAAGATGATTTCTCTTTGTTTTGGGAGGAACCCTCCACTTAGCTGGACTCCCTAAGCCTGATATTGCTAATCTCATTTTTAAATAGCTGTATTTTGCACTTAGTGTTAATTATTATGTGTTTGTTATATGGTTTGGACAAGCTGGTTAAGAGAAAGCTGATTAATTCTATCCTCTAATAGTGAATAATGTGGAACAAATTATTTATTTGAATTTTATCTTCTTCTATTGCCCATCATAGTCCTTTGCTACAAGGAGAGGAAATGCAGAGAAGGTCAAGGTATGAAATGAAAGGTTTATTACAGGGCGAAATTACCTTGGGGATTGTGGAGATGAGGTATTTGAGCTTTATTTCTTTTTCATACCTAATTCTGTGGCTGCTCAAGGGCTGAATTGGGCTTTGAGGGTTGATTTGTGCTGTCAGCCTGTTTCATGCTGCATATTTATGAGCTGCCCATTGCAGATTGACCTCCATGTGAGTTATGGACTACCTGTACTAAATTATTGTGCTGTATGCAACTAGAGCATTGCCAAGAGACATTAAACTGAGATAACTTTAGCTTAAAGTGGTAACATTTGTAATTCCTAATTTTTAGGCACCACCTTAGCTCTAAAAAAGGCTACATAAAAAATCATCTGAGAAAGGAAATCTCCCTTTAAACAAATGGAGCAAGAAATAACAAGAACTTGCAGATCTCACTTTGAATCAGGAGTGCTCTGATTCTACTTTAGGCATCCCACTGGGCAATCTTCCTCACTGATGTCATAGTCCTTAGCATGTGTTGGAAAAACAGTAGTCATGTGGGGAACAAACAGTAAAATTAATTTCATGTTATGACTCTCTAGGATATAGTATGAAACTTCATCATTGACAGTTTTGTCTCCTCTTTATTATCTGCTGTTATAGAGGATTTTCTACTGTTTCCATCTTAACATCCCCTTTTTTTGCTTTTATATCTGTTGGAAAAGGAACAAAAAGCACAAAGAATCCTGTTTTTCTGTTGTTCCCCTGTCATGTGATTTTATGGCCAGCCACAGGAGGCCTAACATTTGAGACCCCTCTGATTTGCTGTCCCTAAATGCAGTTTGTTTCAGTGATTGCTTCAAAAGTAAGTAGGTAAATAAATAAAAGCTGGGCCACTGAGTTGGAAAGCTCAAGCTTTTGCACAGGATTTTGTATGGGTCAAAAACTTTGTGTTAAATTACACTTTACATTTGGTTCATATTTTCCAATGCCATCTGTGCTCATAAAGGAGCAATAAGTAAAAGAGCTGTTTTGGGTGCCTCATTAACATAAAGAAACCCCCTGGGCTTTGTGGCTGGAGACATGAAATAATGTCCTCTCCCTTTCTGCTTGGGGTGTACTGAATTTCAAATGTGATGCAGAGAAAATGGGTCTGTGAAGATGGGTAGAATCAGTGAAATGTTGGTGCCCTGGGGGAGCTGCTCTTGTGTTGTGTGGGATGGGGTGGGCTTTCCCTAAGCTGAGCCCTTGGCTCCCCAGGTGAGCTGATGTCCCTGAGGAGCTGTCTGCCCCCCACACTTTGGTCACTGAAGTGGGATGAAGCCATCAGGCACTGCTGACCTGGTGCCAGCAGTGGTGTACAGTGCCTGGCAGGCCTGGGGCTTCTAGAGTGACACAGCAATGCTCTGTGCAGCACCCTCTGCTCTTTTGCCCCCGGGTCCAGAAGCACATCTTAGGCAGAGAGCCCTCCAGGTGTTCCTCGGGCCCCTGCTGTAGTCTGTGGAGGAAAGCAGAGCAGTCCCAGCTCAGTGAGATCTGGCACTGTACCGGGGCCGTGCAGCATGGCACAGCGAGTACCATGGACAGGGAAGGACGGCAGCAGCAATGCTCTGCTAGCCTGCAGCTTTCAGGATTCTCTGCCGGGCCTGGAGCTTAGCTCAACAGCTCTTATCAAGTGCCTGCCTCTGCTTACCACTCCTTCTGGCTCCTCCAGCTACTTGTATCTAATCTGTTCTTCACAAAGGGAGCACTTTAAAATCTTTGGAGCCTCAGCGAGGTCATTGATTACTAATTATCCTAACACTATATTTGAGATGCTTTATAGGAGTTTGATCTTTTCAGACAGATTTCGCCCTTTTCTTGTCTCTACACACTCTTTTTAGATTTGAGAAATGTGATAGCTGTGTGTACAGATCTTCCTGGCTACCACTGCTTCTCTTGCTCTTCAAGCTGTTCAAAATAGTTAGAGATGACATGGGTAGCAGAGACATGTCCAAGTACCTCCTTGCTTGTATGAATCCTGTCGTGCAATATGTAGGTGCTGCAGCTGGATGTGTAAATAATGTCAGCTGAGGCTGGTCCACTTGATTGCATTCTACACAAAAGATCTGATTCTTTTTCTTCCATGTGCCCCTCTTTTCACTTAATTTCTTATTCGTAAGAAAATACAATGCATATTAGCAGGAGGAAAATCCCTGAGGTTGTTTTCCTGTTTTTGCATACCTCCTCCTTCCTGGTTATTCAAATACAGTAGATTGGCATTGTACTTAATGGAGACAAGCTGTCTATTAGACATTGCAGGAATGTGGTAACAGAGAGCACAGTCTACATTTCCAGGTAACAGATGGAAAGCCACTTCTCCAGACCTCAACAATCTTGTCTCTTTGGATTTGTTCCTCTCCATTTCTCTTGCCAAATGACCTACCTGTCTTAATTGACTGTATTAGGAGTTAATTTAGTCAGTCTCAGTAGCCTGTCACCAGATCACTGAAGTACATATTAGATATAAATTCTCATTTATGTCTGCTTGTATTATCTCTTTGAATATCCGCGCTGTGTACCTTGTTCATTTTCACTAGGGTAAACAAATTTGCATGTCAAACACTGCTGGTGCTATTTCTTCGGGCAAGATGTACCTACACTTGGAAATTAATGAAAATCAAATATATCAACAAGAAATTAGTATTTAGGAGCAACAAAAAGAAGAAATTAGTACGAGCAGAATATACTAAAAATCCAGGCTGGGCTAAACAAAATCTGTAATGAAGATGCAATTGTGTCCTACTTCTGTTTTTATTATGTATCATTTAATACTTTTAGATGGGTTTGGGCTCTGATACTCAATAATCAGTAACTACTCTTGCAAGTACTTATGGGCAGGGAAAGGAAACAGTCTGGCTTAATAATGTTCTGTTTAGTTCATGAGGTAGTGAGGAAGGACAAATATACCTTGCCAGGTACAGAACAGTGCTTGCTATAAAATTTATTCATCAGGTTTTTGAGCAGAATGAAAGCTTTATTTTTGCCAAGTTGTCATTGTCTGCTCTTTACAACTTGTTTGGCAAGAACTGGGACAATTTGTGCTAATGGGAGAGAGCAGTACTATGGTTCTGCTGGGGAAGAAATGTGCCCTTTTGTAGTATTTTTCTGCTCAGAAATTGCTTTCAAATAGTATAGTACTGTCGGTCAAATGCTAAATTTCAGGGTTGAGATAATACAGAGATTTTCCTTTTCAGCTATTTTAGAGGCTCTACTATTTTGACTTTCCTCAGGGAATATGAAATGTGTTAGCAGTTAAATCCATGACAACAGATAACTTACTTAAGCATTAGGTTTAGCCGAGTTAACATGCAGTCAATTTAACTGGGTAAGACACAGGCTACCCTGGCACGAGGGAGCACTGAATAAATCCTGGCTCCAAACACAGCAGAGTGGCAGTTCAAACAGGGGGCTCTCGCCTTCAGGAGGAGCAGGACAGACAGACAGTCAGAGATTTCTTCTACTGTTGGGCATACTGTGACAGGCATGAGTCTAGGTGGATTTTAGTCAATTTGCAGTGAGTTTAGATGCCTGCAGGTGTTTAAGTGCCTAAAAGATGTCATGATGTGCATGAGGATTTCGGTAGGAGATCAGTTTTGAAGGACTAGAGAGTATTTCCCACCTTTACCTCAAGCACTTCTCTTTCTTAAGAAGTTCATATTTCCCATCACTGCTTCTGCTGTGGTTTTTAATCATGATTCAACTGATTAGTAGCAGGATTCATCTCTTCCAATAGTGTTTATGATGCAAAACCAGATCAAAATGGGGTCAGAATTCTCCAGTGCTTGAAGACTTGAAAGTGGCAAGAATATAAAGGGGACCAAGGCAATGAGGCTGAGACTTCAGGCTGGGCAGTGATGTGCTGTGGCAGACAATAGATGATGGAAGGATATTTCATTCTGTTCAGCAATGCAAAATAGGAAGTTTAAAATATAGGATGAATTTTCTGCAGTTTTCAAGATCTTAAGTTGGAAATGGCACTGTAGTATAAAGAAATGTCAATGGGATATCTCAAATATATCTACCATCTACTTAAAATCTGTCCTAAGATTTCTTTTCATAAGATTCTAGAGTAAATTTCTTTCAGGGTGGGCAATAAGGAATCAAAATGTAATTGAAAGTAAATGGGGTTTATGTATCAAAGTCCCTGGGTTCACTTTCTAAAATGGCATGTAAATGACTGATGTGCTTGCAGCTGTCTTATATTTTTATCTGACTCCTCTGTTGATAGGCAGAGAGGACAGCAAGACATAAATGATATAGGGAGGAAGAATTAGAAAGTGGCTGATTGTTCAATTTCTGTCATCAAAAGAACTGGGGCCATCAAATGAAACCATCAGGCCCCTCAAGTTCAGAGCAGAGGAATGGGCTCTGCATTTAGCTGTGGGATTCCTGGCCACTGGATGTTTGGGAGAGCATGAATTTCCATGGATTCAAATTCACAGAGAATATACCCCTGAGGATAAAATGAACACTGCTGGGTCAAACCCACCTTGACCTGCAGATCTCCAGCAGCTGGGAAGTATTCTGGGGAGCAAGCATTACATGGTTATTCTAGTCATGGGAGTCTTTCCAAGACATCCACTGTTGACCACTGTTCCAGCCAAGATGCAGGCATGGATTTAATATGAACCGCTATGTTCCTTACCATCTAGCAACACAGAACTGAGCTTTGTTTTCTGCTGAGTGTGCTTGTGAGATATAGAACCTGTTAGTCATACCTTGATTTAGCATGTCAGCTGAGAAAAGTTTTATGAGTCTATGTTGTCACAGAGAACATGTGCATAATTTGAGATTGAAGTTGTGAGAAAAGAAATGAAAGAAGGCTAAGATGTCCTAAACATGCTGACTTCACTGAACTAAACCCAGAAAGTTTTGATTAATTTCTTTTGTTCAAGATTGCCATTCAGAGCAGGGTAGCTCAGCTGCATGTTTGTTGAAAGCTTGCCCTGCCAGGATGAACATTTCCATTTCCTCTTGTTCTGAGGAGAAGACAAAGCACATTCTAGCACAAAAGACACAGAGAAGGTCCAGTTAACATCTTTTCCTCTCTATGTTCTCCACTGCTGGAATGTTGTTCTACTGACAAGACAATTAAATCTTAACTTTGAGAAATATATATGAAAAAAACAGGCATGGGGATAAAAGGGAGAGATGAGCTAACTGAAGAGTAAGTAAAACTTCCAAAGCCTTTGATAGTCTCCAGTTGTAAGGTAAAAAATGGCTAAAGGTTCCCATTTCTGCCCTGCTGCAACATCTGGGCATATCTTTACAGATCTCATGAGGGCTCAGGACCTGTAAAATCGGGACACTGGCTCTTTGCTCACTGTTTTCCTGCTTCTGAGCAATTGATCTTAAGCATTGTATTTAATGTAGTTGAGTCTGGCCTTGAATGCCAGAAACTGTCATAAAAGGAAAGCTTCACTAGCCCGTATTATTCTTATCAAAATAGTTTTAATTAGAAAATTAGGTTTTTATTTTAAAAACCCCAACAAGCAAAAACATGAAAACATATTTCTGAGGAAAATACTACAATTCCAATGAAAAAGTAACCTCTATTCGGGAAAAAAAAAAAAAAAAAAAAAAAAAAAAAAAAAAAAAAAAGGGCTTAAATTTCTTTACTCTCAAAGGGAAATCAAAATCTTTTCCAGGAGAAAAAGAAATATTTTTTCCCCTGCAGCAATACTGTATTAATGTTTGATAGTTTGATTCAGATATTTTAGTTTTTGTCTTTTTGTTTGTAAATTAGTTATGTTTTTGGGTTTTGGTGTTTTTGTTGGTGTTGTGGTTTGTTTCTTTGTTTTATTATTATTCATCTTGGGCATTTGCTAGCACACAATTATTCAATTATTCATACCAGTAGTGAAATTTGCAAGTCTCCTGGTAGTTTTCCATTTTTTTTCAGGTGTTCTAAAAACTGTTTTGTTACGTGTTCTCTTTGTCTTTTTTATTTCTGGACAGATGAATAAACACATTTTTAATGCATTTCAATTATCTTACTTTTTGTCAAGATGTACTTTCAGGTAACACAATTAATTAAAACTCAATTAACTGTTTAAAAAGGACATATCCCCTGGTGGCAAACCTTTGGTATTGGCCTACTTGAGTTAATGAGTATGAATGGATGTATGATAAATACTGACTTGCTCAAAATTTTTATTCTTTTGCTTGCTTTTTATGTTTAAACCTGAAGAGATGTACTTTCCATTGCTCTTTTACCACTTAGATTCAATCTGTTTGGATCTTCCTGAGAGTTAGAGTCTGTTTCAAACAGTGTGGCCAGCAGGATCAGGGCAGTGATTGTCCCTCCATACTGAGCACTGGTGAGGGCACACCTCAAATCCTGTGTCCAGTTCTGTGCCCCTCACTGCAGGGAATACACTGAGGTGCTGAAGTGCCCAGAGAAGGCAACAGAGCTGGTGAAATGTCAGGAGAGTGAGTCGAGTTAGGAGTGGCTGAGGGAGCTGGGGTGTTTGGCCCGAGAAAAGGGGGCTCAAGAGGGAACCTAAAAGAGGTTGTAGCCAGGTGGGGCTCAGTCTCTTCTCCCCCACAACCAGCGACAGGACAAGAAGACAGAGCCTCAAGCTGCACCAGAGGAGGTTCAGGTTGGATATCATGAAAAATTTCTTCATTGAAAATGTTGTCAAATATTGGAATGGACTGCTCAGGGAGGTGGTGGAGTCACCATCCCTGGAGGTGTTCAACAAACAGCTGGATGTGGCACTAGTGATATACTTAAGTTGGCATGGAGATGTTTAGTCAAAGGTTGGGCTCAATGATCTTTCATTTTTTCTGTTTCTTTCTCTGATGTTGAAAGCAGGGCTGGTTGTCAAGGCTTTCAGTGCCACTTGCTACTGCCAGGTCAACTACTTGTCTGGGCAAACTGTGCTTTTGTGGCTTGCAGAACACTTGCACAGGAGGGCAGCTGAGCATGAGACTAAATTAATAAGGGAAAGGAGCAGGGAAAAGGTCCTTCTGAAGGGTGATAAGTGTTATATTACATGAATAAATTTCAGTTTTTTCAATTACTGGAGAAAAGTGTAGCCAGAGAGCTTTCTAGGCTGCAATCCTGAGTTTTGTCATTGCAGAAACTGTGTAGAATGAGTTCAGGGTGTGAAGAACAAAATATCCCTAGCCTTGGGTGATAATAGAAGCCACAGTTTTCTGATAGTTATTTATCATTCATTCTTTTAATGAATAATTCAAGAGGGTTTTTTTATCCAAGAGTAGTTTTTAACTTAGTCCTACAACCGGTGACTTGTTTCAACTACTGTTTTCAGATTCTAAAAAGTAGGAGTGCAGATTTAGCAAGGAAGAATGTGTATCTACATATATAATACTCGGGTAATTCATGCATGTTGAGACAAAAATAACAGCTTTATATCCTAATATACTGGCATACCAGTTCTAGAGGTGGGACTGAGTAATCAAGACTTTTGTATTTGGCACCTCTGCTGCCAGACTACAGAAACTGAGTAATTGAAGAAAAAGGTGAAGTTACTTTTATTCAGTACTCTCTTACAGAAATACGGCACTGGTGGAGAATAAAGGAATCCGAAGTCCCTGGTAATGGATAGTAATCTAATGTAAATCCCCAGACAAGTTAAGTTAATGTATTCTCGGCATGGTGCCTGGAGTAGGATGGGGGGGAGGAATGGGAAGGGATGAATCAGCTCTGATGTTTTGCAAGATCCTGCCTTCTAGTTCAATATTGTCTTGTTTTCTTTGCCTAAATTTATTCCTGACAGGTGGTGACAGAATGTTTTCATTAAAGAAAAGTTTCCTAGAATTGCAGAAATCATATAAAGTCTCCCGTGGGAAGCAAGCATTCAGACTTACAAGTGGCCATATTCTTTTTGCCAGCTTTTAAAAGCTTTGGAATTCCTCACTGCTGCCTAAAATCCCTTTTTTCCCTGGGCCTCATTATCCAGCAGTGCAGGGCAGAGAGGACAGAAGTGCAGCTCCTGCTGCTGACCCGTGCATGGAGGGAGAGCAGCTGCCTGCAGGAATCCTGGGCAGCTGCAGTCAGGTTGAACCTTGTCCCTGACACTGCAGTCGCCCTGACCCCAGGTGGGCTCGGGGCAGTGCCAGCATGTGTCCTGACCTGATTTTGCAGTGCTTGATGTTGAATTACGGATCCCCTGTGACATTCTTTCGCTAGATCCTTTTAGGCATGGGTATAGAGTATTGGAACTACTGTCAAAAGAGGGCAAGCTGGTGCTTTGACAAGCTGGGCATAGGAAACAGTTCTATAAGAACACTGCTGTAAGAAGAACACAGGTTATTAGCACTCGTAAAAGGTGCTTGTGCCTCCTTTGTGCACAGCTGGTGGAGCCACAGTAGATCCCAATGCTTGGGGACAAGCCCACAGCTGTTTGGGTGGGGGTGGCTGTGCCTCACTTCTTAAGTCCTCGAGAGCTCAGGTTTATTGGAAGCTGCCCTCCCTGCTCTGGTTTCACAGTTGTGGTTCCTCAGTGAATTAGGATGAGAATGTGGGATCACTGTCAGACTGTGGCACTGGGGGTGCAGATGAAAAAAGACTGTATGTACCTGAGAAGTCACCCAGAGAGCTGCTGTATCCAGCTCTAGGTCCAGGGGACTATATGTGGACCAGGTTTCCATGGGTGAGGCGGGACAGGGGA
The DNA here is from genome assembly GCF_903797595.1 of Erithacus rubecula. Lineage (NCBI taxonomy): Eukaryota > Metazoa > Chordata > Aves > Passeriformes > Muscicapidae > Erithacus > Erithacus rubecula. The sequence continues at coordinate 27,373,682 of NC_136686.1, read as the reverse complement.
GAGGAAGAGGAGGTGCCTGATGAACCAAGTGCTTGTGTCATTACTCTCAGCAATGCTGAGCACTCTGGAGGTGGTTTCTGAATGCTGGGTCTGGTGTGCTGATCCACCACCTCCAGAATAGCCTGCCTGTAACAAGTGCCCAGGTGTTCAGGCTGGGTTTTCTGTTCTCTGTGATAACTATATTTAGACAGAATACAATTTAGAAATGGAAGACACAAATTACTGAATCATAGGGAATCATGGCGTTGAATCAAATGAAGAAAAAGTAATACTTTTCCCAGTCAGTTCACTTGTTTCTTGCTTCTGGGGCCCATTTTGATTTCATAAACACATTTTCTTATTTGGCACTGCTTCTGTAGGAATTTTTAAAGTATGTGTGTGTTCTCAGTATTTTTGCCGTGCTTGAGATCAGTGCTGTTAACCTTACTCATCTGAATAGTTCAGTCCCCTGGGCCTATACAGTGGTCCTGCTGCTCCACAGGACAGATTTTGGCAAGCAGCTTTAGAGATGCTGACGAGGGGAGTGGAAAAGGAGAGATACTCACCATGTGGTTGAGTGTGCACTAAACAGCCCTTGCCTTGATAGAACTTAAAGCTTGTAGGACTTCTCATCTTCAGAGTGTTTATAAGCATTAATGAATCCTCATGACACCACCATGAAGTGATATATATTATCACTACAGTACATGGGAGGGCAAGAGAAAATTTCTTGTGCAAAGATTGCCAGAGAAACCAAGGGAAAAACGTTTTAAATTACTGTCTTATCCAAGACAACTGGAAATTGCCTTTCTAAGTTGCTGTGTTGTTAAAACATACACTTGTGTAGGCACATGCATCAGTGCTCTCCTGAACAAAGAAATGTTCCTTAACTAGTGCTTGGGAAACCAGTGCAGCTTTGAAATAGCTGAACGATTCTGCAGGGAAAAGCTGTGAAATTTTTATATCGATCACTGAGCTTACTAAGGGGTTTTTTATAGCTTGTTTAGCAATTTCAGACTTTTCTCCTTCCCCGTAACTCAGTTTGAAAAGAAGGATGGAGGAGAGGGAAAGGGACAGTGCCTTCAGAGCATGTGAGGAGTGGGCCTTGGGTCTTTGGTCAAGAGTTGGGAGGAGAGAGTTGCTGAAGGGGAGTGGTTTGTGACTGAGGATACCTGACAGAGCTGTGTTGTGAAAATTCAGCCATTGGAGGAAGCATTGCAGGGACCTTCAGGGACTTCTGCTAGTTCTGCTGGAGCATCCTTTCCTAGTCCCTTGTAGGTCTTGGTCTTTGTCCTCTCCTACTGCTTGTTATTGTCGCACTTTGCAGCCAATGCCATTTCAGTGTAATTCTACCCTTGCTACATCCACCTCCTCCCATCTGTATTTGTTCTTTGCTCCTTGGCAGTTCCTTGGCAACCTGCCACATGAGATATAATTTGCAGCCTCATGTAGAGAATTACTGTACTCTGACCTCTGCTGTGTTGCAAACTACTTCTGCTTCATAGGGCTTAATCCTGTAAAGAGCTAAAGTAAACTTGAACCAGGCACCCCTATGGAAATTGCCTTCCCACAGGTGGATTTAAGGTTTAGAACAGTGCATGTGTGGAAGTACATTGATCACTAAAGGGTAGAAATCAAGATGATGAATTGAGTTTTTCAAGGGAAGTCTGTAAACTAATTCTAGCTGTATAAAATAACATTCTTTCTGGAGGGGAGGATCTTCTTTCATGAATAAAAAGCTAAGGTAAAATGAAAACTGGTCAGAGTTACTAATGCAAACACCACAAGGTATTTCTTTTACTGGTAGCACTAATGTTTTCTGATCAACTTTCAGTGAACATAATTCAAGACTTTTGTATATATATTTATATAGCATAAGTCTAGAGATTCATGCGGAATAGTATCTTGTGAGACAAATATTTAGGTATACTGAAGAACTAGGACACAGATAATTATGTTTCTGATCAAATTAAGTATCTGCATATTGAAATATTCATGGAACAACCCTTCTTAGGCATTTTAAATGGCATAAAACTCACTAGCTGTATCCCTGCTGATTCTGAGGCACACTCAACTTCTCTAACTCTGCAGTCTGACACCTCAGTTTGTTCAAAGGCTGATCAGGATAATTTTGCTCATAGTAGCATTGTTTCAGAAGCTACAAAGGGCTTTTTTCCTGTACCTTCGGTAGCTCCGTAAGTATTTCTGTGAGCATTTCCCTTTCTGCTCTCCTTCCAAAGGAGGTGCTCCCAAAAACGCTGCCTCCCACCTTCAGTCATACTGCTGTCCTCTTGGATTATGTCCACTAGTCCTTCATCCTTTCAGAATTACCTTTAGGCTCTATGACTGACTTCTTTAGCTCTGGTCCCCATCTCCTGCTATGTGAAGTTTGTGTAGCTCTTCTCTTTTCCTTCATGGCTTACTCTTTGATCCTCTTCTCTGGCTTTCACTGCTGCTCCGTGTTCTCTGCAGTCAGTGGGTTGAGGCAGGTATCAGATATTTTCTTCCCCCTCTGTTTCACTGCATCCTACTTTTCCACTTCTTTCCTGAGAGGCCCTCAGAGCCATCACCTCTTCATGGCACTACCTTGTGAATAGGACTTTGGGTACAGGTCTCTCTCAGCTTTCCTATATTGCTAGGATGCTCTTCAGATAATTAGGTGTGAAAGAGGGATAAAAATTACTCAAAGTGCAGGATAAGATCAATGTATCCCTTGTCTTCCGGGAAACAAAGGAGCAGGTGATGTCCCAGTTTTCACAAATGCTGTATTTGAGAATTTTCTGTTAGCCAGGGGTACATGCTGCTTCCCAGGAACAAGACTCCTGTGATGCTTTGGCAGTTGTAAACCTTCTATGTTCTCTGTGGGTGCTTCCCAAGAAGATGGGCTGGTCAATGAGTAAAATGTTTGGTTTTCCCTCAGACTTTCGTTGTGTGTCTTATAGCGAGTCTATTGCCTCACAAATACCATTGTGTGCTTCTGTGTTTGGGGTGAACACATGGGATTGAATTCATATTGAGAACTTCTGTGTAGTCCTCACCAGGATCTAGAAAAGTAGGTATGTGAACTTTCATGCTGAACTTACTCTGTTTAAGTATCCTGCATTGCTACAACAGACTAAGAATGAGCATCTGTGTGTCACATTTTTGTAGTACTAGTTTAAAACAATTGAGCTGTGTATGATTTGCCTTCTGGACTTTCCCTCTTGCTAAAAACAAGTGGTGATTAGTGCCCAGTGTAAATTAGACATGAGTAAAATGTTGTTCAGCTAAACAGCTTGAATAACATAACAAAATAGTGCCATTTTGCATGCTTGTTTGGAGCACAGAAAATCAATCTGCTTCCAAATCTGCTTCCCTACCACTGAATTTGTGGGTTTCTAGAAGTTTCTGACTTAAAGCCCAGTTTACCTTACAGTTACCATAATCAACATAAAGTTGTCCAGCCATGAGCATGTAAACTGCACAGATTATGTTATGTTCAGAAATTACATTGTGGAAATACAGAGAGGTGTGTTTAATGAGGTACAAAACCTGTTTTGCATGAAATGTATAAACTTCATTATCCATGAAACACAAAGAACAAAGGATAATTTTGATAATCAGATTTTCCTAATATGGCAGGAATATTCAATATGATGAGCATTAAGAATCATGACTTCATCTGGGATGACACAAAGGTTGTATAATTTAAGTACTTCTGTATTGAATTCAAAGGATTTAATAGTATTTAATGTTTGGACTCCAGTTTGGTAACTGCTGTTAGTATCCAACTCAAAAAGATCTGTAAAAGTCAAGTAGGTCCAAGAGCTTCTCACTGCCACTGGTAGTCTTCAGTTAGCAATGACTGGGGACAGAAAAGGAGAACTTGGTAGCCTACCTTTTAAAGAAGAGCCAGTGTGCCATCTTTCCACAGTGTACTTGCAGACTTTAAAAAAAAAAAAAAAGCCTTGCTCTCTCTAAAAGTTGTATTTTAAAGTTTCAAAGAAAAATGCTTTTTTTTTTTTTTTTTTTTTTTTTAAGGTTTGAAGCTCAGAATGATTTGGAATACTTTTCTTGCTCATTTAGAGAAAATCCCACTTCATTTGAATTAATTTCTGCTGCTATGGTGATATTTGAAATAAAGACTATCTTGGATGATCAAAATAGGAAGAAAAAATACTAAAACTTATCATATGAACCTTACTGGTAGAATCTTATTAACTTATTAACTCTGAATGCTTGAATATTCACAAGTTCATCCATCCTTCTGTCTCCCACTATCACTGTCTTTTGGTTTTTAAATGCGTTGGGTGAGGGGTTTCAGCCAACTGTAGTTGAAATAAGCTTCCCATTACCTTGCCAAAATGCTAGGGATCAACTCAAAATCATATGAGTCACTACACTCATATGGGATCTGTGTTCACATTCTTGGTATGAAGTAGCCTATTCTCCCAACTGAAACATGAGTAAGGTAATAGTGAGTGAGAACATTCTCATGTAGATATGCATGGACAGTTGTGGTGTCTCTCCAGGTGTTTCATTTAACTGCTCTGCATTCTGCCAGACTGTGTATTGAGTGTGTCTTCTGCTCCATGGGCAGAGTGAATAGATGAATCCAAAGAGATTCATCAATGAATAGATGTTGCCTGTTAACACACAGCCTGGGTCCACTCACTGTCAACTGCACATCCTGAAGTCAGCTATAGTCTGACACTGGTTCATCATTCTACAATGTGGTTAACTTGGAAACAGGTCTGTGGCCTGCCCATCACCTTACTGGCTTTTTGAACACTTTGGTCCATTGGTTGAAAGGGCACTACTGGGATGTAAAGTTAGATCAAAAGTAACTGTAAGAAAGAAAATATCTAAAGCTAAGCTCAGGTAGTTCTGCCATCTCGCCCTAATGTGTTCCTCTGCATAGCATGTGGTAGCTGGAGGTGGGTGAGCCATACTTTGTGGTGGAGACTGCAAAAATAACAGTGGTTTAAAGACCTTGCATTGTTTGTAGTAAAGGACTGCCTCAAAGCCAAGGAGTTCTTTGCAGGGCAGGAGACTGCCTGGATACAGAAGATCAAGGGGGACCTGAACTCATGGCCTTGTTATTTTCAGATCAGTTAGGCTCTTGCTTGACAACCCAACAGAAGGTTCTGCAGTTGGTGAGCATTTATTTTCTGACCCATTTCTTTTCCTTGTGCTATGTAAAACTGGCACTGTACCCTGACACAAAGCCAGCAGCTGGTTCTCTGTGCCCATAGGATTTGGAGATTCAGCAGGGTCCTTATCTTTGCATTCAGGAAGTTTGTTAAGAATCACACTCTCCTACCACTCTCTCACAGACAGACATAATCTCCTTTTTATACATGGCCCTTTCACTATTCATTTAAAATGGTGGCCAGGTCTAACATAAAAGCAAATTGATAAACATAGGGTATCTCTGTAGTTAATTTTGCCGTAACTACTAGGAACTTCCTGCGACTCCACTTACAAAGACTGTTTTTATTTGACAGCTTGTCCTGCACATTAAATGTGAACTAGAAAATTACTTGTTAAAAGTGTCCTTGTTAGCTGTTGCCATGCACAGAGAAAGAGCAGAATCTCTATGGCCATACATGCCAGAGGTTGTAGAAAAAGAGGACTGGGTCTGGTTGTTACACAAACAAACATAAATTTTGAAATGGGTGTTGCAGTGCTTGGACAAAAGTATCTGAGACATTTTGGTTTCAGAACAAAACTCATCTATTTCTGAGAAAATAGTATGTGTGAAAATACATATTCCAATGATGTGCACTCTCACTGTATCACTGAGGTTTCTGTAGGATGACTTGATTCACTTAAGTTAAAAGTGGTAACTCTATGGGGTTTTTTAGAGCATAGAAAATGACAGTGAAAATCTTCTCAGGTAGTGTTTTAAAGCACTGCCACCTTATGGTTCATTTCAGAATAGGGATGTTTGGTTTCCCACTCAGCCCATCTGGCTGGGCTCTCTAACTTTCTTAAATGTCTGTGCTTCTGATCAGAGGGTAGTAGACTATACCTTTCACTATCAGGACTAATTACAGATAAAAAAATGCAGTTATTAGCTTGCTTCTCAAAGAAGGGCTGTTCCCTCTGTACAATTACCCATCACATTGCTCTCACGAGCAAAAAATTGTGCTTCAAACCCATTCCTCCCAGATTCCTTATATGACTGCTTGAGGCTCCTGTTTGTGCTGAGATATTGCATTCCAACCCAATGGCACTATCTATCATCTTGGTAGCTGCAGCTCATATTCATCTTATCTAGTCCTGCAGTCCTGTCATTCATGCCATGGTAAAGAATTGCTGACTGACCAAGAGCTTTGAAATTCAGCCATCACTGTTGCTCACCTAAATTGAGGATCCCTAAGTAGAATGAGTTTCATAGATCTGATGTGACCATGCACCCAGGGAAGATGATCTTAGAAAAATCCTTGCAGATAAAACTGGTCCTCTGGGTCTCTTTCTGCTCTTGTTCAGCTTGTGGCAGGAATAGCTGCTGTCTGGATGCCAAAAGCTTGTCAGAGCTGCTTGGTTGTGTGGCTGCTCTGAATTCCCTGAGAAGTCAATTACCTATTGATGTATGCTCCTGTGTTAATTACAGCTACTGCTGCCTCTTGGTGACCTCTTTTGTCTGCAGTAGCCATAACAGTTTGCAAATAATTCTGGTTAGCCAGTGAGAGAAGTATCACTAAATTACAGGAAAAAAAAAATCATGGAGATACTTAAATTATAGGTTTAAAAGTAGCTGTTTCTTCCAATAGCTGCAATGCAGAAGTCCCAGAAGTGGTATAAAGAAATATGGGTTTCTTTGCTGCCCTGCTGAAAGCAGAGAAATCCATTTCTTATTGAAATTGCTATTTGAGCTGGAATGAGAAGTGGCACAGGGATGGATGTGTTGGGAGCAGCTGGGACTGATGTTCAGCTGTTACTGTTCTGCTGCTCGGTGCAGATCACACAGCCATCACCACCACCTTCCCCAGTGCTAGCCCACCACTGATTGCAATGGGGTTAAAATCAACCAGGAGCATTAGTTAGGTTTTGACTCTCTCTGTTGGACTAGTTTGTACATATACAGACTGTTCTTTCTTTTAGGCACACAGACACTACACAGCATCTTTCCAGAGCATTGTGCAGAGATGGCCAACCCAGCATGGCTGTTAAATTCCCTCAGATTACAGCAGCAATCCTATTTATTATAGAAGACAATAAAGCTTAGTAATGAAAATCACATAATTAATATTAGCTTAAATACAGCTGTTGCTATAAATTTTTCTTGTTCACAAAGGTGTGTATGTCAAGTCCTGTGGCTACAGAGAATACAGTGGAAACTCAGTTTCCCATGGTCTTGAGCCTTTTCATTCATAGACTTTTAAAAACTAAATTAAACTATAATTTTCTGGTTTTACCATGTATTCTATACAGTATCCATACTTTTTCTTACAGCCTTTGTTCTGTTAAATATTTTGACAGCTACATGCAGGCTGCCTCATTAAACTTAATTGGCCAACAAAATCAAAGCCTTGGCATCCTTCGTTCTGGTTTTACAAAATTCACAGAGAGCTCAACATATTTGAGATCTCCAGTATCTGTCTGGTTGGCCTGAAATCAACATTAGAAGTTTGTTACATATAAACAGACCGATCCTGGAAATCTGATTTTCATAGGCTAACTAAATCAAATCAAAAGTATGGAAATTACAGCCCAGGTAAGATGACAAACCTGGAAACTGAAAGAATATATTGATAGAAGAGTCCAAAAATGCAGGTGATGCTACACAAGCTGCTTTGGAAGATCGAGTGAAACCATTTCCATGACTCAAGGAATGCTGTAACATTTACTTCTGAATGGCTGAACTCGCAAATTTGGGTCAGGTTTTCCTTGGGAACAGACGGTTACAGCTTTGCTGGCGACAGGTTCAATGCCAGCCCCATGCTGAACGCCAGCTGAAGGTGAGCACATTTTGGAACAAATTTACCATGTACCTTCAATTATCTATTTTTGTAACACTTGAAAAAACTGTGCTGCTCTGCCTCAGGGCATCCATAGCAACTTTAATACATGGTATTAGTTTGTCAGACCTGCTTATGATTTAGACTTATGCTTGACATTATTTCTGTTTAATTGATATTTCCCTTCCATTGTAATCAAGCTTTTTTTTAATCAAACAGTGACTGTATGTGTTATACAAAAATGAGAGAACTCACTGACATGGAATTTAATCATGTTTCTCTGTGCCCTTGATATAATCTTTCAACAGCATCAACACTTTCAACAGTGTATTCATACTCCAGTGCATAATGGGTTTATTGGTGTGACACAAACTACTAGATATCAAAATTATATATATTTGGGAAGTAAAGTAACTACAACATTTGGAGCAGTTTCTGGTATGTAATTTCAATGCCAGTCTTCAAGGGTCCAGATTGAGGTGGCTTTAGACACGTAGAGTAGGTCATAAAAAACTGAAATATCTAAACCTGCTGTGACAAGCTGGTGTGCTGATTGCATGGGCTAGATCCCAGAGCTCCCTGCTCCCTGCTTGCAAGGGCTGGATGCCAGAGCTCCCTGCTCAGCCAGGAAACCTTACTCAGCTAAAAAGGACTCTGTGACTCTCAGGCATATAGTGCTGATCATGCTCAGCAGCATGTTTGCATTTATACACTCTCACACTGCATTGTAAGATGAATAGAATAGTTTTACTTCTCCAGTTCTCTGGAAGAAACTGGTTTAAGGTTTAAAAGAAGTTTGCTTATAAAAATATGTACATTCTCATTCGAAGTGGGATATTAATGGCGTAATTATTATAGCTTTGTTTTGAAGTCTCATTTGACTTATAATTTTAAGGGTGCAAATTTGTTTAATTATTTTTGAGACAGCAGTTACTAGTGGCTTTTGTTTTTTATGAACATATTTTGTGGAGACAGAAGGTTAATTTTAGAAAGTTATTCTTACCTTTAGCATTATGTTGCTGAATTTGAGACACAAAGAAAGAAACTTTTCAAAGTTTCTTCCAGACTCTTCAATGCCAGATTTTTTTATATGAAGGAAGACATTTAAAAAGTGTTCAGGGTAATACAAGTCGAGAAAGTGCTTTTTGGATTGCTGCTGAACAGCCACTTCCTGTGGCTGTACAACCTCCTAAATTCAGGAGGGCTTACAGCTGTAACAAGACTCACATTGCTGGCAAAGCACCACATTCCACAGGGTCTTCTAGTGGTTTTCTTCTATCTTTTCTCTCCTTTCCTGGTTTTTTCTTACATCAAAAAGAGGAGCCTTTTATCACATTTGTTTGTTTTAATATTCCCTGGCATCAAAATATGGTCTCAGGTATAAAACATTAACACAGTAGTTTTCCAGCCCTCTTGTTGGTGTTCATGGCCAGGTATAAAGATGGGCTGACCTTTATTGGCCTCCAGCATCTCTGATTGCCAGCCTTGGAGGTTTGCTTAAACTTGCATACAAGATCTCACCACTGCATGTGTATTTGAGTATTAGTTTATTTCTCTACATTAGAAAATTTCTCAGTTTTTGGGAGGTGAGGAGACTGAAAACCATGTGATGTCTTGCTAAATGCACAAATGTACAATAATTTTCACCAAGTGATTAAACATGCAAGAGATTAAACTAGTACATCACAGAAAGTGATGTGCTATCCATGCTTCTCACATGAGGGCATTTTGTTTCAGTTACACCTCTTGGTGCATCCCCTGGAAAATTATTATGGATGCTACAAGCTGTGGGGGAAAAGAGATTCTGCTAATCAGCATGGGCAATTAATGTTATCAGCCTCCATGCTTGCATGGATCCTAGTGCAGGATCAGTGTGTGAATCTGGGTGAGGCGCTCAGCCTGTGACTGGACCCACTGGCATAGGGTCTAAAATATAATAGAATGCATTGTCTTGCAGTTTGTTGTTCAGGGCTCTGCAGTAAATTCTACCACTCAAATGCTTGTCACTTGGTTTTGTCATTCTTCAAAGCCCTGCTGTGCCCCACAGGAGCAGGTTAGGATGGAGCTTTGGGTAGTTGAGCTTTCAGCCTTCTGCTCTGTTGCATCCTTCCAACATGTGCTGCAAGAGAAAAATGAAAATAATTGTTTATGAGGGTTGATCTTACTAGGAGCTGGATTCCCTGCAAGTGACAGATTAGCCCCATATCCTTGCAGAAAGCAAGCCTATCATGCCTTGTACCCTAGATTCTCTGAGTACTTATGGGGAATTGCAGTCCCATCCTCTAGATTCAGCAGTGGGATTCTATTATGTATTTATGACAATTGTAACTGTGATCTCTTCAGATCCATGTTAAGACCTCCAATATCAAGGCTGTATGACTAAGGAATTCAGATCCATCTCCTTAACAAGCAAGAGACAATGAGTTTTGAGCCCAATTCTGTGTTTCTTCCAGTGTTTAGTGAAAGTCTGGGTGCTGGTTTTTTTTTATTACTCAGATCTCAGTTACTGAAGACCATCCCCAGGCTCTGAGCCCTGCTGAACCTGCATTGCTCAGCCAGTTATGGAGAAAGTTTAGCTGTGTGGGTGTTTGTGCTGCTGCCACCAGCCCTGGGCACAGAGTGCCATGCACCTACCATGCCTGCCACATGCCTCCAGCTTGATCCTTCAGCGTGGGGCATCCCTGTGCCAAAGTGCATGTGGCAAATTAATTTCCAATGGGCTTCTCCACTCTCATGCTCCATCACCCCCATGTCCTGGAGGCAGGTGTTTGGGGGAACATCAGCTGCCTGAGGCAGTGAGAGGATGCCACTGTGGATGCAAGAAGACTCCCAGGTATGCCTTTGGGAGGTAGAACAAACCTTATCTTGCATACAGTCTCACCAGCCATAAGTCTGCTTCATCAGAAGAAACACACTCCTCAGGTCTTGCCTTTATACCCCAAAGAGTGGCTGGTGGTCTGCAATCACCACAGCCCCCAGTGCACAGAGCATCCTGAGGGCTCTGTGACTTCCAGGGGGGCCACTGAAGTTTTCTGAGAATGATTTGCTCTTCCTCTCCTGCAAAAAGGAATGCCACTTAATGGACTCTGCAAGATATTTTGGCATATTTTAATGCAAAGCAATCTGCAGAAATAGAAGAAAATCTGTTTACATTTAGCTAAGGCTAAAACTGGATATTTCAGTTTCACTTTGATGATGCAAAATTACAGGACTGAAGGTATGACAGAATAAATCTCCAAAGATCATCCAGTTAAAAGATTTATTTTATACTGAACAGTATACATCTTGTGAAAGATTTGTTGATTGTGATTGTTTCTGAAGCGCTCTCTCCAAACTGTAGATCTAATCTCATTTTATGAGCATAAGGGTCAATAATTCTTTTCACCTACTCTTGCAGTTCAAAAGAGGATGCTTCACAGTTGCTCTTTGATCTGATTTCAAGGTCTGCCACAATGCAGAATTATTTTTTTCCTGCTTCTGCTGAGGACTCATGAGAGTTTTTTCAGCTATTGTTGCTTCATTTGAACAAAATAATAGCACAACCTTGAGAACTAGCATTCTTTTCTGGAAACTGCTCAAAGTCCATTAAGTTATTAAAGAAATCAGCACCTTGCAACAGATTTCTTAGCATACATATGGATGAAATATGATTCAGTAATAAACAACTTGGCAGTATGTATATTGCCAGATATTTTTCCCTCTGCTATAGGACAGCAGGGCCAGCTCAACATCAGAGGCTTGATTGTTTGAGTTACAGGTGGGTAGCAATTTTAATTTTCTATAGTTTGTGAAGTTTCTGCATGATCTGGAAAGAGGAGGATCCTGCTGAATCAAGTTCCTATTGTGTCATAATACTGGTAAGTCATAAGAACTTCCTGTTGTGATGGTGCAGTGCCCGTTTGGGTGCTGCTAGTTACCTGCCAGCTGGCTTGAAGTGGAGGGGTTGATATGTCTCCTTGTTTACCATTGATAATCAAGTGTTTAAGATCTTGAGAAGGTAAAGAGCAGGAAAAGGGCAAAAAGCTGTCGAGGATTTGTCCCTTCCCCTCCAGTTTCCATTTGGCTGAAGATTTTCACTATGGACAGTAGCAGTGACCAGTCTGTCTGGGAAGAAGCGGCTGCTGGGCTTGGTTCACAAGGTGGATCTGACAGCTAGGAGCACCATGAACTGAGCTCACCTGTACCCCAAACAGGTGGGTCATCTAATTTAGTGCAGACAGAACAGAAGGTCATCTCTGTGACCCACAAGGCACTTGTAGTTTCACTGTCTCTCTTCCCCCATAGCAGGAGAAAACACAACCACTGTCCTTGGAGGAGGGCTGGGAGGCTGCCCTCATTATTGTTGGGAAAAGACCCATGAAATACAAGTCAAAATACCATTTGGTGTCTTTCACATTAGAATAACTCACAGTCAGAACTTCCTTCTAAAAAGGACAGCAGTTTATTTAAAGATGTGGTTCATAGTGATATTCTTGGCATGGTTTTAAAAGGACTTGCTTGTTCCTGTTGCGATATTTCTCAGAGTATTTGATTTGGGGAACAATAAAGAGGAAGCTCTGAAAGCAGCTGTATAAAAATTGCCATCAAAACCACAAAATAATTCGAAAACCAGACAGGCTCTGCTACTCTTTGTTAGCACCTTATACTCCAATAAACCTATTTTTTTGGCAACACTATACTTGTGTGTCTCTAACACAATATTTCTTTCCCAAATGGTGTCTGAGAGGAGCTGAAGCATTTTATTTCTTTGTTCTATATACAACTTAAATAGCCCTGTTGTAACAGCAAAGGTGATAGCTTCCATTCATGAAGGTTTATCTGGGGACTGTTTATTTGGTTTGTTATATCAAATAATCTAGAAGTAAGAGCTCAAACCTCTGAAGATACAGCACAGTGTTCAACACAACAATATAGGAAGAAAATAAAGTTGCAGTATGTATCTCAGCATGTTTTGTTTTTTTTTTTTTACCAGATGAAATATGATTTCAATTTAAAAGCTTAAGAACTAGTTTTACAAAATATACAACAATATCAGTCCACAACAAGGGGCCAAATACAACAAAAGATTGGAGGAAAGAGAAGGGAAGGGGGATGTTGCAGAGGACTAGCATCCTTCCTCATAGCACCAGGAGTGCACATCAGCTCAAGTTATTGCTGAGGGTTGGTGCTGCCTCTGACTATCTGCTGCCAGTCTACCTTATTATATTTCCTTCATGGAATAAAACATAAAGTTAAGTTAATCAAATCTTTAGAGATATAAAGTGGAACAGATTTTATTCCACAAGATAAAGCAGATTTGGTGGCCCTATCACATTTCATATGAATGAGACCTTAGTCAGATTTTTTGGTCTGAAAATCCAAGGTATAATTGATTTCCTAATTACCTTATTTTTTTGTATTTTAATTAAAATTAAAGTTTTAAACAATAATGTACGATTTTGTTGAAAATATTTTGAATTTTTTTGTTTTTTAGGAATGTAGAAAATGCTTGTTTTCACTTTTTTAATTGTCTTGGAGGGGTGGGAGAAAAGTATAGATCAATTTTTCACTTACCAAGGCTGTCAAGTGCTACAGCAGTGATTATTCTTCTTATTATGTTGCTCAAACAGCAAAAGCTGATACAGGAACAAATTTTAGAGAATTCTGTGATGTGAAGTCTCTCAGTGTCTTTCAGTATCAGTGTCCAGAGCTGGATGTTTTGAAAATCATCCTTGGGTTTCTGAAGAGCGTTTGCATGACAGCATTAGGCAGAAGCTATCTAAGAAAATCAAGATGCACCATGTGCCTGAGATAAGTGTATTAGCTGCATCTCTTTGTTTTCAGCTCTTTACATTGTGTCAGCAGTTTCACTTCCTTTTGGTGAGCACTTTTCAGAAGCTACTGTCTTTGTTATGCAAGTGAATTGAATAAACCTAATTTTTAATGAGCATCCAAAATGACATTTCATCTTCAAAGGTAGAGCTCTGGTCTTCCATCAGTGCTTTAGCCATGGGCCTGAAGCTTTGGAGCAGCTCCTCCCTTTCCTACAGAAATCGAGGGAATAAGGTTTTCTGTACAAAAATATAGTATTAAAATGTTTCCAGTTACTACAGTCTTGTGTTGTTACCATTGTGTGTGCACTGATAGGAGAGTTCATAAATAGCTTTTGTGGTATTGTATATCTTAGTTCAGCCAAACATGCTGCAGTGGAAATGCTGTGATAGCAGAGGGGAAGGAAAGAGTGTTGCCTTATCTGGTGTGCAGCACATGCAGGCAAGCCCTTAGCTGTTTTTCCCTTGTAATTTACATATCTCCTGAGTGTTGAAAGTCACAGTTTCAGTCTTTAATTCTAATTAAGGTGAAGGAAAGAAAGGATGGGATGAATAGCACCATCAAGTCTCTCAGCAATAGACTGTATGACATAAGGTAACATTTTCTACTTGCTGACAACCAGAAAATAAAAGATATCAGGAAAGGTCTGAACAGATCATATTATCTTAAATGAATTATCTAAGTTCTGTATTTTAAATGATTGAAGCTAAAAAAATTAGTTCACCCATAGCCTTTCTTTTTCTGAAACTTTTCCAAGCACCTTACTTTTGAAGTGTATCATTCTGTTTTACAAGAATAAAACTTTCAAGTCATTAGTGCTAAGATGCATTTCCTGATGTCTTACTGTCTTGTCTTCTGTTTCCTTACAAAACATCTGGAATTGTATCCTGAGGCACAGATTGTTTGATTTAAATGTCATGTTCTTTAAATAGTTAACTTTAACTTTTCAACTTTTTTAAGGTTTATGAAGCAGGAACATATACATAAGAGAATGTGCTCTCTTGCCTTATCTGCCTTATGGTAATTGCTCTCAGATTCTTGGTATAAACTCCACAGGTACCTTAAGAAATGGTAAGAACAGCCCGACCTGTGCCTTGGAGAGGACCACTGTGAGAGACTGGCCATTATAAGGGGCAGTGTCAGTTACAGAAATGTTTCTGTATCACTGGAGATAAAGCTGTATGACTGTATACTTTTAAACCACTTTGATCCAGGGTTATGTGGATAAAAATACAGCTCTTAAAACTGGCCATTTTAAGCTGAACCCATTAAACTTGTGTATGTGTATAAGCTCCAAGACATGCACAAGGGATGTTCTGAACAGGCAGATATGTCAACAGAGCACATTCACCTTAAGGACAGAATTTCTCATTCCTTTTCCTCCTATAAGATGGGGTTTTTTTCATGTCTATGTGTAGTGGGTGACAGTGTTTCATACTGAATTTACCCAGAGCAACACAGCCCAGATTTTGAGAAAGTCATTAGGCTGACTTAGGCAGTCTAGATATGTTATCCTGCGTGTTGTGGAACATTGTTTCTGTTATTAGACAAGCATGTATTGCTCTAGACAAACCAGAACCCATCAAATGATTTGTATCTTTAAGTACATTTCTACCATAGGGACTAAAAGGGGGTAGGTATTTTTTTTCAATTCATCCCAATTGAATTGTCATATCCTGCAGTACTCCCAGATTCTACTGATAAATAGCCAGCACCATCATCATCCTTCATCTTCTCTGCACCAACAAACACAGCAATACTTTTCTGGGTGCCAGGTAATGTTGTGAATGAAGCTGAAGGAGTACAGGATGCTTGCTGTCATCTCTCTGAACTACAACAAGGTGGCAGCGTGCCTCAGGACATTGCTGATGCAGCTGATCTAGCTGGCCATTAGCTCTTTCCCATAGGCACTCAGGAGTCATGAGAAGAGATGCTATTGATTATCTGTCTGTGGGAGAATAATGGCCATACCAGGACATGCTGTAAGTCTCTTGTGGCAGTCAGTATCAGGTACTAGAACACAAATTTAAGCATCAGGCTGTACAGGTGTATATATACAAGTACAGTTATAGGTACATATGGAGGGGGTCACTGCTGCTATAGCCCTCATCAGTGTTGTTAGGAGAGTGTCCCAGGTCAAAACCTACATCCAAGCTGCCATTTTTATTTGCTACTGATTCTCACAGCCTCCATGAGGTTTCCACATTGTAACTCCTTTATACTTTTGTCCTCCAGGCCATCACTGCCAACCAGTACCACAGTTAACCTGGGCCATGCAACAGGGGTGGTTTTTAACCACAGGAAGCTGGTGCAGTTTTTAGAGGCAATAGATCAAAGTGGATGGTGGAAAAAAATGTGTTTAATTAGGTGCTAAAGCTGTTGTTCTGTCTGCACTAAATTAGATCAGCAGGAATCTTAATGTTGCATGTTTCCCTGGCTGCTGAGAAGAGCTGATTTAAATGCCATTGGGGGCCCTCACACAGATCTCAGTGTCTGAGATCTCAGAGCATCTCAGTGTCACATCACATTAATTCCTCTTGTCCATTGCTCACTTTTCTCACTTGCTTATCTCTGCTCAGAGAGGAGCTTTTTCCATATCCTCAGCTGAAGTCCTGTTTGTGGTTCTGCACATACCAGCAAGGACACACCAAGCATGGGGACTTGTGCCTCTGTATGGAAAGATCTCAGGGCAGGAATGAGCGTGTTTGTACCTGTGTGTCTGCAGACCATAAGCAGTGCCCAGCACTCCATGGGAAAGGAGAGGAGGAGATCACCATGTTGCTTTCTTAACAGAATGTGATGTCTCACATGCATGTTGCTCTGGCACCCCAGCCACTTCAAGATGCAGCCACCAATGTGCACAACAATCCTTGAGAACTGCTTTGGCTTCGTAGTGGGCACAGATTACTGGGGTGAGACATCCCACAGACCTCCAAGAAAAAACTACTCTGATCACAGCCCCCAAAAGGGCTTCTTCATGCTTCTTTCACAACTTTCTTTCACCTTGGGGTTGGGCTCCTGAAAACTCATTTCTTTCAGCAGGGTGCCTGAGGCACTTTTTCTGCTGCTCTTCACATGGGGTTTCACTTGGCAATGCTGACTTGCAAGTGAGAAGCTTAGAGCTGGCTCTTTATTACAGTGTCTTGTACATGTTATGACAGATGAAGGTCTAGAAAGCTACCTGAGACTGACACCAAGGTGTGTAAGCACTAGAGAGGTGAGAGGTACAGAAATGTCTGCACCCTTCCTGAAGAGATGTCCTCACCTGTGTTTTTCAGAGACTAAAGTAGTCAGCTGTTTTTTTACTCAGATTGACCTTGCTTGGCTACATGTAGGCCCAGAGCTGTAGTTCTTGAGAAGACTGGGGAAAAGTAATAATTTGAAAACAAGATAACAAGGGGAAAATAGGCATGATTTTAAGAACTGTAAATTGGAGTGCAAATATGCTTTTCATCATTTAGAGATGATACCATTTTCACATTCTTTTGGAATAAATTTGGGTTTGGGTTGTTTTGTTGTTTGTTTGCTGGTAAATGAGCTTTTTGTTTTTTATTGCATCTACAGGATCTTGGTTTACAGCTGTCTGGAAAAGTAGCAGTGACTCTTGGTTAAAGCATGATTCCCATCTGAGGTGTTTTTCTCTTCAGACTTCTTCTCAGGGTCAAAACATCTTCTTTTCATTGGAACTACATTCTTGTGTTAGCTTCCAGCATAGTTCTGTCCTTGGAATGAATTTGGCTATTCTTTTGCAATCAATACAAAAACTTATTCCTTCTGTTATTTTTGTTGAGATTGCTGTATTTATTTTTCCCCTAGGACAGCACATGGACAGACACAAACTCCTCAAATGTACCTTTGAAATGAAATAAGCTTAAACTGATGACTCAGTCACACAGCTTTTTCTGGTATTTTTAAAGATCTTTCTCCTTAGAAAGGGGTCCTGTGGCTTCAGATGTAATGATTGCAGAATTGGATTCAGGCTTGAATTCCTTGCAAGGTTATAAAGGGATTATTAACAGCTGCTTCTGCTAGAAATTCTGTAAATTCTGTCACAGAAGTTTGGGATTTGGCCATAAAAGTGAAAAATTTCCTTTGCTAGAGTTATCTGAGGGAGGTAGCCCTGGCTGGGATAAAGGTGAGTTGGGAGAAAAAGGCTGGGTTTCTGTTTACCTGAATATTTCAGTAGTTTGCTCTACAGGGATGCAAAGCAGAATTAAAGCTGCCCTTCACTCCTCTAGGGAGATCAGATGGCAAAAATGCTGTCTAACCATTCTCAAGAGAGGTGTTTGGTTGCTGAATATTGATTTACTATGGAGTGTTTGTCCTCAATTTTGATTTGTATCTGGCCTGCATACTAGTAAAAAGAATTGGCTGTGGTAGATAATAAGAATATGCAATCCTTGACTGAAACAAATATCTGTGACCTGTTTGGGAAGATGGAGAAATCAATCACTGGATGACAAGTCCTGTGTTTGTTAGCCCAGAAGGTATTTCTCTGCTTGAAAATGCTTGCATAACAGCAGGGAGTAGACTCAAGCTCTGAGGTTTAAAGTGTTTACCCTGTGAAAATCCTCTGAGTTCAATTTTCTTCAGATATTTATGATCCAGTGAAAATTAAATTGTGGTAGAAGGTTTATGAAGCATGAACATATACATAAGAGAATGTGCGCAGTTGGATATCCACATCTGCAGATTTTCCATTAAAATCCTGACTGCCTACTTGGGGGAAAGAAATAATTGGCTCAGAATTACACAACTGAATTTAGTTACTTGAAGTAATTAGGACAGTGTATGTGGCTTGCAAAGGGGCCACAAGGGTGACTTTTTGTACAGAATCATAGCTTCTAACTTATTAAAAGATGAAGTGTATAAAGTGTCTGTCTTGTTTTAATGTTCTGCTGCGACTAGGGACTAATGTAACTTGTGGAACTGGAACTACATCTGCTCTACTGTGTGACAGTGGTTCAAAAAAGAACTTCAGAAATATTATTTTGAGTCTATCAGCTTACCAGCTACTGTAGAGATTGTGTACAGCTGTGAAAGTGGGGACTCACTGCTCTGAGGTGGTTTGCACAGAATGGGGTATGAAGGTGCTAAGAACATATAGTTCTATTTTCAGTAGTGTTTGTGTACTTTTTTCACTGAGAGAAAATAGTTTAATCCTTTGTGGCAATAGGTCCTTTTGGAAATACATAAGTATGGCATTCAGTCTACCTTCTGCCCTTTTCCACTTTTGGGGTAATGTGTGGTAGTTATCTGTAATAACATCTGGGGATGTTGTGGTTTAGAAAGATTCACCAATTTTTATTAAAAGTTTGTTGGGTGGGTTTTTGGTTTGTTGGTTTGGTTTTTTGTTTGTTTTTGTTTATTTGGATTTTTGTGAGTTTGTGTTATGGTTTTGGAGGTTTTTGTTTCCCTTTTTTTGTTGGTTTTTGAATGCTGTGTGGAAGATGCTGTGTATACCATACATAGAATGGTAGCAGAAGATAAACTGGCCTGGATTAAAAAAAAATGGTCTTGGGAGACATAGAAATACTAATTTTGGGCTAAATTGCTAGCATATACTTTGTAGTAGACAAAAATTGTACAGAAGTAATTTCCTGACATTCAAAGATATATCTGAGAACACCTGTTATTATATTTCCAGCTTTATGTTCCAAGTGAATAGAACTCAATAAATATTACATTTTGTCCTCATTTTCTGTTTATAGACTTCAATTTCAATTTACATAAACCATATGCTGTGAAGTGTTTTTCTGCTTCCTCTATTTGTTGTTCTGTATATTTTCATGTACATGGCAGCACCTTGAATGGCTTAGCTATCTCTCTGAGGCATACTGGATGAGGGGTTGTATTCTTCAGATTTATTTTCCCAGTGTCAATTGTTTTACTCTGTAAAGAAATCCAGCAAGCCTGAAACAGGATATTATGTTTCACATTAAAGATAATGACAATCGGGTGACTTGGCAAACATACAGAACCTGTTTGTTCCATGCTTGGTGATACTTGTATTACTTTGGTATTCTAGATTGTGTCTTTGGTCAAAAAATCAAAATATCATAAAAGGTTGTTCAGCCCATTCTGTATTTCTGCATGCCTCAATCTAGCAATTTTGCCTGCTGTGACAGGCTGGGAGCCTGAAGTTAGAGCATGTGGTACAGATGGATAAAAATATTTGAAAGTTGATACTGCTGCATTTTCTCCCTTTCCTGCTATTTCTGGTTGTTTGTGAATTGTACTTTCCTGCTGTTTCAAGTAATCCTTACTAATGCAAATATTAATAGGTTTAATAGCAACCAAATGAGATATGATTTTAAATCTGGATTTTAATTTCTGCATTCACATCATAATTTTGTAATTGCAACAGGGAGGAGTCAAATACTGATTTGTTAGTTGCGTGAACAATAACTTCTGTTTATCTTGTGTTTTTAAAATGGGCATAATTAAATCATTGCTAACCAAGAAAACAAATTATAAATGCTTTCAGTAAAGTATTTAATTTGCAGTGTTCATTTGCAAAAACCCAGGGGATAATAGGCATTGATCCTGTGATGGGTGCTTAATTTGATGCTTCTGGTGCATGCAGTGCTCTAATCCTAATGACTTTCAAACGATGGAAGAAATGAGTTGTGTTTATCTGCCATCGCCTCAGAATCTTGCTTGCATGTATCAAATACTGCAATCAGTTGGGAGGACTGATGGAAACTGACAGCACATAATTTCATTCCAGTGAATCTGTGTGCTCCCAGCAGGTTGTTACTGGGTTTCTTTCAACACCTGTAGATTTTGCACTTTGATTTTCCTGTTTTCTAGTCTTTCAAACTCTCCTTCCTAGACCCCTATTTCTTATGTAAGCACAGACTGGTCTGCAATTGATGTCTTGCTGTTTTGAGAGGGAGATTTCTTTTGTTGGAGAGTTGCAGAATGTCTCTAACAGAGAGAAAAGATCAAAAATGGAGAGAGAGTCTTTGGTCATGTGGCTACTATACCATACATGCCAAATGACTGGGCATGATTTGATTAATGGGGAGGACAACTAGGGAGAAAAGGAGTCAGAAGCCTTGTGGTCTTCCCCTTTCTCCTGTGCCCTATGGAGCAAATATTCAGCCCATAGCCATAAAATCAGAAATGAATTAATTTTGTCCAGTTGATCAGAAGTTTACTGCTGGCAACTACATATTAAATATGCTGGTTTGTGATGAAGATGGAAATCCTTTTCTTTGGCCTCCATGGCAAACTGAAGGAGGGATAGCTTGTCCTCCAGCCCAAGCCTGTTGACAACTAAGGACTTGGAATGCCTTTGTAAGCACAGTTCACTCTCAAGGCTAAAATGATTCTGTTTCTCTTATCAGGCAGCAGTATCTGAAGCAAACAAAAAAGGGCTCCTGAGCCAGGAGATATCTTGTATGACATGTATGCAGACAGAAACTGCTGTGACCTCTGGGCTACCTTTGCTTATGTAAGGCAGGGGGTGGCAGAGCAGGAGGAGACTCCTACCAGCCCCAGGGAGTAGTGTGGGCAGGGCATACTCTGCCTGCTTCCAGTAAATTAAAAAACTTCCTGAGACAGTGCAGAGAGGTCTTAACTTCTACTGGCATTGACATAACATCATATCTGGTCATCATAGCATTTATACTGTCTGGTCAGAGGCAAACTTATCTTCTTCAGGCATTTCCATAGCATTCCCTCAGCCTGAGGAACTGAGGTTCCTGAACCAATACTCTAACCCATTTCCTCTGAAGACATTGTGTTTCCAGGCACTTAGTGAGCTGAAACCATTGATAACTGGAGTATCACACAGTAGGAAAATACTATGGGTATTTGATGAATCTTCTAAGTTTTTGACCTACTACTTGAATCCAACAAGCATGGGCCCCTGTGAATTTCCATGCTGCTTCAAGACATCTGTTGCTTTTAATTTTTTTTTGTTTGTTTGTTTTTTGTTTGTTTGGTTCATATTAACACAAAAGGAAAATACATGCTTTTATTTCTCTTGGAGCTCTTTTGAGTGCTAGAGTTGCCCATGAGCACATTTGGACTCCAGGACTCTCAGGTGCTGGTTGTTCTTCAATTAGCAGGAACTCTTTCTTGCCACTGGCTTTTTTTGCTCTGTCTCTGTAAGCATGCAACTCTTGCCTCTCCTTTTCCCTCTTAAATATTTTTCTCCCTGTCACTTTACAGTAGAAGTTGTAATGTTTGTGAACCATCGTGCCTCTCTGTTCTTTCTGCATCAGTCAAGTCATATGGGACAGAGAGAATGCCTTGAAGGTCACAGCCTCCCCTTTGTTCTGCCTATACCTTGAAATAAAGGGTGCAGACAAGAAGGAAACTAACTGCACTTTTAATGGGGTGATCTGAATCCTGCACCTCAGTTCTAGTTCTGATGCTGGCTGTCCCATTTATAACTTGCATTTCCCCACAAGAGCAGTGCTATGTGATTGAACTGGGATTTTTATAAAACAAAATTTCCTATGCTGCAATATGGAAAATCTCATCTGACCCATCTGTGATGCAAGACAAGTAATGAGAGTGGAAATCTTGTGGAACATGGTGAGTGATCCTGAGCAGCAGCAGAAAACTGAACCGTAAAAATCCTGAACTATGCAAAACAACCCATTATTTCTGTAGTTATATTTAATTGTCAGGGTTATTTTTTGTTCACCCTGCTGTACTGTTTTCAGACAAGTGTAGTGCCCAGGCTTGGTGCAGTACTCTTGCTGAAGCACCAATATCTACAGGTGTAACAAATGTCTATAGATTCCACGGTGAAGTTTGAGTCATTGTTTGTCTGTCATTTGTTTTTTCCAACAGCATGACACAGACAGGTATTTCTGATACTGTACAATCTTCATTTTTCATGTTGCACTTGTGCAACTGATACTTTGCATGTACTTTATGTTCATATAGTATTATCATCTTATTTTAAGCTCATTCCAGTCAATTTAAACTTCTCAGTCTGTCCTCCCATGTACTTGCACTCCCTTCCAGATGCTGTCTGTACTGTGCATAGAAAATGCACATTCTCTGTCTCAGTTGAGCCCTAAGTGAATATCACACAATACAGCCTTTCTATTTGGCAGCAAACCTCTGAGAAGGATATTCTGGTTTTCTGTTGTGAAAGAACATAAAAAAGCTATGAATTCATTGAAGGTGTAGAGCAGCTCCTACTTCTATCTTACAGAAAGGCCTTTTATCCTGTCATAGGAGGAAGAGTGGCACAATCTGTCTCTGATAAATCCACATTAGTTCTTTTGTAACACTCTGTAACTTTCTGGGTGTTTGCAAAGACAAAGCTCATTTCCTCTCCTGTTTCCATGTTTTTTGTGAACTAAAGTTCAACAGGGCCCAGGCAATCTCTGATCAGTCAGCATTATTTTTTGCCCTCACAAAGACAAAATTTTCCACTGAACAGAAGTTCCCAAGCAGAGTCTATGTCTTATGTGGTGGTAGCTATCATCGATTTAATTTTTATTTTCACAGCGTTTTTACAAACACTGTGTTGTTTACCTATGCTTTTGATGGAAAATTTATGCAAAACTTCCTTTCAATAATCACTGCTGGGTATACTGTCCTTTATTTGGAGAATTACTGTGGCAGTGGAAGCTGCAGTAGTCTACTTTCCAAAATAACTGGAGTTAGAGAGCAGAGTCCTCTCTCTGATGCAAAAGCATTGATCTGCCTGTAGCTGTTACTAGTGGGAGACTGAGATACATTAGCCCAAATTCACTCCAAAGAATTTGAAGCTTTTAAATGACAACTCATTTCTCTTTGCCCAGAATATAGAGAGTGTCTGGGATAGCTATTTAGGTGCCACAGATAAAGAAAACAATTCAGCTGAATGAACTTGGGCAACAGGGAGTAAGTAAATGCACTTTGAATTCAATTATTTACTGCATTAATTGATGCAGTCACTTATCTGTGTTTTTTTCGCAGGAGATTATCTCTTTAAAAGTGGAGTAGCTGAGAAAGACTCCTTTTGGTTGCAACTGCAATATCCAAAATGCTGAGACTGAAAGACAGGTTGATCAGACAACTAATTTAGGTTGTGATCCAAACTGGACTAAAATTAATGCATGGACTGCAGCTTCAAGAGACCTGAACTAAACTCTAACAGATAAAATAATTCACTAAACCAAGAATCAGAGAAAATCCTGAGTTGAAAGGGACCCACAAGGATCGTTGTGTCCAACTCCAGGCCTTACACAGGACCATCCCCAAGAGTCACACCCTGTGCCCCAGAGCATGGTCCAAAGGCTTCTTGAGCTCTGTCAAGCTTGGTGCTGACACCACTTTCCTGGGAGCCTGTTCTCAGCCACCCTCTGGGTGAAGAACCTGTTCCTAATATCCAACCTAAACCTCCCTAACACAACTTCAGGCCATTCCCTCGTGTCCTGCAGTGAGGTCTCTCCTCAGATTCCTCTTCTCCAGGCTGAGCAGACCAAGTGACCTCAGCTGCTTCTCACACGGCTTCCCCTCAAGGCCCTTCACCATCTTCATGGCCCTCTTTTGGATGCTCTCTCATAGTTTAATAACAAGACACTTCAGAATATTTTCCTTCCAGTTTAAAAGTTTTATTTAGTTTTAAAATTTCAAGCTTTTTTCTTGAATAAATATCTGCCAATGGTGAACTGCAAATGGCTGCTCTGATTACAGCAGAGCAGAAGTTAATGAAACCTTTGCCTGTTCTCATCTTTCCTCAAAATTTTCAGCTCAAGATTTTTTCTATATCTGAACTTGACCAAATAAAACTTTTACCTTCATTATTTTTCACACTGATATCTTGCTCAAATTCAGCTTGCTAATTTTGGGTGAGAGACGGATCACAGAATCAGGAGGGCTGATGCCTCTTTTCCCCCTCCTGCTCAAAGCAGTTCTTGTTAGAGCAGGTAGCTTGGGTGGGCCAGTGTTGGGTTTTGAGTATCTCCAAAGATGGAAGTTCCATAGCCTTTCTGGGAATCCTGTCCCATGGCCTGGCCAAAACAGATCTCTGTTGAGCAGATGGCATCCAAAACAGCTCTGAAAGCACTGTCATGATCAGTGGATAGACAAGTATCCTGGGTTTCCTCTAGGAACAAGAGGGTTTCATAATTCTAGAGAGCTTTATGTGCAATAGATACTCCATCCTACCTAGGGTTTTTGGTTTTTTTTATAGCCTTAGTTAGAGTTTAACTGGTACGTGCACAAAGTGGTCTTGTTGGAATTTTTCAAACAGGGAGAAAGCTCAGTCTCAGCTTGACCTCTGTATCTCCCATTCAGTTTTTCTAGCTAGATTCTTTGTTGACTGCTACAGAGCTTGCTATTAAGGGCTGGTCCTTTGGATCAGTGAAGAAGATTCCACCAGATCTTTTGGTGGACTTGGAGCTGTCTGAGCTGACTGCAGAGTTCTTTACCTTGATCCAGTCACAGTGCCACTTCTTTGAGTGTGTTTGATACAGATTTGGTAGAAAACCAGTCTGAGTGCAGGCAGGAGGGGGAACATCACCTCCTGTAGCCTTCCAACAAACATTTGGGACTGAAGCCTGCCATGGTACTGGCCTCCATCCCTGATGAGTTGCAAAAATCAGTTTGAAAAGCCCAGAGGAACAGTAAGGTCTAGGACTAGAATTAAAGGTCGCTCTTTTTTTTTTGCCAACCTCCTAGGGCTTGCTTCTTACAAGATTTCCCCTCCATATTTCTTGAGGCTGGGCCCACTTTGCAGAGGTGGGATGGCAGGTAGCTGCCTCCTCCCCTCCCTGGTAGGAGATGGCAGTTCTGCAGCTCTCACTTGGAAGGATGGAAGCTGCTTTTTCTCTTACAGCCTCCTGGAAATATGTCAGTAAACCATGTGCATTGTGTTATGGCAAATATTAAATGTAGCAACTTTCTTAGAAGATTACATTTTTTTCCCTTGGTAAACATTATATGACTATTAAATACAATATTAGCTCACCAAGTTGCATGTATTACTAGCAGCATGCACTCACAGGGATGCTCATTATACTCTGCTGGTTTTAAAGAGTCTTATTTTTGGAATGATAACAGTTTGTGAAATGATAACAGTTGCTTCTTGTATTTAAATACCATTTCTAGTTTCTCAGTCTCTGGGATAATATTAGTATTAAGACTCATAACCTAGAGGAAAAAAATTGAAAAGCATACAGTCTAAAATCTCCTGGTTATTTTCTTAAAGCAAGGTTTCCAATCTGGGGATTCTTTGTTTTTAAAAATACTGAAATTCTGCTTTCACTAGCCTTGCTCTGCAGCCTTATATTTTCTACAGTCACTAAAACCAGCCTCCGTTTTCATATCAAAACTTGAATGTTAATGCTGCTAATTAGCTTCTGGCATAGTAAAATTGCAAGAGTATTAAAATGTTTTTTAGTTTTATGTCCCTGTGTTGACTGATTGGGTTGTTTGGATGTCATTAGGCTACTTATTTATTGCAAGAATATGAGCAATGCACTATAAGCAGAGGAAGTAATTCCTGACTGCTTAGCTAGAAGATCAAATGTTAATTTTTGTTAGTGTTTAAATTGAATGAAAGCATTATTTTGTTCAATTCTTCAGTATTAAAAAGAAATCGATTACACAAGTGCAATTTAGGCAACAGCCTTAATCTCTCCTTTTATTATACAAGTTGACAGTGCCAGTATTAGCCTGCAGTCTTCCTGACTTGTTTATGAATGTTGTACATTGCTTTGCAGTCACTTAATAATATTAATTTTCCTGAACTGGAGAGAAACTGTTCAGTTACTTTTAGAATAAGGGCCCAGATATCCACAGCATGGAGATAACAGTCATATTTTATAAAAAACTCCTCAGTTGAAGGATGTATTTTGCAAAAGATGCCCTGATGGAGATGGTGTTTAATCTTTCTGTTGTCTTTGGATTTTATGTACATGACTGAGTTCGTGATTCAACACCATTATCACCCTTGCCCTCTTAACCGCCCCATGCATTAAAAACCCAGTATTTCCTGACAGGAAAAGAAATTAGGAGTAATCCTTCTCTCCTAGCAGAGGTCTTTCTTATAGACTGATGTTCTTCCTGCACCAGAACTCAATAACAACCTCTTTTTTAAATCTAGCTCAAGGACTTGACCATTTGTATTGATTTTTACCTTGAGAACTGTGTGTAAAACTTGGGATCAGCTAGGGAATTTGTTTTGTTGGGTTGTTCTGTCATGATTTAATAGCTGTGGAGCTCTTCTAGCTCTGTAAATGGAGCCTTCTAAATCTCAGGGCCTTTATACAGTCTTCAGGACTGTGGTGTTTATTAGAAATGGTATTTGGCTGCTCAGCAGCCTGGTACTGAGATAAGAGCAGAGTTTCAACCCCTGTAGTATAATTTTGTTTTTGCATCTCCTATTTCTACCCTTGCAGGCAGGGCAATGCTCATGCCTGGAACTTTTCTAGTCCCTGCAGTTTTCTGCCCTTCCAGGTTCAAAGAGTATTTTGGGTCTGCCTTCAAGCCCAGTGGATCT
Source organism: Erithacus rubecula (assembly GCF_903797595.1). Classification (NCBI taxonomy): domain Eukaryota; kingdom Metazoa; phylum Chordata; class Aves; order Passeriformes; family Muscicapidae; genus Erithacus; species Erithacus rubecula. The sequence continues at coordinate 27,346,484 of NC_136686.1, read as the reverse complement.
AAGACTGAAGGACTACTCCTGGGCTTATCAGTGACTGAAGGAGGACATTAATTTAATGATTCTGGTTTGCTAGATATGTGGGGATATTGCTGCATGTTAGAAGTTAAAGATAGGATTGAAGTTTGGTTGGGGGTTTTTTGAGTTATATTTCTTAAGGTTACCCACTGGGAATAGGTGGACATGCAGATGTAAGGTCTGTATGAGTAAACTGAAGAAGACCATGATGCTGTCATTGATGGTCCATGCTTAGGTATTAACTGGCAGTTGTCTTAAGAGTTGGAGAGAGAGAGAGTTCTGCAATGTTAATATGCACCTGACAGAAAACAGTGCAGAGAATGTATTTACAGGAAAAACAGCTAAAATTATTTTAAAAAAGGTAACCTTAATAAAGTGGAAAACAGATTGAAAGTACTGGTGAGCTAAGCATTGCTGGTATGTTTTAGCTGTCCTTCAAATTTTCCATGTTAAGGGGCTATGGTTTGGTGCAGGTTTGTGGTCAGAATATCAAGCAGTGCCCTCAGAAGGCAGATCAAAAATCTGTAAATCTGATTTTAAAGCATACAGAGAAAGGCACAACAAAATCATCCTCCTTTTTTCTATCTATAATAAATGATAAAATTGGAATGATGCAGGATGATAAAAGGACTAAATGAATGTGCTTAATGAATGCCTGTGTATAGACTTAAAAATAATTTTATGAAAACAGAAAAGTTCTGAAGTTTACTTTGACTGCTGTTTTGCAGTTCAGACTGGCTGATGAATATAATAGTCTTGCTGGCCTTTATATTCATTAATTCAAATCATGTCAGTCATTATCTGTTCTTTTTACTCTTCTTTTTTTAGAAGAGGTGCTCATATATTTGATTAGTTCTTAGTGAGGTTGCTCCATTTGATTTCTCAGTATAATTGCAGTTTGTGCACATCCACAAGTAGCAATTTTGAGTTTTGCTTTTTATTGTTTCTTGTTCCAGTAAATCAGCCACAGGAGAAAATTGGAGTCATCTGAGGGGAAGATCTAAGTAGCCTGCTGGGCTATCTTCAAATCAGATATCTAGCAGACTGGCCTGGAAAGAACAACACCATCTGGATATGGAAAGAACTCTTAAGATGCTTTTTGCATCCCAGAAGGTTATTGACAGGGTAAATGTGCAGCAGTAAAACCCTGCCAGAAATCTGTGAGCTGGTACATGTTCTTTCCAGCAGCAGTGGGTGTTAAAACTTCCTGGACTAACAGCCTGCAGCTGTATGTTCATTAGCTCCCTGTGAATTTCAGCTCTCACTGAAGTTCAGTTCCTAGATGTTCGGACTACTTGGGGAAAAAAAGCCCCTCATTTGATTTATTATTTTCAGTTCTCTGGTATGAATCTACCCTAAAAGTTTTTCATTGACAATAGATGAAACAGAGTGTTTTATCCAATCTAAACTAGTGATAGCTTACAAAGTATGTGTTTAGCCATCTAAATTTATATATATATATATATATATAATTTTATAGCTGTTCCAACTAAAACTGTTCTTAAAGCCTGAAGACTAAAATTTCTGCCCGTGACAGTTACCAGACTTTTCCCTAGCAGGTATTAAAATGTCTTCTAAGGAATAAGCCTTTGGAGAGTTGCCTTTTTGCCGACCTCCTAGGGCTTGCTTCTTACAAGTAGAAGCTCAGATGATACTTTAGGTTAGCATGGCAAAGGCAGTGGGTGTCACATTTGGCTGGATTACTTATTCAGGATGGATAGCTATTACTTACATGAAGATGCTCAGGAAAGGGCTTTGGAATAATGGGCAGCTGGAATAAACGTGTCTGCTTTCAGCTAGAATAAGCTGCCTCATCAAGTCCACTTCTGTAATCAGCACTTGTTACTCATTTTAAGGTCTAAATCAGTATTTTAGTTCCAGTACAGCTATTGGGACTGTTTCTTCAGAAGCTTTCTCTCCAGGCCTAAAGGAAAAAAAATTATCCCTCTGATTTGAGGGAAAATTATATTGCATCCTGCTATTCACAAGCGCTCCCTCAGCACACTTCAACAACTGTCTTGGATTTGGGGAGCTGTAAAGGATGCTTTCAGTGGGTTCTGTTAAGCAGAACCCTTTCCAATAGCTAACCCAATCTGAATCAAAATGTGGTGAAAGTGAAATTAAAAGAAAAACGGCTTAAAAGCCAGCATGTGCTGTAATCACCCCGTGAACCTTTTCCTGTCATTTGAGTTCATTATCCTAACCTGAGGAAGCTTAAAATCAGACTGAGTGCAGATGTTATCAAATACGACTCTGCATTCTGTATTCAGAGCTCTGTGCTGCCTCCTGACTGTGCTCTATTTTTAGCTCTGGAATAATGTAGCACTCGCATGATTTATTACACAAAACATTCTGGCAGCAGAAAGGATCAAGAGTAGGTGGGGTGATTATAGCTGTTATCTAATTCCTTTTGAACGTTAGAGAGTATTAAATAAAAAAAAAAATTAAAAAGGGGTTTTTTATGTGTGCTCCAGCATTTCCATTTTGTGTTGAAAAAGGAGTGGATTATCTAATAGCTAGCTAACCTTCCCTAAACAAGGTAAGATCCAAATGCTGGAAATCAAAAGCAAGAACTCCCAGTACCTCAGGAGGGTAGGGGGTTTAACTCCCTTAAGTGTGACTACAAAAGAGATTTCTCCCCACTCTCTTGAGGGTAGCCTGGACATCTCCCTTCCCAGCCTGTGCCTGCTTTTGTGAGAGCAGAGGTGGTGCTGGAGGAAAACAGGCACTCCCTCCTGTATCTCCTCCTGGTGTGTGACTCCCACAGCAGACTCACCTGGATCATGGTGCGAGGAAGGAGGAGGAGGTAGGTGGGGATGAATTTGTACCTTTTTAAGAAGCTTCTGCAGGCTGCAGTGGATAAAGGACAGCTAAACATGGGAGCATGGGAAGTACTAGCAGCTGTCAGAATCCTCATGTTGAAGCACAGCATTGTTTTTTTCCCAGTTGAGAGTCAACTTGTGCTGGATGATGCAATGGGCCACTTGTCATAGCCCTAATCCATATCTGTGGGTTAGGTAGTGGGACCTAGGACAGGGAAGTGTCACCACCTGAAACATCCTGATCAAGGAGATAGCACTATAGCCCCTCTCCTCTTGTGTTGGATTTGGTGGCTTGAGGAGACCATGTGTCACACCAATAACCTGTGTACAGTACAAGTACCAAATACAGCAGAGGGAGCTGACAAAAGAGGAGTGTGAGGTGGGAGGCAGCATGAGACTTGCACTCAAGTGCTGTGTCCCCATGATTCAGCTCATGCAACCACAGCACCTCCAAGATGCAGGTAATGCAGAGAGCAGGGATGAACTGGCTGTGAATAATAGATCTAGAATATTTTGGAAAAGTAGTACTGCAAAAAAATCCAGAAAGATGAGCTGGTGCTTGCACTTCTTCAGCAAAGCTTGCTCTGCAGTGCAGAAGCAATGAAGATTGCTTTGTTCTTTATTTGATCAAAAAGTGCATTAATAAAATTATTTGGTTTATTCTTTTGCTCATTCTGCTGGCCTGAGAACAAGACATGGGAGAGCTTTAATCATCTCCAATCTGCAAAGCACTCTTGTCTGTTCAGCTTTAAGCTTGATTGTGTGTGACTGTGTAGGGAGGAGGAACAAAGACTTCATTTTTCTTTCGTTGGCCTTAGTAACCTTGCAATGGAAAGTCAAACCAGTTTACATATTTTTATAAGATTTTAATGTAGTTTATTATGAAAAAGTACATAATTGGAAAAAGAGTAAACCTAGGTCCTCCTTGCAGTTTCTGGTTCCTGCAGAGTCTCCAGTCTGTTCAGTAACATTCAGCAATTAAAGTTCATCCTGGAAACATTGCCCAAGTGTCTTTGGTCAGAAAAAGCAGCCTTCAGAAACACTGTAAGCACCTCAAGCACCTTCTGTCCATCCTAGACAGATGGGGTGAGTGCTTGCTCATGCAGTGCAAGAGGCTTTACATTCATGCAAGAGGAAGAATCATCTGGTTTTGAGGAGGGCTGTCAGGCTATTGTAAACAGACAGACAACTGCTGAGTTGCACTTAGAGAAATAGAAACAACCTTCTGGTCTGCTTTCAGTGTTGTTGAGGTCCTTGCTGCTTAGCTCACACTTTCACTTCTCTCTGGGGGTAACTCCTACAGCTCCTACAGGAAGGCAGAAGCCATCTACCTCTCCATGTTAATGGTACCTACTTAACCCTTCTCACCTTGTTGGGAGAAATTTATCATTCTGGGTTGCTTAGGGAACACTGTTGGCTTCCTGAGTACAACTTAACTGTATTTAGACATTACTGTTATTTGCTTTCCCAGCCAGGACTAGGTGGTCAGCTATGGTTGCAGTCTACAAGTAAAGATGTTCTGCAGATGCTCAAGCACTATAGTTTGATTTATATCTTCTGCCCTCTTCACTTCTACTACAGCAAGCTGAGGTGTGCCTGTGCTAAACAAGTAGTAGTCAGCCTGCACAGGTGACTGTTAATGTAGGATGGAGTATTTGTATCCTAAATGTCAAAGAGTTTGGCAGTAATAACTACCAGTGATTAATTAGATGACATGAACTGTATGTGGTATTATCTGTATTTGCTGGAGTTGTACTTTTGAAGTTTATGAAAGATCAGAAAATAGGTTAATCAGTATTTTTGTAGTTCTTGTTTGCAGTTCTTACTGTAACCACCTTTGTTGTCACGTCATTTAACATTAAGTAGTTGTACAAAGAGTGGGGAGTTGGACTCGATGATCCTTTTGGGTCACTTCCAACTGGATATTCTGTGATTCTACATAACATACAATTATCCTTCATTTTGGAAAAGCAGGGGAAGACTTCTTTTTACAGTGTTCCAAATATATTTTCATGTTCTTCACTCGTTTCTTGTTTTACAGGGGCTAGTTTTAGTATTCATGGGTCAAATTAGCAGTTGATTCAGCTTATGACTTTAGTATCATATGCTTGTGAAAAGCTGGCCAGGAGATCACTTTCAGTGTTGATGACTCAAATGCCCACATACAGAATTCAGTGGTATAAATGAGTCGTATAAATTTATGAACAGTCCTTGCCTGTTTTAGCAAGTATTAATTTTTAAAGCAAATTAAGTCACTAAAAGTTGTCATCCTCCTTTCTTTAAAAGTCATATGGTTTTCTTTTCTAATATAATAGCCAGGATACTCTATACCTGAAGTGTGTTCTTATTGTATTGACTGTAAGAGGAGGCAACAGAAGATTTCTTTCTTATGTGTTTAGTGATTTTTCAGATTCAGAGTAGCAGTTGAGAATGCAATAAATAACCTGCCATTTCAATGGTGCAGTTCTTTTGCAGAATAGAAGACGTACCCTGAAAGTGGAATAAGTTTTATTTCTCATAATTATCCTCTGACTGTGTGGTCATCTGTAACAAATATATTTTGTGGCTAGGGGAAGGCTGATTTTTGTAAAGCAAACTTAAATTCAGAATAGGAGGAGTTTACGTGAGCAGCATATGCATAGAGAGAACAGAAAAGAGCTGACAGTATGTGGGTAAGAGTTGGGAAAACTGAGCTGGGAAACAATACCAGAAATAGAAAACAATCAGACAAGCACAATAAAAATTTAAAATTGTATTTTTGGTGGGGTTTTTTGGGTTTTTTTTTGTGGCTGTTGGTTGTTGTTTTGTTTTGTTGTTTTTTTTTTTTTTAACGTGCTCAGCACTGCAATTCTGGGAGTTGGGCAACCCACTGGGAATTCCCTGCTCTCTTGTGGTGTATTTTGGGACTGACTGCCTGACCCAAGGTATTCCTTGCCTAAGTACAGATATCTGAATCTTAAATAGGGACAGCCCAGGTCAGTCACCTAATAGCCAATGGCAGTCAAAGGGTTTTAAATATATAAAAGCCACCATGTGATGATGTAAGTAAAACAATTTACAGCTTGGTTAAAAGAAGATGATTTATAACCTTTAAATTGTGCAGAAAAACATATACAAGATTGCTCAAATGATGAGGTAAAGGGGATGTGTATGACTGGTTTTCTTCTGGGACTGCAGGATGTTTTTCTTATTATTTGTGTTTAAGCATCAGGCTCCAGCTCATTGGTGCAAACCTCAGGCACCTCAGTGGTACTTTGAAAGAAAGCCTCCTGCCTAATGCTTTAACTCTTCTCTGCTCCATGGTGGGATCCCCAGGGAACATTTCCTCCCTGTTAGATATTGCTGTCATTAGTCTGTGTCAATATGTTAGCAAAATAGATGTTATTCCTGACAGTCTATGCAGTGTCTTTTCAGTTGGAGTCTGGTGGGATCTGTCCTTGCACAGAGGTAGAGAGGCTCAAAGACAGATCCTAGTCAAACTCATTTTTGTTGTTTCATCTATCCTATCCTCTTTAATAAATGGGGGAATTTAATGACTGATGTGTTTGTTGAACACACTGTGATGGTATTTTGCACTTCTTCCTACCTTTTATTTCTTCAAATGCTGCTCTCCTGTGGTGCCACACAGGATAGTGTCCTGACAGGACCAGGTGATCCTGTCAGAAGACTGCAGAAAACTCGGGTTCCACAGAATGATATATCATCATGCCCTTGTTACAAAGATAGCTACTCAGGGATTAAATGCATGGGCTTCAGTTTCTTATGCCATCTCCTGTTCAGATGACTTTCATTCTTATTCAGTGTGTCATGTAGGAATAACCTGGGAAGTCTGTTCCAGAAGATATCTGTATGATCTGGTTTAGTAGTTTTCTCTGTGTATGCCTGTGGGCTGGAACACAGTGAGACTTGGGCATGCCTTCCATGTTTCATCCACTCATGTATGTGTAGCTCTCCATTTGTATAAGGATCTCAGGACAAGAGGAAATTACCTCAAGTTGCATCAGGGTTGTCAAGCACTGGCACAGGCTGTCCAGAGAAGTGGTTGACTCACCATCCCTGAAGGTATTTAAACAAAGGTGTAGATGTGGCTCTTAAGGATATGGTTCAGTGGTGGACTTGGCAGTGTCAGTGTAGTTGTTGGTCTTGATAATCTTGGATGTTTTTTCCAACCAAAATTATTTTATGATTCTGAGAGTAGAGGTAGTGCACTGCAGCTGTAGCAAGGGGTCTTTTTCCAACATTCTGCATGACATGCTTGGTCTCTCCTACATCTGCCCTCCAAGAAGGAATGCTGCGAGGTCTCAGTTCTTTCTTGGGTCATCCATTTGTTTTCTTTGTAGAAGGAGATTTAAGGGTGTCTCAAATCCACAGAAAGGGATCATTAACCATAATAGTGGAAAATGCCACATGTGTGTTAAAAACATATAGGTAAAGGGAGGCTCTGAAATCCTTGGAAAGAAGCTAACCTGACTTGCGTTTGAGCTTAAAAGTAATTCATTGTAATACTGTCATCATAGCAAATTATACCAAACATTGGTGAGCAGTTGCTCTTGGCTTCCTCTGACTTGACATGGTTACTCTTGAGAACATGAAGCTGTAGCATTTACTTCCAGTTCAGTTTGTCAGTCACTCCATCTGAAAGGCAGCAGCTCCCATCTGGCTTTGGAGCCTTGTCCATGAAACTATACATCTGTTCATGACTCTGTGGGAGACAGAGGTATGCTGGGTTATTCTCTAGCCTTCTACTACTTAAAATTGAGATTCATGTAATGATTTAAGTCACAAATAGCAGCATACTGGAAATTTTACCTTCTCCTTACACTTACGCCCCTTGGAGAATCTGTGTTGAAAGGTGAATTATATTTAAGAGATTAAGAGGCTGGGACACAAAGCATGAGCTGCAAGCCCAGGAAGAACAGGACTTGATTCTTGCCTCTTTAGTCTATCCTAGTGGGGTAAAAAAATAGAAAATAAACTGAATGGAGGCCAGTCTTAGTGAAAATCATAACCAGGCCTGGGATTTGTTTCTTCTATAATCTCCTGAGGTCAGTGTTTGTTCATGAAGCTTAGAAGTCATCTCTCCACTGCAGGGATGCCTGAATGACTTCTGAGTCCCACATGGTGCAGAAGATCAGAGCTGTGCGTTGTGGTATTTGCTGACCTAAAATGTCTGTGTTTCAGTGAATGGGAAAACAAAAAAAAAAAATTGAGCAGTTGTTTGTCAGAAAGGCCAGTGGACTGCCTCAGTGCTGAGTTTAATGCAAACCCTTGTTGTGTTAATTAGATGTTGAGTTCAACAGGATGTAGTATTAACCAGATCTTTGTTGTGCTGTTATTTCTCTATACAGAAAATGTGACACCAAATCCCAAAACACAGTTCACTCCATTATTAATGGCTTTCATCTCTAAACTATTTTTAACCTTGTCAGAAAATACTTGAGAAACAGAAAGGCAGATAAATGTGAATACTTCAACAGGGCTTTCACCACACCAGTTTCTTACTGCCTTCATTGTTGGCTACTTTGAGTGTGTGTAGGGAAATACCTCTGTATGTGTCCTAGCTGGTGGCATCTTCTTGTGAGAGAATTGAATAAGATGATCTGGCAGTACTGAGGAAGAATTTTTTATTTTTTTTTTTTCCTTAAGACAGGAAAAACATAGCTAAGACTGAAATGGTAACGTTTCTACCTTTGACATCCACTTCTATATGCAGCTATCTTCTGGAAAATGAAAAACCTAATGGTGTCAACCACTTAGACCTTGTGAATTTACACTGGTCCTAAGCTGTAAAAAACATTGCTTTCTTCTTGTTTTCTGGTTTCAGGCAGTGCCGCTTGTACTTGAGATGACTTGGACAACTGATTGTAGCACTTGTTAATCAGGGAGGCAGAAAGAGAGAATTTTGTAAGAGGAATGGAGTCCACCTTTCAGAGAAGCAGGATTTAGTTGATGTTGCTAATAATAGTGATTTTTTTTTTTTCACTTCTTTTCCCTGAAAAAATTTTCTCTTCAGTTTTTGTTATTTTAAAGAATGGAAACAGAAAAGTAGGGGAATTGTGATGCATCCAGACCATGCATCCATTGAATCTTTTGTGCCTTCTAGATAATAAATTTCCAGAAGGTAGTGGTACCTTTATGCAGTTATAATTTATCAATATGACAGATGCTATGAAAGTGTTCGGACTTCATTCAAAATCTCCTGTTTCTAGAATAGTCTCAGATTATGGGGCTTTTGTTTAGTTTGGATTTTTTATCTGTGGTAGCACATGCAAGTTCCCAAAACCTTGAAAAAATTTGATTGTATCTTTTTCTTTTAAATACCAAATTATATAAAAGTGACTTACTTCCTGTTTTTTCTCAATTTTATGAGTATTGCTTTTAGAGATAGGTGTGTCTCTGTGCAGTGGCGTGGGTTGGGTGTCATTACCTCCAAAAACAAGCTTCTACCACACACCCTTGCTTTCATGCACTGCTAAGCTGAAAGTTACACACACGTACTTGACATGGAAAATAATAGCATACATGGCCCAAGGAAAAAAAAAGAATCGTATATTTGCAAAATTTGGAACTAAGGTTAAAGCATTTTGGTTACTTTCTTAGGTCTTTTCCAGACTGGATTCCATTTCATGATCCTTTTGCCTTTATAAAATGGTAGGTCTTAGGTTAAAGATGTTAAAAGATGCAGAAAGCCTGCTGGATCATATTCTTCATCACTGTGAGTTCACTGTGAATTTTCCTATGGTACTTGTGATTCTTTTCACATTGTTTCAGCAAAAAAGCCTTCATCAGCTGCCTAAGGAAAGTGTCCCACATTTTGGTAGAGCTTTCTGCCCCAAGGCTCATGCTCCCTCTCTGTCTGAGCCCTCTCCCCTAGTTATATCCTGTGCTGACAGATTGCACTGTAGCTCGTTTGGAAAACCTGAGCTGACCTTCGAGAGCAGGCTTCTCCATGGAGTTTGTTTCTAGGTTTATTCCCTTCCCTTTCTCAGCATAACACAAGTCAGAGTCTGCCCTTGCTGTTTAGTAAAAGTAGTTGCCTTGTGCATTGGAGAGAGGGTGAGTTCTGCTTTGATTTTCCAGCAATACATGCCAAAAGTGAAAACCTGTGCACCAGCTATGATGCTTTCCTCTTGTATTTCTATAATTTGGGCAGGGTGAACTCTGAACTCCTTGCAGCACAGAAGGGAGAAGAAGGGATTGCACTCCCAAACTAAATGATCTGCAATCCTTCTGACTGTAAAAATAACTGCTGCTCTTACCATTGCTAATTTTAATATAAATATAACTATTACTTGCATGTTTTAAAGAGCAGCAGTAGGATCAGGCATTAGGTCATGGCTCTGCACATTGCTCAAAGCCTCATCCAGTCAGGCCTTCAGCACTTTCAGGGAATGGGCAAGGACGTGTTTTCCTCCCACAGATGTTCTTTCAGGGAATTTAGAACAATTCTGCATTTTACTGGGTATTATATTTGCTTCACCTTTGCAAAATGACACTTAATCCACATCAACGTTCTCCCATAGAGCTGTAAAATCTGTCAACCATTCACCAATGCACTGCTCAAGAGTTTTCCTCAAGAGGGGCACTGAGTCTGACTGAATTGCTAGTCTTGTATATGGAATGTGCTGGTTCCAGAAATGATTTTGAACAGCTTGGAAATTTTTTTTCCTGTTTTATGAGTAAATCCTCCTTTGACAGAGAAACATCACTTTTCTACATAATGTTTTTCCATTCAGTTTTTATCTCCCATTCTGATCCCAGGTTAATATCTCTTTCTTTACATTTTTTAATTGGACTAAGTGAACACTGATTTGATGGGTTGATCTCTACTATTACTGTAACCTGGCTCTCCAACAATAAACTGGATAGCAGAGTATTTTTTTAACCTAGGAGATATGAAGTGGAACAAAGTGAGAGTAAGTTATGCCTTGAGGCATTTGTGTTCCATAAATCACATTTCTTACTCTGCTAGCTGTAAGTCCCCTAATGTGTTGAGAGATCATTTCTGCAGGCAGCTTTGAATGTGATTTGAGGGCAGGCTATGGCCCAAGTCCTGACCATAGCTGAGGGAACACCACACTCTCTTCTAACACTGGTCTTGGCATACAAGAAAAAAACCACAACATTCATTTTTTTCCTGTTTCAGTAGTAGATAGGACCACATAAATAATTTCTGCTTATGAGAATTGCCACACAAAATTAATGCAAACAAAGTCCCATAGATGTGAGAATGTTTGCAGGACAGTGCTCAAAAGGAAAATGGCTCTGGCTCCACTTACAAGATGCAAATATCCTACTTTGTAACAAAAAAATGTCTTTAATTGAAGCGTGACTTTTACTGGCAAGTTCTGGTTTTATTTTCACTATATGCCATTGTGCTCAATGAGAGGAGAAAATTTTCCATGAGCAGAATTCAAATGTATTCTTTTAAATTCATGTAATGGGAAAAGGCCTATTAAATATAATACAGAAAGGACTACTAGGCATATTTTGAATTTTAGTGGGTACAGGAAGGAGAGTAAGGTTAGCATTTCATTATTTTTTATCTACTCTTTCATATTTATGACTAGCTCCAACTGTATGCTATTTCCTTTCTAGTTTTTTAGAGTGCAGGTGTAGTTATATTCTGTACAAGTGATATTTTGGGGCAAATAGCAGAATTGCTGATGTCAGCTGTTTGAAAACAGATACTGATCCAAAGAAAACAGCTTTCCTCATTCATCTTCTATTAATTCTTGAGCTGTTGGATGTACTGAGATCTCATTTTCTCTGGGAGATCTAAAAACTTCCAAGTATGGCATTGTTATTTTTCTGCTGACAGGTGATATGTTCATCTGATGACACTGATCTGGATACTGGGCCAGAAGTTATGAGCTGGAATAGTGTGTTGGAAGGATTTATAATAATAAGTTTACAACCCTTTAAATGTCTGAGTGAAGATGATAATTGTGAATATCTGACTTGGGCTGAATTATTTGTCTAGAATTTGCGGGGAGGGGGAGGTTTAATCTATTTTGAGGGCAAGATTAAAGCAAATGGTTTGATCCTCTCTGCTGGATTTTGGCAGTAGGCTGGTGGGCAGCTAGAACCTGGTCTCTTTCGAGGAAAAAGAACAAAACTTTTTGTAATAGCATGAAAAAAATAGTTTTAGTTCTTGGAAGGAGTGATGTGGCGTGACTGTGATTGTTTTGCCTCCTTGGGAGGCTTGGGAAAGGGATTTGGCTTCCAAGTTTGCCTTCAGACTCCCCTCTGCTCTAAAACACAAATCCAGAAAGACGAATATCCATTCACTCCTTGTCCTTTGCTGGACTATGTGTTAAGAAATTATCCATGTAGTTCTGGTGGATCTCTATTCCTATGGGAGCAGCTAAATGCTGGCTGCCAAGAGTCAAAGCACACTGTGTCAGTGTGCCTAGCCTGGGAGGGGGAGGACAAAGAAGCCTTTTCTTTGGGCTTACAATTACCTCTAGACCAGGTTTGAATGCAAAAGGCAGATGGGTGGGAGCCTTAATTCTGGGAAAAAGCATAAAAAAAAATGTTTGAAAAACTTAGTTTAGAGCTGACAATCACCAAGACTTCCCAAATATAAGACAAGGGAATTCAGTGGGCCAGACTACTTCTTCTTTCCAGAGAATTATCTGTCTCCTTAGAAAATTTGCATAGAAGAACTGAGTGATCCAGCTGGAAAACATATTGATTAAAGATGCATTTTGAATGTATTAAGTGCTATGAAAATATGAAGTTCAGTGCAAAATGAAACCGAAATTGGTGGATATTACAGCACTGTTATTTGTGTATCTCATTTTCCCTCCTCTAAAATCATACCCTGCAATTTTCTAATGCATTTATGATAACTTTAGGAAAGCTTGAGAGCTATGGGATTCTGATGATCCCAGAGTAACGCCCTTGCAGAAACGCAGGGTACAGGGGCTGGAAAGTGACATTATAAAATAAGAAAAACACATCTGGAATGTTAGATGGATAACAATGGCAAGTGCCATTTTCTTCATTCAGGTGAATACAATAATTTTTTTAAGCATTGTGGGGTTTTTTTCCCATATTCTTTGGCACCCACCAAAAATACTGCTTTGTGGGTGTCCTCTGGCCGAGTTCTGTGCAAGAGTAAGCAGAAGTCTAGGACTTGTTTTTTTTTGTTCCAGGAAGCACGGCAGAACCTGCTCACCTAGGCAAAAAAAGTGACTTTTCAACACAGATTTTTATCTTGCTGCTCCCAAGAGTGAGGATGGCAGAGAAAAGTATGGACAGCCAGAAAAAAATGTGTTTTCTGGGATGTGCTTCTTCCTGGGTGCAGCTGAGCATTGTAGAAGCTTCCTTGTTTCAGGATGTGATTTCTTGCTTCCTTCTCAACTTTGATTTTCTTCTTGCTCCTCCTCTGAGAGGGCTGACCATTCTCTTGTGTTTCAGGAGCACCCTCTTTCCCCAGTTTCCTGGCAAATATACTTTGCCATTCTCTCCCATCTTTGACTGCCCTTCAAGGTCTCTTCAAGCCTCCTGTTTCATTCCCACTCCTCCTTTGCAGGTCTCTGCCTGCCCATGGTACTCCCAGGTCTGTTCCCCTCATCTGCTGTGCAAAGAGTGCTAAAGGGCACTTTTAAACCTTTACTCTCTGTGCATGCTGTGTCACCATGATTCTATGCATGGTGATGCAGCTTTGTTGTATTTACAGAGCGCTCTGACCTGTGCTTGTTTAACCTCTGTTGGTAATTAATGAGCAGCTCTGGGAAGATGATTCCTGATGTGGCACGTGAATCTGTACTAGGAGTTATTAACTCTGCTTTTGTTTTAGCCTGCCTGATCCTGTAAATGGAGATCTAGCATTGTGGAGCCCAGTGTTGGCCTCTGAAAATTACTGAGTAGTCTTATTTATAGGTACTTTGGCACTGGTGTTCATATCAAGGGCTATTAAAAATAATTAGGTACTGCAGCTTTACTAATGGCTTAAGAGGTTCTCCTTGAATCTCAGTATGAGGCTGATCTGATGCAGCTATCTTCTTGATAGTATCCAAGAGCATTTTTTTTCTTTTTGAGTACATCTTGTTCTGGCTCATTTCAGAAATCTGCTCTTAGCTCCAAGGTCTGCAATAGGTCTGCAAGCTGTTTTTTAGAACAGCTAGTGCAGACTTACTGAGATACCAGTTAGCCAGTATTTGCACAAACTTATCTTTAGGTGGAGACTGTGGTCCAGTCCCAGGCTGAAGGGTTCTGGTCAGTATCTTCTTCTGATAGCTTGAAATGCTCAGTTCCTCACTTGCCTGTGGGCCAGGGAGTGGATTTACACTTAATCTGCAGCAAAATCAGCAATACTCAGCATGCTAACAAGTCATGTAGGTACCATCTGCCATAACAGAAACTGTGAACTCTCTGTCAGTAAACTCAATGCTATTAAGGTCTTATTAAGAAAGAGCCAAACACATGCCTTATGGTGGACCAGCAACAGGAAGCTTAATTTAATGAAAATTTGGGTAGAAACTAGGACATGTGCTGTATCTGAACCATACAGCTAATGTCTGAGTTCTCTCAACCTATATCTTCTGCTTGAATAGGAAAACTTTAGCCCTCTGGTGGTAGTAGTATCATTGAGTCCCAGTTAATATTTATCACAGATCGTGCAGCCTTTCTAAGTTAAATGGCAGCTTCATATTTCAAAGATCTTCTTTGAATGCCATTGAGTTTTTTTCCCACAAATGAAGCTGTTTTGTCTTTTTCTTTCTCAGCACTATCATTAAAGAGAACTTGCTTTCTTTTACACCTCAAGATGTAAAAGTTCACTGAGCCTGGTGAAGAAAAACCATGTAGCTATTGAAGATCCAGTTCTTGATTCTGAAGGAGAAACTTTTAGTACATAAAATGCCAGAGAGCAGACTGATCTACTTAAAGATCCAGGTTGAATGAGAGGTAATTAAATCTCAATTAGAAACTTAGGCAGTTTTCATCTGTGATTTTAGAACCTTAGAAAATACTTACATAAGAAAGAAAAGGATCAGGGAACAGAACTAAAAAACAGAAGTCAGGAGACTACCTATAATATGGATATTCACTGCCTATGCATAGTAAGCAGGTCATCACAAAGCAGGATAGAAATAGGATCAAAAAACAAATGGGAATTCACCCTAAAATAAAACTAGGTCTGGGAACAAATTTTCATAGAAACAGAAATTATTCCTTTTGAAAAAATTCTGGGAGTGAGACCATGGTATTAACCAGTTAAGATGTTGCAATAAATTTTAATTATTTTTTAATATTTGCTAGAATTCAGAGGTATCAATAATAAATGAGGAGGTTTTTTTCTATGAAATATGTTATTGCTTTACCTATACTGGCTAACTAATTTTTGCTTAAATCTCAAGAGTATTATGAAGCTTAATTCATTCACATGAAAAGCTGTTTTTTAGAACAGTTAGTGCAGATTTATAAAGATACCAGTTAGCCAGTATTTATGGCTGAACATTGTGGTATTCACTCATAAAAGTCAAATGTATTCTTAGAGATCTGGTGAAAATGCAGGCAGGACAGTCCTAAACACCTCCAGTTATGGCAATCACAGTCTGTTTTCTCTGGGTGTGGACATGAACCTCTTCCATGGGTAAATGAGAGACATTTATACCACTGTTAAGTGTCCTGTGGTCACTCCTGCAGAGGCCTGAAATAGTGATGTGGTTTTTCACCAGAATGAAAACCTGCCTTTCTTCAACAAGGAACTGCAGCTAACAGAACAGAAACTTTTATGAGGTCAGTTTTCCACTCAGATTACTGAGCTCTCTGCCCTCCACAGGAAAGCAGAAGAGAAACCCTTCTACAAAACTTTGCTAATGACTGAATTGAGGCATAGGGGCTTTTTTGAATTAGTTTTGGAAATCTCTCTTCTCTTTAGGGAAATAAATAACTTATTATTAACCTTGTTAGGAAATACTGCTGCAGATCATCATCACTTTTGTTCATTTCTAAATTGCTAAAATGTGAAAATTCTAGGCCTCAGTGAGATGTCTCAGTAATTATTATAATTTCTCATTTCCCCTACTGTACAGCCTGCTTATGCTTTATGCTGAATCTGCCAGCTTATTTCTAAATTTCTGGAAGTTGTGTATACCAGCTAGGGTATTTTTATATGTATGTGCACAATATATAGGTTGCCCACCTCTCAGGTATTTCCATACCTCATGCTGCCTCATCCCCATCTTTAATTGCAGCTAATTAGGGCTTGTATCAGCAATAGTGAGGCCAACAGGACCAGGGCTCTGATTGTCCCTTGTACTTGGCACTGGTGAGGCTGTCCCTCAAATACTATGTCCAGTTCTGGGCTCCTCACTGCAAGAAGGACATTGAGGTGCTGGGCACATCCAGAAAAAGGCAATGGAGTTGGTGAAGTCTGGAGCACAGATATCATGTGGAGTGGCTGAGGGACTGGGATTGTTTAGTCTGGAGAAAAGGAGGCCCAGGGTAGACCTTATCACTCCCTAAGAGTATCTGAAAGGAGGGTGTAGCCAGGTGGGGACTGACATCTTCAAAGTAAGAAGCAACTGGTTGAGAGGAAACAACCTAAAATTGCACTAGAGGAGGTTTAGATTGGATTTTGCAAAAAATTTCTTCAATGAAAGGGTTGTCAAACACCAGAGCAGCCTGCTCAGGGAAATTGTTCAGTTGCCATCCCTGGAGGTATTTAAGAAGACACGTAGATGAGGCCCTTCAAGAAGGGGTTTAGTGGTGCATTTGCAGTGTTAGTTCAATGGTTGGACTTCATGATATTAAAGGTCTTTTCTAATCTAAATAACTCTGAGTCTGTGATACAATGAGTGCCTTTGTTCCCTTTAATCTCCTTGTGTGTGTGCTTAGGAGGGCAGAAGGACAGGGAGGACTTCACGCATATCACATGTGCATTCTGCCCTTCCTCTCACTGCCCCATGTCCCCTGCTTCCTGTAGGAGAAGTGCACAGGGCAGACACCTCTCCTGCCACATTCCTGCTGTGGCTCTGCTTTGAGCATTCAAAGTAATTTTATGACCAATGTTACATTTTGAGGTCTTTCTTGAGCATTCCTGGATACCATAAGAAGGTGCCGTGTATGAGGAAACCAGGAGCCTACTGGAGTGTTTTAGGAAATGAAAGGCTGATGATTTCTGTTGGGGTCCTCTAAGCTCCAGAATTGAGTACTGGGTATGACAAGTCAGTGTACCTTTGTTCTGTGACAAAATACAATTTGGGGATTAATTTAATACTGTTCAGGGAGACAACTCCAGCTGCTTCTAATTTCCTTACTAGGAGCCCATCTGTCTAGCTGTCAGGATGTGATACAGTTGTATTACTAGTTGCATTGATTCATATTCTCTTTTTCTAATGAAGCATAGAGATCTATTACCCGTATGTTCTTTCCAGTGAGTGTATCTGCCTTTCATACAGTCTATCCTGAGGGATTATTGGGAAATGGATAGGACTCCTTCAAGCAGACTGCTAATCTATGAAGAGATCCTGAGGAGGGAGATGGGAAATTGTTTCCCTTCCCCATGGTCTTGTGTAATATATGAGCATTTGAGTTCTCTCTAAATGGATTTTCACTTCTTTTTTTTTTATTTCTTCATTCAATGATGTGTCACACATATCTTTGTCCTATTTCTTATGCAGCTGAGCAAGTTCTTCAATATCATGTCAAGACTAGAAAATAGTGTGTTGGTTAATTCTCAGGGCAGATTAAAAAAGGCTGGGGATAAATATATTGAATATTCTTGTCTCATTTACATAAAAGCAGTGGTTGCACTCATTGGCCACTGGGGCCTCAGTTAAACTATGAAATATGATAAAGAATCAGCATCTGTTCATTTATGTATTTATTCCATTTGAGTTCATTTGCTACCATTTGCTGTTACTTCCACATTAGAGATGTTTGCAATGAATTGTATTCTGAGTTGCTCCTTAGTTGTTCCACTGAGGACTAAGCAATGTACAACACTGTCAAATGGGGCATCTCACTTCAAATATTATATGTTTTGCTTTCTTACTGAAGGATCTTGACATTCTTGTTCATTCACTTTTTAAAGTACTGATGTTAACCCTAAGTGGACTAGGATCCTCAGGGTGAGAGAAATCCTCTCTCAGGCCATATTGCCACAGACAAAACATAAATGTGCTCAAGCTCATTGTCTTTATTGTTCAAGAAAACAACTGGCTGGATCTGTTGGACCATTTGCTTGCAGTGGCTAGAGCAGGATGGTGTGTGATGGGATCCAAGATATGGTGTTTATTAGTGAGGCTGCTCACCACTGTCACACAGCCTTATATCTTCTGGTTTCAATAACCTGCTGATTGCTAGATTAGAAAAAAACTTCATTACACTTGTGACTTTTAGTATGCTCATTTGAACTGGACACATTGTCATGATAGCAAGCAGGACTTTCTGTACAGAAATGGAAAGTTAACATACTTTATCTTAGTTTTCCTTGGCTAAAGCAGAACCATGACACAGAACTTACCTTTTACAATACTTGGACTTTGAGTATTCATTAGTTCTTATGTACCTGAAACTTGTATATGTGAAAATGTTCTCCCTTATTCTGAGAAAATATTTTAAAATGCTTAATTCTTCCCTGATTTAATTTTTTTCCAGTGTTCTTACCATGATAGAATCAAAGAACAAATTTTCTTGTTTGTTTTTGTTTTTCTGTATTTATTATTTGTACTTAATGAAGGAAGCAAACTACTTAAAGGCACATACGAGTTCCCAATTTGGATCACACTGGTGTTCACTAACACTAGTTATGATCACACCTAAGGGCATCTGAGAAAAGTATAGTAACATATACAGCATAGAGTGTACTTCACAACTTGTCTCCACAAAAATAAGTTTCCTAATCTTTTCTGTCTGCTCCCCTTTCCCCCTCCAATGCTGAGGATGTACTTTTTAATATTTCTTTCACATTTTCTGTTTATAAGCTGTTATTGTTCCTGGGTTGTTCTCATACAAAATCATTTGTCCTGTTCATTCCCCTGTGTGAAGCCATTTCTTAACCCTGCAGGTTTAGGTCTTGACCATCTGGGCAGGCTTCAGGTAGCAGCTGATCCCCAGGGAACTGTGACAGATATAGGATGTTCAAGAAATATCTGTGAAGGGAAGGGGAAATGTCCTTAGGACAGAACAACACCCTGCAAGAAACTTAAGAATACATAGAATCAACATAGCACAGTGAAGATAGAAAATAACAAATTGAGCAGGATTGAAACTTCTTAGTGAGTTTTATACTCTCAGAATATAATTCTGTCAAGTGACAGAATGTCTCAGGCTGATTGGAAGTGTTTTTGCTGCCTGATACTCTGTGGGAAATCCACCGACCTTTGGTGAACATTTTCTTACCAGCTCATGTTCAACACTCCTTGCTGTTCTGCCTGTGAGTCAGGAGCTCACAATCCAGTGTTGGCATTTCACATCATCAAAGTGAAATTAACAGTCTTTAAGGTGCTTGATCTGATCCAGACCATTCAACAGCTGAACACAGAGGTTATGGTCTTCATTTTCTCAATGCATCAGGTCTCTCTTTACACAGATGTCAATAGACAACAGCAATGTGTTGAAACGTGTGCCATGCAGGAAGGCATTGAGCCTGGCTGCACTGCAGAGGCTGTGCACTTCAATTAGTCCAGCTAGGAGGGCAAATAAAGAAAAAAAAGAAAAGCAATGGAATCAGTAGATATTTTTGTAGATACTTGTAAATAAACAGAGTTCTATCAGTCAGGCAGTAACCCAGGGCAGTGTCCTTGCTCACATACCCAGCGCTCTGGGTGACTCCCTGATGCTTCCTCTGACAGCTGCTTCTGTCACCTTCTGCTGCACTTGTTCATCTGTGCTCAAGGCTTCTCAATGCATGGCTGGAGAGGTACAAGCCACCCCTCCAGAATTTCATGCTGAGCTGTCACTCAGACGTTTCTGACCGAAGTGTTTCTCTGCAGAGCTTTACCATTCAAGGTTCAACAGCCTTTGGCCTTCCCCAGTCTGGGATGGGAGTAGGGATGAATACATAAATCTCTGTCAACAAACATCTGTCAAGCTTGCTGGTCCCCAGGGGAGCTCTTTGTCACTTTAACTCCTTCATATTTTTCTACATTGATGTGAATTTTTGATTTTTGGGGTTTTATTTTAATCCTTTTGGGAGACTAATTATTTGCTCATAAAGGGAAGTGATACTACTGTCCTCCCACTGGTTTTGTGGAAGGTGTAGAAATTTCTTCTGAATTACCTGGAAGATTGAACACTTCCAGCCAAAAATACTTTAAGCTAATTGCTTTACAAGAACCTGACTTTATTAAATTCAATAAGAACTTTTCAGATTATCAATTGATAAAAATTACTAATTTTATCAATTTCTAATCACTGTTATAGAAACACTACTCTGGAAACATAAAAAGTATGTGCATATCTCAGAGTTTCAGTTTTATTAGAAGTGTTGAGTATTATCTGTTAAAACAGGAAATTTGTGGAGACTCATTAGAAACTCAGAAGCACTCACTGAAAGGTTAAATTAACTGGTACACACTATGTATTTCCCTTTCCTCCTGCTCTCTCCTGACTGGTAGAAGAGATGGATGTTATTTCCCAGATAGCTGTATCTTGTAGATCAATCCCTTTAGAAATATTTTCTATCTGAATAGAAATATTCTATTCAGAATAGAACTGTGGCTTACAGTGTCTTGAATAATATTGAATATTTTTCATAAATATGCAAGAGCCTGCTTCTATCTTTGTTAAAGATGTTTTCTAGTTCCTGTTATGGTGTTGCTAAAAGCTATTTTCATTTAAATGGCCTTAAATGAGGCAGTTTGTTAATGACTGGAGAGCAAGAATACCAAAACAATGTACCATTAATACATACCCCAGACACATTCATATAATCTAAAGATATTTCAAGGATCTAGTTAGATTTGACATCTTTTAATTAGAAGCTTAACACTGTATTCATACCACAGTTAACTTGGACTGTTACTTATGAATTCTCTAAACAGATTTTTGTGCAAGTTTGTTTCTACCCAACGGCTTGGAGCAGGGGAGGGCTGGGGGACTAGACAAGCAGTTGCAATAATAATGTCTGGGACTAATTGCCTCTAAGGGCTTGACTTTGTTAATTGCTTTGTTTTCATCAGCTTCATTGTTTTTTTCATTGTTTTTTTTGCTTTTCTTGCGCTTTTTTTTTTTTTTTTTTTTTTTTTTTAGGTGGAATCAAAGCCAGAAAATATGTAAGCAATCAAATAGGTTTGCTTTTGAAAAGCATCTTGTATTGGTCATCTTCAGCCTGTGCTGAGGCAATGGTATTTTTGGGCTGCTATAGAGTCTAATTCCTGCTGTAGCTGAACTTTATGATTTGAGTGAGCTGTTTCTGCCAAGACACTATACAATATTATTTAATTTTTAGCTACATCAAAGTTTGGGGGTAGACTGTACAACTTCAATACAATGTTCAGCTGTATTATGTCTTCTCTGCCAATTTTTGTACATAGCAGCCATGAATCAGACCTTCCTTAGTGAGATTAAAAACAGTGACTTTTTTTCTCTTTGCCCTCTGTTTTATGAGGTGTCAGATGACATTCATGACAGTTTTTAGCTTTGTAATCACAAAATTACACTATTAAAGAATATGGAAGCTGAAAATCTCACTTGGTTTTATCACTGCAAGACTGGGAGCTTTGAGAAACACTAAATGTCAAGAAATTTACCTAAAATTATGATAGCTGCTAGGGCTGTGATGGGACACTTGAGCCCTCCCTACATGCAGGCCTGCTAGAAGGCTTACACATCTGTGCCAGTGCTATCAGCGGATCAAAGTCTGTCAAGTGATTGAGGCCTCCTGACCCAAGAAGACAAGAGGACACAGGGCAGAAGTGGCAGACAAGTAAATGACCCTAAAGAAACACACACCTTGAGCATGGTTCACTTGGAAAGGCTGTGTGGGATCCCAGCCACTGCTTACTCTTATCTCTCTTTTCGCTAGCTATTGATGGATGGGGAGTTGAGGGAGCTACCTCCTTCTCAGCTGTACACAGTCCCTGCCAAAAAATGATCACTTAGCCCATGTGCAGCTGCACTATAGAGACAGCTGGTGCCATGAGAACTCTTACTCTAGGTGTAGTAAAGGGCGTGGTCTGACCTAACCTTTGTCTGGACAGAAGCGCAGTCAAGAAAACAGAGGAAATTAGTATCTGAATGTCCTCTCTGATAGTGAGCATATGGATTTACTTGTTCTTCATGGAGAAATGTGCAATGTTAGAAAAGCAGTGTTTACAAGACAGAGCTCCTGGTGGCATTCAGAGTTCTCACCTGTTGATTGGAGTGACTGCAGTCTGAGTTATGGGGGCACGAGAATAAAACCTAAAATTAGTAATAGTGGTTTGTAGTTGTACATTCTGACTCACTCACGATTTCATAGCTGCCTACAATAAGGAATTGAAACCAAAGGGATGCTATTAAGATTGTATAATTCTTTGCAATGGCCAAATAGGAGAATGATTGATTGGCTGGAGAAAATGTCAAGAGCAAAATTACTCTTGAATTCCACAGAAATAAAGTAGAAGGTTGTTGTCTTTTTAATTTCCGTGTTTACATCAGATTTGAAATTGGTATTTCCTAAGACGATTTAAATAGACTATGAATATTCTTATCTGATTTTAAAAACCTGATTATTTTATCCCAAGGTAGAGCTGTGCATCATTTGAATGACATGTATTTCAGGAGCTGCCTGTGTTCTGCTGAAAAGTCATTAGACTAAGGATGAGGAGTGGCATACATTAGAAACTCATGCAATTTCTCTACTCTAGCATTATAAGTATATGCAATAACTTTGCCACAGTCTGATGCTGAACTTCAGTCTAGGTCCAGTTCTTGAGAATTCTGACAGTTCTATGTTGAGTTTCTCAGCCTGACACATTGCTGAGCCTCTTCTCTGTAATCTAGTGCTGCACAGGATGCTCCTACCCTGGGAGAAATGTGAAGGCAGTTGCCTAAAGAGCATGTGTGTGAAAAAGCCATTTCCTTTATGGGTACTGCAGTCTCACTTCCTTAATCTAAATGCATACAAGTGGAAATTGTCAGTATTTTGTGCAGAACTCAGATGTACTCTCTTCAATCAACCAAGCTAAGACTTAATGACATGTACTAAAAAACACAGCCCCAACAACCAGGTTTAGGCATTTTGGTTATAATGTGCTCTTTGGTCTATCAGGCATGGGGAGTCCTGTGTTCTGGAATTAGGAGAAGTTGAGACATGAGCATTTAGAGTCAGATGTGTTGATTATTCAGAAAGTGTGCCAGCAATCAGCTACTGTGTGGTGCTTGTGGAAGTGGGCTGCCTAGGGGGAAGGATATCAAGGAAAAGAGGCACAGACTGCATTTGACATGCAAAAAGGGCTTGAAAGGAAGTGGCTGATCATTGTCTTCTGCTTCTGTGCTGTCAGATGTGCCTGCTTAGATGTTACCTTTTTTTTTTATTTCAAAGCTACTAAATGGGTAGAGTGATGAAAGCTTTAATATTACCCAGAAACTGAGAAGATCTGGACCTCTGCTGAAATTTGCAGGAAGTTCATATTTAGTATATGCCTGGAAGATATTTTTGTGGTGAATTGTCTGTTCTTCATATTGGATCCAGTGGGGATGCTTGGAGAAGACAGTTGAATTTGAGAAGAAAGTCAAAGAGAAAAGGGGGGAATTAGGCAAAGTAATGGGAGATTTATTAGTCTGAGGAAAGCTGACTTTTTTCCAAAAACTTAGGTATCTTCAGGGAAACAAGGAATCTCATACCAAACGTGTTGCAGGTAATTGTTTTTTTTTGATGTTTTATCTGACATGGATTGTTTTTAAAGGGTCTGGCAAAGTTGTCTCTGTATTCTCTAAGTTTTGCTCAAAAACAGTTCTAGTCAATGATATTCATGTAATTGTTTGTTTGTTTCCCTTGAAAAAATGGGAAAATACTTAGGAGTTTCTCCTTGTGGATTTGATTTGTACATGTTAAGTGCAAGGCAATCCTCCCTGAGGCTAGTTATTTTACTAGAAGGGCAAATAATTTTCTATGGATTTCATCAGATGAAGGTACTGGGAAAAATTGGGGTACTACAATCAGGTGAAGGATGCTGGTTGTCTCCATATCCATGCCTAATTTAAAGACTCGGGCAGTTGGTAAGCTGGAGACAACAGAATGTTTCAGTAATGCAGATTCCAGTTATGACTAGAATAATTCATGCCTAAGTGTGACATGGTGATCTACATCAGAGAGGTGCTTTGTGTATGTGTCAGAGTCTTGTAAACAGGTGCCATTGCTCTGGTGGTAAACTTTCCTCTTGTGGTAGCAATCCCCAGCATGTGGCACAAAAGTAGCCAGAGATGGCCAGTGAGTTTGTGGGTTTGAGATCCCTGAGGAAACAATTGAGAAGAGGCTGAAAGGCAATTTTAGCTGTTGTGGAATCCCTTGTAGCAACCATTTGGCTGCTTCTGAAAGCTGAAGAATGGATCTCCATCTATATTTGCCTTTTTTTTTATGGCAGTTCAGGTAAAGGAAATATCTTTGTGTATGTAAGAGTTTTGACAGCTGAGTGAGGAGCCTTACAAATGCTCTGTTTGTAAAGGACTGCTTTGTAGACTCCAGCTTTCTGCAGATCAGCTAAAATCTACTAGTCTATTTTGCCTACATATCTCTGTCTTTCCTCATGCCTGGGTGGGAGTTTTTACTAGACAAGAACCCAAGGCACAGACTCAAAGACTTGCAGCTGAATTTTGTCATTGACTCATCACATCCCTATTAATCCATCTGCAAATAAGATAATTGTCTGTAATTTGGGGTGTCTCATCTAAAGACTGCATTTTTCAGTGCTAAAAAATGGGATTAATGCAGATAAAATGAGGATATTGAATAGAAATACTCACTGTATCTAACTATTGAAGAGCTGTTTGCAGGTGTAGTGTGCTTTTTAATGGTTAATTAACATTATTTAACAATACTTCCAGCCTAAAAATTCCATTGTCCCAACCCAAGCTTTTATTCTAACTTCTACATAGAGAATAGTTTTCCAGTTATGGCTGTAACTTGCCACATGCTCTCATCTGACTCACTTATTATTATTTTGACAGTGAATTTAGTCTCATCTGTCTCAGTAGCTCAGATGTTCCTAGACTTTATCCTGAAAACCAGTGTACACAGTTAATGTAGTAAATCCCCACTTTACCACAGCAATTGTCCCATATCAAGCAGTTGAGGCTCAGAGCCCTACCCAGAAAACAGGGGTGGAAATTTAAAAAACATATATATATATATATGATATATATATACACACCATACTCAGCAAGAAGCTTTCTTGACCGGTGGAAAAGAGATTTGATTGCTCAGGCAATGGATCACCCTTTGCAGGTATCACAGAGATGCAGAGAGCCTTTCTCCAGAGAAAGTACCTTCTTTGTCAGTTCAGATATACCTCATAATGGCATGTGCTTCATCTCTGCATATATCAAGACACAGTGAACTAGAATAACACAGGGTATTCCTTATTCTTAGTTTCACTGGCTAGAGTAAAGTTCCTTATTCATTTACTTAGAACAAGTGACAGAGCAGTCTGTGGAAAGTAGCACAAAAATGCTGATCATAATCTGTAATTTTCTTGTACTGTTTATCACTGTTTCACAAAAGTGATTTCTTTTTTGAGACAATTTCATGCCTTGCTAATTCCTAATGTATCTTGCTGCATCTTCAGATGTACAATTTTATCAGAGGTTTCTACAAAATCCTTCTCAGTTCCCAAATTTTAAAATATTCAATATACTCCAGTGTGAATGTCATTAGGCTTTTGAATCTATCAATCTACTGCATTGCCTTTTACATTTAATTTTCTAGAAATACTCGGTTCCCTATACCAATACATGATTGATGATATTTCTGCAGCCTGGCAGAATCCATTTACTTTGTTTAGCAAAACTTCACTTTTTGAGGGGGGTCACACTGGAAGCACATACTGTGAGATGGAGTTTGAGGCATTTCCCCATTTCCTTCTCCTTGTATGTACTGAAGTGTTTCAGCATTCATTGGGATATGCTGAAACAATGTCTCTATAAGTAAAATTCCTACTCCAACTTTCCCTACCCAAAGCTGACACAGAGCATGCTACCATTATTCCTTTCATCCTCCTGCCAAGTTTTTTTTTCAGTTCAGCCTGAACGTCTGTTGTCTGATGTTTCTGCCATGGGATGTGTGCTTTGCAGTAAACAAGATTTGTTCATATTTCTCCAGGATAAATTACCTGTAGGAAAATAATCATTGTTTGAAAAAGCTAATTGCACTTAGTCTAAAACACACTGGTTAACGTGTCTCATTTCAGAGGTGGAGATGTGTCTGAGCCCCTTGCTCTGCTCTCATGTCAAAGGCAGTTCCTAGTGAGTGCCTCTGGAAAAGTTTATCTGTATGCTCACATCTGATACTAGTTAAATTTCTTAGCAGTTCTGAATGATGGTGACTGAAAAGCTAGAACCCCATGAACCTAATTGTCCTTGTATCATGGGCAGTGCTGCTAGATGTACCCTTAAATCCAATAATAGAATTTCTTTGTTCAAAGATGAAAACACACCTTCCTGCCTACCTGCCCACCTTGAACTTCTAAGTAGGAAGAATCAGAAGATTCTTAGATTTATAGCAAATTTATAGATTTATAGTAAATCTTGGCTGTGCATGTATGATGCAATTATATGTTGGGCCAGACAATAGCTATATTATGTCACCTCAATTAAAAAATGGACTGTCATATCAAAAAGTTACTGCCTATCATGATGTCAGTCTGCACAATGCCATTGATTTGGCAGACTTGTAACCTAAAGAATTATAACCTCTTTCCTCTTGATCACTTTATTAAATCCAGACTGATCTTTCATCCGAAATGTCAAGGAATCTGCCAGCAGTTTAGCAATTAATGAGAGTAATGACCTGCTGTAAAACAAACAGCAGTGAATTAAAAGTATAAGTCATGTCTGCATTTGCCAACAAGATAGCTTTTTTCACCTGTTCTTAATGCTCTTCTTTTAAAAAAAAACACTAAAGAGAGTCTGTTAATTGCATTTGAACTTGGATTCCTCTTTAGTGCTTAAAATTTTGGCTCATAAATTAGGACAGCTTATGTTAAGTCTGCTGTAGCAATTCCGGCCGTAAGCTTTTTGCTGTGTTCTTCGGAGATTTCTGCCCCTGCTGCTAGGATTGCTTGACTAATCATAGAGCAGTTGCAGATCTGCTTAAATCATAGCTGGAAAGACCACATCATTGCTAGGAAAGATCAGAACTGATGCCATTTTACATTAATATGGCACAGCGATACAGCATCATCTTCCCTAGAAGCTGACCCTGTCCTGTGAGGAAGGAGATAGGCATTTAAATGGGCAGATTGTCAGAACAGAAAATTATTTTAAGCTTTTTTAAGCTCATCTATATCTACTAATGAGTCAGAGCTTTAATTCCCAATGAATGAAACAGATAATCTGACAGAGTTTTATACTTAAGCAGTTAAGGGCTAAATTCTTAAAAATACTCAAGCTATTTTGATGGTAGGACTGAAGTCCCTGAATCATTCAGACTTTGCAGTGTTGGACCCAAAATACTGTACTACCATTAAAAATTTTATAAAGCTCAGACATTATCTGTAAAAAATGTTCAGTCAAAAAACGTGCATAATCTGAGTGAATGTACTGTTTCCAATTCACATTTATAATCAAAAGGATTTTAAAGGTTAAACACTTTACATTTTTGGACAAATACGGATGTGAAACTTAAATCAAAATTTTACAGCACTTCTGCTTTCCTTTTGTGTTGACACACACCACAGATTTTATCTGCATAAAAGATAAGAAAGATCCCTATTACAGTACCAGGGAAAAATGGGTGAAGGTGTCATTTAAGTCAGAGGCAAAACTCTTGCTTAGTTTAGTGAAATCAGGCTTTTCCTAGTGTTTTAGAATATATTAGTTCTTTGCAAAATGATTCTGGTTTTTTCCTTTAGGATAAAATGTCAGAAAATCTCCCACAAATGTGAGGAGAAAGAGTCACTGTACTAGCATAAGCCTGTAAACACCACTGGAGACATTATTGTTTGAACAATGTGGGTTTATTAGCTCGGATTATTCAGCATCTGAAGATAACTGGTTGTTTCTCTTATGTGTATTAATATCAAAGCCAAAACTAATATATACTAGATGCTATGGGGGAGAACCTCGGAGCTCCTTGCATACAGCTGCAGCTTCTTGCTTGTTCTCCAAGAAAATTAAAAGGCCTTTTTCATTTGTTTTTGAAGTGCTGGGCCTTTTCTGTTCTATCATCTCAGACCTTCCAGCTGGTGGCACTGTCAGCATACCCCTTGGCTCCCAGCTGTTCTCATCCCTCACGCCTGTTTTATGGCCCCTCTCTCTCTTGTGGTGCAGAGGACAGAAGCTGTGACTCTTTTAAAACACAGTTTCTCAGTCAGTACCTTCATACCAGTTCAGAAAGACCACAGAATGGTTTGGGTTGGAAGGGATCTTAAAAGCCATCTGGTTCCATCCAATGCTCCTGCCATGGGCAGGGACATCTCTATTAGACTAGGTTTCTCAGTGCCTCATTCACCCCCATCTCTTCCAGGGATGGAGAGTCCACAACTTCTCTGGGCAACCTATTCCAGTGTCTCATCATCCTTATTGTAAAGAACTTCCTAGTGTCTTATCTAAACCTGCCATCTTTAAGTCTAAGAAGGAATTAAGATGTTTTTATCTAGGGATATAATGGTCAATAGCTGTTTTGGCTGTAATGCTGGCCCACTTTAGCTCGTGTGCTATCCCAGCTGTGAGATTTACAGGGGTGTGTGAGCATCTTTGGATTTCAGATGGTGCTTTTCATGCTGCTTGTATCTGTTAAAGTGCTGTATGTTTTGTGCTGCGAGACATTTCCTGACTACTCAGTAGAAATATCTGATTAATTAGTATCATTAGGTTAAATATAGTTAAATACAGAAACACAGGTAATTGCTTCAAAGATGATGCTTGCATAAATAATATTTTCCTGTTGTTTTTCTTTCTTCCTAGTTTAGCTGTTGAAATACAACTTTTTCTTTGTTTTGCTGTGGAAAGACCCAATACAACAAGGAGACATAGCTAGAAATCAATCATGCACAAATGTTGTCAATGAAAGTATGAGGAAAAGAAAATAATTTTTTCACTACCTTTTTGAAATCTAGTAAAGGGTCCTGAGTCTGGTGAAGTTCAAACTTGGCCATTTACCATAGAAATAGTATATTGGCCAAATACCAAGTTTTAAGAAAAACTGAAAAAAAAAAAAAGATACTTCTAGCAAGGAATTAATGTATTTTCTCTTTGTGTATGTGAGCCTGCTTCTGCTCAATAGATAGGATTTTGGAGATGTCCAGTAGTAATTTATGTCTGGTTTGTACCTTATTACATGGAGCTTCACATCCAGCTGGGTTTATCTGGTATGTTGTATTTAACTGGTGTCTGTATTTCATTTATCAACTCATAATTTTTTATGCACATAAATGTGGTGAAAGGCATGTCAAAAGAAATATCTGCATTTGGATTGAAATGATTCATTAATATGAAAGACCAAGATATATCAACATCATTTGTATTCACACCCATGCTAAATAATTGTGTTTTCAGAATGGGTATATTATGGCTTCCTGATTCTGAAATAATTGCAAGCCTCAGCTATAGCTGAATTATTAGTTGCAGCAATTTAGCTCTGCCAGAAATGTTGTGAATATATAGACTGTTAACACGGTGTGGGGCAGCAGTGAAGATAAATCTGTGGCTGTGCTGATTATTCACCTTTCCAGACAGCAACATTCATCTTTTTGTCAGTATTTGCACCCACCTACCTCTAAAACTGGGAAACACTATTAAATCAGATCTTTGTTTTCAGTATTTTTTAAATTGAAGCCATTATAATTTTTAGTTTTCTGAGATCTTGTATGCCACACCCATGCTCACGTACCCTGGTGTGTCCTAATGCTTTCAGCGCTCTTCAATACTGTGCTCAGTAGGACTAAAATGTGCCAAAAGCAGTTTATTTCATTATTCTATTTTGATAAAAATTTGGGTTTTTTGTTTTTTTCTCAAAATAGTTAGCACTTACAAATTTTTAATATATATTTTTGTCTGAAAATTGTAGCACAAGTAACTAAAATAGGAATTCAAATAAGCTTAAGTACTTCATTTGGACACATTTGCGATTGATTCACTCATAGGTGATAATTGGAGCAACTAGTATTGTAGTCACCACCAAAAGCTATGATAAATTACCTTTTTTTTTTAAGGAAAAAAAAATAAAGTATGTTTTCCAGTGAAGATAAAAGTCTTCTAAGTTTAGAGAGGTTGCTTGGAAGTCACTTCTCACCATACCTTATAAAAATGAAGGCCATTGCTCCCTGCCTTAAGCAAGGGATGGCAAAGAAAGACAACCACATCCTTGCACTTTGTGTTTTCAGCTGCAGCATAGGGTCACCAAACCTGCTAACCTGCCATTCAGCAAAGACCTGAGCTAGCTTTGGCTACAGGATTTTTGCTGCCCCAGATAAGATAAACCTGAACACTGGCATGCTTCATTGCCTGGGCTGTACCATTGGGCATGTCCTCTACAGCTTTTTACCTTCTGCAGAAAATATCTAAGATAATGTCTGATCATATAGGATAAGTATTTTGTTTCTTTTTCCCTAACTAAGGAGAATTTATATTTTTAGCCTTTCTACCACTGAATTTATTAACATTTTTTCTGCATTAAAATGAGTAGATGTTCAGCTGCAGCTTTTACCCAGAGAACTGATATTAATCATCAGTGAATTACATGGTAGTGATTGAATTTATCAGAGTATAATGCCAGGACAGCATGTTTCATAGCTTTTTTTTTTTTTCCTTTCACTTTTCTGTAATGAAGGATAAGAAGAATATCTGTAGGTGGCAATAGTACTGAAGCTGTAGCCATATGCTATTTGGGGGTTTTAATGGGTGGCTTATCATCAAATTAGCTTTCTGCAATTCTGATTCAATAAATTACTTTAGTGATGCTGTAGACTGGGGCAGTGTGGTCCCTAATATCTGACTGCAAATCTGAGTGCCAGATTCTCCACACCACCAGCATTACCTACCTTAGACAAAGCCATGAATGGCTTTCAAAATTTCATTGTTTGTCTATGTGACTATTTATTGATTGATTTTGAATCACTGAGTGCAGACATGGATTTCTAATAACAGCACTGTGACATTTGTATTATTAGCATGATGTTAATGTGCAGTACCAGAAGCTATAATAATAGTCACAAATTACAGATTTTTTCAATGAATTGGAAGGATAAAAAGTGGTGTTTACCCAAAATAAAAAATACCATTTATATGAGGCCCAAGTTCTAGCTTGCACCTGCTTTTCTGAGATGAACTGATGGTGTTGATGGGTAGCAGCAGTATCTGGAGAATATAATGGTACCTGTGCAGCTTTGAGGATGGGTGGGGGTGCCATGAGCATGAGCACCAGCACAAAGCACCCTGCTTGTGGGCTTGTCCACTGTGGGTTTCAAGTACGCTCAGGACAAACCTTAGGCATCTTCTATATGGGCTGCTGGAACATGGAATTGCTGGAAAATATTCTTGGAGGTGCAGCTGGGTCCATGGCTTATGGATTTGGAGCAGCATGCCAGGTGTTTACATTCAGTGGATTGCACAATGCCTTTTGCAATTCTCTTCCTGAGTAGGAACACAGCTAAAGTGTCAGAAGTAGTACTTCACTTGGTCATTGCACTATGATACACTGGATTTCCCATTGCAGTGGATAAAGACCAGCTAGGATTTCAGAAACATTGCAAACAACTGCACAAAGTAACAAACAGTTCTTAATTTGCAGTCTAACAATTTTTCTTCTGCTTTGTTATTGGCCCACTGAAAATTAAATAAGGTTTTTCTTTGACACCAGTAGTTTGCCTTAGATGAGGCAATGCTAGCTGAATAGAAAAACCTAAGTTCTTATGGTCTATTATCTGTGGAGGGTTTTTTATTAAATTCCTCACAAAATGGGAAAATGATAAATCATTAAAAATTCTAGTTGCCACTAGATTAACTCTTTGTCCAGAATATTATTTTTTTGGGGAATCTAATTTATGCATTCCTACTACTTTGCTGACTAGCAGTAGTTCAAAATAAAGAACGTTTTGGCAGAAATTTAATAATTACATTTGAATGCCCATTTCTCAGAGAAAATTGTCCCTGTAATTGTGCTACCATGTTAACTGGTATTTTAATTACAGCTCTTCTGCTTACCAGGGTAAATCCAGGGACCATTTGTTGTGAACCTGAATCCATTGCCTAAAATGCTGGGAAAATAAACTCTATGTAAAATGTAAAAGAGTTATTTGAAATAATGAAATAGTTCCAAGTGCCAAACTAACATGTGAAATCAAAGCAAAAGTGAGTCAGCTTGTTGTTGTGACTCTGGAGCAGCAGGTGAGGTGGGGACTCTGTGACCTACTTTGCTGCTCTGATCTATTAGATTAGTCATCGCAGTAGCCAAACCCCAAAATTCCACATCTGTTGGTGTTATTGCCCAGGTGATAGTAGAAGAAAGTGCATTTCAAGCACATCTGTGATTTCTCATGTTATGATTCACTATACCTGACTAGACTTGTTCTATAAGGTTAGCATGTTTCTGTCCTCGACATATTTCATCACTGTTTTTTCAATTAATTTTGTTCTGCAGCCTCAAATAGTCCAGGCCTTTAAGAAAACTTTTATGGTAGTGGAATTCAGTAGTCATGCAAGGCAAAATCTAGCAAAGACTAAGCCTGTATATATTTTATTTTATTTTTGCTTCTAAATTATCTGACCTACCTTGTACCATAGGCCTTCTTTCTCAGCAAACTTAGACTTCAGCCTTGTGAAGGAACCACGTTACAGCTCCAAAGGTTAAGAAAAAAAGCATCCAACACACTTAAGAAGAATTTTATAACAGTAGTGGTGGGTGGAAATGAGGTTTAAAATCTTACTGTGAACCAAAGATCAGATACCAGTTTCTGTTGTCAGGGTTTGAACTCAGTTATAGAACTATGACCTCAGCTATCCTCAATTACCTTGTTGCATAATGATCATAAAAAAGGGAGAGTCTTAAAAACTGTTTTTGCTGTCATTGTTGGGCAAGGAATTACTGGATTATTTAGAAGCTGAGGCTGACTTCTTGGTGTGTACGTGCATGCTTCAGATCTGTGCTATTGTGTTTGTGGGGTTTTTAATATGATGACTTATAAAGGTCATGAGACAGTTAAAAATCTTGACTGAATTAGACAGATTACTCAACTGCTGAGGAACCTGGGTGCCCCCCAACCCATGCAAATTGTGCTGCACAATGTAGATAAATGGTTTACAGACCAGCAGTGATGTTCTCAAAACTCGTTGTGCCTTTTCAGTTTTACAGCATGGGCTGATCATACACATAAGCCACAGGGTTCATAGGGGACATCAAAACATCTTTCAGCAAGTTATAGACTTCTGTGGACATTGCAGCTCCCAGAGAGATGGTCCTTCCTGGGCCGTGGTGGGCACTGGGCCCAGGACAAGCACTCTAGGAGGTGTTGTCCCAAGCTTTCTCCATGATAAGCATCTGTCTTTTGCCATGCTCCGGGTTATCTGAGGGAAGGATCAGGAGATGATGTTACCGCTGCTGGGAAGGATGGCACAGTCCCTCGGCAGAGCTAACCAGTGACACAGCGCTCAGTTACCACCTCCCCATCCCAGCCACCCTCCAGCTGGACATGGCTCCATGTCCAGCTGATGGAGCCTGCAGCCCCCTGAGTGCTGGTGAGGGCCCTGCACGGCCCCACTGCCACTCCCAGAGGCTGCTGGCTCTGCAGGGCAGCCAAAAGTGACACTGGGTGCTGCTGCACGCTCCACGCTGTGTGCCATGGGCTGCTGCCATGTCCTCTCAGCAGCCCAGGGAGCTCAAAGCAGGAGCTCTACCCCAAGCAGCTCAAAACAGCGATGCTTGTGTACTTAAAAAACAGTGTGCTTTTTGCTCTGAGGAATGCAAGCACAGAGCCACTGCTTGTTTTCCTTCTCTCTTCTCTTGCTCTTCCCTCACTGCTGCTGCCTCCCCTGTACTATTCTATATCCTATGACTTTCTCCTCCCCATAATTCCAGATCATTGTACAAGACATGGGTTAAAAATAAAGACTTCCAGAGGAAAAACACATTTGCAACAATGGAAGCCAATGTAAACAAAAACCAATAGAATGGTTTTCTCGTCCACAGTTTTGTTATTGTCTTTAGCTTAAAGGGGATTTGAGATTTTTGTGAGGTAAATGACATGTTGCAGGCTACACAGACATTTCAAGTTAAAAAATTTAAAGCGTAATACAGTGCTCATGCATACTCCTGTTGCTTGGGATTGGAAAGGTTACTGAAGATTTCCTTTCCTGTTGCTATGCATTTTATTTTCATTGTTGGGAAGTGTGGATGAAAGCAAAGGTAGCAGCTATTTCAGGAGGCTGCCTGTGAAGCAGGAAAGTGTTTTAGAAACCTTCTTCCATTCTTGTTCTCCTGTGCACAAAAGCAGATGCCAAGTACCACATGCTCCCCTATTTGTCTGTCAGGTGCTTACGTAGGATTAATCTCTGCTTTTGTGTAAAGGCTTCCAAGGAAGTTTGAGATGCTGAGCTGAGCTGATTCCTCTGTCACCATCCCCATGTTCATTTTGTCAAAATGCATCTGGAGAAGCGTCATCAAATGGTATGTGCCTAGCAAGCTTACTATGGCAGTCCCTGGGGTCCTATAATGTGAAAATGTTTGAAAAACATAGCAACAGTGATGTGGAGCTACCTGTGGTGCACCTCTTTACCCCTGAGATGAGCTGGTGTAAAGCAGTTCTTGCTGGGCATATATCCAGGGTAGCTGGTGTTAGAAAATAATTCTGCAGGCGGATTTAAATAGAAAAAAGCTGCTTAAAGATTTATAATATCAGTGGAGGCAACAGTGTCTCCCAGCAGCGTTTTCACCCACTCCATGAGTGGACAAGTAGGATGTGCAGCTGCAGGTCAACTCCCTGAGTATATGGTAGGTGACATCTGACACTCCCTCATCTTCTGCTCTTGCTGGCAGAAAGATAAGATGTGTAACTCCAGAGCAAATGAAGCCATGTCAAACTGAAAGTTTGATGTCCTTCACCCGGTATAAAAAAGCACAGGGTTTTTTACCAGCGCTGCAGACAAAATGTGCACTATGCACTGGTTTGAATTTTTTAGGCTTCCAGTGACTGATATACATTGAGAAATAAATTTTCACAAATATAAGCTGATTGTTTACATTGAGTCTTTTCATCTCAGAGCAAATTTGAAACATGGTACCTTTACATTACAGCATGCCAACAGCTGGGATGGATTATTTCAGGCAAACTTTTGTGTCTTGCACTATCACCTACACAGCAGATTGCTTAGCTTTGTTCCCATGTTTAACATCAGTTATAACTTTCTCAATACCCATGTGCTTTTAAGTTCCCTTGAAAACTGGCTGCTGCCACAAAATAACCCCATTTCTGTTATTCTTGTAACATTTAAATGGCATAGCATGGCCAAAACCAATCTATATTGATAAGAATTTCCATCAGTACAGAGCTGAGGCATCAGCCTTCAGCTGAAGAGTCCAGTTAACAACACCTTTCTTTCTTGCAATTTATTTCAAATTCAGCTGTCTCAGCCATCCATCCGCTGTCTTTCATCTTTTAGAGAAGTTGACAGAAATGAGATTAGTTGTAAATTGTCTGAGGAGTGAAATTCATCGTGTTCTGACAGTGCAAAAACAAATGGCAATACACCTTGGAGCTCAATACAGCGCTCAAGAGTTTCTGCTCTGAGGAGGGTATGATTGTGGATATACATAGCAGTAGCACTTTGCTGTATTTGTTTAGGTTATACTAAAGCACTACTGCTTAAAAAAAATTATATATATATATAGAGAGAGAGTAAAAATATCCTTCAGGCTTTATTTGAAAGATCCCTCTGTGTATCAAATCTTTCTAGTAAACCACAAAATCCAAGGCTGTAGAAAGATTGAGGTTCAATGTTAATAAAAGGTTGCAGTAGAAGGTAATCCTTTCAAACTCACTGTTTATCATGTTAGTACTGGGACCATGTCTGAAAAACCCATCTGGTGGGGTTTTTTTCTCTTGTTTTGCTAGTGTCTCACCCTAATATTCTCCATATCTCTCTTGAGGAAAGATGTATTAAAATTGAAGTGAAAAGACCAAGTAGATTATCCTGGAAAATTTAAGTTTTAACAAATGGTGCTTGTACTATGTGTGATAGATAATCTAGTGAAATATCAGCGTGCCTTTGAAATAACCTTGTGGAAGAGCCATTGGCCATAAATTAAGTCAATGACTTGTATGTGCACATTCCTAAATTTTCAAAAATAGTTTCTACCCATGTGCCACATGATTTGAGAAGGTCATCAGATTCTTCAGTGTCTGAAGGGAGGGTGTCAGTAGCATGAAGCCAGACTCTTCTTGGTGGTACCAAACAATAGGATAAGAGGCAGTGGACAGAAATTGATGCACAGGGAATCCCACCTGAACATGAGGAAGAACTTCTGTGTGTATATGACTGGGCACTAGAACAGGCTACTCAGAGAGGCTGTGGAGTCTCCTTCTATGGAGATATTCAGAAGCTCTTCCAACACAATCATGAGTAATGTGCTCTAGCAGACCCTGGTTGAGCAGGGAGGATGGACTGGATGACTTCCAGTGGTCCCATTCAATCTTACCTGTTCTGTAATGTAATACTTACATAAATACGTTGATGTCTTTGCAAATTTGCATGAAATCTGAATCAAAAAAATTAGTCCTGGGCATTCATTGCGGCAAGTATTTCACCTATGCAGTAAGTTCTGTCTTAGCTTCTTTAGAGACTAATGCTGACCAGTACTGACAGCATGATCTTAAAGGTGTAACTAAATTGTGATGTGTCAGGGGTAGAAATCCTCATTTGTCAATGCAGCAGCACTATATGCTGATCAAATCCTAGATGATCAAAATCAGTTTAATTGCTGTTGTTAAATATGAATCAGGAAGATAACATACGTACAGAAACCTAGAGACATATTTCTGAAATTTCTTACATGGAACAAACTGTCGTCATGGATATAAACCTTAGGTAGATTTTCTGCACTTATTCAATTAAATCCTACTAAATGGAATTAGGAAAAGCCAGCTAGAACAAATTATGTATTTCTTCCCTCCTCCTGAGACACTGTTCTGATAGAAGTACTCCTGCTAGCTTGCAGCCCAGCTAGTAATATGAAAACATAGCATCTGTTCAGTCTTAAAACTGCAAGACTTCGTATTTCTGACTCAATAACTGATGCTATTGCATGTTCTTTATTTTGTATGTAGCTATCTATATATGTATTGGTGTGTTTATGTGTACACATATAATTTATGTATATAAATTCTAGCTTTTTTAACACAAGAAAGTGTAACTGAGAGCTCCATATTTAACATTTAGAGGTATCTAAGTGCTGCAGAACTTGTAGTGAAAAGCATTTCAAATTTGCTAGTGGCTGAAAACAGGATTTTAATGTACATCTGTAGCAGGACTGTAGTAATCTAGAGACACCAATGCTGTGACTGCTTTGAATGGTTCTGCAGAGCATGAGAAGCACTTGCTTATTCCAATTACCAGACTGTTTTTTCCTTGCTTTAACGCCTGCCCGCAATTTATAGAATTAAAACCTACTGGCCATACCAGAGGTGATTTAAAAAGGGCTTTGGTTGTTGAAAATTGATAATGTTCACAAAAATCTAAAGGTTTATCACAATTTCATTACATTTAAAAAGTCTTTTGCAAGAATTGATTGATAAAAATCAGCTCAGAAACCCCTCCAACGTCCACTTTTTTCTTTCTGGGGGAGAGATGTACCAAGATTGGTACATCCCTTCTCAGAGGAACTCTTCACTTTCTTCCCACTGCCCTGTTTTATTGTGCATCCTACAGAGTGCTCCAACAGCAGCTGAGAACTGCTCAGCCTTTAGGAAGACTGAGATCAGGGCTGCATGATTTAGGTATTTCCCCTGCCCACCCTGCAATGCCACATGTAAACAGCTCACTCTGCTGAAATGCTGTGAGCACCGGGGAGGCATAAATTTATAATGTGTGTTTATACATATGAGTGTCTGTAGAATATCTAATGAACAAAGAGAAGGGAGCTTGAGCAGTATATTTTTAACCTCAAAGTTTTCTGTCTAGTGTTATTCTTCTTTCTGAGTTTGCAGGGCAATGTGAGGATGTTCATGATAGACATTATGGGATTTGTTTGCTGAAGTGTCATTCACAACTGCTGAGGAATATTGAGAAACTAGGAGAGTGGGAAATGCTCATGTGCATGTATTTGCCCACATATATTTGTATGTGTGCAGGTCTAGAAGTTAGAAAAGGAAACAAAGTCACAGAATGTTCTGAGTTGGAAGGCATCCACAGGGCACATGGAGCCCAGTTCTTAAGTGGTTGGCCCATATGGAGGTCATACCTGTGGCCTTGTCATTATTACCCTCACAGTCTGATAACTGAGCTAATCTCAGGGTCAGGTGGGTTATGTCAAGAAGTTCTGGGGGAATCAAGTCAAAAAAAGGTTTGTTATAATGCAAACAAGCTGCAGGAAGTTCAGATTTGTGAATGCAAAGAGAACATAAAAAGCTGTTTGTGAATACAGAACACACCTTGTGGGTAGAAAACCTGATGATGTGGGGTCAGTTAATCTCTTCTAGTCTTAAATTGCTGTATAATTTTGATAGATGGCTGAAGATGTTATGCTGAGAGTTACTGAATATTTGTTTGTTTTTATTCTCATTTTAAGATGATTAACTTCAAACTATTTGAATGCTTAGGGACATTATTTAGCTTTTTAATGTTTATTTGCTGTTGTCTCCATTCACTACAGAGGAGTACAAGAATTCCCTGCTGATTTAGTTGAACTTATCTACTTCTTTTCTCCATCAGTGAAGCTGAGTTGTGTATACATGCACCCTCATTTCATACTGTTAGATGCCTTAGAAAAATAAATGCAATACAGTTTTGGAGACTGACCATATGAAGTCCAAATAACTAAAGGAAATTTATTAGTAGCAAACTTACCAGTATCAAAGGGGAAAGTTTGTAGAGATTTAGTGAAGCATCTCCTGGAGATGACTCATTCTTGGAGAAGATGAGCATATTTCTGCTGGGTCAGCTATTTAGTTATATAGAAAAGTTTTTTCTCTTTTCTTGAAAACCAGATAATTGTTTATGTATGACGCTTTATCTCCACAGATGTTCTAATGCCACATTTGCATTTTTGGTCCTTCAGGCAGTTCTGCTAGTTTTCATCTTTTCCTCATCTCAGTTTCAGCAGCTGGTATTATGATATTCAGATATAACTGCTGATCTCAGCTCTAACAGAAAATTCACACTGAAGCTTCTTGCTACATTTTTGCTTGGATGAAGCTGTTTTTATTTTTCCAAAGCTTAACTGATTCAAGCTGTCACTGAAGTTCTATTAGAAAATAAAGAGGAAAATAGTTCATTCTGAAAGTTTAATAGTTCATTTTGGGGTGCCCATGATTTTACAAATTTTCATAACTAATAGATGACTTAACATTTGACTCCGTGTCTTTTACACTAAGTCTTTGCATACACACATACCCTATGTGCTATGACACAACCAAAACTTTGTCAGCTAAGAATGTAATTGCATGATCAGCTTTAGTTTTTACTTCTGATGTCTGCTATGTTCTGCCTTCTGCCCTCAGGCATGATTCCCTGCCCACTTTCCTGAATCAACACCACAGCTTGAATAGATGTGCCAGTAGAAAAGAATTTATTTTGTTTTGAACAGAAATAGCTCTCACCTGGACCAGCCCTCAGAGCAGCTCACCATTCTTGAATCTAAATTACAAGCCAGCTTTAAAGGGTAAGATTCTAGACTAAACACAGGCATTAAGGGTTCATCTCCCTGCCCTGATAATACACATAGCATTACAGGCTACCAGCTATCAGTTCTGCATACTAACTCTGAAGCTGTGTCAACCAAGCAATCAGTAGTTTCAGTTGCAGCTTAAGTACATGGCCTGAATACTCCTGTGTCCAAGTTACTGCCTTGCATGGGTTGCTTCCACTCTGATGTCACTCCCAGCCATTTCTTTTTATGGCCTCAGGGCCTCAGATACCTTCCCATGGCCATAAATTCAAGGAGGCTGATGTCAGCTTGTGGCTGTGCTGGGGAGGCCCCACCTGTAGCTGGGATCATCCTTCATCTAGGAAAGAGGCGTGTGTGGAGAGGGCTCTTCTGCTCTTTCTGCTCACAGCTAAGGCAGAACTTCAGGCTTTCAGCTCAAGCAAATCCTCAAGCCATGTCCAGAGATTCAGTGTAACAAAACAGAACTGCTGAAAAATGGTAGGTTATTTTTGTGAAAATTTGTGGCAGAAATGAAAAATAATTTTTAGTAACATTTTCCTGTTAAGTTTTCAACCAGAGTGAAGTTTATGATATGATATTTCAAAGGACAGAAAATGTGAGAAAATATACTGTTTAGAAAAAAGACAACCTTTCATTATAAGAAATGCCAGATTTTGGTGAATGTGAATGAAGACTATTCTCTGTTGTTTCGTAGTTGTATCAGACCTCTGTGATTGAAATGCTGAAAATCATTGGAATTGGTGAGGGGTGAGACTTGCAAAGTAGGACCTGTCAGGTCCCATGTGTTTGTGATACAAGTTTTTTTCTGAAGAGTTTGTAAGTTAATGAATATTAAATATTAATTAATAATTGATTTATGTAATAGGACTTCTTGGCTGTGTTACTTTGTTGTAACCTCTGTATGCCTGCACCCTAGAACTCTTAATTACTACTGATAAATGCCTTGTTGCTTTTATGGTCTTTATACTGCTTTTTGTTTATATACTGCACCAATACTTTCTACTGAGACTCCTAATTTACAAGTGCTCTAAAATCTACATGAAATAATCTGTATTAGTGGAATGAACAAGCTTGAACATTAAATTTCTCCCCTGACAATACTTGAAGTTGTTTATAAGGCTGTGTATATACGTGAGATATAAATACAAATAAATATAAGGGAACCTTGTAAAACAACACTGATAGGCCTTTAACTATAACAGTTTTTTCCTTTCTTTTGATATACGAGTGTCTGTGAGATTCTTGTTGATAACATCATGCCTTTATTCTGTCTGGGCTTGAAAATTCTGATATCTGTAAAAATGTTTGCCTGAGGTGGTTACAAAACAGAAGTGGGGAGCTATTTGTAGCTCAAGCAGAGACAACTACTTTGCAACCCTCCATATCAGACTTACCTAAACCCTGCTGCCAAAACTGGTCTTGTTTTTTTTTTTTGTTTTTTTTTTTTTTAAGGCAAGAAGAGGGGCAGCTTCTTTTTTCAGTGACCCTTGAGGCCAGCTGGTAATGAGTACATTGGTGGTCACTGAAAGGGAAGAGGGTTTCATTTTATTCCAGCCCCAGAGCACCCTGTCTGCTGCAGGGTGTCTTCATCTGTCCTTTCAGGTGTCTGTGGACATTGAGGTTCTCTTTGCTTTTGTTGCCTTAGGATTGCTTTATGTATAAATGCTTCATTCACATAGCTGTATTGGTAAAGAAAAATAAATCCTGCCCTTCATGCATATAATTCTAGTAAGAAAAGATTGGTTACAGTTTTGCTGGGGATAAAGGCATTAATTTTGTTCCAGAAAATGGCATTGCTATGTAGCAGAATAGGAATTTTTATTGGGAAATGTGTGTCTTTGCTGTTTTGTTTTCTAGTGATCTCATGCTGTAATATCTTCCAGTAATGAAAATTCAAGGGAAACTCCCTCTAAAATACTAGGACTCTACTCTGTTGATACAGCTTCCAAAAATATTGCAAAATAAGCTGCTTCTTATATATTCCTGCTAAACTCGGGTCCCAAGGATAAGAAAATGGTATTGTGTGATATCTCATATAATTAATTGGTTGTAAAAGAATTAAGTAGAAGACTTCAGTCTGTCAAAAACTGTCCCCCACATTTTGTAATGAATAATACCTTACTAAATCATGATTTTAAAAGTCACAAATAATCATTATGAATATTGTTTTAAAAACTTTTTTTTTTTTTCCTGCTAAACTCTCTTATGGACTATTCTGAAGCATCTAATAGCACCAAGAGAGTTAAAAATAATGATCATGTTATATCTCATGGCTTGCCTCCACGGTGAAATAATTTCATGTCTAAATCACTAAACCTTAATTCCAATCCAAAATATTATTTCAGTACTCAAAATTGTGTAGTCAAGTGCAGGAACATATGCATATAGGCGCTTTAGTTTTAGCAACATGCAGGAAGTTATGAAGCTCTGCTCCTGTCTTTGGAACAATAGTAGTGTAGAAATATGTTATAAAGGCCTTGCATATCAAAGCTATTGGTAAGACTTTGATCAATGGACCTGTATTTTTGCCATAAAAAAATATAATATGAAAGTAAAATGTAATATCTGTTAGCAATATAAAAGGAAGCAAATACAGCAAATACTTTATTAATTGAAAACTATCCTATAGTATCATATAATAATAACCCAGAAGTAGCTGCTTGACATATTATTATATTTAGATGTGTAAAGGGAGTGTGTTGCTGGATACTTATTAGAAAATGGTTGATACCCATGTACTTGTCATAATAGAAATATCCATGCAGTTCTCTGGGGGTTTTTGTTTGCAATTTCTTGCCTTTAAAATATTTGTTGTTAAAATCAGGCAGTTGGAAAATTTCCACAGTTAGATGACTTGTAGGTGATCACCTTTTACATTAATGAGGGAATTTGAGCTTCATCTTCCTGTAACTTGCATCTCTGTAGATAGAGAGTCACAGTAATAAAACTCAAAGGTCTATGTTGCAACAATTCTCACCAGGAGAAGGTGTAGGATTACTTGTATAATCATTAGTTTTTCTGTCCTCTCATAACCCATCTGTGTTTTCTGGTTGACTGGCAAGTCCTAATCCTGCATTTGACATTGTCAATTCATATGGAAATAATTGATGTCACACATTTAGCATGACATAAGTTATGCAGAGCCACCACCATGTATTTCACAGACAAAAATTGACAGGTTCTATCCAGCACTGTCTGCTATCTTGTGTGCAGCCTTCAGCCACAAGCTGAGCTGGGATTCTGTGCAGCTATGGCCATAGAGCAGTAGGGTGAAAGCTGTAGTGTATTAACTTACAGAGCCTTTAGGAGCTCAGATGTCACTACCCAGCTACATGCCACCTCAGGAGGACTGCAGGTTCTGCTGCTCACTGAGTGGGTTAGGGTGGCACATTCCAAGAGCAATTCTTGTACTCATGGGCTATGTCTAGTGTGCTTGTTTTAATTTGAGATAAAATGTTGGCCTGATATAACTGCCTGAACATGAAGTAATAAGAGATTCAGGCTGGTTGTCTTCTGGCAACAGCCTGAATGGTTTGGATGCAAGTTCATATTTGTGTTTTGGAAGGGGGTTTACCTTTATGTGCCAGCAGGCTGCAGCTGTTGGTCCTACATGCCCTGTGACAATGTCAAAGTGGCTGATTTGGAACAAAAAGGCTGCATACATTCATTCTCAGGCAGCCACAAATCACATACTGTGAGGCAGGAGAAAATTTGTAAGCTGATAAGCAGCAACCATTTACATTGCTAGAGGGAGAATTCTGTACTTGCCTCTGCAGTGTGGACTATCTTTAATGTAAATAGCTGGGCTCCAGGCAAGTTCTTGAGTATACAGAACAGTTGGCATTTCAGGCTGCTACAAAGGTGTCTCTTATTCACAACATTTGAAATGCAAAACACTGCCACCATCCTGTAGGTACTGTTTGCACTATCACTATCATTCAGCAGCAGCAGTGAGGACTTATGGGGCTGAAGTTTCCTAAGTTGAATGAGAACAAGGAAAGGCCTTGAAATTGCCTCTCATTACACAGCAAGGGACATACAATAGTACACTGGGGAAAGGAAAAGGAAGGAGATCTTCTATTATCCTGAACTGGATTTTTTCACTTTCTTCTTTATACTTCACTCCCTATAAGTGCATCTCCCTAATACATGAAAGCATTTGTTTTGCAGTTTTTTTACTGTATAGAAAATGCATACTCACAGAATGTCCAGAGCTGTTCTGCTGTGAAAGCAGAATAAAACATTTCATAATCAGGAGAGAACAGGGGAGCAGAGGGGCTGATTTAAATTTTTAGTTTGATATCTGAATGTTTCTCAACATCTTCAGAATGCTTGTCACAGCTTAACAATACAATCTTCAAGTCTTAGTGTGATCCCCATGGTAGTTTGAGCTGGGTACAAACAAGCAGAATATCTCCTTTAGTGTGGGTATGAAAGGCTCATGCTTTGGCAGAGGAGCTGAGAACCACCACAGTGCACTCAGGGTTAACTGCAAGACCAATGCCACCCAGCACTATCCCACTTGCTCTCACACTTGGAAATGACTAACACTCTCTTTTCACGTAGACTCTTTCCCTGGAGGCTGGTTGATGAAACCTTTTGGAAAAAAGATTTGGAGGACAAGTTGAAAAGTCTCTCAAAAGAAGCCCCAGTATCCTGTTTAGAGTACAGATGTTACCATTGTGGGAAAAGGGACCTTCATCTTCTTCCTGATTGTACCTTTGCCAACATACCTTTGACATCAGTTTAATTTCTCCCCATGAACATTTAAAAATAGCATTTTTAATTCTAAAGTAACTCAGGGTTCTCCACATGAGAAAGATTTGCTGTGCTTCTC
The DNA here is from genome assembly GCF_903797595.1 of Erithacus rubecula. Lineage (NCBI taxonomy): Eukaryota > Metazoa > Chordata > Aves > Passeriformes > Muscicapidae > Erithacus > Erithacus rubecula. The sequence goes on along the minus strand of NC_136686.1, from coordinate 27,301,837 downwards.
CTTTTACAGGTAGGGTAGTAAAATTCCAAAGAAGTAAATTTTCAAGATTCAGGTTCATGATAAAACTGGAAAGAGAATGGGGCCAAACCTTGATCCAGCCTCCAAATGAAAGAGTTTCCATGTTTTCCACCTGTATAAAGGTTTGTTTGGATTTTTTTTTTTGTTGTTGTTACTTCCCATCATCTAGGGGATTGCATTATGTGGGAGCTGGGTTTGGTTAGGCAATCCCACAAGTGCACTGGCATTTCTGCTCCCTCTCTGGCCTATGCATAAGTCAGTATGGATAATTTATGGTTTGCAGGTGGGAGTGTCATAGCACGTGCCTGCTGTTCAAGCATTGTGCATGGTCATGGGACAAAAAATGGATGGCAAAGATGCAGTTCCTGAAGGGAAGAGTGAGACAGGAATCATCTCTAGAAAGCTCAGGCTCCAGATGACAGGCCTCCTTTGGACAGTGCCTATGCTGCACCTCCAGAGATTTGATTTTCCTAAAACATGGCAATACAGGCAAATGCAATATTGATGTTTATCCCTTTGAAAACCAAATACAGTGGAGAATGCTCTTGTATGGTGATCATAAGTACTTACTAGACCTTCTGTTTCTAATAGGCATCACTCTTTAAAAGGTCACATTAAAAGGATAAGCAAAATAATGTAAATACCAAGAGTTAAGCACTGTGGATCATGGCAGCATTCTGAAGTGAGGGAAAGGACTGGAAAAGAATGGGCACTGACAGCTGGGCACTCAGTGAGGGATTTTGAGGTATTTGAACTTTAAAACTGACAGAATTGATGGCCGGAATGATTTAACATTTTATCATTAATTTAGGCCATAGAAATTAATTTTTAAATATTTTCTGAGAAGAACAAAGGATGAGAAAATGAGATTACCATTTCTATCTATGTTACTGTGAGTCCAGCCTCATGCTCGTGCCACTATCTGGAAGAATTTGCTTTAGTGGAGTTAAGGTTCAGTAGAGAGCAGGTGCAGTGTGTGGGAAGAACATTTATTTAAACTCTGTGGGCTTTTGAAAATAACAGTGAGAGAAGTACCCAGTGAAGCTCTCAGTAGTACTGTGCTGTGCAGTATTCTGCCACATTCAGGGCATCACGTCCCTTTTTAGGAGTGAGGAAGCAGAGCTGTACAAACCAGCTGTGTGTGCAAGAGGAGGGCAGGTGGTCTTTGTTCAGCCAAGCCAAATGAAATGCATTCTGCAAATGTGCCATAGGATAAGAACACGTTCCTGCTCCAGCTCAGGAGGGACCTAGTGGCCCATGTGTGAGAAGGAAAGATAAAGGGGAGAAAGAGCAGCCTTTAGTCAGAGAATTGCATTGCATCACAATTGACAAAAATGCTGAAGATGCAGACGATTTAAGTCTAACATATGAAAACAACCATTTGTTGAGATGTGGCACTTGCAGACACTGTCAAAATGACAATGGCTCCTAAATCAGCTTGTGTGGAAGGACTCTGACCTGTGGGACAGCCACCTCCACCCAAGGAGCTATTTATCCTCCACTATATCTTGCTGCTGTATGCAATTGCCTGGCCTGCTGTCCGTGGTCACAGCTCCTCCAGGAACTGCCCAGTGCCAGGGCTTTCCCTGCTGGTGCAGTAGCTGGAGCTGTTGTTTCTGGTATGCTCTGCTGAGAGCAGTGCCCAAGCAACAGATCCACAGGCTTGGTTGGAAGGTGTGACTAAATGCAGCACTGGGGTCTTATGAGACCAGCTGGATTATGTTCTCAGAGGCTACATTAGGACAGAGCTTTCTTTGTAAATTTAGTAGTATGTATGTTGATACTACCTCTAAATATATATTGCATATTCCTGCCTCTTTTTATCTTGAAGAGAAGTTTCACCATTTTATGGCTAGTCTGCTGGTACTATTTAAATAAGGCTGATATGTAAATAAAACTCTTAAACTTTTGAATAAAGTATGATTTATAATAAGCCTTCTATTACTAAAACATCAAGCAGTTGCAGTGTTTTATGTGTCCCTATTCCAACTGCTTACCCTTTCTATGCTTTGATCAACTACATCTGGCAAGTCTTTAAAAAAACCCTGAAAGTTTCTGAGGAAATAAGGGTGTTTCATCCTAGCTGCTGAAAACCACATATTCCTGTTTGGAAATGTGCAATTATTACTTCAGTGAAAACTCCAAGTCCCACAACATTTACCTATTTAAATTTTTACTCCCTTTACCTCCAGAGTTCCTCACCCTCTGGCACATGATTTAATGTTCATGTCTGAGCTGAAGGATTGAAAAAAGTTTCTATTTCTGTTTTTTTTTCCCAGCAATCTTTTAACTTCAGACCACTCATTCAACTTCATGAGAAGAATAGGAAAGGTGGCAAGTCACCATCCGTGTGCAGTATCTAGTGTTAGTTTGATACTTTGAATACTGCATTAGGAAAATAGTGCTTCCTTTAGTAAACCCACTCATTGTTTACTTTGGGATAACTTTGTTAAAACTGGGGTTAGAGTTGAAGAAGAAACACCTGCCAAGAAGGTGAGGCCTGGTATTTCTTTTTATTTCAGAATTCCAGGTCTTTCATTTATGAAGACCTCATTATTTGAAAACACTATCAAAGTCCTCATGTCAGATAATTAACCTTTGTACTGAGTACTAACAGTACTAAGCAATGTTATGTTGGAATATATGATTCCAATAAAAAAAAAACAAATGGTGACAGGGAAATATGTTTTTTAAAGCTGCAAAGTCCTCCTAGGATAGTTAACTATGTTGATATTTAAGTATGTTTGTATACCCACATGCGTTGGGACTGTTGCTGTCTCCAACTAGAGAAAACAAGCAGTGTGACTCATGTATGAGCATGAGAAAACTCTACCTAAAAGGTGAAGTCCTGCTACTCCTGCCAGGAAGTTGGTCTGAAGGAACTCCAGATTTATGTGTCTCATAATTAGAGTTGGTCACTCAACAAGTCTGTTTATTTCAGAAAGGAAAAGAAATACATTTCCTCTACTACTTACTGATTATAAAACAGCATTTTACTTGTACTTTTCAGTGGGTTAAAATGTGTTAAGTGTCACTTAAATGCATTCCTCAGCATAGAAAGTCTGAAGATAAATGTGAAGATCAGTCAGAAACTCCGCTCAGCTCTTAGGAATGTATATTGGCATATGCAGGCCCTGGAAACAAGTTTTCCGTGAGCATTCAGAAGTATTGTTTGAAGATCCCCTGTGCCAGGATATTGAAGGATTTATCTCACATATGGAATGTGCAGAAAGTGGGGCTGAATTGGTTGCTGTGCTCCACTGACCACTTTGGAAAGTGTAAGCCCTGATTATTTAGTTGGTTTGGCAGAATGTTTGTACCATTATGTTGTGAAAACTTCAAGGTATCAAGGGCTTTCAAGCAGCAGTTCTCAGTTGTGTCCAGGATACCTTAGGCTACCAAAGTCAAAACCTTGCCAGTGAGTCTACCCAAAACTGACAACACAGTACTTCTGGTTTCTTCCTTTCTTTCCCCTTTGGACCTTTGAACCTTTAGGGTATGCTGTGCTTTGTGAGGTTTCACTGTAGCCACAGGGTTTAGGTTTATTTTAAGGGAAGTCGAGATTGCTTGGTGGTAACTCCCTCCAAGACGCGGATCGGACCCAAGCCAGCGGCGGTCAGCAGGAGGAACTGTCATCCCTCTTTCAGCCATTCCTCCGGGAGGGAGATCATCGTGTCCCAGCTCCTGCTGTCCACTCACACGTGACAGCCTTGAAAATTAAACAAACGAAGCGACTTCTGGCCCAGACCCTCTGGCTAAGCTCCCCCCACCTTTGTCCCCTGTCGGGCGTCGTTCCTGGTTGGAAGGAGGGACAGCCCAGCCGTGACCCCACGGGACCGTGCGGCGGGGCCGATCCGGTGCGAGCGGGCCGGGAGCAGGAGCGGGGCCGGGCCGGGAGCAGCGGAGCGGGCGCGGCGCGGGCGGGGCCGTGCGGGCGGGGCGTGCCCGGCGCTCCTCGCGGCGGCCGCGATCCCGATCCCGGTCCCGGTCCCGATCCCGATCCCGATCCCGCTCAGTCCCGCGGCCGCGGGGCTGGTGCTTGGGCGGCACGGCGCGGGGCAGCGGGCAGGAGCGGCAGCCGCAGCAGCGCCAACACAAGCACAAGCATGCCGGGCAGCGACACGGCGCTCGCCGTGGACAGGACCTACTCGGACCCCGAGCGGCACCGGCGCCGCAAGATGAGGGTAAGGCGTGAGAGAGAGGAGCGGGCGGGCTGGGGCTGCCCGCGGGATTTGGGTGCCGGGCTCTGCCAGACAGGCAGCCGCCAACCTGCGGCACGTTCCCTGTCAGGTCTCCACGTTTGCTAGGCTGACGATCTAAATGGGGTTTTTTTCCTGCGTGATTCTTTCACGTTCGTGCTTTGAACGCTTTTTGGCATAGGAAAATGAAATGAAACTGGATATTGACTTCATAGAAACCGATGTTCGAGATACCCCCTCAGTCGAAACTACAGGGATACAAGTGTAATAGAGAACTTACTCACCAGAGTCAACAGCGCCGATGATTTAATGCCGTGACTCTATCTCGATCACAGTGGTGAACACTGTTTCTCAAGGTTTGTTTATTAAACTCTGGAGCAGGTGATTGTACCTGGCAGCAGAGAACTACTATGGTTCCTTTTATGAAGTTAAAAGAGGGCTGTGGCAGGAATGGAACTTGACAGAAAAAGTGCACCTGTGTCTTCTAGGGATAAAGTAAGAATATACCATGTATCCATGATGAATGGCTTTATGGAATAGTTTTTCTTACAGTCTCCTGGCAAGTTAATCTTTCTTTATTTTTATGTTTTGATCATATGATATATGTAAACATAAACATGTATGGGCAAAGCTTGCAATCCTTTCATGTATTTAGTGGCTTTAATGGTAAGTGTACTGTTGATGAAGACACTTGGCTTTTTAGTTTAAAATTCTTACTTAAATGCTCAGCTTAAACACGTGTAAAAAAGTAGTCCTTTCTTCCCATGCAGTGCAGGAAAAGAAAAATGAGGTTGCTTTAGCTGACTTGGGATATTGGCAGAAATTCTGTTTTCTGTGCTGAGATCTTGGGTCTGACAAAAAATGAACTTTATGGTTTGAAGTGTAAGGATCAACTATTTATGAGGGAAGATCTTTCCTCAGTGGTGATTGGGGAAAAGGTTTTGGGTTTGGGGGGCTTTATTTTCCTGTACTGCACATTAGCAGTATTCTCCATCCCTCCAGTCCATTAATTAACAGTGATGAAAAGGACATGGCGTGATTCAGATTGCTTCAGAATAATGAAGTGCTTTAAAAATAGGTAACCCTATACACTGTGGCATTACTACTGGAATCTGCTCTTCTCACTGTAAGGTGGATGCATGTGCTAGTCATATTTGAGTTAACAACCTTATGCATTTCTTTTCTTCTTCACCATTGAAAGTTGAACTGATTAGTTTCTTCTTCATTGATCTTGCTGTAAGAATAGTGTGCTACCTACCTAAGTGTGGTCATGGAGAAAAGCTGCATATCTTCATAAAATTTGGCATTTTAAGGATTAAACTCTAATCCATGGTATAGTTGGTTTGCTTAAAAGTATAAAGCATCATGACTAGTGCTGTATTGCTTATTGTACTTATGCATTGACTTCTTACAAAAATTAAATCTCATGTTTAAAGCAATTTTATAAAAGGATTGGTCTTCTGTCTGATTTTGGATTTCTTTTAGTCAGAATTACTGTCATCTTCCCTTCCTGTGACCATGAGGAATGGAAATGCAACTCTATACATGTTTAGGGTTTGGGCTTTACAAGTTGTGTCAGATATCACAGAACTTGTAATATAATTGCTAGGTATGGTAGCAGCATGTTGTATGTTCCAGATGATGGTAAGACCTTGTATTAAATCTGTCTGTGCTTAGTCCAGACAAATTGTAAATTGCCTGGATAACTTCAGCATTTCTCTTACTGGCTTAGCTGTAGGGGTGGAAATGGTCACGCACTGGAGCAGCAGGAACTAGCAGTATTATGTAGAAAAACACAATAAATTAGAATGCTGTTTTCTATTTAGAGACTGAATAAAAATCATCAGAGCAGCTGAAGTTAAAAAGATGCCATTCCCAAACATGGATGTAGAAGAACAATGCAGTGCATGAACAATGCAGAGCTGGTGGGGGGGTTCTCAAGAGCCTGAGCATACTAGGGAGACTTATTGTGTGAAGAATGCCTTGGAGCTGGATTTGGTAGCAGGATAGGACATGTTGTAAGTAAGGTGAGATCCATTTAATAAAGTCTGGGGAACAGAGAAGTGTCAAAGTAGAAGCTGGATCTCCTAGTCTGTATAAAATAGGCTCTTCAATCCAATTTTTAGGTGAGTGGACTTTAAAGGACTTCTCCAGCCTATAGATTATTATATGTGCCTTTTAAGCCTGGCTAAGGACTTTCTTTATGGGACAGGGACACCTTTTCTCTGAAGAGGTAAAATGACAGTTCTAAAAGTACTGCTGTATATACTGGAGGAAGGCAAAATTAAATTCATTTTGCAGGAGAGCTAGAGCAATTTACTGTGAATATAGCCTTTGGAGTTTGTAAATGGTAGAGTCTGAGGGGATTTAAACTGTTTTGCTGCAGCCAAAAAGCTTCTTCAGTGTATAGCAACAGATCTGTTCAATACTTTCTCCTTTGACGCCATCTGAAGTATAAGATATTGTGTGTTCTGCTAATAACTCTCCACATGTCACCTTTTGTGTCAAGTTCCAAGTGACTGAAAGAGAGAAAATACTTAATTGAAGTACAGTTAGGTAATTCTTAACTTAGGAGAGTCACTGCTGTTGCTGAAGGCCAAATATTTTGAGGGAGAGGCTGTTGTATCTTTGTGGATGTTCTCTTCCTTGGATGAGTCACAAAAATGTCTAGCTATGCTGTGTATGGCAGTACTGAATGGGGCATAAAACCACTACTACTTGAAGTGTAATGGAATTAGTGCCTTACAGTTCTGCTTTTATGTGGTGAGTATAGATTTATAGCCATGTGGTTGCCTTAGTTCTGGAAAATAATCTGACTCCAAATTTAAGAAGGGTGCCCTTCCAGGAGACTTTACCTGCCTCTCCTTACCAGCAGTACCTGGTCACTATAATCTGGATTACTGCAGATTGCCCCAGTGATGCTGGTGGAATCCGTGGACAATGCAGCCTTGTAAAATGTTTCCAGTCCTCTCTGCTAATGCCAGTTACTTCAGCTTCACTGTGCATAACATCCACTCTAGCTCATTCCTGCAACACTTCAACTGCAAATCTTTGAAAAACATTTAAAATCAGGATGTAAGATATGAAGCAGAACAAGATTTGGGAACAGGAGTTGCAATTTTAGTTGTCATGAACAAAGTACTGCTCTTGCTGGAATGTAGCTTGTGGGATAGAGTAAAAAGTGTTATAGTGCTTTCTTCAGGGGCTTGATTTTGCAGTAAGCATTGTGGAAGTCTAGGGTGTTCAGAGTCTGGCTACACTGTATTTCTTGCTCAGTAAATCCATGCAGAGGTCTATGCAATTGCAATAGTTAATATTCCTTGTGCTCAAACCAGCCTGGCTATGCTAACTCATGCCTCACTGTGTTGACTTTTGCTTCAAGAGCACTGTGTCAGGACTGCCTTCCAAGGCTCTATAAGGGTATATTAAAGCTATCCTTTATTTTAATGTGCTGATCTAAACACTGCTCTTCACTCTTGATGTCTTACCCATTACTGAACAATAATCCTCCAAATTTCAAAAGGATTATGAATTTGTATGTATGGCTTTTGAGGAGAAAAATCCTTTTCCAGTACAACTAAAACACTAATTCTTTTACTTCATCCCACCAGAAGTCTATGTAGAAGTCTGCTTGATTTTAACAAGTACCAGATGCATTAGAGAGAGACACAGAAAGTCCCAGTTGATTTATTGCACATTGGAGCCTATCCAGAACTTTCTCTTTATTTGTGGAAAACAGAATTGTAAGATTTCTTCCTCTATGTAAAACAGACAAACACAAAAACCTTACCTGGAACAGGTGTTGTTTATTTACTAATGAATAGAGAAGCTTAATTTCAATCTTCTTGTCCTTTCAGCCTTAGTGAGACTAAGAGCAGAATCAGTGGTTTTTTGGATTATTTAATTCTTATGTGATCACACATATAAAAGGCTTACCCTATTTAAAAAAAACAACAAACAAACAAACAGAAATTCACTTGTTTCTACTGATGAAAAAACACTCTGTGGAATGTCTCTTCTCATTTTCTGTGTCTCTCTTATGATCCCTCCCATTCATCTTGTCTACAGACAAGGCAGACTTTAATAATCCCTCCTCATATGTGTGTCTTTCTAAGCCTCTAATCACTTTCATCATCTGTCCTTGAATTCCCTTTATTTCTTAAAATCTTCAGTAGGTTTTGAGGAAATGACATAAAGGAACCTAAAAGGATTGAAAACAAACAAACAAAACCTCCAAACAGAATACCCCACCAAAGCAAACAGAGCAAACAAATCAAACAACAAAACCCCACCAAGTCTAACCAAAACAAAAAAACACCCCACCCACAGTTTTAGGAGACGGGGAGATTTAATCTCCTGGTGTTCTTTTAAATACAAAGACTGTGGAAGACATGCCTGTTCTGGGCTCCTGCAACCTGTAACCAAACCTCCCAGTATTTTGTGCTCTAACACCTTACACACACTTTCCCCTATAGTTCCCTCAGGTTTGGACATCAGACAAAAATAAATTGATGAGACAAATTTGCTAGGAGCTCCAAGCTTTGGTTTCAAATTCATGGTGTACTTAGAAATGTGTGAAACCTGTCAAAGGGTAGCCTGCATGATCCAGGAGTACTGGAAAAAAAAGAGAGAGAAGCTATAATTATAATATGAACCCCAAAAGACTGATTAGTTTGTTAGAACTGAAGAAAAGCCTGGTTTGTTTATTTAAGACAGTAAACTGTTGATTATTTTGTCCATTTAGAGCTGTTTAACAAACTTATTACTTTTTAATTCCCTAGTGCCAGGAAGGAAATTTCCAAAGTTGGTATCTTTTTTTTTTTTTTTTTGAGGTGGTTTTGTTTTTGTTTTTTTTTTTTTTTTGTTTTTTTGGTTTTTGGTTTTTTTTTTTTTTTGAGTTTTGAGATTAAGTACACCTAAAAACTAAAGGGCAATCTTAGGTCAGATGAAACAAAAGGGGAAGTTTAGTTTAGCAATACTGTGCTCCCCTGATCCTACAAGGTGAACGTGTTTGGTAGACTTATAGGCTATAAAGGTTGTCTTCTTGCCCAATTCATCTTTTCCCTCACCCAAGAAGACAGTTTTAAACAGTAAGTAGAAGGGGGATGCATCTTCTTTTTAAGGTTTAAACTGATTTTCAGTTTGGAATCTTTATACTTAGACCTTTCACAATTTTTGATTTTCACCAGGAAAATTCATGTCTCTGAAGATTGTAGAGTCTCCTTTCCTTTGCTGTGCTGTTGATCCATCCTCATTGCAGTGGATAGTATTGCTTACAGGACTGGGGAATTCTTACCACCTTTTAAATGTTAGGTATATGTATTAAAAAAGTCACTGGGGGAAAATTGCCAGCCTTCTTATTTGCTTTCCTTTTGAAGGACGTGTAATTGTTCTGTCAGGTTGCCAGCAGTGATGCTGGGGATTGGCAAGAGCTGTAGATCCCTGCCTTGCTTATTGTCATCATCTCCATAGGTAAGACTTTCACCAGGCACCACCAGTCACAAGGTTTACACAGAGGCTGAGCCTCCAAGGTTTTGGTGGATTTGACATCTAATCTTGTCCAAGATAAAAAGATTCCCTGCACATTGTCCCATTTTGGTTCTTTTGGGAACATTAACAAGTGTGCAGCTTTCATCTTCACCCCCACAGTAAGTGTGATTTTGGGAAAGACTTGTGTGGGAGATGAATTTCTATGTAGTGCTGGGGAATGGTGGAACATAATTCTCCCTTTTCACTTATGTATCCAGATGGAGAAACTTTACAAAAGAGCATTGCAGTATTTACTACTGAAAGTTTTCTCTTCTTTCTGTAGTGTGAAAGAGGGAGGATTAATATACAAAGCTGAAAATTAACCTGCTGATCTAAAACCTTCACATATGGGACCAAGTATGTACTAGAATGTCTTGAAGCTTACCAGACACTCAGCAAGTGAGAACTCCTCTAAAGCTTTTTTTAATATCATCATACATAATCTGAGCTTTAATTTAGGGAGAAGGGGGAGAGTGGAGGGATTTCTCTACCAGATGAGGTATAAAGAATACCTACAAATTGTGAACCATGATACTGTTACTGTAGAAAGCTGAAATGAGGCTTTTTGCTTTCAAAAAAAAATTCAGAAAAGCTTAATATTGAGAGCTTGCTCACTTCATTATTATTCTGTTTAGGGGTTGCAACTGAATGAAATTCCAGAGGCAAAAGTTTTGGAAACCACTGGTAGCAATATTTTCTTACTTACCTCTGTATTAGACAGTGTATTTCAATGGACCTTTGATATAAAGTATTTAGCATCAATTCCTGAAAATTCTCAGTTAACCTTTACTATAGTAGGCATTTTTTCCTTGGCTTTTCCTATTTGTGTACAGTTTAAGGAGCAGTTGCCTTCCTTTGTAAATATTTGTTTCAGTAGCTCTGGATGAAGAAGTTATACTGGGGATGTAAAGAATTGACATTGTGCTATTGAATTAAAATGAAAATGTGATTCAAGTGGTGCTGAATTAATTGGAAACTTTTGACTAACATCAGGGGCCTGTGAAACCAATCTGTGAGGAATTACAACAGACTTAAGGAAACTTCTCTATAAATGTTCTTTACAGGATGGGAGATGCTGCTTCCAGTTGATATTACAGTCTCCTTTAGTTTAAACCAGGATCCTGTACGTCAGTTTTTAACTTTGTTTTTGCTTTGTAAATAAATGGCCTTGTAGTGGGTTTGGCTAAAAATGTATGGAAACCTGTTTAGTTTCTTAGCAAAGATTGTGATAAAAAGAGCAGCCACTGTGTGTGCATCTAAGGACTGGAGCAATTAAACACTCTATGTAATGTGATGATTTTTTTTGGTCATATCTATGTCATGTGATTTTTTGTTGTTGTTGTTAAAGTTAATAGAAGTATGGCTTACAAAAGGCTACAACATAATTGGCTTCTCAAGCACTAAATAAGATTTTTTTAAATTGACTTGCTCCTCCTGTTTAAAGCAAACTTTTTCATTTGAAGATGAAACATTATAATGAATGTTGGTGTTTTAAAGATGGGGAAGACAGCAATGCTCCAGAGTTAGTTTATGTATACAAGAAGTGTTGATTTATAAGGTTAAAAAAAAAAAAACATTAAGTAGAGCTAGTGGAAATTTAAGACTTCCATTCTTAAATAAACAAACCAAATCTGCCACCTAAAAAAGCAAGTAACACAGTTCATAGGAAATGGGAGGAATCAGGGTTTTGGGATTATTAAATCTAAGGGAATTTCTAATTGAGCTTTAAGTGCTAGACTACAAGAATTACTGTTACAAGAAGAGAAGCCTTGTTAGGGTAAGTTGATGTAGCAGGTTTCTCTGGTTTTACAGCATTCACTCCCTTTATTCCAATTTATTCCTGTGCATGTAATACAGGAATTAGAATTCAGCTAGTGCTCATTGTTCAAATGCAAAATGATATAAATATGCAGAAAATATGCTGCTTTATACCAGCATGTCTGTACAGGTGAGTGATGTGCAAAGATCAAACTGACAGACCGAGTACAACTGACTCCTAACATTTTTCTAATTCAGGGCAGTACAGCTTAGTGCCATACTGTATTTTAAGTGTGCTGATGACATGCTAAGATTTACTGCTTCACCCTCACTTCCTAGGAAATTAATTCATATGAAATAGGAGCTGGCTGTGGGACAAGAGTGGCCATTGACTACGCTTTGGATTATTATAAACAAGAAGCTTTGATTGAAGACTGCAAGGATAGGTGGAAGCTTTGGAACCTAGTAGGATCAAATCCAGTACTAGTCTGAAAGAGACATTTAGTGTTAGAAGAATTAAATGAAGAGATCTTGTTAGTAAGAGTTGCCTAGGTCAGGTGTGAGGACCTTTCTTACCTAAGGAAGACCAAAGAAGACTTGATTGTTCCCTCATTCACGGCTGCTTCTCCAGGCTGCCACCTTCACCCTGACAGCTTTTCTCCAGCTGCTCAGAGCTGGCTTGTACTGAGTGCCTCAGGGGCACCCAGCCTGGGGCTCCTCGACCCTCCCTGTGGTCATGCTGTGTTACAGACCCTGCACAATCCCAGTGCCCTCCCTCCCTGTGCTGGGGCTGCGGGGCAGGGGAAGTGTGGGTGTGACTGGGCAGCTCTCAGCAGCTTTGGACGTGTTCAGGGCAATAGCAAGGAATGGAGAAGATAGCAGGGAAACATGGTGTAGGGAGGAATAGAGGTGGGATTCCATGTGCTCAGCCTGAAATGGATACACTGCTCAGAATAGAGCCCCCTCCAAAGGCCAGGTGTAGTTTTCTTTCTCCCCTCTTTTAGACCACACAAGACAAAAACAAAGTATTTGATATTACTCCAGCTACTGATTTGATATCAATTTGATATTGATTTCAGTATTTGATATTACTCCAGCTGCTGATACATATGCATAATATGGGATTGTATGGCTCTTACTATGTTAGGGATCTTTGTTTTACTAGAGGTTTTGGCAGGAATAACGTAATCCTGTGACATGGTTGTCTCTGATATGTTTTGCTAGACCAGCAAAGTGTCTCTTCACTTGTATCAAGTTTCTAATTTATTTCTTCTCCCATCCCTGCCATGTCCAGGGATTCCACTCTCCTGCCATACCTTAAGGAAGAAATCTGGCTACATCTTGCCACCTGTATCCAGTCCTTTTTTGGAACAATTTACAAAGTTTCACCTTGATGAGAAAAGGAAGAATTACAGCCTTCACCTAAAATAAGAGTTAAAGGGATATTCTTAGTTATCTCTTTTAAAGCTGGATAGTGAATGTCAGGAGGCTGATTCAAGCTGTCAGGTGTCTGATCTGCTAAAATGGGTCCAGAGAAGGTTTACAGTGAGTTTGCCATACACTTATGTTGTTGTCCTGTTGATCAGCTTTTTGTTCAGGTCTGTACAGTGGAACCCTTTCTTCACATGTGAATTGATGCAATGGGTGAGTGAGGCCCTTGTGGTACACAGCATCATCACAAGCCGATATTGCTGAGGGACTGTGATCTGTACAAGAGTTAGGCTTCTCTTATGTGAAAGTGGTGTGGATTAAGCAGGCTTTTGTACCAGAGGCATAGGTAGGCTGGGCATGAGAAAGAGAGCAAAAACATCTATAAACAAAACCTGAGGAAGATTTAAGAAGAAGGTAAGAATGAAGACAACGAAAAGTCTGATGATCAGTGAGAGCTTCTCCTCTGGTTGCCAATAGTTATATGAAGAAATTCTGATACTGTCCTTGTTGGCTCTTGTGTGTTTTGTTCCTATAAACTGTATGGATGTGGTTATGAGTAATTTGTCCTGAGAAGCACCAAGGAGCATTACTGCCTGCAAGAGCAGGTACCCGTAAAAGGAAGTGTGCCATTGTCAGGTTATTCCTTGGTGTCTTTCTGGTGTTAACTCCTATGATATCCTCTCTCTAGTGCAAAGAGAGATCCTATTGAGCAAATCTTCTGTTGCTGATACTTAAAAAAACTGGTTTCAATGCTTTTCTACCTGAGGGACATCATTGTGTCTTGCAGCATAAATTTGATGTAGAAAAATGTTCACCCATGGTTTTTATGAGCTTTTATTTTGCCTCAAAGGAACTCTATTTCTCTTTTTTCACTAACTGGAAGGGCCTGAATAGCAGCTGAGTTCAGGAGGATGAATAAGACATGACCTAACAAAGCTCAATCTGAAAGTGATAGAGGGAAGTCTCTGGTGACCTTCATAAAACTTGATGTCAAGCTTTGGTTTGTGTTTGTTGATGCCAGAAGCTATGATATTTTTGTGGGGTTGGGAACCTGGGCTTTGAGTGCAGGAGCTTAGAAATTTCTTCTCTAAAAAGACGTTTTGACCTATGGTGCCCCTTTTCATGCATACTCTAGGTGGAATTTCTTGGTTTTTAGTGACTATGTATATTACACTATAGCCTATGTGCAAACTGCTCATATTGCAAGAGAAATTCTTCAAAATTAAAACTACACCCACTTGTGTTTTGGAACAAATAGCCCAGGCATTGATAGAGATACTCTTTTTTGGACTTGAGAGTGTCAGCTAGAATAATCTTTGTGTGTACTGTGCCATTATGCAGTGTGGCACTTAATGTCAGAGAAAGATAAATTCAGTGATTTCCTTGAAGAGAATCTGTGTTTCAAAATTAATTCTAGAGCAGTGGTGACAACTCTAGCCTAAGGCTCTGGTGACATGGGCTCAGACTGCTGTGACAGCTCTCAGCCCTTGTGTAATAGCGGGAGTCATTTAACCTCTCTGAACAGAGTGTGGTTTTTCCAACATGCACAGGGGAGAGAAAAATACTGTGAAGGATACATATTTCAGAATCATTAGCCATCCAAGGGGATACTTCATGGAAAAAAGAACCTCTTACTGTTTATGGGCTTCTAAAAATATACAGTGGATGCATGTTCCTGCTTTCTACATCAGGCAGCTATCTGCCATAAATGCTTCTTCCTTCCAAATTGTGTAAGTCTTGTGTAACTGGTTGAAATTGGGCATTTTCTCTTTAGAAAGTTGTGCTCCCTTTGTAGTTGAGAGTGGGAAAGCACTTGCAGTGATCTATCTAATCTCTGTTGATTTTGAAGAAGCTCATACTACATCACTTAAAGCTGTGTACCTGGAGCTGGTGTAAATGTAGTGTAAATAGCTGTGACAGGGAATATTGCAAACACTGTATAAAAATGCAAGTTTCACTATTTTTCATGCATTATAGAACTAGATGTATGTACTGAACACCTAGACATCTGTGCCAAATTGTTCTTGAGTGGGACTTAAAGTTCTTCCTATTAGGCAGAACAGCAAAAGAATTTTCTGGCTCTCCCTCTTACATAGTGCATTCTTAATATTACTGATTCTTCATTTCACTTATGCATAATTATTTTAGGAAAACTTTAAAAAAACCCAACACTGTCTTTTTGCCAGCTTTGCCATTATGCAAAAAAAATCATTGGTCTCTGATTGTTCAGAAATTTGGCAGTATAGGATGTTACCTTTCCTTTCCCATTGCTTTTTTTATATATAAAGAAAGAAAGGTGAAAAAATACTGATATGTGACCTGGAAAAAGGGAGAGGACTCTTAAATTTACCTTATTGTTACTGCAAGGATGTCTGATTTTAGAAAAAGAAAAGCATATGATTATTTTGTAGACTCCCTGATAAGATGGTTTTAAAATGTCTCTGTTGTAGTTTAACCCCAGGCAGTTACTTGTCCACTCCCCCTCCAGTGGGACTGGGGAGAGAATTGGAAAGGTAAAAGCTGGAAAACTCTCTCAAGTGGGTTGAGATAAGAACAGTTCAGTAGGGGAAGCAAAACAAGGAATTGATTCACTTCTTCCCATGACTGACAGGTGTTCAACCATCTTCAGGGGAGCAGAGCCCCACCAGCTACTTGGCAAGACAAATGCCATCACTCTGAATGTCTCCCCTCTTTTTCTTTCTTCCCCCTCTTTATATGGTGAGCATGATGCCATGTGGAATGGAATATCCCTGTGGGCAGTTGGGTACAGCTGTCCTTGCTGTGTCTCCTTCCAACTTCTCGTGCAACTCCAGCCTCATTGCCAGTACAAAAAGCAGAAAAGGCCTTGGCTCTGTGTAAGCCCTGCTCAGCAATTACAAAAACATCTCTGTATTATCAACCCTGTGTTCAGCACAAATCCAAAACAGAGCCCCATACCAGCCAACTGTGAAGAAAATTAACTCTACCCCAGCCAAAACCAGTGCAGTTGTGTAGTTCAATTCACTTTATTTATATTCTTTGCACATTGTAATAAGTGCCTTAATTTCTGTTTTTAAGAGGAAATTTTTCTTTCTGATTTCATCCAGTATAATTTACTAATTTTAGAGCTGTGAGCTCCTCATAGTTTAGTGAGACAAAATTTTAATAGCTGTGTCTGAATTCTTATTTAAAATTTATCACGGTTTGTTTCTGTGTAGGGCCACATAGAAACATGTTGGTTATGATGTGGCTGGTTTTGTGACTAACAGTCTGATGGACTGATAAATACATACTTTAGTGAAGGAAGAGTTAGTGAATTGGAAATGGAAATAAATTCTCCTTCCAGTATGATTTTGATCAGTCCCATGTCATAATATACTGAACCATTGTATCAGTGTGTTTTAAGGTTGCAGAGCAGCTTGGAAATATTTTATTTGAACTGAGCTTCTGAAATTGCAATGTAAAGACCAGTGAACTTTCCATGTATATTACTAGCCAACACATGAAGCAATGTCTTTAATTACTGTAGTAATCACTCTTTGCTAAATTGGGGGAAGCTTTGATTTTAGAGTATAATACCTTGTACCATTCACTGCTGTTATTAACATATTACCGAGATCCAGTTCTGAGACTTGTGATAAACCTGCATTGTTCTCTTAAATGTTTTTTCTGCCTGGAGCTGACAGGTCTATCTGTTGTCATTATCTTGAACAGCAGTAAGATTTAGGAGATTGTCATCTTAACAAAGGTACAAAGTGTTGTCCATTCAACAGCTCATTTCCAAATGCAAAACCCCCCTGGCATTCTCACAACAGATGTGCTTGTGTTTTTTTGAATGGTGAATGCTCAGAAGTTTTCCTTAGGTTAACACTATGCTCAGCTTTCTTCTATCAACACTATAAGCACCATAGACAATTCAATTTATTAGATTTCTAGCTAAAATCATGGTGTTATGTGTAAGAGTAGTGGCATTTAGCCACTGAAATATTGTTGTGAATAAAAATAATTAGCACATGTTACTGTTGTAATTTATACTGGCCAGTAAATCCCAAAAGATGATATGTCCTGAACCTGTAACAATGTAGTAGCTCACAGATGAACAATTATTAACAGCAACTTCCTCATCTTCATAGCCCTTACCTCTGTTCTACCAATTTTGTCCTTTCATAATGATGCTGATAAATTACAATATCTGTACAAATTTCCCCAGAGATGGAAAGCTTCAGGGACTGGTATGAAATGTAGGTCCCAGAGAAGAACAAAAATAATAGCATTCTATATATTTCACATGGTGTAAGTTAGCAATATTTTTTCCCACAAACAAAACATTGGAGAGAGGAAAAGATTAGTCACATTTTCTAAGATAAATACAGTATTCATCCTTCTGTTTGTGCTCATTTTTGTAAAAGGAAAAGAAAGGTTGCATACAAATATAGTATGTAAAGGGTATAAATATTTTATATGCTTGTAATGTATATTATCTATGTGCCAATAATAAGAAGGAGTGTTGAAGAGGAAGATCTAACTGCAGGTAAAGGGAGTAAATCAAGATAAAATCTTTATTCATGGTAGTTTTTGAATTACTTTCCAAACCTGAGGAACCTGAGGAAAAATACATTACTCCTTTGGAAAGGAAGCCTATTAAGTTTATGAATGTAATTTGGTGTTAGGAGCAAGGAATTTCCTTTAAGTCCTTTGTTTCTCCCTTGGAAAATATTTTACATGTTTCCTGAGGCTTTTTTATCATTCAGATTTGTTTAAGTGAATTATAGTCTGCCTAGTAAATATGACAGGAGAGTAGAGGCTTCAAAGGTAATGAGCCCAGACTTGTCGTGAAAATGATTTTCATGTGTCTTCACCAGGCACCTATCCATTCTTGTAAGGAGTGGAAATCAGAGACAATTTTCCTGTTATCCACTGGCTGGCATGCCAGTCCATCAGCAGGCAGACAGTTTAAGATTATCTAAAGAATATGATTTCTTGCCTATTTGTTGGGCCAGAAGGGTTTTGCAAAGGACATTATTGAAGTTGAAGCCATTATAAAGGACAATTAAGGACACTGGAGCAAGCAGAAAATACTCTACAGCATTTTGGGGGCATAAAAGAATCTGAGGGGTGGGCTAAGGAGATCTGGGAAGGTGCTGCTGGTGTTGATGCTTTAGGAAATAAATTTGAGGTCCATATGTTACCACATTTGATTGTTTTTGCTGAACTAATGTTTCTGCAGGATTGTGAGGGATTATGCAGCAGACTATCCCTGCCTCTTCTTCTCTAGCAATTCATATGTGTCCAAGGGAATACAGCAATTGTTCTATTCTGCTGTTCAAGCTGAGCAAAGGCTCAGATATCTAAGTGGTGCCTGTTCAGGTGTAATGTGTGCTCTCTGATCACAGAATCATAGGCTGGCTTGGTTTGGGAGGGATTTGAAGATCACCTACTGCCATGGGCAGGAACCTTTCACTAGGCTGAGCTGCTCAATGCCCTGTGCAGCCTGGCCTTGAAGTCCCTGATAGGTCACTTTGTTCTGGTGTGATGCTTGGTGTCACTCAGAGTGCTTCCTGCCACAATTGATGTGCAGCATTAATCCTGTACCCACTCCATTTAGATGTGCTTCTTCTTACCAAACCATTACTCTCTTCATTGAGAACAAGAGCTGTAGGAAGTGCTTGTGTGGATGTGCACAGACTGCATATTTGAAATTATAGCTGGATTAGTTCCTTTTTTTTTTTTTTTTTTTGGTCTTGTTGACCATTTCCATGGTTGCATTTCTTATTTGAAACTAAAACCTTAGTCTTTAAACAATTGTTGGTCTTGATTTTTTTCTATCCATGTTTCATGAGCTAATTTTAAGGTTCACAGAAGCTAGTGTTAACTAAATTTGGGCATATGTTTCATCTTGTAGGGGGATAAATGGAAAAATCTTGTCAATCTTTATTTTAAATTCTTTCTCCAAGAATACATAGTATTCATTGCTGTCTAGTGATTTGTTTGATTTGAGTTTTTTTCTGCCGGTAGATGCATTTAATTCTGTTTGACAGTGTTTCAGTGTCTTCAGGTGCACAGTGCAGTGATGCTTCTGATAATTTTTTGAGAATCTCTATTAATCAATGCTTGTGGATACAAATAGCAATTGATGTTGATCAAATATTT
The DNA here is from genome assembly GCF_903797595.1 of Erithacus rubecula. Classification (NCBI taxonomy): domain Eukaryota; kingdom Metazoa; phylum Chordata; class Aves; order Passeriformes; family Muscicapidae; genus Erithacus; species Erithacus rubecula. The sequence continues at coordinate 27,282,773 of NC_136686.1, read as the reverse complement.
GAAATACCTTTCTGGACTGCTTAACTGCCACACAGTGTGGAAGAATGGCCTTTACAGAAGTAACTCTGGTTGCTGCTTCTGAAACTCTTGATCTAGAGGTCTTGACAGAGCTCTGAAGTTTTCAGTATGCTTCATTCCTGTGCACACTTCATTTTTATGACCACTGAAGCAAGAAAATCATGACCCTCATAAAAAAAATTAAAATCTTGCTTTTTTTTGGAATGGATTATTGTGTGGTATTTTACCAAATATTAAGTGTTTTAACAGCTTGCCTATACTTCGTGCATTTTCGATAATAATAATTTTAAAAAGCTACCTATAACCTGTTGGACTTTGCTGCGTGTACGGCTGAATACTGCAGGCAATTTTTTAACTCTGGTTTGGTTTTTGTTTGCCAAACTTTAGACATCCATATTAAGAATGATAGCCAGAATAACTAAACTTCAGGTGAATAAGGAACATTTTTTCGAGAATTTTCCTATTAACTTTACCAATACTGAGCATGCTTGTCCAATAAGATGAAAATCTCTTTCATGAGTGTATTTAATAGAAAAAAATAAAATCAGTAGAGTTATAAAAGAACATGAAGTGTTCAACCAGAACAGTTAAAATTGTTGCAACCAAGCTCGAGTTCTTAAGTATGTAAATATACACAGAGGATCTCAGCTGAGTTACAGGCTCTCATGGCTTGATTTCAAACTAGAATGCCATCACCTCTCTTCAGTGCTAAATTATTCAGGTATATAAGCCATGTCTACCATGATTTTAGAGGAAACTAGATGGCATTGATTCTGTTATGTGTTTGCTGAAGATGTAAGAGCAATGTATGGAAAGCAGATTGTGCCTGCAGTCCATTTAAATGTTCTGGCTTGCATGCAGGATTTGCATGTTTTCCAGGTTATTGTTGTCAATATTAAGTAGTTATGGATGATTTTTGGATAAGCTCCATTCAGATCATGGCTGGTAGAGCATTACAGCACAGTTGCTTTTTTAGTGGAAGAGATGTGTGACTTGGACACTGCTGATTAATAATGTACTGAAAAAATGGTCCAAAATAATTTTTTACAGGAATAGGACAACAATTAGATTAAACATGTGTCATGGAAGTGCTAAGCTGCTGCTGATCTAAGGGAAAGGAGTCTGCTGGAGACCTTGAGTATTCCCTAACAGATTGTTTGCTGAGCTCCATGGGAATGTGCATTTCTGAAGTGTGGAAATTGACTGAAGCCTCTGTGCTTCCTGAGGCCAGCTTGTCCCAGCACTATTGGGATCAGGGCAGCAAGTTCGCAGCTGAACAATAAAAAAAGCAAGCCCAAGAATGCAAGGCAACAGGCTGGTGTGCCCTCCTGCTTTTCTTCAGAGCACATCTGTGGAGTGAGGACAGCTTTCCCTCTTCCTGGGGCATGTCCTTGCTGTCTTACTATCTTTTGTTATCTCTCCACAAATCTTGGGGTTCAGTGGTCCTAATTTTTCTGGAGAGGCAGAGGAATGTCAGTGTCTTCCCTGCCAGTTTTGTGGTTGGGTTGTCTGCCTTGAAGCTGTGAGCTGGGACATCTCTTAAGCTGAAGAGAGCCTAAATCCAACTGTTTGCTTCTTGATGGACAATCTTGGCTGATAAGTAAAACTACTTTCCCCATGCCTTTTGCTTGAAGGCACGTATGACTGAACATGTAATTCATCTGTGATTAAGTATTTCTTCTCCACTGATTTCTGCAGTGAAGTAATGATACATTTTGCATCTGAATTGATTCACCTGGCAAGAAACTGTGGTACCAGTGCCCTCATTAGTGGAGTCATTGCAAAGGAATCTCTGGAGGAAAGGAACAAATTATTCAGGAACACACATCTTAAAGTATGTGAAATAAAGGAAAAAGAAATCAGGAAATGACTAAATGCATCTCACTTGGCAAAGTGACATTTATTTTAATACAAAGTCTTCAGACTACCTGTGGTAGTTTTCTTGTAGATTGTTTAGAATCATGGCTCTGTTTCAATCAGATGCTTTTGAAGTATTATTACCATCTTTCCAGTCTTTGTTATTTGAGTGTCACGAAAGAGAGACAAAAAAATATGTTGGTAATTATTTTTCATTATGTAGGTATCACAGTACTTTCATTTATCCTATTAATTTCTGTAAACTTAAAAAAAAGGTAAAAATTTGGCAAAGAAAGAACAAAAAAAGGGAAGTATATTTTATAGTACAATTGCAATAATGTCCCTGTCCCACAGTACCTATAGCAGTGGTAACGTAAAGCTGATGTTTTTGCTTGACAAACAAGTGGCAAGTTGGATAGCCTCAAAAGTAGATTGTGTCTGATGATAACTTAGTGCTTAAGCTTTCAGTATTGGCCTGTATTTGTTTTGGTTTTATATATGATCCCTTTCATACTTTTTTGTCTTTCTGAGAAGCAAAGGCACATACACAAGAGCTTAGAAAGTTTCTTCCAGGCTTGTGAGGATTGCTGAGTGGCAGAGCTTGTTACACAGCTTTTGGAGGTGCCTGTTCTGCTTTTACACTGGCTCATATTCCTGCAGCTGCATTGCATTGCTGCAGTTAACTTACTGTTAGACTCCTAGAGCTGCTCTTCCTTTCCTTGGAACGTTGTGTAACCTAAAGAGTATCTTTACACTTGATAAGGCATCTCTTGAGAGACTAAGAATGACCCACTAGAAAGATTGTGCTTGGATAGGGAGATTATTTTCTTCAAATTTCCCAATGTCAATGGATACTAATATGATTTACAGGAAGTTGTACCACTAGAGAAATTACATGGTTCTGTTAGAATGTTAGATCCTAGCTTCAAAACCCTTTGTCTCTGAAGTGACAAAAGTCTAAATTGAGTTAAGAAATTTTTGGGAGTAGGTAGATCTTACAGAAATTCTGGGTGAGGGGAAGGTGCTCACCTGTTACAAGGTATGTGAATAGAAAAATGGGAGGGAAACAGTTACAGAGAAGGAAGTGAGAACTGAAGAGTTCACAAAAAAAGTAGAGAGATAAAGGAAGGTGGGAAGGGGTAAGGGGAAAGCCTGAGCTCATGTGAGGCAAAAACTCAGATGTGCTTCTGCTCACATGCTTAAAATTCAAAACCTTTTGTTTAACTTAGACAGTAAGCTGCCATTTGAAGCAAAGTCCCTATATGTGGCATCCTCCTATCCTTCAAGAAGGAACAGAACAGCTCCTGCAGTGTCCTCCCTGATCTTAACACTTAGAAAAATTCCTGGCCTTCCTGCTTCACCCAAAATAGTGACTAGTTCAGCTTTCACCTATCAAAGTGGCTACCATCATTACTCATGCATGCCAGCCATGTCATGCATAAGATACAGCAAAGGCATAAGAGCCTAAGTTATGATTTTTAGGCAGCAGTCACTATGTGCAAGGTGTTAGATTCCTGTGGTATCAGACTGGGGATGAAATTTCACCTGCAGGAGCTATGTAGCATCTAAAAGCAAGCACAGATCAGGTATCTGTGGTTGTCAAAGACACTTTATTTACTTTTGGCCCATCATGAGTCCTTGGATGTTTCAGCATGGAAGAAGTTGAGCAAATTGCTCTTCTGTGGATAGATGATCACAAAGTCTTCATCCTAAGAGTTTATGCTGAATTGGATTCCCTCCCCACCCCCAAAGCATGCTCAGGAGGAAACACTGACCAGAAAGGAAATAAGTAAATCACGTTTTAATACTTGGAACTAACAATCGGTTTGAAGTAACAATGTGATGATTAGATTTTGTTATTTTCATCTCTAGCTCATACTGCCTGTCAGTGTGTCTGCATGCTTTGGGGGTGGGGAAAGAGTCAAATTCCTGTGGAACAGATCATTGGATGCACCTGGCATGACTATCTCAATGTAGGCTTTGAGATACAGTTTGTCACTGGAGCTTCTCTTGCAACTAGTAAAGTTTTTCTAGGATATGCCTTTTTGCAGATCAGAAGTACAGCTCAAATCATTGTGGCAGGTTGTGCCAGAGACAGGTATCTAGAACTACCAGTTATAACTTTTGAATTCCACTGGGAACAATGTTAGCTCTTCAAACGGAGATCAGAGTCTCAAAATACCCCAACTCTAAAAATATTTTGACCTCGCTAGACTTGTTCACTGTAATATTGGCAGGCTGCCAAGTCTGTGGGAGTGATTTTATGTACATTCCTATGTAGTAGTCTCTTAGAACACCAGTCTGTTAGTGAATCTGCTGAATCCCTTACATTGTCTTTGAGTTACACTGTGAGATTTTGTCTGACAGCAAGATAACTGCTTGTAGCTGAGTCTCATCATTCAAGGCAGTAACATAATTTCCCTGGTTGTTGCTACATGCAAGGGAACTATAAACCTTCTTAAACAATGCTCTTCCCAATAAGTACTTCCAGGATAATTCCTTTTTCTTCCCTACAGATAATAGTAAAACTTTATGAAACTTGTGATCATTCCTGACACAAGTTTCATACATTAGATAGTTAAATATCACAATATTGTGGTATTTCAAGCATAGTAAGAACTTCTGTTATCTATTACCTTATGTGACCCAGAAGCACCTATAGAACTTGAAAAAGCAGTGTTGAAATGGGATACATTTTTTTAATACCACATTGTGTTTTCAGTTATTTATATGCTACTAATCCCCACCCCAGCTCTGCACTCTAAACAAGGATGCATTCACAGTGTTGTGCATGAATCTTTTAAGACCTATTTTGGGAAGTTAGTACCAGAAACTAAAGGGACCTAAACCAGCTCTTCAATGAAAAGATAAATAAATGACAAATCACTGGTTTTGCTAATCTATTTTTAGTCTATTTTACTAGTCTATTTTTAATTATTTTAGTAGTACTTTTAATTTTTCAGTGTGCTTATGAGTTGTTACATGGATATACTACCTTATAGTGGTCCCACTACCTGTGACTAAGCATCTGAATATGTTTGAACATATATCTGGATTTATTTTGATGAATCTTTGGCTTTTAGCTAGCAAACAGCCCTAATGGACTTTTTCAGTATCTTATATAGCTTTCAGACTATATGACTATTGTCTAAATATTGTTAAATTATGCAGAGGAACATAACACCTGGTGCATTTATTTCTGTACTGATCTTTACTTTTATAACACTCTTGTTAAAGCAGTAAATGAACAAGAAAGATAATAAAAAGCATGTAAAAAGCCTCCAGACCAAGTGGGATGAATAATGAAGTACGTCAGTTTATTCCATAAAGTTAAAATGTTGCAGTGTTTCCTGGTTAGTACCAGAAGCATATGTAGGGACAGATTTAAAATCTAAATTTGGAGAGCAGAGCGGTGAAAGCTGCGATTTGCTCTTTCCATTGTGAGAGGTCAGAGTTCCATGCAATCATATTTGCATAGAAAGTTTTTGTCCAGTGCAAATCACTGCAATTCATTAAAGTTTCCCAGAACATCTAATTAATGTGTGCATATCTAAAAACTTCCTCTCTAGCTGCAATAGAAAAAAAGGCCATTTTGAGTTGATGAATTCGGTTTTCATTTACCACCTGCTTTATTTCCCCCCCCCTCAAACTTTAGTTTTATTATAAGTAATGTTAAGTCTACAGGAGCTAATTTTTAAAATCAATTTATGCCCAAATCTGTGTGTTTCTTCTGCTTGCTTACCTGCAGGCAGACTGCTTTGATTGTAACATAAATATCAAGAACTAGCAGCCTTAAGCTGAAGTAGCTTTCTTTGCAGTTTGCATTATGATTTCTTGAAGTGATTTGTGTGTTTCTTAAACCTGTCAAGTAACTTACTACAGAAAATATTTGTCAGTCTGTTTCTTTAGGAGGAGAGTCTGGAAAATTATTTTTCAACATGTAACACTGTTTGGAATATTAACTCACTGTGTGTAATTAGGCTAACATCATTTGGCATAATCTCACAAAGGGCATGTTTTTGAGGGTTTACTAATGGATATAGATCTTCATCTGTCTGTTGAGACCTCTAAAATCTGATTTAGTAGTAGTACTTTATTTGAGTTGAAATTATTCTAAGCATATGACCAAGAGAGATAAAGGGGAAAAATATTTAGACGATTTTCTAATGCCTTGATCAAAATGAGCACTGTGGTTTGGTTTTTGCCTTGCTTTCCACTGTCACGGAATGAGCTGTCTTGTGCTGAATGTTAGGCTGTTTACAACAGGATTCTGGAGCCTGTAGCCAAGCACAGCTCCCTGCTCAGGTACAGAGCTCTGGCTCAGGACAGAGCCAGTAATCATGGTTGGACTCCAAGGACAGCATGACTCTTATCTGCTTCCTTTCCCACTGAACTCTGCTTTGTTCCTTTTTATCTGTGCTGTTGCTATGACTGAATATGGTAATATGTTTATAAGTCTTTTACACCAAACCATGTGATAAAGCATATCCTCTTGACTGTCTGAATAGAAACTTAAGAGAGGAAAAAAAAGAACCAATTTAGAAAGTTCAAAGGAGAGGGAGGGAGGCAGGCAGGCAGGCAGACTAGGAGCAGAATATTGATTTCAGTTTCATTCTAATCAAATCATAGTGGTAAATAGGCCTCTAATATCACCACAATTCTAAAAATAGAAAAATCTAATATGAATTTAATATGTAGGAACTGGCATTAAGAGAAAATTGGCAACTAGCATTTAAGTCTGTGCTTCTGAAGAAACCCTGTATGTTTAGCTTGAATGTAAGATCAACACATGCCATTTTCTGTTGATAATTTTTTTTTATAACACTCTGAATTAAGATTACAAACTGCTTTAAAAAGACCATCAGGTATATTGTTGTAATCATTGTAATGTTGTTGTATTATGGTGTAATAAAATTACATGGGGAACTTCTATTTCCTGCTTTAAATAGTTCTGTTGTGCTGTAATGGCCAAAGAACTTGATGAACAAAGTTGGGCAGCCTGTTGCTTCATACAAAACATTTACAAGAAGATAAGAGCAACAGTTTGACCATTGCTCGATAAAGGCTCTCCCAGTTCCCTGTGGTTAGGTAAGAGGGGCAATGGCTTTCAACAAGCTGACAATAACTCTTAAAAATGCTCTGAAACATCTTCTATTGTTTTCATACACTTGGTGTGGAAGTTGATGGGTGGGTTCTGTGACTCAGTTTGTGGGACATGTAAGTCAAGGATGGGAATGTGTGACTACTCAGCCAAGTAAAAAAGCAATAGCCTGAGTTCCTGTTTCAGAAATGCTGCCCTGGTCTAGCTGCTATGGATTACAGCTGTCTAAAAATCTGAAGTACCTATGTGCTTAATGAAGTGTTTGTTAGATATATCAATAACTTCCCTTACCATTTCTGCTTAGGACATATAAGCAGCTTTATGTTTTTTCCTAGCACATGGAGCTTGCCAGCAGTGCTGAAAGAGATTCTTGAGTAAACCAGAGGTGTGTATTAATACCTAACTTGAAGATGGTGGGGTTTATCTTATGTGTTTATAGCAGTTGACTTTCCCATCATTGTGGATTTAATAATGGGTGTTACTGAAGATGTAGTAATTATATTTTAAGATTGTAATTAAGCAATATCAGTTGTTATGTCAAGTATCCATGTAAACTAAAATGTATGGACTCCATAAAATCGTGTGCTTTGGAGTTCACAGTATCCAGACTAAACATTCATTGTTTGTGTCATGTAATATAAATTATCACTACTATTTAAAAATAAAAAATTGCTCTGGGATAGTCTTAAGAGCCTTATAGAAGTAGATAAATGAATTTAAGTTGTATTAATGCACAGATTGGCAATTTCTGTAAGTCTTGGCAAGTAATCTACCAAGTAAAATATATCACAGACAAAAAAAACCCATGATCAAACTGATTTAAGATTAAAAGATGCAGTTGCTACTGTTAATTGAGCAAAAGCAAAAGGAGGAAAGATGCAAGAAAGAAAAAAGTGCAAACTAAGACTATGAATAAGCACATAATTGTTAATGTAGATACTATTTCTATAGCAAGCTATAGTTGTTTTTATTTATGGAAAGTTAACTGTATTACAGTATTCTGATGACAATATTAAGGTTTCCTCTTGGAAACCTCTTGGATCTCAGTGAGAAGAATTGACAAGTTTTGTCTTTAGAATCTAAATTATGATATCTGGCCATATAAACATCTTCGTCAACTAAACCACTCTGAACTTTAATCATGTTTCTACAAATATTATTTGATGAGTAATTTTATAATTTCCTGAGAGACATTATCCCCATGAAACATTTTTAGTATTTCCATATTCAATTAAATAAATAATCCCTGTGACACCATCACATCCTTTGTAGTGCTAGAATGAAATACCTAAGATGTTGAGATCTAAATTAAATCGTGACTCTGAAAGCATTATAAAGGTTTTAATCCCCTCTGTCATCCTAGGGAGAGTTTGAACAAAATCAAGAAACCTAAGAGCCATGAAGGATATGAGTCCAAAACATTTATCCAGAGAATATGCAAGAAAATGCAGTAGGAGCAATACAGGCTGGAGAGCCATCTTTGCTTGCCACTTTCTTATGTGAGTCTTACTGTTGCTGGTGCATTGTTGGTGTTGCCTATTCAGCCCTGCTATCTCCTGACATAGGTCTTTACTACATCTGTGCCAAATTGAATTAAATTTTGCATAAGCATGTTAATGAAGCAAAGAACTTACATGAAGATGGTCTATAATATTTTATATATCCTCTCAATTACAACAGATAGGAGGTAAGATAAGCAGGTTTAATTTCCTTGCATTAAATTACTTTTATATTAGCAACATGGTTTTGACAGATTAGGAAATATCAAATTGAAAACAACTTTTCCTACTGAATCTATTCTGTTTTAAGCAATTTAATCTGCTCTGCAACTGTACAGTTTCTGAGCACTTTCCATCAGCCTGCTAAACAAAGTCACTACTGTTTCTTGCCTGTGCTTCTCATCTTCCCAGCAGTCCTGGCTTTGAGAATGGGTTTTGTGTTGGATGGCAGAGCAGTGGGGGTTTTGTTTGGTTTTGGATTGGTTTGTTTATTTATTTAGTTTGTAAGTACTGAATTTATGACTAAAATTTTATGCATAATACATATTCTTCTATCTATTTACATTACATGAGGAGATGTTCACCAAATGTGTTAATGTGGTTAAGAATAGAGGGCAATGAGCTTTGTAATGAGGTTTTTAGAATCAGCAGGACTTCCTTCTGCAGGAGTTCATTCTACCCTTGACATTTTAGTTCTGGCAAAACAGAAATAAATGTATTTTCAGCTTTCAAACATCTCTTAGGGGAAAAGTCTGCTTTCACGTGCTAATACTACCATGGCAAAATATAATGGTTCATAAACAGGCATCTTCAAAATGACATCTGAGGATTTGTACCATACAGTAAAAATTTAGTGAGTTGTCATTAAAGGCAGTTGTTTAAAAATAGTTTTTTCTTTATCCATAAAACTTCTAAAAACTGTGATTTAACACTCTCATACAACTAATATGGTGACATAAGAATAATAATTTAACCTAGGTTATCTTCTAAAATCATCTGAATTGGTTTCTCTAAGTAATTCAGTTTAATAGAACTCACTAATTGGGAGGTGTGTTCTTGGAATAGGAATATTTTTACAACTAGATAAAAATTTTATCGTAGGGTTTTCTTTCTCACTAATTGGGTGAATCTCATTGATGTTCTTTTCAGTTAGACAAGTCTTTTGAGTTTTGAGTTTTTGATTAATAGATCTTATGTTTCTTATGGAACATCTCTACAATAGAATTTCTTTTATCGGTTGAGATATTTGTGTGATGTGTATTAGTATTTGAAGTGTACAGTGTATATAAAAAATTGAAAGGAAAAATGGAGTATTAGGATTATTCACGACTGTACAAATATTGTATTAATTCTGTAAATTTGATACAGTCTTAGCTGAATTTTGTTCAGAGGGAATAGACTGACAGAAGAGTTTCTTATATTTTTTTGGAAGACATACCTCCAACCTCTTATGGGAGTGGTTCATGCTAATAACAGCTCATAAACATTTAAAAAGATTGTATGAAAAACTTCAGCATCGTGTGCAAGAGAACAAGTTACACAAAGCACTGGCTAAAGTACTACTTTGATGTATTGTTATAATGTACACATGCAGCCTCTTTAAAGAAGAGGATTGAGGGACATCTGCTTGTAGAGGCACAATTATCTTCATAAAGTGTTCTGTTTGGAGCTTTTTACTGGAAAAGTTGTCCTTTTTTGTGAATTCAGATTTGATTGTACCTATTTGAGTTGATTGTTTGGGTGTAACCTTAAAATACTATGCCAAGAGCAGGTTCTCTAGAGGGTGCACAGCAGCTGAAACACTACATGGGATTTTCTGTGGGCAAGTACTCACTTAAAATAACAGTAACTTTATGTATATTTTACAAAATGGTTTTTAAAGCAAATCTTTACACGTTTATATTTATATAAATAACAAGATAATAAACATACCAAAAACATTTCAGGATTTTCTCCACAATGAGGACAATTGTAGATCTATTCATAAATGGAAAGTATCACTTGTGACACACTTTAATGGCATAGTCACAACTTAATTTCTGCTTTTCAAAACAATATTATTTATATTAACCTGGGGGGACAACATTTCATTTTCTTCCAGAAGGAAGATATGCAATGATCAGAAAACTGTGGTTCTGTTGCCTAATTCTTTATATTGCCCCTTCAGTGAAAAGAAAGGAAAATATTTTTGCTATTTAAAAAATAAATTTAAATAATAAAATGTTTTAGAGTTGTGCTGTTGTGATCCACAGGAGGTTAAATCCATTGACTGCAGAGAATTTTGGTTCTTAATGCACTGCAATTAGGAAGCTTTCTCCAGAGTTAAGTCAGAGCAGTGTTAATCACTTGTGTATAGTGGCTTAAAATACCATTATTGCAGCAGTGGGATTGAATAACAAATGACCTGTGTAATGTGCATCTGTGTGATTCAAATTTTAGTTGCCTTTAATTTGCCCAATGAAATAAGGGATTTTTTAAAATAGTCTTTTAAATAAAGCTTTTCCTCTCTCTTTCTTTTCTGGGCTTTTTCTTTTGGTTTGGTTTGGGGTTTTTTTCAGGTTTTGTTTTGTTTTGTTTCTTTCAGGTTTTGTAGACTCTGAAGTATGGCTGAAGTTTTTGATTTTTAGCGGCTCAATCTTCATGCAGTTCTCTGCCTTTGGGGTTATTTGTGGTTTGGGTACAAACACAAGCCTTAGATATCAGGCATGGAGCCAAAGCATGCAGTCATATGTAATGTGGCAAATAGTGAAAGTGTACTTGTGTATATAAGGAATGAGGTTTGATAAAATACAATTGCTTTGTCAAGAGATGTACTAGGTATTGTGGAGAGGTAAATAAGCTGCTTAGTCATGTAATGTAGTAAAGCAGGCTCAATCTTTTGATTAAACCCTTTATATAAAAAAAATGAACTGGGTATAGGCAGAACTGCTGATGTAACAGATTTGTATTTTTGAGGTTTGACTTTATCAGCCCAGCATGGAGAGATGCAGGGCAGGGGGAAAGGAAGAAGCAGGCAGGCTCTTTTAAGTAAGCAGCTCAGTTCACGTACAGGACAAGATGTGATTGTTTATATGGTCAGGATGTGCTGCTGCAGCATGAACGCAAATGGAAAGATCCTATGCCTGATGGAACTATTGTTCTCTTGTTTATAAACGGAAGTTTTGCCGTGGTTTAAACAAACAAAATCCCCGTGTCTTGAGTCTTTTGCCTGTGATGGCCAGTCTATATGGATTTAGAGTGTTTTGTCTCTCAGTGGTTATGCTTCCAAAATTCCCTGCTACTGTAAAGCCTTAATATTCCTGTTGCAAAATAGTTTTTATTTAATGTTGCCATTTCAAAGTAATAAAAGTCCTGAATTACACTAAAATCAGCATTAAGCTGTGGGGTTGATTTTTGTAGCTTTGTAAATTTTGTATTAAAAATTTCCTTGAAGTTGTCTTTGTTTTGGGACAAGGAGGACTTGGTTGGTTGTTGACTAAGAAGTCAGATGTGAGAGTTATTTCTCTTTAACTGAAGGCAAGAAACTTCATCATATTTCCTGGAATTCTCTTGTATGATTTTACAGTTCCAGGAGCTGGGATTTCAGAAAGTGCTTAAACTGTCTGAGTAGCAATGAGATTAAGGGTTGACTGTGAAACAGAAAGAACCAGGTGAAAGGAAAAGGTGACCTGTTACAACTTCATCAGTATGGAATAGTTTGTGATGAGAAGTTAGACAATGCAGTGATACGAAGAAAAGCACACTCTAAATCACAAATGGTGGAGAGATCAGAAGCATATGCTGTAACTATGAGAAGTGATTAGTCATAGCAGGTATGTAGCTGGCTTTTTATCAAATTCTCATTCATTGAAAAGGATTTAGTAATTGAAAATGTGTAACAGGCTCACTGTTCACAGAATGTTTCAAAGCAGTCTGGAAAATTTCATTATTGCCATCCATTCGGACATTTTTAGGAAGAAAGCTTAGTACTGAATGGGAGGGGAACAAAAATCCATAAAAGCTGAGAGGGGAGAAGGGAGAGCACTTATTAGAAACACTAAAAGTAAGTTGAACAATTAATCTGGAAGGGATACCAAATGTCTGGCATCACTCTTCAAAACGATGTGTCACCCCCACACTGTTTCATAGTGGTAGTACTTTGAGGGATTTGTGTTATGAGAAAGACACTCTCCTTGGGGAATAGGAGTTCTGGCTTCTTATAAGAACTACTTGATGGAACCACCCATTTAGCACCTGGAGCTCCCAAGCAATTCCTTATGTTGCTGTGCAAACCTGAGACAGAAGGAACATGTTCTTGACTTAAATTTATTTTGATCTGAGTTAGGAGAAGTATTTTGTTTACTTGTTTTTAATTCAGGTGCTTGTCTAAAGAGGAGGACTGATCTGAAACAAAACAGTTAACCAAGGGGTGTGGAATCTACCTTTTGCCTGCTTAAGAAAGAAACTTAAGCTTAGTAAATACGAGTATTGGTTCATCACTCTATTTCCTCTCTATCCACGATAGTGATTTTTTATTCTTTTTTTCTTTACATGACTGCTGGACAGTAAATGAAAAGTAACTTGCTTATTTTTATAGAGGCATGTTGTTTTCAGATTTCAGTGTATAGCCACAGAAATTATTTGCTTTGGAACCAGTTTGCTTATGTCAGTTTTGTGCTGCCAAAAAACTAGGAACTGGAGTGTGATTTATGATACTGGAGACTTTTCAGTGGATATCCTTGGGTTCTGAAGGAGCTGGTGTTACCAGTGAAGGAGAAAACTGCCTCTTCCCCCCATTGTTCTCTTCTCCCATTGGTCTAATTTGAAATAGTACCATATCTACATATTTACACACAAGATGTGAACTAGAAAATCTGGCTTTAGTTCAGTCTTTTAAATAGAAATTAGAGAAAAGGTTCTTTCTGAGGTATTTCTGGCTTGAACTGTAGGATTCATGTAGGTATTTCTGGCATGCCTGTAGGATCTGAGGTAAAGCAACTTTGGTGTGAAGTTGCCTGTTTGGGTCACAGGTTATACATGAGTATTCAGCCTTGACCAGATTAGATCAAGAGAGTAAAAGCTACACTAGAACTTTAGTGCATGTGCTTTCTTGCCATCACTTTCTACAGATTTTGTTTCATAGCATTTTCAACTTAGGATTTTTTTTTTTTTTAATTTTGGGAGTTTTTTTGACTTAAACTAAAATTGCAAGTACATGTATATCTTTCTTGAGGTGCCTGTGCTTACAACTCTGTGGTGCTAATGAATTAAAATGGAGGGAAAGATAGGTGATCAAACTGACCCTGAAAAGGACTGGATTCAACATCTGATGTCTTGCTCAGTATGCTTAGATGTTTAGTCTATATCTGAGGACTTTCTGCAGTTGCTTAGTAGAACTAATAAATTTTTAAAATTACCAGACACCTTGGCATAGTGCAGAAAATTTTCAAGAGGATTCAAATCTCTGCAGTCTACTCTGCCCCTGTAGGATGCCTTAGTCATGGAATGGCCTTGAAGTTTCCCAGTCTTTGAGTATTGAAGAGCAGATACTTGCCAAAGGGCATCTGGGATTACCTTTGACTCCTACCTGGAATAAACTCCTAATGTGTGTTAGTGACATGACTTACAGCTTCAATATTTTTTTGATGGGAGGTGGGGAGTTAATAGAGTTGATTATGAAAGAAGCACCTTCAGTTATTTAATTCCATCAGCATTTGCTGGGTGGTCTCAGACAAATCACGCAGGACCTTCCATTAACCCAGTAAAAAACAGAAACAAGTTTTGCTGACTCCCTCCATTCCCAGATACTCTCAACCCTCTGCATGATTATTAGCATGGTATTCTGAGTGTACCTACTTCTAAATATTACTATTCAGTAGCTCTGTTAAAAAAAAAAAAAACCAAAAAACAAAAACACAAGAAGAAGGTGTTTTGCTGTAACATACTGTACAAAATATGAGGGCTGATTTTACGTAAATTAAAATGTTTTATGAAGATTTAGCTCTATTTTAGGACTTCCATGAAGGATTATCATGTGGATTTTAGAAGGAATAGTGGAAGAGATGGTAAAAGCCTCTCTCCAAATACATTTCTGCTTTGAATATACTGAAAACTTATTAAAACCCCCTCTGCACATTCTTTTACCCATTGAAACACCTGTGCTTCTGGCATATGCATATTTCTGATAAAAAGATAATTGTTCTTGGTGATTTTTATTTCTATTACCAAATTCTAAGAGCTTTAAAGGTGCTGTAATCCTATTTTGTATGCTCCTTATGGGATTCTGTTTCTAAGCATTCATCAGAAACTCTTTCAAGATAGACTTAAATTATCATCATAAGCTTTTGTTTAGCTTAGCTATGACTGGTGATGGCAATGAGGGTGTTCTGAGGAAAAAAAAAGAAGGAAACACCTGTAAACTGAGCCTATTTACTTAAGTAAATCATTTTATGTCTTCATGATATGTTTCTGTTAGTGAGGTAACCCAAAGGTGTGGAATTTCTGGAGCCTGATGCATATATGTACATCTGTCTTATAAATGCTTTTTTTCCCTCTATGCTTTTTAAAGGTACTTTTTAAAAGAGCATAAAAGAAATCTATGACCTAGAGTAGAGTTCAGTTTGATACCTTAAAAATAGGGGGCTTATCTCTCACTTGTAAGTGGAGAGCCTTTGGCACAGTCAGTGGAACACAGGATGTGATTCATCTGAGCAGTCATGGAGTGTGGGTTGCACTAGGGTGGGCTTGCTCTATTCAGTATGGATTTTTTCTCCCAGATGGATCCCACCCAGGAACCCACCAGTAGTAATAAGATCTTCTAAGTCTGCTTTATATCTTCCAATACAGTAGACTATTAAACATTATATTTTCACCTGTTCAGCAGATCCTGTCCATGTGAAATCCCTTTCCAGCAGTCTTGCCTGTGGCATTGGGGAACATGTGTCCCCAGTATGAGTCCTACTGTGCTCTGGGCTCATTGATAGCATGGCCTGCAAATCTGACCTTTGTGCTGCTTTTGCAGACAGTAAGTGAAGAAACATTATGATGCCAATTAAATCTCTGTCCTTGCTCCCGTGATTGTGTTTTCAAATCACGTTGTGCTCTGAATGCTGGTTTTTGAATGGCAGGCTGCCTGTTTCCCAGCCCTCCTCTTTACATTTGAGACAGAAAGTAAGCATGACAACATGTGCAGTGAAGGGTTCCTAGAAGTGCACCTGTGTTCATTGCACCAAGCAGTGGTTTTGCTGTCCCTTCTGAAGCTCTGGACTTTGGCTTGGGATGGGTGGTAGCATGGTCAGGCAGCTGGAGATCTGCTTGGCTCCTTGGGAAAAGGGGGACTGGGGCTTTATCTCAGAGAGTTACCTATCTAGTCATGCCAGGCTCTGATGCAGGCAGGGAGCCTGAACTGCTTTACTTGCTTAAATCACTGTTCTTAAAAGCTTGTATTTCAGCAGCACAAACATTACTATTAATTCTCAACTGTGTTGTAGCAAAGTGTGCATATGAGCTGCTCTATAAAGTGCAGTGGTCTCTCTCCAAAGCCCAAGTTTCTTTTTTTCAGGCTAACATCAGCTGTGGCTATCCCAGGACCATATGCAAATTGGACTTTTTCCTGTTTTTTCCTAGAAGACAGATTGAGGGCATGTCTCTGGTATTTCCTCAGACTATGGGCTAGTGCTTTGACTTCCTGTCTACCTGGTGGTACCACATGTCTCAGGACTGCTGCTTCCCATCTACTGCTAATGCCCAGTTCTCTAGTAATTACCATAATATGAGATGTGTACGATGATTCTTTTTTCTTAAAGTGCTTCTCATTTCCAAAAGGATGGTTCATCCATTTTAACTGTTGGAACTGCTACTCTATGTAAATGTATGTTTCTTTTGGCAACCACAATGAAAATCTTCAAAAATAAAATAAACAACCAATCTCTCAACAACTTCTTTATTATTAACAGCTTGGTGGCCCTGTGAGATGCTGGGGACCCAGGAGTCCCAGAAGGAACAGTGGCACAGATGGCATTCCTCATTTCTTTCTGTTTCATAGCTGGAAGAGCACTCACACGGTCAGGAGATGTGCATTCCCTCTCCTGCACTGGGAGGATTTCAGTCTGCATCCCAGGAGAGGGCACTAGTCCCTGCAGGGATGAGGAAGCATCTCAGACTCCTACTGTGCTCAGTATGGAGAACAAGGCAGTCAATACAGCAGGAAGCGAAGCTAATTCTTCTTATCACAGGATAAAACTTGCAGCAAGAAGGATTTGGGGTAGGATTTGAAGATGGAAATCTTATGTCTTGCAGTAGCATTAGTGCTGAGCTATAAAACAATCACAAACGGATCATCAAAGTACAAGTAAGGTGACACCCCACTTGTCTAGACATACCTGACTCCCCACTGTCTGCTTGCTTTTGATTTAAAGTAACAAAACCCAAAACCCCCAATAACCCTAACCCCCACAAAACCCAACCAACCAGCCCCCACCTAAAATAGAAATAACTCCTTCCCACACTACACATATCCCCCAACAAAAAGGTGTATTACATCAGCAGAGGATTTCAACACCCTCTGTCGCTTGACCCAGTCTTGCAACATGATGGCAGAGGACACCTGCTATTTTTATCCAAATCAGGCATAAAAATATGTTTGGTATTTTATACTTTTTTGTACCCTTAATCAATCCAGTAAGTAAAAAGCCCTACTGCTAGCAGTGCTTTGGGAATTTAAACAAAATTATTTTCTAAACTTCACTGAATTTGAACTGACCTGGGTTTATTGAGGAGCAGATTTGCTTCATGCTAACAGATTTCCTTATGTCCAAAAGCACAGCAGCATTCAGCAGATGTATTCCTTCAATGCTATTGTTCTTTTTATCTGTATTGCTTTTGTGACCTTGAAGTTTCAGGAAGGCAGGGAAAGCTGACCAATAGTGAGCCCAGTAAGGGAGAGGACATAAGGGAGAAGGGATCTGGTTTGGGCTTGTATCCAATTAGTACAATACATTTCTAGACTATTTTTTACTGAGGAAGTAAACACTGCTGTGTAAAGGTTAGATATAAACCCACCCATTCCTGGAAGTTATGTACAGCTTGTCCTGAGTGACATCAGTGATGATCTGTTTTACATACAATTGTGACTAATTACAGTATCATTTTGTGCCAAAGCTTATTAAAAATGTCTTGGTTGTTTGAAGAAATTCTTGTTTTGTACTGAACATTTGGATCCATACCAATTTTTTTAACAAACTGGTAAAGTGTAGATCTGTTAGACCACAGCACTGATATTATCCCTGGAATAGAGTCTTAAAAATCATGATTAACCAATATTCTTCAAAAGAAATTGCTGGCTCCAGAACTCTTTCAGTATGTATTTTTCAAATGCCTTTTTTTTTTTTTTTAGCTATTGGTGAATGTGAATTTTTATGTTACCTGATTTGTGCCCTAAGTGGTGCAGTAGCAAAAGAAAAATCAAGAAAAATTCCCACTGTAATCCTTGGTAATCTATAAGGAAAATAATATAAAGAAGTAGAGATGACCTTGTTTCTGAGAGGGTCAGATGCAGATTTATAGGTGCATCACCCCCTCTGTGTTTGTGCCCCAGCGTGGTACAGACAGAGTGACTCTCCTGATCAGGCTGTGCACCATGCATGGTATTAACAGTAGGACACTTCATCTGGTTACTGAACTTGTATTTTAAGAACAATACAAGAATCCTTGAGTGAATTTCCAAGAAACCTCCCAAAACTGTACAAGGATGGGAAAACAAACATTACAACAATACTTAATGATGGACTTACGGTTTTTTACTTGAGAAAAGATTGAATGGTGATGACTGGACACTACACATAGGTCTGGCTGCATGATCTTCAGTATTATACATCATAATATACACTGTAATTGGAAATCAAACTTTTAACACAGTATCTCAGACATTTTGAAGCAAAGAGTAGTTAAAGCATTTCACAAATGCATTTTTAAAATATACTTTAATATAGCTTCTGCTATATTAAAGCATATATTGCTTTGTTTCTGCAATGGTCTTGCCTGAGGAATTCTCTTGGTTTCCCCTGGTATTAAAGCTCTGAAAACCCATTATGGCTAGAGCATTTAAGCAGTCTCTACAGACATGACACTGTGAAAGCTGCAATGAAATGCACTTTCTTTGTCATACAGGCTAGACCAAGATGATAACAGGGATGAAGCTGTTTTGTTTAGATCATTCTTCTAATGCCTGTCCTGTAACTTTGTATAAGGAAACATTTTAAATGTTTTGTATCTGACTATCTTGCCTTTCTGTTGAGAAAGATAAAATCATCTGTTGTGGTCAGTGTTGTGACTGAGTTGCCTAATTGTTTTTGTTGTGCTTCCAGAGAGCATTTAAGGTGTACAGATCTTATACATGACTGAATGCAGTTTTCTTTCCTGACTTTTTTCCTGTAAATTTCACTCAGTGAACCCCCTATTAAAACAGAATTAGCCAAGCACATCAAGTTGTTGAGCACCTTCATCAAGCTGAAAAGTCAAAAATGGGCCAATACTTTCCCTGTGCTCTCTGCTTTAAAAAATAGCAGTTGCTTCCATCTTGCAGAATGCACTAAATTTTCAAGAGCTTTCTTTCAGCTAGTTTTGCAAAAGCTTCAAATTGTGGGAGGAATTTGAATGGGATGTATCAAAAAAGGCATTAAACCTGAGAAAATATACTGAACACTATAGCACTGCTATACAGGGAGAAATCTGGTTACATCTCCATTGCTATTTGACCACTTCTAAGAGAAAAAATGGAGTGATTATCAGCCATGGTCTCTTTGAAACTCTTAATATATTTAGGAACCTTTTCTAACTAGATATTATTCTCCTTTTGTAGAAAACTGTAAGTAATTCTGTAAGCTATCTCGGATAATTTTCTCTCTAATTCATCTTTATTTTAAGAGAGACAAGCAAATCCTTGGACTGTTTATTAGCCCATAGAAGTCAAGAAAAATGCTGCTTAATTTCAAAGAAAAGTTTATTATGCTTTGCTAGTATAAGCTACTTTATAATGTGTACTTGATATATGTGGAAAAGTAAACTGGATGTTAGATTTTAGAAAGTAGAATTCAAATTCCATTTACCTCCTTTTCTTTTCTCTCAGGTGGAAAGACATGACATGAATACCCTGAGTTTACCACTTAACATCCGCCGTGGAGGTTCTGATACCAACCTGAACTTTGATGTACCAGATGGAGTCCTGGAATTTCACAAAGTCAAACTCAATGCAGATAGCTTGAAACAGAAAATCCTCAAGGTTACAGAGCAAATCAAGGTTGAACAAACAGCTCGGGATGGAAACGTGGCTGAGTATTTGAAACTGGTAAACAGCGCAGACAAGCAACAGGCTGGGCGCATTAAGCAAGTCTTTGAGAAGAAGAACCAGAAATCTGCCCACTCCATTGCCCAGCTGCAGAAAAAATTGGAACAGTATCACAAAAAGCTCAAGGATATTGAACAAAATGGATCTTCCAAAGCTACCAAGGATACTTCCAAAGATAACTTGAAAGATGTTCAACATGGAAAGTCTCGTAGCAGTGGGCACGGAGCAGAGAGCAGCAAGTCGGGTGTGCCGGGCGTATCTTTGACACCACCTGTCTTTGTTTTCAGCAAGTCTAGAGAGTTTGCCAACCTGATCCGAAACAAATTTGGTAGTGCAGACAACATTGCTCATCTCAAAAACACCCTGGATGAATTTCGGCCAGAAACGAGCTCTAGAACCTATGGGGGCAGTGCCACCATTGTTGCCAAACCAAAATATGTTAGTGATGATGAATGCTCAAGTGGGACCTCTGGATCAGCAGATAGCAATGGGAATACTTCCTTTAGTCCTGCTGTGGCAAGTACCCTGGACAGCCAAGGAAAGCTTTCCATGATTTTGGAGGAACTAAGGGAAATCAAGGAGACACAATCCCAATTAGCTGATGATATTGAGAATTTAAAAACCCAGTTTAAAAGAGACTATGGCTTCATTTCTCAGATGCTACAAGAGGAAAGATATAGGTACTTTTTTTTAACTGTTCTCTTGAAATGATTTTTGCATGAGTATAGAAACTATTTGGAAGGTGTGTGTGTGAGAGAGAAATTTCAGAAGCAAAGAGGAAAAAATAATTCCAATCAATATCTGGTACCAACATGTTTAATTCCTTCCAGCAACTGAAAATTCACATAGAATATTTATATTTCCTATGTAATGGTGCAGTGCCCTTTGCCTTTTGTCTGATCAGAAAACTTTCTCCTCTGTCATAGTTTTTATGTGAATTATGTGAGTACTGCGTATAGGAGATCCCAATGGTTTTGTAGCTGATGGAAGGATTTTCATCTAATGTGACTCAAAAAAGTTAAATCAGTCTGTGGTGTAGCAGAACTGACAGACAGCTGATAAGTATACCCTTGACTCCTGAGTGCCTTGGCTGAATACTTCTCACACACATTGCTATTTTGTGAATGCAATGTCACCCTGTACCCTGGTGTAACACACAGCTGGGAGATGTCGTTTTAAGTGCTGTAGCACAACTTTGTCTTGCATTTGTTACTTGACAATTAATTCCTTTATCATCCTCTGTGAAAAGTGGATGATATGTTCTACAGAGGGCTTTCACCTGCTGTACCTACATCCCATTTTTCCTATGGCTTGTTAAAGTGACAGGCAATTCTTGAAGTCTCTATTACACCAGTGGGCAAAATCTTGGTATGAAGGGCAATATTTCATGTTTCCCTTGCTTATAGTTCTCAAAATACAACAAAAGGCTTCATACCATGTGGTGATATAGGGAGGAAAGAACAATGAAAGTGGCCTGCTGAACTTATGACTTGGTTTCAGGAGAAGGCAGAGTGACCTTTTCTGGCAGCTCTCCACCCATAAAATCTCAAGCCTCCTGCTACCCATTTCTAGACAATTTTGCCTCCATAATTTTTGTGCTGACTGCAGTGTTTTTCTGTTTGTGTGTTAAATCAAGTGACAAACTCACCAAAAAAATGTAGTTTGCTGATGATTTACTTGAACTGCTTTACCATGTAGAAGCATGCCAGAACAGACTGTACAGACCCTGCAGTTGTGTATGAGAGAGAACATATTTTTCCTGTCATTACTTGTGAGCTATTAACTGGCTCAAACTTACTTATGAAACCATATCTTCTGGGCTAAATGAAGACTGAAAAATATGAGTTCAATATCCTTAACCACTGTTTATATTTAATCTAATTTGCCAATGATATACAAATATTTGCTTTTTAGCACCTACTGCCAGCAAGAAGCACTCAAAAAAGGCTTTCAGATTACTGAGTAAGTGTTTATGGAAAGTTTGCAAAGTTTTACTGATTTCTATATGTGCTTTGTAATGCCAGTCAGATGAATTCATCATATACTGAGAAATTACCATTTAAAATGTGCAATTGTTTTCATGATTTGGCATTACTTGAATAGAAGGCACTAAATTTAGACTTCTTTTCCTAATAAGATACGAAAGATTGGAAGACCAGTTAAATGACCTCACTGACCTTCATCAACATGAGACAGCAAACTTGAAACAAGAGCTAGCCAGCATAGAGGAGAAGGTGGCGTATCAGGCCTACGAGCGATCACGAGATGTTCAGGTACTTACTTTCCTTATCATAATCTTCTAGCATTTTGTAGGAATCTTGTACCATGAAACACTCACATTTTTGTACATCTTTTTAATAAGGAATATGGGGAAAGATAGAAGACCATATTTTCTCTGTTTTAAGGTGAAAACCCAGCACATTGAATCAGTGATGGTCTCCATTTCTTTCTCTGGATTCAGGATTTTTTCTGCTGGAACTGATGATATGGCCTAGGCAGGTTGTGGTTGAAGAATGACCAGTTTTAATTTCTTTCACAGAGGAGGAAGGAATTGAGTCTCATTGTATTGTGTGACATATCACTTTTGACAATGTCCTGACACAAACTTCTTGCTCAGACTTTCTCCAATATGTAGTTTCGTCACTGGCTAAAACATCAAGGTTTATTATTAATTGAGCTTAGGGTAAAAAGTAAGAGAAATTATTTATAAATAGACTTTTAGATTTGCAAATTATAATTAAAGAGTTTTAAGCCATGGCCACAACCACCTCTATAATCAAAGCTGTGGGGTGTCTTCACTTTAGTGATCAGTTGTAGTCATATCTGACTTCAATCAAAAGCCAGTAATAATGTCTACAAGTATGTCCTGACAGCCTGTAGTTACATACATACTTGAATATTTATATACAAGCTCTTACATAGTGCATAACATTTGCACTCAAAGTCTGAGGAAGTGGTGAAAAATGATGACAACAATTTATGCCTTACCTATTAATGAACAACTGAGGAATGCTCAAAGACTGTCTTCATATTGGCTCAGACAGTAAAAGAACCTGAAACCTGTATACACCTGTGCTCACATTTCTAAACAGATAAGAGTGCAGGCAGCAGGATGATCACAGTTTCCTGACTGTAATTTAGGAAGCTCCTGGGAACAAAGTGAGAAAGGGATGGTACTGAATCTAAGCATGTCATAGGTTTCATTGTAGGTTTAAACAAGAGACGTCTCTCACAGATTTAAAGAAAAGAGGGCTCCTTTTTGTGAAGCCATCTTGAGGATGTAAAAACGTAATGAAACTTGAGTTGTCCAACAGAAGGGCTGTGAAACATTTCCTAACTCATTAGCAAAATCCTGGAGGGGTGTCAGAGACTTAAATGATTTCTGCAGGGGTGTCATAGACTCCTAATTGAAGTGCTATATTGATACAACCTTGTTTCTTTTATCTCTGTACAGTTGGGCCCATTTAAACCTATCTCTTTGGGGCTTTGGAAAACTATCTAAAATAGAGTAAAAGGATTTAAGCTCTGGATATTTTGAGTAACAGCCTAACCCTGTCGCTAAAGAATGTGCAGATAGTTTTAAAGACTTGTTCAGCCTCTCAGTGCAGAGCTGCAGGTATCAGACTTTTGCAGCTGCCCTTTCTCTAAAGCAGCACAAGACAATTTGAGGATAGAGTGGAAGAAAGACCAGGGAAGTTCATTTGTGTGTAGTGGAGAACATGCCTGAGCCGTAACAGATTTTGTGCCACCCATTAAGAACTGTCTTCTATATTATTACTAATTCCTAGAGCAGTGGAAGGAAGCAGTCTTGTGTAAGGCACTGTGCCACACTCTCTGTGATGACCTTGGTGCCTGGCTAGTCCTTGGTAAGCCAGTTCAACTTGCTGAAACAATGAAGAACTGACCCAGCAAGGGAAAGCTGATAACTCTCTGGGTGTTCATACAGAGAAGTTTGGTTTGAAACAGCTTACTGTGTGATCAGGTGAACAACCTTACTACTGCAAGGAAAATATATGGAGTTTGAAAGTGGGGAAGAAAGTAGGGATGCTGGAGTGTTGGTTTTCTTTGTCACACAGTGGTAAAAGATTATGTCAAGCTGATCAATCTCATTAAATTGTAGCTTTGCACCATGTTACACAGCAGTGTCCAAATCCCAACTCCATCAAAAAGGTGGCATTTTAGCAAATAAGCGAGGCAGTTGGAAGTTTTTCTATGTTTTGCTTTGGGAGGGCTTAAGCATGGGGGTAGTGTCTTTAGGAAACATTTTACTCAGACCACTTTTAGTCCGTTCTCAAGCAGAAGAGAAAGGTCTGCTTTCTTCAGAACAAATTGTGAAGCAGAATAGATCATGTGAGAGAGAATCCCATAAAAGCATCTCCACAGTTGTTCATTGTCTTCACACTGATAGAGGGAGAAGGCCAGATCTCACAGAGGACTCAAGCCCAGCATTGTAGGATGGGTAGCTTTGAGAGCAAAATTAATGTAGACCATAGAGGCAGTGCAAACCAAGTGCTGCATGTTGCAAAGTAGGTTTAATGACTATCACAGCAAGCCCACCCTAATGTTTTCTATAAAATATACAAAGAAACTAACTTTCTTGCTGTTTTGATGAAGTGATGGTTGCTGTGGCAACAGCTTTACTATTACTTTATATCAACAGTATATATAGGAAACAATTGTCATGAGCATTGAAGTTGTGATACTGTTTCTCAAGCATAAAAAAAACTAAACCTACATTTTGGACAGTGTTGTTAGACTTGATTATGGCTAACCAAACAGTGACACACTCATTCAGACATATATGTGCATTTATTTTTTTAAAAGTTGGTGGCACATTGAAATTTTAGCAGTCTATAACAAATTGCACTTCTAATCTAGCTGATGGATGGCTCTGCAACTAAAATGTTAAGAAACATTTTAGAAACATAAGAAGGGAAATATGGCTGCCCTAATTCTTGTTTTCTATCTCCAGGAAGCTTTGGAATCATGCCAGACCCGGGTTTCCAAACTGGAGCTCCATCAGCAGGAACAGCAAGCACAGCAGTCTGAAACAGTTAATGCCAAAGTGCTCCTGGGGAAGTGTATAAATGTTATCCTGGCCTTCATGACTGTCATCTTAGTGTGTGTTTCTACTATTGCAAAGTTCATTGCTCCTATGATGAAGAGCCGTTTTCATATCATCTGCACTTTTTTTGCAGTGACACTGCTGGCAATATTTTGTAAAAACTGGGATCATATCATTTGTGCTATAGAAAGGATGATTATACCAAGATGAAGCTGTTGGACTGGCTTTTTTTTGGTTTTGTTTTGGTTTTTTTAAATTTTTTATTTTTTCCCTCTCTTTTTTCCCCCTCCCTGTTTTTTAAGCACTGTGTCTACACAAATTCTGGTGTAAATATATAAAGTAATAGTTGGCAGTCAGTTGCCTGTTAAATCTGATTTTGTCTAACTGGCTATATCTGTGATGAACTGCTCACTTAAGTCAGTCTTCTGCCTTAATCCAAAAGGTTTTCCACTTTCCAAACCCATACCCACAAAAGATGGTATGATCATCTGGGGGGGATCCCAGCAACTCCAAGTGTCAGGTGTGCTTTTTACCAGGCTAGAGTGCAAAGAGTGTGATTAAGAGGGAGTGCCATAATGTTTACCAGCTCTGTTAGACTGATAGTTAATTTTCTCTCTGAATACAACTAGAGTGATAAGCCAAACTATGTTTCATGTGTGTTGATAGTTCTAGATTCTAAATTAATGAGTATCATTACATGGGATTTTGAGTTTTCAAGACTAACAAAACATGATGCTCTGCTAGTAACTTTTTGCAGAGTTTATTGTTTTTAAATTACACCAGTGATGACTATTGATCACAGTTAGCTCTAGTTCTGTCCCAGCACTGTTCCTTATCACATTCAGGAAACACATACATACATGTGGCATAAGATTTCCAAATATGGACTGAATTGAATTATAAGATCCCCAAGCAACTTTGTAAAGGAGTTAAGAAGCAAGTAACTGGTATGTAAGTTTTCATCCACACCAAAGCATTCACTTGATCAAGTCCTGCAACCTGCAAGGGGAAAGAAGTACATAGAAAGGCAACATTGAGGTTAGCCTCTGTTAGCACTGAATTATTGGGGTGTTCTAACAGAATACAAAGCATACAGGTGGTGGGACCCTGGGTACAGTGGATTTCTTTCTTCTGTCAGATTAAAGAATATGGCAGAAGCATAAGGGAACAGCTTCTTAAGGGGAGCAGGGAGTTAACCTTCTGTAAATATAGGAACTGTAGACACTCTCAACAGACATTCCAGAAGATAATGTATTAACATGCAGTACCACTATTAGGAAACAGGGTTGGGCTTTTTTTGCCACTGGAATTTATTTTGCTTGATTTAAGAACTGCAAAAAAATTTTCCTGAAATCAGCTTGGCTTTCAGCCATGATGCAAAACAAGATCTTTATTAATAACAAACAAATAAAAAACACCACAAAACAAACCATCACAACCAGAATTATTCTCCATTAAGTAAAAAAACCAGTGTCTCCAATTATTTGATGTTCAGTGTTAGTAACTGTGAAAATAATTGTCATGACATATTTTCAGTTGCAGTATTTTTTATGCTGTTATTATGGGAGGGAGAACATAGTTTGATGTGTACATTTCTTTTTAATCAAGTGCAATAGTTGGTATAGAAGTTGTGAAGACCTTATTCTGAGGAAAGGGAGTGGGTGAGGGGAAGGCAGGGAAAAACTTTGACATTTTACCACAGTCAGATACACAGTGAATTGTTACCATTTGTGGCTTCAGGAACTGAAGAAAGGACAGAATTAACATAATAAATAATGATATAACTCAGCATTTAGAAAATACAATTAAAATACTTACAAATATTTAAATAATTCTTTATATGTGCTAAGTCTTTGAACTGAGAATCAGGAAGGACTGTGCTGGTTTGCAGTCACTGGAAATAGATCAGATCAGGCACACCCATGTTATCCTAACCCAGCCCTACCTCATCTCAAGAGGAAAGTGGAGTGGAAACCAAAAACCAAACAAACAGGAGCCCAAACAAGACCAACAAGTGGTTCTGATCCTAAGAATGCTGTGGCTCTTCATGGTGTTTTCTTGCCATCTCTGTTATTATCTCCATTCTTCAGCTTGCACAGCTAACTTCTGCATTGGCCTCTTGAGAAAATAGTTCAGCATTTTGTTAAATGGATTCAGAAGAGTAGATGTGCAAGAAAGGAATACCATGTGTTTACATAAGAAAAACTCCTTTGCCCATTGCATGATTATTTGATTAATCTGCCTATTGATATGATTATTCATATAATCCTCCCAGTGCTATTTCATGTAGTTGAAATGTTTCATCAGGTAGCCTCAAGGACAGGCAGGAAAAATGTTAGTATTTTTCTTATAACAAAGGAATTGTTGGTGTGATACAACCTGGGAATGTGAAGGCTTCTGCTCCAAGGACATCTAATTATTATTCTGGAAGATGGCCTCAGTGCAAAATGAGAGTAGAATCTAAAATCGATGGCTCTACAAAAGATTGCTTGCTGTCTTCATAGAATCTGACTGGGCCTAAATTCTAAATTGGAAACAGGAAGGTCTTGCATTTCCATATTGACTTTACATCTTGCAGGGGATGCAGAAAAAGCTATAAAGGCTGCATAATGTGAGTTATGTAAATTAAAACAACCTAATTGGTGAATGGGTGCATCACTTCTCTGGGTTATTGTCTCTGCTGGGTTTAAATCACTGGAGGATATGACACACATCAAAAAAGTAATAAAAAATGCAAAGTGAAGGGCAAAAGCCTGTTTTTGAGTGAAACTGTTGTAGTTTTGCACAGTGAGACTGCAGTGCCAGGAGCTCTGCCATGTGGAAGGCCTCCCAAGGAGGGAGGTCTCCCATCCTGCCTTTGCCCTCCCATTTCCTATCTTGTGCTCACACTGGTATGTGGTGAAGTCTTCCATATGCCATGTTAGCTCACTAGACTGGAAGAAAAACCTGGTGAAAGAGGTAGATGGTTCTCCACATCTAGAGACTTAAAGGGCTGGTGAAAAGGTCTCATGAGTATGAAGTTGGGATTTTAAAGGAGATGAGCCTTTATCTTCTTGTTGCAGTGAATCATTAGCTGTCTCTAAAACTGGGCTCCAGGCAGACTCTCTGCAGTGTAGACAAGTTCTCCCTAGTTTTTTCCTACAGGGAGCAGATACAAACAGCCCCATGTGGTGGCACAGGCTAGCCAGCTGTGTCTGTACCCGGGATCAAGAGAAGGCTGGTGCCTGATGCCTCTGCCATTAGCTTCAGTATGGACATCACTTCCCCCCTTAGGCTGAGATTATGTATTTTTCATAGTATCTGTATCTGGCCTGCAGTGTGAGCTCTGCTTCCTGTGAAAGCATACCTAGGCCAACCCAAAGAACTGCAGTTTTCCTAATGAGAACTCTGTTCAGCTTCTCAATCAATTAACCGTGTTCTGTCAGGATACCACTTGCTTTTATATTCTCATACAACACATCATGCATTCTTAGGATACTCCTTACACCTACTCATCATGAGCCTCTAAAACACTCCCACTCAACAAAAAGTTGCCAGACAGTGTTTTTTCTGCTTAGTGCTGCCTGGTAGGCAAGTATTTCTCTTCAGTTTGGTAGTAGTTCTCTGATGGAAAAGCCCTTCAATAAGTTGTTAATACTTGTTCTATAGGCTTTTGGCAGCTTTTGCTTGGAGGTTTCTGGAGAATCATTTTCTTATGAAAGTTAGCACAATTTTCCTAATTTCTCCTATTTCAGCATTCAGGACTAAAAATTGTCTAATGGATCCCTCTGATAACTTCAACTACAATTCCATTATTGTTGAAAGCCCAATTAGTGATTGGCAGGACTGATCCAGACCCAGTTTAAATTCCTTCTTTTTTCTGCTTTACAGTATATGAATTCATGCAACTTCTCATTTTATTGCACTCCTGTGATGTCTGTTTGCTCTGAATTCTTTAAGGCACTAAAAAATTTCACTTCATTTTAGTTTAATATCCAAATGTTTGTGTTATGCAGTGCCTCTGCTGCAGGACATCTATCAGTAGAGATTTGATGTCGGCACTCCAGGAAGGATATGTAAAAGCCAGTGGCTTTCTTTGAACAAATCATGACTGCTTATCTGGAGAATATCAATGCAAAAGATGAAGACAATTTGCTGTAGGAAAGATACATGATCAACTTACCAGAAGTTGAAGTTAGACAAATCCAGTGTAAGCATAAGGTTCAGTTTTTTCAATCATAAGGGTTGCTGGGTAATTATTAGCTACTGAATGACATAATTAACAAGGACTCCAACATTTGAATTAGTTCAGGCTTATGTTGATACAAAGTTAACTGCATAATAACATCATTGAACAAGAAATTCCGGAAAGAAACAAGAAAACACACAAGCTTGTGGTTTACTTAGAAGGTACAAGAGCAAATTTTCTTGTTTGGTTGTTTTTGTTTTGGGAAACAAAAACACTGTGATAGAGACAGTTTACTGCTGAATTCAATGATACTGCAGAAGATAAGCAGAGATAAATGTAATTAAACACTTCAATTTCAATAGCAGAATTTAAACCCTTCTGAAGGTCCATCTAGGACTAGCAATCAGGTAAATTTATTCTCCACTATTTTAAATTAACGAAATATATATCTGCTTTCTTCATTCACCATCATGCCAGAACATGGCCTTTAAGCACAGGAGATTATAAAGGGCTTGTTTTCAGCTAAAGTTGGAATGATCTCTTTGATGCTAATCCTGCACAAAGTATCAGACAATTTTACATTGCAACAGTGAAAGACTAAGCTAAGTTTTATTTTAGTCAATGAAATGGCTTATTTTCCCTGAAAAAGCCAACTGAGATGATGCTGTATATAAGGACTGCATGAGGCCAAGTCAAACTGTCTTGTATGGTTGATTTGCTGTACGTTTAGCATATTAAGTTGTACTATTGTTGGAAAGTTTTGCACAAAGCCACCTTTCCTTTTTACCCAGAGAACCTGTGTCTGGTAGTATCAAAGTGTACCAAAAATTGTCTGCTTTTATTGACTAAAGTTGATTGTCTTGGTGTGTGACCTGCAATGTTCCTCATACTATTTCCATTTTGTGCAGCACTGTGGAAAGATTCAACTATGAAAAATGTAATTTTTGTATATTTGGTTGTGTAGTCATGACTGCCTCTAAGGTGCCATTAACATTTTTTAAAATAAAAATATTTACATTTATTTGCTGATGAATACTGTCTGCTACACTTTGTCTGATCACTCAAACCCTTATTGGTTTTCTTTTCTCAGAAACAAATTATTCAATTGACAGTGATAAAATTAACCCATTGAGCATAAGGCCCAGTTTTAATATACTGACAAATCTGAGCATTCTGTTCTGCTGCATTTTTGACCAAAACCTATTGAGTTTCACTTACAGTTGTGACATGACAAAACTGCAAACATCAAAGTACGTATCATCATTGCTTTTATCCATAGCTTATGTGACATTTGCTGTGCAAATGTTGTGCTGTTGTGCCAAGCAGCTGGACTCACTTTGGATTTTTCTTTTCAACTTAGAATCAGAAACTTAAGAAGTATTGTTATGTTACTGTCAGAAACCTTGATCACATGTGCCAAAAAATAACATAGCTGACGTAAAGCAAAGCATTTGCATTTATTATTCATAAAGCAGAGGTCTTGTCAGCTGGCACTGGCAGCCACTGGGAATGATGGTTTTTTTATTCCAAGAACAGAGCAGAAACAGTGCCATGACAGATTGCTTTGCAATCACACTGTACTTCCTATTTTCTTCTATTTGACAAAATGGCACGGAGACTGCTGTGTCACCTGCAGACTCCAAGGTCTTGTCATGCTGAGTTTCACATAGTTCCTGGAAATTGTTCTAGAATAAGGCTAAGTGCATTCACAAACAGCAGCTTGTCTCACAACACTAATGATTTTGCCCATTTCTCGCATGAGCTGAATAACCCCTGCTAACCAGGCAAACTAGACATAAAAAAAATGCACCTC
Source organism: Erithacus rubecula (assembly GCF_903797595.1). NCBI lineage: Eukaryota > Metazoa > Chordata > Aves > Passeriformes > Muscicapidae > Erithacus > Erithacus rubecula. The sequence goes on along the minus strand of NC_136686.1, from coordinate 27,251,929 downwards.
ACTCATCATCAGTTCTCTCAGTTGCTCAAAACTCTGGCTTTGGAGAGTGCACAGCACACCCTGGTAACTGCTTTAACACCCAAAATTAGAAAGGCAGAGAACAAAATACAACAGTTCTGTTTAACAGCACAGAAAGAGAAGTGTCACTTGCCACAAGAAGCACCCACTATGCAGTGTTATTGATCACTGGATGAAAACAATTAACCCTTACCAGCAGCATATTCTGAAAATACTTCATGTTGGTGCCTCAAATAACTCCAAGAACCAAAGTGGTGTGACTGTGCCAGAAACCACCTGAAGGCACCCAAGACTTTATCTGCAACACCCAGAACTTCCCTGAACTAGCTGGTTGAGGCAGTGCTAGCAGAGCAGTTTATAAACTTAGTGATAAATTCTTCCTGAATGTGTGTGCTTATTTCTCTGCTTCTACTTCTTCAGAAGGTGCAGCAGTCAAACAGCAGGTTCTGCCTCCCCTGGCAACTAGCACTGCACTGATGTAGTTGAAAGGAGAAATTTCCACACTCTTCAATTCCTGTTTGGACTGTGACTTAGGTGACAACTCATTAGTTTTGTGAAGTTGCCTAGTGGATCGATGCTATGTCACCTTTTATGTGTAGCCTACCAGATTCAGACAGAAGCAAGGTGGAGAGGCTGAACTACTGGGCAGGCTGGTGCTAGTCACGTGTGGGGTTCTGCAGGACTCTTCAATCTAATTAACAGCTTGGATGCAGGACTCAAAGGAATACTAAATAAATTGGCCAATGGCACTAAACTGGGAGGAGCTGTCGATTCCTTTGGGGTCAGAGAGGTCCTGCAGAGAGATCACAACAAATTAGAGATGGGCAATCACCAACCAAATGAAGCTTAACAAGGGAAAGTGCCAGATTGTGCACCTGGGACAGGGCAATCCTGGTTATGTGTGTAGAATGGGGAATGAGAGGCAGCCCTGCAGAAAGGGACTGGGGCTCCTGGTCAATGGCAAGCTGAACATGAGCCAGCAGTGCCCTGGCAGCCAGGAGGCGCCAGACAACCTGGGGTGTCCTGGGGGCATCAGGCACAGCATGGCCAGCCAAACAAGGGAGGGGATTGTCCCCTCTGCTCTGCACTGGGGCAGCCTCACCTCGAGTGCTGGGGGCAGTTCTGGGTGCCACAGTATAAAACAGACATTCAGCTATTAGGAAACATCCAAAGAAGGGCCACTAGGATGGTGAAGGGGCTGGAAGGGCAATCTTATGAGGACTGGCTGAGGACACTTGGTCTGTTCAGCCTGGAGGAGACTGAGAAGAGACCTCACTGCAGTCTGCAGCTTCCTGGTCATGAGGGCAAGTGGAGGGGCAGACACTGATCTCTTCACTCTCATGACCAGTAACAGAACTTGAGGAAATGACATGAAACTGAGTCAGGGCAGGTTTATGTTGGATATCAGGAAAACATTTTTTTAACCAGAGGGTGGTTGAGGACTGGAAGTGGTAACAGCACCAAGCCTGGCAGAGCTCAAGAAGGGGCTGGAAAACCCTCTCAGACATATGGTGTGACTCCTAGAGAGTCCTGTGCATCTGATGAGTGTCTTCCAAGTCAGCATATTCTATGATTCTGTGATACCCACAGCTTAGGACAAGCTTGAAGCCGGCCAATGCTGAGCTTCTGAAAGAAGTAAAGACATGCTTTTGACAGAAACTTTAGGAATTGAGCTTGCATTTGATCCCTTCAGCTGCTGACTGTGTGGTTCTACCCACCTGTGTGTGTAAATTTGGAAAAACTCTTTGCTTATTGTGGCCAGAATGCAATCAATCTAATGGCAATGAAAGCACAGTCAGGACTGAAGCCTGTAATACATGAAAACAATATACATGGGGAAAAACCCTTGAAGCCTAAAAAATTCCCTTTATATTTTTTCTGTTGAATACCATTTTAATGAGTTGGTACTGGTCGGGAGAACATCCTTTTCCTCTGTAGTCATAGACACTTTGGGTAAAGACAGAAGAACAGCATGACATACTGTACATCCAGGCTGAACAGAAAGGGAGAGAACACAATGGCTGTGTGGTCAGCAGTTCCATACAACTTGTCTGCCTGAGTAATAGTTTAATAAACTGCTTTAGGCTTTATACCCACTGATGTCCTCTATGCTAAAAATTGTACTCTGGCCCTACTGAGCTTAATTGTAGAAACCCCTCTGAGTTTAACTGGGCAGCACTTATAGCACTATGGCAATTAAAAGCAATTCTGTCTTTTGACTTTGTAATGCCAAAAATATTAATTTTCTCAGGCAATCTACCCACCAGAATGTATGGTTTTAAGTCTCTACCACAAATAGCACACTTAGTTACAGACATGTCTGCCACAATTGTATGGGACAGTGAAACTATTTGGATGCTTTCAGGATCTGCTGACTCAGATGCTGAACAGAGCTTGTACTCCCAACATTAATTCCCCACTTGGCCTCTATCCTGCCAGGCAGGATTCAGGTCAAGGTGACATAGACTAAGCATGGATTAAACTACAGGTACAACCAGCAGCATGTGTACATAACAACAAAACCTTGTCTAAAGATATGCCATTGGGTGACAGGAGCTTGAGGATTTATCTAATCTAGCAAGTACTTTCAGCTTGCTCAACTAAGGCAGCAAAGAAGTCTAAATAAGCTTTCAAACCCAAGACATTTTCTGACCATACTTTCTCAGTATACTCCTCCAAAGACTCTATCTGCAAAATGCCTAGAAATATTTTCCTGAGCTTCTCCACATATTTTACAGCTCTTTATGCATTGCTTTCTTTGTGTGAGGATGAATCTTGCTGTTCTGTGAAATGTTGATCTGCTCAGAAATAATATAATAGACATTTAAAGAGTCACAAATAATTTCTAATACCGTTGATCAAAAAAAAAAACAAAAACCCCAAAACAAAACAAACCCGCCTATGTTGTGGGAGATGTTTCAAAAAGGGGAGTTTGCCACTGTTAGAATAATCCTTTTTTAATATAAAGGTGTTATACATGTTTGCTTTACGTAATGATTAGAAGAGAAATCAAACAAACCAACCCCAGAATGTGGATCCCCTCTCTCCCCAACAGGATGGCTTCACATTTACTTCTCTCTCATTTCCTCCCCTTATTCGTCTAGTAATATTTAAAGTCCTAATTTTCAGGCTGTTTCTTCCTCTTGCTGTCCAGATCCATCTCTTGATTGACCCTCTTTTCTCACTTTGCTGTGCACATTAGCCTCACTTCTACTCCTGCAAGCTCTGCTTTCCATTCCTCCTTCCTTCAGCCATTTCCTCCTTGTGCCCTTGAACTCCATCTCAATTCTTGCTTTTCCTCTCTTTTCTGGTACTCTGCAAGATTCCCATCTGAGTCACCCCAGCAGCCCTCCTTTTAAACCAGCAGAGGCAGGATGGTCACTGTGATGAAGAAGATCCCATTACCATCCACGTCAGAACTGCTGGCCACCAGTGAGTAACTGGAATTATCTGACTCAGTGGGTCTCGGAAGGAAACAAGCACCCTTCTCTGATCAACGTGAAATACATGGAGGCAAAAATAAAGTAACACAATTCCCACCATCTTGAGTTATCCTCTTGTTATCCTCTTAGAAAAAGATTACACATTGGAAATACTTGCACAATAATTATTCCCTAAATTAGCTGGCATGAGACACCCAACCCTATCTGTTGATTTTAGTTACTTAAATAATTTCAGATTTTGTAGGGGTTTTTTGCTATCTTCCCTGCAGAGCTCACACTGATCGATCTAGATTCTTGGTGTTCTCATGTAAATGAATTGTTTTCCAGTATATTATAGCTGTGTAATCCTGCTATGAACAGACACTAATAGAACCAAAGAAAGAACCTGTGCCATTCTACCATTCCTGTTAATGCAGCTGTAAAAATGATAAAGACTTCTGTTTGGTCTTAGTTTTTATTTATAGAGCTGATAGTGGAAAAAAAATTTTAAAAACCAGAACAATTTGGATACAGAAAATGAGAGTGCAACTTTCTAGAAAGATTTCTTTGCAGGGTAAAAGTGTTCAGATCTGTGGCTTTTAATGTTCATCTTTTAATCAAAATTTGTTTTGAATAAAAATTAATTTTTAATTCTTTGCAGAATCTCGTGGTGTCATTTATTTCCCTATAGGTGTGTACATTGGTATAGATGGAACAGTTGGTATTTCACTTCTAACATTGCAACAAGTGCAGCATTCACGTAAACCTGCACAGTGACATAGGACTGCACAGACGGACAGAGAAGCGCTAAGTTTCCTGTGGAAATCATGGATTTAGAATTTAATTAGCTCGCAGCCACCTCTGGGGAGTGACTGCAGCTGTAATCTCCAGCTGCTGGTAAATGTGACATTTGGCTTGGGGGCTTTTTTGTCTTTTCTTTTGGGTATGAGTGTGTGTGTCATCACCAATACCCGCCTCCTAATATACTAATTGAAAACAAGTTTAATCCTTATTAAAGCGCTGTTAGCATTATTAGAGGAACTCCAGCGCCCATCAGGACGTTCAATCTCTTGCTTCATCCAAAGAGATTCAGAGGGAAAATGAGGATGTTTACGAGCAGACGGTATTAGTATTTCAGCCGATCTCTGAGCGAGAGCGGCGGCCCCGGGGCGCTGAGGGCCCGGCCCGCCATGACGGAGCCTCCCGTCTCCCGGGCAACGCTCCCAGCGTGCCCCGCGCGCCGCGAGCCCGGCGGGCGGCGCTACCGGCGGGAGGTGAGGGGCGCCATTTTTAAATCGTTCGGGCCGGCGGCGGCCACGCCTGGCTGGGCTGTGGGCGGGGGTTCCGCTGTGCGAGGGCGAGCCGGGGTGTGTAGGGGACCGGGCTGTGAGCAGGGAGCCGGGATGTGAGCGGCGCCGGGCTGCGGTGGGAGCCGGGCTGTGCGCGGCCCTTGCGCGTGCGGGCGGGAGGCGCCTCGGCCTCTGCCCGGGCCCGGCCGTTGTTGGCGGGACGGGAGCGCCCAGCGCCCGCTGCGCCCGCTGCGCCCGCTGCCCGCTGCGCCCGCTGCCCGCTGCCCGCCTCCGGGACCGGCCTGCGCGGCCTCCGCGCCTGCTGCGCTCGGCACCGCCTGGCGCCGCTCAGGGCCGGGAGGAGCCCCCTCGCTGCGGGCTTTCAGGTGTTTGATCCTCATCCTCGTTTGCTGCGAGGGAAATTATTATTGTTCTGTGCTTCTGGATATGTGTTACTTTCGTTCCTCTCACCAAGTTCCTATGTCCATAAGTCAAAACAATTAACTGTAAAACGGTCAGGATGACTTAAGCAGCTCCCTTGGCCTCTCACTCGATCTTTGTCCACATACTGTAGAGTGTATATAAAATCGTGTTTCTGCCTACAGGAGGTGTGTGGGATACGTATGCCAATGCGAAAACCTATGCCCTCCCTGAACATCTCGATTTTTGAGTCAATATGAAAGGAAAGTGATTTCTCAGAGCAGTTTTGGTCATGGACTATAGCTGTATTTGCAAAAAGTAGCCATTTGCATGCCCGAGTAGAACTTTGAATGGGATTTTAGTGAGCGAAAGTTTGTTTATTTGAATATTTCTTGCCATGAAAAAACAGTGGAAAACATACATGGCGTGTGTAGACTGGCTGCTCTTGAGTGCAGCTCTATTTAGTAGCTGTAGCCCCCCATTCAATTTGATCCGTAACTGCTGTTAGTTTCTTAGTGTATGTTGCTAAAGCACAAATTTTAACCCTGAGTTAAAGAAGAACTTTGTTGTTTTTCACCTAATAAGTAATCGGATCTGTAAGGCAGAAACCGAAAGGGTAGTGACACGTGCTGTGTGTAGGGATAGACGCTGCAATAATGGTTAATTGTTGTTGAAACTCTTACCTTGAACAGGGTTGTGGAGGGAGTGCTAGTAGCTTGCATAAGGTTGATGTCTTCTGTAATGCAGCTGTCATACAGATATTCTCCAGTATTTCTATACTTAGGTCCACAAAAGTGTTAAGTGTTTATTTTCACTGCATTCTCTGCAGTAACACCTGAGCAGCGTCTAGGTTATGGAACTCTCTATGACAAAGGTTTTCCTGTTTCTCTTTGGTTTTGCTTCCCTAGATTTTTTTTTTTTTTAAGTGATTGCTTTGACTGTTGTGAGTTGCTGATGACAGATGAGTAGAATATGGACTTTTAAAGTAAAATGCAGTGTGCTGTCACATTTCTCAAATTATACAGAAAGAGGTTTGGGGTTTTTTTGTTACACACCTGATGTTCATGGGAAGTCTGATCTCTTATGAGTGTGTTGCATGTTGTTTAAGATAGGGTTTTTTTCACTGAATTGTAACTGTCTAAAATCTGGGTATCTAGTCCAAGGCTGTGATTTTGTGAACATCTGAGCTCTGTGTTGTGCCAGCTCTCTGCTCCTGAAAGGAGAAAGGCTTGCTCCTCCTCCTGTCTGTTTACTTGGCTCTTTGTTCCTTTCCCCTAGTCCGTACCAGCTGCCCACTTTCACTGATGATGTCGCTGGCTGGATTTTTCCATGAGCTCTTGTGACTCACTGACCTCACAGAAAAACTATTGAGTGTCTTCTGCTTGTTTGAGTGTGTTGGCTTCTTGAGTTGAAACAGTTCATGAAGGGGTCTGATGAATGACAAACACAGGGATGGGGATGAAGAAACGAGGAGTGGAACCCTCCCATTTGTGGTGACAGTGAGCTCTTGTGTTGCACTAAGCTTTTGCATTAGTTCATTATCTGGTCTTACTGTAGAGTTTTGAGCAGGGATGAGAAGGGGGTGGTGTTTGAAGAGCTGCTTTCATGAAGTTGTGCTTCCCTTGAGTTTTTCACTCTTTCAGGCAATAGTTCATTGTTTCAGAAGATTTTGGCTAATTCAATTAGAAAAAAATGGAGCAAATAAAGAAGTCTAGAGTTGTGACAGAAGCAGGCAGAGGAGTTAGACCCTGAGTTGTATGAAGAAGATCTTCGACTTCTACAGATTTTACTGAGAATTTTACTGCTTGAGCAAAACCTGGCACAAGGCTAAATACTGTCAATTTTTTCATTGTTAGTTGCAAAATTGTATTCATCATATCATCTAGCTGTTTAAAACTGTGTTCAAACATGACAAATTTAAGTGTTTTAAGTGTGGTTGTATGGAAAAAGTGAGCCATGAGTGAGTTATGTATGGCACTCAGGGGAATTACCAGTATATGGTGCAGTCGTGTTCATTTGGTGATGCCAAGTGAACCAGAAGGAAGCCTTGCTGCTGTAAACAAAATGCCATAAAAATTCATATAAAGAAAAAATTCATATTGATATATCACATTTTTCTCTAAATGTAAGTATTCTCACTTTTAAGAGCTTGTAGTAAAGACAATGTTAAAATAATGTAGCTGAAAAATATTGCAAAAGAAAAGCCCTTTCATGATGTATAGCTATAAAGAGGAGAGATCTATAGTAGGTCATTCAGCAGTGTTTCTCTCTTTAGGAGGAGAAATAATTGGAGAAAAAAGGCAAAACAAAGGTGATTCTTGGAACTATAATTGATTTACTTAATTTAGCTATTCTACAGTAAGTATTGCCATTTTACATAGGAAGTGTGCATTTCCTAGGTTTCAGGGCTCTGCACCAATACCTTTATACCTGTGGAAAATGATGTTAAGATTTCATAGTAAGAATTTGGAGTGACTGATACAAGTTTGCAGTTTGGTAGCTTGATAAAATTTGGCAAGTAAATAGGTGTAGAATTAAGTTTAGATATGATGGTGGGTTTAGTTTCTTTAAGGTATGATTTATGCTTCTTCACTTCTTGAACACATCTCCAAGAGAGGAAAAACCTAGTGTTCTTTTATAGTATTTCTCAAAAATTATGGTGTAGTCTTTGTGTGATTTTGAAGATTATTTAAGGCCTGTTCACTGATTGTGAGGAACTACTGTTAGTCATTAGCATTAGAAGAGATTCTGGTTGGTAATATACTCGAAGCATTTGTATCCCTAAATGTTGTAGACTGTTGACAGTTTACTGCCAGAAATTATTTTGTGAAGAAAAGAACACCAAAGCAACAAAAAAATTTTTTTTGCCATGTGAATAGGTTAAAAGTAGGAATTGCTCTCTGTGTTTTCGAGGAAAGAGCTTTCATGAAGTAGTGAACTCTTGTCTATTTCAGTTGTCACTAGGAATGCAAATCGTGCCATTTGCCGCTAGATGTCCCTGCAAGCCAGAAGAGTTTTGTGTCCTTAAATACAACAGGTTTTTTGCAGTCTGGAGCATTGTTTTGTCAGCTGCAATTATCTCCCTCTCTTTTCTCCTTTTATCTTTTTCATGAAATCTTCATGCATATGAATACATGGCCAGGTGTGTGTCTTGCTTTGTAATTTGTGCACTTTTTGATAGCAGCAAAAGCTGTGAGGAGAGAAGATGCTTCTCACCTGCAGCAGCTTGGAATCGAGAGTACAAAAGGCTGTGTTTCAGCTTGCCTTTTGGGTGATGTGCTCTCAGAAAATGTAGTGTTTTCTTGGTGTCTTTGCCTTTATCTCCATTATGCCACTTCAGAAATACTTCTTACTCAAGTAAGCAGCAGGATTCAGACCTGACTTTTAATGCTGTGTTCCTAATTCTGAGCTTTGGCTTACAGTTTGATAGTTATGTTTAGTATCTATAGCATATTAAAGGAAAGTACTATTGCCTGGTTGTTGGGTATTTTTGTTGTTGTTTTGGCTTGTTCTTTTTGTTTCTGTGGGGTTTTTGTTTGTTTTTAATAGTGTTCATGTTAATTCTGTATGCTCAGAAATTCTGAGGGACGTGCTGCCTTGAATTTTCTCTGTGTGCCAGAGCTTTCTTCTTGTGTGATTTATTGTCTTTAGCATCACTGACCTGTTCTTCTCATCCAGCTGGTGGTTTAACAATGGAAAATGTCTTTATATTGAGTTTGAGAATTGCTGTTGTCCTTTGTTTCTCAACAACCAACAAGATTCAGGGATAAAAAAGAGATTGTATTGATTAGAAGGGTCTTCAGAACCTATGTCATTAATGTTTGAAATTGGTTGTGCATTTAGGACAGGCACAGAGGAGAATGCTCTTTATTCTGATTTCTTCTTCTTCATTCTCTCACCAAATTTGGGTAAAGCAGAATACAAGCTTGCTGTTGTTGCCTAGACTAATGTTATAAATGGTAGATTTTTCTCTGACTTTTTCTCATCTTACCAATGAAGGAAGAAAAAATGGTAAAGGAAGTCTTTTATTTATGTTTTCTTGACATTATCATGTCTTAGTGAAATGGGTATTTTTTTTCCCATATGGAAGACAGATTTTCATCTTGCTTATAGTTCAGGAGCTTATAAAATCTAATTGTAAGTGTTTAAGATACATCCATGAAAGAGTGCAGTGGTAGAAAACATACATGCAACTGTGCATGTAACGAAGGTGAGGTATTTGTAGTGATAGTAGAGATTTATCATTTTTTCTGTTTGAGTTTTACTTCATATAGAGGTATACTGCAGAAGTGGACTTCTTAGGCATTAGTCCATCTATGCAAAAAGCTAAAATGGCAGAGTAGTTGTTTTCAAAGCTTTCTGACTTCCTTAAAATTCAGTTACAGTCCTCCCTCCCCCAGATCCTGTAAAAGTGTCAGTAGTTATCAGATTGCTTCAAATATCAAAAAAGCACTAATGAGGTATATTAGAATACTTCCTTATTTCTCAGGAACTCTTGATTTGCAGTTTTCCTCACACTAACCTGATATCACATTTCACAAAAGTCTTTCTGGAAGGGCCACAAGAAACCACAAGACAAGCTTTGAAAATAAGAAAGTGATGTATTTCAGGACTGAACCATGGGCAGGGGTCTTCCAGGCTGTCCCTGACACCTTAACTCTTCTCCAGAGATGGCTTGATAGGAATTCAATAAAGAATTATTTGCTTTTCTTCCAGCTGAAATACTGGTGTATTGATTAATACAACCTGTTAGGATAGTGTGACAGACTTTCACTTTAATAAGGAGCAAGAAAAGCTGTGTGTCTGCTGTCTGTGACCTCTGCTTGAACTCTGATTAAAAAGGTATAATTAGGGCATCGTAGTTGGAGTCTCAGTGTATAGCATAAGTAAAAATAACATCTCATGTAATCTTCCAGATAGTGGTGCTTGTTCTTATTTTGTATTGACTCAAGTGACCTTCATGTGTAAATGTATTCTATGTCCCAGAAGGGCTATTACTTCTCAGGGCAGGCTGCATGAACAGAGAAGAGTTGCACTTTCAGTGAAGGTTTCTAACCTATGTTACAGCAGAACCAGAATTATTCTGTACTTAAAGCAAAAGCAGTGTGTGGAACCTTTGAACTGTGAGTGTTCTTGAATGCTAATTACATGTCCTTGTATTTGTTCAGGTGTCTTGATCTTCTGAGATGTCACAGGAAGAAGTGGATGGTCTTGTAAATTAGTTATACATTAATCTTGTCTTCTCCATACTCATCGTGAACACTCATCATAAAATGGATGATTTGGGCAATCTCTTTCCTCCTGTGGGTGAAAATGTTGATGCAGCTAATTCACAAGAAATACTAAAACTTATGATGGATGAAAAGATACGATGTGAACACCATAAAGCAAATTATCAAATTCTAAGGGCAGAACATCTAAGGTACGTCAATTAAAACAAGTTTCTCTCTTTGAGTTGTTAAAAGATGAAGCTAGATTTAGATTGGATTGGTTGGAAGGGATTTATTTGTACATGTGAGGTGTGTGTTAGCTATTTCTGTGTGTAAGGACAGATTTGAATGTTATTCATATTAGAAAATAAGCAATTCAGAGTACCTTGAGACATTACAGATGATGTTTCTTCTGTACTTTTTTTGCTTGTAAGTATGGGATAACTTTTCAGTATATTACAGGAAGAGGATATTAATAGCTTAATTCTTATTTGGTGTTTGGATGTTTGCTTCTGTGTGTATTTTGAGCTTTAAGATCTAATTTTAAAAGGTGAATATAAAGTAAGTATATATTTTATCTTTCAGATTACAAGAGGATTATACCAAATCACAAGAGGAACTGAAACGGTTGTTAGATGAAAAACAGACTGTACATGACAAATTTCAGCGGCTTCTTGCTGACTTTCAAGAGCAGTTGCTGGCTAAAACACAAGAGCTGGAACAAGTGAAGCTGCAGGTGAGATCATTTGCTGGTAGGACTTAGTATGTATTTGTATCCTGTAGTAGGATAATGCATGTTAATGCAGCATGCCTATACTCACCTTGGATATATTTGAGATGTCTTGAAATTCACCCAATACAAGTAATGGCTCTTCTTTAGAGTGAAATTACTGTTGAAATTGCTGTTTCCTTGTTTAACTGAATCATCCAAATCCTGTTGTTAGGTGCTGTATAAGACTCTGCTTCCATCTGTGCTTTCTCTGTTAAGGGGAGAATCATCTGCCTTGGAGGGTAACTTAGGTGCCTAAACCTGTAAGAATAAGTGACTAGAAAAATAGATATTTGTTTCTTTTAGTGATGACAGCTTTCTTCATTCTTTTACTTAAAAAATCCCAAACCAAAATCATACAAAAAAAAACTCTTCAACATTTAAGATAACTTGGGGGACACTCTATGCAGCTGCTCATTTCCTTATGCAAGACATGTTCTTAGGAAACAAATAGAATCTCTAACCAAAGCATCCCAGACTCTGAATGGAGAAGATGTGCCTCTTAGCATAACTACAACTAGTTTCCAGGGACTTCAGGGTACAGATAAGTGAAAGAAAAGTAGAGTAAACAAGAATATGTCACAGTTGTGGATGAAATTTTTTGTTTTAAATTGTTTCTTGGTAGATAGTTTGCTGTGTGAACCATACCAAGAAATTTTAACAAAATACTGTACAGAATGGAAGTTAAGACAATAAATCTTTCCTGATGTTTTTTTTCTTTCGAACCAGTGGTACTGGTTTGTATGTATCTGTTGGAGAACACTGATGTGTTTTACAAATAATTGTTTGGTGTTGCTCATTTTGATCTTTTTGGGTTGGTTCACTTACTGTTTAAGTTAGACACTAATTCTTTGTCTTCTATATGAGATGGCTTTTCCTTCCCCCATCCGCCACAAAGGATTTAAATCTCTTGGCAATTCAGCCTGAAATTTGTATTGCTTCTACTGATAAATGCTGACATTCTAAATGCTTCTGGTGTCTTCCCAGAATATTTTTAGTTCACTAATACATTTTTTTCCTTCTGTAACTACTATTGAAATTTCCTTAGAAAAACATAGAAAATTAAGTAAAATTCCTAACATCATATTTGAAATACTTTTTTCCTGGCTATATGACCTATCACAGTGTAAATAACTGAATATGACTAATTATTTGTGATACTTTTCTGTTTTAAGGTGCTAACTCCTCAAAATTTAGAACGGTTAAAAGCAAAAATGTATGAGGAATTGACATCTCCTATGAGAGAACGTTATCAGAAGCTAGAGAATGTAAGTCATAAGTATTGCAATTTTATTTCATTTAGAGTGGTGATTGCTGCTTTATCGTTGTACTTAAAACCTTAGGAAATTAAAGCTGAAAGGGGAGCAAAGTATGACATTATTTACCTGGTACTGTTGTTCCAGGCAGGGAGGGATGAAATAATGGAAGAGGGAGGAGGCAGCATTCAGTTCATCAAAGATAACTTATGAAACAATAGGAAGATTGCATGGACATTTAAAGGAAATGACTTTGAAAACTTTTAATTGATTTTTTTTTTTTTTTGTCTAACTTAGGAAGTGGAAAAATACAGAACACTATATAACAAACTTCGTTATGACCATACCTTTCTGAAATCAGAATTTGAGCATCAAAAGGAAGAACATGCACATATTTTAGAGGAGAAGAAAATAAAATATGAGGCCGAGGTATGTGATATATTACAGCAGCTTAGAAAGTATCTCTGACAAAGCTGCTTGAACAGTGTGGAGCTGTTGGTACTTGAAGGGTTGTCAGTTTGACTCCATTTCATATTTGTTTCTATTTTCTTAATTCTCAAAGCACTTCTGTGACTTAGCCTAAGGCTGCCTCTCTAGATTTGTTCAGTGATGGGTTGAAACATTATTTGTGCCATTAAAAGTAAAAATAACTTGCTTTCTGGTAAATGACTGCTAGTATATTTGCTTAATGCTGGTTTTAATCACATTTGAGATGGAACTCGTGACATGATGCTAATTTGAAATTAATAAATTACCTGAGTAGCCAATTTAAGTTTAGACTTCAAATTACTTATGTCGCAACTTATCGAGGAAGATATTGTTAATACCAGATAAGGGTACACTTCTCAATATACCATTCATGATCTTAGTTTGGATCAAGATGGTGATAATCAAAAGGATACTGAAAACTTTGGTAACTTTATTTCAATTGTATTAACTCTTGAAGAGACCATTCATTCATTTCTTTGGACTTTCAAAAGTGTATGCAGCTAAATAAATTGCCAGCTTATTTATGTTTTAAATATATACAGCATTGTAAATGAGTTGCAGATGTTATTTGCATGTCCATTTAAGTATTTGTCTGGAAGCATATATTCTAAGATGCCAGATTTGAATGTATTACTCCAAACATCAGACAGAAATCAAAGCAATCATCACTTTCAAAATCAATCTAAGTTTGCAAATGCAATGCATTAAAAACAGAGCAGTTGTCCTTCCTGGAGCTAAACCCACGTGCTGCTTTACAGCCTGCCTCTCTCTTGGGCTTGTTGAATTTTTGCTAGTCCTACAGCTAATTAGCACACTTAGACATAATGAAACTACCTTGAGCCCAGGGCACAGTGTGATCTGGTTTCTCTCAAAGGCTTTTTAACATTCCATGTCATTTTGCACAAGCAGGCTATAAAAACATCCTCATTCTTAAATGACGGCTTGGGCACATCATGCAATTGAATCTCCTCATAAAAGGCATTTGGAGGGCTTTTGGTTCAGAAATCAGGTTTGTTCATAGAGAGCAGTGGTGAAACTTTTAAAAGGACTGCTGCAGATCAGAATTTGGACTAGTCTTCAAATATGGAGAGAATTCTAATATACCTTCCTTTTGCCCCCACTATTACATTCAGTCCGTGTAACTTATTCTGAAATATAACAAGCTATGTATTTATAAGTTTGTTAATTACAGTCTCCAGATTGATTTGTACCTTTTGTACTAACTTATAAGAGAGAATTTGGGTTGTTGTTTTTGTTATTGAGTTTTAGGTTTGGGTTTCTTGGGGACTTTGTTGTGGGGGTTTTTGTGGTGTTTTTTTTTGTTTTGTTTTTTTGGGGTTTTTTTGGTTTTTCTTTGTTGTTGTTGTTATTGTTGTTGTTCTTGTTTGGTTTGTTTTTTTTATTGTCTGTCAGGGCCCAGTCATGTTGACTGTCTGGAGTTATTAGCAGATTTGAGTTCTGTTGTAATTATAAAATAGTGGAATCATACAGTATGTTGGAAGAGACTTTTTAGTCCAAAATCCTGCTTAAAATATTTAAGTGTAATGAGATCAGGTTACTCAGATCCATGTCCAGCCAAGTCTTGAACATCTGCAAGGGTGAGGATTCCATAATTTTTCTGGCGAGACTCTTTCAGTATTTAACCATCTTTGTGGTAAACGTTTTTTCATAATCTGTAATTGGAAATTCATGACTTCCAAATTGTGCCTGTTGCCTCTCTTCCCATCACCGCACATCTTCTTCTCTTTGCTGAACTGAGGCTTAGTTCTCTCAGCTTCTCCTTACACATCATGTTCCCCAACCCTCTGAACACCTTAGTGGCCATCTGGATTTGACACAAACTCCAGATACACCTTTACCAGTACTGGAAGGGGGATGAAGGATCACTTCCCTGGCTCTGCTAGTTATCCTTCTGCCAATCTGCCAGGATTGAATTGGCTGCTCTGCTGACTAATGTTTAGCTGGTTGTCCACTAGGACACCCAGATCCTTCTCCATGGAGATGCTTCCTAGACAGTTGTTATGGGCCTGTACTGTTGCATTGGATTACTCCATCTCACATGCATGACTTGCTCCTCTTGTTGAAGAGGACCTAGTTCTGTCCACTCCTTCAGCTTGTCCAGATTCTTCTGGATGGCAGTTCTGCCTTCCAACAGATTGACCATTTCCCCCAGTTCAGTGTCACACTCAGGTTTGCTGAAAGTGACTCCATGCCATCAGCTTGCTAATGAGGACATCAAACAGTATTGCACTCTGTAGTGTTCTCAAAAAGACCATGCTAATAACAGGCATTTAGGTGGTCTTGCTTCGAATTTCCTGCTCTAAGCAAATTAATGTTTAAATGTCCATTGCTGTTCTTTTCAGAATTATTAACTGTAGTTGTTGCTGCCTGACACCTACCAAATGTTAGAATTTTTTATTTTTCTGATTAAAAACTATTAGATTGCAAGACTGGATAAAGATAAGGAAGAACTCCATAATCAGCTGCTTAGCATTGATCCCACCAGGGACAGTAAACGTGTGGAGGCACTTTCTAGAGAAAAAGCACAACTGTGTCAGAAGTTAAAAGCCTTAGAAGCAGAAGCAGAAGAACTAAGAGCAGAAAGACACAACTGTGTTGTGCAAGCAGAAAATGTTCAAAGAGTACAAGCACGACAGCTGGCTGAAATGCAGACCATGATGCGGTCTCTAGAGGTAAGACTTTCTTTTGTTATTTTGCTTCCCTGTAGACAGTAGTAAGAATAACACTTGGCCTGACACAATTGTCAATGAAATCACTGATAATCTTGCCATTGACTCCACAATTTGAATTTATACATTTCAGATTTGAAATCAAATTGTAGTTGACTGGGAGTCATGCACTGCCAGTTCAACTTTGGAAAGTCTCTCAACTGAGATTCTGCTGAATGATCTCCTTTCCAAACAAGCGAGTCATATCCACATTTGCAGTCTGAAAGAAGGTCATGTCAGGCACTTACTTGCCACTTAGCTGGAGTTAGAAATCAATATGTTAATAATCTGCTGCAGTAATTTCTTTATTCTTTTCAAAAATGTCACATGATGCTCCTGTCTTGGATCCATTCCTCATCTCTCATCTTTTTTGCTTACCTCTTTTTTGCTTACCTTTGCCTCTTCTTTCTCCAACACATTACTGCAGTTGTTTAGTACTTTGCTGTTGCTCTCCCTATTGCTCCTCTTGGTGTTTCTGTCCTGTTGCACTTTTCCCAGGATTCCACTCTATTCTTCATCTGTGGTCATCAGACCTTCTGTCAATTCTTGCTTAAGTAGTGAGCCTTTTCATCTAGATTCTTTGCACAGTTGCAGCATGAAGACAGATGGTTCATTTTCTTTTTTACTATTACTAGTGCTGTATACCCTACTCACAGAATGCTCTGACAGCAACTTTAAAAGTGCTGTAACCTTGGACAGTTTTTAAAGAGAGCCCTGACAAAAATGAAAGTCTTCAGAAAAATAAAGGTGAAATCATAGATTACCTTTTTGATATTCAGTAAAGATCAAGATCTTGTCTTGTAAAGATCAGAATCTATAACACAGTAATAGCATTTTATTTCCTCTCCAGGATATTAATTGTTTTGTCAGTATATTACACCTTTTTCAGCACCATTTGTAGTTGCACTGTTTACAGCTCAGTAATTTACTGGTAAGCACACCTACTGCCTCCTAACCAAGTCAGATTACCACCATACCTTATTAAGGAGGATTGAAAATGGGAGTGATTCTGTGTAGGAAGTGTTAGTAAAAATTGTTGTGACTTCTGAGTAAAATTCAAGGTCCTTGTATTGGAATATATGGTTGAGCAAAGATGAGTATTATGTTATATTATAATGAGTCAGTAATAGCTGACCAAACATTTCAAATTAGTAACAAGGGGCAACCCAGCTCCAAGAATCTCAAAAATACTTCCTTCATTCCAGGCAGAAAAGAAGTCTGCTGAACTACAGGTTGATCGAATTGAGAAAGAACTGCAGACAAGTCATGAGCAAAACATTCTCTTAACTACGAAACTTCACAAATCTGAACGAGAAGTCAGTTCCTTAGCTGCTCAAGTAAGTACTTTTATGGTATCTGGAATATATTTTTTCACATCCTGTTATGTTTTTCTGCTTATATTTTACACTAAGAATAAAATAACGTCTTCTGCTGTGACTTAAAATAGGTATGGAATTTTCCCCTCCATTTCAGTTGAAAGACAAAGAATACATGACTTTACAGGAGAAATGTCATACCTAAAAGTATCTATAAAGATTGAGGTTATTTTCTTATTATTCCATCTTCTAGATATTTTTTCTGCATGTTTTTAATGTTCATTAAAACAACCAGCCTTTAGACCTTTAAACTAATATTTCTTCCTTTTTCTTTTCTTTTTTTTTAATGGAACTATGGCTTCTGGAGATCTTAAGTGTCCTCTGAATGGGCTGTGTTAGCTGCAGGAAGCAAGCTGCATTGGAGTTACTTGTGGAGATTTAGGTTGTATCAGAAGTAGGGTAGTCATGTTAGCACAGTGATTTTTTTCTTGGGCTAATGTCAGCATAACTTGTACAGAAACATTTCAGTACAGAATTGCATGACAGCATTTAAGTTGACCATTGTCTTAAAACATATTTTAAGAGTAGTAATACTAGTAGTAATAGTTTGTTGGGTTGGCACCAGGTCTTTAAAGGTTTTGTTCTATGTTTGTATGCTTTTTTTTTTTTTTTTTTTGAGGTATTTTGACAGTGCATATTTATGAGTGCTAAGTATTAAATTTTGGTCATTCATTTAAAAAGTTCTAATTTACCATAGGAATAAGGTATAGCTATATCACTATTTAAAGCCTCTTTATATAATATGCTCTGCTTGGCTCCCACGAATGCTAAACAGGTGGGGAAATCTTCTGTTAAAGTTTTTCAGTGTCTCTCAGAATACATAGAAGATGGTTACAATCTTTATTTTATGTATCAACTGGTCTTCTCTGCTCCCCTCCAGAAGCAGGACAAAATAAAATGTTCCAGTGATGTTTCTCAGAGGGAGGAAAATAAGAAGCTTTACTATACTAACCTCCACCTGCTTCTGCTCCCACTCAAACCTATTCCTGAGCACAGGTGCATGTGTTTTTCTTCTGGATTTTCTGCCTTAAAAAAGCCACCTTAAATCTTTTAAAGTTGTCCTGAATTGTTATCAACTTAATATATAAGCAACTAAATCTTCGGTGTAGTTACTTAATAAGCTACTGTGTCATTCTTAACCTTTTGCCACTTGTATATGCTAGCAGGTTGTAATTACATTTGTCATTGTGAGTGGATTTTCATTATAAGTGCTTTCCTCCAGATATTTAATTCGCATTGACCGTGTAATTACTGCGTTCAAATGCCTAAACTATAGAAAGTTTCCATGCAAGCAGTAATTTTCTTTGATTTGATGTTCTTAAAACTCCTACTTTTATGAGGCTATTTGATGTGTCTGTAGAGTATTATATTTAAAATGCACTTTAAATCTATGAAGACCTGGATTTTGAGAAAGTATTGTAGTACTCCTGAGGTAAGTAGTTACCAAATTGAAATTATTTGGGGAAGCAGTTGATATCCTGGCTTTGGATATCACTGTTTTGATTTGCTTAGGGAGATCAAATTTAATTTTATTTTAGCTTGACTCTGAGGTATCTTTAGTCAGAAGTGAAATAAATATATATTAATTTATTATAATTAATTTGATGTTGGTTTGTACTAATTCATAGGTAAAAGAACTTAAACATTCACATAAGTTGGAAGTAACAAATATCAAACTGGAGGCAGCAAGAACAAAGAGTGAAATAGAAAGAGAGAGAAACAAGATTCAAAGTGAAATGGATGGTAAAGTATGAAATTATTTTGTAATTATTTAATCTGTTTACTTCTGCTTAGAATAATACAATTATTTTCTTCTCTGAACACTCCCCAGCAGCCTTCACCTTCTACTTCAAGGTCATAGATCTGACAATTCGTTTGGTATTTGAAGTAATTATGTTGTTTCACTTGCTCTACTAGGCAAAGAACAATTGAGAGCAGTTTTTCCTTTATGTAAATTACTGCATTTGTGATGTAACTTGAGCATAATCTGTTTCAAATTATATACTTAATATGGTTATTTTTCTTCTATTATTGCTAAATTCTTGAGTCTTTCATACTCTGCTTATCATAGCTGTGTATCATGCCACAGAGCTTCAGTGTTGGGGTTTTTTTTAATTGTGTGTCTATGGAATTGATACCAATTCTATAAGGCTGCCACATGAAATAAAATACAGCACCTAGCTCATTCTTTGAAGGAAATTGGCATTGCTCTGAAATACCTGATGCAGCTGAGTATGTAGGCAACTTGAAACAGGCCAAAACTTTCTAGTACTAGTTGAGTTTAAATCACTACACAGCTTTAAAGAGAACTGTCCTTACTGATTGACCATAACCCCAAAATAATACCTTTGTCTTCCTGAAATAATTCTGTTCACTTTCTTTAATACTAAGTTTGCTAACAGCAATGAAAAGTGGTATTTTCTATATTTACAATATCCTTACAATGTGTTGCAAACTAAAAATGTTGGGCCTTATGAAATATGAAACTGAATACAGACAAGATTCAACTTAACCTGAACTTACTGTGGAATTCCATTTGCATCACTGGAGTCACTGTTAGAGCACGTTGGCTTATTTGCCAGTGAACACAGGTGTCAGTCACAAGATTTTAGTTTGTATCATTTGTTCCTGCCTGTAGAGTCATAGTTTTAGAAATGCCTCATTTGGTAATACAGGTGGATTAAAATGTGATATTTTTTGTAGTCCAGTTACTGGTTTCACTGATAGCCAGTTGCTGTGTACTGTAAACTTCCCCAGAAAATGAAAACTTTCTTGCATGACCTTTGCATAGCTATTGTGGAACACTTCTCAAATTTTTAAAACCAGACACAAGTGCTTTGTATAAATTGCTCTAGAGTTTAAATCTGTAATAATATAAACTGTTTTGTTTATTTTAAAAATGCTTTTGTTTATTAAAGTAAGAAACTCTTGTAGACCATGATTCCATTGTAATGTTTGCTTTTCAAAAGTCTTGGAAATATAACTGTTTTACTAAGAAAAGTCTCTTCTGGTTTGTTTTGTTTTTTCCCCTTCTCCCATTCGTTCTGTCATTTGAATTGAGATCTTTAGTTCCCTTTTTGTGAATTTATAAAGTTATTTGAATATAGGATCCTAGCAGCTTCTTATTAATAATGACATGTTTAACTTTTTTAATGTATAATGCAGGACTGCTGTCCGACAAGGAAATTCTTACTGCAGCTGTTGAACGTCATAAAGTGCTTTTAGTAGAAAAGGATCGGGAGATAATTCGTAAAGTTCAAGCTGCCAAAGAGGAAGGTTTTGACAATATTGCAGCCTTACAGAATGAAAAGTATGTCTATTGATTTCCTCCTCAGCTTCTAAAAGAGGACTGTTTTATGATACTTTTAAAAATATCACTCCTAACTAAACACTTCTGGCATTTTGTAATGATTCTTGTGTGCATCTTGAATAATGTCTTAGGTTAGAACTCGAGAACAGATTAGCTGATCTAGAAAAGATGAAACTGGAACAAGATTCTTGGAGACAATCTGAAAAGGATCAGTATGAAGAGAAACTACGTACTGTGCAAATAGCAGAAGAATCTAGAAAAAAGGAACTTCAGCGTTTGCGGTAGTGTGGCTTTTCTAATCTTAGCACAAATTTCTCATTTTCCCCCCTTAACATCTTTATAGTAGACAATATAAAAGCTTATTATTCATGGATACAGAAATCTTCATTATGAAATGTTCATCACAGTAGATTAAACAAAATTATTTTTTGCACTATGTAAAAAGGAGTGCCGAATTAAAAATGAACTGTTTGAAAAGATAACACTTTTTATCCAAACCTTTAAGCATTATCTTCAATGATCATTTTTGAAGTAATAATTTGACAATGCATATTTATTAAAACTGGTTCAGTGCTGGCTGCTGGCATAGCCCTAGTGTTAGAGCAAACCATTTCTCTTTCCACAGTGGCACTATAGCAGCAATTGGCAAGCTGAGATCATAATATGATGTCTCTGAGTTGGTTATTATGGTTGAGAGTTTACTTGGATTGCTACAGTTTTTGTACGAAGGTCATCATGATAAAATTAATCATACTCCAAAATTCTTATTCCTATGTGAATTCTAAGAATGAATAGAAATATATTTTAAGTACTTTTTTAGTTAACCATATATCAGCCTTTCAAATAATGCTATTTATTTGTCAGGCTGATTTGTCCTAGTTTATATATCTGTATTTTGATTAGATAAAAATAAAGATGTCTTACACCATTTTAGATTAAAAATTCAACAACAAGCTATGCAGACAGAAGAGCTGGAAGAAATGAAACGTGAAAATGCTAATCTTAAACAGGTAAGGTTTTATTGCATTGTAATGTTTCATAGAGAAATAAATTCTTTCCTGTAGTTACCATGTCCTGTGTTTGAAGATTAGATCGAATTTTTTCCCCCTGAGGCACAAAACATGTACTTCAGATATTTAAAGGAGAAGTGTTCAGAAATCAATCGTGCTTTCTTGGACTTCTATAGATGGATTACAGCCCTTTGCTTATGTATTATGTCGATACCAGGAATTTCAAAGCTGAATGTTTATAGACTGGTGTATTTGAATATGGTTATGCACTATTTAACTGGAGATTCAGTTGCCATGGAGACTTATAAATTGTTTCTAGGTAATGCTTTGCATTTACACTGCATCTCTCATCTGAGGTTCTTCAAGTGTTTAACAGATGTTTCATAAATGAACAAACTAGTGTAAAGAGATATATTTCTATTGCAGAGTCAATTGATGGCAGTGTTGAAAATCAAACCTATTTTTTTAACTCCTGCTTGCCTGTGATGTTATTTGTAGATAATAACAATAGCTGTGCATCAAAGTATTCTGCAAGCTTTGTGCTCTTAAAGTTCAAGACAATTATTCTTTTTTCTCCAGAAATCAGAAATTTAGGGAAAATGTGGGGGAAAGAAAAGGGAAATGATCATTTCTATATGCTGGCTGCAGAGGCTGGACTTTTCAGTGCCTCCTTGTTTTGTGAGCTGATTGGTAGTCACTGTTGGCTGTAACACATGTTGTTGTATTATGAGACAGAAGAGCATGGATAGCTCCACAGCTCTGCTACTGAGTGTTTCATGGTCCTGAGTACTGTTCAGCCCTGCAGCTGAAACATTGGATTTCTAAGCACTGGGGGGACACTCCAGAGACAGAAGAGTCCTGCCTACCTTTCTCATTGTAACTACAATAGAAACCCTTTGTCTCTAGTGGTTTACTGTAAAGCTTTGGAGAAACTGCTGAGTAAAGAGAAAAGAAACAAAAAAGGCTAATGAAAAAATAAAGCTAGTTGGTGTCTCCATTTTGCATAATCTCCAGTATCTGAAAATCAATTGTTGGTTATTTGCATACCTTCTGAAATGGAAAAAATCTTTTTTGTTTTGGTAGCAAATAAATGATATCCAACTCCAGCTTGCCTCACTTTCTCAATCAAAAAATGATTTGCTGGAATCTAATCAGAAGTTGAAGGAAATAACAGAGATATTGAAACAAGAATGTCAACATGCAAGGGCTCAGGCAGAGAAAGCTCAACTGGAAACAGAGAAGTAATTTTTTTCTTTTGGCTTTATTTTCATACTGCTTCTGTTCTCACATAGATTACTTAACTGTGGATTTTAGATTCTGAAAAAAGTCAAAGTTAAAATGAACAGGAAATATTTAACAGTTGTAAAAAATGCTGAACATTCTGTGGAATAGTATGTATGAAAGCTTTCCTCATGTCAGCTTTAAAAACAGGAGTTAGTTTCCATTCTGTTCAACTGTTAAAATTAATTCTTGATTAGTGAGATACACTACTGGCATAAAATGAAATTCTACTTATACTGAAGTGAGTGTCAAACTTCTGTAGATATAATTGGATCTAGAGTTTTTTGAGTGTTCAAGCTGTATGGGTGAAAAGAGAATTCAAGCATTGTATTATACATAAGGTTCCATGGTACCAGTCAGTATATACTTCCTTCCCTTTCCCACTAGCTACTTTTAGCTGATATGAGGTAAGTAAAAGCTTATAGAATATCTTTTAGTTCCTCTCATCAAAATTAAAAATCATCACTTTTTTTTTGCACCAATTTGACTGCATACCATAAAAGTATTACAATAAATTATGAAGGAAGCCAATAATTGATGAAGGAAGCCAAATTTTATTCAGATTCCATATAGAATTGAACACTTTCCTGGAATTTAAAGATTAATTTGTTAGTATGAAATGGCTTTTCAGAATTTCCTAGTTTAGTAACCAAATATTTGTCTAACTTGTACTGGATTATTGTGTGGTGGGTGCTTTAAGAAGTCAGTGCTCCAGATTAAATATAAAACAACCAAATGGTATAATGTAACTTCTTTTTGTTTTAACATCTCTTTTTTTGCTAATTGCAATTGCTACATTGTCATTAGTTTAAGTAGTGCTTTTCAATTTAACATTTGAAGATATTGTTGCATTTGAACTGCAGGGTATGTCATTTGTGCATTAAATACTTTGGATGTTTGCTTTAGGGAGGTATACTCACATGTTGAGTGAGATCATTGCTGTTAGCTGAATGAGACTGGCATTGTCATTTACATATTTATGGATCACAAAACAGTCAGGACTAGGTTTTTCTGGGAAGGCAGTAGAAGGAACATGAGAGTGCTCAGAGATCACTGTATAAGTATGTAGGTACTGAGAAATGCACTAAGGCTGATACATCAGGCTACAAACCTGCTTCATTTCTGCAGTAAGTCCTGCAGGTCTGTGCCATTGCTACCCTGGGAGCCTTGGGTCATGTTTCCATTGTTTTTTGTGAATCTCTGAGTGATAGGACAACCTTCCTCAGTTCAGTAAATTCTTATGAGCTTGAACACCAAAGAGTTAAATCGCACCAAAACAAGAGGAAGTGAAATAGGGACCAAAAGATGAGAAAACATAAGATAAAAAGTTTCAGATAAAGTAGTGCCCATTGAGCACTGAGCAGCAGCTGCATGTCTGGCTGTGTCAATCTTAAGCTTGGAAATGAAAATGTGAGAGGAGAAAAAGAGCAGCTGAAGGCAAACTCTGAGACTGATACAGATCAGATATGAGCTCAGACAGGTACTTGTTTAGCATTTTGGGAACAATGTTAGTGGCATTTAAACCAAATAACAACAACAAAAAAAACCAAAACACCTCAAGAAACTCTCACACCCATGTCAAGCATTTTTAACCACTGCCTCAGCTGAAATTCTTTTATTGCTAAGCAATGCTTGTCCAGAGGGCTTTGGTTCCTGGGTACTAGTAGTTATTTACAATCAAAAGTGAGGTACATGCCATGCTGTGTCTACTAAAAGAGCCATGACAGGTGACACATGGGCTAGGACTCTATCCCAAATGAGAGAGGATGATGCCCAATACTTCTGCTATGGGGAAGGGAGAGGCAGTTTGGTGAGAAATTTCTGGAAATGCATTTCAGAGTCCCTGTAGGGAAACTGCATCTGCCCAGGACTGGAGTACTGTGGATACCAAGCCTTAATCTTCTTAAAATCTGCGACATCTCTAAAATCTCACCATTTTATTTTCATTTTTAACAGTCATGTAATTAAATATGCCATTAGTTCCTGTCTGCTTTGAGTCACAAGGCAGGTAGCCCAAACAAACAAGGCAGCACAGAGAAACTGGCTCCTTTCCTATACACTGCTAGAGAACACAGCCTTATTTTAGTGTGTTGTAACCATGCAAAAGTCTAAATAGATAATATATGCCATTGGTGGTGTGTGTTCAGCTGGAATGTTGTCTAGAAACTATATTAGTGGGAGCTTCCTGTTGAGCTGGTGTCTACTCTGGTTGGGAACATGTCCTAAGCAAGTCTGTTACAAAGACTTAGTAGATTCCATAGGGGCAGCACCCTGCTCTCCTAAACTGAGAAGGTAGTTGTCTGCTCTTCTGACAACTGATGTTTGGAATAGGCATCTGCTCTTGTGTTCCACTGGGATAGATTGACTTAAATTGAGGAATTTTCTCTGGCTGGTTTTGGCAGCATGCCAATCCAACAAGGCACCAATTAGCTTCTTGGAATCAGTTTTCAAAATTTGCCTCATAATTGAAGAAATCCTAGGATAATGTACGGGTTCAAATGTTGTAGTCCCAATTAAATTGTTAACATAATCAAATTTACATCAGATTCTTTAAGTATATAAAAGTAAGAGTTGTGTGAAGATGTATGCTAAGAGCCTTAAGGCGTTAACTGAATGTAATGCTTTGTTTGTATAACCTCTTAATCTTTTAACCTGATTTTTCCAAAGGACTTCAGCATACCAACATATGGAATGGCTACAGGAGAAGCATATGCTTACTCAGCAGATGACAGAGTATGAAGAGAAATACAAGCAAATGAAGAACAAGCTATGTCGAGCTGCTGTTGCTCAGAAAAAGGCATGTTGTCTCTTCCTTTTTGAATGATCAGCCTATGTAAAGTTTACCTTTATGTTGGCCAGCTAGAATTGTTTCAATGTTAGGAGCTTATTTGCAGTCTACTATATATAATAACTAAATATATTGGGTTCTTCAAGATTAGCATAGAAATAGGTTGAAGTGACATGCAAAAGAATAATTGCAGCTGACAATTTCGTTATAATCAAAGCCATCAAAGATTTTGTGAGGCTTTCTTTGCACACCTGTGTGCATTGATGGTTATTTAAGAGGTGGATTTCTTGATGAGGGAGGATGATGTTTCAGATACTAGACAAATGAGGTTCTACTTTTGCTTGATAAAATATGAAAATTTTATTTCTTCTCCTAAGCTTACTTTTTATGAAATAATTTGAAAGGAAAGGCAGGTTGGTTGTAAAATTTTAAGATTAATTAGCAGTGTTATACATTGAACATAGATTATTAAACATAGCGGTATCTTTTAAGGTCATGAAAAGTTAAGATCAATATGATCTTATGGCAATCTAAACACCTTCAAACAACACAACATCTCTTCTTAAGGAAGGAAAATCCTATAAAGTGTCACAGCTGGAAACCACATACAGTTTAGATTACATTTTTACAAGATCTGATCTTTTACTCAGCTGTTTAAAACATCTGTTTGACAGAGAAAGACTCTCAATGACAATAAACAAAGAAGGATGCATGAGAAGATAGAACTTTTGGAAGCCAAGATGGAAGAATTAGAAAAAGAAAATCAATTGTTAAATAGGTAATAAACTTTTCATTTTCTCACCTTGAAAAATTACATATGCTCAAGGTATGACTTGCAGATATGAAGTAGTTTTGAAGATAGAGGTTATGCTGCTCTGACTCGCTACTGTGAATGGTATTAAAAGCTTAATTTATTTTATAAATGAACTCCAATTGGTAATAGAGCAGATGGCTAAATATGTAGAGGGACATTTAGACAGACACATTGGCAAAAGGACATACACAGATCTACCTTCCATTCTTCTGTGTAAGAATAGGTAGAAACTGGGGGTGTTAAACAGCAGAGCAGTTGTGGAGAGTGTATGGGATAACGAGGATCTTGAGCAATAAGAAATCTGTTATTTCCTAGACAGAATGTTTCCTCTGAGGAATATGCTCGCCTCCAGAAGAGGCTAAAGGACTTGCAACGCCGGCACAATGAATTCCGGAGTATAATTCTGAATCCTGACATCCCGTCACTCAATCCAGTCGGTGTAATGCCACTGTCTGCCTTGCCTCCTGGGCCTGCAGCGTCCTTCTCCTTTCTTCAGGTGGTGATGTATTACATGGTGTGAGCAAAAGAGGGTACTGCAACCGTTCTTTTTTACTGACCTCAGTCTTAAGGAAGGTGTATTTCATCTTTGAACAGAAGGAAGAAATTTTGAGTTATCCAGAGATGTTCCATTCCTTGCAATGGGAAGGAGTACTTGAAAGACAAAGGATATGTTAGAGAATGTAACAACCAGGTGGTTTTAAGCCAGTTCTCCATACTTTCTCCTTCCCCTCAGAGGCTTTCAGTGACTCCTCCTGAGCAATAAATGCTGGTGTTGTTCTCACACCATGGTTTCATTATTACAAGGCAGTATTGCTGTTCTTGATTTCTTGTGTGGTTAAAAGTGCCTTAGGCGAAGCTGCTGAGGGTGAAAATCTCTCTTGAGGTTGACCAAGTTGACTTTACAGATTCATGATAGGTGAGACCTCAGGTTTGTGTGCTCCTTCATCTGAGAGAAGGAACAGCTACAAATGTATTTCTTCCTGATGCTGTTTATCAAGAAAGTCAGAACCATACCCACAAAACATTGATAAATAAAATTTAACAAATAAGGATAGTTTGGACTTCACAGTTTTTATTTTTCTTAAAGAAAAAGAACATATAGGTCATTTTGGTGCTTTAAAGTGTGCAAAATGTAATAGAGCCACACTTTTTTCCTTTTAATTTCAAGGAGGAGCAGCATCAAAGAGAGCTTGCCTTGCTTGGCAAGCGGTTGGAAGAACTAGAAACCAGACAAAGAAAACAGCTGGAGGATCTTGGACCATCTAGAGAGCGGGTAATGGTAGAGTACAGGGACTTGTCAAGAAATAAGATCACTGGAGAAGATGAGGCACACAGTGAGGACTCTAAATAAATTCTGCACACTCTTGATGCTGTTAACTTTCAATAACTTATACTTTGTACATGCTTTTCGTATTTTGCTAAAAACATGGTTGTATGTGCCTGAATAGAATAAAATATATTCTGAATAGTTATCCCTTTGTGGCTCAACTTGTTTAACTGTTGGGTCTAAGGACAGAAGTACCTTTTCTCACTGGGAATCATAAAAAGAATATGCAGAGTTGCCATTCATGAGGGGCTGCACCCTGAGTTTGTGTTACCAGTGTGGTGATATTTATCATAGCAGCAGTTACACGCTCAGTATTGGGATTCAATTGCAAACAGTTTGTTTGTAGACTTCCCACTTCTCTCAAGTGTCTGCTTCTCTGGGCATGTGTGGGGGAAGTGAAGTCCCTTTCACTGTAAGCAAAGAGCAGGTTTGAGATGATTTGATGAAGCTGAATAGCCACAAGTCTGTGGGACCTGATGATGTGCATCTCAGGGTCCTGAGGGAACTGGCTGATGTTGTTGCTCTGTTTGGAAGTAATGAAAATCAGGTGATGTCTTCAGTGACTGGAAAAATGGAAATATTGTTCCTGTTTTTAAAAAGGGGAGGAAAGATGAACTGTGAAACTACAGACCAGTGTGCCTCACCTCTGTGTCTGGGATGATCACGGAACAGATCCTTCTAGAAGATGTGCTAGGGCAAGTAAAACACAAGGAAGGCAGCCAAGGCAGCCACCATGGCTTTATTATGGGCAAATTGTGCCTAAGCAATATGGCCACCTGTGATGGACTGACAGCAGTGGTTGACAGGGGAACACCAACAAATGCCATCATTTAGACTTCTGTGAGGCCTTTGATCTCCAGATTGAAGAGAGATGGATTTGATGGATGAATATTCAGTGGATAAGGAATTGGCTGGATGGACACAGCCAGAGTTGCAGTCCATGGCTCTGTGTCTGGGTAGTGGATGGTGATGAGTGGGGACCTTCAGAGCTCTCTCTTGGGACTGATGCTCTTCAGCTCCTACACTGATCACAGTGAGTTGAGTGCAGCCTCAGCAGGTTTGATGACAAGAAGCTGAGCTCTGCAGCTGACACAACAGGAGGAAAGGATGTTACCAAGAAGTGGGTCCATGGCGACACTACGTAATTCAGCAAGTCCAAGTGCAAGGGGCTGCTTCTGGGTAGGTAAAATTCCAGATGTGAGTATAGATGGAAAAGAAGTCCCTGAAAGCAGCACTGTGGAGAAGGATGGAGGAGATCTTATGGATGAAGGGCTGGTCATGAGCCAGCAGTGTGCATTCACAGCCCAGAAGGCCAACCACATCCTGCAGCAAAAGCAGCATGGCCAGCAGGGAAAAGGAGGCTGCAGGGAGAGACATCATTCTACCAGTACCTAAAGGAGCCTATAAAAAGGAAAGGGACTTTTTCTGTGTCCAATGAGTTGTCAGGACAAAGGGCAATGGTTTTAAGCTGAAAAAGGGTAAGTTTAGATATTAGGAAGAAATCCCTGAGGGGGTGATGAGGCACTGGAACAGGCTGTCTGGAGAAGTTGTGGATGCCCCATTCCTGGAAGTGTTCAAGGCCAGGTTGGATGGGGCTTTGAGCAACCTGTACTGCTGGAAGGTGTGCCTGGCCGTGGCAGGGGGATTGGAACTGGATGAGCTTTGATCCCTTCCTGCCCAAACCATTCTGTGATTCTGTGAGCCACTGCCAAGACTCCTTCTTGATAAGGTTTGTTTTTCAGTATTTTTCCATAAAGTCAAAACATTAAATAATCTCAACACAAGAAACTTTGAAAAATGTTTTTCAAGGTTTGGGTTGTTTAAAATAAAACTGGCATCTACTATAAAATTTTGAAACAATTTTTTATGAATCCTTTAACACTTACTTGATAATATCCTCTTATTTCTTCGAAGTGAAAGTTAATATATGCTACTCTGGGTTGCAGTTTTGATCACTAACAATACTGTAATCCACATCTAGGTTGGTATTTTGATGCAGATAAGAATAAAATGAAATTTTTAAAGCTCTGAAAACTTCTATTTGCTACCCTTGACAATGTGCCTCTTGTATTTCTATAATGGAAATAATTGTTTTTTAAAATATAATATAGCAGAGATTAGTATAAATTGCCTTCACATTATGTCAATAGAAGTCTGTACTTGTTCCTACTCTAATTTGTTAACTTTACTACAACATTACTACAACATTCTAGGCTAAATATTTTTTTCCCGTTCATTATCAGCCCAGTAAAAGAAATTTGTGAAGGATCAATTATTTATATAAACTTTTTTACCCGATAATCCAATAACAATGACTTTCTTGCAATTGTAGGGATTTTATAATCTGGGTTTTGTTTGTTTGTATTTAGCTTGTTGTTGTTGTTTTCAAAATACTTCAACAAAAATACAGGACAGTGATAATACATCGTGCAAACTCTTGTAACAGTTTATTGAGTACTGCTGTTAGACTGTAGGAATAGGAAAAAAATGACACTAGCATAGACTCAACTCTTCTCTCCAGAGGCTGCATTTTTCATATTCCATAGTGTGTAAGTATAAGAATTTGTCTTGGTTCCAGTCCAGACAGGGTTAATTCTTGCAGTAGCCAGGGGGACCATGGCTGTGCTGGGGTTATTCTACATCACCTCATTGTCAGGGCAAGGGGAAGGGGATCCTTCTGGGTCATGTACCATGCCAGGCTCCATGTAGTGAGAACCACGTGTGAATCTGCCTCCCTTCTACCCTCTGTCATTAGCAGTTTTGCTATCATTGATCATTTCCTTACCTCATTGCTGGTTCTGTGAATTGTTCTTATCTCAGCCCATTATCTTTTTCTGCATCCAGTTCTCTTCTCCATCCTGCCCCAGGGAGAAAAAGCAAGGCAGGGGGAGAGCAGAGCATGGTTTCCAGTGTGTCAGTGGGAGCACTCAATTGGGGAATACCATTTGTAAACCAAGCTGCGCATTCTTGGGGAATTTGTTAAGCTTCTCTGAGGAAAACAGTGTAGCTTTTAGAAGCTATTTCTGCTGCCTTCTACAGTAGAAGTTTGTACAAAGTAACTCTCTGTGCTTGAGCCAGCTTTGCCAGATGGGATGGTCACCAGCATCTACCAGCATGGAATGGTTGCAAAGAGCAGCTGTTGGCAGCAGCTTCGTGTTTCCCCGGCTGCAGCTGTGTCAGCAAGGTGCTCTCTGATGTCAGGGGGCAGGAGAAGTTTATAAAAACCAGGTAAGACTTGGAGGGCAGAAAAAGGGTAATAGCAGGAGGAAGAATGATGGTCAGCACCTGGTTTGTGTGCTCTTTCCCAGTTGGTCTCAGGGTTTTTGTGTGAAAGCTTATTTCCTGTCCCTTGTGCACCTTCTCCTGAAAGAAGGATTACTGGGTTATCATCCTTTTTTAACATTTTTAGCTTTTTAAAAGTATTATCACCCTCACAGCCTTTAGGCAGTTGAAATGCAGATCCTGAAGGCTGTGTGGAGGTGTGGCAGGCACTGTCCCTGGCCTGTGGCTTCTTCCCACAGGTGGGAAGGCAGCTGGGAATGCTCCAGCCCAAGGAATCCCCCTCCATTCAGACTGCAGGAGGTCACTGCTCAGCAGCTGGTGGAGTTTAGGCCAGTGCCTCCCCTCCCCAGGGGACACAATCATCAGATACTGTATCCTACCTTCCCATTCCTCTTCCCAATTTCAGTGTGCTGGAAGTGTGCTATGCTGACCTGCATGGCTCTGTCCTGGAGCCTTGCAGGGCTGGAATTGCAGCATTATTTCTCACTCAATGCCACTCTGTGTCTTACACTCCATTCCTTGCATTGTTACTAGCTGTGTTTGCTTTCTTGTAACCATTTTAAAGCACACAATCAAACTAACCTCCAAATGTTTTTATTCTAGATAAACCCATACAAACACCAACATGTATTTGTCATTTGCACTTATTTTAACCATTCATTTTAAACAACAGATTAACTTCTGTACAACAGGAATTACTTTACACATTAGTAAGATTTGACTTCAAACTAGATGACTGCAAAATAATGCTCTGTAAGCTAGTGTTAGAAACACGCTGTTTGCCATAGCAGTTTGCCTGTAAACATGGGAAAGTAAGTTGAAGAGAAGTTTGCTTTTCATTTCTGAGGATGCAATTAGAATGTTGTGTTGTCATAATACCCATAATAGTCAGAGGTGATTCTTTTTCTCTGTGTAACGGTAATGGCAAATTGCAGATACGGAAGGTGTGCCAATGTTTTGTGTGCTTACCCAAACCT
The DNA here is from genome assembly GCF_903797595.1 of Erithacus rubecula. Taxonomy (NCBI): domain Eukaryota; kingdom Metazoa; phylum Chordata; class Aves; order Passeriformes; family Muscicapidae; genus Erithacus; species Erithacus rubecula. Next base: position 27,220,162 of record NC_136686.1, on the reverse strand, counting down.
ACCAAAAGAGCCACAATCACTTAATTATACTTCACATCACTTCGTGAGATCCACTTGATGGGTTACAAAGTCCCAGTATGACTTAAAAATGGTTTACTAACAGAGTGACGCTGTTTAGGAGGCTTGAATAAAAGGCAATAATCCTATTCCAGGCTGTAGTTAAAGCTACAGGGCCTGCTTCAACACATACTTAATCTCTAGAAATCATTAAAGCTATTGTAGCAAACAAGCAGTAGTACAAATACAGAATAGGACCGATTTTCATTTCCTCATCAATATAAACACATATAGTGAAGTTCACAGGATCAGACCCACGCAAACAGATTATATTTTACAGCTTTTCAAGCAGAAATGCTGGAGTTGTTTTTTTCTGCCTGTACAGAAGGTTACTGTTGAACAAAACTATCACAGTTCATTCGACTGCACTGCCAGCAAATACCTGAAGTAGAAGAGAACTAACTGCAAAGTGTAATCCACTCCTGCCTCTCCTTCAATATCAATTACTGTGCTTTTTCTATTTATTTGATGCTGCTTTAAAAGGTTACATTAAGAACAATAAAAATCAAGCCCTTACGTGCAGGTATGCCAAGCTTAAGTGCTAGTCAAGCCACAGTCCGCTCCTTTAGGACAGAGGGCAAGATAGGTTAGAGGTGGGTGGGTTTTTTTCCAATTAAAATTGAACTTATCAAAATACATTGTGCCAGGCAGAGAACTGCTGAAAGTACTGCAACACTGTAGTGCAGTATCCTGAACAAAGCCATACATTCCATCAAGTATAAAGTGTAAACTTAATAGCAAGTGTAAGAATTGAATTAAAAATAAAAACCAACAAAGCCATCACAGTATGGGTTGGTTGGTGGCTGCCCTCTCTGGTATGCAAGAGGAACAACTTGTGCAATCACATGGTAGGGAGGAGGCAGACCAGCAGGACCGTGTTTTTGTGTTTGTTTTTCTCCACATTAACAGCCCACCTTGCTTCTGCCACAGGTGGTTGGTGTGTGCTGGCTCTGTCTGGCCATGGTATCATGTCTGGGGCCAGCTGCCTCTGTGACCAGAGCAGGCAGCAGCAGCACCGATGCCTGAGCTCTGGGGCTCCTCCCACGCAGCCCCGTGTGACCCTCGGCTGCCTGGGAGCCCTGTGCAGCCGGCTCTGGCTGCTCACAGCCCCAGCACTGGCTTTCTGTACCAAACCCGGGCCATCTATGCCACGCACAGCCCAGGGCACCTTTCCCACTGCCAAGGCAAGTGACAGCTCTTCCCTCTCCAGTGGGCCACTGTGCTACACCACTCACCTGCAGCAGTGGAACCCTCTAGAAATGTATAAAAATGTATCTCCTTGTCATGAATGCCTTACCTCAAATGTAAGGGCAGTGGCAGCCTCAGAACGTGCCTCCTGTGACTGAAGCAGAGTCCATGGTGGCAAACCATTTCAGCTCTGTAGTAGAGGGTAGGGTCGTGCTGGAGCTGTAGCAGAGCCAGAGCCACAGCTGCTCCTCTGTGGCTTTGCTCAGTAGCCACTGCACCAGCCTCATCCCAGCAGCACAGCCGTGCCCTTGCTTTCCAGTTGGGCTGACTTTAGCCAGCAATGCAGATGTAAGGGACATCTTCCTTCCAAAATGGCCAAGCCTCAAAAAAGCCCAGCCGGACTAAGGCAGACAGTTACTCCTCCCAACCCCAGCATGTTTGTATCAGTGTCTCAAACACCAGTCTTCCTGTTCTTAAATATTATTAAACCAACCTTTGACCTGACCCCTCACCTGCTGGCTTTAGGTCTGTGAGGCCCTTGTACCCAGATGGCAAGGCTGGCCAGGATTGTCAGCACTGATGCATGTGCTGAGTACAGGTTTGTGCACCAAAGTGCAGCCATTGTCAGCTGCGCCATCAAATCACAGCAGTGTCCTGATGCAGTGCAGTTCCAGCTGTGAAGCTGCTCACTGGTGTTTCACAGCTTATTTAAGGATGGAAAGGTCAAAACTGTAAACACAGACTGATGGTGGCTGACGCCCTTCTCCAAAAGCCTCCCCTCACCTCTTACCCTCAGTGGTTCGCTTCACTTTGAACATGTAATTTCTAACTAAGAAAGAGAAGTCCTGCCATGTGGCATTTGGCCTTCAAACCTCAGACCCACTGTTTCTGCTAAACACACTTATCCTAAGTGCCAGTTTGGTGCCAGGTTGTTATTGGGTTTTTGATGTGTTTGGGTGTTGGTTTTTTGTTGTTTTTCTGAACAGGAACTAGCGAACATTTGACTGGAAGGAAGGAAACTGCAGCTGACCCGTATTCTGAAGCCGGAGCTCACCCTCACAGTTTGCCAAGCTGCTGAAAGGATGTGGTGAAACATCAGCTTTTTCTCTTAAAAAAAACAAAAGAGGTAAGCAACTTGCAAGTTCACATGGGCAGCTCTGAACTTACAGTGTATTTTGCACATCTCCTATGACCTTATTTTAAAGTAAGCAGAAAGCTTACTAGGCAGTATTTTTGAACCAGGGGGGTTATGTGTGTTCAAGTACCTAAAAATGCTGACCCTGCCAACATTAGGTCACTTTCACATGCCCCCGTGTGAATATGTAACCCTGCACATATTTCAATGGTAGATTACTTGGAATGGTCAGAGTGGAGAAGAGTGTCCAAATGTTTCAAACCCTGTACATATAGTCAGTCAAAACAGTTTTGGGAGCAGTAGCACTAATATAAAATGCCCCACAGTGATGCTGTGAGTCAGTGCTGTGCTCAATGCCATTTGCATTTTTTCTTTTCATCAAATAAGGCTTTTACTTGCTGGAGTTGTTTCTGGACTTCTTCAAACCCCCGTTCTCGCTCAAGTTTGCTGACAATCTGTTAACAATTAGCAAAAGAGAGAATAATTTTTTTAATGCTTATTTTACTTGCTGTTTTTTAAAGCCTGCTTTTCTGTACTCTTAACAACTAGTGACAGAAAAATCCATTGAGTGACTGCCTATCTGTAAACATTATTTTCGACTTTAACACTTTATTTTGGTAGTTTTCCTTTCAAGTAATTCTAATCACAGGATTTGCAACACTTCCACAAAAGAATGTCTGAGCCAAGCAAAAAAAACCCCAAACAAATTCAACACTTGCTCATCTCTCACAGTGTGAGGCAAGGCCAGTGCTCCAGTTTTTATTCTAGACAAGATTTGCAAGTAATATTTTATTTCTCTTCCTCTGCCCTGTAAGCTGAGGGCAACAAACTGCCTCCTTTCCTCAAATTCACCCACTTGGCTCTGGCCTAGGTGATAGAATGGAACACTATTGCTGTCTGAAATCTCTACTGGCAACGCTATGCAGGGACAGGTCTCAGCAAAGAATGAAAGAAATTTAGCTGCTCCCAGTCAAAAGTCAGAGGGGGAAGAGCAGAGGGAAAATTTCCTTCTAAGGACAGTCTAAGTTTACCAGTACTAGCTTCAAAAAAGCAAAAATGGCCACTAAGAGTAGAAAGTACCCTGAATTCTCCTGTATCAATCATTTTAATGAGCTTAATAAAGGGTAATGCCCTTTCATCCCAAGCTTGTTTAAAGAGGCAAAAATTTTATGCAGAATCCAGGTAATTTGGGATGTTAGAGATCAGAAGTGGTAAGCCAGCTAACAGGTGGATGACTGCAGCAAGCACTGGTGCTGCAGTGCTGAGGATGAAAGAGAGAAAGGCCTGGTTGCTGGGAAACCCAGACAACCTGCTGGAAGCATAAGGGGCCCTTCAGGCAACACACCCCGGCCGGCTCTTATCTGAGTCCCTGCACAGGCACACGCAGCCTCTCTTAAGGATGCTGAGCAAAATGGAGTGGAGAATCCTATCATGCAAAGTAGAGAACAGGGATTTTCTCAGAAAACAGCTTAGAGGTAGCTTGTGACTAGGTATTTTAAGCTGAGGAAAGATTTCTTTTGTTAGGAATAGCAGGGACTGGAAACTATAGTGGCTTCTTTTACGAGAAGGACTGTTAGGGGAGAGCATTAAGATGGCTATGATGGAAAAGGAGCAGACACCTCTTGCTGTAAGGCTGTGTGCTCTACTGAGGTATTAAACTGAGAACCCTGGTGCTACAGTCCAATCTGATTTCTGAACCTCCAGGGAAATGGAGCATGCACACAGGAGTTGTGACAGGCATTTGCAGAGACTCTGCAAACGCAGTAAAAAAGAACCTTCAACTATACAGGGACTTCCTCAAAACTGCAGGGAAAATGTTATTGCTGCTGTTTCTGTGCAATACAGCAGTGACAGTAAAGGTGCACTGACAAAACTTTGGCTCGTGAGCTCTCGGAGGGGTGGGGGCTCCAGCCGTCCTGGGGGCTGTGCTGCTCCAGCCCCTCCCAGATCAGCAGAAGGAGCAGCCTCCACTGCATTAAGGAGGAGCTGCCTCTGGAGGGGCATCCAGCAGGTGCACAGCAGCCTAGCCCTTGGTTACTGTGCCAAGCCCCACTTTAAGGATTAAGCAGAAATTGCTGATGTGCTTACCTCATCATAGTACTTCACTATGTATTTGTAGATTTCAAACAAGGCCACTTTCTCATTAAATTCATTTTCATGTTTCTAAAACAGACAACAGTTCTGGTCAGATACTTCTCCTTTAAAATAAAAAGAACTTAACATGAAAGCAAATGAAATTGCTGCTTCTCAACCATACCTTAGATTCCTGAGCTAGAAATTCTTCAACCTCTGCAGTGGTCAATGGAGGCAGATCCCTGATGGCTTTGTAGTATGCTTTCACCTCCTTCTTGTAGAGTGGAATGTCCTTAGCATAGAGAAGTTTATTTGTTGGTGCTTCCTTAAAAGAAAAAATTTGAAGCCTTGTTACTTTTCACAGCACAGATTTCCTAAGGTTCCACCTCCACACAGTTAATTGCATCTAATTGTGTCTGTGTGACTCATTTTTTCTTTGCTGTGGTTATAAGAAAGGAACCGTTCTGAAAAAAAGGTGCAAACCAGAGGCAAGATCTCACTGATAGTATATTTATTGTATTTCATGACAGTTGCCATGTAATTATTTCTATTGACATCAGGATTGATGGCCTTTTGTCCCTCAGACATATTTTTCTTTCTCACTTCCTCCTTACAGGTCCCTAGACTGGAAAGATTATGAAAGCTGAACCAAAGGGTCCGAGGCTGACACCCAATTTACATTCAGGATTCAGCAGGACTGCTGAGAGGGAAGCTTCCAGCAGTGACACACCAGAGAATCTTGTTAGATGCTGTCCTGGCAGAGGTTCCCCTAAATCTTTTTGGTTCCTACTACTCCTTTCCCTCGGGGGTTTGAGAGCATGGAGAGTGGACTGCCAGATGTGCACAGCCAAAGGGAATTTTTTTTCAGCCCAGGACTTCAACAATCCAGGTCAGCACTGACCTACCCAGGAGCTTTCAGCTCATTTGAGGAAATAAGTGCTGATGCTTGTGATAGGAGCCAAAGCCCCACCTGGCAAACTGATTTTCAGAATGTAAAAGTGGGGGCTGGTAATTTCCCACTCAAGTTCTGGGCAAAAAATGACACAACTGTGTGTTATCTTGTCACCACTGTTTCCAATGTGTGATTAAGTAATTTAAATGTTTGTTTTCTAAATGGCTAAAAGATGTTTCAAGATAAAAGCCTAAAATCATGAAAGTAAATATGTTTTGGTACTAAAAGGTCACAAGATGTTTACCGCATTGCAAACCTTCATCAGGTTTCAGCATCCCTTCTCAAAAAGCTATCAGAAGCTGTTGCTTCAACAATACTGCACAGTGGATTATAAGCACATAAACCTAACAACCTAGCAACTGCTCACTCATTTTTACATCATGGAAGTGATGTGATTAGCTTTAATTTATGATATCTCACTCCTAAAGTAAGATAAATAAGAACATTATTTGTTATTTACCTTTAACAGATGAGCAGTTGGGTTAGATTACACAGAATATTAGTCCATTTTTATATAAATTTTTTTAGGCTACAAAATCTCTAGGCTGTTTTTCTTGGTAGTATGAGCCTGAACAAAAGCTTCCTGCTTTGGTCCAAAGAAAAGGAAAATACCCTGGGGAAAAATGAAGTATTTCTGATCCCCAGAGTTCTGGACACTGTACTAAAGAGTTTTTGAATGTAAGGTTCCTGAACTTGTTGCTGCAGCAAATAATTTTGCATATAAAAAGAGAGAAACTAAATATGTGAAAGGAACTGTTTCAAACTTCAGAGGTCTTTCAGTATTCTTACAGCTTTCACTAGCTTATTGTGTGGGTTTTCTGCATACGGGTGTGTGGTAGACAAAATTTGGACTACTTATCAAGTAATGTTAATCTGTTTAAGACCTTTGTTTAAACCTACATTAAAACCTTAAAATTTTCACCTTCTGCCACCTATTGTGTAAACATACTGTGCAGAACTGAACTGCAGAGAAAACAAGCAGCAGTTAGCTATAAATAAGGCATTCTAATAGCTGTATCTGTCTACTGGTGAATTCTTCAAAGTCTCAGGAGACAGAGCAACAAGGAATGGAAACCCAGCTTAATTAGGCCCCTGACAATTCTGCCCCCAGTATCAGCAGATCCAGGATTTCATCATCTTAATCATTATCCAGTTGAAAAAGACATGAGTTGAGAAAGCAGTAGAAGACTGGAGGGGCAGCATTACCTTCCCCAGTGTCTGTTCTGCAAGAGAAAAGGCATCCATGAAAGCTTGTGCGATTACAGACAAACAGCCATCTATGTGTGAAGTCTTCTTAATATCAAAGACAAACTGGGGATTCTTCAGTATGTTCACCCAGAAGCGAAGAGGAAGACTAGACAGGAGAAAGAACAAATATCTTTAAAATCAACCACTCAAGCAGCACAACTGCTTTAAAATGGTCCTTAATTGCAACTGCACTCAGGAAGGAAGCACATTCCTGGCTGCTTCTTCACGCTAAAAAGGGGTCAGGGAACAAAGGCTACAGAGCAAACACATCTGTCAGGCACCCAGCTTCAAATGATGCTCTCAATCTGCAGCCACCTCTTTCAGAATGTGAAGTCGGTTTGCAGACTGCACAGACCTGGAAGCTCTGGTGGTTTGTGTTGTATTAATCAATACATTCAAGTTACTGCTATCCACAAAGCCAAACCACATCTTTTCCCACGCCAAAAATCTTACTCTTCTGATCACACATTCCATTTTTGCAACTATGTTTTCAGAAAGCACATGCACCCCTGCATATATCCCCTGGGCATACCTGTTGGTTTTCCATATGTGGACCACATCAGGATCAGTAATTTTTTTGCTCTCAGCCTGGGCATCCAAAAAGTCAAAAAAGTACTTGATGGCAACAGGTGCTTTATTGTTTGGCAAACTCCAAATGCTCCTGAAGAGCTTTTCAACAACTGAATGAATTGCAACCTGAAAAGTAACAAAGTTAATATTTTGTTACAATTATACAAGAAAAGGATATTTTACCTCAGAGAGCTGTGTGTGCCTTGAGACAACCACACACAGAAATTACAGTAAATTACAGTTTGTTTGTGGCAAACAAACATCAAGGCCATAGGTTATTGGCAAACAAAACTAACAAAAATGAAACTACAATACACCACAACAAGCTTCTTGCATACATCACATGTCCTGTTGCTCTGCTTACAGGAGAATGATGGTGAACTCTGTGATACATCACAGGTGGGAAGAACCACTTGAGCTAATAAAGACAACTTCAACTCTTCCAATACTGTTGCCACTGTTGCTAAAAGCATTTGGAATTTGTGACTGGAATTAAGAGGGAGGTGAGAAAAAGCAGTTTAGCCAGTTTGCTAGGGGCACTGGTTTTCCAGGTGCCATCTGTGACACGTGCTCAACACATGTGCTCATCAACTTCACAGCCAAATGGCTCTGGCACATGATCCAGTTCTAGGATAACAGCTTTGGGTGCTACAAGACACTAATATTAGAGAGGAGAACTGAAAACTGGGTATTTCTGATATAAAAGTGAAGATATTTGGCTCACTAAAGGATGGGTTTGGCTGCTGCTGGACTCACTGACATAATCACTGAGTATTCATAAGTAGAGGCAAACAAAGCAAAACACTGTTCTGTGCTTTTTTCTTCACATCTGTTCTGAAGCTCAGTTCAGCCCAATCTTCTCTCAACAAGAAGGATTTAAGCCTATCCCAGGACCTTGATGAATACTGGCCAATTCATTTCATGTGGTAAACTCTGCAATTGTGTCTGTGTTTGTGTATAGGAGAGAGGGGAGCAGAGAGAGAGAGATGGTGAGATGCAATTTCCTTCAGTGCACAGCCTATCATGAGAGGAATTTCACAGCCAAGGATATCACAGCTCTGTTGTTCAGGGCAGTGTCCTACTTTGGAGAAGATGATTAATTTAAAGCCCTTTAAAAGGACTGTTTCTAAAAAGCCTGATCTCTTCTGTAACCTTAGTCTTCCACTGTAAGGCTTTACTAACTGCTTTACTCCAGCATTTCCTGAAGGCTCATGTTAGTTTTCACAGGTAATGAGAAATAGCCAGTCTTCATTCTCACTTTGGGGACTGTCCCAAATTACTTCAGATATTATCAACCACCTAATTAAATAATGATTGATAGATTTTTAAATGCAATAAGGCTGTAATCATCATCCCTTCAGGCCTCTTGCACAGCTCTCAGTGTTGTGCACCCATTAATATTTTATGCAATATGCTGCTGCAGAGAGTTTTCTGCATAGAGTAAGTCAGAAACAAAATGACATTACTGGAGGGAGTGAGCAGGACTTACTCCTAAGCAATGCACATTGTATAAATTAGGTAGTTGTACTATAAATCCTAAGTATCTTGCTTTTAAAATTAATCTAGTTATTTTGAATGCTTAATCTGAAAACCAAACAGATTATTTCATTTTGTGGGCAGTATCTTGTGAAACTCAGGCTTCAGAAGTTGCCTCTAAGCTGGACAAACTCTAGAGCAGAGTGAGGAGATTGTTTTCTGAAAGCTGTCATTCCAGAAGGGTTCATTCTCACTCTATGGAACTCTGTGGTTGAACTCACTTTCCATAAGATAAATAACAACCTTTTTTCTTTAGCCTGAGAAAAAGGGTGTGCTTACTGAGGAGATACTATGTGTAATCAAACAATTTTAGAACTCTAGTATTAGAAAATCTGAAATGTGTCTGTCTTTGCAAATATGGGTCATACCCCATAGTTAGCACAGTGATCTTTATATGTTACCTTTTTTTTTTTTTTTCCCTACAAAAGGAAAATTTACACACAGGAAGTCTGCACAATTTCTGGTTTAATTTGTCTTTCTCTTATGCCAAACTAGCCAAGCCAACATCAGCCCTCCCCCAAAATAAAGTTTTTACAGTTTACCTTGGTTGACAGAAGTTTTGTGAGATACATTTCTTTCACTTTGAATTTTTGCTTTCCTTTGTGACCTGCTCCCTTCACATCTTTGTTTGCTTCCGAGTCTGGTAAAATCTGTCATGAATAGATTAGAGAGATTACCCAGATCAAAAACCAGCTCAGTATGAAATCTACCACCTAACAGTGTAATGATTCAACTCACCAAATGACAGTGTTCATCTGAGTAGTCCACATCTAAACAACAAAAGCAGAGAGCAAACATCCATTAATGAAAAGCACAGCTACAAGCTTGTGAGTTCTGCTGGGCTCTGGGCCATGCAGCAGGGTGCATCCAGGATGCCAAGCAAGCAGAGTCAGTGTCATCCTTTCCTGCCTGCAGTGTAGGGGAAGCCTCTGGGAAATGCACAGACACTGCACCTTCCAGGTGCCAACCTGTAGCTCGGGACCACTGAGCTATGGCATCCTATCTGCTGTTGGGGTAAGCTGGCAGCAGTCACAGCTCCTCCGAAAGGAGGACAAGATGAGTTGATTGCAGTGGTTTAAGTCTCTAAGAGTGCAGAGTGCAGGTGGGCTGAGGTCAGGCTTGAATACAATGGTTGGGAACAGACAACCTCAGTTTTGCTAAGGCAGAGGCCACTCCAGTGAGATGCACATGTCTCTCCTGATGATAAGGAAACACATGTTAGGAGTGCATTTCTTCACAGGGACTACAGAAAGCTCTTCTCTCATCCACCAGTTGGGTGGGAGCAGCCTGCATCACAGGGTGAGATGAACTGGCATCCTGTAAGCATCCTTTATCTCCTGACATGCTGTTGAGACAAGCAAGTCAAAGTCATGAAAGTAAGAAAAACTACCAAATAGTGGGGGTTTTGCCATTCATGTGTCTGAACAGTGCAGCACTATATCTGTGTTGCACAGTTCTGGCACCAGGGAGAGGCATGTTCTGTCTCCTTATGTCACCTGTGCTCCCCTGTCTGTGAGCCTGTATTGCTAAGCAATCGTTTGCTGAGGACTGTAAGCCCCTCTGTCCCTTCTTTCTTTTGCCTTCTTTCCTCCTTTTAGGTCCACTGTGCCTGCCAGAGACCCAGAGCCAAGGCTCTTCATTTGGCTCAAGTATATCAACTTATCTGACCTCTATTGACCAAGATACAATCTGTCACAGCTCAGCTCTCTGCATTCCCAACCATTCTGCACAGAAGTTAAAATAGGTTGCAGTCCATTTGTTACCTGATCGGGTATTTGCCTTCTTTTTGAAGACTTTTATGGTTGCTCCATTTGAAATCTGAAAGAAAAAAACAAAGACATCATGTTGAAACAGAAGTGCTTAGAACTCAGCCTCAGTTTCATTTCCTCTGTCCCTCAGGCCATGGCAGTGCAGGACAGCCCAGCCTGAGTGTGCACGGCCTTCAGCAGGCAGCCAGGGCTGGGTTTTCAGGCATGGGCAGAAGCTGCACTTTGTCAGCATTACCCAGCCAGGTGGGAAGGCACATATTCCAGTGCCCCAGCCTTGAAGACTTTTAGCTTCCTTCAGTTTTTTTGGTTCAGCCCATAGTGGACATTTTCATGTACTGCTCTGTGCTGTTTCTTGCATCCATTTTTCTATTGCTCAGGTTAAATTCTCTGTTTCCTGTGCAGTTGGACCTTATGGGAAGGTGAGGCAGAGGTGCACACAAATGTGAATTCTCTTCTGGTCCCCTTTCTTTCAGCTCAGTCTGTTCTACCCATGTCCTCTGGAGGGGCCATGTTGAGGGTTTAGCCTGGTGCTCCCAAAAACTATTTTCAAACTGAGCAAAATATTTATACACCATAAGATCAAAATCTGTATCCTGCCATCTTGGGATTTCTAGGAAAAATCTACCTCCTCCTTCCCTCAATTTAGAGTGTTGCCAGGATATTACGCATTATCTTTAAAACAAACTGGCAAGCCATGTTTTTATTGTCAAAGAGTAACTAAAAAATGGCTCCCACTGAGAACTACACCACTGCTCTGCTATCAAATGTTGAGTCTTGCCAAGTGCTAGTGTACTTGCCTCTATAATTACAAAAACAACCGGCCAGTTCTAGGAAGGGATCTCTGCCAAAATAATTTAAGTGTTTTTTAAACCTTGGCAGCCAGCCTGGTGTGAGAAACCAGTTTAAACATTAAGATACTCTATCAAAAGCTGTGTCTTGTGCCAAAAAAATCTGCACTTACACTTGCTCCTGGAAAGTAAACGCAATCTATTTTATAATTTTTTTGCAGAGATTCCATCTATCATGCATACTTTCAGAACTATTTTAGATTGCACAGAACTCTTGAAAACCATACTATGAATAGGAATATGCTCTAAGGCTACCTTGTGAGGGGATACAAACAGCCAGACAGTCCTCCTACTTGGCCCTGAAGACAGGAGCAGTGCCACCCAGCAGCTTACCCCCTCCTGCAGCAATAGGGGCAACATGCTGCCTCCATTCCCTCCCCAAGAAGTAGGAGGGCAGCTCAGTGCTGAAATGAGTTGACTTCTGTCCTGAGGGAGATGGGCAGAGCTCAGACAGAGATCCCTGATTCCCTCCAGGAATCAGAGGCATTGCTGCAGAACAGGCTCGACCAAAGCCTGCACTCCAGGTGTTCTTTCTGGGACAAATTATGCTTTTAGTAGTGAGTAGACCATGCTTTCTACTCCTTATCATTATTGCAGCAGCCATACTTGCTGTTTCTTTTAGTATGATCCAATTAAAAAAATAAATTAAAAACTCCTTCTTTTTTTTTTTTTTTGCTGTCTAAATAACTTTTTGTGGTGGGCTGCTCCCATGGACACCTCAAAATATCTTTGCTTTGTCAAGTGCATTATTGAGGAGGACAAACAGGGAGAAGAGAGATTTCTTCCAATCCAGACAACATGGAATACAGCTACTTTGCAAAACAGAAGACATGGTAGTGTGGTTACACCTCTTGTTCCCCGGGCCTCACTGTATCCAGTCCTTGCCAGTGAGCTCCAGGAATCACGTTCAGTTTCACTTGATGGGGCTCTGCCTCCTGGAACTGTGATACTCTTACCAGTTGAGAAACTGGAGACCTGTGATTGGACAGCATATCTGAAAGTGACTGTCTAGCTCTCTTCTTGTGTGGGGAATAGGATGTCAAGATAACCAGCAACCTTCTTGTCATGGCTTGTGGTTATTCTCATGGAAGTGATAGAACAGACCTCATAAATAAAATATTGATAAATCTCCTGGGAGCCAAAAAATTAGAGCAAAAGCAGCACACAGGCCAGAGGCACAAGAGAGTCTAACAGTACAGTGGATTTTTTTCTCTTCACAAACACTACACAAATATGCAAATGCACCGTTCCTGCATATTTTAAAAATCAGTGTAGAAACGAAGCCTACTTTTTCAAGATCAATTGGTGACTCTGTGATCTTCACAACACTGCTCCTCATGCTCCAGGGTCTTAAAAAGATTTTATGCTACTTCCCAATTTCAAACATCAAGTTACTTTCTAACATTTAAGGCTGGCAAACAAAAAGAAAAATGCAGGCGTGCCACAAAACTCGAGGCATTGTTGAAATGTAAGTTAGAATTTCTCAGGCAATGTTACTGCCCTCATAGAGTGCATGCAATGTTCCTTTTTCTTGCTATCTGGGCACTTGTGCTTCTCTTTCTGTATCAATATGCATGCAAGAAAATTAACTAGATACCCTAATGGCTAATGCTTGCCACTAAGCCACTGCCTAAAATGGCACTGAGATTTTGCCTAAAATGTACATTATTTTGTCAGTGCCAGAAAATGTGAACTAAAATATCGAAGAGACATGCAGTACAATTTCCATAAGGCAGCTGCTAAGCTATAATTAGTGTAGTTACAGCTTTGCAAAAACAACTGAGCCTCCTACCTAACTTCTATCTGCAAGAAATCCTTGCCTGCAGAAACCTCAGACAAAACAAGGGCTGGGACAAAGATACCCGGGGATCACAGAGACCAGTGAAGCAGACTTAGTTGCCTTGAGGCCTGATACCCATGAGCACAGCACGGCCATGAGTCCAGATGTGCAAAAGGCCACTGGGAAAAGTAGGGAGCACCTGCAGTAGCTGCCTGTGGCAAAGAAGGCAGGTACTGCCACATTAGGCAGGAACTCAAACACCTAATCTAATTCAAATCTATGCTGACCTGCTGTACAGGCTCAAACTGCAACACTACAATGTCCTAATCTGTACAAAATCTCTGTGAGTGGAGTGGAGGAGGTCACACATTCTCTGTAGACAAGACAGGCACAGGAAAAGCCACTGCATAGTGACTGAGGACATCTGGGTTCACTGCTGACCCCTGGGAGGTAAGGGGAGCAACAAACGCCTACAGAAATCCAAATGAACTTGCTTCAGATCTAAGCAGCCTTGTCCTCTGCCCAGAATACAAAGTCCTGCTGGGAATCCTTGTTTCTCTGTGGATGGCACAGTATTTGCTCATGCAGACAGCAACATGTTCCATGTTGGCTCAGGTTCCTCAGCACCATACTGCACTGCATGGCACAGACCTATGGCAGCAAAACTTCAAAATAAATAAAAATTTATGAACATGTTAAAAGCCAGACTTTCAAATCCAACGAGGCATGAGGAAAGATCTGTAAAAGCACTCAGCATGAAAATCTCCATTTCCAAAATCTATCTGTGAGCATCACATGTGAACTTCCATATCACCTGAGGCCAATCACCTGCTGCACATTTTCCTCCAACATATCACTCTTTATTTTGACTGGTGTCACTGAAAACTCCTTAGAGACCAATGCTGCTTGCTGTGCTTTCACAGTGTGCTACACCCAGGAGGGCTCTGCCACCAGCTGCAGGTCTGTGTGTTGTTGCAATGATGGACAGATTATTGCAGCATTGCAAACAACTGCTTTACAGGTGCAACTGGAAGCAGAGGAGAAAACTTATGGCACAAGTGCCAACAGCAGATGGAAGCAGAAACAGAGAAAGGCAAGGAGACTGACACAGGAGGTATCAAGAAAAGAGGGAGAAAAGGCATCAATCCTTTTTATTCTGACTTGCAATGAGATTTCAGAAGTATCAATACTGCCTGTTCAGATAATCAAAATATGAGGTGAGATGAGGTAAACATTTGCTCATGGTGCAACAAGAACTCCACAGCAAAGATTCAAAAAGACCCAAGGCAATGTTGAAAGCTGGAAATCGGATTCTGTTTTAAATGAAATGCTTGACAGAAGTAACAGTTTACCTGGTATGTTTGAACCAAGCAACCCTGCAACAAGGAAACCTCTGAAAAGTAACAGAAAACATGACTCATTGGCAAGAACGTTGTGAGCCACACAATTCTTTCCTTCTGTTGATGATGCTCAGCTATGACTTCAAGCTATGCAGATCACATTTGAGAGCTGTGGAGAAACTTCTCAATGCATGGGTCTGGCCTCAGTGCTTACCTCGTAATGACCGATGGTATTTAGCTTCCGTATCCCATCCTCCATCACCTCTGAGGAACCATCAAGATCTAACAATTCTCTTTGCTGCTCCTCAGACACAAGTTCTGCAGTATGACAGCAACAGAAAACAATTACATTCCAATGGCATTCTCACTGTACAGATATTTGCAAATAAAAACAACACCTAACTATTTTTGGACCAGTGACTCCCAGCTGAGCTACTCCTCTCTATCCTTGTGCTAGATCACATGCAACTGGTTTTGTGCTCCCACACTTCTGATTCCTTTTCTGGGGTGACAGCCTGAGTGGCTTCCCTTTCAGCAGGTTTTTGTGCTTCACTTTGAGTTGGTCAAGGCAGAGTTTCTGAAGGTGCTTTCACCTAATCTCTATTCTGCTGCACAAGTGTGCCCTGGTTTTAAGGTTACATTGGGCCTAGAAGAAAGGCTCCCCAAGCCACTTCTAAGAGATCACTAAAAGGAACTGTACAAGACTGACATAGCACATAGTGAAGGGTGGTCAGGTACCTGTAAAGGAGATAGACACCAAGACATCAGATATGAAAGTAAATGATGAGCACTTTCCAACACAGAGTCTGAGAAGGTGAGGAAGGGTTGGCTGAACCCCACAAGGAAGTATTGACATCTTAGGGACCAAGTCTAGGATGCTAACAATATGGAGTTTGTTAGGTTTTGTACTAGGGTATGTGGGAAGTGGTATGGTGGTGGTAGCTGCAGATCTTGTGCTCTTGAAAACCCAGCAAGGAAAGGTGGTTTGACTCATCTACTGGAACAGCCTTATTTACATCTGTAGATATTGTAGGTGACTTGGTGAGTCACAGGCGAACTATTATATAAACCTAATCTGACTATAAATAAGATTTATTTGAAGGCTCTTCTGATCAAGGGTAATGTAGGCCTGTAGGAAGGAAGGAAGAGAGGTAGGAGGAATAGTAGATAGGGACTAAAATACTTGATAATCATGATATGGCATCTTATCCACTGACAAAATGTAACAACCAGCTGTACTTAAGGGCCAGCCACCTTACTTACCCCAGAAAAGGAATAGAGAAATTATAAATGCATAATAAATAGCATCTGTTTGTTAATTGCAATGCTGAAGTCCTTGCAGAAGTGAAGCAGATATAGCTCCAGTGTTCTAACTGGTAACATAAATGATCTAGGTTTTGCCTTGAATTTCCTCTCAAAAGCTACATTCTGTATGAACTCTGAAAAGAATCAAAGCCAAAGGTAGGCATTCCTAGTAAGAAAACCCCACAACAGACAAGTACACTCCATGATGATATAACATAATGACATTGTCTTACCAAGACCAATTTCATCCAGCTGAAGGCCATAGAGAAAGCCATTCTTATTAAAGAAAGCCTGAAGGCTCTTCTCCTTGGCTTGGCCTATGGTGTCACAGTCCAGAACATTAACTGGAATAGTTTGAGAGGCATCTCCACTCTCATTTTCTGGGATTTTTTCAAAGATAATGTTCACTGTCTAGGGAAAGAAACACATGTTACTCTTACTTACGTGGAACATCTGGCATAGGAAACCCGAAACTCCTGACAGATTTTCAGCACCCAAGAGATTTTCAGCATATTTATTATTAAAGTTGTTTCAAATAAAGAATACTTGAAGGAATTACACAAAAAGCATTTAGAATTCTTCCTGTTCAAAAAAGAAATATATATATATATATATATAGCTATATATTTCCAAGACTGAATTTTTAGCTATATATTTCCAAGAGTGTATTTTGTCTTCTGCTTTTGTGCAAATGTGTTTCAGTGAATTACCAAAAACCAACAAGAGACAAGGAAGAATTACAATGCATGTTCTAAAAAAAGCAGATCTTTTATGTAAAATGAATGCCTTAACAGCAGAACTGTAAGTGACAAGAGATCTGATAAGGCTGCTGAGTAAGTAGTCACGGTAAGCATGATTGATTGTGAGTGGATAGAAAGCAGTGTTAAAATGCATATTTACACCAGCAGATCATGCTGAGTGCCTTATATCACACAGAAAGTACACCTCTCCTGGAGGTGTCTGTGTCTGTGTCTGTGCACAGTCCTGTCTCTGGAGGCAGCACAGACAGGGCTGCCACAGAAGCAGCGAAATAAGAGAGCATGTTGCAGTAGAGAGAATCCAAAGTGGTGCAGATCTGCACAGAAAAGTGCAGTGTGTTCTGTTAGTTGTTATTTCAGGTCAAACACCCATGTCTGGTTACAGCACCCCTGTCCCTTCGCTCCCAACTCCTCTGCTAGGCTGCACACAGGCTGAGTAGAGGCTGGAGGGAGGCACCAGTGACACTGAGCGACCATCTCCAGGGAATGGCTTTTTTGTCAGGTCATATTTTTCTGATCAGGTCAGGCAGATTAACTGCCAGCAGGCAGGGAATAAGGGATGAGCACAGAATTGCTAGTGCCAAGCAATAACATCAAAAATTTCCAGTGCCACAGCCTGCTGTGTGCAGTGAAATCACTGTCCAGTTCCTTGGATACAGATGTTCTGCTGCAGATGTCTTGGGACAGAATTAAACCAAGTGTTTTAGGTGCCAGCACTCGACTGTAAGTGGCACAGGAAAATAAATGTACTCAATCATTCTGGCTGCTGAATGGTTCTGGTATAACATTTATCTTCTGACTGAAATGAGAGGACTGCAGGTGTGACTGTGAAGGACTGTGAGCATTAAAACAGGAAGCAAGTAAACCATTTTTTTTCTCTGTTGTCATGTGAAGGACAGAACTTCTGTCCAGGTTGTTGCAGGGACAACTTTTCTATCTTCTTAGAAAAATGAGTAGTTATTAATAGCTGTAGTATAGTATTTCCTGCTTATTACCCAGCAAGAGTAGAAATTACAACAAGCTGCTGGTGAAAAATGTAGTCCAATGCAACGAAAATTAACGTTACTGTCTCTACAGAAGCAGAGGGAGTATTAAAAACAGGATTGCAAAACCATGAGGATCATGATTTCAGAAAGACTAGGATGTAACTGAAGTAACAGGGAACAACTTAATCAGGACACTGAGATGTTTAATTGTGAGGAAAATGAGTCCATGGAAAGGACAGATGGAAATAGAGACAAGGATATGTGGGAATTGCAGAAGGAGAAGCAGACTGGACACCATGCCTGAGGTTGGGATTTCATGCAGAAAATTAGTAAAAAATATATTGGCACAGCAACGAGGGAGTCATGCTTGGTTAGGCCCACAGACCAACTGAACAGACAGCAGTCCTGTCCTTGACTCTCACTGCCCTGAGGTCATGGTCTTGCAGGATTAAAATGTGGACAGGGACTAACTGTATTTTGTCCTTGGAAAACTCATTTTAATCAGTCTTTGCCCCTTCTAGTCTGTGAATTGATCTTTCTGAAGTAGCTCCTCACACTTTAACTGATGTTGATTTGGCTCTACATTCTTGGAAGCATTCCTTCCTTCAGATGACAATTTCCTTTTAACATTGTTCCTACACTGCACTATTCATGTTCCTGCTCCTGCTTCATTTTCCACTCCTTTCAGACCATCATGAGGAACTGTGTATTTCTCTTCCTCCTTTTCTTTTCAGCACATACTCTCACACAGGAATGTGCAGCCTCCTCTGCCCTTAGCACATGAGCGCCCTCCCATTCCCACTCCACTCCACTGTAGGATTACAGGACTGCAAAAAGAGAGTAGTCATCCTTCATGTAGGTGGAATAAAAGCATGTATGGACTCCTTAAGTGAAAGTATCAACAGACTGAGGATCACAGGAATGCTTTATAACTCAAAGAAGTGGTCAGATGGGAAGGAATATTTAAACAACTAAAGTTCTCTAAGCCATGAGAGCCAGATGGTTTTGCTAATATGATTTCCTGCAGAAGTTAATCTAAAGTGATAAAGCAAGTGAAGAGGAGCTAGGAAAGCCAATTATTAAGTTGTCCCTCTGGAGCTGAAGTTTTCATAAATCAGATTCAACCTGTCTGACAGCACAGTCCTTGGCTTCAGAAACCATTAATCAGAAGCTGACAGTCACAATCACTGTATTTAGACACATAGTGTAGAACTAGAAAAAGAAACAAGTTATTAAAAAATTAAGAAAGCCCTTTTATGATCAGCTCTGGTGGTCATAAAATACATGAGAAATCACAGGAGGACATGTGAAAGTCACAAAATATATCGAGTTTTTTTCCAAGTCATGCTTTGCAGAAGAAACAAAAATACTATTAACTTAGGGAAAGCTTCAGCAGAAAATTACAGGACATAGTCCAAGCTAATAATATCCAGAGATGAGACTTCACACATTAGAAATTATGAAGGCAAGACAAAGTCACAGTCCTCTTCAGAAAAGCTTTAATGGTTGCAAGAATTGTTAAAGGCTACTTGAGGAGAAGGTGGCACCTGCAACTACTTGTATAGGAAATAGCTTGGAACCTAGCTACAAGACAGGAGCAAACTTTAAAAAAATTATTTTCACCCATGCAGTCACAGAAATAATGACATTTGAAGACAGTGTTTGCAGATGGCTTTTCAGATTTGTAGTTTCCTTGAAAATTAATTTCACACAATTAATTATTCAGCAGAGCTATTAATAACCATAGCAGATAATAAATGAGATGTGGTTTAATCAAGCAATGTGATAATATCATGTTTTCTTAGAAATAAAGAACAATAATCTGGGCTATTCAAGGACTCTTATTCATTACCCTATGCATCAGCTATGCATCTGAGCAAATCATGCTTCCATTTATCACACAGATAAAAAACCAAAAAAATCCCCTTTAGATTAATGAAAGTTAGGCAATTTATGTAAAGAGTCAGTATCAAGATGTACCACATAACAAAACTGCCTTAAAATTGCTCCCATCTCCCAGACTATGAAATACAATCAACAGGAAAAATAAGATTGATTGCATGATCCTTCTGCAGCAGCCAGAACAGTCACCTGTGAAGAGGTTATAGAACAAATAGAGAAGAGTTAGCCAATTAGGACAGAAAATGGTGCAGCAGTTAAATTTATGCTAGATGGGCATACACAAAGGAAGGACTGTGCTGATGATGCTGCAGTGTGACACTGTCCCTAATCAATCTGTCCCTAATCCAGAGGACTCTCCTGAAGACAGCATCTGCACTGCTCACTTTGCAGTGAGGGTTGCTGTGTTTCTTTCCTGCAGATCCCCACATGTCACATACTTTTAACAGCTTCCTTATCTCTCACAAAGCGTGACTAATAATACCACAATCATGATGTCTTATTAGGAAATTGCTTTCCTTGTCTCTGCTTTACTCCCCTACAGCCCACCCACTTTTTTTTAACACCCCTCTTTTAACTCATAAAGCAGTTGAACACTTTCAACAACCTTCCACTATGTGGCTTTGCTTCACTTTTAATAAAAGGCAGTTGGCTGAACAGGTGAATTAGATCATTTCTTCCCATCTAAAAATGCAAACACATTTCAGCAAAGCATTCAACAGCCTAAATGCCTTTTTAAAATAAGCAGTGACTACTCAAAAGAATGCTGGAGCACCAAGCCCACCACAAGAAGTCTCCTCTGGTTTCCCACAGGAGGTATATCACTGAGAACATCTCCCATTCCAGGCTGGCATTTTCTATTCTAAATGAAACTCTTCAGTGAAACGCTAACACTCAGCTGTGGAGTGCACTTCTTCATCAGTCATTGAGCAAATTATCTGCTGAGGGGTGCAGCTGCTTGTCTGCCTGTGAGAAAGCAGGCTTGCTTCCTCAGCCTGAGAAAAGGATCCATGACACATCCAAGTCCCTTTCAAGGCAGCTTTATTTCTCAGTACTCAAATATAAGCACAGCATGAAAGAGCACAGCTTCTCAGCCCATACTTGACCAATGCTATTAGAAGCCTCTTTCCTTCAATTTCTCCACTTGAGTATGTGCTTCAGCAGCTTCATCCTTTCTAGCAGAGAGGGTTAACAGTAGGGTTTGGGTGATCCAAGGTCTGTGGCCTTTTTAAAAAAGGCATGGGGTCCTGCCAGGGAACAGCTCTAATGAAATTCAAACACTACATGTTTCTAGGTTCCCTTTTTTTTTCTGGTTACAAATGGCCTGAAATTTTAAAAAACCTCTCCTGGTCTGTGGAGTTCACCCTGATTTTTAGGAGCCTGTCTGGATCCTGCTTTTACTGGTTTGAAACTGAACTCCCACTCCTGAAAAGAGAGATTGTCATGCAGAGCACCTACACCCTTGTTTGTATCCTGTAACTGATTTAAGAATTGCACTCCCTACCAGATGTATCCCTCTATCTACAAGTGCCTACACAGCTTAAAAAAAAATCTGGACACCAAATGTCTGTATATTTACTTCACCATCTCTATATCACTCTCTCTTAGGCTGTATTTTTACACTTTGCTGTGGAGAGATAGATTTTAATGTACTGCTATTGTAGGGCTGGGGAAAGGGGCAAAACAAAATACTGCAAGACTCAGAATGTAACTGCAGTGAGCAACTGTAAAAATGCACTTGAAAGCTCAGATCAGAATTTATTTCATTTAGAAAACAAAACCTGCAGTCCTTTAGGCAGAAATGTTCTTCCACAGTAAGGAGAAAACACTTGGTTCCCAGACTGTAAGCTCACAGGTCCTGCATGTCAATGCCGTGCATCTGAAGTGGTGTTAAGAGAAGATAACTGACTACTTTCTCTTTAGCCTCCTGTTAAATGCTATTTTTGAAGGGAAAATGTGCACAGCTGCCTTGCTTCCCCAGCCCAGAAAACCTCACCACCCCACCTAAGTCTCTTTCACAGCACAGTTTTAGCTTCCAGCATAAATCTCAGCTACACCACCAAACAAAACTGTTGCCCAGTCCAGCCAGAACTGTAGTCCTTGAACTTCATCTCTGCAAATTTATTGCAGGATTCCTCCCTCCTTTTGTGATCGTTTTAAAGGGAACATTCAGCACTTCTCAGCTAAGCCCAAGGAATGCTGCACATAAACAGGCAAAGCTGATCTAGATTAAACCCATAGCTGTATCATTATCTCCTATTCAAAAGCAGGAATACAAAGTACAAAGAGAGGAAATGAGGTTCAAGAAGGGCTGTGGGCTCTCACTTCCTCATTCATCTGCAGACAGTGTCTCACAAGTGACAGCAAGTCCTTCAGACCACTCACCTTTTCTCCCCTTACTGCAGTCTGACCACAAGACCCTATCAGTGACTGCATGCATAGAAGTAGCTCTAGAAAAAGTATTTAAAGTTCTTCAGCAGTTTCAGAGTCAGCTATCCCCCCCAAGGGGCTCCCAATATGAATGTGTGTTATAAATAAGTCAGTTACAGGACCAGACATTTCTGTGCAGTCTACTGGTAACAGGCATATTGAGCTTGCTTGAAAATTGTTGCTCTGCATCACTACAGCATTTTGCATCCTATGGATACATATAGCAACATATTTAAATTTACTCTGCATCTCAAATACATGCCAAAATGTAGCATGCATATAAGGAAACGAAAGATCTTGGATTATATATTCAATTTTTAGTCACAAAGTTCCTTTCCAAATGCGCACTCTGGTAACTTTGCTTGAAATACCTTCAAATGCAAGCTCTTCTTACAAAGCAACAGCTTTGTAAGAAGATTTGACTGTCACTTTCTCAGTTTGAAGCTTTCAGTGGAAAATGAAAATTCAGAAATGATTCACAGAAATGCTGCCATTTCAGTGAGTTTCCTATATGGCCCAGTAAGATAAGTCCAGTGGACTGCTGACCAGCCAAATTTTCCAGAGTCATGTAGTCTACTCCAGTATACAGCATCTCAGTACCTCCAAGTTTTGGGTTCAAAACAGAAGACAGGCAGACTTGGAATCTTCAGCCCTACCAGAGACTTAGCACATGGGCTCTAAAAGAACTGAATTCTCCTCCAAAGCCACCAGCACTTGAACTGTCCTTGCATGGCCATTGCTGCCTGCCAATTTCTGCTCCCAAGGTGTGAAGCCCACTGTTCAGCAGCACTTCTCATACTCCTCTCATTTTTCAGGTAACTCTGACTGGAAGCCAGGAGTTAGGAAGCAAAGAAGCTAGAAAAATGACTGGAAATATGCATTTTAAAGTTCTCAGACCTAAAATCACTTGGAAATTCTGAAGCAGAAGAGTGCTCTGGTTATTCTGAAAACCCTTTCCAGACCTCCTACTCTAAAAGTCACAATTTTTACATGCTCCAAAGTGCAATAATCCTGCTATCCCTTCTCATCTCACTGTCACAATGACAATCAGTAAGGGAACTCCAGCTTTCAAAGATGTTTAGGTACCAACTAAAAAACAGGAAGTATTTCTTACGTGCTTTGAGAAAGGCAAAAAATCTATGGTAAAGTTCAGGAGTTTAGCTGGACTTCCCAGATACCTCGTTTTTAACCAAACAATTCAGTGAAATCCACCATGCTGTAACCCTGCTAATTTGAAGCTGATTTGGTGCTAATAATATGGAAACCCACAGCAAATCATTGCCTGCAGACTAGCCATAAGTAAACACAACAGAAAAATAAAACATCTGCATACCATTCTTTCATTCATTCATGAAGTGCAGTTTAGTTTCAATTCTAAGCATATTTATATTTTTGTAGTATACTTTAAAATACGAAGGATTTTTTAATACCCTGAGACTTCATTAAATCTACTCTGGTGATTAATGCATGCTGTGAAGTGAGGAACAAGTGCTATTTTTGAAATATATATCAGTGAAACACCAGCTAGTTAAACTCCTAGCATGTTTGGAAACTTTGTCAACAATAACAATTTTACTATCTGGGTACTTAACCACTACCTCAGTGTCTTAAGAGCCTTATTCTAAGAGCTTCTTAGAAACAGAGAAAAGATAACAGCTGCTTGTGCCTGGAGGGAACACAAGCTGGCAAACATACCACTGTTTTGAATTCAGACACTTGCCACAGCAGCCAGTCTTCGTTAAGAGTGTACAGGGCTTTGCAAGTTATTGCGTCAACAGGTCCTTTGTTTATCCTCTGATTGAGGGTTGTCACCAGCAAATAGAAAGGTTCACCAATTGTCTCCTAGGACAGGAAAAGAATGCAAGAAACGTTTATTTTGGTAATCATTAAATGAACATGAATAACTAGAAAAAAATCCAGTGTAACAAATGGTGTTACTTCCTTTTCAGTAACTCATTATTGTGCAATTAGAAAAGAAAATGACTCCAAGCAGATTTATGTAGTTATTTGTTTAACCTCCATCTTTTGCTTTTCAGTGTGAAAGTCTCATGCAAATAGAAGGGACATCTGGAGTGAGTGGCAAGATAGCTCACAGCCCCTTGCTGTGCACAAGCACACTGCAGACAAGCTGTTCCTACTCCACCTGGCAGACACTTCCTAGTTCCACCAAAGAGTGGGTGGGGGCTGAGACATGCACGTGTTCACATGCATACTTCATCTACTTGTCCCATTTTCAGTCTTTTGAGAAAACAAGCTAACAACCAGTTTCCTTTTGAAATGTGTGTCTCTTTCTTGTTTCTGAAAAATGTCTTGGAAGCAACCTGGTGGGACTTACCCTGGTGTGTCAGCAAAAGAGGAAATGAAACCGGGGATTTCCTCTCCTGCCTAAACCCCAGGGCTCAGGAAAGCACCTGAGAAGGGAAGGATATATCTCTATTTCCATGTGACACCATTCCTTAGCAGCCTGGCTAAGGCATCTCACTAGCACAGCTCTGTAAAAATGTCTGGTCTATTGAGAATGCATCTCTGACAGTTCCTTGGCACTCTCCTCGGTTCCAGGAAACTGCTGTGAGCTGCTGAGCCTCAAACAATTCTGCTGCTGTATTAATGCAAGCCCTGATGAGAGTGATACCAACGGTGAGATAGCATCACATTGATAAGAGAGACAGGAAAAGTAACCAAGCACTGAAACCAAGAACAAAGTGCTGCCAAGTTACTAAAACAAACATTAAAATGAAACAAAATGCTTATGTTGTTTTCATTTGAAGTAATTTAGATCTTGAAATCTGCAATACTGCTTGGAGGTTGAAAAGTTTGGAAAGAAGTTGAGTTTTCCAAAGGATGGTATTCCTTAAATCTCCATTTCTTGGTAGCTTTCCAACAACTTGCATAGATGGGTACAGCTGCATTTTAACAAGTGTATCAGTCTTTTAATATGATCACAATATATCTTACTGGGCTGAAATGTTTGATATGAGAAAAGGATATGCTGGAATTACAAAATTACCCAAATCTTGCCTTAATACATGACACAATCATTGCTTGGAGTTGTGCTCTTTTCCTGCATTCCACTGATGACAGCCAGTTAAGTCACCTAAACTAGAAGAGCACACACTCATAATGTTAAATGAGTGCTAGACTGAATGCTTTAAACTGATCCCTCTAACAGCTCCTATGGAAAAAATCAATTAAAGAAATTCTCTGCAGATCTTATGTAGTGCAAAGACATACACATACCCGGAGAAATCCAGAAAGGCAGACAGACATCCAGTTTGTCAGCAGTTTTTCTACCACAGATTCAGTTCGTCTGAGCAGGAGCTTAGGCTGTACATTGCTTGATTGCTCCATCAAGTCCTTTGTCAATACTTCCAAAATATTGGTCAGATAAATTAGCTTAGTTTGTAATGCAATAGTCAAGAAGGATGCAAACAAGCACCTGTGGGGAAAAAAAAAAATTATACTGTAATTCTGGAATTTCTCTTCCCAGTCATCTTTAATAAATGAAACACACTTTGGTGCAGTTCATATCCTAAGTTCTCCCTCCTCAGACACAAACTGTCCACTGTTCTCTATAAAAATATAAAAAATGCAAGTCCATCTGCTCTTGTGATTATTTTTTAAACACAGAACGTGTGTCTCTAAATTTAATTTTGCAGAACAACACCTGCTTCAGTGACAGAACATTTCTAAACTGTAGAACTGTTGATCTAACTGCAGGAAGTGTTTACAGTTTTGAACTGAGTTTTCCTGCTCCTTTGCTTCTTTGTTTATATGTACAAACATTCCAATTTCTCTTTAATTGCTTGTTTTAATGGCAATGTTTCTTCCTCCTCAGTGTGTGCAGATGGAGAAGGAAAATGCTCCAGCAGAGTACTGCAAGCTTGTTTTGCAAAAAAATAGAAAATACATTTGTGTGCTACAACCCATGTTGTTTTTGCCTAATAATTCTTTTTCTTGAAGATGATAAGTATAATCATACTATACCTGTCTTTCACTGAGAAATTTTTCTGCTTTTCAAGGGTGTGAATGAGAGTAACAAGAAAGTTCTTGTTACAAATTAAAGCATGCAACATGTTGAAGCTTTCATCCTTGCTCGTTTGGTCTCTGCTCTGGAATAGTTAAACAAAAATAAGCAAACTATAGTTTGGCTATGATGGATTCTTAATGCTTAGAAGAAATGGAAAGAAACATATGGGATAAGATCCTGGCCTCATTCAAATCAGTGAGAATTTTGCATTTTTATTTAAGGGGTGTCAGGATTTTTCCAAAAGTACATTTTTGTTTGTGTACAACACAGAATACACATGTGCAGAGCATACATTTTCTGCCCTATACACAAAGCAATGCCAATAGTTAAGTTTGCCCATCATTTCCCATTATGAGATTCTGTTTTATTTAAGTCAAATACGCATTGGATAACAGCATCTTATACTTCAAACTCCTTTTACATATAAATCCATGTAACCTTCCTCATGGAGGAAAGGGAACACATTGAAAATGCAAGCTGATGTGTTCTAGGACAACACCGAGAGAAGGGATACAATCACTCTTTAAAAAAAAAAAATAAGGCATATCACACTACATCAGCTTACCTGTGGCATTTCTTCACTGAAGATGGATGCAAAGCCTCCTGACTAAAATATAAGGGGATATTTATCATTCATAAGTATACCAGAAGTTTCTAACACTCTTATATTTAACACGCCAAGCGTGTTCCTGACACTATTTGAAATAAAACAATGGAAATTGTGACTTCCAGTAGATACAATATAAAAACAGACACAGTAACTTCTGGAAAGGTGCTGCCAAAGAACCCAAGAAAGTGGACCCAGTATCATCTGCAGTGTGCTGTGTGTGTTACTCGATACTGCTGAGCTGCACTAGCACAGCAGTCAACCAGTGCTCCCCAGGAAGGGCTGTGTGTCACTGAGTGTGTCACATCTGCAAATGTGCTGCTGTGCCAGGGGTGCTGCAGGCTGCATCCTTCCTGGGTGGCAGCCACAGCCCTTGCTATACAGGGCTGCTGTTAACGAAGTGACACTTGAGCTCATCTGCTTCCATTCATTCCAAGGCACTCCATGAATATTCACTAATGAACTCTCCAGGAGATCCATGCTGGCAGTCTCCACTGAGGCACAGCTGCCGCCTCACATCCTAGCAAAAAGCTCTCACACAAAAGGAAGCCCCCAGTTCTCAAACACTTTGTCAATGCCTCTTGAGCAACAGATCTACACTATTTACTGTCATCTGCTTTATCAGCCATGCTGGTAGCCCCTAGTTTCCTTACAGAATGGTTTGGGTTAAAAGGGACCTTAACAATCATCTAGTTTCAACCTCACTGCCATGGGTAGGGTTATCTTCTACTAGACCAGGCTACTTAAACCCCTGTCCAATCTAGTATTGAACATTTCCAGGGATGGGGTACCTACAACTGCTCTAGACAACCTGTTCCAGGGTCTTATCACCCTCATCATAAGAAATTTCTTCCTCATATCCAATTTAAATTTATCTTCTTTCAGTTTAAAACCATTAACTCTTGTCCGGTTACTACAGGGCCTGATAAAAAGTCTGTCTCCATCTTTCTTATAAGCCCCATTTTAACTGAAAGGCTGCCTTTCTTTCTGAAGGCTGAACAATCACAGCTGGCTCAGACATTCTTCATAGAAGAGGCGTCCCAACCTTCTGAGCTTTTCATCACCCTCCTCTGGACTTGCTTTAACATGTCCTTCTTGTGCTGGGAACCTCAGAGCTGGATGCAGTGTTGCAGGTGAGGTCTCACAGGGGCAGAGAGGGTGAATCACCTCCCTCAGCCTGCTGGTCACACTTTTTGATGCAGCCCTGGGTATGACTGACTTAGGGCTATGAGCACACACTGGCATCTCACACCTAATTTTTCACCTACATACTTGATTATTCATCCTTCCCTTTCCTCATTCCTCCTGTTCATTCTACCCTACCTTCCTCCACTGGCTATTTCCATTTCTCCAGAACTTCTTTAGCAACCCTAACACCAACTACCAATAAAACTACACACTCACACACAAACACACACACAATGAAAGAACCAGAACCAAAGGTTAAAAATGACTGTGAACAGGGAACAAGCATTGGAGCATTAAACAAACAATGTGTGAAA
This sequence comes from Erithacus rubecula, assembly GCF_903797595.1. Classification (NCBI taxonomy): domain Eukaryota; kingdom Metazoa; phylum Chordata; class Aves; order Passeriformes; family Muscicapidae; genus Erithacus; species Erithacus rubecula. The sequence continues at coordinate 27,192,152 of NC_136686.1, read as the reverse complement.
TTGAGGGAAAACAGAAAAAAATAGGTAAATGTAACAAGCAAAGCAAAAATCAGGCTTAGCATCATGAACATTTTAAAAACAGATATAATATCCATTTAGCACCTACAGATTAAATATAGAAAACTGAAGCAGTGGAAGCAAGACTCTCAAAACAAAGATGGGGTCCATCATCACTCTTAATTTTAGGTATGGGAGCCCCTCTTTAAGCAACTTGTCCCATCCTAAGAGAGATGCCTCAGACAAATGGGATGAATCACTTTCCTGAGCTGCCCATCTCTGCACTGACTACAGAAGATGCTCAGTGAACAGCTTCAATCTCCATGTTTAAATAGCTTAGTTTAGATGAGACAAAGCCCATCAATCACACTGGAGGACACAAAGAGTGCAATGTGGACATCCTTCAAACACGTGTGGTCAGTGAAGGAAGTGGTGGTTTGTCACTTTGACCCTTCTGTCAACCCTTCAGACACTCTGTTACAATATATACCCCACTGGCTTTTCTGTTCATCTATAATATTTGTTCAGTGGAGCACTGCTTTTCTACCACATTCATACAGCACAAGGCATGTTTGGACACTCCTGCAATGTAAACAGTAAGTACTTAGCAGAAAAAATTGGTATAAAACATGGTAAGTAACTTGCCTGACACTGTATGTTTGTAGAGAGCTAACAGAAGCAAGTGTACCTTAGTGGAATAAGTATTTCAAACTGAGACAAAATCCAACTGAAATAATTTCCTGGATGTGCAGTGGCATGAGACTCACCAAGGCAAAAGGGGAGCTATTCACATTTGTACTTTACAGAATGCAGCAGAGTGTCAAGCTTTATGCCTTTTTTTCTTAACTTTTTATTTGCATAGAACACAGCATTTCCACTGAGTTAGCTTCTACAGACTATTACTGTTTTGACAAGGGAAAGTATAGGAAAAGCTATCTTCTTAAGAATATAATCCAGGCTAATATGCCTGGCAACAAAACAAAGGAAAGAGATGCAGGAAGTGAAGTGTCCTTTCCACTCCCTTCAAACCACCTGGTGACCCAATAAAAATTAGGCTTGGGGCATAACAGTAGCACCAGCAGAGATATTCCCAGTGTCCTTTGGTGTGAGAACCAGACTCAAAGTACACAAGGACTTTGCAAGTGTAATTGCTGAACATCATTCTACCTAGTGTCTGGTACTTGGTGTTGTACAAAAACCAAAGTCCCTGATTCTGCACTATCACATGTATTTAACTCTATCACAATGAGCTTTTACTAGGATCACAAACAGTGATAAAATGAAGAAGCAGTGTGCAGACAAGAGTGCAAGACTTGGCTGCAGCAGTGATGAGTATTACATGAGGCCTGGCAGATAATTCACATCCATATCAAATACGCCCTAAACTAACCAAGTTTCTACTTACTGGTGTCAGTCACACAGGAAAATATCACCAGTTGAGACCACAGCTTCTGCCAACTGGATAAACACTCGTAAGCACTGGTTAACATCACAGTGTAATACTCAAAGCTGTGGCAAAGACACTTGTCAGCATCATAATGTGCCACACGTGCGAAAACAAAATTGGTAAGAGAACTAAAACATGCAAGATAACACCTCTTTGGTCATCTGATGCAGTGGCACAAACTGCTTCAGCTGAAAATATCTGCCACTAAACTGAAAAATACTTAAGTACTTATGTCATTTCTAAGCATTTGAGCTGCACCCCTTTGAATCAACATCTTACCATTTCTGTCAGCACCTTGGTGTAGAAATTCAGCACCATCTTAAAGCCATTTCTTCATCTCACAAGTCTAATTAGGAAGTGTCATGATGTTAGCTAGCACGTTAGCTAGCCTGACTGTTACTTTAATTAGCTATAGCATTGCAAGTGAAAGCATGGGAACAAAAAAAGCAATGGATAAATTATAGCTCAGTTAAGATGGCCTGAAAGGCAAGCAGCTCAGTGAGGCTGAACAAAAAGAAATGGATACACACACAACCCTTGAAAATTCAAGAATGTTGCTTCATCTACAGCATAAAGGCTTGGCTAAATATAGAGATATACATCTTTAAGTGTTCTTTGGTAATTCTTGATTTAAGAAAAGCTTCTTGTGAGAACAAAGTGCAATTAGAGTGTAGTATTTTCTTTAGTTGTTTGATCTTGACCTTTCTCAATTTTTTGACTACTAGTCAGCGCTGACAACTGAAAGACTTATAAATATTTACCTCTGGGAAGAAAGTTCTAAGAGCAAAGTGTTTGTAGTCAAGGAAGGGAACAGTTCCAAAACTATCCACCACATCTAATTCATCCATCTGCAGCTCAGCAAATCCTGAAAAAGCACCCCCCATTCCCACCCAGAGAGTTAGTTTAGTTGACACAAAATCACCTTCACAATTATAACTTGGCCCCAGTAGATATTTCTTAAAAAACAGTTTCAGGGAAGAGGGGTTGTTTTTATAGCTGAAGCTCTTACTAGCAGGAAAGTAGCAATCCTCTCTTTTGTTGAAAGAAATACTACATGCAATCCTATTAGCTCAATGCTATCTGCTACTGCAGTGCATACAATATTAAACAGGAATTCTGCTACAATACAAAAATATTCTAACAGCTACAAAATGAAAATGTTTATATAATGTCAGCTTCTTGACAGTTTCAGTTCAGAAAACACTGCAGACCTACCCTCGCGTATTTCCTTACGAATCTCATATTCCAGCAGTTCAAGTTGCTGACTCTGTTTACGAGTTAACTCTTTGGATTTGTATCTAGTAACTATAAATGCCGCTAAAAAGGAAGAAAAAGAAACTCTGAGTATAGAAATCACAAAACAGAAAACTCCTATACAAGACATATTTTTATTATCAAGAAGCAAAAACATTAAGGTACATTTGCACAATTAGTGTTTTACTGTTGCTCCTGTGCTAGTGCCCATGAGCCCTAGTTATCTGGATCTATACTCCAATGTTTAATAAAAATCATTCCTTTTAACAAGGTCTTGAATTGTCAATCCAACTTTAATTGAAAGTGCAGCAGGCCCTGCTATATACAGCCTGCACAATGAGACACTAACTCTTCTTCAATGAGACTTTAGCACTTCTACTAACAGCAACATACTTAAGGTAGTGCTGATTAAACAGAAAAAACACTTGTTTTGAACAGAAAATCCACAAATTGTTAACCTTTCTAGAGCTTATTTAGAGAGAAAAAAGGCATGATGTGTAGTTCCTTTTTAAAATGAACTTTAAAAAAAAAGGAACCAATCAAATGAACAAATCCCTATACTTATTAAAAGAAATGGAAATTTATGAAATATATGACCAGGTAAAAAACACTCAGGAAAAAAAAAAAAAGTGAACACCAAGAAGGGAACAACTATTTACCTCCCTCAGTTTAGTAATGACCCACAAATTCATGAATGATCCAAATGAGACTGAGCAGAAACACCACAAACACTGCCTGAGGATAAGCAGTTTGTTAGGGAACATCTGCCCCAGAGGCAGGAGGGTAGCTGAGCTCTGACAGCTGGAAAGGACCAAGCTGTGACACAAGGATGTCAGTTCTGTGCCTTGCTTCATGAAGTGAAAGTGAGTAATGCCAGCAGAACAGACAGAAATACTGTCTTGTTACATGCTTGTGACGTGCTGCAGTCTGACAATTTGGACTTCACCACCAGAACAGAGCTAACTTTGTCCACTCTTATTTGGAACAGGGTAAAATCACCAGACTATTTGTGACAGTTCCAGACATGTGAGTATGTACAGTGTTTGTGTCATGATCCCTTCAGCATATCAAAAGCTGCACATTATTATACATTATTGCACTATGTATTATATACATTATTGCACTTACCTATAATGACACCCACCACAATAGGTAGCAAAATTAGAACATATAAATATATGTGTGATGATGTTGGTTTGACTTCATGCTCAAAATTTCCTAATTTCACCTGAAGAAAAGCAATGGCTGTGTTAATAGTGAGCAGACATTATATCAGTGCTTAAAATGAAATTTAATGCATTTTTTTTTAAAAAGTATTTAAGGCACGTAAGGACAGTAGTAGATTATTGGGACAACAGTAGAGGCTCAGCAAAATTCATATGAACCAACATTAACTTATCTTTCCCTGTATTTGATGCTTAAGCAGGGTAACAGAGCAATAATGAAAAAATTTGGAGGTCCTTTTGTCATGCTCTTGCTGGAAACTAGAGCCCTCAAATGAAAGGCAAGATCTGGCCTCCAGCTGGCTAAGTGGTTCATGCACTCAGAGTCGCTGCTAAACATTTTGGCATTTTGAAACAAGGAAGGCATGTGTTTGCATTCAGTGTTACTCTGCTGAGCAGAAAAGTAAGATAAGACTCATAGTAAGAATGAGGGAAGTAGTATTTTTCATAGACACCTGGCCTACAGGCCTCTTCTCTATTTCTTCATAGAGGAAGTTTCAACCTCAATGTAGGATGTTGTTCCTGAAGGTTGTTAAGAAAAATGAGACATACAATGTATGTACAACATACACATGAACATGTTACAATACATGTAAAACAAGCCCCAGTAGTGGGCTTGTCAAAGGCAGGACAGGCATTAATTCTTAGGGATACATGAAAGTGCTGAAGCTTGCCAAATGCCAAACTGAGGCATTCACCACTGATAATTATGGCAGAAGAAATTTCACAAAGGAGCATCTGAAACAGGACTGCAAAAGCACATAAATAAAGGGTAGCTAAAACTATAAACAGGCTAGACATAAAAATATGTTCTGAGACGCAAAAAGAATACCGCCAAGTGCCAGGGATAGAAATGAGTTTGAGATAATTGAAAAGGAGGGTTGAGTTGAAATTATTTTGGGTTACAGCAGGAAAGGCAGAGATCTGGTGATTGCAATCAGTGGCTTGTCACAGGAGGTGAGCAGCTAGGGCAGCTGCAGACTGCCAACTGGATACTCACATCACAGCTATACACACACAAGCAAAAAAAACAGAGCTGGAACGACACAGCCTTTGTGTTTTAGGGGCTACAAAGAACAGAAGACAAAGCAGATCTCTTTCCTTCATCAAATGTTACTTTTTCTTCTGGTATTTTTATGTTTTCATAGTTCCGATGCAAAGTTCTTTTGGTCTGTGCCTTCCTAGGATGCCATTAGCCTTTTCCAAGGCTCAGATGCATTAGGCTAAATACATTACTCATCCTGTGGCTAATATATCTCCTTTTCTAGATTTGTCATGTCCAACTGAAGACTTCCTAAAGCAGAAATTCCTGTTACTCATCCTTATTTATTGAAAACTGAGACAAAGCATTCACTTAATTTTCTGCTCATATTTCAATTATCTTTATTCTTCACCATAACCTTCCTATCTAGTGGCCCCATTTGTTTCCTTATCTTTTATATTGCTTATGAATCACAGACACCTGTCATTAAGGTACATCTGAATTAATCCAATTTCTATTCCTAAATTGATTTCATTTTTCCGCATGACATTATAAAACCTTCTCTGGGCTGGTAATGCCTCTGAGCTTTATGTCATCAGCAAGTGTTATTAGTGCAAGCCTTATTTTTGTGTTCAAGTCAGTGGAGATATTAAAGAATATCTGTATGAACATCAGCATTGCCCAGAGTCAGCTCACCACACACGGCATTTGGTTTTTTCTAACCCCTGGCACCTTCATAATCACCATGTTAAATAGTTTACTGAATTACTTCCAGGTACATGTGATCTATTGCTTTTTTTGTTGTTGAGGAAATCGCTCATCTTAGGAAATAAAGATATTTAGCATGATATGCTTTCATTAAAAAGAATTTGACAATTATCTCATTTTCCACTTACCTCCAGGTCTTTCATGAGTAATTCAGAATACATTATGAAGTTTTACACTGAGCCAGTATTAAATCAAGAAGCCTCCATTTGCCTAGGGTTTGGGGGTTTTTCCAATTTTAAATACTGGGGGGTTTTTTGCTACTCTCCAGCCATACAGTACATCTCCTGACTGCAGTTTTATTTAAAATCTTTCCTACTAAGCCTATAGTGTCATGTGTCAGTTCTTCCTCAGTGCTACGATGGGAATGATCCTGTTCCTGCTGTCTTGAGCCCTTTGATCTACCTGAATTTTGCTTCTGACATAAGAATGGCATTTTCTACTCTGACACCTTCAGGCAGACTGATCATTCAGTCTTTGAACTCAATACCCTCTTTCTTCTGGAAAACTAAGGCAAGAGATACATTTATTCTTGAGGCAAACTTATATTTTATACCCATCTTATCCTTTTTTCAGTGGCTCTACTTCTTCTATGATGATCTATTCATAAAGTTTAAAGAAAAAAACGTGAGGATTTGCTTCTTCTATATTTTTCTTCTGTTGGAAAAAAATTTAAGGAACTAGAAGTGCAATGTTACATGATAACTGTGGCATTTGATCTGCTTTAGTTAAGTGGTGACCTTTCTATGACAGCTACTTCTATGAAGTTTGCAGGATGAGCATGTGATAGAGCAGGGCAACACTGATTTTTAAATGCAACACCAAACTCAGAAAGGCTTTTCCACGCCATAACTGGCTCAGAAGGCAGGATCCACAGATGGAGGATCAGTTAAAAGTGATAAAAAAATCAAGAATAGCTTTGTTAGTCTTTACTATGAGCCATATGCCTTGAAGTCAATAGAGTTATTTCAGTTTTTTACCACCACACACTGCAATAAGAGTCTGGCAAAATTCTTCTTTGTAAATGGCAATCATGGCATTAAAAAGAAGATAGTATCTTCATCTTATCCATGAAGCAAATATCTTAAGATGCAATTTAGCTCTGACATCCATGCTGATGTCCTTATATTTGAGCCTGTCTTGGTGCCACATACTCAAAGCATTTTAGCTTTCCCAGTGCACATGGAATTTCACCCCCTTTTTTTATCCAGAAATGTCTTCTGTCTCAATGGTGATCTCTGAGACAGATCCTTACCTACTTTAGTAGGAAAAAGTGACTGGGAGAACACAATCCTTTTCCTCATGGTCACACTGAATAATTAGATTGCTTAGAGATGTAAGATGAGGGGCTCTCCTGGAGACAGTGATGCTGTGCCAATGATGTCTGTTCTGCAGATAGGAGGTATGACAAGCTACTGATCTCCTGGAGCCCAGCAGCAGTGAGTTCAGCTTGGCCTGCAAAGCTCATCTCTGACACCACCCCAGAACCAGACAGAGAATGAACTCAGCTCTGTCAGTGGTATCTAAGCTAGGCAGCCATGCTTAGGTACAAGAGGAAAACTGTACTACCAAGTACCATGACAGTATTAATGACACATTTTACTATATTTGGATAAACATTCAAAGGCTGCTGAACTGAAACAAAAGGGATTTCTACTTACAAACACTTTCACTGTAGAAAAGTCAATCTTGTCACTTCCTTCCCTTTTGAATTTGCACAGTATGGTGCTACGGTCTGGCTTTTTGGTAATATTTTGGACACTGAACCATATCTTTTTGGTCTGTGCACCAGTCATATATGACAGATAAACCTCTACCTCCGTTTTAGAAATATTCAAATTATCATTTTCTTTCTAGAGGGAAAAAAATTGAAGACAATGATAAGTTACTAAATACAGTAAGAAAAAATTATCTCCAAGCACTATTTTAAATTAGGCACTCATTATTATCTCAAAACTTACATATATTTTTAATTCCAGATCAGGATCCAGTTCAGTGTGCAGCTGGTAGTTAATGAACACTGGGTCTGGGTGATAGTGTAATTTGACACATGGTATAAAGGTAGTATCCACTTTTAACATCATATCAACAACTTTACCCTCTGTTGCATGGCTCAGGCTTGGCGTTAAATAATGATACTCAGATGCATTTCCAGGACACCTTGAGACCTAGAAATGCAATAGCAAAGTTCTAACAGTCATGAAATACTCAACAGTGGGTACAATTACAAACAGAGGGACTCAAACTCATTTTAATGTCTTCCCAACTTCACACAGATACCTGTTAACCTCTTCTCTGAGATCAGGGCTGCATGCAGAGCACCTAGAAAAATTTCTGTGTTTGAGCCCATGTCTACCTTTAAGTGCATTTGTCACACACTCTGCACACTCCTTTAAGGCAGATTGCTTACTGCTAAGATAACTATTTCCTGCAATAAACAGGAATTGTGACAATGAATTTTTCTTCTTTCCCCTCAATTCAGGTGATAAGAATAAGACAAGCTTTCCAGCACTCTGAGGCATTTGCTCTAACTTAACTCCTGAGAGAGCAGGTTGCTACAGATATCATAGCATTGGGTCACTGTATATTCCACTGGGTGATGCTGCTGTGTTCTGGTCTCTCTGCTGCAAGGGTCAACAGTGCTTACCTCTATCTCCTTATAACCTTGGAGGAAGGGTTTCATCCCAACATCAGCTCCAGCCTGCTGCCCCTCTGAGGCAGTGGCACCATTTGGGCTTTCAGTACAGAGGCAGAGGGAAATACAGCACCACCTCCTCCAACACACCCCTATGTGGAGACTAGGGAGACTCAAAAAGGACAAATTTGGAGCAAGTCACTAGACTATAAAAAATGCTCAGGGAATTATGCAGGAGAGCAGCTTATGTGTATTTGTGATTCTGTACTAAGGATGTAAATAACTGTAATCCTGTAAATGGCCATATTTATTTCAGCAGATGACTGACATGTCCCTGCAAGTGGTTGGAAATTATTAAGCTTTAGGAACAGAACCTAATACATCAAGAGACCTCTAGTTGGTATTATAAAGGAGATTCAAACTCACTGTGAGGTTTGATCTCTGGTCGTCTGAGATAATCACACTGTCCACCACATTAAAATTTCTACCAGTTGTAGTAATTTTGCGACCACCACTGCAAAAACAAAAGAAAAACAAAACAAAAAAAACAAGTGGGGAAAAAGGGAGGTTAATATTATCTGTTTTCCCACAGACATGTCTTGCATTAAAGTTTCAGTTGTGAATAAACTATTCAGGTGCATTTTGCTTTGGTAACAGAAAACATAATAAAGTCAAACTGCAGAACAAGATAATTTGAGCTATACAGTGTACTTCCAGTCTTTCCTCATAATGTAATGGCAAATACTTTTGCTACCCCAAAACCACATTACTTAATCACATACTCACATATAGGACTCTTCCCCTTTTTTTTCTATTTATGCAGCCAAAGAACTAGACCATGATTTAATATTCTGTCTTGAAGAAAGAGCATCATAGTGTTTCACTGCCCCAGCGCAGCCCTGGCTGTGCTTAATTCTTGCCTTTTTCAAGACAAACCCATGGTGCCAGGCACCTCACAGGAAACATTCTCAGCAGTGTTCAGACCATCTGTCTCAGCACACAATGGTGCTTGTGTCTGAGGGCTCACAATCTCTGCTGTACAGAGTTGGAGTGGCTTAAGGTATTATTAATTTCCAGCTGCCTGAGCTGCCTCTCACCTGGAGATGAGAGCATGCATCCTGGCTGCTCAGCTGCTGCAGCTGCCAGCCCAACCCATTGCCTCAAATCCTCACTTGACAAGATAGCAGATTCAGAACGTGAGAACAGGTCAGAACCGTGAAAACAGTGCCAGAGAATATCTTTAGAACCACCCTGTAAGTCTTTCAGCAGATCTGTGAGTCTCCCACAGAACATAGTAAAGGCTTGAAAAAGGCTTTAGGGAGTCATATTTTATAGCAAGTCTGTATACATCAGTGCAATGACGATTCTCACTTCACTTCCAATCCACTGACACTTTGTACTGTTTCACAGATGAAGGCTATATTAGCATCAAGAAATCAAAGTTAATTGGAGTTAGAATTTATGCATGCTATCCATATTTTGGGTTTAGATTTACTAGGAATAGACTACTTTTGACTTCTATAAAGGAGACCTGAGGTGGGCAGAAGAAGTCTATAGAATCCAACTCGCAGTTACTATAACCGTATCTGTTAAATCATTAAATAATTTTGCAGGTTTAAATTCATCCAACACAACAGGTTACAGCAGACTTCCAGGCTTCCTTCAGTTGCAGTCTAGCCAAGGAAGAAGGCTCATATTGGCTCAATGCAACTACATTTGAATAAATACAGAAAGTACAGAAAGACAAACTTACCTGATCCAGGAGGTATTTGGTGTAATTCTAGAACATGATGGCAGAGAAACATAATGCAGGGTCATTGGCGGAGAACATTTTTTCCCATTAGCCTGGATACATATACTTTTGGCCTCTTTACGTGTTGGTGGGAGAGCAAATGTCATTTGTGTATCATTTAGCACATTTCTGACTTTAATGCTGGAGAAGAAAGAAAACAAACACTGAAACACAGATGCCACTCATTGGTGTTACTACTTAAAGCCTATACCCTAGAGCAAGTGATAAGGAGAAAAGAGAACTGAATCTCTGTCTGAGCTGTCAGATGGAGGTGGAAAGAGAGAGCAGAGAGTTGAAGAGACAAAACAGGGCATCTTTTGAATGAAGTTGCTATGTGACACAATAATCACAGAAAACAGTATAGATAATCAGCCCTGGGATGAGGCTATGAAATGCAATGTGTGATTTTGCTGTTTACTGTGTAGTTCTCTGTGCTATCAGCATAGTCCAGGAGCTAGTCAAGAATGAGGATCTTAATTTTCCTTTTCTTTCTTCTTTTGCTTTCTGTCTTTTCTCCTGTTTTTTCACTCCTTCTTCTTTCTCTCTACTTCCTGTCTTACCCTCCTTTTCTCCTTTTTTTTTTCCTGTGGTCCCCTGAAAATTCATGGTTGATACAAAAATTGAACACTACCTTTTCAAGTGCTAGCTATGTAAAATGGGCTTCCTAATCACAGACAGCTATTGCAGCTGCACCTGAAAATAACTGATTCAGAATAAGACTGCCTAATTATCTAATTACACTGTGTGATCATCAACAGAGAAAAATAGGAGCTGTTGTATGAGAGATTTCCTTCCCTGGCATGGTGTCTGTGCTAGGATTCAAGCAGAATCCTAGAATATATGAGGAATATTTTGAAGCAAGGGGATTAAAACAAAAGCTGAGGTTTTCCTGTGACCTAACTTCTTGGTGCTGCTAGAAGGCACAGAGAGCCACAGATACAAAACTGTCCTACTGCTAGAGAGAGAACTGACAACACATGTGTCCCTTGTGTTGTACCCAAGCACCAAATTAATTTCCATCCTTTGGTAATTTAAAGTGTAAGTATAACTAAAGGAGGGCCAGAGCCTCCCCTGCTCCGCTGAGGAGAGGTACATGACAACTGCTCACACACAACTACATTGCTAGAGCAAAATGGATGTCATTTTCACCATGCAAAGTAAATAGTGTTATTTTTTGGTTTAACTCACACGTCTGGTTTACAGCCAGTGATTCCAGTCAGTATTAGTTTTATGCCTGATGCACGTGTAAAGTTTTCTCCTTTGACTGTTATTTCACTTTTGCCTAACGTAGAAATCCACAAAGGTTCAATGGATTGAATGCTGATATGCTATTAGGAAAGAAAGCAAAACAAGATCTGGTTATGAAAAGGCTGGGCAGATAAGAACAGCTGCAAAAATAACCATCACTCAGGAATGTGGATTTTATGGCACTGGGATACATTTTTATTAGTAATTTCTAATCCTGGGAAGCACGGTCAATCACAACTTCATTACAAGCCAACTATTTTTACCTATGTATTTTATATTTCAATTTATCCCATAACAAAGTTGCCCAAAGGAATCACAGTCTGACATGCTGGAAGGTTGGTAGCATAAAAACCCAGCTTGAAATGATACATTTCATAGGAGCCTTGAAGAACTAAAAAACAAAGCAAGCCAAAACCCATGGTGCTGTCACTAAGAGAGATCAGATGAACAAATGAAGGCATCTTCTCTGACCTGAAAAGGGGAAGCAGGGTCAAATCCTTAAATAAAAATCTGAGAAAGCGCCCCAGAATTAGCTTTACTAGAAAGTCTTTTCAAAGTCATACATAGACCTAAAGGTACAAAAAAACTGCAGGGGAGTCCTTTGGCATCTCATTTTTACGCTAAGAAATTCTCTAGCATTTAAAAATAACCCTAGTTTGCTCTGATGTTGTCACAGTCTTGCAGAAAAACTGTGCTTTTCTTTGTCTATATTTACTTACTCTAACAACTTACTAACACTACTGAGCAAGAAGAGATATTTTTTCCCTGCTGTATCCATTTGATACTTTTGACAGCATCTCATGTTTAATCAGTTTTGCTGCTTCCCCAGTTTTACAATCACACAGACAGTTTCCTCTCTATCTTTCAGAAAACAAACTGAAACATTCAAAAAAAAACAGGAAAATACGCATGTGAAACCACAAACTGTTTGGAACCTTCTCACTATTTTTAGATTAACTTTAACTGCCTGTAATACTAGTTTAAATTGAGTTTTTAGAACATTGTGATTATCCTGATTTTTGCTGTGCACCTGTGGACACATTTCACTGGGCAGTTCACTCTTCCTGATCCTGTTAAGGGTGCTGGTACAAAGCCTCTAGAAAAGTCCATCCCACAGGTTTTTCTCACATTAATCATTTCATGTACCCAAAACAGCACTAAGACTTTGGGCTGGTAGCCTGAGGGGACCATCAGGGTCACAACACTTAGACCATATCAAAAATGTCCTGGCACATTGTCCCCACATGCTATCACGGCTCACTGAGCACCAGAGCAAATGAGGGATCTGTCACTACTGACTGAAAGCTGCAACTTGTGCCTTAGGAAAAGGTCAGAGAGTGCAAAGGCTGAGGCCAGAGGGCCTGCAAAAGGGCCTCCAAGATGACCTCTTGTATGGATAATAGAGGAAGGCAAAGGAAATCCCTCACAAAGAGTCTGAGGGGGAAAATTCACTCCCACGATAATCTGGAGATCATTTTAATCCTTGGGACAGGACAACTGAAGCAGAAATCTAAGAGATTAAAGCCAGCAAACCACTACTGCTTTTATCTGCATCCTGTCCTTCTGCTTGTGTCCAACCTCCAGAGCACCAGGGACAGCCAATATGCTCACACAAATCCAGAAGGCAAATACCACAGAAAGGAGGAAAACACTGCATTGGGTTCTCACCGGTAAGCACCAGTGAGCACGAGAATAGCACAGTACCACACAAACACATGGGGGTCCCCCAGGCTGCATCAGGGCTGTGAGCCCCAGTGAGGGAAATGCCAGGCACCCATTGCTCAGGGTGCAGTGAGATGCTGTGCTGCTTCAGGGCTCCCACTGGTCTCTTTGCTGGGCACCACACACTACAGAGTGCTTCAGATTACATGTCTTGCTTCCTTTCTTACACCACGAAGAAATTGTTCAAGAACTATTTACACAGAAAGTCTCAGTCCCCTCTGAAATCACACTTTCACTGAGGCTACCCAGTGCAGTCTGCCTCACAGGGCATCCCAGCACTGGTAAGATGACCTCAGCTACTCAGGAGTCTGATTCCCGCCCAGCTTGGCTGCCATAATCTGCAATACTTGCCTCAGCAGTCAAAGAAACCAATAATTTCGTCATGGAAAGCAGAAAGGCCCTAATGCCCTCACTGGGGTGTGTAGTGCTCATTTCCCCAGGCCAGACAGCCACTGACCATCCAGTTGCTACATGGCAGGGGGAGCAATGCCCAGTGGCAAAGTGGCCACAGCAGAGAGGCAGAAGGATATTTATAAAAATCACTAGTTGTGAGGCATGTGAAGAAAGTGTAAACATGCAAAGAGACATTCAGAAAGCATGCACCAGGTCCTCAGGTAATGTAAATCAGCATAGCCCTGTCAGCTTCAATAGAGTTCCATATTTCTGAGCTGCAGCCTCCTCCCCCCTCCCCTGGACAGCCTAACGCTTCCCTGGGCTGTTTGATTCTGGCAGCCACATCCTCAGATGTGTGCTTAGCATGGCTGCAGGTCTCACAGAGGTATCTGGCAGCAGCCCAGGTTAAGCAGTGTCTGCCACTCTGGGGAGTCCCTCTCCAGCACAGCCCCTCCTGCATTGCCAACACAGGGCCCCAAAGAACTGGAGCAGGGAACCAGCCCAGATGAAAAATCACCTGCAGAAAGATAATGGTTATTTCCAGCCAAATCAGTTCCCCAGCCAAGCATACTCAACCCAACCACTCCAATTGCTTTCTAGCAGGGGAGGGGGAAGGTGCATGCATAGAAACCAGCAGCTGGAGTCAGGAGGAGGGCTGGGGCTGGCACTGAAAAAAAGTATATTAATCTAAATGCTCAGCTGGGGTTGTGAGAAAACACAAATCCTCTTTCTCCACTCCCCAGTATGTTCTCCTTAAAGCACAAGCAGTCAAAGGAGAGCAGGATTTCAAATGCAATTTCAAGCTCTCTGAATGGATCAATCACTTCTAAATAAACATCTGCCTTTGCACTGCCTCTGGTGCTTTCACTGCCTTGTCCATCACTGTCTTTCCAAGATAAGGCATGTGGAAGAAAGCCATCTCCCAGGCAATTCCAACTATTTACCAATGTCAAATTAATGCACTTGGAAGCAGAGCAAAGAAGAATTTCCTGTTTCACCAGACATAATGCTTTAAATGCAGATCAAATTCAGAATATTAATGCTCAGAAGCACAAGTATTACAATCCCACGCGTCTCTGTGAAAAACAAGATGTATTTTGTGATTTTGTTTAAGAAACATCAGCTGAGGAGCTGAATTAAAGAGGCAATCCCTGTCTTAGAGGTAAAAGTTTGGGTAGTTCTAATGAAACACTCAGAGATAAGAACACAGTCACTATTTATAACAACCATGCATCACTCACAGAAAAGCAGAAACCAAAAAGTGTGGGCAGCAAATCTCTATGTACTTACTCATCAGTCAATTTTCTCTCCACTATTCATTCCTTTCCTAACACCTGCATGTCATAAGCAACCACTGATAAAAAGATCACTCAGTTTCACGAGAAAATAAAAACATTTTGGTTCCATAAAGAATGAAGGGATAACCTCATGGTCAAAGGGCTGACCTACAATCAGAAAGTTAAAGGGCTGGCCTGTGAGACAAATCATTTAGATTGTATGCACACATACAGTCTATATGAATTCTGTAGAGAATTCAGTAACCAAATTCAGCAGGTACTTTGGCAGCACTAGAGACACTTCTTCCTTCCCAGTGATCCAGCTTGTGTGGATCCATCTCCAGTTTTGTCTACAGCCTGGAAACAAGGAAAATTTTTCTGAAAGTGTGAACTAGAGATTTACTAACACCCATGGATTTCAGTTCCTGGACTCATCCTCTAGCCATTTCTCTGTTACACAAAAACTGGGTGGCACATCCTCCCCTTCCTTCTGCTCCCCTGGCAGCTATGTTTCAGGAGAAGCTGTGATCTGGCTGCATAAAATGAGGAAGAGGTTTGAGACTCTCAAGCTTAGTTTCCCAGAGTTGTCTGTGACAGCAGAAAACATGCTCTTAAGTCTAGGTAAGATATTAAGCTTGAAATGCTCTCCTTTTTTTGTTGTTGTTGGTCAGCTCACATGTTCCAGCACTCAGCATGCAGGGTCCTGTGGATTGACTAAATACAGCATACAGGGACTTTGGCATTTAAAACAGTGCTGTAAACACTGCATCTAGAGGTAGCACATGACAATAGCAGTGTTCACTGTCTCAATGCCTGCATCTGAAACATGAGGTTTTTGCTGGTACCTTTTAACACCACCAGAGCACAATGAAAAAATAGTATCAATCCAAATTCTGCAATATCTTCCTTTGTAAATGACTGCCTCATCATCCATATCTCAATTTTTTCTGCAAAGTCCTTTCATTTTAAATAAATTTCTCCCCCAAACCAGAGAGCCTTAAGAATCTTAAAATGCTAACTAACCTCTGTTTTCTGCACAGTGGTGATCCCCTTGGAAGCAGTCGCACTGCAATCATCCTGAAAAAAAATAAGCATTTCACCATGTCAGGATAAAAAAGAGACAGATTGCTGCTCAGATGTAAAAAATACAAGGAAAAGGCATCACAGGGGATTTCAGCTCTCCCCAACAAACTTTACCTGGCAGGTGGTGACAGGAGAGACACGTATCCATTCACAGCTGGCACACTCACCCTTGTGTATACACCGTGAGCAGCTGGCAACACAGAAACAGAGTTTTTGTAAGACACAGAAACTCAATCTAGATTCAGTCATGAATGTCACATTTCAACTGACATAAAAAAGCATAAACCCAAAGGAACAACCAAGCAAACATATAATGAAATGGATAAAAGTCCATTTACCCTCCAAGCCTATTGTTCTGCTGTACTTAATCTGAGAAGAAATTTAGTATGAAATACAATCTATATTAAGATCCTAGAAGTCATTAATTAAAAAAAAAAACCCAAAAAAAAACCAACCAGGAATCAGAGGAAACACTTTGGATTACATTTTACTGATTCACTTCAGTACAAGTGGCCTGGTAGTACTTTTTAACCACAAAAGGGGAGAAAACCATCACTGATTTTTTTCCAGCTTGTCTGAACCTCTGTTCTATGCATGTTGTGCTAGAAAGTATTGCCAGTTTGCTATTGCCTTCATCTACCAAAAAATATGCCTGCTGGGAGACTAGTTTGTCCCTATCTTGCTCTGCAATGCTTCTATCAATACTGAAGAGCAGCACAGTCCCTCTCCAAACATGCTGAGAAATGCTCTGATTTAGAGTAAAACAACTCCTTCCCCATGTTCCTCCAGGGACAAGGAAGTGATGTGCCACTTCCCAAAAAGCCAAAGTTTTATTTCACCCCAGGTGCTTATGAATTAGCCTTTCTGCATGGGGGAGGAACATCCTGAATGGGAACACTGTATATATTTGCCAGATCTTTCTAAATATTAACAACCACCTATCATAAAATGTTAGGCCACATACTGGGCATGAATGCTTCCTCTGCCAGCTCTCAACAAAGAGTCTGAAAAATAATGTGTAAAGAAGAATAGGCATTCATTTTTCCTATTAGCAGATTAGATGTTACTTTCTGGTTTAATTATATTCATGTTACCTATGGACCATATTTAAATTACTTCTGGGTCTAATCTAAAATAGCTTCACAAAGTGATTTAAAAGACTATCTTGACTCCTCTAATCTAGGCCTTATAGTGAGTACCAGGAGCCCACCTTTTATCCAAGGACAAAAAGAATTTTGATGTCATTGTGACATCCTTTATTATCTCTTCAGGCACTTGTCATAAATTCAGTCATTGTAATGACTCTCCTACAGTTAGTTTCCATGGTCCCATTAAATAAGAGTCATCAGAAGAAGTAGCTTTTTAAGGAAAAAAGAAAAAACAGAAGGAGGAGGAAGTGGGCCAAGAAAACAGATCTGACTATCTTTAGTGATATGCAGTTCCTTGATGAACACACACACACACACAAAAAAAAAAAAAAAAAAAAAAAAATTACTTTAGTCACTTTCCCCCTCCACACACACATCAACCCCACAATGAACTTTAACAGGAATCAGGCTCTTACTTTTTCAACTGAAATGTTTGTGTGATATTCCAAAAGCTTGAGGACAATGATGCTTCAAGAACTAGACAATCTGGAAAAATGCACATGTTAGGTACATGCTGGATATTACAAGAAATAACTGTTTAAAAATAATTTGAGTTGAAAACTCAAAGTAGCTTTTCTGTACTTGGTGTGCACCTTCTCTCATACATTCACTTACACGTTTGACTGATAAAAATAACCAGATTCTGTCCTTCCACAGCACTCTTCAGCTGAGCTATGCCAACACTTTATACACACATATTAATTAAGTTTGATGCCCTCACCACATGACAAATAAAAGTAATGTTATTGTCAAGCTATAGATAAGGAAATGTTACTGTGAAGCTGAGATATAAAATCATCTCTCAAAAAGCACACACTGATACATACTCTGGTATAGCCAGACCCTGAATTCAAGTCTTCTAACACAACAGACTGTTCTAGTGCAAGAGACCTCACCACACCATACTTCTCTCTTTCTGTCTCTCAGACTTGGTTTCAGAGTCTCCTTTTGTAATCTATGCAGTAGCAATTTTCATCCTATTTAAATCTTTTATGATTGCATGAGTCAATTTGCCATTATTTCAGCTAGCAATTACTATACCAACAATTCACTGGCAGCTGTGGTATGAAAGAGTATCTTCTCTTATGAGCAGAATACCACATCGAACAGTAGAATTAGATATATACCACTTAAGCCATGGTCTCTTTCATCTGTGTGCCTGCAGATGGGTAGTCTGTGAAATGAATGGCTGCCTGAGATCAAATGAAACCCATGTCTGCAGACTTTTCTGATTTCTCTATGCTAGAAAGTAGCTAGCTTTTTAATCCAGAAAAGTTACACAGATTTTAAGTGTATCTATCCTGCAAAGGTAGAGAAACCTTTGTCTTTATCACAGTCTGGCTTGTTCAGATGAAAGCCAGCTTTGGCTACATCTACATTGTTATTGTAGGCATCTCCTAGCCCCACATGGCATCATGGCACTTGGGTGCTCACTGCAAAGGTCTGAACTGCTTGTTAGAAACAACCCTTGGGAGCACTCATATGTTCAAAAACCTTACCAAATGGATTGCAGTGTCTGACTTTAACAGAATTTTTGCGCTTAAAGATGTGGATGAGTACAGACAGGCATTCCAAAATCCTTCATCAAACCCCTATTTGCATCTCCAGTAATCTAGTTATCAGCAGAAATCTGACAAAATTAACACACAATTGCCTAAATTGCTTGCCTAAATAAATATGTGAGAAAGGCCTCAAGCTGTGGGATACAGAAAAAGTAAAATACTCCCAGCATTTTACTAGGAGTAGTAAAAGTAAGTAAAATTAAGGATTTTATATTCTTCTGGAAGAACTTGTCTTTTAAGCTTGTATAAATACTTTAAAAACAACACTGTCAAATATGCTTTCCTGATCCTGTCTGTGTTGAAATTAATGGAACCTATTATTTTCTGTATGGTCTGGCCTGACCTTCTAAAATGCATTAGAGTGCATTGAGTAACAGGTATTTTCAAAATGCTTTTTCCAGTAAACGATACCTAAAGGAGTTTTGCAAGTGCATCCTCTTGTGAAACTGAGGTCACTTTACAGGAGATGCCACAAATAGTCTATGTTACTTCACATTTGAAATATCCACTAACAATCTCAGCTCATAGGAGCATGTGAGTGGCAATAATACTGGCAGGCACCTCACAGGCTTCTTATTAACACTGCCGAAAGGCTCATTTTTGGCATAAAGCACAGGCAAGGTCAGCTGGCTTCCATAACAACTGTTCTCTGAAAACCTGCTAATGGAATTAAGAGAAAACTTTAGTCTGTGAAAACAGAAAACCAAACTACATAGGAGTCTGTAATTACAAGAAAACATGGCTTTTGGGTCTGGATCAATAAGGGACATTTCCCTCTTAAAAATCCACTAATGGTGTTGACTAAAGACAGCTTAATAGATAAAAATGCTCATGGATATCACTCCAGCTGTCACCTTCTAGTGACAGACTTTTCTTCTCAACTCCCAATGCTGGACAGGAACTTGACACAACATTTCTGTGATGCTGGAGGAGTTTTTCCCATACAGCTCCTGAGACCCAAATATTCCAAAGAACCTTATTCAGGGGTAAGGCTTCCTGAGAGAGAGCTCTTTGTAGTACTGAGCTCTTCAGAACAACAGGTCCTTGTAAATACTTGGTAACATTTCATTCCTCTTCCTACACCAAGGTTTTATAAGATAATCAAATTCATGCACAATATTCCATGTCCTCTGGGCTATATCACTGAGGAAGAGATAGAGACAAGGCATTTGTCTCAATTTTCTGTTTCCTCTTCAAGTTACTTAAGAGCATGTGGGGATCCTTGTGTTTGCTATCTGTTCCTTAGTTTAGACTAAAACTCTTTCACATTCTGACATAAGCAACTTAAAGAAGTTATAAGGGCAATCTCTGTTAAAAAAGCTTTGTGCTTCTACACAGACTCGAAGAAATGCAGGGGGGACATTGTCCTACTATTAGTCAAATAAGACTCCACTATGAAGGATTATGATCTGATCCTTGAGACCAAAGCCTAAAGGACAGCTCAAAAGTCTAGATATTCAGTAATTCACCACCTCATTCTAAAACTTGTAGCTGCCCATTAGATACACAAACCAGATCACAAGCATTGTGCATCCAACACAAACTGCTCAGGTATCTAACTCTGAGAATCACTGGTGAACTAAGTAGTGTAAGAATTATTGCAAAAGGATTCAACCAGTAATTCAGAAGGATGAATGAAATCAAGTCAAAAGAATGTACCCACCAAACTGCCCCTGAGCCATCTATTTTTCTGCTAATCCTCTACATTGCATGATCACTTTCTCACAGCATCTAAGTCAGGTTGAAACAGTTAATTAAATGTAAAGATTATTTATTGTACAGACATTCATAATTATATTCTCATTTATGCTAGTACAGTTTCTTGCAAAAACAAATTCTGCTTGCAGACTAGAGAAGAGTTATGATGGGTTAATTTGTCAAGGCAAAGCTCTAGACCAACACTACTTCCATTGCTCCAGCAATGATTGTCATTGCAATTGAATGTCATTGCATTTATCTTGCATTTCCTTAGACAGTTATTAATGGCACCATGTAAATAACTATTCTAATGCTAAAGCACTGGACTGCCACAGGGTCAACTGAAGAAGCTGCTTCCAGCCACAGGGTAATGTGTGTTATTACTTCTACAAAGGATTCCATATTAACAAAACTTTAATCACCAAGAAAACTGTGAGTATACTCAAATCATTTGACAAAATATGAATTCTTTTCCTTCAATGACATTTAATAAAAAGCATCACGTACTTTCACACTCATCAGGCCTGTATTTATGCAGTACTCCCCAGTATTAAAGGACAGTGAGTAAGCATTATATATATGTAATAGTAAAAACATACCATTATCAGTTATCATCAGAGTGGTTAGATTGCAGAAACAGGATGAATTTTTCAGGACTACATTTTCATAAAATATTTCAACAGCTGTTACAATTTTTATCATACAGAAAGTAAGGACTTTGCCTACATTTGCAGTCACAACAACCTATAAAACAATAAGAATAACACAGAGGGTATTTTGTTATACTTGCTAAGTCATCACCTTGTCTTTACAGAAAATAACAAACTATGAAATGCACAAAATGAAAACTTTTGTGGTGAAAGCAGACAATTCAGTAGGTAAACTCACAAAGGAGAGTGACTCTCCCAACTGAAGAAGCAATACAAAAACAGTTCTGAATGTAATAGTATTGCTTACTTCCAGAAATTAAATGGATCTGTATGGTATGTTAGCAAGCAATCTTAAATAATTTTGGATTTTTAAAACCAGAATTTGCTGTGTTATATGCTGTTATATTCCTTTAAAAATATTTAAGTAAGAATCTTCACATAGAGAAAGTGTTTACACCCATAACCAAAGAGCACTTAATTATGAAACAGAACTTATATTGTAATGAATTATCCTTTGTTTCTGGCTGAGAGTGCTTTACAAATATGATTACATTAGTGTATTCAATCAGGAAATCAGAAACAATAGCATGCAGATTAAGTGGCCAGTCACAATAGTTGATAATCAAATATTCAAGGCTGCGTGTGCTGTGAACAGATACAGAGTAAAGACTAGTATCTAACACTTAAGAATTTGTGTTAGCATATGTGTCCCAGTGAATGTTTTCTAACTTGTTACAAAGCTCAGAACTTCCACACTGCACTTGATATACAGTTACTGGAAATATTAAAATAACTGATACAGTGATTCAATGGAAACATCGCCTGAGTTAGCGTAGTGAATATTTGAATTTTTGACTTAACATTATGAAGCATAGCTTCAGGATACATTTCACAGGAGAGGAGGAGAACATCTATCTAATTCACACATCCAGCTTACTGAGATTTCCAAGACTGCCAATTGTTGGGGTAAGAGGAACTAATATACGGAACATGGTGACAAGACAAGCCGCGATAAGCAACAAAATTACATATTTTAAGTCACAATAAACAAACACACATAAAACTGGGTGTACATACCTGATATTTGGCAGGGAAACTTAGCAGGATTTTCAGATCTTTATCAGGTGCATGTGAAATGTTATACCAACCATTTATGCTGTTTGAATGTGTACAATTTTCTTTAAATGTGCACCTAAAAGTATACATAAAATTATACTAGCCTCCTTATTGTGCCTTTGACTTCAGACACTGTATGTCAACTTATTTAAAGTTATTGATTTTTTACAGGAACACTATTGGTTTTTTTAACAGGAATATGGTTATAACTGCAAAAAGCTTTAGGAAAACAACCAGTAAAATCTTTCGCTTATCAAAATTAATTACAATGCATTGATATATGCTCGAGGGTTGTGATTAAATCAATGGGACTCAAGCAAATATGAGATGCTTGGCCAGTAACAGTGGAATTGGTAGCCTGGGATGGAATTCATCATCCCCAACTTGACTGTTCATTGTACAGCTCTGGATCTGATCCCTCTGCTGTCCCCCACCTCCACCCCCCCACCCCCCAGCCCCCCTCTACACTCTTTGGGAGAAATATGTTCTTTAGGGTACAATTCACCTGCCCTGTTTTAGACATTGATACAAAAATGAAATGAACCACACTACAGAAACGGCTGTTCTCTCCAGAGGGTATAAGAAGGGATGGGAGTGAAGCTCAAATGTAAAGCTACACTACAAATGTGCACAGTTGATGAGATGCATCCTCTTCCCTAATCTCCTTTGTCACCCACTGATATGAATGGTAATCCTTTCTTTTTTGTCAGTGCACTTGGTTAAAAACGACAGATTTGAAAAGGTTCAAAATAGACTTCTCTGTCTTCAAGCACAGAATTCATTTCAGAATTAGAATAGCTCAAAGTAAATACAAATGTTAGAGATGCCAAATCGTAGGAAACTAACTCTGCAACAAAAAATTCAGGAAGAATGAGGAGACACTGGGATACATAAGTACTACAAAGATTACATATATTAAAAATATGTTGCAAGAAAAAGACAACCCAAGCATACAAATTAGATGGACAATCAATGAGTTTGAAAGGTGAATCCTTGAAATACTGTCTGCTATCAACAGTTAATGAACAATTCATAGATTAACTCCAAGTAATTTCATACAGTTAGCAATTAACGACAAGTAACTGCTAACTGAATGTATCTTAATATTTTAATACTAAGATTGAATATTTATAAATAAATGCAACATTCAGTAGCTTTAATTCTACTTTTCTATCAAATGTAGAAATATGTATAGCTTCACTCCTATGAACAGTGATATCTGCCTTAATGAACCATGCCCTCACTAAAAACTGTAAATGAGTTCACAGTGGCAAAGTATGGGCCTTTTTCATGAAGAGCTCACTGTAAAAACATATTTCACAAACAATGAAAACATATTCAACAAAAATGTTCACCACATTCCAAAATGCCCAAAATAACCCCACAAATCTTAGGAACCATAAAGTCATGCTCCCTGCAGATCAAGATGTTGGCAGTTGGAATGCAGTTAAGCACAAGGTCACTTCCTTTGTGGACTAACTCAGGAAACTGAGTTCCTGCTGCACAAGAACCTGCTGGGGCTTTGCATCTGAATACATTTAGATCATAATGATACTGTAAAAAATATGCCTTATGTATTTCAAACTGCCAGAGCTAGGGCAAATTTCAGACTCATTTACATCTCTCTTCACCCTACTGAGATCACAAAGGTCCATTAGCATCACAGTTTTAGAGCCACAGAAGATGGGATCCATCATCAACAGATGTGCATAAACCACATTCTCAGATACATACAGGCAGGGAATTCGCACTGGCAATGAGGAAAGACAAAAGAAAGACATTCCACAGTTTCTGACAGGGTAAGGATTAAAATAGTAAAGATGCAAGGCAACACACTTGCAGTACTTGGCACTAAGTAAATGTATGCATTTCAGTGACGCCAATATCGAAATACTAAAAAGAAAAACTGTTTATCAAGCTGAATATTTACAACTGTCCCAGAAAGAAGCTATTTGCTTTTCTAGACTGCCTAAGGAACAAAACCAGTGAACCTGTTTCCCTCATTTGCAATGAAGAATCTGAGAGTTTAATAGCAAAACCAGTAATGCCACCCAGGGTCATGCCTGTCTTTATGTGAGGTAAAAATGCATCTTCTGTTGCTCTAAAAGCTGACCTTTAACACTCTAACAGTGTGCTGTGGAGAATGGTCATTTTCACAGGAAGCAGTCATATTGATGTCCCTCAGCATAAATTCTCAAAATTGCCCTGCAAAGGCCAAGAGCAAAATAATTCCACTCACCTACAGATGAAATTATTCTGTAATAACTCTATTTTTGGAAAATTTACATTGACTTCAAGTACTTTGAATGAATATAACAGATAAATATTATTTGTGAACCACATGAATCTGCAAATTTGCATATAGACTCAGACAATTATGTCTGGGTTTTTTGGAAAGGTGAACTAGACCTTATAAAAGTATGAACATATAAGGTATAAAACCCTTGGATCAGATTTCAGACATGCATAGATATATGAACAGAGAAAAGCAGAGACAAGTTGTTTTTTTTAATTCCACAGCAAACTAGTTTTTTATACTACTAAAGATTTCTCTACACAATTGGAACTGAGTTTCTCTTATTTCACTATGATAACACAATACTTATGCATACTGGTTCATTTGTATTTACTTATGTCTCTGCTTCACTAATCTTTGTTAACAACAGATTCCAACATTGCCTTCTCTGTCGTGCTAAAACATACTGATTTCCTCATGGAATGAGGACATGCTGTCAGAGAAAGTTGTTGCTTCCTTCTTTTTCCAACATAGCAACCTCTGAATGAAGTCCACAGACGTCCCACATATTGGCTACGTTCAAAAGTAACTCTGGTGATGTTAGATGATGTGTTGTGTTGTTTCCACATGGAAAATGCACATAAAACAACACCTTGTTTTGGAATTGCATTTCACCATAAATCAAATTGATCTACAGAAAATCTATATACATTAGGAGAAATTACACAATGCTGTGACTAACTGGTTTGAATGATTTCAAGTGAAAAAGAGAATTAATATATTTGTCCCCATGGAAGAAAGATCAAAAATACGAACAGTAGAAACATTTTGTTTCATTTTGTTCTCACTTGCAATGAGATGCACACATTTTTTATTAAAGAACTGGATTTTAATTCACACTGCCCTTAAAGTAAAGCACTAGCTTCGCTATTAAATTTTACATAAAACTGGAGTGTGTATTTTATTTTACAGAAAACTTATTTACCTACAAAAGTAGAAAGCATCATTGATCTCAAAATTATTATGGAATATATTGCTTTAGTGGACTCATACAGCCTTTGATGCAAATGCTGCCTAAAAATATCTTCCTCTTTTCCTAAAGTTTCACTCAGAGGAGTCTCTTCACAAAGCCAAATATTTAATTTGTATGAAGTATTTAACATTAAGACATTAAGTATTTAACAGTGAAAAATTATGTGGGTGTTGAACAGGACTCATATTATAGCAATTCATTTTTTTTTTCCAAAAGAGCAAATTATTTCTGTTTCAATCAAATGGAAACTTTTGGTGATTCCCCTCATAAGCAGGGGATTTACAGAATAATAAGAGTTATTCATCATCTCTTTATAAGGTAATTAGAAGCCTGAAAAGCTTAGCACTGTAACATACACAGCTACTAACAAGGGAGCAAAAGAGAGTTTGAAGAAAACACCTTACAGAATAAATACTTACTCTCTTCCAATAACTACCTTTGCAAACACACAAAGTAGCAGATCTTCAGCAAAATTACTCTAGCACCAAATGGGTAAGAAACCAAAATGAGTAGTATTAACCTTCTAAAAGAGGCTACTAGTGGAATTCCTCAAAAATCAATCTTACAGGCACTTCAGTCTAAGATTTTAATCATGGGCAAAGTGGTTTACACCAGATTTACACTGTAGATATCTGCTGATGATATAGAGTTGGGAAGATTAACATGCAAAGGAAGATAAGAATATCACACAGAAAACTTGGATAATCTTGAATTGGAAAGGCATTTCAAAGTATAAAATACAAGAACATGTACTTACAGCAATAAAAATCTCACAGCCTATATGTGTTATAGACTGGAAACTCATCAGTTGGAAAGACAACAAAGAAAGAGAAGGACCTGGGGGCATTATTTGATCATGAATGATTGTGGCCCATCAATGTGATGCTGTCATGAAAAAGACATTTGTGATCCCAGAACACACTAAGGTGCTTCCTGGACAGGCTGATTAAACAAGCAAGACACAGCTGAAATCTCTTCTGTAACACTTTGAGAGTCCTGGCCCTCCTTATCTTAAAAGAACACATAAATTTTACAGAAGGATTACTGGAGTGGAGGTAAGAAAGGAGTGTCTCGTGAGAGGACCTTAGTGAAGTTCACTGTTTAAGCACACCAAAATGAAAGGAAAGAGAGAGAGAGGAGGGGGGGGGAGACTGCTTTCACAAAAACACTGAAGAGGTATGTGTGAGGGACTTGGAAGGCAGGAACTTATTTAGGCAAAGGTGATATTAACACCACAACAAACAACTATAACCTGTCCATATATATACACATGATGAAAATGAGCAGACATATTTTTACCAGCAAAAAACAAGACTGCCAGGAAGCCACATAACCAGAGCAGGAAGGACAAAAAGCCTATCTACATTTAGGATGATCCTTTGCAAGTTTTTAGTTTTACATGATGTGGATGCCTGCAATTGCTAAGACTAGGCCTGACGACCCAGGAATCTCTCCAGTCCAGGCCCCAGATGTAAAACAGATTTCAAACCTGCTTTAAAGTAAGTGTCAAAATTAATGATCCAAATCCAGGAATGAAGTATTTAGAGGGAAATTCTCCTTTGTCCAAACCAAAGTCAGTGGCTCCAAAAAAAGGAGCTGTCAATACTGAAGACAACTAAGCCCTCTTCTCTTATTCTCACATACTAGATACTCCCAGCTATTAAGATGTTTCAAGCACAAGTATACAATTTTATCTCTCAATCTGAAAAACAAAAATATTGCTTCTAAAAGCAAAATTACTTATTATTTTTAGCCCAACATATATTTTCTGGGTAGATATCAAAAATCTCAGGGGGTTACATAGTCTTTCAAAAGTGCTGAGTTCCCTTTCACATGATAAGAAAATGTCTCACATTTATGGCTATGACTGATTGCACAAAAAATCAGTAGATACAATCTTGATGCTGAATAGCCCCAAGCCAGTCAAAATGTACAGTGACTAATAATGCTCTGCTTTTATATGACAGTCTAAAATACTAAAAGATACCTTTGATTGAAAGAACACCACCCACAGTAGGGGTCCTTTGCAGATAAGCATTCTTGCTCAGAAGCAAATCTACCGCAATTTGCAACTGGTATTCTTCTCACCTGAAACCAAAAAAAATGCAATAACACATTGAATTACTACAGCCTCCATAAACAGGGAACTTGAAGGTTACCATTAAAAATCTGACAGCAACCAAGCACAATCCCTCTGGGGAAGTCTCCTTATGGATTCCCCTCTGCCAGAAGACCTTTGGATAGAAATATGCAGCCTATTTTGCACACACTGTATTTTGCCATCAGATAATGAAACACCTGTGACAATAACAATTTTGGTTCTACTACTCAAAGGCCAGCATGGGCAGATTAATGCAAGAAAGACTGATCAGCATAGTGAATTATAGATAATAATAAAAAGGAGATCTATATTACAAATAATGCTCTGCTTAGCAGAACACCATTTTCCTCTCCTCAGAATGGAGATATTCAAATGATTGATGAAGGTGCATCCAAAAATGCATGCGCATAACAAAATGCATCTGTGTTTGCATCACCATGTCAGGTTACTGCATGTGCACACTAGAACAAACGCATGCAACTGCTTAGCATGCATGAAAATGCCATTTCAGTAAGTAAATGTAGATAATTGTGGCTATATTGTATGTATCTATACTTGTACATTCAGCTTGAATATCCTAGCCAGCCATTTTCAGAAAAGGGAAGGAAAAAGAAAAAGAGAAAGCTGATTACAAATACTGAATACAGATACAAATAATGTGATTTATAACAATGTGAATTAATGATCTTAATAAGAAAAACTAATTTGAACCGTATTTTACAAATTTGCAAGAATTAGAAGTTCCTATATTTTGTCAACAGAAACAAGGTTACACTGCTTCCTGCAAAATTATATTTACTATTTTATCCATCCATATATTGTAAAATTCAATATATCTGAAAGTGCATGTGACAACTAATTCAGAAACCAGTCATAATCCTAGATTACTACCAAGTTAAAGAAGACAATGTAGTCTTATACCAGCTGCAAGAGATGGTCAGAGAAGTGCATTTGTTCCTAAAATCGGTTGTTCCTCTATAAAAATGTGGTCTTTTACCAAAACTAAAGAAAATTCAAGTCTTGCTTTGAATATCTATGTATACTTTTGACGGAGATTTTGTTTCCTTCTATATTTGTGATAAATGTTTTATATCAGTCAGGGTTTCTCCTACCAACTTACCCCCACTCTGTAACAGCAGGCTAAAACACTGTTCACTGTGATTTTATTGTAAGTGATGGTAATTAAGTGCTGGGTGAAATCCTGTTCAGTTAAGATGGACAGCAAGCCCTTAAGCTTTCAATGCCATCACTCCCACTGCTGGCGAGACAAAGGGATTTTCTGATTGCTGCTCAGTAGCCCTGCTGCAGGATGTGCTGCAACAACTGCACCGGCTCCTGGGAGCTGCTCACTGCCTGATGTGCAGCTCCAGCACATTTGCTCATGGGCAGCAGCTCTCAGCCATGCTGAACTCATTGGCCTCACTCTGCACACACACTGCTCACTTCTCATTGTCCTTTTGTTCTTTTGAAGTCTATGCCTAACTGACGACAACGAGAATTTTATCACTGATTACAGCTTTATCACTGATTTCATCAGAACTAAGACTTCAAAGCCATCTCTCAAATTAAGAGATTTCTTCACTTTAGAAACTGCTTAGTTGACTGGCAAACCCTGATCTACCAACATCTGGATTGCTTTGTCTCCAAACAGTATACAAGCTCTTTACTATCTCAAAGCTTGACTCTGAATGAGCTGCATTTTCTGCCTCCAGGAAAAATAGAAACAAACACTGCCTTGGCAGAATGGCATAAAATAAGCATGGAATTAAGGGTATTGCTGGATCATAGCAACACTGGGCAGCACCATGACAGCAGAAGCTTTCCAAGCTCTGTAGGAGTGCAGCCCAAACTTAGACAACATAACCAGATATTAGATGAAAAGTTGGTAACTGCAGTTTGCATATCAAAAGTCTAACTCTGGCACAAACAGATGCTTCACTTATAAAGTGGCAGAAATTCTTAAAGCAGCAGTTAATATGACTTTATTATTTTATTAAATATTGTACTTACCTTATTGGCAGAGGGCAGATAGATGTAGTTATTATTCACTGGATCTAGTCGTAGTTTAGGGAAAATGGAAGTTTCTTCCTCAATTTCATATAAAACCTCTGGGCAATTAGATTTCATATCTTCATTAAGAATAGCCTAAAACATGTGTAATTAAATTATTCCCATGTTCCTTTATTGATCAGTCAACATCTTAAACAAAAGCCTAATTTCAGTTACTGAAATAATTATATTTCAAAGCCTCTGAGATTAATTACTGTGCCATGATTCAATTCACCTACTGCACTGGTTCTCATACTGGAGAACGATGAAGGAAAAGACCATAAGAACAGAATTTCAACAAAATCCCTGTCAGACACATTTAGCACTGAATTTGGCACTGGTTTAGCATATGAAACATGCCTTCTACCAAGCCTGTTACTGATTGATTTGGAAAATGAATGTGGAAGAAACGCCTCTATCCCAAAATCACAGCCTTTTACTCCTATCAGTGGAGAAGAAAGCATTAGCTTTCAGAAAACAAAATAACATTCAGACACACATAAAGTAAAAAGGAACTTACACAAATTTCTTTGTGGCTCCTCTATGTATACACCTGTGATGATATTTCTTTTTCTTACCTTGCCCAACTCTACTGTTTTCCTCCACCCTTTGCACAGAATTCAAGGGAAGCAGAGACCACAGAAACTTCATTTTGCAAGTCAACAAGCACATCAATATTGGCTTTTCATGACTAAACAAGGGAGATGTGTTCACTGTCTCCACTGTGTTAAGGAGACATGGAAGACTTCAATTTCATTTTTCATTCTCAAAAGCAAAATGAAATGAAATGGACAAGGCTTTTCAAGGTCTCTACTATATTCCTCTCCATATGTCTGCTAATAAAGACAAAGAATGAGAGTCATCCTTTGCAGCGTAGACAGGAAATGCACATTCTCGCAAAATCCAGAAAAAATTAAAAGCATAAAAGACATTTGATTGGATGGCTGAAATGTTTGAAAATGAGATAAGATGAATTTCACTTTCAAGACATGGATTTAAGTTAGCATAGGCCAACTGGTCAGAAGCTAAGGCAAAATGAATCTTTACTTTTCCCTCTAATGGACAGCTTTTCAGATCACACAGGCAAACAAACAAACATGCTTCCAAAAATCTAACAATATTTAATATTTCTACTGAAAAATCAAAGCAAGGAGGGAAACAAAGCACAATAACTGAGAACTCCACAGTCTGTAAATTAATACTGTGGGCATGAGCATTTTAATGAAACGTTTACTTGAATTTTAGCAGAGTACTTTATTGCTTTTGAAAGTTATCTTGCTCTCCAAATGACCATACAGCAGTTATTTCACAAACAAAAACCAGAGATTCAGGGGATCACATTTGTTTTTAATACACTGAACAAAACAGGAAATATTTACCCACTTGAACACAGCAGCAGCTGGTGGAGAAGGGAAGAACTGCCACACTCAGCTTACCTTCAGTAACTGTCCATCATCTGTTCCCAAAAAGAGAACTATACGATTCAAAACAACTGTGCCATAAACAGCCACTAATCCAGAGTGAATCAAGGTAGGTAATTTCTTGATTGATTGTGCCTCCTGAGAATCAGACATAAGAAAAACATATTAAAAAATCATTCACCTATACTCCAAAACTTTGAGGAAAAGAAGAATCCTTGGAAAGATTCTCAGAGAACCCAATTTTAGACAATATTTTGAGTAACATTCCAATTCTGACACAGTTTTAGAGCAACACATTATTGGAAATAACACATGAAAATAGTTTTTCATATATGACAACTGGCCATATCTGTAATAAATATGATATCTGCTGCAGTTAAATCACTGACTTCAGTGGGATACAGACTTGGCATAGCAGCAGTAAACTACTTTGCAATAGGATTTCTCTTTTTTGGGACATAAGTCCTGAAATTATTCTGAATTTCCAGTTCTTCTCAATGAAGCCATGCTTTGCTATCTCCTGAAGGCTAGATACACACAGCACCCACTTTCAAAGCCATGCTAATATTCTGGAGAAAGAAGACACTTCAAACAAACTGTGTCAGTAGGTATAAAAATGTAAACCTTCATCTTCCTTGACACTAGAGGAAGGAGAGACTTGTGTATTACATAAACATAAAAATGAGATAAAACAATATAAAGTTCATGCCATGGAGAACATAAATGTAGCTGTGTGAGCTTTAAAATCAACACCTGCCCCCAGTTCTCCATCTCACCTGGAGAAAATTAAGTGGCAAACACATGTAAACAGCTCATGAAAAAAACATCATGCAGGAAATCTCTGTATCTTGTGGAACAAAAACCAAACCAAACAACTCTGATTGCAGATGATTGAGGGTTGAAAGGGAATCTACCTGTGAGAATAGGACCATGTACCAGAGAAAATCCCTAAAAGCCCATGTGTCTCCTTAGTAAGCAGTAACTCATTTTTTAAAGTCCTCTAATTGCTCTAAGTCTATCTCTGTGGTAGACATTGCTAAAGGTATCATCCCAACTGCTCTCCAAATGGGTCCAACCCCAGCCAAGCTTTACTTCCCCTTCCCTGTATAATGTGCCTAGAAAACACTCTGTAAATCTAGCTACCTACATCTTCACTTGAGTCATGCTCCTCATCACATGAACTTGTGCTGCACACACACCAGTGCTGGCACAAAGGAGTGGCAGGCATGGAGAGGCAGAAGACAAGAGCTTAGGTAACACCACGTCCTTGGGAACAAGCCCTGTAGGTTAGCTTACAAAATCCAGAATTTCAGCCTCAAGGATGGATTCCTAAACCTACAAGTACCCTCTGAATAGGCAAGAGCCTATTTCACTTTAATGCACAAAACAAAGTGTGGAAAGGACAATCAAACCTGATGTTTAGAAGAAATGTGAAGGCACTTCTGAAAGTTATGAAACAAACCCATATATGGTAACAGCTGAATTCAACTCTCTTGCATGCTATGATGCTGGCTTAACCCTAAAAAGTCTTTCCACTAGCAATATTTTTTTCTGAACTGCAATCCTAAGTCAATTAAAATGTTCTTCAGTCATCTGAATTATTTTAATTAGCTTGAAAGAACAGCCACTTTGAAAAAAAAAAAGACTTCATTAACTTTCATATTTAAAGTATTTTTTTTTTCATGCAGCAGGAAGAAGCCACAGGGAACTGTCATGCATTGGCACAGAACTTCAGTAAAACTCACTTGGCCGTGAGAATCCAGTACCCTGGAAGTCTGTGTTAGATAGGGAAGTGGGGCAGGGTGTGATTACAAGCATTTTAAGGTGGAAAAAGTTAACTCACTTTATTAATAGATCAGAAGGTAACAAAGCTCCAGACCTAGTGCACTCAATGAGTCTTCACTCAGGTTAGGGAGTGAGGAAACGGAACTTCCACACTTTCATTTCCACCAAAATTAGGAATAGTTTTTCTGCAGTGCACCACATAGCAGTGTAAGAGAGAGAAACTACCCTAGGTTCCTCACAGACTGTACAACAAGATCACAGAAAAGAGGAGTACTCATCCAGTTTCTGAAAAGCTTTGCTGCCAGATTTTATTTTGACCCACATACTAATAAAATAACCAGTGTCATATCAGTGCATCCTCCTCATCTGACTGAAGAACCAACACTGACAAGGGTGGAAGTCTCCTCCCCTCCCTCTGCTTGCTAGAGGGAGGGTCAACGTGACATTGAGCTAATATGGATAAGAACAGGGGGAATTCAGACGGTGGACAGTCACAAAAAAAATCGCCTTCTCTCTCTTGCAACCTATTTCTCCAGTTTGCCCGTTTCCTTCAGGGTGCAGCTGCTGCTTTCATCCTTCTGTCACCCCTTTTCCACATCCATTTATTGTTTTAACAAGCCCTTTTACCTCTTCCACTGTGACTAATGGGGTTACAGCACTGTAGGGCCTTTCCAAGCTGCTTCTTTCACAGCTAAATCCATTCTTAAAAATGCATTTGCAGTCTAAATTTCCTTTATACTTGAAGAGTCATTCATCTCCATGGTCATCTGTTTGTCTATCCTGTAACATTTTCAGGTGCATAAAAAAGCAAGAAAAGCAAAAGAAATGACAATATCACTCTGTAAGACCTCCTTTTTTAGAAAAAATTCTTCCGTCCTCTGTTCTATTCTGTAGTCCCTCTACAGTCTATAGTTGCTTGCTTATTGGCATGGAAGGTATTAATACTCATTTTCTATTTGGCATTTCATTTTCAGATGTATCTCTGTATGACTCCAGCTGCAGCAACCATATTCACACTTCTACTTTCTGTCTTGATTTCCTCCTGATTATTTTACATTGCGTGCCTCAGAGGAAAGGGCAGCATTTTTAGCTCACACAGCACTCATCATATGCAGCTGTCCAAAAAGTAAAAATAAAGGGTTTGAGCATCTGAGTGAAAGAACAGATGCAGCTATACAAAAGGACACAAGATTTGTAAGTAGCGTACAGCAATAGTCAACACTGAAACAATAGATGCTTTTCCTGGGGGAAAGAACTTTTGTAACCTCATTCTTCTTTCTTAACTTCATCATTCTTTAACCACCTCCATCAATTTTTACTATACCAGAGGGTAACAAATATTGGGGCATGCAGTGAGCCTTTATTAGGGCTAAGGAATGAGTAGACAAACTGCTCCAAAATTTTATTTCCAGGAAGTTTCTGATTTGTGCATTGCCCAGCAGTGTTAGGTGGACAAGCCTGTCCAAGTGAGCAGCCTGCAAAAAATCAAGGATGACCAGAAAATCAGAGTCTTCAGTGAGACCTTGCAGAGGCAAATCCTGAGGCTCATGATGCAAGGCAGGAAGAACAGTCAGAGGCTATGGTTGAGTGAGATGCTGATGGAGACTCCTGAGATGGGGAAGCTAGAAACTTGTGACTTCTTGCAGCAGCAGAAATAGTCCTTCTCTGCCCTGAGATCTAAGTTCACAAAAGTGGTAAAGTGTCCCAATAACCAGTGAGGGAAAACAAACTCTCTTAAGGAAGGCTTTGAAACCAACTGAGCTTGAACAGTGTGTTAGTAGAGAGCAAAAGGAAGTGGTGGGTGACCGTGACACTTGCTAAATAGTCATGCTGTTACAACAGCTTGGGGCTTCTTTTAGGGGACCCTACCCATTACAGAAAGACTGTGGTAACTTTCCATTCCCTGGAAACTACTCATTGTTGCACATCCACGTGGGCACAGATATGGCCTAGTGCAGAACAGGACTACAAAGCTCT
The DNA here is from genome assembly GCF_903797595.1 of Erithacus rubecula. Lineage (NCBI taxonomy): Eukaryota > Metazoa > Chordata > Aves > Passeriformes > Muscicapidae > Erithacus > Erithacus rubecula. The sequence goes on along the minus strand of NC_136686.1, from coordinate 27,157,558 downwards.
GGGGGTAAAGAGAATAAGAAGGGATCCCAGGCTATGTTAACCTGTGAGGTCAGACAAGAGTGATGCTCTTCTGCATCTGCTACTCAAAACCAAAGAAGAACTGACTGAAGATGTGATAATCTGAGCAGACAGCTGGAGACCAGGCTTCAGAGTGTTCAGGAAAATGGCCAGTGGGATCCCCTAAGAGTCAGCTTTGCAGGGAAACAAAGCTCAAGTAAACTAGCAGGTCTTTCAGGACAATCTCTGTCAAGCACAAAACTGAGGAAAACAAGCAGACATGTCACGAGATGGCCTCTAGCTAAACAGGGAAGTCATGATTGAACTACACTGCAGAAAAACAGCATAAAGGAGGAGGAAGCAAGACTAAGGAGGAAGTCTCTGGACATGCAGGAATGCTTTTAGGAAAACTCAAGCTCACCTGGTTTTGGAACTGGCAAGGTATGGTATGGACAAGAAGTGCTTCCACTACCACACAAGCAGTAAAAGAATAAACAATGAAAATGCACACCAGCTGCTGGATAGCTCAGGAGATTTACTGACAGTGGATGCAGACTTGGCTCTGGACTTCACCAGCAACATCTTTTGGTCCTTTGTACACACAGAGTTCAAGGAGGAGATAAACTGCAAGTACCAGGAAAGGATTAAGCCAGAGATCTCTTCAGAAATCTCAGTTTTTACAAGTTTTAGAGAAGACAGATGGGATCTGTAGGAAGATGCTGAGAGACTGTCTGATGAAGCTGAAAAGTTATTCTTGCCTATTTCAAAAGGTGTGGAGATCAGGTAAAGTCACCAATTGAATAAAGACATATACCGCACATTCAAAAAAAAACATGATATTTTTTTCAGGGAGCTACATATTAGTTGATCTCACTCTTTTCCTGGGAGAATCATGAAGAAAATCCTCATTGAAACCATTCCCGGACACAAGAAGACAAACAAAATGACTGAAGAAAGTCAGCATAAATTTACCAAGGATAAATCATGCTTGACCCATCTGAAGAATTTATAAAACTTGTAGATGTGGTGCTTAGGGACATGGTTTTGTGATGAACTTACAGGTCTCTTCCAAAACTGGGCTGGTTCAGCCTACAGAGGAGACAATTTAGAGGGACCAAAGAAACAAAGCCAGGCTCTTGAAAGAAGTGTACCTAAGGTAACAAGATAATGACACAAAGTGAAACACTGAAGGTTTCTAGTGAACAGGAGATGAAAAGGCACCACTCTGAGGGCAATCAAGCAGAACAGGTTGTCCAGAGAGGTTGTGCAGTTCCCATCCGTGCAGTGTGAGAGTTGACAAGTCTTTGGTGGCTTACTTTGCACACTAAACTGGGGTGAACTGAAAACTCATTGTAACGAGACAGAAATATTCACTTCAAAAATCTTAGCTCTAGAAACCCATCAAGCATTCAGATGCATAGCAGTCTGCAATACTCAGGAGACTGACTTTACTACTGTAAAATTAATTACAGGATCAATTTTGATATAAAACTATATTTAGAAGTCTGTAATTCTTTCCTTAAATAAAAGATCATTAATCACTCTGGAATGAGCTACCACACAAATTTAAATGTTGTTCCTGCAAATTAAAGGCCGTAATTAAACTTGACTTCAAAATCTCATTTTGGTAGAGCTTACACCAGCTAGCATTTGTCCAAGAGTTCTAAACTATGTATGATAAATTGAAGGACACACACTAGCCCCCACATGTATCACCCACTGAAAAATGAAAAACTTCAAAGAACAGACTACTACAAGTCTTTACTTGCATTAAATAATAGGTGAAAATTCAACCAAGATAGCTTATCTTTTAGTAACTATCACAACTACTTAGCCTTTTCACATAATAGAATAGACAACTTAATATAAACTACTGCAATTCTCTTTCTTACCAGTATATGCCTTACAATTTGGGGGGAATTTTCTATCTGAAAATTTGTGAATCCTTGAATCTCTCTGAATCCTTTTCTTCTCATGCATTTTTTTTAATGGCAAAACCAGTTTCCAGATTTGTCATTACTGTGGTAACACTCTACATCTCTCTCCTGTTGATGTTCTCCAATTGTAACACTTTTCCTACTCATCTACTTGGCTGTGACTCAAAACATCCTGGCTTGTCTGTGAGAGACCTGAGATCCCTGTAGGTCCTGTTCTGTCACAGAACAATAGAAGAAAAGCCTTTCTTAAAGTTCACTAGCTCCTGCAGCGAGTTTGTGACAAATTCCAGCATTCCTCCTGTGTTTTTAAGCACTCAGTCAGGTTTCTGAAAAGAAATTGAGAATGAGATTTGGCAAATTCACACTTATTAACTAAGGAAATTGTGAAGAAGATGCACTTATGTATATGTAGGATATGACAGAGTCTAGTAACACATGCACCTGGTAGTGCATGTAAGTAGATATATTCAAAACTAAGAGGCATAAGGATCAAAGAAAAAAAAACCGAAGATACAAAAATGTTTTCAGAGTAGTTTAATCTAAAACACCACTTACCTCTTGCTACATAGGGATCTCATCTCTGGGAATCAAGTACTGCCAATGTCCTGAATAAACACATCCAAGTAGGACAAACTTCTTTGTGCATATTAGTGCACAAAACAAAAATACCTACTTCTCATATGGAGAAATTCAACAGAATTTGTAGCAGTCACATACTTTTTGACAAAGTTGCTAAGCAAGCATCTTAAAAATTACTAGTTTTCAATGACAGACTCTAATCCAGCTTTAAAACTTAAGGCAAATAAGAACTTTGGCCTAAGAGGAAAGCGAAGCTAAAGAGATTACACACCTACAGTGAGTTCCAACAGGATGCAGAGCAATTTGGTTCAAATCCAGTGAAGTACTCAAGTACATGCTTTGCTTTAAATGCATGGGCATGAAGATGATGGAAATACTTATATATGCCTAATGTTAAACATGTCATTAAGTGCTTTACTGGGTTAGGGCCAGAAAGCTTAATATCTTACAGGAATGAGTTTGGAGTACACCATGCAGCACTGGCATAACAGGGAACTCAGGACCATAAATAATCTGAGCTAAGCCCCTCTTGCTGTCTTATTGAGAAATGCAATGTGAGTGGAGAGGGGTAAGAGGATGTCTTGCCTAAAGGTAATCAGAGTAATAACAGAAATCTGAAGGATGTCAAGATCAGAAGGAAAACAAACTGACATTACTCACTAATGAATATGCTTACTATAAATTGTATTCCTGCAGTGAAAAAAATCCCTGTATTTTCAATTCCTACATAGCCCATAGTCTAGTTACTGAGAGTCCATGTCTGGGATCCACATCCCTCATCACATCATTCAAGGTACCCAGCAGAGAAGACTGAGACCCACAGCACCCTACAACACACAGTACCTGCAGTGCAAAAGCCAGACTGACACTCAGCACGGTGCATTCACCACAAGCACCAGAGAGGTCTTGCACTTAAACCACTCCTAGTGCTGCAACACATTCCTTTGCTCAAGAACAACACTGTCTTTAAAAGACTGGATTTTAAAGCATGTCCTAAGCAGTTTTGCTTGCTGCCATTCCCACACAGCCTCTACCATGTACTCCTGACAGCTCTGTGCTGTGAGGCACTCCCTTCTGGAGGGCCTGAGCCCCTGCTAGGACTGCACACACTGCTGCAACCTGCACTGATGGACCTACCACACTCCATCTTCCTGCCAGCTCTGAAGCCCATGTGTTTCTGAGTCCGAGAGCAGCATATTCCGTGATTTGCAGGGACTCCCATACTTTGGTGAGAGACAGTAGAAGGATCTGGTCTAAAAAAACCTCAGAAGCAGCAACATATGGGCCTGTCATCTCCAAATTTACTCTGCAATAGCCTAGCCTAACCTTCTGTAGTATAAAAAATATTAAAGCTGAACTATATGCATTTATTTCTATGTTTATACACCATAAGCACATATAATTAGGTTTAAAAAAGAGAGTTAATTAGCCATGTAATGTTATAGGTCATATTACTTCAGAGGATCCACATGCTATCTCACAAAATATTAAAATACCACTTTTCTCTCTGTGGTAAACTGCATTTATTGTGCCAAAATATTACAATCAATAACATCATCATCGTTTGGGACATAAGGTTAAGTAAGCAATCCTTTTAAAGTTTGTTACAGTCGAGATTCTTCAACATTGTACCCAAATATAATCTAAATTTGCAGGAGGGATGAGCCTTTCGGGACATGAAAGTAACTCTGGAGTCACAGGAGTCTGATCTGAATCAGACCAATCCTGAAACAAGTGAATCATTGATTTTTCATATTCAGGCCCCAAAGGAAAGGAAATGGGGACAGGGAATTGCCTTGCCCACAGAAATATGTGCCTCACTTTACCTGCATTATGTTACTCTATGAGATCTATGAGGCTCTTCTGAAATTTCTTGCATGAGGTTTTGTCAAGTGTTTAGAAAGGATCTACTGCCCAGGGAGCTTTCTTTTTCTGTTTTTATTAGCAGGTTCAGAAAGCATTTCACTAAAAAGCTTCACGAGTAATTAGAAACAAACAATACAAACTAAAATTCCAACAAGCAAATAGGTACTTTGGGATCAGAGTGAGACTTCAAAATCATTCAGGAAGTTTGCCTGGTGGGAGTGCAGAAATCACACAGTAAGCAGTAAGCTAACTGGAAATCAAAGGATTGGCTCTGGCTCCGTAGTAAGTTTCACTATTTACTTCAGCACAGTTGTCTCACCCACATAAGGGGTTCTCATTCACAACCACGTCCTCTAACACTGGCAATAGTCTCACAGCTCATAGGGAGATGAGCAGACTGAATCACACGTGCCCTCTGGTAGTCTGTTTGGAAAAAATCTCAGCATCACACTTCACTATGAGTTAGATTTGGAAAGCCAAAAAGTGACAGTACATCTACTGCACTTCTTTCAAGGAATTTCACAGAAACTCCTATCGGAACACATCAAGGATTCAGAAGTTTAGATGCAAAGACCCCGGATGGTGTGAGAACTGCAAAAGGCATAGGGCTTGCTATATGATGCCTTGCTTGATCCCCTATGTTTCTCCTTTATATTTCTCAGTGGTCCTTTTGCCACAGCTCTGGAAAGTCTTTTGACTCTAACTTAAAAGCATGGACAGGCCTTTCAAAAGCAGTTTCTTCATTTGAATGACATTTTTATCTTCCTAGATGTAATTTTTAGGTAATTTATGTACTACTGAGGCCACCTCAAAGCCAGCACCCTGGCCCATCCCATCCTTCGTGTGCCCAGCTCACACTGAAAAGGAGGAAGGAGCTGAAGAGTGTTACTGAAGTAGGTAACATGGGGAACTCCAAGGGATCCCACTGTCTGTGAAAATGTAACTACTGCAACAACAAAGAGATATCACCTATTGTTGCCTGCTACACACAAGGATTTGGGGAGGTGGCTGTGAGAGCCCTCCCATGCAAGGCTGATTGCGAGAGGCCTGGGAAATACCTACCACTGAACAAGCAACCACAGATAACTTGTGATAGGGATAACAGTGCACACAGCCCAGTGCACAGAGCCAATCTGACGGGCTTTTTTTCCATTTCTGATGTAGCTGCAATGACATGAGATGTGAATGCACAGAATAAGATAGGAGATGCTTTATCTAGTCTGTATGGAAAATAAAATTAAATACGACTAATCCTAGGCTGGAAAGGACACATTGAGGAAGAATCCTAAGCCTCGGGTCTGACCCAGGAAGCCCTCAGGTGGAGCTCCCTCAGATCATCTTTCTCAACAGGTAGGTGGGAAGTACACCAAAATCTGGTAAAGGATCAGCTTCTTAGTAACAGAACAAGCTGGAGAAACCACTAGAGCTGACAGAGCCAGGGCTGATGTGCAAAGCCCGGTGTGGCTCTCTAGTTTCTCGCTAACTTCATGCGCCTCCAGGTCAGGGACACCCCATGAGTCATGCACAGAGACACCAGCCACAACAATAACAGTGTCAACAAGGGCGTGCAGGACGAAAGCTTAGCAAACGATGCCCAGACTTACACAGCTATTCCCGTTCATATTGAAGTGTGGGGATGCACAGGCTTGCTCCTTCATCTCCTCCATCCCAAAGATGCAGACGGCAGTGCTGTTCCACGCCTTGGAGTTGTGGCTGTGGCGGAACACACCCACCCACCAGCCCCGCTCACCCTGGCGGACAAGGCTGGAGGAAATAATGAGGCTCCTGCACCCGCAGTCCAAATAGACGTGCCCTTTCAAAGTGGGGCCACCCTTTGCAGGGGGCATCAGGCTCAGGACAGCCATGCTGGGTGGCTCCGTGTTATTGCCCAACCTGGCCTTCAACGTGTAGTAGGGAAAGAAAAGGTGGTCTCCCCACTGGAGCGCGTCAACAAAGTGCAAAGGTTCTTCCCTGCGCTTGATGATGCCCAGCTCCTCCTGGGACTTGAGGTTGACCATGGGGCGCACCGTGATGACGGTCTCCTTGTCCGACTTCGAGGGCTCGCAGTGCAGGTGGCTGGTGTCAGCGCTGGTTGAGTAGGTGGCCGCCACGGCCAGGTACCAGGCGCCGGCCTGCTGGAAGACGACGCCGGCGGTGGAGCCGTCGGGCAGGCAGCTGACCACCTCGCTTTGGTTCAGGCGCTGCCGGTAGGACGGCTGCTCCCACACCTGGCAGGCGCCGCCATCCTGTGTCCAGCCGGTCAGCAGGACGCCCACCCCGCCGGCCTCCTCGTAGTGCAGCAGCAGATTGCTGCGCGTGCCGGGGGGCTCCCCGCAGCCCTGCCCCGCCGCCGGCACCACGCGGAGCCGGGGCCGCAGCTCGGGCCGCAGCTCGTAGAGGCAGCTGCCGCCCGCCACCAGCACGGCGCCGCCGCTCACCTCGATGTTGTCGATGGGGGCCCCCGGCAGCTCGAAGCTCTGGGGTCCGGCGGCGCCCGCCAGCGCCGCCAGCAGGGGCAGCGCCCATCTGAGGGCGGGCGGCGGCGCCGCCATGGGCGCGGGCTCGGCGCGGCGCGCGGGGCGCCTCAGGCGGCGGCGGGCGGCGGGCGCTGCTGCGCCATGGTGCGCGGAGGGGCCGGGCGCGCTGCCGCCGCTGCCGCCGCTTTCCGTGCGCCGAGCCGGGCTGCGCGGGCGGGGAGTTCCTCTTTCGGGGCGGGGAGGAGGGGGTGCCTGCACGGGAGAGGTGGGCCGGGCTCCTCCGGGAGGGCTGCCGAGCCACCTCGCCGCCGTGCGCCGCCGCTCCCCCTCCGCCCCCCGGCCCCGCCGGCCCGCCTCGCCGCGGACGGTGGGCGGCGGCGGCGGCGCTGCGGGAGCCCACCTCGGCCGCCGGGCTGCGGAGCCGGGGGCGGCCGCCTCGCGGCGGGAGCGACACCCACCGCGCCCAGCCGCGCTCAGCACCCGACCCGCACGGGAACCCTCCGGGGCACCGGAGCAGGGGAGCCCCTCCGGGGCAGGGCGGCCCCCTCACCCGCTCTGCCTCGCTGCCGGCCCCCCGGGCAGTGCCGAGCACGGCTGAGGGTGCTCAGCGGGGACAGCCGGTGCCGGGGTCCGCTGGCGGTGCCGGGTGTAGGCGTAGGTCCCGCTGTGCCGGGCACCGGCAGCGCCCGCTGCGAACCTGGAAACGCGCCTGGTCCCCGTTCAAATGCAGCGCAGAACCGCCCTGCTAAACGGCACCCCCGTCAACCAGCCGGACGATGCCGCCTTGAACGGGAACGTTGAGGGGTCAGAGATCCCTGGTTAGATCTCGGTCTTGCCTGAGGTAGAACAAAGGCTCTCGGCATTCTGCCGAGTCCTGCAGGGCGCACAAAAAACCTCTCCCTTTCCAGCTGTGTTGCTGAGAGATGGACGCGCACCCGACGCGCATGGGGACATGTTGAATGGCACAAATGATTTACTTCATTTCCCACTCTGTCACCGCTGGCTGAGGTTCAACACAATGTGAAGTATAGGCTTCATGCTGAGCTTATGGTAAATTATCGTTTTGCTGAATTTCAAATAAAAAATGGAAAGCAGCAAAAATGCCTTTCAGTGGTGTCTTTTGGGTGCTTCTGGAAACTCTGGGTGAGGATGGGTGTAGGGGCCATTGCCTTACTGAGAAAAGGATGCAATGTTCAAAACCGAGAAATCATCTGACCCTCATTTGACACTGCTTTTGTCTTGAAGTAGCTTGATAGCAGGAAAAAAGTAGGACTGTAAAAATTAGAACAAAAGTAGCCTCTGTATGAATCAGTCAAGTGCAACATTTTCAAGTAGGAAGTGCAACAAAGTTAACAAATTTTTATGGTCTTTTTCCATTACAGTACCCAGCAGCAGTTATTGTGCAAGAATTGATGTTGCTCTGGTCAGCAAAAATATTCAATAATTTTGCAGTAAAAAGGGTCCAGGACAAATATTCCCATAAAATCCAGAGCTCTCCACAGCCCATCTGCTTATCTCCTGTATAGTGACTCCAACATGCTTCCAAAATCTGCAAAAATTTTGGATCCTCCCTAGCAGAGGATGTGGAAGAGCATCATTGCACAATTTTTCTTCTTGCCAGATGCAGAGATGCTCCATGTGGTAGCACTGCCTGCAACTACCCGTGGAGGACTGAACTTCTAGTCAACATGTAGGCGAAGTAAATCCTCATGCCCATATCTCCCATATAGGTTGTGTATGGAAATGTCATTTATACATACATCTTTGCAAAGGAGGCTGAACATGTCATACTGGAGTGCATTGTACACTACCTTGCCTTCTAGTTCATTTTCAGTTCAAATATAAAACTGATAGCAATCTTGCTCTAAACTGATTAAGCTAAATAGCAAAGCATATCAGCATCCTTAACTGCAAGACATCTCTTATTCTGGCCACAGAGTATATACAGCAACAGGTCATCTTCTGCAAACATCCCTCCTTTTGCAAAATCACCTGTCTGCATGTATTGCAGACACCTGTTTCTCAGGCTTTATGTTTAGAATAAGACACATTTCACTGGTTTGTTTAAATGAGTGAGGCCAGGCTTGTTCTGGTCTTAGAGAACAGCAACCACTTCTAGGGCTGCAGACTTTTGATTGCCAAAACTGTCGAAAAACAGTTTTGTGCTTCAATTTTTGTCCTGGGAGGACTGAACTGAATATGTTGACTGTCACGTGAAAACAGTCCAGCTGTGTGGGCTAGCAGGTTCTACCATGATGGGATGGGATGGGATGGGATGGGATGGGATGGGATGGGATGGGATGGGATGGGATGGGATGGGATGGGATGGGATGGGATGGGATAAGGATGGGATGGGATAGGATAGGATAGGATAGGATAGGATAGGATAGGATAGGATAGGATAGGATAGGATAGGATAGGATAGGATAGGATAGGATAGGATAGGATAGGATAGGGTAGGGTAGGGTAGGGTAGGGTAGGGTAGGGTAGGGTAGGGTAGGGTAGGGTAGGGTAGGGTAGGGTGGGATGGGATGGGATGGGATGGGATGGGATGGGATGGGATGGGATGGGATGGGATGGGATGGGATGGGATGGGATGGGATGGGATGGGATGGGATGGGATGGGATGGGATGGGATGGGATGGGATAGGAGGTCATATTCCTCCTGCAACAGAGCACAGTTCTGCAGACTATTCCCTGCCTGTCACTTTTCTATTTCTGATTCTTCCTCTCTCTTTCCAGCGAAGCAGTATCTTGGACCGGAGCCCCATCTTGCAACATTTAATTCTGCATACACTTCTGAGAGCCAGCTTTGCACTGAGAGTTAGTGCACAGAGTTTTGCTCATGAGTGACCCAATTCTTCAAGTGGCAAAATAGTTCCAAGTCTTTTCAAAGACCCTGAAGTAAATAGGAGTTTCTGTCTTCCAACACATTCTTCTAGAGATACCTATCTGGATACCAGGAAGGTTAAGCTTCTGCAGCTGTTACAGAAATAGAAAGGGAGGCTACAGGTTTATTTTGTACTGCTTCAGAGTGTAATATTTGTTATTAACACAGCAGACCAGAAAGCAGTGTAATCAGTCCATGACTGAACTTATTCCAGTATGAATTGATGCTCATGTTGGAACTAGATGATCTTCCAAGATACCTTCCAACCCAAACTATTCTATGATACTTTTATAAAATAAAATCTGAACAAATAATTTTACTGTATTCCCTTGCCTGTCAGTTCCATAATGGTGTTTTTATCCTGTTGTACTGTGTTTTATTTTTCAAGCACTGAAGGGAGAGCAAACAAGGTAGTCTGCCTGTTAATGTTAGACTTTATAAAGCATTGCTGTCTAACTCCAGCACCCAAACCAAAATTTATTTAAAAAGGCCAGGGAAGCAAATTGAACTTCCTTTGCTATCCTAAACAACATTTATGTATTTCAGTATGTCATGTTAGATCTGAAGTTAGAATGTGAATCACACCAGGACTTGTTTCTGCATCTACAATTTAAAGAGCTTTCATTTAGATCTTCAACAGTGTTAGGCAGAACACATCCTAAATTTAACTTAAGATTGCTTTTCCACTACAGTTCATGCTTCCCTCCTCCTTATTTCTCATCTGCATGCTAAATTTCTCTGAATTTATGAATCCACAGACAACCTTACAAAATATTACTAGTAAATGAGATTTATTTTTTTATGCTTAATTTATGTAGCTTCACTTTGATATTTCTCCTGTTTTGAAGTTTCGAGACCACTTAAGGTTTTATTTACTTTGTTTATTAAATCCATGTGGTTGCCTTAGCTTAATTCTGAAATGGTTTTTTTGCTTTCATTTACCAAGTAGTAATAGGTAGTATTAATGTTAACAGGCACTTTATCTTTGGTATAATACTTGAAATAATTGTTGTTCTCATTATATAGTTAGGACAATTTTCTACTGCAACTGCATGTTGACAAAATAGAAATGAAATGCTGGGCACTTTTTCAAAAAGCTTTTCTGAGAAGGATTCCTTTCCTGAAAGAGGCATTTGAATACTGAAACTGGGTTTGCAGATTTGAATTTTACTTCTGCTTTTCAGTCTCATTTCTTTTTGTTTAGATTTTTTTTTTGTTTAGATTTTTGTTTAATCTAAAAGTAACTGACCATTTTGCATTTTTTATTGGTCCTCACAATGAGGAAATAGCAGATTCAAGAGCAGGATTATGCTGTTATCCCTCTTTGGGGATCTGTATGGGATGCTATCAGCTGCATCCAGCAGTGATATGTCCATGGGTTCCAGGGAAAATTTTGCTTTGCTGGAGTCCCACTAATGGATCTGACCCACTTGCCCAGGGAGATGCTCCTTTGTGATGAAATGCTGGAGCTATACACAGCTCCTGGGCATCTCTGAGACAGCAAAATGCTCTACCCACTGGTTAGTGCTGCCCTTCATGGGACCAGTGTGTTATAACTGTACTGGGATTGTGTGGCTGGGTTTTGGTAGTGATGGGGGGGCTACAGGGGTGGCTTCTGTGCCAGCAGCTTCCTCCATGTCCAGCAGAGCCAATGGCAGCTGGCTCCATGGATCTGCCACTGTGAAGGGTGTGAGCCATTCCTGAGCCAATCAGGGATGATACTAACACCTCTGTGATAACATATTTAAGAAGAAGGAAAAAACCTTATTGCAATTGTTGTTGTAATTGTGCTCAGAGAAGAACAGAGTTAGAATCTGTGAGAGGAACAGCTCTGCAGACACCAAGATCGTTGCAGAAAGAGGGGCAGGAGGTGCTCCAGGCATCAGAGCTGAGGTTCCCCTGCAGCTTGTCATGCACATCATAGTGAAGTAGCCATGCCCCTGCAGCCCATGGAGGGCCACGAGGATAGAGAGATTCACCTGCAGCCTTGGAGGAGCTTTTGGGTTGCTTTTAAAAGCTCTTGACTTGGCTGTGTGTTCTGTCAGAGATAATGATTGTGCAGTGGAGGGGCCTAAGACCTAGAGTAAGGTCTGAAACAAGAGCAGATAATGTGGTCCTTCCTGTATGAGCCAAAATACACACCAGAAACTTCTGCATCAGGTCAGTTCCTCAACCTTAGGCAAACACCATGTCAAGGAGATATTTAATCTGCAGCATCTACTGTGCCAGTAGATAAGGATAATGATCAAGAACCTGTTCTAAACTTCTTTTTTTTTTCCTTTTGTGTATTTACTCTTGCAGAGGAGACAGTCATCTGAAGGCTTACTAAACCATTAGTTGATCAATATGCTTGCTATTTCAGATGTCTAAACCAGCCCATTCAATTTGAATGAGTCAGCTGTAGGAGAGCTTGAGTAGGTTTCCCTGCTTAAATCTGAAGGGATGTTAAATTAAGCAGAGGATTATGGTATTAAGCTGAGCATGGGCCAAGAAGTAGCAAAGGAAATGGTGGATGAACCACCAAGAATCTGGGTATATCTCTGTTAAGGTGGTGCTATTTATGTGAAGTGAGGCTGTGAGATGCATACATCCTTCTCACAGATGCTTTGAGTGTTTCTTAGTTGAATTTTTATTAAAAAAATCCAGCATGTTTTCATATCTCTGACACCTTTCTCTTATTCAGTTTTGTCCTTATCCTATTCATTTGTGTTCTGGTTCTGACCAGGAGAGGGTTGATTTTTTGCAGCAGTCAGGAGTTGGAATGGCTATGCCCTAGACTTTATTCTGTACAACTTCTCATTGAAGATGGGGAAGGGAGTCTGTTCCAGGGATTCCTTCTGGTTGAGTAAATGTGGTGGAGGGAGCCATCCTGTACTGTTGAGATGGTTTCCATGTGAATGGTTTATCTTTTTGTACCCCCTGTCATTAGTATTGTTGCAGTTACTGTTCCTTTTCTTACCTCATTGCTGTTTCCAGTAACTCCTTTTTGTCTCAACCCATGATCTTTGCCTTTTGTGCCTCCAATTCTCCCCTCCAGCCCACTGCAGGGGGAGAGAGAGGGGCAAAGCGGGGGAGCTAGAAAACTGCATGTGGTTTGGAGAATCTCAGTGGGGGCACTGAACTGGGGAGTACCATTCCTGAACCACAATAGTTTCCAACAAACAGAACATTTAATGACTGTATTGAGAATTTTTAATGCAGAAGTGTAGCAAGAACTTTTTAAAAATTCTGCATGTGAATTCAATAATTTTTCACCTACTATTTGAAAGGTCTGTCATTCCACTAAAAATTTTCAAGTCATAGAAAAGTTAAAATACATGCTAAAATACATTCATGGAATCTATTTCAAATTAAATTTGGAATACTCACTCAAAATTGAAAAAAAAACCCCAAGTGCTCAAATCTGGAGAATAAGATGCTGTAATCTTCCTCAAGGATAAACAAAATTGTGTTAAAGAATAATAATTTTAACTTGAATTATAAAACCGGTGCAAGATCCATCCACTGTAGCATTATCACCTACTGATATGTTCCAGGACTAGAATAGGTTCTGAATGGATCAATTACTGTTTCTTTCCACCATTCTTTTCTTTAATTTCCCCAAATGGTACTGATTTAGTGCATGCCCACTACAGATGTGAGTAAACACACTTACTGTTATTTATAACTCTGCCTTTTGGCTGTGGTCCTTCGTCTGGTCACAGCCAGAGTTCCATAACCTGAAGCAAAATTATTACTTGGGAATTGAATCAGATTACTGATAAATGCCACTGCAGCAGATGGATAGGGGTATTTGATAACTTTAAGAGAAGGGTGATAAAGTATATGAAGAACAAAGGAACAAGCCATAATTATATATATATATTCCAAAGTATTAAAATACCTTTCCACTATTCCTAGCAGTCACTTATAATATGAAGTCTTACTTTTGCTAGCCATTAGGCCCACTAGCACTGATGTCACATCTTTTACTCTCTTGTATGTTGACTACAAGATGACAGCTTACCAAGCCTGCTCACTGTGGAGAGATCCCATCTGAAACACAGACTGTGCCATTCAGTTGTAACCAAGTATGCATGCCTCCACACATCCATATCACTTATTGACCTATATTAGAGGTCAAACATGCCTGCAGAAAACCATCTTGGATTTTTCCTTTGTTAGCAAACATGTAAACGAAAGCTTGGTGCTACATAGGTTAACACAGAGAGTCGTGGAACTAAAATTATTTTGAAAACAGAAAACAAAATGCTCTTCCAAATGCATATTCATTTAAGGAACTGTGTAACTAAGCACCTATTTAAATATATATCTACTTCTGCTTACCTACTCACTACTGATTTTGAAATCCTGTTGGTGAGAAAAATAAAAACAACTGTATTGTTTCCCAAAATTAAAGATCTATTCAATTATGCTGTGAAATGAATGATTTATCAGAGAAAAATAACTTTGCAATTAGCTGTGTTTAGGAAGGAAATTAAAGAGGTTAGTTCCACTCGGGGGGTAACCTGAAATCTATTCTAGTGCTCAGATTAGTTGTGATCTCTCACTGCTGGTGCTTGACCTTCCCCCCCTGACTCCATGGCTGCTTTCCAGAGCAAGTCTTCAAGGAGAGGTGAAAGCTGACCCAAGTTTAACTCCTTATTTGTTATACTGGCAATTGTTTTCTGTGTATCTCTGACTCACCTCCCCCTTTCTGTTTGTCCTGAAGAGATGCGTGCATGGAAACAGGATGTTAGAAGCAGAGAAATTAGCCCAAGCTGCAGGATATTCAGTGCCTGCAGGCTGTGGTCTGCCAGCTGATAAGATTTTTCTTCTGAAGTCATCTAAGAAGAATCAGAAAGGCAACAGACTGAAAGACAAGCTTGGTACATAAAACACCTCAGTTTCTATAGAGAACATTTCTCAAACTTGTCTGGGTAGGGACAATCTTTTAATGAGCATTTTTTAAAAAAACATTATCAACACATGAGCAGTACTTAGTTTCTTTTTTGTTGGTTTTAATGAAAATCTAATTAATTAAGTTGGCCAAATTAATTAAGCTAATGAAATTAACCAAGAGAACTTTCAGTTTTGTGTCCAGAGGCTACAAAGACATTTTTTGCCAAATAATCTTTTTAGTGTTCCCACTCTGAGTTAATAGAAAGACCCAAGATACAAACTACCTTTGCCACCAGAGAGCACCGGAATTAAGTATTTTAATTACAACTAGAATTGCTCTTAATTAGTAACATGTACTATAATGCAAGAGCTTGCCTTCCTTTGTTGAATAATGGTGTCTCTGAGAAACAGGGACAGAGCACTCAATATGATACAAATTTGCTTGATGTTGTTTGTTTTTTTTCCTAACATTTCCCTTTACTGTGTTCACTCTGAGAAGGATCTAATTGAATTGTCATTGTCTCTGATGATTTGCCAACAAATTTGTTCAGAAAAGCCTGTTAGTGGAAGGTTGTACCCCAAACATCATTGTGCATTACTGTATGCTCAACCACTGTTGTACATCAATCTGGAATACCATTTGGAAAGCCTGTCTTCAGTTGCCACTCTTGTGATGAAAAGTCCAAAAGACAGGTTGTTCTGCCTCTTTCTTGCTTTCTCTCTCTTGCTTTTTCTTTTTATTCTTTCTCTCTTTTTTCTTTTATTTTTTTTTCTTTCTTTCTGTCCTCCTTGCTTTATTTCTATTTATCCTGTTACTTTTCCCTTTTTAACCACCCCTTATTTCAGGCATATTCATCTTCAAGTTCATAAAAATGCTCCATGCTCCCTGAAAATCCCCTCTCTTGTGGGAGATGTTCACAGACCATTATATGACCACATTCCCACAGATTCCCCTGTTCCTCTCCTTTCAGTGTAGCACATGGTTCAGTGCCAGGTCTGAGCATATAAACCTGTGCTGCATTTGCCAGCTCTTTCAAATGAAGTCCACATTGTCCACAATGTGAAGCCAGAAGATTCTGGATTGTCAGAGGAAAATAGGGATGGTGGATTCTGTGCCTGAATGAAGGCCAATGGAAGCAAGAAACCTCGAGGTATGTGGGATCAGTCAGCTTCCCAATTCCAAATGTCATTGAGCTTATTTATTATCTGCAAAAATGTCTCACATCTCTTCTCTCTTATTACAAGTAACTGTGGCTTTTCTCATAATCTACAAATGCATCCAGGATACTTTATATTCCCCATATCCTCCAACTTCAGTAATTCACCAAATAGTCTGCCAGAAAATCTCCTATCCAAATAGCCCTCTAGGTGTTATAATGACACCACTTATAAGAAATGAAATGTTTACTGTACAGTCTGAAACTGAAATAGAGCTTAAATTGAAGCACCCCATGCTTTAAAACATTTCATTACTTAATCTACATGGAAAGGACACCAGATGTTGTTACTTTTTCTTTTTTTTTTTTTTTTTTTTTTTTTTTTTTTTTTTTTTTTTTTTGTCAAAAGTATATTGCTTTTAATATTTTAACTGGAATATACCAGAGGCAAGTACTCAGCTGGTATAAAATGTCACAACTCTGCTGTGGTCAATGAAGCAATAGCAGTTTATCCCAAAGGAGGATCTGAAACAAAAGACGATATTTCATCTGAATTCATGGAAAAATAAAGTCATAATTTGTTTGTCTGTAAAATCAATGCCTGAAAGGTGATGGTATTCTCTGTATTTTCTTATCTCCATAATCTCTATAAACTTTTAATTTTATGTCATCATCTCTACATTCTTTAATTTACCAAATCATCTGTTGTGAGAGTTCTGATCCAAACAATTCTCCAGATAACATGGCACTAAAGCAAAGATATACATTTAATTAAATGCCACTCTATGAAAATATAAATTATGTGATAATGACCCAGAATTTAATAGTTCATCCTGATCAAATTGTATATTAGTGAGAACTAGTTTTCTGCATAAGCATTTCTGTTACATTTTTCTGTGACTATTCAACCTGTACAAAAATCCTTTGAATCATTGTCTTAAAAAAATTAATAGATAAAATGTAGTTAGTCCAGGATTCAAAAAGACAGTTCAAAACCAGATCTGTTACAGAAGAATGTGGAAATTGAACAGAGACCAGAAAAACAAACCAAGAAACTTGCTTTTTACACAGGGAAGAACTGCAAAAAATAAAATCTTTGCAGGGTTGCTCTGTATTAACATTGCTTGCCAGCCCATATGTCACTTTCTTTAGATAAGTAGCAGTAATGATGTCATGAAGTCTCTCTCTCTCTCTCTCTCTCTCTCTAGTTAAGGTGCTTAGAGTCTCTTAATCCAGACTAAAGGAAACACTTTTCAAAACTGACTTGCAGGTGAAAGCAAAAAGTCAGCTTTTAATAGCCATGTACAAAAGTCTCCTGGGGTCATTGTCTGCAATTTTCAAGAGTGGGATTATAATTCAAAATTATCTTTAAAAATTGGAGAAGTAGGTGGGGGGAAAATAGAACAAAATTTAACACAGGAAAAGAAAAACCCACATAATTTCTTTGTCTGTAAAATCGATGGCTACAGCAATGGTGCATGTTCCTGGAAAGTAGAGGATTCCATATGCCACTAAAACAACTAGTGTTGCAGGCAAAAGCTTGGGAGAAACATGGTAACCCACAGTTAATATAATACTGCATATAATAATAAATAATAATAATGCATTGGGTGGCCTGTCAGAAGCTGCAAAGGAGTCAACAGCATCACACTTGTGGAATATCACTTAGAGATAAAAATTCAGTGTAAGCAGATGGATTGCCTACAAGAGCACTCAACACTGGCAAGGCAATAGCTGATGTGTTGCCTCAATTTTTGAACTTCTCTTTGAAGGGGAAGAATGAGTCAAAAAGCAGAATAATTCTTTGAAGACAACACTGGATTAATTAGAATTGGTTTGAATTTGTTTTTCTGCTGAAAAGAAGAAGGATAAACTAAGGAGAGTTGCAATTATTTCCAACTATGCAACAGAAAAGGAAACTGACTGTTCCCCTTGTCTGCGGTTGACTGCATGACAGGAAAACTACAGAGAGTAAGGTTCAGCTTTGACATTGGGAAATGTCAGGAAAGCGAAGTCTCAAAGGATCAATCACTAGGCAGTGTTTAAGAATGTAAACCTTGGTCAGGAATGGTAGGCAGAGTTTGTCGTGCTTAGGTGGTTTCACAGTGTCCCACCAAATTTGCAATTGGTGTTCTGATTCAAAAATTATGAAAATAATCGGTCCTGAGGCAGTCACAGAAAACGCATAAGAGGAACAGGGATGACAGCATTTATTGGGCAAGATGTGTTACACTTTCCTGTTTCATATCTTTATGACAAACTCCAGACAGTAGTGTTCCATATGATGATAGGATGGCTTTTTTTTGGGTCTCATTCTCTATTAGTCCCCTGTGTTAATCATTCCTTCTCCCCATCCAAACTCTTGTTTTGAGTTTCTTGCAGGGTGGGGAAGTGAGGAAAGAGATTCTCACTCTCTCATCCTGTTGGGACTTCTGCATTTTACAAGGATTAGGAAGAGGTTCTAGAAAGTCGACCTGGGGATGCTGGCCTCTCTATAACCACTGTGAGAAAAGGGAAGGTTGCCTCATGCTGTGACAGCTGCAGAGACCACTAAGCTTGAGCAATGCAAAACAAGGTCAAGGTTTTGGAGGTAGAACATTTGCTAAGTATTGCTTTGGAAAACTGATGAGAAAATATTTCACTAATGCACTTCGTTAAAGGTAAAAGAATTACCTCAAATATGAGAACAGCAAATACTGAAACATGAAAAGAGGATGTGAATCTTCATTAATGGACAATTTTAAAAGGAACACAGACTTTATATGTCAAACAGTGCTTTTTGAACTGTCTTTAACTAATCAGCAAATATTATCCTGCATTTAATGGACTTAAAACAGAAAAAAAACCTGGCATTTGCTAGTAAGAAATAGCACTATTATTTGGATACTGAAAGGATTTTTTGCTCTTTTTCTTTCTTTTTCTTTTTTTTTGTTTGGGATTGTAATCAGTGTAGAAGTCCCTTCATGTCAGTCAGAGAACTTTAGAGACAGAAAATCTCAGTCACAACTAGAAATCATAGAAAATAGGGCTGCAGAGTATCTTGAGGGGTCTTCTAGTCCCTTGTCTCTCATAATGGAGGAAGAACTACAAGTAAATAATTCTCAAGAGATTTTTTATCACTCCTGTTTGTAGGAGTCATCAGCGGTGAAGAATCTTCTGCCCTCTAAAACGAGCTGCTTCTGTGCTACATTAATCATACAGGCAGAGCCTGAATGCATGAGCTGAACCTGGTCTTTGGTTATTTAGGAAACTCCCTGTAAGGTTCTATACTGCTCTTTAAGGGTCTGTCCAGCAGCAGGAGACTGAAAATGGAGAATCAAGCTCATGATCCAGGCCTGTAAGAATATCCATGAAGATGGGTGACTGATAAGAATTTTCTTCTGCTCTGTGAGGAGGAAACCCTGGAAAACCGGTGGGAGCTAGAGATGTTTGCTTTTTCCTAACTCCAACAGCTTCCACTTAAGAAATGAATGTTTGTAGTGCAGGATGTTCTGTCAGCCAGTGGTTTTCTGAGGAGGAACAACTCGCTGAAGTGAGAATTGCATCTGTAACTATTTTGAGCAGTAGGTTTCTCTGATGGTGAAGTCTGGTGTGGTAGGAAAGACACTTGCAACTAAGAAGAACAACTGGAGCAGAAACCACTTTGGAAACTTTCCTGCCAGGCATTTTTCTTGGTGCACAAGGAACAGAAAAACATGACAGTTGCTGGTGTATGTTTTTAAGGCTCTTTATGGTGAGAGTGCTTGGCAGCTTCCCCTTGAGCTTCACAAATGAGTCTGAGAAGGCAACAGAGATCTTCCTTCTGTCTTCCAAACCACAAGCCAGCAGGTGAGATCTGTGCTGAGCCCTCAGACAGTGCTCACTCTCATTTCCTATCACATCAGCCAGCTTTTCCAGATTTTGAACATTGCATGGCGTTTTCTGCTGCTGCTCCACAGCTTTCTGCACACAAAGTTAATGCTTTGAACTACCACAGCTGGCCCCAGATTGGTAACCACCTGCACCTTACAGCACCTGTGTTTATTATCTCCTGGGAAGGGTGTGTTGGCAGTTTTCATACTAGTACTGATCTTACACTGCCTTGAAAATGTTATTTTACTTTTATGTGGTGCACTAAGAGCTTCAGCTGAGAATATACAAACACATTAATTTTTATAGTAAGAGGCTTCCAGCTGCTACTGTCAGAGTAGTTGTCCATCTATGGACAAACACCCCAAGGTTCAGCCCTGAGGGTTCCTGAAAGGGTCTTGGGGCTCAGTCCCCTGGCTCAAGGCCATGCAGTATAAACCCATGTCCTGGGGAAGTCCGTGAGGCTTTTGCTGGCAGCAGAAATGATATGGCAGCAGAAGCTTTCCTACACACACCTAAGGGATAATAGGACCTCTCCAGTTAACCTGGGTCACAGCCAGTGCCACTGCAGCTCTGCTGCTTCTGTAACCCAGACCTGGGGCATGAAACCTGCAGTGGAGAGGAGCAGCAGCTGCCTTCATGTTTATGTGGGATGGATACTTTCAAGGGACCAATATTACAGCTCCAGTAATATAATTCAACAAACACAAAGATGCATGTCTGATTTGTGAGGTGTGGTGTTGACACTGTACAACCTTATGGCAGTTTTAAATTGTAAGCAATGTGCACCAGCAGATAGTGGACCCTTTGTATCGATATTCTTGGTTGACCTATTTTTTTCCTACAAAATACATGTGCAAGCATACACAGGAACACACATCATTATATGTAACATATATATAAAATGATATGTAAGATGCACATACAAGTGTAAGCAGAAATATATGTAGTGTCAAAGGCAGAGAATATTATAGTCTGCTATAGCATAGACTATATGTAGGAAATCACTGAAGATATTTTGCTTCCTATGATGATCACATCCCTTCCCACAAGTTGTTATATAATCCTCCCATGGCAACTGCAGCATTTGCACAAGAAATATTAGCAAAATATATATATTTAGCTGTTTCAGTGCAAAAGAGACTATTCCAAGTGTATAGCTCAACATCTAACTCTTTTAATACTTGTGAAAGAGGCTGGAAACAGTTTCTCTTTGCTTGCAGCTCCCTGAACTTAGCTAGAAGGTTTTTACTGGATCGACACAAACACAGGAGTTGGGAAATTTTGGGGCTAGTAAATTTTGCAGTCTGTATTTTAGCCACTGGGTGCCGCTACCAAATCACTTGTCATAACCAGTTTCACCAAATACAAGATTGCAATTTTATCAGCATGCCTTGATTTACCTTAGCCTGTGACAGCAGGTTTTGTGGGGCTGCCTGTTATCCAAAGGCTCATACAATAACCCTTTTCTCTGCCAGTGCTGCCAATGGGCTTCAGACAGCTGCAGTCAAGATATTTCCTCACAAAAGAATCATGGAACAGTTTTTTGTTAAAGTGCGCAACTGAAAGGTGAGCAGGATTAATAACAAAAAGATTGAAAAGAAAACTTTAAGAAGTATTTCATAAAGAGGAAATACTTATAGAGGGCAAAAAACCCCCTGATTCTTATGATATAAGAGGAATTCACTGAAAATAAACTATGCATCTCTGCTGTTACATAAATTCATAAAAAGTATTAGTGAAACAAGATGATAGTTTAATCCTATTCCAAATTGCTAACATGTCCTCCACCATCATTAGAAAAGTGTTGTTTCATGTATGCTTTTAATCAACTACAGACTTTTTCAAACTGACTCTTCACATTATCCTCACTATTTTAAGTGACCGTTGTTCTGTTTGGAACTCCTGAATATAAATGCAAGACTGTCACGGTAATCTAATGACACATTTAGACCTGAAAAGGTTTATTTGCAGTCCTCAGTGGTTATGAAAATGAACATGAAAAGCACATATCTCAATAGATTCAACAACTTAATAAAAAGCCCACCTGCATTTTGCAGTATCATCAGATAAAAGAAAAAAATGTGATGCTGTTGAGTCATCTCTCCAACAACCCCTGGACAGATGCCAGCTGAAAACCACTGACAAATCAGTGACAAAGCTCACCTGGTTCTCCTCTGAGAGGTAATGACAAAGAAAGGGAGGACATGGAGGGAGTCCTGTGTTGGATGGCAGAGAAGAGGGGAGTGGTGATAGCAGCATCTTGAAGGACAAGTGGCAGGAGGAAAAGCAGTGGGGTTTTGGGGATTGAGGGAAAAGCATGTAATACTACCAATTTATGCAGTGAGCCTTACAAAGCACTGGGAGGGACTAACCTACAATTCATGGTTCTGCAGGTGATAGAGACCACGTTCTCATCGTGGAAATCATAAATTTTTTCTTGGAAATTATAATCTCTTTTATGTTGCTGGCATCTGGCCAAGGCAGATGTAATTTCACTGATTCTCTGCCTGAAATCAATTTGTTATAGTGCAGCATGGTGAGGGCCTGACAAATAACCTCAGAGAGCTGTTCTTGATTGTGGAGGGAATTTCATACTTTAAACAGAAATTTACCTCTATTCACAACCAGTTGCTCATGCAAGAATGACTTTCAGGCATGCATTTCAATGTTAAGACTTTAAGACGAATTTCACATTTTTCTGTTCATTTTATATCACCTTGTTTCACTTCCCCTGTTTCACTCCAACATCCTGGATTTAAGAAACTAAAGAAAAGGAATTAAGGATGACTTAATGTCATTTCTGTGCAAGGTACAGATCTGATGTTCCCACAGGAAAAAGGCCTGCTCAATTCCCTAAATGTGAGCTCAATAAAAATCCCCAGATTCTCATTAAATGGCTGGAATGTGTCAGACTGTAGAACTCAAAACACTGCTGAAATAATTCAGAGAAAGCTCTAGCAGTTTAATTTGTGTGCAAATATGCACATGTATATGGGCACAATCCTTCTCCTGCCCTACTTCATGGAGGCTCAGCTGCTGGATTGCCTTTGGTTTGGATCAGAGCAATCCATGGTAGTTACCTCCTTTCAAAGGACATGAAACACTTTGATATCTACTCCCCAATAGGAAGAAAACACCCTCCAAAACACTAAAATTTTCTTCTTAACACATTCATGGTGCTTTAGCAAATCTGATCACTATCTTAATTTCTTTTTTCCCTAGAGAGGTGCTTCAATGAGGTTTTATTTGCATGAGCTATTTAATCACAGGTTAACCAACACCATGTGAAGTCATTATTGCTGTCCCTGAACTTGTGTTCTGAGGGAGCAGATAGCCCCCTCCAGACCCCATATGTTGGGACAAGCAGCAGCTTTTGAAGCTGTTGTGGCTTCTCCAGATCTCTGCATCCTCTTGCTTCTCTCTTGTGAGGACCTTGGTGCAGGGGACTAGTTTCACTGGCATCTGAATAGGCACTGGGAGAGTACTGGCCATTACTGGAAAAGAAGAATAGGTACTCAGTTCCATTTTTAAATGTAATGGGTATTGTGTTTTCCCAGACTGATAACCATGTCCCCTTTTTTTAAATGAAAATCTCTTTGCTTATGTAATTTCTCACCTGTCTGCTTGCAGTAGGTGTAGAAGCAGCTGGATTGGTACCTTTTGCTTTTGCAGGTCTTAGGATGTGGGCTCTAGTTGCTAAGGCACTTGGCAGACGATTGACAGTTGCATCCATTATAGTGAGAAGGAAGGATATTCATTTAAAGAATTAAGTTGATGAAAAAAATATGGGGGACAGAAGGATGGGGTACAAAGGAATTACACAACCCAATTGCTACAGGACCTGCCAGCACCTACCTGTAGATAAATCATAGATACTTGTGCTAAACAAAGCCAAGAATGGCTGTCCCTCAGAATTGTTCTGGTTAGAGCATTGGTCAAACACAATTGTGCATTTTTTTGAAGATCTGACAGGAGCAAAAGTGCAAATGCATGCAAGGAGGCCTGACTCAGTCAGTCGCTTTTTATTGATGCCCCATGCAGGCAAATTGGCAGGAACTGAAATGTAAGATTTCCCGGGGAAAAAAAAAAAAAAGAAGCTTCATGGTTTTCTGTAGAGAAGACTGGAGAATAAAACAGTGAGAGATCTACTAAACTCCTCAGCAGGGGAAGAGCCTGCCCACCTTCACATGCACAGCTGAACAAATAGTTTGCCTTTGCTGTGATCCAAAGATACAGTGTCTGAGTCTCCTTTCCACTATTCTGAGCACAGCACAACAACAGCAGGCTTCAGCTCTCTTCAACTCTTGCAAGAAATCACTGCTGTTGCATCCTGGCTAAAGCTGGTTTGGATATTCCTGAAATGCATTGTCTGACTGACATCATAGTCTGACTGCTTCTGGAGATATGTTCTGACTCAAAACTAACAAAAAGTGGAGTTTCAGGATAATCCCTGTGCTTCAAACAGTCTCACTTGCTCCATGTGGATGGTCCCAAAACTGGGGCCCGAAAGTAACTGCCATTGCAATTAGTGGCTTCAAGGGAACAAAGAAGGGGCTCTTTTTACTACAGTGAAACTGCTAAAATGATCTCTTTTCCAGACCTAAGCTCCCACTGGTCCAATAATAACCAATAACTGTGATTTCCATCACTTGCATCCTCTGGGAGACACTTATGTATCACTGATTCATATTGCAAGTTTCCTTGCTATGTGACTGCCATAAGCCTGGCAAATCAAAAAGCGCTGACAGCTTACTGAAGGAGGAGATACTGAGCAGAGACAGACAGGAATTTTTCAACAAAACAACATGTCAGCACCAAAACATTTAAAGGAAATAATAGAAGTGCCAGGGAAAGTTTAATGAAGAAGGTGTTTTGGAGAGAGATACATCCTTGTAACACCATTGATGGGCAGGTACCCCCTGGGGAGGGATGCTGTATGGCAAGCAGGAAACTACCACTCATTGAATCTCTGCCTGGAAGTCTCTCACTGTCCTGACCCTCAGGAGCTGCTGCCTGCAATAGAAAATGTGGGCATACTCTTTTCAAGGCTGGCATGCCAGATGGATCATTCCTTACCAAATTAGAAGATGAAGTGTGTTGGCAGAAACTCCTTGGGAAGCAGGAAATGCCTGCATGATGCTTCCCACTCCCTTCCTAGCAGATCTCACTGCCTCAATGCTGCCTCAGTCGGCAGCTCCCACTGGCACCAGAACTCAAAACTCCTTAGTTTCCTGAAATTACAGAAACAGAAATGTATGGCTGAGCCCTCCATTCCTCCATTTTATTTCAAGTGCTTCCAGGCCCTCTTTGATTATCTGCTACAAAAGCAGTAGTACATATGGAGGTTTACTTTGATATGATATAGTTGAATCCTTAAAAGTAAATTGTTATGATAATACCTAAAAGCAAAAACCACCACCTCTTAAAATACTCTTTCTATAAACAAGTTTCTAAATTTTGAATTACTGGCAGGAAGTTTTCTGCAATGAGATATTTGGGACCAAAATTTGCATTTGACAAAAAATAGGAGCTAAATTATATGTAGCATTTTGGTCATGTGGCACAGGTATTATAATTACTCTTCCAGCCCAGAAGTGTTCACCTGATTTGCAAAGGCACCATTGGAGAGGAACAGCCAGTCTATTCCCTTGTGGAAAGACCAACTTTCATGTATTAACTAAAGCACTCGCAACAGGTGTAAACAACTTTCCATTAGATGTAAAGTTCCTGGTACATTAGACAACATCACACTTTAACCTTCCAAGATCTAATTTAATTCCTAGGATCAAGAGCTCATGTTACTAATACATTTTGCCAAAACCCTGGGATCATGTCCTACATATTGCAGTAATTCTTTCCAGAAGAATTTAAATTTGTAAATAATGAAGAGCTCGTACAACTCCTTCTGTTAGCAGCACTACTGGGCCTTTTGCCAGTTTGTAAGCTGAAGAATTTTGGTGTTTAGTGCTCCCATCTGTTCGGAAGGCCTGAGGGTGAGTAGTTATCAAAAGCAATATGTGGGCTTTTTTATTCCATGTCTGAGATTTTATGACACACTTTTTCACAAAACAGGCCACTGGGGAGAAGAGATTTCCCTCCACCCGAGTCTCTCTGCCTGGGGAACCTCTGAAGTCCCACATACTTGATTTTTGCCCAGTCTTGATCTAAACAGACCAAAATTCACACAAATATATAATAAGTCTCATCTGATACCTCAGATAGAAATAGGACCAAATGTTTCTCAGTTATGAAAGAATTAAAATCTCAGGCATGTGTACAGTCAGTGCAGAGGAATTCAATAAACACAGCTCTGTTTGAATGAGGGTTTTGAAGGCAGCCCCGCTGTCAAGGTATAAGGAATTTTTTGTTTCCCAAATAAACACTTCAAATGTGCCCTTCTGCTGCATCAGGGTTTGGAAGGTGAGGGCTCCTGTCTCCATTGGGATGGCCAAGTGCACAGGGGGACATGGGGCTGCAGGCAAGCTGTCTGCTCCATGGCACTGTGTGACTGAGCCTGTGAAATGGCATTCTCACTGGATGGGATGGGCATTCTCACTTCAACCCTCCTGGCTTGAATGCACTCCAACAAAAAGGTTATTTTCCACAAGCAACCATTTCATTAGAAGCCTCTCAGGACAGCTAAGGGCAGGTGGTTTGGCAGCCATGAGCTCTCTGTGTGCTGTGTCCAGTTTGCTCTCTGGCCTCTCACACAGAGAGGATGCCCCTCTCCCCTCCTGTAGGTGATCTCTGCCTGTTCCCTGGGGTCAAGTGAGACACAAGGGAGTGGCATTCACAGGGCATCTCCTGCAAGCTCTGTCTGTAGATTAATCACAGGACTAAAGGCTGTCAACAACTTCTGGCAAGATGAGCTGACACAGATGTTGATGGCTCCAGAGATGGTGGAGCCATCCTGCAGAAGCAGAGGTGGGAAATGGCAGTCTTTGTAGAATCCTCTTCCTGAGTCATCAAAACCAGTTACTGCACCCAGTAAACTCCAGTGAGATGCCAGGGTACAGATGGAGAAATTCCTCCCTCTGCTTTCTATTTCTTTAGGAAGGTTTAAATTCACACGTTAGAAACTGAACTCAAAAGTTGGACAAAACAAGGGGAGAACTCTGAGGGATCTTAGATTACAAATATATTTTTAATTGTCACTTAAAGCCTACAGTTTATGGACATTGGCTTCTTTGGGGTTTGCCCTTGGCCTGCTTTAACTCAGAAGACTCACTGTCAAGATAATAAAGAGCAGGATCCTAAATGTTTACTGACATTCCTGCTCTGTTTGTTGCAAATGCTAAGTGTTGTAAGTGTTGTAAATGTTGATAGTTTTCGTTAAGTTCTTCCACTAGAAAACTGGTGGTTTCCTGTAGTTGTGTTTTAGCATAGCAGAATCCAGAAAAAAATCCAAATGAACTCTATTACTAAAATTAAAACCAGTACTAAGAAAACTCAGAATTCAAACAAGCTTCACATTTGGAGAAGCCTGGCATGGCAGGCACAAGGTAATAAAGAAGAAGTATAAAATCACAAGCCTGAGAAGGAGCTCCAAGGTACCTTTTTTAACACCATTTTATCTCCAAATCAACCAATTTTTCATATTCATTAAATATAGTCTGTAAGTATAACTCCACAGTTAACTCGGAGTACTACATTTGACTGGTTCCATGTAACTTAGCCTGCATTTATTTTGCAATATCACTACAATTATGAAGCTACTTTTATTCAATCCAGCAGAAACTCATTGAACAATTTGAAAGCCAGGCTAGTTAGTCTCATTAAAAAAGCTCTCATCAGTTAAAAGTATCAGAGCTGCTTTTATTTTCTTTAGTCACAATGCATTCCATTCCTAATGAAACCAGCACACAAATGGGTTTATCACCATTTTGCTTGGTTAAGAAACAAGAGGAATCTTCCATGTCAGTGCAGATCATCTGAAACCCCTTTTGCTACATATTTGTTATCAGATTTTCTAATACACCACAGCTAATTAGGCCTTTGCCTTCCAGACCTCAGTTCTTCTACTGCTGCCCTTCAGTTCCAGTTTTACTTGGCTTATGTGCATGGAGTTGAATAAGCCTGCTTTTGTTAAATTTCCCAGCTTAAGAAGAGTTGTTCAGAAAATGATGAGAAGAATCTAAAACCTGAGTGAGACTTAGGCACTTATTCTTTTTCAGGTAAATGAGAGGCCCACATTTGAAATACAGTAGAAATTCAAGGCCTTTAGGGCAGGAAATTGCACATTTAGGGTTTTATTCTCAAGCTGGTAGGAATCATTGTAACTGCAGCCATGCATCCGGCTGGAATAATGAGGAACACTGCAGCTGGCCACAGGAGAGGCTGCTGCTGCTCCCTGCTCCAAGGGCAGTGCTTGGCACTGCTGGGGAGCCTGAGCTCTGGCCATTCTGCCACTGTGGCAGGTTAAATAACCTCAGCAGCCACACCTCAGCAAAGGTGGGGTGCAGGAGAGGTCACCATGAGCTGGGAGGTTCTGCAGCCCCTGGAGCCCACTGAGGATGGCAGGGACAGCTCCCTTGTGATGTCTTTTGGGAAATGGTAATTTTACCATCCACTGTGGTTGTGGAGGGTCCAAGACATAAAGCACAGGCTTTGGCTCCTTGCCACTGCTGGGAAGGCTGGTAGGGAAGGAATTGTTTCAGGTCACTGCATCATGGCTGGTTTAGCTAAGCCAGCTTGGTGCTGGCAGCAGGCTGCCCATGGGAATAAACGCCCACAGCACTGGCACGGGGAGGTGTCAAAAGACATTTTATTTGCTTGCTTGTTTTTGTGTTTGTTTTCAAAGGGAACCACCTTTCCCCTTTCTCCATGGGGTCCCAGCACAGGGAGAAAGCAGGTCTGTGAAGCAGCCTGCCATGCTGTGAAAGGCCTCACAGAAACGTCCATTCTGCGACTGCAGAAATTAAAGATGGGGGCACCACATGTCCCGTGGGAAAGGGAAGGTCTCTGGAAGAGCAGCTAAGCCAAGTGAAAGGGTTTCTTTCAGCAGCCAAGAAAGCATATCAGTATTGACTGAAAGTATTAAGCTTGTATCAATAGTTGTATAGTTTAGAAAGTCTGACTTCCTAAAAAATTGATTTAATTTTTTCCGAGTATGAGCATAGTACCCCCTCACGGAGGATTCAGGGGATAAATTTGTACTTTGGCATACGTTACAGCATGGTGCTTGCCATCTGTGACACTTGAATATTCATTCGCTGGGAGATTTGTTGGCATTTTAAAAATAAAGGTTTTGGTGTGGTTTTTCCCATCTAAAGATGCACTATGGGAACTCCAATTTTTTTTAGTTGGTAAATAAATTAAATGCATGTGATTTGTTTGTCTTTGGTGCCTAATATGTCAGCTTTAAACTTTACAGTTAACAGCTGCAAGGAGGCACGAAATTGGAGCTTTTATTTCCCATCCACTGTCCAGACAGCTGCAGACTCAAGATCTGCGTTCTCTGTTTTCAACAGTATACTCCAAATCTTGAGTTCTAACCTGCTCCTTTCACCTTAAGTAAATGCTGTGCTTTGGTGGAGGATGAAAGGGGCACAGGGAGCTTTCACATGGAATGGCTAAGTTCCCAGGAATCACCCCCTCCAGTGATGTGAGTTGTATCTGCTAAGGTGAGTGTGGAGTACAGAAGTCAGATTTAAGTCAAAAGTTTATCTTCAAGGCTCTTTGAAAGCTCCAGGTAAAAACCCAAAAGCAACAAATCTTCTATGCAAGGTGCTACCATTTGCCACAAAATTTTGCTTTTAAAACCCCCTCAAGAATTACACACACAGAAACAAGTTAGTGGCATCGTTTTAGAAAAGATTTTTAAAGTAGCTATTAAAGGGTCACAGGCAATTTGAAAATTACTAGTGATCTATTAGAAAACTAGAATAATATCTTAAAACTGCATTCAGATTTTATCCTTCTACACCTTATCACATTTTGCAGTGGAAGCATCATGTTTCCCATTCTTTTATTGGGCATTTCCCTGAGCAGAATATTACAATGAATTCTAATTACTTGAGCCTTAGTGGCTATGGATGTTCTGCACCTCATATATGCAATGGAAGCATTTCCTATGGCTGGAACATTTAAACTTCCCTTCTCCTGGGTATCTTCCTTCAATATATTTTCAGACTCATAGCAAAAGTATTATCTTATCTCCTCTCCACCTAGACCCACAAGATCAAAAAACGTTAGGAATGTAATTAATTTAAGGATTCTTCAACTCTCTTTTGATGCAGCTGCAACTGGCTAAAAATCACCAAGTGGGACAAGGAGAAAGACAAATGGATTTCCAGCCTCTGCAATCATGTCAGCAGCCAGATATCTGTAGGAAATTCTACTAAAAATAGTTTCTCTGTAAGTTCTTTCTGTGGGACTGGCCTACCCAAGCCACAGGATATCCTCATTAAATGAATACTCTAGGAAATGGGAAAACTGACTTAAAAGTTCTGTCAAAGGTCCAAAACACACTATATAACACTTGATTATTTTCTCCAATAGAGTTATCCTGAATATTGCTTGTTGGGGCTCAAAGTTTGGAATATTAACCTTGAAATTGCCATGTTATCTTCCACTCTGTTGTTCTGATAAAGTTTCCTTTCTCCTCCCTTCCTCCACGGCTAATGCATCTACAAATTCTACTGGCTGTGTAAATGTCACATAGGTGCACATGTGCTTATTAAAATGTAAAATTCATACTAGAAAATTATTGGTGTTAGGTTCTATTTTCAGCACAGCTAATAATAATTCACACTACATATATATGAGTAGATATGTAAATAATAATAATAATGCAATATCTCATGTATATGAACATATTTGTTAACTGTTCCTTTAAGGGGCCAGAAATGAGGCAACCAGGGATTAGTCTAAGCAATGTTGTAGGCTGTGTAGGCAGTGAGAACCTAGAATATGAACTCGAGCTCTGCTTTGATGTAATCTCCACTGAAGTTAGGGGAGTTGCTCTGGATTTACACATTTATGAGAATGGAGCCTGGCACAGAGCCCTGTGGCTCAGGTTTTATCATACATACAAAATATCACCTAACTGTACTTGCGTGTACAAGATTAACCCTGATGGTGAGATTTCTGCATGTAAACAGCAGTGAAATACATTGTGTAATCCCCATGACTGATGTTTTTGAGCAGGTTTTGGGCAGTGCTGTGGTGTCTGATTCATTACCTACCAGAGGGCTGACACTATCTGCACAAAGGTTGCTTTGCAATGTCTCCTGTGCAATCAAATCAAGCCAGAATGAGCCACTTCAAAGCAAGGATATACGGAAGACAAAAATTTCTGATTCACTCTCCCCTGAAGGAGAAGGTGTAATGCTGACATGTGTGTAGCTTTTGTCCTACCCTCCTTTCCCCACCTTTCCTTACTGATACATTAAGAAGCTCCTTGACACAGAGATAGGAACTTACATAAATACATAAATATGCAAGTTCAACAGCTCTCACTTCTTGTTCCTCAAGTGACTGAGAAGACTCTGTAACACCACAGTTCTTGCTGTGAACATGATCAAAGATTAGGTTGACACTTGTGAATATTTATGGCCAAGGCAAAGATGGGTGGTTTTAATGGGAGGGTTAACTGTGATCTTATCCTGCGCTTGTTTGTTCCCAGTTAATCTTGCATGGATACCCAGCTCCAATCTCTCACAGCTCCCAGCTTTGTGAACTCAGAAATCACAGCTGAAAAGAAAAGAAGTCACATGAGACTCTGCACTTAGGTTACCCACATCTTGAAAGGCACAAATTTGGCCTCTTTTACCTAGAAAACCCTAGAAAGCACGTGGCAGATGCAAGCAGAAGCATGTGAGCCTGTGATGAAAGCTGAGTTTATGACAAAAGCTCAGCATCAGGTGAGCTCCATAACAAGCTTGGGTAGAATTTGAAAGTCTAATTAAGCAGCAGCCAAACAAAGGACAAATAGCTTTGTGCTCTTAGTGTTCTACTGAAAAAAAAGTAAAGAACCCACCCAGCTCCTACTAAAATTAAAGACATATTTATAAACAGAATTGTTTCTAACAAGAAGACAAATCTCATCCTTGTGTAACTGTCCTGAGGTCAATGGAGAACCCTGAGGGATTAATTAAAATCAGAAAATTCATGAAAGTCTTCTATGATGTGCCAGCTGGTCTTAAACAGGGAAGTATATTAATGGTTTCTCAACAAACATGTTGCAAGATTAGCTTCTTTTATTCAGCAATTCTTGTGTTCAGAAACTGTCTCTTTCTTTTTTTTTCTTTGCAGAAACAATATTCCCCAGTACTGCCGGAAAAAGAAAAAAAAGCAAACTAATACTCTTTGGGTGGATTTGAAATGTTTAATTTGTGAAGGCATTGTTCTGGAAGTTGTGGAATATATTTTGGGTTGTTTTTACTGTAATTTGCAGAAAAAACTTTGCTCTATGTAGAAAATGATAAGGACTTTCAAAGTTGTTAATTAAAAAATTCATTGTTTTGGTGAACTGTGTCTTGTCAAAAAAGTCAAAATAAAATTGTCATAGTCACAATCCACTCAGTCCTTTGAGACAGATTTTCAATACAAGAGTTAATGTTTATACATCTAAAATTATTTTGAAAGATGTTTTGAAGCTTCAATAGGAATTGAAGTTTCTTAAAAAAATTTTGTCAAACAAAATTACTTTTACAGTTTCTCTTACTTTAAATGCATGACATCTACAGAAATACACTAAAACAAATTGACTAAAGAAATTAAGTCATTAGGAATATTCTTACAGCTTCTCATTGGTTTAGCAGCTTGAAGAAATAGCTTATTATATATTTATTGTATATCAATAATCCTATTCTATATGTAATTTTCCTTCTATTTTTAGTTTTAAAAGAAATTAGCTTTACTTATTAAGCCCTTCCAGTTCCCTGAGTTTCCAACAAAAAAATGGTTTGTTTAAAAAAAAATAAGAACCTATTTCCATTACAATGTGTTATAGTAACTTGCTATTTATTTTAAAACTGAGTGACTAGTACCATATTAATATTTTCTAATAACCTCTCCTTCCTAAATCTCAGATTATTTCTAACACAAGTTGAATACAAACATGAAATAGAGTAAAGCTGTGTGTACAGGAGCAAAAGGGCAGAACACAAGTAACAGGATAGAAAAACAAAAGCAGCAACAGTAGAGATAAGATTTTACTTCTCTGAAAACTGAAAACTTCCACTAATTTTTCTGTCTCTGCTCTCCATCTTTTTGGAAGGCATGAAGACATCTTCAGGAAAGACAATTATGGGAAGACATGCTCTTGTTGTGTGAAACACCATTGTAATATACGGTCGAGAGATTATACGGATTGCAAAAGAGGGAACACCCCACTTACATCTGAAGACCTATTTTGTGGCACAACAAAAACATCTCTATAGAAACATTACATCCCACAACACAGTTCCTGGAAGTTTAAGAATTGGCTGCAACTGGCAGAATTATACTAAGAACTATAACTAGTTTATTACATAAAATCATAGTGACTTATTACTAGCGATTAATTTTAAACTGTAAGAAGCTCTGCTTTAGGAATGTCTTGACTGGACATTCAGTAGTTTATTTGTACAGACAGAAAGCAAGCTTCTGAGCTTCAACCACATCCAGAACCATCTAAACTAGATCAGTACTTAATGCCTTACTCCTCAAAGTAAGAACATTTTACACAAGAAATATTTTCAATCAGATAGTGGCTCCATTTCTACTGGCTCTGTGCAAATAGCAGTCCACTTTTCTCCAGGCTGGTCCCATCACATTCTTGCAGTAGCAGAATATGATAGGCAGCAGTCAAAAAAGCCTTGGTCCAATTGCCACGGATGTTCAATGGGAATCTTTTATGGCACCAGTTTTGCTTGGATTTGATCAGAAGCAAAAGGAATTTCACAATCATTTAATCTTGGCATAACTCTTTCTTTTCCAGTACCTTCCACAACTGCAACAAAAAAATCTCTAAATGTGGGGCCACTTGAATGAAAGCCAGGGGGAGACATGGAAGGCAACATTAGGCAGTACTCCTCACCTTCTGGAGCATGTCTTGGGATTTCTCAGGCCTTAACCTCTCTCCCCTTCTCTTTTGTCTCCTTTCTCCTTACCTTTCCCATGTTATCTATCCAGGTTAGATCCTCTGATTCCAATGCTTCCACAGGCCAACACCACATAAGAAAAACATTGAAGCAGGAAAGGAAGAATACAAAATGAAGCCAGACCTCACTCTTCACGTCTCCACACTTGGGAGCCAGACATGGTGCAGGACAGACCAGGTCAAGATATCAACAGCCCTCTCCTCCTTATAAATCCTCGAGCTGCAAATCTGAACATGGAGATACACGTGAAAGGATTTATGTGAGTCCATAAACCCCAAACAACTGTTGAAAGTTATATATCTAGTACAACAACTTCTTCATCACCAGGGCGGCACCAGTGAACCTTAATGATGAGTCTGTTACCCTCAGCATCCTTTCAAACTTCAGTTTCCATTGATCTAACTCTTAATTTCTCCTTCCTAATAGACACTGTCTCAGTATCTCTGTCTTGTATTTCAGGGTTAGTTGCAGGCTCTTTTACCTATTTCACCACTGTTTACCTTGTGCTCATTGAAGGGATAAAAAATAAGAAAGAAACAAGGGCTTCCTTGCATCCACTTTCCCTCCACCCTCAATCACTCAGTAAATTATATGTTAATTGTTTATTGGAAATTACCTCACAGATTCCTAATTTGGTAGGATGATTTGGAGAACAATTCTATTACCACATATAAATACCTTGGAAGTATTCAGCTGGAACCTATAACTACAAATGATTCCTGAGTTGCTGGCAGCTAAAATATAGCCCACATTTGTACATTGCAAATTGTATGAAAATAATAATTTTTTTGGAGATAGATATCCCAGAATACGTGATGCAAAGAGGCAATAAAAATTATTGTGTAAGGATGATTTGGAGAAGCATTATTTATGAAGTGTCTGTACATTCAAAAAACTCCCAAATAAAACAGGATACTCCTGTGGTGACATTTTACAATCAGTAAATACATGACAAGTGTATTTTGTAAATTTTAGAAGTATGCATAAATTTAACCAGCACAAGCATCTCTTGCTGCCGTCTTCCTCTTAACTCCCTAACTTTCTTATTGTATAGGTAGGTATATGCAACTTTCTGTACCTGAAATTGATGCATATAATACTTTAAAAAAGCATTTTTAACAAAAGCAGCACAAGTAGGAAATAGAAGTATTAACAAAATCTCTCAAGAGTTATGACAGGCAAGGGATGTTGAAATCACTGTGAATAACAAGAGGATGTTTTGGTAATCAGCTAAAGGTGAATTAAATGCTTCTACAGTTTCTGTCAAATATAATTGCAGTAGCCTAGAAAGCATGAGTGCTGCAACTTCCATTAAATGCAACTTTTACCCTTCCCAGCATCAACCTCTTAAATCTTTGTAATGAGCAGCAGGCATTTCAGTAAAGTCAGAAATAACTATGATTTTATAAAGTATGGCTGTTTCATGCATATATCCATTTTCAGCAGTTAAAGACACTATCAGCAGTCCTTTTTTCTACCTACTGCCTCTGATTTACTGGCTGACTTTGTTATTTCCTTTGTGCAGTTTATAGGACATAATTATCTAAAATGGAAAGGAGAGAACTCCTAATAGACATTTTTCTGCAGACAGCTTCTGCTTTATATTTATTTAGTTCACCAGCCTCTCACATCGAGGAAGATGTACTAGCTTGCAGAGGGAATAAAAATGGCAGAACTGTGATGAAAATAAGCAATAAATAGTGAAAGATATATTACCAAATTATTCATTATTTCAGCCATGTAGTTTCTGTACTATAAAATCAAAACAGAAATTAAGCCATCACTTGCAAAATGCATCAAAGGTCCTTGTGACTGTAGGGACCCAGCACAAGATTAATACTCCTTCTAAAGCAAACAGTCTCTTTGAGAAACAGTGAATCAACCATCCAGCTGCAAAAAAGAGTGCTTTGTTTCATTTTCAGCTTATTTAACCCCATTTTCAAGATGCCTCCATCAATTTCAAAATGAAAATAATTTTGAAATTAGGAGTCCAGACATGCTTTGTTAGAAATGTTTAAACTAGGCTAACACCATAGCCAAAATTAGAATTTTCTTAGCTCTTTATGTCACATGCATAGAATACACCATGCTGTACAAAGCCCAATCTGCAAATTGACTGAATCTCATTTACATATTGCATAGGCCCATCTTGCAATTCAAGCGCACATTATTTTCCAACACTTAATTAGAAAGGATGTGTGTCTGAACACGAGTTACTACATCTTCATTCTTCTCTTGATGAGGCAGTTCAGTAGCAACATGGGAAGCAGGAACTGAATGAAAGGGAATTTGTCCCAAATTTTTGTTTGGAAGATGAGCACCAGAGAGCAGCAGTTCCCAGGAGTTGAAGAGCTGTCAGCCAGCAGACCAGCTTCCACTGTACTCAGTATTTGTACAAAACAAAGCTGCAACTTGTGGTAAAAAAAGCTGCTTTTTGTGTTCTTCTAACTAGCTCCTTTACTTTAAAAATTAGAATTTGTGTTATTAAAAATTACTGTGATTATTTTAGAGAATAATATTTTTTATGTGTGGTAGACCCAGCTTTCCCCTATTCCCATTTCAGGGATTTCTATGTCTCTGAATTTTCAAAGTTTGAAAGGGAAAGTGCTAATCCATACTCTAGATATGGTGCAGGAGAATCCCACAGTGCCTGGTGAACGTGCCTGGCACTTAGCTTTCAATACCATTAGAACTTCACAGCTCAGGCTTATGCTATTAATTTTCCTCCCATCAATTACAGCATACTGTTGTTTTCTACCCAAACTCACTACCTGCACAACAATCTAGGTTGAGGGATTACTGCCTTTTAATGTGGCAGACTTCAAGCTTGGAGTATTATCAGCTATTTTGAGCTGTTAGGAAGTGTGAGAAAATCCTGCTCTTTTCCTTCAAGCTTTTCTGTGCAATTGAGTTTCACCACAACCATCAGGCCATCCTCTCTTGCCTCAGCACTGCCAGATTGCTAAAGTGAACAAAGGCACAAAGAGAATTTAAAGATAATACACTGGGTCAGAGCGAGGGTCCATTTATCCCATCTGGCCACAGCAGCTGCAAGGAGAGTCCATGAGAAAGAGGCTGATTATAATCCCTACATTGTTATATTTTCCCAGTTTCTAGAAATCAGGGATTAGGGGCTTGCTGAGAAAAGTTGCTGTTTAACACTCAAGGATCTCACTCTGTAGCCATCTGATGTTATTTTAAATCTCTTCATATGCTAAACCTCCATGGCATCCTTTGGTACTTCCACAGTTTTATGTGTCCTATGGGGAAAATTACTTTTGTTTGGTTTAGGTGGGCTATGAAAACTTTCTGCTGTATGATTCCCAGTTCTTGTATTGGGAAAAGTAGAATTGTTTGGTCCTTCTCTTCTCCATACCATTCAAGATTTTTATACGTCTTCATATACAAAGCTCCACTTTGCAAAGAAGCCTCTGCTGCTTTTTGCTGCCTTTCTTTCTGAAGTTTTCTGCTTCCACCTCCTTTATGGGACAGAGGCTGACACACAAGTCAACCCTATCTCTAAGCTGAGGCAGCATTATTAAAAAGATGCTGCTTTCTCTTAGTCCATCCCTAAAGTTGTTCAAATTTTTGACAATGAAAGGTTGTCAAGCAGATGTGTTTGGAGAGCCGTGCTGAGTTGTCCCTCATCTCCAAAACAAAACCAGCTAAATGTGGATCTGATAATTGCCAAAGCGTGCTTAGGACTGCATTCCCATGTGTGTATTACTTCACGTTTATCGAGGATTAATTTTATCTTCCATTTTATCACTCATTTAGCATGATGCAAACTTTAGAAATTCTTCAGTATGCTTTGGTTTCAATAGTTCTGACTACTTCCAAAACACCAGCAAACTTTCCCCTCTCAATGTTCTTCAACTTTTCTGGGTGATTTGTGGCCATTCACAGCCAGATCCCCCTGGGATTCCCCAAGTTACTGCTCCAGGAAGAATAGCAACCATTTATTCCTGCCTGCTGCTCCATCCCCTTTGAGCAGTTATTAATGCACAGCAATCTCCCCCTGACGTTAGGTTTCTGTAAGATTGTTTAGGAAGGGATATTTTAGAAAGGTTTAGGAATCCAAAGGTAATTTTTTTTCTCAAGTTGCCCTTGTCTACAAGGGCAATGATCCTTTCAAAGAACTGTACAGGATTTGTGAGGCATAATTTCTTTATTTATGAACCCTGTCCACTATCTCCAGTAAGCTGTATATATTCATGTCTACTAATTCTGCTCATTATTATAACTTCCATCAGTCTGCCTCAGCAGGAAGTCAAATTTACCATTCTCTGGTTTCCTGGCTCCCCTCCGGAGATTATTTTAAAAATTGAGGCCACATTTGCCACCTTCCATTACTCTGGAACCTGGGCCAATGTAAGCTATAGGTTACACACTACCGTGAAAAGTTCAGCAATTTTATATTTGAATTCCCTTAGATCCTTCGAGTGATTGTTACCTGTTCCTGGCAATGTGTTGCTACTCACTTTATTGATTTGCTCTAAAACCTTTCCACTGACAGTTCAATTTGACATAACCCCTCAGCCTCATCCCTGTAAATAAGGACTTGTTGTGCAAACTTCCTTAAGCCTCTCTGTGCTGAAATCTGACACAAAGGATCCTTTTCCTTCTCTTATTTTTCTTGTTTTTCTTCTTTATCTTCTTTTTCTTTTTCTCTTGCTTTTCTTTCTTTTTCTTTCTTCTTCTTTTTCTTCTTCTTAATAAGCTTCTTGGGTTTTGTTAACTACCCTTCCTATAGTGTGGTGATACTGTAATTGACATTTAAACACTTTTTTCCTTTTAGAGCATTAAACTTTGATACTTTAGACATTGCAGAGTATCTTTTCTATGATGCTATCTTGAACTGTATCTGGTAAAATGCTTTTTTGACCTGTATATATACATAGCATTCATCTGGACCAGTTTGGGGACCTTTTGTTTTCACTTTTCTTGAGAAAACACAATCATTTACGAGGTCTTCAACTACCGTCTCTGTGTGGTGCCCACCATGGCATTTCCACATTGTCAGGGGGTTAAGCAATGACTGAAAATTTCCATTACTGGTTCTGATCCTAGAGGCCATTGTGCTCCACTGATGTTGCCCCAGTGTTAACCTATAACCCACAATTTCAATCCAGAGTGATACCCTAGGACTTGTTGATGTGGATGACTTAATCATATTATTTGACTGCCAAGGATTTCTTCAGCAGAGATACAGTTTCTTCACCAACAGACAGCTATGCTTTCTGTTATGATTTTTACCTTCATGCTACACTAATTTTCTTTCCTTTCTCCTAGTTCATGTTACAATATCCTATAACAATATCTTAATTTAGACTCAACTATTTCCATTCATCTGACTGTTTTTTGACCATTACCTTTTACCTACAGGCATTGTACATTTTTTATTTTATTCTCATTGTATGTTCCATTTGATTGCATCTTTATTTATTTTTCAATATTGCTCAATGGTTTTACAGACTTCTTTTGTATATTCTTTTTCTTTTCTTTTTTCTCTTCCTCCACAGAAGATGAATCATCCTAGATTGGGTGTGATTGTTGATTTATCATCTTTCTTTCACTTTTACACCTTTTCAAGTGAGGTTTATGAAACTTCTTTTTACTTGCAAAACAAAGTAAGAACTACATTAGGCTGATACTAAAGACATTCTGTTAATAAACTGGTCTCTTTAACTAAAGGTAGAAATAGCTCTTTGTGATGAAGTATCTTTGTTCTTTTCTGATTTATTTGATTGCTGACACTTATCTAGTAAAAGTTCAAATGTTCTTCATGACCACTGTATGACCTTACTTAATAAAACTTGAACTGCATATATAAGACAACCCAAACAGCAAAGCACAGCTGAACACCACTGTAAATGCATGATACAACTTCGAGAAATTTTAGGAAAAACCAGTGTAAGAGGCCACATCACAGTGGCCCAAGCTAATGTAAATTATACCTGATACCGCTTTCATTTGGGCACCACAGTCTCTTTCCTATCTTTTTTTGCACCCCAGAGAAGCAGGCTACCTAGTGGAACTTTTCTTTTAAAAGATTGCTCTGAGAGCTTCATTGACTTCAGCAGAGCAGCTTTTACATCTGGCCTCAATCCTGTGAAGTGTGGCACAGAGTAGGCAGAACCTGCACCAGTACTGAGCCCTACTTAGCCTGGGGCCCTGGCAGAAGGTGGGCTCCCTTCTGGAGCTCTGGTCATGGAGGGGTGCCAGTAAGAGCTCATCCCAGTGCTGTTACTTTTTCCAATGGGAATAATTTTTCACTTTTTTAACAGAGTTCCTCAGTTCAGAAACAGAAAAAATAAATATAAAATTACCATTGCACTGTTTCACTGTTTACTTTCAATTGCAAAGTATTTTTAATGACAAACAATATTTAAGGTGTCTGTGTGTACATATATTTATATACCCACACACATGAATTTGTGGATGTGAAGCATACAGGAACACACATGTAATACATGTGCTGGCCCTCACGCACAGAAAACCACTAATTATACCTTTGAGAAGGGGAATAGAAAAAGAAATAAACTTTTTCCAGGCACTCCATACTAAATCTGAAGAAAAGTCTCCAGATGTGCATTTTCTTATAGCAATTTACTTAATCTGTTTCTGGGTTTACCTCATTTTTGGCTAATCTTGCACAAATTTTGTATGTCTATATGTTCATGTATATATGTATTTTAGAAATATCTAACTGTATGTATGCTCATTTATTTATGTGTCTTTAGACTCCACATTTTCCACAGGCAATATGCCTTTATAATGCAAAGGCAAATCAAAACTTGCATGTATTTAGGGAGCTGAAAGACTGTTTTCTTTTAAGAAGAAAAGGTGTTTTTCAGGGCAATACCTAACACTCAAGTGCTGAAGCCTGTGGAGTGTAAGACTAACTATTGCATATGTGAGGAAGGAAAAAAATGCTCCAAAATTCTTCATGGAAGAAGAATAAGCATGGTAGGGAGGCGAAAAACAGTTGGAAAAAAACCAGCATAAAAATGGGGAAGTATAAAAAGGGGAAGTATAGCTCCCTGAATCTGTGAAATTAAACTCTTAGGGGCTTTGAAGCCAAAGAGAGATTCCTGTCTTGCTGAACTTGCATTTGTTTAGTTGTCCTTACAGGATCCAAGTGCTGAAATGAGTCACAACATTGTGACAATGCTGAGCAGTTTGCATAGGATCATTGTCAGATACAGATAGGCAAAAGTCTTCTCAAGATCACAAGGGTCTTTGAATATAGCAACAGGTAATTAGCTAAAAATGTCTAAATTAAAAAAAAAAAAAAAAAAAAAAAAAGCTGTTACTTTCCTTATTAAAAATAGTATTCATGCATTTAAACAATCATCATAACCTGTGATAACCCCTGATATTACCCTACTAAGAAACTTTAGGTTATATAAAGAACACTATTTAGGCAGTATATATCTGCTTAAATGAAATCTATGTAAAAGTCAATTTAGTCATGAAATTACTATCTGAACTCTGGAAATGGAATTTGCTAAAGCATGAAATTTCTTTTTTGACCTTCTGTTGTCTCTTCTGCTGGAAGGATATTTTTTTTCCTATCAGATGTGTTCAATTCAACAGCTACTTCAATAATGTAATAGAACTTGAGAAACCAGTTGAGATTTGAAAAATCCAAGTTTCCTCTTCCAATTTATAAAAATGATGTGTGAGAGGGTGACATCTATTATTTCTACAATGCTGGAAAACATACTAATCAGAAACCATTAGTCTGATTAAATGTGTATGAATAATGCTTTTTTGTCTAAGGTATCATTTGTTATAAATGTGTAGACTGTTCCAACTACAACTTTTCTCATTCATTCAGCACAAGAATTGCATTTTAGCACTATGTATCTAGTGTGTATATAGTATATCATCTTGGCTCCCAAAAAGGAAATACCAGTTATAGTTATGGGCTACTTTTAGTAACAAACCAACATACTTAAATAGCTAGCAACCAGTGAGAATCAGTCTATGGGCAGGAAAATAAATCTAAGATCCAAATATGAGTAGAAAGGCAAAATCAAAGAGGAATATTTTATTTATGGCTAAGAGTAAGTTATTTCAAATTATCTTGTGTTGTGCACAAAAGGTCTCTTGTCAGCCAAGAAGTTACCCTCAGGACAGGTTCAGAGAGAAACTGGTGAGCCCTGTAATGGGCTGAGCATTGAAGATACTGCCTAGGAGTGGGATTTCCCTGCTTGACACAGTGGCAAGCAAGGCTTCTGACTTTTTCTGTGTAATGTCTGCTGGTCCTGAAATAATCAGAAGATACACAGCCAATCCAAGAACTGAGTTAAAGATTCTTTAGTCTTCAAAGACCATTAGGTATTTGAAAAGTCAGTTTGGGACTTAATTTTAGTACAAATACAAAGAAAAAAAATTGTATTTTATGGGATTATTGGATGATATATTGGTTTCAAAAAGTGAGTTGGTGAGTTTATTATAGACAGCTAGCATGGCAGGATCACAGAGAGACTCAAAATCAGTAGCCTAACTCTGCCCCCCAGCCCATCTCAAACCCTTCCATTCTGGTCTGCCTATAATTTTTTGGGAGTTTCTTCAGTTAGCACTTGATCAAAACATGCCTACTGCAAATCTTTGCACTTCTGAAATGAAGACATCAAGAGATGAGAACTTCACCATGCCTGTGGTCCACTGTTAAACAACCTTATTGATCAAAATCTAAATTTTATATCTCATATGAGTTTGTATGGTTTTGGCTTCCAGCCACTGAATTTGTGCCATTTCCCAGCTGAGCATAGAGAACTTTCGTATTTCCATCTAGTATTTCCATCTCCTGAAAGCACTTATATGCTACAATAAATTATTTACACTTGCTTTCCTGCCTAATTGTTTCTTGATAATATGACCTCTGTTACAGCAGTCAGGACATACACCAGTATATTCTTATCTTGGATGGCAATGCAAACCCTATGCTCACATATGTAGATGAGATATCAGACTGTTGTTCTTGATAAAAGAACAAGTCTTCAGTGTATTAAAGAGCACAACCTTTTATTGTTGCTTTCTGCACTCAAATTAAAGTATAAATCAAAGAGAGGAGCTCAGGCACTACCAGAGTAGGTACAGCTCCCTGGACACGTGTTCCTACTGACTCAGCCCCAGACTTGCTGCTTTCTCTCTCTTTTCTGAAATTATAGATAAGAAACTTGTTCAAAGTGGATTGCCAGAGTTTATTTATTGTACTTTACTAAACTTCCCCCTTTTAAGGTTTTAAACAAAGAGGCACTTCATAGCAAACCTCTGCTGGTTTGTCAGTCAAATACTTTGACCTTTAGCAGCTCTGCTGTGATTGAAGGGTATTTTTTGAGTTCAAAAGGCTCCTATGGGATCTCAGTAATTACTCTGCATATCATAGAGAATAACCCAGGCAGTCCTTGTCTCTCCAGTCTGCACACTGGTTTAGTTTGGGGTGGTTTGGTTGCTCTACTCCCCAGAGTATAAATCTCTCAACAAAGCCACCTGAACTAGCTCCTTGAGGTGTAGCTTTAGTATGAGATGAGTTTAGACCAGAAGTTAATGTAAAATCTTCACATCCGTGGCTTGGACAAATGCACTCTTTGCTGGATTAAAAACAGGTTGGCTGACCTGGCCCAGAGAATGGCAGTGAATGCAGGTGCATCCAGTTGGTGGCCAGTGGTGGTCCCCAGGGCTCAGAACAGGGCTCGTGTCTGTTTAAGGTCTTTATCCATGATTTGG
Source organism: Erithacus rubecula (assembly GCF_903797595.1). Taxonomy (NCBI): domain Eukaryota; kingdom Metazoa; phylum Chordata; class Aves; order Passeriformes; family Muscicapidae; genus Erithacus; species Erithacus rubecula. The sequence continues at coordinate 27,114,094 of NC_136686.1, read as the reverse complement.
ATGAGGGAATTGAGGACATCCTCCTGTCAGTTTGCAAACAACACCAAGTTGGGCAGGAGAGTTGATCTGCTGGAGGGCAGGAGGGTTCTGCAGAGTAATTTGGACAGGCTGGGTCTACGGGCTGAGGTTCAACACGGCCAAGGGCTGGGTCCTACACATGGGTCACAACAATTCCTGCAGTGCTACAGGATAGGGACAGAGTTGCTAGAAAGGTTCTCAGAAGAAAACAACTTGTAGGTGCTGGTCAACAACAGCTGAACAACAGCCAGGGTGTGCCCAGATGGCCAAGAAGGCAAATGGTATCCTGGCCTGGATCAGCAGTAGTGTGGCCAGCAGGACTTAGAAAGAGATCAACCCTGTGCACTCAGCACTGGTGAGGCCACACCTCAAGTGCTGTGTCCAGTTCTGGGCTCCTCATTGCTAGAAAGACTCTGAGATGCTGGCAATGTCCAGAGAAGGGCAGCGGAGCTGGGGAAGGGTCTGGAACATAAATCTGATGAGGAACAGCTGAAAGATCTGGGATTGTTTAGTCTGGAGAAAAGGAGGCTTAGGGGTGACCTTATCACTCTCTACAGTGACCTGACAGTTTTCTAGGGCTCCCTGTAAATAAGACCTCAGCCTGTTGCACACCATACTACTCCGTTACGCTTCTTTTATTACAGCCCCATTACACGGAAATTGAGCGTTAAACTAGCACAAAACCGCTGGAGTGAGTGAGGAATTGGGATCCTCCCATTTTTACGCATAGAGTTATGCCACAAGCCAAAGTGTGGGTTTCACATTCTGAAACTCTTCGCCTTAAGCTTTATGTATGAGTTGCTGTGACACAGCTGTAGGTTTGATGCTGTCTTACTAGGTGGTATACTGGCAAAACACAGCAAAATAATTTGATTCTGGGAAGAGATTACAGCATAAGTAGACAAAAAAAAAGCCCCAACCAAGCAGTGTTCCTGACAGCTCCTTGCTGCTGAAGAGGCTCCATCTTGTCTCATGGAGAGCTGCAATCTGCTGTCCAAAGTAAGGGAAAGAGAGGAGAAAAAGAAAGTATGAAAGCAAGGATGAACACAACAGTCCCAGGTATGACCACAGCATTAGTGCTTGGCATTGCACAGCCAGTTCCTAGGAGGACCAGGGATGTGGGTGATGAGGCCATTCCCATGGAAGACATTGCCTCCTGCTTTCTCAGAGCCTCCTGGGGCCCAAGCACCGGGAGCTTCTGCTCCCTTCACATACTGAGAGCCATTGCCCCTCCCCAAGCAGAGACAATTTGCAATTATGCAATACAAGAAAGGCAGATGATGGCATGGGTGGTGGTGTAGGAATGTGCCCCTGGGGTGGCCTTGCAGCAATGAAGAGGGTGGTGGGAAGGGAAGGGCCAAGGGAAGATGCTTGGTCTGCTGGTGCCCAAGCCAGCCCTTGATGCACAGACACCAAATCAAGCCTCATGAACAAGCATTGGGAGAAACGTTTGGTGGTTTTATTTCCTGAGGCAAGGAATGTCTTTCTCAGGATGTCCTGACAGCTTCCAAGAATGGGTTTACATGTCACCATTATTACTCTGGGACAGAAGAATATTGTGCTCTAGGTTAATTATAATTGACATTTGAATTAAAAAATCCTCCATTTGTCACCCCACCGATCCCTTTGCTATTTGATTCCAGTTTGCACATCTAAAACTAGGCTTTCGAAAGTACTTCATGGCAGGGGTTGTAAATGGTATATTTTCATAAGCCTGCTGCTCTTGAGGCTTATGTTTTGCCATCTTATGACTTGGCTAACGGCCAGAAATGCATCTGCATAAATTTGGGACTTGAAGGCTTGGTAATATGCTGTGACTTCAATAACAAAAGGACTGAAAAAATTCCACTGAAGTGTATCAAGCTCACTTAAACAAAAAGCATTGTTATTTAGCCCTTACATTTGTACTAGTAAGAACATGGGAAATAAATGCGCAGCACACAATAATAGACCAGGGTTTCATTGTGGCATTGTCCCCTCCTGAGGTTTCCTTGAAGTATCTGTGTGAACATTTTCACACATGGCACATAATCTCAGTTCAGCACTGTACAGACTTGGTGGGGCCACTGTGGTGGCAGCCACTGTGTGCACTGGGCAGGAGGGAAATTGCCCTGTCCTTCACTGCTTACAGCTCGAGCACCCCACTTTGACAGCCTCTTCAGAGCATGGCAGCTTATTTTTATACATTTTTAAATGATCATCTATTACATAAAAATAAAAAGTAAGTCACCAAATGATCTGAACAAATAAGACTAGATTTGTGTAGTCAAAGATTTGGCTTTGGATCACATTTCAGTGGGGCTTTCCCTAAGGAGTATCTCAAAATAAAACTAGGCTATTAAAAGAAACATATTTTTGTAACGAGTTCCAATTTTAGTCCCCAGGATTCATTTAAGTTTTGGACCAGAGATGTGCTGATAAATCAGGGTTGAGATTCCCCATGCAATCTGCTTCCTCTGATTCAGAGCTTGTTTACTGGGAGAAGGCAGCAATGTGCATGCTATGGGTGAATGCAAAGGGCAGCTGCCAGCCCTTTGGCATCCATCGTGTGTGCGTCTGTAACACATTCCATTGTGCAGTTTGTGTTGATATCCCTGGTAGCAGATTGCCACAAACTGTGAAAAAGCACTTGCAGTGAGGAATAAAGGTGAAGTACACTTGCTCTTGTTTTCTCACTCCCTCACATTCCTGCCTGTGCTGCATCCTGCTTTTCTTCCGATGTCAGGGTAACACCACATTGGTTTAATCTCTCTGGTGTGTGGCATGCAAGTGTCCTCTGTGATGCTATATTAGCCATCCCCTAGCCTGCCTTTTTAGGGCTTCACTCTGCTCCCTGCATTTCAGCAGCCCTTTACTGTGGCACCGTTCTCGTCATTCCTTCTGATATTTTTGTCTTTGAGTTTCTCCACATCCTGTCATTAAGTGATTTCTTGAAGCCACACTACTCACCCCTATTATTTTCTTTCCTTCTGAGCGCTTGTCTCAGCTAAGATAACCAGGATAATGATTTGGTGTTTACAATTGCTTAAAAAAGTGAAAACCATAGAGGATTTAGGCATACCAGTGCTGTGATTTCACTACCAAAATCATTGATGGAAGCAGCATGGTCCAAAGGACAAGGGCTGGACAGAAGGGCGGGACATTTACCCTCCAGTTCTGATGAGACCCAGAGCAATCACTTAACTTGCTCTCCTCTGGTTTCCCCAGCTGTCACATGAAGCTGATGGGGTGCTGCTAGGCTGTGCAGGAAAAAGGCACTATAAGTGGCAGATAATTATTAGAATTGCTTGCTTGATTTCAGGCCATGACATTTTGTCTCTCTGGAGACAGAGGTCAGGGAGGGGGTTCATGAGAAGGAAATTCCACATTGCTTAAAAGCATAGATGGCATTTCCATTACTGATGGAGAAGTGTGTAAAATAAATAAATCACACATGAATGGCGTTATATATAATAATTTTCTTGCTTTCTATCCCACTGGTTTGAATTGTTCTCATGTGTTTACTTTGTTAGGTAGAAATCCCCTCAGATTTCCAAACACAGCTTTTGGTTGTGAATAACTTGAATTGCTCCACTTCAAAGGAAGGCTGAGCTTTTGACTGTATCTCTTCACCAGCTTTAACCCTGCTGATTCCCTTCCTGCAGCTTTGGAAGACATCAGCAGACCAGACAGCTCTGTCCATGCCCTAGGGTCTGGAAGTGACCTTATGTCCCCCTAGGCACCCCAACTCTGGGGTCCTACCATCCTCTTGCTCTGACAAGGGTGAGTTTGCCTGCTTTTGGGCTCTCCAGGTTTGCACTGTGGAGATTCCAGGTCCTTGCTCCCCTGAGGGTGAGTGCCAACATTTTCCTGCCTGTCCCACCTGCTTGCACCAGCTCTCCATGTCTCCATGCACTTGTAGGCAGAAAAATTCACACGTGGAAAACCTCACACTGGTGCTTCTGGCATGAAGACAAAATCATATAAAAGCACTAAAAGGCTCCAAAAGAGGGGGCCTGCTGTGATGGGGAAATCAGGGATCCTTTTTGTTGTCAGAGTACTGGTGTTCAGAAGTGCTGTTGTTGTCTTCTCATCACCATGAAGCATGTCACAGCTTGTGGACTGGTCCATCATGCTCCTGCTACAGCACACCATGTGCATACCCATCCCAATGTTTCTGGGCTGACCCTGTCTGGGCTGATAGCAGGATGCCCATAAACAGCTCTCCCTTCTCCCTGCAGAGGGGCTGTGCCTCACTTCTGCAGCACTGAGTGGCCACAGTCCCTCTTCCAGCCCAGGGACCACTGGCCAGATTGATCTGGGCCAAGTTTATCACCTACAGTGCTTGTGGTGCTGGGGACCCCAAGGCTTCTCCATACTTCATGTTGAAGGATAGAAAAAGCTTTTGGGATTTTTTTTACCTTTCTTGAATGCATCCAGCTTACTGCACATGCATGGAATGATGTTTCTGCTCTGACTGAGCTGTTTTATATTTGGCCAGATTTATCTTTTCCCATCTGGACAAGATTTTCATGCAGGAGAAAAGGATGTTTCTTAGAGATTCTTGATACAAAGTCAGTGAGGGAATGGGTCATGTGCCTCATGGGCCTCTGAGGAAAAGTGCCAGGAGGTGAATGGATAAACACCATTGGTGAGGGAAAAGAGACTTTGCAGAAACCCTGCAGAGCCAAGATTTGGAAACACTGGATTTGGAAAGGAGAGCTGGAAGCTTTCACAACTGGGGAGGCTGCATCATTTCAGGAATCCTATGTAAGGGTCCTCCTTGTCCTGTGTTCTTCAGGAACAGACCCAGTGCATTTCCTTGGGACTGGGGGAGATAACTTCCCTTCAGGAAAGTGTCGTTTCCTGGCTAGCTCTCATCCAAGCACCTATATGGAGAGGAACAGGAGATCAGTCATGGCTGGAGACATCCTGCTGCAGGATATAGAAATCTCTGCCTGCCAACCTGATGCATTCTTGCATCTGAGGCTTGGCAGAGATCACCAAGGGTTGTCTGGCATCAGACTGTTACCTTAGCTGAACTTCCACATGGGCACAAATATTATTGACAGGGACTTCAAGTGCTTCTGGAGAGATTACATGGATTTTGGGGTGCTGGCTAAGGGCATTCAGGCCCAGTCTGGTTGGTGAAGAGGAACTGCACCACTGTTGAGTAACTGGGACTTGTTGGGACAACTCACACAACTGGAGTGCTGTCAGTGGATACCAGGTCTTCAGTGAAGACAGGCAATGAGACAAAGGGGTGTGAATATGTGACAGAGCAGCTCTGATATAAGGAGTTCTTCCATGGGCTAGACAGCAGGTCAGGTTTGGCCATGGAGACACTGAAACAATGGACATAAAGCTACTGAGGAAAATGAAGAAGTACTGTATTAAAGACTGTGGATTTCAGGAGACCACAAACTTCAGTTTCCTCAAATCACTGAAGTCTGTATCATGTAGAAATCAGCTCTGAAGACAAAAAAAAGCTTAGGCAAACTAGCAGGTCTTTACCAACAAACTCTTCTAAGCACAAAATGGTCCCTAGTGTGCAGGAAAACAGACAGGTATAACAGGACACTGATTCAACTCATCAGAAAACTCATGACCTACAATGCAAAGACTGGATGTAGGAAGAAATTTCTTCACCAGGACAGTCAAGAAGTGGCTGCCCAGAGAGCCTGTGCAGACTCCATCCATAAAAGTTTAAAGGTCCCAAGTGGTTGAATTTCTGAGCAAGCTCATTCAATCTTAGACCAAATCCTGCTTCGAATAGAGGGTTAGACTGGAGGCTTTCTGAGGTTCTTTGCAGCCTGCATGTTTTTGTCATTATGTGAAAGAGTTAACTTGGTAAGACTACCTGATTCTTTATCATCTAAGTCATTATGATCATTGAAGCCAAGTGAATTTTCATCATAACACGCTGAGTAAGTGTGAGTCTAAGGCTCTCTTTTTAGCCTTTTTATGTGCACATTCAGTAAGGCAGCAGCTTTGGAAAGTCTGGATGTTGCAGATACCAATAACACTGCCAAAGAATGCTGGAGTGATGTACAAAAGCCAATATACATCTACTAATTCTCTATCTTTGTAAAGAAGCAAGTATACAACCTACCAATAGGTTAAAGTGATATTTTGGTTTCAAAATACAGTTATGGCTTCACTGATGTTACAAAGATAAATGAAAGGTTTCTATTCCTGCCCTCAGATTTTGTATCAAAAATCAGGTCTTATTTTTCCAAGAACAGCCCTTCACAGAGTGGTGAGTATTGTTGGTTTTTCAAGGATTATGGAGTAAAGCTTCATATCAGTCCAATCTCTTCAATATTTGGAGATCAGCTTATCTCACTGGGCAGGTTGCCATAAATGATTACAACTGCAGAAATTCTACATTTGAACAAAGATTTTATCAAATCACTCACATCTGGGAAAAGGCCAAGAAAAACAGTGACTGGAGAGAATGGAAATAATTCCTTAAAAATGGGACGAGAAGATGTGGAATTATTCAAAAGCTGTGTGACTTTATGTGTACATCTGCCAGGTGACCAAAATTACCATCTGAATAAGGCATAATCCCCAGTGAGACCAGGTTTAGCTAAACAAACCATTCCACTAGGCATAATTTGACATTTTCCATCCTTATAGCTTTTCTATCACGTGTGGATATCCCAAGAGCACTGTAAATTCATACCCTAACTTAATGCACACTAGTCTCTCCTTTGCAGACAAGCCCTTAGAAGCAGAGGTGCCTCCTCCAGTATGAATGCAGAACTGCTTTTTAAATGCTGTAAGATCAGAAAGCAATTAATGGTCATTGTAAACAAAAGGGGGTAAATGCACCACTGTCTATTGGAGTGGATTACTTAATTTAGTAATTAAGGCATCTATTACCTTCAGATTGTTTGGCCAAAAAATGCAGAAATAAACCCATAGGCATCCACTTCATGTCAGTGTGTGCTCTCCACAGCCTGTGAGATCACTGTGTGCAGAAGTGCCTTCTCAAGCACTACTGAAGGCTCTTTTTCCACTAATGTGAGAAAAACAGGAAAAGGATGCAAGACCTTTTGTATCCCAGTTGTGCTCCACAAAGCAGCTGTGCCCAGGCCTGCAGAACACCTGGGGCATTAATGGCAGCTGGTCAGGTGGAGAAGTGTGCCAGCAGCAGTGGCAGCAGGACCAGCTCTGAGCACAGCACCAGGGGAGTGCTCTCTGAGGATGGTGTGAGCCCACTGCTCCAGCCTGCTCTCTGCTAATACTCCAACAGGAAGTCTGCACCAGCCAGAAGTTCCCCGAGGATTCAGGGGCAGCAAGGGCTGTAAAAAAACACTCTGCTTGGTTTCAGGCCATGGTCTGCATCTGCATAGCAAGCTGCTGTTTGCACATGGATAAATTCAGGATCTGTATTCCCTTTGCTCATTTCAATACAGTCTATGAGTTCACAGAGTGAACATTAAATTCAGATGTAGCTGGAAAAGATTGCCTTTTGAACTAAAACTTCTATTTGTTGATTCTTTCTGGAGTATATTGCCTGGAGTAAAGCATTTACAAGGGCCAGCTTCTCAATGAATTTCACTTACATCACAATTAATGAATTAGAGATGGCACATGTGGCCCGGCCATCTATTTTATCTGCCAATACACCATTTCAGAAAGAGAGTATATAGGCTGTTTATCATTTGCTTGCCCAATTAGAAGGGAGCATTTTTTATACATTAAAAACAATTATTGTGATATTTTTGTACTATTTGAGTTCCTGTAGATTGTAATAGGTATACAAAATGGGACTGTGCATACACATTTGTGTGCATCAGGAGAAACAACCAACAGGAGGGAGAGAACCAGAACTGAGTGTTTAATATGCTTAAGGCATGTCTACACAGATCAGTGCAGACAGATGTGGGCTCCTCTGCAGGGCATATTAGCTTGGGCACAGAGCTGCAGGAAAGTGGCTCGATGACTTCCAGATCAGAACCGGCTCCCATTTGATCAACAGATCATGGCATATGTGTGTACTTGTCTGGGCTCATCCATGTAGGCATGCCCAAACTCACCTCCAGACTTTCAAAATATCCCTGGAATGGAAAGGAACTTTTCCAGTTAGGACCTAAAATAAATATTTGCTGGACTAACAGGCATACTTGACAAAGTGTTTGAAGTGGAGAGAGAAAAAAGGACAGTAGAAACCAAAATTAGATGATGATGAAATCGGTTGTTTAATCAGGACCCATTTATCAGGAAACCATGGCAGGTCTCCAGCCTGGGGTCAGGTATTTATTTCCAAAAATCCAGAGGAACATGAAATTTAAAGAGTATAATTTGGCAGAGTTCAAGGAAGAAGAGTGCAGAAGGAGGAGAAAAAGCAAAAACTAATTTCCTTTATGGGGCTTACAGACTGAGCTATACCCTGGGTACATTGGATGCTCTCTGACTTCTTGGGAAATGAAAGTGTATTGTGATCATGGACATTAGCATGATCATTGATCAAATTTACCAAATGCCACATAGTGCACACAGAGCCACTGTCTGAAGTCAGTGAAGAGGGCAAGTCACTCCCAAGAGCTGCATTTAGGTGGTGAGAAAGGAAATTTAGCATAAGTGACTAGAATTACACCCTATGGTTGGTGTATCTTTCCTTCTTTTGATCTAAACCATGTGAAGTCAGGGGAGATGAGTTTCATCTTAAAGGGAGTAACAGAAGGAAGAACAGTAAATAGTTCACAGAGGATTCTGCACACACAAGATTCATCTTCATCTCTGGTGTAAGCCTAGGAGTAACTCAGTCATCAGTGAGGGTCAAATTCTGTAGATAATGAAAAGCCTCAAATGAATGTCCTTGATTAAAGCAGAATTCAGAGAGCACTGTAGGATGAGGCAGACTCACTTTTGACCATCTCCCCAGCTTGCAGACCACATTCCTCATCTAAATAAATATCTCAGTCTATTGAGAGACTACAAAGTCACCATTTCTTTTTGTGGTGGTGCTGCAACTCTGAGTTTTAATAAAAAATCACAGCTTGTATCATGTATTTCCTCTGTGTATACAGATATTGCCAGATCAAATGACTAGAAAAACTCCACTTCACTAGCTCCATTTAAGCTTAATTTAGGGTTTTTCCACTATCCAGTTTAGTAATGGTTAAAGGTCGGATTCACCTCCAGCTTTCCTTTAACAAACACAATCTGTGATGTAGTCAGACACACTGGTATATGCAGTACTGTGTATTTTAAAATTTCATGGTAAAAAAAACTAATGCTTGCAGGTTTTCTGTTTCTCACCACTTGTGTGACCAAATCTGCCTCAAAGAGTGGCAGATGTAGCAGCATCCTTGAACATCCCTATACAGGCTGTGAGCACGAGTGACACCCAAGTGTCTTAACACCTGCAACACAGGAGAATCAAGGGACACTACAGGTCTGTTTGCCTCTCTTCTGCTCTTGCTGGTCTGACAAATGAACTCCTTATGCTAGAGAAAATGAACAATAATAAGTGTGCTTAAAACAAAGGCTTTAATTATGTGGTAGAGTGGTCATATTTTCCACTTCACCCCACAGCTGAGATTAAAAATGTCAGTGCTGTAATGCCCTTTCAGGTAAGAAAAAGCCAGTGAGGTTGCCTTGGTAAACCGACTGGCCTGGAAAAGATGGAATTCTCTGTGTACCATAAAGATGGAAAATATTCAAATTCCTGGCTGAAAATGCCAATAAAGCACAGCAAACATAAGAAAGCATAATCACATGTGCAGCAGCTAATTAAGGCTGCTTGGCTGTAAAGACCTGAAGGCATCATGGAGCTGGGATTGAGCAGCCCAGGCTTGTGCTATGGCTCATTCTGTGTGATTGGTAAAAACTAGCCATGGCTAATCCCAGTCCTTATCTCCTGCTCTAACTGAGGTCACTCATGGCTCTCTTTGGGAATGAAGTAAACATTCAACAGTGAAACACCTCTTCACAGTGGCTCTCCACCCTTCCTTCCAGAGCAACCTCTGTGAAAAGTCACAAAAAGTCACATTGTGGCATCAGGAGTATTTTAAACCAGAACATGTTGTGATTAGGAGATGGCTATCATCTGAAAATCTGTGATTATTGGAATAACTAATGTTAATGTGTTCTGCTTGGGTTAGACCAGCCATGTCAGAGATTATTGCAGTTTAAAAGAAAATAAAACAAGAAATCTGAGGCAGTTGTATTTCTCCAGGAGTTTTATTTTTTTTAATGAGTGTTTCATTTATAAAGTCCAGATTTTAGTATCCTGCACAGCCACAAGATGACTAGGCCTACCTCAAACTGATCAAAATGTAATTTTTCCATTGGGTTCAGTTGACTATCCAAACATCTGTTTTGCGGTTCATTCAACCTTATACGTCAATATGATGTTAATCTCCTTTATACAGAAAAGCTGAAGCAGAGCCAATGATTTAACTTCCTAGGAAGATGGAAGATCCTTTCTCAAGCTGTAAATCCTTCTGGCCTATGCCCAAAGTGAAAAATGTAAATCACCAGAGTGGAAACATGGCAAACATGATTTTCTGTCTAAACAAGGACAGTCTTAACTTTGGAAATTAATCAGGCTCTTTATTAAAAACACCTTCAATGACAATGAAGACAAATCTCCCAGGAAATTACTTTGGAAATTAATCAGTGTCTTCTTGACATATTTTTTCCAGTAGTTTTCTGGGAGATTTGTCTTCATTGCCATTGTAGGTGTTTCTAGGCCATAAAAAAATTCTCTTCTGCATTAACAGAGCCAGCAAAAGCAATTTTAATACATTGTAAGCTTTCTTCATCTATGGTATTTTCTAAATAATCCCATTCTTTCCTTTCCCTGAAACCATATTTTTACTCTTAGCAGAGGTGGACCTAATGAGGGGTAGGAGCAAGGAACTTTATAGGCACCATCCCTGCCCCCATGGCCATCATTGTGCCACTTAGGAAGAAACCACTTGCATTTAGATCCAGTCCTACAGATATGAGTCATTGCAGCAAAATTCCCAATAAATTATCTAATTTAACTCTCCATCCCTGTAGCTTCTCCATTCCTTCAGTTTTGTCTAATGAACCATCCAGGAAAATCCCCACTTCCTTTGACAGGGTTTTGAAATCTGAGGACTGTCACAAGCAAGTTTTGTCATTGGTGATACAGTGCAATGCCAAAGCACAGTGGGACAGTTTTGGAGTACACACTGAGGGATATGGGACTCAAGCAAAGGAAAATCTAGAGGGACTCTGAAAATGCAGCAGGACTTCCACAGAGTTTTGGCAGGGACATGGGGTACCTGAAGCAAACAGAAATTAAGAAAGCATGGCAGCATCTGCAGGGCAGAAATGCAGGAGAGGAACAGATAAAAGGAGCAGATGGAGAGCTCTGGAGAAGGAGGGATAGGAGTGGCAGGGTGAGGTAAGAGTGCAGGGAAGATGTGGATGAAGAGGAAGAGAATGTGGAGAGCACATGATGCCATAAAACAGCAGTTTCAGCAGAAAGGCTCGAGTCCGGAAGGGCAGACAAAAGTTAGATGCGTGACATGGGAAGTGGGATTGTAAGTAAAAAGGTTTGGAAACTGCTGCCAAAACATTATTGAAGCTTAGGAACAGGAGAGCAACTCTTGTTCTGTTTCAGTCTGAAAATCTTGTCATACCCTCCATAAATTGTGGCAGCAAATGCTTCAGGGGAAGGCATAAGAGCTGTAAATGGGCGCAGTGGCAAATGCAGCTGTGCTCAGGTTGGGAGAAGCAGCCCATTGCATTTTCCACATGTGGCAAGTTGATTTAGGGAGCTCAGAAAGGTTCCTTAGCTCCAGCATAAGAAATGCTCACCTTGGGAGGCTAAGCCACTTCAGCACCACATGAGTCACCCTGGCACTGTATTCTTAGAGACTGACAGGAGTTTTGAAGAATAAGATATAGCTACTCAATTCAACACTGTTTTCAGTACACATACTCTCTGGAAATGTACTCTATCCACATCCATGCCCCATGTGGCTGTTTGAATCTTATATCTCAGCTAAAAAGAGTTCCCATGGCAATGAATGGTCTAATAATAAGTCTGTGGAAGAAAAGGTTTCCTTTTATTAATCTCAGATTTCTTGTTTTTTATGAGTCAGTGACCCATTATTAGAAAGAAGAAAGAACTACTCACAACTTCTACCTAATGTAAATAATCCAGATCTCAGTTGTACTTTCACAGACATCAAGTTGCAGAGTAAATAAAAAAGGAGAAGATTTACAGTCATGAGCACAGCAGGATTTTGCAATAGCAGGAAGATCAGATGAATGCAACTTCTTCTTAGCAACTAACAGAACCACCCAAAACACAAAAGGTGATACTAATGAGATTAACTCCCACACAGAAATTTGCTAGAAGAGAAAAATAGCAGGATAGAGACAGTCGTCAAGATTTTGGGTTGTTCCATTGTTAATGAGGAGAATGAAAACAGTAACTAGAAAAAAGGATCTTCTTCATTTGCTTATTCGTAAGAACATGAAAGATTACCTGTACATGATATGTCATGATATGACATATCCTATAAGTCTCAGAAAAAACAGAATGAGAAAAGACTAAATTAAAGAGAATGGGTTAAAGAAAGCAGTCTTCAAATTACTCATGGATCTAGCAGGCAAGATCAACACAGAAAACAAATGTAAGAGAGGAAGGATTGAGGGAAGGTGGAGAGTCCCTGAATATTACAGTAGAAGTCTGGTCTAGCCTAGTGAGGAGGACATCTAGAATTGAGTGTCAGAGGAAAATGTGGATAAATCACAAGGCTAAAATATGGTCAGCATATTTCCCATCATTATAAAGGAACAGGGGAATTACAAGGCAATTAACTTTTCTTTCAGTTCATAGAAAAATGCTGGAACGAGAAATCAGAGAATTTGGGGCACCTGGAAGATAAAAAACATTAATAACACCTAACAAGGATGTGTCATGTCAAACTAAAATAATTCACATTCTGTGTCAGGGTAACAGGTCCTGTGACTTAGAAGGAGGAAGTTAATGGCACTTATCTTTATTTTATTAGGTTTTCAACATGCCTTGCATGACATTCCCACAAACAAGAAAAAAAGGAGTAGATAAATGTTAGGAAGAACCATTACTGGTTAAAACCATGTAATCAGAGATTAATGCTCAACATTTCATTCTCAAATTCACAAAAAGTATCTGCTGAGGTTCAGCAATGTCTGTACTGCATCCAGCACTATTCCAGATTTTCAACACTTCCATGGAGAGCATATGCTTTTTAATTATATGAATGACTAAACTGGGAGAAGCTGCAGTGATGACAGAAGACAAGATGGGAAGGTAGAATGATCTTGACAAATTGAAGAAATTATTTGGAATAAATAGGGTGCAACTGGAAAAGGCTAAATTAAAGATTTTAATAATTAAATAGTTACAGCAAACTCCAGAAATGTAGGAAGAGAATGCCCAATTAATGCAGGGTAATGCAGCTTGGGGGTATAATAGTCTGAAAATTCACTACTAGTGAAGAATTCAGACACAAAATAAGCAACAGCTGTGTTATGATGGATACAAATTACCAGTCCCATGAAATATGATGTAATTATCTTGCTATATGTGGTGTTGGTTAGGTTGTGTTCCACTTAGGTCACAGTGACTGAAGAAAGATTTTTCCTCTAGGGGCTGGTAGGGAGAAGGGTTGCAAGAATTTGGGATAGTTTGGGGGAGGCTCCTGTGAAAGATGATGAGTCCTTAAATATCTCAAAATGACATACTTAAGTTACTAAACATAAAAATAATTCTTTAAATATACAAAAACAAAGTCCTTTCCTAAGTAGGAAAGGAATAAACTTCCTAATGACTGCAAAGGGTTGGATGAAAAGTAATGTCAGACATCACAGCAAGGAAAATAGGTTACTGCTCACCAGGAAAATTTCTGCAAAGCCAGGACTATGCAGCACTGAAGCAGACTGGAAAAGGGGAACAGTGAAATCTCCACTATCATGGTTTTTAAAAATGGATCAGGGTAAGCAATTGCCAAGAATCTACGGTATTTAACTAATCTCTGTCTACTTCCTTCTTTGAATCACCCATAATTTTGCTATCATACAACTCACACCAATTCCCAAATTATTCATAAACATTGTCAGTAATACAGGCACCAGCTCAGGATCTTCTGTGTTTCACCTTATATTTGTAATGAAAATAAAGCTGTAGTCCTACCCACTGCTTTCTGCCTCCTGCAGGATGTTTGGCTAATGATAGTACTCTGACTCTTACTTTCTCACTATTTATCTGCAGGGGTGATACCTGACTGTGTAGATCGGTGTAGAAATTCAGACAACATACTTTGCCTTCAGATGCTACATTGCTCTAGTTTCAATGATAGTTTTAACCAGTTTTGAGACGTGAATGCAGCAATTATTGATCATTGCATATCTTAACATGTATGTGTGCAGATACTGGATAAGCTTTCCGTTTGAAGTCCTTAGGCACACAGAAAGTTTACTTTATTTATGCCCAGAGCCTGCTTGAGCCTTCCCATTTGCATAGACTATCTGAAAGTAGCAACTCTCACCTTTCTTAGTTTGCTCCAACACCTCAGTTGTGAAATTTCCCCAACAGCTTCATCTCGTTTTTGGGAACAGGTCCAAAATTAACACAGGTGAAGACTTACACTGAAGTATAACTTGCTTTGTGCTGCTTCAGTTGCTTCCTTCAGACCCTGGTGCTCCCACAGTCTTTCCTATGACTATGGCATCTGACAGACTTAAGAAAACTAGTTTTTATCTGTAGTGGAGTTTTTTTTAGTTATATCCCTTTGAAGCCTTTGTTGATCCTTTTGATTTCCTGGTAATTTATCACCTACCATAATTTATAATCCTGTTTATTGCCCTCAGTAGGGTCAGATTTCTAAATGCTGAAGGACTGGCTCAAATTACCTCTTAAATCTTGGGACTTGGCATTCCTGTGCTGTGCCTGGTTCCCTCTTACTCAATCCCATGCGTATCTTCTGACTCTTTTGAGCAGTGTAACTGTTTTGAGTAGGTGACTTTTCAGGGATTTTATTTTAATTTTAAAGCCTTTTAAACTAAACTGTTCATCACATGCTTTAATGTTTACCAGAAAGCTATAATTTTCCAGTGTTTTATTTTTCTCTCTGCGAGTCCAATTGTATGGTTGTCCTGAATTATATAACACTCAGCTACAGTTGTTTTCTTTGAATTAACTGCTGTGTGTTAATTAAGACTGAATGGAGATTATCTTTCTCTCTGATGTGCAAACTCTTGGCCAATTACTCTGAGATCCAACACTTGAATCCAAGAAACTGTCTCTCTGGGGCTGGTGTAAGCTGTCCAACCTGTGGGTAGGCTGCTGAACTGCCTGCCACTGCCTCTCTCCTGCTGCTGGGCTCTTTTCTCTCTGTACTCACTTTCCTTCCTTTTCATCTGCAGATGTGTATTTTTGGCTGTGAGCTTGCCATCAATCTGGCAATGTCACTTTTCTTGGCATTCATAAGCGTTCTCTTTCTCTCCAAAGGCTGTGCATATCTAGGTTTGCTCAGGTTGGCATTTTGTCAGCAACAGTATTGAACTGTGCCCGTATCACCCACAATCACTAATTCCCCTCCTGGCTGAGGGGGCCCATAGACCTTTGGCAGCAAGGGCACTCAGGCCATGGCATGCTGCTGGGCAGGATGAAACCCCTGCTTCCCCTGGAAGCTCTGGAAAATCTTTCACTTCTCACCTCAGCCTGGCAGAGGTGAGGAGACTCTGCACTGCAGTAGGACCTTTATGGCAGTGTCCTGCTCTGGCACAGGAGTGAGGAAGGACAACAGCTCAAGTGACAGTGTTTAAGTTGGAAAACAAAGAGTTCTTCAGAGAAACAGTTCACTGTGTCAGTGGGGCTGGGGCTGGCACGGCTGGTGTGCCTCTATTTCCATCCCAAGCAGATGATGTGTCTCATTAAGAGGAAAATCCAGGCAATTGTTTATACATCTCTTTTGAAGAGTTCTCATTTGGAGAGCTAATCTCATTAAGCCCATCTGCAGCAGCCTGGGCAGTCACAATTGCCTGCTCAAGAGGCTGCCATAAGGAGGCAAAGCCTTCTCCCTGTCAGCGTGGCCGCAGCACCGCGCTGTCCATCACGCGCTGCCGGGACACTGTCCGTCTGTCTGCGGCAGGAACGCGCCGCACACCGCTCGGCACTCATCACGAGGATGTGCTGGGGACATGGACACATAAACCTCCTGTGCCAGGTTATGGGTTACACAGCTGCTTGAATTGTTGGGAGGCTTTCCCTCGGTGCTTCTTAGCTATGGTTTATATGGTGTGAAGAGAGCATTACTCTTGAAGGGACTTAAAGACCTTGGCCCGGTTGGTCTGCGGTCTTTAAAGATCCCATGACGCTTCTGGAAAGAGCTGGAGAATTAATCTCTTTTTGCTGCTTAAATTTCAACAGAGAGATTGTGTTTTGCTTTTCTATCCTTTCACTTTCTGTGTTCTGCTTTGTAGATTCAGGCATCATTAATATATTTTATAGCATTTTAAATGTGCACTGTGTGTGGCAATGTGAATGGAAATCTGAGGGGTTAAAGTCAAAGGAAAATCTGATTGCAAAGAGTTTCTGTGCTGGGTGAAGATTGAGGTAACAGGCAAAAGGCAGTGCTGGCAGATAACATTAAAAAGATTGGTATTTTCTTCAAAAGCATATTTCTTTGACATTATGATGGAATTCAGAGGATAACAGGCCTCACATCTGATATAAATACAGAATGCCATGACTACATGTCATAAACCAATTTGATTTATGTCAGTGTAAATGAAAGCAGAATCTGTCCAGCAGCAGCACCCACATGACAGAGTGTGGTAGCTAGCCTGCTGTCCCTCACTGGGGTTCTCTCTCAACATAAGAAACAATGAAATGCCAAATTTGCAGAAATCATCTGGTTTTGTGTAACAGGTACATAACATACACTAAGGAAGAGGTGATGAAATGAGAGGAAATTAAATGAAAAGACTTTTTCAGAAATAGAGGAAGGAAAATGGGCAATGAGAAAAAAACAGCTTGAAATTTTTCAAGTCCTCAATTAATTTCTAAAAGCAGTCATAGGACATGCCTGAAGGTTTTCTACAGTAATTAAAAACTGTAATTAGGTTACTGAGATCAGACAGTACATCAACACCACAAGTTTTGTCTCCCCTAAAATGGGCTTTCTACCAGAAGTGGTGGTGCCTTCCAGACCACACTGTAGTTGCTGTCTATGCCAGTCCTAACAGCTACATTGTGCCCCAAACATCACATCCCAGAGGATGCCCTCTTGCAGACAAGCCAGTCAGTGAGCCACCAGCTGCCCACCACTCGCCTCTCCCGTCCCCAGCATGGCTGCATCCCTGTCCAGACTCTGCTCAGCCCCATGGACCCTCCCCACTGCCTCCTGCATGGCCGAGTTTGGGGAGCACTTCATAGCACCTCCCTTTGCTACAGCAGACAGGAATATTGGAGCCTGCATTTAGGCAGAAGACTCTTTGCCAAGCCACAGTGTGCGGGGAGCCAACTGCAGCAAGCATGGCCACCAGCATGAAGTGAGCTTCTAAAACACCAGCAAAGAGCCTTAAACTTAAATGGCATGTTCCCCCTTCTTCAGGAGAAACTGTAGTGGAAGCAGGGAGGTGGAATGCCAAAAATATTATTGCTTTATGTCTAATAAGCAATAAATGAATTTTATTATTTCTGTTAAGTCATAACCCCTCTGCTAGGTTTCAGAGCTGCTGCAACCTGAGATAGCTAGTATATTAGATAATACTGTGTCAAGGGGAAATATATGGCTTCCTGAGGTTCTCACTGCCAAATCACACCCCATCAGTATTGTTCAAAAATTGCCTGAGTGTTAGAACTGTAACAGATGACACTGGGAAGTTATGTTAAAGCACTGTGGTCAAATATCATCAAGTAATCGCACAGTGGGACCATTCTGATTTAACAGAAGCTGGAATTAAGTTTGGAGTTATGTATCCTGTTTTCTCTTTGATTTTACACAGGCCATGACATATGACAATTGTTTCTTCTCTTCCAGGCTGCATGGAGGAAGTCTTCAATCTAGTGGGTTAAAAATCTAATGTGAAGCCATTACAAGAAAACCAGAAGCTTTTAAGGGAAGAAAAGCCTCTTCACTTACACTTGGGCATGGGTTTGTGGCAAAAGGATGTTATTTATTACTAATATAAACACACACACAATACTAATAATTATTCAAATTATTCAAATACTTGTCCAGTACACCAGGGATAACACACACATGGTTTGCTCAAGCATGGATCCAGGGAAGGAAGCTGTGCATGAAGCTTCAAGACCATATTTTCCTTCAGGAACCTGGCAAAATGTAGAACAACCAATATAGATATTTGTTCCCAACTTTTGCTTTGTATGTCCAGTTTCCTGATGTGCATGTCTGATATATGACGAGAGGTACTCAATTGCTGGCATCTAATGGAGAGGAAGAGGGCTTGTGGCAGTCTTATTTGTATAATAGATGGCATTTCTACTCAGAGGAAAAGAGAGAAAATACCAATTCCCGAGGATTCAAAAAGAAATAAAGGATTATTTTAGTGTTTAGGAAATTTCCATGGTTCACTGGAAAGATTTCACAGCTATAAACCCAACACCTTCTTTGCAGTTGGCAAAGCACATAATCCTTTCCTCTGGACACATGGGCATAAACCCACCTTGCCAGGGCAAGCAGGCTGCTCTGCTTCCCCTGCCACAGTCCCAGAGCCTGTGAGAGTGCTAATTACCAAACCATCCTAAAATTTAATGTTCCAGTACCAATGGACATACCCTGTGACAGTGGCCATATAAGAGTGTCTGAGCTAAAATCAGTACTGAAATTTCCTGTGAGACATGCCACTCACTTCCTTCTCCCCTAAAGGGATAATTTAAAGACATCAGATTGTCTCCTTTTGTAGAGCCCCCTCTGCTACATGACTTGGGCTGCTGCCTCCTCTGCAGCCCACAGAAAAAGGGTGACTTTTTGGAAATTGTGTTAATAGCAGCTCCTGTAATTCTCCAAACAGTTCCTGCAACACACTGCATTTCAGAGGACTGCTCCTTGCTGCTCTTCCTCACGTAGCAACCCAAATATAAGGCTGCAGATGGACTTGGAGGTTGTTAAAAGCTTTTTATCATATTGTGCAAGATGGGGATAGACTGTAAAGATGACCCACGCATGGCTCTGAGTGATTACACACGACATGTCTATAGCATCAAACCCATCTAAGAGCTTCTGCTGTGCAGACCTGCTGAGGGGGGTAGTGAGAGCTGCTCTCTTGAAACCACACATGCAATCATGAGAAGTGCACAGCTTCACTGACTTATGGGCAGAGATTAACCCATGATGGTTTTGGTATTTGGAAGGAGCTTTAGCTACTGAGAAATGAGTGGTGAAATCCTGAGCATCCCTGTGGATTCTGATGGGTTTGGAACTGTTTGAGCCCTAAGATGGGATGGGAATCAGGCTTCATGGGAGGGATAGGGATGCTCCTGCTGCCCACCACAGTCAGCTGCCTGGCTGGGGATTGTGCAGTACAAAGGCAGGATGACACTGATGGCTTGAAAAAAAGCTCACGTTGGAAAACCACACCTTGTCTTTGATGGGAAAGAGGTAGCAGAACTTCTTTAAGGCCAGGGACAGACTGCTACTTGATGCTGCTGCCTGCTCTGCCTCAGTAGCACTGGCTTTAAATAGAGGAGTTTGTCTGATAAAAGCATCAAAAAAGCATTTTTAAAGACTTCCTAAAAGAAAAAATGCTTATTGCGATTTTGCATAACTGATAGTGTTGTCTGAGAAGATAATTGTTGGGCATGATAGCAAACATTCCTGTTCTCTGCACAGCCAGCAGGTTTTGGGAATGAATAGGGAATTCTTGTTTGAGCAGTTATCCCTGATGGGTTCCAGCTTCTCCCTTGAGACAGGATTCACTGCATCATCTTGAGATCCCTGTATCTGTCAAACGCAGCCCACATTTCAAGACTCCCACAAAGATCAGCAAGCCCACAATGCAGCAGTTGTGATCCTCACTCTTGTGGGTTATTTTTAACTAACATGGATTATTTAATTAATTGTATTGAGGACCACTGTATAGAAAATCAGGAGACCACCCTAGATGTGAGCTACAAGACAGTCAGCGTGGGCTTTTTTCCAAACACTCAGGTGGGCCTTTGAGCCCCCTCCCAGCCCTTGCTACCTCCATAGGCACAACCAAGGAGTGGCACTTTGTTACCACCATGCTCATTCCAAAACCCTGCCTGGATGAAAGCTGTGTCAGGACACAAGGGAAATAAAAGGCAGTGATGGAACAAGAGAACAGGCCTATGCTCTAGCAGTCCCAGTGTGTGTTAGGTTCCACACTTCCTTCAGCCCAGGTCAGATAAGGAGACTCCCACTCCATTGCCAGTGTTCCAAGAGTGTGAGACAGCTGTGTAAGCACTGTGCTGACCACAACATATTAAGCTGGAGGGAACACAGTGACAGACCATTATAGCAGTGGTAGATTGGGCTTGGGACTGCAGAATATGGTATATGGTCTATGCTGGTATGGGCTTTGGGACAAGAACTCTCTTGCATGGTTGTTCCTGACAAGCTTGTGAAGACATGCTTGGTGGAGGCAGGGATGCACTCTGTGGGGTGAACTTTGCTTTTCTAAGGATTCATTTTCTCTTGTTAATATGTCCTGGTGGCTTTCAGAGAATCACTGGAGATTTCTCTTTGTTGCCTGCCACTTCAGCAGCCAGTTTTCCAGACTGGCTCACCTGAAATTGCTATTTTTTTCCACAAGCTACCTTTCTTCATTGTATTGTTGTAAAAGCTGAGCAGGAGTGTGAACCTTCAGCTTCTTGTTTGGTAAGGCTATCAAAACTGCAGTGTCCCCCTCCTGGAGAAAAAGAGCATATGGGCTCTTGCCTAGTGCAAGAAGGAACAAGCAATGTGTGCTATAAAAAGCCTTTCTGCATGGTAGCTTCACATCACCACCAGCATGTATAAATGCTGTTGTAAATGTTTATCTCTACAGGTGCCTGCAAAGGTGATGCAGGACCCTTGAAATTGTAAAGACCTCTGGACAAGTACTCTGACTCTGTGCAGTTGCTGCAGCCTTCAGGTTACCCGGGTAAGCACCAGGAGTCCAGTGTGATCTCCTGCATGCCTGTGTGGTTCTGTGGGGTCCATCCATATGTAGGGCTGCAGGAAGAGAAGGTGCACCCCATATTCAACAGGAGGAAAGGCTGTGAGCAAGTGAGATACAAAGACTCACCTGAGAGAGTTTGTGGAAACTTCCCACATTCTCTGAGTGTGTGTTATATTTGCTAAGGTAGTAGTTATTGCCTTTTCCGTGTGTGTTGTCTCTGTCAATCTTGTTTTAATTTCCTTTTATCCATAATATAGCAAAGAAAGGCTTGTGCTGTGTAGTAAACAGCTTTAGGTACCTGCTTCAGTGAGCAAAGGCACAGATTTTGCAGTGCTGGGATAAGTAAGCAGTGGAAGAGAGAAACACAAGAAACCTGTTGGTGAGGATTTGGGCTTAAGAGAAGTGGAGGAACGTGTTGTGACTGTCAGTAGCTTGAAATGGGAAGATGCCATCTTCTTTGGGCCACAAAACATGAAAATATCAAGGAATGGGTAGCTCAAAAAACTCCCATGTATTTTTCAGATAAGATGTCTATAATTTTCTTCGGCCATTTGTGGTAATGTGTGTGCATATGCACATCACCTCAGTAAGAAAATTTCACAAGAAAACCACTCTGGTAACGTGTTTTTCCAAAACTAGGCAGCAAGACCTTCAGAAGGCTCAGGACTGCCTCCAGCAGCTATTTCAGCACAGCATCTTCTGCATCAAGCAGATGACAGAGGCAGGCAGAAGTGCCTGAGCCCCAGCAACGCGCCTGGACGAGCCCCAGGCAGGATGTGCCTCCCATGCCACCCACCTCCAGCACTTGTGTAAAGGGTGAGTGGGTGGCCAGGGTGTGACATCACAACCCAGCATCTGCTCATGTCCTTATACTGCTCCAAAACACCACGGGCTATAAAGCACACAGAAAGCTTGAAGCCATCTCCCAGACTTTTATCCCTAGAGCCTCCTGGGAAATCAAGCTTTCATTCCAGACTCAGACCTAGTCACATGTGAGATGACAAACATTGAAATGAGTCTCAGATCTGAAGCTCATCTTTTTCTTGTTGACAGCATTCAAATCTCTCTGGTTTTAGGCCAAGCTTTTATAATTGTTTTCTTGTGGGTTTTTAAAAATCCTTTTAGTTGTAAATACATCTCTGCAATTCTTTTTGAGAGATTTCAAACAGAAATTTTTTTATGTGTGGCAGAAGACAAGTGATTTTCAGAATTGCCCTTCAAACCAACCACAGACAAAAAAGCAGAAAGAGAAGACATAAACAGGCATGAAGCTGCCATTTATGCTGCAGTTCATGGTTTTTATGGGAGCCCAGTATGTTCCATCAGCACTGTTGATCCACGTGTTATTTGATGAGGAAGCTTGAATTAAATGGCTACTCCTTAAAAAGTTTTCTATCAGACTAAATGAAGGGATTTTAATTAAGGAACTTCCTTATGAGGAACAGTAAAGGGCACTGGGAACTTGACATGTCTAGTGGATTAGCTCCTAAGAGGAGCCACATCTCTGAAGCATTGCCAGCTGGAGGTCCCCTGGTCTGCCAGGCAGGCAGGAGAGTTTTGGAGAAGGAACCCTGGCCACAAATGCTGCTCTTCTTGCTGTCTCACTTGTAGCACAGGCAAGTCTGCTCCTGTGAGAAGCCCTGCAGCTGCTCACACCATCAATGCAGACATAATCATGATGGCCCAGAAAGGAGCAGCAGTGCAGAGAGAGAAGTCCTCTTTAACAGGAGGAAGGAAACTGCTAGCATGCACAAATAGGGCATCTTTCAGGCATGTGGACCTAGAGGACTTCATGAATGCCACAGTCTGCAAGAGGAGAGTAAAAAAAATTATGTCTGTGGTCTACAGAACAGTGTACAGGTGATTTGTTGTCAATGGCAGCTAGGCAGGGGTGTCTGGAAAATAACAAACTGTGCTAACAGGAGATGAACAGATAATCCTCTGAGTCATCATCAGGGCCTATGGGCAGTTGCTGCCTGGTGGGGAGAAGATGAGGAGTGAAAGATTAGTGTAAAGGGTGTTAGAGGTACATGTTGTTCCAGGTGCAGCAAAACAGAGGACATACCACTTCCTTGAGGATTTGCATTTTCTGTCCCTTCCTTCCTCCATCTTTGTTCCCTTGCAACACAGCAAATCCAGCACCCATCTTCAAGTGCCAGTGACTACACTTCCAATTCTACGCTACAAGACTTTCAAATCCTCCAACAGCTCCTAGATATCTCATTCTTCTCACACCCCTATCCCTGCTTTCAGTGTCCCTCCACTGTGACCTGAACAGAAGACAGAAGATACTACGCTGTTTAGAGCTATTTAAAACAATCTAAATAAAATTGTTGCTCCATGGGGAAAATAGAAGTTTTCCTCTCAAAAAGGCAAATAATTTGGGTCTCCTTCCTCTCCACAGCTGCCTGTTAACCCAAGACTTGTAGGATTTTTGAGATTTCCATTTGATCTATTTGACCTATTTGATCTATTTGAGATTTATATTTCTATTTTTAAATTTGACCTCCCTGTTAAATTTGGTGGAATTCAATCAACCTGAAAAAAATTATGAAGAAGGGGATGCACAGATAGGCATTCCACAGGTCCATAAAATTACCCTACAAAATCCATCTACAAAGAGCTTACTGCTAGTCATAAAATTAAGAAACTGGTTTCATTTGCAAAGAATTTGCAATCTGGTTTTTGTGGTTTTCTGCAGGGGAGACTGATAAAGGTCTGAATTCCAAGTAGGGGTGTAGGCAGAATAAAAGAATTAGTATTCTGCTTTAAATGATGGGAACCATCAAACTGATTAGCCCAGCAGACTTGTACAAGGAACAACAACAATTATACAGTCCATTCTTATAGTATGCATCAGCTGAGGATCTCAAAGTGCCTTGGAGCTTGTTGAGCACTCCCACCTTTGCTTAAAATGCACCATCTTTGGAGAGATATGAAACAGCTGCTTTGCACAAGAGCTGGCAGGAAATATGGAAGACATCCATATTGCATCTTTCCTAAATGGGGATTGATCACTATGCCAAAGGTGAAGTCAAGAGAAAGGCTTGGGACATGGGTGTTACCCTTTGGGGGTTACCTCTCTTGACCTAGCTGGATATGCCCACACATCATTTAGACTGCGTACAGAGCAGTCCTGTGGTGCCCATGAGGATTTGGCAATGTCATGTCACCACACGGCAGAATTGAGGACTGAAAGCTAGGATTTGTTGGTGGTGACCAAAAATTTGCCTCCCAGGATGGCTGTTTCATCACCCAGGGGACACAAGTTGCTGATGTACGTGCACTTCTCACAGAATAAGTGATCAAATTACCAACACTGTCACCAAGGTCAGTACAATTAGCTTTCTTGCTGGTTGCTTCAGAAATTAGCCCAAGGGTTGTGTTGAGCCATTTCCCACTTAAAATCTCATGGTTTAAAAGTAAGCCAGATGAAAACTTGGAAAGTCATGGAGGGTGTTGATCTTGTACCCTTAAGAAATGGCTGCTGAAAAAATTTGGAAGTGCAATGGCAGGCAGCCACCTATGCTGATTTTCAACAACCAACCTCAGCCTTGCTCCAGCCATATCTGAGCAGTCACATTTCATGGTCTCTGCATGTGACACTCACAGATACCTTCTGCCTCATGCTGGCCCACCCTGGGATCCCTTGTCCATGCCTAGTGCAGGGATGCTGTTCTGCCTGGCTGGGACCCATGCTGGGGTCAGGCATGGCCTCCTCTGTCACACGTGTCCTGCAGAACTGCAGGCAGACATGGAGCAGGGCTGCTCCAAGGCAAGGCTCATGCTCCAGCATAATCCCCACCCCTTTAGTTACCAGCACTCCAGTCCTACATCACACCCCACATGCACCCAACAGCTACTTCCAGTGGCAGTGAAACGGGTTGTGGGCAGCTGGAATCAGCATGGTCTTCCCAAAAATAAGCATGGACAGGACTCTTTATATACTCATGGGTTAACCCACTGATCTAACTTTGTTCATGCTTTTGCAAGAGGATATTTCTGTTACTGTCCATGAAAGTTTCATATTAGCTTAATTTCGTACTCCTGACTGTGGCACATGAATGGCAGCCTCCACAATAGACCACAATAATTTTGCAACCCTTCTTTTGTCCATCAAAGTGCTTATTTCCTTTGTCACCACATATGGATGATTGTCTAAATAGAGTTATCTATACACATTACAGAATTCATGCTTTAATAGGTACTTGGGTTCCAGTTATTTACTTCCTTTGGTTTCCAAAATCCTAAGCTCTTGGGTACACTTTTCCAAAATTTATCCCAGTTGATAGTGCCGTATATAAGCCTCTGTATTACCCAAATAACATCAGAGTTTGCTACTCCAATTGCTCCTCATGCACACAGTGCTTGAAGTGTTTCATTCAGTGCTTGAAGCATTTGCAAGTGATCTTATTGATTCTGAGTCCAGTTTAAACTGCTCGCACATAGCAACTAAAAGAATTTCCTACTGTCTCTGTCTGGAAAAGCTGGCCTTCAAAAGCACAATCCTATACTGCCAGGCTGTTCATTAACACCTTTGCATTGTTAATGCACTGAGAATGGAACCCTATGGGAAACAAGTGGTCTCAAAATCTACCTGTATTCAAGAGAGGTCCCCATGGCTCAAATCCTGCTCCTCCATCACAGTTCAACTCTCTGATTCTCCCTTGAAGGTGCTAAAGCTTGAGACTGGGTCCAGAATGGATAATAAGCAACTGCAGAATGTAGAAGAAAGAGGTCAGGGCAAGCCTTGAAGAACACTCAAACATAATGGCACAACTGATACCCAAAATTACACCTCCATATCAGGAAAACTTGATGAACAAGGGATAAATGCAGCCCTTACTGGCAGACACCATGGTAAGTTATGGTCACCCAGGAGGACATTGGCAAGTCAACCAATGGATGCCCAGGGTCCTGTTCATACATTTTGTAAACAAAAGATCTCAGCTTCTTTTTTAAAGGAAAAATAAATTTAATAATGAAATTTTTTCAAAAATTAGATCAAGAGTGACACAGTTAGTGATGCAATGAAGGGAAAACCATCAGCTGTGACAAATTATTCTGCTGCAGATAGCCCATTGATGAACAGCTCTCCTTGCAGATAAATTCCTTTTATCGACCCCGACACTCATATAGAGGCTTCCCCCCTTCCCTTCTCACTTTATACATGTTTCCATAGCATTCTTATTTTCCCTCTCAGTGCCCCCTGTCCTGTGTTGAAAACATTTACATGTAAAGTGGACTGATCATCAAGCTCTGGGGCTCTCTGGAGCAACAAATTACAAATGATGTGAACTGATGGTATGAAATGAATAATCTCTGCAAACGGCATGATGTACTAGCCTGTTTGCTGCATTAGTCAGACACTTTGCTTCAGTTCAGCAAAGTGCTGCCAAAAATTCTAACCCCACCCAGAAAGAAACATGAAAACATTCCTCCCAGGAAAACAGAAAGCTTACTTTAGTTAATTTTTGAAATGACATGGTAGCCAGCTAACTGGATTTGACACAGAAAGAGAAAAAGAAAGCAGTGTAGCTCTCCTTCCTCAGAAACAAATTATAAATCATTCAAAGAGGTCTTTTTTTAATTATTGGGCTATAACAAAAATGCAGACAAATTCTGGATGTGTGCAAGATATACAATTCATGTGTGAATTTAGGGGTAAAAGTGTGAATAGATTCTAGACAAGCATATTGCATATCATTAATGTCCCCTTTGAGGGTTTCAGAATATTAGAAGGCAAAAAAAAAAAAAAAAGAAAAAAAAGAAAAAACATCCCTCTTAGGTCAAACACAGGCCTGGCAGAGACTTGAGCAGCCCTGTGTCCTGACTCAGAGTCACCTAACAGATGCTTTGTAAAGAATATAAGGAAAGAAAGCAAATGCAGAGCAATCCTACACTTCCACAGTCAAGCAGGCACTGTGGGGATGTAGCTGGAGGCTACATCTGGAGACTGATTTTTAATAGCCACAGAGCTGCTTACTGCTCAGGTGGTCTTTCTCTGCATGCTAGGGAGGTTTGCCTTGTAAACAGAACAGAGGAACAGCCCCAGGGACTGCTCTGGGCTGATGAAGAAACAGCTACCACCTGCCCCTGCTCCTCCAGGGAGCCCCAACTTCGGGGCATAATCAGTCCTGGGTTCCTTTGCTGAGAAAGCCAACAAAAGTTGTTATCATTAATATAAATTGTGGTGATGGGCTTCCTAATTCTGTTCAGAGAGGTTATTACGCAGCTATTACACTGCAACAAAATGTGACCACTACTGATCTGGGCTGGTTTGAATTAATGATCCAGAAATGAAAGGTTCTATATCCTATTAACAGTCTGCCAAGCAATGCCAAAGCCCATTACTTTGGTTTATTTGTAACCCGTCAGGAAGGACCCAATGCAAATCCAGATCTGGAGTCAATCCAGAGAAACTTGAAAAGGCACCCCTACAGTCTCTCTCACAGGGCAAAGCAGTGACTGCAGTGGGGAAAACACTCATTTCCATGGTGTCTTGTTCATCCAGATAGAGAGTGATGGTGGAAAGTGACTGGGGAGACATGAAGAGGGACTTGGACCCCCACTTTACAAAAGCCATCTACTGCACCGGGGCTGCAAGGTGTAAATGCAAGAGAACTACCTTCAAATGCAGCTCTGGTCAGCACACAGCCTTGTCTTGTACTTTGCTGGCTGCAGCTGGCAAAAGAGGAGTGGGTTTGGCAGTGGCAGGTGTGCAGCCCCCAGTGTGCACTGTGGGGACAGGTCCAAGCAGGTACACCCCCCCATCACCCGCGATGTGCAACCCTTCTACCTGCTGGTCGATTTGAGGCAGCAGAGTCCTTCAGCTGGCACAGGGCCACCACAACAGGACTGTCCCATGCCGTGTCTCAACCCAGCTCCCCACCCTACCATGCACACAACTGCTGGTGCAGGGAGTGAAACTTTGGTACCACCATGATAACTTCATGTCCTTGTGTTAATTCAAGCAATAAAGTGATAAGGGAATACCAAGAATACTGTGCTGAGAGCAAGTTATGATTGTAGGGCCATGTGCCGGTCTTGGCAGCTTGATGCTGGTGATTGCCTCTGAAATAGCCCAGGTAGGCTGTGTGCTGGGCTGGCAGCCCAGTCACGTGCAGCACTGCAGGTTTTTCTACCTGCTTACTGCTGAAGACTGCAAGTAAGGATAAGCATACAAGTGAGCTGAGGTGATCTGTAAAATAGAAATCATAGCTTCCCTCCCCTTTATTACCATCTGATGTGGAAGAGGAGGAGAAGGGGGAGAAAAGGCAGCCCTTCCTCCAGGCCCCCTGCATCCTCTGCTCCCGAATGAGCTGATGCAACAGCATCACCACCTCAGCTACTGACTGCAGCCTTGATCCAGTCCAGACTTTCTGCAGATCCCTACTGGAAGGAAGCCATTTTTCTTGAGTGTATTTCCAAGAAACAGTTGACAGGCTTGGCACAGCTATTCCTGGAAATGTTCAATAGGTCATCTTCTGGAAGAGAGTGCTGACTGATGGAATTGAACAGATCTTGTTCTGCGTGCCGTGCACCGCTCACTCCCTCTCTCGTGGTATCTTGGCATTTGCCTTTGCTCTGTGCCCAGGTCCCCGCCCACTGCCTCAGCTCCCCAGCCACTGCCTACAGAGGCACACCAGCCTGTGTCCAACCTGCTCTGAACCAAAGTGGCCACAGGATTCAGTGTGCTGGGGACTGCATTTCTCTCCTGGCAGCACTGCCGTGGTTGTCTTGCGCTGCCAGAACAATTGCTGCATGAAGGCAAACGTCCCCAGACTGTAAATGACAGAGCTGCTCCCTCTGCACACAAGCACCATAGAAATCTTGTGCACATACAGAGATGGGTGTGTGCGTGGCAGTCGGGAGCATGGGGACATGGGCTGTCCCACTGTGCTGTCCCTGCTTGTCCCTGACACAAGCATATGCTAGAGGTGAGCTTCCAGCTTTTGCATCATGTTGTCACTTGCCAGCAGTGAGGAAGCTCAGGGTGAAGTCATACTAGGAGAAAGTTGCTTAAGGTGAGGCATGCTGATGAGGGAGAAACCCAAGATCCATGTTGGGTGATTTCTTCTGAGCTTCTCCTGCGTTTAACCTGTTTCTGGTGGTAATTGGCAAGGAAGATCTATTTCCTTCACTGTTTTTGGGGTGGATCCTGGCATCTCTTTCTAACTGAGGAAAAGGTCTTGGACAATGATCATGGCGCAACCTGAGCCAGGGCAGGTCAGGATGTCTTGCTGGCACTCCCACCCAGGGTGAAGAACTGCTGCCATGTGCCAGGACACCCCCACTGGTGTCTGTTTACCAGCTTTGGCATGCAGAGACTGCCAAGGATTGTGCCCTCAGGGCATCAATCAAGGAGAAAAGTTGCTTCATTTTAGAAAAGCACTAAAGTTTGCTCCATGTCGAGTACCACAGCCCGGCTCTGCCATGTCCCAACCAGCCTGGCTGCAGATGAAGCAGAGCTCAGGACCCCACTGCATCTGAGCTTCAGGGTCAGGCTTGCCCTTCTGCCCACAATAGGTATTTTATATCCATGTTCAGAGAGATTTAGCAAGCCTGGATGCTTTTAATTCTGGCCTAGATAGCTCCTTATCTTGCTGAAGGATCTTTGCTTCTGCAACAGCACAACCAGAAGGTATGTGCTGCTACCACCACCAGCAGCCATGTAGTGCTCCCTGCCACTGTCCAATGAGACAAGCAAGAGCAGGGCTTGTCTTCAGGTCCATCCTCAATACTTGGAGATGGGTAACACCCTGGAGTACAGCCTAGGTTTTTAACTAGGATGTGACAAAAAGAGCTGCCCTTTCCTCTGCATTTGGGCTGTAGTGATTCTGCAGGTTAAATACTAATTTTCTTTTTCTTCTGCAGTCTGTGAATGCAACTGTTCACTAAAATTATTTTTAAACAATGCGTTGCAGGTTGTATGTTGTCCCACTTAATGTTATCCACAAATAAGAAACTTTCTGTAAAAATATCAAGACCCTGTTTACAGGTGAGTGGTGCAAAGGGGGTGACCCTGAGCTCACTGTGGGGTGCACCTGCCTTGCCACATTGGCAAAGCTGTGTTTTTCCAAATCTATACCTTCCAGTGCTTTTTCAGAGGCATTAAATAAACATTTCAAATCATCATTTGTTACTGACTTAATCACTGGTTGTCACCACTCAGCAAGTATTTCAAACAGCTGACAGTGAGGAACACCCTGCCACGAGCAGTATGCAAGAAGAGCTCTGGAAAAATGAAAAAGATCTCTCAAATAAAGGAGGAGTCTTCAAAGTAACACTTTTTGGGGTCCTTGCTTCCTAGCAGGTGGACATACAGAAAAATGTGCAAAAAAATATTTGATCAAGCATTCATTCATTCAGTCAGTCATTCTTAAAAAGCTTTTCAAAGTTGTGTAATTTTCAGGAGCTCATGGATGCCAGTGGGACCAGCTGCCATGCCTTCCTTGGGGTCTGGGGTACCTGCCCTGGCAGTGGAGGCTCCAATTCCATGGCCCTCCATTCTAGTGCAGTGTTGAGCAGTGGGAGAGCCTCCTAGAAGAGAAGGCTTTGCAGAGTTGTGTCCAGCTGAAGAACACACCTTTCACCTGATCCTCTAGAGACCACTTTTCTTTATGCAAGACTTGAGTCAGCAGGAAAAGTCATTTATGGCTAAATGCAAGCAGGTCAGGGTAAGGGTGGGGAAGGGGTACAGCAGAAGGGGACAAGTTGTGGGGTTTTGAGTAACTGCAGTGACTGACTGTCCTCTAGCTGAAAAAGAAATCCCAGTCTACAGTCTGAGACAGGATTCATGTGGAAGATGTATGTTTCAAACCATACAGTGTTTATTAATAGAACACCCTTTTCTAAACCTAGATTCCCTATAGCTTGGTGTCTGCTGATGGGGCAGCTAACAGACAGTGTTGCTTTGTCATTTTATTCAGAGCTGTGGGTTTTTAGAAACTTTTTAGAAACCTCTCTTACATTTTACTTGCCTGTGCATCTCCTCAGTATCTTGCCAACTTGTTGCTGATAGTTCTCAGTGACTCACAGATAAAACCTATTTAAAAGAAACCCTGAGCAGTGACGCACCAGATGTGCAGTGAATTTTTAAAAACATGCTATGACTTTTTAGGAATACACGCAATTAATACTAAACAGATGCCTGTAGTTTCCTGCACAGCTGTTTCTCTGTTATGTGTCATGACTTTTAATGGCACTGAGGTGAGACATGCAGACATGAGGAAAAGCAAGCCTATTCCAAATTCAAGCTTTAAAATTCTAGCAACAAAGGGTATAGGGGGTGGCAGGGGTGGTGGGGTGAATCAAGCTACTGAACCTCTCACAAGGCACAAAACAGAATGTATTTTCTCAGGAGTGCTGCAAAGCAGACATTCAAGTATTTTGGTCAAGATAACATATATGATCTACTGCTGGGTATTTTATCACTTTTGTTGGGAACCCTCATCTTTGCTGGTTTCCTCCAAAAGATCTATTTTTGTAGCAGGGATCCACTCTGTGTTTTTACACAGCTGGGACTAGAACTCGATTACAAGGCTGCATTTTCTTCCAGAATCCCTCTTGCTGTGCATGAACTGTTTAGACAAACAGTAGGTATTTCTTCAAGGAAGTTTGTCTACCAAGTTTCAATTTCCTTTCATTGGATACATGAACCCTTTATTACCCCAAGAAAGGCCTCCCTGAAATTCACCTTATCAGGACACCCATAGCTGGTGAGAATGACTGCAGCAGAAGCATTAGGAGCTGAAAACACCTTGTCTCAAAAATAGGTACTTTGGCTGGGAAGAGGGCGGGGGTAGGGACTGATTTAATTTAACACAAGGGATGGGATCTCAATTAATGTACACACCTATGGTTATCTGGGCATCAGAGTCACTGGGGTGTGAATTAATTTCATCCTAGAAAAAAAGCATAAGAAAAAGTAGATGAATTGCACCCCAAAAGCACTGCCTTCCCTCCCTTGACTGTAAAAGGATGTGATAGGGATCAGCTCTGATGCAGGTGTCACTACGGGAGATGTCTAAAGTTAGATGAATCCTTTGGTTTTCTAACACTAAATGTTTGGCTAAAGCTAGTCATCTATACTTCTTCAACAGCTGGTGGAAAAGAGATATTTTTAGAAGTTGTCACCCATTTCTACTTGACAGGTGGGCGGAACTGCCTTCCAATAGGGCCCAGCTTCACTCTGCTGTCCACAGGACAAGTGTAGGAGACGTGCCTGATCATTAGCTGGTGAGAGTCAGTGAAGCTGGTGAAGGGATGATGTCAGGTCTCCATCTTGTGGGGTTTCTTTTCTTCAGGCTCACATCCTCCTCATTCACAACCTCAGTAAGGCCACAGCTCATCTTTTGGCTTGCATGGTGCAAATATGTCTGTACCTCATTCCTTGTGTCATTTTGGAGGTTTGTTATAGTTCTGATATTTGCTTTCTCACTATTCATCATGCCTTCTGCAGAGTCACAGCCAGTTTATCAGTTACCAGGAGCATGCTCTCTGGGCTGAAAAGCAATTTCCTTTTCTCCTCTTATTGCAGGAGCCTAAAGAGAGTTTGATTTATACCATCAGTTTTAGATTTAAAAATCTTCAGCTTCACCTAGGTACATTTCCTGGAGATCAGCAATGCTTAGTATAGTAAGCATTTAGTAATGCTTAACAGATGAGCAATTCTGTTACGCCATATGATCATCTCCTGTACATTAGGTTTAGATTTTTCCTACCATGTTAGTTATAGCCACTGTCAAACAGTGTCACTCTTCTTTTCCTCTGTCTCTTACCAAGCTTATGATCCCAGGAGAGGTCACAGCAGTGAATGTGGCAACGCTGCATTTGCCTCTTCTGATCAGCTGTACTTCTGGCTTGCTATTGTACAGCATTCCTACTTTGTTGCTGTAATAGCCCTTAAAAACATAAGTGTTCGTCAACATGCTCATGTAGGAGAGCCCAATGGCATTATCTGAGAAATGTCTGCTGGGGAAGTGGCATTCACCACTGCATGAATGGCTTGAACTCAACTGTTGTTGGATTTCTGCAGGGCTTGGCAGAAGTATGAGCCACTGTGGCTCACCCTAAGGGTCTACACAAACCCACACTGCCCATGGTGGGGGAGGCACAGTGGTACTGGCCATGCACCAGGGCTAGCACGGGCATACAGCAAAGAAGTGCCATGAGGAATGACCAGGAACACAGGCCTCTGTACTGGGCCTAGCACTCACCCCTCACTCTCTTCCAAGTTTGGAACAGGCTGCCCAAGGAGGTGGTAGATGCCCCAATCCATTCCAGGCCAGATTGGACAAGTCTCTGAGCAAGCTGCTCTGGTTGTTTCCCAGCTGATTGCAACAGACTGGACTACACGGCCTTTAAAGGTCTCTTCCAACCTCAACTATTCCACGATTCTATGATTTTATAAAACTTCAGAGAACCTGCATTTCTAACATGGGACAGTTGAGAAAGATTTTGAAGCTGATACTTCTGTTGAGTTTATTCAGTTCCCAAGGAACCAGCTATTTTGGTTGGCAGTGTCTTGAAGCAAGGCTGTGCTTTGACTCACAGGCCCATACCAGAGCTGGGCAAGTCCCTCACAGTCTCAGATCAAGCAGATTTATTCAGTCAATGGAGCCTGACCTTCTATGGCACCCTCCAGCTCCACCAGAACTGCAGCCAGTAACTTGGGCATTTAGCTGCATCCTCAGCCCATGCCCTGAAAACCACCAGGAGGGCTTGGATGGGATGGCCAAGCCTCATTGTCCAGCCCTGCATGGTGCATGTGCTGCTACTGGCAGAGCACTCCTGTCCCCTGTGTGGTAGGACAGTGGTGGCTCTGCACCCCTCAGCCACTGCTGAGTGAGCCACAGTCAGAAGTGTTTGCTCTTGTTGGCTGTGCTTGGTCGAGTGCCCACTGGTGCTTCTCTCAGGGGACAGCTTTGCTTCGGTCACTCATGGCTTGTCACCTTGCCAGGTTGCATGCCTTGTGGAATTAGCTTTTGGAAATAGCAGCTGGGTTCCCTGTGAGCAATGTCCCTTCTAGGAAAGCATGTTAAACCTGGAGCCATCCTGTCAGCTGGATTTCAGAATTAAATCTGATGTGTTGGTAGTGTCTGCCTTGGAAGAGAAAAAAGAGAAAGAAAAATCCTATTTTCTGTGGCATGTGCTGGCATGTGCTGGCATCTAAGGACAGGGGACCAGCAGGCAGGGAGCTGGGGCAGCACTGGGAGAGAGCTCTCTGGGAGCTCTAAAGCATATTTCCTCCTCTCCCAAGCCCCTTTATTCCTGCCCTCTACATGCTATGCACACACATCCCTCTCTGATCTGCTTGCTACTC
The DNA here is from genome assembly GCF_903797595.1 of Erithacus rubecula. NCBI lineage: Eukaryota > Metazoa > Chordata > Aves > Passeriformes > Muscicapidae > Erithacus > Erithacus rubecula. The sequence goes on along the minus strand of NC_136686.1, from coordinate 27,079,635 downwards.
CCTGGCTTTACCAGATGCACAACAGCTGACTCACCAGAGGCCCAAGCTGACATGGAAGCAGTGAAACTAACAATCCATCACAGGGAGCCCAGTCTGCAGCTGAAACAGAGAAATCACAGACCTCAAACTCACAGCCAACAGGACTTCGTTTCCACTGTGATTTTCTCCAGATCTTTGTTATTACTCTTGCCTGCTGATATTATGTGGCTCTTGCTTTAGACAACTAGTTTCAGGGATTTAGTGGATTTCCTTTTTTCACAGTTCTGTGGGACCCACATATTTGGTGGTGGGCAAGAAAACCTAAGTGCATCACAAGGACGTAAATCTCTGGTTGCCTCTTCAAGGCCCATGTTGATGTGCTTTGTACCATGACTGAGAAGCACACCCATGCTCCTCAGGGCTCTCTCTGCTCTGCAGAGGTGTTTGGGCCTCCCCCTGCTTGCTATGCAATGGCTGCTTGCTTTGACAGCAACCCTAAGTGTGCACAATCTCAGACTCACTACACCTTCATTGAACTTTGCTCACTGAAAGTCTGCATCACTCTGCAAGCTGCAGTCTGAAGTGGTTTCTTAAATGTTGCAAAGTCAGGACCAGAAATGGAGAGCAAGAATATGCAATTATTGAGGTTCATTTCACATGCAGACATCAGACCCAATGCCACAGAGAACCCAGTGAGAGGCAAGTAAAATTCCTTCAGAAGGTTTGGTTCCCAGGTCTCTTTGTGGCTTGTTTATAATCCTGAGATTTTTCTCAGAAGTCTTTATTATCCAGAACAGGGGTGTGTGCTGTTCGCATGCTGCTTCTTGGAAATTACTGGGAGGCAACTTACTGGGAGGTAATTCTAGATGGGAATCTGAACAAAAGGTGTTGCTCAAGCATTTCGAAGAATAATTGAGCACTTGCTATGCAGTTTGTTTAATAACCTGAAAGATGGATCCTTATCAGAAGTCTCCACATGCTCGAGTTACTCAATTGCTTTCTTATTTAAATAAAGACTATCAAATATGTCAATAAAAATAAAAGTGCCTCATAAAAGGCAGTTTCTCCGAGGTGTGCCTGCTCTAGATAATTAAATTAAATGCTATATTTTCCTGCTAGCATGTCTTTATATCCTCCTTTTTACAGGGGTGCTGTGTGCCTGTTGTGCTTTCAAAGGCAATGACTGTGCCATGAGTCCCCAGCACTACTCCTTTTAAGCTGCCATGGTGGCAGATATGGGGTCATCTTTTCACTGACACAAGTACTACTTTGAACTATTCACTTCAAAGTAAGTGCCACGAAAGTAAAATTAAAAAAAAAAAAAAAAAAAAAAAAAGCCCCAACGAAACAGAAAAGTGGAGCCATTCAGCAAAGGATATTGGTAAGCCTCCAAAACGAAGTTAATTTTGAGTTTTGGAATGAGAATAATCCCATAAAACCTGGGATTTGATAAGTCCATTAGTATATTAATGGAGTTTTCCACCTTGGGATAAAGGGTGCAAAGGCACTGTTGACCCAAAAGAAGCACAATATAATATAAATCTGTGGGTTTTCTTTCTTCTTTTTTTCTACAACTTTCACATCTGATCCACACAGAACCAGCCCTTGATATCAGACTTGGGAAATGCTTACTAAATACACAAAACTCCCTTTACTATTGATTGCTTCAAATCCAAAAAGATTGCTTTTTCAAAAGGAGATAGTAAAAGTACCATGCTTCAGCAGGTTCCAATTAAAGAAGGCCTAATCCAGAGCTCACTGAAGTTAATAAGAGACTTTTTGTCTCTTAGCTATTGGGGCTTGGACCAGACATTGGCTTCAGAAACAGTACCTGTATCACATACAGATGTTTTAATGCAGTCTCTTCCTGAAGAAGAGACAGGAATCTTCTTATGCCATCATCAGCTCTGACCACCAGTTTCAAAAGGAAACTGCAATTAATCTTTTTAACAACTAAAATTCAGAAGTGAATTCTGCTAAAATATATACTAATTTTTAAATTTGGTTATTTTTTTGTTTCTTGCAAGTGCTCATTTTTCTCAGATCATCAGTTAAAAAAAACCCACTGCATTCAGGGAGGAAAAAAAGCCAAATCACTTTTAGATCTTTAGATCTCAGGCAACAGTAGGACACCTTGAAAATTAAAATTCTTTTCATTTAGTGACATTTGGACAAAGATTTTGAATATTCATGTAAACAGACAAAGGTTTTATCAACTGTCCTTTTAGCTCTACTTCTACTATTGTCTTGACATTGGTCTATATCTATGGAGAATATGGAAGCTTATAAACAGATTAGCTCTCAGAGACTGTTTTCATTTCCAATAAGAAACAAAACTGGCAGCATGACCACATTAAGCATGAGATGAGCATGCCTTTTATTTTCTTTGAATATAATATGACATTGTTTATTTTTCCAGACTTTTGGAAAATGTTTTATTCCATAGATCAATGACTGTCATAAAATGTGACTCCAGATGGAAATTTCCTTCACTATATCTGGGAGAAGTGGCTCACAGATGACTGCATTTTCACTTTATACTCCAGCCACTCTTAAATGCTGGCAGTCTGACATGCTTTTACCCCATGCTTTTATCCCACCCTTTGTGATCATTCATAGAGCTTATGCAGGTGAGAATTAGTGCTCTTAGGTCTTGCCTATCGCCATGCTAAGAGTCCACTTGTTTGCAGAGTACAAAACAGTTTTGTAGAGCTTATTTCCCACTTAGAAGAGTTAAATGGGATGTCAGAGTCTCCTCTGGAGACTGAGGAAGAAAATCAATGATAAATTCTTCCAAGGACTGGAAGTTATGCCTTCTGTTTCAGTGGAAGCTCCAACTGTGGCCACATTTATGCTTTCCTGTCTCAGAGCTCCTAAACTGTGCCATAAATAAGCAGATACCAGTTTCACTAGTGAGGATTTTTCAACATTGGTTAAGAAACCTAAACAGAGAAGTTTCTGCTGGCTCACCTTTGTCAAACTCATGCTCCCCTCTAAAGCCAAAGTGGCTGAGCACCTCACCACAAGCAGTGGAACTGGGGTTCCCCTGGAAGTCAGCCTGCCCCCTGCATCAGTCCTGGAAGCACAGTGGGCAGGGAGGACAGGAGCCTCTGTGCAAGTCTCCTGTCATCACCCAAACCTTGGCACAAGGGAGGTTGAGGCAAAGGGAGAAATGGGGAAACTAACTGAGTTGCCTCAGTCCTGAACAACACTCAAATCACAGGCTTGTCCACGAGATTTAAATAAATAACATTTGCTCTTAAATTAGCAGAAAATAAACATTTTAAGATCTTCTGAGTGTTCTATGAGAGAATAAGAGGCCTTACTATACATCTGAAGAATTAAATTGTCTTAATTGCATCCTTGTGCAAAATAAAGCATTACATACAGCAGAAAAATATTTTTAAGTGGACGGAAAAATCCACTGGGTTAAAGGAATACTACTGTCAGTTAAATGTATCCCTGCATTTGTGTAGTGCAAAAACAAGCTTTAATAAAAATGAAGAGTATAATAGGAACATTTCCATTAATTTAAAAATAACAGCAGTGGAAACAATCTCTTAAAAACAAGTAAACCACTCCCTTTAATATTTGCAACTCAAGTATTAGAGCATTCATTTAGGTCCTGGGAATGTGAAAGCATGAAATGTAAATTATGAATTATATGCTTTGCTTTACAATATGAGAGGTAAGGTTTTACAATCCTTGTCCACCTGTGGCTCCTGTAATTTTAGTACCAGATGCAAGGGTTGCACCATTTAGCCCACCTGAAGAAGTTGGCGAAATTATCTGATATGATACTCACCCATCAAGTTTCCAGAGGATCATAGTAGATACTCAGACATCTGTACCTGGCTTGAAAGGAAGCCTTATTTGGCATGAAATTTCATATCTACTGGAGGTTGTTTTCTTAACCATTAAAAAGGTTCTAAGTATATTAGTTATGGATAACCTGACATTGGCCAAGTATATCCTGGGCTACATCAAAAGAAGTATGGCCAGCAGGTTAAAGGAGGTGATTCTGTAGCTCTTCTCCACTCTCATAAGACCCCACCTGGAGTGCTGCTAACAACTCTGGAGTCCACACACAAGAAGGACATAGAAGTGCTAGAGTGAGTCCAGAGAAGTGCCATCAAGAGGACCAGAGGGCTGGAGCACCTTTCCTCTGAGGAACAGCTGTGATAGTTGGGACTACTCAGCCTGGAGAAGAGAAGGCTGTGGGGAAACCTTATAGCACCATCCAGTACCTAAAAAGATCCTACAAGAAAGATGGAGAGGGACTTTTTACAAGGACATGTAGTGATAGGACAAGGAGGAATGGCCTCAAACTGGAAGAGGGTAGGTTTAGATTAAATATTAGGGAGAAATTCTCAACTGTGAGAGTGATGAGGCACTGGAACAGATTGCCCAGAGATGTTTGGATGTCTCATTCCTGGAAGTGTTCGAGGCCAGGCTGGAAGGGGTTTTGAGCACACTGGTGTACTGAAAGGTGCCCATGGCAGATGTGTTGGAGCTAGATGATCTTGGAGGTCCTTTTAAGCCCAAACCATCCTATGACTTCACAAAATGAAGAACATGAAATGCAAAGTTCACCCAGAGAAGGTACCAGGGTCCTGTGAGTGTGCCCATTACATTACTTCACTGGCCAGACTGGTTGCCTCCTTGGAGCACTGTGCTCATTCTGGGTTAACTGGAGATGAGCTGCCTTGAAGACAAGTCTGTGTTCAGACTTGGTCTATATTGGTTCAGAAAAGATAAGGTACTTACATCTATGATACTGGGACTCAACTTCTTCCACTAAATCATATTTTCAGCACTTTCTCCTGTCAATCATCTGTAGCTTTTATTCCTCCAAGCTGCTGCCAGGAAGACTGCTTTGCCTCTCTTCCCTAATATGCAAACCATGCTCCTGCCAATCTCACTGTCAGAACTGCATCAAAGTCCTCATCCCACTCCCTGTGCTGGGCTGTGCTCATATGAATATGCCAAATGTCTGTACACCTGCTCTGGGATGGTTTTCCACCTAAAAGAGAACATGTTGGCATTAAAACATCATGAAACAGAAAAAATAAATAAGTGCCAAACCTTAAATTTATTTGCCTTGTTTATCTGGAATTTATCAATATAGTTAATCTCTGTAAGTAGGATATGAATAGTTGTGATCTGAAGATGATTAGTTAAGATCTGAGTGAGGTATAACAGTATCACAATTTGCTGAAGGTCCTATACAGAAGATTAAAACCAAAATACACCAGATTGCTTCTGAACCTGCAGGAGCCAGATCCTGCCAGGATATATTTTCTGTTTCCGTGCTTCTAAAAACCAAGGCATATAGGATTTCTTTGGGTATAAAAGCTGGTAGATAGCAAATAAGCCTGGTGGATGGCTTGAGGGATGCTGGAGGGAGAGCAGTGGGAAGTTCATCTTGACCAGAAAGGACCTGCAAAATTCACTACCCTGTTTGGTGTGCAGTGGTCAGAGCAATGTGCCTATGGATGCTTGACCTCACCTTGCTTGGATACAGAACAAGATACAGTTGAAAGGGTCAGCAGGCACCAGATAGTCTCCCAGTTTATTAGAAGAGACAAACGTGGACAACTTAGAAGTTGTCTCCTTTTTCAGGCTGCTTCTTGCTCAGTTTACCTGGTTCTTGCCTACTTCTGGTCACTTTTCTACTGTGGGTCTTCCCTGAGAACTCCCTAACTGTGATATGTCATATGCACATAGGGCCTGCCTGCAGAAAACTACACCCATTCAATAATAACAGCAGAAACCCCACAGGCACACTATATTCCTGCTACTTCCACTTAGGGCCTTTTTCAAAGGCAGACCAGAGTGGTAGCCATCTATCCTAGCAAGAAACTGTATGTGCTGAAACTTTTATAAACGTGAGTTTAGCCACCTGCAATAACTGTTGTAAAATTGTTAAATTAGTAATGGCGATTAGTCTTATTTCTTGCTGTAGTATCAGGGAACTAGCATGAAACACCAGTAAAAAGGCTTCTACATGGTCCAGAAAATAAGTTAAACCAAGTCTTGCTCCCTTAGTGAAATTGAAAACCCTGCTGAACTCACTGCAGGCCCACCTGCTTGCAAGAGCTTTGTCACCCTATATCCCCACTGAAATAACACAAAAGGGAACAGGAAAAAGTGATCCACTTTTTAATGCCTGCTAAAAATTAATCTGGCATGAAAAGAATTACAAGTCACAAGATGCCATAGAAAACTGGAATGTTTAAGCTTAATAAAATCAACAGTTCCCAGACCCACTTTTTTACAGTTTGAGACATCTGATCTTCAACATACATTTCCATCCTCTTTACTTGATTTAATGAAATACGTGGAAGCTCTGAATAAATAGCATGGTTTCATTCAAGCATGTACTGTATCACTGAAGGATCCACTTCCTCTGCCTTCAGACTCATGTGCAGCCTTTGGATTGTTGCCTGTTTCCCCAAACGCTGTTTCCACAGGACAAATGCAGCTAGGATCTGTGACTGCAGGTTGTGAGGGTGATTGACTTTACATCGATAGATGTCAGTATGGGACAAACCCAAGCACAGAACTACATGCTCCCATTCAGGTCCCAGCCTCCTTGCCAGCTTGTTCAACTGCTGATCTGTTGGTGACATCTTCAAAATGCATGGTGCAACTTCAGTTAAGTCTGTAAAAGAGAAAAAAAAAGGAGAGAAAGGAAAAGCATGTGTGTCACTAGGTAATGTTGCAAGAGTTAATGGGAGGCCTTGACAAAGGAGAGAATAAGCATGAGCAAAGATGAGGTGAAAGTCTAAATTAATCAAATAAACAGAATACATATTTATAAAAAAAAAAAAAATTATGTAATCAATCAGAAGATTAATCAGAGGAAAACTAATGCCCAGTGGACCATACTAGGGAGCCTGGTGGTTTTGGATGTCAGTAATCCAGACATCAGAACTGTACATCAAAGTAAAGACTTCCAAAAGTAATTACAGATTTCAGGGTAGTGAACAAGAAAGGTTTACAGGAAACCTGTTTCCAGCAGCCATCATCCTCAATGTGCTTGCACCAGTATGATATAGTGACAAGTGACAAACATGGGACCAATAATACTTTAATACTCCTATTCTGTGACTCCATTTACACACTTCAAAAATAACTTTGATTCCTTAGTTAATAGATATTATTTTATTTTTTTTCCTGAGAGTTGTTCACAGGAAATTCTGTCCTAAGATGCTACTTACCCTTCATGCCCTGTCATAAATAGCAAATTCATCCTGAGGAGATCAGCCTTGAGGGCTTTTCCACTATTTGAACAAATCCATAAGCATGGTTCAGGCAAACCCAAATGAACAAGGTATCAACACTATTCACAAATACAGATTATGCTTCCTTATCCCTCAGCCCAGTTCTTGTAACACTCCTGAAAGCAGGCATAAAAACTCCATTCATCTGAGCTCCTTCAAGATGTTTTCAGGAGATGTTTTCAGGAGAATTTTTTCCTCAAGAGATTTTTGCCTGATGTTAAGTCTCTTAGGATTGTCCACATGCCCAAGAGAATTCACTCTTCATCCAAAAAGATGTTTTACATTGAACTGGTACCTGAGGAGGACAGGATCAATACAACTACCAAAACAACTTTCATAGGAAGCATTAAGATAGCTGTAATTATTGTAGCAAGCTTGCTTGAACCAAGCATTTCTTACATACACAACTGATCTCTTTATGTGTTCCCCAGGATAATCTGATAATTAAAATAAAACCCCAAAAGTATTCACATAGTGTTAGTAGCCAAGTGAGAACACAGTGCTATTCAGAAACATGCTGTATGGAATCCAGCTCACCTAACTACAGATAACACATCCTAAACTAAATATGCTGGGATTCATTATTGCTGAGAAGAGAAATAGACTCTTCTAAAATACACCGAAAAGATGTCTAAAATAATCAGATTAATTAAATAAACTCCTTTAAATGTTCACATTTCTCTCCACTGATTATAAAAGGAGCACTGGGTATAAGCTCAAATGTTGACATTGATGCTGTAAACAGCCAGTGCCAGTGAAATGATTCTCTGACTGTAAGTTCAAACCACATGCCAGCCTTTAAAAAGATGCATTTAGAAAAGCCGCATAAAATACCTACCAAGCATATTTGTTCTTTGATAGCCTTTGTGATCAAAAGCTGAAATAAACAGTCAATGCAGTCTGCAATTGCTGCTCTACTGCTCTTGCTGAAGATACTGTGACAAAACACAGGCATCCCTTGGAAAAATGCTGATTATAGCCTGTTGGTCTGAAGCAGCAGACTCCCTGCAGAAACACAGCTTTGCAAAATCTAATTTATTGCTTCAATATCATGCTCAGAGTCTCCACTACATCAGAACAACACCACCAGGAAGCACCATTCCTTCATTTCATCAAAAGTAATTGTTTTTGCACAGAACACCCAGAGCCTGCAAATGTTTGTACAGTTTCAGTCAAATAATACACAAGAACTATACAAAGCTGCTTTGAATAAAGAGAAAATTGCTTTCTGAAGACTATTTAGGTCTCTTTGATCTTTATGTCCAGACTGCCAAAGGAATCTGGGGCAAGTGCTGGTTTGTGGATAGGGCAGAGGATACACAACTTCTGAAGAAGGCTGAGCAATACCAGTGGGGCTGCCCTATGCTGTCACATCACATGTGATACCAGTTTCACAGGTCAATCAGGACAAGGCAGTCTTTCATGAATGCAAACACTTGAGAATAAAATAAATATAGCTACACTGTGCTGTCACCAACAATACTTTTTGATGCTAAACCATTTCCTTGTCATATGGTCAGCTACCCAACGCAGCAATACCTGCCAGCCTGGGCTTTTTGCTCTTACACTGAAGTTTTTACATGTCACTTCCACTAGCAGAATGATTTTATGGCATTGAAATGTGATCAAGCAGGAAGGCCTAACAATAATACATGTCAGTTTGTCCATCCAGCCTTTGATATTAGGCAGGCATTTTTACTACAACAAGTATCTTGCCTTCAGTCTGTTATCAGCCCTTTAATAAGGATCAAAATAAAACCCATCCAGGAGATCTTTTCATCTTACACTACCATCTGATTCTAATATGGATGTGGAAATTTCTGGGGCAGAAGCCAAATGTTAAATTTAATACAAAGGACTGGTATTTCAGTTTCATTTTATTCTCTGTGATAGCTCATTTTCAGCTCTGATACAAAAACACTGAGGAAAATAGGAGACAAATACTACATGACAGGCAATGTTATTTAGAGGTATAGAGAAATATTTAGTGAGATCTTTCAGTTACGATAAATACAAAATCACAAAAAGATCTGGATATGTTCTACAGTTAATGCCACTTTTAATTTAATAAACATAATGGCATTTGAGGTGAAATAGAAATGAGTTCTCTGTGCTCATGCCCAAACTGCTTTGAATATATTGCAAAAATACTAAAGATACCTTTTTATTAGCTATGTTTACTACAAACTCTCATTTATAATCTCCACTTGTCAGGAACTGCCTGAGGGAGGCAATGAGATTAGAGAAAAAGTTTCAATTATGCAGATCCTGCAGTTGCATTTGAAAGGTATCATCAGGATACTGAGACTTCATTTTGGAAAAAAAAAAAAGGTCAAGTTTTTTCTTGCTCTAAGTGGGTCCAATGAGTAGGTGTATGTGCTTCTTTCAGGCATGCGCTTCTGCTTAAGAAAATGAGGACTGCACTGTTAAAAACAGAAGTGGAAGAAGTGGGGCTTGGGACACCACTAGAGGATGTTGAGGGTTGCCCTGGAGAAGGCAATTTGAGCTGCTGTCACCTCTAGTGAGAGCACCATGCAAACACCGTGTCCAGCTGTGGGCATGGCCTGAGCTGCAAGGTGCCAGGGCCACACCCTGCAGAGATTCAGAGGCTGAAGTCTCTGCTCATGCTGAAGCCACTAAGGTCCTGAGCAATGAGGAGCCAACAGCTCTGTGCTGGGGAGACAGCCAGTCTGGTGCAGAGCTTCTCTCCCAGGACCACCAGCCAGCTGGCTGGCATGTTCTTGAGAACATGAAAATCCTCTTCCATAGCACTGGAGATGGGAAGGACACTCTCCACTCTGGTTGTGAAGCTGACACTGATGCACAGAAAGACCTGTGGATCCTTCTATTCAAAGCTGTAGCACAAGGGAATGTGCTTCTCCCCATCACTGGTGAAGGAAGCTCATCCACACTAAGCTATATCCTAGTTATTCCAGTTAAAAAACAGGAGATGTTGACAACTTCTGGCCTGTGTGTACATCTGTAATTCCAGACCACTGCACAAAACAAGTTACAATGGTGCTGGTGATTGTGAACAGGAAACAGAGCAGTATATAAATAGCATCACAGATACAGACCAGACAAAACAGAATCACCCAGATAACAAAGATACAAAAAACACATGGGGCAAAGGCAGACAGCCACTGCCTTTGCATTTCTTTTTCTTTGGAACCTCTGTAGCTTTAAGTAGGAGACTCCAAGAAGACACTAGAAAAATCAGGGAGATGGGAAACAAACTCACCTCAGCTGTGTCCCACTTGGCACAAACAGGAGAGTGTAACATAAAGTCCACATAGGAGACAGCAGTAAAAAGGGCTGAGGCATTTCTGGGTGACCTGCAAAGTACCCAGCTGATTCCTCAGAAATGCTGAGGCCCAAAGTGTTTACGGTTTCTTCTGCAGGACCCTTCTCCTTGTACGTGTTACTTCTTTGTGCATGACCAAAAGCATTTGTTGGAGTTTCAGAGATACTTCTCCCCTTTGAAGTCAATACATTTTAACACAAACCCAGCTTTTTTGCTTTTGCTTCCTGCTGTGTAAAAGGGACTTGGATGGAAATTGCACCTGTATCCAAAGAGCTGAAAAAGTCTCAATCAGTTGTTGCCTAATCCTACAAGAAAAATGCCACAGACAGTTCAGGATATATTATGGCCCATCTTCTATATAATAACTAATAAATCTGTCGGTTGTGAAAGGTGTTTCTGCAGACTGGTCTCTGCTTCCAGCACTGCCTCTGTATTTTATCCGCTTAAAGGACCATGTCCATACTTGTTGGACAAAACAGAAGGAGCCCTGGAAGAGGAAATGGGAATCCAGCTATCTCTGTCTGAGCTGCACATTCTAATGCTGAGGTGCACAGATGTATTCCATTTCTCCTGGTAAATCATTACAGAAAAAAACATAAAGATTTCCCTGGGAAGGGTTAAGAATGCTTCCTAGCCTCCAGAACAGCACCTACTTGAGAGAAAACTCTCCTGGGAATCAAGCAGTATGTTGAAATCAAGCATGCAAGAGCCCTTGGCAGGAGCAATGCTAGGAAAATGCTCTAATTTTTATATAATCACATCAGAAACACATTGGTGAGTCTGGTCTTCAGACCCTGCATAACTGGAATGGGGCTGTAAAGAGGAGTAACTGCTTGGGCATGCATCTGGCCCCAGCATCTCCTCCTGCTAGGTGTACAGAGTCCTTCAATGATCTGGGCTCAAGACACCTAACTTGTTCACTTAACTCTCTTATCAGATGCTAGTCATGATTTCTGAAGAGTTCAAAGCAAACATTTAAGAGTCCTCTTTAATCATCTTTTCTGGCATCTGGAGAACAGTTCTTCCCTGAGAAACAGTAAAGTTAGATTAAGAAGTTCTACAAGCATCAAACCAAAGAAGCCTCCCTTCCCCCCCAGGATGTGAATCCTACAGTTGACTTCAGGTCTTCTCCAGCTGCTACCTGTTCTCAAGACACTCATGAAACTGCTCCTTTTCTCAACAGCAAATAGACAGGCTTCTTGATGTTGGACAAGAGGTTCAGAAGCTACTAGGGCTACATGCATACACACAACACCCCATAGCAGAGGAATGCATGGCCATAGTTACTAGAGGAAATTAAGCTAAAAGGGACCCTGAAGCTCCTCAGAACCATCATGGCTAACCTGCCATCAGTGGGGGCACTTTAGCTAAAGGAACACACCTAATAATGAATCTAGTGGGAGGTTCTGCCTCCCTCTAGCCCACTCATTCAACTAGCCTGAGCCACAGACCCAGCACTGTGGTACAGAATGGGCACGGTTGCCAAGGCTGTGTGCTGTGTGTTTTGGCAGCTGTGCCATGTTACAGAAATTATTTACTGATTGAATGTCACAACAGTAAACAACTTGCACATAAAAATGTATATTTGCTTTAGAGCAAAATCCCCTTGGCATGAGCACAATAAGAAAGACAACACTCAGCAGATCAGGATAGGACAGGCGTTCATAAGCGCCAGGTGGGGTTGCAGGACCTTTACTGAAGGACACTATGTAACGCTTCCACTAATGGACAGATTGGAGATTTGTAGGAGCTGCAACCCCCCGAGCTGACAGAGATGCTGGTTGAAAGGGATGGCAGAGAAGAAGCATTTTGAGGGATCCCAGTAAGTGGTACAGATCATTGAAGTAAAACACAAGATTATGGTGGAGATCTTGGTGAGAAGGATGGCATAAAGAAAAGTTGCTGGGTAACTGCACAGGATGGCTTGGATTTGTTACAAAAGAAGATGGAAGATTACAGTAAGTCTCCATTTGTACAGCTGCTCTGCTCTTTATATAGTGGTCTCTCCCAACATAGGTGAAACAGGTGAAAACTGCCTATCTTCTTCCTACATCACATTCAAATTCATAAGTCAGACTGCAACCATGAATGACTGGAGTGCCATACAGGAAAGCATCACACTGGATATACAATATCGGCAGGTCTTCATGGAGTGTCCAGCATTTAGCCCCTCCTGTGCAAGTCAAAAATTATCATGGAGCATTATAAAGTTATTTCACTGCAGTGAACTTTGGGATACAATTTGGGATCTGTTTAAACACGAGAAATAAGTTCAAATTGCTAATCAGTGAAAAAAAGTAAAACAGACTATCCAGAAGCCAGCCCCTACTACATAATTTGTGTGTTATTTGGTAATCTTGTGGTCATTGTTGCTAATTAAACACCAGGCTGATTCAAAGGCCGAGAAGGGAACGTTAGTATTTTGCAACAGCTCCGAATACTCATGCTCCAGAGAAGATGGAAAAAATATTGCTCTTTTAGGTATCAGCACATTCATATCTTCTATGCATCTGCAAACAGCATGGGTCACTCAGCCCATCCAAAGTCTACTCAAACCCACCAGGTCTGCCTCCTGGTTTCAGTGGGTTTTAAAGAGTGTTTGACCAAGGAGTGAGAAAAATTGAACTGTACTATTTGCAGACAGATACCACTCCATTAGAGATATTTTTCCACATGTAAAGTTAATATACTCAGCTTGAATTCACTTACAGAAGAAGAGTAAAATAACTTGGAGAAGTTGTGTAGCCCTCTCCTCCTTTTAGCACGTGCATGTCTGTTTCTGTCCCTCCTGCCAAATGTGGGTAGCTGCAAGGTGGGAGGCTGTGATAGCTGTCCCACTGGTCTGTGCTGGTTGCCCCCTCTGAAGGTGCCTGCTGTCTACCAAAGAAATGCCAACATCCTTCATCCCATTGCAGGCTACTGGAGAGCACCATCTGATGATGACTACCAAGCAGGAGCTGATCTCTGTTCTCTGCTTGGGAAATCCAGATACTTCCTTCCACAGAGTGGACTTGGCATGGGGAAATCCTGGTAATGAAAAATCTGCACCTTTGTAGAAGCAATAGGTCCAACAACTTCTTAAGAATGTATACCATCTTCCCTAATGCAATCCATTCAAATATCAGGCAGTTAAATACCCAGAGGAACCTACAGAATGGAATCTGTACAGTAAAGAAAAGTACCCAAGATAAAGCTTTAGAAAGCAGTATATTTTTTTCAGCTGACCATGTTACAGTAAAATAAATCTAATGGAGAATTTTATGTTTGTTGGAGTCATCATGCTTCACAGTTTCCATAACTTGATAACTTCTGATCTGATAAATGCAAACATTATATATGGAATTTGCATGGATAAAACCAACTTCTGTCAATTAGTGATCATAAAACACTTACTTGTAAGCATACTTCTGTCATGGTAATTTACATTTCCAAGTATCTAATTAAATTTACATTTCCAAGTATCTAATTAAATTATGAAAGGCACTAATCAAAACAAAAGCAAATATGAAATACATTTTTAAGTCTGTCTGCATTCTTCCTCATTGTGGTGATTTTTAAGACTTGCATTAAAAGATGCTAAGTTCTCTGTTTTATTTTTAACTAATTGGAATCTACCATACTTATGACAGTCAATATGCAGAATAAATTGTGACCATGATCCTTTGGTACTCAAATCTATGGCACTTCCCTGAAGTGAAGCACAATCCACCCAAGGAACCAAATTCAGCTCCTTCCTGCTGAAAGCTTCCTGGGACTCTGCATTAGTAGTGTAATTAATAAGTACATATATCTTCATTCATTTGTTGGGAGCTCTTCTCCTCTATGAGCTCTAAAACACCACATTTTGTGACATAAAGTACATTTTGGGTATTAGGATAAGAAAACCACAAAATTTTGTGAATCTACAGGTAATTCAAGAACACAAATATTTCTATTTTGGCTCAATACCAGCAGCTAATTCATATATTCTTTATCACTTGCTAAGGACTTCCTAGTAGCTGCAGATGTGGAAGCAGACTGCTAAAATCTGAAACATAAACATTCAGAATTCATGACAAAAGTTTTCAGCTGTATCCTCACTACCCAGTTTCTGTAGCTATGTAGTTTTCTTGAACATTTTTTAATCTCTCCTACAGGTTTTGTACCTCTACAGATCTCTGCTACATTGATAGTCTTCAGTACTAACCTATATTAAACAGATTGTCTGAGAATTCTGTAAATAAATTAATCCTCTCTTCAATTTCCATCCTTTTCAAGCCATAGAGGATAGTGCCTTTGTTTAAGGAACTGAAAGAGATTGTGTTTTCACATCTTTGTTCACATTTTACTGAAAAGAGCAGGGAGGAAGTTTCAGCAGTTAATAGTGTGGATGTTATTTTGTCTCCCATGCAAAAAAGTAAATTACAATCCCACACAGTATTTCTCTGCTGCTTCATACCATGAGATCAAATAATTAATTTCATAAATAATTGGCAGCTGCAGATGCATGCAAGGAAAAGAGCACCTATGCAAAGTAAACAGAAACACAACATACTATAATATCTACTCTTTTTTCAGGCAGGATGACCCTGCATTACAGGCAGGATTTGATTTTGTCATACTATGGCTTTATACCATTTTATGTTGTTCTAGACACTGAAGTAGAAGTAAAATTTGCTTGATATTTCCTATTAACTTCAATATTGTTATACATAAGTGAGCAATATGCATGAGCACTGAAACCACAGCTTATGAGGGCATCTTTGCAGTGTACCTTTGATATAAATGCATGAACAGAATCAGCATGCAGCAATATACTAAGAGAAAAAATAAATATCTACTCAATTGTTAGGTTCTGTGGAACATTCAAGCTTTCAGGAACTACTAGACAGCACAAAGACACCTGCTAGTCTGAAAGAGTAGAGTTTTTGTTTTACAGCCAATGGTTACCCCAACAGTCAACCCTACAAATAATGCTGAAAAAAATAAATTCTGAACTATGTCACTGCATTTCTATATAGTTTTCATTGCTTTGCAGTTCTAGTGAATTGAATGGTGTTGGATAATACAGAATCTTCAACCATTAATTATAGATCTGAAGCCCACAGAGCCATAATTTCTCTTAGTCAAGTTTCTTCTCCACACTATCACAAATAAAAATAAATGATCAGCAGGTGATTGTATGAAGTTGTGGTGATCATTCATATTTGTTGTAGACTTCTCATGGTATCATAGGAGGCAAATGTTTACCCGTGTGGGTTGGGCAGCTCTGACAGATTAATTCACCCACTCTAAGTGAAAAACAAAGCTAACTGGAGCAATTAATGATTGTTTTGTCAGTGAGGTGACAAAATCATCAGGCAACTTTTGTCAGGGGATTGGAAGCTAACTTCTTTTGACAGACATTAGTTGAATGCTTATTTCAAAAAGCCTGAACTGTCTTTCAAAGAGCTGAGGCTACTCCTTTGCATGCAAGAATCAAAGACTCCTTCCGCTTTTCATCTGCAGAGTACAAAAAATGAGTAAACTCTTTTTACTAGCAACTTTCCTATCAAGAAATATTTCTAAAGGTTACAGCATTCAGTAATAAAATCATGTGCTTGAACTTTAGCTATCAATATTCCTTTCGTTCAACAACAACGACGACACTGCCAGTATGGACTGTTTTCTTCTAAAACAAAACTAATCACACATGTTTCCCTTGCAGGACTTAAACCAAATGTGACAATAAGCCATTATATTCAGCCTTGATAGAACTATTCATTCCTCCTTGCGATTTTTTTTTCTTCAAGTTGGCTCTTCTTTTCACTTTGGCTCAAGTCATTAGAAATATCAGAATCAAGATCTGCACAACAGATGGAGCTTGGTTGTGAAGAATGCCTTTGGCTGGTGAGGATCTTTGCCTGGCAGGTGTCGAACCAAAATTAATACTGCACATATTATAATGAAGTGAGACTGCATTCCTTCCTGACCACAAATATATATTAATAGAACAAGCCACGCAGAGCAAGCTAAAACAGTACTATCCTTCTGCTGAATCCTCCACTGCTTGACATTTTATTTCATCACTTACATCCATGCAAAACAAGTAAACAAAGTGCAACGGGTTAGTTTAGTGTTTCTAAAAATATTTTGCAAAAGTGTAAAAGACTTCACAAAACTAATGTAGACCTATCCTGGTTTCTTTTTTTCTTCCATTTTTTGTATCAGTGCTCTAAATGTTTATGAACTTTAGTAGACTCTTTGACATTTCAAAATCCACAAGAAAAAGAAGGTAGTAGTACTAAAATACACTACTCAGCTACCATCAGTTGCTATGCCTGGCTTGCCATATGCAATTCAACAGCCTGAGTCAGAAGACAGAGCTTTCCATAGGTGTCAGGAAGGAGGGCTTCAGGTGACATCACCTGCTTCTCTCCATTTTCAGATGAATGGGAGGCTTAGTACCACAAGCAGCCCTCTCAAGTGCCAAGTCAATCGAAGATATACAAGAAACCAATTTGGAATCTCATGGCTGGTTTCACAGATCCATCCATACTGTCCAACAGCAACTTTAGCTGTCCAAAAGGACCATAATTTTAGAAGGTCACAGCCATGAGAGTTATCTCTAAAGCAAATGTGGGAATGCATTTGTGCACACACACACACACACACACATATATGTGTGTATGTATGTGCATATGCATGTATGTGTGTATACACAACCTCCCCCACCCAATTTTTCAAAATCCTAATTAAAATATATGAAAGTTTTAGATATATGCAAGTCAAATTCATTCTATTTTTAGAATTTCATTTTCACAAATGCAGGTTATGGATCTGCCACCTGACCCCGGTAGGCAAAGGGTGAAAATGGGAATGTAAGTGAAGTAGTTTTCAAAACTGAGGTCCTAACACAGAGAGCACTTTACAGCAGCAGGGATTGGATGAGCACTTCTCTCCTGCCTTGAGTCAGCACTGACCTAACACCCTGCACATGTGCTCAGCAGCAGGGCTCGTGGCTGCCCTGTGACATGGCTGGTGCCGGGTGACACAACACGCTGACCACTGCCGTCAGTAGAGATCAGACAGCACGGAAAGTAAGGAGATGACTCACAGCTGCAACCATGCACTCCAGAGCAGAGGACCCAATTACTCTTCTACTCACTCAGGAATAGCATTTTGCCAAAGGAACTGAATTAAGTTCAAAATTAAACAAGGTATTAACAAACATTTGCATTACATAGGCTATTTGTAGATGATTTATGCTAGTATTAGTGGGATGATTCATATGCAAAACCTAAACATCTGAAAAAATATTTTGCTTAAACAATTAATTTTCATGTCTCATGCATAAAGAACATTTTTCCTCATAGTTTTGTAGTCTACTAGCTGCCAGACTTTGATCCATAATTGAAATTTCAATCATTTTGGCTTTTGTACCTAACAAATCAGAAATAAAAATGTTTTAACACCAGAATGAAAAGGCTGGACTATCAATGGACCATAAAAGATTTATTTTACTTGGTTTGGGATTTTTGCACAGCTATGTCTAATCTAACTATAACTGAAACAAAACCAAAAGGCAAAACTAAAACTAGACAACTCTCTTCTGTGCCAGAGATGCAGAAATACAAGAGAGGTTTGTGTCCCTGAAGGAGCCAAACCTGAAATCCTGTACAAACAAGAGAGAAGGGCTGTTATTTCCTTGACAACTGTTCTCGACATCGCAGAAACCTTTTAGAGGTAACAATGGAAAAACAATCTTAAGAAAGGATTTTTTCTTTGCTTAAGCAAACATCTTTTAGGTTCTACAAACACAGAAACAAAGAAATTAAGAGGCTTTTTTCATAATGCTGAAAATTTGAGCACCAGAACTGTAAACATCAACATTTTTTCTTTCCTTCCATCCCTCCCTCCCTCTTCAGATGTAGCCATTATGCATTGTTTGACTTTATTACAGAAATCAAACACACCTTGAAATAATCTTCTGATTGATTTGAGGGTTAGATAATGTGAAGTATTTTGACCTTCCCATTCAACATGTAAGCTAATTTTGTGTGTGTACTCCTCAGAGAAGAGGTGAGTGACCTGGCGATGCGAGGTTAACACATTCTGCAGAAGTGGCTCCAGGTTCCCTTTTGCAGAAATGCACCACATCACATCAGCATATGAAAACCCAGCCCTGCTGTGTACAAACCACACAGTGCCCCCCACCTAACTGGGCCTGCCACTTGCACTTTAGTGTGTGGAAATACCCTAATGACAGAGAGCTCATGTGCAAGTTTACAAGCACCGGGTACAGAAGACAAATGAAAATTTGGCTGCAATTCTTTGGTGTTCACTGATCTTGAGAGATTTGAGCTTTCTAAGTCTGTTACAGAGCCTAGGAGTTGTATGCTAAAGCCACAAGACTGACCTATTTAAATACCTTTACTCAGTTTTCTTGATTGAAAATGGGGGCATCTTATCTACTCAAAAGAGGTTGACAAGAACATGAAGGTACTGCTACAACCCAGGCTTTTCAAGACATGCTATTTACCAGGCATTACATAGTGATATTTATACTATATTTGAGACATTTGAGAACTTCAGCCACCCCATGAAAAATCCTTGCTTGAGGCATCTTGGCATTTATACATACATGAAGGTTTTCACATCCAAAATTGCCTAGTAAAAGGGAACAGACAAGCTGAAAACTGTAAAGAGCCTCACTGTTCTCAGGAAGTTCTGTGCATGCAGATTGTAAGACTTGGGACAAGAATGCTTGGATCACTTCATGAAAACACGTCTCCTTTTTAAACAATCCAGGTCTACAGCACTTGAAAAAGAGACTCAACAGACCTCCTCTGTAAAGCAAGCAAGGAAAGTAGTAGCCATTTTTAATATCATTCTTTGTGTCATGCAAGTATTTCCACATGAAAGTAGAGAAACTCAGTCAACCAAAGTGCCTGTGTCTGTAAGGCAGGAGTACAGCTTTTACAGGGAGTAAGTCTGTTTGGAACAGCTGAACAAAAGCTTGACTAAGGAATTCAAACAACAAAAATTGTCCCAGATAGACAACTGAAAAAAAAAAAAATTCTAGCTCTGTAAACCCACAGAATGCTTTTTTAAAGACACTAAGAAATGCAGAGTATGTTGAGAATATGCATCAGATAAGATCAGAGCTACATGCAGGGACAGCAGGAGGCAGCTGAAGCAATCTGCAGCACAGCACTAGTGCTCATCAGTCTCTGACCCCGAGAAAAAAGATAATTACTGCATGAATGAGCACATTAGACCAAATCTGAAAGCTCAGGAAAATATACATCTCTGCCTGAAAAAAGGTGAGAACTCCTCAGGTTTTACACAATGGTCTACATCTCTGGATGTCCCAATCCAATACACTTTCTTCAACTGACAACACAGCTGTGGCTTCAATTTTGAAGTCCATGTTTTTCTATGGGAGTCATTAAATAGAACATCTTTGTCCTGTTCAATGGAAATACAAATCCAACTCTTTTTTTTTAATTCCTCTGCAGCCTCAACTGAATTGTGCAACATTTGCTTTAGAAACAGCTTTGAAGATGTTTTAGATATTATTTCATTTATACACCATTCCAGGCTTTCCAGGAACTCTGAACCATCAGGCTCCTGGCCTTTATTGTCTGAACTACTTTATTTTATGGCTTCCATGCTATACTGTCTGGATGCTCCCCATGCAACTGGGAGGGGAGATGTTCTGCTAAATACAAACACTAGGGAGGGGAGTTTGCAGTTTCAGGTGTGGGTTGTGAAAAAGGCTTTGTATGTATTAGGTTATGTACACAGAATTTGCCATGATTATGTTCAAGTAACTCCAAAGAGCTGGGTCTACACAGGTGAGAAAGGAAGAGCACCAGAGAAGCCAACACTCCAGCAGCTCATCTATCCTGGATTTTCTACTCATGACCACAGCTTTGAAAGGTGCCCATCTTCAGATGCTGATGGAACCCTGATTCACCTCTACAGTTTCAATCAAAGAAGCTAATTGACCAAGTCCCAGAAAGATAAATAGTAGATTGTCCCAAATAATCTTGAGTAAGGAACTGAATATGGAAATCCACAAAGGTACTGATAACAAAAGGCAGCAGACAACCAAAGGGGTCAGCTGCTATTTGAGCTAGAGGGCTGAAATGTTATGGAAACAATAGGTACATATCTTCACCTCAATTCTACTCTGCCAGCTGTTTCACATGGAATTTTAAGGCATTGGGTTTAATATGGAAAAACATTACCCTTTATCCAAATTCTGATGTCTGCATTTACACAAAGTGATGGTTTTTCCAGGACAGTTCACAATGTAGATTCCTTTTGGTCTCTTACTCTTAACACTGACTTAGTCTATTCCCACCTTCTGCCAGCTGCTCAATCTCTCTTCTTTCCCCTGCCTCATGTTGCAATTGCTGGAGGACTCTGGATTGAGGACTTTGTGTTACTAACATGTCCACCCACCACAGAAAGGCACCTGGTCTTTTCCCCAACCCAACCCTCCCACTGGATAGGTAGACTTGTCTGTCAAAGGTATGTTGAAAGTTTTTCCATGACAAAGATCTCCTCCTACTTAAAAAAAAAAAAAAAAAAAAAAAAAAAAAGGTTTTTTTTTTTTCTTTTTCTCTTCTTTCTCCAACTTTTTCTTTCCTTCCCCCACTTTTTGAGCAGGAAGGAGAGTGACAGAAAGAATAATGATTTCCTCAGCTTCTATTGGAAAAAACCCACAAAAATTTTCCACCAAGAGTGAATTTTTTTCTGGTTTGTCTTGTTTGGTGCTTTTTTGTTTTGGTTTGGTTTTGGTTTGTTTTTTTTTCCCCAGTGAGGTTTAGAAACCATATTTTAAATTTAAAATTTCCTAAGTAAGGGTCCATTTAATACTGTCATTTTGTGTGGAAAGTAGCAGAGACCTGGTACCTCTGTTTCACTTTCACAGATTCCAGCTGTAAGTGTGGCAAGAGGTCAGTTTGAACTTTTCTCTTAAGCTGTATCTTTTCAAACCTCTTTTCAGGGTTTCAGTTGCATAAATCAAATCCCATATCCCAGTGTGGATGCACAGCTTGTCAGGCTTTCCTTCTGCAGGTTGGCTCTGCACTTCCCAGTGTTAATTCCCACTGCCTCCACAGGTTTGAGAAGGAGAGAGGAAAGCACTGGTGAGCAAGGAGAGGACCGGAGCAGCCAAAAGCTACAGTGGCCTTCCCATGCATGGAGAGAGCATCACAGATGGGTGCAGCTGGTAAAGCACAGGAAAAGGCACTGAGGCCACTGATTTTCCAATGGCATTGATGGGCAGGGCTCTGAGCAGGTTTGGGACCCTTCAGTCACTGACAAGAACAGTGTGTGTATGCACTGCACAAGGTCTTGGTGTCAACTCAGGACTCAAACTTGTTTCACTTGTGCTTTGTCTGAGCAGATGGCAAAGCATGATGGCTGCTGGGTTAAGATTTTGCTGCCAAACCAGCCCCAAGCTGTTTTCAGACTGCTGCTCTTTTTACCAATGCAAAAATAGCCATCTCCCTAATTCCCTCCTTCAAAGGATTATTTTTGGTATTACAGGAGCATATACCTAGCCAGACTATATAATTAACATTACACAATTTTTAATTATCTACCTGCAACCATCTTCTTGCTCTAACTGGCAGTGGTGGTATTGAAGGGTTGTTGTTTTGCTGGGGTTTTTTTGAGACTAGCATGAAAATTTGAATTTCCAGGTAGAAACTCACTCAGGACAGAACCTGCACTGCCAGATATAGAAAGTGACCCATTACTCCAGCTGTACCACATCTCCCATGAAAAAAAGCTTATGACACAGAAACAAGCCCAAACTTCATTTGCAATAGCCAGTACATAAGGCAGGACTGTTCCAGAAAACACAGTGACAGAAACACATCCTTATTTAGTTTATTACTTTGTCAGCTGGGGTTTCTTAATTTACTTTTTTCAGGAATGTCCTATAAGCCTAAGTTGTTAACTGACTGGGACAACCACAGAGCAGCACAGCTTCCTTTGGGTATCTCTTCTTCTCACAGTGCAGCAGGGCTGACTAGCACAGCAAGATGCAACTCCATGCCACCCTGACCTAGCAGCAGGTGTTGGCCTCCTGAACTCAACAACCATCTACAAAACATGAAACAAGTGAAAATCCAAGCTCGTGACCTTGTTGGCACAAATAAGTTTCAGACAAACCAACACAAATACAGCTCTTGGAAACATGATGAGTTCTGGGGATAAGCAACCATCATCCTCTTTTCTCCACACCTCTGAGTTTGCTTGCTCCTGGAAATAGTGAAAGGAACACCCCAACTGCGTGTATAACTCACGCACTTCTCAGCAGACCAACATCAAATGTTGATCCAGCAACTGAGCTGGAACACAGCAACCCTACACCAGCAATAAAGCACCACTGGGTCAGATGTTATGGTGTCAGCCCAAATTAAGCATCATGAAGCATGCATCAGCCAAGCCAGCAATCCTCCTTAGCTTCAGTGAGCTTTGAGCTGTGCTATGTGGAATTACTGCTTTCAATATGGAATATCTCGTTCAAAGCAGGGGCTGTCACAGCAACTACAATGGCACCACTGATTTTTGGTGTGATAAGCTGTATTTAGAGAAGGAAAATATTGCTCTGTGAGCTGAAAAGCAAACCAAAACAATGAATGATAAAGTAACAAGCTTCAGTTTTTAATACCTGGTGTCAGTCCCATTTTCCAAAGCAAAGGGTAGTTAATGTACACTGTAGACATTTTCTGTCTGAAGCAATACTAACTCATAATCTCTTTATTTATACAGCACATGAAGTGTCCTGCAGCCCCACCCACACAATGGTCTGATTCTAGATCCACCCTACTGTTGTTTGTGGGAGGAAATCGAGGTGTGTTGCAGAACCAATGGGTCCTGATATCACATCAGACAATGTGATTCCTTCCTCACAAGGCTCCAAGGTCCTCCTAGACCAGTTTTTAAAAAGGAAAGGGCAAGCAGAGGAGGGAATGTTAGACAGATCTGTGGTGGAACTGAAAACTCAGGATTTCTGAAGTCTTTGTCATATGCTTTACTTGCATATTTATATCTCCTGTCTTCCACATAAACAGCAAATCTTTTTTCTCAGGGTATGAGATGATTAGGAAATTCCTTAAAGTCACCTTACTTTGGTTTCTTCCCTCACTTGGAATGGTGATTTCAAAAAAAGATCAGGACATTAAATGTAGTCTAGACTATTGTTTCCAAACACTTCTTTCAGCATAGAAAGGACCAAGCATGGAATAATAAAGCAAGTCACCCTATTACACAACAGGCAAGAAAACTATTTGTGCTGCTACACCATCTTTTTAATTCCTCTGAGGCTGCTTTCCCCTAGGGAATTCCAGTAATCTGACTGACTGAAGTCTGTTTTGACAAGTTATAACAGTCCAGAAAACCCACCTACAAAATTACATCCTGGTAGCATCTTCCAAAGTAAACATTTTGGAAAGTACTGTGCCATAGCCATCATTTGTTATGAGAACATAGCTTGAGTATTAGTTGTAGATAACAGGTAGTGTTACACGTATTGATGTGCAGCAAGATGTAATCTTCCCCTATACCAGGTTTTTGTACCAGCAAGGGCCCCATGGATCATCTCATGAAACTGACCAGAATAAAACCATCCAGCCTTAATATATTTGTATTTCATCTACTTTCTTTCACTTTAGGTGAACACATTGCAAAGTCATCCACTCACACTGAGGTTGTTTGTCCATCCTCAACAAAGTAAATCAGAACAAGCATAAATGTCAGCCTGTTTGAAAAGACAGGAATACTAGCAGATCCTAAGGACCAAGCAATGCCATGCTGAGAAAGTCATTTTACTACTCCCACCACAGTGCCTGCAGGCCCCAGTCATGTACCACATGCCAGGCACAGCACATGGTTCCCATCATGAAGATTTTCTCCAGTTACACCACTAGCCTACCAGTCTCATACTGTCTTCTTCTTGCCACTGGCACGGAGAGAAAATATTTGACTGGGTACGAAGATCTTATATATAAAGAATTTAGGATTCAGAGGGCAGAAGTTTTAAAATGCTAGAAGTGAAAACATTTTGGAAAATGAGTCCCAGTAAGTATGGATGGACCAACCCCATTCTGTCTCTGGGCTCACCTCCAGCCTGGATGAGTTAGAATATCCTGGAGATATCTACTAGGAAGACAAAGGCACTGAAAAGCTAGGAAGTCCCAGACCAACATATTTCATTTGTCCATATTTTTCTTCCTGAATATCCCAAAACAGAAAGCAGACAGATTTTTTGCAGAAGTTACTAGGATTTATTAAAGACAGGATATTGATATGAAACATTCATGACCCTCAACTTAGCAGTATTTCTCTTGGATGGGGTAACGAAGTAAATTTATTACACATCAGTGCCAAGAAGCTCATAATAAAAATACAGATTATAGTTCTCAGATTCATCAACTCAAACCAGATATTGTTGAAAAAACAGTCCAGCAGGAAGAATGTCACATAAGATTTTTGCACTATCAAAGCAACATATGAAATACATATTTTATCCAACAATAGGATACAAAGCAAACAGTTTGATTTAAAGACCCTGACACAAAGGCAGCCTGTGAAGACATGAGAAGGAGACCCCTTGTCATGTTATCTCAGGTGTGGAGTGTGTGGAGGAAGATGATAGATATGTTAGATATGAGCAAAGCAAGCAGAGATTTTACAGCATCCTGAGTTGATGATTTTATGAGACATGAAATAAATTAATAAAGCATGGATAAAGCAAGATTGAGAAATACTACAACTTCTTGGGAAGCCAGGCTTCAGCAAAGGTTCAGGCAGATCACAGTCATAGCAAATCTTCACATCAATTCTACCCATATCATTTAGTACCCTCTCCTCTTCCATTCCTGACCTTCATTGCTTTCTTTACTGGAACATATGTAGTGAAAAATCAGTAATCAAGGACCAATTCATAAAATTCCTGATAGTGAGATCTAAATATTTCATTCTGCTTCTGCTGCACTCCCTACAAAAGTAAAGACACCTCTTCAAAATGGTCCCAGAGCTTGCCTGTGTGGCATCTGCATGGTCTGCATGGCTCCAGGAACACTGAACACATCAGCCTGCTGTGAAAGGAGGAACTCACATGTCCTTAGGTACGATTGAAGGCATTGTCACTGCTGAAAGTTTCCATAAATTGGAGTATAACAGACCAACCCTTTAACAACTTGTCTCTTCTCATTCCCAGACATACTACCAAGGGGAAAAATTTATTCTGCCAAGGATTTCCAGTGTTTCCAATTCCTCACTTCTTCCATCTCATCCTCAGGAAAAACAAAGCAAAGCCAAAAAAGCACAACCCTCCCCCAAATTCCCAAAACAAAGAAAAATTAAACAAACAGAACAAGTAAGCACCACAGTGTTTCTAAATGCCTTCCAAAATACAACAAACAAACAAAAAAAAAATTAAAATTGCTTTAGTTTGGGAAAGTTACTAACCATGAGATCTCTAGTGTGTGTCTGTGTTTAATAGAGAATGTAATGGAAAAAAAAAATTAGAACTTCAGTGACCATCCAAGAAAGATTTCATGAAAAACAGGGTGGAAAGGAGTTTGTTTGGATTTAATGTTTCCCCAGAAGCATCTCTAGTCCAAACATTACACCACAGGTCAAATGGAGGGGAGCCAGAAAGTGAAACATTTTAAAAATAACCCCTAAAAAGGAAAGTGAAAGTGGCCAGTCTACTATACATATTATATATATGCATATGTGTATATATATATATATATATATATATATATATATATGTTATATATATATGTGTGTGTGTGTGTTAGAATCATAGACTGGTTTGGGTTGGAAGGGACCTTAAAGACTATATAGCTCCAACCCCCAGGCCATGGACAGGGACACCTTTCAGTACATCAGGTTGCTCAAAGCCCCATCTAATCTGGCCTTGAACACTTTCAGGAAGGAGGAATCCACAACAGCTCTGGGAAACTTGTTCCATTGCCTCATCACTCTCACAAAGAATTTCTCCCTAATATTTAATCTAAACCTACCCTCTTTCAATTTGAAACCACTCCTCCTTGCTCTGTCACAACATGTCCTTGTAAAAGGTCTCCCTCTAAGTTCCATCTTTTGTGACCACAAAATGCAAATTCTGTGATAAAAAGCAAATTTGGGCTCTGGTACCATCACTGAACATCAGTAAATACTGAAACCTACACATGGGAAGTCCAACAGAAAAATATAAGTTTGGCTTGTAAAATTCTTCCTGACTGCTGCTTTTAAGCTTATATTACAATACTTCAGTTTGGAACTGACAGTTTAAAATACTACAAGCTGTCCTCAACCCTCCATTGTAGCTATTTCAAGATGCCTCCTTGCAGACAGAGAAGCTCAACAGAGCTCTCACACGAGACAATCTGCCAGCAGCATCAGAAAAACTGTACAGGGCAGGTGCCTTGGTAATGTTTTATGGCAACAAAATTCATCTTGGCAGTCTGTTTCATGTATATTAATACTCACTTTACTTAAGATGTTCCTTCCAAATGAAGGAAAGTAATGTGTTCAATGTCTGATAATGCTCAGACACAGAATCATGATGTTCATGTAAGTTCATTTCTCCTTTATAGCATTTCCCTGGATCTCAAGGTTGAAGATGCTGAAGGAAGAGAGAAGGATGGTGTTGAGCACTATGGCAATGGAAAGCTGTCCAAGCAGATTCTCACAGGCAAACCTTGCAATTCCCTCAATGCCTGTCAAATTGTCAAGATCACAAAATGCTTGTAAGGAAATTTTTCTCTTTTCTCCAGTTGCTCTTTGAGACAGAGATGTGTGCCATTTAAGGGGGAACCAGAGGATTAAGCATTAAATTGCCTGACAGAGCACTTGAGGCTCATGCAAGTTAAATATCTTAATCAAAGAGAAGACAACTCCAAACTTCTTGTCAAGCATGTCTGAGAAAGAAGTGATCTTACTAGAGGAAGAAATGACCAGCAGCTTGAAGCACTCAAGCAAGAAATGAAAGCTGTAGATGAAAATTCTGACACAGCCTCAGAAGATAATGAGAAGAGCTTTGAAAAGCTAATTTCTCCTGAGGCTCAGGATACTGAAGGGAAACCCCCTGAGAAGTCAGGGGAGCTGTCACCTATCTACTCTGATGTGTCATCTTGTAGGAAATGCTGCAGCCTCACAAGGTAGAGAAAAAAAGAAAAAAAAAAAGAAAAAAAAAAAAAAAAAAAAAAAAAAAAAGAGAAGACTAGTTCTGTCTTGGAATTGACCCAGAGCAGGAGACTTGCTCCAATACCACAAGCTGAGCACTTCAGGCTTCAGAAGTTAGCAAGCTCTGGAGAGAAACAGGCAAATGCAAACAACACTCCAGGGAAAAAATGCTGAGGAAAGGTATTGTGCTGTGTGCTAAAAAAAGAAAGAGAAGAGCCAAACAGCCAAAAGCTCCACAGAGGTCTGAACAAATGAAAAGTGGTGAGTACGACATGGGAGACTTCAAAGACTGAATTTTCATGGGACCTTCAAATGCTTTCCCGAAGGCTGAGGCTCCCTCTTTGCTGTGCACAGAGTGAATGAGACTTCTGAGAGCACAGTCCACAGCAGCTGGCAGACTGGGCAAGAAACAAAGCAATGAGAAATGCTGAGCCCCTCAGTAACACGAAAGCCTAACATAGGGCCACAAGGAGGCATGTCTCCACTCATGATTTGTAGCCTAGAATTCTCTTCCAGAGCTGGATAAATATTTCATTTCAAAAACAAGCAATGTCATAGCCCTTGCAATGAGATATGAGAACTTGTGCTGCCACTGACACCCTTCACACAATATCCCTACGCTGACAATTCATTTACAAGGAGGTTTGAAACCACAGCCCTCAGTTTCCAGAAGACTGCACTGATCTCTCTCAGTCCCTCCAAGTGAAGAAGTTCCTCTGGCTGCTCTCAGACACCAATGGCATGTAGGGCTTTCTAGCCTCCTGCCTATGTTCTCAACCATTGGTTGATCAAGGGTCTGCAAATGACTAGTGAAACTCTCAATGTGAGCTGCTAGAGGAGATGAGTCTTGAGCAAGCTGCAACAGAATTTTCTGTCCCAGCAGGATCAGTGGAAGCAAGGGAGGAAACGGGAAAATTGAGTCAATTCAGGAAACCATCCTGGCCAGGAATGTCTTTAGTTTCTTAACTGCCCAGTTTAAAAGAAAAAGAAAACAAACAAACAAACAAGCAAAAAGAAGATGGAAAAAAAAAGGCTGTGGTAGAAAAGGAACAGCCAATCAATTAGTCAGTCAATTCCAGCTCAAATATTTCCATAAGTGTTGGCAGTGTTTTCTATGTAAGGGATGTCTACTGCTGGTGAAAGAATTCTTAGATGTCAGAGAATTCCCCTTGATGACAAACTCTCCTCAGACAAGCTCCAGTCTGAGCAATTTCCCTTTGGAAGCTTTCACAACTTGTTTGCTCAAGCATTCTGAGTCTTAAAAGAAAAGCCAGTTGGCTATCAGTTGCATTTCCAAACCTGACTCACTGAAAGACACAGTGCTGAAGTGTAGGAAAATTCCTAAATTTAAGACACCAGAAGCATACTACATACTTGACCTGAATACTTTACCTTTACAGAAAACATTTACATAAGTCCTTGGCATGTCTCAAAAGGGTGTACACACAAGCTGTGTTTAAGAATCATTTTATCTGTTACTAAAAGTCATTCTCATCTGGATTATAACTTGGCAACTGAAAACTGGTAATTCTTACACAGGAAAGTATGTAGGTGGCAAGTAAAGAGAAATACTGCAGTCTTGTATGTTCTGATAACCTAAACTCCCCCCAACGTTCTAAAATCTGAATAATTTTATATTGTCCATTGCTTTGAATTTAGACATCTTTTCACACAGAAAATATTGTGGACTTTCAGTCAGCCCAGGAACTGAAGGAGCTGAAGCTTAGCTCTACTAAGGTTCCCAGTCTCTAAGCAGAGATTTACAAGATAGAGAATTCATGACCTGGCTCTGCAAGCAGGCAACAGATTGTTCCACATTTTAAAACCATTAAAACATACATGAAATCACAGCAGTTCTGCCCTCTTCTGCTCTGCTTTTGAATGGTTATGTCCTTAAGATTACCTTCTGTAGTTTGCATGTTAACCAAATCAGCCTTGCAGGTTTGTTGGAAATCCAGAAGGCTTTGCCAAGAAGCTAGAAGCTGTTCTCCCCAGTTCACATCTCCCCTCTAAGACAAGTCAAGCAATGCACATATGAACCCAACACACCTTAGTCCAAACTAAAGAGCAGGATACAGCCAAACTCTAATTATTAATCCAAGAGCAGAGCATTCTCCCACAAAGGGACATAACAGGCCAGAGAGCACACAAGTAGAATTATGAACAAAGTAATAACAAAAGAAAATGTTAATTATGGTATGTGTCTCCAGTATGAAAAAAAGTCTAAAAATATCAACTCATTTATTCCCAAACTTCAGAAAGTGATTACTATGCCAGTAATATACGATTTTCAATCACAGCATTTGGTGGCTTTGTCTTAGTTTTCTTTGTTGCTTATGCTGGCAAATCACATACAAGGACAGCTAATAAATATTCCTCATACTGGAGAATGTTCTAATGCTTTCTGAAAAAAGATCTAAATGATGCAGTTTCTCTTTCTTTGTGTGTGTGTTGAGGGTTTTTTAGCTTTGAAATGGGAAGTGAAGTGCTCATCAGCTGCAAAGTGTTCCTTTAATATCAGCCATGCAACAATTACCTCTTCAATAACCATCATTATATTAAATTACATGCTACCCTTCCTCAGCTCAGTGTGAAGAATAGTTGTAGAATAAAACAAGGAAAAAACGCAACCCACTGAAAGGCCATTGTAGAGTACTGTGCCCACCACACAAAGGTAAGCATACTTCCTGCAGGGAAACTAAGTATGATCTAAGAACTGCCTGTCTTTGTTGGAAATCTTAAGTAAAACCTAAGTGAAGGCCCCTCACCTGTTCCAATATTCATTTCACTGTAATGGTGCCATGCTATGGCTGAAAATGCATACGTGTTGCTGTGCAATTCAAGAGTACAGTTTTGAGGAGTCAAATAATGAGGACAATTTTGCTTTCAGCATTTTCTTAATTTTTAATAATTTTCTTAGCAAACCAAACACTTTCATTAGGTCTCCTTTAGTACAGAGAAGAGATTTATATATTCTGCTACCTTCTCTGAATAATCAGAAACAGTTTGCTTTTTCCTAGATAATTTTAAAGATATATTTGTACTTGCTGGCTTTTAACAAACAGGTGTACCATTCTGAGACTTTACTATGAAATTTGTTTTGAAAAGTGCCTTATTGAAACCACATCCAAATTTTGCATCTTTTATGTCTTAGTGACTTCCAGACAGAATTAATTCTATTTACAATGTAGAGGTTTAGGATTTGTTTTTGGTTTTGGGTTTTTTTGGGGTTTTTTTTGTGGTGTCTTTTCTTAACTCTTAGCTTGACTGACTGCCCAGGAGCTGAAAAATCAGCTGCACTCTGATTCAGTTATTAACACTGGTAGTTACAACTATGCAGGAGAAGACATGCATTCAAAGAGAACAGGAAAGTGTAAGTAAAGTCAGGCTCAGTGTAGGTAACAACTCAGCAAAGAGTGTCACTGAATAGAAAGCAGTTCACAGATATGCATGCATTTCAGCATTCTGAAAAGAACCAGAAACAAATTCCAAAGAGTTTCAAGATTTTGTGGGCAATGCATGTTCCTTGCTGATGGATAACTCTGTAGCAGGCCATGAGCAACCACAGCATCATGAGCAGAGGTAGAGAGAGGCCATGCACTGGAGGTGGACACTGGTCCACTGGAACTGGAGGGAAAAATGAAGAGTACTGCTACAGGATCTGCAGTCCCAGACAACAACTTGAATAGCAAATGACCAATCTCCATGTCCTCAGATAGAGAAGATTGGATGGAGGGCAGATACCTCCTTGTCCATAGCAGCATTCTGTCCAACACCGGGCTGTGTGTTGAAGAACATTGGGATCATCCATTTGGTGATAACTTTGTGTAGTTCTGGTTAAGCTGGATCAGTAAGAATGATCATGTGGATAACCAATGTTTCCTGTAAAGAATGTATGTGGAACTACTTTTTCTGGTTGACACATAATTAGGTCATGAAGCACTAGCTGCTGAAAATTTCAATGCATAGAGTTTCAATGTCAATTCTATCACAGCCAATTTGCATCTCTGAAAGCAGTCATGACTTTCTCTTCAGCTTTAAGAAATCTTGTTGGAAATTGAGGGAACTGGTTGAAAAAAGAGATGACCACAAGCAACAAGATGATTAATCTCCCTGAACTCATTCTCTTGGAATTAAAATGCTGCTACTGTTGGCACCTTTGGCAGCAATGAGATGCATCACAGGGAAACCCACTAATGTTTATCATCTTTCTACCAGTTTCTCATGAATTTCCCTTCTACTCTGCAAGGTTACAAGTTTTTCAATTTCTGAGAGTGAAGAGCTAGCAGATATAGTCCATACTGAGAGCTTAAGTTTGGGGGTTTGAAAACTCTCATGATTCCTGAGAAACATCTAATAGGCATCTGCTTGATTTTCATATCAAGCATGACAGAGACAATGCCCATCAAAGTCTCTACTGTGCATTTTTTTATAAAAGTAAGAATGCAGTACCATATTTATGGTTCAGAGTTCCAAAGTATTCATATGATGTGCTGTTTTCAAAATGCCATGTCAGAAACTATATGCTCTACTAAGCTTCCAAAATTATTCTGGAAACATCAACGATCAAATTCTCCACTGGGGAGCCAGCTATGTGGAAAACTTTCTGTGGGAGTTCAGCTCATCTGCCAACTGAGAGAACATGAACCAACATGAAATCTTTTCTGTAAATCTGCTGTTAAAATAAGGAGCAGGTGCACTGAAGTCAGAGCTACAAGGAACAAAGATAACATCTATCAAACAACAGCACATTCATGAATATCAAGGTATCTTACAGCACATCAAAGCATATCTAGATAATCCTTAACTGGATTTTGTTTCAAGCCATGCAGCATAAATGGTCACAATCCTTAACAAAAACACTTTTCAATCATCATGTTTATCATAGCTCCTAGACAATTTGTCATTGGCTGCATCAGAGAGGACACCACAGCATTTTTTTATGACAGAGCACAAATCCCAAGAAGACAACATGTTCTAGTCTATTTCCAGTTTCTTTACTTTCTCTTGGGCAGAACTTCCAACTCCTACACTGCAAGACAGTGGTAATTTAATCATATTACATTTCAAACCATGTGGAGGAATCATACACAAAATATGATTAGTAATAGAAGTTGATTAGTACTTTCATTTATTTATTTTGCAACATCCAAAAATGAGATAAAAGGAGAAAATAAAATAGTCTTTATTCACTAACAAATCTAGAAAGGACAAATTTGAAGTCTTATAAAAATAAATAGTTGTATAAATTCAGTTCATCTCACTATCAC
This sequence comes from Erithacus rubecula, assembly GCF_903797595.1. Taxonomy (NCBI): domain Eukaryota; kingdom Metazoa; phylum Chordata; class Aves; order Passeriformes; family Muscicapidae; genus Erithacus; species Erithacus rubecula. Next base: position 27,046,612 of record NC_136686.1, on the reverse strand, counting down.
AGAAAGAAAAGGGAAGTTGTAAAAGGACCAGATTTGCTTTATTCTTTCATTTCCTCATTGGAAGGACTAATGGGAAGGAGATATACAGAACAGGAACAACATGGACAAACAATACCATTAAACAAAAGTTTTTCCAACTGATGCACACCTACTGCAAGAGGAAAAACAATCTGGCTTCTGCCTTCCAAAGGAGCACACATGATGAACTGAACCTGCCCATAGTACGCATCAAGCTTGTGATTGCCTGGCATATACAAATGCACCCTGGGTGAGATCTTGGCATAACTGAAGGATCCTATGATCTTGGAATAATTTAGGCTAGAAGGGACCTCAGAAAATCTCCAGTCCAACCTTCTGCTCAGAGTAGAATTGGCTGTCAGGTCAGATCAGGTGAATTTTGAAAACCTCCAAGAACAAAGTCTGCATGGTCTCTCTGGGCAAACATGGCTTAACCATTCTGGTGGAGAAAACATTTCTCCTGAAGTCGCCCCTTCAACATATGTCTGTTAACTCTTAGCCCACGACTCTGCATCACTGTGAACAGCCTGGTTCCATCTCCTCAATTACTTCAACATAAGCAGGGAGGGGCAGATGTCAGGTCCCTCCAAAGCGATCTTTTCTGAGATGAGCCAGGCCTGGTCCCTCAGCCTCTCTTCATGGCAGGTGTTCCATCATGAGAGTTCTTTGCAGAGCTCAATCGAGTTTATTGTCTTTCCCATGCTCAAGAGACCAAAACAAGCCACAGTATCTAAATGTGCCCTCATGAGTGAGGGAGATCATCCCTTCCCTTGATTTACTAACTCCACTCATCTTAAAAGAGCCCAGGGTGCTGTCAGCCATCTTTGCAGCCAGAACATTGTTGGGTCATATTTGCCTGCTATTTATAACATATTCACATTCCCTTTTGACACAGTTTCTCTCCACAGTCAGTCACCTGTTTTGCTTCTTTTCCAGGTGCAGGACTTCACATTTGGTCCTGTCCTAGTTTCAGCCAGGACAGAGTTAATTTTTTTACAGTAACCAGGGAGGGCATGGGGCCAGACTCTACTGTTCATACCATCTCATGTCATCTGCAATGGGCAGGACTAAGGGACTTGTTCTCATTTCAGGACAAGGAGAAGTGTGGTCTGGTGGGGAGGAACAAGTTGTTGGGGTTTTTTTGTGTTTTTTTCCTGCAAATAGTTTCTTTGTCTTACACCTTTTGTTCTTAATATTGTTGCTGTTACACTTCATTACCTTATCTCTCTGCTGTTTCCAGTAAATTGTTCTTATCTCAACCTGTAATTTTCACCTTTTTGTGTATCCACTTCACAACTGGCATCAGAAAGGGAGAGGGGAAGTGGGAGGTGGAGGAGAGAGTAAGCAGCATCTGGTGTGGGAAGAGTCTTGGTTGGCCTGGGGCACTGAATTGGGAAGTGACATTCCTGAACCACGGCAGCCCCTAATGGCATTCCTGTTGGCTCACCCTACCCAGGTCTCTCTGAATGGCAACCCTGTGCACACTGACTGGTTCCCCCAGTCTGATGTCATCTGTAAGCCAGATGAATATGCAACTGGTCTCCTCACCCAGGTCTCTGATGTTAAACAGGGCATGTCTCAACATATACCCTGGGCTTGTCCCAGGCCTCCAGGCTGAACATGACCCATTAACCACTAAAACAGCCCAATCCAACTTCAGAGCACCATGGAACAGGATATTGCATTGCTTATACTAAAGCAAGTGGGTTTACAACAGCAATATCTCAAACTACTTTGTGGGCTACAGTAAGTTTCAAAAGGTCATTAAAAAAAGTATGTTCTTACCTTATTTGAAACTGAGTCTGTGAACATTAAGAGCCACCATCTGTGCAAATAATATACAATCTTCTTTAAATGATTATTTGTCCTCATGCTTCCCTCTAGGTAATATTTTCTTTTTTTATATTTAGGACATATCATTATGTCAGTAACACTCACTACAAAGGAATAGACAGTCAGGTGCAAACCACCCTCGAGCACAGATGCTTACCATACATATCTTAACAGGCTGCTTATAAAGAAAACACAGGAAAATATTAGGTTTTTCCTCACTCTACAATTTGCCAAACTCACAGGCACAGGAAGTTCTAGAGGTTGAGTAAAACTGGGCTCAAAACAGATTAGATATATTCACAAGATAAACAGTCTCTAGTGACTACAAAACAGTCATCCAAATGCAGCCTTTGGACATATTGAAGACCTCTATGTCTCCATCAGCACCTCTTACCAGCCTCTTTCAAAGAAGCAACACTGCACTAGGGTCTTTTTCTAAGCCACTTCCTCAAGTCCCTCTAACAAAGAGGAAATGTTTAAAATAGGGCCTCCCATTAAAAACCCCAAAAAACAAACAAAGCAACTTCCCATTAACTGCCCCATTGTCTGATTGTAAGCTCTCACCAAAAGATCTTTTTGTGTCAGCTCCCACAGTACTCCAGGCTCATGTTAAATACCCCTGCCAGGCTATGTTGAAATATTATGCACTGTGACATAAGAAACAAATAATTTCAGAGATCCAAGTCTGGATCTGAACATTTGGACTAATTAAAAGAATGTTTGTACTTCTAGAAATCAGTGTCTTGACTAATAGGCTAAGTCAGCATCTTTTATGAAATAGTATCCATTCCTCAAAGAGCTGGCTGACCTGAAGAAAAAAAATCTGTTATTTGATTCAGATAACAATTTTCCAACTCTTTCTGCAAAATTCTCTTTTGCTGTGATGCCTACAAAATTTCAGCAATATTCAGAGGACAGAGGTGCCGAATTCAGGACCTATGATCATGCAGACAAATACCACTCATAATGCACTGTGGAGCAAGGTGGTTGGTTTGTTGGTTTGCTAAATAATTGGAGTAAACAAATGTTGGAATTTTTAAGAGGCTCAGCAGATTTTCTGTTAGATAGATGGTCTAAAAGAGAAATATTTTAATTTTTTCATAACTTAGGAGACAGAGTTGTTTTCTGCTAATTAGGTATGAGACAATGAAATGTTAGATGTGCAGGTGGGCAGCTCAAAATGTAATGAGAAGGAGGGGTAGGTGATGTGATATAGGATGATGAAAATATTTGCATATGATATTATAAGACAAAAAGTTTGGATAAGATATTTGTAGGGTTATTGTTACACTAATTATATTCAAAATCCGAAAGCAAGGTACAGGTAATAAAAGCAGGGTTCATAAAATAAAAATCAAATCCAGTAGTTTGATTTACATGGCTTATAAAAGCTCATGTATGTGGAGCTTCCTCCAAAATGGTAACTCTATCTTTTGATCTCAAGAGAACAAGATAATGAAAAAATGAAGTATAAAAGAATCTCAAAACACTTGTGGAGTTATGCATTTAAAGAATCTTTTCTTTGATTTTAGTAACAAAGGAACTTTCTGCTTCCACATAAATGAATAACTTGCTTATTTCTTCTTTGATATGACAGTTTATGCCAAGTGTGACCTGGAAGAGGAGATATCTGAAAAATGAAGATGAGGCTTTGCATTTGCATAATGATACATGATTAATCCCTAAGTCCATAATAAAATGTATATAATAAAAGTAACAACAAAACCACACAACTTACAGCTGTCACAGTCAAAAACAATCTCACAACAAATACCACTTCCCCAGCAATGTATTAGTGTATTAGTTCCTGTCATCTTCCCAGCTCTGTGCAGAAGAATCAGAGCTGTTTCTGTGCCCCAAACAAATGCTTCTAGGAATTATAATCAACTGATTCCTGAAATGTATTATTAATGCCATTTTTATTTTTATTGTATGTATTTGAATAAACAACTTTTCTCATAGTTGGAGATTCTATAGGTGGGTCAGATAACAGCAGGTGATCTGCCTGAGATTTCTAGAGAAGACTACAGTTCCTCAGTGGGAGCTGAATCCCAATGCACAGACATGCTTTATGAAGCCTCTGACTTGGTTCACAAGTCTGTTATTTCTGATTCATGGGACTATGGACACATTTCAGTATGATGTCAAACACTGTCACTGCTCCAGTGATTTCAGTAGGAAGACCATAAACAGTGACAGAAGTATGACCTGGCTACAGAACCCTAAGTGTTTTTTCTGCTATCACGAGAAGATAATTTCACTAAATTATATGGGTTTTTTAATTGCTCCATACATTTTTAACTTACAGCTGACTCACCTTCAAACATTACCCACACCCAGAATCACAAGAAATAAACAATATGTCATTGTTGTGTGAGTAGCATATCCACACTGCCGTGCCTTTATTAATTATTATTAATTTATTAATATTTTCTACATTTAATAAATTGACATGTAGAGCTACAGTACTTTTGTTCCTTGTCCATCCTTTTCTTGCATCTGTTTTTCCATAAAAGCATGAGTGAGTTTAACAGAAGTGATGAGGTTCACAAAGAATTACTGTGCAGAATACAGAACCATAATGTGGGAGGAGAGGTTAAACAGTACCTTCTAACTCCCTATTTCTTCAGACAACCCCAGTCTTAAAATTGCATTGATGAAATGCTTAACTTCTACATTTTCTGCCTTGGTCTTATCACTGGACCATTTTCTGTCTCTTAGGGGTAAATATGGGGTTCCTCAGCTCCATTCCTGTATGGTCACACTATGCCAGTAACAGCAACTTTGCTATGCAGTTGCTATGAGCTTCTTCCCAGTTTTTCTAGTCTTCAAGTTTTCTCCAGACTATGAGCAGACAAGACTAGTTGAACTTCAAGCACCCAGTGTTGGATTGCTTTAGCAGCAGCACAGCTGGGCTTCCACATACTCTCTACTGTCCTCAGACAGAGGGACCTGGGTACAGGTTACCAGCACCAAAGGGTCCCTCTGGCCAAACCTTAGGAGCAGATATAAAGGAGTCTACAGACAACTGTTTCTTATCCAAAGTATTAGCCCAGTGTTCCCAGAGGCATGCTGCTTTTCACCCCAACTCACAATGGATGGGTGCTACAGCAATGGAGGGTGGACAAGGGGCCACATGTGATCTAGAGTTAGATGCTGAGCCCCCTGCTCTCTCTTACATTTTGTGTTACCCCATGCCCTTTTATTACAGATTGTTGCCCTTGCACTAGCTTCAGCTGGGTTGGAATACAGAACAGATATGTGTCTGGCTACAGTGCATCTGCCAGGAAATCTTTGAGTCTTTATTAAATAGAAATATTTAACTTGTCAACCAACAGTTTCCTCCAAAGGTTAGTGATCTCTCTTATTAAAAATATGAACCCTACATGTAATTTAAAATTTTCTGGCCTTAGATTCTAGCCACCAACTCCTGTTATGCCTTCTGTTCCTGTAAAAGTGACCTTTTTGTAACCCTTTATTTTACCATCATGTATTTTCTCCCCATGAAAGCACTTAAATGTTACAAATGACCAACACTCCAGTTTCATTTTAAAAAGAGAACTCAAATGTTAAGTTTAGAAATCTTAAGTAATTGGAGGTTGTGTAAAAAATAACTTGTTGTCCCTCATTTCTACATTCTCTTAATTAGAGCCAAACGTTAGAAATATCCTTAGAAAGACAGAAATGGGCAAGACATCCCTGCTTGGCCTGGTTACATAGCATGACTCAACAGTGGCCACAGATTTGCAACACATTTAAACTTTCATAAAAAGGAGGGGAAAAGATCACTACTTGTGCAGGCAGTGAGACAAAGTTATTCCCTATAAATCTAGCACAGCATTGAATTTAGAAATTATTAACTAGAATGGAAGTTAAAGAATTTAATTATAACAAAAGGAAACAAAAAATACTCCAATCAGAATAGCAAAACTATACAAAATCATAAACTACAGATTTTATTCTGATTTCAGATTTTATTCTGATTTAACTTACAGGACGAAGAAAATTAATCACATTTGAAGAGCCATAATATTCCAATGCTATCTGGAAGAAAGGCCTTCTTCCCTTTAGTGCCTAAAGACTTCATAAGTTATCATTGCTAACCTGCTTCATTCAAAGTTCCAGAATAATTTTTGCACTGATTTAAAACACTTTTTTTTTTCAACTAGAACTTTAAAAAAAACAGCTTGAGAATTTTTACTAATTATTCGTTAAATTAACTTAAAATACACTTTTTCATCTTAAAAGTAGCCAGATTCAGGCTTAAAATTCAGGCTTAAAATTGCAATTGAGCAATTTCACAGCTTTGAGAGATTTGAGCAGCTAGTTAGCAAATTCACTGTGTGAGATAGTAATGCAACAGTGTATTAGCTGTTATTTTATCCTCAGCAATTTCCTGACAACCTAGTAACTCAACCTGACAGCCTCAAGATGACTTCTGGGTGGCAAGGAGAGAGCAGTAGATGCTGTTCATCTCAGATAAGATGATACAAAACTGGGAGCAGTGTCTGATGCACTAGAGCACCTTGCTGCCATCCAGAAGGACCTGGACAGGCTGAAGAAATTGGCCAACAGAAAACTTGTGCAGCTCAACAAAATTAAATGCCACATCCTGGGCAGAAATAATTTCAAGCAGCACTACAGGCTGGGAAGAAGAAGAACCTGGGCATCCTGATGAAGAAGCTATGAGCCAACAATGCACCCCTGCAGCAAAGCAGGCCAACACTGTCCAGCATTGCAGGAAAGAGAGCATCACCAGGAGGTCAAGGGAGGTGATCCCTCCCCTCTCCTCAGTCCTGGTGAGACACAGTTGGAAGGCTAGGTCCAGTGCTGAGATCCCAGAAAAAAGACATAGGCATAGTGGACTGAGTCAGCCAAAGGACCAGGAAGATTGAGAGGGCTTGGAGCATTTGACAAATGAAGAGAGGCTGAGAGAGCTGACACTGTTCAGCCTGGAGAAGCTCAAGAGCATTCTATTCATCCTACCCATTCCTGATGGGGAGAAGCAAAAAAGATGGAGCCAGGCTCTTTCCAGTGGTGTCCAGTGACAGGATGACAAGTAACAGGCAGAAATTCAAATACAGGAAACTCAGTAAAAATTAAAAGCAGAAAATTTAAACACAGGAAAACTTCTTACTGAGAGAGTGATTGAACACTGTACCAGGCTGCTCCAAGAGGTTGTGGAGTCTCCACCCTTGGAGATGCTCAGAATCTGATTGTTTACAGTACTCAACAGCCTGTTCTGTCTGACTGTGATCTCAGCAGGAGCCATTGGATTAGATTATGTCCAAGGGTCATCAACACCCTCAATCATTCTATAATATTGTCACTATGTATGTAAAAATAGATAATCTTTTCATTAGAGATATAGTTTTGCCACTCTGAGCAATCACTTGCCTCTCACTGCAAACTGGTTTTTGAAACTTTCAGGATCTGTACAATTGTTCTCTTGGCCATTTATTTTTCCATAACCCATCCACTCTGTTAAGAGGAATTAAATCTTTCCAGTCTGAAAAAGCATAATGTGTTTTCAGGGTGAAAAAGCAGGAAGAGGAAAATAATACAGGATGAACTTCTTATGCTAGGAGAAAATACAGCTAGCTGTGGACTCTTGGAAATTAGTAATTTCCAACACCTGTGGTCAAAACCTGTGATAAGTGGAGCTATCCATATGCTTGAATTTAAGCTTGTGATTAATAACATTGAACAAGGGTCAGAGTACCATACAAGGAAGCCCCTTGAATTCTGTTCAGCAGATGGATAAAGTTTAGAGCAACAAAATCAGCCAAACAAGCCAGACTAACATAAATTCAGCCATATCCCTGGCTGCTTTTTCACTGATTGTCTCTACTAATAAAGATATACCCACTATCCTTAAAGTTACATCTTATTTACTTACAGAGTTTCTATGCCACAGATACCAAATCACAATCAGTTTGGTCTACACTCATAAAGCTCTTAGGAAAATATTTTAATTTCAAACTCCTAAACATGGACATTGGAAAAATACATGTCCTAGACATGTTCCTAGACATGATAGAACCCAAAAGCTTTGCTACCAGGAAACCAGAGGTCACTCTCAAACACACATACATGTGCTTTACAATGCACATCATCCTGAGATATCCCCTGATGTGCACAACAGTGACAGATAGAACAGGCTGGACATGTATGACATGCACAACACACCATAATGGAAGTGCAAGTTGTTTTCTTCATTATAGGAACATCTTAGTAGAAACAGGACACCAGGGTACCATAAATGTAAGATACTCCAACCTCCATTGTGCTTTTAGGTCAAGTGGACTGCAGGAAGAAGGATAGGAGAGATCTAACTGGTTTCACTGCTGCTCACTAATAAATTAGCATGGCAACTTGTCCTCATTTTAATTTAGATAATTTGGAGGGAAAATAAAATTGTATTTTATAAAACTTTAGAATAAGTAGTGTTGCAAGGGATTCCCACTCTGGCTACAATGTGGTTTGAAGAGTTGGTTGTTTTGGGTTTGTTGGGTTGTTTTGGGTGTGCAAGTTGCTTTTCTCATAACTCTGAGAGAAGTACCTGAGAGCTGTGTTTTTTTTATGTTGCTCAGAAAATATCACTTCCTACAAGGACGGTAAACAAATACAACTTAATGACACTCAGAGTTATTCTTTATTATTATCTTGAACACTTGGAGAACTCTTTTATTATATTGAATAAAAGAAATACAGGAGGAAACAGTTTCTCCCTTGCTTGCTTTCTCTCCTTCACACAAAAAAGAAAGGTAGCCCCAAGATTATTTTAACATTGAACACAAAAATTAAAAAATTCAGCTCAGGTTCCTTGTCAAATACCAGTAGACTTTCTAAAGAAAGGACTGATCAACCTTCTCCATCTTCCATAGACAACAAAGGGCCCCAAGAGGCCTCCAGTTCCCCTTACATTTTGGTAAAAGAAAACTGCAGTTCAGAGAAAAAGAGAGATTCAATATTTTGGCCCTAATAAACAGATTCTAGAGAAATTAGTAAATTAATCTCAGGAATGGGGAGATGCTTTGAACATTTAAGCTGCCTGATATAGTCTCTCACACCTCATAAACTGCACCTAAGTTTCAAGGACTTGTTTTACTAATACTGGATTTAGGAAGTTCTAGTTCACTACAGAAAAAATGTACTTCAAGCTGCTTTAAAATCCTAACATGTATAATAAAATAAAAAGCAAAGCAGCAAATACAGCTGGCAGTGCTTGATTTCTGGGAGCTCCTCTGCTATTTGTATCAGTCTACCATGCAGAGCTCACTCCAAATGGATGTTCTGGCAGAGGTCCCAGACATACATGCCACCAAGTCACAAGCAGCTCACCATCACACTACTCTCAATAATGAGAGCTACAGCAGCAGTTCAACATCTTTTCCTCTATGCAATCCTGGGATACATTCCTTATGTCCTCTCCTGCCTTCCCCTGCCAGATGGAGAACTGCTGACTCCAAGAGAAACAAGAAAGGGAGAGATGGGGAACTGCAGGCTGCCCCATGAGGAAGAGACTGCTCTTGCAAGGAAAACCATGGGTAGGGCAGCAGGGACTGGGCAGGGGTAGCAGGAGTAGGCACCCAGATCTGACCACAGCTAGAGGAGGGTAGGCTGGCAGCCCCCACAGCTGAAGACTGCTACTGACTGGCCACTACTCCCACAGTGCTCCATGATGAGTTTGCCTTCCTGCTTCATCTTGCCCAAACAGCCAAAGACTCCCCAGCTCCCCCAGCCCTGCCCCAGCCACCCCTTCCCAGCTGCTCCCTTTGCTCTTCTCTCTGAAGCACACAAGGCACAACCTTCCCCAGCCTCCTCCCAGTATGTTCCACATTCCCCAACAGACAGAGGTGTGTCCTGGCTTGGCAAGCCACTGAGCTGCATCACTGGGAAAGGAGAATAGCAAAACTTTATATGGTGTGAAAAGTTGCTTGGATGAGAGGGTAGCAGCTGGTATGTGAGAGGAGGAAGATTCAGAGGGAAAAGCTGCAAAGCAAGTTGAGTCCAGGTGACACACTGAGTGGTAGGCACAGCAACAGCAGGAGAGAGAAAAAAGTAGACAAAGATCTTCCTTCAAAAGAGTTGGAAAGGATTATGTAGGATTGTGACCACATTTTTCCTCAACCATCCAGGCCTGCCTTCCAGCTAAGCAAAAAACAGGAAAGTTCATTTTTTTTTATTGTGCACAAGGAAGCTCTGGGAAGCTTCTTTTGAGAAAAGTGGCTATTCCGCATTCAGGGGACAAGAAACAGAATTTTCTTTTGCACATTGCTTCAAGCACTGAGATAATCCAGGTGCTATTTTCCTCCTGAAGCTTGGGAACAGCCCTAAGCATATATAAAATACTGATGAGCAGAACAGTTAGCTCATTCCAGAAAGAAATGGAAAGGAACTGCAAAAAGATCCTCCAGACTGTGACAGCATACATGTGCACTGGAAAGTGAAATGGATGTTTTTGGCCAGAAAGGATGACAGGTGAGGACAGGAGCCTTAGCTCCACTCAGGTCTAATAGAAGGGACTGAGGGTTTGGAAACCAGAGAGTGGAAGCATGAGCAGCTTGAGGTTTTTATGAAGGAAATCACAAAGAATGTGATGACTGGGGGACATGGGGAGAGTTCTCTAAGGAAGGTACTGAGACATATGCATATACATTACATCATTGTCTTGCTCTCTAGGCCAACAATGTAACACATATGTATGTTCTCTATGCTCCATGCTGGGTACCTGGATGGGTTTGGGGTAGTGTTTGATGCAGTGTACCTGCATCACCAAGATGGAGGAGACCCTGCTGATCAGGATGTACCATGAAGTGGAAAAATCACAGTCTTAAAGTCAGATTAACCATTCTGCTAAATCAATTCATTTGCATACTACATACAAGGCAAAGACTAAGGAGGAGGAAGGTAGTTTCTCATTGCTTTTTTTTTTTTTTGGATGCAACATAAACTTCATTATACAGCTTTAAATCAGCCTCTCATGTACAGGAAAGAGGTGCCTCTTCCCTCCATGCCTACTAGCTGAAGTGAGGATATCCATTCAGAGGATAAGTAGCATAAAAAATGACTGGGTATCTCTGGGTTACAGGATTTTGGATGGTTTATTTTCCCCACCTCTGTGGTCAGCATAGCTGAATAGGAGAAAAAGCTGTGGCATGTCCCAAGAAAAAGGAGGGAGAAGAGGATGGCAAGCATGAGACAGTCTAGGATATGCCAGCAAAAGCAGGTACATTATAAGGATGGCAATTTGCTGCCTTTTCCTGATTCATGTGTGAGTTGAGCAGGGCTGTGGGAACTGCAGCCAGCACCGAGTCCTGCATGAGGCACTTTTGGAGTCGTACAGCTTCAAGGATTCAGCATGCCCCTCCTTTCAAGAAAGACATTGCATGACATTTAAAACACATTTCATCATCAGGGCATATACTCTTCTTTCATTATTTCAATTAGCTACCAATAAATCATTCAAATGAGAAACTGCTTTCCAAGATAGCACAGGTATGTACCACACCTGCCTGACTTCAGCAGCACAAGCAGATAATTTTTCTAGAGGGATCTTGGGTTTTGGTGTGGTTTTTTTCTTACTATTTTTATATATTTCAGCCAGTCAGAGACTTCAGCCCAACAGAAAACTCTTAAGGTTTAAATAATTAATGTCAAATATTATAAGTTTAGCTCTCAAAGGGAACATGAAGATAAAAGCAAAATCATGACATATATCTCTTACTATAAGGAAGCCTGCAGTAAAAGTCTAACTCCGTTGTTCCTCAACAGAGAGGAAATTGTAGGTTTGGAAGAAAAAAACACCTTGCAAATATAGGGCTTCACTCAAGTTACCTGTTACAATCAAGTGAGAAAATGGATGTTACTCCTGTCACCTGTAACTACAACAGGGTGGACCCAAGTCAGTCTCTACACACAATTACAAGTGCCACCCTGACAAGCAAAGGCATGCATATTGTCAGCAAGGTAGTTTCCTCAACATTGAGACTATAATTTAATTTGCTGTGGCTGACATGAAGTAAACACCATCTATTGAAAAAGATATTGTCTGTATTATTAGAATCCACTGAAGAAATACCACTGGAGAAAAGGAACAGCTTAGACCCAGGAAAATCCAAGTGAGGAAACAGAAAAGCAAGGCAGTAGAAAGATCAATTTTCTGGCCCATCAGTCTAAAAGAACAAACATTAAATCTTCAAATGGGTTGTAGATCCTGTGTCTCCTTCTGAAGGTATTTTGCAGAAATGCAGGCATTATGTACTGCTTACTTACAATTTGCTTGGCTAAAAGCACACAGCTGGTATATCCTATGATATTGGGCCTTGAATGGAAGAAGTGTGAAACAGGTCCCAGGATACATGCCAGGAAAAGGAGAAAAGGAGTAGGAAGTTATTACTTTGGGAAGCAGCAAGTCTTAGCTTTTTGAAGGCAGTTTCAGGCAGGCAAGATACAGGCTCAAAGCAGTGCACGATACAGGCCTGTGCATGCTGGATAAGCTGCCAAGAGCCAGGTCTGATACAGAGAGAAACAATCAGGCTTCTGCAGAGCTATGGAGGAGCCGATTTCACCACCAGCTGTTGTCTGGATTGGACCTGCTTTCCCCTTAGATACTGTTGGAAAAGACCCTCTTTGCACACATCAATAATTCTTACTCATAAAATAAACCTGGACTACAATAAATGAAGTACTTGTTGCTGTGCACTGGCTGACTACTGGGAGTGCACTTGTACTCTTGACTGACCACTCAATTAAGCTGAACTCAGAGTCTTCCACCAAAGCCATTATTGACTTCTCTCAGATGGCAGGAAGTATTATAATCTAAGTAATTATAAGAAGGATTAGTGGAGCTGTATCATTTAACATCATGTGGGAACCAGACTATTTACCTTACACTGCATTTAATTTCATAGGCGACTTATTTCAGCTTTTACTAGGAGTTATTATTGTGATCCTGAAAAGAGAAAGAGAGCTACACTGGGTATTAAGACTCAATAAAATAGGTTTGGCAGCTGAGAGACACATTCTGAGATAACAGAGCAAGAGCAAGCAATTCAGTTCCTAAAAACAAGCTTGAATTCTGCTGATGTGATATTTTCTTGTGTTTTGCATTTACTAGTCTAGTGTTTCCTTCTCTCTCTATTTTTTTTTTTAAATTAAAAATAATTTGTAAAATAGTAGGCAATAATAATAAATATATACTAGGCAGCCTCCACTGACTGTTCTTCCTTACTAAGAACAGGATAGGGAAGTGAAAACTTCAGGAAAATACTGCTATAGTTTCCTCTGAATACTGATGGCCACTGGACTTAGGCCCTGAGAAAAAAAGAATGAGGGTGAATATGAAAAATGCAGAAAAGGACTAAAGATAGATAAAGAATACTTCTAAGAAAAAATCTGGGAAAATGAAAGTATGAAATGAGAGAAAGATTGGCTTGTTTAATGCAGAAAGTAATTAGAAAAATTATGGAAAGAACGAATCTCCTACTTTCAGAGAAGCCAGTGAGAATAAAAAGCCAGCATGTTTAACAGAAGCTTATAGCAAATGGCAACAAGCTACTACATAATTTCTGTAGCTTTAAAAAATCAATTTTAATTATTTACTTATGCCTTCCTTTTTTTTTTTTTTTTTTTTTTTTTTTTTTTGTGAGTAAAATCTCTCTTTCAGAGGGAAGTGTTTGTTTAATGTGGTAAGAACATATCTGCAATTACTGCTTGAGGGGTTTTTGCTCAATGAAGTGCAATTAAACCCTATTTAACAGTTTAAAAGATAACACATAGAGTAAAAAAATTAGAAATGTGTTTCACTGCTTTCCATGCTTAAAAATAAACTCAATGAATTGATGGCTTTATGTTTTCAAATTCTAAGTAGAACATTTCTTAGTTCCAGAATTCCTGGAAAACGGTAAGAGTAACTAAGAAAAAAAATAGGAACAGCAAAAACTCAACAAATAGCAACTGTAACTTAATAAAAATTTAGTTAATTTCATACTCAGCTGCAGGAAACACCTGCAATTGTAACAGAAACTTTGGTCTCTTATTCAACTATCAGACTGAAATAGTTCATCAATACTCTATACTTTAATATGTTTTTAATGTGGGTTTTGCTGGGGAGGGAGGATCATCCACTAATTATTCAAAAGCTTTAAACTTTCCTGTTCTATAGTAAAAAAAATTCCTCGACCTTAAGAAAGAATAAAAATTTAAAGCTCTGACTGTGACTCCATCAACAAACAGCCTTTAATAATTTTCTACTTACTGTAAAATATTTGCATGAATGTTAGGAAATAATTCTGAACATTTCCTTCACCTTCAGGCATAAGTGCCCAATGATAATTTATCGTATTAGAATTAGTCATATTAAAGAAATATACTGCCCTCATTTATTACTTAGACTTTTTGAAATCTTCAGCCAGTAAAAGTCAATTTACAGAAGTATTTTCATCTTTCAGGAAATATTCTTAGAAATTGCAGCTTGTTAATACATGCAGTGAAATATTAAAATGCCTTCCTGTAGTGCTGCTATGCTGGGGGTTTTTGGTATGCATTGTAGTCAGACTTGCCTTTAATACAATACCAAGCAATATTAAATTTATCAACTTTTACTATGCTGTGTGCAACTCTCCAGTGTTAAATGTTTCTATTAAGCAATTCAGCAACTGGCTGGCAGGGAAGAAGACTGGCCTGGCTGAATAGAGTTTTGGCTGGAACTCAGGAAAAAAAAAAAGGAGAGTTTATGACCTTTGGAAGAAGGGGTGAGCAACTAAGGAGGATTACAAGGATGCCGTGAGGTTATGCAGGGAAAAAATTAGAAGAGCCACAACCCACCTAGAACTTAATCTGGACAGTGCACCCTTAGTAAGCTTGCAAACAACACCAAGTTGGATGGGAGTATTGATCTGCTGGAGGGTAGGAAGGCTCTGCAGAGGGATCTGGATAGGCTGGATCAATAGGCCAAGGCTGTACTTGGGCTACAACAACCCCATCCAGTGCTAAAGGCTGGGGGAAGAGTCACTGGGAAGCTGCTCAGAAGGAAAGGACCCAGGGGTGCTGGCCAACAGCAGCTGAACATGAGCCAGCATGTGTCCAGGTGGCCAAAAAAGCCAATGGCATCCTGGCCTGTGTCAGCAACAGTGTGGCCAGCAGGACCAGGGCAGTGATTGTACTCAGCACTGTGAGGCCACAGATCAAATACTGTGTCCAGTTTGAGCCCCTTACAGGACAGACATCGAGGTCCTGGAGTGTCCAGAGGAAGGCAATGAAGTTTAAAGTCACAGGTCTTATGAGGAGCATGGGAACCAGGGTTATTTAGCCCAGAGCAAAAGAGGCTTAGAGGGGAACTTATCACTCTCTACAGCTGCCTGAAAGGAGGTTGTGGGTCAGTCTCTTCTCCCAAGTAACAAAAATGAGACAAAACAGCCTCATGTTGCACCAGCAGAGGTTTGGACTGGATATTAGGAAAAATTTTTTCAATGAAAGAGTAGGCAAGCATCAGAACAGGCTACCCAGGGAAATGGTGGAATCAGCATCCCAGGAAGTACTCAAAAAACATGTAGCACATGTGGTGCTTAGGGACATGGTTTAGTGGAGAAAACAATGGTACTGGGTTAATGGTTGGGCTTGGTGATCTTTAGGGTCTTTTCTAACCTGAATGATTCCATGATTGTATGAAAAATCTCCTAAATAAAAGTGATCATGTAGGCAAAGAATGATCAGTGGAGGGAAAGGGAATAAGAGGAAAATGGTAAATGGGAAAAAAAGACAACATGAGCAAGCAAGATGCTCTGTTGACAGAAAAGATGGAAGACAAAGGAGTGGCATTTGTACCTAAGGAAGGAGGTACACATGATGGGAGGCTGTCCTTAACAGCTGAAAACCTGTTATCTAACTGGATCTACAAATAAGAATGGCATATCAAATGGATATGGGATTTGGAGTTAGGTTTTTGAACAATACTGCACTTAAAAGATATGGCAGCAGGCAAAGGAATGTCAGTGAGTAAAAAAAAAAAAAAAAAATAGAAAGAAAACAGATTCAATACTATAGAGTGAAGTAATTGAGAGGAAACACAGGATTATGCCTAATCCAGTATGGGAAATGGATGTGGTTAGTGAGAAACAAGTGAAATGATTGTGTACTTACACTGAGGTCATAGACCAGAGAGGAAATAATGGGATTTCAATTGCTGATGCTAAATGTGAAGCAATATATTGCAAGAATAAGAAAAAATGTAATCAGGATTGGAGTACAACTATGTTTGAGAAAGGTGAAAAAAGAAGTAAAAATGGTGGACAAGAACTGAACATAAATAATGGCAATGGGACGAGAAGGAATGACATGAATAATACAAAATCCTTTTAGGAGAAAGACACTGCAATAGATTCTCAGTTCTTTTAAAGGAGATCTCATCCTCTTTTCCCCCAAAGGAATTTTTACCTGACACTCAAAAGACACAATTCATAGTAGCAAACAAGATTTTAAATTATGAGTTAGAAATAGCAAAATAAATTGATCTAGTAGCAGCAGGGGCCCAGTTATTTCTGGATGTGAAAGCTTATTTTCTTTACTAAAAACAGTTAAACAAGGAGGATGCTGGGTATTCTTAGGATTGATTTTGGGAGTAGCAAAGTTTTCTGTAAAACAATTGGATTAAGAATATAATGAGTTGTGAGACCATTATTTGGTTTTGTTTACACTAAACAGAGAGATAACCAAAATGCTTGTAATAAAAGTTCAGGACTCAAAGGGAAAGTTTGATAAACTAAAAGAAAATAGTTTATTAAATATTTACCTGGCCTGAGGATATATCAGATAGGAAGAACTATCTGAGGTCTTGAGGCCTTGCTACAGAACTAAAATGAAGAAGCAAGACCACGAACAGAAGGACTGAAAGCCAAATTTATGCTATAAACTGGAAACTCATAAGCTGGAAATATCAAAGAGAAACTCATAAAATCACACAGATAAAATCATATATATTTTATGTATCATTATATCACCCTGATATAATCATAAAAGACAAAGACACTGCTGAAGTGTACCTGATATGCTTCTGATAGACAAAGGTCACTGCAGTGCTCTTGCTGTACAAGTCAAGAGCTCACCTCAAGCACTGAGCAAAGGTTGTCATTATCCATATTAAAGGAAACTCTCAAACTGGTGCAGAGCAAGTTTACCATGGCGGTTAAAAGAACAGATAAGCTTTGCCTAGACAAGAAGAGGACTCTTGGTTAACCCTGGAAAAGATAGACTTCTAAGAGAGCTACAAGGTTTGTTTCCATAAATATTTTGCAGAGGCAGTAAAAGAGCTATTTAAGCAAAACAACAGTGTTAACTTAAGAACAAGTGTATATAAAAAGGCCACAATGAAATTCAGTCAGAAGCTAGAAGAAAGTTTCTAGCCTGACTGCACAGAGGTTTTGGAACATAATTTTAATGACAGCAGTGAAGACAAAGAACTTAACGGGATTTTGATCACTTTGCAAATAGCATAGCAGGAGGAGGTTGCCTGGAATAGCAAGAGAACAAATGCTAGGATCAGGAAATCTTTTCCATTCCTAATTTAAAGAAAAAAAATGTTCACTGAAACTTGGCAGAAGCTATTCAATGCTGTGTTTTAATGGCTGTCTTTGTTATTCCATGAAATGTACTTAAAAGGATTGTTAAAAGAAAAACCTTTCTGTTGAAAGACAGCATGGTGTTTTTATGAATACAGACAATAAGTATCCTGGAATCCTAGCCAGCACACTGAAAGCCCATTAAAATAAGTTGCAGCAAATTCATTAGGAACAGTGATAACTATAAAAATGAGGCATTCTTGCAACAGCCTAAAATTCATGTGTTCTGGAGGTAGGTATTTTGGTAAAATTAACGATAGGAAAAACCATCTGTGGTTAGGTCAGAGGACTGGGAGTTAACAGTTCAGTTCCTGAACCTGACATAAACTTTAGGGAAGCCATTCATTCTGCTGCTTAATTTGCTTGCTGTAAAAGTAAAATTATCATCTTCTTTTCCCTTGCCCAATATAGATCAAGGTCTCCACACCTGGAGATGGTGACTGTTGAGAACACCAGGGCTGGTTCTCATATTACATTTCTCATGTTACTGCGACCAGAAAATTGATCATGCAGGATAACTTTGGCTCTGCTGGTTTATTCCCACTGTGCTGGCTTCTAGCAACAGACTGAGCAGTGCTTTTACAAGTAAAATCATGCAACAACTTGGAATCCAACCACGACAGAAGTCAACCTTTATATATCAACCTGAAATATCAAAGTTCTGGCTTGTAAATTAATTATATGTAAATGGCAGACAATGCAACTATAACCACTCCTCACGTGGTCAGTCACAGAACTCTCATAATAACAACTGCCAGTCTTCAAGTTCAAAAGTCCAACTCAGTCACACTCCTAAGATTTAAGTAAAAAAATGTACATTAACTTAATCTTTAATATATTTTCATAGAATATACTCTATATTTTAAGAGGTCTCTTTGAATGCTTGTTTTATACAGCTTCAGTACCTCACACCAACATAACAAAGGGAAAAGGGATAAACCCCAAGGACTTCAGTGCAAGCAGAAAACCTTGCTGCATGTCTGAAGAAGTTTTTGTAAAAGCAAGGGTTCCCACATTTGCATAATGGTTTACTTGTTTTAGTCCACATTTTGCAATTGAAGGCCTTTCATAATTATCTTGCTTATTATTATTTCTAGAACCTCTAAGGCAACACGGAATTTTACCCCTATGAATTGAACACCTACAAACTTTCATCTTCATTTTAAAACCCTAGCAGCTATGAATTAATAAGCCATACTTAACATGATGTGAGACAGATTGTACCTACCTAGTATGCAGAGAGCAGAGTTTTATTATTTTCCTTCTGCCAAAAAACCCAGTGAAGAGATGAAGCAGCTCTTTCGATAGATCTGTACAACTGCCCATGTTACACAACATTCACATCATGGCATACATTATTTCAGGTTACTGCTGAATGGCTACGTGAACAGTGCAGATTAATTCCATACAGAAAGAAACAAACAATGCTTACAGTGTGCCAGCCAGAAAGTAGCCACTCACAGTAATGCTGCTGTGATTTCATACAAGGGAAATAGACAGATAGACATTGCCTTTTTGCATATGAAGCTGGTTTGTCATGCATTGCACACAGGCCAAAGGAAAAGCTTCAGGTCTTTGTGCAAGGCCTTATGTAAGTAACACCAAACTGACACCTTCAGGTAGCTACATGCCATTATTCTTTATCAGAAGCATTCCTGACTTTACAGACCCTAAAAAGATCCTAAAGGAAAAAAAGCTCACTTAGGTCCCCTGAGCCTAGGAAGAACCCTGGCAAATGAAGAGGCAATGTAGACTAAAGAGAAAGGGTCTTCTTGCATACAGCTCTTTGTACATTTGGAATTTGCCTTTGAAGGCTGATGTTTTTATTATACAGCCACCACAGGCACACCCTTGGTGAGAGTATACTAATCTCTCTCCTTTAAGTCAACCATATTTGGGGAAGGGAACTGCACCAAATACAACTCAATGGGAAAGCAGGTCAAAAGTTAAATCTATCACAATCTCCAGGCACCAACAAGCATGTTAGCAAATGAAGGGAGACAAAAAAATCATGAAAGGCCATACAACACCAAGATACAAACTGCAGCTTATGAAGCTTCCAAGTTTGAGTCCCCAGGAAAAGCATGGCAGATGACTACTGCTGTGGACAGGTCTTCTTGCAGCTTTCCTGCAGCCATTGGGCTACAATCCTAATTTGGAAACAAGTCGGTGAGACAGATGGACCTTGGTCTGCCTTCATAAGACTATCCTTAGACCTCCTGGAATGAGCCCACAGAAGGGCCATGAAGATCATCACAGGGTTGGAATTATAGGAAGACAGGCTGAGAGAGGTGGGATTGTTGAGTCTAGAGAAGACAAAGCTTGCTGGAGACTTTATAGCACCTTCCAGTACCTAGAGAGGGCCACAAGAGAGCTGGAGAGGGACTTTCGACTAGGGCAGGTGGTTACAGAACAAGGGGAAACAGGGAAAGAGGGCAGATTTAGATTTAAGAAGATGCTTACATGTAAACACTCTTCCTAATATTTATTTGTTAGGAAGAAAGTCTTTACTTAGAGGGTAGTGAGGCACTGAAACCAGTTGCCCCATCTCTGGAAGTGTTCAAGGCCAGATTGTATGGGGCTCTGAACAACTTGGTCTAGTGAAAGGTATCCCATGAGCTCCCATGGCAGACGGGTTGGAATGAGATGATCTTTAAGGTCTCTTCCAACTCAATGGTTATTCTATGATTCTATGATTTTTTATGTTTGTATTTTCTCAAAGTCTGTTCACACACACACAAAAATAGACCCACAATATGCTTTTCCAAAGAGTCAACGCATGGTATAGTAGAAATCAGTGATACTTCATAAAACACTGCCAACCCCGAGGGGTTTACACAACAAAATGACAAAACAAAATAAAAATCTGAAAATAACAGAGGCAGAAGAGGAAGTTTATTTTACAAATTTTTGACCAGCTAATTTGTTTTTCAAAGTTTGTTTCCATAATTGGTAGGGGTGATATTTTTACATCATCAAGAGTTCTTTGCAGGATTCAAGTTCTTTTGCCATAGGAAAATTGAAGCTCTAAAACTGCTACAAATTGCATTGGTATAGTATTCAA
Organism: Erithacus rubecula; assembly: GCF_903797595.1. NCBI lineage: Eukaryota > Metazoa > Chordata > Aves > Passeriformes > Muscicapidae > Erithacus > Erithacus rubecula. The sequence continues at coordinate 27,026,077 of NC_136686.1, read as the reverse complement.
CATGTTATACCCTCTAAGACTGGAATTTCCTTCGGCTTTTTTTTCTCTTCTGGTGCTCCTCAGTATTAGCTCACAATGAACGTTACAAGTGTAAACTGAACCTGCTGATGAAATGGATGCAGAGCTCTCCCTCCTACATCAAAACTTAGGAAAGATTTAGGGAGAAAATCAGGGCAGTGTTTTATGTACTGCAGCATTGAGACTTCTCTCCCTCTGCTTATATGGGAGTAACCTGAAAAAGTTTCTCAAAATATATTTTTGATCTTGGGAAACCTCTGGAGTGCCACAACATCCCATTCTGGTGCTAATCCCATGAGCTAGCAATTAATTTTACAGCCATAAGCCTAAACCATGGACGTGACTTCAGGTGAGCTGCACCTGCCCTGGCTTTCAACAGGATTCTTGATGGCACACCTACAACTGCATGCTAAACTTTCTTTCCAGAAACCCAGTGCAGTGACACTGGGACCAAGAACCTGTGATAAAGGGCAATGTTCTTCCCCTTGGCCAAATGTCTGCTCCCACTATGTGAATCTGAGATTGTTTTTGCCACCCTGGGCCTGGGAGAGGATACAGCTCAGCCTTGAATATTCTCCCTGCCTTTACATAGTAATGAAAAAATCAATGACCATAGGAAAAGTATTAGTCTATCAAGGTGTTCTGTACCATGAGAATGAAATTCCTAAGAATCTCATGCCATGCCAGGCAAACTACAGGCAAAAAGACAGAAGAGCCTGCTGGTTATAAAGCACATTGTTAATCTTTGCTTTTCTTTCCCTGTTGCAAGCAAAACAGTCCCAACTCCAGGAATGTTACATAATTCATTTTACTGCCCATTAACACAAAATTCTATTTACCAGTTCAGATATTGGTGGGGAGTGGGGGGAGGAGGAGATTAACTTCTCCCCCTTCCTTGCCTCAATTTCCCTTGTTGTCCATCACACTCAGTCTGCTGGAGGACAGGATGGACAGACAGCTTGGGTCAGGCAGCTACTCCTTCCTGCTCTACCTCCCTTTTTCCTTCTCCTCACATCTTGTTCTTCCTGTCCTTCTGAGGACCAGGAATGGTCCCACAGATGTGTCTCTAGTGATGATCCTTTTCCAGATGTCTCCTCCTGCTTGCTCGTGGCAGCTGCTCTTCGCTAAGCACATGTGGGCCTGGCAGTGATGGCTGCTTACCAACACCCTCCATGGGGCACCCCACAGCCCCTAACTTACACCCCAAACCCTCACTGACAACAAAACCCCAGAAGGCAGGGCTGTTAAATTCCAGAAATCACACTGCAAGCCCTTCTTTTGAACCAGCAAAATAAGGAAAAGAAACGGCGAGAGGCCAAAGCACGCATTGCCCAGGCATCTCCAAAAGCTGCAGCAGCTGGGCTGCTAACGCACACGGCTGACATCAGCCAGGCTGCGTTTTTGCAAGCAACTCATTCTGTCTTTTCCAGACAAAATCAGTTTTAGCTGCAAAATCCAGTAATCCAGGTGGGTATCTCTGGTTTGGGGAAAGAGAGGGGCTTTTTTAAGCATGGGGAAAATGCACTGGCAGGGTGTGGGAAGGGAATGTTGTATCTGCTGGGGTTGCAGTTGGCAGAGTCACACCAGCAGGACTGTGAATTTTGTGCCAGTAAAACTTTCAGGGTAATGCTCCAAAAGTAATAGCTGTAAATATTTATCTTTTATGCTTAAAAAGCCTGACTGCACAGAACTGCTAGATGCTGGTGCATGCACTGCAGGGATAGGAGAAGGGGGGAAATGTCAAGGCCCGGGAAGTTGTCTGCTGAAGTCCTTCTAAGGTAAATTTTCTGTAGCCTGTTAGAAAGAAATCGTCCGTTTTAGAGAGAAGCACGCATTGGAGTGTTTTGTTTTCTCAGAGAAGTGTGGAATTTGAAGCCAGGTCCTTTGGCTTATCTGTTGTAAACCATGACTGTTTCTCAGCACCACACCACTCAGTATTTCCTAGAGAAGGGATTCTGAGAAAAAAGAAAGAGCCCCAGTTCCCTAGAAGCATTAAATTAACACAAGGGATCTGTAAACGAAACAGCAGAGGTTTGAAAGCTTTACCCTTTACTGTTTCCTGCTTTCTTGGAAAAATCTCAGTATTAAAACAGATTGGATTACATTACAGGACTAGTTGCTGCTGAAGAATTTTATTTTGGGTTATAAAACACAATGTTTGCTGTTTTTCTAATTCAATTTGCCTTTACCTTCCTTATGTCACACTGTTAGTAAGGCTCCTGTGAGAAAATGCAGGTTGTTATTGCCTGCAAACTACCCCAATGATCATCTGCTCTCACTTTGTAAAGTAATGTGGGTAGAAACTGTGTAGTAAGTATAATGCTGATCTAAAGAAGAATGTTACAATTTTAAATCCATTTACAGCTTTTGCTTTGGGCATATAAAAAAATGACATTAAGAACTTGTTTCCCAAATAAATCCCCAACCTTAAAAGGTTAACACATCTCTAAATTAAAATAAACAGTAATCCTAACACTACCAACCAATTTACATCTCTGAATTATAGAATGTGAACAAGTGATCTTGTAAATTTTATTTTCAAGGGTTTGTGCCTTTGTAGTGAAGTTTTCAGCTAGAATAACAACATCAGCAGCCTCGTGTGGACTCGGAATAATTTCACCACAAACGGCTGACTATAACTGCGGCCCTGTGCCTGCAGTCCTGACAAGGAAGACTTGCATTCAATACAGTGGGAATTTTTGCCAGGTGATAGCTACAGGATCAGGCATCCTGGATAGGATAAAAATCTAAAGCGAATTTTTATTTAATGTTTAAAAGTTTTAAGTAGGTGAAGTGAAAATTCTTGGCTCTCCCAAATGACATCAAAGATTGAGGGAGGAAAAAACCAGGAGATTCTTGGTAGCAATATATTTAGCACCTTTCTTGGAATGTAATTGTTACTGGAAACTTTGGGGGTGTATCCATATGCGTTAACCACTCTTATACAGTAAAGTCTGGTTTCTGAACTCATAAAAGTATTACACAATATTCTAACTACCTCAAGAGGCCTGATAATAAAATCATAGTATTTCACAATAATTCTAAAGATAAAGAGAATAATCAATTTAAGCTAGGAAAATATTCTACTGCATATGCTACTGCAATTACAATTTCTATGCATACTGCAGTGATGCTTCTCACATGGCAAATATGATCAGAGTTAAAAATATAAAAGTGGTAGGCCTAGATAAGTAATTGACTCAGCCAAATTTATATATGTGTGTAAAAATTTGATTTAATTATGGCTTTTTCTAAGTATTCATGGGCTGTAGGAAAAATGGGGGACAAAGGGAAGTTGCAGTGAAAACAAGTGATACAGGTCAGGATCAGATTGTTTTTCCTGTTGTCTCTTAATAATATGCATCTGTTTGGTTTTGTCTTCCTGATGCCACCTGTATGCTAAACCAGTGAACTTTTAATAAAGAACATTAAATTATATCATAATGCCTGTAAACAATAACCCTTCTTGAGATGGCACAGGATAGTACAGAACTACCAGATTTGAAAAAGAGGGAGTTGTGTGACTGGAAATCTATAGCCACTGCCCAGGCTATTCTGGAATGTTTATAAGCAGTTTTGTTTAAAGGTAAGAGAACAACAGGAGAATCCACCAAAATCCTATACATTCCTCTTGACAAATACTTTACCACCACCACCTTTTTTAAAAAATACATACATCAATCTAAATGTCTGCCAAGACATTTTTAAGCAAGACAGAAAGAAAATATAAATGATATGGACTAACTAATGAAAATGATACAAGAACTCTACAGATTTTTAAATTATTTATTCTGGTTCTTCTTACATACTAATGTAGTTTCTACTATCATGAACTGAAAATATAGACAACCAAACACACAGTTATTACAATATTAAACAAATACTTCAAGTATAAAAGTTTCTGCATTTCCAACTGAAATACTGAGATCTTTTTCAAAAAAATTAAATACAAAAATTATGGCTCAGACATTCCTGCAATTTGTAGGTGACTTAAAATGACCCGAAAAATAAATTAAGATACTATGCACCAAAATGAATTCCTAGTTGAGTATTCAGATCAAACAGCAACAAGGACAATAGCTCTTATTATCTTTTGAATGTAATTTTAAAACTCAGGCACCGAATTATAGTAATTTTGAGAGCAGAAGGAATAATTATGGTTCATACAGAAGTCTTTCTGTCTCCCAACTGCAAATGTATGTACTATGTTATAATAAAGTAACAAAGTACTTGCTGAAGGAGAAAAAAAATAATTTTTGTTGTTCAATACACAGGATGCCTGCTTAGCTCTTAACACTTTCATACTTATTTTCTTTTACCTCATCTCCTTCAGAACACATTTACCACTGACCATCAGATATTTCTAAGTGCTGCCACTGTCTGCCTTGGGACAGGAGGGGTGTTCTTTATTATAACAACTAAGTCCCAGCTGCATTAGAAAAAGCCATTAATGGACTAAAAATATTCCAGGTTGTCATAACTAATAAATATCCATGTCTGAATGTTTTTAAAGGAAGTTAATGTTAAATCTAGGTACTCGATTTGAGTCGCAATTCAAATAGAAAGGAAACTGTCTGAATTCTCTCTCTTCTAGAATGCAATCCCTATAAACTTCTGGGAACTCTGGATTTCAGGCAAATCCAACCAATATTACACAAGCATATTGAACTTTATAGAAATAAAATATTTTAAACTCTTTGTAAGGTTCTACACACATTTCTTTATATAGATATATATGTGGGTAAGTGTGCATACACATCTATTTTAGACACCTGCATATGTCTGACTTCTTAAAAAATCTTAAATATTGATCAGAGATTGTGTTATATAACCTAAGTGCCAAGCTACCCACAACCAACAATAAAACTATTCTCAGAAAGGATTTTTCTTGGGCTTCTGTAATACTTGCAGAAACAGTTCCATATTTTAAATATTTATAGCTAAAAAATCATTCCACTGATAGTTTTATGTAAAAAACACAGACATACTAAATATTTGGTAAAAGTCTTCAAAATAAACATGATTAGTGAATATAGTAAGTATCAGCTATTTTATATAAACATTCAAATTTTTAGACCATTATGCTTTTCTTTTCATCAAGAGGCTGTGCTAACAAATAGTTTTTAACAACTTACCAAATATACAATATATATTTATTTTTAAAATAATATGCTTGGAGGAATATACTCCTGATATAAATGTGGATGATATGACAAAATATTTGCTTTGAGGACAGGGAGTGACAGAATTAGAAAAGTAAATTCATTCTGTCTGAAATTTAAGCAATTTAGTGGCTTCCTGCTCTAAATCTTACTCATGGTATAGAACATGAAAAAAGCCAATAAAGCTTGACAATAAAGCCAGAGATAGTGGTGTCACTGATAGCCTTGGGTGCAAAGGAATAAATGGCTTAAATGCAGAACATGGACAGATTCTCAGTTGATGGCCCACTTGTTTAGCTGCTTTCAGTGGGTCTCTGACAATTTAAACCAGCTGAAGACCTGCTGCACCATTTTCTTGTTCAAACAATTCAATATGATCTCTGCTTCAGGGAGAAAGGACGACAAGATTTTTAATAAAAGGAATACCACCACCTGATTTTGTGTTTTCTTTATTTTTAAAATAGGCAGAGCTCTAAAAGTCAATAATAATATCCCATTGTAGATGTGGGACTGCAATCAATAAAACACAGTAAATTCAGTTATGGGAAACAGCTTTGAATGGTTTTAATTATATTTTCCTAGAAAGGCTTATAGAATGTTATTGATATTTGACCTGGAAAGTTCTGTTTTCTATTACAAAGTACATAATATCAATACAGCACCATATATGTCTGCATTCAAAGTCCTTAACCCTTTGCAGGCCCCAAAGGAAAGGAGAAGCAGGTGGATTTTTCTTTTTTTTTTTTTTTTTTATCTGAGGAAAACAGATGTCATCAAACCTGTCACCTGTCATAAAACATTAATCCTCAGTTGAAATAAAGAAGTAATGAGGTCTGAAACATCATCACATTCTAGCATGATGAAGAAAGAGAGTAGACTATTCATTTTGTCTATGATGGTAGCTGTATTTTAACTGCTAAGATGTCTTTTATTTTACAGCTGCCTCATTCTTTCTCTCTCCTAAATCCAGCTCATCTGCCTGACACCCCTGGAAGCCTCTGCCTTCTGTCACTTTCCTAAGAGCACATACCAGCTGATGGAATCCTTTATTAAATTAGATACTGAATTAAAAAAAAAAAAAAAAAAAAAAAAAAAAAAAAAAGCGCCATACAGTATGAGCAAAGGAATCCAGTTTCTCAGAACTATAAATTTCAAATACATCTGGTCTGGGAGGGGGACAATAAAAATATATGGAAAGTGATTAAGAAGTGCTCCATGATACCCACTCTAGCTAGCTACCACAGGTCCTGTGGGTCCATGCACCCTGTGAATTCATACCACAGCTAAGCAGCTCCAGGAGATGCATAAATGAATATTATTGCCTCCAGTGAATGTAAGAGAAATCAGACCAGCAGTCACTTGCCCAAGGCGATGCTTTAAATCAGCATTAGAACTGGGAATTAAATTTCCAAATCATTCTGCTTTTCTGGTTCAGGCACTATTCAGTGGATTGCAGCATACACACACACAAAAAGCCACACAGACAAAATTAACAGTTTGGTGTAAAGGGAAAATTATTTCAAAACAGGAGCATTGTGACCAGGCTAACAACAGCCAAATAAATGCATTCAGGCTCAATCAGAGCACTCACCTAAACTGAGACTGCTGATAATCCCCAAAGAAAAGTGGGTAATTTAAAAGCCCTGGGCATTATGAGCACACTAGTTCAAGAAAAATGCAGGCACATCGTGGCCAACAGTAACCACTTTGTTATTTACAGTACATATATACTCTTTATATACATGTGTTTGTATACATACACACACACACACATTATATACATATACTTATACTCACATAGACACAGAATACAGCTCTCCATGAGAATTCAGCAAGGTTAGAAGTGAAAGGGAGCTGCACAGTACTTGAAAGGGTGACAGAAATGAATGGAGACAGCAAGGCTCAGATGCATGCCCCAGTCAGACACCGGCAGGATACAGAAAATCAGAGCTATAAATATAGGTTAGAAATACACAGGAGTCACTGGTGCAATAGGTCAAGGGAGTTGTTTCAACACCTTGGCATGCTATGCAAAATGAACTTTAAAGTCCATTAAAAAGGGAATATATAGTGAGAGTGAAAAGGCAGCAAACGTAAATGATTAAAGAAAACAACCTCCCACACAGTTAATGCTCTGCTGGGTTATGTGCTGCACCAACACAGCTTCAAGCTGATACCAAGGGGGCACCAGCACACAAAGTGATTTTTCTTACTCTTTTTTGTTTTAAATACCAAAACAAGGTTTCTTAAGAGCCATAATTAAAATGCAACTGTTAACCCTGAGAAGGCAGGGAAGGAATTTTTCATGAGTGAAGTTTTATTCCTAACTCAGTAATCCAGGGATTCTTTCATGTTTCTCAAGAAGCTTTAAACTAACCAGCTTACTATTTGGATGTATGGCACATATGGGAGTGGCTTGAAAATGCCATTTACTGAAAATGTAAGCAAAAGGCTCTTAGGGAAGTTTTTTGATGCTTGAGGAAGAAGTCTTTGGAGAAACCATGTACAGTGATTACAAGGGCAGGGAGTAAATTTATCAGTCTTAAAGGAGAAGGGAGTTTACTGCCTTCAGACTGTGACAGAATCAGTCTTTGGAAGTGTGAGATGTATGGCATTTGGGTAAATGCACTGGGTCAAGCCAGAACATAAACCAAAATACAGATGAGACCACACAGGGGGTTCAGAGCCAGCTCAACAACAGCATGTCAGGGGATGGCTTGTGACCTGCAAGACAGGATGTAAAAGGCACAGTTAAGCCTGGGTGAGAGAGCCAAGAAGTAGGAATGCACAGAGCTACCAGAGCATCCTTTAAAGAATACAAACCTTGCTCATTTACCACAAACAAATGGAGATCTGCATGTCAAAGAAGGGATGAATGGAACCAGCCAATTGAGGCAGAAAGATTTCAGTCTGAAAAGGAAGCTAACAGATTCCAGAATGTGTTGTCCACATCCCACCCTCACCTTTGCTACCGACTGAGCACCAACATCTCTTTCTCCATAGGAATAACACTTTTGGTTGGTCTGCCTAAATGCCCAGTTCCTGGCATCACTTTGCCAAACACACTGCCCTTGGTTTTCATGAAGAAAAAGCACTACATTCTCCATGAAGAGGAAAGGCAGAGAAGACTTGAAAATGTTAACCCTCTAGAGTTAGAAACTAAACTGCTCCCTGTGCCATGCCTGCAGCTGTGGTTGGCATGCTCCAAATACCCCTTCAGGACATGCCAGGCAGAAAGGCAACTGGTCTTATGCATTGCCTGAGGAGAGAGGAGATTTTTGGATCCTGGTTTGGCACCCTGACAAAATTTAGTCATGGTCCAGATCGAGAGCAGAGCTCCCCATTTAAATCTCTCTTCTGCAGGCACAACTGTCATGTAAACAATCATTTGAACTCCATTTTCTCTGGTAACATTTTTAGGAGGAGAACAATAAGATGGCATGTGTGACTGCAACCCATCTCAGCCACCCGTGGGAACAGAGCAAACAATGAACTTTTTTACATCATTTTTTGCTGTTGACTTAAAAGTGGAAATTCCCTTTTCAAACCATTTTTATGGGTAGTCATTGTGTCTTGGACAAAGATGATGATCCATGTAAACTACAGATTAGTTTGGAAAGTTCAAGTATTATAAATCAGTTGGATCAGAAATTCTGAAAAAATAACATAAAGCAGCAATGATGCTTGTTGACATGGCAAACTGAAACCCTTTATAAAAGCAACTATTCCCGAAAAGTCAATTATGCACTGTCATTTTTAGTAGCCAATTCAAGACAGAACATGACAACACACCAGATGTTACCAGCTGCAAATCTTATCTCAGTCCCAGAGGAAGGGGGAAAGACAAAAACTTTAGATCATGTGCAATATCATACAGACAAAACAGGTTGAGTAAAGAAAGTGGAGGTTTAAGCAGCTACTGAAACCATGAGCTCAGCTGTTACACTAGTTTCCTCTTTTCCAAACCCAATACAAGGTGTTGGTCACAATCCTCTGAAAGCTTCAGAAACCTGTGCTGTAGTTAACAAAGCTTCCGTGGTAAGTTATGAATACCTGGGTTCACCCTGGTGTTAAAACTCCTGACAGCAGCAAGAGGTGCTTTGCAAGAAAAATTCAAATCTTTGGAAAGCACATCCTCTGAAACATCATGCTTCAGGGCACCTGGGTCCTAAGATCTTCAGTATTACAGCAGTCAGCTGTATTTTTATTTATGAGTTTTAAACACTAACTACTGTAAAAGCTTCAAAGCCTAACAGTAAAGTGCTTACACAAGATCAAAGCTTTCAAGTTTTTTTTATGCACTTGATAATAAAAATATGTCATTGCTAGCCTTTAAGATGCCTGACAGCTATATTCCTCTTACCAAGAGCTCTAGGCCCAGTGCCTGATGGGAATGTGAGATATTTCTACACTGAGATTTTACCTAGTACTAATTGATCTAAAGTTCGTATTTCCCCTACATATTCCTTAGGGCAGGCCACAGAGTAGACCTGAAATCTCCACCTTAAGATATATATAATAAAAGCCAGCAGATGCTGCAGTGACTTACACTCCATAGGCAAGATTCTTTACAACAATTAAAATTAATTATTAGCAAATTAAATAATTTTTCATGTCACCATCCAAAGGCTCTTCACTGTTTTCCTTTACAGATTACAAATTCCCTTTTCCATCACACTAAGAACAAAAGCAGAAAAACATATAGTGGGAAAACAAAGGAACGACAAAAAGACAGCCTTGCCTAATTCACAGAAATGTGTTTATTTACCAAAAAAACTTTGATAAAAAGTTATCTTCTATCTGTGATTCATATTTCTCATGGTCCAAAAGAACATAAGAACTATTAAGAAACATGATGAAAAAACACAGAATGGACAAGACTTCGTATATCAAGAGCATCTTCTCCTTAATCTTGCTTTGAAATGTTTCATTTGTGTTCAGAAAAAAAACAACAACAAAAGCAACCCAAAACTTAAATTTTCAGCTTGCAGAAGAGTTATGACTGGCTTTATCTTCAAACAATAAAGATCCCTTAAAGTTCAATTTCAAGATTTTTTAATGAAACGACACCAATTTTTGAGCTTTGAAGATTAACTGAAACTGTACAAAACAGCTGCAGACAACAGGTAAACTTCAGCTTTTCCTCTGGATTTAGTAATGAAGAAAACAACCCTGAAATTAAATTCTGGTGCATTTTACAGTATAAATGTAAGAGCCACACACCTTCTGTACCAGGAAAAAGCTCCAGCTGCTATCTACTGAAGTTCAAGTGCAAGACACTTTTCTGAGAAGGCTATATTCACCAGGGTGCTGCCTAAAGCAAAACACCCAACTTGTACAGATGGAAAAATGTAAGTGATGTAAAACAATTCTAAAGACAAGCCTTTGCCTTTCTTCAGTACTGAATACCAATCACTTAATGCAGATTTTCCCATTAGAAAACACCAGGAATAGCAACAGATTCAGCTGGTTTTCTTCCCATGGTCAAAGGTTCACCAGCCAGCCTCAGTACATCACAAGGTAAGAGGATCATGGTCTGCCAGAAGCATCAATTCTCTTGAACAGGCTTATTTCAGTTGCTAAAATATATTCCTTTTCCATAGGAAATAAACTACTTAGCTATGTATGTACATTCTAAATTCAAGCTACCAGAGTAGGGTGACCCACTCAAAGCTGAGAACACCTTTCATCACTTCTTCATAACCTGTAGGCAAAAACAAGTGTAGAATTAGTTGTAGTTCTGTCAAATTGGTACATGCTCTCTGGTATTTGTCAACAGATGCCAATATTTATTTTATAAATCTGAAGTGGTTGGGGGAAGCTTTGTAATAGCACATTTCCCATATCTCAATCAAATCTTGTTTTGAGTGATTATCCTCTGCCTCTACATCTGAGGTAATTAATTTTGGTGTTTCAGACATGGCATATGCATTTTCTTCACATATGTATTGTATTATCACTTAGCATGAAAATACTTATGACTGAGATGTTAAAAGACAGAATTTTTATTAGCTACCTCCAGCCAAATGAAAAAATTGAAAAGAGTAGTAAAACCTATGCCTAAAAAGGCAGTCATTGAAAACACTGGGATTAAATGCTCACTTTCAACTTACTCCTTCCTAGACCACTGTCCTAAGTGGATTTCCTACCTGGGACAGGCATCAGAGGGTTAGATGTGGGGAAACCAAGAAAATTACTGCATATGACTATCAAGGTAAAAGGGAGCCTTGAGGGTCAAGGTGTTCAAAAAATGTAAGAACAAAAGGCCAAAGAGGAGTTTCAAACAAGGCATCTCTGATGCCATTTTTCTCTGTCTGGAAACAGGACAGCAAAATGCAGTGGAATGAGGTCCTGTCACACTATAAGGATTCCCCCAGTCAATCTTCCTTCTCATGGCACTGTGCACATTCAGCTTGACAGAGCCTGGCAAAGGTTAACAATAGGTTCCTTTCCACCATGGGTGCTAAGCAAGACAGACCCAGCATGGCTGTCCTTTCACTCTCATTCCAGTGGTTATACAACAGAAATGCTGAAGAAAACCTCAGGCATCTCTCTCTTTACAGCTAAGACCTGATGGGTGAGGAAAGTTTTCTGACCAACTGCAAGTCTGCTATAAAGGAAGGAATATTACAAATTACATAATAGATCCTACAGGTGGGAAAAAAATCATCAAAGCCTTATACATCCCTACAACTCCAAGGCAAGGCAAAAAACATGGGTAAGTTTGTAATGCAGCATTTACAAGGATAGGACAGGACAGGACAGGACAGGACAGAACAGGATAGGAATTCCATCTTGAGGAAGCCCTTTCTTTAAAACCAAGATGAGGAAATCTATAAAGCATGGTATGAGGAGTAAGCTGTGATCAGGAATCAGTGGGTATTGCTACACAGCTGCAATGAGGTAAGGAAAAAGCAGTAACTGTAACTGTATAGTTAATATATATAATTATATAACTGTATATATACAGTTGTATCTGATATATAACATCCTGGAAAAGATAAAAAAACATCTCAGCAAGCCTGCATGTCACCTCTGCAAAAAAATTATGAACACTTTTGTAGAAGGTTACTTCAGGGTTATTTTGGTACTGGCAATTTTTCACACAAGGAAGAAATTATATCCAAAATCTGAAACATAATATCCCATTTCAATGCCATTTTCTAATAAGCATGTAAATAACTCACAGCAGTACCCCATGGTGAGGCAAAGCAGACAGCTCTTCATACTTCATATACTCTATGTGCCAATGATTTTTTTTTAACTTTGCGATACCATTGGACTCAGAAGGTGGTAAGAAAGCACATGAAGTAACATCCCACTCCAAATATCTTTACAAAGGCAGAACGTGCAATTCTAGAGAAAGATCCAATTAAAAACTTTGCTTTTAGATCTTTAAAGATGCAATACAGTGACACTCATTTTATTCATAGAAATTACATTAAACTTTTCTCTGGTATGTATGACTAACATACTTTGCATGCCAGAATTAAATGTGTTATAATGTTGACTGATATATAAAATGGTTATGAACATTAAAATAGTAAACTGAGAATGAAAAATCTATCTAGAATGGAGAAAAGGCTAAAAAGTTGTGGCATAGGCATGACTGGAATCAGATAAGGAGAAAGGAGGTTCTTTTAAGAATTTATGTAAGGGGGCACTCAGGTAAGGGGTACAGGATTTTATACCCTGCTGCCATATTAGTTTACTCAATAAAGGACAGGACCTAATCTATTTACAGAGTAGCTCTTCATTTTTAACACAATAATATAAATGCTTTTCTTAATGCACAAGATTAAATTAGGAGTCTGAGTAACTAAATAGTGATAGCTCTATGGGAAGACAAAGGGTTGTGGCAACAGCTGGAAGAGTCAACAGGAACTGAGCAATAATAAAAGCCAGAAGCTACACTTACAGCACAGAACAGGAGAAAAGGATTTTGTTTATCAGTGCATATCTGAGAGGTGTTCAAATGTTAGCTGATGCCAAATCAGAAGGGCAATTAATGCCTGCAAGTACAGAATCTCTTACTACTTCCCTTTCCTACCAAGAACAGACATGCTTTGGGACTCTGTGCCCACTTTGATGCTTCAAGATTAATTGATTAATTAATTAATTAAAGTTATTAGATCCTCAGTTCCAGGACTTCTGATATTTTCCATCCATGTGTGGAAAGAGTTCACAATTAACTCATAGGCAAGACAGTGATGAAGTCTGAAGAGCTCTAGGCTTGTCTGGATATGTATATCCCAGATGATGTTGCTGACATGACAACAACTGGCCCAGAATGAATCTATGAGTTAAGGACAACATATAAAAAACAGTGTTTGTCTGTATGTACATAAATGGGTGGGTTTGCAATTTTAAGTACACAGTGTATTATTTAGTACAAGAAGCACTAGGCATGATGATTGTACAAATAATTCATAACCCTACCAGGAGGAATCAGTTGCATAAAAGCAGAATCAAGACAGGGACATTCTACAAATAGTTCAACTTAGAGCTCTGAAGATTTACAAAGTTACCCAATATCTGATCATATTTAACAAAAGAATGCTGAAGCTGCAAAACCAACATGTAGTGTACTTTGTCTTGAGGGGCACTATTTTGGGGGCTAGACACTAACAAATACACACAATCTAAGACCAATGTAAAAGGCTTATACACAAAAGCAAAAAACTAGTTCTGCCTTTCCTAACACTTACAGGTAATTTAAACACAGAAGACTTACAGAGAAAGTAATGGGATTACTGTTGCTATAGTTATCAAGATTGTTTTTCTTAAAGTCCCTGAGTACTTTCAGCACTTATCAAAGAACTTTTGAGTTGGAAGAGAAAATATATTTATGCATACAGAACAAGAGAAGGAAACCACAATGCCTTTTTAATCAGAAAACAAAAATACTCTGATACAGGAAGAATTTTACCAAGCTCATGAGCTACTGAGCAGTGAAAATAAAAGCTGTTAAATCATAAATTCAAGGCAGTAAATCACAGTTCCCTTAATATCTGGCTTTGTGGGGGAAAAAAAGCCAAACAAAACAAACAAAACTCAAACAAACAAACAAACATAAAAGGACAAAAAAACCAGGCAGAAATTCTCTAAACCAGACCCTGGTATGCTAAGAATTTTGGAAAAGGGTGCACATAGCAATGGCAAAATGAACACTTCAGTGGACATTTAATCACACTAGGAATGTCTCTGATCAGCATTAGCCAGGAAAATACCTTGTCATGCAGCAGGCTAGAACATGATATTCAAGTAAAGAGCAGAGTTTATACTCCACTTTCTCATGGAATAAGTCTTAATAGAAAGGTATCACGCTTTTTCTCTAAATGAGTTGATATTTATTATTTACACTACTGTAGGTGGAAAATTGCAAAACAAAAGAAAAATGCTAACAGAACCCAAACAAGACATATACAACCCTATAATATTCCCCTGGACTCCCTGTGCTTCCTTCAGTGGAAACACAGTTGGTTTCACTCCTACAGACTCTGTATATACACATTATAGCCAAATCCTGTGGATAATTAAAGCAAACTTGGAGCAAATAATCTGAGGCCAACGAGAGTGCTAACAAGCCTACATTCACACAAACAAATATCTGCAGGTTGAGTTTGACAATAAAAATATATTAACTCAGATCTCTTAAATTAGCTATTCCAATTAAAATTTAGCAATGCACATGCTTCCACTATTTGGAATACGGACAGCATGCAAAAGACTACTATCTTCTGGAGACTGAGGAGCTCCTTTCAGGTTTTGTCTTGTGCAGGTATCAGATCAATGCAGTGCCATGCCAGGAGCTGGACAACTTTATCTTGTCTCAACAAAAGCATAGTAACAGCCTTTTAATAAACAATAGACATTGGTGCTAAACAGGTATTACTCATTTCTTCTTCTATATTTCATTCTTTTATCATACTGGAAGCTGAACAATCCCTAACATAATGAACAACTTTAAAGAGACAAGTGAAGTGTATGCACCTACCCTCTGCATAAGAAAAGGAGTGTTGCACTTCATTGAACAACTTAAAGATCCATTTAACATTGGTATGTATGAAAACTAGGATGAATGAAACATAAATAATGATAAATGCAAACAAGACTCTCAGCTACAGGGTCAATTCTACTCTATTCATGTGCAAGGCAGAGACACAGGTTTATCTTCAATCCCCTTATCCCAGAACATATCTGAATTATTTTGCTGAAATCCATGCACAATTTCTGAGGAAACTTAGGGGCATTAAGAAGGGGATTCACAAAGGTCAGTACACCAACTGAGAAGCTGCCTCAATTAGCCCAGGTGAAACAAAGAGAGGAACTCAAGCCCTATGTCTTTCTAGGACTTAGAAAAACTTCTTTCAACTGCTGGAAAGGACTATCCCTCCACAAAATATTTACAAACACAGCCGAAGGGGCACTTCTTATATAAACCATAGATGAGTTTATTAGGGAAGTGTCTAAGACCTTAAGTGACAAGGAGGTATCCTACCTGCTAGACTATGGGGCAATATCTACATTACACCATTGCATGTCAAGAGCTGCTCCTCGCTGCCAGCAGCTGGCAGGGGCAGCCCTGTCTGACAGGAGCGTGCTGCAAACGCCCGCACGGTTCAGTGCCGGGATGGGATCACTGGAGAAAGGCCTGGCCGTGCCTCCCAGCAGCAGTGATGGGCGAGGCGCTGCTCTGCTTGGCACGGCTGACAGGCAGCCTGGGACCCGCCCAGAGCAGCCTTTGAAGTGTCCGGGGCGCTCCGACAGCAAGGGCTGCAGTGCCTGGGCACCTGCTGAAAGCACAACAGAAGCTTGCTGGGGAATGATTAAAGGCTTCCCATTTAGAATCCAGGTGCGTGCAAGAGGAATGCCCTGAGAATCCTGAGTTCATTTCTACTGCAAACAGCAGGATAGCATTTCTGGCTATAACCCGAAGTTGCTTCTAAAACAAGCACTTTGCAGATGTACTCGTAGATCCACCATGAGTACATTAACCAAGGGGATGATAAAGCGTATTGCTACCCTAAGTGCAGCCATCGCTGGTCAAGAACATGAATATTAAACTAACCTTATGTGGGATGTAGCAGAACTGGATCACAAGGAAATAAATGACTTTTTAATTAAATGGAAGAGGAGTTTGAAAAAAGAATATGTCACTTTTAAAGCTGAGCAAACAAAGCCATTGCCTACACTGAATAAAATCAGTTAAACAAATATTTTCTTCGCAAAGAAATACTAAAATGTACTGGCTTTCCTTTTCATTCGAGCTTTCCTTTCTCAGTGGTTACTTTGCTGAGGATTCCTACACCCCTGCTTAAAGGCAGCACTACCTGCCTGTGGAGGGAGCCTACCTGCCATCAGAGCCAGCCAGAGATCCCTGGGGCTTGCAAAGGGCTTAGTAAACCCTTTGCCTGTCAAAGTCCTTTTAATCATTCCTAGCACATATTTTTATTAGAAAAATCAAAAACTGAAACAGGCTCTTTGTTAAAAAACTCAACACATTGTTAACTGCAGATGAAAGCTAAGACTTTTCAAAGCATATGCACAGGACTAAAATTGCCTTCTTTAAAGCTAAGGGGAGCTTACCATTGACAGGAGAAGGGTTGAATGAGCTTGGGTGAACGAAGAGTGCTTTTGAAAATCTCTGGCAAAGTGATGAAATAGTAAGATTAAGAAGGCTGACAGAAGAAGTAGCACATTAATATTGATTTATTTACCTTGATCCAGTGCATTAATGCTTATTTCCTGCACATAGAAACCCTATAGCATAAATCAAATTGACTCCTTCTCTAATGTAAATTGGAAGGAACACCAAAGCTTCAATTCAGTTTGCAGCAGCAGAGGTCGTCAAAACACATGTACAACTCCTTGCCAATACGTCCATATATGAGGTTTACCCATTTGCAAGAATTAATTACTCAGTTACAAGTTTTCTCAGTTACTCTGGAGCATGTGTTAGTGAGTGTCTGAGGGGCACAAGGGACATTAATTAGCATCAACAAGTTTATTCACAGAAAAAGCAAGAGCAAGAAGAAAAAAAGAAATTCTGGCATTATACTGGAACAATGGCTGAATGGGAAAAAGAAGCAACAAGAGTAGTTTTCTGTTTACACAATTGCCAAGTAGATTAAAAATAGCTTTAAAAATCTTATAAATGAAACAATACAGCTTCTAACAAGATACACTGTATCACTTGGAGGTAATAAGTGATACTTGCTCTAGTGCTCCTAGTTCTCCTTCACATAAACAAATACATGACTGTAAACCCATCTGGAATGAAAACTTAGTTGCATGTGACAGTGCAGGGAGGGCTTCAAGATACACTAACTATGTGTAATTAACTGTATCCTAGAAGAACCTCCTGACCTTTGCCATACAAGTGACATTTCCTGGTGAGAATTAAGTCACACCACTGCTGATATTCTCAGTTGACAGGCAAAAGGAGTGTGGAGTCTAAACTAGTAATAGCTTTCCAGATTATTTTTCTTTGAAGGTCAAGTCATGCTGCCGTGGCAGTGCAGGGAAGACAGCATAGCATCCATTCTTTCACCAGAGAGAAGATTTTAGTCATCAGTGGCAAGGCCTTTGTCCTGCTCTGATCAACAGGAGTCTGGCCTCTGACTTCACTGGAGTCAAGACTTTTACTGAGAAACACTACTCAGCATTTTTACTGCCTTTGGGAGGTCATGCAGCCTCCACACCAGACAGGTTAAGGTGAATGTGTTGTCTGCTTAGTTGGTTTTTAAATAGCATGCATAAACTTAATTTATAAAAGACAATAGATTTTCCTGAGCAATAAAAATACAAAAATTAAGCAAACATTTTCAGATGATGCTACAAGGCAATGGTGAAGGTTCTAAAAGAGAAGCTGGTCAGCTCTGAAGGAGAATATTAATGAAGAAAAAAAAACATAAAAATAAGCCAAGATAATCTTAAGCAGAAAATTTTCTCATTTACTCTGGAACATATATTAGCAAGTATCTGTGGGCCACAAGAGCCATTAATCAGTACTGACAGAATGCTTATATTGATGACATAATGCAGAAATAACAACTGCATCTTCTTTTTTTATGCTTACAAGTGGTTTTATCAAGCTGCAGGATCAAGTCCTTACAAGAAAGTTTCCAGTCTGCTCCAGAAAACAATTATCACTGTCTGAACAAAGCCTTTCCAATGGCTGCAAACAAGACCAACTGTGGGAAGTTGGCAACAACAAACAAAAGATCTCAAGGATCACAGAGGATTGCATCTATGCATGTTTTGGGAAATATAAAACATGGGGACAATTTTATCATATTGTGATTCAAGTTGAGGGATTAAATATTGACAGAGAATTAAGGCATTTTGTCTAATGGTTCACAGGTAGTGAACTCTGTAAGCCATTTGGAATGGACATACTCCAAGATGAGAAACAGTACTATGAACTCTAGGAAATAGAGATACTTAAATAACCAGAGAAAAAAAAAATCAACATTTATTTGCATGCAGCAGCATCTCTGACACTTATCTGCATGGATGTATGAATACAGAATTCTGGGAAGACAGGATTCCAGGATAGCAAATTCCATTAATTGACAAAACCATCTCATTCCCTGGCCAGAGGAGGCTACATCTCTCTCAGCAATCAGTACAGAGTAATAGGATAGTAGTCATACACTGATACAGATTATGCTGAGGATCTGGTGTTCAGAGTACACACAGGTGGAAGGTTTCACTTCTAACTAGTTCTAGTCTGGTCCTAAGAACCCAGAGACCATTTTCCAGTTTAGAGCCACCTGAAAGAAACCTAATTCAAACAATTCCATTCATTTAAAAATCTTATTCCTAATCTGAATTTGAAGTCACACATAAACATCCAAAGTACCCTGTGTCAGCAGCAGTTGTATTTGGAATAAAATCCCATATACTGAGCTTGGAGAGTTTGACACCAAAGTTACAGAATCACAGAAAAAATTAGGTTGGGAGGGACTTTTGGAGGTCATCTAGTTCAACCTCAAAGTAAGGCCAGTTTCAAAATCTAATCAGGTTGCTCAAGGTCTTTACTGTTGAATGTTAGGTGTCTCTGAGGATGGAAATTCCAAATCCTCTTTGGGCAATCCTACTTGGTCTGCAAACTCTCATGGCCAGTGCTTAACTGTCGTGTGAATTTTTAAATTCAATTCAACCACACTTTCCCTCACTACAACTTGTGAGTGCCACTTCTTTTCCTTTTGCAACACAGCCACAGGAAGTGTCTGACTCCAAATTTTCTGAGTCTACTTGGCCTTCCATCCTCCAAGAACACACTCAGTTGTTTCAGCTTTTCCATGTAGCTTACATTGAACTAACCACTTTAATGGTGATCCACAGGACTCTACCAATCTTTCCCTTGTACTGGTGGCATAAACTATATAGAGTATTTTAAATACAACCTTCTAATACCAAGTATAGGGGAATAATCAATTCCCTCAGCCTGCTTGCTGGCTTTGTTCTTGCTCATGGATTCTCGTGTGTGGTTAGTCTTCATCACCATACTTGTTGTCTATCAAAACAACCACATTTTTTTATATCCAGATTTTCAACAAGCCAGTCAGTGCCCATCTTGTGTTATTTTGTGGGAATTTTGTATCCCAGGTGCAGGACTTTACATTTCCTTCTCCTGAACATCATGAGGTTCTTGCTGGCCCATACATCCAGCTTACTGGGATGTACTGGGACTGAGAGGCAGTCCCACTTCCCTGTGTCAAATTATCCAAGGTCTGGAGTCATCCTGTTTTCCAGCTTCAGGCACCATTCATAAGGTCACGGAACACAAAGTGACAAGTGAGCAAACAAAGTTAATTCACGTATAAGCTTCCTGAAGATACAGTCACTCTCATCACCCAGATCTCTGACAAAGAATTAGCCCCACTGTCAGCCCTGAGAAATATAATTCCTGATTAGCCACCAGTTCGATGGACATCGAAGCTGCAACCACAATCCTCTTAGACTGGTGGTCCAACCTCTCTTTCAACCCATCTGCAAGTCATCCACTCAGTCCATACCTTCCCAGATAGCCACAAGAATGCTACGAGACTGAAAGCCTTGCTCAAGTCAATTAAATGAAATCTGCTGCTGTCATTCACAGAGGCAGCTGCTTTATTTTAGAAGGCAAGAATCAAGTTGGATAAGCTTGATTTACCTGTGGTATACCCAAGGTGGCTGTCCCCTGTTACTTTACTACATTTTGTGCACTTGACTTACCACAGCCTACCAAACATGACAGAAAACAGCCTCTCAAAGACATAGTCTGGTTCCCTCAGCTCTCTCAGGTATATCCCATCCAGCTCCATGGAGCTGAACACTGCTTGGATTCAATCCCTTCATATGGGATCACCTAGCCCTACAGTCATCCTTTATCTGCTGAAATATTATTACCACCATGTGAGAGAGTAACAAAGCCTGATGATTGGCCAGGTCTTCGCAACCTCTGTGTTCCAGTCCTTGGGGAAGCAGCAAGCTTTGGAAGGCATCAAGTCTGGTCAGCACATAGATGTCTCTACTTCCTGTACCAGAGGAGTAGTTGGTCTAAAGAACTCACTCCTCCTTTCTTGTTTCCAGGTCTACATGTTTAATTAAAGCTACATTATTATTATTATTAGCCTCACATATTTGTGTTACTGGGTATAACACCAAGTATGGGTATATCTTTCCATTAACTTAGGTAAAAGAAACTGCTTGAGGCTGGAAACACTACTTGCTATCACTGAAGCCTAAGATTCAGGCTTCTCAAAGTGAAAATGCAAGATATAAGCAGTATAAAGCCTGTTGCTTACGAACATGGCAAAAAAAGAAAGCAAATACTCTTTAAATTGAAAGAAAAAAAAATCTATACACACATTAAACTAAAAATACATACACAGAATGCTCCATAGTACCAGAGAAGTCAATTACTTGCCCATGTCGTGATGCATACGGTTAATATTGAGTGTGTGCACAAACCTTTAATGCCAGACTTCACAGATCTCGCTGCGGTCAGGAACACAGCCAAAGCCATAAATGTAACACCCGATTTTCAGGAGAGATGGGAATGTGGAAAAGAGTTTGGGAAATTCTCCTATGAGGATGCCTTTGAATTGCTCCAGATAACCAGGGAACATTTCCTGTAGCCTCCAGGCATCAGGATGTGGCACAAGGGCATTTCTTCATCTCCAGGTCAACCAAGCGAGGCCAAGGCTGCTAAGCCCATCCCTTTCCTTCAGACACACATGGGAGGAAACTCCCCCTTCTGCCACTGGACTGTACAAGAGAGGGGAGGGAAAGAGAAGAAAGAAAAAACTACCATCTTCTGTCCACCATTTTAGAGAGAGAAAAGGGTTTCCTCAGCTGCTTTTCCTATCTGACACCTAAATGGAAAAGGCAAGAGATCAGGCTGTTTTCTCACTGCATTAGATGGGAGAGGAAGCAGGATAGGAAGAGGGCAGGAAGCAGCCAACAAAAGGTAAGAAGAGATACTAAAATTCCCCATGCACTAACGCTTTTGCATTTGAATCCAAATTCTTAGAAATCCACAACCAAGCTGTAGAAAAAGGACTTTGGGAAAGCTGGGAGGGGATGGAAGGATGTCTGGCTTTCTCAGCATAAGTACATGTTTTGCTTTGTTTTGTATTTGCATGCTTCATCCAAAGTGTTACACAACACGAGGCTTTATAAAGCTATACGGCAACAGACACTCCCCACGCATCCAGAGAAAAACCTCAACCACACTAAAATTTGTTCAAACAAACACCCAAGGCTAGCAGGACACTAATGTTGACTAGGTACCACAGCAAAATTATGCATTAGAAAATATTCCCTGTCTAGTTCTGAGAATACGGCTTTCCCATGGCAATTCCAATGCCCTAAATTCACTAACACTTGCCAGATAGCAGCAGCTGCTCCAGGATTCCTTTGGCAAACGCCGTATCTCACTTTTTTGTTCTCAGTGTGCTGCAATTTCCTGTGGAATGAAGAAATGTATACTACAAAGAGATGCAGTACTAACACTTTTAGAAGTAAATTATTTTGCAGCACACGTATTATGGGGAGAAATAGAATAGTTGGGCTGAGAAATTCCAAAGTGGGGAGAGATTATAAAAACAATCCGATAAACAAACACCATCAAAACCTGTATTTTTTTTATTTAGTGCAAAAAATATTGGGTAACTGTTGCTGTTTGCTGTTCCTAGAAAGACGGGAATTCTGTTGCCAACAGCTGTAGTTTTTCATAGGAATTATAAGACTATATTGAAGATTTATGTTCCTGACAAAGGCATAAAGTTATCCAAACTAGGGCAGAAAAACCAGAACAGTCTTTTCCCAATGAAACAGACACACATAACTTCTGTTAACTCTTACTATGGCAGTAGTTTTGATCTTCAAAACCAGAAACTCATGCTGTGGTTGATGTTAATAAGGATTAAGTCTTGAAATGCCACTCTGCACAGGGTGAACTGGCTTATCACAGGTTGTTATACAAGCCAGAAAGATACCCCATTCTCTCTAAATCAATTAAAGTCATAAATACTTACCTCCAAAAGCACATGACTTTAAAGTTCCTTCTTGATATTTTGGGGTTTTATAACTATGCTTTCCCTAGCATAGTTGAAAAGGTTTCCTCAAAGCTGTGGCCATCTGACAGATCCACAGGAGAGAGGAAAAAGGGGACCCTAGGCAAAAGGCTGCCTTTGCATAAAGTAAACAAGCAAGGGGAAGAAATCTTGGGTCCCTTTGCTTTAGTTACACAGATGCAAGTGGCCCTATCTGCCTGCATATCACCCTCCCGATTCTTTCATGCTCTTATTCTTCCTCATGCTCTGCAGGATTAAGCTCTTCTGTGTACAGTGGAACTACATCAGATAACAGTATACAAAACTATTATTTTTAAGTCAACTGACATTCAGCAATAAAACTCAGGATATCAGAGGTTTTAAAGTTCATTTATTTGCAAGCAGCCAGGCAGCATAGTCTGGGTTGAATCCTGGGCCAATTTATAGTTCCACTCTATGCTGGTCCATGAACATTACACGGAGTTACACAACTTGGGAATCAATAAATCCATTGCCTTGAAACAATTTGCTCAAAGACTCACAGTGAGTCAGTGGCAGCGTCTTGCCTAGATCTCAGACTTTGGCTTCCATTTTACAGTTGCTTGGTCCACCAGATCATATTTATACAACATCAACAAAAATATTTTCATTTCTGATTTTCTGAAATTGCTGTTTGATTTCGTTGTTTGAGAATTTTTTTTTTACTAGAAAAAGAAAATAAACTAAAAGTTTCTAAATAATTAGAGTTGTGATTTTTTAAACCAACTATACTTCTCAGCTGAAGGAAGGATAGAAAGCCTGATCTCTTTGAACAAAATGCAAAATAATTCAAAGGCCTACACAAAAAAATCACTGTGCACATGCCAGTTTTCAGGTTCAGATAGACATAATCTAAGTTTAATTACAGACTTTAGAAATTCTACATGTAATCACTGGGAAAAAAAAGACTAAAATAAAACCTTCCATCGAGGATCAATTTGCTACCACTCCTTAGTCCTGCAAAAGGGTCTGTTAAAAACTGAGGATACTTTCCTTAACAAAATTTAATTGAGCATAGGCAAGTGAAAAGACAGCATTCCACTGCCATAGTATTCATGATCCAAAGGAAAAAAAAAAAATTAAAATCTGGGGACATAAAACTAACTTCCATTTTAAGAGTTTTAAGGTCTAAAAGCAGGATAATGCATATGTGGCAAGCTCTTTTCACCACAAATGGCTTCTTTAAAACAAATTACCATTGACAAATAATCAGCTATAAGAATAGTTTCCAATAAGGCAGAAGTTAAGTTATCTAGCATGGCACTAGAGAACACACTTAATTTTAAATGTGCTTATAGTTTTATTAGAGCCAATGGCTTTTTCCATGCTTAAGGCTAAGCATATGTTCATGTACTCTGCCAGGACAAAAGCTTCCAAGTCTGTTGTTAGAATGCAAAGCGAAGCTTTTTATCCCAAACCACATTTTCTTGCATGCAATCAGCACTGATGCTGCCACCATAGTTTCCAATTCATTCCAGGGCACACTCAGCATTTATGAGGGCACAGATGGTGCTCTCTTTCTTTGGTTTCTAAAGAACATGCCTAAATATTAAAACAAACTTGGCTTTCTGCCTCCTATCCTGTTCTTACTCTCTGTATTGCCACCATAAAAATAACAGTAACCTTTGATCTAACCTGGAAGCCTTTTCTAATTTACACACAAAATCTGGCAATAGAACTATCAAGTACAGTCAGCCCACTCGAAACCAGAGAACCTGATATGCAGAAATCCAGCACATTAGTCACAAGTGATCAAGAGCAGGAACAAGCAATCCACAAAACAATCAAAAGGACAAAAACTGGTAGCAATTTTTTCAGTAACAAACTACATAATGCCTACTGTATTTAACGGCTGTGTGTGTCTGGAACTGTAAGCTGCATTCACCAGCTTAAGCAGCAATTATCAAACAAAGAGGCTGATTTGTAAGGCAAATAAAGAGCACTAGCATGACGGTATTTAAGTGAGCAAGGCCTTTTCCAACACACTCAATGCCATGGTTTGCATTATGCTGAGAACTTGTAGGCAGCATAGGACATTTATTCCCAAACTTTTGAAAATTATTTACTCATTTCCAAGCACACACACAGCAACATACACAGAGACCAACAGAAAGAACAGCTTTTACAATATTCCATTTAAAATGTCCTAAGGTAAGATAACCTCAGATTTGTCCAGCAGATCTTGACAAAATGTTCTTGAACATGCAGCTAACTGAGATGCAGGTGCACATGATGGTCAGTGGGTCTTAGCCACCCTTCTTCACAGGCTTTCAGTCTCACGCAAAGCACACTGACACTGGAAAAATCACATGTCATGTGCATCAAAATACGTATGAACAAACTCAAGTGGGGGTACAGCAGGAGGGAAGGGCTTGGAGAAAGATTAATCAGTCTGCTTAGAAAGGATGTTCCCAAATGAGGACTATTTCACTACCTAGTTGGTAACATGAGGTGAGTCAGTGAATGCTGTCAGAATCTGGGACAAGAAACGTGCATTTAAAGCAGTTGTCTTGACTTCAAAACAGCTCAGTAATTGCATGCATAGACCAGTAAAAAAATCACATCTGATCTCATCTGAACAAACGTCAAGTCTAGAAAACTAGTTTTAAAAGTATATTTAAATGCCAAAAAGCCAGAGATTATACTCAGCAATCAGTTATCTCCTACATTTGTTTTAAAAACAAGCAATGGCTAGTAATTTTGCAAGTAATGATCCTAGATATTTGCACTGCACTAAATATAATAACCTAAATAATTCTAAATTAGCATGTAGTACTAAACCAAAATTACATTAAAATCATAATAAAAGTAAACAAAAACTCTGTAAGTATAAATGATTCAGGAGCAAACCACTGTAAAACACAGGTAAATGAAACAGTGTTAGATATGGATGGTGAAGACATGTTCTGCAGCTAGTCAAAACTACTTTTTATAGTGCATTCCCTTTGAGGCAATGGATTATGGGTTCTCCTATATCCCAGACTCTCCCAAGGTAGCCCCTCCTGATGTCTCCTCGTCTCCTGAAACTCAGCCCTGCTCTTGTCCCAAACTTTGCAATATTTCCTGGTGTTTGAGTGGCTTCCAGGAAATTCAGGCTGTTCCCTTTTCTTGGTATCATGAGTTTACACAACGCATAACTTGAAATTACCGGTACATTCAATACTTTTAAAATTATGGCTTGAGAACAAACTTCAAAATAGCAGCACCAGCAACCCTGGCCTTACCTGAAGGATCTTGTACTGTCATTTCCTTACGCTTCAGGATCAGCTTGTCCTTAACCCATGGAAATTCCTGTAAGGAATCCAAGAAGGCATCAAAAGCTTTGGGTCCTCTGGTGGGGAGAATATCAAGGAGCATCATGGTTTTCCTCTGACTAGTGGTTTGGGCTTTTATTTCTTGAACATGACTGTCTGTGAGAATCCCTTCTTGGTAGAGATACTGAATAACAAGTCCATCCACCAGCACCTCTGTGCAGAGCTCCAGGCGCAGGGACCGTAAAAGCTGCTTGTCTCTGGCATCCATCTGGCAACCTAGAGTGTGTGAAAAGCAGTAAGGAAAGGTGTGAAGATTAAAATACTTCAACCTTTAACACCCAGAAGTGATATTTGAACATCTAAAAGTGATGTCTGACACCTGCCAACCTTTAGAGAAAACTCCAAACTCAGAATCACCAACCTGGCAGAACTACTAATGATCCCCATCATCTTCTTTCCACTCAGATTTCACTGTCTCACGAGGTAAAATGATGCAATTTCTGAGAAATACTAGACAGGAATAGAACATTTGGCATTACAAAGACCAGTCCTTTGCTGGAGTGAAACCCATGCCAAATAATCCTGCTTTTAACTGGTTATGGTCCATATTAAAGGCAGCTAGAGCACTTGACAGTCCTTAAGACACATTAACCCCCCCAAAATTAAAGAGATGTCACACCTGACCACTGATAAAATTACAAAAATAGGAGCAGGACTGGTAGATGCATCTCAGCCAGGCAGAAGCAGCAGCAGCAGGGCAGAATCAGCAGGTAGCTTTGGCCTACATAATGCATTCCAAGTTTAGGGAGGGTAGAAAACTACCTTATGTACCAGGTCGTTCTCACCCTTAAATCACCCCGGAAGACTGTTCTGGAACTCAGGTGTTCTGATGAGAAGAAACTTTTTTGAATTTCCATCTCAAATTTATCCCCTTCTATTTACAGGCATTTGTTCTGCCAAAACTGTTCCTTAGCTTAAGTAGCTCTTCTCCCTCTCTTCTAATGTGTTCACAGGAAGTGATCAGATGCCCTCTGCCAGCTTCCATTTCACTTGACTAACACTCTGACTAGATAAAAGTTGAAACAGATGCATTTTATAGCCACTCTACAAAAGAATAATCAGAGTCCAGAGAGACCAAGCAGCTCATCCAAGATTAAGTCAGCAGTCCATGCCAGACTTTGGAAGTGAATCAAAGTGTCTAGTCTAGTCCTTAACAACAAACATATCCACTAATGGCACTTGAAAAAGAAAATGAAAAGGACAACACAATTAAATACTTTCTCATTACTAAATAATGAAGTCAAAAAATGGCAGCAGGTGTTGAGTGTGATTATCAAGAGGGTTTTTCATAATTAAACTAGACACTGCTGCTTGAACTGCTAGACCTTGCAGAAACTCTACTTCATTCAGCTTGAGGGTACAAGGACAGAGAATTTTCAAAGCTTTTGCATGACACCTGATGAAGTCTTTTTACCACCTACTGACTACCAGGGCCCTATCAAAGATTGTTTGGTTGGCCTGGTTGTTAAAATCCAGGAGGGTGACCAACAAAACATATTGGTATGTAAATGGCACCTTGGATAGAACAGTGCCACGAGAGAGAGACTGGAAAACCCTTTCTGCGACATCCTCTGACAAAGCTTCTTTCCAAAAATGCTTGCATCAAGTGCCAAAAGCACTGCTGGAAAGCATCTTCCTTGAGGACTCCATCTCTCCTGGGCTACCCAGCACATTTCTCATCCACACTAGTGAATTTCAAGATGCTTACTTTCTGTCTAGGGAATCAAATACTGCTATGCCAGACCATTTCCCTGTGAAATGCTAGTTTGCCAAGCAGAGTTCAAACATCAAACTTCATCACGGACTGAGACAGTAGGGCAAGCAAGGCGATGGAAAAAGAGCAGGCAAGAAAGAGAACTGGATTTTCCCACTTGATGTTAGGATGCTAATTTTGGAGAGGTGAAGCTGAAGATTCTGGTCTCCAACACGGCACCTTTACACTACAGGAAGCAATCTCTGGACTACAGCAAAATTCAGGCAGTAAATCCTACCACTTCTTCCTTCTAGGAGAACACCCCGAGCTCATGTAGCACTTGCAGAGTTCAAGAAAGGCATCCAGCAGCACCTCTGAGGGTGTCATCTCAACTTAGGCAGAAAACTATTTCAGATACTACAAAATTTTTGTTTCACATTCTGAATGGGTCCTGAGAGTTCCCGTTCAGGAGCCTCCTCAAGTGCTCGATGAGCATTGTAGAGAACTTGACAAGTTCTCTACTTCATGACCAAAGTAGCCAACACTTTTCAAAAATAAAGCTCTTACAAACCAAAGGTTTGCACCTTTGGGCACTGAGAAATGCCTATCAAGCCAGGAATCTGAAGGGGGAATTTCTTACAAACAAGGCTTTTGCCTTGCTGACTGCAGAGTGCACACGACTGAGGGTTTAAAGTCCTAGCACCCACCTGATAAACCTCCAGGATGGGGCATACTGATTTCTGAGGTCTTTTTAAAGATGAAGTATTTCTTTGTGTGTATTTACTGTGAGAAGCAAATGTCTGAGTTAGGAACTAAGCAGCTAGATATGGAAATATATCAGGATTTTGATGTGTAACAGTGTTGGGACAGAGTTTAGTGCAACACAGAATTAACAAATTCATTTTAATCACAGTCTATACTGAGGGATTCAAATTAGCTCTGAATTAAATTTTACAGAAAATTAAAAATATGAGATGTCCATTTACCCAAAAGATGACATGGTTCAAACATTCCCCAAATACTTCTGAAAATGGATCAGTTCCATTATAAAGCCAAATTTTAAGAAATATAGCCCACGACCTGGTGAATGAACACAGTCCTTGACTCATCACCACACCAACACAAACAGGTTTGCATTTTTCTGTTTCTGACAAAATAACTATCCATGAATGGGGATAAAACTTTTGATAAGAACCCTTTCTGATGCTAAAAGACACATTCACTTAGGTCTTTTGCTAGAAACATACCAGAATTTTCAGAACACCAACTGCACTCACCTGCATAACCCATGAATGAATTCTGGCTACTCACAGCAAGCCTACGGGTTAAAAACCTTACACAAAAAAGCAAGTTTTGCTTTTAACGTCCTCCCTGCCGAGGTCTGGCAGCTGCTGCTCCTGTAGCAGCCCGAGACCAGCTGCGCGCACCGGCCCGAGCCCCTCGGGCTGCACCGGCCCGGCCTCCCCCGGGCAGCGCTGCGGCAGCGGAGGCGGCCCCGCCGCCCCGGCCCGGCCCCCCGCGGAAGCCCGGCCCCCGCCCGGCCCCGCCCGGCCCCGCAGCGCCGGGGCTGCCGCCGGACGGCTCGCAGCACCGCTCTGCCGCTTCGCCCTCAGCGGCGCCTGGGGCGGGACGAGCCGAGCGGAGCCGCGGGCAGCGCCCGGGCGAGCGAGCAGTGTGAGGGGAGCGCCCGCCGCCCCGTACTTACACGAGGGGAGCGGGAAGCTACTCTGGGCGCGCCGGCGCCCGCGGAGCTTGCGCGGAGAGCACCATCTTTGTTGAAGGCAAGAGGGCTCGGCCGGAAGCCGCCGCCGCCGCCCTGCTGCGGGCCGGCCGAGGAGGGGCGGCCGCTGCCGGCCCGCCAGCGCGGGAGGGGCCCGCGGCCGCCATGTCAGCTGCGGGCAGCCGGGCCCGAGCGCCGCGCCGGCAGCGGCTGGGCCCGCCCGGCAGGGAGGGAGCCCGGCAGGGACCCGGCCCGCCCGGCAGGGAGGGAGCCCGGCAAGGACCCGGCCCGCCCGGCAGGGAGGGAGCCCGGCCGTGCCTGCGGAGCCGCCGCTGCTCGGTGCCGCCGGGGCGGGGACGGGAGGCGTCTCCGCCAAGAGGCGCCTTTCCAGGAGTTCGGAGGACCTGCTGCCCTCTCAGGAGTCGGGGTGGTGGGGGTGTTTAGTGAGGGGAGGGGTTGTATCTAAAATTGAATTAGAAATTACGAAATTGCAGTTTTAGTGGCATTGGAAACAGCTGATCTCATTACTCTCTAGGCACACTGGTTCCTGTTTGTGAGTATGCGCTAAGCTGAACTTCATCCTGATGCTGGTATGGTCGTATGAAACACAGAGCAGTATTATATCGAATACTGTACACATTTAGATTCATCACTTTCATCTAAACAGCCTGGAAATGAACAAACTTTAATAGATGAAAACCATTTAGTACGGTAAGAGCCGGCCTGTGTCTCCCACAGTGCTATGCACATTCTTACTTTATTACTGAATACTGTCTCATTCACTTCATTTTATACGGATATCTGGAACCGAATCACGGTAGGCAAGGGAAGGCTGATTCACGGAGCTGTAGAAATGAGGCGGTGTCAGTTTCGCTCACACATCATGGAATAACTTTTTTCCGTCTTTGCGTGGGTGTCAGGTGTCGCACGGGATGGAGTGGTGTCAGCCCTTTTCCTTTCATGTCAGGACCGCAATAGCGATGAAAGGGTAAAAAAAAAAAAAAATCCTCAGTGCTGGAACGTACTACCTTTGAAGCTGCAGGTGGCCACAGCAAGCTGGCTGTGGTCCGCACAGCGTGCTAATGCCTACCCTCTGGAAAAGCAGGAAAGGTGGTTGCTGCAGCTGCTGCTAGAAACGTCGTCACCTTGTGAATCCCATTTGTACACTCTGTTTAGAATAATCGTACAGATTTAAGGGCATTTGAAATACTTAAGGGTATTTGGAAGCTGGTTGTGGAAACCTTTACGTGCCTTTCCTAGATACTGTACCCAGAAAATACTTGCCGTGGAAAAATGTAACCAGAAGTGCTATTGGTAGAGTTCACTTAACATGATATTTATCTACAGGATTTTGCATAAAGATAGACAGTCACACTCAGGAAGCTTAAATCCTTTTCCTTTGATTTTCCTGTGGCTAACAGTTGAGAAGTTATGTGGACACAGAATGTAAATCAGCCTTAGAGGCAGAGTTTGTATGCTGGTTTAAAGAAATGTTTTTTAAAAATAGATACATTTATCATGCGGATAGCTTCTGCAGAGACGCTATTTGTTTGGCAGTTTTAAAGAGTCTTTTGGTTTGATGACATTATGCTTTTATCTATAATTCTTTCCAGTTAATAAATTTGATACAGGGGGTTTAATTGCTTGTGAATAATTAATAAATAATATCTTATTACAATACATCTGATAAATCAAGGTTGTTTTTTTTTTTGTCTCAGGCATGCCTTAGTCTTCTAGGAACGCAAACAAAAAAAAATTATAAATACTCCTCTGGGTTTCTTCAGAGCAATGCATTAACATATTTGACAGCACTGGAAGCCACACAAGTAAGTCATCATCAGTAACTCCAAGACAAGAAATATGCTGCTATTGTAGCCAAAGTACAACTGAGGTGGTTTTAAATTTCCTTGCCACAACATTCATAATATTAGTTGTGAGAAGATGCATTTGTGTACAGCACAGAGCAGCACCAGAGAGCAGAGACACCACAAACTGTATGATCATTCCTCAGCTCAGCGTTACACAGCTACTGAAAGTTTCCTTTCCCAGCCTCTTATACTTCTGATTATCCGTGATACTTTTTTTTTTTTTTTTTTTTTTTTTTTTCCCTATAAATTGTGATCTAAGGAACTGTGTTGTATCTGGAACTGGAGTGACCAAACTTGGAGACTTCAGAGAATCTCATCACTGCGATCCTGACAGCTGCTTTTAATTGCTGATAATGTTGCTGCATTTTAAAATAGAAAATTAGGACAAGCAGTTACATCACTTGCATTTACTATGTATTTTTGCCAGATGAGTTATACAGTCAGCATTTAGTCACGTATTTGCTTGCAGTCTGAAGAGAGATAGAAAGAAGGAAAGCAGTGAAAGGAAGCAGATAAGCCTAGGAAGGAAGAGGACAGCACCAGAGGTCCAAATCTCATTAAGGAAAAATCTGGTGTTTCCTTTTCCTTCCACTAGTTAATAACTAGTGCTGCAAATTTATTTAGTGGAAACGGTAAATATGCTACTGGTGTTTTGAGTTCTTTAGCAATGTTGCCTGGGTTTTGATTATATTTGTAGTACAGGTACAGGATAAGGATGCACAGAGTTAATACTATAAGTTCAAGGAGAGAAGTCCTTAAATTCTTTGTTTCAGTCCCATTTGGGTTCAGCCCTCACTAGGTTCTGGTTCAAGTTCAACAAAACTTTAGAGAGATGGTTTGGTTCTCTTTCAGTTTTAAGGACAAATACATAGATATGTTTTCTGTGTATTTGAGCCAGTTTGGTGTTAACTCAATGTCCCACTAACTGCTCAAATCTCAAAGCTAACCATATAGATTAAATAAGTATTTCCTAGACTTTGCAGATCAATGGACCATATTCAATCCTGCACATCAGTATCCTCAGACTTTTAATCTTAAAAGCCTGTTCTGTCTGGTTCTGCAGATTGAGGGGCCATAAGTGGTCAAGTCACACTTTTAAGGACTGCTGAATCCAGGGTCACAAGTCCAAATCTGTGGGAACCAAGCTAAGCAGTATCTCTTCTGACAATGCTATTCACTTTACATGTGGGTTATTCCAAGTCATAATCCCAGATTTTTACAGTTATTATCCACTTTTTTAAAAACTCGCTTGAAAGTCACAAACCTTTTTAGAAGCTGCACCAGAATAATGAGAATTTTTTTAATGCTTTTAAGAGGACCCTTTATGCTAATTAGAGTCAAACTCTATCCAAGCATGTGTGTATTTTGTTTTCTACAGACTAGTTTGTTTTCTGCTGATAACAAGAGGCCAAATGTGTTCTTAAGACTGGCACAATCAGTGTGGATAATGGATAGGATTATACAGTTTGGATTATGGTGTTTTCACTTGTTTGTAGAACAGCATTCCAGCTTTAGGGACAAAAGGAAAAATAGGAGCCTCTAGATTTGTTTATCGAAGACACATCTAATTGGTTAAATCTCTCACAAAACCTCTAAAATTAAGATAGGGGGAAAAAAACATATCTTGTATGCTTGCCTGTCAACTTTAGAAAGAGGAGCACAGAAACCATTTCTCTAAGTGATACATCTCAAAAACAGTGTTAAAGTCAGGGTGAGCCAAACCAGGTGGCCTGAAGGCCAGAGGAGGCAAACCATTGCTGCCACTGCTGTCCCAGGCAATAACCCCTTCCCTTCCTCCCTCTTCTCCTCCTCCTCACCCTGGTTCCCTTTTGCAGCTGTGGGCCCTGTAATGCCAACATCCAAATCTCCTGTGCCAGTCACTGAAAACCTGACTGATGCCAAGGAAGGGAAGGGTTTGGTATAGAAAGTCTGTCTAAACTGTAGATCAAAACTTAGGCAATGCTGTGCTGGATACTGGCAGGATTTGAGGGCACTAGGTCAGGGAAGGGGTGTCGCTCTTCAGGTGGCATTTGCTACTAGAAAAATTATTCCTTATCCTTCCTAAAAAAAGATGATGAGCAGGACTGAAGCACATCAGTGAATGGGATCAGCTCTTGGGCTGCTGCATAATTGTTCTGATACTTTGTAACTTCCATTCACTTAAATAATAAAGACTTTAAATGCAGATCAAAGAGAGGAATTAATATAAAATATGGGTGACACGTCATGAACTTCCTTAAAATCGCATTTTATTAAAAGGCACGTCCAGCATGTAGGTAAAGTAGAGCACAGAAAGTTTTAAAGCATCTTAAAACATGGAGTTTAAAGTCATTCTGTAGTGTCTATACATTTACATTTGTTTCCATAATAAAAATAAGTGTTTATTAGCAGTACTACAATGAATTCTTAGTGCTGTTTGCTATTATACATATAATCCCTGGCAAAAAGTTGAATGAGAAATAGTTATAAAAAGGAAGCAGATATTAAATGCAAAACTTTTGTATATGTTTCATTTTAAAAACCCAATGAATTATTAAAACAATCCTCATGTAATTAATACTTGCAAAACATGACTAAGTATTTCTCAGAATTTGTAGTTCTTTAAATACATTAATTAGTGTAATATTCTATTTTTAAGTTTAAAGATTCTTTGAGAAAATAGATTAAATACTGCAAGCCTCTTATTATTTATTTATTCCAGACTTATTTTTTTAAAAGTAAAGCACCATTCTATTAATATGAGAACAAACAAAGTCACTAAGAAACCTGAAAAATCAAACATTGACAAATAACTAAAATGAATTAAAGATTGGAGTCTCAAAGCTTTTCACAAAACCAACTTACTTTACTCGCAAATTACAGCATATGACATGGTTTTCTAATATTTTAGATAGAAGACTGGAAAGTTGCTTTTATTTAGGGGGACAATAGCTATTTGTTTTTGTAAGCTTCTGTTGCTTTCCCAGGATCTGAGCTGGACAAACTCATATACAATACTTATATTTTGAAAGGTTCTTACTTTAAGGTTAGACTTGAGAAGCTGGTAATGAGTCATGGAATGTTTTTACAGTTAGCCTAGCAAGGTATTTACCACTGCTTATACCTTTCCCATACATCCTATTTTCAAAAAAGAATACCCTTTGATTAAAAATTCGGCTGATCTATTTTGTTCCCTTTCAAAATGAAACCTGCCTGCCTGCAGGCTAGTGAAGCATCCTGCAGTAGGCACTGCAACCTCCCTCTGTCAGGAGAGTTAAAAGAAATAGATGAATTTCCAGAAAGCTTCTCACAAGCAGTTTCCCACACAGAAAACATGTCTGAAGCACTCCAGCTCAGGAAGGAGCTGTGCCACATCCACTGCAATCTAGTTAGACAAGGATCTCACTTTCCTAACTTACTTCCTTCTCTCTTTTTAGCGGCGCTGCCAAAGATATTGCCCTCATTGCAGCTTAAGTTGCTACAAATGTTATTTTTGAAGAATAAGCTACTTTTCACCCCATGCTGTGAAATTACAGAATGTTGAGTCCACCACCCACTTTACAGACGGATTAATTGCAGCTTTGTCTTTAATAGTGCTCTTTCTACAGAAAATGAACCAGCTCAAAATCCCTTAAACAGTAAGAGCTGATCCACAACTTATTCTGCCCTCCAGAGGTATCAAACAGGGTAAGAAAAAAGGAAATGTTTGTAATGAGGCATCCAGAGCAATCTCTCAAATTTGGAGATTCCCCCTAAGGCAGAGTGTGGGTACAGTGACTCAGCCCAACGGATCCTATTTCAGGGCTGCAGCCTAAAGAGACACAGTTAAATTGCAACAAAGCATTTTGAAAGCCTGTATTTGCACTTTCAGCTACCAGATTTACAAGGATTTTCCATAAAATCCTGTTATCAAGCCTGATCCAAATAACTTCAAAAGAAGAATTTGCACCAAGCTTTGCCCCATGTCTAACATACCTCTGTATTTACTATTTGTTAACTAACAGTGCACCAAGTTGCAAACCTCAGCTATGAAACATCAATTATAGAACTACTGGACTAGAATCAAAAGGATTTACTTAAATAAACCCTGCCCTCCAGTGAACGAAAAATCAAGACAGAAGCATTGCATTTGTTTATTTGGGGTTTTTTTAGTGTATTTTGTTCTTTGCAACACTCACCACTGAACTTTTCCTGGATATTATCTATTTGAAGCTTTTCCTACTAAATGCCAACTCATTCCTTATGCTAATATAAATAGCTTTTGCTCCAGTGTTATATTCCTCCTTAATACCATAGAAAGGAGTGGTATTATTTTGGCATTTCAGTTCCTGGAAAAGTAATGGCTCCAATTCTGGAAGAAAAGAAAATGAAACACAGGTGCAATCCCTTTTTAAAATAGAATCTAAGTAGAATAATATATACAATTTATCAGGCAGATTAATCAGCATAATTACAGTGATATATTTTTGTATTTCTATAGACTTTCTCAGAGACAATGGCTACTTTAAAGTCCTGTAGATAACCTGATTAATAAACACAGTTAATCCTTCTCCTGCTTGGTATCCCTGGCACCAGGAGAGACTGAGTTTGCTATGAGCTAATTTTCTTTTTTCTCAAAATTGAGCTATCTAGCCAGACTTTTTCTATGTGTGGATTCAAACTGTACTAGTTATTCCCCTAGACCTTCAATCTCTACTAATACACCTTTCAACAGTGTACTCATCAAGGTGGTTAATTATTTGATACCCCTTGTGAGAAATACCACCTCTCACAGGAGATCCTGGCTTTCCCATGTCCTTTCCCTCGAGTCCCTTCTCAGACATGAAAGCCAGGCAAGTAATTCCCTCCTTAGAATGCAGAATATTTTCTCATATTTGTGATATGAGAACTTGTGTTTCACCTAGCTTGTAGTGTGCTCTCTAAGACAGGGGATGGGGATCTGTGCTGGTCAGCACCTGAACCAATTCTGCCTCCCTGTTCCTTTGATATTCAGGCTATTGTAGAAACTACCCAATTTGAGCAATACTGTGGCAAATTGCCATGTTGTTGTAAAGCAAGCTCAGACCATGGTGACTGAAGTTATGTGTCAGTGGAATGTTGTTTCCAGGCATTTTCAGTCTTGCTAGTGGCTTAGCAAAATACTGAGACCTGCTGAATCTAATGCTAATAGAGAAGTGGTTTTCAGGAGCTAGGCTGAGATACCAAAGTCATCCCCACTTCCTTTGTGTACACAGAACTCAGATCAGACCTTTCAACTAATATATACTTATTCTATTTGGAATTTTTTGGTTTAGATAGTAGAAGCTTCATTAATTTCCATATTTTTAGAATAAAATTTCTCCTTTCAATAGTTTTTTTAAATTGTTATTGAAAATTAGCAATACAGTTTTTAGATTCTCTCAAGCCATTGTTTCCTCTAGCAGTAAATATTATACTTAGATTTATTTTAATGACTGCAAAGTTAGCAGAAATTTTATTTTAATTTATTTTAAATAACTCTTAGACATGATACCCATGTCTAAAGATATTTCTTCCTATTTCCATTATGTGTTTTGGCTTAAGGAGAGCAAAGCCCTGATATCACTTGACTTATTTTCCACTAAAGTCTAAGATTATAGCCAAAGGAAAAATCAATAAGATCGCTATCAGGAATACAAGAAAAAACTCTTGAATAGAGCATGTAAGTAAATAAAATATTTTTAAACAATCTTTAAAAAGGTAATTTATCTGCAGGAACATTTTACTAAAACATGAGACTTGGCTGAAGTACAGAAATTTGCACAACTACAGAACTCTGTCCTCCCTGTCACATGTAGATTCTGTTCTCTCAAGGTGATGATACTTAGTCTCATTATAGGAGTAAATTCCTCATTGTTGTAAGACATAATAAAACCCTTCTGCCCCCCATATTCTAGTGAACAATTCTTCCTTCTTACTAATAATTTTATATTGCTTATCTAGCATGTGGTTACATACAATGTAATTAGGACACTACTGACAAGATCAGATTAAAATAAAATTACTTCTAATACACTGGGCGCAGCTGCTTGGTTACATTCTCTCTCTACCCACTCGTCTTGTACTCAAACCATTTTCTGTCTCTGGTGATAATACTACTAGCCAGAAGATAACCATACAACTAAAATGCTGACCTAATTTACACTTCTAGGTTTAGTGCTAAACTAAATACTATCACCAATTCCATTTTCATCATTAATATTCCAATTATATTTATTTTGGTTGTTTTTTTAAGCATCGCCTTTTAGGATTGTAGGATTCTCAGTTTAAGTGAAATGAAGAGATTTTCTAACATTCCAGGTATAAACTGGAACATCTGAAACTCCCAAAACTCAAAGAAGAAAAACCAAACCAACACATGGGGTGAAAAAAAGCTTAGGATTAAAGTCCTTATCATGATTTTTGGCTGACTCATGGGCATTGAACCCGTGAAACTGGCTTTGCTGCACATTCTGTACTAGCAACTCAAGATGATATATATCAGTTAGATGTAATTTTTATAATCTGAAGGGCCCATAATTTAAAAGCTAGTGCTGCAAACAAGCTACAACATCTATAAGGTAAAGAAAAAAAAAGGCACTGAATTTTTTTTAAATGTTTGAACATGTCTGAAAATTTTCATGTCTGAAATTTCACAAAGTCTACATGCAAGATCTTTGTACTGTTGAAATCCAATAATGCTCTATCCTCAGATTTTTTGTACCAGAACAAGTCAGTTCTCTGTGCTGCATTAGAAAGAAGCTGAGCTTTCTGCAAGCTATGCTGTGGTTTAGTTTTACTAGTGCAATGCATCAGCCCTAGTACTGGCATCCTAATGAGGACAAGAACTGTTCTTTCATACAAAGAGGACTAGTTCCCCCTCCAGTCTGTTTAAAATATTGTTCATAGCTTTGAGCACACTATAGTTACAGAGCCTACTTTTCCTCACAGGAACTAATACAAATTACATGAAGTCTAGGTCAATATACTCAATGTTTGGTGACTTGATTCCACATCACAGTAACTAATCTTGATTAGTTACAAGAATCACCACCTTTCACTGTGCCAGCACTCCTTGTCCTCAGCCTGCCATTTGCCCTTGTGCTTTGGAGAACTGTTATTAAAAAAAGAGCAAGCTTCCCTGTGTCTGCCTCTTGTTCCTCAGAGCTTGGCTCTGCTGTGGGGTACACTTGGCCTGTGACTGCTCACATAGTCTGCCAGCAGCAAGCCATAAATCATTTCTTATATTTGCAACATAGCAGTCTCACTGCACCCCAAAGCTCTTACCTTCTTAGTCTGCTTGCTCCAGCACTGGTATTCATAATTTTAAACCCCCAGGAATTTATATTAAATGTCCTTAGTACAATGTGTTTACCTTTGAGACCCCAAGCCTAAATCCCTGGCTGAAAAGGCACAGTAGTAGAATGCTAACACACCAGCAGATTTGAGACTGTGATGGAAGTTATTCCGTATAGCAGTTCTCTCACCACAAGGAAGAGCTAGACAAGAACTGTAAGAAAAGATTCATCAGAATGAAATTGTTCCCAGGAACACAGTTTTTTTGACAGGCTCTGCTCACAGGAAAAGCTCCTCAGGCTGAGGGTAGCAGATTTTAGCAAGACTGATGACAAGAACCATGTGACACATACCTAGAATACAATAGCTCTTTGGGCATGGGAGCCAAAGGGTGGTCACCATATAATGTGAAAAACTTCCAAATACATCTTGGGAAGACATGGGGAAAATTTATAACAAAAAAAAAACAAAAAAAAAACAAAAACCCAAATATTTTGGTTTGTTTTTCAGAAGAAGACTCCTCCCATTTTTATACTAAGACTTGAGCTGAAAATGGGGACAGAAAATTCAAGCCATGGAGGAGGAGAAACCTACCTTTTCCACA
Source organism: Erithacus rubecula (assembly GCF_903797595.1). NCBI lineage: Eukaryota > Metazoa > Chordata > Aves > Passeriformes > Muscicapidae > Erithacus > Erithacus rubecula. Next base: position 26,986,838 of record NC_136686.1, on the reverse strand, counting down.
GGAAAAACAAGAACTTATCAAGTATGTCATACTAAGGAACCATCCACTTTGCCTCAGTGGCTCTGCTACTCATTTCTGTCATCATGTCACAGGCAAAACTGAGTGTGTAACACTGGGACTTTAGATGTAACAAATAAGCTGGCCAGTACTCCAGAGTTTATGAGGAGGAACATCTTGACTGTACAACAGAGCAGTTAAGTCACAAGAAAAACAAGATTATTAAATGTTGTTTCTATTTCAGTCTGGGAAAAGCTAGATTACAACAAGTCTTGACAACCCTCCTTGTTCAAGCACAGATCTTTGCTTTAATTAACAAATAAGCTAGGGAAAGAATTAAAATTATTAATTTGTTAACTAAGGATGAGTCCATGTCCTTGTTTCTCTCTTTACTGCTCTCCTGTTATTCTCGTCCTATGTAATTCTTCTATTAAATACTTTACATTTGGGCTGAAGAATGGGTGCTGAGAGTCTTAGTCCTCTCTTCCTGTTTGGAAGACTACTATAACAGAAAAAGCAATGTCCTGTGCTAATACCCAAATACAGGAATTCAGCAGGCAGCCTCTAAGCCACTAATCTGAATGTAATCCAGCTATACTTTTGAGCAGCACCACAAAGGCAAAGCAGGGGTATTCATCCTCACTGATACATGTGCATTTATCTGAGTATTAGCTGGGAAATTATATAAGTTCCTATATAAGACCACTCTTTCCTGAATAGTAGCAAATCCATACATACAAAAATTGGGAGATTGTTGTGCACTTTGATTTACTTTATTGAGTAATCATTTGATAGCTACAATGGTGAATTGGAAGTTTAAAAATAAAATAAAAAGAAAGAAAGAAAGAAAAATAAAATAAAAAAGAAGAAAAAGGAAAACCACCCCCCCCCCTAAAAAAAATCCACATCGTATTTCCCCATTTTTGGGAAACAGGCTAAAGAAAACATTCTACACTGTAGAAGACACATATAACTGCTGATATCCATGTTTTGACATTGGAACTGCAAGCCTGGAACATATAGTTCTAAAGCCTCAACCAAAAGAGGCTTAACAATAATAGCATGGATAGATCACCACTGTGAAGATGTTAACATGTTAAGGATTCTGGGATACCAATCTGGTACAATCAGCAATATACTGGGTTCCTGTGAAAGATGTGGCATTTCTTATTAAGGTCAGCTTTCAGAGAACTTCAAAAAATAATGTTCTAGACTGATTACTTACAATAATCCTTTGCTTGCAGAAAAGCAGGAGAGTAGTTCAATAAAAACTGAATGTATGATCATTTTTCTGACTGGATTTGATTAGTTGCATAACTTTAGCAAGATTATCACAGTGTGATCTAGTTAAGCTTTTAGGATTATATGAACACCAGCACCAAATTATTCTTGAAATCAGGCAACTGAGATACTTGTAAACTCTCATATTCTCTGAGCACTTATGAAGTCTCTCCCGGTCCCACTGCTTCAGTAAGCATTTGATAGTTAGTGCAGCATTTTATTGAAAAAGCAACACAATCTGGACAGATTCCTGGCTTCTCTCTCCTTGCAATAATAGCATGCCACCTTGTTGAACCCCCAAGGATGCAAACTGGGATTATTTTACATAAAGTCTCCCTTTGTAGCATCTGAAATAAAAACCTTTCCCCCAGAACTGCCACTGTTTTGATAGTGAATTCCATGCTGAGTTGTACAACTGGTTACTCAGTTCTTTGGCTGATTTTAGAATTGCATTCAAAAGTTACTCTTTTTTAGAGGCATTTAGAAAATATAATTATACCTGGTATTGATACTCTTTCAGGTACTCTTTTAGTCTTGTTGGTAATGGCAGCTCCCAGATCTGATTTGTGCTCTTGTTTATAGCTATTCTGCAGCGGTGTTGCAGAGATGGAGCAGACGTATAGAGGGGTTTGTTCAAGTAAAGGTGAACTGTTCCATTTGAAGGTGTTTCAGTTCTATCCTTGCACATAAGAACATAGTACTCAATCAAATGCACAACGCTGTTGAACTGTTTAAGTCTAGATCTGACACAAGTGATAGAGTCCAGTCTAAACTTGCCATCTTGATATTCTATACGTAGATTGGTCGGTCCCGCTGATGTTTTTACCGATATAGTCAGCAGATACTCTGAATGCGAACTATCCCTAACCAAAAAGGTCCCTTCAGGGGCATCCTGTAACCTTTCTTTGGCTTCAGCAACAGTCATGTTGCCCCAGTACCATCCTGTTGAAAGATGAGAAAAAGAAGGGGTTTGTTTATTCCTGTTTGTTTTAAAAGCTGCTCTCTGGCTGATATACTTCTAATCACCCATTTCTTATGTTGTTTGAAAGCTAAAGTCCTGCAGGCACAGTAAATTTTTATTTGCTATTTAAATTCATTTGTTTTACAATGCGCCTCGTTTTGACAGAACCATTCAGGTCTTTTTTTAATTTTCATCTGTGCATACACACGCACAAACTTTGGTGCAGAGTCCTGCGGGGCCGACACCGGAGGCACGGACGCGGCGGGCCGCCCGTGGAGCAGCAGGGACGCGTCCCGCGGCTCCCCGCTGCTCTCCCGCCGGGAGCAGCGCTGCGTTCGCCGGCAGCCCGTGGCTGCCCGCTTTGGGTAACTCTGAGCAGGCTGCTGTTGGAATGAGCTTTGTCTAGCGGTCGAAAGCAGTGGGATAAGAAAACAACTTCGGCGGGGTAGCTGCAGTCCTGACCCCTCTAGGATGAAGACAAAAAGCCCTTCCCTCCGCCCGCAACCAAGCCCCGCGTCCTGCGGGGCCGGGCGAGCCGCCACGCCGGCGAGAGAGCGCAGGTACGCGGGGCCGAGGGGATGCGGAGCGGGGCCGCCCCGGCCGGCGGCAGCGCCCGGCCCTCGCCGGCCGCAGATCCCGGGATGGCGCTTTCGCTTCGGCCGCCGCAGTCCGCGGAAGATCGGAACCGTCGCCGCCCTTCTCTGCCGCGGGAACGCGACCCCGCAGCACCGGGCGGCGATGGCCAGGCGTCGCAAGGTCGCCCGGTTCCCCTCTCGGCCCGGTGGGGATCCCCGCGGCGCCGCTCTGCCTTTCCCCGGACAGCGCCGCCGCCCCCCGCGCTTCCCCTTCCCCGCCGCCCGGGCTTACCTGCCCGCCGCAGCTCCTCCATAGCCGCGGCCAGCTGCTCCGCCTCACGGCACTCCTCGGCAGCGGGCGCCGCCGCCCCGGGGTGCCCCCAGCGCTCCCCGGAGCTCCCCGCGCTCTCCAGGGACTCGGCGGAGCGCAGGGTCATGGGCGGCGGCGGCGGGCGCGGCCCCGCTCGCTCGCAGGTCGGGGGCTGCCGGCAGGAGAGGGCTCCGCTTGGCCGCGGGGTTCAGCGCCGCGCCGGGTGCATGGTCCCGGCCCCCAGCCCGGGCGCCGCCTGCGAGCGGAGAGCGTGGTTAGCCCGAGCCCCGCGAGAGGCGCTCCCGACGCACAGCGTATTTCTGGCGATCCCGCTTCGGAACGTCCCAGCATCCAGAGGAGGGACCCGAGGCGAGATCACCTCCCGGCGGAGCGGGGGAGGGACATCTCCTCCCCCCCGCCGTCCAGCCTGTCCTCGGCTCCCCGGGAAGGTGGTCTCGCTTTATCGCAAAGGCGAACCCGCTGATGCCCCGCTCCCTCGGCTAGGGCAGGCGAGCCCGGCCGGCAGCTCCGGTACTTTTGGGGAGGGAGGAGGTCGTGGGGGAGAGCCGAGCACGTAAAGGTATGAGAGAGGAGGGGTAACTACTGAGCGGGGCAGAGGTCCCAGCTCCGGCGCTGCCCGGGTGCTGCGGTGCGCACGGACACCTTCCAGTAAGGTCATCCGCGAGGTCGTACCTCTAGGAACGGGAGCCCGGCGTGGGCCATGCTCCTGGGTGGGTGAGCTCCTCTCGGGCAGCGCCGTACCCGGGGAGCTGCGGGGCGGTGAGCCGGGAGCGCCGGCTCCGGGGGCTCGCCGGCTGCTTGGGAACGGAAGGGGCAGCGCGGTGGAGGACGCGCTATAATTAGCGCGGGGCAGGAAATATGCTTTTCCCGCTCTATTAAATGGTGATATTAGGGGAAAAAAAAATTCCTCTTGGCTGAAGCTAACGGGAGGGACAAAAGGAGTCTCTTCTCTCCTGGGTGCACCGCCACATCAGGAGCGACACAAAGCCGGGCAGTACCAGCGAGGGGGAGCCCAGCCGGCTTGGCCCGAGTGAAGGGATGGGGATCACGGAGAAAACAGGGAGCCGACCGCCGGTGCTTGCGAACCGGGCAGTCTCTGCCTGCGGGTGCGCAGCAGCCGCCAGGTGAGGGGTTACTTTGAGGTGGTTCCTTCCTTAACAAGTTCCGCGGCGGAGCTCAGAAACTTTTCCAAATTAAACTGTAGTGGCAACTGATAGGGTGTTCTGACAGGATTCTATCCCAACATATGTAGGTAAGCACACATGTGGGAACCCCTCGACAAAGCCCATCCCCTCCTTTCCCCGCGCAGAAGCTCCCGCCGCCGGCTCGGTGACCGGGCGCAGGTGCGCCTGTCACCGGAGAGGCTGCGGGCGCGGGGCTGACGAGCGCAGGTGGGAACAGCCCTGCCAGCGGCGTCCGGGCGCGACCCCTTGTGAAAGGGAGACTCCGGGAGCGCCCAGCCGCGTAGCGCCGCCGCCACGGGAGTTCGGTGGGGACGGAAGGCTTGCGAGGCGGTGGCGGCGGGCGGCAGCCGGGCGTCCCCCGGCCGAGGCGAGCAGCGCTGGGGCAGCCTGTCGCCGGCGGCGGGGGAGCCTCCATCCCGGCGGTCGGCAGCGCCTGCCGGGAGCGGGGTGCGGGCCGCCGGCTCTCGAAGCGCGGCAGGGCATCGGGCGGAGGGGAGACGGCGACAAGGGGACTCACCCGGGCTCGGCGGGACGGGGCTGGGGCCGCCGCTGCCGCCGCCTGGAGGTGGGGCGGTCAGGTTGTTCTGGCTCCCGGCGGCGTCGGCAGGCCGGGGGGACGCAGCACCCGCCGCCGGGGAGAAGCGTCGAGGCTGTGCTGGGGCGGACAGAGGCTGCCGGAGGAAGATGGTGCTCCTGGGGAAACAACACCCTCCGCTCCCCCCCCTCTCCCCGGCGCGGGCGGTCTGCTCGCCTTTGATTGCGAGGCGAGGGCATCCTGCCCCCGCCGCTCCCCCCTCCCGGGATGGTTACATACAAAGGCTGCTTTCCAGGAACTTTCCAGGAACCGCATCATGTGACAGGACCCGCTCCGGCGCCTCCGCCGCGATCGCGGCCAGCCGGGGCCGACGCACCGAGCCGCCGCCCCTGTCACGCCGGGGCAGCGGTCGCCGATCGCTGCCCCGCGGCCCCCCCGCCTCCTCCTCCTCCTGTGCCCGCGGAGCCGCGGGCGACGCGCAGGTCAGTGCCCGGGGCTGCGGAGGGAGCGGGGCCGTGCGGGCCGCCTCGCGGGCACGGCGGGACCCTGCGGGAGCCGGGCGAGCGCGGCCGCCCGTCCCGGGCCCGGAGGGGCGAGGGACGCCCGGCGCCGGCAGCGCGGGCACCTGAGCGCGGCGCGGGGCCCGCCCGCGGGGCCGGGAGCGCGGCAGGGGCCGCTGCCAGCAGCGCTGTGCCAGGGACTTGCGGCGGCCGAAGCTCCTGGGACACCCCACCCTGGTCTCCACCCCCCTTCACCCTCCGGCGCTAAATACCTCGTTGCTGCAAACAGCCATTGCCCGCCGATGCGCGCGCCGATTTCCTCCCCCTCCCCCCGCTTTTTAAAAAATTATTATTAATTTTTTTAATAATCACGAAGCTGTTTTTCAGCGTAAAGATGGTTGATTGCGCCGTGGGTGCTGCTCGGTAACCAGCCACCTTTCGCTGCTGCCCCGGCGGCCCCTAGCCGACTTTAGAAAGGCACAAACAGAGGGGGGGGGGGGGGGGGGGGAAGAAAAAAAGGAAAGAAAAGAGGGGAAACAAAGCAGAAGTAGCCGTAATAGTCTCACCCCAGCCCTTGGCTGCAGGTCAGGGCTCCCTGCAAATTGCACGGGGTATCTGGGAGGGAAAATTGACGGGAGAAGGATTGAAGGGTGTCTTTTTAAAGATTCCAGGAAAGAAACCCAAACCTATAAAATAATAAAAGACAGTATCTTTAAAAATCGGGGCGGGAGGCGGGAGGGAGGCTTTGTTATCAGAGGGGTAAATGAATATGTATGAGGCTGGAGTGTCTGGCGGAGGGAGCAGAGCAGCTCCCCTGCACAGAGAAAGCTCTTACACTGAGACCCTGCCTCGGGTTGCACTCCCCAGTAACGTCTGAAATGCAGCGTTTCTGTAAAAAAAAAAAAAAAAAAAAAAGAAAAGAAAAAAAGAAAGAAAATAAGGTCTGAGGAAGGATTACAAATCCCGAAGGATTTTGTAGCATTTATTGCATATGATTCTTCAGCATCAGGGGATAAGAGAATTAATAGTCATCTTAAAAATTAAGTTCTGTATTTAGTAATTAGGTAAATTAATCTGAGAAAAAGAAATCTACTTTGTTAAGTGAAATATCGGTCAGTATGATTTCATCTGTTTGTAATGCCTGGGTGCTTTTGAATTTAATTTATTCAGTTTATGAAAAAAAGGTGGTTTTAATCACTGGCAGCAGCAGCACAGATTTAAAATGAGGTCTGAGGAACAAACACGGGCTTTCTTAAGCATTCTCAGAAATGGTTTAAAACAATTTAGGTCTTGAAGGTCATTCTTGTTCCTGTTTTTGTCTGTGAAGTTCAGATAGCCTCAGATCCAGCCTCTAGTGACAGTTGTGGAATCCCCAGTAATTTTTTTTCGTTGGATTGATGTGAAGAGGGGAGATAATAGGTTTGTGCCCCTTGAAATTTAGTTGACAGTTCAGCTACCTATGACGTGAGAACTTGCAAAAAGCCTCCATTACTTTTTCAGAATGGCACTGACTTCAGTATGCTCAGAATAACAATAAAAAATTAATACAGATCTCTTTTTATTACTGAAATAATTCTGTATATCTAGGAACAGAGCTTTTGCTCGAAAATATGTTTTTCTGATATCACAGTGTTCAAATTAAGGCTATTTCTTTGAAGTTCACTAATGCCTCTTGGAGAAAAGGAATACGTCTTGTCTAGATGCAAAACTGCTTTTTCACAGCTTTGCTGTAGTTGTCTTTTCCTATGTTATTTTAATAATGGGTTTTTTATGTGGGTAGTATCTCAAGACTTCCTTTGCTTCTGCTGCTTATTCGTCACTTGAAGTCATAATAATTTGTTTCTAAAACCACAGCTGGTTGCTATAAAGGCAGAGGGAGGAAGACCACGATTTATGTGGTGAATGAGAAACAAGAACAGAAGAATGTAATAAATGTTTGTTCCTTAAAACTTCAGATATTGTTATGAAAAAGGTAGCATAAAAATTAAATAGGCAGTATATCAGCAGGATCTTTCCTAAACAGAGTTCTATTAATTTTTTTTCATGAGAACTTAATGTCTCTTAAAAATAGCAATAAATATCTGATAAACTTACAAGAGTAATGAAATTCAAACTTAAAAAACTGCAAATGGATCTTTAAATGACAATACTGGTACCTCATAAGAGTGCTCTGCTTCACAGTTACCTTTATTCTCTGGCTTGAGACATCTGAAAGAGCTCAGTGGAGTACGTTTTGTATTTCACTTTTTCTTTCAACAATGTTACTTGCTCTTTTTCTCCTCTGTCTGCATGAGTCTTCCATACAGTCATGGGAGAGAAAAGGAATAGTTCTAAGGGTAAGAAAAGGTGACTAAATTAAATTACTTTTGGGACTATGGGCTGAATGTAGTGCATTAAACTACTTAAAGCTACTTTTTAGCTTCTTTGGAACTGGGATATTTAATACAGGTTTGGTCTGCCTGAAGAGTTTTACTTTATAAAAATCAGAATGGAGTAAGAGAAAGACATGAAATGGAGAATGAGAAAAGAAGAATCAGACTTAGAAAATTTAGCTTTCCATCATGTAAACAAAATAGGGTTTTATAATCTGCCATGTAAAAAACAGTAGTTCTTCTAAACCGTCACTAATATAAAAACTATGTACAAGGGGGGGATTTAAAACTGTTATGTACCATTCAAACCAAATGCTTTATTTATTTTTAATCTGTGTTTTGGGGTAGCAATTCTAGAACAAATACTGTTGGACATCTGCAAATATGAATGCTTCTGAGCCAGTTTTAGAGGCATATCATCCGACTGGAGATGAAAGGCACAAACTTAAGCAACCACTATTTTTTTTCCTGCTACTTCCTACTATTCATTAGTGTTAGTTCTGACTGTATACCATCCATATAGTAGATATTTTTAATCAAGTTTTATATTAGTAGTGAAAATATGAACATTAAGAGTTCTTGAAAAATCACAAACAGAATATACTGTTTCTGACTATTTCAAATGCATATGCTCATGACAGGGAATGGTGAGTGAATTTTATTTTTTTTTCCCTTCAGGCAAAAATCCCTTTCATGACCAAGGAAGGAGGCAACAACGTTTTTACAGTCCTGCGAAGTGCCTGTTACTAGAAATGATTTTCACTTTGTTCCTGAAAAGTATGCCAAGTTTACTGGTGAGCTAGTATGCTGATTTATTTATATAATATGATGTGAGCAGAGGGGGGGTAATGTGTTTCTGACTCAGCTGGTTTTGCTAAATTTGCTCTGATTCACTGAAAATATTTACTGATTTATTAAGATAATTTACCTTGCTACCTGGAAGAATACAAGGGGCCTTTCCCTGCTCTCTTCTTCCTTAACTTCCCAAAGATGCAGCACAGAATATCCATTATCCATGGCATACCATTTGGCCAGTTAAAATCCCCTTCAGTTAAAAGGACAGCTATTGCTTATTATATACATCTACTTATTGACCCTATTTTGACAACTGTTTACCTGAACTAGTCTAAATAACAATGTACAGCTGCCATGGTTTCTCCCTGTTCTGGGATTACAGTCTGGCTCTTGAGCAAAGAAATGAGAATACTGAGCCTTTAGCTCCAGCAAAGTGGAATGAGTTAATTGTGACTCCACAGCACAAACGAGGTCTGCAGTGTGAACTCTTAGAGGGTTTTTCACTTAGCAGTTAGGAGAAAGGTTTGCTTATTTCACAAAGAGTTCCTAAAGCATAATAAATAAAACATAGAGAAAACAAATATTTTAGTGTATGGGATCACCCTGCTCTTTCCAGCTGCCTGAGGAACAGAATGTTTTGATGAAACAGATTAAGATTTATACCAAACAGTTTTACTCTTTACCAGCTGCCACCTTATTTCCTGCCATTTTTATCTATTCACATGTGAATGCTTTGCCTTTATTGATAATACACATTTGGTAAAAGAGAATAACTAACAAAAGAATTCAGTGAATAATTTCTATGAATCAGGGGTGCTCTAAAAGAAACCAGCACTTGTAATTTAAAAGCAAACATCAAAAGATGGCACAAAGAGAGTAATACTTTGAAACAACATCCAGATTTTTTTCTTTCAGAGACAGTTGATAAAAAGAAGGATCACTCCCTTTGATTCAGTGGATAAGTAGACAGATAATAATTGACAAGCACAAAACTGACCATAAAAAGGTGACACTCAAGACTCTCTCTCATCTTATCCTGTGCTATCTACTATCTAAAAGAAAAGGCCTAAATTGCATTGAGTAAGAAGTTACCTACACACTTGGGATCTTCAATAAAAAAATAATTAAATGTAGTGCTTGCTTAGTTTCTCCAGTTTATTATTTACGATAAAACCAAAATAACATAAAAATATTTTGGATAGGCAAAGGAAAAGTAGAACTTGATGATGCTAAGTATATATAAAAAAAAAGATAATTTGCACAGTAGTTTTACTTTGTCATGTTAGGCTTCTTTATAAACAGCATAATTCTGTTCTATCACTGTGCTATTTTGTGAATTATAGTCAGTTTCACTCTGACTAAAACTAGCTAAATATTGCTGAAAGGTACTGGAGAATAAGTTGTAAATATACTTGCTTTGATAGCATTTTCTTCCTATTCATATTTCCTTCTCACTAACATGGTAGAAAAAAGGGGTGCTGGAAAGGACCATTTTTGATACAGTCTTTTCAAACAACTACTAGGGGAATATTTGATATGGATTTTTAGTATTCAGATTATAGCATAAAATCTGTGACTGTAATATTTATTTACTTTTTTTTTTTTTGGCTAAGAAAGAGCATATAGTTGTATATATGCATTACACCTATACACGCACATGTTCAGAACCATGCTCCCTGAAGTTCTGGATTTTTTACAAAAACATATACTTTCGGTTTTCTGTTTTTGTTTTTTGGATTTTTTTTTTTTTTTGAAAAATCCTAGAGATAGCACAGCTGAAAGCACTGTGAAATCTTGCATTCTTGTCCTAGAAGCTGCCAGAAAAAACAAGCCTTTTATGCTTGAGGAGGCTTGAGATGTTTTTCTGCCAGTTCTGAGTCCTACGCCTCAAAGTAAAAGAGAGCAAGTAATGTCTGTGAAAAAAGTTTTCCTGACAGACAGCATGAAGGCAGCTCTCCTATGCTTTGCCAATCCATAAGTAATAAAGTTCCTTTGTTGGCAGAGAGTCAATTTTGAAACTAATAAGGAAAACTAAAACAGGTGATGCAGTGGCTATCTCTAAAGGGGAGATTTTTGAGTGAAAAGTGAAGTAGAAACTGGGTTATGTGTCTCTGAATAAATGGCCTCCCATCAGAAAAAGATTAATTTTAAATCACTGTTCTAGTTCTTGCATTAAGGATAGTTTAATTCACCCAGAGCTATTTGGCCTTGAGGACGAATTCTTACAATTAAGTGTTTATGACTGAAAGTGCTGCCATGGAGAGCAGACAGATGAATATCATTTTAGGAGTTCTGTGAATCATTAAATGAGTTGTAGAACCTTTTTCTGGGCATGGGCCACTTTTAAATTTCAGGTTAAGGCTATAATAGACTTCAGCATAAGGCCCAACATGTTGCTGTACTTATGGGTTTGAATAACAGGATAATCAACATTGACTAATGTATTTATATAACTTTAAACTTCTTACAGTTAATTGAAAATACATTGCCTTTTGTATGAGAATATTCTGCTGAGCTCAAATACCTTTTTCAGATTAGTGCATTAAGTGTTAGTGTCAGGTAATGAACTTAACCTGCCTCTGATGTGTTGGCTTCTTTTGGCTCCAGATAGGCATGGCTGCTTTCCCTGCTTCAGTATAAAGAGAGGCTGGATGTGGAATGTCACACAAACCTGGACAGATGACAAGAAAACAGTGCTAGCTGCCAGCTACCTTCTCTCTGTTTGTCAGGATTAGTGCTTGCTATTTGCCAGGATGGCTCAACGCATCGTCCTGTATCTCACTGGCATACTGGGAGGACATAAACTGAAATGCTGGCCAGACAGGGTGGAAGTTTTTGGGTTCAGGAGAGGAAACACACATAGGGCTACTCTTTCTGGTTAAGGAAAGAGCATTGGTCCACAGCTTGCCTTTTCTTGGCACAGCCTGTCCATTCCCAGAATTGCTTGCTCCTCCTGCAAGCAGTTTTTTCCAGGTATGTGGAAATTAAAGCTCAAACAGTAGTAGATATAATTGGACAGGCTGCTTGAAGCAGTATCTCCCCCCCTGTACTGTACCCAAAACTGTCCTGTGGCTCTGACAGAGCTTTGCCTGCAGCAGGGAAGAGAAATTAACCAGTGCATCTCCTCCTTAACAACTCCAGCTTTCCAACTGGTGTTTTAAGAACAAGCCCAGTTCCAGTGTGGCTCAAAACTGCCTTCGATGAGGAGCAGCCTTGTGAGCTGTTTAGTCATGAAGTGGCAATTCTGTCCTGAGGTGGGGTTAACAGCTTGGGGGGAGAGTAATAACTCCTTCAGTCATCTGATTTTAATCCCTTACCATATGTTACTTGAAGTCCTTAGATGCCCTCTACTGCCATATACCAGAATTAACAGATGGCTCTGTGTAACCAAATTCAGATTTGCTTAAGTTTGTTATTATCTCTCTGTCTTCATAAATTAGCAGGGGAGGGAAAATAATATCCATAATTATTACAAAATATGCAAAGTATTTTATAGAGTGTGAGTTTGGGCTAGACATATTTTCCGACTTTCAGTGCCATTGCCCTATATTTCAAAATTTAACACTAATTTTAGAAGTCTCTAAAGAGCTCATTTCTCTGATAAATTATCCCTCTGTGAATAAATGTGATCTGGAAAGATGCCTGAGGCACAGCAGAATTTTTCCCCAGCATTTCATGCCACATGATGCTAGACAGAAGGAAGCTGCAAAACCTGCTGCTGTAGATCAGCCTTTGTTCTGGTGAGGAAGGAAAGGATACAATTAGCCATGGGATGTAGCTTTTGCCTAAGACAGAACAGCAGGTAAGAGTGTACCTAAAATAGAACAGGAATGAAATTTCTGTTCTACCTTTGCCTGTGTTATGACAGGTTTTACGTGCTGGCAGGCACAAAGCAATCCTAAGTCCTAAACAGAACTAATCTTGGAGGAAATAATTCCCCAAGCTCTTAAGAATCAAGTGGCTCTGTGGTGCTTGAGCTTTAGCTGTGTTGAGTATGTCAACTCCTTCCTTCTATAAGGAAAAGCCAGCAAAACCATCCCACTTTAATTCCCTGTCCCAGGTTCCTACTGCTGATCTGAGTTGGTTTGGTCCAAATTAGCAGCCATATTTTGTGTACATTTTTGAACATGCCTTACCTTTTGTAAGGAAAGTTTTCTTTCTTTCTACTCTGTGTTTGCTGGTGATGTTACAAATAGAAGCAGGAGGGAGCATGAGCTTTCCAGTGGAACATGTGACAGCAGCAACCTGCTCCAGGTAAATAGAGGACATGCAGGAGGACCTTTACCAGACCAGTAAAAAGCTTGAGCTCATGAAGGGTGCAACTTTCACACTGTGCTTTCTTTTCCCTCCAGCACAGTCCTCCACTTTCAGGTACACTGGTCTAGAATATGCTGCTTACATTTTTCAGGAGCTTTTATAATTTTTCCAGAACATAATCTCAAGCTAATACAAGTCCATAGCAAAATCTTATTGTGAATGGGGGCTTTGTTCTGGGAGACTATTTTTGAAAATGCCAGATTATCAGCTAGCCATTGCACAAAAGGCTGAAAAATAAATTTGTTCACATGCCTTTGTCTCAGCATATTCCTTCCTTCAACCCCTCCTCCCACTTTCTCCAAGAAATACATACACTTCTTCAAGACCTCCTGGCAGGTAGGCTATATAATGTTATGGTGGCAAACCTGGAAAGCTTTACATATTTATATTACCCATCAATGTGGTTCATTGCATGTGTTTTTATCAGATCCCCATTTTCCCAATTTCTTTAAGGGAATTTCAGTCTTTCAGTGGCTTTCTCTCTTCCCCTATCCATCAGGGAGTGAAATCCCGTGTCCACAGAATGTAAATAACAGCTGTTTCTAGTCAATTTACATTTATATGCTTAGCACTTAAAAATAGCTTATTTCTAGAGGCTTTCACAATCTATTCAAAATTTCTTCTTAGTCAGAGGTACTAGTGAGATGTTAATGAAATCCCTTTGGACAGGCTGATCAAAAAGGTGCAGCAACAACAATTAAATTCTTCTAATGACTGATCAGTTATGCTTCTGAGTTACACTTCAGCAATCAATTGAAGTGTACCTTTTAATCTCCTAGGGCATTTTAAGATTAGTTCCTTGGGCTGCTCTAACTGTTTTAAGGGGGCAAAATATGCCAGGTAAGGAGATCAATGGTTAAAAAAATCAGTGCTGAACTGGTAGTGTATTTCTAGCAAAATTAATTTATCATACAAGTACAGCTGAGCAGGAAGAAGAAACAAAAACAACACCTGGCAAGGTATTTAAAGGGAACAGCTTATTTGTCAGTGTCACCCTGTTGTTTGAATAAACAAACACCTTATGCCCTGAGAACAACTGAAAAACAGTCCTTTGGTTTTCTGGTTTGTGGTTTTTACTATTTTCTTTTGTTGACATTTCATGAACCTTAAAGCAGATACGCATTTTTATTTAGTAATGCCTAAATGATGATCTTAAGAATTATGTCCAATTGCTGTGGGATTTTATCCTCCAGAAAACTTTGGAAGCCTTTCACCTCATTATTTTGCCAAGTGTCTCAACTTGAACCTTTTCTTCAGATTTCTTTGATCCTCTGAAGACTGAAAATCACAGAACAATGACATTTAGTGACCTTTGGTATGGTTCATTTACTCCAATGTTGACTGGGTAAGAAGATGCTTGCTCCTATATCCACATCTTCTTTAGTGTTACAGAAATGAACTTTCTTCTCTGCATATTTGTTTATTCAGAAGAAAAATCCTTTTATTTTTACAGGAGTCTCAACTGCAGCATCTTTGAACTGGAGACTCTGGACTGGTGACTGAAATTGTTTAGAAAAGACTAATTATGTGTGTGAGTAATCTAAGGTAATCTGAGGTCAGGTGGGTTCACACTGCCTGATTTCAGAGGGCAAGCTTTTATTTCTAAATTAAAAAAAAGTCCCTTCTGATATCAAGAAGCACTTACACTGGGAATGTAAGAGGACTATATATAGCTTATATTCACACTAGCTGGGCTAGTTTTCTCTAGAGCAGACCCATATTCATATCCCACAGTCCTTCTTGGACTCTTTCTGGTGCCACTCCAGACCCAGCATGCAATTCTGATTTTTCTGTGCTATCTTTCAGTTTGAAGTTTGAGAATGATGTGAAACTGTCCTGTGCTCAGTGAGAAGGGTGCTTTCCTAGCATCAGAGTGACAGTATGTGTTGTATGCTCTGGGATGCAGTAAGGTTTGAGGGCACAGACAGCTTGGCTGGTTTGGAAAAGCACAACTTGTGAAGTCAAGCAGGATGTGATCTTGGTGCTGTCCCTGCAGCAGTGGGAAGCCATTGATTTCCACAAAGTCATGAGTTAAAACTTGGTCATATTTAAACAAAATGCTCACCTAGTTTTATTAATTCAAGCTTTTGTGCCTGGACTGGACAAGGCACTGTGAAGGTACTAAGCACTGCTGCTCTTCTCACAGGCCACTGTGTCACCTTTCAGCCTTACCAGTGCCCTCTCTGGGTTCACTTCAAATCGTTTTTTTTCACTCAAAAGTCAGTGAATTATAATCCCATGCAGCCAACACCTAGCATGTTTCTTTCAGTATTTTAATACAAATATATACTCTAGAAAGGGAATTTCTCTGTCATTTTTCTTACCTCTGCTTATGATGAATTTCCCATGAATTTTATTTGCTCTGTGCTTCTTCTCCTTTTTTCTTATTCTAGTTCTAAATATTGTGGAACTCGCTGCCACTCTGTTACTCCATCACTAATGCCAGGATTTTAACTGTAGGAAAAATGGCATGGGGGAAAGGGAATTCTATAAACATCCATTCTTGGAAAATAACAAATGAACCCACACTGAAACCAGTCAGCATTAAAAATTATGAAAGAAATTTTAAAAAGTATGTGAAGCCTTATGTTACTTATACCAACCAAACAAATGTTAACTAATTTAGGGTAAAGGAAATATTTTTCCTAGCATTTGTTTATAATTCCAAAGAAGTCATCAGTTTGTCTTAACTAAAGCAAAGGTGACTTCTGCAGCACAGCTCTGATGCAGTGTAACACCTACAGACACTGACTTCAGAAAAACAGTACTTAGCATATTATTTGTTTAAACAAATCAAACCCATTTGAATTAGAACAGTGTTTAAGACAAGAAACTTTCAGCAGTGTTTTAAAAACTTGGTGCTAATAATTAGAAGTGTTTAAAAAAAACCTAATCTTGCATGAAACTATTAAGCTCTGTTTTGTTACCATTAATGAGTAGGAAATACATGTTTGCACAGGAGGGTCATGCTTCCATAGTTTAATCTTTTACTTAGGTTAATTTTTATTCAAGATGGTAATGACTTAATGCAACAACTTTTCACTGTTCATTTGAATTTTCTCTGTAACTTCCATGGTCAACGTTTTATTAGTTTTAGCAGAAGAGATGCTAAAAACCAGTTCTTGCAGATTTTTTTTTTTTTTTTTAAACAGCTTATATTTTGCTGGCAGGGAAATCCTTTTGCTGAGGAATTAAACTTTGGTAGCAGTCTAAACTGGCCTTATTTAAAAAGATAAGCTACCTCTGACTTGACACTGTTTTTCATCTTGACAAGCAGTAAAGCTGAATATAAGTACAATTTTTTCTGTATTTATGTTTCATAAAGACCAGTTGGCAAAGTTTCTTAGTTCTATTGGCTGTGCCAACATCTTGTGTTGTCTCTACACAACAAAAAACTTTGTGATACATTGATTATCACTTGTCACTTATTCATGATGCTTAAAAAAGTGGCATGCCAGACCATAAACTTTTACTTCTCCAGAAGCCATGAGATGCAAAATTGCTGACCAGACATGCTGTTTAGTTCATGCAGCTTCCACATACCTCCCACTGTCTGATCTGCAGTGTTCCAACAGCTGTAGAACTAACATTCTGTAGCAATTGTATTTAAAGTTTCAGATAATTCCATGCAAATTGCCTAGTAAATCATAATTTATCATGTTTGTTTTTGTAGAAGTACCTAAAGATAACAGTTGAAATCATAGGCTCATTTTATAAGAGGTGCCAGAAAGATATATAAGTAATTCTTTCTCCAAAGAGCTTATTATTTTTAGCATTAGAGGGTTGATCAAATACAAGGTGAGATTAAAATTCCATACACAGTGTACATTTACAAATTAAATGTGTGTGAATTACTCTATATAGAAAACCAAGTGCTCCTATATACATACTACCTACTATTGAAGGCTCGCAGAAACACCAAAAATGGTTTTATAAAAAAAAAAAAAAATTAATATAGGTATATGAATCTCATCTTCATCCTTCCTTCAACGAAAAGGAAAATGCATCTCCAGAGAACAACTGTGTTACATATTTATACAATAAAATGTTAAAATAAGATCAATTGCCTTGTGCATGTACTTTTTCTGTGCTGACTGACCATAAGGGGAGCCTGTGAAGATTAACTCAGGTTTAGATGTTTAATGAATATGTCTCAATCTTGGAGATAACCCCAACTTTTATGTATTGTAGGTACACAATTTGTTCCTTTACACTGGTGACTAGTGGGTTCACTCTAGGAATTAAAATATTGCAACATTAAAATAAAATGTACATCATCTATTATAGTCCATCTATTTGATCTCTCCATTTCAGAACTTTGTATTGGCTTTGAGGACAAAATGAGCATGTGAGAAATTACAGCAGAGAAGCTGATAAAATTCATAAAGACTGGAGTAATTGAGAAATGCAGTGCTAACTTTAACAAGGAGTTGGTACTGTGACTTATAATGACCTGCTACAACGAATTATTGTGGTATAGCAGAATTTGGACATGACAGATGAAGTTCACACCTATTACAACAACATCAAGAGAGAAGTTTCCTATAGAACTTAGCTGGAGGGGTGGGGAGGGAAGGATAGGTGGGCAGGTGGGTACCTGCTACCTCCAGTGTAGTCATGGGGAAGTGAAACAAATCATGGCACTTGACATGTGGGTCCTATTACTACCCCACCGTCAACTCTTTCTTTTTTCCCAGACTGGGATGGTGGAGGTTTTTTTAAGTCTCTGAGACACCCTAGAAAAGTTAAAGCAAACAGTTACAATGCTTTGAGGCTTGAAATCGAAGGCAGAGCCGGCCCGGTGCCGCTCCCGCCCTGTGCGGTGCTGCCTCCCGGTGGTGCCAGGCACAGCCTGCACAGCAGCTCCCGCGGCGCACCCCAGGGAAAACACAGCCTCAAAAGCAGCCGATCGTTTTAATCTGGGGACAATTAGAGGAGGGAAAAGAATTCTTTTCACTAAGGCACCAAGATTAATTGAGCTGCGATTTAAATGGTCCGAATTCCTGTTCAGGAGCACTGGCTGCCCCAGGTTGTAGAGTTTTCTCCTCTGCAGACATTCCAAATGCACCTGGCTGTGCTCCTGCCACCTCCTGCAGGTGACCCTGTCTCAGCAGGAGCATTGGACAATATGATCTCCAGAGGTCCCTGCCAAACCTAACAATTCTGTGATTCTATGAATTAAAGGCAAATTTTTTAATACGTGATGGAAACAGTTTTCTAATGGCATGCAGAGCAAGCAAGGCTGAGGAGACTGTTAGTGAGACATTTAAAGAACAGAAATCCCTCAGTAAGATGTACCCAAGTGTCTGCTATACACAGCAAGGAGCCTAAGATACTCGAGAACCCTCAATAACTATTAGATACAAAGCAAATGGCTAAGTGCGCAAATTTGGATACAAAGTGCCGGAACAGACTTAATATTGCCTGTTTTATGCAACTTCAGTTTTCAATTACAAAGAACGAGGCAACAGAAAATAGAAATCCCAAACTAACTTTCAAATGGTTTTTTTGGTTGTTTTTTGGTGTTGAGGGTTTTTTTGTTTGTGTTTTTGTTTTGCATAGAAGCAGAAAAATAATCAAGTGGATGAATTCTGAATTCCAAGTTTTCAAGTCAAGAGAAACAACATCAGTTGTTTGAGACCTAGAAAACCAAGAAGAGAGCTTCAGATTGTTACTGTGAGAGTATTGTGTCATACCTCAGGTAACCCAGGAAAAAGATCTAGTAAAAGAAAATAAGATTGAAGGCAGAAGCACAATGCAGGGAAAGATTTTAAAACATCACTGTAATGAACTAATAAAAAAAGGGAACAGGGTACATGTAGTGAACATGTGTTTTAAACAGTTTTCAGCCACTGGGCAGAAGAGGAAGTACTTCAAAGATAGCAGCTAAACACATAATAAATTTTTAGCTCCCAAAATGCCTGAAAAGCATCCAAAAGTGTTTGGCAAACATTGTGAAATCCAGTATTTCTACAGTGATAGTGGATGTTTGATCACAAAAAGGGTTTGAAAGGCAAGAACAGATAAATGTCATAACAGAAGGTTTCTCTGTAAAGCAAAGTTTCTTAGCAGCATTAGACAGCAGTAAGCAAAAATATAGGAAAAAGAATGGGGGAAAATAATTGTAAAAAAGTTTAAATTAGGCCAAGGATATTTCTTCTTACATTGAAGTCAAACAGTGCCAAATTATGTCTCAGCTTTCCAAAAATAAAGGAGATTCAATTTTATGCTTTGGAACATAACAAAACACTACACAAGATGTAAGCTCATGTACACACTGGAGTCCTTATCAGCCACCACAAATTGATGAAAATACCAAAATTTGTTGTACTACAAATTACTACAATTTTAATTTGTAGTAATTTCTGCCTGGACTATTTTAAAAGTTATAGTCCAGGCAGAAAAAGCCACAAATATGTTCATGCAATTGAACTTACAGAGTTAAGCAGCCATCCTTCACTGAGACCCCCACAGACATTACTTCACAACAGCAGACTTACTATGTGAGCAACACACCATAATAGGGAGCCAAAATCACTTGGCTGATGGTGGTTGAGCATGGACTCTGATATCTTATATACACAGCAGAGTGAAGGAGCAAAATGATTTCATGTTCTGCTGTGATAAACCATTATCAGCTACCCAGCATTCGGAGTTAAAAATGCACTGGCACTGGTTTTCTGTAAAAATTTTCACAAGTATTTAAAGGCAGTCTTTTTACACATATCCAACATTGCTTTTTTCACAAATAAACAAAGAAAATGTTCAAGGGAAAAAAGGTTATTCAGAAGTATCTTTAGAAAGGAAAAGTTTCTCAACTTCTCAACTGAGAAGATGGGAGGTTCTCAACTTCTAGCAAAATCTGTAGAAAATGCACACTGGCAAAACAACACTAGATTAACAGAAGAAACAAAACCCTTCCTAAATTATCCAAATTGCTTTGGAAGGGAAATGCAATAAAAATATATGATATATAGGAGGTAATTATTTTCTGATTATTTAAAAGGATCTACTAAGGTGGCTTAATGAAGTCACTGGGATCTCTGCAGCAGCACCATGACCCAAGCTAGCCCTTTCTATCAGAGGGCTGATGCCTAAAGCTGTAGACTGGAATAAAGGTTTTTTCCTTTTCCTGAAGAAATAAAATGCTACATGGCATAGAATATTACAAGAGGAAGAACATTTAAGCACTACAAAATGCTAAAGCAGTGAAGTTGCTTTAATTTAAAGCATTTTATGTACTAAAGGGTCAATCCCTCCTCCTTGGTATGCTACAAAAAGCAGTGATTACCTCGCTGATGCAAACAACTTCTACTGTGATACAGCTACTCCAACTTATGCATGAACACAGCATTCTCACTGAGTGGCAGTTGGGGTGGGATTAAACAAACAAAAAAACCCCTATGAACCATGAATGTACACAGTTGTTCTCAGATATTTGAGAAAGCTGGATGATTTAGAAGGGCAAGCTACTGTGTCTTGGATGCTAGAAATTAACCAAGTTGGCCAGTTTTCCATACACAATAGGCTTAAATACAATCACTTGGGTGATGTAGAATTAAACATGGAACCAGGTATCTTGCAAGTGTAACAGAAGAAGGAAAACTATTTAATTGTTTTCACAAATACCTCATACAATATTTTCCATAAATATTATTTCATTAATATTCATTATTTAAGCTCAATATTCAATACTCAGTATTCAAGCTCACCTGCTGTTACTAGATTGCTAAAAGAAAAAAAAATAATACTATCCCACTCAAAACCACCAAACCCTAACACATCCATTTCTAGACTTCCCATTTTGACACAAAACCTGTATGGATTCACTGGATCAATGATGAGTCTCTGACCTCTTGAATTTAGTCAGAGCACTCCATCCTTGTTACATCCTGTTCTAAGGCTAGTCCACTTGCTGACCAATAATGAACAACTGCCTTCACTGTCTCCCTGTTTTGTCAGTGTCATTTCATTGTTTTTAGTAGAAAATAACAGTCAAATCAAGTTAAGCATGTTCTGTTACAGACAAACATGTCACTTTCTGTAGCTTTTATTTCCAATCAAAATTAACAGCAAAGTTATCTTCATTATCGGTCTTTAGGAGGATTAGGATTCTTGCGTCTTCTATGATACCTTAAAGAAAAAAAAAGGTTGCAGTGAGTGCAGCTGTGGACAGGCTTTATTTTTGTGGTATTTCTGCCCCCAGTGAGTGATCTGAGGTTACACAGGGAAGTGAAATACAAGATACATGAGTACAATCCATCACCACTCATTAGATGTCATCTCTGTTGTTTGTGGAGTTACATAATGCTACTCATTTCTATTGCTACATCTGCTAGAAGCACGCAATAATCCAATCAGTGCTACAGCTGAATAGGCACAAAGGCTGCTGTTTATTCTTTATCCTTTGTGTGAAGTTAATTTTATTACATGGTCAGCCTTGCCTTTGGCTAAAACGATTGCTATAGAACAAAGATGTTCAAAGGAGCTAGCCATGCCAGACTGTATGTTAAATAGTGTAATACTTTGCAGAAAAACTGAAGAACAAATTCTTCAGAACAAAAAATGATCCATACTTTTGTCTTAATTATGCATGCTAGACAAGGCAGATCCAGTCTGATCTTCATCAAAGTGACAGCTACCCTTTGGTCATAAAAGTCCTACCATTCCATTTCTTGTATCTACTCCCAAAGCACATTAATTAAAAAGTTTGCTGTGGACAACAAAATTTGCCTGTATTATGTCTCCATAGCTATAAAATTAGCAGCTATCAAAAGATGGAATAACATGGAGTAGAAGGTAGCAACATACCAGAATTCTGCTTGTTTACATTAGTATACCTAAATGTCCAGAGTTCCTCTTTAATCTCAGTCATATATATGTGCACTTCTCCTCCTCCTCGACTTCTGAATACAAGGCACACTAAAGAGAATTTTTCACCATTCCAAATGAAAAACCTCTTCTACTCTTAAGTCTGAGAATCATCCCATTGAGGTTGCTAAAGAACAGGCAATGCATATTTTCAAGCTGCATTTGGTTACATTCATTGAGGGTATTTTATATGCTAGATTCTGTTATGGAACTTGAGTAAACAACTCAAAGCAGTAGCTAACTAGCACATATTTTACAAAAAAAAAAGTGGCAAAGTCTATTAAAAGATCAATGTTAAAAAAGCCCCTCATTAAATACAGTCTTCCATCTACCCAACACTACACTGAAAATTTTTATGCAGTAGACCAAATACCAGAGGTATCTCATTGACATGACTCATCCTAGGTTGAATCTCGTCATTCAGTTACTCCTGTATCTTCCTTTACTTCCAAAAGGAATAAACAAAGCAAAAAGAAAATACTTACTGTCCCACAGGATACCAGCGATGTTTTGTTGTGTAAAACATTTTGCTGAGCTCTTCAATTGTAGGACCTCTACTGTTCTTTAGCTCTTTTTCATTTAATCTGGATTTTAAAACTTGATCAAGGTTTTCTTCTTTATTATTCACTGGATCTGGCCGTGGTATGGGCTAGCAAAACAGTAATGTATATGTATGTCCCATTTCTCCTTGTTTTATTGAATTGAGAACGTCAAAAAGCCAAGCCACATAAGAGTAATTTCTAATGCTATCTAACAGCTGAAACAAAAAAACTCACAAAAATACCTGCAATTGCACTGGCTGTTTATTGTCCCCACCCCAAGTGAAACCATACCACTGTGGAGCCAATGTCTAGACACATCTATTTACCCTAGGTGCTACAGCTGACGACCCTACCCCTAAAACCAGTGTTCTTGTTGTCATTGCTGCAGATCTCAATCTTAGAATTCATTAGCTGAATCATCAGCTTCAGTTCTACTAACACAAAAGCATCCACACTATTTCCAGTCAGAATTTTATTCACAGCAAATGAATTTAAAAAATCTTTCAGAGGACATGTACCTTTGAAAAGAATGTCACTTCCTATTTTTTTTTATGCAACAGGTAAGACCAAGTTGTTTTCAATTGGAAAAGTCACTACTACCACTATTACAAATATTTTTCCTTATTTTAGCCTTTTTCACCTATTTTTCTTGAGTATTTTACTAGCACGTGAGAATTGGAAATTTAAACAAAAAGTGTACACTAGAAAAATTTATCTTGGTGTTAAACCACAACACTAGATTTACTTTTGTCAACGTAAAGAACACACTGAAAGTACTACTGGTAGATAAAAATCAATATTTAAAGTTCTTTGTTGCTTTTATGAACTCAATGCTGAATGGAATTTAAAGTTCAAGTTGAAAATAGTAGCAGCAGTATTTCTTTGTATTCTCTTGCCCAGCAGGACATGTGAGCCATAACTTGCATTCAAATCATCCTGTCTGAGTAGTACTTGCATAGACAGACACTATTTTCTCTGTAGTGAACAAGTGTTTTAGTGCCTGTTTGGAGTTACTCTATGCTGTGATATCTGAACTTTTCTCACTATGCAACCTTCCCTTAATTCAACAAAGTAAATTCCTCCTTGTGGAAGCAGCTATATCAGTCATTTACTTCACAGATGTGCTGACCACATATTAAAAAGTATTTCTAATTAAAAAGATGCTCTAAAGACTCAAACCTATGAAGTACTAAATGCCTTTACAAGTAAGAAATATAAATGTACACACTTGGACATACTTTTGTATGCTCATATGGAATCTCAAGCGAAGGGTGGTAGCAGACAATTGTCTTCGAATCTGATGTCACAGCAAGTTCCACTTTGCTATTAAAAAAACCCAAAAAAACTCATAACTATCAGAAGTACTGAACAACTGAGCAGCCCAAGTCCCAAAGAAAACTGGATTTGACTCTGTATCTATGAATTCTTAATAATCTTCTGTAAAATAAGGGTCATAAATATTTGATCCAAACCAACATTTTTTTGTTTCCTCAGTCATCTTCCTTTTTCTTTTTTGATGGAGAGGAAAAAAGGGCTGAAATAAATTATTAAACTAGTTGGAAAAAAAATCTTAAATACTTAAATAGTTGCATATAAAACTCTTAACAGATGGGGATAATGATGTCTAAGACAATATGCCTTTATAAGATGAATGGCATCTGTAATGAAATAAAAGGAAACAAAGCAAAGTTTGGGGTTCCAAATTTTCTATTACATAAAAAAGGCTGAACAAGAAGTCGTACTGAGAGTTTCATTGTGACAATGTAACTTTTCTCACCTTCCTTCCCCTTCCCATGATAATTAAGATTCCTAAAACTGTGGATGACATTAATTCAGTGTTTCTCACTTTATTTGTATAATTTTTTCCCATTTCTACATAGGTTTCCCATGTAGCAGCTCAAAAATAACTGGACCTTGTCTTAACAACAAGCATCAATGGAAATGACTACTCAAAGCTAATTTTGCTCTTCCACAAACAAAACTGCAGGGGTACTGGGGGTCATCAATATGTTTAGAACAAGTCCTGCATGACTTTTCATCACATTGAAACATTAACTTCACAATCATTACTATCAGAGACAGTACTTCAGCTCAAATTATTACATATATCTAATATTGGCAATAGATGTGTTTGATACTATTATATGATGACTTGATGGCAGAGAGAGAGAGTAGCCCTGGAATAAACATTACATGAAAAGGCCACACATCAAAGCATGTTTACATACCAATTGTAGTCATCAGGGAGAACTGAGTATGTAGATTTATGGCAAGCACGATACACAGCTCCATCTGCAATAAAAACCCAAAAACTCTGATACAGAAACAAGAAGAGCTGTGCCCAATTAAGAACATTTACATTTTCAATTTTCAATCTGCTTCAATCTTAATCAGGGATTATAATCACATTCAGTTTTAGAATAACAAAATCTAAATACTGTCTAAACAGAAGTTCATTTTAGTACACAGCTTTCTAGCAGAGCAATCAAAAAAACACAGTATGCAGGCAGCTATAACCTATACTTACCTCCCTAGTTTCATTGTTTTCCTGAGTAAAATCACTATATGAACAAAATACCTATAGGATTCACCACTAGGAATATCCTTTAAAGACCATTGCCTTATGACTTAGAGGGAAGATCGTAATTCCATTCATAGCAATATTTATTATAAAAATCAAAAGGAGGGGCTCTGACTGGTTATGCAGAGAAATGTCTTCCTCATGAGGAGAGCCAACCAGAAGGATTGAGACTCAGGCAGGTTTGTGAGTTCTCTGTCCTTGGAGATTTCAAAGACCCAGCAAGCTCTGAGCAACATGATGTGACTGCAGAGCTGACCCTGCTTTGAGCAGGAGCTTGGACCACAGACTACTCAAAGTCCCTTCCCCATGGTTTGATTCCCATTTTTTTAATAGAGTCATAGAACAATTTAGGTTGGAAAAGACTTTTAAGATCATACAGTCCAAATACAAGCCTAATATAAGGTATTCTACAGCCCCTCACACAGGAATCATCCTGTAGGCATTGCCTTCCACAACAATGCAGGTATGCACACTAAGGCAGTGCCTGGAGTTGACTTCCACCAAGAACCCCTTTCCTTTATTGCTGAAACCTGACACAAATCTGCATGGAAGTTTCTGTGTCCACTGAAGCTTTTTCAACAACTATACTTTTAGAACAGAATTATGATCACAAGAAACAAATCTTCACATGTTCTGAGCTTTCTGTTAAGTCATTAAATGGTTTCAACTTTATCTGACATTATTTTATTTAGACCATCTTTTAATACAAATAGGATTCTTCATGGCTGCTCCTGGCAGAGGGAGAGAGCATTCATTGTGTCAAGACTGAGAGGGCTGAAAAAAACCAAGAAGAAACTTTTGTGTAGCTATTTTCTGCTTAGAAATATTTTAGATGCTTAAATTTTGAATTACTGTTAGCATTTCCACACTTCAGTTCTTCTAATTAAACTATTCTTAGTTATTTAGCAGTTGAGTTCTGGTAAGCTGCAACTAGTTTGTATTTCTTCCTAAAATTTCTTTCTTTTCCTTGCCCACTTACCTCTAAAATGTAACATGTCTATTCTGTTTTCTCCATTACTGTCTTTTCTATCACCTGATCTTCCCTATGTCTTTATACTGATATCTAAAACCTGTTCAAAAATCTAAGAAATAGTACTGCCTCTTTCTACTTCTTCTCTGTTTTTGTTAAGTAATGAGATTTTACTGCAGCCCTTCCTCAGCACTTTTTTAAGTCTGAAAAAATGAATTAAAATCTTCAGTGACAATCAGTGGTAAGAAGGGTAGTATTTACAAGCTAACCAGTAAATTTGGGGAGCATCCTATTTGGACCATGAAGGTTTTAAAAGCACAAAAAAAAAAAAAGAAAAAAACAATAAAGATGTCCTTTAGATTACTATTAGACTAGAGCACAGACTAACAGACTAGATTCTGTTCAAACAGAAAAATCACTTCCATGCTTCCATTACTTTAAATAGTACAGGAAAGAGGCTCTCAAGAAACAAATTTTAATACAGGACTAACACAATTTCATCACTACTTACTCTGCAGTGGGACCTGCTTACAGGTTGCTACTGAACGCATCCAAAAGAGGCTGGACCACACAGTTCTAAGTGACATTGCCATGCTGACAGCAGAGATGAAACCAGTCCTGGACAAGATGGAAGTCAAAGAACTTCTCTGCAGAACACCCTCTGAAAGAAGCCAGTTTTACAACTATTTAGTATACAAAAGATAACAAATTTCATGACTACCGTAAGGAAAAATAACATTTGTGCAAAATAATTCTTCAATTGTTGATTCTTCATAATTGTCAATTGCTTAGAAGTCCTTATCACTTAAGATAATGGTACCTGCCTCCCTAGCAATCAAAAGCAGCACAAGACTTTATTTATCAAGAGGGAGTCTGAAGCCTTTAAAAAGCTTCCATGCCTGTGCCTTCTCACAGGCTTTTCTACCAGCACTCACCCACCAAAAATTTGCATCCTTCCTTCTGCACACTCCATAAAATTACTTTTCTTGAAATATGCTTTTCTTTTTCACAATGCAGATATCATCACCCAGTACAAAATTAGAAATACTTATAAACTATACTTGTAGATAAACTCACTAAATGCAGTTGATTTCATCCAGCTCAAAAGCAATGAACCTAAAAACTCAGAAAGACCATTTAGAATACATTAAATGTTACCCAAAATTTCACAGAAGCAGAAAAAGATATTTTGTCTACTGAAAAGAAATTGCTTTAAATAGAGACTTATAATGAAACCTAGAAAAATGTAACTGGAAACAGTTTAAGGACATACACATAAAAAAAGATACAAGAACCCTTTAAAAGTACTTCATATTTTGTGCTTCAGATCTTCACCAAAAACTCCCATTTTCCAATTTCGACGTATAATTATTCAGTATTCTTTATATCTGTGCCAATGCTGCGGAAGTTAGGGGAACTCCAACACCTACAGAGCTGCTCATAATTTGCCCTCAGGAGCTCATTAACAAACAGGGTGAGAGGAACCGGTCCAAGGACAGGGGTCAGGCACCAGCCCGCTCCCGGCCCCACTGCGGGGACATTCCAGTTCGAACGGGAACAGTCCCGTCCCTCAGAGAGCGCACAGGAAACACCAACGCGTGTGCCAGCAACACGCGGGAACACAAAACCCGAGGCTTAGAATGAGAGACGATATTTAGCACTGAAAGAAGGTCAGTAAGCCGTCAAAGCAAACAAGAGTACCCGTTGTAAAGCCCCGAGCCGCACAGGGCGCAGCCCCTCCGAAAGCGCGCAGAGCCCCTGCCCGGCCTTGCCCCGCGCTCCCCGGCGGGCACTGCGGGCACCGCCGGCCCCGCACCAGCCCCGCACCAGCCCCGCCGGCGGAAGCGGCCCCGCCAGCCCTTTCCGGCTCCGGCGGCTCGGCCCGCGGCACGCCGGGACTCGTAGTGCGGGCAGCGACGGGCACCGGCACCGCCTCCCCGCCCGCCCTCAGCGCTGCTCCGGCACCGACCTCGAGCCCCGAGCCGCTTCTTCAACACATGGTGGCAGGAAGGGCTACGCCCTTGCTAGGGCCTTGCTAGGGGGAGCAAGCGGACACACAAACACAGATTCACTGGCTCAGTTAGGTTGGAAAAGACCTCTGAGATCATGTCCGATTTCTTGAACACCTCCAGTGATGGTCACTCCACCATCTCCCTGGGGAGCCTGTTCCAATGTTTAACATTCGTTCATGTGGAGGAATTCCTCCTGATGTCCAGCCTGAACCTCCCCTGGCTTGAGGCCGCTTTCTCTTGAGCTGTTGTACACAAAACCCCTGATTCATGACCTGATGTGCCACAAGCCAATAACTAGCCGGTGTGGACAGCACTGCCACAGGTTGCTGAACCACCACCTTCCAACCTCTTTTCAGGCCGTTGTACAGAATGATGAGGTGCCCCTGAGCCTCCTCCAGGCTAAACACCCCCAGCTCGCTCAGCCGCTCCTCATGGGACCCTTGGTCAAACACTGCTCGCTCTGGCGGTCCCCGCGCCGGGAGGTTTTGGGAGCTCAGAGCCACAGTGGAGGCACTGAGAGAAGCTCGGCATCGGCAGCAGCTGTTCAGCTGAGGGAGAGGGCACAACGCCCCAGCAACAGGCAGCAGTGCACCTGCCCGTCCTGGGAACATGCCAACGTGCCATAGTCTTATATTAGCTGCAAAATAACCCCCCCTAATCCCATAATTCGAAGGGACATCTCTAACATTGTTGGTTATATCACAAGCTTGCAAGCATAGCCTTGCTTGCTTTCCAGGTTAAATTACACAGTGGCTGCAGCAGCTTCCTCTGTTCAGCCAGCCAGATCTTCACAGTACCTGTAATACCCCTCCACAGGAAAGGCCTGCGGATTAAATTGTATGTTTCCAATATTCAAGGCATACAGAAAACTCACTTGAATGTCCCAGGCACACTGCTGCTCTGGAGCTGCTTGCTGTACTTCTCTCATAGACTGAGTTGCAAAGTGTTTCAAAGACAAGGCTATATTTAGACAGCACTGATAAAAGACAAGACGAAGAGAGAAAAATCAATTGTCTGATCTGCTTCTCAAGTATCTGAAATGGCTCCAGCACTTGAAGCATTTACACATCCATGAAGCCTCTAAGTCACATCAGCAGACTGTTACCCTTTTGGAGATTCTTGGACAGTGTCTCCTGAAAGACTGCAACCTCTTCCAGACATCTTCTAACAATTGTATCTTTTCTGGTCATTGACTGTGGTACTGCAATTTTGTGCTGTTATCAGTGAAAGCTTCACAATTTCAGCGATACTTAACTTTGGTCTGCAGTTGTAGATTTGCAGAGTTGCAGTTACACTGATAACTTCCAGCAGTACAGCAGAAGTATAGCCAGAAATCAGGAGTCAAGAGCTGATCACTCCCAGTAGTGAGTGAGAAAATCAAAGTGAGAAATCACAGCTCTACTACAAATCTCCTCCAGATTTGTGGAGATAAACTCACTTTGTCATTCCAGCAAGTTTCTGTGTGCAGATACAGAGGCATCTGATCTGGACTCATCCACCAAACAGAAGCAACACAGTTCTATGTATTTTCTGCTGTGTTTTCTACAAGCTCATGATTCCCACAAGGAAATCCTTGTACTAGGATGATGGCAGCATCCTCTACAATCAGGCAATCATCCAATACAAGCAAGACAGTGGTTCTACTGATGGACAAATAAAACACTTTGAGGATTTTAAACTCATGACAGTGCTGAAAAAAATAAAATTATAATAAACTGTCTGAAACAAGTGCACTCTGGAAATTAAAAGAAAGGAATGAATCTTCATATAAAGAGTGAGCTTCAGGAATATCTTGTCCATAGGCATAGTGGGGGTAAACAGTTATTTCAAAGTCAGTCTTGCCAGGAGCAGTTTGTGACAATGTAGGAACTGCTCAGGATTCTTGACTTTTTCTTTGTGAGCTGCAGAGTGACACATCTGTATGCAAATTCAGTGTGCTACTTGTATGTGTTTGTGTGTGAACCTCTGACAATCACATAAGGCCTAATTTCCTTCCTAGGAAATACTAAGTAAAATCAAGGCTTCTCTGTTTTTTTTGAAGATGCTTATGAATTAATTGTCATTGCTTCTTTAAAAGATTGCCTAAACTCAGGGATGATGATGACTGTGGTTGACAATTCTGATTCTTAGCTGCTTTCTGAAAAGGAGACAAAAATTCTTTGCTGTGCAGTGGAAAACTTGAAGTTAGCTTCCTTCACAGCTGGAGACCACTGTAAATTTCACCTGTTTCTTTCTCCAGTGGAAGACACTTTTTTTCACCTTCTCTATATGGAGTGGCAACCCTTAAAAAAAATTTAAAAACCTCTCTAGCTCCTTAGAAATTGTCTTCCAACAAAAAATATTAAAACTCAATATGCTTGAGTATATTAGTCATGTTTATAATATAAGACTTCTGTGGTGCTCCTACATTACTGTTTCCTACATCAATTTATTTGCTTTAATAATGACAATTTTCTACTCTTCAGTGCTATATGTACTTCCTGAGGACCACATACAGACTCACTTGCAGATATATGTGCTCTCCACAGACACAAGTGTGAAAAAGTAGAGTTTCCAATATTCCTGATGAATGTGACCAACAAGTCCTCCTAATGGTGGGATTTTATAGGCTGGCATTGAGTTGTTAACAGTTAAAAAGCTAATTCAATAATGAGATTGTAAAGATCAACAAAAGCTTTAATCTGAAACTACAAAATATGTACTGCTTGTTTTCAATGACATTTATTTTTTTTTTTTCATTAAGGATTGTATTCTGCAAATGTGCACTTTTAGAACATCCCCATAATGGCAGATCTTGTAACTTAAATCCTAGTTCAGAAAAGTTGCGATTGAAGATGCCACAGAACTTTATTTTTATATTTTAAAAACTGAGCCACATACCCTGTTAAGCTTTCAGGCTATTTTTAGGTGGTTTCTATAAAAAGATTTTTAGGAGATAGTAGATGAGGTCTACCCCCCTCCGTGACGCATAATGTTCTGCAAGTGTATTCTTAGCAGCATATTCTGACAGATTACAGCTTTCTAAAGGGAGATGGGAATTGCTTAAGGACAGCTCGGAAGCGTGACTACACACTTCTCCAGCATGTCTGGAGATGGGGTTATTAATAACTGCCAAGGCCCTTGCTTGCCTCAGCAGCTTGTAGACAGCAGAGGGGAGAGCTGCTCACTCTGTACTGGCTCAACAGGAAGGCTGTTCTCTCCATTACTTGTGGAGATACTATGGAGGCACTGATCCTGAGTTCCAGACCTCTGGGACTTCCTGTCTCTGGAAACCTGGAAAGTTTTGTTTCTAGGTTGCTGTCTAACTGAAGATAAACTGTGAACCTGCTCTTACTCCTGTAGTCAATTACAAACTTCTCCAGGAAATGCTCTAACTGGTCAGACGGTTGAGCTATAGTTAGGCTGCAGACTGTGTAGTAATGAGGGCTCTGTTTTAGAAGAACACATTTATAAATCAGAGATATCATCTGCACTGGTGTGGGTTTTGTGTGAGCAGTTGCAAACACACTCACAGCCCTTCTGAGAAATGGAAAATTGGAACCTGGCTGTTCTAGCTCTTTTCCTGCAGTGGCATATTTAGGAAATTGTTACTTTAGGAAAGTCATTCAGGTTAGATCATTGGCAAATTGAATATAATGCACTTTTTTTCTTTTCCCTAGAAACCAGTGTTTCAAAATATTCCTAGGAATAAGCATTTGGTTTCCTTTATTTCCTTTTAAACTGGCAAGATACTGCACAATCATACGCAGAAGTAGACCTGAATTTGTGAATGGATGGATGTCTTCCATTGCAAAGGATGTGTCTTAACAATGGGGATGGATGGGTCTCCACTCCTGAAATGCTGTATTTCAATTTCTATGAGGTTATCCTATAAATGCAGAAATCAAATTTCTAATGAGACATTGTAGTTTAGTTATGGTCTTAATTCTCAAGTTTTCTCAAGTTATGTTGTAGACAGACAGATTTCTGTTTTAAGTCAATCTGTAAACACCAAGGCTTATGTCAGTGGGCCCTCTTTATTCTTTAGTATATCTCACACCATTTCATCACTGTTCCATCCTGTTACTGCTAAGAAGGAAGCTGAAACTGTAAATAACAGATGACAAAACTAAAGTGCCTCAGCAGTCATACACAGCCTAAATAATTTGTGTTCCTGTTGATTACCATAGTTCAAGGAAACAATATTATGTCTCTGTTCAAGCAGCCACTTAATGAAAAAATCAAAAACAACAACAAAAAAACCCAACAAAATCAATCAAAATCATAGCAACTCTTGTGAAAATAATCTGGGATTTACCGAACATTTCTAATACAAAATTTGGAGTATTCATTCTGTATGTGTACACACATACATCTGGTTTTTCCTGTAGAACATTTTCTACAAATACTTGGCAAAAATATAGAAATGCTTTTATGCAAAACCAAAGAATCTGTGGTTTGAATGAGTTGTAATTACAGTGAAACTCCTATAAGATTGCAAAGAGGGATAGGAGAAGGAAATGAGATTAGTCAGCCATAAGCTCAGCTGGCCTGGATTCATCCACTCAGTGAGCAATTTGATGACAGCAGAAGCTATTACAGGAAGAGGGTCAGCAGCTGTATTGAATTGTTCTGGGTGTATTAATTGCCTAATAGCAATTACTTCTTTGCCCTGCTTGCCTATAGTGACATTATAACACACTTTGGTGGTGAATAAAGTGGTTGCCTAACTTTGTTCTTGGAACCAGTCATCCCTTCAAGACTGTGGTTTCACACTATCCCTAATGCAGGGAATTAGAAACATGCACTCCCTCAGGCATGGGTGCCTGTCCCCTGTTTATGCCTCACCTGTACAGCACATTTGTGCTTTTGATCAGCTCCTCTTAGGTGAGATCATGGTGTGAGCTGAGGGAACAGCAGTGTGTGGCAGAGGAGGAAGGCAGCAGCTCTCTTTAGCAGCAATGCAAATAAGAAGTGTGTGCCCTTGACATGAAACTACACACTCAATAACCACTGTGGAGGCAGGCCTTGGTGGAGTTGGGCTGTAGGAATGAATGCCCATTGGAATGGGGACTACAGGTGACAGTCTATAGTTGGTATTCTGGCATAGCCAGTTTGGATGGCTTCTCTGACCCAATATGGATACTCAGGGATCTCTGCAGCAGTCCTTCTAAAAGCTAAAATGGCTTAAGGGAACAATCTAAATCTTTGTAGATATGACAACAGAAATCAAAGCTTTTGTTCACTGCCATCTTTGATCAAAAGCCTTTTCACAAAAGAAGGCAGGAGAGGTGTAATGAAAACTCCCAGGATGTGACAGACCACTTGTTGTGCAACAAAAGCTGTCAAAACGTAATAAGCCAGATTGACTTGCTGCAACTCCCGACTGAAGCAAAATTCCTGGTCTATGACACTTGGAAGGGGTCACTGAATGCAACACGGATGAGCATTTACTTGAGACAACTATGCTTCACTCTGCTGTTGTGTCTCACAAACTTTCAAGAAACAGAGTGGCATCTTGCTCCCATAGAGCCTACACCCACATTTTGGCCCATGTTTTCTTCCAAGTATGCCAGTCCTTTAATGGACAGTATTCTGGGAGAAATGTAAAAAAGAGGAAAAAACAAAATAGAAAGGGGTGAAGGCAGAAACAAAGAAAGAGAAGTAATTCAGCACGCACTGTAACAAAATACATAATTTTCCAATTACTTTTGCCTTGAGGGTATGGCCCAGTGATGATGCTTTGATATCTAAATAAGTGTTGAAGTCATGGAGTCTTTCTTTGTTTTAAACCAGAAGAAAACACTGGACAGGGAATCACGTGTACATAGGGTTCTATTCCTGGCTGTGATGCTGACCTGCTGAGTAACCTATGCAAAATTAATTCATCTTTCTGTGCTTTTATTTCCCATAAATAATGACGTGCATTCTTAGATGCTACTATTACTATGCAGCTGTAGTAATGTATATAATGCAGTATGCTTGTGCAGTAATTATACTCCAGTTTTTACAATATTCCTCTTTCTGCTGCGAAAGAAGGAGATCCACTAACCAGGTATTATTAAGCCAGGATCACAGAATTGTTAGGGCTGGAAGATCTTATTTCCAACCTCCCTGCCAAGGCAGGGTCACCTGGAGCAGGTGGCACAGGAACATGTCCAGGTGGGTTTGGAATGTCTCCAGAGAAGACACAACCTCCCCAGGCAGCCTGTTCCAATGCTCTGCCACCTTCAACATCAAGCTCTTCCTCATGCTGAGGTGGAACTTCTTGTATTTTGTTTATGACCATTGCTCTTTTTCCTGTTGCCAGGCACCACCCAAAAGAGTCTGGCACTATTCTCTTGACACTCACCTCTGAAATATTTTTACGCATTGATGTGATCCCTCCTCAGTCCTTTCTTCTCAGGACTAAATAGGCCCAGCTCCCAGTCTCTTCTCGTTAGAGATGTGCCAGACCGCTTATCACCTCGGTGGCCTTTTGCTAGACTCTATCAGTATCTCCTTGTCTTTCACGTACCGATGCTCTAAGATATGTCTGAGACAGGTGTGGGGACGCTGACAGGAGCTAAAGGTCAGGGAGGGGCAGATGTTTCGCGCTGGCAGCGCAGGGCCCGGCTGACGATGGCTCCATTCAATCCGTGCCGGCCGCTGCCCTCACACCGCGATCCCTCTATCCTACATTTCCCGGCGCCGCGCGCGCAGGGCGGCGCCGCAGGAAGCGCGGAGCGGGTCTTTCCGGCCGTGCGCGCGCCCCGAGCGGAGGCGCGCCCCGAGCCTGCACCGACGAGACAAGATGGCCGGGCTGCCCCGCAGGATCATCAAGGTACGGCCGCGCGCCCCGCCCGCCGCGCGCCGCTCCGCCAGGCCCCGCCGGGGGCGCCGGGCGCGCCGGGCCGGGGTCCCGCGCCCGGGGTAGCGCTGCGCCGCGCCGGGCGCCGCTTCCGGTGCCCGGGAGCAGGGCCGCGCTAGGGCAGGGCCGCTTCCCCGGCCTCCCCCCGCCCCTGCTGGGCGAGGGGCGCCCGCCGCCGCCCCGCCGCTTCCCGCCGCCGCCGCGGGGGCCCCGCGCGCTGTGTCGGCGTGCGCGGGCGGCGGGAGCGGCCGGGGCCTCCTGGCGGGCGCGGGCCCGCGCCCATTGCGGGGATTGCCCGGGCGGCGGCGGCGCCCCACGGCCCCCGGTGCAGCCGAGCTCTGGCATCTGCGCACCCTTCGGGGTCCGAAGCTCGGAAGACACCGGGCCCGCCCCTCCCCTGTCTCCTGCCGGCCGTGCGGCTCCTCCGCGGGGGCTTCCGCCCGGCCCCGGCTTCCCGGCGCGGCTCTCGGCGTGCTTGGGCCGGGGGAGGGCGGCGGTGGCGCCGTGCTCGGCCTCCTCCGGTGCGGTGAGAGGGGCGAGCCGCAGCGAGCGGTTAAAGCCGGGCTACAGCTGTGTGTGCTGTGCGGGACCGTGGCGCCGGTGTGCGCTGGGACAGCCCGGGTGCTGCTGCCTTTGCTTGGAGGTGTCGGCTCTTACCCTGTTAACGTGTCGTGCTGGCCGTTCGGTGTCGTGTTTCGGCTTTGATTTGCCAAGCTTTGCAAGGGCTCTTAACTGTTTTTCAACAGATCCTCCGAATTCAGTTTTAGCTTAAGACTTGAGTAATTTGTAGTCACTGGAGATACATGTAGCTGTACTGCAAGCTATGAAAACGCAGCTCAGTCCTGTAACTCACATGGTTGTTCCTGCTGCGCTGGTGTCCCCTACTTGGTTTATAATGGTGAGAATCGAAGCCCTCAAATGGGTAATCTTCCATTAAAAAAATTATTACGTGACACCGGTAAGGTTTGTTAGCCCTCGTAGGAAATGACAGCATCCTCATAGCTTGTTACACTGGATGGATATTCGTTTATAACGCTATGAAGCTCTCTCGGTTGGTAACCTTTGTATATAAATGATTTTAGGAAGTGTTAAACAGTAGATGAAAAATGATAACCGTTTTGTTTGAGAAGTCAAGTTATCAAGTGATGAGGTAAAATATAAGGTCGGGGTAGCATTTATCTTCTGCGAAACAGAACTAAATCAAATTGGTGCTCGGAATTGTAAGCAGTAAAAATAAAGAAGACCAATCTCACAGATTTTGACACCTATCCAGCTGCCTGAGTGCACAGCATGCTAATCTGGATGTATTTCAGGTGTGATAGGGAGCAGTGATTCATAATACAGTGGAACTGGTATTTATCACAGAGTTGCAGTAAGAGCTCAGTCATGAGGCTGGTGGCTGTGTTAAATTTTCATTCCTCTTGACAGTTCCCCTGAATACAACTGTGAAGTGCACCCACTTATTTATTTTGCTGGTGCATAAGTTTTGTTCTTTGTGCTTTTCTCTTCTTCGTGCTTTTCTAGAAAAAAACTGCTGGCACAATTTACATAACTCACTCAAAGAGGTGTGGTGATGTAGGGTTATTTCTTTTCCTCCTGAAGAAGAAATGTGGAGGGAAAAAGAGAGTCCTAGAAACTCCAGATTTTCTATGAAGGATCCCCCTTAGACATGTGGTGGGTTGGGTATTTCTGAGCATGTGTTCTAAGTTGTCTGCAGTCAGTCTAGAGCTTTTAAATCTTGGCTTGGTTGTGTTGGATTACCAGCTCTTCAGCTCCTGGGGTGTGCATGCCTTAGGTTGCCACATGTGTGTGTGATCTAGGACTTGACTATAGGACTAGTTACTACAGCCTCAAAAATGTGCAAAGTCATATTTTGATAATCACAGCTGCAGAGGTGTGGACCCAGAAATATGCCTGCTTAAGTCTTCAGGAGTCTTGAGTGAGAATTATTTTGATCTTTCCTATCACACCAATTTTGATTTTAGTGTTAAATTTCCTATTCTGGATGGGTTAGAGGGAGGGAAGGGAGTGAACTCAGTTGCTATTGAGTATTTGAAAGATCAGGAAGGAAAGAGCTGAGTAACGGTAAAATAACTCGAGTAAAGAAAATTAAATCTTCTTGTTATACGCAGTAATAAATTTTATGATAAATAAATGGCTTAGGTTACTTTTAGGAAAATACCTTCTGCCTTCTTGCCACATGTACCCTTTGTGCTGTCCTCCAGGAGAGACCTTTGGTGGCTGCTTGGGGCTAGGAGAGTGTATTTGGGCTGTAATGAAGTCCTGAGCCTGGCTGGCCGCTCCAAATGCGGTTGGCATTCCCTGTCTTGAGCGACTGCTGGCAGATGGCCGGGCTCTCAGGTTGACTTGCAGCCCTGTACTCCTCAGCCTGCATCTTTGCTATGCACAGGCTGCCTTCCACCCAGGAGGAGAGCAGGAGCTTTCCTTGTCACTGCAAGAGCTCTGTTTATGTTTCCAATACTTTCTTCAAACTCAATGAAAAGGACTGCATAGCTGTTGTAAAGCAGTTGTTGCAGAAGATACAGAATTATTCCCAATTTGCTGTCTTCAGATTACTTAGACTTTTTATTATAGTGAGCATGGAAATGGTCTGTAAGTTCACAAGATTACTTCTTTAGAATTATGGCTGTTAGCACATCATGAATGGTGAGTAGAAGACATTGATGTAGTTTTGAATCTTTAAAGACATGATCAGATTTGGAAAACCTTGTATCTTGTGAATAGAGAAGAGGTATTTTTGTTTTCTTCTGCAGTTCAACACCAGGGGTCCTATGAGAATAATCTTGACAAAAAAAAAAAGCTATTAATGGAAGATAAAATTGAAATGTGTTATTGGCACATTTACATAAATGTGTGATTTTGATGCTCTACTCTTTTCCAAAAAGTGACTATTTCAAGTATTAAGAGGTGAGCCTTTGCAACAGACAATAAATAAGCCCAGTGACTTTTACTTTCAAGCACTCATTGCATCCATTCTTTTCTGTGTTGCAAAGTCACGTACCTCCAGTCGAGTAAGGAATTGAATTACATCTGAACTTTCTTCTTGGCTGACATTCAATCCACCTCATTACTGTGTCAAGTGCAGTCAGAGTATGTGAATGGGATGGACAATATTGCCCATAGCATCTTTCAAAATGTTTTTTTCCCTGCTGTTTTCATTGCTGCAGTGATCTCATCATTCATGATTTGATGCACAGGTCTCTAAGTTGACTATAGTCAGTTGTTATTAGCTCTTTACAATCACTGCAGCTGCTCCTATCGTGAAGTAACTTTGATTTCCTCCCCTGCATGATACTGTGGTGTTGTCTGAGATACACATTCCTTGCTATTTATTGTGTGAAGCTGTTTCCATTATCTGCAGTGAATTCCTGCTTGCTGTATTTTTTGAGGCTCTGGGAACATTTGGACTGCTAGCTGCAAGATGCTGCTTCAAAATGTAAAATTTCTGGGAGGTTTTGTGGAGATTCTCTTGGTGTGTGTGATGCTAGGCACTCAGAGCATTCTATATGTTTTAATATAAATCAGGTATTTAGCCTGCATCTGGAACTTTCTAGAAGTTCTTTAAAAGTATTGCTGGCAGCCAGCTTGAAGTTTCTTACTTTTTCTTGACAGCTGTGTTTTTGAGGCATGACTTCTTTCTCCACATTAAAATTTGAATCACTGCTACTTTTTGATTTCTCTGACATTTCTGACCACTTTTTAATTTCCTGAGTAAAAAAAAAAAAAAAAAAAAAAAGTCTTGAGATAAACCTAAAACGTTTTTTGTGGTGTTTTGTATTTCTTTGGATAATGGTTAGGCACAGAATGCATTATTTCTGAAGAAGGCCTTTCTTTAACACTTGTCAGAGAATGTAATGTCTTTTTGCAACTTGTATGCCATTTGAATCTTGTGGTTAACTTCACAATAGATAGAAGGATGAAAATTTTAGGAATTTTCAGAAATGTTTTTTACTGTTCTTAAGACCATCTTCTCCCTGCTCTTGTTCCCCCTTTCCCCCCTGTCCCAAGCATTGAGAGGCTTTGCAACCCTCATTGGTGTTCTTGCCAGGTCACCAAAATGTAACCTGGGCTGGCTGGGATGAGGGGAGGGCTATACAGGCAGGTATTGGGAGCCTGAAGCTTGGCAGGACAGATGCTTTGTGCAGGTAGGAGAGGGAAGCTGAGAAGAAGGCTCAGGCATGGACGATAAGAAAACTTTCCAGTTAGGTCTAATCAGGTTAAGTTTAAAAATAAAATGTGGAGTCTTAATAGCAGTTCTTTAAGAGGACACTGGTAGCTTTTCACAACCTTTTCCTTAAAGAAGCTTTCAGTAGACCCTGTGGAAGAAAAACTTAGGAAAACCCAAGCAAATAATTCAGATAGAGGCAATAATCCTGTTTGGACCATCTTGTATAATACTTGAGCAATTTTGATGAGGCACAAACCTACAGTAAACCAATGGACTTTTATTGCTTTGCATGCAGTTGTTTTATACTGTACATAACTGTTATGTTTAGATAGCATTCAGAGTACCATCAAAATTTGTTTTGTGCAATAGTACAAAACAAAATCACATTTTTGTAGTTACTTGTGACCAATGGTTTAATAGTGAGAAACAAGTTACAAATTTTGCCATAGATGATGGGGTGGGTTGACCTTGGCTGGATGCTGGTCTATCCCTCCCCTCCTCAGCTCAGCAGGGGAGAGAAAATCCTGGCCCAAAGGCTCCTGGATCAAGAGAATCACAGGGAAGGATCACATGTCCATTACAGCCATGGGCACAACAGACTTGACTCGAGGAAATGAATATAATTTATTACCTATCAAATCCTAGTAGGTTAATGAGAAATTAAACCTAAATCTTAAAACACCTTCCCCCCCACCACCCCACCCTTCTTCCTGGGCTCAACTTCATTCCTGATTTTCTTCTCTCTCCTACCCCTCAGCAGTGGGGGTTGTGTTCAGTGCATCACACATTTTCGACTCTCTATTCTTCCCCTGCTCCAGCATGGGGTCCCTCCATAAACTTCTCCAACATGAGTCCTTCCCACAGGCTACAGTCTCCACTGTGGGTCCTTTCCTTCCCGTGGAGTCACAGTCTCCTATGGGTGCATCCACAAACTCCAGCATGGGGTCGTCCATGGGCTGCAGGGGGACAGCCTGTGTCACTGTGGACTGCAGGGAAATCTCTGGCCCTGTGCCAGGACCACCTCCTCCCTCTACTTCTGCACTGATCTTGGTGTCTGCAGAGTTTTGTTTTCACCTAATCTCATTTCTTTGGCTGCTGCTGCCCGGGTTGTGGTTGTTAAATATATTAGCTCAGAGGTGCTACCACCATTGCTGATAGACTCAGCCTTGGCCAGGGGCAAGTCTGTCTTGGAGCTGGCAGCCATTGGCTCTGTTGGACATGGGGAAAGCTTCTGGCAGCTTCTCATAGAAGCACCTCAGTGGGCCCCCCACTACAAGCACCTTGCCATGCAAACCCAGAGATAGCATTTGGACAGAAGCTCAGTGTGAATTGCATTTATCACACTCTGATAGTTGACTCCACACCTTATATTAATGCAAGCCTCCAGTGCAAATGAGCTCCCTCAGTGTAATTGCAGGAATGGTTTACACTCTTAGCTTAGTGAATTCAGTATGCCACACTTTACAATAGCTGGAGATGCACCATGAAAAGCTCTATCTGTGCTATCATGTAGATAATCCTTCAGGAATTTGCATAGGATCTCAGATTCACAGTTCCAAAATCCCGTAATCTGCTGTGGAAAGTTCGAGAATGAGGTCACTCTTGGGGGAAGAGTGCTGCTGACCTTAAAATGCCCCTCTTCATGTTACTGCTTGGCTACAAGGTCTTCTTTCAAGAGTGGGTAGATTTTTGTTTTGTTTTATTGTTTTTGTTTTTCTTTTGAGAAGGCAGTGTTACTTGGAATACATTTGTCTTCATCTCATTGCAAGTGGTTTTGCAGTGGTTAAAATTGTGTGATGATGGGATTTGGAGAGCCAGAAGTATGTGAGAGGATTGTGAGCAATCCAGAGTTTCATTGCTTAGCAGAGTTGTATCAATTATGGACACAGCTGATGCCTTTGATATGTTGACACTTAGAACATATTTTCTTGCTTTTTTTGGGGTGGTGGTGTTAGATACAGTCAGGGCTGGTGATTGGGTCTGGAAACCTGCAGGGTGGTAGAAGCTTTAGTGTGTAAGAGACACTAGCCTGGTGATGAGTCCAGGAAGCAGGGACATGTGGAATGCTGACACTTGGGGATTATGTGGCAAGGAAGAGAATTCATGTGGAGGCTGGTTTTTTGTCAACCAAAGTGCAGTGTTCTATTTATGATGTTTGACCCTTGCTTTACAGTTTAATGGGCTTTGCTGCTAATTCTTTTTAAATTTGTCCTAAAAGGTAATGTTATTTTCAGAAGATTTTCTTCAATTAAGTTGTTTTACAATGATACAAGTTTAATGTAAACATTCTGAAATCTCTCTGACAAATGACATCTGCTTAGGTAATGAATTTATTTTCAATAATGCTGGTTACAGCTGGTTCTTTACATAGTTGAAGCTAATGAATTGATAGACCCTGGGAGAATTTGTGCCAAAATGTGATGTAATGTTATACTAAGTTTCAAATTAAGTCTTTGTAGTTTTCTGAGACGGCTTTACCCCTATATGTAGAAAACAGTTGTGACTGATAAGTTTCTCATTTTCCTACTGCCTCCCCCTCAAAAATCAAAGCAAAAATGTGCATGCTTTGTTACCTTCTTGTGTGCAATTTATCACTCCCTGGTGAAGGAGATCAGTGTGATCTTCCCCCTTATCGCAGTCAGACAGGAAAGAATTGTCATTTGGCAAGTAATTATAACTTGTCACTGTGCCAATATAAAGCCTTAGGTTTCTGTTTCATACCCCAAAATTAATCTGGACTATTGGATGTAGTTGGAAGGTAATGACACTGGTAACTGCAAGAGTTACTTCTGGTCAGAATGAAAATATGAAATAAATGATTCTGTGTGCAGTCTGAATTGAAATGCCTAAATTGATTATTGTACTTATGTTTTCTGCAGAGAGCTGCACAAGGTGAAGAAGTTACCACCTAATGAAGTTATCTTAACCAGAAGGTTGTGAAGTGATCAATCTGGCACATTCTGTAGCAGCCTCCCAGTACCTAAAGGAGGCCTACAAAAGAGCTGGGGAAGGACTTTTTACAAGGGCATATAGGGATAGGACAAGGGGCATGGGTTCAAACTGAAAAGAGGGCAGGTTCAGATTAGATGTAAGGGAGAAATTCTTTACTATGAGGGTGGTGAGGCACTGGACAGGTTGCCCAGTGAAGCTGTGGATGCCCCATCCCTAGAAATGTTTAAGGCCAGATTGGATGGGGCTCTGAGCAACCTGGCCTGGTGAGACGTGTCCCTGCCCATGGCAGGGGAGTTGGACTAGGTGATTTTTAAGGTCCTTTTCAACCCAGGCTGTTCTGTGATTCTGATTCAGATTGAACAGCTCTACTGTATGAACAGATTCAGCCTGGACTATGCTGGCACAAAAATGTTTGCACCACTGAGATGAACTTAGACTGAGGAACTGATTTGGCTCAGAACTCTTCAGTAAAGGTTGTTTCTTAAGCCAAATCACTTCTGTGATCTCATCTGTTGACTTTGCAAACACTTGGGTTGATGGGGGGGTACATGGAAGGATGACTGTTCAAATCAGCACTGCTGCTGAGAAGTTAGAGCTTCCTATTCAGGCAAACTTGTATTTTGTGAGGAAAGGAAGTGGTGGTGGTAGTTACTGATGTGAGTGAAGTTAATCAAGAATGACTGAGAGCCATGCTGAAATGGTGGGTAGAAAAGCAGTTGGACTTACTTGTAGACTCAACAGCCAATGAAGAATGAAACAAAGTACTTCCACTCTCA
The DNA here is from genome assembly GCF_903797595.1 of Erithacus rubecula. Classification (NCBI taxonomy): domain Eukaryota; kingdom Metazoa; phylum Chordata; class Aves; order Passeriformes; family Muscicapidae; genus Erithacus; species Erithacus rubecula. Next base: position 26,944,268 of record NC_136686.1, on the reverse strand, counting down.
ATGACTAAAAATTAGTGGAACTTAGGTGTAATTTAAAAAAAAAAGTCTTTAATTTTTTGCTATTTGTAGTGTCTTTTCATCTGTTTTACAAATCTTCCTGGAGAATTTGGCAGCAAATATCTGATCTCCCTTAGGAAGCAAATACTGAAATGACTGATGAGCAATCAGTTAAACTGAAAGATCTCTCTTTTTCCTCATCACATTTTCTCCCACATAAATTGTTATGTGTGGCACTCTGCAAGTGATAAGTGTTATCATTTCAGCTGTAGCAGGAAATGGAGCTAGTGGTTTTAATTTTAAGTCTGTCTTCTCTTTCTCAATAATTCTTAATTTTCAGTATCATCTGTGGAGTGCATTCTCTCTAAAAGTGGTTTTGGACACAACAGCTCAAACACAGATTAAAAAGTGTGATTTGTGGGCTAACCTCAGCCAGGTGCTCACCCAGCCACACTCTCTCCCCACCTCAACCAGGCAGTGGGAAAAAGTAAGAAGGAAAAGCTCATGGGTCAAGACAAAGAGAGATCATTTACTGGTAGTCATAATGGCAAAACATTTTCAACTTGGGGTACATGTATTAGTTTGCTTCCAGGTAAGATAGAATTGGATAGTGAGAAACAAAGACAAAATTAAAACAGCACCTTTGCCACCCTTTTCCAGTATTCAACTTCAGTCTTTCACTCCTTGTTCCCCAACTCCCTTGTCCCTGGTGGATGCAAGGGAATGGGGGTTTTTGTTTATCCCACAACTACTGTCACTGCTGTTCCTTCCTCCTCACACTTTTCCTGTGCTCCAGAGTGGTGTTCTCTGTGGGCTGCAGTGTGAGTATGTGCTCCACTGTGATCCTTCATAGGCTACAGAGAATCTTTGCACCAGTGCCTGTCTTTACTGTCTTTCTCTGACCTTGATGTCACACTAGTTTTGGTCATAGACTTTTTTTACCCCTTGCTGTTCTCTCTGTGTGGTGTTGTTTTCTGTCCTTCCTTAAATACATTTTCCCAGGTGTGCCACCATCTTGGCTATGGGTTCACCTTTGTCCTGTGGCATGTTTTTGGAGCTGGCTGTGTCTGGTGAGGTACAGCTCCTGGCCTCTCCTCACAGAGGTCATCCCTGGAGCCCCTCTGCTGCCAGCAAATTGACATATACACCCTGTACATGTGCTCAGTTGGTAATGCAGTTAAATTAGATCATAGTAAATACAAAAAAAGTTGGTGTAATTCATGTGGATTTCTTTCAAATGAGGTGCCTTTTTTTTTTTTTTTTTTTTTTTTTTTTTTTTTTTACAAGTAATGCTTATTTTGGGACTGTTCTTACAGTGTTGCATTGCATCTTATTGTTGCTTTTATAAATGGCCAGGGTTACCAAAAAGTTTGTTTTGTAGCTGGTGATTTGGAGACCTTCACTTGTAACCCCTGTGGAAGAAACTTGTCAAGACTTTTTTCATTTGTACTGGTGGAAGATGCTTTTATCCACAGCTGGTGCCAGCTGTTCCCTGGTTTCTGTTGGAAGTTACAGCCCTATGCTGGATGGCAGCAGAGCTTTTATGATGTCAATGAGCATTTTCCAGATTAAAGATCCAGTTAAGAAGACCTAGCTCATTTTCCTGAGTTGCACTGGGAATGCTGACAGGGTGTGCTTTCTCAGTAAATTTGCAGAATGATGATTTCTGTCAAGGTGGCAGCAATACACTCATACTTGAGCTACAATTCCTGTTGTAGATTAAGTCTACATCTGTTCAGAATAAAGCTAGGGTTAGTTGAATCTACAAGTAAGGCTAGATACTGCCTACACTTTCTCACTATTGATGCAGTTTAGAGAGGAGTTGTACCTTGCCTTGGCCTGGCAAAGTAGGAGTGTAACCTCCATCCTAGTGGGTGATGCTGGAGGAAAATTGCTTGACTACTGCTTAGTGAATTGAACTAGTAAATGTGCTACTGGAAATACGAGGAACGAATCATTCCCCTGAGACTTTGTGTAAAAGTGTGGTATTGTACCATTTTAAATATTTACAGCTTTAGGACCTGAGGGTTTTCTCTTTATGTAAGAGACCATTATAAGTGTTTTGTGTTTTGAAGTTTCAGAATAGTTTTATCAGAGATATGTCAGCCTCTGAATGATATTATTTCTTTTTTTAAGGTGGTGGCATAAAGTTGCTAGCCATAAGGATGCTTTTCTGTAGTCCTGGTGCTATAAAAGATTCTTAAATAACTGTTTATAACAAGTAAGATATACAGAGTCTTTGGTGTAGATGAAGACTTTTAATTTAGTAGTTTACTATCTGTTACTGAAATTAGCCCAGTTGGTAGTTAGGCCTCTTCCTTTGGAATGAGGAGGAAGGCTCTGCATTTCCTTTTTAGGTTGGTTACAGAATAGTAATCTGTTACACTGGTGTCCTGCTGTGATTAAACTGCAGTCTCAACTTTCTAAACCAGCCCTTCCACCAAAAGGAATCTTCTCCCATCCTTCTGAGAGCATGTGTTTGCCCCCTGCTTTTTGCTGGCACAGCTGTTAGCTGGAACATCTGCTGCACTGAATCAGGGGCTCTTCTCCCTTGCATGACTTTCCCCCCTTTCTTGTCTTCCAGATTGGCTACTTGCTATAGAGACAGCTATACAGGCACAACTGAAAGTGCATAATGGGCTGAACTGGAAAGACAGCACAAATTTAGTTTTTTCCTTTCTGCAGTGGCTGATTATTTATCACTTGACAATATTCAGACCCTGTAAGGTGGTGTGATTTCTCTAAGCTGCACTTTTTCTAATGGGTTTTACTAAGTTCACTAGTTTCCACAGGTGATATTAAAGGACAATGTGGACCAGAAGACTATTCTGTAATGTAGTGTGTTCCTTCAATTGTAGCACTCATTGAGACCACAGTATTTAATTAGTGAATTAATAAGCAGCATGTTTAATTTATTAAAATAATCTGCATAGCAGTAATATTGAATGTGAAATAAGAAAACTGGGGTTTCAGGGAAAGGAAATGCAGGTAACTGAATTACTAAGCAAAGCACATGTGTCTAGAGATATGGAGCTTGGATCTCTTTGAGCTATTTTGTGCTGACTTCACAAGCAAGTTTCTCTTAAATTCTAGTGGCCTTCACACAGTAGCTTTAAAGTTCACATGTTTTATAGGTGATCAATATTGATTTGTTCCTAACTGTTTTAGCCACGTTGCTTGGCAGGCAGTGTAAAATTTGTGGTGGTTAACTATTGCCATAGCCCAGGGAATGGAATAGAACTATTTTTCCAAGCAAAGAATAATTCTCCTTTCTATAAAGCAATGAAGAAGCTTTTAAAATTGTCTAATTCCATACCAGAATTTCTTCCTTCAGTACTGCAGTGATCTCTGTCAGACATAGAAGCTTTACAGTTTACCTGCAGTGGCTCTGCTAGGTGAGAAATAAAATTTGGGGTTTTTTTTTTGTGGTATTTGCCACTTTTGTGTTTTGGCACTATCATTTTGTAGTTCTTTGTTTGGTCCAGCCTTAGTCTGTTGATAGCCAGCACGATTTCTGAAGTAGCTTTTTGTTTTTCAAAAAGGTAGCACACAGAAATCTTTTTTTAGTTGTTTTGACTGAGATCTTGGCAGCTTGAGGCTTTTGTAAACACTTCTGCAAGATTGAAGGTGATTGAAATAGTATAATTTTAATGGATTCCTCCTCTGTGTGCTTGCTCATACCTCCATATTCATTAGCAGTTGATTTCCTGTTTATATGTATGGAAGCAACTTCTAGGCTGTTCAGTTTAGTTCCTTAAAGAAGTGCTCTGTCTTATTCTGTGTGTCTGAACAAGGAGAATCCTGGTGGTTATGTCTGCTTTTCAGTAACTTTTTTTCCCCTTTCACTGAAAGCAGAATAAACAAGCAAAAGCTCAAAGAATGAATGAAACATACTCTCCTGCAGATCCATCTCTCCTCATTGTGTGGCTTCTCTTAGTCTTGGCAACCTCAAAAGCCCTCAACCCAGCCTCCTGCTCTGCTGGTCTCTTCTAAAAATCACAGTGCTCTCTCTTCCTGAGGCTTCCTATCCTCACATGTTACTGTAAAAAACAGGTTTCTTCCCCCTCAGGTACAATTAGTTTTCAATTTGATGTCTTCATAGAATAATAGCTATGCAGAATGTTAGCTACACCATCTGTCCCATCAGTATCATCTGTCACTCTGCTTCAGGCCACCTGTGTTAATAAGGAAAGCTTTGCTTCTCCTTGTCAAAACACCTTCAACACTTCTGTGTTTTCTAACCATTTAATTAAAAATAAAAAAGGGAGGCATAAAAAGGGGGGAGGCATAACCAGCTATGATTGTCAGATTTCTTGTTTTTTAAGTATGGACTGGCATGTATCTTCTTTTAGTGTTTATTAATTTATTTTAGTCAATGGAAATTGTTACATTACTTGAAGTTGGAAAAAGTGGAGTAAATGCAGGAGTGAAAAGAAATCTCAATCTAAAAACATTGCAGAGTATGACAAATAGAAATAATTGCCTACAGCAGCATGGGAAACTTCATTGAAAGCTCTAAGGCTTTCAAAATATGTGCTGAATTATCTTCTGTGAATCCTCAGTATGCTAGAGGAGAGCTAATAAAAACCACTACACAGTACTGTTCTGGAACACTTACTTGATGGGAATTTGCATTCTTGTTGAGGACAGAATTAACTGTTCTATTGTAAAAACATTGTGAGCAGCAGAACTGCAAAACCCAGTTTTCTGAGTTTATTCTTTTTCCTTTTTAGCATGTTTACATGTGGGTGTTCCAGCTCTTTTTATCCTTATTGTCAGGGATTTTTGCTGGGCAAGGATGGTATATACTTGGTTCCAACCAATAAACTGGGCAAACAGCAGTGCTAGTATTGGAGCTGTTCATGTCTTCCTCTTCAGTAGCACTGAGCTTGGTTAGCTTTGGCCACTGACAGCTTACAAAACATACAGAACAGCTGAAATTGGACAAAAGGTTTAAAGGCAGTTTGGGGGGGGAAAGAGGGAAGTAACAGAGAGCATAAAACTCACTTCTTCCTCAGTTAAAAAAGTGTAAGAAAGCCTGAAAAGATGTGGGAAGTCAAGTAATTGCGTGTGTTCAATCGTCCTGATTAGTTAAAAATGATGATAAATTTAAAGTTTAATTAAAAGAAATTAAACATTCATTTATTTATTTAAATGTGTTTGAGAGACTTATTTTCATTGGGTAGCCATCCTCTGGAAATTAGAGAATAACATCAATGTGTAGTTCAGCATTTCCTTGTTCTGTCCACATCTCATAATTTTCTGTGGGTGGTATACAGGGTGGTAGGTGGTTATTTTTTGCAGTGTTTTTGTGTTTATTTTTTGTTTGTTTGTTTAGACATTTAAAATTGGTAATGTACACTTAAAAGAATTAAAATCTATAAACAGGTCAGCTTCCTGACCAGGTGCATAACATCGCCTGTAAGCTCACAATTTTTTCTGCCCCCCCCCAAAACAATAGTTAAGATATTATATTAGTTAATTTCTTCATAATTGCAGGACAAAACCGTTATTTAGTCAGAATTTAAGAGGTGTTGATGTATTTAAGTACAAACATTGCACATTCTCTCAATAAATGGCATCTTTGCTGTGTTTCTCAGAGTCTAACAAGCTTGTTTGTGTTACACAGTTCTAAAAAGATGTATTTTGTGAAGCTTTTGCACAAAGGCAGAGATGTGTGTTAGAGGATCGTGGCCTTTCATTTTGAGTGTAGTGACAAGTTGAGCCTGGTGCTCTCTCTCTGCTGCAGCAGTGCCTGGCAGGTGTGAGAGATGTGCCAGCCAGTTCTCTCACGGGCAGTCATCATCCTCACTTCTGTTTGGGAACAGCTTGAGTTACACCCATAGCGATGGAGCTCTGTGCACAGCACAGCAAGGTGTGCTTGCTCAAAGGAATTTTCATCTAATATTAATGTTCCCCAAGGCCTCAGAGTAGGCTCAGTACTTGTGTGGCTGTAGGCAGCATGAGCACTTTCCTTTGCACTCCTTTTTTCCAGGGTGTTTTATAACAGGATGACCACACTCATGGAATATAGAGGGCATTCTGAGCGGGCTGACATGCTTACAGTGGTGCAGCCCCATTGGTATTATGGGGTGCCTGCATTAAAAGAATTGTTTTTGTCATATATGGCTGTTCCATTGTTTACTGTCAAATGTATTTTAGTGGCAGAGTGTACGGCTTGCAGCCAGGCATTGCAGCCTCAGATATGCTGGCAGGTAGAAGTGCTGATGCTGCTGCCAGAGAACTGCTGATTCTGGGTTATTTTAAGCCAGGATTGGCTGCCCAGTATTGTTACAGTCAGCATACTGCCATAACTAGGGCTGTGTGGGGACTGGGCTGACTGAGGGGGAGCTGGGGACTGCTAAGATCAGCCCAGCTATTAAAATGTGTTACCCTTAATATTAAAAAAAAAAGCATTTTGAGCATGCCCATCAGAATCAAAGCAACAATTTGCTTACAAACACATCTCAGGCAAAGTCCATCTGTGAAAAAGTTTAAAAATTGGTCTTTTCCATAAATTCCTTATTTTAAGTTTTCAGTTGGCTCACATTAGTTTATGTTTAGCATAAGACACTTGCCTCTGCTAGAACTCTCAAACAGTGTATGATCCTTCACAGGTAGAAACCCAAATTGTCCCATCTACTTGGAGCAGCACTCATACTGACAGTTTGCTGAAAGACACTGAGAATGGTTTATGCACTTACAAAGATAATCTGTAGTTTCTTACTGACTTTTCATACCACTAAATGTAATCTATCCAAGTTTGTTTTAACTGCTTTTCTGCACAATTAGTGTACAAGTAAATAGCCAGCAGAATACAAATGAGTAAGTTATAAAATTATGTGTATAATTTAAAATATACTCATAGGAGTAAATGTAGACAGCTCTAAGAAGCTTGGCTGGCTTTCCAATGAGGTGTGTAAGTGGCATCTAATGTCTTTGCAGATAAGTAGACAATATGTAGTTGCAACAAGGAAGCACACCAGATAGGTTTAGTTTTAGGTTTGCATATGTACATAGTAATAAATACTATATTATGATTTGTAGGACCTTGACAATTCAGAGATGAATAATTGGATTTTGGAATTAATTACTGCAGCTTCACTTCTTTATATATTGATTAGTTTTTGTAAAATGAGGTGTTATTTAACTGCATCAAGACAGCCGTATCACTTAAATGCTGTTTACACTTATTTCTGTAAGAGTAGCATAGCAGTGTTGATATGTTTGAAGAATTTATTTAGCCAAGTAGGAGTAATATGTCTGCTTTGTGCTTGTATTAACGAGAGACTTACTGTATTGGAGAGAGGCTGACTACAAGGGTGTGTACTGACAGGACAAGGAGAAATGGCTCCAAATTGAGAGTGGATTTAGATATGATGTTAGGAGGAAATTTTTTACTGTGGGGGTGGTGAGGCACTGGAACAGGCTGTACAGAGAAATTGTGGATGCCCCATCCCTGAAAATGCTGTTGTAGATATATGGAATAAATACACTGTAAAACTGAAATAATCAATTATTGTTACACCTACAAGTTGACATCTTCAGTCAGTAGAAACAAGATAATTTTTCTTTATGAAAGCCAATACAGAAAGGTGGTGAAAAAATTAACTACACACAGTAAAAGCAAGCTTAAAGGGAAAGAAGAAATGGGACTAAAATTGCATGAGGATATGATGCTTTAGCAGGATTTTTTGCCCCTGCTGAATGTTCTTTTGCCCATTTTAGCCTTGGGATCTTTTTTGTAAGAACCAGAATGGTGCCTATAAGACTTGTGAAGAGAGGCAGCAGAGGAAAGGCAAGATGTACAGGAATTGGTCTGTCTGCTCAGTGCATTAGCAGGATGGGCAGTTCTTAGCTATGGTCGCAGCTTGGTGGCTGAGGTAGGATTGGCAGAGAATGGAGCAACAAAGAATCCAGGTCACTGTAGGAGTCTGGCTTTCCCTAATTTTGCTGCTTGCAGAACATCTTGACTGTCTCCTACTGTCTGTTAGGGTGACTTGAAACAGTTACAGGTAGGCCAAAAGTGCTCACACCAAAGCTATTTATGCATATGTATGTCTAAATATATAAAACATCCTTAAAATACCTATATCTCATACCTTTAGTGTTGCAGCAGAGTAGCACTTAAATTCTTCAAAGTCAAATCTGATTCCGGTACAAATGTTCAGCTTAATAAACCAGTCCACTCTTGTTAAGAGTAAACCTTGAATGCTTTCTGTGGGTGATTAATCCCTTTGGCTTTTCACTTATGGGAGTTTCTATTTAAGGTAGAATGGGAAATGCTTTTGGTGTTTTCATTGTGGTATTCTTTAAAGTGCTATTAAGTATATTGAGAAAAACACAGCAGTTTGGCAATAGTTCAATCAAAAGTTAAGAGAACTGAGGACAGTTGAGTTATCTATTAGTGTGTGTTACAGAAGCACAAAGCAGGTGAGGATCTGAGAGGAGATGGGTACCATTTACCACAGCCTCATCTTCTTTCTGCAGATGTTCTTTGACTTTAAGGTATTTACCATAGTTTCTGTGAATGTAGGCTAAATGAATGCTTGTTGCTTTTAAAATGGTTTGTACAGTTTATGTTTATTTTAAATGGGTTTTATTTGTTTCATTGCCTCCTTTTCTTCTAGGAAACCCAGCGCTTGCTGGCGGAGCCAGTCCCTGGGATAAAAGCGGAGCCGGATGAAAGCAACGCACGCTATTTTCATGTGGTCATTGCAGGTCCACAGGATTCCCCCTTTGAGGGTGGGACATTTAAACTTGAACTATTCCTTCCAGAAGAATATCCAATGGCAGCTCCTAAAGTACGTTTCATGACCAAAATTTACCATCCTAACGTAGACAAGCTGGGAAGAATATGTTTAGATATTTTGAAAGGTAAGTTTTACTGTGTTTTCTTTCTTCTTATCGTATTAAGTACAGATATTTGTAAGTTGACCCTAAAAAGAGTTTTCATGTGTTTAAAGAATATCTTGCTGCTTCTTTAATCTGGAAGAACTTGCTATTTGTGTAGACTGTGGTGAATATGGTGTTTCATAGTGCTATAAATGTTTCTTCAGATAAATGGTCCCCAGCTTTGCAGATCCGTACAGTTCTGCTATCAATCCAGGCTTTGTTAAGTGCTCCCAATCCAGATGATCCACTAGCAAATGATGTAGCTGAGCAATGGAAGACCAATGAAGCCCAAGCCATAGAAACAGGTGATGTATCTTCTAACTCTTTTCTAATTTTAGGAATAGCTTATTACTCACTAGCTGGGATATGTAAATCTTGACCTCTAGTTTTATGTCTGCAGCTTGGAGAAACAAAAACATATTTCATGCAATCATAGTCCAAGTGCTCTGACTGTGCCTGCAGTGCTTTTAAGTCTGTGAAGCTTGATAGAAGAATCAGCTCTCTTGATCTGTTTTATCTTGAATTTTGATGGTTTTAATTTGCTAGTCTGTCTAATTTGGAGTTCTGGTAAAATGAAGAAGAATTCTACTGCTTGTCCTCTACTGCATAAGGAACAGATTAACAGGTTCCAGAAACTGCATCTCTTTGATACTGCATCTGTTACAAGCTGTAGTGGAATGGAAGAGTTACTATGTTATGCCTCTTCACTTTTGGATCCACTGCCGTCAGCCTGTTTCTATAATATACAAAAATTGACAGCTGCTGTAATTCAAAATTGCTCTTAAAAATCTCAAAACTGATGCATTTTGTTTGCTTGCAGCAGTGGTATAAAAGAGATCTTTAAGAATATGAATTTGAAATTACTTTAATCAAGCCTGAAAATGACATATTTTCTTAAATGTGTTTCTTTTTCTTTACAGCCAGAGCATGGACTAGGCTATATGCCATGAATAATATTTAAATGCGCTTTGAACATCAAGTGTGCATCACTTCTCCTGTTCTGCCAAGACCTCTTCCTTTTTTTGTTTGCATTTAATGGACACAGTCTTAGAAACATTACAGAATAAAAGCCCAGACATCTTCAGTCCTTTGGTGATTAAATGCACATTAGCAAATCTGTGTCTTGTCCTAATTCACTATTGTACCGCATGAGCAGAGGCTAGAAGTATCATCTGGATTGTTGTGAAATTGTTTGAAAGCAGCAGCACATCTCTGCTTTTAATCATTTTTCCTGTCATGGTTTAAGTATAAGCACTGTGAATGAAGGTAGGCAGGGTTAGCTGCGGGGCTTTTTGTTTTAATTTTGTGGGCTCCTCCTCCCTTTTTATGGTGATGCTAATTGCATTGGTAAAAGCAGCTAACCAGTTATACTTTAGAATATACCCTCTAGCCCAGTCTAACTTAGACGCTGTAGATGGACAAGCTTCATTGTTTGAACAAAAAACGGGAACATTAAACATCCATCACCTTCACTAATACTATAGTGATTCTGCTGTCAAGTGTAGAAAAATCCCTCCAAGAAAAAGCTTGTGACCATTTTGTATGGCTTGTCTGGAAAATCTCCTGTAAATCTTATGTTTTAGTAAAATATTTTTTGTTATTCTACTTTGCCTTTGTATAGTTTATTTTGCTGTGTTTTCATTTCTCTGTGACAATCGTATTTAAAAAAATTGACTCCAGAACTGACAATTTTTCTTCACCAGTCTGACATACTTAACAGTAAAGAGGGGGAATTCACAAGTTGGTTTTTTTTTGTTTTTTTTTTTTTTTTCTTTTTTTGTTTGTTTTTCTTCTTCTGTTTCCTGTATTTTGTGTTATATGGGTGACCTTTCCTGGCCAATTTAATATGCAATTGCATTTGGAGTGACTTTTAGAAAAAGTCTCTGATGGAAAAATTTTAACCTTAATTTTAGTAATGTGCCGATGTGTGTTTTCCTGGAAATAACCAGAGTGAAGTAGGAGGTTGAGAGCAAACGACAGCACTAATTATGAGTATCTACATAGCAGCACGGTTTTCTAACTTCTTTAATTCCTGCCCCCTATTAACTTGAAATTCCAGTGTCCAGAACCACTGTTAGAGCCTGCTTGTGTATTGAATGATGTATGCTTAGCTACTTACAGCTAGCAACTCATACCCCTGGTTTTCTCTACAAGCCTTATTAAGCTACTTGCTTGAGCAACCAGTCAGCTTAAATAGCAGCAAAGCTTCTTTATAGGAGGGAAGGAAAGTGATGAAAAAATTCCTTCTCCTCCTTGTTTTTTGTGTATGCATCCTGTCTAGGAGTCCAGTATCTTTTCTGGGAACTCATCTAATTGGGTTCTCTTCATTTCTTCTATCTATTCTTTTCCTTTCCTCAAGCCCTCTCCCTCACAAAACCAACCAACCAAACAAAAAGCTTAAAAGCTTTTGGCATGGCCAACCTGAAATGTATAAATGACAGCTTATAGTGGTTGCAGTAGGGAGTGATTTGTCATGCAATTCAGGGGTATGGTTATGTAGTCTATTGGTATTCTCCCTCTTTCACCTCTTCATCCTCTAGTGTCATCTGGAATTTCTATAGGATGTGGTGTATTTATTGTGCTCTTATGTAAGATGAAGAATATATATTAAAACTATGTTTTCCAACAGACAGTGCTTTCAGTGGTTAGTAACTGGTATTGTCCCTCGAAGTTCTCTGCAACATGGTTGAAGAATGGTTCAAAATTCAACTTTTTCACCAAAGTGAGTCATAAAAAACTGTTTTAAAAGTAGTTTCTGTGTTGAATGTAAGCCAAAGTTGGGTCCAGGGCTTGTAGCATGTTCTTCAGAGTGGGTAAGCACCATTAACCCTTTCTTCTTATGAATGTCTGTTTGGGGTTGGCTGGCCTATATCCTGGATCTGCTGCTAGCATAGATAACCTTTGTAGCAGGCAGCTGAGAATAAGTGAGCTATGCTGTAGACTCTGGATTCACTTCACCTACCTCTTAATGCTTTATTTTACTCTACATATACAGCTTTCCTCAGCTCTGTCTCTAGTCCAAGGCCTGGTGGCACCCCCAGAAGACAGTCAGACCCATCCTGTTTGAAACTGGCTATCCCTCTCTTCAGTAGAGAAACAAGACCTGAGCTGGCACTTAAACAGTTTTAACTTCATAGGTGGGATGAATCCAGACCCAGATAATGTATGTTAAATAATACTTCTTTTACTTTTAAACCTGATTTAAGAGCCCTGTATAAAGTCAAGCTGGGAATTTCATTTCAGCTTGTGCCAAGGAATGTGTGACAGGCTAAATTCTTTGAGACCAGTAAGATATAACCTTTTCCCCAGTTAAGCAGGTGTATTTTCCCAGTTGTTATGTGAAACTCAGTTATTTTTCTTACACCTACCACTGCACCTGATTAGCAAATGCAGCTGTCTTTTAGGGAGTGTTAGTTTTATCTCCATTTTTAGTATGTGTCTATTGGATCAATTTACAGTAACTTTAAAATAACTGGGTTTCCTCTACCATTACTGGTGCTATGTGTCAAAGGTCCTAAAATCCTGAGCAAGAGTCATGACATTGCATTTTATGTGTCAGTGTTTGGTTAGTAACTGTGTAGCTGTTGAGCCTGGGTTATTGCATGGGCTCTGTAACCACACATGCAAAATACTTTTGCAGTAGTTTCCTGTAGATCAAGAGGAAGGCTTTTGGTTTTGCATAAATTTTCAGTGGTGGTCTCTTCACATGTAGCCATGTTCTGTCATGGGTATGAAGTGTATGATTATTGGGAACTGATGGAACAGATTTTTGGATCTTAGCTGACTTTAGTCTAAACCAAGTGAAACATTGCTTCGATAGCTTTCAAGTAATTGTATTTCTAACACGTTGAGACTATTGTGGAACATCTTGATGGACTAGTGACATCAAAAATTGTGACATCTCTATTTATATACATTCCTTCTTGGGTTGGGTTGTTTTGGGTTTTTTTGAGGGTTAAAGTAAAATGTCTGGTAGGTTTTGTCAATAACATGTCTTGACTGTAATGTAATATGACACTGAAATAAAAGGAAGAGTGATTATTCATTACTTAGGCACTGAGCTTCATTTAACTGCAGTGGGCTGCCATCAGTGTGCAACAGTTTCCTAACAGTTCTTAACATCTGGTAAAATGAGAAAGATAACCTTTAACTTCTCTCATATCTTTTCAATGGCTTCTCCCCACATTGTATGGAGAGAGAAGAGCAGCACCTCTGTCCTAGAAGTCCTCAGAGGAGACTGCTCTGGTGCACAGCTCAGAGATGTGTTGAGTCCCTCCCCTGCTTCCCTCCCTTTTTTGTTTGTTTGGTTTGGTTTTGTTGTTGGTGTGGGGTCTTATGTTAATTTTTGGATTTTTTTTTTTTGCCTGCCAGTTCAAATGTGTCTGGTTTAGTACAAGACTTTCCTACTTACATGCACAGTTTGGACAGTTTCTAATGCAATCAAATTGATAAATATATTGAACTTTGCTAACCTGTGTTACATTATGGTCATGGCACTAGGTTAATAATTACATGCCTGCTGGGGTGGAGTTTGTACAGTTTATTGCAGCCTTTACTGTGGAAGTGTGCAGGATGATTTTAAAGCAAATATTTAATTGTTATGTTGTGCTGAAGTGCAGTAGAAAAGAGGCATCAAGCAGCATGACTGGGTTATCTGTGGTGTTTGCTTTCATGAACTCCCCTCAACACTTAGATAAGGGGCTAGGTGTGGGCAGGTGGAGTGTTTTTGGTAAAGACTGCTCCAGTGGAACACCACCTGACCTGGATCTGGAAAGGGAATTGTACCCTCAGAGGACACATCTGGGAGCTCAGTTAATAGCTACAGAGCTGTCACTGTTGGTCAGCCCATCACTGAGAAATGGAGTGCTCTACCTGAAGGAGAATTTTTGAGCATTGGAAGGTAGAAACCACAGGTACTTAACACACTGCATGAGCCTTCCCACATAAAGAGATGGACGCAAGCAGGGCCTGTAACAGAAGCATTTTTATTAGCTAACTTTTAAAGAAGGCAAATATAAATTGTTTCACATAAAATCATCTCTGACTGGAGTGCTTGTTCAAGGTTGTTCCAGATGCTCATATAAGCTGGATTCTTGTCTTCAGAGCTGCAGTGAAGGAATATTTTTGGTTGAGGCCTAATCTGCATCTTCCTACCTAAGTTGTGCACTAAGGATTGCGAGGTCATTTATAAATCAGAAAATTTCATGTGTGGTGCTCAGTTGTTGCTTGCTGTAGTGTGTGTGCTTGTCTCAGCCTCAATACCTGCTGTGCCTTCAGAAGAACTGCTGTCATTTTCCATCAGCTACTAATGAGTAATAGTGTTCTTCCAAGTAACACTGAAGGCTTAGGCTGGATCCTGGTAAATTTATGGAAGAGTATCTGTGGTCCCATGGTCAATTACCAAGGCAGACTAATCTCACAAGACACAGTAAGGTGATTCTAATGGTGTTTTTTCTTCCTTCAGTTACTGTGGATGTTCATCTACATTATTCAAACACAGGTTCCATTAGTGTGATAGCCAGAAAGCAGGAAAGAAGGAAATACTTAGGAGAGTGAAGCCAGGTGAAGGACAGCAAAAAGGCCCTTAGGATGAGAACCTCGTTACAGAATCTGTCTGGATGTAATGGGCACTATGCCACAGGTAAGCCAACAGCAGGGTAAGTGCACAAGCTGATGGTCTTTAGGCAGCATCATACATTGCTGTAATGCTTCTTCCCACTGCCCATCCATCAGAACAAATGAGGGAAAGCTGTTGGGAACAGTGCTACCACTGAGCTACCAAAAGCAATGTGTGCCATGAGGCAAGCAGCAGCTGGTCACACAGCAGACATAGTGGTCCTGTGCCTTACTAAAATGGCACTTTGATAGTATTTCATGCTTATTTAAGGGAAGAAAATTGTCTGAGAGCATTGTTTGGGGTGGTGGTGCATAGCCCGTAGCAATCAGATTGTCACAAGCCCATGATTGCCAGTCTGCAGGTTAAGAGGTGACACCAATCCATATGTGGAGCATTGTCCTAATGTCACTGTGGTGCTGTTTCCATCACTTGAGCCAAGGAGGCAGTGCCTTACTTAATGCCATAGCATCTCTGAGACCCTAAAAGTACTGAAAGAGGGCAAGTTTAAAAAAACCTGAACATTTTCCATTCAAGCTTGATCATCTCTCCAAGCCTTGGAGTCAGTCATTCTGCCTTTCCTGCCAGTTGTTGTGCTTTGTCACACTTCTGCCTCGACTTGAGTCTTACACTTCACTTGATGCCTTGGAGATACACTGGTGGCACCCAGACAGGACTATGGTAAAACTCCCCTTAAGCTGAAGAGAGGGAGATGTGGTAACTCTGTGAAGTGCTACTGAGAAGGGGAAACAGGATGGTAAGCAACTCCCAACTGGAAGAATGCAGGTTCAAAAAATAAGGTAAGGGGAGGTAGGGCTGCAGCAAAGAGTAGAGCACTGGCACCAGTTTTCAAGTTGGGATAGGCATTAGATATGTGTGCTAAGGGGAGAGGAGAGTGGCATGTGAAGTTAAGGAAAGTATTCTTTGGAACAACAAAGCTTGAGTGCAAGGACAAGGCAAGAAGTAAGAAACATTGAATGAAACTTAAATGTAGTTTAGAGGGGGTTGAAGTCCTTCACACAATCCTTTCTAGTGCAGTATTTGCAAGGAATGACTACATCATCCACAGGACTAATTTAGATTTTATTCTGGTATTTCTCAAATATAAAAAGTCAAAATTCTTACATCAATCTTTAAAGAAAATCCACGCAAGCAGGTCAAAATGTTTACAACTTAATTCCCTTCCCACCCCACCCCTTCCTTTCAGTTTTCACTTCACAAACCATGCTGGTAAGTAAACCAAGTGTCTGCCCCTCATGTTTCTTTTCACAGCACATTGTTAACAGAACAATGCTAGGCTAAGTCAGGGGTGCAGTAAGCACCAAAATAAGAGTTTTCACTTGAACAGCCTCTCTGCAATACCTCAGGATTTCTTGTGTTTAAATGCACATCCATTTTGCTTAATTCTGGCTCTATGGGATTTTAAACTTTAAGGCTCATTTTCTTTGATACCACCATCATGTAACGCATGAGAATCTCAAAACCTCTCAGCCAGGAAAAGCAGCAGTACAAACTAGACTCTGACAATTGCAGATGACAACCTGTCTCTTCTCTTTTTCCTCTGGAGAACCAAATTGGATTCATTGTACAGAATTTTTGGCATGAGAAAATTCCCAAATTTGCTTTGTTTGAAATGGGTTTGGCCCATCAAATGAGATATTCTTGTAAAAACAAAATTCTTCTAACATTTAAATTGATAGTAGTAGAAAAAATTGTAGCCTTCCTCTTCCCATTTTTACAACTCCTTCTGTTTGAATTTAGTGTCAGATTTCATTAGTACTGAAGCCACACTGCCATCCCTTTACTGCAGTTGTTCCCTGTAGCAAAACTAAAGTGTCTTTAGTTTACATCTGCAATTCACAAAACATTTCTCTTTGAAAGGGAGTAGAAACTAAAGCAATAGAGCTTCATTCTGAAGGTTGCATAGAGACTGAAGAGATTTTTACAACAAATGCTGTTTAAAAAAAAAAAAAAATCTGTCTGACACTACTGAACAGCTCAAATGTGTGTGACCAAAAATATTTATAGGCAATCAACTCTGAGTTTGTTAGCAACAGCAATACTGTACATTTTACATTATCAAATACATAATTCAAGAGTTACAAAATAAGATCATGCATTACCACTAAATCTTATACAAGCTTGGATTGATTTCATTCCAAGAATCTGAAATGGAGACAGCATTTTTTTCAAATGAATAAAACCTCAAACCCTGGATTCTATTTTAGCTTTCATGGATTTGATATAATCTTGTTACAAGAAAACCTATACAAGTTTGCTCAATTTAAAGTGTTAAAATAACTACTGAACAAAAAAAGTGAGCATTAAAGTGATCAGAAAAGGGAGCTAAACGATTCATTCTTTTAAAGGCAGCTTTGGAGCCAGAGGTACCCTTCCATGAATATGTTAACAAAGATTAGACATTCATTGTGCTTGATCCCACCTTCTCCTGTTTCACCTGGCAAAACAGTTTAAAGCAGGGAGCTGAGCCAATGGTGTCCCAGTCTGGAAGAAGTTCAGTGTAAAATAGCTGTACCCATGTGTGCACTACTGAAATAGCAATGCTCCTTCCCTGGCCTCCCACCTCATGGCTGAAAGGATAGATAAGCTGTTGGCAATACTTCCACCTTTAGGTGCACCTGAACACTTGTGTGTTCTTTCCAGTTCTGGAAGTGACCTAGACTAGGAGCTAAGAGGGATGGAAAGCAATGTCCTACCCACTGTTTCAGAAGTCTTCAGCTTTGTGGCTCATGCCTCTTGTCAGTAGTATTTATGCCTCTTCAAAGAGAGCAGCATTAAGAGATCAGATCATCTGTCTCCCTAGTTTCACTGCATTTATATATGGCACAAGATTGTTTTTCTAGGAGTAACTTGTGGCAACAACATTTTTTTCCTAAAAAAGTGTAACAGCACAAAAAAATTCATAGCAGCATTTTACACAATTTGTGTTAAAAAAGTAGAAGTTAACCATTTGTGTATTGAGTAACAAAAGGTTTAAATTACATTTATTTTCCATTTTACACTCACTATTTACTAGTTGGACTATTTACAAGGGTTCAAATGTTATATAAGAGAATGAGCTTTACCCAGAATAAACTTCACATGTGAGGTAGTGATCTACCTCGACCTGTTTTGGCTGGATATAAAGGAGGTACAGTTGGGTTTAGATCCTAGAAAAAATTCAGAAGTAGGAGGTTCATGTGAATTACTATGTTCGTGTAGAAGAAACCATGCACACACACACACACATACAGAGAGTAATCCTATGGTAAAAACATTAAGACCAACAGTGGATTTATTTTCATCTTCATGGATGAAAAGGAGGAGAAATAATTAGAACAGGGAGGTTGTCAGCTGTACCTCATTTATTCCAACTCTTTTTACCAAGAGGCCAGCTTTTATTTGAAGAAGCTAAAGAAATTGACACTAAAACAGTAGAAACTAAAGGATTTAAGAATTAACTTAAAATTGGGAGTTTCAGCACTCCTTCAAATAAGACAAAGGAGTATTATTTCTCTACTGGTGTAGCAGGTATCAACACTCCTGTCCCAAGCATTGGAGGCACCTCAGCACATGCTTGCTAATAGACACCTCTGCAACCTAAGGGTGCCCCCTGGTTAAATCTTTCTTTCCTCCAAACATTTTTAAATTGCAACAGACTGCAGGAACACTACATGAGATGTTTCTAATTGAAGACAGAAGCTTTTGGAACCTCCAGTGTAATCACACCATAAACAAAACATGGATCAAGGTTAAAAGAGGGGAAAAAAAAGGGGGAAGAAATAGCTACAATGTTTTTCACACAAGTCTTCTGACAGTTCACCAGCTGACCAAGTGATGAAACAAAAGTCTAGTAGATAGTTTTGGTAGCTGCAAGACAAAGTTATTGTTCTTGCCCTACTTATATGTTACATGAAGATTGCATAGGACAAGGCAACCTTTTGGATAATTGAGGCAAGCAGTGCTTAGTGTTGGTATCCTTTGCTCTTGACAGGCTGAATGTGGTTTAGTGCTTTGTTGTAGTCAACCTTGTGCATCTCTGCTTTCACTACATCCATTTACCCAAATACTGCCAGCTTAAGGTCTTAGCACTTCATCTGTGGATACCAAGTAAGAGTTTAGTATAAGACTATTTGCTCAAGCTTTAACTACTGACTGAAACTCACAAGTTTTAAATAAGCTGAACACCACTGAGATGCATATTTTATTTTAGCAGATATGGAAATTTATAAATTTATATAGTCAAGTTTCTTTTTAATGGCCTATTAAGGCATCTTAAAAAAATCCCTATATGGCTTTGGTTTGCTGAAATACTACTTTACATTGTTAAAAGAAAAACATGTTCAAATAAATTCAACATTATGACACATTCACATATTTCACTTAGAACTGACAGTTATACAGATGCCTACATGTGATCACAGATGTCTCCTGTTGTGATGACACGAATAAAAAGGTAATCCAAAAGTTTATCTCACAGTAGAGGGCAACCCAGAAGTCTGTGCAGAAGTGACATATAAGGAGTTATTATCTGGAAGAGGGGGGACCACAGAGTTTCCATTAGTGGGTGAACAGCTCAGTTTCAGTTTTTCCAAGTATTCTGCATGAACAGGCTTGTGACACTGAAGGACCTTGATTGCATCTTCTACTTTAAACCATTCTCTTTTCCTTCCTGAATGAGTACAATCCACAAGAAAGAACAGAGTTACACAATTTTAATAGCACTCTTGGTTGCTATCTAGTTATTCACTTTTTCTCAGTTCTTTGGAAGTTGAAGTTGTCAGGCAGAAGAGTGAACAAAAAAACTGATCAACACAAGAGATTCACTCAAGCTTACTGAAATGCAATTCATAATAAAGCCTTTCAGATAACTCTTGAAGCAGGTACTGGACAGAAACTCATATGACTCTCTGTATACTCCAAAAGCCACATTTGGTCATTAGAGCAAAGTGTGATAAAAGTATTTAGATACTGCTGTCCTACATTGCCATGCCTAACAGAAAACTAGTCTTTAGACTGAACATGCATGTATGAAGAATGGCTTGGTCTGATTTCAAAAGCCATGTTCCATACTCAAAATCTCCATATGCATCCATATATGGAGTTACTTGGGGTAGCTGTAAGTTTTTAAAAAATAGTACACCTTATATCAGACATGTTTATATAAGTTTCAAGACTTTACTAAGATCAGCTTAAGACCATCTTACTTTTACAAGTTGGTCTTTTAAAATTCAAAGTCTCTGAAAATACATATAGACAAGGTCAGTGATAGCATTGTTAAAAATTGAATTAGTTTTTAATTTGGTTTTTCAGCAAGTACTGTGCTTGAACATATATAACTACTTGTTTAAGATCCAGGACACATTCAAAAACACCCTAGATATCAGACAGGAAAACATTTTTAAATGGAAAAACAATTTGGCAGTATAGTATTTAAAATGTATGTAAAAAATTACAATGTTTTTTCTTTTATAATACTTAGAGTATTCTAAGAATAAGAGTAACTCGGTGTTGGAAGCAACCTAGTTATATGTGTATTAAAGTGTGCAAGAACACTTGTGACTTTATCTAGAACAGAATTAGTATTCCCCCTGAATAACACAGATTGCTTAATAAAAGTGAAAAGAACTTGCTTAAAACATTTTTAAGTGTAGCATATAAGGACAGAGAATTAATTTACCTATATTAACTGAATCTTCCCAGTCTTCCAGTATTTCCGTCACAGTAAGAACATAAACGTACGTCCTATGCTTCCGGTCCTGGTTCTGCTTGAATATTAAAAGCACAGGTTTAAATTCTCATCTAAATAACTTACTAACTTACCACAACTACAAGATTAGAAGTTACTTACCTCTGAAGGATAGCCAGCAAGCCTGGCTTTTATTTTCACTAAACTAACATCTGTATTGATGAGACCCAAAATTATGGGAAAACAAAAACGTTTTATTTGAAACAGCTATTCTCTTTTACTAGACTAAAAACACCAAACAAAACCACAGACAATACAAACAATTTTGAAGATTGAAGTTCTGAACAAAGTGTGTTCTTGGTCATCCAGCTAAATATTAGCAGTTATCCACTAGTACTGCCCTAGGTAAGTACTAGTACTTTTAGTACTTATCTTTTACATATGTTGTAAATGACCACAGTACACCATGCTTGCTAAAACTGTTTCCACAATGCATTTTCCTGGAAAGGTGGTGTAAAAAAACCCAAACACCTTCTGCAAGATAGAACTGCTGCATCATGTGGCCGTGTCATCTACACCATGCTGGCTATGAAGTTGCACTCTGAGTGAGGCAAATTAAATAGCTTATGCTTGCAATCATGACAAATGCAAAATCATTGCCATCTGCTCATTCAGCAGGTTGGCCACAATGGCAGCACTCACCACCTGTTTAGAAGGCATGTGTTTTGCACAAGGCAGGTTAACCAGAGTCTGACAGAGGTATCTGCTCAGGGCAAGGCCAGTCCATGCAAGGTTGGTGTTGCCGTAAGAAAGGTTATGGAGAAAAAACAGCAACAAGACACTCTCTTACTTGGTGTAAGAAAGAAGGAGCAAGAAAGAGCAATTTGAAGGAAGCCATGGCTTTAAATAAGGTACTTTGTGAAAAACAAAATACAGACAGTTCATTGGCCAGAGAAAGAGACACCTCTTCTCCCTGGCTTTCTCATAGATCTAGCAGGTGTTTATTTCTGTTGCAATTCTTTCTCTTGTGTTTATAGTACAGAAAAAGTCTCTAGCCTGGGAAAAATCCTGGCTGGAGCTGAGAAAGTTTCACGGCCTGAGAAAAAAACTCAGAACTAGAGAAAAAGGCCTGGCTGAAATGTGCCTAGGCCTTCAGCAGTGTCCACAGGTTGGCATAGACATTACTCCCTGCTAATCCAGGGCAGGCTAGTGGCAGTGTTTGAGGTGCTACCCAAACCATCCTTCCCTTTGAAGAACTGAGCTCCTAATAAAACCAGGACCATCTACAATTACAACTATATTAAGAACCAAGAGATGTTATAGCCTAGCTCCTGTAACAGATGGCTGTATCCTTTTGCCAATAACCTTTCCTACTTAACTTGGTTTCACTACAAGCTTAATATAGCTTTGAACCGCTGTGATTTACTAGGAAATAAAAATTCTCCAGGAGTTCTTTGTCAATATCACCATTAAATAGGTTATATATATTTATAACACATTCTCTGGCTGTAGTTCTACTTGGCAGCCAGCAGCATTTATTTCAATCTTCTCTTAGTTCCATCCTCAGGTCACAACCTGTGGCCCCCTCAGTGGTACTAACAACAGTTTGTCAGGGCCAGTTGAGAAACTAAAGTAGGACCTTGATTTAAGTTAGAAGCAACCTGGAAAAGTGACACAACAATTTTTCTCTCTTCTGCTCTAGCTTGTGTAAATGGCTTCAGAAGAACACATACCTGAACTACCAATGAATCATCATGCTTTGCAGCCCCTGCCTTATGCCAACAACATGATAGATATCCTGGGTTTTTTGGTCTGAGCTGAGAAATGGAGAATACTTTTGTAGACTGACCAGCAGAGTTAAAACACAGCCAAATTTTTTATATGTGGGACCAGTTCAACTCAAACCCAAAACATCAGAAAAATGTGAGTAGTACTAACAACAAAGTTTCAGGAGCTTCTCTAATTGTGTCATGGCTTCCATATTTCACACTATGGGACACATGAATAAGTAATATTTCACACAGGAAAACCCTGTCAGGAATACACTGAGTATAAAAGCTGGGTGAAGATTTGTACCTAATTGAGACTAAGGGACTTCCACTTAACATACAACACAACACAGTAACACTGGATGTATTAGGAGCTGGAGACTATTAAAACTATAGTCTGCTCCTGTCTAGAAGCTGAGCAGAAGTGGGCAACACCAACACTAAAATAGAGTTCTAGCTAGCTTGTGTTCTTGCACTGTTGGTAGTTCAGAGTTTACACTATCAAACAGATAGTTTGAACTACATAGTTTGCTAAAGGTTGGATTTGTCTGTTATCCAAAGCCTTGGCTTTTTTTTTAGTGAATTAAAGCCATAAAGAGAACTCATATGCACACTCATCAATTTACATGTAATCTAATCAGGGAGAAAAAGTTAAAAGTACCTCAAAAAAGACTGGTGTAATGTTTCAGAAATCCTAACTCTATGAATGGTTTGGTTTTAGAATTTTTTAAATTTTTTTTTAACATCTAGGTATTGTCTTAAGCATTAATGTAATCTTCCAAAGATCCAAAATGACCTGAGATCAGCTCAGCTGGTGAGAGCCTGATGCTGGGTAACACCATGGTGATGGGTTTGATCCCTGTATAAGATATCCACTTAAAAATTGGACTTGATGATCTTTGTGGATCCCTTCCAACTGAGAATATTCTATGAAGATGAATAAGTACTTTGAACACTTCCTATTCAAGTTTTCACACATCATGTGGGGACTCCTGAAGTCCTGTCTAATTCAGCAGATCCAGTAACACTGCAAAACTATAGGTAGGTAATACCTATGAACTTAAGTCTGATGTTGCAGCTTATCAGTTCTCACAAACCATTGCTTTTAGAACTTAAAAGGAAACAGCTCACCTCAAATATCCCAAGTAGTCTGCCTAGCTTTCCCTTTACTCCAGCCTACAAAATAAACAAGAAAAAGTATTAGCATTTGGTATTCATTAAAAAAAAAAAAAAGTAACGTATCTGTACCATCATCCTACATTAACATATTCCTCCTTATTAGGGTTATTTAAGTAAGTTTTAACTTAAGTTTTAATTAAATAGTGCTTCACTAATTTTGGAGATTCTGCTTTTAGAATCTTTATGAGTATTAAGAGTACAAAAGCTTGTCCTAATGATTTCTGGTTTCCATCCAGACCAAAACCACATTTTTAATGTACTGCATTTTATTAAATAGATAAATCATACCCAATACTGAAATAATCCAGGAAAGTAGAAAGGAGAAGAGTATTTTAAGCAGTATTAGAATTAATCTAAAGAAGCAATCATTGAAACTCCAGTGCTATTTTACACAGAAATTTAAGTTTTCAAAATACAATAATAAATTAAACTGTAGGCTACTGTGTGGATTTTGCAGCATAATGACTTCATGTGTGCTGGTTTTCATATCAAAGTAGCTTTTGGCATGCAATTTAAACCCCAAATTTATATCCCAAATTGTCTACAGGGCTTTCAATTTAGAGTTTTACTCCAGTATTTTAAATTAATTCCTGCATCAGTCCATGCTTTGTTATGTTTATCAATTCAGATAAGGTGGTCACTACTTTCTATTAAGACACTAAGGATTGCTTTTCAAAAAGTAATATATAATGCCTCTTCCAAGGGACATTGCCTACAATCATCCATTAATTCTAAACAAAACTCAGTCCATATGACTGACACATAAAGGCATATGTTGCCTACTGGCAGACAAAGCCATATTTAGATTGTTTTTTTCTTGTTGTATAACAAATATTTAAAATAGAGCTTCTTAGTGATGACATTTTCTGATTTTCAGTCTTTGCTTCCAGCCTTAGCTAAAGACAGTTACTGATGTCTTACATCTTTATATAAAGGACCATATGTATTTTCATTATATTTTAATGAGTAACTGACCAATAACTGGGCAGGCTTTAGCAGTAAGTCTGATCAAAGTCTTACAAGTGAATGCTTTCTGTGACAGTCTTTTTAAAGAAAGCAGATGGCTGATGTTATTTATTAAGCCACTTCGATGAAGGAAGCCCCATCACAGCCCATGCAAAATCATCAAGGCATTTTGCTAATCTACAGCAAGAGCTAATGCAAAACTCCATACAAAATTCTGTTTGTATGCTGTAATGACTGAGATACCTGTTAGAGCTTGTAAATCCAAAATACTCAACTGGACCTGATAGGTGAGTGTTTAAGCAGCACATAAATTAGGAAAGTGACAGGCCCTATTTTTGGGCTGAATAGATAAGCTATGCCACAATAGGCACTAAAGATTGCTTGTGCTTTATACTGGGTAATGAAAAACCACTTACTCATGAAAAACAGCATGCTGAAAAAATGTTTAAGATTTCCTGGTCAGTGCTAATTTCCTCAGCATTACAGTATCACTTCAAGAGGTAGTCTGAAAAGTAACTAATATTTAACAGGTAGCAAAACCTTCAGGCCAGCCAGGTTTAACTGATACTAAATAGCACTCATAGAGTACTTTTGTCAACTTATTGGTATCCTATAGTTACAATGTGAATTTATCCATTACTCTAAGTACAATTTACTTCACAGTTTCTCTTCTCTCCCTCCAAGCAAATCAATGGTTTAAACAAATACACTTTGCTGTGTAATATTGAATGAAACTATTAGAAGAACTTCATTACATCAAGTGTAAAAACTCCCCAGAGCTTGAAGTGAAGTTTTGGTGCAACCAGATGTTGCTATGTAAATGTGATTACTGTCACTCTCTATTACTAATGTCTAATTATTCCCTACTCAAATATACATGTTTGCAAAATGTAGCATCATGCCTGCAGACAGGTATTTTGAAAACCTCTACACTCAAAAGTGTAAAAAGGTAGTAATTCAAAGTCACATGATTTTTTTTCTTCAGAAAATAATATTCAACCTGAATAAACTTCATAGTTGAAAAAGCACCATGAATTTGACAGTGATTTTTAAGTGCTTTTACTAAAAAGAATATTTCCTTCAAGTTCTTTTCATAATGTAGTTCAAAATATGCCAAATTTATGTGCTAGAGGACCAAGAAATACTTCAGCTTTATCCCCAGAACATCAAAAGTAGTTCCCCCTTTTCCAATGGTACGTTTCTAATTCAATGCATGGTTAAATTCTAGACTTTAAACCATTTTGCCTTTTATAAAAATATATTTCTTCCTTTGGTTTTTATGTATCCATGGCTGTTAAAATATGGTTCTTCAAGTAAACAGAATCCTATAGGCTTCTATAAGTGTGTAAGGCCATCTAAACTTGGGGTTTTTTCAGGCTTTTCTCCAGCTTTTTTCTGAAAGACAAGCTGTTGAATTAAGTGCTGCACTTGCCCAGAACAATTCCCTAAGGAAGTCTGAGTGCCATGCAAATAGGACCTCGGATCTGAATCTTATGCATATATTTTAGCATTATTCTAAATCCAGACACAAGAGAGAAAACTATCCACTTCATCCCATAATCACTCTGGCCTGGAGGTCATTCATTCCTGTTGGCAGTACTGCAGTATCAGATATATGTCAGACTCTTCTGTTTCCTGTAGATGGAGCAAGAGTCATGCTTAGTAATTTCTAAGCTAACAGTCTACCAGGGCAGAAAGTTGCTTAAGATCTGAAAGATTTATTTTTAACTCTGGCATCTGCAGGATAGTATTGTAGCCATTTTAATGGCTACACTCCTGAAGGGATGGTGGAAGACTATTTCTGCATACTTTTATAAAACAAAGTCTTTGACTACATCTGCCTTAATCTTTCAGCTGGGAGTGTGCTTTATTAATTTATTTTTGCAGTGCCTAACTAGCTCTAGTCTGTAGCACCCAATCATTTTTCAAATACTAGATGCTCAGTGGAGCTAATTCCTCTATTTCCTGTGAGAAGTCTTAGATGATATTACTACCACTTTCACAGTTGCAGCAAATTGATCTTCAGGAATACCCTCTTCTGCTCAGAAACCATATCCACACAGGGCTGGGGAAACTGCATATTTCCTCATAGGCCTTTGAATACATTACTGAGACAAAGCAAGAGTCTCTTTTTGTGAGTCAGCAAGAAAAGGGAGTAGTTCACAGAAGAGCTCAATTTACAAGGCTGGGCATCATTAGCTTGCCACTCATTTGTGTAATTTTTCTTTGAACAGTGCATGTGCAAACAACTTTCATCTTTCATGCTATGCAATAAAAGACAAAGCTCCAAATTCATCGATGGAGTAGCTCATCATTTAGATGAGGTTTAATACCTTTCTGGGATTGCTTTATACTGTAGCTTCATTTTGGTATTCTACTTTCATGCTTGTAAGTGTATTGTATCTAAATAATTGAGGTAACTTTCAATTTCCTGTAACCTATGAAATATCAGACAACCTTAAATGAAACACTAAATATTCAGTAGAGATAAAAACTCCTATCACTAACATGAACAGAATTGAAGAATTAAAAAGACCCCTAGAGTCGTGTACACAGGCAGCCTATGAAACTGCCATGCATGTACATTTGATTACAGAGATCTTTGATTTGTAAAACAAAGATTCTAAATACACTACTGCTGGTGTCAAAGTGAGGATATTTAAAGCCAGTGGACAATCAACACTTCTACCGTTAAGGAATGCCATTATAATTGCTACTATGAATTTATCCATTTTAATAAATTAATAGAAACCAGTGCTTAGTTTGTGCATGACCCAATACTGAAAGAACATTTCAAACCAGCTCCACTGTGCTTTCTTTGAAGTTTATTCATTCACAAAACTCTTAACAGTTCACTGTAGTGTAACCAGCTTGCCAGGTGACATTGACCTTAGTATAAAAATAGAAAGGACATCCACCTTTAGAAAGGTCAGAATGAATTCCCATGGCTCAAACTCCTAAATACCACTTTTTTCTTCAGAAATAGCATTTGGGAATCTCATGGAAGCATGTAAGAATTAGCCAGTAGCTGAAGAATATTTTACTTTAAGACATGAGCTTCTAGGTCTGATCAGTTATACAAGCTATCACACCCTAGAAATTCTGAGGTAGTAGAATAAGTGTAACCCAATTATTTTTGCTTATTAAAGCCCTGTGTTTGTGACAACTCTTTATGCATTTGCAAACACAGCTCAAAGCTGAACATGGCTGACACTTTATATTATACTCCAAAGCATCATAAAAAGCATAGTCCCTTCAAGGTCATCCATTCTTCACCAAAGAAAAAACCCCAAATATATGACTACAGTTTAGTCAGCTCTAATTTAACATGGAGAGAAGACTCTACCATCCCTCATCTTGGACTACATCTTAACTCAGATCAGCAGTTAAAATTACTAGTGTTTTAAGAACTGAGCAGAGAACTGTGCTTTTTAATCCATGAATTTGTGACAAGACTTTCCCTAGAGGTGTTACTACTGCTTGGAAGCCTAAATCTTTGCTGACTCATTGCTAAAATCCAAACTCTCTGCTGCTTTCAAATGGATTTATCCCATGTGGCTGAGTAAATCTTGTGTAGGTCAAAATGGGCTCCTGCAGCAAAACTGAACACAGTCTGGAACACCTTTAATTCAGCAAGGCTCATTCATGCTTGAACCTTGCTGCAGGAAGGCTGCTGAGAGCAGCAAATAGTGAACTAGTCTGTTCCCCAAGTAAAATGGGAGAAGGGTCACTGAATCACAGTTCACAGATCTCATTTTGACACTGAATAGCAGGCACTGTTTGGTGCAAGTCACATCTACATCAAGTTCCTAAGCCTCAACACCACAACAGAACCAGTCTTAAAGGTAAGCAAGATAAACCACCAAATAACATAGCTGATAGAAAGGAAAAAATCATTAGACATACTAATCAGCAACAATTAGTGTGTTTTGGGAATAGCAAAATGGGATGAGAAAACTAAGTCTAGTAGAAATCCTGCAGTTCACTCACAAGAATGCATCCAATTTATGAAAAAATCTTATACTTTCTATTTAAAAGTATGATACTTTGATTTTTCTTGCCGTTTTATTTGGCTTAGACATGGCTGTTAGATATTAAAGAAACAGTTTATTTTTGACAATTTTCCTAGGAAAAATAAATAGCAAATGAAACCCCAAAATTCTGAATTTGAAATTTAAATATTGTAGTATAAGAAAACTGCATGAATTCATCATGACTTAAAGCTCTGTTTTGCCTAGTCATAGGGACAGAGATAGAAAGGCAGAGTATAACCACAGTCATTTCTTTATAGATAAGCAGCCTTAAATGTATGAATTCTGAACTGCTCAGATAGATCAGTTTCTAATCTGTTTAGTTTGGAATGTCCTCAAAGGTCTATTGATTTCCTGTTCTTATGCAGCTACATGTTAATGGTTAGTTTACTTCCACTCTGTTCTAGAAGAGCTGCAAGTCAAACATTTTCTTCACAGAAATGTTACACTACTGTAATATGTCATTTGGCATAAAGTCACAGTTCTGCTTCCAGTACTTGTTTATAAAGGCAGATGGAAATTTATCTATTAAATGAGAGTGTGCTGTGAAGAAGTTAATTAGTTCACCTCACCACACTATATCCCAATTCTAACACACAGAACTGAAGTTCTTTGAATTTCATAACCACAAAGGTCTCAGTTAAATACTGGATAAAGGAGGCAGTTCCCTCTTCCTTTTTGGTTCCCATCTGAAGACAACAGCAGCAAAGATCAGCTGGATGTTTTGTTTTGTTTTTGTTACCTCTTCATACACCTCTCTCACGGCTGCTCCCCCTGGCTCTTCTTCTGGTTCCATTCCTCCACCTGGTACAATCCATTGATCTGGGTATCGGCTACTGCTTACCAACAGCACCTATAAATAATTGCAAGTGCTTGTTAAATACAGCTCACAAGTCAGGAATTTCACTACTATCTGCTTTTTCAGCAATGCACTTATTCACCTAGCCAGCTGGAAACTAGAAACAAAACATAACAGGCAAGCAGAAGTAGGAAAAAGGGGAAAACAGTTAACATCCAATCTGTTTTATAAAAAAAAGTCAAGACAGTGTCATTGCAATCTCTTTGTACAAATGCTTTTATTGGATGCTTAGACACAATGTGGAAAATATAGAGTAACGTGCACAGGGGTGAAGGCATACAACAAAAAAAATCTAGTAACAATATTTTCCAGAACTAAAGTCCTCAAATCATATAGATGACAAAGTATGAAAATTAAGACATTTTCACTACATAGAAGTTAAACTAATTCTTCTAGAATGGCATCTTCTGGCTAAAAATGGACTTTTGAAAATATTTCTTATTTTTAGTCAGAAACAAGCTTCTTTTTTGTTGCTGAAGTGTTATGTTAGCATGACATGCTTACACTATTGCATAACTAAAATACAGGGAGAGTACTTCACTGGCCCTTGTCCAATTTGGTTTCTTTTAAACATTTACATAAGAGGAAAAAGCACAACACATTGAATTTGATTTCTAAATTTAACATTTTTTCCCAAGACACTTTAATTTCACTTAATTTGATTCTAACTTGGTTCTGTCGTTTATGTACACCAATTTAAAACCCCCTAACTATAGGGCCTGTCTTTCATAATATTCAGAGCAGAGAAGATGTAAGCTACCTGTCCAACAAACTATGATACCTTGTATTTGGAGTAATTTTGCAGTAGAAGTTTATGAAAATAAGACCTTGATTCAAGACCACTGGGAAATAGGCAGTTTAACTTATATTTGAGACAAAACCCAGTTACTAAGACAAAGTCCATCATTTGTGTAGTAAAAGGCTTCATATCCTAGGCATTACTTACATAAACCCTACCCTGAAGTCAAAGGACAACTGTGGAGAGTAAAAGGGCAGGGTCAGTGCTCAAATCTTGAAAAGCAATTAAAAGACTAGAACAAGAACCTCAAGTCCAAAGGTTATAGTTTTTACTGGTGCCAGACAACTGAAGTGACAGTCCCAGACCTCACCTTTCAGGACTTCAAACTTACTCCCTGCTTGGTTAAGTAGAGAAAATGACTCTCTGATGACAGCAACTGGGAAATGATTACCACTTACACTGTGTCCCTTTGGCACTCATGGAAATAGGCTGTAGGTTGGGAGTGCAGTTCAGATGACTGCACACTTGGTGAATGCAAGGATAGGTGTGCATACTGAGGTGCACCTGGAAGAGCCTTATCTGACAGATACTGTCTTGCAACCTTTATCTTATGTGCAGTCAAGATTAGTACAGCAGAGAATCCCTTAGGGTAGGACTAACTTCTCCAAAGTTTTTTCCTATGCTAATTAAGGAATACAGCAGAGACATTATTTAGTAGAGAAGCATTCTTAGCATTTGATCTAAATGCTCATGTTTTCAGTCAACTCAAGTATTCTACTCAGCTATCTAAAAACCTAACAATATTCAGCAAAAGCAATAAGGTTAGACACAAATGCATCTCAAACTTGATCTTTACAACCAAAGGTTTCCTAGGATCTAAAAGATTCACAGAGTGCACACGGCTCTACTAGAAGTAATTAAAAAAATATTTTTCAACACTTAGGTAGAGCACCTGTATCACTATGAAGAACCACTTTAAGCAGTGTTTAAAGAGCAGTTGTTAAAATCAAGTTTTGAATTCACTTCTGAGTTCCAGATATAAGCATTAAACATTATTTTGTGCTGATGAAACTAGTGCTCAATCCAGCCATGTGAAAGTTAGCAACAATAATGAACAAAAGGATCATTATCATTAAATCATTCCCAGTTTGGTAGAGCAATATAAAAATCAGCATTCATTGCTTAGTTAAGGCTAAACATAAAACTCTTAATTACTACTATGGGATAAATCAGATTGCTCATTCTGGCAGTGTAATGTAAAGCCAGGATTTTTTTATGCCTTTATATATAGTAGTTGACTATGGCTAATCTGATCAATAGACTATTAAGATGGGCTTGTACATATATTAGCTTTAAATTACCCTTTTAAAAAGCAGAAACAAATTCATCTAGCAAGTAATCAACATTAAAATACATCAATTCTTGTAGATAGGCTTTACAGCTATGTATACAATAAACTCCCAAGCATTACAGCCTGGGAATTATTTTAACAACTATCCAAACCTCCACTAACCCTGGAACTGACACATTTTCTCAAACATCTTTCCCTCTATGCTTTATTCTCCTGTGATCCCAGTGCTTTTACAGTCTGAATCCAAGGGATCACACTATATCCCTGAGATCTTCAGATGCACAACTTTTTTTACCCATTAACACATGAAGCATCAATCCTGGAGTAATGCTATTACAACCTTACTTGGTGTTAATCAGATTCAACACACAACAAGACCTGATAGCTAGCAGTTGCAGGATTGTGTAGTAAGGTTGAAAAGCATTGCACATTTTTTTCAGTCCTAGCATCAAGCAGTCTTCCATGTTTTTGTTTTGTTTTTTGTACATTTTCATTTCATGTAGTTTTGAGGGGTTTCCATTTGTAAGAAGATACATCCTCTAGCAAATGAGGAGGCTGTAAATATAAATGTGATTTAACTATGAAGACACCAAAAAGCTGTGGTTGGTTGACACTGCACTCACATGCCAAGAGAGATGCAAAAATCAGCAAAAATGCAGCAATTCACCCTTCCTTAGAAGGAGATAATCAAACTAGGAAAAATGTGATCTAGGTTTCTTGGACATCCAATCTTTTCTGAGGAGGCTCATGGTCAAGCAGATTACAATAATCTCCTGGAAAATAAAAGACTTCAGAATCTCACACACCTGTATTTTTTCTGGCTTATGCACACTAAATTTTACATCATAATCCAATTAGGCTCAGAAGAAAAAAAGAAAAACTACTTCCTGTGCAAAGAATTCTCTGTCTTGTATCTCCAGATGCAGAAAAAGGACTAAGATTTGAGTTGTATTGCTTGCTAGTGATCACTGCCCTTCTCATGCCTTTGACTAAGACTTACTGTTGATAACTCTTGTTCAAAAAAGGCACAGAGTATTGCAGTGAAATCTGCTTGACTAGTTATATATCTAGGTTTATCTTACTTCAAAGACTAAGATGAAGATACCATAATGATGAAGATACCAGGTGAAGAAGGAAAGCTGCAAAGTCCAGCTAAGAGGAAACAAAAGAAAAATTCTTCTATTAAGCATTACTAGACAAGTTTCACCTCACTTCCAAGTCCAAGAATAGCAATGACCTTTAAGTGTAGTGAGGAAGAGAAACTGGTAGCCAGCCTGCTTGTAATAAGCACCTATCAATACACATAACCATCATATGGTTAACCAAAAAAAGTTATTGCAGGGCAGGTGGCATCATAGGACTTGGTCACTATAAATGCTAAGCTTGCAGACAAACAACTGAAAATTTCTAAAGATGCTGAAGTTTGGGCCTCTCTAGTGTTCTCAAGTAAAGACCAACCACGACACAGTTAGTTGCCATGTATTCCAAAAGACCAAAATGGCAAGTAATACAAATTATAACCACAAGCTATTTATATAAATTTTTCTTTTCATATTAAGCACAGAGGTAGATAAAGGTTTAAGTTTATATAAAATACCATTGCTTTCTTTCTTAACTGAAGGACATTATGCCTTAGCAAAATAATTGTATTAAAAACCAAATTACATGAAAGAGCAAGGATAAAGTTTAAATTAGCTAGAGCAAACCCTCTCAGCTGGATTCTTTAGACTTCAAAACAAAGTCATCTCAAACTTGGAGGTAAAATAGTTGGAAATATACCATTCCCAATTCACAATAATTATTTGTCATCAGATGTCCTTAAATTTTCTATTCCCAGCCTAATCCCACCTATTCCTGTCTTCCCCACTGCACACTGCATTTTCTCCCCTCTCATTGCTCCCTCTACTCCAGTATCTATGTCCAACTTGATGTTTGAATTACCTGATGGAGAGAGCCAAGCCTGCCCTTCTTTATAGCAAACCTGGCAGTTAAAAGGAGCAATGTCCAAGAGAAAAGGAACCAACCCTTCACTCCCAAAAGATCACTGAGCATGGGTGATTCAGCTGCAAAGAACACCATGCTGCTCAGCTGTGCTGCTCAGAAAACAGGTGTGTGGAAGACAAAGGATTCAGCTCCCAAACTCTACAAACACGAGTGTACACAAATCATTTCAGAAGGTTTAAACACAAAGTATAGAAAAGATCATTATGGCATTAAAAGGTACCTCTTAGGTACAAAACAGTGTTAAATGCTGTTAGATGTACTGCCAATTTTCATAGGCATCAGAAACATTAAGAGGATAAAACATCCAAGCCTACTTTGAGAAAATAGACAGGACCCACTCTGGTGGAGGCTGTTATAATTTATCACACTCAGAATGGAAACTCAGCCTACATGGCTGGTTTGCTAAAGTTACAAGCACCTGAAAGAGTCAGAAAGATGGTTTAACCCTGAACAGCCAAAAGGGTCAGTCAAAGCCTATGATTTGTTTAAAAACAGCCACAAACAGATCCTCAGGGAAGAATACAAACACTAAGGGTTTTATTTTCACTTTTTCATTTTTCAAGTATTGTTTGCTTTCAACTTGCAATTGTTATCAGCTCAGAGGCTTCCTTAAAAGCACTAGGGGACAACTTTGAATGCTGCAACACAGGAGCAGCATTGAGAAGCAAGGAAAAGCATCTCTTTCAAACACTGGATCATATTTGCAGAATAAACTGTATAAATTTTTAGGCAAAAACACATCTCAGAGAGCATATGTCAGCCTGCTACTGCAGTTAAGATATTTCCTTTATCTAACACTTTTTTTTCCTATTTTAAGAATCACTGCCTCATTTCAGCAGTTCTGAAACAGTTTCACATTTCCCCTATAGGTTATAATGTGGTATCCTTGTCCTAGAATGCCATTGCCTTTTTTTGGACTGCAGAAGGTTGGAAAATGCAGTTTTAAACCTTGCCATAGCATTGCTACACAGCATTTAGTAAGGAACATGTGCCTTCCTGAAAAGATTCTCACTAGAGTGTGTGCTTATAGTCCTCATTTTGTTACTGCAATAATTTTCAAAATTACTTTATTTTTTAAACATTGAGAAATACAATGGAAAAAGTTATTTTAAAGTAGTAACAAAGCCTTAGGATCATACTTGACAGCATTTTAAGAGCTAATTGAAGTCAACACTGTGATATCTTTACTTCCCCCCAACACTGGGATAATGAGTTCAGGAAGCTGATCTGGATGAAAAGTAGATTCCCCATGAAAGCTTAGTGTCCAGTCTGTACACACAGCACCCACCAGGACACAGCCATTCAAGGGGCAGCACTGCACAAACTGGGGCAGAAAGGCACCACTGCAACCTCCCAATTTCAGATGGATCTATACCAATTCAAGAGCCTCTAGGAAAGTACTTTAAAGACAGACTGAAAAGCAGTCCTCAGATATGACAGAGGTTAAAAAGATGATTTAGCTTCACTGAATAACAGCCAGCACAACAGCAGAGGAATGGCTAATAAGCAGTACATTAATCCTAATTCTCATTAATTTAAGCACAAATCTTGAATGCATCTCAGAAAATTTGGTTCTGACTACATAATATATTAAAATCTGAAATATCCTCCCAACTTTAAACACTTTACTTTTCAAAGCAGCAACACAGCACTTGAATATCAGTCAGAGATATTTTCTCCCATTCTGAAGATGAATGGTAAAGAAATATACTTCAGAATTAGATCTGGAAGCTATTTTTCCTTTGGGACCTTCTGACTTTAAGGCTATATGGCAATAAGGAGAGACACATCAGCCTTTTTTATAAGTTTTGCTTTTGACTTGCAATTACATGTGTAATATTTTATAAATTTTATTTCACATTAAATTCAAATATTTCACTAACATGTTACAGTGATACAGAATTTGAGTGTCTTCCTCTGGCTATTTAACATACTTCATTTTGTTCTTTGGCAAAAGTGTTCATATCAGGAATAGAACAGCACTGTTCTATTACTATGGCACAACAGTCAGAACACATTTCCTCACATAAAGTGACTCAAGTCACCTGCAGCATTCCATCTCCCCCTGAGCTTTAGCATGCTTTGGAGAAACAGATATGCCAGGTCTCACAGTGTGATGAAAGGTGCAGATCTTGCACCCAGACATATGACAGGAGGAGATTCCCAGCTGTAAAAAAACAAACCTGCAAATAAACTCCCCACAAATGCCTATAAAAGAAGTTTTACTTCTCATGCTGGGCTAGTTCCCCAATCCTCTTCTTCCCTCATGCTTGCTAATGCAGACCAACGGAGAAACCACAATTTTAGGTAGCAGGGGAAGAGCTAAATTAATATTGCTGCCCATTTCTTTTTAACTTGAAACCACGGCTTAATCTCGAGCAGAACTGGGCTTTACTGGTTACTCAGCAACATAATCTGTTTGACTAAGGGATCAGCTTCCAAGCACTTGTCAGAAACAAGAGCTCCAATCTTTGAGAGGTGGTCAGCTGCAGGTAAAGATCTGACAAGGTTATTTCTTGACAAGTACCAGTTATCTTTTAGCCTTTTCTACAAGATACATCTTGGAAGACAAGAATTTGTTTTAAATTATTTACATTTGTAGCACTGGTGCTTGAGCACTTTGGTGAAACTAAGTAAAAAAGCCACTGAATTAATGTAAGCTTTTCAAGAATTCTACAAACAAGATTGGAAAAAAAATACACATCAACCTATGGTCTGTGAACTCATATCTACAAAAGATGCTTTAAAAAAAACATGTCTACAAACTCTAGCTAGAGATATGAATGCCTATGTGTGTGTATATATATATATAAATATATATATATATATAGGTATGATCTGAATCTATTTGTAATGAAGTCTGCCACTATGCTATTTCACAGTAATTTGGAAGTTTTGAGCACCACTGAGTTAAGTGAAGCAATTCAAACAGAAACTTTGCCACCAGTTTAAATCCTAAGTAAACTTAAGACAGTGCAAGTAAGCTAAAAGGATTTTTTTTTTCAAGTATCTTAACATAAATAGAACTAGTTCAAATAGTCTGCATCTTCTAAACAGGGCAAAAAGTGCTTTGTTACAGGACATCCTAGCCTGACATTATAGAAGTACAGCCATATTTCCTTTTCCCCTCAGCCCAGCCCACTCTGAGCAACTATCAACCCCATTAAACATATCCATATGGCATAGACAAGTAATACCATAGGTATGGGAAAAAATAATTGATATTTCAAAAAAAAAAAAAAAAAAAAACAACACCAAAAACCAACACCTTATGGTATCTGAAGACTTACAAATGAAGACTGAACGTTTTGGCCATGTTGGACAGCTGAATTCCCCCAGCCTCGCTAAACCTGCAGGCTTCCACTGCTGGCAAGTAGTTGGAATTTGTCAAAAAACATTCCAGAATGAAAACAAGGTGCATATGCCATGCCTGCAGAAAGCTGCTTTTCTGTGGACATAATAAACACAAGTGTCTTGTATTCAGAGTTGGTTAGGTGACATAAATCCTACCACACCAACCTAACATTGAATTTTTCTTAATATTAACACAAGCTTTAACTCCATAAACCTCAGCCTGCAGATTACACTATAAGCAAACACTGCCTCTGTAGAACATCATAAAGAACCATTTTGGAAGCTGTTTATAGGTCTTGATTTTTCAAGTTA
Source organism: Erithacus rubecula (assembly GCF_903797595.1). Taxonomy (NCBI): domain Eukaryota; kingdom Metazoa; phylum Chordata; class Aves; order Passeriformes; family Muscicapidae; genus Erithacus; species Erithacus rubecula. Next base: position 26,907,509 of record NC_136686.1, on the reverse strand, counting down.
CACTCTTTTCTACAGCATACAGATTACAGATTCATAGAATGGTTTGGGATGGAAGGCACCTTTAAAGATCATCTGGTAGTCCTAGCCCTCCAACATAGACAGGAACACCTTCCACTAGACCAGATTGCTCATCCAACTTGGCTGATAATGTCCAAATGTCAAGAAAATGCTGTGGAAAAGCTAAGGCAGCAATTATCCTATGCTACTTACACTTCCTATCCATTAGCAGGGCAGGGACATGAAACAGAAAAAATAAAAGCAACAGTGTGCTTGAAGTCCATAGTGAAATGTGTATTCTCTGGCATTTAAAATATGCCTATATTCTATCAGACCGTCATAATGCAAGGTAGGTAACCCATGCCAGCCTTAAATCAAGTACCATGGTCATACCCCAAGTTATTTGAAAGCACACATTACTTGTGTGTTTACACCTGAGAACTCCACACTGAAAGATAAAGAAACCAAATGAAAAATTCCATGTCATGTATGGAGTATATTGCATGACTGTGCAAGTTTATTTACAATAATTCCCAGAACATCCCACTTTGCCAGGGTAGCCAGGTGATACTGGGCCCTAGTTTTATGGACCAGGCTGCATAACAAAAGATGTTTCTGGCTTTCAGACTATTTACGCCAAAGCACATAAAAATAACATTTTACTTTTTCCTTTAATAAGCTAATATGAAGCAACAGCTGTACAAAACTGAGGAACACTAATTTTAAAAATAACTAAACTGTGACCACCATAACAAGACATAAGAAACTCTTAATCTATCTTGACATTCTACAAGCAGATAAATAAATTTACTTAGTCAGACAAGAAAGGGGCTATAAAATTAGAAGCTTCTAATTTTAAACTCAAGAATAAGATAAATAATTGACATGCAAGTGTATGCCCTACTACAGAGGGGGGAAAAAAACATCTACATTTCCTGTCCGTGTGTAACAACACATTTTTCCTCACTGCTGTCTCAATATTAAAAAGACCTCTTCCCATCTGTTTTCATCTCATGTATAAGGCTGAACAACAAAGGCAAAATTAAAAATTGAAAAGCTTGAAGACTTTTTTTGCATATGAAACTATTTTAGGTCTGCCACTAGCAACTGCTGGCTGAACACTAAAGTAGGACTTTCAGTACCATATTTGATTACATAAAGCACTGTTACAGATGCCAGAGTAATTAGAATGCACTCAAAGTTTATATTCAAGATACTTAAAAATAACTGCTCATTTATTTGTATAAGATGTAGTTGGTGGAAAAAAAAATTAAATTAGATTTTAAAATTATTTCAGTAACTCAAATTGCTATAAAAATTATGTTTATTACTATTTGCTCTTGCTGCTTTACAGGCATGCCTTGTTCTCTGCATTGAAAAGTAACAATTTCATTGCCTACCCTCTGCCCAGACCCTCAGACAGGAGGATTTTTCTGTAGAAATGCTATTTACAGCATACTGAATGCATAAACAATTCCAACCTGTGGAAGCAGCTGGTTGTCACTGTACCAAGAGGGCTCTCCTACAGGCTTATTCTAAAGCTGCCATGCAGTCTTAGTAGCTCAAGAGAAACTTGCATTTCCTCATAGACAAATCTGCCAGCCCATCCCTGCCTGCTGAATACCATCAGCTTTTTGCACACATCTACCAGCTTCTTGTTTGTTCAAAGCAGAAAGGCTGCACCCACCCTCCATGCACTGCATGCCCACAAAGCCTTGTTTCATTTAATGGGATTTCTCCTGCTTCATTTCCAGGAGGTTTTTTTCTTTCAGAAGGCAGATACTCCCTGCAAGTACTGGTGTATTTCCTTAAAGGACAAAAGGAGCCAGCACTTAAGCTCAAATCCAGGCATCTTGCTCTCTCTTCAGCCCAAATGACAGCACTGAGACCAAAACAGGCAACATTTTAATGACAGGAGACCACCTACTTTAACACTCAAAAAATCCCAAAGCCACTGGACATGTTACTTGGCTATTTGGGCTTCCTCCTTTCTAAAGGATTCTTCCCTTTTAAATCATACATTATGACAGCATGAAGGAAACAAAATCTAAACCAAAATGGACTATACACACTAAATTGTTCTGTGTGGAGGCACTTGAGGAAACAGATTTTCACAGTGGTGCAGCTGAATAACCATAAGTCATCTTGGGTACATGTTTTCAGCTGCAATATTAACTCTCAAAGCAGAAGCTTTTGACAGGTTGCAGGACTGCAGGGAAGCCCAGTTTGCAGCCTGTAACACTCAAGAGAACTGACTCAACAATTTTAAGCCTGGCAGCAAGGACTGCCAATCCAGTGTAAGTCTAATTGGACAGGGTTCTGTAGCTGTGAAGTAGGAGTTCATGTCTGTATTTCAAACTGCATGCAGGAACCACCAGGCTGCATTTTGCCTCAGCAGCATTCTACAGCACACCTATGTTTCAAATTGAGAAATAAAGAAGCAAACTGAAATCCAATGTAAATAGTTGTGTAACAACAAAATAAACAGATGTATAATTAAACATAAGGGATGGGTTTGGCCAGTCTTTTCCCATTGACATGTTACTTCACTGTGAATAAAACTCAGCTGTAACATCAACACAGCTACAAAGGTAGCATAAGAAGTCGAGTATGGTTAAGAAACTGACCAGGAAGCCCATCAAGCAGATTTTGCTAGATGAACAACAGAGATATTAAAGGTTTTAGTGACTTGCCCAATTTTTGTCAATGGACACAAAAAGCTGCTACTGAAAATGCCTAATTCTTTAATGGAGGGGCAGCATCCAGAAGTCATGATACCAACAGGGGACATCACATCACATGAAGTTGCAGAAGAAGGATCACCTTCAGATGAGAACACTGCTGTGGATTACTGGTACAAGTTGAGAGTTCATGAAGAGACACTGATATCACCAGTTAACACAAGATGACTACACAACAGCTTTAAAATCATGATAGAAATGGGTCCTATTAAAACATTTTTTTCTGGTATAGCTAGAAAAGCATTAGTAACCTTTCATACAGCATGGCATGACCCCATCTCAAGCATTAAAACATTAAAAAATACATTTGCCAAATGGAACGAGATGCAAGAGTTACCATGATGACCAAAAGAGAAAGCCTTTATAAGAGATGATGATTTAAGACTTCAAGTTCATAAAAAATGCTAAGAAAGGAATGACTGCTGTCCACAGGTAAGTCAGAAAGCTATGTGCAAGAAAGGAAGAAAAAAAGCTTAAGCTCAGCTATAACTGGATAGAGGAATTAGCCTTTTGGAAAGTCAGAATGGAAGTAGAAAGAGAGAAAGGTTAATTCTAAGATTTATATCACAAGATTGCTAGAGATACTCATTCCTCCAGATAGAACTTAATCACATAAAAAGTAGAACAAATTTAGCTTGCAAACAGTATCTCAAGAAAAAAAAAAAAAAGTTGAAATCTGGATTTCTTGCTTTTAAGACTCCTAGAAAGAAATATATTGCTAAAAACTGTTTCAGTTGTTGGTTCTATTTTCTTGACTCCAATGTCAAGCAACTCTGTCTATCCTGCAAGTCAAAATAACTATGAAAACTATTCTATTCTGTAGTTTCCCTCCACCTCCCAGTAACTTCTACAGGAGTTCCCTTCTTCAGTCATCCAGGTTCTGCTCTTGTGCTCCTTCCCTGCAGGAGTTACCCTACACTTAAACACTCTGGAGATGTAGCTTGGCTGAAAATTGATGGTAAAATCTCTAGAGACTTAGACAAGAAGACATTTACATGGAGTAGAACAACACAAACTATCCAGACAACAGTGTTCAAGAAGACAGAAGCAAGCCTCAAACACCCAATTTGGGAAACATGGCTGGCGATTGAAGTTAATCACAAACAGCAGTCAGGTACAAACTTCTAAGGAATAGATTCTGTACTGATACAGACAAAGCTGGCATTTGGGAAACAGCCCCTAAGCAAGTTCACCTGTTGGCACAGCTTTCCTGCTTTTTGTCAGAAAGCAAATTTAACACTTTCCACACAGATAATCTATGCCCTGAATCTGATCTGACGTCCTCCAATTCACTTCATCCTCCCGTATCTCTACCTGCACGATGCCAAGTCCCAGACTCATGCCAGCAGTACAGGTAACACCATCCAGAACACCACAAAGGACTGCAGTGCAATAATAGTCAGTATCAATTCCCCTTATACAGCCCAGCGAAGCTGCTACTATCATCCTTGGCCTCAAAGGATACACAAACAACACTCTGAAGCAGCTCCTAATCTCATTGGATGCAAGACTGAAAGAGAATGACAAGAAGTTGTATCAGGAAATGAAGAATGAATGGAAATCACTGACAAAGATGACCCTAACCATGAAGTTCCAACTGCAATTGGTGCAAAAAGCTGTAACAGGGGCTCAGGTGTTCAAACTCCAAATAGGTCTGAGCTGGAGTAGCATCCAAAAATAAATATTTAAGTCACATAAATATTTAAACATGTTGGAGTGTCAGAGACCAAAGGAAAGCTATAACCCATAACAAGACTTTAAGATTCCTGCTGGGTGCCTTTCTCCCTTATACTAGGAAAAACTCATCAGCATGGTCCCAAGACTATATTTGTACCACACAGGAAATAATTTTTTTTGTTTAAAGTGCCTATATTTTGAGATCAGGCCTCTTCCCACTGCATTATGTTTACTTGGTAGATGTTTAAGGAAGACACTCTCTGTACTGCCAGCTTTGGAAGAGCACCAGCATCTTCCAGAGTACAGATAAAGGCAGGAAACGCCCCCCCCCCCCCAGACCCTAACCTTTATAGTTATTTCATGGCTACGAAACAAGAAAATGAAAACAGAAATGGCAAAGGGTATGCTGGCAGCCCGAGACCATCTGTGAAGGCGTTGTGCAATGAAGCCGCCAGCCGAGCTCCCCGATAAGGGGCAGTGCCATTGACCTTGGCTCGGAGCACGGGACAACTTTGTTGCCACCTCCCGACTCTGCTGCAACACAAAATTCCGGGTGAGCGCTACCCACTACACCAACTCTCCCGCTCCCAAGCTAGTTCACAAAATGTTTTAAGCCCCATTTTACTCTCTCAGTGGGAAAGCCAGGTGTTCCAGCCTAGGCGTTTTTTTATCGCACTCAAGCGGGGCAGGAGGTTCGCCTTCAGGGTGACACACCAGCCCTGCCCTCCACGCGCCATTATCCATTAACCGGCTTTCCGCGTGTTAGGGCGCACAGCAGATATCCCGCAGTTCCAGCCGGTGTCCCGCCCCGCCCTGAGCGCCGAGTCTCCCGCTCCCCGCTCAGGCTCTCCCCGCCGAGGGGCGCCGGGGCCGCGCACAAAGGCGGCGCCGCGCACGTGGGCGCGCACCCCGCCGCCCCAAGATGGTGGGCGAGAGGCGCGCCCGCCCCGCCCCCGGCACCGCTCGGACCGGCACAGCCCGGGGCCGCCCGCCACCGGCTCCGGCCGGCCGCAACCCGCGCGGCCCCGCCGTGCCGCCTCTGCCGCTCTCGGGGTGGCGGGAGCTCCGGCGCGACTGTGTCCCCCGGGAGGAGCCCGCGCCCCTCGGCCAGACAAAGGGATGCGGCAGCGGCGGGGCCGGCGGAACGGGAACCTCGGCCGGGCCGGGCCGGGCGCGGCGCCCCCCGCCCCACGTGCGCGGCGGCTCGGCGGGCTCACCTCGTCCTCCCGCTCGCTGCGGAAGCACAGGCACGCCGCCCGCTTCTTGTAGCCCTCCCGGTCGTACGTCCGCGTCTGGTTCGGCTTGAATTTCATCATAGAGGCGGTGACACGCCGGCTGCCCCCGGCCGCCGCTGCCGCCGCCACGGCTCCTCTCTGTGAGCGCCGCCGCCGCGCCCCTGGGACACCGGCGCGGGGCCCCCGCTCGGCAGCGGGGCTGGAGCACGGCCAGTCCCCGCCGCTGTCACAACAGCGCCGCGCCGCCCCTGCCGCTGGTGCCGCCGCCCCGGGAGCTGCGCCGCGCCATGGAGGCTCCGCCGGCGCCCCGAGCCGCCGCCGCCCGCCCGCGGCGGCCGCCCCTGCGCCCTCACTATTTAACCGTAACGCGCATTCCTGCGCCCGCCGCGCCGCTGCGCGCAGGCGCCGGGCGGGGCGGGGCGGGGCCGCGGGGGGAAGCGGCGGTCACGGCGGCGCGAGCGGCGCCGCGGGGTGCGCGGTGCGCGGTGCGGGCCCGGGGCAGCGGGCGGGCCCGGCACAGGGGCCGCTCCAGGGCCGTGCCCGGCACAGGGGCCGCTCCGGCACAGGGGCCGCTCCGGCACAGGGGCCGCTCCGGCACAGGGGCCGCTCCAGGGCCGTGCCCGCCGCGGCTGAGGGGCGCGGAGGGAGCGCTGCGGTCTGGGCCGGCAGCCGCCGTGGCACCGGGCCCGGCGTAGGTGTGTGAGGCGGGGCGGCTTTCCCTGCGCGCTACATGGGGTATGCACATGGCTCGAGTGCTGTAATGAATGTTGCTTTGGCCGTGTAAGTTAACCCCTTTTTAAAATAGCTTGTTTTTGGACGACGTGCAGTCTGGGGTATGAGCTGTTCACCCTGGTTTTGTTTCGTTTGTATTTTTTGCGTGCTAAGAATGGACAAAAGGCCTTCCCAATGCTACCAGTAGGCTAGGAAGACTTCTACCAGCTCCACGCTTTTATTACCTGACTGTTGTTATAAAGCAATCCCCAAACAACTCACAAAACCCATCCAAAAGCAAAACAAGAAAATGCTGCTCCTTTCCATGCCCCCGGACTGCTGTCAAGTGCAAGCAGTCATCAGTGCATTCGGTGCTTGTGCATGAAAGATTACTCAGCTGGCAGACAGAAGATACTGTGTCTTTCTTGTAGCTGTGTGATAGTAAAAACCTCCCATCTCAACTGTTCCATAAACTTTTCCCTTCATCTGAATATTTTTGCTCTTCAGCAGGCTCTTTTGTGCTACTGAGATGGACCAACGTGCTTTAAACTTCTACTTGTTTCTTGCTGTTCCAGAACACCTATTTTTTTCATCCTGAGATTATTTTTTAATGTTTTTATTGATCTGTAACAAGCCAGACTTTTTATATGCTGTTTATGGCATGCATTGAAGACAGATTAGTTCATACTCTGAAGAGCAGAAGGTCCAAATCTCACTAAGAACCAGAGCAATCATTAATGACAAATCAAGTGCCATGAATCAATGCAATGTCATGTTTCAGAACTATGAAAGGTGAAGGAAGGAAAGCACAACAGTAATGAGTTCTATTATTTTGCCAAAGTTATTATAAACTGTAAAGTCAAACATCCAGAGATTAAGAAACTCCATATTTAATTTGATTTTTCCGCATTAAATACCTGTATAAACACATCTTTTTAAGAAGGCCTCTGCCAATTTGCTGCTTAGCAAATGGACTGGCAGATAAGATTTCTTCCTTTTCTCCTCATTCATTGTAGATCCAGGTCTCATTTATTGCAATTTGTTACCAGTCAGACCACAGGCTACATATAATTTTAGTAATTTAATGGATCTGCAGTCAGGATAAATTCTTTTTTTTTTTTTTTTTTCCTAATATGAGGGAGGTACCAATACCTAATTAGTGTCTGAACTTTTTAGTTCAAAGGTGGCTAAGTTAATATCTGAAGGCTTTGAGAATGCCGAGGAATGGCTTTGAATCTTGTAATCATAATTTCATTTGTGATACAGAACAGGGAGTGGTACAGTCTGCTGAATTCTGTAGTTTAAAACACACATCTTACATCTCTATAAACTGAGTAGATGTCATTCATCAAATGCATAAAGCAAAAAAAATCTTGTCATTCTTTTGCTTTTTTAAACAGACCAGGGTAGAACTCATTTTGGTTTGGGTGATTCCTTGAGCTGCTAGTTTCAGAGTTTACCTTTCAAGACAAACCCATTTTAAGTCTTCCACATCAGATCTATCTGAATTCACTTTGTGTTGTTGTTTTTTTGGTTGTGGGTTTGTTTTTGGTTTTTTTGGTTTTTTGGGTTTTTTTTTGTTTGTTTGTTTGGGAGGCTTCACCTCCCATGGAATTGGAGGATGTTCAAAAATAAGATTTTTACTTAATGACAGCACTGTCCAAAGATCAGATGACCTTAGGCCAGGTTTTCCACTTCTGTACGACTCAGCCCTCCCACCCCCCAAACCAAACAAAACATTTGACTGCCAAATCAGAACACAACACACAAATCTGTGTGTTGTGAAACTCTGGTTTCCTTGTCACGTATCACAGAGGTAAGGGCTGGAAGACAGAGCTCTGTGAGACGGGCCAGTCAGTGGCTGGCTGTAGTTACAGCTCCTAATCTTTTTGTTTGTTTTGAGAGAGAGAAGCTGGGATTCATTGTGCCTGTGAATTCATCTTAAGTGCCTGAATTTTTTAGTTTTGTTTTGTTTGGAAATATGATTCTTAAGCAATTCTTGGTTTTTAGAGTCACCGGGAGGCTTGAACCTTCAAAGTTTTTGTGTTTTTTTCAATTGTTTCTTTTTTCTTGTAAATCTAAGTAACATGGTCTGTGTATACACTGAAATCAGCATCAACTGTGTGAAAAAGTAATATAATCAGTGAATAATCAATATTTACAATGCTATCAGATGCTCATATTCATACTTGTTTTGTAACAATGCATTGCTTTGTATTTTCTTAATGTATGAGTAGCCTGTATGAAATGGCATATATTGCTGAAAGGAACTGCTGCTGTGTGGTACCAAAGATCTATTTTATTCAATGATAGAGATTTTCTTTTTTGTCTGCTTTTTTCTAATGAATATCTCTGGATTTTGTGTTTTAGCTCTAGTAATTGTGAAGTAAGTGGTGATACCTTGAGTACAAGTGTGAACCAGAGCCGAGTGTACTACCCAGGGTGCAAAGAAGGAGATTCAAAAACCTCTAGATTCAGGCAAAAATAATTTCTCACCCAGGTGTAGTTACACTTTGAAGTGAAGTCTGGTTAAATGCAAAGGAACAATTTTCTTTTCCTTGAGAAGAAAGAAGCAGGTTTAAAAATTTACAGAGTAATTAGATTTTCCAGTTCCCTTGACCTACATTTATTGCTGAGATTAGAAACTGCAGTGTTCAATAACTATGTCCTGGCAAGTTTTATGTGACTTTCTTTGCCACTCTTAGTTTATTATGGTTAATAAAAAAAGAAATATTTGCTTTGGAGGTACTTTTAGTTCTCTACTTAATATTTGCCCTGGAGAGGAATGGATAGAGAAGATTTTTTTCTCACCTCTTCAAATAGCACATCCAATTAATTACTTTATATTAGGGAAATCAGTGTCTGACACTGATTCTAGGTGATCATTTGCTCTGCCACAATTATAACATTTCTTTGTTATTCATTAGCTAAATCAACACAAAAGTCCCTAAGTTCAGGAGCGAACAGTGTCTTAGGAATGCATCCCTCTAGTGCTGCATAGCATGGGCTTTTGGAATGGTAGGTTCTCCTTCAGCTGCACTGTGGCCAGGGGAAAGGCTGCCTGTAGCTGCAGCCCAGTCACCATTTCAGCAGGAGCTGCAGTAACTGCAGTGTGGAGGTTGGAAAGATTAACCTGGCAGCCAAATTGGTTAGCAGCTTGCCCAAACCTTGAAAAAAATCTTGAACATATTTGAACATCTGGTTTACAGAAAATGTTAGGATTCATTGGGTTACTTCTTATATAATTTGATTTAGTCCACCAAGATACAATAGGAAGGAGCAGTGATTCTTCTGAGATTTTATATATTTGGCAGGAAAGATTACTTTAGGTAAGCAAAAGAGAGCAGTGCCAAGCTAGCTTCCCTGCAGTCTTAAAATATTATCTTTTTAATGATTTAGCAGTTATGAAAATGCCAGCATTAGTCTTAAAATACTTTTAAGTGCCAAAAAATATGCAAAAGGCTTGCCAATTCATACATGCACTCTCTTCTGGTAAGCATTGAACAGGAAGAACTTTGAAAAATGGAACACTTACATATTTCTAAATCATGCTGCTACATAAAGAAGCTTTTATGAAGTAAGTCCAGTATTGTCTTTTTCCTTAGAGACAGATTGTCACCTGACTATTGTAAGCTGCACTTTGAAGAGAATACACACACATGCTCACTTTAATAGGAGTTGCATTCACCATCCACAGGGCTCTCTAATTTTCAGGTGAATCTAGACCACTGCTACAGCTGCCAACAATTTTTTTTCCTTCAGCTTATTGTTGTTGAACAACGTGTATGAGCTGTATGCAATTACACTAGTAGTGTCTGCCAGTCCAGGTTTATAATCTTGACTTTTATCAAAAAGTACAGTTAGCACTGCTTTGATGTCTGGTAAAAGTGACCCTGCCAGTAAAGATAGGGATTAGTATCAAATGCTTATGAATGGGCATGAATAATAGTCACCATTTAATTGAAAGGGGTAATCAATTAAATGCAATTATGTTCATTTAAATGTAGACATCTGAGCATGTTTATTTTTTATATATTTAGAGAACTGCCTTTTTTTTGTGCTTTTTTTTTTTGTGTGTTCAGTGAATTGTGATTGGTTTGAGTTTGCTTAAAATTGAATTTGTAGCAATATAGAGATACTACTTTATGTAATTGTTTGGCAAATATTATTTGGCTTCTGTGATAAAGTTGTATTGACCATACTCGACTTCATTCAAAGTATCTGAAGATATTTTTAAACTAACACAAAATTACTTTGTATTTATTAATAGGGACAATCTAAAATCTGAAGGATTTGCCCAAATTCCATGAAATAAGTAGGTAGAAATTAAGATAATTTTTAGGTATTTCAGATTTTCTGTAAGATTATATAATTTTAAATTTGTGTTTAAGATCCTAAGGCTATAAACCTTAGTTAGTTGTATCTTCTGTTGTTTAGTTTTATAGTCATAAATATTCCTCCCATGAAAAGTCCATTTCACAGTTGGGTCCTTAGTATTTTTTCCTCCTTAGTTATGAATTCATTGCCATAGGACTTTCAAAATTCAAGTTTTGATTTAATTTTGATAGTAGACTACTTTTAGTGTAAGTGGATGTAGTTTGGAGAGACTATATTACTTACTAGGCTTATTCAGTGATAAAGTTATGCCTTCCAGTGATTGCAATGAACTCCTGATATATGTGCAAAGAAAATTAGAAGTCTGGCTCCAGGAAGATAGCAATAGTATGGGATTCTTTGTTGATCCTCATTCATTTTCCTGAATAAAAAAGGATAAGGAGGGATTGGGCTTCTTGGAAAGATAGGATTTCACTTACTCAAAGTTGAGAAAACACCCAAATAGTTTTGGAGGTCTACCTGTGGTTAAGATATTATCACTCCCAGAGCAAGCCTGTAATAAATACCTGCTGTTCCAATGTCCTAGTTTAATGTACAGAGGGAATTGGACCATGAACTGAGTTGCCAAGAGATGGACACATGTTCTGTTTGGCTAAATCTGTGCAGTATGTTTTCCAGCAATGGGCTGGGAGAAAGAGTTTATAGTGGTCTTACCTCAAAAGCATGCAGCTCATTCTGGCAGAGCCTAGTTAGTAGGAGCCAGGTTGATAATAAAAGGGTAGCTGTATTATTATCAGGTGCATCAAGAGTGGAAGAATAGAATGTCATTTACGCAATCTTCTTTCCTAATCTAACAAAAGTCTTCTTGGCTAGACTTGGCACACGAGCCTCATAGAACAGGTTATTTATTTATTATGTTTATTTTGTTATGTTTGTGTAGCCAGGTTACTGACTATTTAACCCTGTCTATTTCTGATATGATGTTATATAAATCCAGCAGAAGAATTTGTATGACAATGCACATATTTTTTGACTGTAGAAAAACTTAGTAATTTGTGGCAGAAACACTGGGAGCTTGACCAAACCGTGTTTTATGAAGAAATGTGCTAAATAGCAGTGGAAGCTATTTTGTGCACCTGTGAGTTGAAGAAATACTTGAGATAATTATTAAAGGTAATGAGCAATGAGCAGTAAACACTAAATTTTACTCTTATGTCTGCTTGAATTTCAAAGGTAAATGGAAAAAGTGATTACTACAAAGGTGTGGTGGCAGAGAAGGCAATAAAAAACCTTCAGTGTTCCTCTGACTGTTTTCATTTGAAGACTTAATTCCAAAATGCTGGTTCTTGACCCTTATATGTTTAGTCAGGCTTAGCATTTCTTGTTGGAAAATTTAAAAAAGAGTAAATGATAAAATCATAGAATTATTTAGGTTGAAAAGTACTCCAAAATCCTGATAGATTTGTACAACAGTATGGGTGGAGCAGATTTATAATAAGTAGCCCATGAACTTTTAATCATAGTTAGTCATTATCATCTTTATGACCCATTACAAGACTCTTAAGATTGATTATGGGCTACTTGAAAACATCCAGACGTGCAAGCTGATCATTGCTCTGTTTGTACGGGAATATTTGATGACTGAATGTGTTACTGGCTTTGAAGCCAAATTACAGTGGGGCCTGGTATTATCACTTTTATTTCAGTACTTTTGTTTCAGACTGTGGTTCAGCTACTGTTACTAAATATAAGCAGCAGAGCTGTTTGCAATTTAAGAGTTGAACCTACTGGTGTTAAGAGGCCAGCAGAAGGTAGCATTTATGCTATGCCTGAGGCTTCTGCTGAGGTCAAAGACACAGATGTGTGCCTGGTTTGTTTTTGCACACAGAAAATCGTGCAAGGACAGTCTGTGGGCAAATGGAAGATTTGCATGTAAATGTACATGTTGATAGCAGTAGGAAATCACTATGGAGTGTCTGGATTTTAGCCTAGTGATTTCCATATGCTTTGGGTTCTGTTGTTCAACTTCTGAGCAGGTGAAATATATTTTCTGTATATGGCCACAATAAAATGATATTGGTATGGAGGATGGATTCAAACATGAATGTGTTATTAGAGCTAGCTAGCTTCAAGTTCTCTTCTCCCTTAAAAATAAGTTTTACTGAAGAATTGTATTTATCTCAACAGATTGTATCCAGAAAGCTTTCCAGGACCTGTGAGATGGAATCTGTACTTGATGAAGATCATCAGAATGGTCGATGGTTGGAGCGTTGAGACCCAGTAAACTCCAAATTAGGAAATTCTAGTTGTTGCTCTAAAAAGTGCTCTGAGTGCTTTCCTTTATTGCACAGTCCACATTAATTATGTAAATACTTACATTTATTTAAAGTTAAATTATTTAAATTGAATATTTTGATAAGTATCTGTTGAAACTTGTTCTTTTTTGTAAATATTTGGGTTTTTACCTCTCATACAACTAATATGAGAGTGGCCCACTATTTGTGTGTAGGTAGTATTGGGAAGCATTCACCAATGATATAGTTTTTCTTAATATTAATTTCAACTCCCCAAAGTTTAGAAAGATAGGGGAAAAAAAAAAAGCACTTTTACAAAAAATGCAGTTTAATGCAGAATAAAATCAATTTTTCCTCCTGGAGTTTCCCCAAAATTAGTACATCAGGCTTTAGTTACTACTTTATAATAACTACTGTTTGTTCCCCATAGAAGCTGAGTAAATGGTTATTGAACTTTGTCCTGAGAAACAATAAATGTGGGCAATTTCAAATCAAAGACTAGGAGTGTTTGAATCTATAATTCAACTTGTCATTGAGACGTGTGTTAACAGCTTCACATCCTTCAGTGTGATGAGGCTCAGATTTTACTATCGTCTAGGTAACAACTGTTAAAATATTGATGGCAGTGGTATTTACTGTAAGTATGCTGTAAACTAATACCTTCTCTATTGTTACTGCTTGTAAAGCTGAACCACAGTAAGAGTTGGTATGTCTCCTGTTTTATTGAGGTTCCCTGTTTCTTGGGTTTGGGATGAAATTCAGCTGGTTTGGATTCCTCCCTAGAATAAAAATGTTTTCTATTCTGGTAATTATGTGTTTCTCAGGAAGAAGAGGAAAATTTTGTTATCATTTTTTTTAGGGTTTATCTGGTCTGCATGTTGGTAGTATTGATAGGCAATGCCTTTTCAGGTTATAGCCTTGTCTGAAGTCTGCTTTTAAAAAGATATTCTATCTTTGCTGTATTACTTCATTTGTTGTCCTAATAAATTAAATAACTGATGCTACAAATTTCATTCTTCCACCATGCTTGTGCAAGCTTTGCAAGTTTCCTTCATTGACTATAATACATAGAACTGTTCATGTAATCTTACTTGACTTACATTATGACATTGTAGCTCTACCACAAGATTTCCTAAAATATTGTTTTCAGCTTTATCTCAGGCTCCCTTACTTATGTGAATTTTCAAGGATGCTGCTGAGTTAGTTTCATTCTCAACAGCTCAAGTGGAGCTTACAATGTTTACCAGTGTTATGCACATTTAGAATTAAAATTTGATTTAAAAAGCTTCATTTTCCATTCAACATAAATTTTAATATTGCTCTTTTTTGGGTAAAGTAGTAATAAATTAGTTAAATTTCTGATTAAACTGAAAATTATTCTTCTGAATGAGTACTTAATATTTTCACTGACAAAGGGTAGGTGAAAAAAATGTAAAATTTCTTTAAAGACTGTGTATCTCCATAAGTTACATGTATATAAATTTTATAGTAAATTAAAACTCTGGGATAAGGATTTAGGATACACCGTAATTCTAATTTTAGCAGTCAGTTTTAACATTTCTCAGGGGATGGAAAAAGATGAGCTTTCTTATGATTTTGTAATATTTCCTGAACCTTACTGTTACTATTTTTAAGAGTTTAGATAAGGCATCTTTATATAGGAAAGAAAATTCTGGCAATGCATTACTGGAAGCATAAAAGATGTCACAAACAACCTTTTCTGTTTTTTCCTAATGATAATTATAGACCTAATTTCTGTGGTTTAGTGTTTGTCGCTCTTTTCTTCTGCCAGAATAATGAACATTAATCCTAGGGAAAGGCCAAAGATCCCATGGATTAAACATATCCCATGGATTGCTGGTATTAGCAGGAAGATTGTAAGAATGATCCACCAAGGACAGTGCTTTACTACAGATCTTGTCAATTTGAGTTTTAAAGGAAATGAAGATATTGTGGTTTAAGTTAAGTTTGAAATGGGATTTAGAATTTGACTGAGGACAAATCTAGTTCAGATTGATGAGAAGGCATAGGCTTCACAAGTCATATCCTGATTATGAAAATGATAAAAGATCAGTTGTTTTTGCAGCTGCAAATTTGTTGCTATTCAAGGTGGTGACATGTCTTTTGAAATCGTCTGTTATACTCAAGATACTTGCCTTGAAATGTGGCTGAAGCCAGATTTTGCAATTGAATACTTGGACTTTTTGCAAATGGGTACTGGTTTTCCCCTGATAGTAGGACAAAAAGTGCAGATAATTTCTAAAGATGCATTGTAAGTGACACCAAAGTCCAGTAAAATAAATAAACTGAGCACATTAATTAAAATTCTGTAATATAAATGGTGAGCATGTGCTTTTTAGCTCTTACCTCTCTTTCTGATTTTCTCTGATTACCTCAAAGATGTTTCCTTTTGTCTTTTCTTTTATATACCTCGGGAAGTGTTATCCTCTCTGTATTAGTTTTATGTAATACTTATATCTAGACTGCTGCTGGATGGACTTGGTCAAAAATGTGTAAAATCTTTTGGGCCTTTCATGTATGTGACGGGGACCTGAATAGATCCAGTTGTGGAATTGGTATTATGCTGGGTAAGAGTCCTGTGAGTTTGATATGTAGTGTTGCCCCAGTATTAGAGATCATAAAAGCATTTCATTCTAGACCTCTGAAAATTGCTAATAATTACATATGAATTGTATTGTGCTGACTCCAGTGGCATGCCTTCCTCATTCAATAACACTGGAGCAGTCCTTTTTAACTGTGAAGTAATGTCTGCCACTTAATTTGTCCCCACTTGAACTCAATGTCCTCTTATATAATAAAGTCTAAGTTAGAAGATGTAGTACAAATGCTTTGCTACACAAATTTAAAATCTCTTCTTTTATTCTGACACTACCCATTCTCAGCAGTTTTTAAATGTGGTGTGCATGCATTATACAGAAATTGTAGTTTATTTTAAGGTAAGATTGGATTTTACTGACTTTCCTGTTACAATCATTTTGATTCATTCAGAGAAACTGCTTCAGTAGATTCATTTCTAAAGGTACTGTAAAATTATGCTTATGTTAAGGACTGTAAACTTCTACAGATGCAATCATAACTTTTCTTTCTTGGCAGATATTTGAAGACATCTTTCATGTCTATAGCTATCAAGCATTTGCCACATTATGAGCTTCAACTTGATGATGTTACCTCATTGCCTTTCTTAGTGAATAGATTTCAAATACTGAACCAAATTTTAAATGTAAAATAATATAAAGAAACTATACTTTCAGATATTTTCTTTTTTAGTAATACTTTATGAGTCCAGCTACTTGGGTATAATATATACTCAAACAGGATGTTCTTTCATGTTTACTTTTCTTGTGAACCATTGGATGGCTCTACTCCACTGGCTTCTAACTAATGCATACTCCACATTTTCCTTCTGCAGGCACAAGAAAAAACTTCTTAACACGCTGACCTTCATAATTCTTACTGGTAACATCCACATCTAACCTAACTTTAGACTTCAGCTTTGTGAGTAATATATTTGTGCTGTTGAACAGTACTAGAGGAAGAAGAGGGTGTGATTGAGTGAGTGTAGGGAAAAGAATGTGTTCAAAACCAGCACATGTAAAGCAATATGTGGAGCCAACCTGAATGTTGGTATAGAGGGTTGTGCCAGGGAATGGGTGAGTCTTCCTGGGTATGCTGAAGAGGCAATAAATTTTTATTAGGGGCAGAGAGAGACACAGCTGAATGCTTGTACTTAAATATGTAAAATACTTAAATATGTAAAAAAATTGGTGTTGGGAGAAAGCATACAGGATATATATTGAGTCACCTTGCTTATAAAAAATTCTGTGTTTTCCAGTTTCCTTTCTGCTTTGCCTGCCTATTTTTATGATAAGATTATCCTGGCAGTAAGGAAGTTGTGTGAGACATAACCATTGCTAGTAGAAAGACAGTTATGACTGTTCTGCTGTGTGGAAGGGCTGGTCTGCTCAAAGATTGCTTCAACTTTTATTGTGGTTAATTATAATCCAACAGACAACAGTAACAACAACAAAACTACAAACAAAACCAACCCTAATCAAAATCCAGGAATCTGCTAATTGATTTATATTTCTAGTGTTTAATTTGCATTTTGTTTACATTTCCCTTATTTTAATGTTTGCGTTGCTCTTCAGTTTCAATAGCCTGAATAGCCTAAATGAGTTTGTAAAAGAGTTTTTCTCCTTCACACAGGTTCTAAGTTTTCAAACTTACTCTTTACTCTCTTGAAATATAGTATTGTGTCTCAGTTATTCCACTGTAGAAAAACACACAGGATGGTATAGGGTGATCTGTGAAAATGCCTTTCCTGGGATGGATGATCAGAGTTAATGGTCTCCGTTGCCCTTTAGAAGATCTTCCAAGACATTTAGGGGATGCTGAAAAGATGTTGCAGAGCATGGGAGGTTGAACTCTGGAGAGAAAAAGGCAGAAGTGATCAGATGGTTATTTTATTTCTCCTGTGCCTCATTTTGGCCAGCTGTATACCTTAGTATAAGTCTGTTGTTTTAATTCTTTCCACTAAGAATTTTAGCCAAGCTAATTATTGATTTTTTGTGCAATCCAGAGATGGGAAGTAGGATCTGCTCTCTGCCTTTATCTCCTATTGTATGTCTTGGTGGCTTTTTGTAATTTGGTGACAATTCTGTCTTACTCTTTATTGGTGCTGGACAAGATATTTATTTGATAGTATGTGCTAATTATATTTGTGCTGTTATATGGAGTATTATTTTCAGTATGCATTTTTAAGGGAGTAGAAGACTCATAAGTACAAGATTAAAGGGATGTAGGTAGAAATACTGTGGATTTTGTGTTGTCTTGTCATACATAAAAGCTTTCAATGTTTAGTAATGCTGTTCCCCTCCTCACCTCCTACTAAAAAAAAAAAATCAGTTCTGTTTTTTTTTTGTATTTTTCATTGTCATAATTGAAAACCTGCAGGCCTGTGGTGGTTTTCCCACATTTTGCACTGTTTTATACTATTTTATACTATCCAAATTATTTCTATATCTGTATTTCTGAAAAATTTTTACTTAGCAAGATGCATGTGGATGTCTTATAAAAGTTCAAGCAAAATTAAATTTTACATTCTCAGCATTCTCACATCTGTCTCTGATAATATGTTTTGCAATATGGATATAGAAGTAGAAACTTAGAACAGCTGAAATCAAGTCTGAACATTTAATATAAAAATAATGGTTTCCCTGTAATTAAAAGAAAATTCCCTCATGGGCAGACAGTTCTAGAACTTGTCACATCAGGGCTTCTAACATCTTTTGAAGGATTTTCTTTTTCTACAAGTGCTTCTGGAAACAACAGGATCACTGGCTTATCTAGTAGCATTATTTCTATGACTTTAATGGTCATCTTGGTAATGGTAATTGTGCAGAAATGAGCATCAAAATGACTTAAGTAGATAATTTAAGTAGTCACTGAAATGACTCATCAAGAGTCACTTAAGTAGACTCATATTAGCCATGATGCTGATTTTACAAAGAAGGAATATTTTCAAACAGTAATCCAGACCAGACTGGTCTCAGGTAAAACCTAGAGAATTTTTTTTGCATGGGTAAAGTAGAGCTAGCAATTCTTACTTTGTTTTAAAATACTATACAAAAATTTTAAACTTTCTTTTTAAAAGTCTGTTTTTCAAATTGCCCACTTTGTGAAACTGAAATAGTTGCAAATTAGCTTGTGGGGTTTTGTTTTGTTTATTTTGGCTTTTTGCTTTTGCTCCTCAGCTTTTTTCAAGAACAAAATGGTTATTGTTTGAGAACATGTAAGCCGTGGTTCTGGAATGATCTGAAAGTAAGGTAAAGTGGAATGATAGAATTTCTGAAAACTAGAACAACAAGAATGAGCATCAAGAAAAAGAGTGGAGCTGAAAGGGAAAGGCAGATATGAAAAAAAGGGAAAGGCAGATATGAATGGCAAAAATAAAAAAAGATAATAAATAGGATTTTATGGGGCATACTAGCTGCAATTAATAAAAATGGTATTTAATTTGCCCATGTAGAGTAAGATTTTTGTGTTTGCACCAGTGAAAATACTTTGCTATTGCAACCAGCTACCATTTTGGGAGCCTCATTGCATATGGTATTTCTGATATTTCCTCTTTAACCAAGAGCCAGCACTTTGTTCCCAAAATGTGATGACTAAACAGGATTACAACTCTGAAAATGTGCTTAGTTTTAATTTTTTTACAGTCTGAGGCTTTTGTTACGTAGAAGTAACTGGTAAGATTGCAGTTAGGAAATATAAATATCTCTAGAAGGGAAACAAGTTTATTTAAGGCATCTTACATACACAGGCTTGAAATCACATTGTCTTCAGGAGGAACACAAAACATTCAGTTACTTAGATGACACTTCTATCACCTGATATATTAAACAACATTAATTCTTATTCTCACTAGTGAGAAAGGAATGCTTGCTCACCTGCAAGCTGGACATATCAGTTCACATGTCTAATGATATCAGTACACTGGTACAAAATTTCTAATAGATGAAGAAAATAAATCTGGTATTTCTCTGTATTGTTTTTTCAGACACTTGTTGGCCACTGTTCTGATGTGCTAATAGTGTACCAAATTGTTGTCAGGCAATGGCAAGGACTACTAACCTGAGAATTTCTGTGTTCAGGCATTTTCAACTTAAAGCATCCCTTCCAAGGCACAACACTCAGCTTACAACAGCCTGCCAGAGATGAGAACATGTAATTAAAATGCAACTCTTAGTGTATGTCTTCATATTTTTTCCCATAATTAGTTTGTAGAAGCCTCTTCTGGGGTGGGGAAAGTTTGATTTCACTTGTATCTTCTAGTAATCAGGTATGGGCTATTCTAGGTAGAGTCAAAAATGTCAGAATACCATTTAAACCCTAACAGTCCTGTTTGGACTAGAGTAGAGCAGTGGACCAGGCAACATTTTAAATCCTACTTTTTCAAGTCCTTGTTCTAGAAAGAAACATTTTTTTTCCCGATTTTTTTCCCCTTGGGAGCAGGGTAGTCTGACCAGTAGCAATGTCTCACTTTTACAAAAGGAGATAAACTGTCAGTCAGCTGTCACTGCTGACAGTCTGTGATGACACTGTGGTATGCAAAAATAGGTGATGTCTGTGGTGATATATCCATGAACCATTTAAGACTTTAAACATTAAAAGTAATATAATAGTGGCTATAATTTTGTGCATTTATCTCTTTTTCCTTAGCAAGAAGAATTTCTATCTCTGATCAGGGTTTTTTAGGATTAAACCTGGTTTTGGAATGTCTTTCTGTTAATATGCTGGAGAACAAGACTCAGCATGTGCTAGCATTCTCAATTTTCTTTGGCATTCATGATTTCCAGCACAGCTGTTTTTTTGTTTTTTTTAAATGAATGTCAGATCTTTGTAATGCTAACAACGATATCCAAATGCCAGAAAAAAAAAAACAAAACCAAAAAATTAAAACCCAGGAGACAATAAATGGAATTGATTTTTAAAAAGCTCTTTTTACTCTTAAAGTAGCTGAGGAGCATGCAGGTTTTCAGATCAAGATGTGTTTACTTTGGCAATAGCTGCCATATGCTATTTTTCTTTTTTTCTTCAATCATGTCTCATAAGGGAGGGTAGAACACTAACAGAACATAACTAAAGAAAGTCGCTCCTTAAATACACTTTTAATTGTGGTATTATAAAGTGGTGCAATGAAACTTCTTGACAGCCAGGATAACAATGCCCAAATACATTTTACATATAAAATAGCTGTTCAATTTAACACAAATGCATACTCTTAAACCTAATTTTTTAAGATGTGTGAAAGTAAGAGGTGATTAGGAATATTTGACTATGCTGTCAGAGTTTCTGAAAGAGTTGTAATAATATGGTGGTAGCCAGCCAGTGCTGTCACTCACTGCTAAAAGCCACACATAATGATACACTTCCTGGAGTATCTTTTTGTGCTGGCTATGAGGTTATGTCCTTGGACATGAATCATGCCCAATACATGCATGTATTTTTCCTCCATTCTCCTGGAAAGGTATTGAAGCAGCAATAGAGTAGTGCAAAAGCTTCTCACTGGTGTTGGAGGGCACCACCAGTAAAGTTAAGACTGACAAAGGCATTTAGGAGTCTGATTCTCATTGAAATCAATAAGGCACTTGCATATGTGGATATGGCTTCTGGCTAGGCTGCAGAACAATGTTACTGGGAGGGACCATGGATGAGATGGGATCAAACAGCACGTTTTGGGTTCCACTTCCTTTCTCATGTTGGTCCCACCCATTGTTTGAACAGTGCTAGTCAGCCCTCTGGCCATGAGCTGTGATGAGTTTGTTGACAGCTTCTTCTTTGTGACAGTCAAGTTGAGCTTTCCATTGACAGTAACCCACAGCAATGACTCCTTAGTTTCTGTTGTCATCTATCTATTTTTTTTTTAAATTTTGTATCAGCCACAGATGTGTCAGTGCATGATGCATATTTTCTTAACTTAAAAAGATAGTCCTTTCTGCAACCAGCAGCATGCATTTAGCAATTGTATTTTAAAAAGCTGCTTGTTTCTTGGTTTATTTTATGTTTGTGTGCAATTAAATCTTTATGTCCCCCTCTATTAAAAAAAAAGAATAAAAAAAGGGTTTTTTAATCCTGAATTTGTGTGGTGGCATGTTTAATAGCTACCATTGTTGTAAAGGTGAGGTAGCAGCAGTGACTTTGTATTTTCCTCTCTGAAATTTCGGTCCTATCTTTTGGATGCCTATAGTTCATATGCTCTGAAATGAAATGCAAAACATGCTCAGTGTTTATATCTACTGTCACTACATTATGCAAACACAGCCATCAATGTCTTCTGAGCTGCAGTCTGCCTTGAAGAGTTTCATGTGGAGCTGCCCACACAAGAGGTTCTGCAGATGGAAGTTGTAGCAGAAGCTCCCAGACTTCAGTCCTGAGCTGGAAACTGAAGATAGAATTTACTTACTGGCAGACATAAACCAAAGCACTCAAGAAGAATCTGAATATATTTAAAACAAGTTTGTGTTATACCAGATATGAATATGTGAAAGGTGATATGGAGGCAGTAACATTTCCAGTGGTGCTCAGGGTTAATTGATTGGTAGGTGGCTGTGCTATTTTGTAGCTTCATCCTTCTCTATCTGCAACATGGCCTCTGGATTATTGCTTATAAAAGCATTGGAGCTAAAACTGAATAGAGAATCAAAATCCCAGAAATTCTGAGACATTTTGTTAGTCTTGATTCTTTCCTGGATGCTTGAATCACCAGAGTATTTTTTTCCAAATGGTTTCATAGTGGGACTGCAAGCCCATGAAACATACTTGGCCTTTAATATACACCTATACTGCAAAATATTGCTATATTGTACTATATTGCTTTTGAAAAAAGTATAAAGGGAAAATTATTAGTCTTGGCAGACTAATAGGAGTTTCTCACAGCTTAACTTCCTCCCCTTAAATTTTAGCATCATCTAAGTTCATAAGAGCATTAAGTTAGGCGATCAAAATGTGGTATAATGAAGGTCCAGCTTCATTTTGAAATAGCAGACTACAGGATGTTTTGGAAGTTTGGCACAGTTCGTACTGAGATAGATGTAGTTCCTGGGATGCTTCTCAGCTTTTTCATGGCACCTTACTGCTTTGCAATGTCCTTCTAGTTGTGATCTAGTTGTGATAGTTTCTAATAAAGCCCTCACCTACTCAGAAAAAATTTAATGTCATTTAGTGTCTCAAATAGTTCTGAAGTCAAATTCCCTGTTTTGTTGTCTATATGAGTTCAGAGCTCTAATGATAACTCCCTTTATCTACATTGGAGTTACAGGAATAGCAATGCTCACATATTGATCTAACTAACATAGACAACAGCACTGAAAATACTAAAGTGTTGGATTTGGCTTCAGCTGTACAAATCTAGGCAGTGTCCTGGTACTGTGGTAGCTGAAGCCTTTGCAGTGCTACTGTGGTTATAGCTGTTGAGTTTTGGACTGCAACTTACCAGCAGCCTGAAACTCATTCTGAAGAGAGAGGAGATTCTAATAGCAATGAAAAGTTTTAATTTGAAGAAACAGAATGCAAAAATTACTTGTAGTGAAAGAGGTGATGCTACGTATTATGATTGATTGCTTGAACTTGCAACTACCTTCTTGACAGGGAAGCACTAGTGTTGCAGCATTAGCAGCCAGACCAAGTCTGTCTGGCTTTGGGCCCAGCTTGACTCAGAAACTCTGTTTATGTGCAGTTCATATAGACCATCCAACTACTTTGCCTTTTTCTTCTCCATTCTGAATCAGTTTCAGCATGCTTTGTCATGTCATGTTATTGTCATTGTGGTACTTACTACTGTAATTAATGCCATATATATATAAATGCAGGAGCTCATGTGATCTAGAAAAAAATCACATGCACATGACTTTTGTTTGCTTCCCAAAGGTTTTGGACTCACTGGAAGTTCACATTTTTAAACTTTTCTTTAGAAGCATGAGCTAAATCCCTTTTAAAGAGGCCAATGTCGTCACGCTTCCAAGAGCGAGGTAAGAATGTGTGTTGGAATCGCCTCGGCTCAGCATGGCTCCCTCCCTCAGAGCTCCAGAGGCACGGGTGAGGCCCTGGCCTGCGATCAGCAGCCCTGAGGCGGGCTCTGGGAAGGCTCGGCTCAGCTAAACCAGCTCTGGGCGGGCACTGAGGAGCAATGCCTGGCAGGGGCTGACATCACTGATCTCACTAACATCTCTGGTGAGAGCTAAAGCATCAATGGCTTTCGGGTGCTGGAGCTTTGAAAGCAGATTGATATTTATAAGTGCAAATGTTACTCAGAGCAGAGGCAGTCGGTGTGAGGTAACGCGTTCTGTGCCTCCATAGGCCTCTGTGCTCTCTGTCTGTGGCAGACAAAGCAATGCGAGCGAGCGTGTTCCCTCATGAAGGGAGCTGAGCTGCTGGGAGCTGCATTGCATCTTTTTTTGTTGGCTTACGCAGCCAATTACTCCAGGTCAGCTGAGGTATGATACTTGATTAGCTTCCAGCAATTCATTTGAACCTTTAAGCCTTTAACACCTAAAAATCTCTGTGGATGTGGCACTAATGATGTAGAAGCAAGTTATCTGAAAGTGCTTTTATCTAGCAGTTGACCAGGGAAGACTCTTAAGCCTGCATTGGAATGAGAGGGGAGCAGCTGGCAGGGCATTTTTCCACACTGCTTTGGAACTTGCACTTTCCCCAATACCAAAATAGTTCTGGGACATGCTGCAGTGGCCCACTTGTTTTTCTTAGCAGTAAGAGGTTGGGAGGATTCTGGGGGAAGATTGTAAATATATCTTTTCAGCTGTTGGGCTATGTTTATTATCCAGTAAAAGGGAGCTACAGCTTTAGTATATCTTTATAACTGACACTCTAAAAATAAAACCTCAACCAAAGGGTAAGCATCTCTTTCTTTAGAGTACTGTATTCAGATGGAGTACAATCACAGAATCATAATGAGAAAGGAGGCAAATCTGTTTTGCTGAGATTTAGAAGAATGTGTAGTGGTGTATATATCTCAAGATACTGAAGATAACATTTGCTAATGAATTGAGGGTAAGTTCTCAGTGTACTGATATTTACTCTCTAATTTTAGCTACAGTAAGTTTACCTAATATTGGATTGCCATTTTCTTCCTTTCTATGAACATATATGATTACTCTAACTAGAAAGTAGAACTGTTGTTACCAAAGACAGAAAATAGGAATTATTTTTTTAGCCTATTTTAATTCTGTAGGCTTTATTACATTCAAAGAAAGAATATCACCTTCCACCACTCTTCACACCATATATTTGCTTAAAAAAAAAGGAAGATAGAAGGAAGGATAGTTGAAATGGGATTTGAAAAAAGGCTTTCACATATTAATGACTGTAGTGACATGATAAATGTCAGGACAGAAACAAAGTCTTATGGAAAACAATATAACTGCAAAGAGGACTAAAGAGCAAAAGACTGCCAGCAGATTGCTCAGTATAAAAGAGTCATTTCTCACACTTTGTATTATAACTCTCTTACCTCACATTCCTTCAAAATTTTTGGGAGTGTGGGCATAATAACATAGTATTACAATGCTCTCCTAACTCTGTATAGAAGATTAGGAGCTTGTATCTCATGAATAAATATAACCCAAGCTTCCAGATGCCATGGGATCATATTTCATTTACATCATAAGTTATAAGTGGTCTCTACATTAGATTTTCCTCTCTTTCCATCACCTTCTACCTTCCAAAGTAGTTTTAAATAGATTACATCTCTTTGGAGTTATATTTGCTTTGCTAATGGCTATTTTTTGGCTATTGAATGGCCAGCTCTACTGGCTCTACTGAAGATCTGCTCCAGTGTCTTCTCTAATTTAGAAACTTACTTGAATGTAAATTTAAAAGTCCTGAAGTCCCATTTTCATAAGTGACTGATGAGCCTGTAATTCTGCTATGCTTGAAAAATTTAATCCCCCACCTTCTTTTTTTATTTTATTTTATTTTATTTTATTTTATTTTATTTTATTTTATTTTATTTTATTTTATTTTATTTTATTTTATTTTATTTTATTTTATTTTATTAAGAGAGAATTAGACAAAGAGAACAAGTTTAAAACATTTTTTTCTTAGGCATGATTTAGAATGCAGGTATCCTCTTTGTTTAAATGAAGCCAAAGTTACCTACACTCTGGCAGTTTGGTATGTGCTGGCCTAACAAATTAGATCCTCTCAGGGCTGAGGTAATTTTGCTTCTCAGGTCATCTTACAGGCACTGCTGAAGATTTCCTGAGAAAAGCAGTCTGCTGCCTCAGACAATGTGCATGGGTGGAAATACAACTGTAATAAACAGACTTAAATTTATTAATGCCTGGAAGGAAGATCTGAATGAAATGGCTGCAATGAGTATGACCTAGCTCTAGAATTGTGATGAAGATGCAGAAAGGGGCCTCCAATCTGTTAGTCCCACTAGGATGGACTGTAAGCACAGTGCAAGTAAGCATGAGTCTTCTTTTGTATTAATTTCTCCAATTTAGTTTGATGAGATTAATAAAGGATTTATTATGTGCAGTTATGCACAGAGTGAGGAAATTGTTTATTATAGACACAACAGAGAGGAAAGCATTAGTATAATTTTGAGGAATAATGTATACTATTCTACTGTTCTGTGTTCATAAAGGATGAATTAACACTGGAGCATGTGCAGGGAAAGGCTCTGAGTTTGATCACAGGAATGGACAACATCTTATAAGAGTCCATAAAAGCTAAATAAGCCTGCATCTCTATAAACCTGTGGGAGGAGAAAATACAGTTAGACTGAAAAACAATGTGGGAGTAAGAACATGTGAGTGTGAACTAGGCTAAAATAATTTATGGTAAGGTTTTTATAGTCAGCCAACCTTCAATTATGGGGCATGAGAGTGGAAGTCTTCCCTTAGGACTGGTGAGTTTAAGAAAACAACATTTTGGCATTGAGATGATAACAATCTGGAGATTGAATTGATTCTTTTCAGTCCTGCTTCCATGTGGCTTTTGCAAGAAAATATGGTAGCAAAAATGTTAGCAATATCTCTGTTTTAGAATTCACAGAATAGTTGAGATTGGAAGGAACCTTTGGGGATCATCTAGTTGAATCCCTGCTCAAGCAGGGTCAGCTAGGGCAGGTTGCTTAGGGCTGCATCCAGCTGGTTTTGAATGTCAAAGGATTCAATCTTCAAACCATCTGTTGGCAATCCATGGTTTGATCACTCACACTTACACAGAGTAAAAAAAAAACAGGTTTGTTTCCACATGGAATTTTATGTGTTTTAATGTGTGGCTGTTGCCTCTTACCCTGATGCTGGGCACTATGAGAGTCTGGTTCCCTCTTTTTTATTTACTCCTATTCAGTATTTATACACATGGGCAGGATCCACCTGAGCCCCTCCTTCTCTGGGCTGAGCACCTAAGGTCCTCCTCTGCAGAGCTGCTTTCCAGTCAGTCAGCCCCTAACCTGTACTGGAGCCGGGTGCAGGAATTTGCACTTCCCTTTGTTGTACCTCGTTTTGAGGTTTCTCTCATTTCTTCTTCCTCTCAAGGTTTCTCTGGAAAGCAGTGTGTCCATGTGGTGCATTAGCCACTCTATCCAGTTTTGAGTTATTTGTGAACTTGGTGAGGATGTGCTCTTGTCCCTTCACAGAAGTCATTAATGAGAATATTAGAAAGTACAGGCCCCTGTACTGATCCCTGGGTTACACCACCAGTGTTTTGCCTCCAGCTGGATGTCATGCCATCCTCTCAGGCTGGCCATTCTTGTTTTTAATCCTCCTCACTGTCCACTGATATGACCTGTACATTGTCGGCTTGTTTGTGAGGATATTAAACAGAGACAGTGTCAAGGGCCTTTAAAATTAAAATTGCAAGGAGTTTCAAGAAGTTGTCAGAAAATGGCTGTTAATAGCACTGATACAAAGTAAAATAACATATGGAAATTAGTGAGGCCAGGAGAGATATAGCAACCAGAATAAAACTCTATTAAGGATGGATGTAAAGATGGTTATGTTTTTCAGAGCAAGAACTGATTCTATAA
The DNA here is from genome assembly GCF_903797595.1 of Erithacus rubecula. Lineage (NCBI taxonomy): Eukaryota > Metazoa > Chordata > Aves > Passeriformes > Muscicapidae > Erithacus > Erithacus rubecula. Next base: position 26,879,941 of record NC_136686.1, on the reverse strand, counting down.
ATTATGTAGTATACTTTGTACAACAGCTTGTATACTTGTTGCTTGTTACTTTTTAAGTTGTTGATATTGAAAGGTACAGAATAGAATTAATGAATAAAATTCTGTTTTGTAGTTACAAGAAATTACTTTTAGTCCTCACCACTGTTACTGTTTGGTATTAGGCTTTTTCCAACAGTTGAGTGTAGTGAACAATAAAAAAAAAATCAGTGCCCTTTTCCCAGATATTTTTTGTATGCTGTCAATGCTTCCACCACAAAAGAATGCTCTGTGTGTCCAGTGCATAAAGCTGACTTTTGGAAACAGGATTCCTGGATATTTAAGTTACAGGAAGAGAAACCGCATGATAAGAGGGAATGATCATAGTGAGGTCAGAGGAACTGTACTGATAATGCAGAGTTATGCTTGATTTTGCACACAGTTCTGAAAGTGCCTTAAGTTTTTAGTGTCCTATCCTCCTGTACATTAACTGTGATCTACCAAAGACAGTAAAATCAGATTTCCAAGTTTAAGTGTTTAAGCATATATTTATGCCTGTATGAAAAAGCAATAGCAATAGTAATCTAAGACAACACCAAGTAAAGCCACACCTTAATTAAAGAGAATGTAATTATACTACAACAGGAATATTTCATCCTTTATGGTGAGAATTTATGTGGATCACAGTTAGTAGGTGATCCAATTTTTTTAAGTTTTACCAAAGTGTTTAATTCAAAAAGCAAAATAGACCTTGGCTTTTTAGAGAGCTGAGTGCTGCCGGATTCAAATGCCATGCTACATAGTGTGAACAGGTGTTAACAACACTGTTCATCTTTCCATAGCAAAACTGAAGAAGCACAGCTGTATTCAGAATGTAATTTTAAAAAGGCTTTCTGTATGATTTGAATAATATTTCAAGCTTACTTATATTTTGGGAAGATCAGCTCCTCAAATGTCTTTATATTTTTTTATTTAAAGTGAAATTTCAGTGAACTTTACATAGATACTCTTTTTAACATTAGAAAAAATTACAGTAATTCTCAGACATACAAACTATGCTTTAGTAAAAACAGGTCCTTCCAGCTGAAATAGTTAATGGTGGAAGAAAAGTCAGTCTCAGACACTCCTAAGAAGAAAAAAAATCTCACAAATCCAGTTCAGGCTGTTCAGATGCTCAGATTATGTCATCCTGGGTTTGATGTCTTGAGGCCTAAACAGCCTTCAGTTGACAGGAGTTCAGATATGTATTATGTCATTTTGTTCCCAAAAAACCTTAAAATAAGAGAGTCTGTGGAGACTAAGCAAGATTGAAGTCTACACTCATAGAATAGCCCACAAAATATTAATTAAGCCAGCTTTAACTTTTAGCCTGGCTCAGTCACTGGAGGCCTAAGTGAATAGTGCGAACACACCAATGCTATCCCAGAAATGCCTCTAATTAAGAATAAAAACATTAAAAGAGGTAATTACCCAAAAGACAAGCTTGTTGTGATTATTAAAGTTCATGGAACCAGAGCTGTCTGCTCAAGACAAGGCTCACGGGACCTAGAGATTCTGAATGTACTATTCAACAAGGAAACATCCACCAAGATTTTCCCAAGCTGTGACAGTTCTCTCAGCCTCAGGCCAGAAAATGTGATGAAGGAATATTACATTAGTTGCTGAAGGAATACCATTTGATCTCTTCTTAACCTGCACCTACTTGGTTTGAGCTCTAGTATTTTACAGGAAGTAGAGCTTTAAAGTTATATTAACCACAAGAATTCTCCAAAATATGCCTCTCCCATCCAGTCTATATTTGCTGTTTGGACTTTATTAAGGCCATAATGGGAAAACTGCCTATAGCCAGAATAAAAGTTGTAGGTTACTATACCACTCATTTTAAAGCAATAAGCTCAATAAACAAAAGTAAGTTCTATAAATAAAAATAGCTGAATTCATAGCTCAATTCATTTGTTACCCAGCTATCCTCTAGCTAGACCTGGCTAATGCATGATCTTAGCATTTATTAAAAAATGTGGCACCTGTCCTAGAAATAGTGTCTTGAGTGGTGATTTTCAGAACTGACCTGTTGGGGGGGCAGAGGTAAAACTACAAGCAGCAGCAAAATGATCTGTCTATAACAGTTATCTGAATATCTTTCAGAGTACTGAGATTTAAAAAGGGTGTAGACCAGATTCTTTCTGGTGTAGGTGGATGTCAGAAATACTTCCTCAAACAGTGTTGAAGTGGGAAGAATAAGTAGGTGGGATGAATATCCATCTCTATTGATCTAAACAACACAGAACTTGAATACTGACATTTTTTCAACCAGAACTACACCAGAGTTCAAAGATTTGAAGAGTCAGAGCTGGTCTACATTGTACTTACTTTGGTAGTATTTTTATCTGCTCCACATGACTATGTGGTAACTGTTTTTTAAAGGAAAATTAGTTCAGTGAAAATGCAAGTGTTACTGTGTGTGCTTCTCTAACAGATCCTTAATAGATGGATGTCTCAGCTTATGTCAGGATGGCCCAATCCTGTAACTGTAAAAGTCAAAAGCAAAATTCTCTCTAACTTGTAAAATGACGTGGTTAAAGAGGGCTTCTGAAAGGCTTTAGGTAATAAGCATGATTCAATTTACATTTTAAGTATATTTGCACAGACATTTTTACTAATTGCTTTGAACTATTGCAAGTGTTTGCCTGATCATCTGTACAGACAGATATTGAATCATTGAAATATAAAACTTACTTCAAAATCCTAGTTTGTTACAGCTTGAAACTTGGAGAGAAACTAAGTCCCTTTTATTCTGCTGAATCTTTTCAAATAACTAAGACCTGAAGAAGGCAAATGGTATTTGATACAGTTCCTTATGAAGTTTGAATTATCCCTTTGAAATAGAGAAGAGATTTTCCAGGAGTTATGACTACAGAGACTGTATTGTTACCTTCAGAAATTTAATGTGTGTAAATGGTGTCTCTGGGCAGTTTGGTGATGGACAGCTCATATTTCCTTACCACTGAATGTCCTGAAAGCAATCATGGGGTTCAGCCTAGTTTTTGACAAGCATTTTGCCCTAAGAAATACATCTAATTTTTAGCCTCAGCCTATGCATCATGGAAATATCTTCTGTTAGATTTTCTCCTAAAATGAGCAGAATTTCTTTTGCCACATTATAAATGTGGATTCCTGAGACATCTTGCTGCCTTAGAGGTGTCAGACTAGTTTTTCTAAGTCAGCAGTTGTTTTCACATATCTTTTTTTTTCCCTTAATAGTCTTGGTCAACTTGATTTACTTACTCTTGGGATCTAAATAAGAGCAAATTCGAGAAGGTGAGAGCCTTCCTGGATTTAGAATCCTGAGCAGAGAAATTTTAGTGAAGTTCATTGCAGTGGGAGTCATTAACTGTAACTCCTTTGGATGGAATCATTTTTCTATTGAATATGTCTTCCTGGTGTCAATTTTATAGGATACCAGTGGTTCTTATTAATCTGTATTAATGCTAATTGTAAATGCTGTATAGTGTTCATGACAGAGACTATCTGATTAATTTTGCTCGTGGGGTTTGCAAGGTCAGCTTTTCTAAGACTTTTTAAATATATCTGGTGGATATAACAGAATTTTTTTATGTTTTTGCTTGCATTCTAGTATAGGCATAAGAAATGGAATCCATAATTGTGTAGCTTCTTTTTTTTCCTGTATACAAATTCCATTGCTACCTTAGGCATTGGCTCTTCTGATATTTCAACGGATCCCATATTTTAGTCTATATATACCATTGCAGTATTTGATTGTTATTATTGACTGTTACCTCATGCCCTGTCGAGGGAGTGGAGATGATCTGTTAGAGTGTTACCTTGGACTGCAAGTTTGCCTTGTTAGTTTGTTTTTCAGTAGATGTCTTCTTATGAAAATGTTAAAAAAGATGTGACAAAAATTATTACATGTTGTTCTTCAATGTATTCTAATTTCTGCAGGAAGGATTCCAAAGGTGGCTGCAGCTTCCTTTTGCTAACTTGTTAGTTTGACAGCATTTATGTCTACTCTCCCAGAGCTGCTCGTTAATGAAGTCCCTCTTAATCAACTAAAAAGTTTAAAGTACTTTCACTTGTTTATCTTTTTTCTTGAAGATAAAAGAAGCTCAAGGTATTTCTGATAGGTTAAATGTAGGACATTAAATATTTTGGGAAAATGGCAAAACTGATGCCTTGTCTGTATCTTTTTTTATGGTTCAGCACCAGATTATGCTTAGATTATTCTTTTTCTTTGGATAGACTTTCAAACCTTCATGAGAAGTTTAATCAGGTTGAGTATGTGCCCACAAAGTTCCTTATTCATTGGATTAGTAAACAGGAATAAAAACCTCTTTTTCAGAGAACTTTCAAATACCCTGCATCATCACCTTGTTTTCTGGCAAGGTAGTTTTATTGTTGGGACTGCAAAAGTCAAATCCTAATGTGAACCATAAACAATGACCTACTATTTTTGTTAGTATGAAACATCTGTCCTTTTGATTTGTACTAGTGCGCAGCATGCAAAGGCACTTCAGGGTCTCATCTGCTGTGTCTGGGTGTACAAGGTGGAGTAGTAAGCCTGTACTATATGTAGTAGCGTATGAAACTTCACAGAGTACTTAAGTGATTCCACATATATGAAATATCTACTTAGGCAGGTCCAGATATTTGCAGCCTTGCATTTGCAAGGTTCAGTACAGATGATGGTGTAAATTAACGTGTTGACTAGTATTTACTAGTGACTAAAGACAGTTATGAAGACAACCAGTGTCACCTTGTTGGTTGCAAAATGTTAATCCATCCATTTAATACTGGAATCTGACAGAGACTCTGAAAGACAGTGGCAATCCATGGGCTTTTCTGCATGAGGAGATCTAGCTGGCAAACAGTCTGTTGGCATAGTGCAGCTAGCAAGTTTTTTGGCAGAATGCATTTACATTTGGTTGCTTCTGTTGGCAATATATTTCTCCATGGCTTCAGATTGTATTGGCAAAATATACACAGCATGTAAGGGGATCTTGGTAACTGTGTCTGTAATGCTTTGCAGTATTCATCTTGAAGCCAAATGTGTTAACTATTCGTTCTGCACTCGTTAGGGTGTTGTTATTCCTGAATCTGAGGACACATGAAAACAGCTGATTCTCTTGCAGGAAAAACATTGGTTAGTGCTAAAATTTTAAAGGTCATTCAAGAGCAGCCTCAGTGCTTTGTGGATAGGTTGTGTGCCTGGCTAATTCAGTTGTCTGTGCAGATAAAATAGTTCCTTGTCCTTAGGACAGCTGTATTGTTGCTTACTGTGAAGAGGATGAGGTTTGTGGGCAGTCTGAGTGTCTGTGTAGACCCAACTATATTAACATGCCATTATTTGGCAGGCAACCAGGTGAGACTGCTTCCAAGTATTGAATACTGACTGAGTACCCTTCAAGAACTGGTGGAACTGTGCATTAAAGCCATAGAAACTGCTTCCTCAAGGCTGTCTTTAGTCTTCTCCCCACTTTCTCATTGGTTTCATAGAATCATGTAATCATGTAGGTTGGAAGGGACCTCTGAAAGGTCACCTAGTGCCACTGCTTGCACAGGGCAGGTTCAAAAGGATTGGAGTCCCTACCCAATTCGGTCTCCTCTAACTCCTCTCTTACAAAGACTGGACAAACACAATTCTTCCATCTATGTACATCATGTGCTTCATCTCCCAGTCAACTTGTTAGCCTTCCCCTGAATTCACTCCAGCACAACATCTTTCTTATGATGAGGAGCAGCAAAGTGAGCTTGGTACTCAAAAGCCTTCTATAGAGTAGTGAAGCTGTACTGTTAATTTGAGTCATTTTTTCTGCTGTAGGATGGACAAGACTTTGTACTATAACAAAGTCTAATAAGAGGTCTGGTTTTCTACAGGTGAAATGGTTTCATGGTGAACACCACTTGTATACTACATAATTTCTGCAACTATTATGTCCTTTGTGGACCTATTCAAGTGGATAAATAAGGTGTCTGTAGTGTTGTAGTAATTGTTGGAGTCAGATATGCCAGTTCCATCTGCTCTGGGTACCAGTTATTTGAGGGAGCATAAAAGAGCTGTCTGTAGTGTTGTAGTAATTGTTGGAGTCAGATATGCCAGTTCCATCTGCTCTGGGTACCAGTTATTTGAGGGAGCATAAAAGAGCATTGTGATGGCATGTCCTACCCAGACAGTGACCTTTTTTTTTTTTTTTTTTTTAAATCACATGTGCAGATTTTTAAAAATCAATTCATTTTCAGGAATTTTCATAAAATAAAAAAAATAATGCTGGATTTTCAGACATATTAGACTGTTATCAAGCTTGGCTTACAATATGAGCAATGCTCACCTTGGTATCAATGGCTGCTTCTGAGTAGGAGGATTAATAGTAAATCTTCTCCATCATTGTTCAATATTGCTATAATATGGAGTGAGGAAGATGATGTAGGTCTTCAACTAAAGATTTTTTTCATGCTGTGTTGTAGATTCTGGGTTGTTAGTATTATCATTTTTTGATCAAGAATGCAACTTAATATGGGGGATTTTTGTTCTTTTTAAAATTTTTTAGTGTATCTTCTAGCAGTTTTCAGTCTTTCAGATTTTGTTGTAAGTCTCTACAATGGGAGGGAATTTATGTTCCCAGTGTAGAAAAAGCCCAGTTTCTCTGATCTATTTCTTTCCTGTTTATCATATAGAGTATTTACATGGTAAGGTGTGCTCCTCAGATCCATACTGTCCATACAGTAGGATTGGATGGCTTTAAAATCCTGCAAGAGCTTTGAATGTCTGTGATTCTGTTGCCCATCCAGAGATCATCATGAAGGCACCGTTGTTGCCAGATAGTCTGGAAATGATGGAAACTGTAACAGCTACAACAAAAGGCCTCTGGGAGGAGTTTCTGTATGCCACAGGCTTACTGGGTGGGATTCATTTTGCTAAACACAGGCAATTCCTTGTCTGGTCTTCATTTATTGTGTGTAGAGGGAAACAGGCATTTATAGGGCTTGTTGTTTTCATTTTGCAGAAAAAAATTTTCTCATCCCAATGCCACTGCCTAAAATAAACCAAATAGTTGCCTTGTTATACCTGTTTTCTTCACGGATTTTAATGGAAGCCTGAGATAACTCTTTTGGCTCTAAAAATCTGTGCCATAGCTGACTAAAAGTGGTTGTAATATGTTTGCTTTTATTGTAATAACAGCAGGCCAAAAGAAAACCTAGGTTGCTTGAGGAAACAGTTTTAACTTCCCCAGTTTTATCCCTTGTTGTGCTCAGGGGAATTGGAAGCAGAGCAGGAATGCACACAGACTTCTGCTGGCTGTTATTTTTCCTGGTTAAGAGTTCTTTGTTGCCTGATGATTGTTCCAGAATAAAGTGTCAAACTCATCCATACCTAAAGCTTTCAGTGTTTCAACCTGTCTTCCTGCATTAAGTTTTTTGAGCTTATTTGGAAGTAGTCTTCACACTCTTAGATACACAGTGGATATTTTTGGAGAAGATGCAACTGGCTGATCATCTCTGTTTCCAGGATTTGAACAGACACACGCTGCCCTGGTTAGTTTTTGAAGCACTGAATTTCACTTATTGAAAATATCTTTTGGGGTTTTTTTTCTATTTTCTTTCAGTGGCTGCATTCAAAGACTTGTGGTCAACTGCTCAATATCCAAGTTGAGATCAGTGATGTTCCTCAGGGATCACTGCTGGAACTAGTGCTATTTGACATTTTCCTCAGAGACATGGACAGTGGGATCAAGTGCAACTTCAGCAAGCTTGCTGGTGACACTGAGCTTCATGGTGCAGCCACAATGCTTGAGGGAAGGGATGCCATCCAGAGGGATCTGGACAAGCCTGACAGGTGGGGCCGTGTGGACCTCATAGAGTTCAGCAAGGGCAAGGTCCTACACCTGAGTCATGATAACCTTAAACACAATTATAGGTTGAATGGATCATTGATTGAAAGCAGTTTTGGGACTTTGGGGTAAATGAATTGTTTTGGAATGTTATTCTTAGAGTATCATTACCCCCTGTCCTGCTTCTATTCCTTTCTACTACCAATGAGGTCTTCAAATGATAAAATAACTTAAAATCATGTTGTATTTATTTTGAAATTATGTGGCTTGGTCATCTGGTGTTAGATAACTTCAGCAATTCAGAGAGGGAATTAAACACATCTACTTAATTTATGACTGAGCCTTATTGCAGATTATTTTTAGGGTCTTTGAATCCAGTTCCAAGGAAAAGTCAGTGGGATTTAGGGCTGTGGCAGTAGGAGCAAGTTTGAAAACTTAATGGCCAAATAAGATGGTTCCTTCCCTGAGTCCTTAAGGAGTTACTGTAGCAGTACAGAGGGGTCTACAGCAGATTGCATAACAGACCGTGAAGAACTTTGCTGTGTGTTCCTGAGTATGAGCTCCTAGATTTGAGTTCCCCTGTATGGAAAGTTAGCACCTGGTTTCTAGACTTAAATATTAGAACTGTATGTTTAGATGTTAATTACCACGTTTTCATTATGTAGGACTTGTCCAAGAGTTTCTCCTACCTGTGAGAACCAAGTAACCAGTGCAAATAACCAACCTACTGTTAAATCAGAACATTGAATTACATGAATTTCTGATATTTTTCTGTACTCTTTTACTTGTTTTTCCTTCCAAGCTGTTTGTGAGCATGCTGTTTGAAAAAGTTCCTTTCAATCTGTCCTGTAAAATTGATTTTAATTTTACTTTTCAATTGAATGTTTTTCAAGTATGATGGGTTACTGTTCCAGTTGTAGAGTTGATTATCATTCTTTATGTCAGCTAAAAGACTTGACAAAAAGACAAGAAGCAAAGGAGCCTCAGAAGTTGTATTTTTAAATTCATTGTGTGTTTACGGTTTTGTCATCTTTGTTTTCTTTTTCAGTTCCCAGCTTGAGCTAAAAACCAGACTACTATATACTGATGTTAAATGTATCAGAAGATTGTATGGAAACAGGAAATTCAGGGGACTGTATAATACCATCAGTGTCAGACCTCCTGTGTATCTTTGAACCTATTGGTCAGTGGCTGCTTAATGCCATCATCTCCTGATGCTGAAGGTCTGATGTGATGTTCCAAGTGGCTTATGCAGTCAGCAGTGCAGGTATGTTAGGAGATCTGTAATTAACAGCAGACAGAAAATATCATTAGGCCAATCTTTTAGAGAAATAACTCTTCTATGTAGCTTTCATAGCCCTTAAAGTGGGTAGAAAAGACAATAAATATAACAAATATCCATCATTAGTACTATTGCCACCCTTGCTTTTGCTAACTTTTGAGTTGCTGTTATTTTTGTTTTTCAGACTGAGAAACTGGGAGGATGAATTTAGGAAGTGAAGTTGACAAGAAGTTGGCAGGAAGCTGACACTGTGCTGATAAAGGAAAATAGGGTATGTTGGGCTGTCTTAAACCACAGATGTTTCTTCTGAAGTATGTAGAGACTAAATTTGGAAATGTCTGTTTCTGTAGCCATTCACTGTAGTTCATGCCAGGTGATTTGTATCTGTAGATGGATACTGTTTTCAGCAGGAAATTGAGGAAGCCACCTGTCTTCACCTGTGTCACTGTTTTTTCATGTCATTACCTTTCTTTAATTCTGGCAACCACAAGAAAGCATCATGTCTTACTACAGAGGTATTTATATAGCAATCACATTATAACTCCATCTCACATAGAAATACTTAAATTAACTTTAAATTAATTAACATCAGTCAAATACCCTTATCAGTATAGATTCAGCAGCAAAGAATTCAGCACAGATTAACTTTCTGAATTTGCTTTTCAGGCTTTGCAGTCTGTGCCAAGTTCCATAGCTTCACTGCTGGACTTCACCCTTCACTGCAGGCCACCTGTGTAAGTATACCTTGATACAATACAGTCATGCCTTGCTGGAAATGTAAGCATGCCCTGTTAGGCTGGATAGCACCAGGCAGAATGGGCTTCTCTTGTGGTCACAGTCTTTAGTATAACCTTGAGATACCTAATAGAGCTGGCATATTGTGTGATATTTTGTCTCCAAAATTTTATGGAGAGGTGTCCAAGTTCCAATGGCATTAAACTAGATGGAGATTGAAATAAGATTTGAATGTATCAGCAAAGTCATATCACTAATATTGGTCATTAGAAACAGCCTGTTGGAAAAAAAAAATTAGTGATTAAAAACAACAGGTTGGAATAAAGTTTTGAGGTTATGTGTATAGAACCAGTGGTTGCTGCAAAATAAGTAAGCTATTAACTCTAAGTCTGTGGCACTCATTGAATTTCTTGCCATTAGCAATGTACTTTCTAAAGAGATCTGGATGCCTTAGAATAGTAAAATTATTTGTATTCAGGAAAGAAGCACTAAATGGACAGTATTGAAAATCTAACAACTGAAAGTTTAATAGCTTCAGAAGGCACATGACTAATAATCTAACTAGCTGGCTAAGAAGACACTGTGAATTTGGAAGGTCTTTTGATGACTTCTGTACCTAACCCTGTTTTCTGAACTGAATTCTGTGAGATAACTGTATGGTTTTATAGAATACCCCCAAGTGCTGTTGGGGTTTTCACACTGAACACATAGATACAACAAACTAGAAATATGCAGGTGTCATGGTAAAGTGTAAGATGCAAAAGCTATCATGACTTTTTGAGCTGAAACCCTTATAAGGTCTCTGTTGCAAAGTAAAGTAGTTGCAGCTTAATAATTTTATTATTTTTTCTTTAGATTTGGTAATAATGCACTCATTTTCATGGTCTTATTAGGATCTATGAATTACTTGTCTCCAAGAGTCAATGAGATTAACCACAGCAACCCTTGCTTTTAAAATATTTTTCAAAGAAATGCTGAATTCCTTTTAGAAATGTATTTCATGGTAGGAGGAACCACACCATTTAAATCACAGAACTTCTTCCCCTATTACTGAGTGCCTATGCAGCTGGTGAGAATAGACATCCAACTTCCACCTGGTTAGACTGATCCATAAGGATGGAGGGATCCTACCCATGGTAGTTAAAGTTGTACATTTTACAATAAGAAATTCTAAGTAGTGGCCACTGTCGACATTTCAGTATCCTCTTGAAAAAAAAGAGAGACCTTATTCCTTAGGGCAAGACTTTACAATACATTCTAATAGGAATATATCTACAGGAAATGAATAGTGGGAAATGTAAGTTTTACAGTAGGCACAATGTAGCAAATACAGATGGGGAGGGGTCCGTTTTCCATTCCCTCTGAGATTTATCCAATTTAAAAGCTGCTCTGTATTCTGTCAGTTAAAACATTTCCTGAGGGACTTTTCAAATTGAATGGGCCAGATTATTTGAAAAATTTGTACTTTGACTTCTGCCCACTTCTGGTCCCAATCGGGTGCTATATTCCCCTATAGCCCCACCATTGCAGGGCTTCCATTTGAATGGGAGAAATGATGACCACTGTCTTCCATTTGTTTCACTGAGTAACACAAAAGCAAACATATGAAGTTGAGTTTTGGTCTCTCTGAATTCATAGCAAAACAACTATGGATTTTAGTAGTATTAAGATTTTACCACTGGTATGTTTATTGGCCCCTCTGAACTTTCTTTTCTCTGTACTTCTGCCCTGCTGTGTTGTCAGGTTTGTTTTTTTTTTTTTTTTTGAGAGAGAGGAAGTGATTACTCTTTTATTTAAGCCAATAAATCTGAACAGTGTTTTGTTGACACTAGAGTTAAAGCACTGCTTGAGGTTGCTGCTGCTATATTTATTAAAACAGGCTAAGAAAGTACCAGCCTATGGTTATTTACTGTACCATGTTTCACACATGTAACAGGAGCCTAGAGGCAACAGACAGTTGTTCTGACAGGTGATTTGACAACAAAACATTAAAGCTGTCAGTCTGGCTTTACCAGACCATAGGACTAATGGAGCAGATACTGCTTGCTTTGCCATGAATTCACTAAAACTGTCAACACTATTGGAAACTCTCCTGATATTTGTAGAACTATTGTCAACTTCAATCATGCTTCTGTCAGAGTATTTTATTTGCCACAGTAATTGACTGGTGGCGTCTTTGCTGGAGGAGTTAAAAGAGCTGTAAACTGCATTCCCCTTCCCTGCCATTAGTAAGCAGCACCCAGTGTGGAGTGCACTCCTCATCACATGGTGGGACACTATCATGTGGCTGTATGAAGCACATCAATACATGTTGCACATGTTTCCAGTGCTGATTATGATTCTAAACTAACATGACTCATTGAGACTTTGGCATTGGAGTGTATGGGCAAAGGTGTGGGGAAAAAAGTTAAACAAACCCCAATTGTTAAATTGCTTAGGCTTTGCATAGTGTTTCCATTAAGAGCAGGAAAAGGTAAAGAATAAGTTTCACAAAAATGAAACCAAATGTTTGGAAGCTGTGCTCTGCAGGCAGAGTTCTGTTGACTTAATCAGATGAAATTCCTGCAGAAAGCCTTCTCCTTTGCCAGTGAAGTAAGTCGATTAGCCTTTCAGGCTAAAACAAACTTTTAAGGATTTGTAACAACAACGCTATGGTTCTACAGAGATAACAACATGTCCATAAATTGAAACTAGTCATCTGACAGTCTCCATTTGTCTGACCTACATTCTACTTGCAGTCTGTAAACAACCACAAGAAGAAAATTTGGGGATGACAGAAGGGGCAGTTAGGGGACAGACAAGAGAGGCAGAATATTACATAGCTTACACACACTTTATATCTCACAATTTATAACCAGAAAAAATGAGAGAAGGGGAATGATCAAATAATACTCCTGTCTGATGAAACATAAGCCCAAAAGAGTTGTTTCTTCGTCTTGGCTATCACCAGTGACTGATGTGGGGGTGGCTAACTTGAAAGTCACCATAAGGATCTCACTGCTTTTTATCTTCCTGAAATAGATGAAAAGAATAGTCCATGTTCTGAGAAAAATTCCTTTCTCAGGTTTTCATGTTCCCCTTTCCAAATGTTGCTATCCCCAAAACCAGGATGGCCGAATGTGTGTCAGCATGTTGTGTCAGCATGTCAGTAATCCCAGTTCACAGTCTGGTTCAAGACTGGTTTTGTTTAGGTGCCAGATGGTGAGGTGGAGCTTTATGCACCTAAACATTGCCTTTTTTGGCCTCATTGATTATGTAGCCAGAGCTAGAACCTATGTAGTATGAACTACTCAGTCACATTCTAAAAATATTTATAAAAAAAGATATTACTAGGTGTTGGTTTGGAATACTTGGGATATAAAATGTGCTGATCAGTATGTTCTGGAAATTGCTGTTCTTTCTAACAAAGGTGGGGTATCTATTTTAGCATAAAGCTAAAAGAAAGCACTGGGGTCTTTCTATTGAATTGAAAACTCAATCTACTGTTTTCTTGGTAATTGTACTTTTTTAATGAACTTTGTATTATTTATGGCAAATTTTCGTGGCTAGTTGTTAACCTGCTGCAAAACCTATTAAAAGTCTTACCGAGGCTAGGAAATTTACTGTTAATACTAAAACAGCCCAGTTAGCAGCACTGCCAACACAATGCACATCCTGAGCTGCCCTGGTTTTTGACATTCAGGGAAATGATTAACTTGTGAACTTGTATGGTTTTCCTCATGAATGAATTCTGCAAGAGATACATGTGTAAGTACAGCTTCAGTGCGTAGACAAGGCAAATACGCAAGCGTTCAAAAGCAGCATTGTGTTCTTCAAAATACTGGCAGGTCAAGTAAATAAAGTTATGAAAACGTTGATTCCAACAAACCTATGCATAAAGGGAGCTCTAGAAGTCAGTGAGAGTGGTGTGCTTGGAGCTGGTGCAGTACTTAGCACTGGGTTATGAAATGACTGGGCAATAAGATAGAGTGACCACGTGAACACAGTAATTATAACACTTGGCAGTGCTTATGTGATGACTGACCTCTTGCCAGCGTGAAATGCAGGAGCTGTGCCATTCAGCTAAGAAGCAGAAGTTCTAGAGCAGGAAGTAGCTCATGTTCTCTCTGAATTTCCAAAGGAAGTCAAATAGTGAGGACTAGAGTGCCATTCAGCTTCCCTATCTCCCTGAGGGCTGATCTGTAGTGCCCTTTCTCCACCATCCTTTCCTCTTCCTTCCTCACCCACCCAATGGACAGGTAACTTTGCTGGTGAACATGGAGGGATTCCAGTTCTCAGCAGTTCTTTCTATAATAATATAAAACCTGGCTTACTGTAAGCCAGATTTTAATGGACAATAATTTTCTTTAAAACATTCTCTTGCTTTGCTTATTATATCTTGACAGTGTGAGGAGTGATAATCACAGCTTTGCTGGCTTTTGCAGCTTTGCCAGGGAAGTAGGTGATAATATGGCAGCTTTCACAAGTAACTTGCATTAAATCTTTAAAAATGTGAACTTGAGTCTAAGCTTTAGAAAGCCTAAAGAGTGAAAAAAGGGTGGAGATGAAGACTTCCACCTTCTAAAAGATGTAAAAGCTGAGACAATCTGAGACCATTAGCATATAACATTTTTATAGAGCTTTTCTAAAATTAGTTATTGCTTTTATTCTAGCCTCCAGCTGACATACTGTAACCAGGATTGATGGAATAATTGCCAGTGTCAAAGAGATCAAATACTCAGAGTTTGTCAGAAACAGCCTGGAAAAAGTAAATGGAAAAAAATAAATCCCCTTCCATGCTAAACGCGTAGGGTCAGTCACAGACAACCTGTAGTGGTAATACAAAGGTTTAATAAGCAGGAATGGGAGTAGTGGAACCCAGGCTATGAAATTTCAGGCATTGATTTTTACATTAGTTGCTCGTATGGGAAAAATACCTGGTAAAATCCCAACAGGAGAGCTTATAGCTTCTTTCACTTACCCTTTTTCTTCTTTCTTATGTAGAATCAAATGAAGAAGATTTGGTGTCTGATTCTGTCCTGTTTTCCCTTGGTGAGAGGAAAGTAGTGAAGACTGTCTAGCTAAAGGAGCAGTGTTGTGTTATCTGTTTTAATCTGGGTTTGTGGATTACTCTAACTCAAGCCACAAAAGACAGCAAAGACGTAGTGCCTGATATAAAACAACCAACAGTGTCTCCTATACATTCCATACCTATGTGATTATTTCTCTGTGTTTGCTGATTCATGCAATGCTACTCTAAAGCACAGATATTTCATACAGTACCCCAGCTGTGTTAACCAAGTTTGCAGTAGTTTGCCAGCTAAACCAACTGAGTTCTTGTGCTTATAAACAGGGTTTGACTGCTAACATGTTGTTTGCACTTTTCCTTAGCAAAGGTACTGAAGATCATCATTTTGTGGAAACCTTAGTGTTGTCAGACAGTCAAAATAATACTAAGAGCTGCTTTGGCAAATTTAATTTGGCTTCAAGAAATACCTTTTTATAAGGTCCATCTAATGTGCATGGACTCTATGTCACCAGTGGGATATTCAGGATAAGAATTTTGATAAGAGTATTAAGGAAAACTGTCTTCAATAGACTCTTTTTTCTGAAGTCTGTCTTTGGGTTCACAGGGAACCCAGCAGTTGATACTGGTGTCCAGAAACTACTGCCAAGGTTTTGTTTGTCTAATCCAAGAAAAAAGGAGCATTAGGTCAAATGCTTGTGTTACAGCACTGTAGAAAAAACATTTATGAAGGCTTTATGAAGGAGGTTTAATCCACAGTTTCTTTTTTAAAAAAATGAAATGAAAGATAGTTCAAAACTTTTCTATGAACATTGTAAGAGAACATTATAAACATATAACAACATATATTTTTAAGAATAACTTACTTCTTTCTCTCTATTATCATATGTCCTGCAGTGGTAGGATAATATCTAGGCATGTGATATGGTTTAACTTCAGAATCTTGTACTTTATGATGATCTTTATTCAGAAACTGTTTTTCAGCCATAGGGAACACTTGCTGACTGTGATACAACCTAATGATGTAGACTTTCTTTTCAGATTTGACTCCTGTATCAGCAGATGCAGTCTTTTGCATCTTGACAGTGAGTGAGTGTCTGAATCTGCATCAGTTGAAATTATTTGCTGTATAAATTCTTTTATACTTAAGCATTCTTTCACCTTATAAATTCAATTCTGGCTTTTATGTCAGTAGAGTAAGTCATATGATGATTTAGCCACATGCCCTGTTAGTAGATTCTAAAGCAGGCTTAGAGCACAGATATTTCAGCACTTCCCAACCTGCAGTGTTGTGGTTAAACTGTCTGCCTGTTATGTTGGTGACTGCAGAAGAAGCAACAAAGGAAGCCTGTCAGTAAACAAACTTTATTGCAGAAATCTTATCACAAATGTCAACATATTAAAAAAAAAAAGTAACATAAAAATGCATGTGTTAATTCACAGTTCCCAGAGACACTCATGGAAGTTCCACATGTGCCAGAGAAAAACAGACTGGTTGGGCAGAGGACAAATGTGATGTCTAACAGACCTGCTGCAGTTTTCCCTCTTTGATTCTGATTTGGTCATTTAGTCACTGAACCTTCATTGCCTGCTGTCAGTATGAATTATGCCACTGACTGACACAGAGGGGGAAGTCTCCCATGTTTGTGCCTGTGCTATGCCTGAGTGAACAGGACTGCTGATTGATCACTCACCCATTTCTATGAAACCATGTTGTTACCTTTTGATAAGTGTATGTGGGTGTCTCCCAGGGCCTGTCTAAAACTCCTGCCATTGCTTTTGCAATGTATGTCTTAAGTCTATTAAGAAGTGCTTAGCACTTAGACTTAGTGTCTTGTGAGAAGGGCAGATGGGATGAATTTTTATGTCCTGTGATAAGTGCAGCATGTCCACCCTGCCTATATGATCAGTACATGTGTACACTTGGACCCTCA
This sequence comes from Erithacus rubecula, assembly GCF_903797595.1. Classification (NCBI taxonomy): domain Eukaryota; kingdom Metazoa; phylum Chordata; class Aves; order Passeriformes; family Muscicapidae; genus Erithacus; species Erithacus rubecula. The sequence goes on along the minus strand of NC_136686.1, from coordinate 26,863,162 downwards.
TTAAGGGAAATGTAGGTCTGAGTCTCCTTTCCTCAGTCTTCCCCGTATGTATATGTACCTCATGTGTATGACTGAATTTGAATGTTAAACCAAAGCGTAATTTTGTGGACAATATATTGTCTGTACTTCATTTCCCCAGCTCCAAAATGGGTAAAATAGAACATTGCTGCTATTTCACTCCTAATAATGGTATCACTGCAAATTAAAATGAAAGTTTGAAATGCTTGAGTACTGCTCTGACTGGGATCATGAAAGCATCATACACAATTGTATTGTAGGTTTGCTTCTTATTCCTATAGCAATATCCAGGCAAGGATCTCAAGGCTATTTACAAGTATTTGTGAATTAAGCCAGTGAGGTCAGGGATGATGATTATTCTTGTTTACAAATAAGGAAATGCAGAGGTTAAACTGCTTGATCAAGGTCATACAACAAATCTGTATCCAAGCCAAGAATAAAAGCTGACTCTAGTCTGTGGTTTAGTCACCAGCTGATATTCTCTGTTTGAAGGGCTGTGTAGGGCTAAGAAGAAAGCCTTGTACAAAGTCTACAGATCTGTTCATTCAAAATTTACATTCCAGCTCAGATTGCCTCACTTAAGTAACCTTATATTTTTTATCTCTGTCTATCTAAACTTTGCCCTTGTGAAAACATCATTATATCCAGTCAAAGCAGGACTAACTCTATCATCCCATTGGATGCTGTTTGTGGGATTAAAGAGTGAAAAATAGCAAGTACTCTTAGGAATGTCCCTTTCTAGTCTGGGCTAAATAGTATAAAATGCTTTCTTGCTTATTGGTCTCTTAGGCACATAGATGTCTGACCCAAGTCATGCTTTTTCTAGATACCATTCCTTACAGTTATTAGGTGCCTGTTGGACTGCTTGTTAGCTGTCCTTGTGGTCATGCTCCTTTTTTTTTTTGTTTGGGTGGCTGTGACTGAGAATTTTACACTGCTTAGAGGAATGGTGTGCTACTGTTTTCTCAGGATCATTGGCTACTATGGCTGTGTTGGAATTTTTGCTGAAGAAGTCAGCTGGGTGAATGTCAGTAATTTAGTGAGGAAAAGTCTTCTGAGAGTCGAGGATCATGTTTTTGCACATCTAACTAAAATGTTCACAGAAGCACTAAGCAGAAAGGAGCTTATTGGACTGGCTTTATTGCTTAAAAGGAGCTAAAGCAGGGGTGGGTTAAGGACAGAAAAGGGAGGATCAGCACTTCCCCCTGAAACATAAAACAGACCTGGAAGCAAAATAACCATATCATTATCTATAGATAAATATATCTGGATATATCTTTATAGATATGTATATAGATAGAGATTAGATACCAATATTGATATATATCTCCCAGTTGGAATGAATATCTGATAATATTCTCAGCTTTTTAGAAATCTCTCATACATGAACATTAAAATCTGTGAAACCCTGAAAGGGTAAAGTGTAAGTGTCACATAGGGTCTGCTATCAATCTGCATTTTGATCACTTTGTTGAGTGACAGCTGCACCTCAGCTGTTGCTGTGCCCTCTGGGCTGTCAGAGACTGGGATAACTCAGTCTGAGTGTAAGGTGCTACTTCTTTTTGATTTTTTTCCAGTTTACTTTTCAAGTGTTTAATTAAGATTTTTCTGAAACTTTTGTAGAAATCAGACTTGCTTGAGAATTTGTATGTTGCCAAATGACCCAATATTACCACTTCTTACCTTGCTTTAGATCACTTTAGATCACTTTGTACAGTGTTTGGGGGTACTCAGCCTGACTTTTCATGTGATTTTTACTGACTGTAGATCCAGGTATGCTTATGTTTTACAGGACAGAGAAAGTGAAATGGGAAAAATGTAGCAATAAAACTTAGCTTAAAATGTGACTCTCTGCTTGGCAGACTCTCAGGTGCAGGCCATTAGTTCTTCCTTTCAAGATATCCACCTAATCTCACAGAGATCTTTACACTTATGCCAATAAATGTTTAAGTGGGAATACTTTAAAGAAATGAAATTACAGGCTTTGCATTAAGAAGATCTACTGATCTTTTAGTCCATTGAGGTTTTTGAGAGAAAATGGTTTCTTCTGTATATTTATAGTTTTGCTCTGCTTCGCAGGTTAGAGATGAAGCAAACCACTGTAATTTTATCTGTGGAGAAGTCTGCCTTTTATTTCATTTTCTTGCCCTCCTGCTGCTTTTGAAAGAAGGAAATTTTACTTGCCACTGTCACCATGTTGCAGGTTGACAAGACATGGGTAGTTTAGAAGTACCGAGTGGAGATTTGATACTGCTGAATACACTGGGTCCATGATCCATGGTCCAGGGTTTCACGTCCTGGGAGTGCAACTGCCTAGTGTTTTCCAGACTAACCTGAAATTTCTCCCAACATTGAACAAAGTGCATCAGTGAGGTAAAAGGCACCAAAGAAACCCTTTGCTGCATTTGGAAACAGATTAACGAGTGTCACAGACAGCACTCTAATAGTTAACTATGTGTCAGTGTGAAGTTATGAGCCTCTTTCTTTAGCCATCACACAAAGCTGATAAATCTAATGGAGAGAAAGGTTTTCCAGAATGTACAACTGGGGTCCTGATGGTTTGTCTTTGAGGCATTTTCCTAAATGTCAGTTGAGTTGCCACCCAAAGGCAGCTGCACTTTGTCTGAAGCATCCTCTCCTGAACTCTTGTAGTCACAGAAGATCCTAGTAAGGTAAATGTACCCCTGTTATTCTGCAGCTTTGTTGATCAACCAAAATACAGTATCAAACTTACCTTGCTACTATGAAATGCAGCCTATCAATACATATAATTTTCTGATAGCTGGAAGTGCTTTCAGAAATGCATTCCTGGAGCTAAGTAGCTCTTGAACAAGTACAGGAGCCGGTTTATTAGTAATTTATCTCTTACTGATCAGATTTACCTTATTCTGAAAAAATTAATGAGATGACCTCTGAATTTTCTTAGCGGGTTCAGTGCAAATCCTTTATATCTATAGTGAGTAGTTATGAAACTTTATTAGGGATAATGAGAGGCTTGGATACAGAAGCTTATCTCTGGTTTCTGTGGAGACTAACCCCGATAAGTAAGAAGATGAACACGAGAACAAACGTGTTTGTGGAATATACCACAGCTACCCACCATGCATGATATTGTTTTTCCTGTTGTGGTAGAGCAGAATGGACTAGAAGAACCTTTGTAAAAGCTGAATGCATTTGGAAGATTCTCATCTTCCATGTCTGGTAACACCTCCATGCATGATCTGATTTAAACAAACCTAATAAACATGTCCGAAGCAAAATACTGCTCTGACATCATGTGGCCTTTAAAGAGAAACTGATGGAAGAAATTCTACACTGAGGCTGTCACTCAGTTGTTGACACAACTGTTTGGGGGATTGTGAACTGGATCAGGCAACCAGATAAGGTTAAAAATAATGCAAATGAAAAGGGATCAGGGGACGGTACCAGCTTACTTCTGTGCAAGGGGAAAGGTTTTTGACTTCTTCCCTGAGCTGAGCTGTGCTTTGCTCTGGTTCTCTCCCCCTCCTGGAAAGCAGTTTCAGTATTTTTCAAACCCTTCCTGAGCAGATGTAGCTCGCTAGGTAGAGCAGCAGCAAACTAACCTTGGTTTTTACTCTGCCATTTTTGCACACTAAATTATCTCTAAGGAGGGTCTCGTGAGTACCAGAGCTAGTAGGAGATAAACAGCAGAAGCATGACCTTCTGCTCATAGTTTCAGGGTCATATTAGTTTAGCTCAGTGTACCTCTGGAAACCCTGAGCAAATAATTATGTCATTGCATCTGGGGTAGGAAAGAGCACCAGTGCTAAACAAAACAAATGACTGACAGAGAGTGCAGAGAAGTATTACACAGCCAAAATGAGACAAGCATGAGACAGAAGGACAGCCCTTGTCTTTCTGTATCACCACGTAAAAATCAGGAGATTCAGAGGTTTGGAGAATTCTTTTTATTGAGAATTTGAACTGCTGTATTTATAACTAGCTGTAGGACTTTGAAAGAAGTGTAGAGTTGAGTGTGAAATAACAAATGGAAATTGTTGAGTATATGGAGGATTTTCCCTTTTATAAACAAAGATAATTAGTGGAAAGATTAAATTTAGATTTGCTTATAGAATAACTATCTTATAATTGCCTAGAAAATAATTAATTTCTTATTTCAGTTCCAAACTCCAGTTAATAACACAGATTGCTGGACAGACAGTCCTTGATGGATTTCCACTACACACATTCTGCATGTTGATCTTGTCCTTCTAGCTTTGATGATCTCTCTTTGCCCCCTAGGGACGATCACCAGTGGACCTGTTGTACTAAATTCATAGTACTTCAGCAAACTTAATTTATTTCCCATTACAAGCAAACTAAGCATGGTACACTGAACTGAATTAGGGATGTGTGGATGTAACTAGGATTTTTTCACTCCTGGAGACTCAGTCAATTGTCTTTAAAATGAAAGCTTTAAACTAGGTTAACTAATTAACTTAACTGAGGTTAACTAACACCAGTCTAAATTAATAACTAAAATGCAGTGCCTAGTCTTTGTCTGCTCAATGTGAACATGTAGCTTAAAACTGATTCTTAAGTAGAGAGGCTAAATAAGCTCACTAACACTTGTGGTATTACTACAGTCCATTTATGAATAGTATTTATATTGGTGATTTTGCAAGGGAAATAAAGACTGGACATGTCTACAGGAGACATTAAACTTGTTGTGTGGATAGAAGATGGCATTCTTCAGTTACCTATTTCTACCATTGTGTTGATTCCAATATATTTACGATGCACATTAAAGACAAATGGTGAAATGTGACCTTTGCATGAAAATCCACTGGTGCACAGAAATGAAGGTATGATTTGATGAGACAGGTATGTTGATGGGAACATAGCTTTATGGAAGTGCTCTGCCTTCCTGGTGGTGCTAAAAACCTTGTCAAGAGTGGCTACTCCTGATGCAGATCAGCTTTTTGATCTGCTGCTCAGTGAAACCCCACAAATACTTTCATTGGCATGACAGAAAGAAGGGCAGAAGGGAACAACTTCGTTGTTTCACTGAAGGTCTTTAGTCATTAGCCTACAGTCAGAGCACTGGAAACATCTTCATCCACCTTCACCTCTCACCTAAATGGTGAACCAATTGTTCTGTACTTGTGCTGCTGTTCACTCTTCTTTCAGCTGTACTGTGGTAATCCATGTGAGGCTGACCATAAATTGATCAGTGAAATTATTCAGGTTGAAAAGGCATTCTCATTCCATATTTGAAGTTCTGACTGTTCAGTTGATACAGTATTAAACAACATACCATTCTGTACAGGTAGTTGTATAGCACAAATAAGAAGAAAAAATAGCTGGCCAAGGATAAAGACTTTGGAAAATTTTACTATTGATTTGCTTATGGGTAAAAAATGTGAACAGAACTACCCTTTAAGTGTAAGGTGCAGTTTAAAATTAACTTAGTTTATTTAAAGAGTACAGTTTTATAGTAAGGGTTTAGTAAGGGTAATCTTGCATTTTGCATCTTTGTCTGTGAGGCAGGTTTCAATTACTCACTGATATTCATGGAGAGGTTTGTACCAGTTTGCCTACCTGGGTTTGAAACTGGTGGTTTAATCATACAGATTGTTCAAATTCTTTTCTCCTTTCTTAGTTAAAAGCACTGATCTTTTTTCTCCTAATTGCCTTTTTATAACACTGAGAAAATTCAGCTTTATGATTACCCTGTTGATCAAGTTCTCTTTTATTTTGAATTGATAGGGCTCTGATAGGGTGCACAGTGTTCATTAACATGATACAGGAATAAGCAGCTGTGATGGTGTGATTTAAATAGTTACCTAACATCTACATCCAAGGCAAACTCAGGGTGACACATCCTTGGATAGGTTCCTAGTGAAAACTCTCCTGGAGAGAGCATATCCAGCAAACAAAATTACCCAGGGCAAGGTTTGTCAGTTACTGCAATCTGAGAAGAGGCAGCTTGGAAAAACAAACTGGACATTGCTGAAGGAAGGAAATCATGCCAGTGCATTCTGTGAGAGACTGGGCACATGATGAAGGTGAGGACACCCTCAGAGATGTCCTCCTCAGTGGTACTTGGATGGGTCACTGAGGTCAGAAATATTAAAATAGTCATGGTTATACTCAGTGTCTGTGACATGTCTTACAGCAATAGAACATTCAAACCTTTTGCAGTACTCTAATTTTAAAAATTATGTCCCTTCAGTCATTAGCATGGGGTAGATCATGGAGTCTATATCTCCTTGCAATTTAAAGGTATCTTCTTTATGTCAATTTTATATTCCTATCTAGTCTAATTTTAAAACTTCTAGTTAACATGACAGCTGGTACCAACAACACGCCAATTATTGAACTTCTGGTGTATGAGAGGAACAAAGTCCACCATTTTTTGAGATGATTTAAAACCTCCATGTGGTAAATGCAAATGGGTGTTGCCTCCATATTCTCTTTAATAATTACTCCAATCTTGTACTTTTATATAATGATATAAATACAAATCTGTAGTGCAGCTGAAGAAGTAGCCTAGATGAATACTTTCTCTCAAAGCAGGTAAAAGTTCCTTCTCAAATTGAATGCTTTGGTATTTTTTTTAAACTCACCCTTGTTTATTAGGCACTGACAAGGCTTTTCTCCAAAATGACAATATATTGAGTTAACTTTAGCAAGGAACAAGAGTGAGTCTTAAGTAATACTGACACAACTTTCCTGTAGCTTGAGCACAGGGGCTGTATTTTTGTAAAGGATATCAGCAGTGCACCAAAACACCCAGCATCATACAGTTGTGTTGCAAAGCAATCCAAACTCCTTGGCAACAAAGCTGGAGGATATTCCTGTAAGCTTATTTCACACAAAGAGCAAAAATAATTTCAAATTTGTGAATCCTCCTACACTATCCCTTGCTATAATTTAATTGATTGCTATGCTTGTATTGTATTTTCATTTTACTAAGGCTGTGTAAATCCTGTAAAACTTTGCCAAAGATTTCACTGCACAATCTCTTAACTCATATGCTTTTTAATAAAAGCATAATGCATAAAATTTCCTAATAGTATATTCATTCCTTACAAGGCCTTCTTTTGGGATAGATATGAAGAAATAACACAAACATGCTATTTAAAAAATATTATATTATTAAAAATTAAAATATTGTATTTATTTTTAATATTATATTATTTATATTATATTTTATAGTATTATATCAGATATTATTATATCTGATTTAAAAGTTTTGTTACTGTTCTCTTATTTCTGGGTGCTAAAGTAGACTGTGGCAATCCTGTGTATGGGATGCTAACGTATAGGCTGTGGTCATTTTTGTGAATAACAAAACTACCCAAAAATGCAGTTTTAGTAGGCATGAAGAAAATAATTTTTAGGCCCTATGCTCAAAATTTTTCCCATTTAAAAAGCAAAATATATGGAAATTTAGTGTATTTAATTTGGTAACTTAGTTTAAAAATTGGGTTTTGAAAATGTATTGCAATGTGGAAATGTTCCTCTTTTTATATTTTAACAGAAGGTGTATTATTCTAGACATGAAACAAAATACCTTTTTTTAGCATGAGTAAAATATTCTGGGTGAAATGAACTTGAAAGGAATATCCACATGTTGGCCAGTTCTATGAACACAAAGTGTACAAATATGAAGCTGCTCATGGATATGTGAAATTTTAAATTCATTTTAGAGTGATATTGCATATTGAGGTTTTCTAGGCTTTAAACATGTTGTATATCTATATCTATATTTATATCTATATCTATATATCTATATCTATATCTGTATTATATACATATGCCTAGCCATATATTGCACTCACAGCCATTTGGAGCAGCAAAACAGTTGCAGAAGCAGTCAGAAATTTGTCTTCTTTTGTTTGAACAGGAATTGAAAAATTAACTTCTGATCTAAACAATATATTTCTTGTGGTAGAAGTATATGTGTTCTCTGTGTTACTTAGACTAGAACTTTGGGGAATTTATACCCTGTAGGACTTTTTGAACTGGACAATGACAAAACTGAGGGTGGTTATTAATTGATACAAGCAGTGTCAGTTATTCTGGTATATCTGTTGAATTTCTTCAATATTCAATAGTTTCATCTCTCTGGCTCCCACGTAGGATGAGTAGCTAGTTTGACCTTTCTAGTTGCATTGCCTTAATTCCCTTCATAGGACTGTGATTTTTTTAAATTATGTGATCATCAGGTTATGCTGAAACAGTACCTTTTCTAATTGAATTCACAAAAATTGTGTCCATTGAAATTAATCCTTTTGATAGGGGTTTTCTGTGTGATCAGTATGGACAAGAATGAAAGGGACTCCCTGGAGATTATTATTATACCTCTCAAGTCACTGAGAGAATTGAAACCTGGGCAGATTTTTGCTTTTTTGAAGTCACCCAGAACTGAACCTTCCCACTAGCATTTGCTACGCTTTTGCAGCAAGAAGAGTCAGAATTTTTTTTTTATGGCACAAGAATCAGCCATAGAATTGTGTTTATATGGAACAAAATGAGCTCTGAAGAAAAATGGAAAAATGTTTTTGCTTGTAGCATTTTAAACTCTGGTTTATAAACATTTGTATTTGATTAACTTCACCCTCAATAATAGCTCTGACTAAGCTTGCAGTCCATAATTTTGAGACCACAAAGAACTAAAAAATACAGAATGTCAGGGTTGACATTCTGAAAATGTGTAAAGGAAAGGATAAACAAATAAAACCAGCCCCCATGTTTTGTGAAGGAATGCTCTGTGCATCAGACTACAGTCATAGGACTCACTTGAAATGGTAAGGAAGAGTAAGCAGTATGAATTACTGAATGTTGTATAATCTTTGTGCATGAATAAAATTAATGAAGAGGATGTCTCTTGGCAGAAAAGCAAATGTCACATTAGGAGGAAAAAGTTAATACAGATCATCAGTCAAACATTAGTATGTGATACAATCTAATCCTATCTGAGGACTGCTAGAGCTCTGAGAACTCGAATGTTGTCTCTCAAGGCTCACTGCTTGCAAGTTCATTCCACAAACAATATCTTCTTCCAAAATGTGATTAAACATGGCTAACTTAAGGAACTGCTGTAAATTGCTCCCAGAGGAGTTCTTATTTATCAGCCAGATAGCTGGATATTACTGCCAGGTAGTAGGAAGAATGTCTACATCTCTGCTTTCACCTTTGTAAAGAAGAAATGATACTTCTGATGAAGCTTTTGGAGAGCTAAGAACACACTGCTGAATAACATTTAGGTGTTGCTGTTATTAAAATTGCCTATATGCCAGGTCAGCTATATATAGTGTTAAGAGTCTATGCTAGACTACATAAACAAAATTACCAGATGAATTCTCAAAAATATTTAGACGAAGTTTTAGGCTTAAATCCTCATTCCAAAACTGAGTTGAAAGTGAGATTTATCTCATCAGGTGTTGGTTGGTATCTGGAAATGAGCTACCTGAGAATTCAGGAAAGTAGTAACATTTTAGACAATGCACAATGAGCTAGATGTGCATTTCATCCTGAAGGTGACGTCAAAAACAGGTCAATAATGTCTTTGCTGACCAGCTCAGGACTTTTCTTAGCACACCTAGTCCAGCATGATGAATTCTATAAATGGCCATCTAGGGATTTATTTAGGAAATTTTACCTACAGCTGTCAATCAGTTATTTCTTTTGGCACCTCCCAAGGCCTGAATTTGTTCAGAAGGAATTTTATGCAGAGGAATTAGGGAATGTATGACTAATTTAGTCTGTAGCCTAAGGTTCAAATTTTCTTGAAGGTCCAAAAGAGTAGGGTCCTAAGTCAGTCTAGCATTTTCAGTATGTTTATTTTCAGTGCTTTTGGAGAAGACACTGCTTTACATAAGAGAACAGTAATTCAGTTTTGTGAAATGCAAGTTATCACATTCACTATGCCCACTGCTGAGCTTTAATCACATGATCCTGAACCATCTTTTAACATCGGCTGATGAACCCTTTAGGAAAAAAATTCGCAGTAGAAAAGACAATTCAATTCCATGTGCAGGATTCACATCCTAACAAAAACATCAGATGGAAAAATTCAGTGAACTAAAAGTCTTTTTTTGGCAGTGGAGTTAGGAGGTCCAGAAGAGCTTCTGCAAATAAAAAATTTAAAGCGAAACATAAATGTAAATCAAAAGAACACTGTGTTCAAGTTTATCTTGCAGATGAAACTAGAAGTTTGCAGACATTTATGTACAATTGAAAGGGGGTTTAAGACAACCTGTTGTCTGCCTACGGTCTGAACAGCTGTTTGTAAGAGAATTTTCCACATAGGTCACTGCAGAAAAAGAGTAAGGTGTTGACAGCCTGATTGATGAGTTTGTCTGGCATGGTGCCCACCCAGTTGTACAACAAACACTTTCATGTACAGTAAGTGTCACACACTTTCGGATTGCCTCTAATGGAGTGGCATTTCTTGTAAAGTTATTCACGGAAACCAGAAGATCACTTGAGTTCCTAAAGAGCAAGTCACTCATCTTCTAAATGCTCTATCATTAAAAAGAGTAGTGAAAGTTCAAACTGAACTTAGAAAATGCTCTTTATGTGAAAGGTTGCACCTGTTAATATGTGGAAAGGATAATACTGCTGTGCACATGGAGCTAAAAGATAAGCAAAGGTCCCATTGCCATGTAGAATTGCACCCTGTTTCTAGTACACATTTTTTCAATTAGTTTGTATTGACTGGGATCTAAAATCACAGGAGTCTCATCCATTTGGTTTGTCTATGGAACTTAGTGTGACTGCAGTACAAATAAAAAATATTCAAGCCACAGTTTATATGAAGGAAAAGAGAGACATTTACTAATTTTTTACTTGCCAAAGGACAAACACTTGACTGTTTCTGCTAAACCTTTCCCTAACGTTTCTGTCTAAAAGAGAAGCAGACTCCAACATGGTAGACACTTTATCTGTTAGCCAGTCCTGGTCTATTAGGGTATAGAATTGCAAATATGTTCTTATTTTAAGTCCTGCTACTAGATGGCTCAGTGGCTATATGCAAGTCATCTAACTTCCATGAGCTTACATGCATACTCATGCATACCATGGCAAATGCCTGCAGCTGGCTGGTTTAACCTTAGGCTGGAAGTGAATTTGGAGAAACTCTGCTTTATGCTTGCCTGCCAGTGACTTATAGAAGTAAAAAGGAATTGAGTTCCTCAACTACTCCACTCCTCTCTTGCTGTATTTGTAAAGTTGCTGTTATATTTAGCATTTACTTGCTTTTGAAAACTATTGTGAGGCAACTGTAAGGTGAATCTGCTTCTGCACAGAGTGCTTTTTTGCTATGAGTTGAACAGCTAAAACGTGACTGTCATCACCAGCCTGGCAAATACAAAAGAAATATAGAAGGAAAATGAGTTTTAGCCCTAGCATTTATTGTAGGAGTAGGACAGCACATGACACTTAGTTTAACTCCACAGTGGAGACACCTGAGAATATGTAATTACTTTCCTTCCCTTGCTGGGGGAGCTTCCAGTGATACATGCAAGATGAAAGGTTTTTGTAGGTGTCCCACCTTGTTTTGCCCCAGCCCCTTCTAAGAGTTTTTCTACCCCAGGAAAAGACCCTGTTTGCTGTTACAAAGGTGGCAGGTGAAGTACTCTGATATCTGCTTAATATCTGTAGCCATGTAAAGCAAAGAAGACTGAGATTTATCTTTATTTAACAGATGTGAAAATGGACAAGGATTTGGAAAAGGCCTCAAGGTGTATCTTGATACAGAACTGAGTTATTTCTGTCAGATGTATTCTCCTGGGTATATATTTGCAGCACTCCTGTCTGACAGTACACACAAAAAGGTAAAATTTCTTTTAGCATAAGTATTTTTTTGTAAGAAGTTGACAGGAATGATCCTCACCATGTTGGAAGAGATGCTGTATTTTGACTACATGGCTCCGGCAAATCTGGTAATTTTTTGGTTTCTTAGATAACTTTTTACCTCCTTTTTTTCTAGGGAATCCCTAATGCTTGCTTTGAAGAGAGATTAATATTTTTCTACTTCTTTTGACTCCTAGAAACTCCATATTGTGCTGCTATCTCATAGGCAGCTGGAATGTTGGCTACTATGCTAGGTAGTTAATTAAGGTATTGTGATAGGGGTTCAGGAGGGAGCATGTATTTCTGTAGAGGTATTTCTAAGCTATGGGTACAGTCACTAACTGCTTCATTTTAGTCCCAACTGCAGGGAAATGAGTTAGAAGAGTTGTTAACATTTGACATTGTCACAATGCCTTATTTCAGTGCTTGACTAATAAATAGTCAATATTTTAAAATTTAGCAGAAACTCATCTTTGCTGAAGAAACAAATGGAAAACAGTGATAGTACAGACTACAAAAATGATGGCATTAGAAAATGTGTCAGGAAACTGGGGAAGAATCCCCCAAACAGTGATTTGTAATTACAAGTGCTTTCTTCTGCAGTATGCCTGTATCTCACTGCCTCAGAACTGAAGGCCTGGGCTTGGCAAAGATTGTACTGATTGAAATCTAGAGTGATTCAAATGCAAAGAAGTCATTCTTGAGTCATCCATGGTCCTCTAGATCTTTTATGGGCTTGACAAACTGTTCAAATTTAACTGATACTGTGCTCTGTGTATAGACAAACTGGAGGTTTCAGCCAAGGTTTCCAAGTCTCACATACAATGAGCTGAGTCAACAAAAAACATTATGGTTTTTGAGCAGAGGAGGCATGTTGCCACAGTTGCCTTATTATTGTGTGTCACTAAACTTCCCCAGTGCCTACAAAAGTTGCTCAAGCATGAGCAACTTTAAAAGTGGCTCAGCAGGGCATTTTCATTTGGACATAAGTGCACGCAGGCTCCTCACCTGATTCCCTGCTTGATACAGAGATGCACAGCTTTTATCCTCCATGGGACAGTTTTAAATTGTTTCCAATGCTAATCTTCCTTGGTGACTCTGCAGAGAGTAGATTTCCTCCACTCAGTTGGATGGAATGATCACGTCAGCAAGGTGCTGGGCAGAGTCACTCACTGGTGGGTGTTTCTGCAGGGAGGGCAGGGTGCTCAGCTGTGCAGGTAAAGCTAAGTGGGCTCACAGACAGCAGCCTTGGTCACAAAGCAGATATAAAGAGCTAAAATGCAGTGAATACTGTATTAATTCTTTTTTATCAATCTTCCTTTTATCAAAGGACAAAAAAGCTGCTATAATGAAAAGAGTGCTCTTCTTAACTACATATACAGCTGCATAGAAGATATATGAGACATTCAGAAAAGGGGGAAACAATTTAGGGGCTGCTGTCTGCCAAAGTTCTGCAATAATTTTGTAAAGTAACTTATTTTGTACTTATGGATTACTTTGCAAATGAAACAATTGCAATGAATTTTTTGGTGTATAATGCAAATAGGAATATGGTATGGACTTGATATAGGACTGAAGAAGTAAACTATGGACCATAAATACAATATGTCCTGTAGTAGAGTCGGCTATTTTATGTATACTGAATAATACTAACCAATCCTACAACATGAGGAAATATCCAATTCAGATGATTTACCCCATCAGATGTCGTCATCCGTTAGGTCAGATCCTTTTGATAATGTTATAAGAACAAATCTATTTTTACTCAGCTCTGTTCAAATATCATTCACTAGCTCTTCAAGTGCTTTGGTCCAAAGCCTGAATGAACAGGTGTAAGAACATTATCTGACCAAATCTGAACTCATGTATTTTATGTCTTGTACTTGCTCACACTTTTATTTATAAAATGTGTTCACTGTCCTTGGCATTTTAGTTGCACTGTTTCTGTCTTGTCTGTGGAAATGCACCAATAACTTCTAAGCTTTCATGAAGACAAGCAAATAAAAACTAAGTGAAAGATGAGAGGTTTTTTCCCCTTAGCTGATGTAGTGAGCTAAACACAAGGTTTATTTTAGTCTTTTAGTCTTCAGAAGTACTAAAACAATCACAACTGTTTGGTTTTGTCTATGTTGCTTTTTTTATTTTTTAAATTTAAAGTTTTGCCTACCAAAACAGCTAAGAAATATAAGAATATTTTTCAGTTGTCTGTAATGTATATATAAAGAACATAGGATACAAGCAGAATGTTCACGTTTCTAAGGATACTGTGTGGGAATGTATGTGTCTTTAGTTTTCAGGGAAGATTTTGGAAGGAAGTACTTAAAACATTATCATTATGCATTCTATTTGTACTACATGTGTGGGCTTTGTTTAATGAAAGCCTGGGAATTTCATGTCTGTAGACACAGCTTTCTTTTCTTGCATAGCTCAGGGTGCTTAAAGATACTAACAATTATTCTAAGGTAAGATAAAAAGAAATTACATATTGACAAAACGCAAACCTAAGATACATTTTGGAAATGCCAGATCATGTAACTTTTAAACACGCTAGAGTCAAATGACTAAATGTGTACTTTTTAACGAGGATTTGATATGACAGCAGTATGACATTGGCAAGCAAGCTCTGTTCCTCGTTTGGAGGTGGCTCATAGCTACCATATGCAGAAACGTAGAATTTTTTAGCAAGCATTATTAGCAAAGTCTGTTAAAGTTGGAGCTGACCACCCTTCTTATTTGACCAGGATCAGTATTTTTTACTGAAGCAAAGTTAAAGCTAATGGAGCTAATTTATTCAAGCCAATAATCAAAATGAAAGCACTAAACCTGTATACAAGTACAATTCCAGGAGAGGCAACTTAACAGCTGTATGTTGTTAAGTCTCCACAGGATATCCTAGTACAGCTTTGTGTATCAGTTGCTCATAACTTTGAGAAGCTTTAACAATGTTGGCTGCACTTTTCCATTGCTGATGGAAAACTTGAGGTGGAAAATTTTGACAAATAGTAGCCAAGTGATTGAGTCATTTCTGAAAGGAAAGCAGAGGGGAAAATGTGTTGCTTTATTCATTAAAAACTAATCTTGGAAGTTGTCTCTCTTGTGTTGTAGTGTGGCCTAGAAATTGGGGTAAAAGAGAGAAGGAATGGGAGGCAGCTCAATGACAGAGAGGAGGGAGTCATGGAGATGGTGCAAGAATAAAGAGGGAAGATGAGTCTGGAGAGAAAAATTCTGGGATTATTATAAACTGGGACTTCAGTAGGCAAAAAGAAGGACAGGTGGCCACTGGGATGTAGAAGAGAGCTGAGAAAGCAAGAATGAAGTAACTTGCACATATATATATGAGCAAGAAATTGGAGAATATTCTGGCTGGGAGTTGTTTGGACATGGATGGTGGTAGATACTTGTGACAGACATGCAGGAGTTGTAGTGATTTAGTTCTGTTCTGTTCAGGCTTTCATTTGAGAAGAGTCCAGGAAATTATACACATACTGTAGAATAAAATGCCTTAAAGTTACTTAGACAAAAGTCTGCTCTGAAATCAGAGAGAATGATTTCCTAATGAACTTTCTTTTCTTGTGCCTCCATACTGATTTTATTCCATAATACTCCCATGACATGATAGGGCTTTTGTATCCTCTCTTTATCTTCACTAATTTATGACTGATGTGCCCAGGAGCTGATGTTTTAGAGTACTCAGTGTTTAATACTCCTGATACTCTAAGTAAAGCATCCACGTAAATCAACTCCAAGCTGACTCTTTAGCTCTGCTTCAAATTACAACCCACAGTCTCAGGCCACATATGGGAAGATGAGGAACCTGCAGTTGTTAAAAAGTAGTGAAAAGTGTGACTTAAATGGCCTGACTGGCACTGCAGAAGAACTCCATGGCAAAAAGCCACATTCATTTACTTTCACGATGACACCTTCTGTTCTCTTGAAGTTTGCCTTTTATCACTTGCCAAATTTTTAGAAAAAATGATATAGAGGGGAAAAAAGAGTGTCCAAAAAGCATAGCTTTCATCACTACATTGTCTGGATTTTGTCCCAGAGGAAAGTCATGTAGTAAACTGAGTAAGGCAAGGGCCCCAAAACACTGTTATGTAATAATGTATTTTAAGAACTTAACTCAGTGTACAGATAATCCTAAACTCAACATCATGTCATAAACTCAGGTGCTTTTTGGAGATTGGCAGATACTTAGAAAAACAGGCTTAAAGTTTTGGCTTCAGAGCTTTTTGAACACCAGGCCATGCCCTATAATGTGTCCTTTGCTGCTACTGAGACAGGAGGATTGGAATAAAAAATAATTACATGAGTCTGCTTTTATTTTGTGAGTGGATTTTAAATATAAATATACTCAGAGAAATGCCTTTACCTGAGACAAGAGTTTTCTTTATTTCTGACTGTTATTCCTATGTTAAATGTGTTCAGTTTACCTAGCCTAACAACTACTGCCTCTGTTCCCTGTCCAATAAATTCAACCTGCACCATATAAAATTAAACAATAATATTATAGGACCATTCCAACCTGGGTCTTATAAGAACAGACAAGTGCTGGTACAGCAGGCGTGTTTATATATTTGCTCCCACATTCCTGTGGGAATCTGGATTGTCCACATGCTGCTATCTTTTGACCTGATGTGGCCCATGTGGCTGGGTTGGTGCATAAATAAGGATGGCAGCTCTGCTCAGCACCTGAAGAAAGCCTCTTTTCCTTAGCACATTTCCAAGTCTTGCTTGGTGGGCACATAACCTGCCTGTGGCAAGACAGCTGTTGTTGGCTTTGTCACCTGATGCACTGGGAGGATTTGCCATCTCTCCTAGCCTGTTCTTGTGGAGGTTAGGTAGGGCCTGGCTGCTGTCAGGAACTGTGAGTACAGTGGTCAGAGTTGTGGCAGTTGGCCTGTTAGTGTAGACAGAAGACTGGAAATAAGTTTTCACCCCTCCAGCTGATTCATCTCTGCCATTCCACTGAATGCTACATTTTATGAACTCCAATAAAGCTGTGATATAATCCCTGAACACTCTGGAAGCAGACAAGTAGAGTAATCAGGTATGCATGCCTGAGTCACTGTGTGCATAGAGTCACTTCAGTACCTATAATTGTACTTTAGGAGGGGAGCACCTGAGGGAAAGTCATTAAGAGCTTACAGTTATGTAGATGAATGTCAGGTTTGTTTATAAATGTGCAGCACATTTAAAGCAAAGAGGTGCTGAATTGTTATATTAGAACACTGTCTACTTAGGGTAGGAGGGTACAGAAATTTTTTTTCAGTAGTTAATTGGTAAAAGTTTTGTATTTTTAAAGGAGGGAGGAAGGATTCAAATGAAAAAAGGAATTATTTTAAAGAGGCAGATCAGAAATAGGGAACTTAACCACAAGGCCAAGAGGTCCCAGGAGAGGAGTAGATGTGAGTGTGGAGTACAGAAACCTCAACACTGAGAGCAAGGGGAGGATGGATTTGTGGACACTGTTTTTTTCCTGAGTGTTTTTTCTGGTTGGTGAGTCTGAGCTATCTTCCTCAGACTGTCCAGCAATGGTAGATAAAAGTTCTTGGCATTTGTAATCCTCATGTTGAAAATTACTGATTTGCATCAAGGGAATAAGTGTTTAATGTTAACAGCAGCACATTGCATTTGTGTGAAGAAACCTAATCCAGGTATCAAAATAACATTTGATCCTAAAGGAAAGACACTGGCCTTCAGTTTTACCTCACCTGCTTGCAGGTACTGCATTTCAGAACAGTGTTTGGATATAGCATGCATGAAGCATATAGATTAATGCATATTCTCAAGGCATAGCTTTTCATCATAGCAGTGTGAAAACTTATAGCCAGAAGTGCTTCAATAAAGCAATAACAAATGTAGAATTACCTCTGTTGTCTTCCAGTGAAGTCTCTGGGAAAAATTTGATCTTTTGCCAAGAAGGTACTTACTCTGTAATTGTTTCCTAGTTATTGAACTTTTGGGTGGGAATTCACCCTACTGACGTATTTTTATGCCAGATGTCACTTTTCATTAGTAAAACACAAGCACCTGTATCCTTAACAAGACTGGTTGCTGCTTCACTGCTCTTCCTGCCACTGCTGTGATCCTTCTGTTTCTGTGTCTTTCCATGGTTTGAGGTCTTTCCCTTAAGAAAGACCATGAACAGTGATTACACTTCAGAAAAGCAGGTAAGCAATAAACAAGTTCTCAGTGGAGGACAATGATACTTACTTCTTTAGCTATTATTTTAGTATTTTCTTCTTCACTGATGTTTTTATTCTATTATAATTTTATAAACAGCTTGTAGGAACGAACAGAGACTTAGGATGTCCCATGAGCATTCTGCCTATGTGAAGAATGTTCACTATCAGTCAAATGATTGAAAAATAAAAGGAAACCTTGTACTGATCCTCAGTAATATGTGATAAGGTGGACTGCCTTTTTATCTTGGAGTTACAGACTCCCCATAATAGACAATATCTTCAAAGAAAAGAAAAAAAAAAGATATGTTTGTAGGAGCAGCAGTGTATTTGCCATAACCAGACTTGCTCTGAGGCAGCTATGCCTGTGCTTTCAGCCTGGACAGTCACATGGCTTCTGATAATTGTGTGGTAAAGGTGTGTCCTTTCCCTTGTTGGAGAGTGGCCATGTATTTATGTCACGTTCTCAAAATCTACTTGTCACCTAGCTCCACATGTGCAGGTACATGTGGAATGAGTCCTAGCTGAAACGTGTGTGTGTCCTGTTATGTGACCACACAGGTTTGCTCTGTCCTGTGACCACTGCACAGCGTGTCCACTGCCTTGGAGGATGTGCCTCCACAGTCCCACTGTGCGCTTTTCTTGTGGTCTGGTTCTTCTTCAGGCTGCAGATGAGGGGAAGGCACACAGTGCAAAGTCTGTGACACCTTTAGAAGAAACGATTTGTTCAGGCTGCCCAAGTGATCACCTGATTTGTGGCTTGCTGCCTCTCTGTGCTTCAGGGACACTGTGTGAGATGGTGTTAAGACTGAGCTGTGGCCTGGATGAACTGCTTGGCGTGCTGTATTCAGCTCATGAGCTCACCACCTCTGCACTAAAAACAGTCTGACTCACTAGCTAGAATTTCATCCATTAGTGTAATTAAAAAGTAAAAAGAAATAAAGTAAGGTAATGAGACTTCTTTTATATTCTCTGTGGATACCTCTAAACCAGAAATATAGAAATAATTTCATTTTAGAATAAGTGGGCTTTATTTAATTGAAGTTTCAAAAGTGACTGTGTTTTGAAAACTTAACAAACTGGGCTTAACTGAACTCCAAATTCCAAAGTAAAGGTCGTGACTTGTTATCAAACACATAGTCTCAACATTTTTTCTCATGTTAGGAGTGCAAACAGATGTTTTGAAGGAGTAACACATTTGATATGTTTTGTAAACAAGAAAATGGAAAGGGAATGCCTGTCTGTTTGTGCCTTGCCTTGTGTCTTCTGAGGAAGGAAGGCATAAGAATGGATCCATAAGAAGCCTGCTTTTTACTGATCTAAACCCCAAATGTCACTTTGCTCTTATGTAAGAAGGCTACAAATGTATCGAAACTTGAAAAGCATACAGAGTTTGTGCTGATGTGTAGGTGCTGGACTCTCCTGATGTCTCCTGTTCTGTTGGATCAAATCATGTTGGAAAATAATGTATCAGAAACTGGGAAAGATATATTTAATACACTTCAGCATAAAATCCTATTAGCAGACAGATTCACCAGGGAAGCTGAGTAACACCCAGAGTCAGGCATTGGCTAGGTACTAACTCAGTGCCTGATGGATTGGAAGTTCTGGGCAAGCTTCAGGCTACTATTCCTTCCCCCAAATTGTGGATCCATTCAGAGGCTCAGGATGACTGAGCTCTGGGACTCTGTCTACTGTAACAGCAACTACAATAAGAATAAAGTGCTTAAATCATGGAACTGCCTGCTTAAATGTGATTAGCCCTAGGAATGATTGGATGAGTTTACATTAAAAAAAAAATACCAATGAACTTTGTACGCAAAGTTTCCTTTATTATTTTACTGCAAAGCATACCTCTCTGGACTTCAAATTCTGCTTGGGTGGAAAGGCTGAAAGGCCAAGTGTTTTCTTAGGCTGTCCATTATTAGTTACTGGAATGGAAAGCCTTGGGTAGGGATCTGCTGGCATGCTGATTTTCAGTCTCCTGCTCCTGGCTGCATGACTCTGCCTCTTCCCTTATGTGACTTAGCTGCCTGTATGCTGATTCAGCTCACTGAAGCAGCAGAGAAAAATCTGCTTTTCTATTATATTCTTTAGATTAGTTTTCTGCCTCTTCAGTAAGACAAATTAGTTCATTGAAAAGCAGAGCAAGGCAAGAAAAAGGACCAGATGACTGAAAATTGTATGAGACAATTTGGTTGCCTCTCCTCTGGTTGCTGTGAGACATCAGATATACACAGCTTGCCTTGTCTTGGGAATTGCCCTGAAAGTATGATCTGTATGTTGATGTGGAAAAGGTGTTTTTCATTGATTCTTCTGAAAACAGCCACATGCCTAACTGCACATGTGACTTTTCCTTTAGACCTCTTTTTCTGTGAGGACTGTCTGGGTTAGCACAAATCCTTAGAGCACTTTATGGATACAAAAGGGGACATGAGGTAAACATGATTATTTTGACAAAAGTGAACATACAGCATGTACATCTAAGCAGGCAGGTAGGAATGGGATCCCCAGATTGGAAATAGAAAGTTGAGGGTAGGAACCTTCTAACAGGAACATTAGCTTTGTTCAGAGCCCAAACTTTCATAGACAGACAAAGGTGATGTAATATTCCCAGGGGCTGACAATTATTTCATCTTAAACATTCCTTTGAGTTTAACTCAAAGAGAAAATGACTTCAGGTGAAATACATTTTGAAAACATAGGTGTTACTATTTGATGGCTTCAGGAAACTGCTGTTGTAAAAGGCAAGGAGTCCTTGTATCAGCTGAATCTGGGGCTGGAGGGCTGACCCTGCAGAGTAGGTGCTCAGTGCTGTCCCTTGCTGAGAAACAAGTACAAGAAGTGCCATAGAAACAGAGCAGGCTGTGTCTTGTAAGGATGCTTCTCCCTAACTCTACAACATGATGGCTATCAGTGGTAATAACACTGACACTAAGTGTCAGAAAAACCTGATATTTTGTCAGCGCTTTCACAGAAGATGAGACAGTAAGTGATTTATTTGTATTTCTGCTAATTTAAAGTAGTGTGCAAGTATGGCAAAGAGCTAGCAAGTTGAACTTTATTAATAATAACCGCTCCTCTAGCACAGATAGTTCTTCAGCTTTTTCTGTAGAAGAGGGATACTGTACAGCCAATAACTACAGTGAGGGCTGAGATGACAGCCCTGAGCTGTGGAGTAATTTAAAGGAAAGCAGTGGAACTGGCTCTAGAACTGACAAATTAATTTCCACTCTCTGGAAAATATCACTGACTTCCCCTCTGTGTCTTGGGGCCAGAAAGAAATACCCAGAACAATGAGATTAGAAACAGATGGATCTACTGATGTGTCAGGAGTTGGAAATCCTTCATTTTTTCAGCATTTCAGGAAGAGGAATCAAAAAATTTTTCAAGTTCTTTGCATGCTCAATGTTGCACTGCTATGTACAGTTGATGCACATAAGCCTTTCTCAAATACTATAGACATTAACAACATCTCTCCAGTAACTGAAAGAGGATACAACTGTATCAAGAATGTCAAGCATTTATAGAAGCAGATAGTTTGAAAACACGCTAGTTTCACCTCACCAGGTGGCTAAGTTTGCTTGATTGTGTTGACAGGAGAGTAAAGCAGCATGATGCACTACGTAATTTGTTCCAGTTACCAGATAGGACTGGTTGGTACTGGCTGAGCAGACTAGGCTCTTCCTGCACCTTTCCTCTCACTGGCTTTTGTTCATTTATCCTATCTTCCCTTCTATACAAATAGCAAAAATGACTCCCTTATACACTCCTTTCCACCTCTAACTCTGCTCTGAAATACTATGATCTTGCAATGACTACAAAGCATTGTAGCTCAAGCATTACTGTCTTTCAATAGAACGAGAAAAGTGGAGAAGCAGAAGCATAACAGCAGGAGGGGAGGTGCAGATGAGTCTTAGAAAAGATGTCCCCCAGGAAGTGGAACACGAGCTGTAACTCTTGAGAGCTTGAAGAGAAAGAGGATCACAGCAATCTGACATAGGAAGCACTGCTAATTGCAGTGGACTTGCCAACAGTGGAAACAGCCTCTATGCTTAGGTAGTGTCAGGGAGAAAAAGATATCAGGGAGCAGGTAAACTGGCAAGGAAGATGTGGCCACTTTCCTGTCTGCACTTCACCTCTTTAGGCCTGTTACAAATGCAGAAATCTGCACGACTTCCTTTATTGGAGTTGTCCAGGAGAGCAGTGGAGGGGCGTTATCCACAATGCCCTAAGTCACATTCAGAATAGGCAGTTCAGTTGCTTTTGGGGGCCCAAAACTTTTTTTGCCATTCTGTACGACAACTGGGTCCTTGTTCATCCTCTGTCTTTGCATAGTTCCTGAATGCACATTACTGTAGGACACTGCTACTGAGGCTGTGGCCTCAGGGAGAGGTTAAAGGGAGGACATGAGCTGAAGGAGCAGTGACTGCCACATCAAAATAATCTCAACAAGAATGGAGAAGCAAGTGTTGGTTAAGCTGATGGTGGGAAGATCCACCATCATGAAGGAGAAAGAAAGAGATGAGGAACAGAAAAATTGTGAGTGCTCATGCAAGGCATGGCTGTCATAATGAGTCCTCATATCCCAATCTTTTTCTGGGTCATTGTCGTCCTAGCTGACTGTCAGTGGGGAATGAGGTATTAATATAGTGATTTCTTTTCAACTTCTGGTAATCTCTTATCTTCTGTATATTAATAGGGTTTGTGTGGATGATGTACAAGAGTGCTTAACAGCCAAGATTTTCCTTTATCTGCACTAGATTTTTACTGATAAAAGGTGACATCTTTTTATGATGTGCCAGTCTTCCTCAGCATGTTGCTCACTGATGCTACTGAACTGGGTCTTCTGCAGTAATTATTAGATTTGGCTTGATTCCTGTTTCTAGCCTTTTTTTTTTTTTTTTTTTTTTTTTTTTTTAATTATTATTTGATTGGTTTTCAAAACAGTTTCAGAAAGTTCCTGCAGGTTTGTCCTTACACTGTCTAGGCACTCTGAATACAGTGAGCTAAGGCTCACTGATAGAGGTGAGAATCAAACTCATTTATTTCTCTTGAGAGAAAGACAAAGCCAAGTAATATATGTATGAGGGGAGAGGATAATGAGAGGGATGGACAACAGTTTAGGTGGTGTGTGCTGACTTTGGATTGTAGGAAACATCTTGCTTGGGTGGCATATGCATTTGATGAAATCTGTGTTTCCAAATGCTGTAACTACTTATGCATATCAACCCAGTGTAATCTTTTGTGGGGTTAATAGCAGTAAATGTTCAACTTAGATTTTCCTGATTGTCTGGAGGTTTAATTCTTTAAATCCCTTTGGGTAGAGGTGAAGCAAGTGCATAGCTTGGGCTGTGTGCTGTGACCTGGAACAGGATCTTGCTGGAGTATACTGGCATGGGTGGCCTTCAGGAAGGAAGGCAGATGTTTATTGATATGTGGGGAGTACAAGGGGGAATAGAGGTTTAAAAATTAACAGAAAAAACCCTCAGCTTTATCACTTCAAATAAGACCTTTCAGCTGTGACTATCAGTAAGAAAATCAAGAGCAGACCTGCTGCATGTCAAAAACATACAAAGAGTAGTGATACTGGAGCATCCTGAAGTCTGAGCAAAACAAGTTTGCATGCCCAAAACTGCAGTACACTTGTACCACTAATATGCACTAATAGCACAGCAGTTGTGCAACCTGCCAGCAATGGTGGGGGCTTGGGGACACCTCACAGTGGCAGCACTGTGTCCCTGGCAGTGAGGTGCCAGTTGGATACAGAACATCAGATTTTCTTTATCATATGCTGGCAGAAGCTGAAGGGGTGGAAAAGAAGGTTAATGAGGGCAAATCAGCACTAGGGAAGTTTTGCTAAATGGAGAGTAACCTTAATATGTAAGAAATCAGAATATGGGCCCTGGGCAGGCTGGGCAGGACAGGACAGGCTGTATAGAGCCCAACAAGCTCACTTGCTCACAGGATTCACTCAGAGCCCTCCCTCCTCACACCCCTTTGTTGCATCTGGTATCTCCATTTAACCCATGTCCAAGTTTAGGACACTAAACACTGCCATGTTTCTCCTGCTGCATGACTCAATGCAGGTTGCCAACTGGAGCATTATCTGCTTGTGGGCTGTATGTGCTATGTTGGAGTTGCAGGGGGAAAAGTCCATGGATACACATCTCCAAATCAGGGCTTCTGTGTGTTTCTTGTTTTCCATGCACCCTGTCCCATTTGCCAGTGCCACAGGCCACCTTTTCCCTCACTGCTGTCAATGTTCTGCATTCTGTCTCCTACAGCCAGTGACTCTGGGAACTACTCCAGCCCCTTTGGCTTCTCCAGCAGTGATGCTGTGCATCTCTTCCACTGTCACCTTCCTAAGTATTCTCTCCTTTCTTTTCTCCCAACCTGCAGTGTAAGTTGTCTCTTCAAGGATGGGCAAGACTTGCAAAGCTGAGACAACAAGACGGGGTGAGAGGGGCAGGGGATATTAATGACTACTTTGAGGAACTCTGGAAGCTCATGGTAACATGGAAGGGGTTGAAAAAACCAAACTTAGGTCAGTGGATGTAGCCTCTGTTTTCTTGTTTCCTTTCCAAGCTTTCAGCCAGTAAGAATGAAATCTTCCTCTAAAATCTGAGCATGTATCAGAAGTGATGTTGCAGCTTCATATACAGACAGGAAGACAATTACTGTTGAGCAGAGTGCTAGGTCATGCTTTCCTTGCCTAAGATATTTGGAATTTTTTTTTTCATGTAGCTGACAGATGCTCTTTACTTGCACTCAGCTCTTAAAACTGGCTGCTTTCCATTCCACCAGAGCTATTATTAGCAGAAACTTGGGAGCAGATCAAATTTGATACACCATGAAAAATTGTGCAAATCCTTGTTTTTCTGTGTAGGAAAGCTGAGGCACAGAGAGGCTCAGTGCTAAAGGTTAAGCAGTAAATTGTGTACCAGAACTAAAATTAAACATGAATTCTCATTTCAGGTTTTCTGCTTGCTGTTTAGCTCATACAGCTGTTTTCCAGTGCTGGTAACTCCAGTAAGGTTGTTTAGGCTGTTTAAATCTAAGGTGTATGTGTTTTCTGTTGTTGCCTCCACCTGTCATATTTATCAGAATTGAGTTATTTGGTCTATTCTCACTGCCTTCAAAGGCTGATATAAGATTGGTGTGGTTGCAAGTCCTATAGGAATTTTGTCCTTGTACACAGAATTTTACAGGATACTTTTTAGTAGTTTGCAGGCTGCATATTTTTTTTTTTTCAATATATGGTAAGCCTCTCGAATAAAAAGGTCTTCTGCAACTGTTTTACAAGGAATCCATGTTCTTAGCAGAAAAGAGACACTATCCAAAACAATTACATTGGAAGCTAGGAGAAATAAGACTTAGAGAATAATGTTTAAAATAAGTTATTATGTAAATCAAACCTACAGGAAATGCATATACAGGCTGTATCCCTAGATAGAAAATGTATTTCTGTCAGCTGAAAAACTGACAAATATAATAATTGTGATGAACTTTCTGGTGCACTATTTGAACTTAATTTCAAATGGTTTAATCCAGATTTTTATTTCTGGAATGGAACTTTCATATAGTGTCTGTTTGCAATCAACTCCTGTAATTGTAATGTCCATCTAGATAATATCTATCAATCTCAGATTACATTATCTGGGAATTAGTAAATCTGTATGTAAGTGTCCTGTACTTGATTTTGCTGAAAATTCAGGACAGTATTTAGTCACTGTTTAAACACTCTAAAATACTGATTAGATGTCTCAGTCAATATAGTGTTATATGCAGTTTTTTGGAATGTGTGTTGGTTTCTTTATGAAGCATTTTGTGCTATACATACCCCCTGTGTGTCTAGTAAGAGAAAGCATCTAAGAAAAGCTTCCTTAATGCAAT
The DNA here is from genome assembly GCF_903797595.1 of Erithacus rubecula. Lineage (NCBI taxonomy): Eukaryota > Metazoa > Chordata > Aves > Passeriformes > Muscicapidae > Erithacus > Erithacus rubecula. Next base: position 26,837,237 of record NC_136686.1, on the reverse strand, counting down.
GAGAATATTATTTGGCAGGTATTAAAGAAGCTCTCTTTTAGTTCACAGAAATTAGATGTAAGAAGTAAGAGTTAGTTATTTCTCACAAAAGAAGTTTGTGCAACAAAATTTTCTCTTACCTTAGGACAGAATTCAAGTGGTTGGTAATACAATGTATTTAGCAGAAGCTTCTTTTGGATTAATTTATTCTAAAAATTCAGAGTTTTCTCATTATTATAATTACATAATTCCCATGTACAATTCTCAGTGCTGTCTCATGAACATTTAATCAGTTTTTGGCTCTCCAGGTATGCAATGGTACTGTGATGTCTGAGTTATGAGACCACCATAGTGTCCTTCTGAAAGTCAGCTTGGGTGCCAACTCATGTTGCAGTTTAGATTCTACAAAAGAATGATTTTACAGAATGGAAAATTCAGATGTTGAAATCTCATTGTCTTTCAGAAAAAAGTTGTGAACATAACTTCCTTTTGTGCTTTTTTACAAACCTGGGTGTGGAGTTCATGTACCCTTGCTTTCTTTCCCTCTTGCTCATATGATTTCTTTCTGGTGTTAATCAGAACAATTGTTCTCACATGGGCTGGTCCTGAAGGGTGGTGAGTTGTTAATGGAATGGTGCATGTCATCTGCTCTAAACCATATATAGTATTCTGGGGTAACTGGGGATAAGTCCTCTGAAGTTGCTTTCCTGTTATCCTCTCTGTTTTTTGAAATGGGCAGCCTCCTAAGCCTGTCCAAATAAACAGAATTGAAAGAGAAAAATACTTGTTTTGATGTCTGGGTGTTGGAGATGTATGTATTAGTGCTTGTTTTTCTTTCCCTGGGCATGATGAAACGGGACATTGTAGCTGCCTTATTGTTCTTGGCTGTGCTCCTTAGTTTCTCTTATGTGGATACAAAATAATAAAAAAGAACTTGAGCCGCATCATATATGGGAACTTTTCATTTAAAACATGTCCCAGTGCACAGATTGCACCACACAGTTGAAAAAGGAGAATTACAACTAGTTTAGTTATTTTGGTATAAGATTTATAGGAATCACTACTTACACTGAGTTTTCCTTGAGGTTTTGCATACCTTTTTGTCTTCCTTTTCTTTCAGGCATTGTTTTCACTCCAGTGCTTTTGTTGAAACAATACTCAGTTCAACATAGAAAGGGCTTGATCAGCACACTTGATGAACAGGCAAAAACTGCTGAAGGTACAGGGACTTCCTGGGTTGGCTTCAGTGAAGGATATGAGATGTTGTATGATTTGGATCAGTGTTGAAGTACCTGTACTTGTGTGGTTATGTCAGGCTTTCTTATCCTTGTGATATTTTCAGTGTCACTGTCTGTATTTCTTAAGTGTCTCTGTCAACTTAATCCAGTGCTCCTGGCTTCCCATTCATGTCCATTCAGGGCTTCTTCCATTTTTCTGTCAGATCTGTTTGGCCACCAGCACACTTAGCAAGACTCAGAATAGATCCACCTGAAAAGAACCATTTGTTTCTCTGGGGTGCTTTATGGACATACCCGCTCTCTGATCATGTTCATTGCTTGGTTTCTCAAACGTCCTGGCTGGCAGAAGAGAGAGGGATCTAAGATGGAGAAGTTGTTCACACTATGTGAAACAGTGCTGCTGCCAGACAGGCAACCCATGTTACTGCTCTGCCCTGAGCTGCTTGTTTTATACACTCTGCATCTGATGGACCAAAGACATACCTTGGTGTCCTTTACCCAGAGGATTCAGTCTTGCGTGATGTTGGCTAAAGAGAAAAGAATCCTGGTTTATGCTTTTAAGAATTACATTTCACTTGCTCCCCTGAAGAACCTTGGCAATTTTCTCACAGTCCCCTTAGATGAAGGAAAAAGTGACATTCAAGAAATTTGAGATTTCTGCATTTGTCTTTAGGAGTGGAGTCCAGCTACAGGCAATGAAGCAGCAGGGGAGCTGTGGGATAATATTGATGAATCTGCTTGGATTTGGTTTCTGAATTTTGTGGCAAGTGACATCATGCTAAATGAATGTATTCCCCATTATTCCTTGGTTTCTCTTGTCCTGCTATTTTCATTTTTTTTTTTCACATAAAGCAGAACTGAAGGCCTAATAGCCTTTTGACACTTAAGGACATTTAAAGCTTTGGGCTTGCTTTCTCTCTGTTCCATAATCATAATTTGAAATGAAGAAAGGGGTAGATAAAGGGAATGGTCCAACATCAAAATTACATTTAATCATTCTGGTATGTGGATAAGAGTTTAAAGATGTGATTAGAGTTTGAAGTTACAGAAAGGGAAAAGAATAGAAGATGCATTTTAGTTGCTTACAATAAATGGAATAAGAAGATGGAAGATTGTCTCAAATTTGATTCCATTCATTGCTCATCAGATAAGGCAGGAGTAGTTGAGTATTGAAATAACATTTTTCATTTTTTTTAATGTGAATATTTCTGAAACTAATATATCCAACTGCACAAGTTTTATGTGGAAATTTATTTTCCCATGTCAGCGTGATCTCTGTGGAAAATGTAGACTTAAGATATGACTTGTAAAACTATCATCCTTGAAGTATAGTTTCTTCCAGGCTGAAGATATGAGTAATGGTTAGACTCAGTAATCTCAGATGTCTTGTTCAACCTTAATTATTATATGATACCAGAGGAGCTTTATTTCATATATTGTACTTGACATAACCTCCTGGATTTATTTTACTTGAACATTTTTAGGCACCTGTGTGTTTGACTGACTAAGAAAAAATATCTATGCAGGTAACCTGGCTGTATGCCTATTTGTAGTCCATTAAATGAGGCATTCATATGTAATTTACAAACAGCTGATCTTTAGTGACTTCACAAGGACATGTACTTAACACTAGATACCTTTGCAGTTGCATCCACTACATCTGTTCATGCTCACAAGTGTGTGTCTCATATTCTTGGAAGGGTTTGGCATTTGCACTGAGAGGATCCCATGCTCTGAATTTCTCCGTGTAATGCACTGGCTTCTCAGACAAACTGAAAGGGGAGAAAAGTGTTTACTGAACAAGCTGGCAGATGTAATTTTTCTTGTATTAACCCTGAGATGACACCTTATGTTTGTGATTTCTTTTTTTAAGGAATAAGTGGATTTCGGTTTTTTGTTCCCCTTTAAATTGCCAGAACTACTGTGGGTCTATCTAGAAGCTTGAGTAAAAATGCAGTTTTAAGAAAAATAGTGGCTGCCTAAGATTATCCACACTGTTGAGAATGAATTTGAGGCAGTTCTGGCTTTCTTTATATCATGGCAATGGATTACTTTGTGTTCAATTTGTGGTTCCCCATACTCCAAGCTTTTGTTTTTCAGAATTTTTGCCCACATGTATTTGTGCAATTAGTTCTCCCTCAGTATAGTACTTTGACCTTACCATTTCTGAATTGCGTCTCGGGTTTTTTCAAGGCCATTTTGAAGTCTATTTATTGCCACTGTGGTGCTTGCAACACTGCTCAGCTTGTTTTCATTTGAAAGGTGTCTTTGCTACATTAGCAGACAAGAGTGTAATAGAAACAGAGTAAGAGCCATGCACCTGTCTAACAGAAGCTCTGTGTAAGTACTCCCAGTGTATGAAATTACTTATAGGAACCTAGTGAAAATTACTCTTTGAATAGTTTTCCAACTTGTGTTGTAGTCAGCATACAATATCTGTACCTTGACAATAGTCACATGTTTGATTATGAACATGTAGTGTGAGACAGTATCAAAAAGCCTTATTAAAGCAATAACTGTATCATCCTCCAAGATATCTTCTATTGCCACAGGCAATTTTACCTTCTAACCATCTTAAGGAAGAATATTTCCTATGTGCTTGTTTTTCAGTTCAGCAGGCTGTCTATTGAAAACAGAAGTGTTGACAGAAACAGGTTTGCTAGAATGAACAAAATATAAGGATTTCTTCAAAGACATATTTTTGGTCTATGAAAAAAAATAGGAACCAGTTAAATAATTGGGTAAATAAAATTCTTCTGCACAACCTAGCCTGCCTTCAAGGCAGGCTTTAAAATCCAAATCTCTCATGTGATTAGATACTTTGAACTTGGAGTTTTCTGAGAAGAGAATACTCGTTTCCTAAGAAACTGAAAGGAAGTTAGAGCTTTAATGAGTCTGGATTACAGGATGTAACAGGAAAAGAATAAGTAACCATTAATTCCTTGCTTCAGAGGCATCTTGGAAGATCTTTTAATAAAGACGTCGTTCATAATAACTGCCAGAATTTTATTTTTCCTGCTTTGAGGCTGTTTTTTGTTTTTTTGCTTTTTTTGTTTTTAAATTTCAGTTTGTAGAAGTAGTATATAGTCAGTATGTCTGATGTCAGGTAGCTATGTGAGGCATAACTAACTTCAATACAAAACCTGTTAATTGAACTCAATATAACCTGCAATACAGATTAAGCCATGAAATGTCATTGCCAACACATTTTCCTCAATAATAGGAGACGTATGTACTATTTCTCTCCTTGAATGAATATGTTGATTTCTCTTTTAGCTTAGTGGCAGCAGTAAATGTCATTGTGAAAACTGTCCATTGTAAACAAACCCTCTTCATGATATCAAGCTGTTTCAGTTCCTACCTCAACACAAATACTCTGCCTCCTTATTTCCTTTTATTTATTTCCTTTATAAGCCCCTCTACAGTGTCATGCTGATAGATTCACAGTTAACTGTATGTGACTTGACTTTTCATGAATTAAAAGACATTTTGAACGTTATCATTTTCTGTACATTTAAAGCATTAGATTCTTGTGTCTTTCTCTTCCACTAAAAATCCTTTGCCAAAAGGCTTTGATTTGATACTACAGCACTGCAGTACCATGGGGTTGCTCTTACAAAATCCAGCAAGATCTGTTTCACAGAATAGTTCTGATTTCTGCAAAGCTTGTTTGACAGTCAAGTTAGAGGTCACTTAAAGCTGCTGCTGTATTGGTACAGCACAGTGATAGAACAGTTGCAACATTCCCTTACTCCTTGGAGTAATACTAATTTCTAGAACTACAGGTATCTTGAATACAGTAAGAACCATCAAAATTCTTAAAAGCACACTCTGTGGTAAAAGATGATGAGAGAAGGTTTATTTAGCTTGGAGAAAAAAAGACTGAAGAGAAATGTGATAATCTTCAAATATGTGGAAAGTCACTTCAAAGAAGGAGAGGAATGAGCCTTTGCTTGTATCATTCTTTCTGGGTTTTGAACACAGTCTTGCTAGGTCACCCTTGATTTATGTTATTTCTAGTGGTGCTATGAAGTTTTTGGTAGTGAGTTGGTCTCTGAGCTAGTGGAACAATTGGAGGACAGGTTGATGTAAGAAGGTACTGCAGCTGTACCCATAAGGTATAGGTTCAAATTTTCAGCTTGTCCAGCTTGTTCTAGAACTCATTTGATGGCCTTCTGTTAGAGAGATTGCAAAACTGCTGCAATTTTGCACAGCTGATCATTAGTAATCTTCTTTATTCCTAAAATAAAGAATGAGGCAGCAGAGGAGGACTGATAAGCCTTGCCAAGAGCAGGGTGAGAAAAATCTTCCTGTTGGGAAGTGCCCTCTGATACTTTCTTTTCCTCAGGTTCCAGGAGGTAGAGGCATATATCTCTACTTTAGCCTGATGATCCTCATTCAGTGATCTAGCAGTTTTTATTCTGGTTAAAAATTCTGAGACAGTAGGTAAATTAGAGAACCCTGTAGGCCTTACATCCTGGCTCTTTGGTTACTGCTATTTCTCCTTCAGAACCCTGAGGGGTCCCAGATTTAGCAGCCAAATAGTAAGTTAGCAGGATTAGGGGCTTTTGTGTTTAGTTTTTGGCATTTTTTGTTGTTAGGTTTGGTTTTTTGTTGTTGTTGTTGTTTTTGGTTTTTTGTTTTTGTTTTTTTTAATCACGTGTTTTTAAAAGGATAATCTGAATGTTCTGAGAGAGCTTGGCCAATTTTTGATTTTCAACCCAGCCTCCATTTCCAGAGTATCAGCACTCTGAAATCTGCAATCACCATCATGTTGCCCATGTATTTAACCCAGTAAGGCTTCTGAATGATTAATCATTTGGTAGAAATCCAGCATTATGCCAGAGTTTCAGATCTACAGGATTTAGGACAGGGAAAGCCTTCCCTGATTAGATATATTTACAGAATAAAGCAGTCAGCCTTTCTTAAAATCCCAAATAATTTCCATGCAGTGGAAAAGTTGCAGTTCTATTGATGAGTTTTCCTGTGGTTCATCCAGTTGTTCTGAGTTAGTCCCTGCTGGATGAGTGCCACAGTTGACAAGAAGGCAGGAGTAGGGATGGAGGGAGGAGCTGATGCCACCTTTGGACAACACAGTGCACAGCTTGTCACGGTGGCTGAGTGTGAAACTTCAGGTTCAGGAGCAGACTTAGGTCAGACAGCAGGATCTTTGCCAGTGCTACATGTTTTGACCAGTTTCTGCCTTGCAGTGGCTGTGCTGTTTGTCCCATTTACCCAACACGTTGTGAATTGTTTCTTTCATAAGATCATGGGAACTTGTCTCCCTCATATTTTTCAAGTTCCCATTACCTTGGATAGACGAGTGAATGTCTTTACTGTCTTTCTTCTCTTTGCTTTTGGATTGACTTCTCTGTCAGCCTTGAAGAATTATGTTATTTTCCAGCAATACATTCTCTTTGCCCTTTCTAATTCTCATGTACCGTGACATGCCATGTTGATTGAAGAGGTCTCAAATTGTCTTCTCTATTAGAAGACAATTCCTCAGTCCTGTTTATTGTAAAGCTGCAAAAAATATATGTGTCTGCCAAAAGAAAATGGAGATATGGGGTGGAAGAGAGAGTGGACCCATGAGATGAGGGAATACCTCTCTCAGAGGCAGAGTCAGCTAATCCTAAAACAAGCATTTGTTGAATGATGAATTAAGGTAAGTGATGGCAAGTCTGTTTAAGATATCCTAAGCAACCTCTGGACACCAGCCCCATCTTTCAGGCAAGTTATTGTATTTCCTAAGTCTTCTGCACACTGCATGTGCAGTGGTGAACTGACTCAGCTGAAAAAACAGGGTTTAAATGGGGATTGGAGATTCAGTCAGTTTGCCCTGGGAAATCCTAAATGTCTGCCCTCATAAGCAAGGGAACAGGACCAGACTGGTGTTGGTGGGAAGAAGGTGGGAGTTGTTTAGGCTCACATTGGCACAAGAGAAAGGGATCAACAAACTGAAGGAAACATGCAGTTGTTCATATGAGAAGGGCAGTTATTGTTATAAAGACTCTGGGGGTTTTGTATTTTTTTTTTCTAACAATTGGCTTAAAATTCTGTCCCTTGAAATGAAAAGATTTCTCTTTTTCAATGTGAAAGCCAAGCATTCATTCATATACTTTGAGTCTGTTTCATAACTCACATTTTCAGTCACTGGGTATGTCTTTACTATTTTTAATTTTCTTCTGTAGCTGCTGTGTCTCTCTTGACTTTCTCTACTTACTCATATATGAGTCTATTTTTTCTATTTATTCTCTTTTTTTTTTTTCTACTTTGTTTCATTCACTGGAGCATATGATCTGTTCTGTTTCGTTCTTGCACTACAATGATGGGATTCTCTTAGAGGCTGAAAAAAACTAGAAAAAGTAATGATTTGGGAAGTGAGGTTTATGTTATAATATTTGGCTCTTTACATGAGTTAAATTCTCATTGCTAGTAATGGACATACTGTTGCATAATGGAAGAAATAGATTGGAATAAAGATCAGATAAAAGAATAGTGCCCTAATTATCATTCTCAGTAAGTGCTTCTCTGTAGCAGATAATGCAACTGGTTTTGTTTTTTCCAGGAGGATGAACCACCTCTGCTTTCCATGAGCCACTGTGGTATTGATGTTGGCAGTGTAATGAGTTGCCATATGACCATTTGCCTTGCAGTGGAATTAGAGGAATTAGGGCTGAGACTCCTCAGAACTTGATTTAAATTTCTCCATTTTTAAGCATATTTCTAGTCTCTGTCTTGGAGTTATCTAGCTTACCTATTGAGGCAGCTGGTTAAAATGATAATGTCAATGGTGGGAGTAATGGGGAATATTTGCTGTCCAATGGGTTACAAATGAGTGCCTTTATCAATGTACTTACACTTATTAACCATAAAGTTTTTTGATTTTTTTTTTTTAACATCCTCTGTGGGGGATTGGTTTTCACATCCTGCATAATTCTGGTCAGCTGAGCAGTTTCCTGTAGCACTGAAGAAGCCAAAATCAGCTTCCATTTCACTGACACCATTCAGTGTGGATCCATCACATAACACACTCTTGCCTATCATTAGACCTATCCATGTAAAAGAGATGTCTGGTGTAACCATACCCTGCTTTGAACTGCACAGAGTTGGTGTCACACTCTGAAGTCATCATTATTTTCAGAAAGCTTTGCTTGTTCAGTCAGCCTACCCTCTTAAAAATCAGCTTGTATTAATAATGTCATAGCAGGCACTTTATGTTGAAATAAATTCCTACTATATTGGTGTTTTTGTTCATCATATAAATGTCCACCGTGATAAGCAATAGAACACAGTGTGCACTAAATTTAGAGAATAGATTCTTAGTTTTAAATTATTCACCAAAATCTTCTTTGTTTCTCTCAGTATCAGATAGTCTTTAAGTAATAAATGAATTCTGTGCTGATCTAAAGAAAAGCCTGTCAAGTGTCAGTAATTTAATTCAAAATCTTCATTAACAGCAAGATTCTAGCAAAAATGAAGGAAGTCTTCCTTCATTTGTCAGTCTTTATAATTGAAACTGAAGCAGAGTTATAAATTAGATTTTTCCTCAGGTGGGATTTATTCATGGGGGGTGTTTTTGACAGTATGGCATTATCCCTGCTACTGATGTTTTTTTCATGCTCAATTACTCAGACTTCCTGTGCTGCTGATTTTAATTCCACAAGGAGGTACAATGGCATAAGAAGTTGTCTGTGCTGGCACAATGAGAAATGTCTTATGAATGCATTATGGCAAAGATGCACTTTGCAGCTAGAGAGGCTATGAAATTAACAACTGGCCACCTCAATTTTCAATTAGTCTGCACTGTGACAGGATTATTATTGCTTGGCTTTGCTGATGAGGGAAGACAGCTACTGGGAGAGATTCTACCATGAGGTCCTATCTTCATTACCTGCTATTTCTGTATTTAACTTGGGTTTTCCACTTCCACATGGGATGTAGTGTTGAATCTAAAGCAGCTGTCAGAGCTACACATGAAAGCACTGTCATGAGCTGCCTTGGTGTCTTTTTATCAGCTGTTGGAGCCAGGTGTCATCACTGAAGGATGTATTCAAACAAAGCAATAATGAATATTTTAACACCTGCCCACAAGCCTCTGGGCACTCATTCCAATACACTACTTACCTGTGCTGTCTCACTCTTTGCATCATTGGCCTGAACAGGGAGACATAAAACCTTGGTGTTTAGTATCCACACCTGCCTACAGTCTCCTAATTTTAATTCATCTCTACATTTTAAGCAGCAGAGTAGTGGGCCCTCAGAAATCCAAAAAACTCCATACAAATTGCTTAACTGCAGGAGTACATCAGATGCCTGGTGTCAGAAGAGAGCAAAACCTGCTCTTCAGTAATAAGGAGGAACACTGAACATCAAGCTGCTGCTGTTTGACCAGAGGGCTGGGGATTCTGAAGATCCGTGTAGAAGAGAGATGAAGATGCTGAGCAGGCAGTGGCTGGAAATACAATGGTAAAAAATCCAGTGATGAAATTCTCTGGTCTCCCCTGGGTGCATGGGGCAAAGGTAAAGGTATCCATGTTGAACATGACATCTTCAAAGATGAGTCCACTCAGGCACCCAGGAAAGGAACACAGAGAAAGACAGTGGAAGACAAGTGGCCTTCCCCCACCTTGGAGAAAACTCAACTTTGGTATAGAAGATATATATCACTATGAGCAGCACAGATTAGGATTTGATCTCTCCGGGCAAAAAGATGGAGGCAGTTGTGTTTATTCCTGTTTCAAAGGACAATTAGAAACATAAGGTGTTTGCCAGATTCTGCACCTGGGATGGGGCATCCCTGGATGTATGGATAGACAGGGGAATGTGAGGCTGGAGAGGAGAGCTGTGGAAAGGGACCTGGGGGTCCTGGTCAATGGCCAGCCAGGTAAGGGAGGGGATTGTCCCCTCTGCTCTGCACTGGGGCAGCCTCACCTCGACTGCTGGGGGCAGTTCTGGGTGCCACAGTATAAAACAGACACTAAACTTTTGGAGAGGGTTCAAAGAAGAGCCATAAAGATGTGAAGAGCCTTGAGCAAAGCCATGTGAGGAGCAGCTGAGGTCACTCGGTCTGTTCAGCCTGGAGGAGACTGAGGGGAGATCTCATTGCATCTGCAGCTTCCTCACAAGGGGAAGTGGAGGGGTAGACACTGATATCTTCACTCTCATGACCAGTGGAAGGACTTGAGGAAACAGCATAAAACTGAGTCAGGAAAGGTTTAGTTTGGATATTAGAAAAACATTCTTCATCCAGAGGGTGGCTGGACTGGACACTGGAAAAGGCTCCCCAGGGCAGTGGTCACATCACCAGCCTGAGTTCATTAAGTGTTTAGACATCTCAGTCACTGATGTGACTCTTGGGGATATCCTGTGCAGGGCCAGGAGCTGGGCTTCCATGATCCTTGTAGGTCACTTCCAGCTCAGGACATTTTATGATTGTATCATCTTCAAAGTTCACCTTCAGGGTTCTGTTTGGAAACAGCACTCTTGCTCATTTGCCAGTGATTCTTCCATTTTCTTCTTCCTTCGTTCTGATCACATTGCTCAGATTGTTTGGTTCATTTGTGAGGTGTCAGTAAAGGCAAGTGGAATTTTATTGTTAGTGGATTTTCTGTGTGACCACAGTTACAGCTTGCAGTTGTTAGAGTGGATCTGCTGGGATTGTATATGCTACTTCTCTCAACTAATTTCTGTGGTTCCTATTTGCTTCATGCACTTCATAGTATCTTGCAAATGGAAAAAAATGATGAAATCTACCACTTCACAGCAGCTAAATTAGCTGGTCTTTTCAAAATAGGGAGGATGTACATACAGACTTAAAACAGTGTGTCCACCTCTTGATCAAATATAAGTAGCCAGGTGCCTGCATTCTTCCCTACCTGTTTAAATCACTGGCCTATTTGCACAGCCTGTAGGTCCTCACATATAGGTCCTCATGCTGTTGCCTAGCTGACTTAATTTCTTTCTGGAGAGGAAGAAGACAGAATTTTTCACTTGCTTGGACATCCAGACCGTGATTCTGCTGTAAGAAGAGCATCTGTTGCGTCCCTCTAGTTTGCAGTTTCTGTCCTGCCACTTAGCTCCTCCAGTTTGAGGTAGAGAACTGGGACAAATGGAACCTCACACATTTTAAATTGCTTTTTTTTTTTTTTTTTTCCCTTTGATTTTAGTATGTAAAGGTCAGATATCATTGTACAGTACTGTAGATCTAAAGGTCACCATCACATGTAAAGGCCAATTATTTCATTTCTTGCTCTCTTCCCCTCTTCCTACTCTTCCTCTTGTCATAAACTGCACAGTTCTCCCCTTTTCTTTCTTGGCAGTCCTCTTGCCCTTGGTAGGCCAGTTCATCTCAGTGAACACACAAACCCCCTCATTCAACACAAGCAAGCAAATATTCTGAGGATTTAGTGAGCCAGAGCAGCTCAAGCTGCCAAGCCACTCAGGAGATGGAAAAGGAATGCATAGAAAGGAATGGTGGAGGAGGCAGCCCACTCCTTGTAGCAGCAAGATCTGGCTCTTAGATCTGGCCAGCTGCAAAGTGAAACCTTACCTGAATGGAAGCTTGCAGAAGTCTGAGAAGGGCACAGCATAGCCACTGCTGCTATGTCTTCTACTAATTGACCTCCCCACCTCCTTTACTCCAACAACTGTTTAGAATAATCAGAAGTTAATTTTAACTCCAAATTGCTTCCCTGAGGATAAGTCCCTCTAAGAATAATTCTCAGCAGACAGAAGATTAATGGTGGTACGAGTCAACAACAGGAGCTGGTGGACCTCAACAAGAAGAAAGATGGGGCTAATGTCTTCTAATACCTAGGAGTGGGCCCTTCTCTCTATTATTTCTGCACATACTTTGAACAAGTTAGGCAGCTACTTTTATAACCTCAAGTATTTTCAGTGCACATGGAAAAAAGGAGATTATTTATTTTGTATCATGCATGTAAGTATTGTAACTATATACAAAGCAGCAATCCCAGTCTCTCGTGCCACAGCCCAAACATATGATTTTGTCCTACTTTCCAGATAGTCTGAGAGTATTAGCAAAATTGTACTCCTTATCATCTTTGCTCTGGCAGCTGTATGACTTGCTGGAGCAATGAACAGCATGGGCAGGTGTGAAGCATGACAAAGGTGTTAACATTAGAGAGTGTGACCATACATGGAAGGGTAGGCTACCACGTGTGAACTCTGATTATTTACCTCTGGCATTGAATAAAAACTAAGATAAGGGTTTTTGCTTTGTGCCTCATGCACTGCACAGCACAGTACATGTGTGCTATTTGTGTAGCTACTATACTGTAAGTTTACTGACTCTTCATGGTGAGCTACCAAAAGGATGAGTACAGGCAAAGTCAACCTTCCATACAGAGGTATCGCTTCCAATCTTGAAGTGGGGGAAGAAGTGGATGATTTGAAGTTGTTTGTGCTGTAATATGTCCCTGCCACACTGCTGATGTCCTTGGTGTGTCAGTGAGCAGACAGACTTCAACACATTCATGTATCAAAACAAAAAGTGCTTGTTTAAGTTAAAATCAGCTGCATTTTATGATCTTGTATAGCACTATTCTGCTCCCAGCCCGATGCCCTTGGAGGATATTGCTGTAGGCATATTTTAACTGCAGGCACCTCTCCTCCACCAGAATCTTAGCAGAGGGATTAGGATGCAGTACTTGGCTGAAGCTGTCCTGCTGACAGATTGCAGTGACCTTGCTGTGACTTCTGCTCTGATCTCACTGGCACTGCTGGAATTTGACACACTAGAACATGAGATACTGGCTCCATTATGCCACTAATTGGTTTCCAGAGCATTGTGTTCCTGCCTCCTTCACCATCTGATGTAGGTGGCAGAGAGTTCTAATTTATCTTTGCCATGTGATTTAGAAGGCTTAAGTCTCTATCATCAACTGGTTGATGCCCTTATCCTTTCATGTGGCTGTCTTTATCACATACAGGTGTAGAGCTTGACACAGGCTTGTATTGTAAGCATGCTTGGTCTCCTTATTGCTGGATCTTCTGGAATGAAATAAATTTTTTTTTGCTCTTTGAGCATTTGATAAAACACAGTAAATATTTTTCTCATACATCTCTAGAGTTATATCTTAAAATATTTTCTCTATTTTTCAAATGTACAACATAATAGTTTATTTTTGCAAGATTATTTATTTTTGAACTGCATAGCTTGATTTTATTTTTATCTAGCAGTGTTGTGGAAGTGAAAACATAGGAAAAAATTGTGTTCTTAACCGTACTTCAGAGTTTGCTTTGACAGTTTTTTTGTCTTTATAATTATTTATTTTGTCCAAAAATCATAACACTGGGTAAAAATACCAACAAACTGAAACAGAAAGCAGCTCCACATGGCATTATGTCTGTAGCACCTTTTTTTCTTATGGAAAAACAAAAAGACTAGTTTTCCAAAGTCCAGTTTTGTCAGTCCTAGAAGCTGGAATTTCATGCTGTTAACTTAATCATTAAGGAAGTTTATGACCGTGAAGAATATGACTTGCAAATGCATTGGTATCAAGGGGGTCCAAGTGACAAATTTGGCCCAGAGGGACCACAGGGAGTAGTTGTTAGTAGAAAACTACCTGACACAATAAACAGAAAAATGAGTTGTGGATTTAATTACTGCAGCTCTGAGAGATGAAAGTAAAAGCTATTTATTTCTGTCACTGGTAAGTTACCAATGGTTGAATCTGCCAGGAACTTGAGCATTATCAAAGTGGCTTTTACCTTGCAGGATCCTGGCTCCTCAGGTAGCATTCACAATCTGCTGTTAGACCCTGTAGCTCCATGGCAACCCATGGGAAAGCAGGTGTCTCAGTAAGATAAAAAGCAGTCTGCAGCTACCTAAAATATCATACATGAAAGGCCAAATTACACAGCAGGTCTGAACCTCACTTCCTTTTCTTGGTTTGTGGCTGTGGGAGTATGCCTAAGCTAAATGGGAATCTATCCTCTTTTTAGGTGCTTAAGTGTGGCATTTATTAATGGGGTAGATGACCAGTGTTGGCTGGGGACAACTCCCTGCTGGGAAAGCTCTACCTCATCCTCAGTTCAAGGACTGTTCATATCTTCTACTCTGGGCTGCCCACATGACACAGTCCTCCATCTGAAGGGTCTGAATTCTTGTGTGAAGACAAGAACTTTCAAATCTCAGAAGCAAGGTAAGGACAAGTGATAGGAGAGCTTGAAGGACAACAGAGCAATTGTCAGCATAGGTATGAAAGCAACTCATAACCCTTAACTGGTTTATTATAACTGTGCCAGGTTTGTCCTTTCTCTGAACAGGTAGTAGGTGGCAAAGAATAGAAGAGAACTTTTGATAATATTGACAAGGTGAATTAGAGACTTGTAAACTATACTAATGAGGGCTGTTGCAGGATGGAGGCCAAGAAGGAATGTTCAAAGAATTTAATGCGCAGGACATGTAAAAGGCCAAGCTTTCTCTTTTACACTTTCTTCTCACTGATTATTTTTAAATGGCCTACAAAAGCAGATCTGAACAAGCAGGTAGCTTTTATTGGGAAACACTTAAGATTGATTTCCTGAATTTTATTGGCTCCCTTTTTGAGTACAGATGTATAAAACTGAAGTTTGATTTATTTCTTCAATAAAGATGTGCTAGCGATTTGCTGAAGATAAAAATCTTCCTTTTTTCTTGTCCTTAGTAACATGACCTACATTGGGGATAGAAAATCCCACATCAGAGTTGAGTACACCTGCAAAGTACAGCAGTTACAGTTCACAATGCTTTTTTTTAGTGGTCATACAGCTGAGTTGAAAGCTTTAGGCAGCTACATTGAATGATGATGAACTACTACTGCCCAGTAATTTGGTGACTTAAGGAAGAGTTATGCATGTATCTTACCTATTTGTTTTTCTTAGATTTAGGTGATAGAAGAATTTCTTAGATGAGGTTGAAGAACATGTCAGTCACTTTGCTGGTTTCCTAAAACAACTAGTTGCTTTATGAGTTTTTGTTATTGTTGCTTCTTGAAACAAACTCACTTAGGGATTTTTGTTGTCCACTTTTCTCTTGTGTTCAAACTCCTCTGAAGTATCTGTTAATTTCTCATAGCATTTTCCATGGCATTTCCCATGCCACTGTAAGTATTTGTAACATAGAAAAGAGAGAGGTTTTGTTTTTTTGTTTGCTTTACAAAGGAAGTCAGTCAAAGTTTAGTCAAAAGACAATTGCTAAAATCATTATAAATGGAAAGATTCTTTACCAGACAGTCATACACAGCAGTGTGCAGTGGTATATCAGGGTGCCATATTCAAACCTGTCAGCACAAGATGGTCTGATTTATTTTCTTAGATGTTGGTTAGACTTCTTTTCAAGAGGTTAGACTTCCTAGAAACTGGGACCTTTGGCTGTGGCTCCACAGTATGAGGCATTTTGTGGCAGTGACAGATAACAGGGTTTCTGCTTCCTTCTCCTTGCTTCCATGTACTCTTTCCTTATCCTGCACTGCAAGGAGCTAACTCCTCAGTCAGCCAGTGCAGAAGTCATGAACCAGATCAAGGAACTAATCCTTTGTGAAAATTAACCTTTGCTTTAACTCCAACTGACTCTTTTTAGAGTTCACAGTAGGCTTTCAGGAATGGTGGTGCAGGTGTGGTCTCAATGAAGTTGTGAAGGACCTGCTTGGCCTTCAATGGGAGATAAAGATGGAACTCTAGGATGGGACATTTTTGCTGAAAATTGGTTACTGTGAAACGATGGTCTCAAATTTCCCATCTTCCCTAGCAAGAACAGAGAGCCCTTTTCTTGATTCCTCCATGGGCTTACATAAAAGACACCCTGCACAATTACTCTTGAACCATATTTTTTCAATAAGGCCACTGTGAGGGCATTCTAGTTTCACACTACAAGCAGATTAAAGTTTTTTATTCTACTATTGACCACTAAGGTATTGAAAGCACACTGGTTATTTCCTACTTCCTAGCTTCAGGTGTTGCTGAAACAGTAATTTTTATTGAATTGCTTAAGCATTGCATGGCCAAAGGTTGGGAAAGTTGTAAAACCACAAATGGCTAAAAATTCTCCAGCCTGAAGACATGTTAGAGCAGTGATAAACCTACAATCGATCACTTTGCAAGTAGAATGGCAGACTCTGTTAATCATTGTAAATATTCTGCTTTGAAGAGTTCAGATACTGACCAAGGAGTGGTCCAGTCCACCTCTCATTAGGATGAGGAAACTGCTGCTTCAGAGGACTGGTGCCAAACTCTCAAGGTACAACCAGTTAGCATGCATTTCTGGGGTGTGCATCCATTCCTGCACCCTTATGAGGAGAGCAAACCAAAGGTGATTCTGGCTTAAATGGAGTTTCCACAGACCCAATCATAATTCCACAATCCAGGGGAGAATCTTTCATTTCTGTATGGATTGTAAATTCCCCCCAGCCTTGGTACTATGACTGTTCCTGCCCAACATATCCCTTCACAAATCACATGGAGGTAACAAACCTGAGCCAGATGATGGGTGGGCATGTGATTCCATTTCTGTTTAATGCATTCTGGTGGGGATATTGGCTTTATGTGCTTAGTCACACTTTAGAGGGGCTGTGCAAAAATGAGCAGTACTTGATCTGGCATAAAATCTGCCTGGTCAAAATTAATCCAACAAAGTTGCCTTATTGCATTTGAACCAGCAGTGTGCATTTATAATGGCTGAGTGCCTGATGTCCCATGGTCATGGCACTTCTGGGTCTATTTCCTGATGCCTTAGAGAAGAGTTTACTGTATTGCTGCAAGTTTGTAGACCAGAAAAAGTGAGACTGGGTGCATGTAAGGCAAGGAATACTGAGGACATTTCTCTGATAGGTGGAGAGAATCTGGTTGTGGAGCTGGTAATCAGGGAGCTTCCTGAAAACTATGCTGTCAGAAAAGATATGGAGCGAGGGATGTCTGGATTCAAAAAGACAGCCCTCTTATTAATGAATGAAAGCAGAATATGTGTCTGTCTCATGTTACAGACACATCCCAGAGTAACTCCTCTAAGGAATATAAAGAATACTGCTTTAAACACCCTACTTCATTGGATTTATCAGGTCAGGGGTGATGTAGCCAGTGACTGTTACTCAAGTAAAGAGGTGTGTACATCCATGTGTACAAACACAGGCAAGACCATATCATTGTCTGAGAAACTTAAATTATCTATGTCTAGATGGGTGTGATCTATACTTTGAAAGTTCAAACTGGAAGCATTACTGACAAATACAGTTTAATTACTATCCTTGGAGCCTGATGCTCACTCAGCACTGCCTGGTATCAACACCTATCTACTGCCTACCATTCCCTGAACTCTAAAAATAGACAGAGATAGAAGCAGTATAAACTGAAACCATAAAAAGACAGGATCCATTTTTTTTCTTTCCAGGGAAAAAGAAGATGGCATAGCTTAAAAGGTGGATGTAGACATGGAGAGTGTGGCTTGTTACCTTTAGAGAAAAACATTATCAAACATCTACTCAGAGCCTAGAGATTCCCAGATATGTTTATCTAGGAAGGAAGATAAATCTAAAAAATAAAGGCAGGAGTAACTGTTTTAAGTAGGTTAGGTATATCTCAAAATGACTCAACTTTCCTAAAAAGTGTTGCAATCTCCACTTCAGGCTGTCCTACCCCTCCCTCCTTGCAGGTGAATGCTCTTGGGAGCAAGGATTTGAGAAGCTCTTTTGCTGGATAAGCAAGGAGCTGCTAGGCTGAGAAAATATTATTTCTAATGCTCTATTTGTAACCCTGATAAGATCTCCACAGCAACAGAAGTTGCTGAATAGAGTCGGTCATGATATTTTGACAGAAGTGTTCCACTAGAAAATGCTATTTTAATGCAAAAGTGTTGGGGAGAAGGATTTGATTTTGAACACATTTTGGTCTGAAAAAAATGGAAAAATATTTGAAAAATGTGGCAGAAGGAAGAGACTTTTCTTTTTTTTTTAGTCTGGTGTCTTTCCTCCTGGGACCTTTCATGTCAGGAAACAAGACTAACGTCTTTTCTATTTTGGGATTAGTGGTTGAATTCCCAGTTTGTCTTCTCTTTTTGACTCTTTATTTTAATGCTATATTAAAGGCTCTAATCAAAACAGGAGATAAGAGAAGCTGCAAGCCTTCAGAGATAGCTGAAGTATCTACTTTAGGAAAGAGAAATTTTGAGATAAAGCAAAATAATACACTAGGAAAATGTACTATAATTACTTGCCCATTTTGTTTTTAATAGTTGATTTTATACTACATAGCCAAAAATCTCAGATTAGAACTGTTTTCTTTACTTATCTTCATCCCTTCTCTGTACCCTGAACTCCTGATGGAATGATGGCCTGAGACATGTCACTGTTTATCATAACCTCTCAGTAACATTATTGGTTTCACAAAGGAAAGGTCTTGGGACCTGCAAGTGCTAACCCAGTAATATGTCTGTTTTCCCTCATGAAACTAGTGCAGAAAATGGGCAATAAAAGTCTCTGCAGAGGCAGTTTTCAGTTGTTCTGCTTCATGACTCCTTATTTGCTCATCCAGTATTAGGAATGTACATAAAATGAAGCATTCTTTGCAGTCAGAAGAGACATAGAAATAGGCACATCTTCAGTACGAATGTTATTTCTGAGAGTGTCCCATGGGATTTTTGGAAATGTATTCGGCAATCAAGATCATTAGTCAAATGTGCTGATTAGTTCTGTCACTTGACTGCCTGCTGTCCCTGGCAGCCATTTCAGTTCCACCTCTCCTCACCCTGCTCCCCCCACACCTGCTGCATCTCCCTGAGAATTATCTTTTTCAGGGTTTCACAGCTGAACATGGGACATTGACCATGTGCTGGCAATGGTAATAGGACTGGTAAAATAGGGTATCTGGGGAAAGTGTTAACTTTTAACTGAGGTGATCCAAAGGACAGAGGTGAGCAGAGAGAGAAATAGTTCAATGTCATACAGCATGTTAGTAACAGAGCTGGGGTGAGTATCCTGCATCCTAGTTATCAGGCCTTTTTACTATAACCAGTCCTATTGTAGACCCATGCTTTAGGTTCAGCAGGCTTACATCTGCTTTGGATACATTTTTCCAGGAAAATATTGTCTCTACTTACTTCAAACTGTATCACAGGGTTTGCACTCATTGTGGCCACTCAGCATCTTGACTCTGGTGTTAAAACTGGCAAAGAGGCAGATGAAATTCTATTTGTCAAAGCTGACGGATGGAAAAAGGTGGAAAGCCAACACTGAATGCCAACTCTGATAGGAGGCTGACGCAAAAGAGCCTGAGGAATCATGTAAGATTTCTGCCCTGGTTGTATCACGGGGAATATTTTTTTGTAGATGCTCAGACTGACGTGCACTGTGTTTTGGCATGTGTTTGTCAGTGTCCTTATTTTATAGCCCTGCTGAAGGCTCATTGACAGATGGCACTCAAGGGTGCTTTTTATAGGTGTCAGTGTCCGATTCAGATATAGTTTCTGAAAAGAAAAGGTGCTTGGGGTTGGAGGAATCTGATGCATTGCCAAAGCATTTTGTAAAAGGTGCTCTAATGGTACTTTGTACTCTTCAAAAAGGAGAGGTATGTGGGAGATGAATGAGGAACATCAGCTCTCATAGATTTAGTCAGCAGTGACTCTCGTAAGTGAATGGTAGTTATAAAATGGAAGAACAACAAACCAGGAGTTTAATTGGCATATACACTGTATCCAGGAGGGACAGGACTTGGGAAGTGCTGGTCTAACCTGGTATTCTGGAGAATGATTTCTTGTCACAGCTTGACCAATTTCTTGGCAGGAGACTGAGTGTGTCATAAGTGAACCCAAGTGCAGGCTGTCAATTCCTTTTTTGTGGGACAGGGACCTCAGGGCTGACAGTCACCCCAGGTCAGGCTGTGCCCTAACCAAAGGGGTGCTTTCCATGAGACCCAAACATGATGGGCAGAGCTAGGTACTGGTAACAGGTTCCATCAGCAGCTCCAGACTGGAAGAGTGACAGCCCGGATCCAGGATTCACCCAAGATATCTGTCTGGGAGCAAAAGGAGATGAGACCAGAGACAGGGTTGGAGGCAAGACTGCAGTGTGGATCTGAAGTCCAGGCAACAGGCAGGGCTAGAGGCTGGCACTCCTGTGACATCTCCAGGTCAGGGGCTGATGACTCTGGACTGAATTGACTGAGCCCTAGACCTTGGGCAGCGTGGTGTGTGAGGCCCCAAGGGAGTTTCATCAACACCAGTAAGGAATCTTGGTGCACCTAGGACCCTGACAAAGGCAGAAAAAGTGTGGCTAGCTACAGGATGCTTCACATGCAGTGGCTGTCCAGGTTTACCAGAAGGAGCAAATAAGGTGGTTTCAGCTGCAAGAAATTCAAGGAGTACTTTTCCTCTACTTAAAATTTTACAGTTGGGTAGATAAAAGTGAACTGTGCATTTCTTATTCCGCCATTTTTAAATACTTCCTTCAGAAGTATCTGGATCTCAGCATGTCTGCTCTCTCTAGCTGTGGAGCTGAAGGATTTGCAGACTCTGACTCCTTCCCATATTTTTGGGAGTCAGGACATGTCAGTTCAGCCATCTCCAGTTCTGAGTCCTCTGGCTGGCCTGTGTTCTGAGTTGTAGAGATTCAGGTTTCCAGTTGAGGTATTTGGGGACAAGACAGTACACAGGATGAAAAACAAGCATAGTCAAGGGATTTATTAAGCACAGGCACTTCACTCTACATGTACTAATGAGCTCTATATATCTCTGAAAGAACACAGGTCTGTGAAGTACCTTTTGTGGAAGTCTGTGGCAGAGACAAATATAGAATCCATTTATTCTTGGAAGTGTTCAGCTGTGGAATGATCCTTTCTGTTCTGGAAGATAGAAATCTACTTTAGCACACACTTTACAACTTCTGCAGAAAAAGAAGCAAGGCTGAAGGGCCAATAGTGCTCTCTGGAAGGCATCTCTGATTAAGATCTGGTGTGCATCAAATGAGATACAGGGTCTTTGCAAATCAAGGGCTTGTATTCCTGCAGCATAAATACTGAAAGTTCCTGAAAAACTACAGTTCAAAGTAAATATATTGTTTTGTAGGGGAAATGAAGATAGGGTGATGCAAACAACCGCATGATTTCCTTGTTCTTTTTTGCAGTCTCAGATTTTTTTTCTGTGACAGGTTTGTTGTGTGCCACTTCACAGAGCTTAAAAGAGGAATAGAAAATGTATCACAATACGTGGCCTAATTTATGAGATTTTTAAACTAAGAAGCATCTGCACAAAAATGGCAATTTTATGGATACCCTGTGTGAGCCATCTGAAGCCTCTAGGTTAAGTGGAATTGGACTCACTCTTCCCATGTGCCCTCCCCAGGGTGTAGGGAGTTTGTTTGCCTGTGTCATGTTTGCTACAGCAGAATTGTGAGATGCCTCTTCTGAAGAGGACCACATCTTAGAGGCCTTTAATCCCTTTGCCTTGTGTAGATAGCTTTTTCCTCTTCAGTCTGACCTTTTTTACTCCTCCAAAACTCAATCCTTAAGATTCCTGTCCCAGGCTACTCTCCTCCATGTCTTCTCTCCTCCCACGTATGTGAGTGAAGGTCTCTTACACCAGGCTATTCCCTGCTAAGCTTCAAACTTCTGTCTCCAAATATGAAAATATAAAAACTCCCAAAGAAAAAAATTTACCTTAATTCTTTAGCATTAGCAAAATGTGGGCAAAGCAGACTTTTGTTTGGATTTGTTTTTACACATTGTTGCTCCCTTATGACTGGCACTGTCTCAAAGCAGATGTCCAGATGGAAAATTTAAGCTACAGAGATGGAGACCTGGTGAAGCATTCAGAACTAAAAAAACCCACCATTGAATGGGAATTGTCAGACAATGCTAATTATAGGTGTGTCAAGCAGCTGTAAAAACCAACATGGCAATTTCTGCTGTTTCTCTCTGTGTTTTGCAATTTAATACTCTTACATTCTGCTGCCTATTTCAGAGCAAATGCACACTAGCAGTTCATAACCAGGTAATGCTTGTAAGCATGTGGAAAAGAGATTATCCTAAAACGGGAAGTAGAGGAAACACTTTTCCATGTGGCTGGGATGCTTTCTCTTCCTGACCCCTCTAATGAATGGAATTTAGGAAAAGCAATCATTAGAGGGAGGAGAGGAAGGAAACTCAGGGGAGAAGGTGGAGCAGGACAGAGTGCCAAGGTGTCAGAGCCAGCAGTATTAGTAAGTATACAGAAAGAAGTAGGACCAAAGATTTACAGTAAGCAAGAAGCAGAGTCAGCATGTGAATAAAAACCAGTACTGAGATAAGTTATAGCTATGATTTGAGATTAATATAAAACCCACCAACAAACATGCTTGGTGATTCTGTCCTGTTCAGGGGAGCTGCTATCTACCCCTGAAATGATGACAAGGGAGATCAGTTGTTATTTTTGAATGATAATATATACTTTCCCTAAATAGAGGGCAGGTGGAGTAAGTCTATCTACAAAGAACAGGACTGAATCTATCCGTGAAGTATTACACTGAAATCTATGACTCTAATAAGAAAGAAGAAAACCAATTCACATTTTTGTATCTTTGGATCTATTAGTTCATGAATCCTGCCAAGTGCATTTATTCAACTCATTCCATCTGCCTCTATTTTCTGTGTATGAAATCCATGAGAAGGTTCTGCAGGTTTTTTGATGAGAAGAGGCTTCAGAACTCAAAGCTGCTGTGTGTAGCAGCTCAAACCTTAATTATGCAGGTTTTAGGATGTGGCAACAGATAGTAATTTAGTATAATTTCATTGGTTTTAGTATAGTCCTGTAACCTGAGCAGTATTATCAGACTGACCAGCATGAGCAACAAAGACAGACATGGCTTTGTGTCAATTGTCATTAACAGTTGTTCATTCACTTTAATGTCACAGAATATTCTGAGCTGGAAGGGATGCACAGGGATCCTCAAGTCCAACTCTTATGTAAGCCCACACCCATGGCATTATTAGCACTATGCTCTAACCAACTGTCCTAATCTCAACCCACTTCCAGATGTAGTAAAAATAGATTGTGTTGCATCTGGATGGAGTAGATAGCATGATAAAAATGTGTGTGGATGTGCTGTGTGACAGTCACTCTTAAAAGAGTTTCACAGCTCATCACAATAGTATGGTAAAGCAACAGTGTGTTTAGGAGTGGTTTGGGGCAAGGAGAGCAGAGGAGAGAGGAAAGGGAAAGGGAGGGGAAGGGAAAAGGGAAACAGAGTGATATATTGTAATGACAGTTACATTCCTTTCAGAAGCTACATTGAATTTTGTAGTAAATGTTTGTCATGGCAAAAAAGCACCAGGTTTCTCTTGAATATAAACCCTGTAAAAGTTATTTTAAAAATGTTTGTATTCAGAGCAGAACAAGAATTTAGGGAGGACTATGTGGGAAGGGAATCCACCCAGGTTAAGGGGCATTGGTGCCTTTGGGAGTCTTTAGCTGCCTCAAAAATGATGGAGTTATCCTTATAACTAGGGAAAACACACGATTTAGAGAAAAAGTTTCTATCTTTCTCTTCATTAAAAAATGATAAATGTAATCAGTGCAGAGCTATGCATTATATCACTGTTTTTGAAATATGTCAAATGGGAATGACTTTGCAAATATGAAAAGGTTCTCAACAGTGGAGATCTTGGAAAGGGACAATACACAATTGGCTTGGCTGCAATGTTACAAGAGGCTTTTGCTGGTTGTGGAGTAATTCTTTCTCTGATATTAAACCATATTTAATACCCTGCTAGCACATAGCATTGATTTTCAGTTCCAGGAAAACCATGTAAATCAACTTCTATGATTCTGGGAAAAAAAATTCTGATATTTAGATTGGCTGAACAAATGGAGATATTTTTAAAATAGTTTCAATAACTTCTGTAAGATAACTGTTGGCTTTCAACTGATAAAGCTAAGTAATTAGAGAGTCATGGCTGAAATCAGAATGATAGAGCTGAAAACTGTTGTTTAATTGACATTCTTCCACATCTGGAACTTTCACAAGACAGTAAGTAGCTCTGATTCTTCCTGAAAAAATAATGGCTGAATAACTGTAAAATGCATGATGTTACAATAGAAGTGCTGCTAGCACTACATTAGCAATTTTGAGGAGCTGGCTTTGCCAGCCCTTTTTGGATTTTCTTGGGAACTTTTCATCTCAGGCATCTCAGGCATCTCCAACTGTAAACTTTTGTATGCTTTTCCTCCCACAGTAAATTGTAGTGGCTTCACTGAAATAAATTAAGCACCATTTTGAAGCAAAAGGCCTTCTATTCCTAAAATATTGATTTTTGTAGAGCTTTGGACAGATTGTCTAGTATATTTAGGGAGTTCTGATCTTTTTTTCCCTACTTCAGATGTATATAAGGAGCTTACATTTCTTTCTTTACAGCTTAAGATGCATCAAAACATTTCCCTGATAGTGAAGCACACACATTCCTTTTCTGTGGATTTGAGAAAGAATGAAGATGCTTGGTGGCACACTTACTTCTTCATCTCTCATGTCTTGAAAGAAGGATAGTGTCTTTGGTTCAATTTTAAGAATTAGCTAGAATGTAATTTCCTAAATGCTTATGGAAACTTCATTTGTGATCATGTAGCTCTGAATAATATTTTGTTATGATAAGTCTTGGTGATTTCCAAAATCAATCCATCTGTTTTCCTCATGATTCCTCTTGGTGCAGTCCTGTTGCTGCTCCAGACACTAAAGCTGTTGTCTCAGAGCCACCATCATGCCACTGTTTCTGATAGTTGCTTAGTCTGATGTTACAGGGGTAGAAGTTGTGATTTCTGTTATCTCATTTCCGATAACTGGATTTGTGAGTTGCTTTTGATTTTTTTTTTCTTTTTACTAATTTTGCAACTTAGGAATTATTTAATTGCTAGTAAAGATGTCAGAATCATAGAATACTTTGTGTTGGAAGGGACAGATTGTGTAGTTCCAATCCCACTGTTGTGGGAATGGATACCTTCCATTAGGCTGGGTTGCTCAGAGCCCCACCCAGCCTGGCCTAGAACACTTGCAGGGATGAGCATCCACAATTTCTCTGTGTAACCTATTCCACTGCCTCACCAAGCTCACAGTAAAGAATTTCTTCTTACCATCCAGTCTAAATATGCTCTCTTTAAGTTTAAAGCCATTCCCCCTTGTTCTATAACTATGTGCACTCATAAAAAGGTCATGTAGGCAGAAATTTAGTTATGTTTTTGCCTGCAATTTTGTAGAATGATTACTCTAAAGATATGCAAAATCATTGATAAGCACCACTATTAAGGATTAATTTTATTATTTACTTCTTCATATGATTTATTACAAGGTCTAAATGGGAGTCTAAACTGGACCACATTGTGATGCCCTTCCACTCTGCCTGCCTACATTCTCTTCTTATAGCAGGGTGAAAAATGAAGAGAAAACAATTTGTACACTTTCCCTTCCTTTTAAGCTGGATGCCAACAAGTGGCCCTGGGCCTTGATGCACCCCAGGTCAAGACAAGGTTTGCCAGATATTCTTACACCTGAGATTTACAAAACACTTGTGGTTCCCACAGTATAGACACAGCTTCATGGAATTCTTTGAGCAGATTCCTGTGGTAGCAAAAAGGCCAAAATAAGCATAGGTATCTGGATTGAATAGGAGCAATCAAAGGCTGGGGAAATAAAATTTATTTACACTGAGTCTATTGTAATATCAGGCACTCCTTCAGTTCCTTCCTTTAATCTATTTGGATCAAGGTGTCTGGAATAATTTTGTGTCTTTTGTTTTACCACATGAGGAAAAATATGAAAAGAAGAATGCTCAGCTCAACTCTATCAAGGATTTATGTTGAAGTCACTAAGATCTGATTCAGAACTCTTTTAAAAAGTGTACAGACCCTGAAATATAATGGAAGCAATGCTTCTAAATTCTCAACAAAATCTGGATTTATTTATGTCTTTTTCCAAGGTGTTGTGCAAGTATACAAATTTACTGAGAAATCTCATAGTTAGGTTTTGCTTAGTTCTTCCTTATCAAGAACAAAAATACTTACACAAGCTTACAGATGAGGCTGCTGGTCACCCTCAATTTCCTTTTTGTAATGTTTAACATACAGTTTCAATGTTTTGAATTTTTGCTTAGCAGGATAGGAGCTGCACCATAACTCTTTTAAAAATAGTCTTCATAGCTGAAATGTTAATTAATGTTTCCGTTTGGGAGGTTGAGATTTAAATGCTTCTGAAATAGCTTTACATGGAGCAAAGTAAGAATTAAGACAATGTGGAATATGTCCTGGTGTTGCATCAAAATCAAAATATGGTGTGCTACCAAGCCTAGACTTGTGTGGGGTGTGTTGTGTAGTATTCATGGAGTAAGATTGCTTCCTTGCAAGGCAGGAGGCAATTGAATAAAACCTACTGTTACCCCTATTAGCTATTTCCTATTAGGAAGCACTGGATATTGTTTTTCATAGCTCCACTTTATGAAGTGCATGCTATGATAATTGCCAAGTGCTGTGATACTTCTTCTTATTTGGTAAATCTTGAACATGTGGATGAGATATTATTTTTCCATGGATATGTTTATATGAATTCCAGCCAGCGCCTCTACCAGAAAACTATGTCAATGTAATGCAATGTTATGTAAGTTTTGCTTTGGTTCTTATATGCTGCACATCACAGGGTTGAATATCTTCCAAAAATGCATTTACTTGTGGAATTGTCATCTGATAGGTGTGGTTTTTCTCTCTCCTATTCATTCTAAAGAGGACTTTTGTGCTTGCTTTATTTTTGGCCTCTTTTAAAATAGTTATTGTATTATCTATATATGGTTCTGTATGTATGTATGTGGTTCACATTCAGACTAGAAGATAGTGAGCTTTGTGCTGGGGATAATTCCAGTGGAAACTCACCCAGAAATCTGAACTGGTCTGAGAAAGCCCTGTTTTCTGCAGAGCTTTTCCTTGGAGATGGATAGCCATGCTGCACCTGCACAATCAAACTACAGTCTGTTTTTCCTCATGCTGTCTCTCTCTGCAGGCAGCCTGTAAAATAAGTGTCTGGGGTGCCAAACTTCTGAATCCCTTAGGAACAGGGGTGCACTGGAAGTAACCCTGCAGATTAAAATCAGGTCTTAGACCTGCATCCATCCAGGAATGGTTCTCACAGCAGCTGAATCTTGCCCTTGCACACTTGCACTGCTGACTCTCTGCAAAATATAGTAGTGAGAGGAATAACAGGACCCAGGTTAGAGTGCTCCCAGGAGGAGCCCACTGGAAGCAGTGTTTCTGTGAGATATCCTCCTTTCTTTTGCTCTTTTTCAGGCTGGCCTAACACTAGGTTTTCAAATTCAGGTGCTGAAGCTGAAGCAGTGGCTATGTGTCACATAAGTATTAGAGTAGCTCAAGCTGTTTTGACCAAGCATTACTGCTGTGTAGTTTTTTGTCTTTGGGGTTTTTCCCCAGTTGGATATTACTTTTGAACTGAAATAATCTGTGTTTCTCTTAGGAGCTGAGCTTTCTGGAAAACATGTTGATCAAATTCCAACATAGTTTTTCCAAAAGTGTTTCTTTTGTCTTTTGCTGACTGCTTCCTGGTGCTGTTTATCCAAAACCCCACCTGCTGTCAAGGGCAGTGCTGGCCATGAGAAACATCCTCACAGCCATGAAGCAGCTGCACCTATTAGGTTTAATTTCTGCAATGAATTACTAAGTGTATGTAATTTAAACCCTCCTCTTTTTCTCAGCCTTCCTACCACCACCAGTCATCTCATTTCTTCTGCAAGCAGTGATGGAATTAGGTTGCCAAGAACTTGCAAGGTTGGCTTTCTCTACACCAAATTTAGCATAATGTATGCATGGCTTGCACAAGAAGAAGGATAGTTTTTCTGTTTACCTGCCATATCATATAACCCTGGAATTAATCCTCTTAATAGATAGCAACAATAACTGTTAATTTTTGTTTACTTGGAGAAAAAGGGGAAAAATGGAAATGAAGACTAAGCTTGGGAGGGATGCAATAGGATGATACAATTCTCTAATAAATATTTCAAAATTCCAAGACAATCTGAACTTGACTGAACAAGCAAGAAAACTCACATGATTTACATATGCTGTGGATGTCCAGAAAGCTGTATCAAAGGGAAACTGAGAACACTCTGTGCTATATTTGCATCAAGCAATGAGAGAAGAAAAGAGAAAGTGAATTGTTTAAACTACAAGTGGATATCATAACCACTCCTGAAGTAATTTTTAGTTGGTTTTTTTTGGTCTTTGTTTTTTTGTTCAGGAGAATCCTCAGGTACTGTGGAAAAATAGGAGTGTCAATAATGGATTTGAACATAAGCTGCCAGCAAGCTGAATAAATGGTTTGCCTCACATTCACTGAATCTCCTGAAGTATCCCTAACAAGGTTTTAATTTTCTGCTAGTGCAGACTAATTTTATTTTGAATTTTTTTTGACATTAGAAAAGTTTTAGCCTCTAAACTCTATCCACAACTGATAGGATCTTAAGGCCTAATGTAACAATTTGTTCCAAACAGACTATATATCTCTTTGTTTCTCATTTTGTCCAGTATTCAAGATCACATTTAAGCTTTATAAAGCCTTGGAGCAGTCATTACAGCTGTATTTGAGCAATGGATCACCACTGCTCACCATCTGTGATATGTGTTCAGTACAGGCAGCCCAGTCACTGCAAGGTTAACAGTTTGGCCCTTCAAAGGATCCTGACACCAGATTAAAAATCATGTTACTGTGAAATTTAGGGGACAGATTTTTAAAGTCACATTGTTACTGTTTTCTGATCAAATGCACCCATCTTTATCAACACATTTTTCTACTTCTATCCATGTGTCCACATTCCTTTATCTCCTGTCAGTCATGTTTTTGAAACTGCTTTTTGCATCATTCTGTTAGAACAGGGTGTTGGGACTTGTGACATTTCTGAGCAACTCGTAACTGAGAAGTTAAGTATTGAATTCAGTGAGTGTTTCAAGGAGGTTTTCATGTTATTTCAACAGCTCCAACACTTGCTTACCTGACTTTCCTGCAAAAAACACTTTGGATTTTATTTTTTTTTTCTGGGGTTACCACTAGATATCACATCTGGTGTCAAAGTTTGTGACACTTGCGTAGGTCTGTGAAAAGTTCTGAACCTCACTTAAATAGCATTTAACAAAAATATACATTGCATACTTCACACTGGAGAGATGCCACAGTGAGATGACAGAGCCAACCTATGAAAAGGGATTCATGATGCATTCCCAAAGGACATATCTCATTAAAATAAAATGCAAGGAAAACAAGAACATGTCAAGAATAGTCTCCATATTTCAAAGGGAAAAAGGCATGCCAAGAAAAACACTGTAATCCTGCTTCTGTCTTGAAATAAAATTTAGAAGCATTTTAAAAGCTTTCTACTTCATATTGGTGCTAGTGTGAGTTCTCAGGCTTACAGGTTTGGTTTTTTTGGCTTTTTTTTTTTTTTTTTTTATCTAGATGCAATACAGAAAATACAGAATTAAGAAAAAGCATTCCTAATTGGAGCAGTGTGAAAAGACAAAGAAATAGGATATCTTGGAAGAGAAAGAAGAATGTCCTAGAGAATGGATTAAAACCATGAAATGTTGACACTGGGAGCATTTATATGCAAAACCAGACAATCAAACTGGTATTGGTTGAAAAATTGAAAAATAGATTAGTGTTCCTTGCAATAATGATGGTGATGAAAACTGTTGTTTTAGTTACCTGAGTTCAGGAATAACAGTCTTAGCAGCAGTTCTATCTTTAGCTGCTGTTCTCTAACAAAGAATACTACACAGCAGCTTCTGCTGGATGCACTCTGCATGTTCTGCTGAATATTTTTCCTTGGAACTACTATTAGAGGAATAGGTATGGCAGAGATTTGGAAAAATACCAAATAAGAAGAGATTTTTTTTTCCAAACCACATTGCTATGAATAAGTGAAGTGTGTATGACTGATAAGGAAAACTACATGAAGAGTAAAAGGGGAAGGGACAATGCTGTACAGGTTTAGGTGACAGCTAACAGAAGGTGACATCCAGAAAATATAGCTGGTTTGGGCAGGATTGAACTACAAATGAGCCAAACTGAGTAGTGCTCAGAATGGAATATCAGAGCTTGTGTTTCTGTTCAGGCCTGTGTTGCCATCTGTCCTTGCTCTAAAGAGCATAGAAACCCTTAACCTTCATGTTTACCTGCTTATGCCATTACCTCAGCGTCTGCTATGTTCTGCTGGATTTTGATATTCCCACCAATGAGCAGGAGTACAGAGCTCTAGAAAATGAGTCTGTATAAGTAAAAGATAATCTAACCCAGATGTGAAAAGGAGTAGAAGAAGGAGGGACATTGTATTGCTACTGCTTCTGTGCAATGTACTGCATTTATTTGTTGGCAGCACAACTGGTTTCTCTAACTGTGTGTATAGTTTAAGCTACAAACCTGAACATTAGGCAGTGCATTTGGTTCCATATATTTCCAAAGATTAGAGGAATGTGTGTTTGGGTTTTAGCTAATGATGTTTGTGATGGTTTGGGAGACATGGGTTAGAGCTGTGTGCTCAGCCCCAGTGGAGCAGGCAGCCTAGGACACTCCAGACCAGCCAGCTTCAACTCTATAAGACTACCTTGTCCTATCTCCATCAGGGTTTTTCAATGTGCCAGATAAAATGACCAAACCAAACCTTTGTAAGAAGGCAGCAAATGGAATTTCAGTAAGAAGACCCATAACCAAACGAAAAGATTCTGAAAAATAATGAGTTAAACACGTCTGGAAATTATCTAGCTATTAAAAAAGGAAAAACTAGACCTCAGGTTTTGGGTTTTTTTTTTCTAGAAAGTGTTTAAAGTTTCTTAAGCTGCCTGATGGGAAGCAGTGGCCACCTAGGATCCTGTAGGCTGCTATGTCAGGAGAAAATGTTACTACTCTTTATGAATTTATTTAATTCTGCTTTTCATATTACTGGACTGTTTTTTTGCACTGGCTATGTTTAAATTGCATTGATCTTCAGAAAATAAAAGAAAAAAAAACAAACAAAAAACCCCCAAACAAACAAACAAACAAACAAAAAAACCAAACCGCAAAACAAAAACAAAAATTTACAAACAAAAACAAACAAAAAAAACCCCAGTAAAACCCAAACAAAACCAACTCAATTAATTTCAAAACCTTTTGTTTCAGAAATAATGTATGAGTAAGGACTGTCAGATTAATGCAGGATCAGATAGGGAAGAAAAGAACATTTTTGCCTGCACTGGATGCTTAGGGCAAGCATTCATGATATCTGAGGCAGCCCAGCTGTTGAATCCTGTGCCCTCAGCCACAACATCAGCCAACCAGGCTGCCTAAACTTTGTAGGTAGCAGAGAGTGAGACCCTGGATGAGGCAACCAAAACCATCTGAGTTAAAAGAGTCCTGATTGGCCAGTGAAGGAACTTCTCCCTCTCTGCTGGGTATGGTGAGAACTGCTTGCTTGTGAAGTGCTTAAAATTGAGTGATGCCAGTTATCCTTTCTATATAATTTTTAAACAACTAATAGATTACCTTGAATCTTCTATGAACTGTCATGAAGACACTTTGTGTTTTAATTTTAATTTTAGTTTTAATTTCCCAAGAGCATAGTTTTATTTCTTTCAGTTTCCTAAATTGTCCTTACTTAGTTTTTATGTCCCATTCCTTGCACCATGATGTTAATATCGTCAGAACAATACTTCATGATTTGGCCTTATCATAAGTGCATCAAAATTGATGAACAGTGGGAAATATTGCTTGCTAAATTTAAACATCAAGGTGAACTGTTATTTACATGCAAGACAGCTTTATTGTTATGATCATTTATTTATTGCATTTCTAGTGTACTGGGAGCTTTGCAGCACATGTTGCTAGGTGTGCTCTCTGCCCTTTGAATGCTGCTATTTTGGAAATAGCCTGAGATTAGAAGGCTGGTTGATCTACTCTTGAAGCTTGACAGATGATATTCTTATTTATCTTTTGAAAGTGAGAAAAAAAATGTAATCACCATTCTGAGCATCTGGAAAAATGTATATAGCAGGTGTGAGCAATTGCAATTTCCTTTCTCTGTTAATCACACTGTGTAGGAATATACACAGGTTTTATGATCTGATTGCCTTCTTCATGTGGTGTAATTCACCACCACAGGGATAAATACTGCAGAGAGGCTACTGTGAAAGGTAATGTGTACATTCTTCTTCAAGGTGGTGCATTTATCTGCTTAATAAACCTGGTTCACAGCTTCCAACAGCTATAGCCAGGCATTAATAATGTAATTTGTGTCAGTCCATAGGGGCCTGTCAGCAGAGGAATTAGGACACCTGGCCACAGAGCCAGAGCTGTGAAACAGGCTGTGCTCAAATGTGTGCTGACAGTGGTTCCAAAGGGATCCTGCTTTAAATGAAGGCTTAGTCATGCAGGCTGGCAAGTGGAAGGTGGGCAGGGGTGGTGCCAACAGCCTCATGCTGGTCCTTGGTGCTCCTGCATGTTTCTGGGCATGCTTTTAACTGTATTCACCCAGGTCTCATCCAGGACTTAGGGGAAGGATGGATGTGTAGTAGGTATATATCACTGACCTCTCACGGGTGGACTCGGGACTCAGTGGTAATCAGCAAAATATTCCTGAGTCCCCCAGCAAGGTGCATGGTATGCTTCAGATTGAGAAAGCCTCTGTGCATCCGAGGGAGACAGCCTTAGCTTTCCCAGGGGTAGCATGGATGTGCTGTTATGCTGCTAACACAGTGGTTATAATTTGTTGGAACATTATTCCAAATGCAAAGACATCTAGTCAACCAATAATGTCTTTACTAAGTTCTAATACACAGATCCAAAGCTTTCTCATCTCACGATGGCCACTTGGTACACCCTTATTTAAATGCACAGGCTGTCCTTGAAGCATGTTATAAAAGCAAAATAGATTAGGAAGCCGAGATTATTTGCAAACAAAACTGAATAACAGAATCAAATCTGGTGGGGTAGCACTGTGCAGTCAATTGAAACCAGGACTTAATAACTTCTCTGGTAAGGGAAAGTAGGTATTCTTAGCTGGCAGTAAACTTCCCTGCCTATATTTTTGGTCTGTACCTGTGCACCTGAGGTGTCCATCAGTCAAGGGCAGTCATGTGCTATAGCTCCAGTCTAGTGAATTACTGATGCTAATGAGGGGAGATCCTGCTGCTCTCCCATCCTCTGTTCCTCCCTCATCAGGCTGCATAGTTCCAGCTGTTCTCTTCACTGTCTCTAGAGCTCCTCTAACTGTACAGTGACCTGATTCAGCTCGGCAGCACTAACTCATAAAATAATTCCAAAACAAAAGCAAAGCAAAGGGGGTTTTCTGCTTGGTGAGTGGAATTGGCTTTATTGTACAGATAGAGCATTGTAAGTTGCACAAGAGAGGACCTGAAGTTGTGTGTTTGTGAAAGGGGAAATAGACAAGGAAGGGAGAGATAGAAAGTGGTGGAGCAGGACCATTGCATCTTAAAGCAACCAGTCATTGCTTTAAGCAAAAAAATCCTCTCTGTTACACCTCTGGCTATACTCATATCATCTCAACACCTCTCTGTCCTCAGGCTTCCTTCTGTCCTGCCCGTGAAGTAATGATGTTCTGCTACTGCCATTTTACAGGAGAAGGCACAATCAATAGTTCTCTTGACATGGAGAGAAATTGAAGTCAGGTGAGTGACTACAGGTGAGTCTGAAACACTGGCCATTCCTCCCTGCCAAAAGGGGCAACTAATTTTTCATCCTCCATCTTAATTCCTGCTCTTATATGGTAACTGTGGTTCTGCTTATGAGCACACAAGAGTATTTTTATACTGCACTGCAAAGGCAGAGTTTTGGTATCTTTCTCCTGTCCTTTCATCCATGACCTATTACAAATAATCTGCTAGCCAAGGGGCAGAATGAAGGTTGCCTTCATTTGTTGCTGCCCTGCTGTAATCTCACTAGTTAGCTGCCAGAATTTTCTAATTTCTAAGATAAATATGCGAGCAGTTGGATTTCAAATTGCAAAACTGTGTTGACCGTATTCATATCCAGGAGTGCTTCTAATTGGAGTTTTTATTAATTTTTTCCTTGCATTCAGGACTAGTAACATGAAAAGATATTATGCTGTTTGAAAGCTTCAAGCTAATGCACACCAAAGATTAGCTTGCTTCTACACACTAATCATGGGGCACTTAAAAGTCACTGTGCAGAGTGTACATGACACTCAGGGACATGTTTAAAAGCAGTGTAATCAGCTTTCAGTCTGATCTTTTCCTTTGCATACATTTAGAGTAGTCACACAGAAATATTCTACTCACTGGTCTTGCAGAGCTCACTTTAACTACCCGCTTGTAAAATCCTTCAGTAGCATGGTACAAAGGCAGAAAACAGCCCATGTAACATCTTTAAAATGAAGTAACACACTGGAGTGGAATGCTTCTGAATGATGACATATTAACTGCATTTCCCTGCATATTAGTCCCAAATAAGTTTTAATTATCTACATTTTGGTGAGTAATCTCTTCCACTTGTGGAGTTCATGCAGACAGACTGCACTTTCCTTGTTCATATTCTGGGAGTATTTTTGTGGTATGGAATATTTGGTATCCACAATACAAGCTGTGCTATTTAGCTGTGATTAGTTACTTAAGTCATTTGTTATTATTTCCATTACCTAGTTGGAGGAGAATAATTTATAATTAGCAGGGTGAGTTTGGCTTTCTGAATAAGGCAGTAATTTGTGGGATGGGATTCAGCAGGAAGTGGAATTAGGACATCCCTTTCCTTGCTTATGTAAGTCTTGTCCTTAGATTCAATCCTGGAAAGTTAAGTTATTCTTAACAATTTAGAAAGGGAATATATTGATTTTAAATACTGTACTCTAGTTAAAAAGAAATGCAGCTCTGCACTTGAGGTGAACTGTGAGAAGTATTGTCAGTACAGTTTGGTTTATGTCAGGGTGGATACAACATGTGCATTGTGTCTATTCCGTACTTGGATATCTTTGATCTGTGGGCTGTGGCTCTTCGAGTCACCCGTCAGTTTGAACCTGTAATCAGTGACAGAACTGTAGACAGAGGCTAAAGGTTTGGTACAGGGTTCTAGTTAAAGCCACTCCTTGCTCTTAAGGTGGCTTTTTGGTACCTTCTGTTCTGTGGTACTTGTGGGAAAATGAGTTAAGATTTTTGACAGTTAGGAGCCAGGAGCTTATTGCTGCTTCCACTTTTGGTTGGACTGGAAGTGTTTGTAAGGATACATTTAATGTTAAAGTCAGGGTAATGATGACAGTCGGGACTAGTTGGAGGTTTCAGTTTCTGCTGAATCTACATAGGTATATTATACTCTGGGTAGGAGTATTACCTTTAACTCTGAAAAAATCAGTGCCATTATGTTGTTTAAAACATTATTTCAAGCTTCAGTTTTGGATTGATTTTGGTACATTATTCTTTAGCGTCTGAAGTTTTAGTTCAATCTGTATTTGGCTTTCAGATTGCATTTTGAACTCTGCCCAGTAGAAATGAGAGACTGAGGTTGAAATAAAAAGTGACAAGACAGTGCAGTGCATTGAGCCTGTCACTGGTCAGTGATGAGCGTGAGTGTCTGAGCATTGCTTGGAGGGCAGTTTCAACCTCCAACGAGCACGTGCAGAAATGGTAAGTTAAATGTTGCAGTGAATTATCTTCAGGAGGTACTCACTACTCTTCAAGGATTACACAGAGGGAGTGGTGTGATCTGGTTTTTGACACAGATGTCTACATTAAATACCTGCTGCTAGATGGAATTAATCAGGTCTTATTCATTTTTTGTATGTTGGCAGTAGCACTAATGGAGATCAATTGCCTGAATTTTCATCAATCTGGTCCTTCTCTGGAATTTCCTCAGATTGTTTTGGTCAGTGATTGATCTTCTTGTCAGTTATTTTAAATAACTTTTTGAGTCATTTTGGCAAATATGGAAATACTGTGAAGATGGGAAAGCTGGAGTGAAGGCAGGTTAGTTCATTCCAGCTTTGTTCAGGCTTGAAGTAATTCTGAAGCAAATGTCTTTCCACAAAATGTTGGGTGGAGACATCCCAGATTCTGTAGCTCAGCCAATCTGGCTATTTCTGTTGGAAAATTTTATTTCTTTTATAGTTCTATTCAGGTCAATTTTCTGCTTGTTTCTTCTTTCTGACACGTACAGACTCACCTGGTTCCTATACATTTGATAGAGTTTCCCCAACAAGTTCAATGGTATTGAAAATATTCAATAAGCAATACTTAATCACCCTGTCCCACCCCAAAAAGGAAATTGTAGTGGTGAAGGGGCTT
Organism: Erithacus rubecula; assembly: GCF_903797595.1. Lineage (NCBI taxonomy): Eukaryota > Metazoa > Chordata > Aves > Passeriformes > Muscicapidae > Erithacus > Erithacus rubecula. The sequence continues at coordinate 26,800,733 of NC_136686.1, read as the reverse complement.
GAGCAGGAATTGAATCTTGCTTATCTGAGGGTTGATATTAACACAGAATTCATTAATCTGCAGCTCTGGCTCAGGCAGGCATTTTCATCGCTCTTTCCTCCTCCTTTCCTTTCATCCTCTTGGCTGCTTGTCCTTGTCTGGCTCTTCCTCCACCATGGTTGTATGAGTACAGAATATGTTGGACTAGGGAACTGTTCTGGATTGAAAAAATTATTATTATATTGGTGGTACATATTATATTTCAGCTGATTCACTTCCTTAGGAGACTACACAAATGTTTGTGCTGGGAGAACACTGTGGGAACCAGGATTGGAGGTGGAGTAGGAATGGCTTCATCTGGCAAAAGCTTCATTGCTGCCAAAACCTCAGTCCCAGGAAGTGCTGTGAAAGCAAAGGCAAAGCTGATCAAGTGGCCAGATATGGTGTTGGCAGTGGATTTCCTTGAAGCAGGGTGTTGGACTAGGTGAGCTCCAGAGGTCCTTTCCAACCTTAATTATTTTGTGGTTCTATGATTCAAACTTCAATCCTGTTTCAGGCATCCTTTGACTCAGGCATTTGCACACATTTCATTCAGCACAAATACAAAGCTAAGATTAAAAGTGTCCAACAGAGATAGATGCCCTCTGAACATGTGGTATGGTCAACAGAGTACAAGCCAGATCACATCCACACAATTTTATTTATTAAGAAGAACACTATTGGAACTTTTTTTTATTCTTTTCTGCCTTATCATAAGTAAGAATTGCAAACACAGCCCTGTATAGGCTGTTGTATTTTGATTTGTTACAATTTGTTAATGTTGTGAAAGCTGAAAGGGCAATGTCTAGGTACAAACAGCAGGTAACCCTGTACCTGCACCACTGTCAAATGTTCTGTGATACCCATGCCTGTTCTTACATAGCCAGTGACAAGGCAGGCAGTGCCTTCTGTGGTACAGGACTATCCTTGAAAGCTCTGGTATCATCTCTCAGGATCAGGGCTGCAGTGTAGTGGTAGTAGGCTGTATAGTGATGTTGAACATACGCCTGTTTCCTTCTTCCTTGCCATGAAGCTGCTGTTGAGAGCCCTTTTCCTTTCCAGGTGCCTGCCTCGTGCTAAATGCAGAGGGAGTGAAAGAGAAAGCAGCCCCACTGTAGCTGCAGATATCTAATGCAGATATCAAAGAAAGTGCCAAAGTCCATGGTTCCCATCCATCTGGCATATCCCCTCAGTATTCCAACTCTGTCAGTCCCTACTATTTTCCAATGAGATAATATTCAAAAAGACCACAACATACTGCACAAGGAGATCCAAGGCCAAAAGAGGAGCACTTTGTCCAGGGCTCAAAGCAATGTACTGTGCTTTTTCAGCAGCCTGCATAATATCAGTTTTAAAGACCCCATTAAATTCTTTTTAGTATGCATAAAAATAAAAACAGGGCAGCTAATGCTAAAGTGTAAATATAATGTGTTCTGTATTATTTTGCTGTGTGATTTGCTGCCTCATGTGGCTGAGCTGCCAGATGTCCATGGTAGGAGAAGATCATATATACTGACCAGTCCCTGTCTCCTCTGAGTGGGGTGAGCCAGGGCTGTAGTCATACTACCTCCACTTGTCAGTGAAGTCAGAGGTGTGACAAAGCAATGGAGAACTTGCTCTTTTAAAGGAAAGCAGGGAGCCATTGCACTTTATGTGTTGGCGTGATATATACTGGTTAATTGAACTAGAGAGGGCAAAATACCTTAGACCTGTTGCTCAGGCTTTATGAGTTTGTTTGGGTATGGCTGATAAATTGCTGTCCCCAGCTCTGTGCCTCACCCAGGATGTGCAAGGTGTCTCTGAGTCAGCTGCTGCATCACCTCGATTTACATCATGGTTGTGGTCTGGAGTATAATAGGGCTGATTCATGTTGATTCATCAGCAGCTCAAGTGTCTATACAGTCTGTGCTAGACAGAAACCTAGGATATTGTTTTTCTTCTTTCATCCTATCTGAGGTATTCCTACTCTTCACCACTCTTTGCCCTTAACCAAGCTTGACTGTGGGGAGATTCATTGTTCTACAGTGAATTGCTAGTTCTTCCTTCTTCTGCCCCCAGCCCTCCTCCCCCTCATTTCTTCAGCCTTCAGTTGCAGAAGCACAGTGTCAGAGGGGTCCTTGCTGTGCTGCCAACCTGTGCATGTCTGCGGGGAACTGCCCCTTGAGTTCTTGATGGCCCATTGATGTGAGTATTTGGCAATTTTCGTTCCTTAGCCTTTCTTTTCCCCTCTCTCAACTAGTTTCTAATCTGTTCTTGTCCCTTTTAACTTCATGCAGAACTGAAGAATATTATGACACAATAACATTAAAAGTATTGCAAGATGCTCCTCTATTTTCTGTACAGCAGCTGTGGACAAAGCTCACAAAATACTGTTATTATGAGCTGCAGGGAAAAAAAATACCTATTGTACATAGGCTGCTTCCTTGCTACTGTGAATGCTCCTTTCTGACTCCCTGGTATTATCTACAGGGCAGAGGCACCCATAGCATTGCTCTACCTCACCTCACCACTTTCCTACTTCACCCTATACTCAGCCTTTCATCCCCATCCCAGCTTCATCCTGCTGGCTTTGTCCCTGCAACTGTGTGCCAGAAAGTGGATTGAACCTTGTTGCTGAAATGATCAAAACTGAAGGGAACTCCATTCTGAGGGTTATTTATACTCCTGAGGGTTATTTATACAGCTGCAGCAGTGTAGTCAGCAGTGCAGCACCATCATCCAGTTATCAGGCAGTGCCTGAGAGAAAGTGGCTCTGGCTGGATAGGAACCTCTCCGGTGGCTTTGCCTTGCAGAAGACTAAGTTTTGTGGAACTGCTCCTGCCTGACAGGGGCCTGTCAAAGGAGCTTGTGTGTAATAAGAGTGGGGGATCCGGAGGATTGGGTCAATGAGGCCTTGAAGAAGTGGTGGGACAGGGTGAGAAGAATGGGAAGATAGGTGGAAATGAGGGTATGAAAACTCAGTGCATCCAGACAAGGCTGGGTGTGCTGTCAGAATGGAGATAGGGCTAGAGGAGGCTTTACTGGGAAGGGAGAAGCTGAGCATCAGATCAAGTAGAGGGGTGTTGAAGGGGAATGTCATCTTTCACTAGGCAGATATAGTTAGACAAAGCTCTGACACACTTCCAAGTACACTGACTTTCGGTGACATGGGGATGAGTTTATGTTCCTGAAAAACTATCTGGTTCCTGTTCCTTTAATTTAATAAAAACAAGGCCTGCCCTTACAAATATTGCCTTGGTCATCTTCTCAGGCCATCATAGCTCCAAAAGCCACATGGATACAACCAGAAGGAGAGACAGAACGATGTGTAGGAACTGGCAGATCCTGGAAAAACTCAAAGACAATTCTTGCCAACTTTCCCAAGGATGTGTTAGAAACAGGCCTCTAACTTCCTTAAGCAGTCATTGCCCAGCAGTAGATTTTACATTCTCTGGGCTCCCTAGAGTTCAAACACCTTTAATATCTAGAAGTGCTCACCCCTCAGTTCTATAGCTGAGTCTCTCTTGGCTTTCATCAAAATTAGCAGAGCTACCCAGATAGTAGATATGATGAGAATTTTCTGTTATCTTTCTGCACATTTTCTCCTGATCTTTACTCTCTCATGCTAAATATGCCCACCATTTGTGTCAGAGCTCTGTTCCTAGGCTTGCCATGGCACAGACACTTGTGGAGGAAGTCCCCCAGCCTATGGTAACACACAGCCCTCGTGTTTTGGGTGAGTGAAGGGTAAGCAATGGTATACAATTTCAGGGAGGTTTGCAATCTCTCCAGGAAATTGTAATGTTCACTTAGACACTATCCTTAGTCTGAATATGTTAAGCCCACTGGTGAAAAGATAGCCACAATTTAAGTTAATTGTACAGTTACTGGAAACAATAAGAGTTATCTTTGTAGTCAGTCCTCCCACACATGGCATCAGCTAGTTTTGTATCCCTGCTACCTCATACCACAAACCAGTAGGGAGAAAACAGTAATTCTTGACTCTCTTCTTTTTTTTTTTTTTTTTTTTAAAGTGGAGGAGGCAACATTTTTGCCTTCTGTGCAGCTTTATTCACCAGCAAGCTTTCATTTAATTGCAATTTTCAGGTGTCTCACAAAAGATTATCATATGAGTCCTGAAAAATATCAGCAGTGGAACTGTCACTTTATTGTGAAGAAAGATAACAAGATGAAAAAGAAGTGAGGGAATTGCTGTCAGGATTTTCTGTCTCTAGTTCTAGGCTTGGTTTGTTAAAAACTGTTAAATGGGGAGGTGAGCTGTTTTCAAAAGGCTTTTTGATAAAATGCAATCCAGTGGTAATGCTTCCATACTTTTCTGCAGGGCTGTGGAGTAGGCAATGAGGCAGCATTCTGTCTCAACCATCCTTAAACCCAGAGAAAGAGAGACAAATAGGCTGTTTGCCTCTGAACTGCTAACAATTGACTCCAAAGGATCCTTGAGTTTCTCATTGATAGGAGAATGCTTTTCTTCAAGTGCAAGGGCATTCTTTTGGACTTTATGGACTTGGGTTCCAATGCCAGCAAGAGTTAGATATTGCTGTGCAAAGAGTTTTCCCTGGACATTCAGAAGGTATTTTCAATAGCTGTGCATGTTTACTCCTCAAAGCAGGAATTTCTATGTGCTTTCTGTGGACAAATGCTGGTGAAAGCAGATGCCAAACCATGGCACCACATTAAGGCCAGAAAAACTGCTTAAGAAACCAGATTATTCCTCTTCCCTTTTCTCAGTCAGTCATCCCCATTCTTATGGAAACCTTCTTACAACTGCAGCATAAGCATTTGTATGACTTTGTGGGGAACTATATTGCAAAAATTGCATATTTTTTCCCAGGGGCTGTTTTTCATCTGGATCAGTTCCTTGATCTGGTTAACCATGCAGCCACACAAATATTTATGATGGCACAGTACAACAGATGATCTGAGACAAACTGTGGGAGTGGGAGAAAGTGGGGACTGCTTTATTGGTAATCATGTTCACTTGAAAGAATACCAAACTGTAGCTTAAAGAAAAAAGGAATAGCAGTGGGATGACACGTCTGAGAAGGGATTTGAGGCATGTGCATTATTCTCCAGAAATGAAAACACAGCTTCAAATATCAAATGGTACTGTTCCAGGGGGTGAATATCAGCTGACACAGCCATTTCCAAATGTTGCAGTCTGCAGGCAGGGAGACTTTTCAGTATTTTGGTCTGTCTGAAACTTTGCTTTGAGGGAGCTGGGAAGCAGAAGATGCAGATGGTAAATCCAAACAGCTGCAAAACCAGTGATTTGCATGTAGATGACCCTGTGCCTCCATGTGATCCACAAGATCTGAAGTGAGATGCTATGTGAGATTGTTTTGGATAAATATGCTGGTGTCACTGTGTGTTTGTGTGTGGGCTCAGATATGTTCTTGCATGGTGTTCTTCTCCTGAAGGTGCTTGTTGTGGGTTACATTTGAACTGGTTTGTCACCAGATAGAGAGCATTGCACACAGATTTATTTATTTTCTTGAGAAGCTGTGCTACTTGCAGTACTCCTCTGGGCCCTGCATGCTGCAATGGCACAGTAGCCTGTCCAAGTCCTCACAGAAAGATGATGTGGCTCCTTGTTCCATGTTGCCAGTGTTCATCCTTACTGCTGTCATTTGGAACCTGGGCTTGTGTGGCTTTGGCAAAGGGCCCTCTCTGTATCTGCCCAAACCACCAAAACTGATTTTGCTGAGCCTCTGATGGCCTCTGACATTTGCTGAAATACTTCTGAGTTTTGTGCCAAAATATCCTACTTCCAGTACATTCAGGTAAAGAGGAGAGAAATTGAATAAATGCTTTTTCCTGCTTCCTGAGGTTCTATTGCATTTTACAAAAGCCTTCAGAGACAATTTCCAATCCAGAAAGGAGCTCCCAACATGCTTCGCCATTATTAAGCTAAAGCACTTGCCAAGTCTATTCAGAGCCTTACAGCTACATGTGTGCTGAAATGCCTTTCTGGACAGAGGTCCAAAATGCTGGGCTATGTCACTGCTGCAGTTTCAACTCCCAGTTTGTATCTGTTCTTTCTCTACAGGACCCAAGGTGTAATTTAGACACAAAGCTAATTTTGAACATGATAACTCAGTTGCCTACAGCAGTTTAGTTAAGGGAGCAAGGATTTAAAAATAATCTGTCAGAAAAATCAAGGTAGATTAGGCAAGCAATGAGCTTCATGGTGCTGCAGGTTTATGACTCTCCCCAGTCCAAAAGACAAAAATTTGGTTCTTTTCACATGGTACAGTGTTTTGGGGACTGACACACCTTTACATTGTGAGGGGCTATGCTTCTCGAATAGTGCTAAGTTCACATCTGCTTTTAAGAGATTCTCTAGCTCACTGCTGCATACAGTCTCTTACACAAGGTAAGAGAAGGGTTTTCTGCTCTGTAGTCAGTGTTGTGGAGGATGGACTATGTTCAAGTACTTTGATTCCAGACTAAATGCCAAGTCTGATTTAGCCTGGCATGTCTTGTGTTAGTGTTTCCAGGGACACGTGAACCAGTTCCTTTCAGAAATGCTTTTTAATGAATGAAGTTCTGAATATCCAAGTGACACTTCATTATTCACTGCTACTTTATTTCACTTGATGTTGTTTCAGTCAGTATCTCCCTAGCTCTTAAGCGAATAATGTCATTATACCTTCACTTCTTCAGAGGCTCTCAGGATCAAAGATGTCAACTACACTGTGATCTTCATTAAAAGGGAAAGACAACAGGGAGAGGCTGGCTCATGCAGTGAGAAGATCTTTTAAAACTCTCTGTCTCTTCACACCATAATAACAGAATGATGGCTCTGACTGGGTAATGGAGGCAGGGTAAGATGCAGAACAGTGCTGAAATCAGATAATTTGGAAGTTTTCTTCTTTTGTGCATAGGGAAGGTGCTTCCCAGATCATTACAAATGCTTTGTTGCCTCCGCATTAAACTATATTGTAGGAAACCTGATGGGAAGAATGACCTTGGGAAAAGGTTTACAGTTCCAGCTACTGCAAATTTAAGGATAGGATTGTTGGCTTATAAAGCTATGAGTGAAAAAGAAGCAAAAATTAATCAGTTGCAGGGCCAGAAATATGGACAACGTTTTTAGCACTAATGTTGCATCTCTGCACAACTGTATCAGGGCCCTGAGGGCACCCTGTTTCTGACTACCCTTGCCCAGCCCTCTGGAGCTCCCCCCACACTGCCTACAGCCCAGGATCCCATGTCAGCCCCCTGGGGCTGTTGGTTCTGCCCAGTGATGCTTCAGCTGAGCCACGTTCCAGCTGCCCAGCCCTGCTCAGCTGTGAGTGCCCAAGACTGGGCCCACCACAGACCTGTGTCCCCATCCCCTCAGTCACCCAGTGCCTGGGGCTGGGACTCTCCTGGGTTTGTTGGTGCCTCTGCAGCAGCTCTGTTTTGCCATCTGCTATGGGAAGACTGAGCCCTTGCAGGGCTCTGACAGTCAGGTTGCTTTTGCTGGAATTCAGCCAGCACCCTCCTGAGGGCTTTTTTCCTGGTGCTTTCTCATATATATGAATACATCTGAGCTGACTAAAAATATTCTTATCTATTATTCAATAATCTCTTCATCTTTCACCTTGCTGCTGGGCTGCTTTGTAAAACTTTAACAATAAGCTCATTTGATTGAAGTGGAGATAAGAAGTCAGCTCATAAGTGCAGATTTTTGCTGGGGAATGATTTGTGAAACCCATGTGTATTTGGCCTGTCTGCTTGCTTCAAGACTTACATAGGTAGTGCCCTAAGAACTGGGTGCTTGTTTTTTTCCACGGACATTTCAAGTATGTAACACAGGGCAAACATGTTCTTAAACCTATATTTAAAAATATCTATTACAAAAGCACTGAGCTTGACTCTGATATCCAGGAATAGCAAATGAGCTATTCACCAATATGAAGCCATGCTCTAAACAGAGTATTTTCATCACTGTGTTTTTTTAAAATTTGAATGATTCTTTTTCATCAGAGTACTTGGTGATGTATTTGACAGTGTTGCCTTAAAGAGTTTATGACAGCCTCATGTTTGAAGCTGGAAAAGGGGGAAGAAGGGTGGGTTACCAATGTGAGAAGATATTGCAGACCACAACAGCCCTCTTTTCCTCTTGTCCTGTGTTGACTATTATGACACAGTTCTGGTTTTGGAAATATGTAGTTTCTATTTTTGCTTCTGAAATAGAACTACATTTTCCAACAACATTGTGAGAAGAAAGTATCATTGCCCAGCCAGCACAACTTGTGCATGCACTATGCACAGGTGATGTGAGAATGTCTTTTTCATGAAGACTCGTTCAGGAGTGATAAGGGGAGCCTGTCTCTAACCCAGGCCATGGTAGTGTGTGTGCTCTGAAACATTTGTCCTACCAACCTCAGAAGACCTCACTACAAAATATCCTAGGGACTGTCCCAGTACAGATTGGAGGATATCTGACACCTTCTGCTGCTTTTGCCACCAATGTGATGGGTGTGATAGCAGTGGCTTTTCCATGCTTGCTGAAGAATCTCTTTCTCTTTTTGAGATATCCCTCCAGGACTTCTGTGTAAGCAGTACTGAAAAATAAGCTATCTAGTTTCTTCCTGGAATCATGGTCCCAAAGGCAGGGAGGGTTAAAAGCATTTTTTAAAAATACTTTTTATTTAAAAATATCTTATTAAACCTTTTTGGCCTTAACTATACTGAGAAAATATACTGATCTAACACATAACTTGTATAAACCATGGTTGGGTGTAATACTGTCAGAGCATATCACGGATTTCTGCCCTTGCTCATTCCAAGGACAAAATGATGTTTAACATCAGGATAGTTAGAAAACAATTTTACCTCATACATTTTAACATTGCATTTTCCCTGTACAGTGTTGAGCTTAGTTATTCTAATTTTGTCTTCAGTAATGTGTTTCTAATTTTGTTGTTGTGGCTGTTGTTCCCTAAGGGTATTTTGGAAATGAGATCCAGCGTTTAAAAAATGCTTGGATGTAACAAACTTCTAATAATGAAATCAATGAAAAGAGTATTTATAACTATAAATTCTGAATTCTTTTTCATTAGTACATGAAAAGTTGTTACTGTTTGTTGTGTACTGAGTTTTGTATTCCTGGTGCATGTAACCACTTATTTCTCCTGGGCATATTCTCTGGACATCTGGAAATCTCCATTCAGAAGGGCCAGTTGCCATGTTTTCCACCAAAGTGTATGTCAGATGTGCTAGAAACCACAGGAAACCCTTTAAAATAAGAGGGCTGTGTGGCCAGTGCCATGTTATGGCATTATGACCAACAAGTTGATTTAATTGGGAAGCAACAGCAGAAATTTCCTTTGAGATAGAAATAAGTGCAATTTTTCTTTCACTTATCTGGAAAAGTTGGCTTACTCCAGATCTGGAAGGAAGCATGTGTGTCCAGGCAGGATTCAGGAACTTTCCAACAGTGCCTCTTGTTCACATATATGACCCATATCTTGCTATATGTGCCTTCTCAGGTGATTGATTTTCTTCTTGGGGAGATCTTCTCCATGCTTCCTTTTTGACAGCAGCTTGTCTGCTCTACCAATCTCTCCCCAACATTTTTTGTCTGAACCACTGAAGGCATCTGGAGGCAAAAGGAAAGCCCCAGACCAAGAACTTTGGAATGGCCAGTGCTCACCCTCCCTAATGGCCATAGCATCAGCAAGGAAGAATCAGCAAAGGTGTCAGTGGGGCCTACACTTGCAGATTTCTTGATTCAAACACCTGTAGAGCACTCAAATAGGATAATGTGTTTAAAAAGGCATTATATTACTGGGTCTTGTTTTCCAAATATCAGCCCAGAACAAGCTTTACAGCTGATGTACAATGGATGGAAATATTTATGGTAGAAATTCTGCCAGCTGTTTAACACCAACAGCACCCTGGCCAGTTAGTCACTGGAGAACTTTGTCAAAGTGTGTAACTGTGAGAGATTTTCTACCTCCTTTTGATCCTGACTTAATTTCCCAGACTTGGAGCGCTCCTGGTAAAGAATACCAAATATGTAAAATTGTATCATGAGTAGCATTCAGTGTCCTCATGGAAAAAATGTTGACATGGCAGGGCACTATGCCTTTCTGGAACTGCTGGACAGCATTTCTGTGGACATGCCCTTGGGAGATACTCAGAAACAATTGTCTCACATGTTGGTATGGACAGAAGCTGCCTCGAATTTGGATAAAAAGGCAAATGTATTTGCTAAGCCACTATTGGTAACACAACAGCTTATACAGCAATATATTCATTATCATTGGGCTGATTTAGCAGCATGTTATGTTCAGCACATAATGTATAAAAACATTAATGTATAAATGGATAATAATATTGTGATCTAAGACCACTGAGCTTTAGCTAGTGTTGTGCATTGCCTGCTTTCAGTTAGGCTCAATTCAATGAAAATTAGTGCCAGTTGTCTTTCATTATTGCACCAAAAAGGGGGCTGTTTTTGTTTTCCAGAAAGTTGCTGAATCACATCACTGAGCAGAGTATATTCCTCAAATGGGCTTTCTCTAATGATGGAAAAAAAATAAGCAAAAGAGAAAGCAGCAGCAAACCTGGTATGAAAAGTCAAATGATGAACCATATTATGAAGAAATGTAACAGTATCCTTTAATTTGTAAAAAATTGTATTTCTCATGCTGCATTGCCTTGGAATTGAAGGGCATAGAGTATTCCTTTTCTTTTTTACTGCTGCATGGCTTGTGCTTAAGTATTTATGTTACAGTGTTAAGACCTGCTCTTGCTCCCCAGCAGAAGCACACTAAAGTATTATTAGATCTAAGTGCATGGGAGGGAAAGCTCTTAGTATAATTTTTTATGTATAAATATTGCATATTTTATACCCATCCTTAGACTTTTACCAAAATAGAAGTCATCTGATGCACACTCTAATGGCCAGTCTTTTTACAAAAAGAACTCATAGGTGCAACATGATAAATAATGCACATGTGTTTGCCATGTATTGTGCTATTTTTTAATTTCTAATTGTTATTTTAAATTTAAGAATACATACACTGTCCTGTCAAGCCCTGAATAGGTGTTTTTTAGCTGCTAGTCCTTTGGTCTCTAAGACTAAAACTGGGTTGGTTTAATAACACAGAGTTTCTGTTAAACTTTCTTTTTGGTCACAGCTCCTTATCTGTTAAAAAGTAAAAGATCTTATCCTCTGTTTTATTGGACAATAATAAACACAGTACAGCAGAGGTTTTGGTACAGATTTGTGTCATGCTCAGCAAACACAAGTCTAGGATGGGCCTTCTGGGCTTCACAGCCATATGAATAAGTACCAGCTTTCTGGAACTTCTATACAAATATACATGACTTAAAGGCTTCAATTTTTTGTGTATGCACATGTGAATTCAAATGCACATAATGTTCAGTTCAGTCACATAGCCTCTACTGACTATGACATTTCTGTATATTCTGTCTTCTGGCCTGGCCCTGCTTAATGCTGCTTCTTTTATGTTGTCTGTGACGTACTTAGCCTTTTTTTTAGTTTTTCTTTTTGTTCAACAGGAAATGTCAGACTGTTCTGATTGCATCTTTCATTTTCTTCTAGGCACTGCTCTATTACTTTGGCTGTAGGTGCTGGAAGATGAAATTCTGCTCAACTTCCAGGCAAGCAAATCTCCATCCTGCCACATGCAGAGAAGTTGCTGAAATGCTGGGACAGAGAGAGACTGGGGGAAACACAAAGAAATTCCTGACTCCCTGTAGAACACAAAGTGTGAACACAAAGTGTGAACACAAAGAAGAGGGAGGAGGAAGATGGTAGGTGTGACCCTGAAGCTCTCTTGCCCATGCCCTGAGAGACAGGTCTGGTGCTGCTCCCCCTGTTTGCAGGGCAACTGCTCTGGCCCTTGCTCAGGACTCTGCTCCCTGAGCCATTTTCCTCCTCTGCTTTCCTTTCACTCAGGGTCATCTCTTAAGGTTATAAACTCCTCTTGCTAAGGAAAAGAAGGCAGCCTGCTCCCTCTATAGGCTTTCCTGGTTGTTGCTTTCATGAACCAGCCATCCAGGGAATCAGAGCTGCATGCTTTTGAAGGCTGTCAAAAATGCTGAAGTGAGACATATTTTGCATTTCTTTTAAATTTAGAGGTTATTTGTGTGTGTGAGTGTGTGTGTGTGAATGTGCATTTGTGTGTGAATGCATGTGCACATGTGTGTACATATGCCCACACATGTTCTCTCACACCTATCTATATAGGTGCTACTTTTCCTGCAGAAGTCACCCATGGAGCTGTTTTACTGTTTAACTTTAGTCTCTTTTCTAGAACAAGTGCATGGTCCTTTTGTGTGAACTTGCTGTTTGTTAATGGTTTATGACAACATAAGCCATGCATCCTGACTGCATCCTACTCTTATTAATGGAAGAGACACCATCTGAGCCAGCACATCCATGAACTCAGGCATGCTTCCTCCCTAGGGTCCTCTATCCCAACTGCTTTTTCTCTTCTCTGTCCCAGGACTCTACCTCCTCAGTTGCACCAGCACTGCAATTTCCAACATTGTTCTGGTAAGAAAAGCAACCTGTATTAATAACAACTCTGTAAATAAAAAGCCTATTTGTAATTTCGATCAGCTCAGTGACCTGATTTACAGCACAAACCCAAAAACAGTGCAGAGAAGCATTAGTGTGAAGAAGCAGCCCGAGGCAATGCAGGGATGGGAGACAGACATTCCCAAGCTGTCCTTGCAGCTGAAGTCCCCCTTTTGTATAACTGCAGCTGCCAGTGTACCTTTGCTCTGGCACAGATATCAAAGGGAATTCCCCTGCACTGCCTGAAGTAACACTTGAGGGAAAAACTGACACATTGGTGAGTAATATATCAACCATTACAGAGAATGGCAGCGTGACAAGGCAGTGAGTTACTGATAAAAAAAAAAAAAAAAAAAAAAAAGCAACATTTCCATTATGCAGAGCATGGATAATAGCTCCTAGGAAAAAATGGCCCAACTCTTTCCACTAAATTATACTGTTTTCAATTCTTCCATACTTTCTGGAATGAGAATATATTGTTCAGACATTTTCAATGCTAAATAAATGCCTCTGGCTGGTTCTTGTGGGTAGCTGAGGGGAAAAGGCAGGAAATGTTTTAGCTAAAATGATGCAGCTATTTCCAATGAAGCATCAGAAGAGCAGCATACAAGATTTTAGGAGTTACAGGAAAAAAATTAATCTTAGTAGTCATTCAGCACTGTGCTCAGTTTTCTTTCCCAATATCTGACCTTGCTCTGTGTTCAGCAGTATTAGAGGTCTGCTGCAATGAAGTTTAGGTTCTTATGTCTCTTAGGACACAAATTAATTACTTAAACTTAAGTTTAAAAGCAGAATCTTGCTGGAGATTACAAATGGGAGTATTATATATCACCAGTTAAATGATTAATGTTTTATTTGTCTTTGAAGTTTCTGGAGAAAGCTGAAGCATAATGGTGAAAGAAAAAATAATTTAAGTTACACAATACCTCACATATGGGATTGATAATGCTCTGTTTTTATATGGAATACATTGCTCTTCAGTGGTTATATATATATATATATATATATATAATTAAGATGATTCAAATTGGTATCCAATATGTGTTGTGCATTTATTTGGGAGATTTAGGAGATTTAAACTTTTTGACTGAAGATTAGATTTTTTTGTAGGAGATCCTTCTTTCAGTCAGTATATTCCACTACTTAATGAAAAGAACCCTGTCTATGTTTCAAGTCAATTGTTTGAGTTCCAAGAGACATTTTTGACCATCAAAACCACAAAATGATCCTTGCCTTACACCAAAATACTGTCTTTTGAACTGAAAAAAACTCCAAACCAGCCCCCCCTTTTTCTCCCCCAAAGCGTTTCTTATTTCAGTAGTAATACATTTCCTTAAAGTTGTATGTTTGGAATTGAATTTCATGGCATTTATGTAGCCAAGGCTTTAAGCACTCTTACATAATGAATAATATAACCAAAATCCCTGAGGTCTTTTTATCAGGAACTCAGCTAGACAGGCACTTAGAGATGCCCTTTTTCTACTCCCAATACTATGGGAAGTATACTCTGCACTTGACAAGGTGAAATAAAAAGGGATTTAGATAACAAAAGGATGGTAATAAATACTAATGCATACAGGAGAGTTGAGGGTAGGCCATGTTCAGTGCAGGATATTGCTCAACTGTGTTTGGGAAGGGAAGTACTGACAGGGATTTCCTCTCCACCCCTTAGATCTGCTAACCTCTTCATGTGGGTCAGGGTTGCCCTGGCATGTGGCTGCACCTCCTTTCATCCCACCCTGACCTCTTGAAAAAGCAGAGGCATGAGTAAGGGAGATGAATTATTTTGCTTAAATAGCTAGTGCTGGCTGCCAAGAAGGCAACCTGTGACAGAGAAGAAGAGTAGTGAGAGGCAAAACGAGCTAGCCAGGATTAGGTAAAAAAAAAAGCTAAGCAGAACCAGAGCAAGAAACATTTAGGCAAAGAATTAGTCCAGGGATGAGTGAAACAGAGCTCCAATGGGATTGATAAAATCCAGGATACGAGTGTACTTAGGAATAATATGATTGTTGTTTGGATGCAAGGGCACTGTATGTGTACTGATCATCTCTAAGCTGGTGCCAGAGGTCTGTCACACACACCGATTTGGAACTGCTGCCAGTTTTCTGAGTACAGTGTGTCCAGATGATTATTACAAGTCTGCAGTAAGAAATAGGCAAGTTATGCTTGTGTCTGATATTCAGACTCCAAGAAAAGGGCAAAGAAATGTAGGTCTTTTATGTGACAATTTTGACCAGTCTGATCAGAAAAAAAATCCCTAAACCCAAACATTTTGTACGTTCCTATACATTAAACACCTGTTATGATAAAAATACAACAATATCAATTTCTGCTTGTTGGAAATTTTTGCACATAGGCTTTGTCAACACCATTTCTCCTCACAGCAAGAAGACCATGAGACAACTCAGCATTACCTTTCAGATGGTTATGCCATCACACTACTGTATTGCACCACCAGGGTGTTGCAAAGAATGCCTTACAATGTGGAGCTACCCAAACCTAACAAGGCTTGGGAGCAATGTATTTGCTATTGTATGCATGACCTCATCTTCAAAGGAAGATTAGCGTTAGCAAACTTAAGATGGTGGAAAGGGAGAAGTTGGTTTAAAATTCATTTCAGCACAATAGAGTTCAATTTAAAAAATCCTTTATTGCCATCCTCCTCTTTGCCAGTTCTGCATTTAAGTGCTCTTTTTTTTATTTCAGCAGAGTCAATCACCACAAAAATCAGGATGAACAGATTTCTCATGTATGTGCCAAAGCAACATCAGAAAGTGGTGTTCAGAGCAGTTGGTATGGCTTTTTGGGCTGCTCAGTGGGGCCATGAAAATCATGCTTTGGGCTGGGGCAGGCACCTGTGACTGCAGGGCAGAGGAGGGAGCTGCCAGTAGCTGCCAGCAGCTCTGGTGTCAGACTTACACAAAGCATGACTAAAACAATGCCACTTCTGAATACAAAATTGCCCTACTTCTTTCTTTCTTTAGTGAGAAAAGCTCTGCAGATGTGGAGAAAGGGACAAAAGCAGCCAGTATTTCCTCTTTTTCTACATGCTAGTCAGCCCTGTTTATGGGGCACTGGCTCATCCCCCTGGCTTCTGAACTGAGAAAAGAAGATGCCCCTCTTCCAAGTAACTAATGAATCATCCCTTTTAGTACATAGCATGCATGACTGCATTGTTAAAAGCAGTCTTAATCACTCACTGAGAAAAATATTATTGATCATTTCTCCCTTTTAGTTGTTAAGTGGAAGCCTTGGGAGTTGTGACTCACAGCCGTTGTGCTCTGGCAAACCCAGAAAGACTTCAGTAGATTTTTAGATAATTGTATGAGCCCTCTGCATCTTATGCTTCACATCTTCCTAGTATAGCTATAATTTGGAAAAATGGCAGATTTCTTACTTTTATATTATTCTAGAAATTGCTGTTTTGCAGATGGATTTGCCCTGAACTTTACACATAAATTCAACAAGGAGAAGTATTTGTGGTAGGCAACTGACTTGAAGCAGTGGATAGGGCAAAACAGCTTCTGGGCTGGAGAAGCCCACCCCCCCATTTTGCCTTTAGCTCTGTAGTGGTGTTGGACATGCCATGCATACTGCAGTTCACCCTTGTTTATAGGCATAGGACTATGTCAACAGAACAGTGAAATAAGGAAAAAGTAAGTAGTAAGATTAAATTTGAAGGCTCTTGACAGTTTCCTGGAAAGAGAATGAATGGCTCTGAGGTAAAAAATAAATTATCCTGTTTACCTGCAATTGCCAAAGGCAGAGAAAAGTTAATAGTTTAAATGTTTTCAATGTGACATGGTAAAAAATTATCTGTAGCTATTTCAAATGTAGGCAGATATACTGATTGACATACTTGTGTATTAACTGCATAAAAAATACTAGGGTGAAAGATTATTATTAATGCAAAATTGTAAAATTTTCAGCTGGTGCAGGGTTCCATAGTTAAGACAGTCTATACCCTAATAAATCAGTCTTTCTATGTTTGTATGTCTTATATGAGTATAATGTGGCTGTATTCTATTATTACATCACACTTACTTAATTGAATCAGTTGCTTGTTCATTCCCCCACAAAAGCAAAAGAAGCTACAGGGCCTCCATGGAGGATGAGGAGGAGTAAGAGATGTAGGGGCACTTCTGGTAGTGACTGATTGAAGCATGTTTGTTGTTACCATTTTTTTTTTTCTTTTTTTTTTGTTATTTCCCCTAAATAACCTTTCTCATTCATTCTGAACAGAGAGCTTTCCCACATGCCCCTCCATGGCACTACATCGAATATTGCTGTTCAGCAGGTCCTCTGGTCTCCCACCACAGCCTTCCTTAGGTTCTGGAAAATGGAACCAACCTCTGCTGTGAGCAGACACTTAGGAGAAAGAGGTAAGAGGGGTAAGAAGGCACCCAACTAGTGATTGATTGTGTAATGATACTAAAACCACATGCATTACAAAACTTCATCATGTTTGACTGTACCTGGGAGCAAAGGTGATGTCAAATAATTTATGATAATAGTTTTCTTTTAGTATCTGTGCCTAGAACCAGATAAGTAGCTTTTTGGTTTTTGGGCTGTCATTGTTGGGAAAAGTATTGCCATCAGCTGTAGGTCTTAAAAATATCCTTTGATATATGGAAAGGAAATGGAATTTATTCAAATTCCAAAGAATCTTGTCCCCCCGGTGCACTGCTTAAGGAATGTGGTCAATTGATGGAACCATGGTGCCATGGGGTAACAGCCCTTGAGATTTGTCCTGGTGTCAGCTCAGCTCTTAGAGAATGACAGAAGCTATTGTGGAAGAAGAAAATGTTCTCAGTGGAATCACAAGGAAAGAACAGACAAGAAGATATTTGAGAAGAAGGGCATGCTGAAGACCCTAGCAAAACTGCATTTGGCATCTTCAAGAGAGGATTCAGTGAGGGCAGAGATTTAGAGTGAGCCTTGCAGGGGGATAGCTCCAGAGACCTCCCCAGCCATCACAGGCTGGAGGCAGGGGTTCACTTTTTGTGTGATGACCCTACAGATGCAGAGGACTGTAACTTGTACAGCTCAAATTCCAGACATCCTCTGGATGGGGTCTAAAGGGTCCTAAAAGATCTGTGAGAAGCAAATAGTAACTGTATAAAATTCTAAAATTCTAGCTTTTACACAGTTTTGTCTTTGTAGGAAATAGCTTGGATCTTGACTGCTGAAAGTGGACAAACCTGCTATAATTATCTGTATCAGTTTTTGCAATACAGAGATATAGTAGCCAGCACTTGTTCTTTGTGAATGGCAGGCATCAGGAAAACATCTTTAATAAGAAACAGCAATTTGAACTTCTAAATGTGACTTCAGTTTGAACTCTCTTTAATACTCTTAAAATATATTTCAGTTTAATAACCTCATTCAATTTCTGCTTGGGTCTGAGAGCACCTTTTATTATCTGCTGTTTCTTACATTTATAAAAATAGTACTTAACATCAAAGGAGCCTTTAAAAAAATAAGCTTCTTGGATCACTTCAGTAAATAGCTTATTGCTACTAATTGCCCATCACTTCATAAAGCCCCTTTCTCTTTTATGGTTCTTCCTTGCAAAGCCTCAGTGAGACTGAGATAACTCCATATCTAAGTATAAGACTGTGGCCCTCAAATAATTTTTTCCATTCCTTTTCTCATGTATTTCTAAGTCTCAGGTCTCCTTGTGAAAGAATTGCAAAGGCAAGCCATTGCATTGTGCATCTGTAGGATTCCCACTGGTTCCCACACTCATGTCTATGGCTATGGTCATATCCCTCTCTGTCAGGAACATCCACATGTTATCCACCTTTCCATGTAAACAGAGCCCCCAGCTGTATTCTGCCTAACAGGAACACCAGTCCTCTATGAGAATCAAAAAAAGCCCTGCTCAGTCATGAACCATATGTAATGGGTTTTTTCTTTCCTTAGTGTAGACTGGAATATTGATTTCAAAACCTCACTGAGGTTAGGTCCCACTGTGTGCAAGAGAGCCATGGGTCTCGTGTTCAGTATTGAGAGACTTCTTTGAATGTCTTGAAACACTGAATACCTTCTCATTTCTTTTTCTGCTTTGGGTCAGACAACAAAACAGATGTCCTCTACAAATTATTGTGTACATAATATTGCTGAGCAACTGAAAGATGCTGTAGCAGTAGATGACCCTTGTCTCCTTCCTAAAGTCAAATGACATCTTTACATTATATTTTTGCAACTATACTGCCAGAATCTTGGAATACATTACATGAGCTTAAAAATTTAGGATTTTCATACAAATCAGTATTGCCCAACTTGTTAGCAAAGAAGGGGCTTTATTATTCCCTATGGGAAACCTCTATATTTGGTCAGAAATGTCTAATATGAATAAAATACCCTATCTTCAAAGAATACACTTGATCTTCCATTTCTTGATCATTCAAATCACCCAGCAAATTAATAAAGAGATTTTGGTGCACTAAACATATATTCTAGCCAGGTAGTTAATCCACCACTGAAACATTTTTTTTTTAAGTTGGATGATTTTATTTGGTTTTGTAATCTTAAACCTTAAAAAAATAGTTATATGATGCTCTTCTTCCTCCTTTGGTTTGAAAACTTTTTGAGGCAGAGATGGTCCATATTAAAACCTTCTACAATATATATCCAGTTTGGGGGGAACCATTTCATTGCCAAGCTGGAAGTAAGGAGTGAATATTTATTTTAGGAACAGATATATTACTAGCATGGCTCTTGCCATTACAGCTAAGAATTATCTAAGAAAAGAGAGGCATAGAGGCCAGGCTAGGGTTACATAGCTTTTCAAATCGGGCTTCAGAAAACTTAGCTCTAGATCAGAAAATTTACCAGCACAAATAGCAAAATTCCAGGTGTTGTGCAAATTTATTCAACATAACAAAATGTATTAACATTGTTTTAAAGCAGTTACTTTCTTCTGGCCACTTTTATAATAGATTTGATGTGAAAGATTTTTCCCTGCAATTAACTCACAGTCAACAGGAAGTATAAAACTGCTTTAACACTATAACCTACACTCTTCTTAGCTCAGATGATACAGAAATTCAGTGGTGCGTGTGTATTTGTTCCAGAATAAATATGTATTGTTAGTTGACCCAGTAATGCATCTAGCTGGCATTAATGGAAAGGAGCCTCAGCTGTTGAAGGGTTGATCCTTGATAACTGTGTAACCATGTGGCATTTCATCATGCCACAGGAAATGCATTTGTTACTTTTTCCTTCACTGTTACTCTGTGCCTCTTTGCCCTGGGCGTTGCTATATGCATTTTATTTTCCATTAATAAATTAGATGGTTTGTTTTTGTTTTTTTTTTTTTTTTTTTTGTTTCAGTATTTTATGAAATTGCAGATTGTACCTGCTCTATACCAGAAGAAGATGAGTGAAACGTCCTACTCTTTAATTTTTTAGTGAGAGCAATCTAAGTCATTTCTACAATTGCTACATAGACAGGTTTGGCTAGTACTGCAAGAAAATCAAAGGCTGGCCAGCCAGTATTTAGTAGTGTGCATTTAGCTGTGCACCTTAAAAATAGCATTTTGATTCCTAGATGCAGCAGACATTAAAATACAAATCTGGATGACTTTGAGAGGTTGACTTTATAATTACAGATACCATTAAGCATTATGTGATTAGTGTAATGCTATGGGCCTATTTGTTTACAGTTTTAAGAAAGCCTGTTAACCTCCTTTTACAGTTAAAATTCAGGCTCTTTATTTAGCAGCCTGTATTCTGGTAATTTAAAGATGTTTAACTGAATTGCTGATGCAACACGTGTACACAGTGACTCTCAGTAAAGCTAACATTTATTGCATCTACTTATATACAAGGCCATGAACAAATAGTGCCTTAATGTTCAGAGAGAGAGGACCGTGTTTGAAGCAGTGCTGTATGGACCTTCCTATTTAAAAAAAACCCAACCAACCAAACAACATAAGCCAAGCAAAAGCTTGTTATTTCACCTGGTTAGAACTGTGTTTGAATAAAACCAACCCATGTTAGACTTTCAGCATATTTTGCAGTTATGCAGAAGGGTGACCGAAACGATGCCCCTAGCTATTATCAATAAAAATTCAAACATTAAATCATCATACACTGAAAATTCATCAGTTTCTGCTGTAACTAGGAAAGTCCTACTAAGGTTCATTTTAATAACCATTAATACTGACAAGCAAATAATCACTACTTCCCCTACTTCTTTCATTTGGCATTTAAAGCATTTTGCTTAAAAATCTATGAAGTAGTCTCAAACATGCCTAGACTGATGGAGGTGAATAACTTTGTGTCTAAGAGAGGGAAAAAGAAACCACATATGTATTTTAGCACATGCCAAGGTGAACAGATAAGTAACCTCAAATAATCTATTATTCAAAATATTTTAATTTTACTCTGCAGTGAAATTCCACAAAGCCCCTTTATTGTTCCTTTTGACCCATTTTCTGTGCCATTTACTGGAAAGAAACTAGGTGAATTGCCAAAAATTTTTAAAGTCTCTGGACTATTGGGATCAGAATGGACATGGCATCACCACAGCTTTTTATGGTGGAATTTTAAAATGTTTCTTTTGTGTCAAGCTTTCAACTTTATGCAGAATAATTTCTTGGCTGAGGCATTTGGCAAAGAGTGCTCTGCATGACTCAGCAGCAGGTCTCCTCCATGTCAGATTTTGGTTATATTAATATGAGGTTTATTTTTTACACAAACTTATACATATTTATGATATAAGTTCCCTTGCATGTTGCTACTTCCAGTGCCTGTCTGTCCAGCTTCTCCAGCAAAGCTACATGGCATATGCTACACAGGGATTCAGTACTGAGGTGGATGGAGAAGGAATCAGTGAGCAATTTTTTTGATTGATAATAGAGATAATTCTGTTATTCTGTCCTTAACTGGGGTTTCTTAGGGAGAGCTGTGCAAATTTTACAACATTCAAGTTCGGTAATACTAGAATGAAGTCATGACTTGAAGCTCTTGGATTTGGTATTTATGCTAGCCATGCAACCTTTATTAGTAGACACTCATTACTCATGCAGGTAATTGCACTGGCTTGAAAGAGGCTCTCTGTAGCAGAGGAACTGGCCTCGAGTAGCCAGCTCTTTGTTAGAGACATCACCACAGAGTCACCCAGCTTCTAAAGCAGCTGAGCAAACACAGTCTAATATATGCAGGGAGAAGTACTCTGGCCAATCTCTTCAGTACCATGAGTGAAGAATTGGAGAGCTGTTATTTTTCTCTGTAGTGAGAATGGGTCAGGAACCATTGGTGATTAGTTCAAGCATAGACTAAAACCAGCCTACGTGCTGGTAAATAGCTCTGCCTTCAGCTGAAAATACATTTTTGTCCAGATCTGCACTTCATAAATCTTCCAAATTTTGTCATACACCTTTCATAGCATCATTAAGGTTTGTAAAGACCTGTGAGATCATTAAGTACAACCTTTGACCAAATTTCACCATGTAAGCTAAACCAGATCTTTTAAATAGTCTGTGTTCAACTGAGTTTCATAGAGCTCAACTTGAAAGGAGAGAGCTTCAGAAAAAGATATGGGTAAATTTGAAAGCTACTTACTGATAGTATATGGAACAACACACAGTGACAGTCAAAACTGTACAGTTGAGCTAGGAAAAAGAAAACCAACCAGAGGCTGATATCTTTTATAAATAGGATACTTAGAAACAACATCTTGAAAAAATTGGATACTTTTCCAGTGCAGCACATCATGAACCAAAGGAGCTTGTGACCAAGTGATTTTAAGGTCAGGAATTTTACATGACTGAAAATAGTCATCTGTATAAACACTGAAAACATAGGACAATAAATAGCCCAGAAACTTGTAGGCTGTTAGTGTGAGCAAGCGTACGTACTGTGCATGCACCACATGTGTTCCTTGCCATTTTCAACCAAAACACAGTGGTTCCTTGTAGCCCTCAGTTGGGGCAGAAGATTGTGTGAACACCAGTTCTTGTGAGCCGTGGTCCAGACACCATTGCTCTTTATTTGACTATATGCATAACCAGTAAAAATAAAGAACAACACTCCAAACTCCCAACTAAACCCTGCAGTTATCTACTGGAAGATCTGAGAAGTGCTAGTGCACACTGGGCCATCCTGGAAACTGCTTGTACAGTCAAAAGACTGATTTTCAGTTCTGCACTGAAATAAAAATTACTGGCTTTGGCAGAGGCTGCTGAGATTGTTGTAGTTCAGACACTTCAACTGGTGTTTAATTGTTGTAGTTCAGACACTTCAACTGGTGTTTAAAGGATAAGGTACCTGTTCCCAGCTGGTTTTGGAAAAATATTTGCTGTGATTGTGTTCTGAGACTTTTTATCAACAACTGACTCTTCAGAAAAGCATCTTCCAACCCTCATGTCACCAAACCCTTAACAGAATTTATGAGCTTGGATGAAATGAAAGTTTACAGCTCCCATGCCTGAGGATAAAGCTTATTTACCAACAGCTGAAAATTCTGCTGAGTTTTAGGAGGGCACATGATACGATTTCATAGAATACCATACACATAATAATTAAAACCAAGGACTTCCACTAGAATTTTTTTTCCCCTAGATCTCTGCCCCAAGAGTGATTTTTTGTGTGGATTTTCTGGTATGTAAAAGCAGCCACACTGCAATCTTTCCTTACAGCCAGGATTCAATAGGGACTCTCCTCTCCCTAGCTACCTATTTAACTTCGTAGGAACTTAGCATCTTTGAGCCTTATCTGACTCTGTTGTATTTGAAACTGGCCCATAGATGAGAAAGTTACTGAGGTAATGATGCTTGGACAGGGAGACAAATGTATGTGTTCTAACATCCATGTTAGCATCATGTATTTTCTTTCAAGTCTTGCTAAGAAAAGCCTCCTCTGATAAAAACTTTTAACTAGTATCCTCAATTCCTCTAATACTCAGGAATTTCTAACCTAGGAGAGTAAAAACCATTCTAGAAAGATGGGTTGGCCAAGTTGCTTGAGGCTTGCAAATTAAGCAGTCCAGCAGTTTGTTGTGTAGGCTGTCACTCTTGTTGAAATATCTATAAAACTTGCAGTCATTTCTGTTTAGATTCAGAGTGTCTCTGATCTGCCTAAATATTTAAAGATCTGTACAGCTGTACAAAATCAATCAAATTCCCCTTACTAATCTCAAATACAAAATTCAGAAAAAAACCTAACTGCCACATCACCACTCATCAGCTGAAGACGTTACCAAGTGTGTGTGTGTGTGCTCTTAATGTACCTCACTTGTGGATCCAATGCCATTAACATGAAACACACTGGAACCTGTAGCTGGAGCAAACTGAGTCCAGCCACATAACACTGCCATGCTTCAAGCCTCCAGCTGTGGCAGCCAAATTCTTCTGGTCATGTGCTCACAACTCACACAATGTGTGAGGATTTTAGAGTACTTAGAAATGTCAGCTTCTGGGTGGAAAAATGTTTTTGATCTTTACAGCACAACTGGTGCTCTGCTGTGATATGTGTTCTACTCGACACAATTAGTCATTGACCAAGTTTATTATTTACTCGTGACCCTTTGTCTGGCATCCAACATGTGAAAAGTGCAGCTTTTGGGTAGAACAGGGAGCTGTAACTTGTTGAATTACATATTCTAGAAGGTGCATGTATTCCAGAAACTCTCCTGCCATGTCTAATGTGGGGTTTTGCCTCAGCACCTGAAGATACTGTGATTCTTTCTCAGTTAAACTTGTCAGAAAAATTAATCCACAAACACCAAAGATTTATGTACAAAACGGCGACAGAAAAATCCTGTAACTCCATTCGAATAAAGGGAGAGGTTATGGGACACTCCCTATGGGGTCTCTGAAAATTTTTAGGGGATGTGACCCCTACTTTTTATCCTGAATTCCCGGCCACATTTTCCCTCTCTTTGCCCATTGCGTGAGGTACAGACTCCTCAAAACACCTAAGCCCCCTTCTAATTTATATCCTTGTTTTTCTTTTTCCTGTATCTCTGTTTTTTTTCTCTAAATCCAGAGATTTAGTTCAGTCTTTGGTGAGTAACACTAAGTGAGTCTGTGTCTATTAGTGGAGCTCCTGTGGAATTTCTGATTCCTCCCATTGCTTCTTGTACCCCTCCGTATTTGGCCTTATCTTGCATCAGCCCCACAGTTTGTTTGGAGACACCTCCTTCTCATTCCTTTCCAATGGATGCTTTTTGGGTTGTACGTTTTTTTTTTTTTAAGGCATGTGTTTGTATGAGTAAAATGCTCTTTTCTGATATTTAAAAAACACCTAATGAGTCATGCCACAAGCTCATCTTTTCAGCCGAGGGCTTGAAGCAGGGAGCTGCTTCATCAGAATTATATTTCCGATTAATTATCCAAACAAGTTTGCTCTAACAGTCCTCACTAACGCGCATTTCTCAGTACTTTCAGTGCCGCACGAGTAACAAAGTACCAGGCGCTGCATTTGCGCTTTGCCTCCATCAGCGAGCCCTGAGCTGCAAGCTCCTTTTCCTTCTCTCAGACTGGTGCCAACAGCAAGGGGCCCGCAGCTGTCGGGAGCCTGGGGCAGCCCCCGAGGGCAGGAGGGCCGAGGGGCAGAGACACCGCCGCCCTCCGTTCCTTCCCCGCTGCGGCCAGGAACGCCTGTCGGGCGGCGGAGCCCGCGGGCACAGCGCAGGGACAGCCCGAGAGCGGCGGCAAGGGGCCGGGCCCGGGTTCCTGAGGGGCGATGGGGGCGCAGACTGCCTCCCGTCCCGGGAGCAGCCCCCGCCGGCCCGGCGCGCCCCGCACCTCTGCCCCATCCTGCCTCCCCTGCTTCCTTCTCCCCGCGCCCGGCCGTGGCCACAGCCCCTTCCCCGCGGAACCCGCCCTCCCCGGGGCGGAGCGCGGGCCTGTCCCGCCTCCCCGGCCGCGGCGGCTGTCACGGGGCGAGCGGGCCGCACCGGGCTCCTGCGGGGCGGGGGCGGCGCTGCGCGGGGCCCCGCGGCTTCCCTTCGGTCTGGCCGCGGCCGCCCGGCGGCATCCGCGCTCTGCCACCATGTTCAGGCGGATTCTGCAGCGGGTAAGGCAGCGAGACCCGCCCCAGCGGCGAGGGCGGCGTGCCGTGCCGGCGGCGTGCCGGTGCCGCTTCCTGGTGCCGGCCGGCCTCGGGGCTGCGCTCCCCGCGGCGGCGCCGGAGCCACCGTCCCCGTCCGGCCCGTCTTGCGGCGCCGGGTACGGCTTAGGGCCGTCGCGGCCCCGGAGGCCGGGAGTTTGTCCGCCCCCGCCCTCCCGCGGGGGACGGCCCGAGCCCCGACGGGACGGGACGGGCCGGGCCGAGCCCGCTGTCCCGGCTGGGGGCGGTGTCGTTCCCCGGGCTGGGCGGAGGTGCTGGCGGCGGGCGGTGCCGCGGCCGGGCCTGTCGGAGGGACGAGGGGCGGCCCTGGCCGGCGTGGCTGCTTGCCGTAGCGCGGCGGCGTCTCCGCCCGCCGCCTGCGCCCGTCGCCGCGGCTGCGGGCGCCCGCGCATAGGGCAGCATAGAGGGATGCCCGGCCTGCGGAGAGCCGCCGCCGGGACCTGCGCTAATTTCCTCGGGGGCTGGCAGGCGGCAGGCTCCCAGCGCCGAGAGCCAGCCCGGCAGCCACCGTCCGGCCGCCTCCCGTGTTTTAGGAACCGGCTTTTCCGGCAGCTCTGCCGGGCTTGGAAAGCCAAGTTGTGACACCCATTTATGAAACGCTTGTCGCTTGCCCGGATCCCCGCGCCGGTGTAAGGCGCCCTGCGGTTGGCCTGCGGCTCGGGTGGCGGCTGCCGGGAGGCGCCGGCGCGGTCCCGGTGGCGGCGCGGTCCCGGCTCCGTGCGGCCGGCACGGCGGGGGATCGCCGAGAAGGGTTGAGTCACGGCGGCGGTGGGCAGGCAGCGCTCCAGATCCCGCACCGCCAGAGAGCGGTCCCGCTGTCACGCAGGAGGCGCTCACGGGTAGAGAGAGGACCAGCTGCCCTCCCCGTTTTGTCTGCTGTTGCTTCCAAAGCGTGCTGTCTGTGTAACACCTCTGCCAAAGAGTGTTTTATTGGAAACGCTGGCTTGCTCTCCTTATCTGCCATGCAAAGAAGCGTTGCTACAAGAATGAGAGTTAGGGGAAATAAAGTAAGCATAGCACCAACTTTTTCACTGTAAAACATACCTCAGATTATTTTTCGGTCGTAGACCCCGAGCAGGTGAAGAATCTTGGTCTATTTGGAGCTTCGTGTTTACAAGGAGGAACTTCCTTCCTGAAGCTTAATGGGAAGCCCTGCTAACAAGCAGGGAAACTTAGTTCAGACCTAATTAAATATTGGCAGCAGTTAACTGGGCGTTTATTGATTCTGAGAAATACTAGGCCATCAAGGAAGGCTTCTGTGAGAGAGGAAAAAGCTTCATACAGTGCCAAAGGATATTTGCCCCTAAGTAGGGATTCAGTTAAACACATCTTATAAAAATCTAAAGTCAGAAGTTTCTGTGGGAGAAACAGATGCCTTTTCCTAGAAGATTGAACAAATGGTTGTTCTCCAGTTGCTCCTGAAAATTACAGGAGAGCTATTGTCAAGAAAGTGAAACAGACTTCTTCCTGTCTAAAAATTAAATAAAGAAATGCCAAGATTTTTGAAGGTGTTAACCTTTTAATTGCTGAAAATAACTATGTTTTTGAAAAATTCACCTCATACTAAAAGGGGCTTCAGGCGTTTTGTAAAAACAAGGTTGCATGCACAACCTTGCACGTGTGTACCATTTAAACTTGCACTCCAGCAGGTGTGAAAAGTCACTTGGCAAACTGTGAAAAATAGTTCTGCTGCCCTTTAGTATTAAAAATGAACCTTAGGTTTATGTCAGATATTTTAATAAAGAGCATAGTTATTAACATTTTTCATGTCTCATGCAGTAATTTGAAAAGTGAGGAACCTCCTCTTGACCTTTTTATTGTCCATCATTTGCATAGCTGGCAAAAAAACCCTGCCTTTCTGTCACTGAAGCATAGCTTCTTACACATCTATTTGGTTTTTTATATGGTTGTAGGTGATGCCACCCTTTCTAGCCAGAGAGCTAGTAATTAATGATAATATAACTTGAATTACAAAAGTATGCTTTTTGAAAAAGGAATTATTTATTGTATTTATTTTGTTGTAACTCAGCTGGCTGACAAGCTGCAGAGGAGGCAGACAACAGCTACAAAGATATGGTTTATAGTTTCTGATTCCTGAAGATTCAAAACATCAGATGTTTCTTTCTTATATTACTTATGTACCTTGACCACCTTTTTATTTTTTCTGCAGTTGTAATTTCTGTTTTTAAAAGTATCTTCACTGTGGCTTTGAACGACATATTTTCAAGGTAGAAAGTATTATATACTGAACATTACCTATTTAGTTTTTGAGGTTTTCAACTAGTTCCTTATTTGACATCCTTTCCCTACAAGCTCCTAAATTATTTACAAGTTTTGAAATTTTATGTGTGTTTTCAGCATGACATCTCAGGGATCCACCTGTTTTGTGTGTTTGCACCATAAAACCCCTTTTGTACGTTGTTGTTGCTTCCTGGTTTCATGCATTGTTCATCATGCTGATCTAGAAAAAGGCAATTTTCCCCAAAAGGCATCTCTGTGTGAAATGAACGAGACACAACTTTCCTGCTCAAATAGTTTGATTTTTGTCAGTGGATTCCTTGGAGAGCAGTCTTTTCTTTATTGTGTTCAACTTTGATGCCCTTTGTGGGCGTTGTGTCATCTCTCCATTATTAATCTTCTAGTGGGACAGTGGCAGATGCCTCTGGCCTGTGAAAGCAGAGCTTATTTCTTACATTTGCAAGGAGGAGGCATTTATTTTCAGCTAGTAGAAAACTGATTGCTTTGACTTCCTTTTGAGCCTTATTCCCATTGCTCATAATTTTTTACTGGACAGCTCATCTATTGAACCAGTGTGACTACTATTTACATTAGTTTTTGTCTCAGTTTTTTATCTTTAACCGAATGTCTACAACTATTGGCTGCTGTGCTGTGTTTGGGTGCTCTCTGTGCTCTTCTATTGCTTTCTGTTTCTAACTAACGCTTGAGTTTTTGGTCTTGAGATCCTAGTATCTGGAGGATAACAGGGTTTTGCAGGTATTTCTGTAGCTCCAGTAGTACAGTCACCTTTTCTCTTACTCCAGGCTCAGGCACAGAGATATTTACTTGTCTGAAATCATTGCATCTCGTGCCTGACTTACACTTTTCACATTTAGGCTTGCCAGGTAGCATATTTACTTGGATAGATGCTGAACTGCAGCGGTGCCTCTGCCTTCTCCTCAGGAGTCAAAGGGAGCATGTGCACCTCTTCCTGGGCACAGAGTGTGCTTGTGTGAAACTGATGGCATGGGAAAGAAAGAAAAGTTCTATGCCCTTTGAAGTCAGGAGTCATTTCATTTTACAGAGTCACATTAGAAGTAAATGGTGTTACTGTTCTGTATGGCAAAATACCCTGTTCCTAGCAGAGAGTTCTTTGGCAACAAGGGCTTTGGCCCTCTTACCTTCTCATTTTTGTTTTGTTTGTTGCTTCAGGACCTTTTTATGGTTGTAGTAGTAACCTGAGTAGTAGTATTTAAATCTGTGCTGGAAAAACTGCTTAATCTACTATATTTTTTCACATTTTCTCAAGACTTTACGTATTTTTTTTCAGAAATTTAAATTTATTCTGAATTTAAAATTGCTGAAAAGAGTGTTCTGACTGAAAGGAATGTAGCTGTAGACAGATAAAAGACTATGCAAAAACGACACAGTAGTGGTCCGTATTTATACTCCCTCCTCTTAAAACATTAACTCAACTCATTCATTATATAATTTTCAATTCCTTTTTGGAAAACTAGCTGCAATCATTATCATCCTTTTTGCCGTTACTGGTATTTCTTTATATTAGCTTGCACTCTTGAGAAAACACAGAGAATGCATTATGAAGTTTACAATATTACTTCTACAATTCTAGGGCTAGCATTAGAAACATAGTCTTCTCTGCAAAGTAAACAGTAATTGACAACTAGGAGGGAATTATGCTGGATCAGAGACTAGCTTTGCATTAGTCTTTCAACTC
This sequence comes from Erithacus rubecula, assembly GCF_903797595.1. Taxonomy (NCBI): domain Eukaryota; kingdom Metazoa; phylum Chordata; class Aves; order Passeriformes; family Muscicapidae; genus Erithacus; species Erithacus rubecula. The sequence goes on along the minus strand of NC_136686.1, from coordinate 26,771,133 downwards.
TGGATATGCCTTCAGATGTCAAATGTTAATTTTGTAATTGTATATACACAGAAGCCTGTGTGGAAATTTTCTTTTTCTCTGGGATTAGTAAGTTGTTTATTTGCTCCCCTGTATAGGCCATCTCAAAACAAAGAACATCATTCTCAGTTCTTTTGTAGATCACAAATCCAGATTGTTCGATGTGTTGTGATTCTTTTTTTAGCAGACTGTGATACCACAGTGGTATGTGTGCACAACATAACTGTGTGTGTGAACCAGTTTGATGATGCAATGATCAATTTGAAAAAGACATTCCCAATACCCCATTCTTTATTTGGATGGTGAAGGATATTTAAATTACATTGCAACCCTGAAAGATAAATTAATTTCATTTTTGATCTTGGCCTCCTTAACATTCTTCCAGGTTTTTGTTTAATTTTTCTTGCTACTCTGTATATTTTCAAATGGATACTATAGACTAGAACTCGAAAGTTACTTAATGACCTTCTTCATTCCCTCTCTTCTTTCCCGTGCATGGCGTTCACCAGAAAATGTCACCATTTGTACTAAGCTTTCTAAACCTAGTTTGGAACTATGCTTTCTCATTTCAAGAGCACACATTGATATTTGAAAGATTTAGAAGGATGTTGCCAGGTACTGCAATAATTTCTGTCTTACAGTGCATGCAGTAAGACATTCCATCCAGTGCTTATTAGTGTGATTATAGAATGTCTGATGTGTTTCATAAAGCAAGTACTTTGAGCAACCATGGAGTAATAGCAGTGTACAGTGGAGTAATAACAGAAGAGCTTGCATCCTGGAGGCTGTAATAATCTCAAATTTGTAGTGCTAGAACTAGCAGAACTTAATATGCAAATCTCATTGCAAAATGGAGTCAACTCTAGGCTGAATGGAATGGGCAAATAACAATGTACAGTAGTGTTGTATAAGGAATTACCGCATAGGTGAAGAAAATATTGTGTTAATTGTTGCAGAAGATTCTTGGGTTTGGGATGAAATGATTCATTAGGTGTGCTGAAAGTGTATGCTCAGATATTGCAAAAGTGAAGGTAGATGCTGCTTGTCTAAAGTAACTGTTGGACCATCTCTTAGTGCCACTGGAACATTCTAAATGGGAAAAAATTCTTTCCTGGGAAACCTGGCTACAACTTACAATTTGTTTTACATAGTATTTATCGGACTGTCAGTTGAACACAATCCACATATTCATTAAGGGAGTTACTTAACTTGTATTTCAAAGCTGTCCTGTGGGATGTGTCTTTCTGTGGGCAGCACTTCTTAGGCTACAGAACAATTGGGGCAGGAAGGGAGCTCAGGAATTCTCTAGTCTGAGGAGTGAACAGGATCAACTTGGAGGTCAAGAGCAGGTTGCTCAGGCCTATCTCACACTAGAAAAGCTCTTCTTTATATCCAGTAGGAATCTCTCATTTCAGTTTTTGTGTCTGGTCTTCCCACTGTGTGCTGCTTAGACCACTTGGCTTCCTGTGATGGCCTGTTCATGAGTGGTGGTGTGGCTGCTTTTGGCACTGCCAAAGCTGTCTCTACTTCCAGGCTGCCAGCCTGTTCCCTCAGCTGCTCCCACAGGTCAGATGCTTCATCCCCAGATGTGTTGGTTGCCTTTTGCTAAACTTGCACTGGTTTGTCAGTGTTGTCCCTGGACTGGAAGAGCAGTATCTTGACATGGTCCACTGGGTGCTGGCCAGTGGGGAACAATCGCTTCCCTTGATCAGTTGTCTGGGCTCCTTGTTAACACAATCCAGGCTTCTGGCTGCCGTCTCTGCAGACAGGGCACACTGTGGGCTCCTGTTCAGCTTGCTGGCTGACACAAGGCCTTGGTCCTTTTCAGCAGAGAGACCTGTGTTACTGCCAGGAATTTTTCTTCCCTGGCACAGGACTTGGCATTTGTCCCTTTTGTATTGCACAGGGTTCCCCTTGGCCTGTTTCTCCTGGCATTTCTAGGTCCCTCTGGGTGGCAGCTCTGTCCTTGAGTGTATCAGCTGGTCCTCCCAGTTTGATGTCATGTGGAAACCTGAAGAGTGTGTACCTGTGGTCCATGCTGGGATGTCCATTGTTTAGTGTCTGGTCAGTCACCCTGGGAAGAAGTACCGATGCCTTCACTTTGGCGTATTTTGCACGTGTACAGTATCCCTGCTTACACCCTTTTTTGCCCCTCCTATTATTAACTTGCAGAGCTTGCATTGTCTTGCCTGTTGTTTTTATATGCTGTACTAGAAGCAAATGGCATTCATATTTTCTTTAGAAATACAGCTAACATGAAAAAGACATGGTATAGGAAAACCAGAGTACGTTCAACACTTAACTGGTGACCTCAAGAAGGCTGGAGTGAGGAGACGTGGTTGTCTTCTCTCACTGTTACCAGCCCCCATAGCTTAGCTTCACTCCTTCTCATTTCCCTTTGGCCAGTCTGCAGAGCCTTTCCAAAACTAAAATGTATTTCACTGGGTATTTAATCAGCACACTTGACCTGTTAACAACATATTTGATAGATTTGATAAACAGTAAAAGGCCGTTATCTTTGTTATCTTCATCTTTGTTATCTTTGTTATTTTTGCTATCTTTTGTTATCTTTTTATCTGTGAAAGTTGAAAATAGAACATTCTTCTTAAAACAAAGCAGGAAAATATACTTAATATTCAAAGAATGGGAATAATGTGTGCTGCAGATATCTTATAAGAGGTTATATAACTGATTTGTTTTCAATAAAAAGATCTATTTGAGCAAGAAAACTCTTCTCCAAATAAGATTTTGGAGGCACCAAGATCAAGAAAGTAAAACTCTGTCCCTCTCTCTGTAGATTTCAGTCTATATATTTAAGTTCTTTATCTTTATCCTCTTATATTAAATTATAAAATCCTTTATAGAGTTACAAGTATTTCCAGATGGACTAAAATACAGCAGTAGCATTACTTTATCCATTTGAGATTGTCATACTGGAACTAGATAATGAGCTTTTTGTTCTCTGTTGAAACTAGGATTGCATATACACATTGAGATAATTTTTTAATGGTGTTTGTTTTGAGAATGCTTACTCTGCCATCAGTTAAGCAGTGACATTCTGGAGATGAGTAAGAGAAGTTAAATCAAATTTAAATCAAAGTTATAGTTAAATAAGGACTATAAGATACAATCCATCTACCCAGATTTTGCATCCTATAGTATTTAAAAGTGCTTATTTTATATGTCTGTAGTTACAAATTATTACTGTTGTTTTGATTTTCAGCATATTCATAGAAGTATATCTTTATATAGGTTGTCTTACTGATTAGCGTGTTTTAACTTTACCACAGGGTTGATTATTATTTTTATTCTTTTCCAAATCAAGGCAGTGTACCTGCTTGTGTGCTTGTTGAATCAACAGGATGGTCAAACTTTAATTTTCCATCTTTCATATGTATAAGAGCTTGTCCAGAATGTGGACAAGTTATTAAGAAAGTAGCATGATACTAGTTGACTACTAATGAAACTTTTCAGATTGTAATTTCTACTGTTTTCCTGTAGGATACAGCGGCCTAATTTAATGTCACCAAGAGTGATACAAGGGCAGGCTTTAGTTTTTGTATTGTGGTGAGCATTCATGAGAGGAAGTGGTTTAAAATCCTGGCCTTTGCTTTTGGTATCTGCTTGGTTTTTTATGAATGGAGAGTGTTGGGTATAGGCTTTTGTTGAAGTATTGTGCTGAAAATTATATAATTGCTTGTCAGCCTGTTAACTTCTTGTGGAGGGAAAATACCTCTGTATTCCAATAAGTAGAAGAGAGGCCTTTGTATAGGATATGTACTGTGCTTTATTAAGTATTTATTAAGTATGAAAATGTAGACTTTCATTTTTGTCTTCCCCATTTATTTCAGACTCCAGGTAGAGGTGGGTCTCAGAGTTCGGATTCAGATTCATCTGCCACACCTGGAAATGCCGTGGACGTGAACAATGAAGGCTCCTCAGAGGTACTGTGCTCTCTGAAATCTTGGATGCTGTTTCTCTGATCCATGGAGCTGTTGCAATAACTTTTCATGCCCTTCCTAAATATCAGCTGTATTAAACAAATACTTGCAAATGTCATTCTAAAAATTGTTTGCTATTTAAATAATAAAGGGAGACTAGGCCATATTTATATGTAACTCTTAATTAGGCTTATCTATCCAAATGGTCACAAGCAATTCTTCCTGTAGTTCTAGAGATGAATTATTAAAATTAAAAGCAATGAGATGTAAGCTTAAGACTCCTTGTTAATAAATCTTTTATGAGAGCTGCAAAAACCAAGGATTGACGTTTTATCATGCTTGTACTCCAGTTTCACCTTGCTTCTGCTTAGCTGTAATGTATACTGGAAACCTCTTCCTTCTTGTGAAAAATCAAATATATTGGATTTTATTTGGTGTTGGAGTATAAATCCTATCAGTTTTTCATATACTATATGCCATACTTAATCAGCAGAATAAGTTATTCTCGCTGCAATCCCATATTGCAATGTCTTTGTATTTACAGTGTTGTCTGACATTAACTCTGAAAAATACAAACTGATTTCACTGGCTGTTGAAACTTGTTTGTGCTAATGTAGCCTGATTACTTACCTTAAAAATGTTTTGAGCTTAACATACAAACACAGTGCAAGGTTAATTACCCCTATTACAACATCGAAAGGAGCAAAGTGCCCTTTCTTATACTGAGTAAAGTGTATGATGATTCAAATACTCCTGTATGTGCTATGATAAAATATAAAAGAAACTTACTGTGCTGTTTAAAATCCTGTGCTTTTCTTCTTTCTTGAAGCCTTATTGCAGTCAATGTAGTCAGACATTCCTTAATATTTTCTGTATGTTCTACATGTCACATGTTTTAGAGTCCAAATCTGTTCTGTGTGCGTATTTAACAATCCCTGAAGCAAATAAATATTCTTAAATTGCAGATTAAAATCAACTTTTGTAGTTGATTAAGGCATAAAAACATTCAATGAGATGATTACTTCTTTCCAAAGTTTGACTGAAATTACACAATTCTGTTAACATGAGTGCACCATCACTGACTGTACAGCTTGTGGGTGCCATAAGGTACCTCAGTATTTTCTTGGCATGGGATGAGCTTTCAGTGTGGTGGTGTGCCTGCACTTTTGCCCCATTGGCTGTTCTTTCTACTGAGTCAAAACTGGAACAGACCAAAGGCTGTCTTGTCACTCTTGATATGCATGTGTTACATAAAAAAAAGTATCTTTTAGCTGTCCATAATTCCATCATTTCTTGCATTGGGTGTTATCCTTAGCATAGAATTTCAAAGTCTATTTAAAACTGAGCTTTGAACCTGATGATAGGTTTCACATTCACATGCAACACTACTTGAATCTGTTAGCCTTCCTTTTCCCTCACAGCTTACCTGAGGTCTTGTCTCTCCTGGAACTTCTCTTCAGGAGCACCATAGTTGGTCTCTGCAGAATGTTTACTGTTTGTTTTATCATGGTATTCCTACCTGGTTCTTCATTATTATGCAGTCAGAAGTCCATTAACTTGTTTTCACTCAAGTTTTCTTGGCTACATTTTCTAATTAGTATTGTTGAAAGATTCAAGTAGAGACTAATTATTAAATCTGTGCAGCTTTGTATGCTTCCTTTCTTCTCAAGCCTGGTTAAAATAAATCCTGATTTTTGAGAATTGTAGTATGAAACAGAAGCAGTGGGAAAATCTGAATTCAGACTGCTCAAGAAGAGGTAAAAATTTGCTCGTGTTCTGTCTGTGACCATGCTGACTCTTCAAGTCACAGGCCTTTTATTCACTGTGCCCGAGAAGGAAACATTTGAGTTTCTCTTACCTTTGCAGCTTGAGTCCCAGTTCAACTCTTTGCAGTACAGGGTTGCTAAATATTCCAGGCTTGCTCTGAGTCTACCAATGAGATGATGCTGCAGTGAGATAATGCTTTCCTTAGTGTAGTGTAACTGTGTTAACCAGACAGGTTTGCCTCAGCCTCTCCTGCAAACTTGCTTATTGATTTATAGAGGCATTTCTGCAATCTCACTGCACCACTACTCCCTCTTTTTCTGAAGCATCTGAACACCCTTATGGGAAACCTTGTGATGGATGTGCTGTAATGCCTTGTAATGCTCCATTCACTATTTGTTATGCAGTTTGTTCCTCTGTCACATGAAGGGGCACCAAGAGTGTAAGGAAAACATGTAGCATACAGCATTGTCCTAGTTTTTAAGGCATGTTTTAGATTTATTTTTGTGTTCTTAATAACTCTTCCTTCTTGCCTTTTCTGTGGTGTTGGTATGGTTTGTAAAAGTTCTCTCTCCAAAAGGAAATTTTTGGTGATTCTAGAAAGCTTTCAGTGTAAGAATTCAAATTTTTGATTCCAGCTCTACATTTTTTTGTCTTTATTAGTTTCTTAAAAACAAATATATATTTCACAGGGCTTCATCTGTCCATTGTGTATGAAAGTGTGTGTAACTCCCACTGATCTATCTGAACATTACCAGAGTGAGCATACTGGGACAGAAGGAAGACAGGAGCTTCACGACCTCGCAGCTGTTAGTGTGGGTCTTGTTTATTTTGTTTAAATAGCTTTGGTGATGGGCTGCTTTAAATGAACTACATGTTTTCCTGGTGTCAGCCTTTTAAATTGTTACTTTTAAATCCTTGCTTAAATGCTGCTTGATCTCGTGCTTGATTACAAAGCATAGATTCAGCAGAATAATTAATTCATGTCTAGTTTTCTGGTTTGCATTTTCAACAGCTTTTGCTTGATTTTCTTATAAATAAGACTGTTTCCTTATTTGATTTTCTTCACATCAGACTCAGTATCATGATAAACATGGTGTTGGATCAGGCACATTCTTTGTGAAAATAAACATTTAGAGCTCTTATTAGCTAACTTTTTTTAACAGCAGATTTCTAGTGCCCGTTCGTACATTGGGTAAAGACAACAGAGGGCAGTGATATAAAAATCTCAGAAACTTCTGCTTTTGAACACAAGAGCATATGTATTGCAGCAACATTGTAAGAATAATTAGAAAAACTTATTTTTTATAGGTAATCTGACTGGATATTTTATGCCCCCAAGAAAATGCAAAGGCTGTTTCAGTAAATAGATGTAAATTGTGCATTTCTAAATTCTTCTGGTTGTTCAGTGTAAGACTACACACTTAAAACAAAATGCATGGCTTTATACTCAAGAGCTAGAAGAATTTGGATTCTGGAAGTCAACAGCCTCCAGCTGCACAAGGCAATCTGATTCTTATTTCTGCAAACCTTGAGAGAGTAGATTGGACTTCTGGGAGCAGGCAGATTGCTGTGCTCACTAAATGGGTTTGTGTAGAGGTGAAGTTTTGCATTGCTTCTGCCAATGTTACTCTTGTTGCAATTTGAAATCTGAGGATTTATTCTAGGATATGTGTGTGTTGTGATTTTGTTGGGTTTATTGTTACATTTGCTAGATAATGCTTTTTTCTTTATACTTGATGTGTATTTGTACTGTATTTTGGAAGAGAAGACTTCAAATTGTTGGATGCTATTCTCAAAAAGGATGGAAAGAATCAATACATTGTTTATTCTAGAGATAGCCTGAGGTGTCATTTCGAGTGTGAAGTTATCTGCTAAAGTGAGAAGGATCTGTGGTAAGACTGACCTGTGCTGCTGTCTTGGAGTGGTGTGGGACCTCCTGAGAGCCAAGGCAGCTTGAGTATGGCTTTGGATGGACTCCTTACTGCCTCTTGTTGAAGCAGAGGCTGTCAGCAGTGCTCTGTTGTGGTCAAGTAAACTTCTTACTTTTGTTATTATCTGGTCACAATGCACATGCTGTACTCGAATAAGCTGTGGTATTCCTGATGTGATGGTGACACTAGATTGGGGTTTGATTGCCTGAAGAAGTTACTGTTTTATTTAAGCTGATTGTGTTTAGCATATTTTATGGAGCTGACTGCAGGGACTTGACCACTTTGACTTTTTGTTTTTCCACCTACCTTTTGTCAGTTCCTTGGTCAGTTCTTTTTACTGGTCAAGATCTGTTTACAGCTTTTAACTTGATAAAGCTATGTATTAAGTGTGGCACTTGAAATACAAATTCACTTGTTTCTAGCTGTTGCTGTTTCTTGTTGAAGCTGTTTCTTTGTACTGTGGTTCGGTAAATATCTGTAAGAGGTGAGAAAAAAAGAAAGCAAATGTGTGTGGGGTTTTTTTCAGTTTGATCTTTTATTATATGAGAAGATACATATATGCCTAGAAGCATTGAAAAAGTGGGGAATTATGTTAATAACTGTAGTCAATACTAGTATGAAAAGTTTTAAATGTTTGACTACTGAGAAGTCAACAAGCAAGCTGATGGTTTTCTGATGGAAAAGAATAGTTTGGATTTGTAGGAAACACATTGAAACAGCAGCATAGCCAGGCTGTCACACCTCATTCTATCTCTGCCGTTTCTGGGATGGGCTATAACAATGATAAAATGTTGTTCATGTCATCTTATGTAGCAGTCATATGAAACATTGCTCCCTTTGCCTCATTTCAACCCTTAATGTTTAGTGGTATTGCTTGTGCATAGTACATAGTATTGGGAAGAGTTCAAATACCTTTTGTTGAAAACATTGCTGAAGAAGTTTGTGAATTCAGAATTTTTGCTAGTGAATTCGACTTAAACAAGGAGATAGGATGTGTTGCAAGACCAGTGTTTGGTTACACTTTGTGAGACCTGAAAAACTGTTACTTGGTTAACAAAAGCCTTAATACCTGCTTTAGATTTTACCTGTAGTTTCTTTGCTAACTCTTCTTCCACTGATACACCTATCAGCTGATGGAAATTTTAGCAAGTGCCCTTCTATTCTCCTTGCTCTTCCTTCCTCCCTGTCCTCCATGCAGTGAGAGTTGGTCTTTGTTTTTCAGTCACAAGCATTCACACCTGCAGTGTTGTGCACAGCTCCTGTTGTGGGAAAGGTTCTTTGCCACTTGCCTGCAGCCTGATTTCTGGCCATTTTGAACAGCTCTCTCTGCCCTCTTTTTCAAACTAGGGATTGAAACAGGATAACGGGTGAAAATGTCAGTGTAATACTTCCCCTGCCCCCCAAGCTGTAATGAAGCCTTGCTTTAAAATATAATGGCTTATTCAGCTTGAGGAAAAACCACCAAAATGTTGGCAAATATCTGTCCATGTATAGCCAGCTTAACCAAACAAATGCTGTATGAAAGTCACACACGTCTCCAAGTTCCCAAATATTGTTCCCCCACTTTCATGTGTACAGTGAGGTCACTAACAAAAGCTGTGTGGTGGCTTCTGTTTTATTTTCTTTTTATTGAAGGAATGATACATTTCTAAACTGTGTTCTGCATTTCCTGACAGTCTCTGTTGGACATTCAGAATATCTAAACAGTGAGTCAGTATAGAGGCATAGTTTGAGACTTCCTGTCCTGTTTTTATCTGAGGCATCCAAAGGAACCACTGAATGGTACCCCTGCAGCATTTAGAATATAGTGGCTGTTATTATCTATTGTCTTATCTACCAAGTGGGCTAAATCTAAGACAATTTTCAGCCAGTTCTTTTGGGTAATCTTCATAAATTTCTAGACGTTTAGTAAGAATGTGTTTCTTGGCTAATACAAGCAAGATGACCTTGATGTTTTCTGAATAAGCTTTTCATAGCAGAATTGCAGAGAATGTAAATTGGCATAGTAGTTGTGCAAAAATGTGTGGTTTTTAAGTCAGTCTTTAAAAAGACCACATTCTTTATGTTTTTTTCCCTACCGGTCTCTTATTGTAGATGTAGTTGAGTGAATCTTCTGTTTTTATGCATGCCCTTGGAGTGTTGTAGACTGTTACTGCACAGAACATCATGTCAATGCTTTAAAGCTGATTTTTTATTCTCTTTCAGTTGCTTTTCAAATTAGGTTGTGGTGCCTGCTTTCACCTCAACAGTACTTGCCTGCTTTGCACAGGAGCAAAAATTATTGATGGAGTTACATTAGTATATTAATTTCCTTCAACATCTGAACAGTATTAAGAGAATGAAGAATTAGAGATACTGGTTTGAGTTGACTTGGGCATGGAATATGACTTTTCTTTAAGAAATAGAGATCACATGGGATTAGGGTTTCTAATTCTTGACAAAACTGTGGTTTTGTAGGTTGTGACAATTTTAGTCTTACTCATCAATAGCAGTAAAAACATAAGAGAACTGAACCAGAAATTATGTTTGTTCTATTCTTCTCAGGAAGAATCCAGCTTCTTTTCTAGGACAAATTCTGCACCTTTGCTCTCTTTGTCCAGAAATTTAAATACTTGTAAAATTGGAATGGACTGCAGGTCTTAATTATACTCAACGTGACCTTTTTACCTACTTTTCTAATGATTAAATAGAGATGTTATCTGAAAGCCACTGTCATCTTACTTCTTACATAAACACAGAGGAAAGAGCTTTATCTGGTCAAAGACATGAAAAATGTCAACTGTATTTTCCTTTTAGCAATATATAAAATAAGTGACCTAATTTATTTATTCTTTAACTTAAAATATGTCATTATTTTTTAAATCAATATGTAAACCTACTGAAATAAATTATGAAATGTAGTCTTGCCCTTGCTGTCTCGGCAGACTGTTTAATCTGCTTCTGAGAACTTCCTGAGGATACAGTTAATTGCTTTGATATATATTTGGAAAATACAATCTAGACACTACTTGACATATCTTTCAGCTCTGAAATATCACTTATGTTCCCCTCTGCTGGCCCTAAATATATAGTTTCTGATCTTCCATCATGTAAAATGTTTCAGACTCTAAATCACTGTGTAACTGGAGAATATCTGGGTTTTAGTTTGGACTTACTGTTTGAGTGCTGGTGAAGATGTGTATCTTGTATTAAGGAAAATTGTAGAGGTTCACTTGCAGTGGAAGAAACATGAATGGTAAACTTACTTTCAGTTTTCTAAACATGCTGAACTTTATTCACAGCATACAGCTTTTTGTATGAAAACAGCTGTGTGAGAGCTGCTGATGTAAGTCTGGATTCTGAGAGATGGGCAAACATACGTCATGGCCAGAAGGTGTTACAGCCCTGGCTTCAATCACTGCTGTTGGATTCTTGTCCATGCAGCTCACTGGAAACAGGCTGTAGTTGGGGTGCTGGCCTGGTATTTAAGGAAGGTCAATGGTGAAACTTAGATATTAAAATCTATTTAAACTTAAAGCCTAGTCATGTGAATGCCAAGCATGTTAAAGTGCATTCTGGTTTTTGGTTTGGGCTAAGGTGTCCTATAGCATGTATGTGGTAGAATAGTCATGAATGTTTTCTATATGGTAAAAGTGTCAGCTATCCTGAAATGATTCTGTGGGATGGAGGCTTTTTTTTAGTTAGATTTTTTTTTTGTTGTTTACCACAGTTCTTAAATATTTTCCAAGAATGGAAAACAATGAAGCAGTGAAGTTACATGATTCTCTAAGCTTGACTCATGATGTAAGTGCTGCAATAAAAATATAAAGGTGTTGCAGAAGCTTTGTTTGTATTAGTAAATGAAGCTATTTGTGCTATGTGGCTTTCTACCACACAAAGCTTTAGATCAGCAGCAATCATAGCACCCTAAATGGGACCACTTATTCAATTCTATGCAGTGTTAAAATGGGATTGACTACACTATCATTAGATATTGCTGGAAGGTGCTAAGGAAGCTGAATTGCTATGGCTGTGACTTTAAAACTTAAATAAGGTGCCTTATTTCTTGGATTCTAAGGACCTGAGCACATCTGGATTCCATCCTGTAAAAACTGTTTTGTCTGTGGGACTGACCTGCAAGAGGTATCTGTCTGCCTGTAACTCCACTTTTAATTTGTGAAAAAGCAACCTTGAGTGAAGTAACTGTGCTCTCACTCATTAACTAATTAAGGCAAGATTTCATATTAGCTGTAAAAGACCATTTCATTAAAGCTCAGGGCAAAAGGAGAGCAGTTGTTACAAGAAGAGAGATTGAATGCATTTATATGTAGGTGTCTCAGGCTGCAGTTACTGATAATGGAGCCCTGGGAGTTGTTATGCTGACCCTACCTAAGGTATACACATTTGTTCAGTCAGATTACTAGTTTCTTGCTCCATTCACTGTTGAATAGCTCTTCATTGGTATTGACTGGGGGGTAGACATCTATGTGTAAATGTTGGGTGTTTTTTAAACCTAAGTTGGTAGCCTTCAGCTGATGAAGAAAAATCATTAAAAGTAAGACAATATTCTGAAAAGGCTGAAATTTTCAAAATACTTCTTTACACAGACAACCGCCTTACCCTTAGTCCTACAGAGTAATGGAAGGAGAAGACAGAAACCCAGAAACCATTCAGTCCTACACATTCATTTTCCTGTTGCAGAAACTATTTCTGCATCCAGTTTAAAATCATGTGAGGATTAGGAGGACTCTGTGGTAGCCTGCAGTTGGTCTGGTTGTGCACTTGTCTGTCTGTGGGTCTGTGCCCTGCATTTCAATGTTTTAGGGCAAAGTTCTTCCAATAGTTGATAGCTCTGTAAATTATTTTAGTACAAAAACCCCCCAAACCCCACACTAGTTTTTGTAGTGAGTTTCCTTTTAGTGTTGCTTTTAGTATCCTGGCATACCTCCCAAGGAATGCTGTCTTAATGATTCATACAAATATTAATGTTACCAGAAATAAATAATTTACCTTGAATGGCTTTAAAGATATAGAGCACTGAGAAGCTTAACTTTATCAAGCCTGAAAATAAATCTCAACTGTTAAAGGGGGAAAGTAGTTTTTTGGGCTTATTTGTAAATCTGTCTTGAGAAAGTAGGTATAAAAGCATCTGGTGCTTTCATGGAGTCTGAGATCTTTGGTGAAATTTGTCATTATAACTCAGGCTGAGGCAAGATGCTTTCCTACAAAACTTCTTTGTAGCATTTTCTGTTCTGTTGTGAGTGAAACCCATGTGTTTTGGAGTCTTTGCACTGAGAAAGGCCTGTCCCACTGCAAACAGCATGGTGCTCTGGTAGTGCTTGATGCTTGGCATGGCTTCTGGGCCTCCTGAAAGAGGAACATTTCACTTGGGATCAGAAAATTGGGATTTGAAGTTTAGCGTCTCACTCATTGTTGAAATGTCTGGACTATTGGGTCAGGGGCTGTTTTCAGCTTTACATTGTGTGCTGTCTCCTAGCTGGTTTTTGTGCCTGTGTATTGGGTTTGGTTTGAATGCCTTTTTTTATTTTACTGTTCTTTCTGTGCAATGCTTCAGAAACTATGTGGTGATCTCAAGAACTCTTTCTTGATAAAAAGTAGAACATGTAGTTGTGGTTTATTTTCTATTTTCTGTGAAACTGACAGGTATCTGCAGAAATCTTTGCATTCAATAAATTGTCATTTCTTGGTGAGAAGGCATAAAAACAAGCCTAAGTAATAACCATTCAACTTCTTTTAAGTTCTTTTCTTCCTATGTAAAGTGGAAGATAAAACCCAACTAGAAACATCAGCCAGGGAATCATGAGTTACGATGCAGCATTGAAGGGGCTCTAAGTGCTGTCTTCACTTTTATTAAATGAAGAATGTGAAATACCTTTTGCTTCTCTATGGCTGTGGTTTATGCAAAGTAATCCCATAGCACACGTTAAAAGGAAACCAACCAAAATTCAAGATACTCTCATACTTGCTTCTTCTGTGAAGGAGTCTGTTAGTTAAGGTATCCAGGTGCTGGCTTACAGGGAAGGATGCCTCAGCTCCTCCCTGAAGCTGTGATGATCACTATTACATCTCTTGGTTGTAGCTACACAGTCTCCTTTTTGTCCAAGACTGGTGTGGTCCTGATGCAGGAATATGTTGGACCTGATATAAATTCCTGCAAGCTGACAGAAATGTTCACTAAATTTAAGCATCTCAGATCATCAGGTTTCTTCTCCTCTTCTTACATATTTGTTTTTGCAATAGTAAAATACACTTTTGAACATATTTACAAAGTTCATCTCAAGATGATACTGAGAGATATTTTTTATTTGGCTGTATTTAATTGTATTTTTTTTTTAAGAGATAAGATTAGTGATCCACCAACCCAATTTCCCAAACAAGATTGTCACCAGGGCTGATAGTAACAAATCCAGGGAACATACTCTTCTGCCTGTTACTGCCTGCTGCCGGGAAGATCCTGATGGTTCTGGTTTTCCTACTGTAAAGAGAACTGAATTAGTGCTTCTGAGTCAGAGTCAACATTGGATATTATCAGTCTGTGAGGTGCAGCTGCTTCCTGGGTTCGTGCAGTTTGAGGCTCTGATGTATGAGTGGTAGTTGCCTGCATCTTTAGGAGCTGGTGTTCTTGTCCACCTCTGCACAGGAGAGGTGACATTTCCCATGGCGAGGTCACCTTGCTGCTGAAGGGTGATGGCTCACTCTGCTGGAGCCTGTGTGTCAGACCTCTAGCAAAAGCTGCATTAGATTAAGGCTGCATGTGAGAGCTGACTCCAACAGTGCCAGGTCCCCCAAAACTGAGGCCAGCCATGATCAAGACTGTGCTGGTGGAGAGCCTGTGGCTGGTGAGTGATGCACTCTTTATCCCCTGCTTGCATGAGAGGAAGGCAGTTTCTGAGAAGAGGAGGAGGAGGTTTTGTCCACGTTTCTCCCCTCTGCCAATGACAGTATGCTTGCCACCCCAGAGCTCCCATCCACCCTTGCAGGCTCACAACTGCAGCACATTCCCTTTGCTCAGCAGCTCTGCTCTGCCTCTGGCCCCTTGTCCTTGTGGACCTTGCCTTCAAATCTACCTCCCTGCTTGCCTGGGAAATCTTGGCTGGCTTTGCCCCATAATTGAGATGAATGGTTGCTGTTCCCCTGGCCTAATTGCACATGTAATCTATTCTTTCCTCTTCTCTAGGGCTCCTATTTGCACAGAACAAACCCTAAACACAATAAAACCACAAAAAACCCAAAAAAAACCAAACCCAAAAAAATCCAATAAAACCCCAAGCAAAGGAACAGATTTTGTTGTTTAAATGAAAAGAGATAAAGGGCAAAAGAAAGGAGAGGCCATAGCAATTTTCTACACTCATTCTTTCTAGATGTGATTACTGGAGCTCTGAGGAATACATACTTTTCTCTATGAGCAGCAGACCTTCCCATCACTGGGAAACTAAGCACAACACTGAGAACTGCTTAGTAGAGTTTCACCCCAAAAGGATGCTGTTGCATTATCATTGTATGAAACTGCTTTCTGTATAAAGCTTACTAGGAAAAACCCCAATCCCATAATTTGTTACCCCCCCTATGGTTCATTAACATTTTTTGTGTGCCAGGCAGCTCTCTCTGGTTCTTGCATTCAGAGAGACTCTTGCTGGCATCCTATTCTAATTGCATCAGATAAACATTACTGGGAACCTGGTAGCTAAACAGAATTTCTTATACTTATATTTTATATATGTATTACTTACATCTTATATATATTACTTATGTATTGCTTATATAATGCTTACATATTGGTTAAATTGGTTTAATCTGGAGTGAAACTGCTGATTAACTCTGCAAATAATAAATGGTTGTTAAGGTTAAATGCCTGTTTATTGCAGTACAGTACATGGTTTTTTTTGGGTTTTTTTTTGGTCTAGTTGTGAAAACTAATTTTCCATGTGATACATGGTGGACTTGACAAGTGACTCTATTTAGGAATTAATTTTCTGAAACACTAAATAAATAACAGAAGTTACGAAGGCTCTGTTTAGAGTTTTGGTACATTTGAGTAGCTGAACATGGTAGTTTTCCTGGGTTAAAACCATGTAAATGTTGAATTCTTAGTGACTCATGAAACAAAATGCTATGAATACCAACTTAATGAGTGCTTTTTCTGGTTGTCAACATATGCATTCAATATGCTCACTTTTTGCTAATATTTAAAGTGTTGTGTCTTGTCTGTTAGCATCCAAATGCAAAGTTAAGGGCAGAAAAGTGTCAAAACTCTTCATGTGTCCTTCATAAGTCATATGTGAGCCTGTGTTAGGGGAAGTGTGATAATGCCATTTAGAGGAGAGCTCTTATCTTGGATGCTGGAGAACCTTGGTTTAATATTGGAGTACACTACAGTTCATAATGGCATAATAAACTTAAGGATAATATATAAATGTAAAAATGCATATTTGAAATGAATTCAAGGAACAGGGAGCCTTGCAAAAATTAAAGACAGGCAGCATACTTACCCAAGGTCTTTTGCACTGCTTGGAATTACAGGTAGTCTTTAATGTGAGATGAGGTCTTGACCTCTTACTGTCTCAGTGGTGCTGCTATGTTGCATTATAGGCTGAAGTGTAGTTGGGAGTTGGGCTCAGAGTTGCCATGATAACCACAGGAGTGAGGAGCCAGTGTAAAGTCCAGCAGTCAACACCAGATGTAATAAACTGTGGAAAATTAGGTGGATGGTACTTCTGCTGAGTGGCAGCTTGGACACTCCACAAATGTTTAGAGATACATAAAGAAGGAACATAACCCTTACTGTTTTCATCTGTGGGCTAGTGGGTAGAACAAGGGCATTGATCTGCTAAATTTCTGCTCTGGTAAGCTTGTAGTACATATGCTAGAAGGAAAATGGATGATTTCTGATTCTTAGGGCTGTAGAGATCTGTTTTTTTTAATGTGGTATTTATCTGAATGGCATTTACCAATTAATTATATGAAAGGTAAAAAGTGATTCCTAGTTGTCTGGCCCGTATTAAAATCAGTAGTTTCAATATGTTTTATTTATGTTTATTAAAGTTTATTAATGACTGTGCTTTAGAGTGGGTCTTTATATCTCCTTTTTAAAGACCAAACTCCAGACGCTACTTCTATTTGGAATAAGAATGTGATACTGTGAAAAGTTATATGGAAAATTGTTTTGTTGGGGCAGGGAGGAAGAAACTGCAGAATAGTCCTTTTTATTTTGCTAAATAAAATTTTGTTGCTAGTATGTAATGCTATTGGAGAAAAAACCTCACTGAATAATGGAATATGCTTTTTGCAGGCATTTTCTAACTTTCTCATTGCAAAAACTGTTACTAGTGCATGAACAAATTAGTATGAGTCTTCACAATTGCATTTACTCCTTAAATGTGCAAAGAAAACTTACAGTTCTGTATAAAAACAGGATGGAAAAGAAATATGTCTGAAATTTTTTTGTTTGTTTGTTTTTCCTTTTTGTAATAGGGCTTTATTTGTCCTCTCTGTATGAAGTCTCATGGATCAGCGGAGGAGCTGTTCAAGCACTATGAAGCAGTTCATAATTCTGGCATTGATTCAACTCATGGAGGGGAAGGTCATCTGTCTCCAGAAAGGTGAAACAGTACTCACTTGTGCATGTGCTTTTGTGCTGGTGTGGAGCTGCTTCTAGTTACACTGAAGGCTTTATTAATTTGAAATTATGCAGTCAAGTATTTAAATGTTCATGTCTCATTTCCAATTAGAATTGAAAGGCAGCTTGTAAATTATGTTGTCTGATACTGATCTGACAGTAAGTGAGGATCAGATACCTGTGTTTATGATATTAAGCCACCTGTTTCTGCTTCAGCAGACAATGCAGCATTACAGATCAGAATGATTTTTACAAGTGCGACAGAAAAAATATGGGTTTCTCCTAATTTCTGACATAGACCTGAAATATCATCATTTGAGAGTGGAGAGGACACCCCTAAAGATAGAGAAGAAACCCAGTTTTGTCCCTAGTTAATTAGGGTACTTACTGGGTAATTAAATATCAGTATTTGCCTGAATAGCTTCCCTTATTACCTAGTTATTTGCAAATGAGAAGTTTCTGTGTGTGCCCATAATTCTCCTTCTGTGTTTCAGAAACTCTGTGCTGATCTTCAGAAATCTTAACTAGTTTATTTAATTTGTTTTGGTCAAAACTATATTGTTACATACATCCCTAGGAAGAATATCAGGTTGGTGGTTTTTTTTGAGAGCAGTTTGCAGCAGGAATTGATAATATGAAACTTTATTTAGAAGTGTGTTTAGCTGAGTAGTCCGAGTTTCTTTGGGAAGGTTTTTCTTGGGAGTAAAATTTACATAGGTTCCCCCTTGCTTCCTGCTAATTCTTTTTCTGTTCAGTGCTTGTTTTGTGCTGTAAATGGCAGTCCATGGTGCTGTTATGTCACACTCCCCCAGACTCCCCTGTTTGTACACAGGAGAGTCAGAGTGAGCAGCAGAGAGATGCATAGCACAAGACCTGTGGCTTCTGCTGATCCTGGGAAATAAACAGTTGAAAAATTTTGTTACAAACAGAAATGTGACCCAAAATGACATATAATTACATTGAAAGAAATACATATATTTATGTAACTAATTCAAGAGAAGGTGGCTCTGGTGAGAAAAGAGTGTGGAAGATAACATGTTTCAGTTGTTACCCAAATTCAGATCTGTATCTTCTCAGTACTGAGCAAAACTGGCAAGCCAGTAGGAGCCAGCATTAGCAGAAGTCTTGGATGACTCCTTCCTTGTGGATAGCTGCCTTCTCTCTCAGATACTGCATCAAAGAAATCAAAGTTGGTACTTTATACAGGATAAAGCAACAGGGTACTATTGAAGTCATATTGGGCTTCTGATATGCACATTTATTCAATAAAGAATATTTCTTCTTTTTATGCCTCATTTAAGTATTTTTAGAATGATTCAGCGTAGACCTGAAGTGATACTTTTGTAGGATAATAGCATTCACATGGGGAAATTACTGGTCATAAATGTTTTGTTTATACAGTTTATTAAATACTTATTTTTATGCCTGCAAATTTCCAAAGTCAGCCAGATGCTGGCTGGTGAAATTGACAGTTTAGGGACAAGTAGTTTTGTTTTCTCTTGCATAATTGAAAAAGTGGAGAAGGTCAGGGAATTTTGATGGAATAAAAGGAGCCTGGTGGGAGCCATTGTGTATACACATGAGCTATATTTTCCTATTATTGTGGCATTCTTTAGTGCTACTAATTTGCATGCTTTCTTGAGAAAACTCTTATTCAACATAAATCTGTTTTCCCAAGCCTTGGATTCCTTGGAATATTAGAGAACTATTTCAGACTGCAGTAGGGAGCCACTCCACTTGCTCTCCATATGTGAAGCTTATGTGCAGTTCTCAGGACCAAGACTGGGAGGTGAAATTCCATATGTAGTCAATAGGAAAATTAAGTACTAGGAATGACACTGTTTCCTCTTCCTCCCACTCCCCAGTAAACTATGATGAGTAAGTTCCAAGAGTAAATATAATGTAATTCCCCCCCAGTGTGTTTCAGCAAGGCCATCAGCACTCAGTACTAGGGAGGAGGTACTGGTACACGTGGGAAACAGAGTGGACCATAATGAAAAGGCACTAAGGATTTTCCAGATCATAGGCTCAGATGTGCTGGGAGAGGAAGGGATTGTCACAGAGCTAGCAAAAAAAGGAGATTTGGTGAGGATTTGGATGACAGGAAGAAAAGCAAAGTTACAGTGCCTGTAGTGATACCTTACACTAATTCCCCCCATACATTTTCCACTCGTTAAACTAAATTTAGGTTTCATTTTAAAATGGTCAAATAAAATTTTGTTGCAGATATCAAGGCAAATACTGTAGAAGGCTCCTTATGTTGCAAACTTATTCCTTTCTCCTCTCCTCTACCTTTCTCTCTACTACAAACCAGCTTTATACAACTCAAACCCTTAAAACTGTTGTGAAGACCAGAGCATCTTAAAAGCTTTCATATTGCAGATCTAGTATATGTTCAGACCACCTTCACTATAGTTTACTGTTCCACCTTCTTTTTTCTTTATATTCTTAGATCTGAATCTTAGTTCATTTATTTACTGGTACTGAGGAGAAAGTGGCTCCCTCTTCTCCACTCACAACCAACGTACATGTTTTGGAATGCAGCTACACCTGCCTTAGTAAAGTTGTATTTGCAAGCCTCCAGTAAGTGTATCACATAGGCAGAATAATATGTACATAACACAATTTTCCCCTGAAAAAAGTAAATCTCATAATATCCCATGTTTGTTTTGTTATTAAAATTGGTCCCCCGTGGAGTTCTTGCTCCACTGGTTCAAAAGCACGTTTCACTTACTACTTGATGACCCTGACCTGATGCTAATATGCTAATGTAGATTGAATCTATTCCTCACCAGGTTAGCAAAGGAATAAGTTTTTTTTTGTGGTTTCTTTTCTCCAAAGTATGAAATAATCTGAAAGAACATCTGTGGAGGAGGGGTAATGCACACCAGCAGCAATAAAATTGTATGGTATAA
Organism: Erithacus rubecula; assembly: GCF_903797595.1. Taxonomy (NCBI): domain Eukaryota; kingdom Metazoa; phylum Chordata; class Aves; order Passeriformes; family Muscicapidae; genus Erithacus; species Erithacus rubecula. The sequence continues at coordinate 26,750,945 of NC_136686.1, read as the reverse complement.
AACTGAGAGGATTTGTTGGCACTGGTACCCTCCATGTATATATTTTGTGAAACTCTTAATGTTGCCACTGTACAAGCAATAAGAAAGAGTATTTTTGCATTATTTTAACAACCCTTGTATTCTTGATTTTGAATGGCTCAGTAATCAGTATCTCAGTAATGCAACATTATCCTTGTGTGTATAGTTGTGCAACTCTGTAAGGAGACCTGTAATTTTGAAGGGTGCTGTGTAAGTCAGTTACTAACAGTTATAGCCTTGGATCTTGGGTTCTTGCGTGTCTGGAGGCTTGAGCATGAAATTTGAGAATTTGAAATTCTAAGGCTTTAAATATTCAGACCATTAAGTGAATATGTCTTTGGGGCATACCAAATTGCTGTGTGGATGAACAATTATGTAACTGCATATTTCAGAAGTAGGATAGCATGCTGTCACTTAGCAGTGTTCCTTTATATGATATGGGAAGTGAAGGAGAAGAAACCTGTCCTTTTTGTACGAAGGCATGCAAACCAGTTAAATGTTCCAATGCATAGCTTTGTTATTCTAAAGTCATGTCATTGAGCTGATGCACTGATTTAGATTTACATTCTGTTTTCATCAGACTTTTTTTCATATCTATTTCTTTACTTATCCATTTAATATGTTCAGCATTTTTCAAGTGATGTGCAAAGTGATAATAATCTAGTTTGTTCCAAACCAGATTTAAAAAAAAAATCTAAAAATAAATATTTTTAATTATGTAAGTTATATTTATGTAGCACATGGCTATCAGTTCAGTTACTTAATACATATTACAACTTGTGTGTAATTGACAAAATATAAACACTGTGTATTCATTTTCTCCACTCTGTGGATATGTTTATTCAGAGATGAAGTATCACTGCTCCGACAAGAAGTCCAAGACTTGCAAGCTTCACTGAAGGTTGGAAATGTATTTTACTTGCACTTGGTTCTTTGTTTCAAATTGAAGTGTTCCACTGTCTTAAGCAACCAGATTTATAGTCTCTCTCCCCATCTCTTTTTTCTTTGTTATCGTTTTCCCCCTCAGGAGGAGAGATGGTATTCAGAAGAGCTGAAGAAAGAACTAGAGAAATTGCAGGGGCAGCGGCAGCAAGTAATTGCTTTAAAATACTTGAAGCAGGTTTATCGTCAGCATTGACATTGAAGATTAAAACCTTTTTTGTAAGGCACGTGGCCTGATTTAGTTAGTTCTGTAATTTAAATATTGACGTGTTCTTGAAAACAAAGCTAGTTATCTCTGCACAATGTAACTAGATATATAATGTAAAGAACAAAGTCAGAATAGATAACAATTCTTCCATACTACTCACTACAAGTTCAGTTCAGAGTTTTCCTTCTGTTGAGCTTATTCAGAACTCAGTTTATTAAAGAAAGTAAATTGAATGTGGTGTTTCATCTTTTATGAGAAAAGGCTATGAAGTCTTTCTTGTAGGAACTTTTGGAAAACAGCAGTGGCATTTCATAGGTATCCAGCTGAGCTCAAAAAATAATGCAAGGCCAACAGTGGTGTGTTGTGCCCTAAAGGAAGCTCTTGCTTTTTTTATTACTATGAGCTGCTTAGATGCAGGATAGTTACAAACCTCAGAAATTGCTTTCTGACAAAACTCCCTCTCAGAATGTACTTGATGTCTGTAACCTCTGTTTTAAGGACAGATTTCTATATTGAGAAAAGGGAGGAGGAGGGGATTGTTACTGGAGCCTTATGAGTGGAGACTTTAATCGTGTAGCAATATATGAAATGAAAAGTCATCTTGGCCTTTTCCAGTCTTCTGTTTGAAATCAGATATTTTTATACTGCTGTGCAGTATTTGAGTATGGAAGTCTTTATTTACCTGTCTTTTCCAAAAAATGGATGAACTTTGAAAGTAGTAGTTTTTATTCCTACTATCTAATGGTGCATTTATTCTGTTTTCTTAAGGATTCTAAATCTGATGGATTGACAACAGCTACGTCTACAGGTGGCTAACATTTTATTATATTAATTTCTGCACTGCTTTGGAATTTATTTTGGTTTAGCTTTTAGGTAAATTAGCACTTTTGGTAAATTGAAGAGCTAGAAAGCTGATGTTACAATTACTGGCAAAAAAACTTCATTGTAAGACCTATTAAGAGCAATTTATATTAAGCAATGGTCTGGGATAATGTTCCAGGGGCTCAGGGTTTGAAATTTTTAGAAGCAAAACAGTTCTTCTGAATCTGAAAGCAGTTCTCATGAGATATTTTGAAAACTTTTAAAATAATTTCATATATTCAAGCAGTCATATATATACTATAGCATTCTTTATTGATAGTTTTATGTAGTGATTTTCTGTGCTCATTGCTATCAAAGAAAGCGGTGCATTCTTTTTTTGTTTTGAAGACCCATAATTTTTGCTCTGTTTTTCTTCATGAGGCACTCATAGAATAAAATTTTCCCTCTTTGTACATAACCTATCTGACTGATACTGATTAAAGCTTTTAATTACAGTTCAGGGGTTGGAGTTCAACATCATGCAGTGATCTGAAGGGCTATTTGTGACCAGTGAAAACCAATATGTACTTAATCCTGCAGAATACTCAGCTAGTGACAGTGTTGTCATACTTGTAGATACTTAACTTCAGTAAGGTTGTTCACTTTGCTAAGATGATTGGATGTTAAGGGATTTTGGATTACATATTCATCTCTCATGGTTAGTTATGGGCATGAGGAACTGTATTGTCCTAGTTCTTCTAGAAAATAATACTGTTCTTTTTATGGAAATAGAATCATTAGAACGGCAACTAGAAGAGATCCAAGTAGAAAATTTTAACATTAAGCAAATGAAAGACTTATTTGAGCAAAAAGCAGCACAACTGGCCACTGAAATTGTAGGTAAGTGTATTAGCATGAGATCTGATTCTCTTCTTTACTTGTGCAATATGTGAAAGGGATCATTTATTCCACTTCCTTCTTATTAGATCTTAAATCAAAGTATGATGAAGAAACCAGCCTTCGGGAAGGTGCAGAACAGAAAGTGACAAACCTGAGACAAGAACTGCAGAAAGAGAGAAGTACGGTAGAAGACTTAAAGACTGAGCTGGTATTCACATCACATTAATGTTTTTGTTGTTTTCAGGTCAAGGTAGAGTTTTATTTAAAAGCTGGCAAACATAGTTTTAAAGCAGTCAAACTCTGTTGAACTTGATGATGTCTGCCTGTGGGCTGAAAAAATTCATAGTATCATTGTTTTTGATCTGCATTTTCAGTGTTTTTCCAGAGAGAAATTATATGTTGTTTCTGTCATATATTAAAATTCACCCTGCATTATGTTATAGTCTTCTTGTTAGATGCTCTACCCTGTAGCATTTCTGCAGTGTATTATGCATATAGATGTGCTGCACAGACCATGGAGCATGCCATTGCTGGCTTCCACAGCTATCTTTAGGTCACTCTTTTTCCATGAGGTGTTATACTCTGATTGTCCTTGGGCAGCTGGATTTTTAAGAAGTGGTCAGAGAGGTATTTTGTGACATGGTGGCTGAAAAACTGGCAGCTGTCATCATCATGCCTATATTAATTTTGTCCCTTTTGTGTTTGGCTGATAATACCAATGTGTGTGTATTTCAGGATTTTGTCTCCTAATGACTTTTATATTCAGCCATGGCTCCAGGGAGCAATCCCAGTGACTCAGCAAGCTGGGGCACTTCTAATGCAGTAGTGCAAGGAATTCCCCAGTTTCTCCCACTCACTACTGCTTAGACTCTGGAGGAAAGTAGGATTTGTTTATCCCCCTTCTTCCCTGTAGCTGACTGCCCTCAAGAGCCTGTTGGCCTTGTTCAGATTCTGGACCTATCCATTCCTCCCTGTTCAGTGGTATCTTGTCTTCTCTTTTCCTTATATTTTTCTTTTTTCCCTGTTCCTTTTCTCTTCTGAGGATGCCAACACACTTTTTTCTGCTTTCTCTAGTGCTCCTAGTTGCCATCCCTCTCCTTTCTCTCCATACTGTTTCATGCTGTTATGGTGCTTGAAATGCAATTGTCAACAGATTTTACTTGTGGGTTTGGTATGAGCCATATCTGATACTATCTTCAAAATGCTGCCTTCAATTGCCCTTTTGTTTTGTACTGGTGATTTTCTGAAATACTTCTTGAAGACAAGGGCAGTATCCTATATCTAGCCATCTACTCACATAAAAGTTACCAACCTTTAATCTCTTAAGACAATTTTCCTTTTGTCAGATTTGGTTGAAATCAATCAGCAAGTTCAAAATTTAGCAGAAAAAACTTAAAATCTAGCTGTTTTCATTGGGAATTATAAGCATTCCTCTGTGGTTTTGGGTTGTTTTTGGTGGGAGATTTTTTTTTTTTTTTTTTTAATATTTTTTTAAGCCTAGCTGTAATACTTATATGTTACCTTGTCTGTAAATAGATGATTTGAAAGATTTTTAGAAATTATATTGGCACTGGAAGCATATCTACCAATGTGATGTTGCTCACTGTTTTCAGCTGCAAAGGCCTGGTGTGGAAGATGTGGCTGTCCTGAAAAAGGAGCTGGTCCAAGTTCAAACACTAATGGATAAAATGACCCTGGAACGTGAAAGAGAATCTGAAAAGCTGAAAGATGAGTGCAAGCACTTGCAGGAAAAGCAGGCTAACTCTGAGGTAATAACCATACATAAAGATATGTGTTCTAGCTTTGCCATGATTATCATATGAAAATAGAAAATAATAATTAATCATAATGAAGAAGCATCTTTCTTAATTGAATCTTCTCACTTCTCCAAAAGTTGTGGTTATTCCACTCTTTTATTAGTTACGACTTCGATAAAAGGAGAGAAAAAGGGATGCAGAATCTCAGATTTGGATCTTTAAGAGGAACTTTACTCCTCAAACTGTCTCAAACAGCTCCTGGCTAAAACACAATTTTACTAAGTGCTACTTATAAGAAGATAAGACCTGGAAATCCTTAATTGACACATTGACTGCAGTGCTTGACATAAGTGTTTGGCCATGTTTCATCTCAGCTTTGCTCTTAAGACCACATCAAGGACTGAAAGTTTAAAGTGTATTTTATAACATACTTGGTTGTTTTTACAGGCTGGCTGAGGATACGTTTATCAATAATGGTTTTCAAAGTGAATATTTTTAAAATAAGGTAAATGTTCAGTATGGGTGGAAATAACAAAAATAATACAAGCATCATATAAGCCCTATATAAGGATTTTCAAATACAGCAGGAGAAGGATGTGAAGAATAGTACAGTCTACAATATTCACCTAAATCTGTTAGGTGTCTATACCTTTTTTTCCAGAGCTGTATGTGAAACTGGCATCTACATCTTTCACATGAATATTCATACTGAGCCGTTCCTTTCATCTTTAGTTTTTCCCTGTAGTGGCTCCTGCATAGTAAATATGTTACAAAAACAGCTGCACTGCTTTGGAACTAAGCATTGCTTTGAATCTCTGCTTATTGGGATTTGTTTCAGTGACTTATAAATCTTCATTAAATGAAGCACTTAGGCTTGATTGTTTACTTGAGTGACCAAAGAAATAAACAAAATTAGTAGTCTAAATTGAAGGTAAATTTAATAAAGCCAGGACTAGTGTTTTTTTGTTTAGGTTTTTTTCCTCTCCCACTAAGCAAAGGCATTAGAAACACTGGAATATTTATAAAACAAATCTGAGGAAGTCTGCCTACTACAGCTTTTGTGACTGCTTCTTTCCATCTTTTATCCATCCATTTAATTTTTCTGCTTTCTATTAGAAACAGTTAAATTTGAGGTAATTTTTTTGGAAAATATTTAATTTTTATAGCAAATTTCTGTCATATCAAGACAATTCCAAGATGTTATTAAACAGAAGCATTCCTATTTTTCAATGGTTCATTATTCATACAGACACATTAGCAAAAAAATATCAGTACTGTATATTTACCTAGGATGCATTTCCTTGTTAAGAAAGAAATGTGGGATGGTCTTAGTGAATTGTGAACAAGAAATGGATATTTATGCATTTAAATTATTAGTCTAGTTGGAAAGGCTATAGTGGTGTCCTTTGTGAACTTCTGCACATTTTCTGCATTATATTCTCTCAATATGAAATAGCCATACCATTTTCTGATTACATCCTGGAATGTTTAGCCAAATAGGACCGATCCTAGGATGTATTTCAGCTAATAGCTCGGTTATTAAACAGTGTTGTACAGCACAGCATTACAGAAAGTCAGTTAACTATATGCAGTCATATACTGATGTTCTCTTTGCTGTTCCTTTTTCTGTAGGAAGGTTGTAAATTGGATGGTTATTGCCTATTCTGTTCTGCTTTAGTTCACTTTTGAATTCAGTATTTATGCATTTGTGCTGAAATCTCTGCTTACAAGAACTATAGGAAAGAAAACTTCTTTATAAAGGTCACTGCTATACAGTGTATTTGAAATGAGTGCATTAATATGCATTAACATGACATGTTTTAGGGCAGCCATGCTCTAAAGTACTTTTCTTGTTTTCCTTCATTACTGTATTCAAATACTGTGTAGTCATTGATATGTTCTGCTCTTCACTGATTCTGTTTGATGGGTTAATACTGTTCCTTTGAATATACTGACCTGCAGGTTTGATGTGTCCAAACATCACACATCAAGTTTGCATCAAATGCCAGACTTGCTTCTAGAGCCTTTTCCAGCACATTTCCCTTTCTAGCGTGGCCAAGATTTTGGTTGTGTAACTGCAATGATTTGGAAAGATTTCACCTTTGGCTAGAACTGTGATAATTATCAATGGATAATCTGTTATTATTTTCATCAGTTTTGGATTCAACTGGCATTTGCTATTGGATTGGGTCAGATTTTCATTCTTCCAAAGTAGGACATATATTAATCTCAGCTGGGAAATTGCACTCAGTGGTACTTCTGATGGGACTCTGAGCTTAGTTTACTGGTGATTTTTTTCCCTTAGGCTTTTTATTGTTATGGAAAACGTATTTTTATTTTGCTACTGGACATCTTGCTTTTGTTGGATTATGCATGCAAAGTTTTGTTTTAAATGTGGATTTTTCTGTTTGTCTTTTCAGGCTACCATTAACCAGTTAAAAGCTGAACTTGCCAAAGGACCTCAGGAGGTAGCTGTGTACGTTCAGGAGCTGCAAAAACTTCAAAGTTCAGTCAAGGAGTTAGAACAGATGAATCAGGTGAGACTGCTATTATTTCCTATGCTTGTCAGCTCAGATTAAAATATCACATACTGCTTTTGGAAGCACTGAAGGCTAACTTCTTGCAGAAGTTGAGAATTCCTTTGACATTTTGTTTAATAATTGGACTATTATAATGTGCAAACAAACACCATATTTTAATGATCATCATATCCTACAACTGAAATTCTTTAGGTAGTTATGATTGCAAATTTTTAATTGCTGCAATTTGTGCTTACCTATCATTAAGCAGAATTGCCATCTCACACATTAAATAATAATACATTTGCCTAAAAATCATAATTTCAAAGATATTCTGAGCTCTCTTTATTGCTTTTCCAGTTTCTTAGCTTTTAGATTGTACTTCTATCATATTTTTCTGGCCATGTACTGGTATTGTGAATGGTAGAAAATGGAAATTAATTTCAGAAACTTCTCAACTTATATTCGAGAGCTGTTATCAGTGCTCTTTGAGCTTGCTGCATTTTGTATTTGTGTTTAGAATCATGTATTGTGGGGGTAAAAATAAAAATAAAGGATGACAGGAAACAAGGACCAAGATGTGTACTGCATTATGTTGCATGTAACACTGTGTATGACCTGGATATTACATACATGCATTTACCAGGAACCTTGTCAGCCTTGGAAAATAGGAAAGGGCAGGGACCATACAGAGTGTATTTAATGTAATCTAATATTAAAGCATTTGCAAAAAATAGAAGAAGGTGAAATTAGAATTTGGTAAATGAAGCTACCTTTAGCAGGATGACTCTGGCTCACTAAATCAGGTGTTGGAACTGAGAAGATAAGAATTGTCATGCTGTAATTTTCCACAGACCAGCAACAATGAATCAAGCTTTTGGCAGGAGTGTTGCTATACAGTATAGAGCCCTTTCCTGAATCTGTTGGTGTTTCATTAACAATGTGGAGTGAAACAATTGATGCATAAGGAAGTATTTAAGAGAGGCCAAAGCTCAGTTCAAATTTAAGTTGGCAACTTTTGTAAAGGATAATAAAATTTGTTTTTACAAATATATTAATGGAAAAAGGAAGGATAAAACTGGCCTTTCTTCTTTACTGGATGTGGGAGGGAACTTAGTAGCTGCAGATGAGGAGAAGGCAGAAGTGCTAAACATCTTCTTTGCCTCTTTAGTGGGAAGATGCTTGCCCTCAGGACAGCTGTCCTCCTGGGTTGGTAGATGGTGTCAGGGAGCAGAATGGTACCTCTGTTATTCAAGAGGAGGCAGTCAGAGAACTGCTGAGCTGCTTGGATGTTCATAAATCTATGGGACCAGGTGGGATCCATCCCAGGCTGATGAGGGAGCTGGCAGATGATCTGTGAAACCGCTTTCCATCATTTACCAGCAGTCCTGGGTCACTGGGGAGGTTCCAGATGGCTGGAAGCTGGCCAATGTGACACTCATTCACTAAAAGGGGGGAAAGGAAGATCCTGGTAATTACAGGCCAGTTAGCCTGACCTCAGTACCTGGCAAGGTAATGGAACAGTTTATACTGAGTGTCATCATGCAGCCCTTGCAGGATGGCCAGGGGATCAGACCCAGCCAGCATGGGTTTAGGAGGTAGGTTGTGTTTGACCAACCTGGGTTCTTTTCTGATCAGGTGACCTGCCTGGTGGGTGCAGGAAAGTCTGTGGATGTTGTGTATGTGGATTTCAGTAAGGCCTTTGGCACTGTCTCCCACAGCACACTCCTGGACAAGCTGGCAGTCCCCTACTTGGACAGGAGCACTCTCTGCTGGGTTAAGAACTGGCTGGATGGCTGGGCACAGAGAGTGGTGAACAGTGCTGCATCCAGCTGGAGATCAGCCACCAGTGGTGTCCCTCAGGTCTGTGCTGGGGCCAGTCCTGTTCAATAGTTTTATTGATGGCATGGATGAGGGTATTGAGTCTGTCTTTAGTAAATTTGCAGGCAGCTGGGAGCGTGTGTTCTGATCTCTTGGAGGGTAGGAGGGCTCTGCAGAGAGACTTGGAGTGGTTGGATGGATGGACAGTCCAATATGATGAAGTTTAGTAAATCCAAGTGTGCATTTTGGCCACAGTCATCCCCTGCAGTGTTGCAGGTTGGGGACGGTGTGGCTGGACATTGCCCAGGCAGAAAGAGACCTGGGGGTGCTGACTGACAGCAGACTGAACATGAGCCAACACTGTGCCCTGGTGGCCAAGAGGCCAATGGCATCCTGGCCTCTATCAGGAATAGTGCAGCCAGAGGGACCAGGGAGGTCACACACCACACCACTGGTGAGGCCACACCTTGAGTTCTGTGTCCAATTCTGGGCCCCTCAGTTTAGGAAGGAAGTTCAGATGCTGGAACATGTCCAGAGGAGGCAACAAGACTGGTGAGGGGCTTGAAACACAAACCCTGTGAGGAACAGCTGAGGGAGCTGGGGTTGTTTAGCCTGGAGAAGAGGAGGCTCAGGGGTGACCTTATTACTCTCTGCAACTCCCTGAAAGGTGGTTGTAGCCATGTAGGACTCGGTCTCTTTTTCCAGGCAGCAGCTGACAGAACAAGAGGACACAGTCTTAAGTTGTACCAAGGGAAATACAGGTTGGATATTAGGAAAAAGTTTTTTACAGAAAGAGTGATAAAGCACTGGAATTCTCTGCCCGGGGAGGTGGTAGAGTCACCATCCCTGGATGCATTTTAAAAAAGGCTGGATGTGGCACTTGGTGCCATAGATTAGTAGGGGTGTTAAGGCATTGGTTGGACTTGATGATCTTGAAGGTCTCTTCCAACCTTGTGATTCTGTGATAAGATAATCACACATTAAGAGAGAATCCTCTGCTATGTCAGGTTAATGCCAAACACTAAGGAATAGGAAGAGAAGTGGCAGTGAGCTACTTTTCCTCTTTCAGTTTTAGTGACTTAAAGCAGTTTACAGCCATTTCTTTATGCAGCTTTTTGAAAGGTGGTATCCATAAAAATTATATGCTAGCTAAGGAATTTAGGCCTTGGAGGAGTTGGACCTAGAATTGGAAAAGGTAAGACCAGCTTCCTATAAGAGAAATTTGTAAGACAAAGTGTCAAGAACAGTTGGTCATTCTTGAAAAATCTGTCACGGAGGAGCCATTAATTCATGGTAGTATACATTATATATAGAATATATAGAATGTAATACATTTGATATGAATATAGATTTATAATCCAGTTGCAATGTGGGAAGATATTTCTGTGTTTTGATGTGAAGTTTTTCAAGCTGATGTACAACCTCAAGCTAGAAATCTGTTTCTTATATTTTCAGGAGTTATACTGAGAAGAACAGAGGTATATATAAATATATAGGTTTCAGAGAACCAGCAGGGACTCACTTTTCATCATTTTTACAGCACAGTAATTATGGGGCTTGGTTTGCCTTACAAAGACCAGTAAGGGCCTCAACTTCTCAACTTTTCCCCAAGGAATTGCAGTTACAATAAAGTTAATTTGAACATTCAGGGAAAATTAGTTTAGAGGATATGGATGTAGAGTTTTTGTGGTATTCTCAGTAAGAGGAAGTGGATTTATGTGAGAATATGAAAAACAGTATTTCCAGTTAAAACTGTGTGCTGTATGAGCTCCAGAACCAATGTGTGTAATACAAGATACAGGTTAATATTTTCTTTAATAATGTTTTTGTAAAAGTTCTTCACTGTTCAGCATCAACACTTAGAAATTTGAATAATATGTTGAACAGCTGCAAACAGAATTGTACTTGAATTGCTATGTAACTCTCTTCAGAGTTTGACTGAGAAGCTGCTGAAGAAAGAACAGGACTACACCCAGCTGGAAGAAAAACACAATGAAGTATCTGTGAGTAAGAAAAATGTGCAGGCAAGTTTTCACCAGAAGGACCTGGACTGCCAACAGCTTCAGGCAAAGCTGTCTGCATCTGAAGCCTCAGTACAGAGACTGCAGACAGAGCTAGGTGAGAAGGCAGAAGCAAGTCAGAAACTTAAAGAGGAGTTGTCTGAAGTAGAGACAAAGTACCAGCATCTTAAGGCAGAATGTAAACAGCTCCAGCAGCAGAGGGAGGAAAAAGAGCAGCATGGACTGCAACTCCAAAGTGAGCTCAGTCAGGTAAGTGTCCTTAAGCCTCCTGCACCATCCTATTCGAATGGTTCATAAAATCATCTCATCAGTTTAAAAAACTGCACACGTGTATTTCTTATGAAGATGAATTTACATTTCCTTATTTGAAGGAGAGTAGTTAACCAGCACTTATATTTTACTACCCTATGGGATGTTTGAGAAAAGTGAGTCTTGGTTTTACTTTGGAACTGACCAGTGCTTGACTTGCTTTAAGTCTGAGTAGTTAATATAGTACAGAAATATCTGGTGTGGAAAACCAGGGTAATGTGAAATCCTGGTATTGCTTCTTTAGTGCTTCTCCCCAGACAACTTCACTTTATGTTGCTGATAGTGGGGAGAGTACCCAGAGCATACATCCCCCCCACCAGAACCGATTATTCTGCTGAGTCAAATGACTTAGAGGAGTAGGACTTTCATTTAACATTGAGCATTTTGAAAATTGAGGGTCATTGAATTCAGTTTATCTTTTTTTTGTTTTGAGAGTAATGTGTTAGACTGGAGAAATATTTGTGCATCAGTAATCATGTCCAGTCTTAAGATGTAAAAAATTATTTGTTAGTATAACATACTTCATTTTAATCTTGCTAAAGCTTATTTATTTTAAAGTGGATGTTTCAACCCTTTGTAAAATCTGAATCAGATCAAGTTGCAAGCTCTCTGTGTATAGTTTACCTTAGAAGAAGTGTGACTTGGCTAAATCACGTTTATGTGTCTATTGCATCCCCAGAATGTCTTTCCTTCTCTCATCAGTCTTCTGTCAGGGTGAGAGGAGATAATTGTGTTAGTTATCTGCATAGGAATCTGCATTTAGTGAACCTGCCTCAGTCTGCCTGGGCAGCAGAAGCATATCTAAGAGGCTGAGTTGAAATCTGTCTTTAGCCTGAGATGGCATTTTCAAGAACGATTTTTGGGGTGGGAAAGTGAAGGAGGAGGATGGTGAGTAAAGCATTGCTCTATTAATCCCTATGAAAGGAAATGGAGGTGTGACACATTCTCTGGTGGTACCATTGGAAAAGAAGACAACCTATCAAGAAAGCTTCAGCAAGCCACCAGACTTCAGGATGTGTTTTAGAATTGTATAGTAAAAGAATAGTGCAGGAAAAAAACTCTTTGTACCTGGTATAAAAGAAAAGCCAAGCATAAACTTTTTCCTTTCTCTTCCTGCAAAGAAGTGTTCAGTTACTATTGTAATGAAAAGACTAAATTTCTCATATTTATTCACTTGGTACTTTTATGCATGTAGTCCATTAGCTTACATTTCAAATATGAATTCTGTTCATAGAGGTATATGAATAGTTGTTTATTCAAATCACATTTTTTAAGAATCCTTGTCATCTTCTCAAAATTCATTTGAATGGATACATGTCTGGTTAAGTTTGTACATTTTAGAATTTGGGTGATGTGGAAGAACTGATCTTAATGGAAGAAACTTCAGTAACAGTGTTGGTTTCAGCATGACAGTAGGAGGAGGGTATGGACTCCTTCAGTTTTGAACAAATATTAATTGCTAATAAATTCTGTTCAGAAAATTTGAATCTACTTGATTGTATGTTTTAAACTCTAGATATTTTTTCATTATTATTATTTTTTGCATTCTGTAGCATAGGTTAGTCCTGGATTTTATGGTCCTGTTTACTTAAATGTCATCTTAAAGTTCCTCAAAAATACTTAACAATGCCTGTAATAACAGTAACTAGTGGAAAATATTGTTTACTGATTTCCGTCTTTCCAGATATTTTCTCCTGGTATCAGCATAGCCATGAATAGTTGCTAGTTATCTTGTTGCACTCTTTCTTCAGTAGATTTTTTTCTACAGTTCTTGTTTGTATTTTTAGTGAGGAGGAAATATTTATAATTTGGTGATCCTTCAAGAAAAGACAAATGTTCTTCATTACTGGAGGAGAGATTTTGGTCTCTTTCCTCACCCTGTCCTCCCTTTTCTCTTTCCTCTTTCTTAACTGTACAGTCACCATTAGCAACCAATATCTTGACCACAAGCCAAACATCTTTTCACTTATGATTTTTGATAACTTAGCTTGATTTTTTAAGAAGGTAAGTCATGGATACATTTATTTCTGTTTCCAAACCCTTGAAACTTCTGTAGTGTTTGATAACTTGAGCTAAATTTTGACAGATGGCCCAAAGGACTCATTATCAGTTCTTCAGTGTTAAGTTCTTCAGTATTAAATTTTTTGGGATACAGACAGCAGGAGAGAGAGTCTTCACCCCTCCTTAATGCCTGCATGGAAAGTATAATGGTATCATAATCACTGTTCCTTTTTCTGCTCTGCTAGGCAGCCGGTTGGTCAATGATTGCTTGCAGCCAATAAAATTGGGCTGCCTTTTGCATAGGTATTAGTAGGGATTTAAGGAAAGCATGAGGAAAGTTTAGGAGTATTGAAGGGAGGACCTGGAGTTAAAAAGTGAATGATTCAAGGGCCTTGGACATAAATGCATAGGGGAGCAAGCTTCATTCATAGCTTTCTCACAACCTGTATAAAGTTCTTTCTGTGCTGCAAGGTCTGATCCATTCTCTGGTTTTGCACTGAGTTAAAAGGCTATTGTGTCCTTGAATGTATTCATATAGAAGTAGGCAGGAGGCAACCCAGGACCTACAGTGGCAGTTTCACATAGAGTAAGCTTATTGTATGAAAAGAGCTTTTCAGAACAGTGAATTGTAAAAGGCCATCCTTGCACTTTGAAGATGGTGCAGTACTGCTTTTGATGACTGATAAAATCCTGACGCAGGTTTGTGTCCAGCTGAAAGTGCACATCCACCTACTTACTCTTTGCTGCTGGCAGGTGCTGGACTGTGAGCCACCAAAGTTGCTATATACCCTACACTGACTGTTCATGTATCTCTTCTCTGCAGAGAATGAATGCCATTGATGTAGCCAGCTCAGGTTAAAAATTATACTCTTAATATTCTAGCAGTGCATGTTGTGGGAGGCAGTGGAACAGGTAAATGCAGGGTGCTTCAGCCACTGGATCTACAGGAGTCATCTGGTGAACTGGATAAGCCAAGATGGCTCAAAGCATCACTATTTTACATGATAGTCCTTATGCTTTGAAGGATCATGCTCTTTCTGCTAAATATCTGCAACTTGTTTTGAAGGGCTCCTGTAGATAAATGAGGGTGTTTCTGAGTCTTTCCGATCCAATTTTCTGAATACCTGCTCTTACATGTGAAGTTGATGCTGTTTCTTAACATGATTTGTGTTTCTGAGGTGTATGAGGTACATACATGACTCCAGGACGTCATGAACTTGTTTTGTTTTGAGTTATGAAAACTTCCTATAAACATTGCACAAAGTCACTGTTGGCTAAGGAATGACTGAAAAGGTGGATGACTCTTTTTTGCAGTTGCACAGTAAACTCCTAGAAACAGAGCGCCAGCTGGGGGAAGCACATGGGCGGCTCAAGGAACAGAGGCAGCTGTCCAGTGAGAAACTGATGGACAAAGAGCAGCAGGTGGCTGACCTACAATTAAAACTTTCTCGTGCTGAAGAGCAGGTAGGGTTTTTTTATGCAGATTCTATAGTTTGTTCTGGCTCTGTTACACACACTTGTGATATTGCAGTTTATAAAGTTTCTCGTGGGAATTTCTTTTGACTAATATTGTCAAGAACTTACAGTACAATTATCAACATCTGCTTAGATGATGCTTGTCTTTACAGATGTATGTGTGTTTGTAATGAACAAAAGTTCATTACAAATGAATAAAATGACAAATGAACAGATGAATAAAAGTTGTGCATTTTGCACTTATGAGCTTTGTCTAAGGACCATATGAAAAAATTACTTAGGTGTACATAGGCCCATATGGGTAGTTTTGTGTGTAGATATTTTTTTAAGAGAAAACTCTACATGAAGAAGAAGTGAAGATGGCAGGTCATTGATAGTTAATAATCAGTGTGGGGTGGATGGGCAGAAAACAGTTATTTTATTAATTTTTATTTGTTTTAATGAATATCTTGTATATGTTGCTGATTTTCTGCTGGCTGTAAGGGGATTGGCCAAATATCTGAGTGGTATGTTGTTAAAGCTTTAAACTTTTCTGTAGCTAATTTGCAAAGCCTTGACTAGTATAGAAGTGGAGAGACTGCTAAACTGAAGTTGCTACTAAAATAATGACTGACAGTTGCTACTGTAATTACCAAAAAAAGTAATAATAATGTTGTTTTACAAGTATCTGTATTATCTGTTGTATTACATCTTAACAACTATTGCAAAAACATACTAAAAATTTCTTATGTTTTAGATTGAGAGCTAAATTAAGTGTGTCTGATAATTGTTTTATAGTTCTCACTTGTGATATAGAATCTCACTGATTAATTGTAATGAATGCTTTGATTAGAATTTGATCTAGCATTACAGATTTTTGTTTTTATACAAGTTTTTAAATATCCATGTTTACATTAAAATCTTTTATAGTTAGAGTGAACATTGAGTACAACCGGCATACTGAGTTGTATTTTTTTTCCCCCTCATTAGCTGGTTTGTTTGGTATTTGGTTTTGGGTTTTCTTTCAGCTAAAGGAAAAAGCAGCAAATTCCACAGAATTGCAACATCAATTAGAAAAGGCAAAGCAGCAGCACCAGGAGCAGCAGACGCTTCAACAAAACACAACAGCAAAACTACGAGAAGCCCAGGTAATGTAGTTGTGTGCCCTCATGTGAAAGTGGGTTCCAGGGTTTCATTACGCTAAATACTTTTTCATACTAAAAATTACTTGCAGGAATCATATTAGTTTCAATTAATTAACTTATAAATCTGGAAGAGAATATACAGAAGGTGTTTGATAAATTTATCCAATATGTCATGCATTAACCCCACTTTTAATGTCCTTATAATTAAACGCTATTATGTTCTTGTCTAGAATGATCTGGAGCAAGTACTACGACAAATTGGAGATAAAGACCAAAAAATTCAAAATCTTGAGGCTTTGCTTCAAAAAAGTAAGGACAACATCTCTCTGCTAGAAAAGGAAAGAGAGGACTTATATGCAAAAATTCAAGCTGGTGAAGGAGAAACTGCAGTTCTTAACCAGCTGCAAGAGAAAAACCATGCATTACAAATACAGGTAAAAACTTTGGGATCTGTTTTTTTCCATTCATTCTCATTATTGAATCTTGTTTCCTTTTTTTTTTTTTTTTCTATCTCATCTCATATGATGCTAATATTTTCTTTATGGTTCCATTTCTTTAAAACTTACTTTAAAGATCTTACTGTAAATTTCAAATGACTTGTGTTTTGGTGATTTCCATGTTAGTAGCATAGGGAAAGGAATTCCTAGATATTTCATTTGTACATCTGCTAGTAATATGTACTTACAAATAGTTAAATTATATAACTATGTAACTTTATATCTATTTGTATATCTGTATACTTTTAAAAAAACTATATATATAGTTATAACTATATAAAAATAAATATAATATATGTATATTTGTTTCACTCATTTTAAAAAGATATTTGATTCCTGCTTTCAGCACCAAAATTCAGTTTAGCCTACATCTGTTGTCTCCTTACTATTTTGTTTATTTCATTAAGGCCAAATCAACAATTCCCTTTTGCTTCTATTTTAGCTGGTAATTTATTTAAAGTCTGGTATTGTGTACAATATAGCTTTGCTGTAATAGTTCAGGAAAAGAAATATGATAGCATTGAATCTTGAGAGACATAATAAGACACACTAAAATAAGTTTTTACTTCCTTGGACATCTGTTCCAGCCTTCTCACATTCTTTTTTTTTTTCCCATTGCAGGTAACTCAGCTGACAGAGAAGCTGAAGAATCAATCAGAAAGTCATAAACAAGCCCAAGAGAATTTGCATGAACAAGTGCAGGAACAAAAGGCTCACCTAAGAGCTGCTCAAGATCGTGTGCTTTCCCTGGAAACAAACATCACTGAACTAACCAGTCAGTTAAATGAAAGTAAAGAGAAAGTGTCACAACTTGATGTGCAGGTAATGAATCTCTGTATTTTATGGTGATTAAAAATTCTGGTTGTGATTTCCCATTTGGGAAAAGGTGCATTTTTCTACAAGGAGATACACACACTAACACATGAATACTGCTGATTTTACTATTAAACTTACTGATAGCTATCAAAAAATTAGAATGAGCTATGGTGAAACATGTTTTAGTGAAATGCAATTTGTCTTTCAGGTAAAAGCAAAGACTGAATTGCTACTTTCAGCAGAAGCATCAAAAGCTGCTCAGAGAGCAGATCTACAGAACCATCTGGACACTGCCCAGAATGCATTGCAAGATAAACAACAGGTATTAAGCAACACATAAAGTTCCTATGTTGCCTAAAAACTGCTTAAAAGCCTAATAAGAGTCTGTTTACAAACTCAATAAACATATGAATAAGCATTAGGAAATGATCATTCAGGGTATTTTAACCATGTAGTGTGCACTCATTTATTTTTGCTGCTTTGAATCGGATATATTTTGCAGTGCAAGGAATTTACTTGGGAATCCATTCCTTGCTGTAGGGTTATCATTCAGAATCTAAGCTTTCCTTAGGTATTCTGGAAGTATTATTCAATTCCTGTGTGTCTGCTATGTAGAAAAGATTGTAGAACACACTCAGTAGAAGCAAAGACTCTTAACTCTTATTGCTGACTCAGATAAATTTTGTATCACCTGCTGGTATTCAGAAATAATTCTCTGTGTGCCAGCTGGCATAAAAACTCAAAAGGCTGGTGATAAAATTACATGGTTTTTAATGTATTTTGATCCTGGTGAAGCATTTTACCGTCTGCTGAATCAAATATTTGCATAGTTAAAATAAGTACTGCTGTGGTCTTTATGGAAACATCCTGCTGATGTTAACATGGCACCATTTTGTACAGTGGGAATGTAATTATTTGCTCTAAACAGGAGACAATTTTTTGCAGGCATTAAATATTTAATTCATAACTAAATATATCAGTTTGGATGGAGGGCAGTGAACTTTGATGTAGCTACTATCATAGTGGCCACTAAGTGGATGTGTTCATGTCTCTTGCAGAATTTATTTGTTTTGTGTTGAACAAAATGTTTTAAAATCATCTCTGGTATGTGGAGAACTAAGCATTTCCATGTTAATGGCTTTCCTCTTTGATGGTTGATCTCATGACAAAGACATAAAAAATTCTACCTAGGTTTTTTAATGTTCTTATCTAGTTACTGCTGTAGTAATTTGAGGATGCAGTGCTTTTATTACCTACAGTTCAAGTTTAGAACTTGAAACACCTTTGTTAACGTTTAGCCCAGAGCCTGTAAGGTTTGAGAGAATATTGAGCTTTAAAATAGGTTTTTTCACTGAAACAGAGGGAATTTGTGCATGTGTTTGTGTTTCCCCTTTAAGTTCCCTGCCCCTCAGAATAAAAAATAAACATTATTTTCCTTTTTAATTTGAACACATTAGATCATTTAAAGCATATATGACATTAATAATTTTTGAAATAATTAAAAAAGTAACAAGCTTTTTATTTTTGTTTTACCCAGGAGTTAAATAAGGTCAGCGCTCAGTTGGATCAGGTTACAGCTAAGCTGAATGACAAGCAGGAATACTGTACTCAGCTGGAAGCCAATCTTAAAGAGCACAAAGAAAAATGCCTTTCTTTAGAGCAGAAAACTGAAGAACTAGAGGCACAGCTTAAGGTTTGTAATGAACACAGTACCTGGACTTACAGAAACTGATCTTTGCTGTTAGGCAGCATTTGAGCATGTGCTCAAATTAGGGGAGAAGGATTATATCAATATCACTTTTGTGGGTTTTCTTTCTCACTAATGTTTCCTGATTAACCATTTAATCCTGTTCTCTTCTTCCATGCTAGTATATCACATTAAGAAGAAAGGCCTATGACATGGCCACTATACTGTCATTTTCCTTTGTGTGCTTCTACCAACCTTTCTGCTACCTGGAAATACCTATGTGAGGGAACATCAATATGTCCCAAAATCAGGGTTTTCAAGTTTGAACTTAAGCACTTGACAAATAGTAGCAGGGAATATGTGTTACATTGGCTAGACCTGCTTAACACTGCCTGTCTGGTTTAATTTGTTTCTGAAGCCTTTCGCTAGACTTTTTAGACAGATACATTTATCACTATTTTATCTCTTAATTTGATCTGGTGTTTTGCATTCCAGTTCTGAAATCAGATTTTATTTTAAAGTCCACATAATGCTGGCAGAAGGTTTGCAGACCCTTTTGGTCTTTTGATATACTAATATTTTCAGTTAAGGACATGGCTTAGTTCTAATGCTTGAAAGCTTTAAAATTTGGGCTTTGAGCTTTGTTCACTATTTTTAAAAAGTACTTAGTGGTCAAAATTCATAACACACAAAGCCATAAGATACAGGGATCATGGAAGCAATTCAGAACTGGTTTTGCAGTGTTGACTGTCTGTTCTGAGGGAGATTAGTAGTCTTTATGCTCCAGACTCAGTTGAGAGTTTTTCCTAGCTTTTGTGTTCTATAGAAGAAAACAAAGATTGTTTTCTGTGTATGAAATTTTAAATCCAATTATATTAAAAATTAAAGCTGTCATGCATTTCATTCTCAGCATCATTATTTTGTTCCTCCTTCTTTTATTTTGGACACTGGGTTTTTTCCTTGCCTACTTTGATTTGTGTGTTTAGTTTTCATTCTTTTGCTGAAGTTTCACAAGTAGCCAATAGACATGCTTGGGAGAAATACAGAGCTTGCTTGCGTATGATTTTATGAGGTTCCTGGTAGCTGAAGTGTGAAACTGAGCTGGGTTGTTGATGCTGTCAACAGGAATGCAATTCTATGTAGAATCTTGGCATCATCATCATTCTTTGAGGTTATTCCAGTTGAATGTGTGGCATTTAAAAAAATTAGAAAACAAAAAGCCCTCAGGAAATTTTTTGGAGAAACTTGGCCGCTTTGTTTTATGGTCTCTGTGTGAAAGCAGAAGTGCCTGTAGAACAGCCAGTATGTTGAAGAGTATAAACAGTGCCCGTTTGCTGAAGGCTCCTGTGTTCTTTATACTCCATGTGAGAGAAACAGAAGCTTTGGGAAAAAAAAAAATAGAAGAAAATCCTCTTCCAGGCAAACACAGAATTTCTTCACCACTATAGTTTGTGTCTTTGCTTTTGCTGTAAAGCTTTTTATCTATTACTTTGCAGTAAAATGCCTTCTTGGGCCTTTAATTTAAAGATGCTTTCAGAATGTTTCACCAAAATAGTTCAGTTCTGGAGGAGCAAGTGATTAGCAGGAACTAAATAGTGGAAGATAAATCACAAAGTAATGGAACAGGTAGATGATGTGTGAGAGCTGTGACTGCTTTCTACAGTTAATGCTACACACAGACTAGATGACTGTGCTTTTTATTGCTATTTTTATTTAGTTTGTTGTGTTCTGATGGCTCTTCTTATTTTTCTCTCTCAGAAACTTGAAGGTGACATTGTTGATGCTAGAGCAAGTAAAGACCAAGCTCTTCAGGAGTTACAGCAGCAGCAGCATCAGTCTCAAGAATTAGACCTCCGGACAGCAGAGCTGAGTAAACAGCTTGAGGCAGCAAGAGAAGCGTATGCATTTCCTGTGTTACAGTGCTTTTCACAGTCAGACATAACACTGGGGCAGTTTGGACTAGAGTTGAAATTTTCTGCTTCTCTCCTGTGATTTCATAAAGTCATAAATAAGTGCTGTGTCCCCTCTGCTACAAGAATTGTGTTGTATCCCACTTATTGTGTTTCACTCCTTCTGCCATGTTTTCTCACAGGAATCACTGACTGCTGTGATTCACTACACTTCTTCATTTTATTCACTGTGCTTGTTGTCAGCTAAATATCTGAATGGTTTAATGTAGTGAGGTCCATCTTTAAATATCCATAGCTCTGTAACCATTTTCAGGTACAAATCTGCAATTTATGCATAAGCAGTAAAGGGGTAGTTTCTGTTCATTATGGCTGAGGAAGAAGGGACCATCTTAAACCTAGTTTCTGAAGTTACCGTTTCATCTTAACTGGAGAAGTGTAATATGAATAGAATGGAGAATAGAGGCCCATGAATAGAGACATTTAAGGATGCAAAAGAACCTGTGAAAAAGAAATTTTAAAAAGTATGTTTTATCATTTTATATTTGCAGGATGTCTAATGCTCAGTTGGATTTGCAGAAGAAATCTGAGGCCCTTGACCAAGCTAACCAACGAATTTCAAAGCAGGAAGCAGAAAAGGCCAGTCTCAAACAAAATCTTGAGAAATCAAATCAAGATACAAGTAAACAGCTCAAGGAACTTGATTGTAAAATGCAAGCAGCCACATCAGAGCTGCAACAAGTGAAATTAGAGAAGGACACTCTATTAAAGGACCTTACAGATACCAAAGATATGCTCTCAAAAAGCTTTGAATCCTTCAAAAAAAGAAAGGAGGAATTAGAAAAAGAAATTAAAAATGGAAGAACAGTTATTGCAGAAATGGTTAGTAGATTCTTTAATTAGGCATTACATTTGGTGCATATACATTCTGATAAAATTACTTTGCTTTCTTTTTTACAACAGTGTACATATGATGAAAATGCATAAAAATTTATTACTGTAAGGAAAACCAAATTGTGATTTTTAGTAGTTCATACATATTTCTCACCTTACATTTTTGCCTGGATATTTACAGTAGTAAGCATCAGTCATATCACATAACAGGATCCTTTATTCTTCCTGCATGCCTTTAACCATGCCTTAGTGAAGAAACTAAATAGAGATGACAAAGTGGTGAACTTATGGCAGACGTCCCCCTTTTAAAAAATAAATCAACCATATTGTAACAATACTAAGTTTTAGAACCTTTGCTAAAATGCTGTTGCATTGAAGAAGTTATTTTTCTGAGGCCATTTTAATTTCCTTTCCAAAGTCTTTGTACATAGAACTTCCTGTGCACTTGTCTGGACGTACTGGAAATCTATATACTGCAGGTAGAGAGAGTAACATCATCTGTCATTTGGTGAATGCCTAGCTTAAAGTATTATTGGAGTACTAGAACTATTTGAATTTCAGAAAGGTCTTACAAGTGACAGTATAACAAGTGCTTGACCACCAGAGCAATCTATTATGGTATAGAAAGTAAACTATTACTGGTTAAAATACACCTTTTTCTTACTTCTTCTGCCTTGATAATACGAATGGGCACTATATGAATACAGTTGTTCTGACACCCTTGTCTCACATGTGGCAAGGGGTGTCTCTCATACTCTCATCTTACATGTCACCATTTCCCTGA
This sequence comes from Erithacus rubecula, assembly GCF_903797595.1. NCBI lineage: Eukaryota > Metazoa > Chordata > Aves > Passeriformes > Muscicapidae > Erithacus > Erithacus rubecula. The sequence continues at coordinate 26,728,463 of NC_136686.1, read as the reverse complement.
ACCCATTTAGAGCTGCTTTTATTCTGATCTGAAAAAAAATCTGCTTCTAGTTAAAAAGAACATTTTCTCTTACTCATTCACCTGGTGTAGAAAAGCTTTTTGGTTTGCTTTTCTTAGTTACTACTGTTTAAAGATTTGTTTCTCCTAAAAGCTTGAAGGATTTTCTCCCCAGTTTAGACTTAAAAATAGTAGTCCAGAACCAGTAGTCTGCTTCTGGTTCTGTTGTCTTTTGGAGGCTCTCCATTGCCTTAAATGTGTAGTATTTGGGCTTAACATATGGTTGCATATGCATGGAGATCTGCAAATATACTTGCTTGTGAGTTTTAGAACATGAGGAAATTTTAGATCCTGCAGAGACCAATGAGCCTATTACTTCATTAAGAAGGAGAAGGGGTCCCAACCACAGCTTCAAACAGGGAGACTATCCCTAATCAGAAAAAACTCTGGCACCTGGCTGAGTTTATTAGCACAGGGCATCTAAAGTGTGGATTAGATTTGCCACTTAAAGTTTTGAGCTGAAAATGTCTGCAGTTGAGAAGGTAAGATTTTTTCGTTGAAAATGAAAGTGGTTTTTTTAAGGATTTGTAACTTGTGCAAAAATACTCTGTACATGGTCTTAGAAGCTAACATAAATGTTGTCTTATGTTTTTTAGGAAAAGTCTTGCGAAGAATTAAAACACCAACTTCAGATACAAACAGAGTCTGTAGCTAAAGAGAGGAATGAATTGAAAAACTCACTGGAGAAAAAGGAGGGGGTGAGTTGTCTGCTTAATTTCAAAAATCTAAAAAACAATAATAAATGTTTAAAAGATTGATTTTCAGTCTTACTTGCTGAGACTGATGATACATAAAGATGTTTCAATTCTCAAATTTTAAACTATCTTTGGGATTGAAGTGAGGTGATACTAAAACTTTCCTAGAGGGTGATGTGAAGCTTTAAAAATACAGGTTTTACTCTTAGATTTCTGTGCTCCTCATAGTGTAGCAGGGGATTTTAGCCCTTCAGATTTTTTCATTAGTGAAACGGTTACTTGGTATTACTGTGTCCCCATTTTCTTTTGTATTTCCATACAATAAAAGTTATTATTTCATACCCTTAGATCTATTTTATTCTCAGGCTTATTCAGTATGTTCTCAGTGTAGTTGACAGGACATTTTCAGATATCCTTCAAGGATTGCTTTGCTTTTTTAAACTTGTACAAGTCCCTTGCTTGTGACTATGTAAGGACCAAATGTACTTCTTTTTCAAAGATGGGCATTCAGACCATGCAGTGCAGCTGGCAGCCTGAAGGACATGTCTGCTTTCATGGATTTCTTTACCCAAGGCATCTTCTGTTCCCTAAAGGAATCAAAATATTTTTGATCAATGGACATAGTTTGATAGACTGTGATGGACACTTACTGTCTGAAAGAGGTTTGGGGGTGTGCAGGTGTGATGGTAGTTGCTCTGTGACTATTACTGCTACTTCCCTGGCTCCTCACTTGTTCAGCTGAAGTGCTGTGGTGCTCAGTGGAAAGTGAAGGAGGATGAGCTTGGTGTATGCTGCAGTTGGCAGCAGGAGAGTCTGTATCACTGCTGGTGTGAGAAAAGTTGCCTTCTCTTAATTTAGAATGGATAAAAAAGACTGCTGCTGATCTCTGGGTAGTAAAATTGGAAAAAGAGATTATTTTAATGTATTATGGTAGTTCTTAAAATCTGCTTACCAGTGTTCACCACATAGCTCTGAAACAGCAGTGGCACTGTGGGATGGTCTGGTTATGTGAACAGCATGTACAAATAGTGATTTGAATTTAAATTATATATAGTTACTTAATATTTTTGAATATAGATTTCTAAGCAGTTGTCTATAGACCTTGATGCAGCAAGAGCACAAGTACTGGAAGTCCAGGGTCTTCTGAAGGAAAAAGAAAAAAGTGAGCAACACCTCCAGGGAAAGCTGAGAGAGCTAAAGGAATCTTTTGAACAGAAGAAAAAGCACAGTGAGACACTGCAAGCTGAATTAAAAACTGCCCTTTTAGAAAAGGTAAGACTTTCCTTTCTTACTCCTTATAAGAAAATGAATGTAAATTCCTCTGATAAATACTGAAGCTTTTATGTCAATAATTTTGTGATAAACTCTGTTTGCTGTAGTCTTGTTGGAAATGATAAGGTCAGGATGTGGAAGTGAGATCTTCAGATGCTGTTGGAGGTAGAAACAACATCAAGAGCAGTAATGAAAAGAACCAGTGCTGAAATATGAATTCTGTAGGAATTGAATTTTAATGAAGGGATAAAATAAATTAGTTTGAATGTGGTTTTTTTCTTCAGGAGCAAAGTAAGAGCTGCCATTTTTTTATAAAGCAGTAGAATTTTATGAGAGTATTTTCAGACAAACTCTGAAGTGTTTTAAAATGTCCATGGCAGTTTTAAACCAAGTCTTCTCATATTATACCAAAAGAATTTATCTGAGTGACAGTATGAAAGTCAAAAACCATCATGGAAACAGTTCAAATGTCTTACAAAATTAGGGAATGTTGTGCTGTGTGCCATGCACTATTAAATGTGGCTCCAGCTTTGTCTGCCAATGCTACATGTTCATATTTGTGCTTTAGACAGCCTGTGGAAACATTAGGTCTTGGTGTTGTGGTTTAACCCAGCCATCAACTTAACACCACAGAGCTGCTCAGTGACTTAGGAAGACAAACACCATCACTCCTAACTCCCTCCCCTTTCTTCTTCTGCCAGCTCCGTATGCTGATGTCATATGGTATGAAATATCTCTCTGGTCAGTGGGATCAGCTGTCCTGACTGTGCCCTCTCCAAATTCTTTTGCACCTCCAGATTTCTTGCTGGTGGGGTGGTGTGAGAAGCAGGAAAGGCCTTGGCTCTGTGTGAGTGCTGCTAAGCAGCAGCTAAAGCATCCCTGTAACATCAACACTGTTCCCACCATAAATCCAAAACACAGCCCCCATACTAACTATGAAGAAAATTCTACCTCAGCCAAAACCAACACACTTGGAAACATTATTCCAGTTTTTAATGTTTGATCGTAATGTGTTTCACTTAGTCTTTTGTCATGAATTAAGTTTTGTTGTTAAATTAGTTACAAAATCTTACTGTAAAAATCACAAATATCAAGATACTGAACTGTTACTTCATAAGAAGAATAAAATTCTCTTCTTGCAGTAGAAATGCATTTTATTGAAATGCTTAAGATAACTTTACTGTCTGTAACTTCAACTAAAACATTCTATGCTTGTGTTTCAGGCAGAGCTGGAGAATAAACTACAACAGCAGTCTATTTTGTCAGCACAGGAGCTTAAAGCAGAGAAAGGCAAGCTAGCAGACTTACAGAAGGCCCATGATAAACACAAAGAAAACATGGAGAAGCTGCAGCTGGATCTTTATGGAAAAGAGTCTGAGCTGCTGGCAACCAGGCAAGATCTTAAGGTACTTAGTCATTTTAAGGTCATATGTGACTTTGTAGATGTTAATATCCATTTTGAAGACCAAGAAACAATGCAAGAACTGGACAAGTGAAAAATAAATTCTTCTGGTATATATAGAATTTAGTGCTGTTTAATCCCTTCCCCCAAGACAAAAGATATTCTGAAACTAATTTAAAGGCAAATATTTTTGCCAGTATACCTGTGCATTTCTGCAGCAGCAAAGTAAAAGGTGATTTGGTTTTATATTCATTAAATAATTATTTTTAATGTTACTTTTTCTTGTTATATACTGTAGCTTTCAACTAATTTAAATAGCATAGCTAATTAGGGCAAGGTCTGCCAGCATGTGAGTAACTGCTATCTTCCAGATGATTTAACTAGGATATTCCTGGCTGATGGTAGATGTTGCCAGATGTCAAACAAATAAAAACATTAGGCTTATGGACCTACCTGAAATCCAAGTGCCAGAATTTAGTCCTTAAGTTTTTGCTATTCCTAAACTGAAGTTATCTGATTTTGTGTTAGTGTGTAGTGCCTTCAAAGAGATGTTGCTGGGAGTTGAGCCAGCCAGCAAAGGTGTTTTTCAGTCATTTTGTGTCAGTACTAAGCCAATGCTTCACAGTTCCAGGACATACTGTGCCACTGAGACTGAACTCCAGGTTCAGGTTATTTTAAGAAACAGAAAAATACCTCCTATACATATAGGCCACTGCAGTTTTATTAGACCTACTCCTCTGTAGTATTAAATTACCTGCCATGTTTCCCTGCAGGTTACTGAAGCTTTACTTTCAGTGCACCATGGTTGAATTGCTGCATTAAATTGTGGAGAGCTTCTGCATGATTAACCAGCAGTGGTGGTTTAAGCATATTCTTTCTTTCAGTTTGTTCATATTGCACATGTACATCTGTAAGTTTATTTCCTGCAATGCATTTAAATCACTATTTGGTAGTGGAGTGGCTTGTAGAATCATTGGATGTGTTCATGAAATTGGGGGATTTTTTGGTATAGTTTTTTTTTTTTGAAGTATCACTTGTTGCAAAATAGCTGTAAGTATTGTTGTTAAAGCAGTTTGATGACCTCTAGTTCTGGCAAGTATGAGCTAGGACAGTAAGTATCTCACATGTGTTGAGACCTGATGGGCATGGTAGCAAGAGAGAGGCAGAGCTCTATGCACAAAGGTAAAATAAGGTGATGGCAATGGGGTAAACAAGATTTTTAAGGTGAGCAGTCAGGTAACTTTATTAATGATAAGTTTCTGTGGAGCCTAGAGAGCCTGAAAAAATTGACATCCTAAGTACTGAAGTGGTGTAGCAATTTGGAAGCTATTTGCTTGATTTAAAATTTTTGTAAAAAACATATTAATTAGGATTAATGAGGTCTGATTAATGCCATTTTTGAATTTTTTTTTTTTTTTTCTGGAAGAGGGAAAAGGTGGGGGGCTTAACTTTAATCATGGCTGTGCTACCTCAGATTATTAAACTAAAGCAGTGATAACTTGTCCTAGAAGACCACAAAAGGAAAATAAAACACATTCAGATAGCCTCAGAGTGCAATGTTAGTCTTGAGAGATGAATATCAAAATACCACTGAAGGCAGAAGAACTTTATAGTAGAATATCATAGCCTATTCAAAATCTGTTGTCTGCATGATGTTTTGCCTTGGGCAAGTTACTTTTAAAAAGTAGCTCATTTGAGCCAGAGCTGTGTGTTTTGACTGAAGTTTGGAACCAAAGCTGATGGGCAGGCTGAGCTTTAGATTGCCCTTAATCTTCTTAGTAGGCAGTGGTAGAAGTTTTTAAAACTTGTCTATGTAGAGTCAGTGTTTCAGTGCAGGATTTTCAGCAGAGATACGAACTCCCTGCAGAGCTGTGTTGGGTCAGCAGTGTCAGGAGCCCAGCATTGCCCAGAACAGGCATGGCCAGACCCTATCGTGACATGCCAGCAGTGCTGGATTGCAAAGGGAAAACTCGAACATCCTCGGGTGCTGCGGCACCGTGCTGCTGGCGGGCCGAGGTTCCAGGATGGGGATGGAGCACGGAAGGCTGGTGGTGTGGTGCCTGGGATGGGCTGATGCTGGGAGGGACGGCAGAGGCGGGCCGTGCCCAGAGCACCATCTGCTGGCATCTCTCGGGACATGGCTGCTGGAGGCGGAGTGCGCCCGGGAAGGGAGGCAGCGCTGGGCAGCCGAGCCGTGCGGCTGAGCCTGCCCGGGACACCCGAGCAGCGCTGCAATCGAAAACCACCACTGGGAATGGAGTTACAATTTTATGGGTACTATTTGCTGCAAATTTACTTGGCTTTAAAAATGTCTCTAACTTTTATACACGATTTTGTCTTTGTGGCTGGAAAAAGAAATAGGGTAGGAGTTGAATTCTTGTTAAAGCTGTGATTTTTGATAAAAAAGGGATATATATAATTTTAAAAATATCGCTAAATAATTTTTTGTATATACACACACATATTTATACAAATATCTATCTGTGTGTGTGTATATTCGCACTTCTTTTTGTGTGTGAAAAAGGCATTTTTTATATAGAAGAGTTAATAAAAATGTACAAACTGTTATTTTTGCCTTGATTTTGACTTAGTGTGAGAGTACTTTTTGTGAATATGATCTCTTGAACTCTGCCAAGTATTCTTGAGTTTTGGCATTTGTGCTTTTTGTAGTCAGTCCTGGTTTCTTCTGTGTTTTCAAAAGAATGTTTCTTTGTCTCCAGTGTTGACATTGCTGTCAGCATATATTCAGTGAATGTTTTGGAACAAAAATCATACTTGCCAGACCTCAGTAAGTCAGGAGCCTAAGTTGCATACAGTTAGTCAAACTCTTTTTCTTAGGGAGTGAAGAGAGATCAGGTTAGCCTCTGAATAATTTAATGTTGATCCTTGTGGACTGGAATCAGGGAGCACACAGACTCAAGTGCTTGCTTGTGCACTTCATGCAGGTAGAATGAAGCTAGGTCCTACCACCCTGCTAGGACCAGTTGTGATGCTCCTGCTATGACTTGCACTGGCACAGCCTAAGCTGTAGTGAAAAAAATTGTAATTTTTCAATATTTTTATTTTTTTAAACTATGTACCAGTCAACCTAGCAATCTCTTTATTTCCACAAGTAAGTATTGATTGACCTCTTTTGTTCTGTACCTGTTCCTTTCTCAGCCTTGGTACAGACACAGTGAGATAACCTGTACAGTGTGGGCACTTTGAGGCATGGGTTGAGAGAAAAGTACCCACTGTGTGTGGGTGTCACTATCCACTTCATCAAATTTCATCATCTGGTGCTACCAAATTTGATGTAACCACATTTCCTCTACTGGAAACAAATTTGAATAAAAGCTCTGGCTTTACCATGTTTCTTTCTCAAACTTCAGAGACTGTTGGGTTTTCCTGTGAAGATGTTACATGATGATTCTAGACTTCCTATAATTCCTCAGTGTTAGGAAAATTTGGTATTCCTCTGCACACAGTGGAACAGAGGGAGATAATTTTGGTTTCTGAAATACCCATCCTATTGAAACATCAAACTATAAAAGTGTCTCCTATTTTTTTACAAAAATTCTGAGTCAACACCTTTCAAAGTATTAAGTAGTAAACTCTAATATCTCAGAAAGCAAGTAAAGTAATTTGTCTGAAAATTAATTTTAAAAGCTGGTGTGAGCTTTTTAAGAGCCATGGGGGGTTGTTGAAACTGCTGTTGAATCAGCAGTGTTCCATCACTGCTGTTTCAAATTAAGTCTGACTCTACAAGCAAAATACTTTAGATATTACAAAGGAGGGTCATGAGGCATCAGCAATGAATTAGCTTTTAAATCAACATGGGAGTGACTAAAGCATATGCATTATTGAATGAAGTGAAAATTCTGCTTATAGTTCCTTTTAAAACCACTAACCTTCAACAAGAGGTTTGATTAATATTTAAGCAAGAACTTGAAAAATAATTGAGTTTGTCTTGAAAGAATTTAAATTCTTACTGCTGCACTGAAGGCTATAAACCTATTACTAATAATAAATATCAGCTCACTCTCTGTATCATAGCATCAAAAATTTCCATAAAATACCAGTATTTTGGAGAAATGGAGTATGAGTTTGCTTGGTTGTTTTTTTCTTGTTGGTTTCAAGTGGAACTAGTCTTTATCTAGGCTAGAAAGTTTAAAAAAACCTTTAGAATATTAACTTTAAAAGACTTCCAAAGTTTAACTTGACTGTGACCCAACAGAATGAGCTTTGGCTTTGGGTGCAAGTTTTGGATTGTTTCTTGGGATTTTGTGACCTGTTTCAGAGAGATAAATCAAAGTTATTTTTCTAGCTAGTGGTGAGAATTAGAAGCAAATAAAGTATCACCTGTGGATTTTGAATGAAAGCTTAAACTTAATGTTTACAATGCTTATCTAGCAGAAACTGTGAAACATTTTATCCTGATATTAGCTTTTTATTTTATACATTTCACTTCGGAATTTTATAAAAATTTACAGCTGTCCTAGCACTAATTTTATTAAGTCATTGATAAAAAATAGCATTTAATGATTTTTGAAATCTTCAAAGTATAGCTTTACTGTTTGTTAAGTAGCAGCTGTCTAGAGTTATAGAACAGTTTTGCCTAAATGATGAAATGACTTTGTGAGAGCAAATTCAAGTGTATTCTTTTTGTCGGTAATCTTTTGTTCTCTGCCCTTCTGCATGTTTTCACCCTTTGTCTGGGTGAGGATGTAAGCTGGAATAGGTACAGTAAGGTTTTTTTCCTGGAAATGAGGCTGACATAGTTTCTTTTTACTTAGGGTAACCTTGTAAATGAGAAGTTTCTGTAATTGTGCTCTGTCAACATTTGAAGCTAAATGTTGCATTCTAGGTAGCAATTTTTCTACTTGGAAAATGTTTAAGTGGCTTTTTAGTATCTGAAACTTTTATACTGACAGATAACTTGCAGAACTCTTTTTGTAATTAGTCCACAGAAGAAAAACTTGCTCTAGCTCAAGAAGAATTAGTTTCCAGCAGGAATCGAATAGCTAGCAGTAATCAACAGATTCAGGAACTGAAGAAAGCTAAGTCTACACTGGAGCAAGATGCATCAAAGAAAGAACAGCAGCTGGGTGAGAAGACCAAAATGCTACAAGATCTTCAGAATGACAGGGTAAATGCCTCTGCCTTTTGAAATGCCTCTCCTCTCTAAACAGGAGATTTCACATCCACCCCATGCAGGCACCCTTTATTATTTTCTATTCTGTCCCTAATTTGAGAGCATTACATCGTTGTAGTGCATAACAGTGGCAGTTTTACTGAGCCTCTGCTGAAAAGACTTAAAAAAGAGACAGTTGTAGTGAATTTGGTTCAGAGTATGCTGTTAAATTTGTTCTCAACAGCTTTGTGGCTAGACAGGTGGGAAAACATTAGTTTTAAATCTAAAACTGCAATTATGCTGCTAGTTGCATTATAAACCGTGGATAGATATATGGCAGTTGTTTCCCTATAACTAAAAAGCCACCAAGTTGTTTTTGGACCCTGGATGTTTTTTGATTGGTTGGGTTTTTTATTTTGTGAACTTGGAAGAGGTATCTTTTCTAGCACTTCTATTTCTCTTCAAGATTTTGAAAGAAAAAGATTTGGCTAATGAAAAACATAAAACAGCAGAACTCCAGGAAATAAGGAGTAGACTTGAAAAGGAAAGTGCCAAGCTGGGTGAAGATCTTAGATCCTGCAAGCAAGAATTTGAGAAGGTACAGTGAGACAAACTAATTTTTTTTTCTTCTTGTATTTGCTTATCTGATGAGAAATATGTGCCTACTCAGTAGATGTTATCTGGAATGGCTTTGCAAAGATGGTTATTAGTATTACTAGGTAAGGGAATCAAAGCCCAGAATTTATTGAGCTTCTTCAGCAATGATGTCTTGGTTAGTGGTGATCCTTAAGCACCAGGGCCTGGTGAGCCAGGTGGGCTGCATAACTTGTTTTAGCTTCAGGGTGGGTTGTGTGTCCTGGCTTTTCTTCAGTTCTGCTCTAAATTCACTCTTCATACCCTGCTTGACTATTCTGAAATGAAAAGCTGTCCCAAAAAGGCACAATGGTGAAGTTTTCCAGATATTCTAAGCACATCTGGGACTTCTCAAAGATGCATGGTAGAGTTGAAACTCCCATAGCGTTTCTTAAAATGTCTTAAAAAGTCACTGTTGGGGAAGCCTCGTAAATGGCAAATGTCAAGAGCCTCATAAAAGACAAACTGTCTTCAAAATCATAACAATCAGTTGAGCTCTCTAAAGGGTAAAAGTTGGGAGGCTTTAATGAAATAATTGTAGTCTTCAGTAAAACTTGTTTCTTGTCACACTCTACATATTCTGTTTTTTGGTCTCTATAAAAACTAACATTCCTAAAAGGCTGCAGTTTGTATTTTCCATAATGTGCTATTAACAGTTATATTTGCATCTGTTAAGCACACTTAGTTTAAATTGTTGCACAAGTATAAATACAGGTACAATTCCCTATACACTAATAAAAAGAAAATAACATGGTAACTTATGATCTTCAGATGCTCTTTTGTTCTCCATTATTTGGCAAGTGGTCTGTAATTTTTAGGTATAAGTCTGTACTTTTTTTCTCTTGAGCACTTTGTGCTTAGGGAAAGGTATTCTAATTCTTGTTGTTCCTAAAATCTGTACTCTAAAGAATAAAGTTCATAAAGATGTAAAATGTGTGTGCACCATTATCAGCTTAATAGTAATTTCTTCATCTCCCTACAAACAATCAGACTGAAAGTCTGCTAAAGACTTAAATTCTGTTTCCCATCTCTTAGCAAGGAATGGAAGTATATATATCTGTAGGGCATCCTCTTGTTCTGAGGATATGTTCTTTTCACTGTCCTTGGTTTGGTTTTACTTCGCATTGTGAATTTTGATTTATGGAAAATGGTCCACCCCTGTTTGTCTGTTAGTACCTTTGTACTTGGTGTAATTTTAAGGAAGATGATTTCTATAAATTAAACTAACTATTCTACTTGAGTTCAGTTACTGAAGAACAAGTAAAGCCATTACTTGTATCATCCTACTTGCTTAAAACAGTGTAATTTTTTATGCATTAAAGACTAATAGAAACAAAATTTCTTCCATCAGCATTCAATTTTACATTGTCATTACGAAGTTTTAACCTCATTATTGCAACCACAGAACAATGTGTAGTAGATTTTAGAACAGTACCTAGAAAATGACAATGGATGCATCTTTTCAAGGAATGGTAGAAAACAATTCAATAGATCTTCCTCTCTACTTTAGCAGAAACGTGCATTAAAATTATGTTTAAAATTGAATGTTGGTTATAATATAAGTTTAAAAACTTTGATCATGAAAATCACAGATACTTTGCTCTATAAAATTATCCTTTATTCTAGTGATAAAACTAAAAAATTATTGCTGTCCTCTCCTAGGAAAGGATTACAGTGTTTTTGAATTTAAATCCATTTACACTTTCAGTGTTGCTATTTTAACTTTGAACCCCGTATCCTAACAGGAGGTGACAAATCTCAAGGATGCAAATCAGCTATTGATTCAACAGAAATTAGAACTGCAGGGCAAAATAGATAATGCCAATTCAAGTCTGGAACAGGAGAAACAAAAACATCAAGCTGTCAAAGATCAGTTGAAAAAGAGAGAAGAGGAGCTGAAGAAAGAATGTGCTGAAATTGAAGCCAAGCTGGTTAGTATGTTAGAGAAAATGAGACTGCTGTTTTGTGAACATGCCTTTGCATTCTTCCAGGGACAGAAAAGAAGCAATGGGTTGACTTTAGTTTCACTTTACGTGAGTTTTAAAATGACAAGAACAAAAATCTTTGAGGCATTTAATGTTATAGGAAAATTCAGTGAGGTGACAGCCTTGTCTGCTAGAGTATGTTGATTAAAAGTAGTTATTCTACTACAGTAAAATTCTTTGCCACTGTTAAATTTAGGGAATAGGGAAAGAATGCTTGGAGGCTTGTTTTTAATTTTTCCATTGTTTTTATAGCACACAGAGAAAAAAGACAAAGAAGAAGAAAAACGGAAACATGAGGAAAAGGAGACCAAGCTCACCATGCAGGTCACAGCCCTGAATGAAAACCTGGCAACCATGAAGAAAGAGTGGCAAAGCAGTCAAAGACGAGTGAGTGAGCTGGAGAAACAGACAGATGATTTACGTGGAGACAATGCTGTCTTGGAAGCAACAGTCCAGAATAATCAGGATGAGAGGAGAGCATTGCTGGAGAGGTAAGCTGTGGTGATGATGATGATGTGGAAGTGTAGCTTGAGAAATTAAGTGAACTGAGAATGAAAATTTGTTTGAGTTGATCTGGGATTATGTATTCATGCTTTATTTAAGTCTGCATTTGTTCTTAGTGCCTGGGCTGTGGGTAAAGTTTCAAGAGTGCAACCTTCTGTCATCCCTACCAAAGCGCAGCAAGAGGTTTTGGGAACCAACTGTGCTCTTTGTGATCATTCTGTAGAAAATAAGGCAGGCTTATCAGGATCTTTACTTATCACCAATCCACAGCTCTGTGCTTGCTCACAAAGACTGATGTCCGTCTGTAAGAGCCTTCTAAATCCACTGATTCAGATTTAAATTCTCTGAGATTTCTGATATATGGGCTGTGGCTTCTCCTCTGTTGTGTCAACCTTGTGAGGCCTGGCAAAGAGAACTTTTCTTACCTGAGCTAACTGTCCTCCATCACTCTGATGCTCCCATGCCTTCATTCAGTTTGAATACATGCCCTAGTCATCCAGAAGCCTGGAAGAGACCACTTAAGTAACATAGAATTTGCATAGGAACTCCTAGGTGTGCCCACTACTAGTGTTAGGAGACTGAGTGTGTAATTGGATTAGATAGACTAAAGTTCACAAAAATTCCTCCTGAAAACCTGCAGTCTTATTTTCTCCAGTCCTGCTGTTTCTATGATATATTTAAGTCTTAGGTAAGCAGAGTGCTTTTCCTTCAGGCAGCAGGAGTCCTTGCAAGGCAGCGGGAGCTACCTGAATACAGTGATTTCCAGGGCAGAAGAAACATCTGTAAGACAGCAAGCTTTCTTTGCCCTTATTTCCTGACATATTTGAAGGCAGAGGAAAAAAATTTTGTTGGTACTCTCAAGCTTGGTGATTTGACTTTTGAGCAGTAGACCTTGGAAAAAGGATGGGATCAATTCAAGTGAGATCCTCTTTCTTTGGCAACCCCTTGCTGTACTGTGTTGAACACATCCAGTAGCTGTTTACTTAGCTTGGCAGAAAAAAACCCCTTTTGAAATTTGCCTTTGAGCAGCTAAGTGAATTTCAGCTGGTGGGAGGTGGCCTTGATAGAAGAAAAAGGTTTCTTTTCTGCCTGACCTGATCTGCAGCAACTGATTTGCAAGAGTGTCCTGTTGCACAAGGCTGTTTATCAGGGCTTGCTGTTGAGGGATTGCATTCAGCACTGTCCCTGGTTTGGGGTAAACTACAGGTATTGATAAGCTGCAGATACCTAGGAGCAATGCCAGTATAATCTTTAACTGATTGTTACAGCAGAATGTTTTCCTAGTTAAGTAAGGCATCCAAGAACTTTTCAGAGCAAGGATTTTTTTGGCTAGATTTTATGTGGCTAACTTCTCAGTCTGACAACCAGCCCAAAGGACACACAGTGTACATTTTCTTAAATGCTTTGAGCTGACTGTTTATTATTTTACCTCAGGTGTATAAAAAGTGAGGGAGAAATTGAAAAACTTCAAGCCAAACTTGTAGAAATGAAGAAAAAGCTGGACAATACAACTGCTGCAATGCAGGAACTTGGTCGAGAAAACCAATCATTGCAGGTATAATTTGATTTGAAGCTATTAAACCTGTTGATTCTCTGTTTGGAACCTTAGGAGAATTTAAAATTTGTGTCAGATTGGTGGCAGGTTGCCTTTCTAGAGTAAATTAGCTGTTATATTTGTGGTGTGTGAGGGCCATACTTCTGTCTGTGTGTTATTAAATCTGCTTATAGTTTTGAAGCTTGGAAGATTTTCCCTCTGAACAAACATAAGCCTTGTGTACCATGGCAAAATCGGTGCTTTTATTTTGCAATGGGTAGTATGTGCTGTGGAAATAGAGAATGTTAGAAGCAATTAGACATGCATTTTCTAAAAAGCCTGATGCTTTTTTTATGTCTTCTGTATAGATCAAACACACACAAGCTCTCAACAGGAAGTGGGCAGAAGACAATGAGGTACAGAATTGTATGGCCTGTGGAAAAGGCTTTTCGGTGACAGTAAGAAGGGTAGGTATCTGTCTATGGGGATTTTCTGTTTTTATTGTTTTCAAACTCTTAGATAGGATACAGACTTCAGAAAATGGTCTGGGTAGTGCTGTGATTCTCAAGACATCTCAGACAGTTATTGTTTGAAGTGCCTTTCCTTATTAAAAATAAGGGCTGTGGAGTTTATTCATGATTCTTTTTCCATTTTAACAGCACCAATTTATAAACAGTATTTAAATGCTTCAATCCCCTAAGCGAGCAGGCAAAATTACACTGCTATAAGCATATTTACAGAAAGGGTATTTATAACCAATCTGAAATAGATTTATGGGTATAAAAGGAATGTAAATTGGTTGAAATCAGGTATGTGTGAAAATATGAGGCATGACTATGACCTGGTGCTTTGTGACTGTGCATTTGTAAACATGGAACAGAAGAAACAACTGGATGTGTTTTAGGTCTGTAGTCAGACCTTGCTTGAAAAACTGCTGTGGTCAGCTAAGATGGTAGCATCAATTGGCAGGGTCTGCCCTTCATCCACAGATGAGCACCCCTCCAACAAGTGACTTAGGAATGAAGTAGATGAGGGACATTCGTGAGGTTAGTTTTTGCAGAGCTTCCTGATACAGTCTTAGGTGACTTCCCCTGGCCTGCACTATTCTGGTGATGTTTTTTGGGTAGTCTTTGAAGAAAGGCTGCTGGATCCTTTGATTCAAGGATACTTCTCAATGTGAAAGCAGGTAATTACATATAAGAATGTCTTTCATGTGATTGGAAAAAGTCCAAGAGAACAAATTCAAGAGGAGGATGAACTTAACCATCTATTTTCTGAAACTGGTATTTCTCTTTACTCAGTGAAGCACTTCTGAATCTTTTACTCATATACCCTTTAGAAAGCATTTACTCAAATAATCTTCTCTATGCTATGCAATTGCCAATTGAAAATTAAGACTAATTTTTGAAACATGAGAGTTGATTTGGCTGAGAGTTGCCATGATAGTGGTCTCTATTAGTGATCACTGCTCTGCCACAGATGTTTAGCATGTATGTTTCTTCTCTTTTGCAGCATCACTGTAGACAGTGTGGAAATATCTTTTGTGCTGAGTGCTCAGCAAAGAATGCCTTAACTCCTTCTTCCAAGAAGCCTGTCCGAGTCTGTGATACTTGCTTTAATGACTTGCAAGGATAACTGGCTATCGTGAGTGACAAAGAAATGCTACACTAAAATTTACTATTTCTGTTGATGCACTTCATTCTGCACTCAGACTATTATTCAGTTTGGACAATGATTGTAACACTTGGCAAAAATCTAGTATATTTTAAAATGTTTATTGATACCAAGCAAAACTATTGTATTTTTTGTGAGACATGGGCTCAGATCATCAATAGCTTACTGACATTAATCATGGAAAGAGCTTCTATGTCTAGATTAGAAATATCCAGTTATTTGTAAATAAAGTTTAAACAGAGGAGTAACAATGTATTTTTTTATCTTTTATTTTTTTGTTCAAGAGAAACAGCATTTATGTGATATTGAAGTTTATTCTTGTTTCCTTCAAAGAAAAAGGAAGATGCTAAAACTTGTGAGGATTTTATGTATCAAATGTTGCTGTAAAAACAACTAATTGTTGCATTTGATTGCATATCTGATGGTCTTTTAACCTCCTGTGATTTTGTTTTTTCCCTATCTCTCTGATTCTTGCATTTTTCTCTCTAAAGTTTGAACTCCACAATGAGGATAATGGCTGGATTCAACTTCAACTCAGTTTTATTTGCCCACTTGTAAATCAGTAATATCATCATCCAAATCCTTATCCAGTACAGCCCTTGGGTGCTAGAACATCTTTCTACATACTACATTGCAGAGCTGGTGTGCGAGTGCATCTGTCTCTGAGAGAGTATGTGTGAACAAATGATGAGGCAAAATTTTTCTGGCATTGTAGCAATATTATATGATATATTACAGTATTTCATCCCATGGTGATTGATTTCACTTTTACAAATTTGGTTGACATATTTTAATATTCAAGAAATCCTTACATGTGGGTTTTAAAAAGCAAACCAACAATGCTGGTAAAAGCCTGTAGCACA
Source organism: Erithacus rubecula (assembly GCF_903797595.1). NCBI lineage: Eukaryota > Metazoa > Chordata > Aves > Passeriformes > Muscicapidae > Erithacus > Erithacus rubecula. The sequence goes on along the minus strand of NC_136686.1, from coordinate 26,712,731 downwards.
TCTCTGTCCCTGCCCATACTCTGGAAGCACTGAGAGATCACTGTAGTTCTAAGAGACATCCAGACCTTCCAAGCCAGCTATCCAACTAAGAAAATATATTTTTTGAGACAACTTTAGTTTTTCTGGCCTTTTCTTCTATGCCTTCCCCACCCTTTTGGTGAAAGAAGCTGAACTCCTGCTATGCCTAACAAACCCCACTTTTCCATGACTCCATCTGACCCCCATTACCATGGGCTCTTAAGTGTTATGCTAATTATGTGATTTAGTCTGCTTAGAATGGAAAACTGGCTTTGTTATAAGCCAAACAGCTCCAACTAAGAGGCCAATATATATGACTAGAAGTATTTATTCATGTTTTCTGTACTGGGAACAGAAGTTTCTTGTAGAGTTTGTGTAGGCTCCAGACTTCTTTTTTCTTGTAATTTTGTATGAACCTCTTCATTTTTGCTTACTTGTCTCTAACTTTTCTTCCCTTTGTATCTGGTATTTCAAAACCATTAAGATTATTTCTTCTAAGCAGGGGTTGTGCCTTCCAATATTTAGGAATTTTTTGTCTTAAATACCCTAATAAATTCTCCACCCCTCAAGTGTTTCAGTATCTTACCAAATTTTGCCAGCTGTTGAGAGAAAAAGGTTTTGTCCTGAACTCCTCTACTTCTTTCCTGAGGCAAGGAATCAAATTCTGTCACAATGATGGTAGCTTAATCATCATTAGGAAGATTTGTTTGCTTTTATCTAGTTACAGCTATATATGTGAATGAAGAAGTGTCTCCTTTATTAAAAACGTTTTGTCTTGATTGACTGTCAAGTGAAGAAACTTCAACCCTCTACTCCAGAAGAAGTGATCTATGTTTCATATACCCTTTTAACTTACCCAGCAAGTTCTACATTTGCACTGTCAAGGACCTTTCTTAAAATTCAGTTCTTATTTCCCAAAAGCCAACTGATGTAACTTGTTCTTGTCACTGTAACAGGGTTTGGGTTACAACTGTGGTTCATACAAAACACTGACCTGCTTTTCTGGTTTGAACTTGGGAGTTGCTTGGTCAAAAAAAAATGTGCTACAACAATTCCATATGAACAGAACCTCTGGACTCCTGGTTTCTCCTCATCAGTGTAACTGTTTGGCATAAGAATCTTTTGAATAGAAAATATGAACAGAATCTCTGCCTCTGGGAATTTTTTTTTCTATTTATTTGTTTACTGAGAGAAACCAGAAAAATTGCTTTAGAGTCTTTCTTTGTCTGACTTTAGAAATGTGGGAAAAGTAGAGATGGGACAGTCATACTCCAGCCTAGATGCATTCTGCCCTTTTGTGTAACACACAAGAGCCTTGTAGAGTTCTTAGGGTGAAGGACAGTCACATGGAACAGGAGGGATTTTTAGAGGGAAGGGAGAAACTTCCCACAGCTGCCTGAGATCAAAACACGAGGCAGAGAAAGATGGAGATCTTTCAGGGGAGCTAGGAAAGTGGTTAGAGGATTCAGTTGTGTTTAGGTGTTTTGCTTTTGATTGGGAATGTGTGGAAGCTCAGGGGAGACTTCTGAAGTGGTAGAAGCTCTGGAAGGGTTGTTCTTAATTCAGCCTTTTGGGATGCCATCGTGTGAAGACAAGCAGAGTTACCTTTATCAGCAGGCTCTGAAGCAGCAGTTGACTGCAGATCACACCTTGGTTGTGCAGCTCTTAAGCTTCAGGGGCAAAACCAGCATGATTTTTGAAAACTGCTTTTTGCAGGCCAGTTTATATAACCAGCTTTTTGAGGGGATGGAAATGCTGTTTGAAGACACATTTGTAGAAAAAAGGATTGATAAAATCTCGATGAATAGTGGGGTAGAAACTTTCATGCTTGAGCTTTGATTCTGCAGCAATAGGTCATCATTTCTACAGCTTTCCACTGGAGTGAATTTATGGCTCCATTGCTGAGTCTTAGGCTCTTTCTTTTGTACTTGTAGTTCTTAGTGCTGATCTGAATTTGTGGACAAGTTGATGGTATACTGACTCTATAAAACTTGGCTTCACTGTCAGGTTGGAAGCTGTATTCAAGCTCAAGAAAATATGCCATAATAAGGGAAACTGGAAGGTGTAATGCTGTGTATTTACAAATATGCTTGCAGAGTCTGACTGTTTTGATCAGCATGTTTCAGTAGGAATGTGGGCTTTTTGTTCCACTGCCTTAAAATCTTAACTAACAGGAAAATCAAGTAAAAAACCTGGTGGCTTTTACCACAGTAAAATGAAGGATTCCAGGCAAAACAGTTTAATTCAATGATTTTTCAGACTGCAGACAAAGGAACAGATGGGGAAACTAATAAAATGGCAGAAGAGACTGAGTCTTGGAACTGGAGGATGTACAGTGATGTGTTTTTACAGTCCCTAGCAATAGGCAGATTCACTGAGGAGTAGCCATTATATAGGAAGAGGAGAAAATAATGGCAAAACCAGCACTCAAACCAGTAGGTTTGTGAGATCCTCAGGCAGCCTTTGGGTATTAGTTATTACTATGGCATCAGGGATGGGACAGTGAAGTGTGGGCTTTGTTTTTGAAACTATCCCATCTGCAGGATACTCCATCCACATTCAGAGTTACTGTGAGAGCAGAATGTGAGAAACCAGCTGCTTCATGGGCAGAGACAAGCTATGGAAGCTTTTGTAAATGTGTAAAGGACAGTCTTACTAAGGGTGGGGAGAGCTTCTTTTAACTTCCTGGAGACAACACCTCTCTTCCCAGTCAAAGACCCACAGTCCCTTGCATTTTTGCCCCATAAATGCCAAATCCAGCTGTTCCACTCTGGCCTCATGTGAGCAGTACGTCATACTGGAGACAGGTAGCATTGCAGAGGTCAGTGACAGGCTTTTGATCTTAGCTGGCTCTGCTTCCTTGTTGTTTATTTCTTCTCCCCATGTACTCCCTAATGTAATCTTCCCCCTTCTGCAAAAGTCGAATGAGGAGGATAAAAGTAATGAGTCACAGTAGGAAAAGTTGCTGTCTGGAGATGAAGAGACAAAAGGAATTTTCTGCTGCAGCTTCCAACAGAGGCAAGAGGTTTAGTAGGATCTCATTTTTCAGCTGGCTTCACTGTCTGGCACAAGAGTTCAAATGAAATGAGGTTGAAATGTGGGTTTTTGCCTCTGTTTTTGGAAGGTGTCAAGTAACCAAGTTGCCATGGAGTGTGGAGCACAAGGTACACAAGAATGATGAGTAACTACTTTTGTTGGCTTTGGGACCATTAGGATTGTTTGTGAATCCTCACTGGAAAAGCATTCTTATTAATGAAGAAAGAAGGGATTTGGGAGCAGAAGCATGAAGTAACCTCTCTGTGTTTGTATTACAGGAGCCAGAACAATTGAGCTTCTCATGCTAAATATAAGAGAAGTGACATTCATAAAGGTACCTGCAAAACTCAGTTGCTTTTCTGGATTGTTAAATATCAGTTAACCATGAAGTAGGAACAAATGCTTACAAAACTTAAAAAAAAATTATGGCCAGTACTCAGTGATGGACAGAAAAATGCTGGAGCTGAAGTTCAAATAGAATCTAAACTATGCCAAGAAGAGTGATATAATGATTTGAGCATGTTGAAACTGATAAATTACTCTTCCAGGTACCACCCCTTCTGCTCTCATATTCTCAGAGAACTAGGAAGCAACACTGTCATTTGCACTGTGCACTTTTTGCTGTCTAAGAGAATCCAGAGTAAGTGGAATGGCATCATGTGCATTGCATGTGTTAGCTGTAGTCATTGGACAGCAGATTTATAATCAGCTGGATTTTTCACTGTATACATTTGGCCCTAAGGAGAATTGCACTCACAGTTCCTTTGACCAAAAAACAAAATCGCCATCTGAGAGCACATATAACAAACCATGTTAATCACATGTCTTTGTAGAATTTAATTTTATGATTATAAAATAAGAAAAAAACAATTTACATATTTGCAAGGATCTTACCAGTTGTCTATTTCTTTAATTTTGAAGTCTTGACCTCAGCATCCATTTTAGAATAAGTTTGAAATTATTGTCCAAACACAGCATCTCCAAAAGCACTAATTGATGTACTTTTTAAAACCAGCTATAATTGCATGTAAGCCCTGCCACAGAAATGTGGTTTCTGAGGTTTTTTTTCTGTTTCTTTTTAAAGGGACACTGAATAAAAAAATTTGTGTGTTTAGAGAAAACATTAGACACCACTCAAGTTCACAATAATGAAGAGTGTAGGTGCTAGGTAATGTATAAACTCTGCCTATTGTCTGTAGCTCTCCACATACTACCACTCACTCTGCAGTGGATAGAGAATTTAGAGATTGATGAAGCCCTGCTACCCCTTTGGATCAATGTTGTATGAAAGCAGGAGCCTGGAAGGCATATTTTCCCTCCCTCTGTGACTGAAACTTAACACTAAAACCAAATTTGTCTGTATTTCCTGCCTTTTTTTTTTTTTTGGTAAGGAGAGCTGGGAAAGGATGTTCATTGTTATGTATCAACAGGTCAGTGCTGGCAGGTCCAGGCTACTGCTGTTGGCTTTATGGCAAAGTCCTCCATTGTATCACGCTGGAGCTTCATTCCTGGCACAAAAGGGATGTTTGAAAGAATGTCTCACTAGGTTAGCAAATACCACAACTTTTTATAGTAGTATGTCCAAAATGCTGCTTGTATAGAAATGCTCACTTTTGTAAGAAAAGAAAAAAAGTCACAAAAATAAAGTCACACCCCTCGCTCCCCCATTTGATGCCATTTCACAAGATTTAATTTAAGCTACCTCTCAATGTGAAATTCAAACATTAGGTAAGTCTAATAAGGTTTTCTCACTGTTATGTAAAAGTTATAGTGAATGCCAAAATTGCAGAAGTTTATCACCAAAAAGGAAAAAAGTTAAGTATTTTTTTTATGTGTATTTGAAAATATTCAACAGTTTCAAGTTATTATAAATTCTCTTAAATTCTTTCAACTTCTGTAGTTTCAACCTTGCAAACACTAGCTGCTAGACAGGAAATCAATTATAACCACAAGCTTTCATAATTATGGTCTGCTGGGTAAAACCAATTTTGTATGGAGCTTTGTTGTTTGGTTTCAGATAGCCTCAGTCACCAAATGTACCATTCATTTGGTCGTGGTTTTTTTCTTCAGTACTCGAGATGTGAACCTGATGAATGGTGTTCTGTAATGGATGTGTGCCACAAATTACATGGTCTCATTTGCCTCTTTTCTGACTTTTAATGATCAGTTTATTATTGCAGATGTGAATATTGTTCATACAGCTTAATTTCTGTATAATTGTATAAAATATAAATGGAAGAAAATATAAGTTTTTACTTGGTATTTAGAAGTAATGTATTATAAAAGACTTATGTTGCAGTTTTACTTACAGAGTACTGTATTTCTAAACTGGATCATACCATCTTGGTAGGTGTAGATAGATTTTTTGCATGAGTCTGTTTTGGTTTTATTTCTTTTAAATTGATGTTTTATTCTCTTAAGTTCTATTTTCAGTGTTTGTGTTTACTACTTGTGATCATGTAGTTGTGCCTTACATTGTGAAAGAATTTAGTCCAGTGTCCACTGTAATTCTTAAACTTTGTGATCTGGAAGGTGGCTGTGGATTTGAATGGGAAGGTGACACCATGCATCAACGAGTTCTGTATAAATTATAATGAATTGTTGATGAAATGTCATTTTTGTTTTCTAATCTGTTAAAGGAATGGTTATTATTAATAATAATAATAAAAAAATTAGACCTTTCTAATAGACCAGGTTATGTCATTGAAAACTACCTTGCCACATTTCAGACAGCAAAGCTACCTTGAAATGATAGATACATAGTTTTACAAATGAACTGTAAGGAAGTAAGAGATCTAAGAACAAGCTAAATGTTCCTGTTTCTTAAGAGTTGCAGGGAGCTGCAACAAAGGCTTTCACATTCCTGAGGACAGGTAAGTGCATACATACATATACATATATACACATGCTCAGTATTAATGCAAAAACCAGCTTGTGATATTACAGGTTAGTGGGTAGAGACACACAAATATCAGAAGCTATGGCTGTACAATTCTAATTTACTGAAATTTATTAATACACTTTAAATACAATAACTTCTAAACTTCTCTGGTGGATGAGTTGTCCTTACAAAACAAGGGATTTTTTCCCTGTCATACTTTCTAGGAAAAGACAGGCTCTATTAAAACTTCCCTGGGTGGCAAGAGCCTTCCCTAGGTGAAGGAGAGGAGCATTTGGGAGCGATAGATTTGCTGCATGGCTCATTCCCCTCCTTCAGTTTATTCCCACATAGTGTGGTCTATGCACCATACTTTTGTCAAGCCAGAAATTCAGAGACCTAAGGCAATCTGAAAGAAATAACTATATTATCACCACAATAGTCTGGCTCTGTCAGGGCATTATCAAATTTCAGAGGATTCAACAGGGAAGCAGAAAGCAGTGCTTTTCTTGGTTTCATGTTGTGTGGTGTAATTGGAGATTGCTGTTTCTATCTGTGACATCCATGCTTTCTGTAACAAGAAAAAATATTTGTAAACCAAGACAACTTAAAAAATTTCCAGTAAGTTAGATGCATAAACATCCAGAGCCTTTAGTTTTGTTTAAGATCTCTTCAAGCTTGTGCTCATAATTGCTGAAGGAAACATGAATTATCCCACAACTGAGACCTTCCCAGTTGTTCAGACTGCTGGAATCTGTGTCTGGGGCCAGGCATTTCCAGTGAATATTTCCATTTTTGGTTGTCAGGTAGGATTTTAATGTTCTGCTTGTAATGGTGAAGTTTGTTGCAGGCTATTTCACCCCTTTCTTTGTAATGTTTGTTAATTAGCTTAATGCTGTCCCTGCAGTTTGGGTTTCTAATTTTTCTGATTAGGACAGCTCCAGTCCTGTCAGCCTCACAAGTTCTGTCCCCCTCCAAGATTTGCTTTGTGCTGCCAACTGAATTTCAGTTTCTGTTATCATGCTGACAGCATTCAGCATTCAGGTGTGTATTTGCTGTCTTCCAGGTATGAGGACAGGGGGTGATGGAGAGATAATTTCGAATATGTAACTTCCTTCTCTTTGCTAGTCCAGATGGTCTGGTCACAGAAGTTGTCTCTGAATTTCTATGATCAGACATTGGATTAATCCTAAAAGGATTTATCCTTTGGACTAAAACCTTTAAAGGGGCCCTTTCAACCCAAACTATTCTATGATTCTATGACATTGGCAAGATGGTAGCCCTGGTATGAAGGCAGTTTTGGAAGAGGAAGGTGATATTTCAGTAACAGCAGAAAGTAATGACTTCTTGAGTGAATAGCTATTCCAAATACCAGCCAGTAACTTGAAAATGGAAAGAATTCACTCAGTGCTTCTCTTAGAAGAAGTCTGCCACCATTTACTTGCAAGAATTAGTATTAGTGGTGGTGAAGGTTCTGTTCATTAGGTATTAGGGAAGGAAATTCAACTTACATAAGAAAGCAAAATACTGCAAAGTGCCTGACACACTTTCAGATGTTATACACAGTGCTGTTACTAGAAATGTGACATAGTGTGAAAATGAGGGGTAAATTTATATAACAGTGGAATTAATCACACCATCTGTTCAGTCTGAAATTGCAAAATGCATGTTGTGATTAGATGAACATGAAACAGTTTTCTGATCTGAGTACTACTCCATGTAGGGGGGGTTGTTTTGGTGTTGACTTCTCTGGAGGGGCTGACCATCTTCTGTGATACAAGAAATGGATCTTTTTTTTTTAGCAATCAGAATTGATAATGTTTTTAAACAAGTCTATGACCTGCTATCAACCCTGATAAAAAACTGGAACATGTTCAGCAGCAAAGATTGTATAACAAATATGTGAAGCAGAGCACTGGGGTGTTATTTTGTTTTCTTTTAGTTTTGGTCAAGTGTCACAACTGTAAGAGATTCTTATCACAGCATGACCACTTTTAGGCTGCCACCCTCCTTTAGGGAAAGCATAATTGTGTAATTAGAGAAGAAGAGAAAGATGTTACCTACCTTGGCAGTCTCTGTCTGAGCTTGTAGCAAGAAGACTGCTGTGCACTGCCGATACCTGTTCTCATGCTGAATTAGGAAAGCGTTCCGCAGGCTGAAGACTGGAAAAATGTAAAGGAGTGATGTAAATGCACCTCATACAACTGTCAGTCCAACTTTATGTCACATTGATTATGATTGAAGTAATGATTTATGTAAGCATCTTTTCTGATTTCTAAAAGGGTAATTGCACCCTCATAGGGTGAGTTAATTTTGTTGTGCAGGAATGTTTCTTATTTCAAAACATTTGCATTTGTTTTATTTTTAATTGTTTTATCATGGTGCAGCTAAGGTGCTTTTGAGTCTTCCTGAGGATCATTAAGAAATATTTCCCTTCAAAGTGGCCTAAATCATAACAGAAGTTAGAGAAAAAAATCAAAAATGAAAGAGAAAGGTCCAATTTTTATTTTATTTAAGTAAGTCCATATGATGGCTGGCACATGGGGAAGTGGCTGTACTCAGGCTGGTGCTGGCTTTGCATTCTCCCTGGGCATGTGCCTGACTGAGCTGGTGCTCCTGGGGGTGCCCTGGTTAGCTGCTGGCAGCCAGGCACGTTGCCTCTGTTTCCTGCCAGGCTTGTGTTCCTGAAGATGACTGTGAGCATCATGTAGTGCGTTTCTCTGCAAGGGGACAAAGTGACACATCTGGCGTAAAAGGGGGCTGAAATCACCTAGTGATTTTTCTAATCAGAAGGTATGTTGCTGCTTACAACCTTCAGAGCTGGGTTCCTGCTGTTTTACTTGCATATAAAGTTACATCTCTTGTACCAAGTCATGGTGTTTGCAAATGGTTCTGCTTTTAGGGTGCCTTCCTGGTTTATGAACACACCATTTTATCTTCTATCCCTTCACTAATGCATGGAAGGCTTTGGACAAGAATTACCCTACATAATTACCAGCTCCTGCCTGCTACCAAAAAGGTATTTCTAGGATATTGCAACATATATTTTTTCTAGTACTTGCATTGAGCTTTGTTTGTTTTCAAAGTGTTGTCAACCCTCAGCAAACAAATGGATGCAAAAGTGCTTGCTAGATCAAAAATCAGGATTTCATTTTTGATTAATGTGATGGATCACATGAACTTTCTGAGAACATGCTAACTAATCTTTTAGTGCTGCCAGTAATAAAAGTCTCTTTGACACTACAGATATATTGGCAACATTCCCCAAGGTCACACATTCCAGACAATATTAAATATTTTTTTTCTCCTGCAAAGGGCCATTTTCAGTTGACATTGGAATGTTTGCTTGTTGTTTTGCAAAGAATGGTGTGAATCTGAACTGCAGTATCCCTAGGGTAATTTTTCTCCCTGTTTTTATTGTAGCTCACCCCAAGGGGTCCTGCATTAGGACAGGGCTTCCAAGGTGCTGCTATAAGACAAGTGGGTAAGAGAGACTGCCATGGCTACAGCTGTAATAAAGCTGGTAAGAACATATGGGAAAGAGGTCAAGCAATGAGGCTGAGGTGCAGGGAAGGGTCATAACCAGTGGATAGAGCCTAGGCTAGAATGCAGAAAGCAGCTTTTTCTATTCTGATGATTGCAGCTGATAGACCCTGGTTAGGAATTGCTATGGGAAGTGCTGCCTTGGAAAAAAAAATATCCAAAAATATTATTTCCATCTCCATTATGGTTTTTATGGTAAATCTGTGCAAACTGAAGGGTGGCTGCAGTGTCTTCATCAGCACCCAGGAGCTGTTGGCCTTGCATTCAGCCCGGGCTTACACAGGATATGGGGCTGCCCTCCCCTCCACCCTGCAGGCAAGAGATGCATTTGCTCCATTTCTGCTGGTTTGGTAGGGGGGAATTACTGGGCAGGTAGACAGTGCTTGGAACATGTTTTTAAAAAAGACTATTACTATTTTGTGTTCATCCCCTTATCTTGTCTTTAGTAATTTGCCTTTTATTGCCTACCTTTATATCCTCTCAACATTCATGCTGAATGGGTGAATGTATTTCAAAGTTATCTTGAATTTTACAGACTCTAGGTTTATTTTCCATATTATTGCTTTCTCACAAAGCACTGTAGCTCCCTAAGCTTCTCCTTTCTGTATTTGGGATTAGGATGACCCTGGAGCCCAGAGATTTAGATTTCTTTTCATTCTCTTTGATGTAGGAAGCTCCTGTGATCTTGGCAGTGTTAGACTGAATCAATGAATCCTTAAGGCTGGAAAAGACTTCCAAAATCCAACCTTTGACTGAACTGCCCATGTCAGATAGACCAAGCATTAAGTGCCACCTGCAGTCATTTATTGAATGCTTCCAGTGGTGCTGACTCCACCACTTCCCTGGGTAGCCTGTTCCAATCCTTAACCATCCTTTCTGTGAAAGAATTCTGATGTCCAACCTGAACCTCTCCTGGTGCAGATTAAAGCCATTTCCTTTTGTCCCATCACTGGTTGCCTGGGAATAGAGGCCATCCCCCACTTGGCTACTGCCTCTTTTCAGGAGGTTGTAGGGAGTGATGATATCACCCTTTTTCTCCAGGCTAAACACCCCCAGATTCCTCAGCCACTCCTTTCTGAACTTACTCTTCAGACCCTTTCCTAGCTTCACTGCTCTTCTCTGGACACACTCTGGATTCTCAATCTCCTTTTTGTAGTGAGTGGCCCAGATCTGGACATGCTGTACTTGGCCTCACCAGTGCCAAGTACAGATACCTTCCCTAGTCCTGCTGGCCTCATTATTGCTCATACAATTGGGTTGCTTGCCCACCTGGGCACATGCTGGTTTGTGTTCAGCTGGCTGCCAACCAGCACCCCCAGGTCCTTTTCCTCTGAGCTGCTTTCAGCCACTCTTCCCCAAGCTCATAATGCTGCATGGTGGTGTTGTGACTGAAGTGCTGCACACAGAACTTTACCCTACTGGATTTCATGCAGTTGGCTTCAGCCCATCATGCAGTCTGTCTAGATCCTTCTGCAGAGCCTTCCTACCACCCAGTGGATCAACACTCCCCCCAAATTAATGCTATCTATGAACTGACTAAGGGATACCTCAGTCACCTCACCCAGGTCTTTTATAAAGGTGTTGAAGAGGACCAGCAGCAATACTGAGCCTTAGGGAACATCGCCAGTGACTGGCCACCAGCTGGATGTGGCACCATTCATCACCAAGGTGAGGTGTGTGAGGCCCTGCTGCATCAGTGCCTCAGACCAAGGGCAGGCCTGATGATTCATTCCTGATCCCCATCCCAAAATCTGATTTGGTGACTTCAGGAACCTTGTTTTGGCAGGGTAAGGCTCTCTGTGTCAGTCAGCCCTCCTTCACTCCCCACCCAACTGCACAGCAGCAGGAATAGGAGGTGTATTCCCCAGTGATGCATTTGGATGTCTGAGAGCAAGGAAGAATGGATGTATGCTGGGTGATTTCCATCCTCTCAGGAGCTGGTGGGGATGTGAGTAGGAGCAGTAGCAGGAGATAAATCTCTCCAGCCTCCTTGAGAATGGCTGCTGTGTATGTGGGAGGACACCCAGAAGAACAATGTATGGTACAGCTGAAAAAATGCAGCCTAACTAGTACAGAACTGAAAATGTTCTTGGGAAAGATGTTTGATAGAGCATATTAGGACAGTTAGGACAAGGGAGTGGTTGGCTTATGAGAAAGAAGCCATTGGAATCTTGATATGTCCTTTGGGGTGAGTGGGTAATATGTGACAGTCCCTGGTGTGTGTGTGAGTCACTGCTGGCAGCAGGGGCTGTGAAGTCTGAGGCTGTGAGCAGCTCATACCTCACAGCAGGAGCAGGGCTGTGAAGTCAGGCAGTGCTGAGGAACCAGTGTTTGCACCCCAGGCATCTGGGGGTGGTTTGTGGGCAAACAGCAGCTTGCCCTTATGCTGCCACACACACTGCATTGACATGGTGTTTATGAAGGCATTCAAGTGCATGCAGGCACATACCTGTAACTTGGATGGGCTCAACATTTTTCAGTATGAGTCTGTCTAGTGGGATGGGCTGGTCTAGGACTGTGCAAAATCCCCCTTCTCTTATGAAGGACTGCAGCTCAGGAGTGAGGGAAGGACAGACAGGGATTAAGCTGGTGTCTGAGCCTCCATATTTCTGGGAAGAGAAAATGGAGTTGGTTAGCAGGTTGTCTGTCATCTGCTCATGGAGTATAGGCACTGAACAACTCTAAATTATGTGCTTTCTCTTAACAGAGATACACAGCTTATTTGCCTGAGGAATCTTCAAAAGACTGACTGTTACCTGGAGCTCTCCTGCAAGGTCACACTTTGCATTAAAAAGCTACAAAAGAAACATAATACAAGTCCATGAGCAGAAGACAGTCATAGACATTCCAAAAGTATTTTCCCACTTTCCTTCTTATTTTAATAGCAGTTTTGTTTCTCCATTCCTTGGGGGTAAGTTTTCTCATCTCCCCTTATGTATGTGCACAAAACAATTCTTGGAGCTCCAGATGAGTTGCAGCCCTTCACAGAAGATTCACGAACACATGTACATGGGACAACACTCAAAGAAATCTGCCTAATTGTACCGGGTCCCTTGAATTTCTGCTTCCTTCACCAGCCCTGTTGCTAAGGGATGGTGCTCTTGTCTAAAACCTCTCTCTGCATGCTTTCTTTATCTCATTTCTCTCTAAAGCAGAGCACCCGCTTCTTGAAAAAAACAATAACCTGGGAGATTATCACAGGTTCATTTAGACTTACTTTACATCAGTTTCATAAACTTAATTAGCTAAATGCACTCCTACACTGAAGCTTTAGGAATTTCAGGTCATCCAGTTCTTCTGTTGATATCTAAATACAGGTACTTATCATCTAAAGAACTCTATAGAATCATTCATGAAGAAACATTTTCTTTAAAGGGGTCCTTATATCTCAGTTTTAAACTTGGGAAAATCAAGGCAAAGAGAGGACAACAAACAGTTTAGCCAGTCTTCCATCAATGTAGCCTTACCCTGTTTATTTTCCTTTTAATTTTTCTTCTTCTTTCCAACAGTTCTGATATCTCTGGGATAAAAAAATTCTCAGGCAGCAGGGACCATTAGAAAAAGTTTTACATTCCTGAAACTTTTCTGAGCTTTAGGAATCCAGCATATCAGAATGATATCAGTAAGATATTAAGGTCTTGTGATGTAAATTCTGCCTGTGTTCCTGTGTCATACTGAGCCTAGAAGCAGGTTTTTGAATCAGTGTTATTGCTCGTTGCATAAGGAAATATCAGCTGTTCTTCATGCTGATTAGTCATCTTGTATTTTTATCATTAGATCAATCTCCCAAAGTACATTCAAAATCCATCCAAGAGCTAAGAAATATGACAACTGCAATCATGCATATCTCTAGACATCATTACCTTTTTGTTACGTTTAATTTTGGTAATTAGTAGGAAATCATCAAATAGAAAGAGGTAGACGTCAAGGAGTCTTGTGCTTTCTGAGAAGGAAAACAAAAAAATCAGCTTTATGGTGTAATTATTTTAAGGTATTGCTACTTCTAAGATCTATGAATCACTGCCCCTTGCAGAATGCTTTTAACAAAGAAGCCTTGTTTCCAGTATAGCTCACAACCTCCAGTCTGCATTCTCAAATGCACTAATCAGTCATTTTGGCTACTAAACTTTGACCTGGTAGTTTCTACATCATTCTGATTAAACAACTTCTTGCTTGCAAGGAAAAAGGACAATAAACAATCATACAGACTACTCATCCTATTGGCAGCTTGCTGTATCTCAGTCTCTCTCTGATAAATTCTACAGTTGCTTTTCTTTCCTGCACCTGCCCAAATGCTGTTGCAGAGGTTCATTCTGGACCTGCCATAACAATGTGTAATTCTGTTAAGATACCTCTGGACACCAGGAGATTCAGGGACGTTACCTGCTAGCATCAGCCTCCCTTCATGAAGGAGAACTCTGTTCACTGAAGACAAAATGTTTTCACTGCTGTTTTCTCTTAAGTTTTGCTTCAAACACTTGACCAAAAGAGAGAGAGAGAGAGAGAGAATGGGGAATCATGCATAGTGGATGATGAACTGGGGGCTACCAGCAGCTAAACACAATGAGCATATGTGTGTGTTCTTAACTCAGGCTAAGTGCATCACACAGCTGATAACTGAGCATGCTTGTGTTTCTTTAGCAGTGCTATTACTTAAATGTGTTTATGCTTTTGAAATGCTAAGCTGTGTTTTACTTTTCCAAATTGAGTTTAATAGTGTTTGCAGCCCTTTATGTGAACAGACATAATCCTAGAGATGAGACCACTTGATGATGTTACCATAGGGCTGGTTAAGGTCTGTGTGGGTAATGGGGTAGCTACAGCAGAAATGTGCACACCCAGATATGCTGTGTATTTCTTTGTAATGCAATTTAAGTGTAAATGGAAAATTCTTTGGCTCAGCTTGAGAAGTGAAAGAGGTAAATAATTTCTGCTTTATTGAATGCTGGTAATACTTACATCTACCCCATTTAATTCTGTCCCCTAAAAGCCAATATGGTAGAGTCCTCCTGGACTGCATCATTGCCCTCCCTTGGCTGCTAACTGGGAGCAACCCATGCTGCCATTTAAGGCACTGTGTGTGTTCAGCTACAGCACTTGCAGTGCCCAGCCTGCAGGTGCTTCTGTTAGAGCACAGTTATCCACAAACTGGAATACAGACCACCAGCCAACTTTAGACCACACTATGGAGACAGATAGGAAATGAAACCCTCCTCTAAGAAAAAAAAAAAAAAAAAAAGTGTCTTTAAAATCTGCTTACCTCTGGGACAAAGAACCTTTTGTCACGATCCCAGACCTGAGGCCAAATTATAACCTCTTGCAGCTGCCTGAACTTCTGAAAGTTGTCCAACCACTTGACTTTACCTTCCAGATCCCCTGAAATGTGTGAAACACCAGTTACTGCCAGGGCTGGCAAAAGCAGTCCTGTTTCTAGGAGATGCTGAATACTGATTTTCTCCAGTGAAAGCTGAAGTACCTCACATGTGAGGCCCCAGATGAAATCTTGATCTCATTGAAAAAAATGCTTAACCTCTACTTAGATCAGCAGGGATAGAATTTCAATTCATGCATTCAAAGATGCTTAAACTCACTGCTAAATGGAAAGGTTGTGTTTACTAATCTGTCTGGGGAACAGGAAATCATATAAATCTTAAAAATGTCTTCAAAAAAAGTCTGTCACTCTAAACTGTCTAGCATAGTGTGAGAAAAATAATTTTCATTATATGTAGCCTGATAAAAAGACTGTTGAAATTAATGAGAAATAATTTCAGAGGAAGTGTTGTCAGAAGTGACTGGGATGGGGGTCCCTCAAAATGTGGAAAATTTGGACTGTGGCTTTGCTGATTCAAGGCTATTATGGGAAAAGCTTTAATGGACCTGCAACTTAAAATTTAAGTTTTTGGCTGGAGTGATGTTGCAGATAAGGGTTTCACATGCATGCCTCCCCACCAGAAGGGAAATGCTTGGAATACAACTGTTCTTTATGTTACTGGTTCACTGATCAAAAAATGAAGGCAGATCTTTGTCAGGTGTCTGTGAGTAAAGAGGGGTTACCCTTTTATCTTTGGTTTCCTTGATCCAGAGGTATCTTTGGAAGGACTTATTTATTATGCCAGTAATACTCTCCAGGCATCCCATGGTCTTTTGGGGCCATACCCAAAACTGCTGTCCTTATATAGGTTAAATATATAAATATTATATATTTGAATCTAAATGCAGGGAAAAAAATAATGTCTGGACGAGCCACTTATTTTCCATAATAGCTAGAGAAAATCTGTAGCTGAGACAACTTTACATGGTAGGACCTTGTCGTTAGTGAAAGGTCACAGACATAATATTCCCCTTGTGAGTGCAAATTTATCCTATTAAGGATCAGCCCTAAAAAAATCCTCCTTAGACATAAATCCAACTGAAAGACTTCTTTGTTTGAGATTTTTCTTGATATGTTCCAATTTGAGATCTGCTTTTAATTGTTTGCCTGTCATTGCAGATGGTTCTGAGAAAACACAAGCGACTCACTGATTTGGGAGTCCTGTGACATTGCTCAGAGAGGCTTTGGCAGCACAAGATGGCCCAAATCATTCCCTACAGAATGAGGGTCAGGACTGTAGAAAGGCACACACATTTTTGTTGCTTTTCTGCAGGCACTTGACCAATTCACACTTCAAAGGACATGCACAAAACAGCCATGTAACCTTCCAATTTGTAATTGCATACTTGACTTTTAGCCTTTGTTACTTACTTATAGACTTTTCCACCTTCTCTTTAAGTGACTGGATAAAACTTTTCTCTGTTTCATCTGTGCTCCTCTTCCAGATGTTGTTGAGGAGGAGGGGATACCGCATCAGTCGATGCAGAGGAGCAACCAGCAGCTCTGGCAGATGCAACCTCTTGCACTGTTCATTTTGTTCACACCACTGCTGAAGACAAAGGAAATCTGCCTTAGGCTTCAGGTTCCTTCTGGCCAGGAGGTAGCAAACAGTTTTCTGCATCATTAGCTGACTGTAACAAGACAGGGACTAATGAAAGATGGGTTTCTCATTCAGTGAGAGCAAGGCTAGTATTAAGGGTCCTGTCATAGTTTAACCCAACAGGTATCTAAACCACACAGCCACTCATTCACTCTTCACTCTCTCTCCCATGGGATGGGGAAGAGAAATGGGAAAATAAAAATAAAGTTTGTAGTTTGAGACAAAGGCAGTTTAACAGAAGAGAAACAGAATATACAAAACAAGTGGTGCACAATGCTCAACATGATACCAGCTACTAGGAGCAAAATTAAGACTGTCCCAATTTGCCCCCTCTATGGGGGAAATTGCATTATCCCTCCAGATTCACTTTCTACATTGCTGCTTACCACTTCAGATGCTGTGGCCATGCTATCACATCAAGTAGGGCTCTTAATTGTCTGCTGTTTTAATTTTCTCAGGAAGACCTGAGAAAATTAGCCCGAGTTAAGTTTGAATGCCACCATATATTTTAGGGTCACTTCTACTTGCCACTGGGGAACATTTCTCCTAGGTGTGAATGTAAGAAATCCTCATCAGGGAGCAAGCAAGGTGAAACTCCAAGGCCCAAGCTACACAATTTGCCTGTCACAAAAAGATGTTCTTCCAGTTTTGGGCTTCCTGTGAGAAAAGCCCACAACTTCAGGTTTCTCTTTCTAAGCTTGCAATGCTGAAGATTAATCTGAAGTAATTACAGGACACACATCTGATAATGATGTCAGGAAAGAGCAGAGCCTGAGTTCCCCATCACTGCACTGGAAGGAGTTGCTTCAGGCAGATGTAGTGTCAGCAAGGACAGAACCTGCTGCAGTGATGCAACTTGATAAAGAGTCCAGTGATAGCTCTTTCCAGCCTTAGAGGGAGGTGAGTTCTCCCTTACTGGTATTGTTTTGATGCCAAAGTAAAACATTTGAAATTGATTTTTGTATCTTTTTTTTTTTCCTGTAATCATTTCACTTTGTCAACATGGAAGTCATTGAGTCAAGGAATTATGTACAAAATGTATAAAAGAGGCTAATACTTTGGATTTTCTGCCTGCAAAAACACAGCCCAGCTCTTCCCCCTCTTATCTAGTCTAAATTACAAGTAGGGACTTGCACACATGCAGGTGAACATACTCTCAGAAGGGTGACTTCCAATTGGTAATAGGTTATGCAGTAAAAAAAAAAAAAAAATTCCTGTGAAAACTTTGCTTCTAATGAACATTGCTGGTTTGCTGTTGAAATCCTGTCATGTTGAAGACAACAGCAGCAACGACAAGAACAGCAATAACAATAACAAAACCATCACTTTACCTTCAGATAGATGCCAAAATCTTCTCTCTGTCTCAGTTTTTCCAAGTAGAAGACAGCAGAGGTATAATTAAGGCAATAAATCTGGTGTGTCTGGCAGAGGTCACCCTGGAAAAGCTGCAGAAAAGATTTGGAAATTTATCAAGAAAGAAAAAAATCACGACAAAGGAAGAAACAGGAGTTTTGGGTTTGTAATGTGCATTTTATCTGAGATTTCCTTGTACCTAGGAAAAGGGGGAAGAGGGAAAGAGGGAATTAAAAAAGTAAAAGGCAGTTGAAAGAGCAATAAAAATAAAGTAGTAAAAATACCACAACAATGCTCCAGTAATGCCTGGGAGTACAGTTTTAACAGCTCTGCAGAGGTGAGACACATTCTTAGACTTTGTTCTCATTAGAAAGAAATGTTGTGAAATTCATATGGAAGTTGAAGATGAAACCCACTATTTCTGAAACAGCTTTGATGACTTCATGTAGCATGGCATTTTATATCTGGGTATGCTCTTAGAAATAACAGGATAA
The DNA here is from genome assembly GCF_903797595.1 of Erithacus rubecula. NCBI lineage: Eukaryota > Metazoa > Chordata > Aves > Passeriformes > Muscicapidae > Erithacus > Erithacus rubecula. The sequence continues at coordinate 26,694,438 of NC_136686.1, read as the reverse complement.
CAGGATAGCCTCATTTATGCTGGAGGTGTTGAATGCCATGCATGGTAAAATACTGCTTTGTCTGAGATTTTGTCTGTCCACACAGACATTATCATTAAGAATACCTGAAGTCAGAGGTCACAGGGGCAAGAAACCAAGCTCTAGCCATAATTTCTCTGATAAAAGTATTAATGCTGAGGTAGGCTCTTTTAGTATTTCCCAGAAGTTTTCCAATGGCCTCTACTGCTAGGGAAGGTTCTGATTTTCTGTCTTCATTAATATTTCCAACTTTACAGGCATTGTGGGAAGCTGAGCAGGAATTAGACTGCTGTTGAAACATCATCCTTGTTTACCACACAGACTGACCAAAAGGGTTGCAGGGCGGGCAGGGCTTGGCAGTGGCAGGACAGCTGTGGCTGTGTCTCTGTCTTGCCTAGCAGACACAGCCCAAAGTGTAATTTCAGTCCCAATGAGCTCTTAATTAAGCAATGAAGCACTGGTGGGTCTGGTCTATGGAGTAAAGGAGGATCAGTGTGAAGGAGTGGAAGGGCAGTGATGGGGCTGGGTCTGGTCTCAGGGAAACATCTTCCATATCTATCTTCCATAGAGTGGGAAGCTTGTCTCTGCCAGTGGAAAAGTGTCCTCAGAGTCTGGGCTGCTGTTCCCCAGGAAGGGAACATCTTTCCACACTTGTTTCCACATACAGAGCATCTTTCTATGACTGCTTCAAACATGCCAGTGAATAAAATCCTTCTGATAGGAGCAACCTGAGACTGAGACCAAACTGCCCATGACAGATGGCATGGACTTGACTGAGTTGATTGCTCTGGAGCACCTGTATGCCATGATAAATGGTCTGCTGCTTGTATTAAAAGCAAGAATGCTTGTAATTATGTTACCATTCTGAGTACAGAGCTGAAATCCATAGGAGAGTCTGACGTGCTGATATGCTTCTTCACAGTTTCAAAAAATGTTTTCAGAAAATTGAGACTTATCTAAGTAAGGGAAAAAAAAGAGATAAATTAACATCAGTGATCCAAAACTAGGATTAAAGCAACTTTTTTTCCCCTCCCTGGCCTCTCTGAAGGCTCCAAGTGTAATGGGTGCCTATACATATCTCTAACATTGCCAGAATTGTCTTCAGAATTATGTCCAGAATGCTTTATTTAGTCAGGAGCTAAGACAAATCTATACAAATACCCACTTATGTTGTGATAATGCCTGATGACAAAAGCTTTGAAACAAGATTAGTTAGTCCATTAAACTTGTCCTGAGGTAGCAGCTGTATTTAATATGGATTGACATTAAAAATGGCAATGGGTGAATGGTATCTGCTGGAAAACTATGGTGGTGTGTGACAGAGCTGTGGCAGTTCAGGAAGCCTTTGTGGTCATTTGAGGAAGACACCATCTTCCATGTTTTGTGTTTGTTTTGTACAAATTGTACGAACTGAAGGTGAAGGAAGTATCTATAAAATACTACAAAAACTCACATTCCCTATGAGGTAACTTTGCATGTGGATTCCAAAGTGCCTGCCTTATCAGTCAGATGGGGCTGCAAGCCTGCTCCTAAGCCCACACTTTCATCCTGAACACACTATTTTCACACAAATCCATGGCTGGGCTAAGTTGTTGGCCAAATGTTAGGCCAGAAGGGCACATCAATGCACTCTGATAGTGCTACAGAGTGTAGTAGCTGCAGACTGCTTTGCTTGGTGTGTTTATTGGGTAAGGATGCATAAAGGATAATGCCCATTCTTTAATTTTGACCTTTACAATTTTACAGCATGCACTTTTTCATGCATTCAGCCTGCTGTCAAGAAGATATGGATCCTGTAAAATGTATGAAAAAAGGAACCAAAGGCATTGAGAGCAGCTTCTTTCTCCTACATTTAATCACTATTTAAATTATGCATAACAAACAATCATTTATTATCCTCATCAATAAGGATAACAAAATTGGAAAGCAAAGCAAGATATTTTTTAAAGATAATTCTCTCAAGACATGACCAAGCTCAAAGTGAAGTGAAATACAGCAAAATATCCCATCTCTTCTTTGAACAAGGGAATCGATAACCACACATCTGCTGAAGTCTAATAGTTACCTGCATGTACAGTCCTAGTCCACAATAAGCCAAAGGTGAAACCTGTCAGCTAAAAATATTTTTCCTTGTATTTCCAAACCTACTGGTTGGTCATTCAGCAGCTCAGCAGGTGTGAGGTCTCTGACTGAGCAGCAGTGCCTTGCTCATGTGTTTGAGTTCTGGCTAATTGTCTCTGCTTTGAAGACCTTTCCCAGTTTTCCTGTTTTGGCTAAAAAGGGAGAGATTCAGTATTAAGGCAAGGGAATAACAGTAAGGGAAATAAATGGGACTCAGCAGCTGCTTTAGGGCATGTGATGTGATTGTGAGTAGTTATTCAATTAAGGCAGCTGCAGAGTTCTTTCAAGAATTCACTTTGCAACGAAGGGTAAGGTGTCCTGTAAAAGAGCCCCCAAGCTAAGAAAAATTGTTTTGTTTCTACAGTAATGTGAAGGCTATTTTTGATTTCAGGGTTTTTAACTTTTAGGAGCTGGAAATGGTTTCCCAGGAGCTGGCCAAAAGCAGCAAAGAGCTGGAGCACATCACAGCCAAGGCTTGTGGGGTCCCTCCTCCTGGACAGGTCAGAGTAAGTAGCAGGTGAACACAGAGCATCCAATCTCTGTGGGAGAGATCCTTGCACATGTGCCAAGGGAAACCTTAGAGTGAGGGAGAGAGGGGGACAGCATTTTGTTCTAACTTGCTGTTTTGGAGTGGCAGAATAGATAGTGAAGTCTCTGTGCCCATGCAAAAGGGGACTTGTGATGTGGTTATTTTGCCATGTTTATTGTTTCGGTATAAGGATTGAATAGTAGTTTCTCTTTATCTCTTTTAAAAGGTTGCTGTTATAAAAATTAGTCTCAAACTTGTGTTTACTTCAGAAACATCTGCCAAATGAGCTCTTCCCCATGTTTAAAATGGCATGTATCTTTGCATGGAGATACAAGAGAATGATTTGCACTGGTGGTGTTTGACTCTCTCTGATATACCACAGAGAAAGGAAGAAAAGGGAGATTATTTGAACTAAGTTCCAAATGTGAGCATTGAAGCTAAATGGAAGCTTTTGGTTTATTGTCTTCTTTTACTGGGCTGATTGACTTCTGATCTGAGTAATAATTCTCTTTTTATACTCACCTTGTTTAACTCCTCTAAGTTTGCAAAAAGTCTCCACAAATCCACATCCAAGAGAAATTCATTATTCTGGAGATATTTTAGAGTGTTCATAAATATCTTTAAAACCAAAACAAATCTATGTTATTTACTGTTTGTGCCAATTCGATAATTTTTTTTTTTTTTGCCCCCCCTGAAAATAACATTTTTACTGGAATTCATATGAAAGGATTATTTGGCTTAGGGAGGACAAAAGATGGCATTGTGAGAAAAGTCTCCTGTTTTGCCTGAAGGTTAAATATTGGTTTTTGTGCAGAAGAGGGTATGAGTGATGTCTCTGGGGTTTCTCTGTGATTTCCATGGAGGCAGCTGTGTCCCTGCTGTGCCCTTGGGCAGAAGAGGGGCAAAGGAGCCCCCTGCAGATCCTTGTGTGAGGGATTTAGTAACATCAGAGTCACAGTTGCAGATTTCCATGACCTTTCTAAATGCTTTCCTCTTACCCCATGCATCTCCTGCTTTCTAAATTGTTTAGAGTTACTATGAGGAAAAAAAAGATATTCTTGGATTAAGGTAAATAGTGGTTCTGTGGAGGTTTTTAATCTCTTGGAATTGTTTTATTAACCTGAATTGAGTGAAAACTGTATGTGTATTTATTGGCTGCTTAAGATTTTATATTTTTTAAGCTGCCTGAGCTGTGCTGAATCTGACCTAAATCTAAAAAAGGCTTAAAATTTATATGTTAGTGAGAAGATTTTTTTTTCTTATGTGTATAAAGCATCATGAAAAAACCTGTCACCCAAGTGCCAAGACTGAGTAGCTAGTGAGAGTGTTTGCTTAGCCTTGTGTAGTTCTTTAGTTACCACAACCAGGTGTCCTTAGAGCTTTAAAGGGGATTTATGGTGGTGTTAAATCTCCCTGTGGAGATTCATAAAAATCAGTGGAATATTTCTATACTTGGGAGTAACCAGGTATCTTTAAAACTGGTTACTGAATGCAATGGGTTGTTTCTTTAGCAGGAGAGTTTGGCAAGCTGGCATGGGCTGAATCATCATTCCTGGGCCATGCAGGGCTGACTAAGGCTTGTCTGGGAGCTTCTACATCAGACCCACAAGGAGTCTGCATACCTGCTGTTATCATCATTCTTCCCAGTATTCACCACTCTTTAAACTTTCCAGATTTCTAAACAAAGTGCATAGAAAGATGCTCTTCTCCTGCCTTGCACCAATAGCTGATCCTGTTATCCTGTTTTCTCTCCCTTCCTCTTCTGCCCCACCAAGGAGGAATTCAGCCCATTACTCTATTTATTTCCTTTACTTTGCAGTAGTTCTTGCATTCTACATATTTACAGAAATATGTAAAATGTTTCTAAAATCTCTTTTCTTTGACTTAATAAAAAATCAGAAGTTATCTGTGCCAAGTAAGAGAAAAATGATAAGAAAATGTGTATGGAAGGTTCCGTCCTTTTAAATGGATGCATGAAATTTGATGTGTGGTGAATATAAATTACACAGCTTTTCTTGTAACGGTGTGTAATATTCCTGTCCATATTTCAAGCTCTTAAAATTCACTGTATTGGAGGTAATATAGAATTTTTAGGAGAGGAGTTTTTTTAGTACACTTATCATGTAACATTAAAACTACAGTTCTTCTGAATTCTGAGGCTTTCATGCTCCAGTCAAAATAATCTAACCACAGCTCTATATGAAGTTAAATTCCAAATATAATGTTACACACTAGCAACATTAGCATTGGTATATCCAGTACAGAAATAGCTGGTTGGAACATGGCTTCAGTACAATGTTTGTGAGAGGAATAGTGGAATATCAGTTGAATATCCTGGAAGGCTCTGCAGTCAGATGATGATTGCATCACTCAGAGTGATGTTTAGAAGAAGAGATACCATCATAAAGGTAGAAAAGGGAGCTATGGAAAAAGATGAGCAGACAAGGTGGGGAAAAAAAAACCAGGTGCTTGAGTCATTCCCCCACCAACCTCTAATGAGAGGTTTCAGGTGTTTTTTTGTCCATAATAGCAGAAAAAATGTTTCATTATTTTTGTGAAGTGAAATATGATGTTACCTTCTTGAGAACCAGCAAATGATCCAGAAAGTAAGTGCATTCACTTGTGAAAAGTTCCCACACTGCAGCTTCTTTTTCCACTTCCAGCCAACTGTTGACACCTTTCTGCTCCCTGTATTGCTCATTTATAAATTCATGCCAAGATTTACTCTGTTGATCAAAGAAGAAAGAAACACACCAATTGTAGCATCAGTTGCTTCAGACCTCATTAAAAGAATGCATGTCCTATGTACTGTGTAAATCTCATCCACCAGTATTAGTGATTTCTCTTCTGAAAGCTTAACAGTTCCTTTAAAATATTTTAAAACCTGCCATTCTTCTCTACAATACTTACAATGCAAACACTAAATTTGAAACCAACACAAATGATAGTCTATGTTTAGGTATGCTGTATCAAAAATTAGTGGGCAGCTAGCTAATGCTAAGGAATTTGATCTGTTGTGCTGCTCTTGGGTGGATGATAAAATTGAGGTACCAAAGTTCTTGGTCTTTATAGTCACTTGGAAATTGTTTTGTTTGGTCCTGACGTGGCCACTACCAGCTCATGGACCTGCTTCAAAGTCAGATATCCATGTATAAGTTAGGCACTGGCAGGAGCCCTCAGCAACCCTCAGTTTCCCACTTGCCCCTCCATTTCAAATGACAAAAATATACCATATACTTATGCATTAATTTAACAGGAAGGTCTCATATCCAGATTAATAAACTGAAAAATGTTAGCTTATAAAGAACACAAAATTCCTCCTTCCACCCTTAAGTATCCTTGACACAGTATATTACGTATTTTGATACCTTAAAGCAGAAAAATTCATCTGTGCAGCAGTCTATGATCTTAACAGTAGAAAGACAATTTTCCAGATCAGATGCTTGCTTCTGTTTTTCTTTACCCTGTTGAATGACAAAAAACCACCCCTGATTCATACAGTGCTTTAAAGTCTGTTAAGAACTTTACCCAGCTCTGTGACCTTGCCCTAATCTGTAAGGAGTTTGTCCTTAAATGAATTATTTCTTTATATGTCCAGGCTCTTCTACATGGAGACAAGGCAGTGATGGCAGCTTTCTTTGTAGCTGTGGGTGGAGTGTGTAAATACCTCAGGTTTGGATGTGTAAGGTCTTATTTATGTAATATACTGGTGTCTGACAGGGCAAATCACTGCCATGGCAACAGGCAATGGGCTACCCTTGGAAGGCAGAACAAATGAAATGTTTTGCTTCCCTTAGCACTGTCAGAGATAGGGGACAACAGATTCATAGTTGAAATCCTGTCGTAGGTATAGAAATTTATTTATTTATTTTTAATTTTTTTTAAGCTACATATGGAAAAAGCTCCCTTGGTCATTGGCAGTGTCTGTAAAATGAGCTTTCAGAAAGCTGAAGGAGCAGCAGGAGTTTGTGTGAGGGACCATGAAATAAACACAATTGCTTTTGTTTTGGCTTTGTTTATTCAGGCCTTGTAAAAAATTTAAACGTTGTTTATGAACTCTAGTTTAGTGCTGTGGGCACAGACTTATAAGGTGTTTGTTTAAGTTTTATCTGTTCTCTGGAACAGTATATTCCCACTTCATGGATTTCTATTGTCTGAACTTTAGGCACTGAACTCAAGCTGATTTTGAAATATGTGTTTGATTATAATATTTGAAACTTAGGTTTTAAGTTCAGCTCCTAATTTTGAAAGATGGATTGAAATGAAGCAGAAAAAATAATACAGTTAATATATGTGCACAATGAACTAGTGTACCAGCAAATGAATCTTCATGAATTAAATTTTATGACATTTAATAGTTTTAGAAATCCCCTTTGTCTAAATATCAAATGCTTTTTATTGCAGATGTAAAATATTTTGCTGAATTTAAAAATTGTCAGTTTTAGATCATGCTCCTTCAAATGCTATAAAACTGCTATGAAATGAAGAGGGAATTCTTGTACATATCAGCCTGAGTACATGCATTTGTTCTGTATGCACAAACTATTCTTTGATAAAATGCAAAAAATACAGGGAAGGGACTGTTCTTAATTACATGCTTAAGGAGAAAAATTTATCAAGACACTTGTAAATTATTTTTGAAATGTTGAACAGTACATAGAAAGGAAATTCAGGTATGTTAGTAAGTGAAATCTTTCATAAATGGAAAGACAAGCAATTGTGTTAGACAAGGAATTTCACTAAGTTGTGCTTTCACTGGAGAGTGTGAGGGCACCCATAAGGACAGAAAAGGCCTAAGAAAGTGTCCTGGAACACTACTTTTATAGGAAAAGCTGTAAAAGTATAAAAGCTAAAGATCCCTTCCATGTGAGTGGGGGTTTTTCACACTCTCCAAAGCCCCAAGGCACACCAAAAATACAGGTTACATCATCGTCAAAGCAATGATGCCACTGATTTGTCCACATTTGCTACCTTGTCCTGGGGAGATGCACTGGGTTGCTGCCACCCCTGAACCCCCTGCTCCCACTGCCCATCCCACCCTGCCCTCCTGATGCCAAGGACTCTCTCTCCTCCCACCACCCCAGGGATGGGGAGCAGGGCCACTGGCTGTTTCCATGTGCATCACCTGCAATGGATGCACTGGGGCCACCCAATCTTCATTGCAGATTAATGTGCAAGCAGTCCCCAGGGAGGGCTGAGACCTCTGAGCTCAGCTCACCTGTTGGCTGCCTTTCTCCAAGGACAAGAAAGCAATGAAGCTTTTTTTACCCAGGTTGGTTGGGGGAAAAGGCAAGGTCAGTGCAAGGGAAAATAAAATGGTAAAAATACTCACGACTCCTCTTTTGGCAAATGGCCACCTTGACTTTTTGGACTCTAATGGGTAAAACAAATTATCAGTAAGGATACAGATAAAAAAACCCGTTATTTATAATATTTATATATTTAGCTTGATAGACTATATATAGTCTACTTGGCTCATATTTAATATTTGAGTTTAGGCAGTTTGTGCACCAGACTTAAAACCCATTAAGCTTGTTGGGTTCCTCCCAGCAAGAATTATGGCAGTCTGTGGTGGGATCTTGGATGATGCTAAACACTCCTACTTGTTGCAGGTGATCAATATGTAATTGCCAATTCTTTACCTGGAAAAGCCATCATACCTCAAGCCAGTTTTTGAAGATCTTGTTTTAAAGCAAGAGTTAGTCTGTCTTTTCATTATGATAACTGGAATTATGCAGGTATTTAAATCTCCAGTGAATAAACAATCCTATGAGCCCTAAGCCTCAGACCTGTCATGGCACAGTGAGGCAGACTGTAATTTGGGGTCCTTGGTGAGGCACAGGGAAAGCTGAAGATCTAGATTTAGGAATGCACTGGTGACTTGGGAGGAATGACTGTGTTCAACAAGAAATCTGAAAGGGTTTTCTTTATGTGGCACCCATCTTCTGGTGTGTGACAGGGAATCATAGTCAAAACTTTGTGTTTCTGGATTTTGAAGGCCTTGGCCATTCTGGGAATGGCTAGCTTATTTGCTGTCATGAAAATTCTGGTTGTTGGACCTTGGCTGACTTACTTTTTGTGAAACTTTTTAACCTCTGGCCACCACGATCCCCATCAATCACATCTCATACTATACTGTATTCTACAATAGCTACTTGTGGAAATTGCTTGCACGTCTCCATTTCAGTTTTGCAGTGTCTTGTGAGCAGCCCTAGCCATGAGTTGGCTTTGCTACCCTTGTGATCAGAGCGCTCCTGCAAAGGGCAGCATGGGCTGCTTTTCTGTCTGCTGGAAGCTGTGGAGGTAGGAGATGCACCTCAGCTGCTTCCAGATGGAGATCCTGACCTGGGCTCTGGTTGCTTCTGTGGAGGAGCAATGTCATCCGTGTCCTACCCTCTCATCTACTTGCATTCAACAGTAAAATGCAGGGGGTTGGGGGTGGAAATAGTAATTTTAGAATTGTCAATGCAGTCACTTTGGCATGGGGTAGCAGGACCCCCAGAGGGGCTGCAGCACCTGACATGCTGTTTGTGCACATCCTCCCTCCCTCCCAGGCCACATCCATGTTCCAGCCCCGGCTTCTGGTGGGTCAGGGCTGTGTCTGACCTGCACTGAGCAGGAAGGAGGAGCAGGGCAGGTAGTCCATGGCACTGTCTGACACCAGCAGGTCTCCAGGGAACACCTCGAGTCCCGGCAGACTCACCACCAGGGAGCTTCGCCTGCGCTCGGCCGATCTGCGAGACCAACAACACAGCCCGTCATCTGTCTGCCTGGGCTGCACAGGAGCTGCTGAGGGCCCCTTGCTCTCACAGGGGGAACCAGCTGAAAATCCAAATCACAGGGGCTGTGGCATCGTGTCTTGAAAGAGCAGTGAGCAGAGAATTTCAGTGATTGACAGCAGGGACCTGATTGTCTTTCCAACTCCGCCTTGTTGCTGAGATCAATATTCTTAGGGTCGTAGCTTGCCTTAGATAATAAGTAATTATAGCATTTAAATATTGAAAACATCTGGTTTCTTCTGAGGTTAGACAAAAAGTGAGTGGGGATTTTATAATCTATGTTTGGCAGTGAGAGTTTAGAGGATCAACTAAATACTGTTTTTTGCTGACATGTGTCTTGTTACTTTTAACTTTCCTGTAACTCAGGTGATTTCAAGAAAAGACAGCATGGTAGTGAAACAGTTAAAATGTTGGGTTTTTAAAAAATTGTTTAACCTTTTGGCTAGTTGCTGCTGTTTTCTTTCTAACTTTTGGCATTTTTTTCTGTTATTTCAAATATTTTGAATGTAATATGGCTCGGTGGCCCTACTGATCGAAAACAAATGTCTCTTTCCAACTATTGTTGCTCCTAATGGAGAACATTGTCCAGGATCTAGATCCATTAGGAAAAGTGACACAGGCATTTGGTATCCAGCAGCATGTTTGTGCCAGAGGCTGCTTACATTCACACAGAGAAACTTTTGGTGCATTTTTCTATTTTGCTAATAACTTTTTCTATTTTGCTAATAAGTCAATTGCCTTCAATTGACTGACACATGAATACTGCATTAGGGCTCAAAAGGTCAGTAATTCAGTAGCTGAGGGAGGAGGCACAAAGCACTTGTACATATATAAAAATTCTGTTTTTCTGCCAACACTTATTGTGCATGGTGATTTTGACCAGTTAAGCATGATTCTTACTGAGATCTCTTTTTGTCTAAGCTAAGATATTCATCTTGCTATGAATATGTGAATGTGAAACCTGTACATATATTTTTTTACTTTAAGTTCATGAAAAATTACTTGACATCTTAAACTGGCAGATGAGCTCTGAGGTAGAGAACTGGGATTTGATACGTGGAGTAAGACATGGAGATTGTACCTTTTTTTTTTTATGGCCTGACAGTGGCACTGCTTGCAGTTGCTTTAGCTGAACAATTGAATGGTCTAAATGGAAGCTGCTCCTAACAAGAGAGTCTGTACCAGGAGGGCCAGGCCTGGGACTTGAACCCTGGACATACCAGGGCTTAAAAACTACATCTTCAGGAGGTTAAAATTTGCAGTATAGGAGTTCTTTGAAGGTTTTCCTGTCCTACTGAATGGAGAACATAGGATTTATTTATTTGGCTTTAGGGTTTACAATGAAACTCTGTGGTTTCTCATTAAATGGAACCCTCAGTATGTGGTTTAAGAGCTTTATTGGATGGGGGATCTGTTTCTTGGCTGTCTGCAGGCCCATACCAGTGCAAGGGAGAGGAGTGTTCCTCTCAGGAATACGTGCGAGGGAGAGGAGTGTTCCTCTCAGGAACACCTTCCTGAGATGTGCACTGAGTACTACCCAATGCAAATTTTCAGTGTTGGTAATGATTGTATTAAGATGCCACTGAAACCTCTAGTGATTCCATGGTGCAATCTCTTGGACAGCTGGGCTATTATACAAGTCAGGTACTGCAATATAGTACCAGGATAATGCTCAAAGGTGTTATTCTGTACTAGGGAATTCAGGAGGTTTATTTCAGGTTGGCTTCACAGTGAAATTTTGCCAGTATATTATTGATTTTTAAAACATCTAGCCTACTACTATTTGCACAATACATTTGAAGCTGCAGGCTTGTGGCTTATGAAGACTAATAATGGAAGCACAGTCACTGAGTTAAATGACATTATTTACCCAGATCAAAAGGCCTCACATGGCTAAACAAGCTCTTCACATAGGTGCAGAAGCCTGTGAAATGTGGGGGCATGGCAAGATCACCTGGATACAATATGCTTTTGCAATCTGATGAGCCTGGGCTGGTTAATGGCTTCCATGTCTAAATTATATACTCATGCTTCAGAGATGGAGGCACAGGTTTCTGTGGTTCCTGATCTGATGCCTGTAGACATATTAGATACATCAGTTGCTTGCTGTTTTTCTTCTGAAGAAATTAAATTACTGAAGTGCTATGTAGTAAATTTTTTTAATTTTATGTCTGTAATATTTCAGCACCTTCTCATGCCTTCAGACTCTGTAGCTTTGCCTTTTCCTTTGTTTTTTGTTTGTTTCATTTACTGGGGGCAGTGGACTGCAGTGATGGAATGAAAGAAGTGCTTATGCTTTAGGGAAAAACTCAGGCATCTGAGGAGCTATCTGTAATTATTTGTTCTTAAGATACACTTGTTTTTTAAAACATGATTATGTCATAGATTTACATGGCAAAGTTATGTAAAATTACTAAAAACATTGAAATGGGTCATGGTCTGGCAAAACAAATATCCTGTGCACACAGTTATTTCTAAGGCACAGAAAGTATGCCCTAATCTTAACCTAACTAACTAGCCCAGGTTATCTATATAACATCTATATAGATCACCTTACTTAAATAGCAGATAAATAACTTAAAGGAATATCCACTAGAAGCAAATAAAAGCAACAGAGGATGTTACTAAGATAAATATTATAGTGTGGTCACTGTACTGAGATAACTACCAGCCAGTGACACAGTTTCCCAAGTCACTCAGGGAGGGTGTTTGGACTCCCTGATTCAAAAAGTTAACATGGAAAATGAGCTATTGTCAAGAGTAAAATATTTCTGACTGCATAAGGAGTTAGGTTTAGTGTAATGGACACCATCCTGTGCAATGTGCTTTAGGATGACCCTGCTTCAGCAGAGAGGTTGTAGCAGACAAGCCACTGTGGTCCTTCCCAACCTTACCCACTCTGTGACTCTGTGGCACTTTACAGCAGTGTGAAATATTAAAAGAGGAATGGGAATACTTCAAGATAGATGAGCCAGCTCCTTCAAGGCATTGAATATGAGCTGTCTTGGCAGCCACCATGAAGGTTCTTAATTAGCTGATTTTTCTATAGGAAATAATGTAATGCAGTTTTCCACCCAGTCTCTCATAATGCTGAATGGTACAAGGAGAAAAGGAGATCAGAGTAAACTTGTGGTTTAATTTTATCAATGTTTTCTTCTACCTTCTCTCCACCATATATACCTCTGTCTGTGCTGTCCCTGTTGCCCTTGTTGTTTATTTATTTTGGATGGTCTTTATAAACAGCATCAGTTCAGCAAGTTGCTGTGCTGACAGGGATGTGCTGGGATTCTTGACTGAGGACTGTGTGAGGGAAGACTGTTTAAAATGAATATGAGTGCATTATTGAAATTTTTGAAAGTACAGCTTGGGAACAGGGAGAAGAGATGTTCATTAAAACTGAAGGACAGGGGTATGATTTTACCCAGGACAATATGTAAATATGTCTTGGAGAAGGGTTGCCAACTGTCCTAATGTGCTTCGAGATGGAGAGAATAATCTGACATGCCAACAGTTTTTGCTGGTTGTGATAAAATGGGATTAGCTGTTAAGGAGTTAGGCTAATAATCTTAATAAAGGAGGAGCTGAATGCAGGCTTAACCCAGACCTTGGACCAAATTAAATTTGACAAAAAATGTTTAAAGCAGAGACTGATGCATTTTAGAATATATTTTTTCACATTCTAATATTTATCTAGATGGAATTCATAATACATCCTCCCAAACACCTTTTGACAATCTTTCCTGCTAGTGCCTATGGAAAAATCTCGGGTTGTTTCCTTGGGTTGTGGTTTCTTGATTTTAAAAGGTGTCTGGATAGAAGTCCAAGGCCAATACCATAGCTGGCGTATAGTTACTTCCCTCTTGAAGCCACTATGGGCAAGCAGCACCAAGAGAAGGTGTGTACACTAAATGTTCAGTGTTTTCCTGTTAAACCATCTGTGTTCAGTATCTTCAATTTCTCCCCTGAAGTGTTACATGCCATGCAAATTTTCATGCTGACAGTGAGATATGTTTATGTATTCCTATTATGAGTTGGATCAGAGCAGACTCTTCCCACAAAAAGCACAGATCATTTGCTTTCACATCCAGATGAAAAGATCTTTCCCTCCCCTTCTCTATCTCCACTGTAAATTCAAAATGACAAAGAGTGGGTTGGAAATTGTAACGGTTCAGAACATCTGGGAGGCCTTTTCTACAGTGAACATGTAATTTCAAATACATGCACACATCTCTTGAATCTCTCTTGTCTAGGAGACTGCATTGTGTAAGGACACACATCCTAAACTCTATCAGTCTGCTCCAAACCACCCAGTCCCAAACATCCTTGAGGGAACCCTGCAGTACAGGGAGCACTACCCCATCAATGGGAGAGGGGTGATTGTTAATGGAGGTACTATCTCCTGCTTCCTTGTTGTGTGGGGAGAAAATAAAATTTTCCTACCCTTCTGTAAACATTTTAACATCTTAAAGAAAGAAGCATATCTTAATCAAAACATTTCTAATGGAACTTTTGCTTTCTGGTAATTGTTTTGAAGATCTTGACACAATTCACTGCACAGGTCTATGGTATGCAGCACTCTATCTTGTCTGCACTAACTTATAAAATCCATTTATTTTATGTACACTTTTTAATTTGTATGATTAACAAATCCTCTCCAGTAGCAGTCCTAGATCTTCTTTGCTCGTGTATAAGAACAATATTGAGCTGTTCTGCTAACTCCTTAGCTCCCTTTTCCCTTCCACACACTTTTGAAGAATGCCACTCAAGATTGAGATATTTCACATTCTTCAAGCTGAAATTTGACACTGCTAAGCCAAACAACCAGACCTTTTGGCAGTGAGTCCTAGTGCAAAGCTCCCTGATGATCTGGATGAAGTATTGTGTGAAATGTAGCTAAACATGCTAGGGAGAGGGCTACCTCTGAAAGAAAATCTCATTAAAAAGTTTAGTGAGCTGGTGACAGGCATTTCACATAGCAAATCTACAAATTACAGATGGGTTATATACACATGACTCAGTGTTCAGATTTGTCTTAGAGTGAAACAAATTTATTAAAAATGTAGGAGAGTCAAGCTTAGAATCAGATAAAATAAATATGTGCATACCTTTGCATGGGCAGTCCACTCTCCTGAAAGCAAGTGAGATATTCTTAGTTACTTGGTCGGAAAGCAAGCAAGAAGTCTGATTTTTTTTGTGAAAAAAGAACTAATTTGTAAAGGGAAATATAATAATAACAGTGTAATAGACTTGGGCATAGGCTAACTAATTTCACTGTGGAGGAACGAGGAGAATTCATTTGATATCCAGAATGTTTGCTATATTTGAAGGGGATGGGGGGAGCAGGAAAATAGTTTTTAGTTTGTAGTGTAAAGCTAACCAGTTAGTGAAGAACTCTACATGTATGTGACACCATGCACCCTCAGTAAAATGTGTGCAGGTGGTTTGCATAAGGACAGAGTCAAGCAAGTGTGTGAATTTCACTGCCTCTGCACACAGTGGAAGGTCTTTGAGAGCAGATTTGGTAGCAAACCTGGCTTTTACAAAAAGCCTCTCCTTTTGTCCTTGTGGAGAGCTGAATTTTAGTTTCCTGCCCTTGAAAGATGCAGGATTTGCTCCTTCCTTGTTTATTTCTCTTGCTGACACCAGGGTTTCTCTCTTATTTTTTTATTTTATTTTTTTTTCAGAAGAGATTACACAGTTGTTTCTTTGTTTATGGAGCTGGACATAAAAAGGGAGGGGTGCCAGTGAATGGCAGAATAAATGGAAATAAATAAAGGGAATGGTACCTCCTCCTTTGCTAGTGGCAGACCTTAAATTTGACTCGACCAACTAAATTCTTGGTTTTATTCGGATTAGTAATGCCATTCAGTAAAACAGAATAGAGATCTTCCCTGTGTAAGGAATAATCCTGCTGAAGGGTTAAAATGTGGGTTGAAAGAAAATAGTCTTCTAAAACCCAGTCCTGAACAGGATTAATTACTTAGTCTTGTTCTTTCATACCCCCACCAGCAGTTGTACTGGCTCACCAGGGTGAGTGGACAGAGGTGGGAAAGAGTGGCCTTGTACAGGAGTGGACTAAGCTAACCTGGTCACCAAGGGACAAGGCTGGAACTGCTGTCTCTTGCTGATCTGGAAAGAAAAATATCCCTTCCTGTTAAGTGTAGAGGCCAGTTTGCTGTAATAAAGGATCATGGCCCAGCTTGCAGTTCAGGTTAAGAACTGGGGTTTTATTTGTGCACTGGCCCATGACGGACCAACACTGAATATGAAAGACTGAAAAAGAGGTTGCATCCTCCTATTCCTCTTACCTGGACACCTGCCCAAAGTGTAGGGCTTGGCCGGGGGAGTCTCGTGGGAAGCGTAGCAGAGTTGGCTCTCCAAGAGTTTCTGGGTGGCTCCTTGGGGCTGCCATGGCTGAGAGGATCCTTTTGGCTTGGAAGCTTTGACCTGGGTGGGTCAGACTCTGGAACTGCTATAGTTCTCTCAGACTTGGCTTTGGATGACAGCAATTTTTCATGGACACAAGAAGGCAGGGACAATGAAGAGGCTGTAATGCACCGAGGTGGACTCTTACAAATGTGGTGGAGAGAGCCAGCGTATTCCTTTTGATTCCCCGGCTGGGCTGTGTCAGAGCAGTCTGGAAGGGGCAGTGCTTGTGAGGCAGAGGCCATCCTCAGGCGCCTTAGCGTTGGGGAAGTGGCCATTCTGGCCCGGGCGCGGCGGTCGAAGGGGAAAGGCGCGTGGTGGATCCCAACATATTCCTCCGCAGGGAGCCTCGGCAGGGGCTCCGTGTGTCCTCCCAGGATGCAGACCCCTGGGGGCACGGGGGTGTCCACACAAACTGCCACTGCCTGCGTTTCACAGGAACTGAGGGCATCTTCTGCACTTTCCTTAGGGACATCAGCTTCCCTGCCCAGGGGTTCCACGCTGGTGCAGGTTTCTTTGACCAGATTTGGAGAATAATCAGAGCTTGGCTGTTGCATTCTTAATTTGCAGCATGAAGATTTATATCTATGCATACCTAGGAAACATGATCAGAAACAGTTGTCACAAACTTGCCATATGAATTTTTAAGTGGGGAAACAGGCAATTGGAAAAAAACATCCAAACAAAACAAGATAGATATGTGCACTAGTACATAAAAAATTACCTTTCCATTGAATCCTGCTTAAATGCACATTTCAACAGGTCCAGGACCAATTCTGGCAAGCTGTTTAAACAGCTGCTAACTTTGAGTGTGCCAGCAGTGTCAGCATCAGTCAGCAGAACTAATTACATGGTAAGGAGTAACTGTTTAGAATCTCTGCCCATCTGGTACTGCAGCCACCTGATTTCCTGTTGCCACTCCCCCATCAATAAATGAGAGTGTAGCACTGCTGTATGTGGGATAAAAGTGAAGCCACTTGCTCTCAGGACTTGTTGCAAAATTCTTTGTGTACAAATACTAATTTCTTGCTGAATTCTTAAGCAAAAACAAGTTTAACACTTAGGTAAGATATGTCTCATCACTCTTGTTTTCTTTTCAGCCTAAAATGTTACATACATGTTGTAATCAAATAATGAAGAAAATAATTTATATACTACATTATCTGTTGATTAATCAGTAAATAGTCATATGGTCTTTGATTCATGAAGCTTTGTTTTAACATGTTCTCTAGAACTGGACTGACATTTCAATAAAGAAGGTTATGAATTCAACCTCTTAATTTAGCTTCTTTGCTAAGATGAATCTTAAATCTGTTCATGATTGTGATCTTATTAAGGGAACTGCCATTTATTAGAATTGTTTCTTCAAATCCATGTTGATTTCTTTCTTGAATTATTGACTATCATATATTAATCATCTTTTTAAAAAATCTAATTATATAGTTCCATCAGATTGATTTACAAAGTGAATAGAAAGAAGTTAATTTATCAAGTTTGCCAGTTCAAAGTATTGCTTTTACCAAAACCTTCAGAAGGTAATTCAGATTCTTACAGAGAGAAAAGCATATCTTTATGATAGAAATGGCTTCGTTCACAACTGCAGTGAATAGCCCCAAATATATTAGCATCTATTAATTTATTTTATGGGTAAGAACTAATTAACACATATGCTTATTAAAAATCTTATTTAATAGATTGCAGAATGATAAAGAGAAATTACTACTACGTTACCCTTTTGAATGACCATATTGCATACTATTACTCTGAGATTTGTCGCTGCTGCTTTTTAATATTTCAAGACTTTTATTTTGTGATGTGTAATGTGTCACTGGTTGTTGTTTGGCCAGGCATTTCATTGCTTTTTTTTTTTTAATTTTAATAATTTTTTTTGGTAATCCTCTCTTGTCCTGGCAGAATTTTACAACTTGGCATGCAGTTTCAGAAATTTATGTGAATAGTGATCTGTTCCAGAAGTACAAAAGTTTAAAGCCATCTTTTTTGGAAGTCTTATATTAAAAATAGGACCATATTTTGCTTTTCAGTTTAGCAAGGTTTTTTTAAAAGAAGTAAAAATTTACATATTTCTTTTTGGGTATTTCTATGTTACTTTTACAAGTAGAATCTCTCAGTAGCAAAATATTTGTAAAGAAAATACACTGTTAAAAAAAGTGCAGAAATCTATCACACACACGCAGAAAAAATATATGATCAAACTTACCAACATAGCCGATTGAATATGTCACATCCTTTTAAATAAAATTTTCAACAAGTCCTTGATTAACTGATGCCAGTCTTAACAGTGGCATTTTGTCTCTTAAAACCTCTTTACTGAATGCTGGTATAGGGAACAAGATTTTGCTTGTAGCTTTGTTTCTAAGGGATTTGTTTTTCAGGTCAGATGGAAGTGGATTCAGGATTAATGCCCCTAAATAAAAGGTAGCATGATCCATACATTGAATTAAATTCCATGCCTTTTATATTTCTGGACTTTTCACATTGAGAAAATTTGGGAAGACAGAGCTCATTCAAGTGTATAATAATTTTCAAGAGCAGATTAAATGCTTCCACTCCTCCAACAATCTTTTTTTTTCTCCTCTCTTGTCTTGATTCATTCAGCTGGATCTAGCTTTGCACTGTTTATCTTTCATGGAAGTATAATAGGGGTATATCCCTTGCTTATGTTATTTATGATTAGTTTTTAATTTTTACAAGTGTGCTAACTAGTTAAGTAATTTTGAACACAGATTTTAGTACCAGAATATTTGAGGATTCATCATTGATAATTCATTGTTTTGTTGTGTTGTAGAACTGATTGGAAAATACTAGAATTGATTAAGGCATTCTTTGGTTAGATGAATTGAAAGTGAAACCTGGGAAAAGATGGTTTATTTGATAGATGACTTGTGAGGAAGCACTGACATCTAAAAATATTCAACTCTGTTGTGTAATTAAGGCACATTTTCAGAGGGTTTAGTGAACTTGAAAATGCTTGCTTGAAAATGCAGACGTTTGCAGTACAATGCTTTCATTTTCTGTAAAGGATTTTTTGTCAAAACTCATCCACAAACCAATTCAAGATAGCCCTAAACTGATGTGCCTTTGACTTTGCATAACATTGGATGTGACCATGGATTGAGGGAGGACTGTTCTGAGAGAAAGAAGTGAGGAAACAAACTGAAAGACTTTATTGCAAAACCATGGCAGTGTTACAGAATTTTATTAGTTTTTGTTCAGTTTGGTTTCTAGGAAGAAGAGATGTGCTCACCCTGTCTGATAGTTGATAGTATTTGCTTTAAGAAGCACTTTTAGGAACGTAAAATTTTTTTCTCTCCCTTTTTTCTTTCCTTTTTTTTTTCTTTTTTTTGAGGGAGGGTTGGTGTTTGTGGCATCTTTTTTGTTACTGTTCTTTGGTTTTGGTTTGGTCTCCTTGATATGCAAATGTCTGCAGATTTCACAGTGTTCAAAGCTGTTCTTTCCTCAGGACACACTGAGGAGGTGAGAATCTCCAAGAAGAAATACTCTCAGGGGAAAGGGCTTAGACAGGCAGCAAGCAAAGCCATACCCTTCCCCAAAGAGGGAAAAATCTACCTCTTAGCTGGGGACAGTAAACAAATGAAAATATCATCCATAGAAGAAACACAAAGCAGAGCCAAAACCACTCCCTATTAATTGCTATTAATAGAAAATCTTTCTAAAATGCTATAAAGTTTTCAATAGAAAAACTATTGCCTTTGAAATAATTTAGGAACATTTGGTCAGCTAATGATACTGGATACATTAAAGCCCACTGAAATTTTCACTAGAAAAGGTGCCTCATTTTCAAGAAAAAGAAAAGCTAAAGATTAAAGATTTGAAGTTATATAGAAATAGCCCTCTCTGGACTGCAGGGCACCATATTTTTTTTGCAAACTGATTTTAATTGATTAAACCATGAGCATTTGGAAGGCATGTAATTATTGAAAAAAGAAAAGCTATTTTGAAAGAAATAGTCTATGCTTGCATAGTATAAACCAAATTCCTTGAACTCAAAACCAATTACAAACTACATAGGATATAATTTAAAAAAATATGCCAGTCCAGGGAGCAATGAAAGGTGCTATTCACAATTCACTTATATATTACTTTAAAGGGAGCTTGGTTACAGGGAAGTAGAATAGCTTGATAGAATTGGACTAATGTAGAGTCAAACACCAACAACATTTCATGGGGTCTGTGTAATTATTGTCTAGGCAGCACAGCTTCAAAGCAGAAGGGATTAGGCTTTTGAAAGGTTATCCTCAACAGAAAATCACAAACAAACAACAAATCCAAGGGAAATCAAATACAAAGGCTGACATTAACAACTAAACACCAGGAAATGCCACAGTTCAGTCTGGCTGTGTCATTGTGCTGCTGCTTTTTCCTGTGCATTATCTGATTACATGGATGCCTGAAATCCTTCAAACAGAATCTATTAGATATAATAACCTCACACAGACATAAACCTATGTTTGTGCTCAGTATTTCTTATCAATATGTCTATAGCCAGTGACAAATTTGTGGTTATCAGGTGGATATAAGAATGCATTCAAATGATGACTAAGAGAACTCTGGTAAAATAAAAACCATATCTCCATCATCTCAAGAGCCACAAAGAACTCTGTAAGGGGATCTCAGATCTGGAATAGAGATTGAATGCTCATGTGGAGGAGTATAAGAAAACATAAAAGTATTTTAAAAATATTTTATATAAAAAATGTGTGGACGCTGCATTTTAACACATTTTCCTAGAAATATGAAATCCAAGTTGAATGGGGTATGAAACCATGAAGTCCTGCCACAAATGGAGACCAGTAGTTGAGATTTCAGAGCTGTGCTCTAGCTGGGACCACTTGTGAGATTTACACAGGTAATGTTCACCTGTGACACAGTCTCTCAAGTCTTGCAGCCATTGTTGACACTCCCTGCTATGCTGGTCTGTTGTTACATTCAATTTTGGCACAAGATCCCCTAAGCTGAATCTCTCATCTTTCCTGTTTCTCTGATAAGCCTTCCCATTACCTGGGATACAAGGCTCAGGTAACTATAGCAGAAGCATTTTGAGTGTGTATGTGCCTATGTATGGAAGGAAAAAAAAGAAAAAGAAAAGGCCAGCTCTCTGGGAGACCAAAGAATCATCTCAGTGATACGAAAGGGGCAAATGAAAATTAAGTCAGTTAAGTTCCTGAGACAGAAGGGATAAATGTATTCTTCTTATGGATTTACAGGCCAAGGGACAGGTATGCCTCACTTCTAAAATGAGTTTTGGATCCAGTCACAAAGTTCTGCTTTACTTGCAGTCTTATACTCTTTCCTGACTAAAGAATAAAGCAGCAGCTATGTCTCAATAAACAGTTGTAGTGTCTCAGCGTATGATGTGATTTCTAGGTCTCCTTTCTTTCTATACAATCCTGTTATGGGCTGATGTTTGGATGTTTGGAAAGACAAGAATCTGGACTTCGGGGGCCGCTGCTGGAGGTCGGCTTGGGAGGCTCTGCCGCTCTCCCCGGCAAGGACCGGCTGGGTTCGTCTCATCTGGGTTTGGGTTGGAAAAGTGTTTCTTTTGTATTTTTGTTAATAAAAAAGTTTTTTCCATTTTCACCACAAGAACAATTCTTTCTGAGCTCAGTAAAAGAAAGAATTGTAACAAGAAAGGGGGGGGGGGGGCCCTTTGGAGCTCTTTTTCCCCAAATTTGTCCTAAACTTGAACAAATCCAAATATTTTTGGAGCCTATAAACTGTCCATAGCACCATCCCAGTTGTGCTGATTCCCTCTCTTCTCATTCTAGCCAGATCAAAGTGAATGAGATTTTCAGGGATTGGCATGAGATTCATGGGGTGTTGTAAGCCCTGGCATGGGGAAGAGGCTTTCTAAAACATCGTGGTGTCAGTCACAAGGTTTCTGCTCTTTTTGGCCTTGCTCCTCATAGCTAGCTCTGAAGTGAAGCATGCTTGAGGAGCAGAGAGAACTCACATGAGTGCCACAGCACCTGGGAGGGGCAGGGGAAGGTGGCTGAGACATTTTTTGGGCAGCTGTAGTGAGAAGGCAGGGGAGATAACAGTCACAGATGGCCTGGGAGCTAAGAGAAACAGGAACTCCTAGTGGGAATAGCTGTGGTCATCATCCATGTTCTGAAGCAAGTGCCTGCAGGAAAATCCATCCTTCAGCCATGTATTCATTCTCTCTTTTTCTCTGAATTTTTTTACTTTTCAGAGTGTCTTTGATGGAGTGAGGGCTGGGTGGGAATAGCAGCAGGTATGCAGGGCCGTGTAAAGAAACACTTGTCCTCTTAAGTGATTGTTCTGTGTAAGCTGCAAAAAACTCTGTAGCTTCAACCAGTACCCTCTGGCTTCTCACCAAACACCTTGTCAAATTGTTCACCATCAATTTCTGCATATGGCACTGCAGCCAGATTTTACTTTTTTGTAGCTGGTTTCAGTGTAAACGAATAGGAATAAACAGCTGAATGAAACTTTTTTAAGCAGTGTAGGAGTACCTTACTGAAATCTGGAAAAAAACTTTCATTGGCCAATTCTTCTGCCTTCCAGCTGCTGACAGTATAAAGTGCTAGATTAAAGAGTTTGCCTGCCTGTGAGATATTCTGTGTGCTCAGGATAAAAAGTTGGATGAGAAAATGATCAATGTTTCATGTGAAGACAGGTTTTTGGTTCAATGGGGAACTTGTAAAGCATATTTGGGAATAATTGTAGGAATTTGAAGTTGGGTCAGCATGCCCTACCTCCCTTCTTGTCATCCTTTCCCACTGACACATAGGACTCTACATTTTCCTAGAAGATTGATTTTGATCTCAATTACTTGGTTTTCCAGCTGTGTTTTCAGCTTCTTCCTGTCAGAGAGACAGATTTAGAGAGTGGGTCATATTTACTCTCACTAGGGAAAATTGTAGAGGTCTGGCTGATGCAAGCAGTATAAAAATACAATCAAGGACTGGGAGCATTCACAGATGGGATGGTGCTGGTTAGAGATTTGGTCTGTCATGGGTGGAGGCAGCATGCAGAGAAGTATCAGAGCCAGAGGTACCATCCTTCATTGCTGCAAATCCTCCTCACAGTATTTGGTGGTAAGATGTTCTCCAGCAGCTTTATTCCTCCTGCACAGAATAGAGAATGCTCCCTCTCACTAGACAAAGGACATTTACTTCACCAGATACTTTTTTAAGCATATCAGGTGTTAGGAGGTCTGGGGGCAAGTAAGTTGCCTGGGAGGATAGGGGAATTTTGCACACTACTCAGCAGAGGATGCACCAGGCCAAGGGGACTGTTTATACCTTGGTTTATCTTGGTAAACCAGAGGGAAATGCTCTTTCAAATATGTTAAAACTCATTAAAGCTTTAGAGAGAAACACAGGGTCTGGACAACCAGATGTTTGGACTGGGTAAACAGAATAAAGTCTGGCAGCCAGTAATTAGCTGTTATAGGACAGGAACAGCCTGATCACAATAGAAATAATAATATGCTGATCTTTTCTGTTTTTCTGTGTCCCACCCTTCTATGATTGTCTGCTTGTTCCCCAGAGATATCAAACCTTGACCATAGGAGTTAGAAATGTGGTTTGAACAGCTGTCATTTTGCATCCTGCTGGCTGTTTAGCTCCCTTTCATCTTTTGTCCCAGACACAGGACTCTTTTCATGAATGATGTACTTGCATAGCCCCTGTTCTTGAAATACTGACTGCCCTTCCTGAACAAGTTTTTCTCAGTGTTATGCAAGACAAGAAACCAACTGCTGTCCCAATAGTAGTTAAATATATTGTCAAACCTTTTTGTTTGTTGACGTTTGTTTATTGTTAAATGCTGGCATCTGAGCAGCCATTGTCCATGGTAGTGTGGGTGAATCTACACTGGCACAATGGGGTGCTCCAAACGTTTTCTCTTGTGTTTCCTTTTTCACTGGCAACTTAAAACAACTTGAGCTTTTCCAAACTATAGAAAAAGCTATAGAGCTGTTTTGTAATCCTTATATGAACAGTTTGATGATGATGATGGAATTGGCGGAATCACTTCTCACCAATCAATATTAGCACCTCAGGATACTTCCTAATTTACTGTAGACTTGTCTGATGATCATGTTATATACTATATTGAAGAAATCCGTGGCCATGGTAGTATGGCAACCTTGAAAATCCTGAAGAAGTTTATAACTTGTGTGGCACCATAATTAGCAGTTAGGTTGATAGTAACATTTTACTGATTTCAGCAGGTCTGAAGGTCAAAGCATGTGGTGTCCTAAAAAAACTTTGGGATTTAAATGGTGCACAAAGTTTTGAGTTAAGTCTGAGCCTTAATTCAGTGCTTTCCTGAATTTCCTGAAACCTTCTGAAAAGTT
Organism: Erithacus rubecula; assembly: GCF_903797595.1. Classification (NCBI taxonomy): domain Eukaryota; kingdom Metazoa; phylum Chordata; class Aves; order Passeriformes; family Muscicapidae; genus Erithacus; species Erithacus rubecula. The sequence continues at coordinate 26,670,200 of NC_136686.1, read as the reverse complement.
GGCATATACAGTTAATTACAAAATAGATATGCTTTCTTAAAAATGGGCTCTTCAAGAAATTTGATTTTGTGGGCACCTTGGAAATATTTCAGGACTATAGGACTTTGAGAGATCTGCAAATCAGAGGCTGAAAGTTCAAAGCTACAGGTTTAAAACATAAAGAATGTTGTTCAGTGAGCCATCATGTTAGGAACAACATTATCTAGTAATGATGAATAGAAAGCAAAATTTTGTAACAGTAGCATCTCTAATATATAACTAATTAACTATTTTCTTTTAACATCATTCTGCAAGGTCAAATGTTTGCTGCAGAAGAGTTTGCCATCTCTTATCCTGGTCTATGTGTGTGTGTGTCCTGCTGTTCAGTGATTGCTTCACAAGGAAAACTAATGTCTGTGGAACTACCAGAGGACAGATTTTCTTTAAGCATTTATTTTGTACATTGTTCAAGTGCAAGGACCAGTCCTGACATTGTATATGATTTATTCAGGGGGTGGGAAAGTTCTCTGCAGCAGGTGGATTTATTCCAAACTCTAAGAAGCTACAGCACTGTAGGACTTTTTTGTTGCTTGAATGTGTGTGAAAGGCATTTGCAATGTTTGATTACTAGCCCAAGAGTAGGATAAAAAAATGTCTCTGGCTTCTCAAGCAATCCCATTCTTCATGGTGTAACTGTAAAATTTGCTGCTTGCTGGCAAGGAAAAATTTGAAATGAAAATAATAATTTTCCTCCCTTTGTGAACTCAAACAATTTGTAAAATATTTAATATGTATTCACATATTCGCACACACCTTCCTGAAACTTTTTGTCCTTGCTTATTTTCTGTACAGTGCTTTGTTTTTGTTTTTTTTTGTTGTTGTTGTTTAAATAGCTGTAAGATATGAGCTATTGGTGCTTTTTGCTCAACACAAGGTGGCAGTAAGACATTGTCCAGTGACATGCAATAGCTTGGGTTGCTTGTTTCCCTCCTGTTTACTTAGCCTTCAGATAACAAAAGCCCTCCTGATGTATGAACATTGAAAGCAAAAGAGGTTGTAATAACAATTTAAAAGGTGCACAGATAAAGCAAACACACCAGATAAGATCCCAATTGAATTATAGTAAGCTATATTTTATCATACCGTGGGCAGTTTCACAAAATGCTGTATTGATGTCTTTTTTTACCCCTCTGATGTTATTGTTTTTTTAGAATTTGCACATTACATAAAGGCTGCTATTGCCTGTTTTTCAAGTTGTAATTTAAAAATAGCCCAATATTGTTTGAGATCCTACATGTTGTAAGGGACAAAGCTTTCTACCTCAGTTCTTGGTTGTCTGGAAAACACTCTGGTATCATTGCATTCAGTAGCAGCTACTGCAATAAACTCCTTTTCAAAATGAAGCAAGAGGGAGAAATAAAGAGCTATATGCCAGAGTATCCCACTGGCAATATTATGAGAGGTTTTTTCTTTGCTTTGGTAGGATATAGGTCATATGCAGACAATCCTGAGTGCAAACCAGCAAGTTGCAAATGTAGCTGCTGTTTCTTTTGTTCTTGGTACTCATATTCCAGCAGGCCCCAAGCAGATTCAAAGCATGGCTGGGATACTGGATTTGTCAATAGGATTAAAATTCATCCTTGTGGGACTAGATGTGGTGTTTTAGGCCCATATTGTCCCCAGCTTCTCAGAATACTCTGAAGCATTTGTGCATGGTGTTTGTGACTAGATGTTTGCCTGAAATGGAGTTCTGACCCCAACCTTCCAGCAGCCACTTGGTTTGTCTGTGGCCTCTGTACACACTGGCATATTTGTTGAGAACAAAAGAGAAATTAGAGATGTTACAGACAAGCTGATTGCATGGAAGCTCTGCCTCCTTGTTTCACAAGTTATGCACGTGTGGTTTATTTTCCAAGAACTGGCTGGCAGAGATCACAGTATTTTGTTTTCCATCAGAATGATTCACTTGCAGCTTCTGAAAACCAATCCCACTGTGAACTCCTGTGCACGTGAATCACTCACACACAACTTGGAATATGCATCTTTTAGTATTTATCAAAAATCTGTCTTTCTGATTTTTTAAAAATAATAAATACTATTATAAATACTAACATAAATACTGTTAAGTAGCAGTGTAGACCTACTTCTTTTCCTGCTTACTCTTTACAGTTTTACCCTTGAATTCTTGCCATCTGGAGATGAATTATGGACTTTGAGACTATACAAAATAATGCAGTTTCAGGAAGAAAATTCCCACCTATGTAATCTTGATTTTATGCTAATGGCTTTCATAATGAAGAATAACCCCTATAGAGCACCTTTAAAGTGGTGTTTACACTATTCTCATTGTGTGATTTATGCATGACCACAGGGTTTGGTGTAATAAAATGATATGCTGTAAAGCTTATCATCTTCTTGGGCTATGTATGGCTGCTTGAGATAATACTAAAAATTGAGGGTCACAGGGACTTTTCTGGGAGTCTTCTTAGGATTCAGATATTGTCCAATAGTCTTAGCTAAATGTTTTGTGTGAGTTTTCATTATTTTGCATCATAAAAAAATAAATAAAGTGTTGAAATATTGTTCTTATTGTTATTATGTGCTGTGCTGATAGTTGGGTGTCTTCTTTTAGGATTAAAGATAAAAAATGCTGCAATACTTTTCTGCTAAGTAGTAATTATTTGCAGAGAATAGGGGCTTCTGCTTCAATATGTGCCTGTGGTTTCCTTGGATGGAATTCCAACAAACCTGATACTGCCCAAAATGTGACTCCTTTAAACATAAAACAGAGATTCCACTGTAAAGAAATCTTCTCTGAAAATCTCTGGCTACTCATGAGGTCTTTCTAAGAGAGTTTTAGTATCTGGTAACATTCCTTTGAAGTTTTTATATTATCTTTATTTTAATCATGTGCCACCAACCATGCCATTGATTTAAGTTTTTAAGTCTGAAATAACAGCTATGCTTTTTTGACACCCTCAAATTATATTGGAATGGCTGAAACTCTAGTAAACAGAGCTATTACACTGAATGCCCAAGGGAGGGACATGGAAAAAAAAAAAAACCTGTAGGAAGTTCCAAGAAAGAAATCTGAGGTCAAACAGTTTTCATGGGAGGCAAACTACGTGGCTGGGATTATTCTGGCTAATTGTGGGTTACAAAATCTCTCTTGAGAGTTTATCATGGCCAACTGCTCTGTTAGCTTTCCTTTTCTACATCTGTTTGTGGGTGTGGACAGCACTCGGGAGTGACCTTTCCTTGAAGGCTTTTTGTGCAGGGGACGTGGATGGGATGCTGGGACAGACTGAATGGACTTGCTGTGCTGTTTGTAGGCCTGCTGGCCATGTTCCCATAGACAACAGCCAGGTTTCTGCCTTTAGGCTTCCCCACACACTGGACAGTTCTCTGGAATGAGCCATGCTTTGTGTGCACACGAGGAACAACACAATCTCTGCAGGATAACTTCAGGGTTAAAGATACTTTGAGGAATTTGAAAGCAAGTAAGGTTGTCTGCATAAACAAGGGCATTCTGTCAGTGAAGTGTTTTTTACTTTCTGCTTCTAATTAATACACACATTCCCATCTTTTTCATCCAAACACGTGATTTCCAGCTCTTTTCCCCATCCTATTAAAACTGGTGCACCAACCAGTGGTTTCAGCTGGCTCAGGACTTGAGCATCTGTCATTAAGACTTGCTGTGCAGTTTTAAGGCAAACCAGTCTGAAAAGCTTTATGTCTTAAATACTAGCAATTTCTGGGACCATATGTAAATTATACCTCTTTCTTTTCTGAGCATCCAATTAAATAGCTTATGTGGTAAAAGTCTGCACTAGAGTATGCCTGTTATATTTACTGTGACATTCACTTCTTGTGCACAGAGGCAAGCCTTCTCTTTCACAAGGCAGAATTGTGGACAACGAGCAGCTGAATAGAGGGATGATGGTGCTTTTTGGGAAGTAGTTGCTGCTCTGATTTATAATTCTGTTTTACAAAAAGGGTCCAGGTGTTACAAATTCAAGCTTTAATCAGATGTTCTCCATGCCTTTATGAAGAGAAAAGAACAAAATTTTTAAGTGTATCCTAAATTAAAATTGAAGAGATTGTGATTAGTTTTTCTTCTGATAGTAGGTCAAGAATAGTAGCCAAATATAGCCCAGCAAGTGGAGAAAGACAGATTTTGGAGCAGTGCAGATACTGGTATTTAATCAATCCAGGATTACAAAAGAGACTTTGTAACTGAATTGTAAAAATTTTACTTAATATCAGCTGCATGCTCCTCTTACATCATCAGCTGTTCATAAGCTCATTGCTCATCCCTGAAGGCTGGACTAATTTTCTCTGTGATCTTTATCCTATGTATTTTGTGAACAGCAAAGTAAATTAAATAAATTCTTTCTGATTTAATGGCAGAAAAATCTTAGATCAGAACTGAGTGCCATTTGTGACTTGTCACTGAGAGCCAGCTTGACTCTGGGCCTAAAGTATGAGAATTAGACTCCTGTTTCTTTGATTTTAAAAATAAACTGTTTTAAGTTCAGGTTGTATCTTGTCCTGTGAAATCTTTGTTTTTATTCCTAAATGTAGCATTATTTATTTATTTATTTCTGTCTATGTGCTAGTGGCCCCATGCAATTTTTTGGTTCTCTTTTTTCACTGGGCAGAAGTCATGAAGTTTGCTCTTTTGTAATGCAGTGTTGTTAGAGAGTTTTTGTTGGCTTTACATAAAGGTCATACCCATAAGTTGAAAGTTGTGGTTTTAACCAAACAAGAAGACAGAGGGAAAGGACTAAGGCATCCTAAAAAACCACACCCACTCAAACTGGTAATTTTCCAGGTACACGTGGACTGTACATTCATACTAGAGAACAAAGTAGCATGGGTCCTTGTCTCCCCTGCCACTGGTGTTCCAAAACTCTAAGTGTGGTTCATTTACAGTGATTAAAAAAAGACATTAAAAAAGCTGGCCAAAGCAGAGGTTTTAAGTTTCCTAAAGCTTCAAAGGTCTTTTTATATTATTGATAGCTCAGTAGTGGTAGCACATGGAATTTTGCAGTTATTACTGGCAGTAGAGAAACCACAGAAGCACCATATGAGTCCCTGTGATTACTCATAATGGGTCATTGCAACAAAAGTTGCCTGTCATGGGCTTCATCAGGCAACATTAGTGAGTATTTTGTTGACAATTCTCTGAATAATTTGATGTCCTGGTTCAAAAGTTCACCTCTTTCATGGCCAGAAGGAATGTCAAAAGCTTTCCCTAGGGAAGACATACTACTGCTCATTGAGTTAAAATACTTATTTATCACATTTGATACATTAAGAAAAAAACAGAAAGTGTATGTATGCCAGATTGAAAGTGCAAGTTTCAAAGGAGTAATGAATGTGATTCCAGGGGTATGAGATTCCCAGTTGCCTGACTCTACATCTTTCACTATGCAGAAATGGGGTCTTCTGGATCTTAACAAACAATACTCCCCTTACCTTATACTGGTGGTGTGAATAGTAAGCTGTGGATTCCAGATCCACAGAGGAGACCCACCAAGTCTTAAAGAATGTAGCTGTTGTAGTCTCTAGCTCATATATCTGGATTGACAGAGCAGGAAAAGGAGTTTCTGCTCTCAAATCTATCCCCACCCTCTGGTACTCTGGGTATGGTACAGTGGGGACTCCTGCAAACACAGCCCACATGGGGTGCTGTGGCATTAGAAGGGAGGGACAGCCATTCTCTAGGTTACCTTCCAGACATTGGATCTTGCTCTGCAGCTGCAGGCACAAAGGATTGACTATTGGAAATCCTTTCCCCATACAGTTACTCATGCAATATGGCAGGATCGCCTCTAATTTCTCCTTTGAAGAATTTCAATGTGTTTTGCTTATCAGTCTCTGTGAAAGAAGACTTTTTCTTAAAACCAGGCTCTTTTTGTAATCCTCTTTTGGATTCAACATTTTCACAATATCTAATGACAGAGCAGTTAAGAATGAATTTAATTCCGATTTTGTGTTTTTGATTTGGGTGGGTGAATCCTCACAACACCAGAACTTGTGATCTAATAGCAGCTGGAATATACTTGTGTGTGTCAACTCTGGCACAGAAGCATTGGTCTGTATTTGCTAAAGCTGGTTAATGCTTGGAGGATGAGATTAAACTGCTTGTGAGGTCAGAACCTAGAGTACCTTGTAGTAACAGCATGTGAGAGATGTATCCACATATAATTTAACAATAGCATTTTCTACTAAACAGCTTTCTTCTGTTAAATAACATTGTTCTCAAGGATGATCTGGTTGAAAGGATTAAGTACAATCTCAGTCTGTGACTGAATTTTCTTTAGACATCTCTAAGTCGCAGCAATGGCTGCATCAACAAACTGATTCAGACTCAGAATTGTGAGATTTACTAGAGAAATATTTATTAAATGCAATACTGCCTTCCTCAGAGTTTCTTTGAGACTTCAGGCCAGGAAGCATCTATCTTTCTTCCTTCAGTTTGGATGGGGATCCAGTAGAGATTCAAGGCGCAGGCGAACACATCTGCAGATACCTGAAGATGGGATTGCTGTGCTTTATCTGAAGTTTCAGGAGGGGACAGAATGCATCCATGTGCTCAGGAAGACAACAGTTCTGGATCCACCATTCTGAACCACAGCTCCTGAGGTATCATTCTGCCCTCTCTGAGCCTGGTAGTACAACTGAGAGCTGACTTCTCTGGGGGAGGAGGGGGAATAATCTGTGAAAGAAGAAAGGCTGGTTTTATCATGGCTTAGACACTCTGTCTCATCTCAGTTTGCTTTTTGCCTCCTCCTCTGTCTCCAGTTGTGTTTCCTTACTACTCCTTCCTCTCTGCCAGTTCCTGTGGCCCATGCATGCCAACCCAAAAACATGGTATTTTCAGCTATGATAATCTAACTTCAGCTTCAGAAGAAATTATGGAAAACTGCATAGATTTGGCAAGAACATTACCATTCCTCCAGTAACTTGAAGATATTTCTGTGCTGTGATCTACAGTGGCCTGAATAACCTTTCCTGACTATTGCTGTTCTGCACCACTTTAGAGCTCCTGATTGCTAAAGACCTTTTGCTCCTGATAAATGTGGAATTCAGTAGTTGTGGTTACATTAAGCTCAACATTCAAATTTTGTGTTTGTGCAGTGTCCTGTGTCATGGCCACAGAACAATCACAGGTGTGCCCTGTCTCCTCCCCAGGAGAATGCTTTGCTATTAAAAGTATCAGCACTTTGACTTCCTCTGGGTCAGCTGTTTTGACACAAAGGCTGCAGTGATCTGGCAGTCAGCTCACTGGGGTGAAGCTTCAGGGGCAAAGGTCCCTATTCTAGGCTCTTCATAAGAATTCAAAATAAATAAGAAGTAAATAATGATTTCAGCTCTGGCACTTTACATCAATTTCACAAAAGAGAATCAACTAACAGAAACCAAATTTGCAATTACCCTTTTAATTTTAGTCTATGTATTGGCATATCTCTTCTCCTTCATATCACACACACGTGTTTATATTCATCATGCAAAGAAAAATGAGCAGTCTTTCATGCTGCCAAATATTCTTCTGTATAGGATGCTTCCTCAAATACAGAATGTCTGGTGAAGAGCAGAAACTGATCAGTGGCAGTAAATATGTGCCATAGAAGTGCATCATAAGTACCCAGTGGTCAGCAGTTGTGACTTTCTCACTGCTCTGTGCCCTTCAGTGAGGCACCTAGACTGTCTTCATCAAGTGGAGACTTGTGTAAATAGGGTAATGATTAAAGGATGAAAAAATATATGAAATGACATTATATTGCTTTTCCTCTCAAGGATTACAAAGCATTCTTCACATTACAGCACAATCATCACTAGAAGCTGCAATTTCTAATGGCTCAATCTAAAACCTTGAAGTACAACACTTGTACAAGGTGTGACCTGTTACTGCAGTTGATGACTTATGGGGAAGATCTCTCTTCTCTTAATACATAGTTTTGGAAATTTGCTTTCACCAGATGTAAACTCTTCTAGAGAGTTAATTTTTCCTTTAACAGTCCTCCCATCATTAAAAACAGCAACCAAAATCAAAACATGGATCCAGCAACCAGATACTCTGACTAGGTTCAAAATTCAAGAACATGTCAGAAGCAGGGGTGATGTCACAGCACCCCTGTAAGAGGAAAGTATTTCAGTTGCAAAGCAGAGAAAACAAGCAGAAAAAAAGCCAATATAAAAGAGTATATTTGCTATGTCCAAAGCTTCAGGTCCATACATTAGAAAGTGTCTTGGCAAGTTAAACTTCAGATGTGTCTCTTCAAAGATACTCTTACCTACTAATTCAGAGTACATATTTTTCATGGTAAAAAGATTACATGTATAATAAGCACTCCCTCCCTACCTGCTGAATGGAAAAAGCCCTGTGTCTGTTGGATCAGAGCCCTTGGTCCAACACTAGGAAAATGTTGCACCATTTCTTTCAGTTTATGAAACACATCTGTTCAAAAGCCTGGTTCAAGTTGACTGCGACTGCCCCTTCCTTCTTTTTCTCTAGTAAAAGTTTGTGAGTTAGGAAAAACATTGGACACAAGAGTCACTTTTCCTTAGCTTATACATTTTCCTATGCTTCCAGATGCTTACTTTCATGTGATAAAGATTGTCAAGTTTTAGTAGCTGTCTTCTAACAAAAGAGTTCTTTACATGGGAGTGTCCCAAAACAGTCATTGTTTTATTTGCCTTTGAGCCCATGCTGTTCTCTATAAAACTCCAAACCAGGGTCAGAAACACAGCCATATAATGAGGTGAAAAGGCAAGCAGTGCAAACAGAAAACCTTAAATAAATAGCTTGTTTTCAACTCATAGACTGACCTATTTAATAGGTCTTGTGAAAAGTACCTGGCAATAGCATGTTATTGCAACCTTGTAGTTTCAACCTTACCACATGAGAAAGGCTATATATGTTTAATATTGTATTTTAGTTATTGATAATGAGATCCCATAAGTAAGTAAGTAAGTAAGTATTGTCTTAGAGGCAGAAGACCAAAGGATGAAACAGAATGAGGTTGATGAATCAGATGTCCAGTTTTCCAGTGTACTGAGGAGCAGGTTTAATGCATTTTCCCAGGTGTTAGTCTCTTGATGAATTTGATCTTTTTACTAATTTGCTCTAGACCTGATTGCTCTGCAGAAGTGCAGTCTCTCTCTGAAATGAGTCTCTCTGTTTCTTGGAGTTGTGAGACAGGCTGTGGCATTGCCTGGCAGTGCTGTGTGTGCCCGGATACTCCTCGTGGGGAGCTGTTGGCACCTGTGAACTCTTTCACTTGTGCTGCCACCTGTGCCCTTGAACTTGGTCTCTTCTGCCAAGTCACAAACATCCTTCACAATTTTATCTGTGCACCTTTCTCACTTGCATTACATTTGCCTTTTTCCAACTCTGGTTACAATTGCTAAGGAGTCATGAAAATATTTGAAGGAAGCCAAGGAAAGATTGAGAGGAGATCACAAAATCCTGGGAGATGTAGAGTTAGTTGGCAGCAGTGTGGTACTTTGCTGGGTGAGGAAATGAATGCTTATGCTGCATCCAGTAATGACAGACTGTTCTTCCTTTCCTGACCTGAGGGAACTGAGCTTCTGCCAGCTCAGGGGGAGCACAGGGACAAAAGGAGGTTCACAGGAAGGCATCTGAGTCAGAAAAAGAAGAACCAAAAATCTGGAAGAGGGTGGGCACTCTTTCAGAAAATGTGGGAAAGGTTGCTTGAAGTTTATAATGTTTTTATGTATCCCAGACTAGTGAATATTCCCTCACTGCTTATCTTTTTTCTAAACCAGGAAAATTCTCACAAATGTGAAACAAGAGTATTAATCAGAAATAATTTTCTATCTATCATCTGATTTCCTTAATATACCTGATTGATTTTCTGCTTGATAAAATCAAGCTCAGCATGGCAGGGTCCAGAGGTTGTAATCAAACAGTTGTCATAAATCTAACAATTAGCACTCTTAAGCAGATCTAGAAAATGAATTAATAAAGTAAAAGTCACAGCTGTGATCTTGAACTATATGTTCATGGCCTCAGGATCTGACTTGCCATGTTCACCTGTAGTTCCTCACAAACCCTGGACTATTTGGGGAGGTTTATAAATATAGTGACAATGGGCAATGACTATCTCCCACTCCTTGCATGAATCCACACAATACCCTCACAGGAGGGAATGTAGAACACTATCCAATCCTCTGTTCCTGTTACTACCTACAGCAGGATTTCCAGAGCTCTATGCAGCACTTTTAAGCATCAGATTTCAAGGCAAGTCCTGAAATACTATTAATCTTCCCCTTAACTGTACTATTTCATTCTTTTATCTTTAAATTCAGTTCATTCACTTGACCCTCTTGATTAATTCCATTATTAACAATAATGGAGGCAAATATTGGGACAGACAACTGCATCTATAAATGAAGTTTACATCTTCTTTTGTGATTTTGATGGTACTTTTTCCTTCTTTTCCCTTTTTTAGTGTATTTTTAGTATTTGACTAACTTATAGCTATTCTTTGAGCTGTAACAAATATACAGATAACACTGATAATTAATTAATAATTATTATTAATTAATTATAAATTATAATTCATTATAAATTAACGGTTATTTTACTGGTAGAATGAGAAAATAAAAATAGGACAAACCCAGCAATGCATTCTAGTGATAGAGGGATATATTGAAACAGTAGTTTGAAACATATACTGTTCAGCAGGCCAGATTGCTCTGGTATAATTTGAGTTTGGGCTGAATGAGCTTATACTGATCAGTACCCAACTAACTGATAGCCAAAATCGTAGAGTCCATTGCAAATACTTGTGCAGACCTTCCTGGGTTCCTGCAGGCTTAATAAGGAAAGTTTTCTTTTACACTAAGAAGAGTGCTTGGAGCTGGAACGGAGATAAACAGAAAAGGCACTGCTTTGTTGGAAATTAAAAGGAAGAGAGCGAGCTCAGAAAGATAAACTCTCATTGTTATTATATTGCCTTCTTCAAAAACTTATTAACTTAATAAATACTTGAGTGACAGGAGTAAATATGCATTTCTACAGTATCTGCAGTTTATGAATCAGTGAGAATATTGTCTCCCCAGCTGTGATCTCATCAGAGGCAAGGCAGAGGTAAAAAACACCTCAGTGGAGATCCCCTGCTGATCCATCAGCAGCAAAAGCACATTTACCTCACTCCCTTCCAGCTCTCACATCTTTTCACTGCTAAGCCTTTCAGTGTTTTTCCACTGCCTGGTGAATAGTACTCAGGTATTGATAGTGGCCATGCACATTGATGGCTGTCTCTCTGCCCATGGGACTCCAGTGTTCCTGGCTTATGCCTCATGGGTGAGGCAAGATCATTCTTGCTTCTTTGCCTGGCTGGCTGAAGGAATAATGTCTGCAGCACCTTGCTTCTCTGGGAAGTCTGCTTCCAGCACTCTCCCAGGAGCTCAGCTCCACCCTGGAGACAGATTCCTCCTTTTTGGGTTGTGGCCAGGGAAAGAGGCAGGATGCACACCCAGCTCTGTGCATGCAGTAGCACCTGGAGATCCCACATGTGCATTGGGCAGCACTGCAGGGGCTGCATTGCAGATCAGAGGCTGAGGCAGGTGTAAATCACCAGCTGAGAGTCACCACTCCACACTGGCCAGGAGCAGCTCCAGCAGGAGCAGGCTCAGCTCTTGCAGGGCCTCTGAGGGGCTGCAGGACCTGCATTTCCTCCTGCCTCACATGGTGGGGGTCTCGATTTCTGTCTGTGCATTATTTGGAGCTGATGGCAGTGAAAGCATGCATGTCAAGGTGAAGGTGACAGAAGTGGGCTCAGTAAAGCTGAAACCAGAAATGGATGAAGTTTTAGGAACAAAACCATAAAATAACAAAATTACCCAACTTCTGCTTTGTGGACTGATAGGCAGTAACAAGGAAGGATGCTGTTTATAACAAACCATAAGTTGGCTTTCTCTTAGCATATTTACAGACATGCTCTCAAAGTTGTGAAACATTGGACATGAATATGCAAATTTGCTGCTTTGAGGTTTTTTACAGGTCTTCCTGTCTTCAAACCTTGGTTCCTCTGTCCCTCCTTATTGTCACAGCTGCAGGATCCTATTGTGAGGAACATGCTAAATCTTTTTCATTTGCCTTCTCTCATAATTTCCTGCATACTTCCTATCTTCGTACATTTTCACAAAGTATATTTAATATGAATGGAAAACCATGGATAAGAACTACAAATTGTAGTTTTATTTGTGGCATTAATTATCTTGTGGTAATGCTTGCATAAATTGTTACGAGCAGAGTGTATAAGTTGTACAAAGCCTTGAATAGAACAGAAAAATTAAACCATATTGAATGTATTCAGTAAGTGTGTTTAATTAAAATTTTTAAATAAATATAGCTGGTCTTGTAACCAGAAAAATTAGGATGTTTTCTTTCCCTGAGAGAACCTTTCAGTTAGTTTATTTTTTAAAGTTCATGTATTACGTTTCCAGTGTAGGAGTGACTTTGGTTAATTTAATGAGTTTTTTTGTCTAAGACTGGAATTGTTTAAGGAATTGAAAACAATATTTTTAGTTAAAGGAAGCTCGTGTTCTTACCACAAAGGGAGAGGATTTTGTTCCTGACTTCATCTGTTAAATTCAGTGAAATCAATCTGCCCATCGTGATCTGCCTGGTGCAGCTAAACTAGAAATCCCCCGTGTTGGCATTTATGTAACATCGGTCAAAATATCTTTGTTACATTGGCCTCTTGATTCCAGTGTGACATATGGTGGGGAGGGAAAGAAAAGATATCCTCAGATGTTAGAGCAGAATGGAAAAACTCCAGATGAGAAAATCTTTAGACCACTTGGAGAATACAAACGGCCAAGCTCGAGTGCCAGACTGCATCTTTGTTTGACTGTGGATGTATTCCAAAAACTGCCTGAGGCAGGAAGGCAATCCACTTACCAAGCAGTGAGAGGGAAGGCACTTCTAGGACACATAATTTTTCCCTCTTGGATCAAGGGAGAAGGTTTAAATTAGAGATGGGTGAATCTGGTGACGTGAGGTTTTGCAAACTTCTCCAGAGTATCTATATTTTGCTTCGCAACCATAGCCTTAGTTTCAAATTCTTCTATTGTGTCATTTAAGCTCAAGGCTATTTCCACCTAGAAGAACTGACTGCTTTTCTTACTCTTTTGATGAGTGTGGAGTCTATGCCATATATACTGTAACTGAGACCAGCAAAACTGAGTGTCTGATGGATGTCACAAGTGTATTGAGCTCAGATTTCAGTTCCATTTTATTTTCTTCTCTGTCCTTTTGAGATGAGGTTCCCTATTGCTTTTAGAGATATAGCTTAGAATAAGGAACCCAGGATGAAACTACATCTGTGTGACAGCAGTATGGAGTCAAAGCTCTGTGATGCCAGCTCAGGCAGGCTGCTCTGTGTGTGTGAAGGCAGCTGTGGAAGTGTCTCTGGATACAGCAGTCCTTTGTAGGGGCGAGCTGGACCTCAGAGCAGTGAACATTCCATACCCTCCTGCTCTGGGCTCAGCCTTCACTCACTGGCAAGAGGCCCATAGCCTAGCAAAGTGCATTTCCAAGCCCTTTTACAACCTCAGCCACAGCAAACATACCTAAGCCTGTTTTACTCTGCCCTCATGCTTACCTGTGCTGAAGAAACTGGCTTGAGGGGAAGAATGGGAGTGGAAGAAAGAGGATTTAAATTTTGCTTGCTGCTTTCTTTACCTTCCCAGTGTGTGAACCAGAACACTGCTACCTTGAGCTTCACTCGCAGTAACAGCAAGTGGGAAGTACTTTGTTTTCTTACTTGTGCTAGAAATCTGTTAACTGAGATTTACTGGGCTCTGTGGAAGGTTTTCTTGAGTCAGGAAACACCCACATTCTTGACAGTAGTTTCTTCAACATAAATCATTGGGTTCAGTGTTTTATAACAGCATTGCCCAATGCTTAGAAACAAATTGCCACGAACACAGAACAGCTGGATGAGAAAACATTTCAATGTTTGTTTGGTATATTTTATAAACTAACTTGGAAAATCCTACTCACTGATTTGGGAGCATGTGGGGAGAATAGAAGGGGCAAAATCAAGGAATGAACTGACCTCTGTATTAGGTGCTGTAGTTCCAGGTGCCAAAGCTGTAATGAGATACTTGTAAAGCATTAATCAGCTGTATCAATACTAAAATTCATTTCAGGTAGGGATGCATGGTGAAAGAATCTAGAAAGGATAAGAGTCCTAAATTTCTCTGTTGTTTCTAGTTGTCGTGAGATAATTCAAAACTCATTTAGAATTGCTTTCCCAAAGGAAATATTATGTCTTTCTGACTAAAGTACTTGACATTTTGGTTGATGATGAAATGTATGATCCCCAGGGCTGAACAGTCTTTTATCTCAAACTTAGATTCCTGTATATTGGAATATATAGTCTCTGCTTTTCACTTTGCTACCTTCACCTTTGGTATTATTTATAAATATTATAAGTATTTATTTCATTTATGCCCTCACTGTAACTTTATTAGGACTCTGACCTGACCAAAAATCCAGCTGATCTGTGACATTGCCCCTGTTGTTCTCAGCAGTGAGCAGGCTGTGGATTTTGACCCACCTCAGCCCTCTGCAGCACTTACTGACATTGCAATCTACCCTTCAGGGCCTGGGCTCCAGGTGGCCATTGCCTCTTCATTCTGTCCAGAAAGATGGAAGCTGCTAAATAACCCCTTTTCACCCTAATCCTTAATTTTAGATGGTAAGGATTTTCAAGCAGAATTAACAGTCTGGAATTCAGCTTGCAGTGGGTTTCAAAGCTGCTTTGTCTTGTCAAATCTGATCTACTTTAGATCATTTCCCATAGCAAGGTGATGGACACTTCACTATTAGCCCTGAGGATTCAAAAAGCTCCCTGTGTTTGCAGCGTGGTTGCATTTTAATGCAGAATGTCTCAGTCTACACCATTTCTTCTGATCATATAGATTGCCATTTCCTGTTTGTGGCACCTGTGTTCCATAATCTCTACTTCCAGAAAAAAGTAGCTAACTATGAAGCTAACCCTCCAGGATGTGGAAGTTTTCCCCTGATTCAAGGCTATTCCTCCTGTCTGAGGTACTTGCAGATCTCTTTCCTAGGTGGCCATAGGAGACACTTCCCTGGGTGAACACTCAGTTCCAAGGGGCAGAGGGATGTCTGAGAGCATCCAGCCCAGCAGTGCATCCAGGGCATATGGCAGGTCTGAAGCAGAACCACACACACAAGCTGCTGCTGAGCCAAGAGCCTGTGCTCACACACAAGCAGTGCAGTGCTTTGGGTGTTGCCTCTCCTGTCCCAGCCTTTTTTCATGAGCTGTGCTGTGCTGTGAACTGGTGCAAACCTGGCCCTGCTTTTTGTCTTACCCACTGTGCATTTATCTCAAACAGAGCAGAGAGCTGGAGACTGATAATATGGTAAACCACTGCATTTAGATCCTTCAGAGCAAGAGCACTTTCTGTTCTTCAGGGTAGTTTATATGGTTTGAAAGGAATTAATAATCAAATAAAGCACTTTAAAGGGAATGTCCACATCCTTACTCGTTCCAGGGAATGAAATTTGCATTTTCTGTATATATAAATCTTTCTGGTGTGAACCTTGCTTGCTGTAGATTTTAAGGAAAAGTGCCAGGGTCCTTTTCATTACAGGGAATGTTAGCAAGTGGAACAGTTTTGGCAGTCATATTAGCTAAAACAACCTTTCCCTAATCCACACAGTTATTTCTGTCTCTTATCTCCCTTCCATCCTCTTCCCCATCCTCACTTGCAAATTGAATTTCCTCAGAGCTCCTTTACGTCTGAGGATACTTCACCAAGCTCTGAACTCCTTGCAGTGAAAACCTCTAGTTCAAGACTTCTTAGAAACATCCCTTGTTGCAGCTAAGAAAGGCTCCATTAATGAGGCATACATACTGATAAGGAACCTAAGACAAGAACTGATTTTATGACTCCTTTTACTCCCTGAAGCCAAATGCACACAGGACTTTTTTATGTAGAGGGTATTTTTTTACACTAATATCTCCAGCATGTGGAAAATTATTACCTCTTAAGGGAATACTGAACTAACAGCCTTATATAGTGTTAGTGACAGTCTCCTGTGATGAATTTTGAAATTGAGGAGATTCAGTAAAGGTGTAACACCATCCTGAAGGTCTTGGGGCTGTTTCAGTTTCTGTTACAAATTCTATATGATTCATTGCAGTCTGACTTTTCTCTCTCTAGACTACCTCAGTTTTTGAAAAATGGTTTTACCAAAATCACACAGTGTCATGCTGCTGGATGGGGTTGTGTTCTGGAGTATTTCTTACTTCCCCTCTTTGTTCCTGAAGGGAATCAGAGATGATAAGTACAGATTTAGATGTCTAAGTAATTTTTAAAATTCTGTACATACAGCATATAAAAATATGCATTATATGTTTGTTGACAAATCTGTGTCTGTCCATAGACAAATATCTTTATGCACACTTACACAGGCTTCATGATCAAGTGTGAGCTCATGTAGTTGGTGACTGAAACTTACACAGCCCTTGTGGCTTTAAACCTGAGACATTCTGATTGAAACCAAAGCCCTCATCTTATACCCCATTCTATTTTCACCAGGAGAAATTCCTTGCTCGGAGTAGTTTACAGTCTAAATGAGCAGAGAATAGGATATTATGCAGAAGCTAAAATAATTAAAATGAGACTTGGTCAACAGGTAAGTCTTGGGCACTTGAGGCAGTTAGCAGTTAATTTTTGGCTGATAGAGCTTTTACTTCAAATCCTCAGCATACTCAGAAAACTTCCAGAGGAAACAACTGAGCTGGTGGGGAAAAAATGTGACTTGCAATGCAGGGTGAGGTGGGCAGTGGCCAAGCACAATGCCAGTGCCCCCTCTACAAGGCAGCTCTCTCAATGTAATTTGTATCTGTTAATTATTCAGATCCTCTTGAGTCCTATGTGCTCATGCAATGCTGCTGAAGAAGTTTGCAAGGAAGTGAAAAATATGGTGATATTGGTAACTGGAGGAAAGGCAAATTGATCAGGGAAAGCTTAAATAAGGAAGTGAACAGTTGTGTGTTAAGAAATCTAAATCTAATATGCAGGTCTATTTCCAAAATTATTACAGCTTTTCAGCTTCTCACCCGGTTTTTGTTTGGGCTTTTAAAATTATACTTAAATACAAGTATCAGTTTTCAGGTTTTCAGGCACACATTATCTCAAAAAAGAGATATAAATTATTTTCAAATATCTCAGGAATTTGCATAAAAAGTTATTTATTTGTAATGAATTTCAGTCCTCACCTTTCCAGTGTCTATTAGGGCAACTATTAAAATGGACAACCAGGAGCTTTTTTATTTCATTACAATACATTGTAGTATTAGCAGATAGTAATATTCCAAAATGACAGTGTTTTTCAAACTTTGTCAGAATTCAAGTAAAATTGGGTGGTGTTACTATTGTGACTGAATCTGTTATGACTTTGCAGATATGTCAGTCAACATTTGGACATTAACACTGTGTTGTGTGTGATATCTCTACAGAGACTTTTATAACAATAGCACTGAAATGCTGGTGACCTGAGAGGGGTTGTCACTGGTAGATTCTTCAGGCTAGGAGTTACCTTGGTCATCTCAGAAGTTAAACTCTTCTTCTTACAAAGACCTGTAATTATCCTTAAAGATAACTCAAAGAAAAAAAGAAAAATTCAACCTGTGTATTGGGGTAACACTGTTAAACTCTAACATGACATGTATTGAGCTGTATAGTGCCCACAGCCTTTGCTGAGTCCCAGAACTTCCTTTCTGTTTCCACTTTGATGGAGAAAGAACCAAACAGAGCATATCAAACCAGCCATGGCTGTCACTTGGCTGTTCATGAGCAGCTGTTTTGCAGCTGACAGTCACATAAGTCTTGGAAGATTTACTGGGAGAGGAGTTCAATAAGCCATGTATGACAAATTCTGAAGTTGCTTTTCAGATGGATATACAGGAACCCATTCTTCTTGAATTTAGTGATTCTTGGATTTAAATGAATGAATAACTGTTTTTGCATAGTTTCTTTGTTAGGAAAAAGTTTTTCCTAATTTCCTCTTATTTTCTAAGTTTCTAAGTTTTTTATTGGTTATTGTGCAGCAGTAGAAAAATAATTTGCTTTCTAAGCTTTATCATGAATGACAAACATGGAAGCTTGAGTGATTTAAGATCATATTTATTTTTTCCACTCTGGTTATTCCTGATAACTGTAACACTTTTTTTTCCTGAACAACATGAGTGATGCCTCTCAGTTGCTTCTTTGTAACTCCCTTGTGCCATTACTCCATTTTCAACAAAACATGACTTTTGAGCTGAGATTAAAAAGTTTAGATCAAAATAAATGTATCTGTTATGTGAATTCAAGAGGCTTTTATTTTCTCCTTTTTCCAACTCATTTCAAAACAGAATATCCTTTCCTCTGTAATTTTTTTCTGGAGTTAGGCCAGAAAAAAAACCATTGTTTTGACTATATGCTTGGTGTTTGGCTTGACTGTGCTCCCAGATAGAAATAGGCTTTATTTATTTTTAGTTTAATTGCTCATACAGAGCAGCTCCCTGTTATTGGGAAAGTGTGCAGAACACCTACCTTTCCTCTTCATGGGGAAAAAAATAGTCTGTTTTATGTTCAAAAGGTGAATGTGAAGGCAAACCTACAAAAGAAAGAGGACCTGCACCTTATTGCAGTGCAATGTCCTCTATAACTTCTCAAATAAAAAAAATTCCTGCTGGACTAGCCATACTTACACTGATTGCTCATGTGTAATAATCTGTGTCCCTTTGGTGTAGGTAATTACATCTTATTTGGAATTGGATTACTGCCTTAAGAAATTTAAAAAAAAAATATTTGCCTCTGGAATGCCGGGCTAATACTAAGAGTAAAACAAATGGTGTTAGAGTGTTCAATTGCAAGCTATAAAAATATACATTTTTGTTTTATTTGCTTAAAATATTTTTTTCTGTTGGTCTCAGTATTGGGTTAAATACTGTTACAATTACTGAAGTCAATGACTTGCATTCTACCTCCACCAAGCCAGGCAATTTTATTCATTTAAAATGGTTGTGCTAGGTAATAAAAAATGAAATATATGATTTGTCAGCAAGTTACTTAATGCATCACTCTAAATAGTCCCGCAAATTTCTGAGGAGTCTGATTTTTACTGCATGTTAAACATTGAATTTGATGGCATATTGAGATTACATTGATTTATCTTGTTCTATGGTTTCTTAGGTCTGTCATTCTGTGTCCATCAGACCCTTACAGCATTCCTCTTGCCAAGCCTGTCAGCCACCTGTATAATACATAAGGATAAAGGTCCAAGGAGAAAGTATTCAGTCTCTTTTTGTTTTCCTGAGGGAGGTGTTACAGAAACTTGATGAAGTCCTTGGTAGCAAGAATAAGGAAGAATTTAGCATTAACCCTGATGTTTCCAAAGTTTCTGTATATTCAGAGAAACCCTCTCAATGAAGAGTTGTCTAATTTCAAGTTATTTGGATGATGCATATTGATGGGGGGCAGTCTCCTTCTAGTCAAGGACAGAACTAAAAACTTTAGTTTTTAGGATTCCCTTGATGAGCAAATAGAGGAACTACTCGGGAAGACCAGTTGAATTTGGAAATGAAGGCACTAGCTTGTCCTGTAGCCTGGCTCTTAGGTATTTAAACATGTATGCAGATCAACTTCAGTGTCCCTTTATGTGTTATTAAACACTGACACAAGTGAAATCACAATTTTTCTTGAGCCATTGCTGAGCATCATTTAAATCTCCATTCATTCAATTGAGCAAAAATTGCTGAGTTTCTCTTTCATTCTATAAGAATGAGGAAAGAAAGTGATTTTCCCTCTCTCACTCAGACCATATTTCTGTTGAGCTAGATGTGTAGTCTGGGCTTTGGTAGAGGCAAGCTGTACCTACGACCATATTTCATGATGACTTCTGATGCTGAGTTCATTATGGATACATTTAGAATTCCAGTCCCTGTATTCTTAAGTCAGTGAACTGAAACATTTTGGGGACTTCGTCTAGGTAGAGTTTTATGTCCCTTCAAAGCTCTGTTCTTTCTTGTTGATTTACAAGGAATCTATTTTTCCCATGAAAAATATTTTATTCCTGCCCATTTCTCCAGCACCCCATGAGTTGCATGGGAGATGCCTCATGCAGGATAATGTATGTCCTGCCACCTGTCAGCCAGCAAGGCACTGTCAGAAGTTAATTATGTCCATTGTTCTGTCTGAAATGTAAAGTTACATCCTATATGCACTATGAAGAGAAAGCCCTACAAATGGACTACTGCAATCCCCCATCCCCACACTAGAATTACTGAATTCTAGTGAGAATAACACTATCTGTTGATAGGGGAGGGAGAAGGAAAATGTTTCTCTCAACCCGTAGAAAGTCTTGCAATATTTAAGTTGGTACTATGAAAAGATATCACAGCATACATAAAACATGAAATACCAAACAGGAAGGCTTCTGATATTGCAGTAGCTTTGCAAAGACAGATGGTGTAGCATAGACAAGATGCAGTATTGCTTAGGCATTTGGTAGCTCACAGTCCTTCCCTTAACAATAGACTTAGTTTAAAATCTACTGAAAACAAAGGAAATTCTGACTGTCCCCTGCCCAGGTTGGAAGGAACCAGCTGTTTCTTTTAAAAGTGCCTTGTAGTTTATCCTGTGCCAGATTATTTTAACGCCCTCATTTCACAAGAGTCAGACATCAGATTTGCCTCCAAACAAGTGCTTTTTCACAAGCAGTCAAATCATGATCAGCATTTCAGATGCCTGAAGGAATGTAGTATCTGGATGGATCTTTTAAAGAAATTCTTTTAAATAAAGTATGATAAACCATAGGTTCAAGGCTACTTTTAAAAATCCCTCTTGAGAACTAAGTCTAATGCTAGTATATGAATCTTTTCTACATAGGAGCTTAACATGGTTGTGGCATTTTAAAAAAAAAATATTTTCCTCGTGGAATGGGGGAGTCAGTTCAAACTTTAGCCTTTTCCTTTGTCTTGCAAATAAAATGACTGTTCCTGAAATTTGGAAATATCCAAACATCTTCCAGATGGATATTATAGCCTATATAAAACCTGTCAGCATTTATCCCGATGAATGTAAACAGTCAAGTGATAACTTTTTCCATTAATTCAATCTGAAAAAATGTAAACTAGTTAGTTATATTTCTGTATTTTCCATCCTAAGGTGTTGGTAGATATTCCTCTGCTTGCATGTACATTTTTTCAACAAATGGTTTTAATAAGGGGAGGTTGGGCCCGAAGTCTCATATCTCTGCAAACTCAGATATAGCTGGAAAGAATTTTCTAGGGAAGGATGATTAGGCATCAGTTCTGATAATATTCACTGTCACAGAACCTTCCTGGTCTGTGTGTGTTACATGGAACAATTGTTCCTTAATGGCAACATCTCGGCTCTCTCTTGCTTATCACTGCCCACTCAGGGTGTAAATGTCTGGATGAGATGCCAATTCACTGATATCCTGCCAGAGGAAAAGACTTAGGGAAACAAGCTTTCAGCAATTCTGCATTTCTGAAGCACAAGGGGGAGGTGGGGAGGGCTGTGCTGAGGCTGCTGAGGTCTGGTTTAGCAGAGTGAGCTGATAGAGAGCAGCTGTGTCCCAGCTCCACAGCTAAAAGTGGTTCAGCAGAGCTCTGCCTTTCTGATGCTATTGTCCCTTGGGAGCTGTGCTGCTTAAGCTCCTGGTAGCTGGCTTCTCTCCACCTCTCTGTCAGTCTCAGATCTTGATCCAGTCTCTGTCCCTGTAAGAACTGCTGGGTGTTTCAAAGCGTGCTTTTGGCAGTGGGTACGAGCAAAATCAATTAATTTTGTCTGGAAAAAAGATACCTGGGGACTAATGCTCAGCTGCTCTGAATGACAGCAGGATTGCAGCTTTGAGGGCAGCCTGAGTGCAGGTAGGCAGCTGAGCCCTCAGTTAATGTCAGGTTGTGAAAAAGAAGCCAACCCAGGGAGATGCTGGCTGGTGGAGGAGCACCAAGGCCAAGAGTATGGTTGTGTTTCTGATGAGCAGATTGCCTGCTGCCATGACCAAGCCTCCTGAGCCACAGTGCTCCTGCATTTGCTGCCAGGGCCAGCAGCTCTCTCAGGGATGGCTGCCTCATGCCCCCAGGGCATTGGGCATCTTTTGCTGGTCACCTCCTCAAAGGAGAGCCCCTTTGTATTACAGAAAGTAATGTAGGAGAAACAAAATTCTGCTGGTACTCAGAACTACAATTGCAGGCACACCTCTTGTTCATGTCTGTCTGGCTTAGATATCAGCATATCCCCACAGGCATTGAGCCTTTCCTAAAGACATCGATTTACCACTTCCCATCACCTGCCTCCCTCTGGGCAGAGATAAGCCCACCACCAGCATGGCCAGCCCTCAGCCCAAGGCCACACATTTCCCTAGTGTGAAAAGTGCAGGAAAAAGTGACAATTTAGGAAGCATTATTTGCACTTAAAGATGCTTTAAAATATGTAATATGTTTTCATAAACCTCTTTAAATAGTCACAGTATTTTATTTTTCTTCCCATTGTCACTGAGCAACTACCCATACATTTTTTCATAAATAGAAGTGCTATCCTTTCTGTAATTAGAGAATACTATAATTTTCAAAGCCTCCAATTCTAATCAGCCTTGGGCAACAGCCTCCAAGATCAGCCCTTGAAAATGCAACTGTATGAAAACCTCAGCACTGTGATGCTCAGAGGCATCTTTTCTCCTCTTCAATAAGGCTAACTCATTTTGATTTTGTCGTTCTTGGTAAGACAAGCTCTGTTATGCATAGAATGTGGGTGAGGTGATCTTGGGTTTGTTTAGAGAAGCTTTGCACATCATCTTTGTTCCTCCTCTTACCTGATGCTGGGATAGGGAAATGAGATTAGGGAGATGTGGGTTGTGCTCTTAACTCTGTAATAGATTCATGGAATGATTTTGCATCATCAGATCACCACTGTAGCACTGTGTGCAAAACAAGGATAAGATTTTTATTGCTTTTATGAAATGCTTTGAGCGCTTTGCCTGAAAATACGTAACTTTTAATATGGGGTATAAATCACTGAAGGAAAATGGGCCAATTAGTAGCAAGCGCTGGTATTAATGCATATTTGCTAACCTCAACAAGAAAAACAAAATATTAAGGAGATGAATGATAATATTTTTACTTGATGAAATTTTATATACTGTTTCCTTAAGTGTGACTGAAATATAACACTTATAACACTAAGTAAAATTTTACAATTTTTCTGATTTGTTGTAAGATAATAGGAAGTAAAATATCTCCATCTTTGCCTTAAGATAGTAAGATATTTCATTTTCCTGATGAACTTCCCTGATATTTATCAGTGTGAAACAATCTCAGTGAATGAAAGAAATAGGCAATACTTCAAGAGGAAGTAGAAAGTTTAAAGTAATGACTGTGAGAAAAATTTCCAATTAGATTCACTTCAAATGAAGTAACTTCAAATGAATATGAGACTGAAAAGGGTGTTCTTTCAAATAATAGCATTAGAGAGGTATGAATGAAACCAATTTTTGTAAAGAAACAAAGTGCAATCTCCTCCTATTCCCTCTTTAGTCTCTGTGCATCTCCTGATACATGGGTGTATTTCAGCTATAGCAAGGTTAGCTTAGAGAGCCTTTAATACAGGAAACTTTTGGTTGGTGAGTTAGGCTGAAAGATACAATGACAATATCCAAGTTAAAATCCTTATTGCAAACTAAAAATGCACTCCCTTTAATGTGTGTTCTGGAGTCTGATTTGTATCTGTCAGTGAAGTGAAAGATAAAGGTGTAACCTATGACACTCTGGGTGGGGGAGGATGTATTACAGGACTGCTGAGACTAAGTAAAAATATCTGAGGGTGGCAGTGGAATTAGCTACTCTTGTGTGCCTAATGTCCTACTCTTAGTCTTACACCAGCATCATGTGCTTAGAAATTAAGTCTAACCTAAAAGTATATTATAAACTAGCAAAACAATACTTCTTGCATTTTGCCATAAAAGGCCAACAGAATAAATTTCTTGAAGTAGTTTTAGACATTTAAGTCAGTAGATAGCTAATCCACAGGACTCTGGGAGTTTTTCTGTGATAAGGATTACATGTCAGTGTATTTGGGAATGAACTGGCTCCTTTGCTTTTCTGCTGTCTGGTGTGTGCTGCAGACACTGAGACACAAAGAAGGTGCCTTTAACCAACCTTGCTGCAGTTAGTTCAGTGAACATACCTTAGGTGAATGGGCATTTGGATTGCATTGTCCATGAGCTGGATTCCTGTCAGGCACTGGGCTGGCAGATGGGACAATTTTTAGACTACCTGTGGCAAATACATATTGATAGCACATATGTAACATGAAGCTATGGATGCAACTCTGAGCAACCTGTTTGGCAGCTGTGTGATCTATTGATCAACAGTTCAGACTATTTGAACTTTCTGGAAACACTTGGAATGAGGAGTGGGCAGGAAAAACTGATCCTGTAGTAGGTGTTGCAGTGTGTCCCTTGGGCTGCAGAGTGCTGACATCTCACAATGCAGGCAAGTGCCCACGGGTTGAGATTCAGCTCATTTACCAGATGCTCACTGTCTCCCAGCCACTGAGATTTCAGACTTGTGGGTTGTGTGGCACTGCTCAGGTACAGAGTACAGAAGAAACAAAATGAGCAGATGTGAGAGCCAGGGTCTGCTGCCTCAGGCTGGAGCAGATCCATGAGCCACTTGCTCTTGTGCAAGCCAGCAGCTCACAGAGGTCCTGCACAGTGCCACCAGGGATGGGCTCTAGCTGCAGCCATAGGTCAGGGCTTGGCACTCAGAAATCAGGGGCTAGGCTGGATCCTGATTCAGGAAAAAGTGAGCTGGAAGGGGCTGTGGTTCTCACAGCCCTCAAATATTTTGTAGTCAGCTTGGATAGTTAGGAAACTTACACAGCATGTGGGGATACAGAGGTTATAGGGTACCCTATCTACTTGTCATAGGTATTTTTGATGTTTAAAGAGAAAAAATATGTATGTTAAATCTTATTTCTGAAACTATTGACCAAGTTTCATTATATTCAGAAGAAATGTTATAAGAAACTTTTCTTTTACTTAAAGTTTTCATTAAAACCCTCATCATTTAGAGCTTCTCTCAATTTTCTTTTCTTTTCTATTCTTATTATAATAAAAAAACAACTTTGTTCCCTCTTTCTAGCAATGACCTCATGGGCTTACTGCAAAAAGAAATAGTTTTAAAGGCATTTATCTCTATGTATGAAGGTTAACTTGAAACCACTGAAAAATTACCATATTGGAAACAGTAGCAAACCTTCATTTTAACAGAACTGGTTGCTGATACTACCCTGAATAGCACTGAAAAAATTCCCTTTTAGACCAGACAAGAAAAGTATCTGAAGTTTAGGCACAGATATATCTTCAGGATGGTCAGGAATTTTTAAGTGGGCTTGCTTTGTTTTTCCTAAGATGTAAGTTTGGACAGAGCTACTTCAGTCTTGTGAACTAGAGTAATTTAATTCTAACCTTGGAAAATTTCAGTAATGTGCATTTCTACATCAAAGGGGTAAGAAAGAAGATATGCAGTGGTTTTAATGGGTCATGATAAAATGGGTAATTTCAGAAATAAGAAAATAGAGAATGTGCAGCATTATTCCTCAGTGGCTTCAAGACAAGTAAACTAAATTCTAGTTACATAATTCCTCTAATAATATTTGTTCATTTCAAAACTTCTGACAGTATAGGAAAAGGACTGAATCTTGCAACATACCCTGAAATCAACTATTTTGATTCAGAAGAGTAAGGATAAAACTACTTAACAAAAAATTAAATTCCCCATGTAAGTAGGCATTCTCTGCCTTCACAGCCTCCTCTGGGCTGGAGAAGAGTCTCTTGTACCTAAGTGTTGCTGTGTCAGGGCTTTGCATGAATAAATAGCTCCTTGCATGCTCACAAGCTACTGGCACAAACTGTGGTTTGCTGTCATTATGTTTCCTGTGAAATGTGGCTCAAGAAGTGTGCAGTGGGAGAGTGCAGCTCTTTCCTTGAGTGAAGGCTGTAGGAAGTGCTTTTCTTGGGGGTTAAATCTTGGGTGACTTGAATACACTGCATCTGAAATGATGAACCAAAATCACTGCTGGACAGAAATTCTACCTCTTGCATTTGCTGTTTGAGAATGCTGATCCAAGAGTGCTGATGTGGCCATGGGCATGGCTTTATTTCAGCTTTGGGGAACAAAAATCCAGATATCCAGCTACTCATGTCACCAGCCTCTGCTCTAATGAATTATGATCATCAGATCACTTGCAGCAACACCTGATTTCTTTCTAGGAAAAGGTCCAAGGAAGCATTTTAAAAAGCTTATAATTTTCTGTGGTCATTAAGTAGTATGTGGCTTTAGAACACTTTATACATGAAAAAATGACAAGTTTTTTAAAAAGCCATTGGCTGTTGTAATGGCTTTTCTTCCATTGCTGTTAAAAGGATTTCTTTATTGTTTTCGAGGGGTATTCAAATAACAAAGAAAGATGATGAGCATTTTTTTCATCAAATAACTTGGAGCAGAGGCATACACATTTTTCACAAAAGTATTCAGTTTTCATTTAGCTTGAAACCTGCACATAATTCATACAATTGAGCTTTTTAAGGCTGATTTGTTTTTCTCAATACAGTTGCAGAAATGAGCTTCTTGCAAAAAAACTGAGAAGGAGATTGGAGTGGATAATGGAATAGATGCTTTTCCAGAAGTTAAAATATTGAACTGAATGGGATTGTCCACTACCCATGTTATGGAGGCTTACATTAGAACTGGCCAGCAGTCACACTTTTCTGCTGTTGAATTTGGCCTGATTGTGATGTGCTAGGAGCATGTTTTTTCCAAGCTGTTTTTATGATGGTCTGTATTTTTCCAAAACCACCTCGAGTCTTCCTGGCATTTTTTTAATGTCAACAATAAGTCACAACTGTCATATAAATTTGCACATGGCCAGTCTTATCATAGCTATAGCCTTGCCAATATTGTTGAGTGTCAAAGGAAAACAAACCCCAGCCCCTAACCTGCCTCCTTTGACACTGGACCCTGTTCATGCCTCTGAGACCAAATGGGAAGCGACAAGCAGCTCTTCACAACACGCTGGCTGCATGAACAAGTGTTGATAGCATGGGCTGAAAGACACAGCCTGGTGCCACCATGCCCAGCTGTTTCTTCACTAGTTACCATTGTGCTGCCTCTTTTCAGGTTGGCAAGTGTGTTTCTAAGTAGCCTCACATTTTGTCTCCAGGGCACTCTATCTTTGGTGCTGCTTGTGAGTACAATAGAGGAGCCTCTTTCCCAATGCTGAATGTGATGCTTTTGTGTAGACTTAATCTTTGGTGGAACAGGTTCATCCCTGCTGCTTACAAAATTTGCAGAACTCAGTGCCAAGAAGTGCATCTGCTGTTGGCCCTGTCACTTTGCTCTACTGAAACAACACTCATTTTGTTTCTGGGATCTGCTGTTCTGATTTGCTAGATGTAGCTTGAGGAAAATAGTTTATTTTTATGCTTTGTCATTTTTGTTCTTTTTTTTTTCTTTCTTTTTTTTTTTTTTTTTCTTACTTACATTGTTGAATTTTCACTACACAAAAATAATAGCTTGATGTCCTGATACAGAACACTTCCTAACACAGTTATATCCCCAGCCTTGCTCAAAGCAGCATGTCCTTTTCATACAGTGACATGGCCAGGGTTTAAGCTCTGCTTTTTGGTATTGCCTTTCCTGTGTTTGCACTTGGCACCTGGGTCTGCTGTGCCTTGTATGGAAAATGTGTTCCAGAAACCAGCCCCAAATATCTTTGTTTCCTTATGGATTTGAGCTATGTACAAATCCTTTTTGATCCTGTAGGATTTGGATAGTGGGTATTAGACTCCTGGAAAATATAATCAGCACAAGCTCAGACAGGAGATATCATTGCAATATGTGCAGTAACCCCATGCCTTATATCAAATCCATTCCTTGTGGAACAGCTGGCACATTTGATTTTGTGCCTATCATGAAGCAACTTCTAAAACTTACCATATATATGGGGAGAATGTTTCCCTTTTTATTCAATGCTAGTTTGCATTAGACATAGTAACCAACTGAACTAATTACTTGTAATTACAACTAATTACTTGTAATTAATTAATTAATTAATTAACACACTTGTATTTAATTCCTCCAACAGTTGCAGGCCATGATTTTCCTATAAAAGGCTTATTTTCACTACCTATCCACTGGGATGAAACATGCTAAAGAAGACCCATTTGTAGCCACCTTTAGGAGCTGTTACAAGATAAGAACTCTGCATAGCTCTTTCTAATTCAAAATTTAACCTTTTTCCAAGATTAGCTGGCTGAAAGCTCTCTCTTATCTTTAACATGTTCAGTGCTAACAAACAATCAAGAAAGGCTGAGGCTGATGTCAAATGCTATGATGTAAAAGGTGATAATGAGGGGAGAGGATGTTTTTTGTGGTGAGCTCCTCCTAATCTACACTGAGTTTCCAGCCCTGTGTTTCAGTTATAAACGAGGATATCCATGTGCTGGCTGAGCTTCAGTCTTTGCCAAGGACAGCAGTCTGAGAGCAGCAGATTACTGTCCTAAAATAACAGAAGGCAAAGAGGGAAAAGGTTGCTTGTCAAGTCCAAATATTGCAGAGTTGTCTCCTGTTCCATGCTGTCCAGTGCTTTGTGCAGGCTGCTTTTTAAAGCCTCTGGCTTTTGCTAAGTCTCTTGAGAGACAAATCTTTTCTTTAAAAACCTCAGCTGACAACCATCCTGAAGTATGACTCCTTGCTTAGCTGTTATAATGCTTTCTCCCCCTTATCTGTAAATGCTTGAAAGGAAAGCACATCACATTGGAGGTTTAAGAAGAAAGTGGGATAAACTGTTCCTTACAGGGTAACAGGCACCATTGTTGCAGGTCTTTATTGAAGACCTGGTATTTAAGGGAATTTTGTGCCTCCTCCCTCACAGTGCAACCGAAGGAAATTTTTGCTTTGCTGATTCCTATGACCACAGTATCCCTGAGCAACAGCAGAGCATGATGCAAAACTAACAGGTCTCCAGAGATACACTTCTGAAAGTCTGGCTGCAATAAAGAAAGCCTGCATCAGCTCCTGTTTTAAACCCGACCTTGTGAAAAGCTGAATCTGAAGGCACAGCCACAAACATGTGTGGGCTGCCACCCACTGTCTTCTGATAATCTCCTAAAGACTGCTTTGGAAGTGCTGAGTCCTCTGTAATGCTGTCCTGAGACTGAACTTGAAGCCATGCTCTCCCACTATAGTAAATACCTGTTTGTCTCTACTGGCATGTATAGAATAGTGACATATTTACACTAACTATAGTGAGATCAGAAGAACCTTTGGTAAAGTTCTAATTCTTTTAATAAAAGTAAAGATTGAACTGCCTCTTTCTCTAGTGATAATGAGTGATTACCATGGACTGAATATCCATATTTTATCTGTTTTTCTCCCTATCAATCTGTAAGTATACAGACATGTTCTTCCATTCTTTATCTGGTGCCTTTTCTTCTTATGACATGCTTGTGCTAGCATGTCCCTTTAGATTGTAAGCCTTGCAGGGCAGGGCTTTCTGGGTTGGATGAATTCTTCCCAGGTGAACTGGAAAGTTAAACATCTACTTCCAACTCTATCTAGATTCCCTCTGTAGACAATGAAGAATGACATATACCAGTATGGATGAGCCATGCTCTACACATCTCAGTAAGGGTGGGCAGACTCACTCTCTAGAGATGGATTTCTTTCTGTATTGCATAGAATGTTTGAGCCCAGGATCCAAATTCTATCACTCTCTAGATCCCTATTTGGGATCTACCAGGTAAGCTATCTCTGAGCAAGTGGGATCTCTTCTGGTTCTTGGTTCATCAGTAGCTAATTTTGGGTAGGAATTTAGTAACAGGCTGAGCTTTTAATGTTGAATGCTGTATGCTCTGCATACAGTGGTGGAACTAGATGATTAATCGAAGTGTGGGGCAATGATATACTCTAATGAAAGGTGCTCCTGGTTGGGGTGTAACCTAAGATAAAATACTGCCCAGACTCCAAACTATTCCAGTGCTTTTACACATCCTCCTAATCTGGCAGCTTGATGTGTTCTGCCTGTGATTGTCAGTGAGATGAGATGTCTAATAAAGGCACTTGTACTCCACAGACCTGCTTAGACAGCTTGATGGACTTTTAGCATCTCAATCTCAGTTATATCCAGTGGTCTAGGAAGGCAGATGCACTTCCTAATCCTGTGGCTCACATTGTACTGACAGTGTCCCTCTGACCTCAATAAAGAGGATCTCCCATTGAACTCAGACTAGTAATTCAATCAGGATTAAAGGTTTGGTCTTCACAATTCATCAGTCAGCCACTTGACAAAAAATATAGTCATTCATTTCTGATCTCATGCAGATTTGCTTGTTACCTATGTGGCCTTTTCCTTTACTTTGGCATTTTTCCCTTGAAGGAGTCCTCTGTCCACTGTAACACAGACCAGCAAGGAGCCAGAGTTGGCCCAGAGCTGTTACAGGAGTTAGACAGCAGAGGGTGCAATGTGAGCAATACATTTATCTCCTGGACAGTCTTTTGCTCACAGTCAGCTTTCTGACTCACCGACTAAAATGAGTCCACAGTCAACACCTGAGCAATGGCACCCTCAAGATGGTCCATGGCCAGCTCCTGAGGCTGATGGAATAACTAATTGCCAAGTTTCAGCAGTGTTTTGCAAGTAATAAATTCTCTATTCTTTCCATCTCTTACTCAGCACAGTCCTTACCATATAACCTCTGGATGCTAACGTGGATAATCTAGATAGAATGTGAAGCCTGTTTTTCCTCTCATCTTTCCAAATCCTGAATTGTTCCAACATCCATGTGCTTTTTAAAATTCTGGCTGTGGATCAAGATCATGAATCAACCTGTTCTTTGTTTTGTTAAAGAAAGATCATGAATTATTCATATGCTGGCAAAAGGCAGAATGAAATAATTAGGCATTAACTATGCACTGTAAATCAACCATGAAAGAAGTAACTTCCAATCTAAGACTATATTTCATAAAGATTTGTATCCATATAGATCATAAATATCTGGCAGCTAGTTTGCTGGGTTTCTGAAATCCAAACAAGACTCATCTTTTTGGCAACTTGTGATGAGCTGAAGAATGTGAAGAGAAGCTGTAATTACCCATATTCTGCATCTTTCCATCTTAATATAGGTTCTTGGGTAAAAGGGAATCAGATTTAGACTGACAAAATGATACTCTAATCTGGCAAATAAAAGATAATAACGAAATAAATTGCAACTTTGTGATTAGTTGGTATAAACAAATGGCAAAGCAAGGCAGGAGTTAGACTTTCATTACGTGTAATAGGTGTCATCAATTAATCTGTTAGGCATCTTTCAGACCAGGCACCCAACATACAGTGGTTTCTTTCAGCTAACAGAATTAGTGCAGTGTGACAATACTTGATTTTTACTTTTATTTTATTTTATTTCGGTAGAGGAACGGGAAAAAATACAATTTAATGAAGATTCCCATAGGTGTTTGAGGGAATGTGTTTTAAAGTTGCTGGTCCTGTGGGCTTCAGTGTCTTCAACCAGCATTTTGGTTGTTCAGCGGTGATCACTGCTCTCTAGCTTCCATCATTATTAAATAAAAGATGGATCACAAAAAAATTTTTAAAAGCCCACTGTTGGGACCCCCACAACAAACCCAAACTACATCTCATTCTAAAACTTCATGTTCACTAAACAGCTTTATGTGAAGTGGAACAGTTGTGACTGTTGTAATACAGTTTCATTGGGTTATAAACACCAGCCCATGGAAGGAAATGGGCACTGGACTGAATCAAAGATGTTGTCTATTTTAAATGCTTTAGGGTAGGTAATGTAAGCATTTGTGTTTGCTTATTGCACATGTCCAGCTTACCAGATTTTAAAATACATGATGACCTCTTAAAGACATCCTCACATAAACCACAGATATGGTTAGACTGAAATCACAGACTGAAGCTTTCTTGTCTCAGTGCAACTACTTTGAAAAATCCACCATTTGCCTACACAACTGGACATACACCACTCACAGTTCTGTATAGCTAGTAAACAACTGGAAAGGTGAAAACACCTCCTTGGGGATGAAATTTGAACCATCTCCAAAGTAAACAAGAAGGAACAAAAAGAAGTGCAGAAATGATGTTATTATAGCAACACAGTTACATGCTAATGTTAGGAAACATGTATCTTATAAACTTATGAACCTTTGTGCTCTTGGAAGAGCACTGTTAATACCACAAGAACTGCCTCAGGGTATAAATGGAGTCATAGATGTGCTACATTTGAAAAAAAAAATACAGTTGTGCTAGAAGGACATGAGAAGGGAAACCTGTTCACCTTAAGCAGTATTGAAAATGAGGAACTCTACTGATAAATTCACAATGGAGTCTGAAAACATATCCTTTTAAACAGGAAAAGGAAGCTATTGTAGGCTAGCACAGCTACTGGGGGAAAAAGTGCAATCAGAGGATCAAAATGTGTGTGTTATTCCTGAGTACTGGAATCCAAAGCTGGATTAAATCTGGCAGGTATGATGGGAACAGAGATTACTTAGAGTTATCCCTCTTTTGCAATCAGACAGTTTTTACAGATACCTCCACACTGCCATGTCTGCTCTCATATAATTTGTACTACTT
Source organism: Erithacus rubecula (assembly GCF_903797595.1). Lineage (NCBI taxonomy): Eukaryota > Metazoa > Chordata > Aves > Passeriformes > Muscicapidae > Erithacus > Erithacus rubecula. The sequence continues at coordinate 26,637,467 of NC_136686.1, read as the reverse complement.
GGCTAGAATTCAGTCTTGATTAATAGTGGCAATAAGTATCAAGCAGACTCTTTCTGTCATTTGTTCAGGATTTTCCAGAAATACTGCTGACTAGATTTTTAGCCAGAGGTGAAATCAACAGCAAAGCCTTTCCATTGTATATAAATTCCATTCCTAGTGCCATAAGTACAGACTGAAAGATCAATATTGTCTCAGAAAATGAAGCTCCATGGCATACTGGCAACATTAGGGCATTCCTAAAATCTTTGAAATGCCTCACTTTTGTTTCAGCCACAAGAATCTCAGCATTCATTAGCACTGATATTTCAGAGGGCTATTTAAAAACTATAAAAAAACCTGCATGAGCCTGCAGACTTGACTGAATTTTAAGACACTATTGTAGGTTGTTTACAAGGCATATAATGATCAATGATCCCTAAATATGGCAATCAAAATCTTATGACCTTATGTCTGTAGCGGCTATAAGAGCCTTTACATAAGTATCTGAGGCATTTTCATTTTGAGATTAGTGTATATATTTGTGTTTTGACTGGAGGTTGGAAGGTCTGGCTGAAGTTTCCTCATGGTCTTCCCTACTACCTAATAGGCTTGCACTGGTTTGTGGCATTTCCCTTCCTTAACCCTCACCTCTTAATCCTAGTGAAAGGGACTGTGACTGGTACTCCCCATCAGTTATTCAGGAGGAGATGATGGCAGCTCTCTGCCATTAGCTATTGCATGATAGATTTAGTAGTATCCCCTTTCCAGAGAAAACAGTGTTTGCAAGAGGAGCATGACTGCAAAGTCCCAAGCAGTCCTCCAGCTGTTTTGGTGTGGGTCTAATATTGATTTCTTTTAAGTAAGAAAGATGTGTTAGAACCTGCTTTGCTCCACTGCTGCCCCCAAACCCTCCTGCATGGCCTGGGTGCTCTGTGCCAGTGGGTCTGGTGCCAAATCCCCAAATACACATCTCCCAAGTGCAATACTGAGGCAATCTCCTTGGTAAGCATTTTCAGGCTAGACTGCTGTGTCTTGCTTTGCTCACATGCATAAGAACTGATGCTGTTTAATCCATAATAATACATGGTAAGAAATGGTGGTGTTTGTATTTGATGTCAATCCACCTCTGAACTAATTGCTGGTGGATTGCACATGGGCAGTCCTGGTCCTGGGCACTGCTGGCCTGTGAACCACAGGAAACAAAAGCTAGAGTTTACAGCACAGGAAACCTCCCCACTCTGTCTGGCCCCATTTGAGGCATACTCTGGTCCCAGGATAGGACTGCCCAAGTTGGGGACTCTCTAATTCTGTCTGCTCTGGGGAGATGCTCCTGGCATGAACATCCCATCAGCCAATGACAAAGCAGCTGCCTTGCGTCCCCCTGCTCACTGGGGCCCCTAAATGCTCACATATTCAAATGTGTACTTGTGCACACTCCCCAAAAACACTCACTGGAAGAGAAGACAAATAGATGAAATAGTGGTAGCTGTTTGGTTTTGTTTCTGAATGTTTGCTAACATTATGGGCTGTGTCCAGCAAGTGTATTGTGTATGGCACTCTCTGGGGAGCTACAGGAGTGACTGAGCATTGGCCATGCCTTTGGAAGTTCACACACCTTTAAAGGCTTTCATGGAAGAAGAGAATTAATCATATACTAGTGGTTAGGACTGTGCCTGAACTTGATGGGAATTTCTTCTCTGGAAAGTTTTACATATCAAATAAGTAGCTTTTATTTCTCAATTACATGAATTGCTGGGGGAAGCACATACATCTTTACAACAAATGCAGAAGAGGAAAAAATAATATTTGGTGGATGTTAGCCACAGATCTATTGGTTCTGTTTACACAAAAACTTCATAATTGACCAGGGGGGCAGGCTGAATGCAAAATCCTCTGCCTAACTGGGAAAAGAAGTGACAATTGCTCCTTCCTCTCCACACCTTGCATCTTGACATCTCAGCCAGCTCTGTGGGTAACTCTACTGTTTCCAATCTCATAAAATTGATTTCTACCATCACTGTTTCTTGTAGTGGTGAGGAAAATGTCTTAATGTACCATGATCACTGTCTCTTTCTGTGTTTGCTGTGGTACTTTCCTGAATCCTCATCTTGTGCAGACACCCTTCTCATGATGAATGCCCCACAAACATGGTCCAGGATACATTCCAGGACCCAGAGGGACAACATCTGAGAAATATTTGCTGCATTCATACATTTGAGCCTTCAGATTCAGAAATACTGTAAACAATCTTGCACCCTCAGACAGAGGACTCTCTCACTTAGTGCAAATCCACAGCTTGGGGTCTGGCTCCCTGTAACATTAGTGAATGTGAAAAAGGAGCCAGGACCCAGGTCCTAAGTAGTGTATTATGTTACAGGGGATTTTGTGAAAGGGGTGGGTGAGAGCTACTGCCAGTGGGCTCTGAGCTGTGGGGCTGGCAGACAGCTCTCCCTCCTGCTCTCTCAGTGCACCTCAAGGCTGGCACAGCATCTCTGTGGTGTCATGTTTCTGGGGGCAGACACATTAACCTTAGTCATGACTTGATTTGTGCATCTTTGTTGTGGTTTAGGAATGGTACTCCCCAGTCTAGTGCTCTCACTGAGACTCTCCAAACCATGTGCTGCATGCTTGCTCCCCCTTCCCTCTCCCCTTTTCCTTGGGATGGGATGGAGGGGAGAACTGGAGGTCATGGGTTGAGATAAACACAACGTGCTGGAAACAGCAATGAGATAAGGGAATGAATGGTGAGATCAAGAATGCTGATGACAGATGGTACAAGAAAGAGGCAAATGATTCACATGAAGCCCCCTTGACAAAACCCAACTGCTCCCTCCACCACACTAGACCTGGAAGAGACCCCTTCACCCATGCCCAGAGAAGATGTGAGGTGGTGCACAATAACATCCAGGTGCTATCCATGTCCCTTCCCATGTCCTGCAAAATCCAACCCTGTCCTGGCTGGAACTGGGACAATCCTTCACAGAAGAAAATATGAGACAGAAAAATATGGTAGCATGTCACATGAGAAAAATAAAATAATAGGAAAAAGCCATGTGGAGGGTTGGGAATATTTTATATCAGTTTCACAATTATAGAGAGAGCCTGGAAACTATTTATATGTTTCTATAACAGAAAAAACAGTTCAAGCAATTAAAAGGAGCCTTTTGTTTTGGCAGAGGAACATTGATCTATTGAAATAAAATTCTTACCAATTTATTTGTTAGCTATTAGTAAAATGAGTGTTTGAGTTGTTTTAAACTATTACCAGTTTCCCACTAAAAGGAGTTATTGCCATGCATATTCAAATTTAAGTAGATAGATAGAATTTTCAGGGAAAGTTGATGTATAATGTGAGATTGAGTTTAGGTAATTTGAAAGAAAATACAGATTTAGATCTGTAACTACTAGTACCTATTCCAACTGTAAAACAGTTGAAACATATCAAAATAATAAAGTGCCTCATGGAAAAGATTACTGAATTTGACTGTGATATGAGATGGGAACAGCAAAACTGGAGAACAGCAGTAATAAATCATGAGCTATTGCATGCTGACAATTTTTTAGGACAAAGTTAAAGGTAAGAATGCCTGCCATGTTAAAAACTTACATTGTAATTGCTGGGAAAATGCAATTATACAGAAAAAGTTGTATGAAAATCCAACATGTGATCCTGGAGCTGCCACAGTTTCATGTAAATTGGGCTCTGCCTGGCCATGATAAGATATATTGCTCTCAGACAGGGGTATCTAATAGGCTTTGTGGTTTAATGAAGTTGTGACTGTTCTTCACACTGTGACATCTCCAGAGGTGGAGGTATAGCTGGAGGAAAGGAGATGGTGATGGAAATAAGGGTATTGAGCTGATGACTTCATCTGAGAATGTCTTTGGCAAATGACAATCCTGACAGATCAGAAAGATCAGGAAAGTGGAGCTGAGGGAGGTCTTACTGCCTAGCAATGTCCTGCTGATTTTGGGGAAACCTGCAGGGTTTTCTGATGGTATAATATATCCCAGAGATTAATCAAACACTTCATAAATTCTATATTGCTCTATGTTCCTCAGTATTACCCTATATTATTAAGCACACCTTCTGAACTATGTTGATGTTGACAGAAATTGCTGCTAATCTGGACTGCAGGAAGGAAGTTGTGGGTTGGATGTGTCTCACAAGAGCTATAAGAGTCTGTTGCTATGTTGTGCTGGGCAGAGGGATGAAATTAAAGACCACAGATCACAGTTTGTCCTGTGTCATCCTGAGAAGGAGACCCTGACAGGCTCTTTGACACTGCTTAGCTACTGAACAGCACAAGAAGAACTTTGTTTTCAGATCTTTGTAAAGCTTCAGCACACTGTTGTTGCTATATAATCATCGAGCTGCTGAGGCTGCAGATGCCTGCATAACAACCCTGCAGCTTGTCCTGGAGGTCACAGGGTCAATTCCACTCTTGTTCCTATTTAGTGCCCCCCACATCACATGTGTAACAGGAGACTGTGTGTGCTCAGAGAGTGGGATCCCATCCTCGAAATTAGATGCTTTGTTGGGAGTGGTTTTTGTGCTGGGACAGGCTGTGGCTGGATAAATTTACTCTACAATTGCTTACTGCTGTATGAATGGCCCTTCTGATAAAGCTTTTGTGTTTATGTGCTTGCTAACTTCAAAGAACACTATTGCCTACATTAATTCAGATCAGATTTCAGGAGCTGCATTAAAATCCAGGAAGAGCCAGATGGCTGGCTGTTTGAAGAAGAACTTTCATGTTTAGCTTTTAAAAATGGAAAAAAACAGCAACTTCAACACCTTAAAAACATAAACTTATAGGAATTTCAGATTGACATTTTTGTTTTAACCACTGCTTTCTTTTTTGCTTCCTGCTCCCTTCTTAACTAAATGTCAACTCATACTCCTGAAACTTGTCTCATTCTCAAATTAAAACCCTGGAAGTATTCTGTTATTTATTTCCTATATATCATATTTCCTCAGCATGGTCCTTTGATGGTACAATTTGTGGTTCAGTGAGGACAGAGCTATCCTCTAAATGCTGGCAGAACCCCCCAACAAATCTCATCAGGCAGTTTCACATGCTGAGCTGTGTCACACAAGCTGAATAGGCAATGGTACAGTACTGCTGTGTGTGTGGGTCCCACGAGCAGGACTGACAACCCCACCAGCTCTGTCACCAGCACCCAGAGACTCCCTCTCATCTCTCTCCTGACTTTCATTCCTTCCCTGCCACCCCCCAAACCTTCAGGAGCTCAAGTTTAAGAGTATGTGGGAAGGCATGCTGAACTTAGATTCTTCACTTGCAGAAAACACTTATCAGGGTACCTGTTAATTTGAGAACCTAATAAAATAAGCTTAGGTGGTAAAGAAATCTGGAACAGGCATAAGTGGATGAGGAACTGAAAGAAAAGATATTAGTCACTTGACTGCTGCTTGGATGAGACAGTGATGTGGTAATGAGTGTCAGGAATGTACATTTTATGGAAATGACAGTGTTTGGTATTTGGGCTTCTGTGGAAATACAAAAATAGAATGGAATTATTATAGGATCCTACAGAAACTTTGAAAGATCAAATAGGAATGACATATACCTGTATGTTGTATAGTATGTTGTTTTACTTAAAATAATTTTATGGATAGCTCTAGCTAGATTACAGAAAAAAACCCACTTTGACTCTACACTTTGTTAAAAAAATCTGGATATTTCTGGAGGATCAGGAAAGCAAAGGGTGGAGATGGTAAAAAGATGGTGTTTGGTGGTTATGATATGGTGATTAGATGCTAGATTTTTGGTATTTTTACAGCCATGTAGCTATTATGGTGAATAGTTCCCAATAAGTAATTGAGCAGATTCTGACCTTTTCTGTTCATTGAATTAACCAAAGTAAGATGCTGATTTCCTTCATCAGTCCCAAAACTCATTTTGAGATCTTTTTATCAGTTCCTGTACACATAAAATACATACTGTGCTAGAAAAATAAGGTCATTCTTCATAAGATTGTTGTAATAATAAAGTTCAGCAATGACTTTGAGATACAGAGATATGACAGAAAGCCAGAAATGTACTTTGCTGCTGCCAAATACACCTCATCTCATGTAAATTGTCAGTTTCTTTCAATAGCTGGGATTGCTATGTCTTTTCCCTGGAGAAACTTTAGTGAAGCTACTTTATCTTTTGATGTACTTAGATCTGAGTGTATCTCCAGCTGGAAAAAAAACAAACAAACATTCCAAAGAATGTGTTCAGACTTGTGCATTTAAAAATCAAAATCATATGCAAAGCTTTGGATAAAACGTGTTGGTTTTGCAATATGGTGTAATTTTGTTCACATTTGCACTTCAAAAGGCTGTAATGGGGAAATCCTAACTCTGCTGCTGCTGAAGTTTCTAATAAATCAGTCTTGAATATATCCTGCAGTGCTTAGTTACAAAAAAACGGGCTCTGTGCTGCTTGGCCAGTCTGATATTTGTATTGCTGTGAAATTGCAGGCTCAGCAGCATTCAGGGGTGCTGGCCACAAGTTCTGAGCTCCTGTAATGGCCTTGCTCAACAAACACACTTGCTATTTTTGAACTCAAAGGCAATTTACACTCTCTGGTTGACATTCCCAGAAGTTATCATGTACTTGGAGGGTTGCTTAATGTATAGCTAGCAGGTATTTTTGAACAGAACTGAACATTTTGTAACACTTCTGTTGACTTTTTTAACCCATAAGTGAATCATGGAAAATAACATCTGCTCCTTGCTGTGGGGTTAGAAATGTGAGCTTTTTTTGGATGTTTATGTGGGGCACTGTGATAGGAATCTCTTTAAACTGTACCAAATCAAAACAGAGCTTGGCCCATGGCACTTAGTCCTGTGATTTACAGGCTGAAACACGTTTCAATTCCAGTCTCCCTAGTAACTCAGGCTTTCAGCTGGAAATACAATCTCTGTATCTCTGAAGTTGGGAGAACTTACTAATCAGAGTACTTTTCCCCTAGGTGATGTCTCCTTGGGAAAGAAATAAAATAGGAACAGGGAGGGACTGGAATGATGTTGTAGATAATTAGGTGCCCACAAAGCCACTCTATCTCTTTCCTCCTCAGCAGTATAGCTGGGATAAGAAAATAAGATGGAAATACTTGAGGTGTTTTCCCACAAAAGGAAATTTAATAAATCAAAGGCAAAGGTCATAAATGGAAGCAAAGGAAAAGATCTATTCTCTACTTCCCATTTTCTGGGAAGCAGGACAAAGCAGGAAGAATGAATGCCACCCACCAACTCCTGCCTTTCCCTTAGCTCTTATTGCTGAGCAGCTGCCATATGGGATATTCCTTTGCTCACCTTGGGTCACCTGTCCTGGCTGTGCTTATTCCTGAGATCTTAACCACCCCTGTCTGATGGTGAGAGGGGAATGTTGGAGAGAAAGCCTTGGTGCTGTGCCACTGAGTTATCCACCCATGTGTAGCACTGGCACACAGCACAGCACTGGGGGCTGCCATGGAGAAAGTTAAATCCATCCCAGCCAGCTCAGTACTCTACAGCTTAAACATTCTTATCAGAGTACCCTGCCTGCTGCTTTATCAGAGCTCTTCCCTTGGTATCTATGATCTTGCTGTTGCCTGAACACAGCCCATAAATACTTCTTTTCAAAGTGTACCTTGGCCTTCCTGTGGTACATTTTAGGAGCTTAAGTATGTATAAACTAAACATGCTGAGTGCCAACAATCAGTCAGCTCAGATATAGAACAGGTCAATGGGAGAGCAGATAGTTTTTTATTGTGAGAAAGAGGTGTTTGCAACTCCTCTCAGATAATAGTTCTCAATGCTTTTGTGCCTACTTTTGAATATAATTGGTTGCCTTTAGAACAATGACTTTGTCTGGAAAAACTCAACCTCGTGTGCAGCTGTTTGTTGTAGATACAAGCATCTGAAAACAAAAGACTGTAAAAGAAAGCAGGTTTGCAGCCTCACTGTGTTTGTTTTGTGTTTTTTTCTACTCAAGCTCTGATTATCATGATATCCACCTGGTGTGGAAACACACAGTGCCATGTTCACAGCTGAGCTTAAACTAGGACAGGTTATCCCCTTTCTGTCTGCCCAAACACCATAGAATGAGCTGTAGGACGAGACAGGCTCTTGGCTGGGGAGCAGACAGATCATGGCTGCAGCAAGCATGTGCACTAGTTCACTGCAGCTGAAGGCCCAGCATTCTCAGTTTACAGGATTTCTCCATGTTCTCACATGTTTATCAGTCTACAGCTGAACCTTTTCATCATGAGGCAGGGAAAGGAAGGTGGAAGGTCTGCTGAAGGCAGTGCCATCAAAACCAGTGATTTTCTTTGGAGAGGGCAATTCTAGCTGGGGGTTTTGCCTAATTTCTGGTCTTTGTACATTCTATGTCTTGTAAATGGAAGAGAGAGGAGGAAGAAATCTGGACAGTATCTGTGGGCTGCTGGGCAGTATTTTTACTCAGAAGATGACTTGTAGAAGTTTCTGCATGCCTGTTGAGCATCAAGGGGATTTGAGGTATCAAAAAGAGTTAAATCTCAGTTCCAGCTGTACTTCTTAAGTTTTGTAATTAATCAGAATCTGTCAAAATTAAAAGAACATGAAACTGCAACAGAGATGCACAGTGCAAGCAAACAAGAAACAAAGAACAGGCATGCTTATTGCAAAGTGAGAACCATGCTGGCTTTTCACTGAAAATCTGCAGACTTATGAGTGATTCCACAAACTGTGAATATTGCCCCAGTGGAATGCTTGGATGTCACAAGAAAACATGAAAAGTTGAGCCACAGAGGACCTGCCTCCCATCTTTAAATAACACAGCTGGCTTATGTTCACACTAATACTTTCCTGGGGAATTTTTTCTCTGCATCACTTGAAGCCCTCACCATCCTGTGTTGACCTTTTCCATTTTGTGCTTGGTTTGTGTTTTCTGTGGAACTAAACTTAATGTGCCTGCTCTGTTTTGGTTACGCCTAGAGGAGGGCACAACCAGTTTTGGATTCACCGCACTTTAAATTAAACATTTTTCTGTCCTCAGTGAAAACCCCAGACCCTTCTGACCATGGAAAATGTTTTGGCTTCTTTTTCTGTGTATACGTGAACTTCCACCCACTGCTCTATTTCCTGCTTTCAACCAAAGCACCGAGGGGAAGACAGCAAAAGGAGAAGGCAAATGCAAAGCAGCAATTTCATAACAGGGGCCCACAGACATGAAAAGCAGAACCTTCCCTGGCTTACATCTTATGCCCTTAACCTTGAAATGTTGAATGTTTCTTTCTTATTTCAAAAGCTGGGTTTCTTTATTTTTCTTCCTTTTCTGCAGTAAAAAAAGAAAATAAAATCCCCACCTCATCTGGACTCTGTGGTGAAAATCCAAACTGCAGTCAGTATTCTAAACTTCACACGGCTCTGGATCATGGCAGCAACCATCATCACAATTAAGTTCAATTAAAGAAACAGGATTCTAATTAGAGAAATTACTTGTATTGTAGTGGGGTAAAACTGGGAACAAAGCCCTTACAAACAGTGCTGCAAGCCTGTATCAACAAGTCAGGGTAATAAGCAATTTCATCTACAAGTATGCTATGCAATGACTCTTGACATCTTCTCATACATGAATATGTAAATGTTCATCAGGAACTCAGGAAGTCCAAGAACAATCCAGTGGTGTCCAGGAAAATTACACCTAATTCCTAATGGGACTTGGTGAGAGAGCTCCACGGTTTTTTAGAATAGAACCCTAGCAAATAGTTAGGAAATGTTCCTTGTTCATTTTTGGGAACTCTGACCAGTCATACTTTTTCTAAAGATCCACCCATCGTTCAACCAGAAAAACATGAAATCCCCCTCTGCTGTCAAGCACTCTGGAAGTTGCACAGTATTTGCTTTTTCATTTTTTTTTCAGTATCTGACAAAGAAAGTGGTGGAAATGTTTACTACAAATACAGTAGAGTGCATCTTTGTCAATATTACTGTAACATCAGGAGATATTAATTTTAGATCTGTTCCTAGGTTTTCTACCCAGGACTTGATCTGCATCTTTGCTGTTTTTCCCTACACATCTGTGCTGAATACTTAGTGTTCAGCCAGTGGAACAAAGTGATGAGAGCTAAGTCAGCTCTTGGTGATGCTGAAAACATCTCTTTCTCAGTGCTTTCCAATAGCTCCTTGTAAAGTTTTTCAGCAGCTGTGCAGTATATTTCAATAGTTCCTTCTGAAGGATGGTTGTACTCTTGGCATGTGCTGAATATAGAAATGGTAAGGATGGTTTTCTGGTAGAAGGCTCTCACCTGTCTGAGAATAGCTCATGTTTCCCCACAAAATCCTGAGCATAGCTCATGTTTCCATAGAAAATCCACATCTCTTCCCTTGCTTGACAAATTACTTACTGTGGCTTTGCTGCTCTGTAAAAGTATAGAAAAAGAAGTCACTACCTCTAAGTCTGGTATTGATAAGTCATGCAGATAAACATTCCCACTAACTTGAATAGGATCTTATCGTTAAAGGAAACACAGTTGCCAGATTAATAATAAACAAATCTTGTGGTTATCCTGGAGAATGGATGCTTCCACTGTTTTCTCAGAAAACCCCAGAATGATGAAACTACCTTCCCCCTGGCTTAAAAGGAACTTTTAAAAATATATTTTATACTTATGTGAATTGAGCCTTTGTATGGGAGTTCCCTCTAGTATATAGAACTCCTGGCTTTCAGCAGGCAGTAGAGGATTTTATTTGAATTTTTTTTCTAATTTACTTACTCTACTTTCTGATGGTAATTGAGTTAGACCAAATGCATTTGAAAAAAAACCTAGTCAAACAAAAGATAAATAAGTCATATAATCCCTTGTCTGCAGTTTCAGTCATAGTGATTTGTATGATTTATTGATAAATTTGATATACATTTAAAAAAATCAAAACAAAAGTCTCTGCTCTCTGTCTTCTGAGTTTAATTCAAAGTTCTTTTCCACCTGATACAGCTCAGGAACTGGAGCATAGGTCTTCCATTTACTGAGTGCCCCAGGCACTGTTAAATGTAATCCTCCTCTTACTTTTAGGATGAGTAAACATTTAACACATCCCTACAAAGTGCAGAGACCATGGGAGGAAGGAAGAAGAACAGCATGTGTGATAGCTTGATTCTTAGGGCAGTATTCCAGTTGTAAAAAATATAGGTTCACATCCTCTGTAACAGAGGAGAGAATGGAACACAACTGTTTTGCCTGGGGAATGTTCTACTCCTCAGCTGTGTAACTTCCTTGTCATTTTTGAAAATGGGATACAACTCAGAATAAAAATTTGCTGTCTAGGAGAAAAGATCTGCACTAATAGTGGGTGCATAGGCTTCCTCTACAGTCAATAGAAATTGCCTTAACATATCTAGAAAAGTCTAGAAGGTGATTGTTCACAGCCTGATATAGATATAAGGCCTGACCACAGTTTTGGTGTTTTTGGAAATGTAGCAGGAAAACCCACACAGCCTTCAGCTGCAGACCTGGAAAGTTATGGTGTCACATAGCAGAACTGAGCCCCCCTGGCTTGTGTCCTGAGTAGCTCTTCAGCTTTAGCGGTTCTACTGCCTGCAAACTGATCAAACTGCCTGCAACACAAGTACCTAAAACATTGAAGGTGCCCTGGGATAACCCCATGAGGCTTCAGACAGAGGTGCATCTCCTGCAGAATCTGAGCCACATCTGCCATACATCCTGTGGATGCCTTGCATGTCCTAGGACATGTGTGAGTCACGGAAATGAGCACCTGCCATGACTATTATGACTCTCCTAGAGGACCAGCAGATGCCATCAGACTTAAATATTGGGATCTAAAAGCCAGACTGTGCTTTTGGAGCCCAGCTCATTATATTTGAAGTGATCCATTTCAGACTCGTTAGTTTATCACAATTATCCCCTGCCTTGTGTCACTGATATCCAGAATAAGTGGAGTTTATGACTGAATATGGCTGAAACTGCGAATACTGCTGTGCACAAGAGAATGACAGAGATTTGAGTGTAGACTCCTTTATCTATGACTTCCTTCATTTCTCATGCTCCTTCCTCTTTGCTGCAGAAATTTGCTGAACTTGCAGTTTTTATTTGTGCTGCACAAATCATCCCAATTCTTTGCGTCATAAACAAGAAGTTTGCCATCCTTGAACCCAAAGACAGTGTATCTACTCTTCTTAGATAACATTTTAGGACAGTATTAATATACCTTGGATTTTAGTTTATTCTACTTAAACTCTTAAAATTTCTTTGTATGACATTTCTCAGCAGTATTTGAAAACAGAATTGTATGTATGTATTTCTGCACCAAAACTTTGAAGAAAAAGACAGATAATGTCTTAAATCTTCTTTTAAATATACTATAAGATTTTGTGTGTTTTAAAGCACACAGATTAACAGTGGCCTTTACAAAGAAGTGCTACTTATTTTTTCATGAGACTCCACTGACTTTTATATATATGTACTTATGGTTTAGAGGTAAATCTGGATTCCCTGATCCAAAACCTCTCTGCCATGTCCTTTTCGTCATGTTTCTTCTCTGCACTGAGAAATAATTTGCATTTTAAAAACATTGTTCTGGCCAATGAAAGTGCTGCTGTATATATGTGTATTAGGAGTACAATTCAATATCTTCTTTTGTCAAAGAAGATATTTCCAAAGTAACTATAATATGCTAATATGGACACGATGAAGAAAGATTATAAAAATGGTTGTTAGGAAAAACACAGAACAGCTTGTATGTATGCATTGCTTTAGAAAAAGACAATAAAAAGAGGAAGTGAAGGGTTAATGACTTTAGGTTGTGTTCTAAAGTCAAATGTTACATTAGTAGGACAATTTATATTATAGCAACTTATATTAAAAGAAACAATAAAAGCAAAGCTCCTGATAATAAACTGTTAAAAGATTTTCTATTTTGCACTGTAAGAAATTTAATGAATTAGCTTTTCACTGTTAAAAGCCTTTGTTTTGGCATATATTTAGTCGTCTGTGTTAGAGTGCTTTAAGACAAATTTTAAAAAATCTCCTATAAAATAGGCAGGAATATTTCATTTGTCCTACTTATAATTAATTTCTAAAAATGGTGCAGCTCTTCTTAGATGTAAGATTTAATTGCTGCGAGTGTTTTGTGATTGTGCTTTTTCTCCTATTTTTCTCACCTATTGAGTAATGAACTCTTGTGCAGAGGTCAGAGAGTTATCCTCCTGGAGCTGGAGGTATTTGCCTTAGTGTAAGTTTCTAGAATTTATTTGTGAGAAAGCAGACCAAGAAAACAGGGAAATGAGCTATGAGTTCCATGCTGTACATTGTGCCAAGTTTTCCTTTGACACTCACTCTATCTCCTTCATAGTTGCTACTTCTTAACAATCTAGCACCTTTTCAGATCACAGCCACAGAATCAGAGAATCACAGAGTAGTTTGGGTTGGAAGGGACATTAAAGATCATCTCATTCCAGCTCCCCTGCCATGGGCAGGAATACCTTCCACTAGACCTGGCTGTTCACAGCCCAATCCAATTTGGCTTCCAGAGACACACAGCTTCCCTGGGAAACCTGTTCCAGCATCTCACCACCCTCAAAGTAAAGAATTTCTTCCTTATATATAATCTAAACCTGCCCTCTTGCAGTTAGAAGCCATTGTCCTATCCCTATATGCCCTTGTGAAAAGTCCCTTTCAGCACATTTGTAGGCCCCTTTGAGGTACTGAAGGGTGTCTAGAAAGTCTCCCTGGTGCCTTCTCTTCTATAGGTTGAACAATCCCATTTCTCTCTGCCTGTTTTCACAGGAGAGCTGCTCCACCCCTCAATCATCTTCATGGTCCTCCTTGCTTTATAATGGGCTAATAATTCAAGGTTGGCAAGCTGATTCTAGGTCAATAGTAAAAGACTACAATGAACATTATTTGCTTCTTATTCCCACACCCCATGGCAGTCAACACAGAGATCAGCACTGGCTTCCCTGTGGTCTTGACAGATCTGGGAAGCATTGCCAGCACTGAGGAGGAGCAGAGCACCACTGTCTAGCTGGGGTTATGCTCATCACTGATACTTCAGCACAGGAGCACCATAAGCTTTGTCATTGTACACAAAATATCCACAGCAAACAAACCAGTTGTAAGACTTTGCTGGCCTCACTCTGAGAGATGCCCTCCCTTTAATGGTCTCTTTGTCATTTGCCAAGTGCAAACAGTCTGTGCTTGATGTTGCAAGTGGGTGACATACAGGAACTGAGGCAGCAATTCTACCAGGAAGTCCCAGACTTTGCTCTTTCATTTAATCTGTGACTCAGAACACCAGACATTAAGGTTGAGCAAGACAGAAGGGTGACTTTTCAGACATGTTTCCCCTTAAAGTCCACTGTCATGATAAATGTCATTCCTTTCTTGTTGATGGGGACAGAATTTTTAGCAGGGCCTGTAAAGGTAGGACAAGGAGTAATGATTTTAAACTAAAAGCAGGTATATTAAGAGTAGACATAAGAAAGAATTTCTTATCCGGGTGAAACACTTGGAATAGGTTGCTCAGAGAAGTTGTGGCTGCCTCATCCCTGGAAGTGTTCAAGGCCAAGTTGTATGGGACTTTGAGAGACCTGCTTTAGTTGAAGATGTCCTTGCTCATTGCAGGGGTGTTGGATTAGATGATTTTAGAGGTCCCTTCCAGCCTGAGCTATTCTATGGCTCTGTGATTCTTGGGGCTGAGCCAGGCTATGAGAGGGCCATACCCAGTCATGGAGGAGCAGAACAGCTCAGGCTGGGAGGAAGGACCTGGGATTGGATCCAACTGGCAAGGCTTTGTTTTTTTTCTCTCCTGAGACAGACATTGGCTCCTGGATGCTTTATCTCCGTCCCCAGCATCTCCCCAGGTGCTCCAGAGTAACAGCTCATTCACAGGCAATGACACAGTCACAGGCAGGAATGTGTTACTACACAAGCTGTGTCTGCCCTGCTGGGTATTGCAAAGCTCTGAGCAGTGACCGAACTGTGCCAGGGAAAATGCTGGTGAGAAAACAAGATGAACAGCTTTAGGAGGCTGACAACAAGGAGTAGAAAGCATATGGCAGAGAGTGGGAGAGACATCAGTTGTACTGACATATGTGCAGAGTTGTTGGGGGAAATAGATCTAGAATCGTAATTTGGGTATCCAAGATAGGAATTCAAGAATGATGGTGGGGAACTGAGGAAGTTGAAGACAAAAAGTTATGTGACTATGAACCTGGGAGTGTCAAAGGTATTTTCTAGAATAAAATGGCTCATTTTTTCAAGTCTTCTTGCTTCTTGCATCATCTGTGCTCTTATGAAGAGGAAGACAACACTTCTAACAGAGCACTTATGAAGAGGTCAATGGTTGATGCGTGGAACTTGTAATGCATTCTATTTCTGGCAGATTTCACACCTTCACCATTGCTGAAAAGATGTGAGTCATGATGACCCTTCATTTCAGACAGAGAAAAGCAGGTTACTGTTGCAGAAAACTGCCTTTTAATGTGTACTAAAGAATTTGTATTCAGAAGAAATTTGAGAAAGTGATATCTACATAGGTGAGCAGATATTATTTTTTTCCACTTCAGAAATTATCTAGGAGAAAAGAGAGTAGAGTGAGTTGGTGTGGAAAGAAAAAAAGCCACCCAAATCCCAAACCCTATATTGTCCTCTCTCTATTCTTTCAAAACCCGCTATGTTTAGGGTAGTCAGGATGGGCATGCAGACAGCTTACAGAAAGTACCAAGACAGAGCAAGGAAATCATTGCCATTTAATGCTACTGAAGAAAGTCTTTTCCCTGGGATACTACTGGGTATCCATTGAACAGCTACAGTGCTGGAGCATTAATGTGTAGTGTTTTCTCATGCCCCCTGGACCCTCAAATCCATAAAGCTGAGAGGTTATTTCTTTGTCTCCTGTTGTTATTTGGTTTGTCTGTAAAGATTTGCAGCCAGATGGAAGAAGGAGGCTGAAAGGAATGGGGAGATCAAATTTCTAACTTTGACAGATATTCCATTAAAAATAGCTAACAAACTGTCATCTTCTTCTGCTATTTAATCAATAATGCATCTAATTATTCTCTTGACAGACTGATATTTTAATTATTTTAGTTTAAGTAAAGTAGGTACATGGTGTTTTCATTTTTCTAGCCTGATTATCAAAATAACAAAAGATCAAACCATATCTGTTTGCCTTTTCCCAGTTTGAAATTCAGGCTGTCTGAATTGCTCTTGAATGCACAATAGTGGGCCTGGGTACTAAGTGAGAAGCTGCAAGTTTTGTTTCTTCTGTTGGCCTGGATGTAATTCTAGAAGGAATTGCCACTAATTTTAGAGATAAATTTCTTAATAAACCAACTCTATAATATAAATAGAGATGGAAAGAGTACAAACCCCAGACTTTGCATTTCTCCTGGTTCTTGGTAACTGCTGTGTCTCTGTACTCATGATTGGAGTTTCATAAGGCACTCAAAGAATTACTGTGTGTAAAATGTTTGTGTGACATGTATAGCAACATTCACTAAACTTCATATTCAGATAATGTGAGGCACTGTGGTCGGTTTTTTTTCAGAAACAGGAAGTCAAGCTCAAGTGAGACTGATTCCAAACACTGACCAATTTTTTCCTGACTCCAATTTTGCCTTGACCTTTCCTGACTAATGCAAAATGAGGCCAGCTATGAGGAGCAGGTTTTTTTTTTTCAGTGTTTATACTGTAAGAGTCATGCTGACTGAAACAGAACTGTGCTTGTTCTCTTCCAGTGAGCCACATAATGGATCCTTTGAGAGAAGCAGTGGAGGTGGTGTGGAAGGTCATTGACTCAGTTTCTGTACATGCCAAGAGGATGCAGGCAAATGGTAGTGTGAATTCATGCAAGTCAAAAACACCTGATAACAAGACACAAGAGGGCAGCTTAAAAACAGGAGGAAGCAGCAAGATCCTGACACTTCCTACAGAAAGCCATAGGTATACAGACAAACACACACTCCACCTACAGCAGGTTTTTTTGTTTGTTTTTTTAAAGGGAGGATTTATTGACAGCGTTTTGAAATTAAATTTGATCAATTTGGAGCTAAAATAGGTTTATGTACTATGTGTTGCAGGCCCTTTGGCTGGCTCTCTCTTCTATTTTGAATCCATTCTCCAAAATGCACAGGGCCATCTTGGTCTGTAACTCTTAACTGTTGTAGATCCTGGGTTGTCTCACCTGGGTGAATGATTATGTTGTCACACCTGTGATAGTGTCTTAGATCATGAGAACAGTAAGTGCTTTCAGCCTTATATAGCTGAAGTGCCAGTGTCTCTCTGTTTTTTCAGTGGAGGGAAGAGATAGGACACCAAAAGTAGATGCCTACTGTGGTGATCTGCTCCCTACAGGTCACAAGTACCTATTCCACTGTGGCTGAGCTCTGGCTGTCCTAGAGAGCAGGGGGATGTACTTGTCTCTATTTTCACTTTTGATGCTGCTGTGGCTGTATAACACAGTCAGCCACCAAAGTGAGATTTATTTAACCCAACTGCAGTCATCTAAAGATTTGTAGATCAGTGTAAGCAGGTAATCCAGGCTCCAGCTCTGCTCCAACCACTCTTGATTTATACCAGGTCTCTTAGGTATTTGGATGAATGAATCATTCTATCCCCTCAATCTCCCCATGGGAGGCAGAGGGAGCTGAGATAGCAACTTTTCACAGGATGACTCAAATCCTGAGAGCTTGTTAGGTAAAGAAAAGATGGCACTACTCCACTTTGCCCTTCTCTGGTGTCCCCCAATTTCTGTGGAAACTGCTCTGTTCCCTTTGCTGCCAAACTCATTGCATTTGGGAAGAACTGGTGCTGTGAGAGAGATTTAACATGCCTTCAACAAGGCTGTGAGTTCTGTAACAGATGTAAACCCAGTAGGACTATTCACATGCATTAGGTTACATGTATAGTGCAATGGGTATGTGATTTGTTAGTGTTAATCTGCATCTGTTTCTTTTTATTGCTGCCTGGGGACATATTTGTACAAAGAATGGCCATTTCAGCAAAGCCTATGCATTCCCTAAATGCAGATCTGAAGTCCTGCCAAGCATCTGAGGATGGGAAGTCACTCTTGTGAATAGCATGTCCCTTCCTCTCATTGTCATTTATATTAAATTAGTGATATTACTGCAGTGTCTAGAGGCTGCAAATTAGGTTTAGGGCCTCACTCTGCTGGGTCCTGTACAGGCAAATCAGATCACACTGGCTCTGCCTTAGGGAGCCTACAAGTTTGCAAACCTGCTACCCAAATGTAGTTACAAGACCTATTTGATTTGCAGGGAGGGATGAGATGAAGGAATGTCAGGGCAGATTTTGTTTTGCTCTTTGTACCATGCCATGGAGCAATGCTGCACTGGTCAGAGGCAATGAGAGTGAGCAAAAGGTGCAGCTGGCTGATCTCCTGTGGCACTGTCTGCACCCAGCAAAGGCCAAGCTTCCCACTGTCAGGCTGGGAGCACCTGCAAGTCCAGACACAAGGGCTGTACCACCCATGGGTGAAAGTCACTCCAGCCCTCTCACAAACAGCCCTCACTTATGCCATGGTCTGCATGCCCCTGCTGGGACCTGCTCTCTGAGCAAACAGGAGGGGACATGCTCCTACTTACACTGGCATGATAAAAATTCGCCACCTAATCTGCTAAAGACAAAGGCATAACTTTCAGTTGTACAACATATTTTGAATCATCCCATTGAATATCGTGTTAATTCACCGGCAGCACTTTGTTATTGTTGCTACTGCAGTTTCTTTTGAAGCAAATGACTCAACAGGACTTCCAGACTGAAAAAAAGTTGTACATTTTAATATTGGGGACACAATATTCAGTGAAAATTCTCTCATCTTTCATTTATTGCAAACACTTCTATCTGAACAAAGTCAGAATTTTCTTCTTTATCCCCCCTAGGATACTCCATAGCGTAATGGATTATGGCTTTTATACAAAGCATTGCTCATCACAAACCACAAACAAGTCAATAAAGTAAATCAATATATGATGCCTTTTTAAAAATGTGAGATCTGAAGCCTATGTTTGAGAATGTACACAGTATATAATTTCCTTAACTTTCAAAAATCTGTTTTTTCTCATAGTAATTTCTGATAATGTTCTGCAAGTCCAAACAGAATTATTCCTTCCCCAAGATGCCTTCACCCTTTCCCCCTTTTTTGTTTATTGGCATTTTGTTTTGTTTTTCCCTTGCATACTCACTGGACTAAGGTTGTTAACAATTTGACATTGATACTGACCTAGTAAAGTATTCACTCAAGCTTTGCCTGGAAAGCAAACACTTTTATATTGAAAAGATAATGTGGATTTTGCAAATAAACTTAGACAAGAGAGGACAGATAACATTTTAGGTGTCCCAGCTTGACAGTATAGCTTTGATGTGCCAAACATTTCTAGCTGCAAATGATTTCCATCCCAGCTCTGCAAGGAGGGCAAGAGGAGGCTGAACAGCATGGATTGAGTGCCAGGCAGACACAAATATTAGTTGTTGCCTTTTACCCACTCTGTGAACCTGCAATGATCCCTGTGAAATGGAAACCAAAGATTTCATCCCTCCTGGTGTAAGTAGTGAGCTTGAACTTTCTCTGAACTCAGTGTGTTGAAGTCTGGAATAGTTCAAGAGGAAAGAATGAAGGGCTTGATAAAGATTAAAACTGTATTGCTTCGTGTTCTGGGTAATGCACACAGCAAGATCTAAATGCTATTGCAGTGTGAATGGGAAAATTTACATACCTGATTTGTTTTCTTTTTCCTGAGGCTCATCTAGTTAAAGCTATTGTTACCTTGCTAGTGCTACAAGCCAGATAGCATGATATACTGAGGAATCATACAAAATACTTTTTATAAAATACAAAAATACAATTAATAAGGGTGGCAAGAACCTTGATTCTTAAAGTCCTGGTATTTTTATTTCCTATCAGGTTCTGGCAAAAGCTGTGGAAAAAGGGAGTTGATACATGCCTGTGTTTGCTCCCACTGGTGGCTGTTATGGTAATCTTATCTCTGGAGACTGACCTTAACCTGCCAAATTCACTCCATTTCACATACCTGCTGCATTAAACGTGGTTTGAGCATTATCCCAGGACATGCCAATTGCCTGGGACAGTCTCCTGATGTCAATGGCAGGGGGGGCACTGTGTCCCAAATGTGTGTGGGGAGAACAGCTGTAATGTTTATCCAGAACACACCCATTGGCAGCACCACTCAGAAGCTGCTACTGAATCTCTCTGAGGCAGAGAAAAACCTGGGCACTTTGAACTCATAAGGGAATTACCCATTCAAAGATGCCTTTCTCAAATTAAACTTTGCCTTTTCTCTCTCATTGACCCAGACTTATTAGAATACATTCTTTGGTGGAAAAAAGTGGTGTAGAACTGGAACCTGATAGTGACTCCCATAGCCTTTTCTGCTATGAAACTTTAAAATATATTACTATAATGTTTGTCAGGGGAAAAAAACAAGACAAAACAAAAGAAAAAAAGAAAAAAAAGAAAGTGAATGTTTCCACAAGGAAAGTCAGGGAAGGATACAAATTTTCTAATTTTTTTTTCCATATGCATAAATATTTATAATAGAAACCTGCATCTTGGAGCTGTTTGCATGGCCAAATAATTAACTATAATACAGTATAGCAAAACTATTTCTGTGAAGAATTGTGTGTCTTCCATTCTCATTTTGACTTAACTTGTACTGGATGCTCCTCACTCCTGCAAAGGAAACTGACTGTGTCTAAATTAGGAGTATTCTGTTTATTTTAGGGGGTACATGGGCTCTGCTTGTCCAACCACTACCTCAAAGTTCATAGATAATAACCAGTCAGAAAGAAGTATTTATGATGATGTAAATTATAATACAGTGACACAAATTCTGGTGTTTAAAATTAATCATATAACTTTATTTCACTAAATGGAAGACTTTGCAGAGCAATCCTCTTTACATCATAACTCAACTACCTATCAGTATGGAAGGTGCAAGGAAGAAAGGGTCTGACTTTGATCTGACTGCAACAGGAGAGCAAGGAAATCTCCAATTTTCCTGTTGATACCGTTCCGTGGCATGGAAAAAAACAAAGGTAAAAAAAAAGTAAAGGCCAGGATTTGCACATGAAAAATGTAACTGTACAAGTGCAACAAAGATGAGAAATAAGCTCTTGGTCAGAACTAAAGAGAAGAGGATTGTGGTCATAGTGCAATAGGTGTGTTTGGTGAATGTTGTTATGCATCTTGAGGCTTTATCAAATGCTGATCCATCATATGGTTAGAGCTGATCTCACATGCGATGTAGGTCAAATGAACATTGCACATTCAGCAAAACTTCATCGGGCTGATCCTCCTCCCAGTAATAAAACATTCTTTATTGACTTCCGTAGAAGCCCAGTCTTTGTAAGAAAGAGGTGTAAACAGAGAGGCTTCTCCAATTACTCCTGCATGGGCAGGACTATTGTATGGGCATTCAGAGCCCGATGAACACAGGGAAGTTAACAGGGCTTTCACAATTCACTGTGATTTTGAGTGGCTGGGATTCTTGCTCTAGCTTTCCCCAATGCACGGTAACCACTGTCATGGGAAACCACTTTGCATTCCTGAATGTCACCCCCCTGGTAAACAGTAGTTTGAAACACCACCCAGAATGATAATAGTGGCAGTGGTAGAGTTTTAGAGAGCTGAAGAGGGGTGCCTCTACATTTGATTGACTGAAAACCTGATAGCATCATTCTAGTGTAATCTTCCTCCCAGAAACATGTCAAACTGAGTGGTTTTGACAAATGAGTGGTTCACATTGTCACCATCTTCTTCCACTTTCTGTGACAAATAACACAGCTCAGAAATGGTGGGGAGAGGAAAGGGATTGATGGGGTGGAGGGTGTGTGTGAGTGTGAGGAGAACTGTCTCTGAAACAGTCTGTTTTTAAGTGGCATTTCTGAGAGCTCTGAGGCGGGGTGTTTTTTGCTTCTTTGACTAATTATTTGTTTCCCTCCACTGGAACAAAAAAAGAAAAAAAGAAAAAAAAAAAAAAAAAAGAAAAGCAAACAAAGGTATTGTAAGGATCTCTGGGAAGAAGGGTGAATAGAAAGACAGCTCTTACTGGACTCCACAGCATTTGCTCCTGCCTCCCCCAGCTGGAGAGTCCAACAGCTGTCTTCATAACTACTGTCACTCAGGATTTGAATAGTTTTACATAATCTGAACTGGAGTGGGAAATCCAAGCTTTTTGCTGGTCAAGTGGCAGGTGGGGAATTTAAGCTTTTATAATAGGACCACAATTGCTACTCCCACAGGGATTTTCTTCTACTGTCTATTGATTTATTATAAGCTCTATAGTGGAGACTTAAGGATTAAAGCAGGGGTGGGAGGTGATATTCTGAAGGTCGGAGGGGTGAAGATGTAGAGGAAACTCAGATCTATCCTGCTTCTGTGGGCTGGCCCAGACACATGGCCTATGTACCCTGTTTGTGGCCCCTATGTGGAGGAAAGGCATTCAAACTGCTGGGTCACCAGCTGACATGAGAAGAGGAGAAACTGCTATTTTAATTATGTGACTTAGGTTTTAATTCTATTTTTCTTTTTTTTTTTTTAATATAGAAGTATTAGCCTAGGCTCATGTTTTCTCAACTCTTGCCAGAGTCCATGCCTGTCATAACTGCATCACCTGAGAATTGACTTTTCCAAGACAGCCCAGATATTTTCCATGAACTTTTGGGGCATGAACTTTTGGGGCTCACCTGAGATCCTACAGACCCACACCCATTTACCCTGGCTGAGGGCCTGGCACAAACCTAATGGCAATGTCTGAAACAAATCACATTTTAGGAGATGTGGATCTAAGAGAACATCAAAGGAAGCATGGAGGACACAGCTTTATAATTATATTGGGTCAGTGTAGTGCAGATTTTTCTGAATAGTACCTCAGTGGGAGATAGGAAAATTACTCCAGGCTTAAGCAAATACAGTAAAGTAAATAGTGCTGCTATTAAAGTGAAAAATACACGTTCTCTTGCTTGCGTTTAGTGGACTATCCCTGCTGTTTGCATTTGTTATGACATCAAACTTCAGGCAGCAGCATGTTTACACGTTAAAGATAATGACTCTTGATTGCCCTTCAGCCTTCCTCTTCCTCGGTAGAACCCTGATTCCACTCAGAACATGCCTGGGCTTTGCTGCTCCACCACTCCCCTGGACTCCAAGGCTGGGGTGATGAACTGCTTTTACACAAACAAACTCTCATTCACTGGAGACAGGTGCAAAGTGCCCTTTTGTGTGAACAGCTGGGAGTGCAGTAACCCATTCCTTGCCTGCCTACTTAATTCAGGGCTCCTGATGCCAGAGAAATGGAGCTGGAAAACGCCAAGAAATGTTTTTCCCTCTGCCCATTTGCTGTGGGAACACTTTGCCTTGTACCACTAAACAGCATTTTTGTCTTTTTTCGTCTTCAATGTGCATAGAGCTACTTCACAATAGAAAAGTTTTAGATCTCTTGCTACATGTAGATTATCTTTGTCTTGCAAATTTGCTGCAGAAACACTCTGTCCTCTGCTGCCAGGATCCAGTCAATGTCTCTGAATTTGGGTGGTCATTATGTAGATAATCTTGTAACTCCTTCAGCCATGTCCTCCCTTAGACTGGGATTCAGCAGAGAGCATCAGACATTCTTTCCCTGTCCTAATGGTGAGGCATACTAGCTACAAATCCTCACTCTCTCAAGTGTACAGTTAAGACTAAGTATAGTAGTAGTTCCAGTAAATTCAAATTAAATTGTAGGAGGCAACAAAGCTCACATGCATCTCAGTAAGAGGCATAATCTAGTAATGGTACTATAGTGAAAACTCAAGGCAGACCCCAATGTTTGTTTGATAACAATTTTTTTCTTATATTGGATTCTATGTAAGAGCATTTTACTACATCAAATTCTTCACATGTAAGAAAATTGAAGACAATATATTTATATTTTCACTAATAGAAAATGAGGGAAAATAGTGCCAAGGTAATGTTAAACCCATCAAAAACAACTGCAATCTGAACTATTCAACTGGGAGAAGTTGAGGAATTTAGTAACAGAGCAGCCATTAAATTATTGCTTTGGAAAGAGCCATAGTATTTTGTGCTTAACCATCCATAACAATTTTGCTTGATAGTTATAAAATGCATATGTGTATTCATAAGGAGCTTCAGAGCATCTTTGAAATATAAAGGAATCTCTCTGTTAGTTGAAATGACTAATTGAAAGCTGACATAAGTCCCAAGTATTGGTTATTAGAAATTTGAAATTAATAGATTTTGATAAATCAGAAGAATTATTGACTACTCTCACTGCTGCAGTGAGATTATCCTTTCTTCAAGATACTCTACTACTACATAGCAGTAAGACAAATACTTGTGTCAGCATAACATCTCATATCAAACTGGGAAATCATTAGCATCAAAAGGATGGTTCTTACAACTTGTTATATTCTGAGGGTATATTAGAATTATATGTAAGCAGTGATGGCAATCTGGGAGACAACATTTGCAATATTGATCTATTTTGGTCATACTTGGACAGCATGAGGAACCTTAAAATTTTTACTGCATAAGGAGTGTGTCACAAGTGTCCTTTTTGTTGGGTCAGGGCTATCTCAAGCAAAATCCTTCTGAGAAGATGGGGAATTTTGCTTAATTTGGATGAACTAATTACTGTATATTCTGTCTTGGTGATGTGTGGAGACATATTTTCCATACTTCACACTTTCTGGCATGGGTTAATTCCTGCCTGTTGGTCAGATCAGTGTTTCCTTCATCTTTTCCACCCCTTTCCCAGCCAGCAGGAAGCATTGCCTTTCACCTTTTCTAACAGGCTGGAAGTAGGGACAATTTAGTGGTTGGAGCTGGGATGTCACAGGCACAGCAGGAAGCAAGTTTGCTGCATGAGCAAGTTTTCCCTTGCTCCCTGGGAGGAAGAGCAGGTGGATGGGAGTGCCCTAGGGATGCAGTCCAGGCTCTAAGTGGCAAACTGGACCATAAAACCTTCCAGACTGGCATGTAGGAAGGTAGGGTTGAAGCCTTTGGTCTGCCAGCCCAGCACCACAAAAATGAAGAGACCATAAGTGAGATTAAAAGACAGTAAATCAAAAGGATATGCTTTTCCCAGATATGTAAGAAAATGTAGGCTGACAGTGGGTGTCACAGAGCTGTGGAAATAAAACAGAAGCAAGAATTTTCAGAATTATTATAATATTAGACAAGAAAAGTGAGTAATACATCTCATGCTGTAAGAGCTACTCATCCTCTGACTAGTGGAAATGAGGGTGATATTTGGGACATGCACTTCTGTGTTGACCTGGTTCTCTCCCACTCTGCATTGCCTGTGCTGCTTGACACTACTAATGTTAACAGTGCTGTTCATATTGGAGTGTCTCAACCTCCTTATTTGCCTGCAATTATTCTAATAACATCATTTAACATGTGTTACAGCCCATAGGTGGTCCTTTCCCTGATGTTATTGTCCCAATCATGGTCTGGGCAAAGCTGTAATTGAGTTCAATGAGGCCAAGTGTCCAGTCCTGACCAGGCAAGCTGCAATTCTAGCTAGAAAGAGCTGAACTGGTGTTGGAAATAGTATTAGAGTGCACATGAGCTTTCTCTGCAATGATAACACCAAGTAAGTATAAGAAGGAAACTATCAGAAGACAGGGAATGGTGCCTTGAGAACGTTCTGTCAGAGGAAAATGTGCTCTTTCAAATAAATGCAGAGTGTCACGTAAGGCACAGCAGGTACTCAGCTATCAAAATGACCTTGCTGTGAGTGTGCAAGCAGGCACAGATTGCAATGGGGTGTTTCAGCTTATCACCTGCATGCAAATACAATCAGTTTAGTGCAATTGAAAATTTGCATAAAGTCTTATCTCTCTTGGCAAGAAATTTTGTAACTGTTTTAAGGTAGTGTGATTTGCATGCCCAGAGTTTTTACACTTCTTCCTTTCTTTGCATTGATCTTCACTTCAGTCAAAGAGAAGACAAAAAATAAAAAACCCGGAAAATACGATTTTAAACTATACAAACACAATAACTAAAGAAGCTGACCAGGCCAGCATTTTAAGCATTGAAAGAGAATCACAAAAAAACCCACCAAAAACAAACAACTAGCTTTTTAAAGTGATCTGTAACAGAGTGGTAATGGTGAGTTCTTCCAACTACCTTACACTTACAACTGAGCTGTGAGGCTTGTTCTAAATGGGGCTGCAGGTTCCTGGAGTTTTCAGAGCTCTTTCTGATTTGAGTTTCAATTGAGAAACAGCAAATTTTGTCCGGTTTAATCTTAAAGAATTAATAATAATATGTTTTTGTCTCAAAGTCTCCCCTGTTCCAGCAGGGAAAAAGGAATATACTGGTAGTACTCTATTCACAGGTGAATTTACTGGAATTAGGAAATACAAGGTTGCTGTTATGAATACCTGCTGCAGCATGTGCTCCCAGTCACATAGCTGGGAAACAGCTGTTCCTTTGTTGCCCTCATCCAGCCTTCACTGCAGATGCAAGTTAACTTTGGGAGGATGAGGTGTAGGATCATTCAGTCCTGTGAACTTTTTGGTGGTGAAGCCTAAAGCAAACATTTTATTTGGTTGGTTAATCATCAAATATTGAGGTTTTCTTCCCACAAAATTGAAATAGAAGATAGTGGTAACTCAAGTGTTACCACTGTGTAGAAAATGTGTCTGCTGAGATTAGCTGGCATACCAAAATGAGCTGGCAGAGCATCATTATGACCCAAAAGCCCTCCAATCCTAAAATATCAGTACAAAGAGAAAATCATATTGAATAGTAGAATACAAGGTTGACAGAGACATCAAGGATAATTTTGTGTAACTTGGCAAAAAAATATAGATGTAATATTTTCTGTCAGAAGCATATTTTTCTAGCAGATACTTTAGCACAGAAGGAGGTGGCTTAATTAGGAGAGCAGAGCAGCTGATTTTGCCCTTAGAATCTTGGACCTTTATATCTGAAGATAAAGCTAAGCTGTCTTCACCCAGCAGTGCAGATCTGGTGACCAAGTGTGATCCATTTTGAAACAAAGAATGAAGATGTCTTCATGTGGAAAACTAGAATCTGGCTTAACAAGTCAGTAGTGAAAGTGAGAGTGGAAAGCCAAACACTGATTCTCTTGGCTTGGCTACAAAACAAAGTCAATAAGACAACCAGGAGATTATGAGTCCTTGCATCATGTAAGAGCCAAGATCAATGAGCATGAGAGACAGACCTTTGAGCTTTGGCATTAGTCAGGGTTTTCAAGGTTGCCAGCCTCCCTGCACAAGCAGGAAAAGCAAAAGGTTCAGGAGGGTTTGAGATCCAGGAATTTGTTGCCATTGGAAAGGGTACAGAAGTCTGGAAAGCTGCACATGGCAGCCTCTGAAAGTGGTCAGGTCCCTGAGGCAGTTCTAACATGAGGCTCACATGCTCAGAGTCCTGTCCAGTGTCACCATGACACAATCCTTGCCAGGAGGCTGGGAGGCTGACAGCCTTGCACACCACCTTCTGCTTTTGGGAGAGTGGTAGTTTCTCATGAAATTCATTCATCATAAAAATTTCATGCAGCTCTAATGGGTGAAATAGAGCTCTAATAGTCACTGAATATCTGTTCTGACTCACACAAGTAAGAGTGGGTCCCCTAATGAGATGGGGATGTTCCAAAGGGAACAATGTTACAACAGGGAATTTGTAAGGGGACACAAGCTTAGATGTGATGGTTTCTAATATATCAGTGATTTGTGATCAGGGGACTGAAGAAATTGTAAACTCACTCTTTGCAGTCTATCCTATCACTTTCCTAATGTATTTACACCTTTTCTATTTGCTCACCCTGTCTGCACATTGCATTACTTTGTGTCAGTCACCAGAAGCTATTGTTCCTTAGGAAGTTTCTGTTTGTGATCTCTGTGCTGTCTGAATTGACAGAAATAATAGCTCATTACTCTCAAATGTTGCTTGTATTGCAGTAGTGATCTGGAAAGGCCCATACTTCCCTTGGTGCCACAAGTTAAGATTCACAGTCACCATGTGGGCTGATTGCTTGTGTTGTACCACATGTGACTCATAGATGGGAATTTTCTATCAGATGTGTAGGAGTGATGCAAACCAGGAGCTATTACTCTTCTTTCATACATTAAATTTCACAGTATTAGAAAAACATTCCTTTTATGGGAATAACCACATTAAACCTACTTTTTGATTTGAAAATAAAACGAGAAGTATATTAAGGATTTTTTTTTTTTGGCTGTGTAGTAGCTGAGAAGAAGGGAAGTAGCCTTTCTAGAAGTTAGCTTCTGAAACAGTAGCCTTTCCAATGAGGAACTGGCTCTTATCTTCTAGAGATGATATTAACAGGAATTAAAATAGCAGAACTCTAAAAGACAGATCACTACATGGTTCTTTTTGCAAGAATTATTTAGCATGATTACTAGAAAGTTGCTAGGAAACAAGCTGGAAAGCTACACTTCAAGGACTAGATTATTGTTATTATTATAATTATAATTATTATTATTATTATACTAATGATGAAGGACTGTGGAATTAGTAACAGTAAATATAACTATATTGATTTTGAAATACTTTTATCTTCCCTCTAGTTATGTGAGAAAGGGTTAGAAATATGCACTGTTTATATTGTAACAGTGTATTTCCATGACTTGCCATGTTCTGAGTTGAATTTGAGTTTAAATTTATTAGTTTAAAAAGAAATGTTCAAAAGTAATTAAAAATTATTGGAATATTGTTCAGTTAAGTTACTAAATTCCATGGATTCCCAATATTACGCCCAGTTTAGTATTGCTTTTCTTTGGAAAAATAGATTTGGAAAATAACAGTAGGAAATGCCCATACATGCATACACATGCTTATTAGTGTGCTTTTAAACATGTCATATAGAGACTTGAGTTGGAACACAAGGAAGAAAAGAATGCCCAGTGGATTTTGCTGAAATCCTGTCTTGTGTAACAAACAGCTATACCCTGTAAGTTCAGACAGTGGCTTCTCAGCTCTAGAGGCTCCTGTCCAGTGTTGATCTACCTAGCCATACATATCTTTATAGAAAATAACTTTCAGCTCTTCTATCTTCAAATGTCCGGGCAAATACAAGCTCTCACAAACCTTTACTCCTCTGGAGCTGAAGTTTACAGCATAGCCAGTAGCTAAGGTTGCATGGACATTTTTGTTCTTAAAGGCTCTTTTAGCTGGCTACAAAGATTGTGACATTTTGGGGCTAAAACTTCACTCTGTTTCTGGACAAACTATGATGCAACAATTGTGCATGATGCTCAAAGAACAAACTGTTTTCCCACAAAAATCTGTGTATGACTGAAGGCTGCTAAATTCCAAGGAAGGAAAGTATTTTGGGTGTTGCTATTTGATAGAAATACATGGAAGGCCTTGAAAAGGACTGTTTTGGCTAAGCATGAAACAAGCCTTTGCAATAGTGAGATATGAGTCTTCCTGAGAAGAATGTTTGTCTATCTGGGTCTTTGATGGCTTGTCAAAACACTAGCTGATGGCACAAAGGGAAGAATCTTGTATTAGCAGAGAATGACAGGAAGATAATCTAGTAAGTGTTTCAGACACTGAATTCTGGTCTCTCCCCTTCCTCCCATACAAATAGAGAGGAAATTAAAAGGAGAAAGGTGATACCAAAAATATGAGAGCATATTCCTCTGTGGCACTCCCTTTGCTTCCTAATATGATCTCAACAGGAAGTTCTGCAGCAATAGCGTTTCCAGTGAGATTATTGATAAAAATTGGAGGTGCTGAAAGAATAAGAAAGGAAGAAATTATAATGTTTGAAGAAAAAAAATGCTTCAGTAGAAATAAGAGTAAGATACTGAATAAAGATGTTCTAGCTGTTCCTTATTTTAATCAAAACTCTTCATCTCAGCCTTATTTGAATTTGAATTTCTAACATAGATATAGGAAAATTAATAAATATAATAAATTAAATTAAATCCCTAGAAATCTTGTCAGGCATGGCTCAGTGCAGAGATGGACTGAATTTTACTAGTAATATTTGACAAGTTTTTAGTGTTTTATTTGGTGAAGAATTCTTGTGAAACACTTGATCAGATATAGCAGTCACATTGGGGACTGAGATAATGGAACAATTTGTACTAATTGAATCACAGAATCATGGAATTGTAGAATCAGAGAATGGCTTGGGTTGGAAGAGACCTTTAAAGTTCATCTGGTCTAACCCCATGGACATGGTTCACTTTCACCAGATCAGGTTGCTCAAAGTCCTGTCCAAACTGGCCTTGAACAATGCAAGGGATGAGGCATCCACAGCTTCTTTGGGCAACCTGTTTCAACGCCTCACCACAGTTCTTCATAAAAAAATTCTTTCCTATGTCCAAACTAAATCTAGCCTCTTTTTTTTTTTTTTTTTTTTTTTTTTTTTTTTTTTTTTTTTTTTTTTGTTTAAAACTTTTTCTTCTTATCATTACATGCCTTGGTAAAATGTCTCCATCTTAATAAGGCTTTATGTTTTGAAAGGCTGCTATAATGTCTCAGAGCCTTCCCTTCTCTAGGATCAACAACCCCAACTCTCTCAGCTTTACTTTATAGGAGAGGTGTTCCACCCCTCTGAAAACTTTCATGACAACTCTCTGGACCCTTCCCAACAAAGCTACATCCTTCTGATCCTGGGGACCCCAGAGCTGGATACAGTACTACAGATAGGATTTTATGGGACCAGAATAGGGGAGCAGAATCCTCTCTCTCAGCCTGGTAGCCACATTACTTTGGATGAAGCCCAGGACACTCTTGGCTTTCTGGGCTGCAAGAGCACATTGGCATCTCTAGTTGAATATTTAATCTGCCAGTACCCCAAGTGCTTCTCCACAGGGATGCTTTCAATTCACTCAGCTCCCAGTTGGGATTGCCCCAACTCACATGCAAGACCGTGTACTTGGCCTTTTTGAACTTCAAGAGGTTTTCATGGGTCTTTTCCCAAAGTCTGTCAAGGTCCTTCTGGATGGCATACTTTTCCTCCAGTGAATCAACTGCACTACTCAGCTTTGGTGTCATCTTCAAACTTGATGAAGGTTCAGTCCCATTGTCTATGTTGTCAATAAAGATATTAATAGGGTTGGTCCCAATACATACTCTGGAGGGAAAATAGAAGCTACTCGTGGATATAATTATAACAAATTGATTTTTGCCAGTGAGATGCACTCTGTTTCATCACTTTATATTGCTTTCCAATCTCTCTTACTTCCCTGATTCCTGTTTCTTTCCAAAATTGAGATGAAGACCAGATTACTCAGCTGTGGACTGGAAAACTCTGGTTATGAGGTTGGTGGGTAGATACATTTAGCTGGTATCTACCCATGGAAAAAGTTGCATGGCCACATTCCATGTTGGAGTGCTGGGACTCGTGCAGAGGGAATTCCATGTGGCATTTTTTATTATTTTAATAGCCTTGCATATTTTCTCATGGTGAAATTCAATCCAAAGTCAATTTCATACCCTGTCCCCTCTCTTTCCACAAATAAACTTGAAAACAGAAATTTAAAAAAATGTTTAACTTTTGATGATCTACTGCAGTAATTAAAAAGCTCTGAGGTGGCTTTTATAATGTGATGAGACATCAGTAAAACAGATAGTAGGGGGAAGAGCTTCAGAGGGAGGAAGGGCCAGAGAAATCTGTGTGGTTTTCTCTGTCAGGTAGCTATTAACAGACAACTGCAAATATGATTGATGCAGAATCTGCCCCCATGATGAAAGTACCACATAGTCCACTTTCAGTGGTACTTTCAGACCATATTTTGATATTCCCTTATTAGTGCTGTGTTGCAATTTAATTTTCATATTGATGAAGACTGAGAGGAAATGGTGGGACAGAGAAATAATCATCTCCCTAGTGTTTAAATGGTGGGACAGAGAAATAATTATCTCCCTTATGTTTGCTGCTGCTTTTCCTGGAGTAGGCATACATGGACTGGGAGACAGACTGCAATAAAATCAAACCAGTTTTGATATGGTGCAAGCATGAGTCATAATATTTAATTTAAAACAAATAATTTTGTTTGGTAGCTTGAACAAAACTAGTGAATAAAATATCTCCTCTTGCTGCAGACATCATCCTTTTAAATGGATGTAACTTCCCATCTGCCCACAGGCATTTCAATGTACCAAAATGTCCCCTTTCCCTGCACAGACCCTTGCATGCTTCTGAATGGCTGCATAGCTGGCTAGTCAGTAATCTTGGGCAAGAATATCTTTGCTAGGAGAGGAAAATCCTCAAGAATGAGCAAATGCCAGATAATTCCATCTGGTTGAGCTTGATACAGTTATGAAAAAAATGCTTATTTAAAGGAAACAATCATATAGTTCTCATTGATACAAGAGGGACTCTTTAAGAACCAATCTCTGCTAGTAGCAGGAAGAAAGATGTCTGCCTCAGAATATTTAGAAAGATCAGCTGTCCTAAAGATTAACAGCTCTAATTTGTGCACGGTCTTTGGGGCTTTTTGTTTCTGGTACTGAGATGTTAAGCAGTCTAGCAACAAAATAATGAAATATCTCTATTGAATAGCTGCACTGTGGTTGGTCTCAGCATAACTTAGCAACTAATGAAGGCCTTTAAAGTTCAGTACAGCCCTCAGTCTGTTACTAGAGGAGGAAATTTAAGACACTAGAAAGTCTATTTGCCTGGAAGCAGGACAGTATTGTGTGAGTAACTGCTCACTCTCTCTCATCCCTTCATTCTTTTTGTATTTACCTATTCCTTCAGGCCAATACACTGGCCTGAGAGTAGCTGCCTGTCTAATAACTTACCCAACAGTCCTCTAAAAAAGAAGCTACCCATGACTCATTTCACACTCTCCAGGCCCTGTATGCAAACAGCATGGAAGCTCAATCATGTATGGAAACAGCTTTCTTTCCATTAAGGCAATTGGTATATCCTTTTGGAGTGTTTGTCACAAGGCTTGCTTGTGCACTGCCAGGCTGCAGAGTGGTGCTCCCCTGTGCAGATAACACTCAGACCTGCTGTGGCAGCACAGCTGATCACAGATCCTGTTGGAAGCGCAGGGCTCTGCCATAACCGAGCGGCATTTGCTTGCAATGGCCTCTGCTTCTGAATAATTACAGGCCTGAATTTGTCCTTCTACCACCCTGTCTCACAAATATCCTTTTTTTTTTTTGCCTTATCCAGTTATCAACAAAGCAAGCAGATATGTTTTTTTTTTTTCCCCCTGTTCCTGAACCTTCTAATTCAGTGTCGGGAAAGATTCTCTGTGATTTCAGAAAACGAAGTAAAGCTGCTGTAAACAGACAAATGACTGAGTCCTTGCTTCTTGATTTCACAAAAAACCTGAATAAATAATAGCTTTGTGGTTACTACAAACATAATAATTCACATCTTGCTCCAAGGTACTTTTTCAATAAGTTAAATAGCTCTTGTTTTCTCAACCTTGCTTTTGCTTTGATTTTCATAAGCAGATCCAGGTTTCTTGGAACACACACCCCTGCGATTCCAGGCAATCATATCATGTAATCCATTTCATACAATCTAACTCTTCTCAAAGCCAGGTGAGTTGATTTCCCCCATGCTGTTCTAACTAACATCATTTTGCCTAATGCTCTTTGCAGCTTTATTTGCCTCATTATGGTTGAAATAGTGTGCTGGTTTATGGATAGCTGGTGACTGCTGTACACCAGAAACCCAGATTCTACTGCTAAGTATCTCTCCTTTTTTACTCTGTTAGTCCCCAGAGTCATCCAGAATTTCACACATAGTATCAAAATTCTTTCTACATTTCCAACACTTCTGAGGTTCATATTATCAGGGAAATTTTTCTAGTCCATCAGTAGTTTCCCTGACACTAACCAATGAAAAAGTGCATACAAAATATAATATTTAAAATGAAATATACAGTTCTCCTTTTCTTTGGGATTTTTAATTTTTTAATGTAGATGTGATCTTTGTTTAGCATGTACTTGAATAGACTTGTATTTAACTGAAACAAAATAAAATGATAGTGAAAGACTAAACTCTTCCATCATGTAGGGTATGACTGATTTTAAAAAGTATTTTAGATCAAAGTGGTATTTTTCTCCCTTAGGCTCTTCTGCTTTTTACCATATAATATTTTCATTTTCTCTACTGACTGATAATTTCATACTGCAGGAGCAGGTCCCTAATAATTGCTGTCTCCCACTGCTCTTGTTTAACACTGCAGAAAGGAATGGTGGCTTTCATAGATTGGATTTGCTGTCTTCAGTTGTTCTACAAACAGCACTAGAAAGGATTTAAAAATCTAGAAAGATGAGGAGAGGAAAAAAAAAAAAAGGAAACTTCAAGGGTTAATCAATAAATTTCCAAAAGATGCCTGAAATTAGGGACTTGCAGGCAGGTATAGAGCACACAACTGTCCTTGTGAGTCTTCTGCAACTGGTGCTGAGCCATGTGGTTCTCCAGCTTGAATAGCATTTTTCTGAGAAATAGCCCAGTTGAAGAGTCCTAAGTAAATGTCAGGTTCTCCTTTTCTGTCTTCTCAGGGGTTTCCCCTCCTATTTAAAGTCTGAACTAAGATTATTTTTTAATATGCCAAGAGATATGCTTGAATAATGAAGAATTTCAAAGCTGGGATTTTCCCTTTTGCACCCTCAATAAAATTTTAGCATTTTCAATCTTAACTGATATACAAGATATGTCCCATTCAGAGGACTAATATACCCCAACACAACCAAACCCCAAAGAACATGCCTCTGAAATGAAGACTAATACCTTCTTCTCTCAGCAACACCCATTCATCTTCAGCAAAAGATATCTTTGGGGGACTCTCCTATAGGATGAATCCACTTACCACATGAAGGGCTTCACTAAATTAAGTCATATGTCATGGCTTGGATTAGATTCATTGGAAAAAAGAACCTGAAACTTGTGGTCTTTCCCTGATTTTATTAGACCTCATTAATATTCAGGAAGGAAAAGTGAAACACTGTACTGCAGCAGGACTAAAGTTTATCATCACATATCCATTTTGTAGTCAGATTTTTGAAAAACAGGTCCTAAATTCCATCACAAAACTCAAAGCAAATAACAGCAGTTACAAAATAGGGTGGTCTAATCTTGAGGAGGAATGCATACATGGTCAAACTACATATCCTAAAGGAGTTATGGAGCAAGCGGGGTCACAGCTTATTCCTCTAATGGAATTTGTAAATGACACAATATGTGTCACAGACTGAAGAATCTGCTATTTCTAGAGGAGTGGAGTGGATTTCTATGCATCCCCATCCTTGTGACTAGAGAGGACATGTTGTCACATGAGGCTATGGCATGGTGGATGGGGAGCCAACACTGAGCAACAAAGCTGTTGCTCAATGACAATGCTTGTTAGTGCCCAGCAGGCTCTGCTGGGAGGGTTTCTGTGGGAGAAAGGGGGGACACCCCTTCACATGCAGTAGGAGAAGCCTTGCTGGGTTTGGAGTCCTGTGTACCTCAGATGTCCTTCTGACATCTTCATGCAATTCACACTATAAAAAGTAACCTTTAATGGAATGCAAAACCATCTTATTGGTGCCCTATGCTGTCCCAATAATCCCAGCAGAACAGGAAAAGGCTAATAGGGAAAGTCAGAGCTGATTGCCTCCTCCAATCCTACTTTATGTGCAAGAGCACTAGGCTGTGTTCCCAACATGCATGGTTTTCCTGCCTGCTCTGCAGAAGTGTCTTTGGGCAGAGCAGCATGGAGACCTGAGGCACCTGCTCCCATAGGATCCCTGCATTAGGTAACAACACAAATATTTATTTCTGTAAGTGAAGCTGTAACTGAGACGGGATGTAGAACTTATATCTGCCTCTGTGGTGCTTAACTAAGCCAGCAAGTGCATCATAAGGCAAGCATATGGTTGAGAAAAGCAATCTCAATATCTAATCTCAATATCTATCTCTCTCAATATCGAATACAGGTCTTTTTGTCTTTTTATGTGCTGTTTATCAAGGTTCTTATACTGTCTACTGTGGTAGAAGCTGCAGTTCTTCATGTTGGTGGTCAACTCACTTAAGCATCACAGCTTCCTTGCAAGAGCCATCAGGCTCATTGGTGTGTTTCACTGCCTTAGGGGGTGCTGCATTGCTTAATAAAATATGTGGGCTCAAGTTTAGGTGCTTACTCTAAGTAACCTGCAGAGACAGCTTGGCTTGAATTTCAGCAGGTGGCCAGTCCAGTGGGTTAAGGGAAGGAAAGGGCAGGTGAAAGGTACTGAGTACAGAAGGTTTTTAGCAAAGGCCTTGGAAGAGCCCCCATCTGACCTGAACTGAAAGTGATACTGTTTTTGCAGCCACCAGCTTTGCTGTGATGGCAATGATCAAAGCACTGACACATGTTCCTTCTATCTTAACTAAGATCAACCTTGCATTACTCAGTGGCAGAAGGTACAAACTGTTACAGGCACAACTTTGTGGAGTGATTTCACAGAACTTGCTTAGGGTTCTGACTGTATTTTAACAGAGGGTTTTAACAGGATGCAGGATGTGGGTCTTTTCTCTGACAAGCCTATCTAGAGAAAAATAACCTTTCCTTACCCACAGTTTATGCATATTTATACACAAACAAGCACCAGTGGAGGAAACCACACTGTTCTCAGTTTTACAGATCAGCTGTTTGACTTCATTGTGTGCCTATCTGCCCAGTAATCTGAGAGCACATAGCAACATAAGTGTTGCTGGGCCAAAAATAGTCCTGCCTTCAGCAAACTTTTCTCATACTAGCATTGAGCAAAAGCATATGTAGGAAATGGTGTCTGTCTGATAACAGCTGCTAATTATCAGAAAATGGGTGAATTAGGATGATATACAATTAAGAAGTCAATTTCTTACATGTGTATAGTCTTTTTCCAGCATATGGTCTGCATTGCAGAATATTTAAAATTTTTAGTGTTGCTTAAGGTGGTTAACACAGGTTTTATGACAGGAACTGTCTTACAGTGAAAATCAAACTAACTTTCATTTTCCATTATTTCATTCTTTAATGGGTTTTCTGCTTATAAAATTTCAAGAAAATGAAACATCAAGAAGAACTTTGGTTTTGAGATTATGGCAAGAGCAGCATGTTCTCTTATCTGTGTGAAGCTGTTTTGAATAAAGTGCACAATGCATTTTGCAGTGCTCCTGTGTATACATACAATCCATATCATAGATTCACAGAATGGTTTGGGTTGGAAGGGACCTAAAAGATCATCTAGTTCTTACTCCCTGCCATGGGCAGGGACACTTTCCACTAGACCATATTACAGAAATCCCCATCTGACCTGACACATACTGCTACAGCTTCACTTCCTACTATATCAAAATGTAAAACATACAGCAAGTATCTATTGTGTATGTATAAATAAGTGATTTTAATATTTCTCCTAGAGTTAATGCAAATTGGCATATACAAGAGGATGAATCACTTGTAATTATAAATTTACACCTTTCAGTATAAGTGATCCACAAAATGTCAAGCTAAAACATCCTCCTCTTAGTTCTCTGAAATTCATTTACCCTTCTGAAATGCCCAGAGATTTTTTTCTTTTTTTTTACAGGACTTCTATGAAATTTATCATGCAAACTAGGAAATACCCTAGGAGAAGAAAGCTTTTGGAAGGGACAGTGTCCTTCAAAATGTGGAACTGTGAATGGAAATTTAGGAGAGAGACTTGAAAGTTCAGTATCCAAGGCATTTAAAATAGCACCTCACCCATGGTACTCTCTAAAACCATCAGAAACAAGGCACAGATTAATTTATTATTCTTGTTAAATTTCCTTCTCATTCTACCTAATACATAGAAATAAATACACAAATATATACGAAAGTGAATTGAAGTTTCAATATAGTTTGCCAATCTTAAATTGTTGACACAACTGGGACAGAGCCTTGGATTAGTGAATAGAGATGGAACAGTGAGAGATTCACATTTATCTGCTTCTTGGAAACAAACTATTCTTGCAAACAACTAAGAGGTGGAGGTGGTTTTTAAACCTTTTTTTTTTTTTTTTTCTGTTTAAGTTTCCAAGTCTGAATGCAGACCTCAATGCTAAAAAAACCCAAACTCAAAGCACCAGAAAAAGGCATTATATTTGGATAGCTTTACAGTGGTTTTGAAATCTCATTGGGAATGTTTCTTTTCACAGCACATCACTTTGGAGGATATTTCAAGAAGGGTAGAAGCCCCTCAGGGGAAGAAGGAGTGGATTGTTGAAGTAAACAAAGCTTTTCAAGGGGACACCTTTATAATGCCAGAGATGGGCATTGAACTGAAAATAGATGTTTAGAAAGAAAAAAAAAAATAAAATTCTCTTTCAGGAAATAATGTATGAATCAGAAAAAGTGGGAGGTAATAGTACAATAATGGAAGGCAGAGGGAAGCCATTGTGTACAATGGCAAATATCAAATGATGAGTTTACAAAAGAATGTTGCATGTTCACAGTTGCTGTAGCTCTACTGAATTTTTAAACTGCTCTGGTCTGTATTTCAGTGATAGTTTCAGTAATTTCAGTAAACATATATCATGGCAGTCTGAGATTTAAATCTGGGGGTATCAGAAAAAATTCTGGTTTACAGTGTTTTGCAGAAGGGTAGCAAATGGGTCTGGTGCCTCAGTCAGGTCTTCTCCATCCACCTCTCTGTCCATCAGCCATTGGCAAACACCAAAATTTAAACCCCATGTTTAGCACCAATATTTGGGTGTTCTCCATGATTCCCTGTTTTCCTCCTCCTGTAGGCTACCTTGCAAGCATGTTTTAGTTTGTTTTGTTTGGGTTGGGTTAGGTTGGGATTTTTCCCAATTTCAGAGACCTTTTGTTGTTAAGGAGAAAACTATTGGTGTCACAGTACCCAAATTGTTTCCCATAGACAGATCAGTACTCTGATTGTTATTTTTTGTTATTTAAACCAAAATTTTGAGAATGACAATTTCAATTTCTGGACGAATGCTATGTTTACTAAAGAAATACATTCCACTTTCAATTTATTACACTATCTAAAGACATATTTACCTGTCTGTGTGGGTTTGACAAGTTTCCATCCTGTCATTTCCTGGCTCTTGTTTTTCTCTCTGTAACAAATACATGCTTTGGATTACATTATAACTGGTATTCCAGGGTACAGACTTCAATTTTACATTGATATTGCAACTTCTTAAAACCTTGTGATCAGAAAACACTAAATGATCCCTTCTATCATCCTCATATATTCGCAAATATTTTAAAGCAAAATAATATTTCTGATATCAACCTAATGAACGCATCAGATTTGTTACAGCTGGGAGCTCTCAAGAAGCGAGAGGTTACAGATTATTTTCCTCTTAGTGGTTAATCTTGCAGAAAAAAGGATGATTTTTGGTCTGTTCTATTTCTGGAATGGTAAAATAAGACCTCAGAAGATATTACCTGCAAAGTTAGCAGGAAGAGATTCTGACTGAGCCACTAAAACTACTGCTGGAAGGGGAGGATGAACGGATGCTTGGAAGGCTTGTGTTTCTGGGGAGCTGACAGATCCAGGGAACTACAAAAGGAGTATGAAAATATTCATTTGTAGATCATAGAGAGTATTAAAGCTGAAAATCTGTTCCAGGTGAAGTATGCTTGCAATAATGTATTGCTGAATAGTATTTTGGTCTGCTTGTGGTCCACCCTATAGAGAACCACAGTGCACAACAGAAAGCATGTTTCTTTTTAGCTGGAATTGCTTTAAAACATTTCAAGTCCAAGACCACCACACTCTTGTAACTAATCCATACAGAGCTGGTGGTGTGAAGATGTTGTTGAAGTAAGTGAATATGAAATCATGGAGCAAAACCTAGAAAAGTATTTATACCATGGGTCAATTATTGGAAAGGGGAAAAAAGAAAGCCGTGAAATCCCAGAGAAAGAAGGCTGGTGAGTTGCTTACATAATAAGAGAAAGCTGAATGCAAAATATGGAAGAGCTGACAATTCCCTCCCTCTATTTTGTAGACAGGGAGAAGACTGCAGCAGCTTAAAAAATTATGATTACAACAATTTAATTAAATATGTTGCAATGTTTTTGTAGAACCTGGACAAAAATATCTCAAAAGTCTCACATTTCTTTCATGAATAAGCATACCTTCTCACACTGTGGTTTTAAAAAACTTTATTGTTGATTTTCATTGTGGAATTTGAAGTGCAGTGATTTTCTCAGGCATGTTTCCTGAGTGTAGGTCAGCTATTTAGTGAGCAGAAGTCAATACCATGTGGCTAAGAAACAATCATATGACTCCATTTAGCAGTAAGTGGTGACTCTTTTTGGACAAAGAATTTGATTTACTATTACAAAGAGGGAACAACATGATGGGTCCAGTGAGACTTACAGCTATGTGTATGGTCATTCATCCAGCATTGGTATTCACAGCTGCAAGCACTGTGCTTGATGGATTCCTCTTTACACATAATGTTGGTCTCTTGGCAGTGAGAGGCACAATTGCTTTTGAAAAAAAAAAAAATTATAACTGACAAAACGCAAACTTGGAAAGTTAATTTTCCTTCCAAAACTATTCACAGCTGTAGACACCTAACCTTAATGATTTCTTTATATTTAGTAATATTGTCCACCTTTGACATCCTGCTGGTTACATTTTGGGACTAATATAATGGTATGAGAATGCTTCTAAAGTACTTTTCCAGATTTAAAGAAAAAAATATATTTATCCCTTTATGTCCTAGTATTTTAACTCATTCATTAAAACTCAGCCAATAAAAACAGATATTTAATATGGACTGAGAATATTAATATGGTCTTTAAATGTTAATGTATCAGAAGTCATGGATACTGATGCTGGAGAGACATTCAGAGACCTATTTTAGCTTTATGAATGTGACTAGTCCCACAGAGGGCAGAAAACTACTCCCAAATGTAAGAGTAGAAGTCTTTTTCTTTAACAG
Organism: Erithacus rubecula; assembly: GCF_903797595.1. NCBI lineage: Eukaryota > Metazoa > Chordata > Aves > Passeriformes > Muscicapidae > Erithacus > Erithacus rubecula. The sequence goes on along the minus strand of NC_136686.1, from coordinate 26,596,581 downwards.
AATAATATGAAAGTTACTGGATTTACAGTCTGAGCCAAAGAAGAAGGGTTTTTGTTAAATAATTGTCTCTGTTTAGACTTTCAGGAACCTAGAAAGGTGTTAATGCCCTGCACTGGTTTGTCTAAAGGAATTTCCATACCATTGGCTGTTGATGCCAGGAGGCCTGAGGTCTCCTCTGTGCAGAGGTCAAGCAGCCTGTGCCCTGAAGGTCATACCAGACAAGGGTTTGCTGGAGCTGGTGAGATTCCAGCTCAGCTACAGCAGGTTCCTTGTGCTGCTGTGCTTACAGTGGCTTAGCTGGGTCCATGGCTGTGCTGTCCCAGGGCAGTGCTCCTCTAAGCCATGCCCCTTGTGTGGACAGAGCTGGCAGGGGGAGCAAGGAAGGGCAAAACACCAGAATGGCCACAAAAGGAGGATGGGATCTCTGTGCTACAATGGGGTTGCACAGGCTCTTTAGGTTTGGTTTCATCTGTCTCAGAGAGGCTGAGGTTTGGGTAGGAAGGCTGATAAATTAGTGAGAAGGAACTCCTGAAGACACTGAGGACAGGCAATGAGAAGGGCAAGGGAGGATGCGACTGAGGTGAAGAGAGCACAGACAGAAGTCAAGTGTGCTTTGAACAAACATAATTGGTAAACACTGGGCTCTTGCAGTTTCAAGGCAGTAGGAGCCTATTTTCCTAAATATTGTGATGAGTTTTTTTAACAAATAACTGCCTTTTCTAACAATCTTCTCCCAGATAAGCTTCAAACTGACCAGTAGAGAGAGAGAGACATCCCCATTGTTGGCAGTGTCAGGAAGGACAAAAATTATCTGAACACCAAGAGGTGTTGGGACACTCCTGGGAGTTTCTGTCTTCATTGCAGGGCAGGGAGAAAAGAAAGGCAGAATGGAGGAGAAGCTGGAAAAGGAGCTTTGTAAAGCTGAGATGGGTCAAGAGCACACCTGTGAACATGGCAAGTAGAATTTTGCAGAATTGGCAGATGAGTAGAAGACTAAGAAAAAAAAAAGAGCCAATGTGTTCCAATTAGGTCTGGGTAGAATCACAGATAGCTGCTCTAAATGAGTTGCAGTTATTTGGCTCTTAGGTTGTTTGTTTGCTCTGGAAAGATGATTCTTCATCTGGCTGCATTCCTGGTGTGCTGAGATATATATGCTTGGCTACCTAAAGAGCTACTCAACAGGAGCACCTTGACATTATAGCAGGCAGCCTAGTCTGTACTAACAATAGACAGCAATTAAAAGCAGGTCCCATTATCCTACAACATCATTAGTTTGTCTCTAGTGGATGTGCAAAAAGATGAGAGAAGGGATTAGGTGGTTACTTAATTAGGGCTCCTTCTTCAGATGATCTCAGGACAGTGATGTTTTTGCCTTGGACTGAAGATGACTAAAGGTCATCTAGCAGTACAGGGTAAGAAAAAGAGATGGTTTATAACTGGGGAAAATAGATGCCTGATCCCACATTTATTTTATAAAAATTGCTGTATTAGAAGTACCAGAGAGTAAGAGGAGAGAGAACATGAGATACAATCTAATTTCATCCAGCCTACAGAATCCCATTCATTGTTTCATGAACTTCTCATTGCCTAAGAATGAACAAGGAGGGTGTATTTTAGCTTGGTACTTTGTGAAGCACCATACACCGATACAGACAGTGCTGCATCCCACACTTACTTAGAATTCCCTGTTGCTTGTTTGAGTTCAGAAAGCAAAACTGGCACTCATTTAAAAATTCTCACCTTGTGTTTTTAAATATATTCAATATGCTTCCTTATAAACTCTAGTAATGCAAATACAGGATCAAATAAATTGCACTTGGATGCCTGTGCAGAGTTGCAGCACTAGTAAGTGTGCTACCCTTTCTGGCACAGGGTAAGACAAAAATATCTATATATGTATTGATTTCCACAGCCTTATCTTTTAAACACCTTGTGTTCAACATATGTGAAATGATTAAGAAGTACTCTGTGGTGCCCTCCTGTCTGCCACATTTTGTCACTCAGAGATAAAACAAAACCAAACCAAAACAGAAAACCTCAGGGCATTTTAGAAGAGCCACATGAGTGATATCCTGGACCTTTTATCCATTTCATGAAAGGCATAGTGACTGATAAGGATAGCCTGTCAGATAATACTAGAGCCAAAAACTAATCTCAACTTCTTAGCTACCTGCTAACCATTTACTACAAGGGTTACTAGGTTTTGAATGCTTGAAAAAATTCAACAGAAAGAAAGCCATTATTCTGTCACCTTCTGTCACTGTTAAAATACAGCTATGGTGGTGCTGGTCAAAAGTGTTTACAGCACCACAATGGAAACACAGGTAGTGTAAAGTCACAGTACTAAGGAGAGCCATCTATCTAAATAACATCCATCAAGAGTGGTTTTATAAGCCTTGTATATTTTAAAATTAATTTTCAAGGTTTTTCACCTGAAAGAAAATAAATCAAACATAGGACATGCAGTTATTTTAAAGCTGAGATATTCCTAATTAAAATATGTGGTAACTTTGTTAGTGATGTCTTATTGTTAGATTATTTCCATAGGTACCAGAAGAATTTGAAAATGGAAAACAAAACTCATGCTATCATGTTGTTATTCTCATAGTGCTTTCTGTTGTCTGTTATCTTCCAGAGCTTTGTCCTGTATTTCCCTTTTACATGTTTCCCTAGGTCTTCTCTTCAACCCCAAGCATCCTGAAGTGAATTGTGAATAATTTCCTTTAAACATTTAATCACATTCTCCAAACTTTTATCAGAAAAAACCCACTTTTCAACCAGAGGAAAATAAATGCCAGCAAACAGAAGGCATGTCTAAGCCCTTGCTTCTTCATCCCCTCTATTCAACTAGTGGAGACGTTCTTGTTTTGGCTCTGTTGCCAGTGTATTCACTCCTCCAGAAACCCACTGATACCACAGAAAATCTGAGCAAGAACAATAATGATTTTCCCATTATACATAACCAAACAGGGAGGATGGGAAAGCTCCTGAAGTCATAACACAAAGGGAAGAATGGATGCAGTTTAGTCTAAACAAGATTTATTTAAGATTTAAGCAGATTTTTTACCTTTAGGGAATGATGATGCTATTTTAATGTGTATTTCTGGACATTTAGCACATTGCTACAATCACTTTCAGATGACTTAAACATATGCACACTTATTATTGTTTATTCTTTCTGTCATCTCATACATTTTCATTCAGCTGCTCTTTATTTTGAACCCTCTTTGATGTATCTTGATTTAGGTCTTGCCAAACTGAGAACTCTTAATCAAGAGAAGAAATACTTCAAAAAGATTTTCTGGCATTAGGTCTTTCCCTCCTTTTCTCTCTTCTTTTTTTTTTTTTCTTTTTTCTTTTCTTTCAGTTGGAGAGTGGAAAGAGGGAGGAGAGGATTAAAACATGGACCTTGCTCTTCACAGATGTACAATACAAAATATTTTGCTTCTTCTTTCCAAATTTCTTTGAAGCATGTTATTATACATTTTTTTAAAATGAAGCTCATCACACAGTTCATGGCATGTGGATTAGAAATTGTCTTGTTGTTAGGTACCACTACCTCCTGCAGGGATCTGAAACTTCCAGTATGAAGTACCATTGCTCCAAACTGTGATGTACCTTTTTTAAGACACCCAGACTAGTGGTTTTATTAATTTTGGCAAATGCAGCAGTAGCTGCAGTAACTGTGCACAGTCTCTGATAGTTATTCTACTCTGGGCAGGATCAGGTTTAGTCCTGCAAATCTGCTATTCTGGATTTTGATGCCTGGCAAGCAGAGGGAAGGCATTCAGAGGAGTGGAATAACATCTTCAGGATGACAAACAGATTGATGCAAAGTGAATATTAAGTTGGAAATGGTCATGATACTTATGATGGATTCTGGTTAGTTCTGGCTAAGGACACCTCTCACCACCTGCCTGGCTTTGGCTTCATACCTTCATTGTGTGCATGGTACTGCTTGGGCCAGGATTTCTGTCCTAGCAGTTTTACCTCCTTTTCCCAATTCAAATAGTTTCTGATCTCCATGGAAAACATTGATCATATCTGAAGAAAAATATTTTCATAGTTGGTTTCAACTTGATAAGCAATCCTTAACAGATGGATTTAGCCTTTTCAGCTCTCTGCTAGTCAATGAATTCAATTAAATTGTGCTCCCCTTCTAACTGGAATGAAATATGATTGGCCCCCAGGTTACCTACAGGCAATTCACATTTAATTTTCTTGTCATGAGTTGTGGTTTGTTAGAAAATTCACTTAATTCACATAGTGTTGGCACTGCTCTAAACTACTTCCATTCAAAGGGAGAGACACCTGCATCACAGAAATCACAGAAATCTCCCCCTGAGGTTCTCATCTATACCCTGCTTGCAGTTAATGGAGCATTGCTCGTGTGACATGTGTGGGATATGTTTTGTCTCTCCTAGAGATGTGTGAAGTAGATAAAATGAATGATTCTTTAGAACTGCTTATTTTTTGTCCCTGGTCAGGAAGGAGTCTATGTGACCATACATAGTACATTTCAGGCAGCCTAATACAGATGAATGCATTTCACACTATGAAGCCACAGATCCAAATTTCCCAGTGGAATAAAATTGTGATAAGTGAGATTTCATGTGTGATTTCATGATGTGATCAGAGAATGAATAACAGAATGTTTAAAATTAGAATATCACACTCAACTGAGAATTTGTCTGAGTCAGACACCATTTCTGATATTGTTTTGAACATCCACAAAGAAATTAAAGACTGGAACTGGAGCAATATTATCTTTTTCTGGATACAGAACTGAGGAGAAATTTAACCTCAAAGACAGATTTCTGCACTGGGGTGAAGCTTTCCTCTGCTTTGTGAGTGTTCTATGCCTGCAATTCAGTCTTGCTCTGTGTCATTTGTCTAGAGAGGACTTGGACTCTGCATTAGAGCCTTCATGGTTTTGGGATAATTTGGCTTTGTGTATTCTATTATTGTCCTCTTCTCAGGTCATCTTTATTCCACACCACCTTCTCCTAGCCTGAAGTGTTATCTCTCCCATATTTCTTTGTGAGATTTTCATCTCTCTTATTGATTTCTTGAGTGTGTTTACAGTTTTCTTTTATCTCTTTGATACATTTCATTTTCCATGAATCTTTCAAACTTATTTCTGAATAGTTCAATTAATACCTGGCTCAACATTTTCTTCAGTACCCACAGTTTACTTTCAGTATTCTGGGAAAAACACACACACACAATTTAATTATGTTCTTTTATCTTCTTGCTTGTGGCTCTGGTTTCTCCTGGATTTTGGTGTATCTGCTCTCCTTTTTCTTATGTTAAGGTTATTGATTTGTGTTTTCCACAATATTTTGAAATTTAAACATTATCTTTTTCATTGTAATTTTTGGCTGTAAACCTGCTGGTGTCTATTTGATACTGCAGTGCCATTTCATGTGGATACTCTGTGTCACCATGCTCTCACATTTTAGTTTCATGAGATAGAATGGAATAAAAATATCCTAAGTCTTCACTTAAAGTCTCTGGTATATCTCAGAGATACATATTGATATGATATATTACTTAAATGACATGGAAGCTGTCTGTTTTGCAGTATTACTAGCAACAGTCAGGCATGAATGAACTTTTGATCCTTCATGCTTTAAGGTTTGAAGTAGGGGGAATCAGGTGTTTGAAATTAAATATATGTGATAATCAGAGACAAGGATTTGTCCTTCATTTCTCTTCCCATTAATCTAGTCCAGCTGAAAGTTTACAAAGCATGTGCTGCCCAGAGAAAAACATCTATAAAAGGACTCATATCTATTATATCCTGGAGTAAAATAATTAGTGAGGTATTTTGAAACTGGTTTAATTTTGATGGTGTAGAGTTCCATCATCTTTTACTGCTCAATAAACTTTTACTGTTTTACAGTTTCATCTTAAAAATCTGCCCTTAGGAAACCCCAGACAAGCCAGTATTCCTGAAGCAACTTTTCTTGTAATCATACTCTTTTAAATGAATGCTCTTAGGGTAAGGTAATTCAGAAGGTGACTTTGGCCCAGCACAGGAAGCCACATCCCACGTAAGGATCTCTTTGAAGGAGTCTAGTCAGGCTTGTACTGGGCAGTGCTGGGGCAGCCCTCTGTGGAAATGCAGTGATCAAAGTCGGGCTGAACTGATGAGATTTTTTCCCATGACTGGCAGTGTGTTTAACATCAGGATGGTATCACATCCCTGTGACAACCATGTCCCTTGTTGAGCCTGAATGGTTCCACTTCAACATTCGCCTCTGCCACTCCTCTAGATGCAGGTTAGATAAGTAGTTACCCTTTAGTGCAGTTCCACAGCCCTCTTTCTAAATAACATGTATATGCAGACTGAAAAAAAAAAAAAATCTATAAAAGATTGATACACAAATTCCCCAAACCTAGCCTTGTATAGAACTACATTTCTGTGATCAGCTTCTGGATTCTGTCCCGCACTGTTCAATTCTTTTGCTTTGAACAATTCAGAATAGCAGATAAGGCAGCACCTTTTGATATTTTGTTTAATAATTTTTTTTCTGAGTTCTGAACCACATCACACTTTACAAACATTTAAGATTAAATTGCACAATGGAAAGTATGGTCAAAAGCAAGCTATCTAAAAGGTGTTATTCAAGGAATCATGATTTTTCATCTCATATATTTGAAGAGTACACACCCATAAGAATTAATGACTCCAGCACTTAGAGGGAGTTAATGTATTTCTTTAGTTGTTCACACCCAAGTTATTGGCAAACTATGTAAATTATATAAAAATTACCTGAATCAGTTCTAGGCAATGAATCATATACCTGAGTAATGGGCAATTTAAGCAAAATTTATACTTCAGGAAAGCAACAAAATTCTCCACTCTTGTTAATCTTGAAATGTTAATTGCATAAAGGAGAATGGCTTATGCATTAAAAAAAGATACTTGAAAAATTTCCAATAGAGTATTCTCCTGTAAGGAAATGCTGTTACAATGACAGCAAAATCTTGGATTGAGGCATGTCCATACTTACACAAAACAGACTAAAATATGGACTAATTTAGATTGTTGTTTTGAGATTAAAATAACACTTTAAAACCAGTACATTGCATTATGAATCATAACATTACAACAAGGGAAAAAAAGATATTATGGCAGAACAAAAGGCAGATGAGGAAGTTCCAATTACACGTGACAAGTTTTTTATAACATTATCTTTAAAGAAAATTCAAAATTTTCATTTCTTAAAATTCAGAACTGAAACACAGTAAACCCCATGGGATTATGTTGCTCAGTTTTGATCATTTGAAATACCTTGCCTTTAGTGGATGTTGCTGTATTCACCAAAGTTCAGCTGCAACTGTTGCCCTTACAATTTACAACCATGCTGTGTTTGGGTACACTGATTTTCTCAGGTCAGTTTTCACACTTGACACGAAGTTGTGGACTCCCCATTCTCATCACACCCAAAAGGTACACACCTTCTGCATTTCAAAATACAAACATTGGCTCCATCTACGTGTCACTGAAAAAGAGAGGAAATGTTTCATGTGTAATGAATTCTCATGAGATTACCAAACTGTTAATTAATGTGTTTTGCTACTTTGGGGGCAGGAATTTTTGTTAGATTACAACAGTACTGGGGGCATCCCACAGCTACTGGAATAGTACAAGAGTAGTAACAGCAAATTTCATTGCTGCTCTTGCTAGCAGTAGTAGATGAGGATACTGCTAGCAGAACTGGAAAAAATTAGTACAGGAAGCATGCAAGATGGTGTGAGAAAATTTCCTGACAAGTGCGAAATTAAGCTTGGAATATTTCTCTAAGGGAAGTGGTAGCAACTTCATTGCTTAAGATGCAAGAATATGTAGAATGAAACAGTTACTAAATAATAAACTGTAGGAAAGATTTAAACAAAGACTGAATAATGTCTTAAATCTATCACTAAATTTTTCATTAAAATAATATAGAAGGGGATTAAATTAGTTTCTTGGATGTTTCATTAAGCTATATAATTATTTTAAAGGTATTCTTTCAAACAGAGCATATCTCCCTCCATGCCCCCCTGAAGTCACCTGCCCTGACCCACACACTTAATGAGTATGGTCATAACCCACAAATTGCTGCTTCTGTGCTGCCAGCATTCATGGTGTGTTGGAGTGGGAAATATATGCTGGAGCATCTCTATACTCAAAGAGGATGACAATTAAATTAATTAATGTATATGAATTGTATATGAATGTATAATAGGTGTAAGTTTAAATAACCTCATTCAGAATTTTCTGTTTACAGATTCCACATGACTGTTGAGTTAGAAAATGTCCAGATTGCATTTGCAGACCATATCACCTGGGGTCAGTCTAGCCAAGGCTATCCTCCATTTTCTCAGCAGATTAGAATGAATTTTGACCTCTCCTTCTTCCTGTGTCTGGGGTGACCAGCTCAGGCTCAGAGGGCCTTAGTGGAGCAAGAACTGGGAAAACCAGCAGAGGTCAAGGAACCTGGTCTAGGGAAGTTACAGCAAAGTAGGAGACTGAAAATAGCTGGGAAATATCTGCATATGTCCAGTGGTCTGGGTTTGGGATGTGCCCAGGAAGGTAAAGGAAGCCAGTGATGTGTAACTGGATGTGTAAGTGGACTCTGCTTCTGCCTAACCCTCAGGAGCAGCAGGCTGGAGAGTGCCAGTGAGTTTCCAGAGCAGTCTTCTGGCTTGAGAAGCAAAATAAGAAGAAGAAAGGTTATTACCCTAAGAAATCTCCTGTTTTCCTCTGGCCTAAACCTCATCCCACCCATTGCTGCTGTGCCTATAACCTAGCCTCAATCTAGAATGGCCAGCTCATCTAGTGATGAGCTGGCATCATTTCACATGTAGTTAATGTTGTAACAAAAACCTGAGAGAATATCCCAGCATTTCTATATGGATTACAGTATAAAAATGGCAGAATAGCAGACTACTTGGAGACAAAATCCATAGTGAATACTGAGTAGCAAAACTTTTTCCTTAGAATGAAATTATCTGACATAATGCAGTCGAAATGAAAATATTTAACTCTAAGGGAAGGATCTGATAAGAATGCACATTTGAATTTTATTGTATTCTGATAGCTTTCTTGGTTGATTTGCAGAAAATAGCTGTACTCCACCCTGCAGTACCATATACAAGGAAATAGCAGCTTTAATGAACAATGAAGAATGTCCTTTGTGACCTTGTTTTGTAGAGTCTTGTTTAAAAGTATAAAAGATTGTTGAATTATAGCAGATTAATCTTCATGGATCACTCAACTTGCTGCTTCCAAATTCTACAAGTGTAGTGTAAAGTGTAGTTTTGATTTCCTGTGCAAGGAGAACTTCAGCTCAGATTCTTCTATAGCAATTCAGTATTTATTATCAGTCTTTTATTACATTTGATCTCAGTCAAACACAGCTGAGTGAGGTTTATCCTGTAGTTATTGGACAGAATATATATACTCAATAAGTGAGGTCCATTGATCTCATATTTTCAGGGTAACCCTTTTTCATAAATTAATGCCTTTAAGGACTGATCTTCAAAGGCCATTACTGCTGTAAATATTCAAATCCTAAGTAGTTTTCATACAAAGATGGAGAATAAAGCAAAATTATTTTATAGCTGAAGCTCAGGCTCCAAAGGTTAATAGTCAACCTGTTTTTAGATAAAGGTTTGGTGTCCAAGATAAAGGAGTAGTGTTACTTGAATTGCTTGTTTGCTGCTGCACAGCACCATCACCTGAAGGTGAAAAAGATCTAGAAGTGAAATGAGATTCTTACTCCATAAGGAAAATGTCCTGTTCAAAAGGGCTGGTTTCCAGGAGCTGAATGAAGGTAGTAGATCCCAATCAGTGGCATTCCATTTTCTCATACAAGCTGGTGGCTTTATTCAGCTGTCCTCATCTGCCTATGCTTGCTAGTCTGGTTTGTACTTTAGTTACTGAAAGTACTGGATAGAATGTATGACCAGAGATTTAGAAGGCTTGAAAATGTCTTTTAGAGTCATGAATATCTCTGCTCCCATACATCTCTCCTGGCCTTATATATTCTGTTTCCTACAATGCTTTTCTGGGGGGGGTGTCCCTTCTCATGTACTGTCATCTGCCTCTGACCTATTTGACACACTTCAGTAAAGGATTTGATCTCAGCAAAGTAGTGAGATATTGCTGCTGGAGGCGACAGATATTTTATGACTTCTAAATTCAGGAATATTATCACCAGGCATTGTACTAAACCAGAAAGCAGCTATTAAGCTTTCTATCTCTTAATGCAGTGTTTGAAGTCATATGCTGATATCTCTGGAATGGTGTCAGATTAAATCTCCTGGACCTGAGTCACTGGTCTATTTTATTGGACAGCTTCTCTGCAGCTATTAGTGTGTTTCATGTACAGTGGTTGGTGCTCTGCATCCTGCTGCCTACCTCAGGCTATTGACTCTCAGCAATTTTGTGATTGTGACCTAATGGTTTATTTTTAATTCTGCTTGTACTGCTGTAGTGATCTCTGACTTCTCTTGGAGTCTGTTTAGCTCTTAATATATTACTGACCAACTGGTCAGACCTTGCTTTCCTGCTAAACTTTTGTTGAATTCACTTAGGTGATAAAATTTATAAATCTGGAGCTTCATAGGGAACGTTGATAACCTCTGAGTGTCCCTGGGAATATAAATATACACATTGCCTTACACTCTAAATTACAAACCAGTTACTCACCTTTTCATTACAAAAAGTTTTAATGCTTTTACTGTTTATGACAGGCTTTGAATTCAGAAGGGAGAGGGCCTTGGGCTAGAGATGTGTCTTTTCTTGCTCCCATGCAATTCCAGAGAAGTTTAGCAGAGATATAAGCTGCTAGAAATCACTGTTTCTTGTCTCATGCTTATGTTCTTCAGAGAAATGTCTGCACAAAAGAAGTGCACATAAACATTTGAAATAGCTGGGTAAAAGAAATATGGCCAAGGGAAAAGCAGCAGCAGAAGCAGCTGTCTGGAAACCAAAGGCTGACATCCTCAGGAAGATAACTAGAAACAGACTACCTTATGAAAATAATTTTTCTGCCCCTGAGAAACCCAGCTGAAAAGATTCAACATTGGCTATAACAGTCCCTTCCTATAGTTTGAGACAATAACTTCCCTTTTTTTGCCAAGTGCATAGGACAATGAAGTTATCTGCAATATTTTATGGATTACACTGCTGTGATCCTGTCTGTCTGGATTTTGTGTTCATGCTGACCTGCAGCACAGCCAGGGTCTGGACAATAATCCAACCTGCCTGCTCCCCTGGACTGCCATCCCTGTGGGCAGCCCAGTGTCAGGGGTCTGCCTCTTTCCTTTGGTGCTTCATTGTGCCTGTCCCCATGTGCTGTGAAATGGAAATCAATCTTCCTGCACGTGCTCTGCTGTGATCCTGGTGGAAGTATGGATGGGCACACAAAGCCTTCCTAAGATCCCAGAGTAAGCCTGAAGGAGATGAGGGCTGGTCAGGAGTATAACAAACCTCACCCCAGGAAGTGGTGGCAGTCCACTCTTTTGTATGATGACCTTTCCCATTGTTTTAACATTTAGAAAAGAAATCCAAGGTTTAAGGATTTCTGTCAAGGTGCAATGTGGTCCATATCAGCATGAAGAGTGTCCTAGTTACTAGTATAAAACTAAGGTCATTTTTGTGTGTTTTTCCAGCTGGCTGAAGGACTCCTGCCTGGCTGGCTTCATGGTGGCTCAGATCAAAAGAAGAGATGAAAATCCCTATTCAAAGAGGTATAAAAAAATTGCCTTATCATAGTGTTCATGAAACTAAGCACTGGCATGGGAGTAAGGGGTAAGTAGCACATCCTTCTCTGCAGCTTTCACTGTCCCTCTGCAGAAGTGAAGTAGGCAGCTAAATGGAGATATTTGACACTTTCCTACCAGTCCAGATATGATTTGGTGAACTCTGTCCTTCAGATATGCCTCAATAAGATGGACCAGATACCCTTCAGCAGGTCTCCAAAGGCTTCTTGCTCTCTTTGCTGATTGAATATGGAACTTAAACCAGTTTGCTTAAGGTGTGTTGGATGCTATGCCTCATTTCACTTTTGGGATGTAATTGTACCTGCCGAGATTAAGTTGAACCAGAGGGAACTGCAAGGAGGAAGTGAGACAATGGTGTGGAGATAAGGCATCTTTGGGTATAATGTCAAAAAGTTAAACAATGGTCAAGCAACTGGCTGGGAGAATGTTAATTCCAGGTGCCAAGCAGGGTTGCAAAGGCTATTTCTAAGGCTCAAACTGAAACAAACTGATCAAGCTGAAGCATTTATCAATACAGTTTGGAAAGTCTGAAGTATAGTGAGATAAAGGTAGAGCTTGGAAGGCAGCAGCTTTGTATAGTACAGGAGATCAAAACACAACAGCATGTCCACAACTAGGCTTCCCCAAGGGGAGTGAGAAATAACCAAATGAATAGGAGTGCTAAGCTTGCATTTTCTTTTGGTTCCTGCTCACTGTGGCCTGAGTCAGAATTATTAATGAGTTTCTCTGTAAGAAACTGAGTTGTTTAAATGTGCAGCCTGTAGTCACATCTACAGGCAGTGTTTTCTGAAAGGGGCAAAGGGTCTGTGATGTGGGAAGATGCAATAGATTCCCAGGTCACTGGTGGACGCAGGAGTTTGATTAGTTGGTGGGATTTCTGTTGAGAGAGTGTGCCTGTCCCATCTGGTTTGTGAGCAGGGGGGGACTGTGTAGGTCCCAGCAAGTCCCTGGTGCATGTGGAGGCCAGGGAGGAGGGTGTGTGAGTCTGGGGAGTTTTTGGTGTGGCAGAGGAGTGGCTCCAATTCCCATATTTTCTCCATGTGCTGGTCTGCTGCTGGCTGGGACAGCAAAAGGAAAATTTGTGATGTGTGGCAAGCACAGCTGGCCCTGCCACATCAGTCAGGCAGAAAAAAGGGGAAGATTTCATCAGAGGCTGTAATATATTCACACAGAGATCCAGTCTAAAGTGCTGGTTGCCACAGCTAAAGATATAAAGGAAGCACAGCCTGTCATCTCTCAAGGATGTGCACAGAAGGGAGGGAAAGGCAGAGTTCACCCTGAGGCCAGGATACCCAGTGACACCCTTAGTCCTATAGATGCAGTGATGGAGGACTCTGTTTTTAGGGTTGAAAAATATGAGTGTATCTCTGATGGCAACATACATTAGGAAGAGGAGATTATTGCAAGCAGTACACTATATTCCTCCTTGTAATTGATCAGAAAAGAAAAATTGAAAAAATTGTATTAAGCCAGCTCTATTGACAGGGATTTTATTCAAGATTGCAAACAAAGGAAGTGAGAACCTAGGAAATATCAAAACAATCACTTCCTCTGAAGCTGTAATCAATCCATTGCATGTGTGTGTTGTGATACAGTTCTTCAGTTGGACAGCAATGTGGTCTTTGTCCACAGGATTCAGTGCACAGCATAATCAGTACAATGCATAGGAGCTGTTAACAAACAAACAAAAAATCTTCTATAAGAAAGGTAAGTTTAAAAATGCAATCCAGCAGAGTTAGTTGGTTTCTATCCAAACAATCTGTACTAGTCTCCAAATAAAAATATCTTCATCCATCAAGGAACCCTTGGGACTAAAAAAACTCACCTAGCTAAAGAGAAAAATAAAACATAAATACGTCCACAAAGTCTTGTTGCTGAAATATGTATCACTTTGCTAAATAAAACTGACACTGTGATATTGGAGAAGTGATTAAGAGCCCAAAGTGTATTCTTCCAGTGGAAAAAGCTATATGTAAGGGAAAATCAAACAGAAGGACTTCCAATTAATTTGTTCCTATTCATAGCTTATGTGACAAATAACCACAAGCTCAGATATTCCAGAACTGCAAGCTTTTTAAGTCACCTGTAACATTTTTTTTTTCTAAATGGTTGTCACTAAAGTGCCATTGCCCAGAGTTTTTAGCATTTGTCCAAGGGAGTATTTATTTGTGGGTTCATTGATCACATCCTACTGCCACTATTGCCAGTTGCTGAGATTTGCAAGATACTGTCCAAATATCATTTCTCCTTGTAAACAATATCAAATGGAAGGGGTCAAGGCTGATACCATCAGGTGCTGAGAGGCAGAGTACAGTTCAAGAGGCACCCTGTCTATTGATGCCAGAGTCTCACCATCAAAGTCCTTAACACTTTTTTCCTGGGTCTGTATAGCTGGATCCAAGACAAATTTCTACCCCTGTGGCAACCTTCTGTGCCAGGTTAAAACTGAGGCAAACCTGCTTTCATACTTCTGCTTGTTTCCCTGTTCTCCCCATTGCCCCTGCACAGCCTTCCCCCTGCAGTGAGGAAGGCAGGCTGGGCAGCAGGTGCAGAACAGCAGGGTATGGCAGGGACAGCTGTGCACCAGGGCAGGCCCACCAAGGGCAAAGGCAGCACAGCCCCTGCAGCAGCAATTCACCCACAGGAACTGTCCTCCCTGCAAAAGTGAAAGGGGCAGTTTCCTCAAGGGAAAAACAAACCTTATTTTTCCTCCAGGGAAATAGAGATGTTAGACAGGTAGATTCCTGTAGCTAGTCTGAAAAGATGTTGCCAAGAAAAGCAAAAGCACCCATCTCAGCAGGGTGAAAGGCTCTAGGTTGCAAACAAATATAATTTTCATAGCCCTTTCTCTGTGACATAATTTTTTTTTTTTTTTTTGCCTTCCCAGATGATCTATTTTCCTCAAACATGACCTTTCCAAGAGATGGAAATCATATTTTCCAGCTATCTTCTTTCCATCCATAGCTTCAACTACTTCTGGCTCAGGCTCTGGGGTGTTTTATCAGGTGGGGGCTTATGAAGGTGTCATAGCTCACATAGCTCACATAACTCTTGAGCTGTGCAGCTCAAGAAGAGCTCAGCTCTGCTAGAGAGGTCCAAAAAGATCCACTATTCAGTGATCCCTCCAGCTGACAGCCTGGAGACACAGAAATGGTGAGAGTGGCAGGCAGTCTGCTGGACTGGGACCCCTGGTCTCACATCCTGCCCTCACCCTCCTGCATCCTCGATCTCACTGTGACCCCCTTCCATGGAACCTGCTGGTTTTACTCTGGCCTTGCACTGTCTCACTCTGACTTGTAGAAAACAACTCTCCCTTTTTGTTGGGTTAGGAGGCTGCAATGGCCCAGAAATTGCAGAAACATGGGAAGGGGAAGCCAGAGCCAAGAGGATTGGCACAAGCCAACCCTAACATGCCATCAAAGACAATGTGGCTGAAATTATTTCGTGCATCCTAAAGCAACAGTTCTGCTCTTCCACGCTGCTCTTCTCTCTGTCCTTGTCCCTCTTTCCTCCCTACAACATCAAATCTGCTCCTCACCTTCATCTCTTCATTCCATGCAAGCCAGCTCAATCCAGCAGAATGTTCTATAGCTAAATTTTGTTTTATAACCATAGGGAAGTTGTTGCATGCTTTATATTTCTTTTGAATCTTGATTTATTTCATGTATTTCCGTTAAGATCTACTGAGTCTTTTTGTCACTTTTTAATATTTTAGGTTTTCACACTTTTAAACATATATTATAAAAGCTAAAACTCCCTATTGGCTGAAATCTAGGACAAGATCTTCAGGACTGACCCAGGAAATAATTCTTCCTGATGCTCAGCTCTTATCTTGGCAGCCTCTTTGGGACCTCACCACAATGGGACCTGAGTCTTTGTCTTTCCCCTAACCTGAAACTTAACCTAATGGTAACTGCAGCCAAGACCTGAGCTTTACATAAGGACCTCCAGCCTTGGCCCTTTCTCTGCCCAGACTTTTCATAGGCATTTCTTTTGTAGGTCTCTGCTCAAACTGTCCCTTAGGCTTTGTCTCACATCATGCATTAGCTGTAACCCTGAAAGTGACTGATTAAGATCATTTGTCCCACTGGCAAAATAAAAAGGGGGAAATAATTTGTGATGTTCAGACTTACCTTTAGCAGCTTCTTGAGACTCCACATCAACTACATCACAAAACTAACACCAGACAAACCTAGCTGCAGCCAAAACAAGCAAAAAGAAATCATTTCCCTTGGCCTCCTCTTTGCAGCCATACTGGAATTTTTGGAGTTAGGGGAATAACAAAGACTATTAATCCAGTTAAGAAGTACAGCAGGGGGGTTTCCAAGAGAGAGTTTGTGCACCAAAGGTACACTTCCCTGAGAAGTCTGATCACTGTTTGGGGTAGATTTATCATCAGGATTAACAGGGATTCAAAGCCAAGGTGTCCAGTTGTGGTGAGGCTGTGAAGGGCCTGCAGGGGCAAGGTTTGGGCAATGAAAAGAATTTTCCACTGACCTCTTCTTCACTTGGCCACAGCTGGAGATTCTTCAGCAATGCCCAACCCACCCCTAGGATTAGAATTGAGGCAACAGGGAGACAAAGCAGAGGGATCCAGTTGAGGGCAGTAGTCCAAGGACTATTAAGGGAGACCTAAGGCTACAAGAGGAATTCCCTCACAAGACAGTTTTCATTCAGGTCACAGCTGTCCTTTGTTGTCTCATTTTCCAAGGATTTTCTTGTAGGATATCATGTTTATTTCCATTAAAACACTTACTGAGAGCCATGAAGAGCAGACACGTCGTGATGTTTTGCTATGTGCAAACTGAAAACAAAATTGCAGACAATCCTATAGAAAATACTCTCCAGCTGGAAAATAAAAGTTGAAAAGAAATTTCCTGTAATGTTATGGAATATAAACTGTGTTAAAGGGGCCTTTTGAATTTGAAATTAAGTATGTAAAAGGTAATGGAACATAAGACTCATAACACTGGAGCTAGTGTATGGGGCTGAGTAAAAGACCTTTTTAATGACTTGTAAGACAGGAATGGAAGGAATACGAGGTTCCAATTGCAGTCTTGAGCACAGTAAGTAATTTAAAAGTAAGAAGTGACTTTATGGGAGTCACCTATGAACACACATGCTAGTGGTAATTCAGGAAAATCCCCAGAATATTAAACTGAAGGAAGCAAGCCTAGTCTAAAAAGCACCTATCCTAGCTCAGAGTGAACTGTAGACACAAATAACAGAACTGGTATTTTTTTACTGCTACTGTAAAAACCCCACATCTAAGAACTAAAAAGAAACTTGCCCAGAATTCAGAATTTCCCAGATTTTTAGAACTTAATGTTTCAAATTCTCTGAAATCTAGATTTTGTATTCTGGACCCAGTTAGGTTTGTTGGTTTTGTCTTCAGATTCATAATGCCTGATGAATACACTGAAAAATAACCTTCTTCCTCTAATGTATTTTTCTGGGGACAATAACCCTGAAATATATCTCTTGATACCAGTTAGTTCTTCCTTTATACTGATAAAATTAGCTAACACCTTATGAAGCAGGGGCTTCATAAGCATGGCAATGTTTTCCTAATGTAGCTGAGGCAGGAAGCATGTGCATCACACTGCTGTAACAGTGCTATTCACATTCTGTTAATGTACCCCCAGCTGAATTGCTCTCTATTGTTGTACTGTAGCAATGAAGAGATGATGGTGTTTTTCTATAATTTCTATTTTCTATTAGGATCTCTATTGTGTGCAGCTGCTGCAGGCTGCAGCCCCCCTTTCAGCCCTGAGTATCATTTGCCTTCTCTGCATTACATACTAAGAGGGGCCAGAAATTCAAAGGGGGGATGATCACCAGCTCACATGGCAGCCCGTGTGTACAAAGAGATGCAACCTGGATACAGAGCAGCCTCCCAACCAGCTTCCCCAGCAACAAGAGGTCAGGAACAAAAGACTTGGACCATGTGATGAAGCTGGTTAGGGCGTCACACAGAAAACAAACAAGGAAAGTTTTTGGGGGCTGGGGAATGGTATTTAGTAGTCTGGTAGGGTGACCAGAGAGAGCTAGATTTATCCAGTGGTATTTGAAAAAGAAAAATGTGTATGTGTATGTGTATGTGTATTGACCTGTGTTCTAGAGCACAAATCAGGAGCAGAGGAACAAGAACAGAGAAAGGCTCTAGGTCTCCTTTGAGATACAGTGAAGTTGGGGCAGGGACACTGGCACAGGAATATCCAAGGGTAGATTAAAAATTAATTATTTTGCTAAACAGCACTCCTGATCTTCAAGTGATGAACTCATTTAGCTTTATACCTCTCAAATCTGTCTTGTGTCTTTCCAGAGATATCTACAAGGCTATACAAATTTCATATCCACTCAATTTTTTTAACTGGAATGCAGCAGATAGACCTAGATAATATTTTTTTTCTTACTCAATTCTTAGGCAATACAGTAATGTATTTCCTTTAGAGAGGCAGATGCATCTTCTGATCACCATTCTCATTCACCATGGGTGTGTTACATGCTAATCTCCAGCCCTGGGTTGTGGCAAACCAAATCTGCAGTTTTTCATTGCAGCCAGCCTGCAGATCTGGTCTGTTGTCCTTACACAGCTGACCTCAAGCATGAAGCTGCCCCCAGGTCTTCTCTGTACCTAGGTGAAAAGAGGCTTGTCTCTCCAGCACTTACTTGCCACGTAGCTTTCAGCAATCCCAAACAAACCTCTAGTGTAATCAATAACTTTAATTCTTTTCTTTGTCTCAAAGAAAAAAAAGAAAAAAAAAAAAAAAAAGAAAAAAGAACAATACTCAGAAAAGCTCCTTACTCAGGCTCACTAATTTTCCTATCCAGTGAATAACTTCTTTTGAGGGCCAAATGGATTAAATGCTCTTTGGTCTTTTTCTCCTGTTGGTCTAAGTGGCGTAGCATCTTCTTTTATGTATAGCAGTGGATTGATGCATATCTAGGTTTAACAGGAATGGGTTAGCTTTAATTCCAAAAGTAAA
Source organism: Erithacus rubecula (assembly GCF_903797595.1). Lineage (NCBI taxonomy): Eukaryota > Metazoa > Chordata > Aves > Passeriformes > Muscicapidae > Erithacus > Erithacus rubecula. Next base: position 26,577,811 of record NC_136686.1, on the reverse strand, counting down.
CAATAGACTTGTTTATCAGCACTAAAGACTGAAAGCCATTCACTGTTCTTCATGGTATTTAGCCTTTACCACGTCAAGCACTAACGATTTTGAATGGGGCAAACAATTTTCCCTTGCACAGTAGGCACTCTGAGCCCTCTATCTGGTCTCCACTGCAATTAACATTGGGATAATGGTGTGTAACATGTTCGTCACAGAGGAGAGATATGCAGTAGATTTTCAGAAAGACATTTCTGGCATGGAGATAAATTATTTATGTATCTTAACTGTAGATCTGCCTAATAATTCTGTCATTAAATGCTATCTCACCCTCTCCTCCCGTCCTATGCTAAAATGGTAAACCTCCTGAAGTTAAATTGCTATTTTTAAATTCTAGAGCATTAGTTTATTTGTACTTTCACGTGTCTTTTAATATAATGTGTTAAAAACCCTGAAGTTGTCTTCACAGTTTTATCAAAGTGTGTATTTAACACACAATCTGTCTCATTAATGGCAGGCACTGAACTTTAACATCAAGAGGTATATATGTACATGTATTCTACCCACAAAATTCCTTGAAATCATCTTAAAACTTGAAGCCTATTTCTCCATATTCAATACTGTGTTAATAAGTCATAGCATCTGCCCTTTGTGCTCCTGTAGTAACTTCCAATACATTTGGATGCTGAGTAGCTGGGAAGATGTACTCACAACCTTTAAGCAAGCATGAGCAAGCTAAGAAAATTCAACTATTTCTGAATGTGGTGATTAATTCTCTATCGGTTCTAATGTTATAACATTACATCTGAGGTAATAAAATTATCACAAATTGCTGCAATTAAGAATTTCCATTTTCTAGACTGAAATTCCATTTCTTAAATTCTTTATGAATCTATGCAATGAATAGATTTTCTTAACCATATCTTGCCAATCAGTCTCCACACCCAGTGACTCTGGTTACAGCTCTTATATCTCTGATAGTGCACTATTTTTCATCTTACTTGCAATACAGCAACAAAAACATTTTCAGTTAGAAATTTTGTTCAGTGTAAAGGCAACTAGATTTTTCACACTTTACTAATGCTAGCAGTGGCATACATTACTTTTTTTTGTTAAAGAAATATCACTATAGGTTGAAATATAGATGAGTAAAAGACAAATTAAATATTTTATCACTGGGGATAATATGATCTGGGGTATCTAGAAATGTCTCTAACCATACACAAATGTACACACAGATGACTTTATGGGTCTGAAATATCAAATGATAAATTGTGAAATCCTAAGTGTAATTTCTTTGCCTTTTCATTTGTTTTTTTGGCAGTGCAGACTAGTGCTTTATCTCCACACTCCTATGCCTGTTTGATATCTGGCATGCACAGCTGTTTCTGTGCTTTCTCATGTATGTGCTTTTGTTATTTTGATCTATTTAACATGTGTGGTGAGGGAAAAGTGAGTGGTATGTTTTCACATGTGCATTTGAACTACATGGCTCCCTGTGTGTGTATGAGGGTGTATGTATGGCTCTGTATGATGGCTGAGATCACACATGCAACCATGGAACTTAACATTATAACTACTTCCAGCTTTATTGTTTTTCAGACAAGGCATTAGGGCATGTTGTGTTTAGGATGGGCTCACCTGGCATTAATTTTTTGCAGCTAATTCCCTTCAGTGTCTCATTTATATGTACCCCATTTGCTGTGCATTTGAAGATGAAGACCTCTCTTACATAATAATGTACAGCACAGCCCCACAACATGCTCACACAATGCCAATATTATCTGGACTTTACACAACTACCTGTCTTAAATTTTACCAGCTCCTTCCCTGACTGGAATGTATTTAGTGGTATATTCCTTGTCTACTGTTTGTTTCACAGTAATTGAGGATGTGCTCCACAGTGCAGTTTTAAATGCAGTATGCCAGACAACTTTTGTTTCCTATTAATCATCTTATCTGAAATAATAGAAGCACTTTAAATTTGGAATGGCAACTGTTCTTTTAAAAGCTAAATAACTTCTGTTCCTGTCTGTTCCTTTTAGTAAAGAAAAAAAAAAGGAAAGTATTGTGATGATTAGATACTTTGGGGTATCTTACAGATATGTTACTGTTTTGCAGAACATAAGACATTATTTTCCAGGAATTGCAAGGAAATTAAAAGGAAACATAAGTCACCCATGTGTGCTGTGACTCTGAAAATGAAACATAAAGTTTGATGGCAGCTGATGGCAGAACTGCTTATTTATAGTAAAACATTTTATAATTCCTTCTACTTTTAGCTGTGCTCCTCTTATTTCTTTAAGAAAGAGGGAAAAGTAGAATTTTTGTTTCCAAAATTTTAGGTTTTTATTATGACTCATCACGTTAATGACAACTGGGGGATTATGCACACTTTGGGGCAAAGCCATTTGAATTAAAAAAATTTAATTTGTGGATCTCACTACTGTAGTGGGATCTTTCAGAAATGTGAAAGGCCAAGAGAGAGATCTCACTGATTCAAAGAAAAGATATCTTCTTGCTTTGGACATGGAAATGGGAAACTACTAACTCTGAGGAAAATAACTACAATTAACTGCATGCTAATGTTTTGTCCAATATTAATTTCTGGAGAAAAATATGCAGAGCCTTTTAGAGTCTCTGAATTTCTGATGGCAGCTCTTTTATGGCCCAGCAGCTGGTTGCCTTTTTTAGAGATGCCATGGATGCTAGAGATTCTGCTTAATCCCAGTTTGAAATTTTCTTCCCAATCAAAGACTGAATAGGTATTGTGCTTCCTACCTTACTAAATGCTTGCTGAGATTATCCTCTGTCACTTGCTGCTTATTATCACTGTATCCCCAAAGAACCATCCTCTCTGATGCAGTGCTTTTAGAAGTGTTATTTCATCATTGAAAAGATGGATTCCAAATGAAAAGGCACTCTCTACAGAAATAACATTTCATCTCAGGAAGATAAAAGGAGCTGCCTGTGGCTAGGTCTGGATTGTGCTACTTTTCTTGCACTTCCCTATTGATTTTTGAGCTTCAGGCCTTCCCTTGGCTTAAAATGGGGGATAATGTGAATTCAGAGAGGCTGCAACCATAGAAAGAACTGAGACAGTCTGAGATGAAGACTGATTCTTGGGGTACAAGATGATGTCTAGAGAGAATCAGGGGCCAGGGAGAAGGGAGAAAGCAGGATAAAGAGCAAAACAAAACGAAGGAATGTGAGGTCAAGCCTTAAAGGTCTTGCTCAAATTGTGGTCTTACATTGCAAACCTGTGTCCTATCCCACTGAAGTAATGCCATAAGCAATCTGTCTTCTTGCCAGTTTACAATAACAACAAAGTTTGTACTCTTAGATTCCAACAAAACTTGTTTGGCTTCTGTCCATCTGAGAAAAAAAATGTCCTCCTGCAGGCACACACTCGTAGGGTTAAAGAGTGCTTTGACCTTGTAGCAGCTCTGAGTCAACATGCAGAGCAAGGAACTTCTGTGAAAGAAAGATGGACATAAAAATCATAAGTTGATTAGCTGGAACAGAGGTCACCCTACTTCGTTCTACCGTGGTCCTTTCAGTCCCTGGGGAAAAAAAATCTGCTACTGAGAAGTGATTTCTCTGCAATACTGTAAATAGAAAAGAGCACTTAAGGCCTATTGGCAATATTTGGTTTTCCTTGAGACACAGCAGCTCCCTCAGCCTTCCTCTCTCCCACCATCTTCCAACTGATGTTCACATCTGGCACAGTTAGGGTGACTTAGTTGTGTCTCTGGTGGGTTTATGAAGATTAGATTGTGTCAAAAACATGCTGGAAGGTAATTTTTACTGAAAAAAAATGTTGACAATAAAGAAGCCAATGCTTTCTGCCAGCTATGCTTCCTGAGCTGCCTGGCTTCTACTTCTCAAGGCTCCCTGATATGCCCAGCTTCTGAGGCTGACACATTCCTGATCTCTGAGCTGATGGCTCCCCAGACACTTGGCTCACACCTCTGTCGATTTCACAGCAGCTGACAAACTGGATGATCGAGATTTTTTCCCAAACCATTTTTTGAAAATTCCTTTTGTCAAAAATTTGTCATTTTTAATGACAAAAGGGTTTTCCATTATGCCATCCACATGCCATATTCTTCTTCCAGAATGGGGCATTTCTGACTAAGGGGAAAATGCACTTCCATTGAGATGCATGAGGCACTGAGGATGTGTGCTGGGTCGCTCAGTATGTGAGAGTGTGGAGCTGAAGCAAGGATGCTCAATGTCTGAGTTTTGACAGCTCTACAGCTACAGTAAAATTTGGCTTTCACACAGCAAGAAATGATAGCCTTTATTCGACACGTGTGCCACCCCTATCAGTTTTCTCACTGCAGGTTAGCACAAAGGAGCTGCAACACAGGCATGAGGTAGTCCATTGTTCCAGGGCCTGTGCCAGCTCCAAGAAGAATATATTCTGGGAAAACAGGAAGCAGCATAAAGACTTGAGGTCTGTTAGTCTGATGCTGAGAAGCTGGTGTTTCTAGACATCTCCTTTTGCTTAATGGGAATTGTTACTAAAATGGTACAAATTAGAGACTTTCTCATTGATGCTTCAATCACTATCTAGTCCTAGATCCCCTGAATTAGGGAACTGCAAGATTTTTTTCCCATTTGATGATCTAAATCAGCATTAAAAATATATGACAGACTTCATGAACTGAGAAAGAAAACCAAGTATAAATAAAAGAATGGGATAATTTCAAGCAAAACATCTGTCTTAAAACCACACACAGTTGTTAAAAAATCTCATCACTTTTGACATTCTTTATTATAAAGTGGTTCTAGCCTGAGTTGGGTCCTGACTGGATTTCATGCTATAAAATATGGATTGAAGTGAGCCTTTGCACAAAGAGTTTGGAATAAAAGCTTAAAATGCTGCAACAGATAAAGACAGCAAGAGGATTAATGGGGAATCTTACTGATTTTGATCAGTAATGCACAGAGATCTTATCTCACACACCTACTAAACAGCTCAGAAAAGAAAGAGGGAAGATTTGAAGGCCTAACTTGGAAGAGTAGCAGAGGAAAGGCCTGCTGACTAACTGAGGAGGACAGCATTTGCATCACAACCTTTATTCAATATTTTATTTTTCCTTATTGTTCCATGTGTAGCTGTAAGCCTTGTGCTCTGGTAATCACTCAAACCCTATTCTGAATCCTTAAAACAGTTCCTGACATTGTTTTGGCCCATACCAATTCCTCTGGCAATTCCTGAGCACAGGAGTCAAGTTAGGCCAGGAACTAGTCCCAGCAGAAACTGTGAAGTCCATGCTGTTCTGGAAGCTGAGGATGGGCAGATGCACTCCATGCAGCAGGTCAGTGAGTGGTCCTGGGAGCACTGGATAGCTGTAGCCTTTATTCACAGCACAGCTCCCACTGGCTCCAGTTGCACTTGGAAATGGACCAGTGCTTTCTGTATTACATTTCAGAGTGCCAAGCAAAGCTCTCCTGTTATGGCTCACTGCCTGTGAAATGTTGATTTGAGGGACAGACCCTGTATCACATCGATAGTCTAGGGCTGAAAAAGGGACAGATTCAATTCTCCTGCCTCTTCAGTTCTCTATTTCTTTCCCTTATTATTGACTGGTGAGCAGGTGCAAAAATTCTCTCAGCTGGAAGAGAAGACTTAGGTGTTTTTTTGTTCTCCCTGGATAATTTAATTGATGATTCTCACATATAAAACACGTGAATGTGCAGGGGAGCAGAGACCTTCTCATCTTACTCTTTTCTAATTGTCACCAATTCTTTTTTCACGTACTTCAGGGCCTTAATCTATTGACTGCAGAGTCAGTCCCTACTTACTTGTTTTCTTGCCTGTACAATTCTTACATTTTTCTTGTTTGTTGGCTTATTTCAACAGAGGCTTCAGAAAATGAATTCCAAAGCTTCAGAAAATGAATTCTCTTTTGAACTGAGGTGAGTTGCTCAGGGGTTAGAATATTTCTTACAAGATAAGATTTGTGAATTCAAAGTGCCTTTGAAGTGCTGCAACCACTTCATAGGTGCTGCTTTTTCCAAAAGCAGGGGCATTCCCAAAATCACCAGATACTAGCTGTGAGAAGAGTTTTTCTGCTGGGACATAGCCTTGCACCAGGGTAGCGAAGCTGAGTTTGTGTGTACAGGCTTTAGGCTTTTTAGGCACATAGTATTTTGTACAATAGAACCACAGAAAAAATTAGGTTGGAAGGTAATCCCCTAGTGCATCTCCCACTCAGGGCAGGGCCAACTTCCTAGGTGAGGTCTGCTTGCTCAGGGCCTTGTACAGGTGAGTGCTTTGGATCTCAAAGAGAGGAGAACCCCTGTTCTCATGGCCTCTCATCCAGTGTTCCACTACCCTTATTGAAATGCCCCTTTCTGAAGTGTGGGATCATTCACTGCATTTTGTCCTTATATTGTGCACCTCTGAGAATGCCCTCAACAATCCCTTTTAGGCAGTTTATACCTTTTATTCTCCACCTAAATAATTCCAGTTCCTTTAACTTCTCTCTTCTATACTTTAGAGCCATTATTCTTTCTTTGGCCCTCCAGAGAGCTCTCTCTGGTTTGCCTTGTATGAAAGGGTCCCAAACCATGCAGAATATTCCTGGTACAAGCTCATGACTGATAAGAAAAAGGAAATCAACTCTGCCTTTGACTTCTTGCTTGTCTTCATTCTGCATTAATAATCCACTCATTCATGTTCAGCTTGTCCACCGTGATCCTCCAGAATATTTTCTGCAGAGCTGCTGTCTAACCAGACAGGTACCAGCCTTTGTTGCTGCATGAGGCTATTCCATCTCAGGGGGACTTTGTGCTTGCCTTTGTTCAGCATCATCACTTTCTGCCTGGTTCATTTCTCCAGACTTTGGCTCCTTTTGAATGACAACCCTGCCTTCCAGCATGCCAGCAGCTTCCTTCAGTTTGGTGTCATCCATGAGGGTGCTGAAGGTGCCTTTCTTCTCATGTCTCAGGTTGCTGTTAGATACACTGCCCCAGAACTCAATCAGAGCACACTCCTAATTGACCCCAGCTGTACTTTGTACCATTGAGTACAACCCTTCAAGCACAAATCCAGCAGTTCTTCCCACCAACCTCGTGTCCATACATCTCCCCACATCTCCTCAGTTCTGAGGACACTGGGAAAGAATATGTCCAAAGCCTTATGGAAATCAAGGCAAATTTACTGTTCTTCCCTTATCAAGTCTTTCATCACAGGTGGCAATCAGGCTGAACAAACACAATTTTTCTTTGGTACTTCTCCACAGATTGTTTCCAATCCTTTATTACCCTTCATGCATCAGAGAAAGGCTTCTACAGCAGTTACTTATCATGTCCTATACTGTATCCAAACTCTGAAAAAAAAAAAAAAAAATCCTTGGAAACAACAGCAACTTCTTTCCAGCATCTGAGGCAGTGATTTTATTTTGTTAAAATGTTAAAGTAATTAAATTTCCACATGTGCAGTGAGGAGAATAACAATGTTGAGTATTTATTTTCAGTCTTGATGGTTGTGAGTAATGTACAGTACTAAAAGGGTTAACAAGCAAGCTTTGTGCTGTTTCTCATTAGGGCGAGTTCAGCATTCAGCTTTCAGGCTTAAAGGCTATTTCATATCATATGTATACTGCCACATATGTAATTTGTTGGGTAGGACTGGCTACATTGTGGAGATGGCATAGAAATTCCTAACAATCTTTTCTGCCCATAATAGCTTTCCAGAAGACAGAACATAATGCTGCCCATGCACGTTAAATCTTTGGATGAGCTAATATGAAATACTTCTGCTGTTCTAATTTCCTCTTGTGTGTATTTTTTCCTGGCTCAGACTCAGTGACCTAATTCTTTTCTTCGTTCTGTTCAAGGCTTTTGATTTTTTCCAAGCTACTCACATTGGACTCTTCTCCATTGTGGAAATTGTGCCTTTATTTCTGTTTTGTGTTAGCATATTATTTCAGTTTTGTATTGCATAGTTGCACTGACTGCCCTGTTGCTCCGTCTCCAGATCTGAGAGTGGATACTGATAATTGTATATAGCACCTCCCAAAAATGGTGACCAAGACACCTTAGAGCATGTAGTCCTTGTCCACTAGGGAATTATTGCAAGCCCACAGGAAGATCTTACAGAGTTTATGTTGAAAAGATCCCATTTAAAAAGTAGCACCTAAAAAAAAGTGGTTTTCTTTCCTAGTCTCTTGACTGGAAAGATGAACCAACCAGTCAGTGTTTCTATATCTTGCTTTTGAAAGCTACAAGAAGATTTTTTCAAAACCTTTTTTCACAAGTTATGCACAGTGCTACATTTAACTAAACAAAATACCCAAACTAAAGGCTCCTTAGTTTTCATAATTGTGAAATCCTCAAGCCAGTAGATGCACATCTCTCAGCTAGGTTGAGGCATGCTTAGGCTGGTTCAAAGGCATGTAGAGAGCAGACCCAGCAGTTTCTCTGTCTTTGATTCTGATTCAAATGCACTTTTTTCATTCCAGTGCATAGAGAAGGTTGACAAAAGGACAACCTTGCTTTTTTTGTTTCACTCAGTAGCACTTCTAGACATCTATTTATTTTTTGTGTTGTACTTCTCAGTAGCTACTATGTTGTGGTTCTTTAGGGCTACCTTAATAAATATCTGCTTTCAGACTCAGTCTTTTTATAGCAAGCAGATTTTGTGCATTTGCAAAATAAACTCCATGGCACCACTCATAGGCTTAGTGTATTAAACATGACATAGATTGTTTTAAACAATCTTCCTGTCTTGACATGAATTGGTATGAGCACTGTAACCACTGTTTATCTGGCTAGAGAGAGGATCATTCCAGTCAAGAAATAAAAACACCCAAAATTATGAACATGGGTTTGGAGCTTTATCCTAGGAATTAAATGCATCTTTTCCATTGAAGTGACATACAAATGAATTTCCGTTGCTTTAGTTACAAGTTATACATGTGAGAAACTGTTTGCTTGATCTATGTCTCTGTGCAGCCAGTACAATTTCTTGAGCTGAAGAAGGCTGTGCACTTAGACCTGTGAGAGGCTGACTTCTCCAGTAAAAGGCCAGATTTTACACATTCCTAAAGACATAAAAGAGCAAATCAGTTGCCTGTCACAAGTGCTTTATTACCTTTAATTCCCAAGCCTTCCTGTCAGTCTAACTGATATTGCATGGCTCTGCTTCTTCAGCCAGTCTTCCTCACAATCCATGTCAGCACAATCTCAGTTTCCTTATGTGCTGGTGTGTACTTGTACACATTTTAAGAGGAGCAGAGACCCCCCTAGTTTGTCACCAAGACAGCACTGAGAAACTCATGCACCACTTTAATTTTGGGAACTTTTTAAAAAGAGAAGTTCCTGTCTCCTAGGTATTTTCATCAGAACACTGTGCTATTCCTTTTACTGTTGGTGTTACAAAGTACTGTAGAAAAGGTATTTTTCATTAAAGGCAAAATCCAGGAACACATGCAACTTTCTGGTTTTGCTTTGCTTCTGAATGATGAAACCAGAGCATGTATTAAAAGGCCTCTCACATTACTTGCAGAACAAAAGCAACTAAGTAGCTGGCTTCTAAAAAAAGGAAAAAGAAAATCTTGAGATGAAAGAGAGTTATATTTACCTCACTCATAGAAACTTGTGTTTTTTGTTGAGTGGTTGGGGTTATTTTTCTTTTAGTTGAACTCCTGGAAAAGTGCAGTTTCATTTCAAGATATTTTGGTTCACATCACAAGGTTAATTTTTTTTTAAGCAGTAAGACCAGACAGGGCTTGAATTATTGTGCAATAATTTATGCTTAGGTGCATTCTCAGGCATGAGCCTGCAGGCTGAGTGCTATCAAGTCCCAGAGTGCTCCACATAATTTATGCTGTAGTTAAAAAAATCAAAACAAACCCTAAAATACATAAACAAAACAAAATATGCCGCAGGGATCTGTGCTTTACACATGCCATCACCTCAGAGCCCAGACAGCCTCTGTCCTTGGCTGTTGGAGTTGCAGAGAAGAGGTTCATCATCTATTCCTCTGTGACATTTTGGGGAAGGCTCCCCTTGTGCCTGCTCTGGGGGTGGGTAGACACACTGCTGCTCTGCCAAGCTTTTGAAATGCCCAGGATGCTTCTCCAGGATCTGTGGCACTCAAGAGGCAGCAGGAAATAACTGAATCATGAACTTGAACTTTGCTGATGTGTGAGATTACCACAGCTGGGGTATAAAAAGCACATAGAGAAATACAGCAGAGCTGGTAGCCAACACTCTTGGTTGAGGGGATCCAGTTACTGAATAAATCCCCACAACAGTTACCTGAACTTTCAACTAGAGTTTGGTTAAGCTTGCATCTCACTGTTACACTAAGTCCCCTATCTAGTGAAGGGCACATAAACCTTCTTTGGAGAAAAACCTTTCCATGACAGGATTGTCACTCACAACATTGATTGCTTTGTTTACCCACTCTGAAAAAAAATGGTCTGAAAACCACCCACAACAACTCAACCAAATAGAAACACTGAAAATATAAAAGCAACAATGAAAAAAATAAATACTCCACAAGAAACAAAGTTAAATTATTTCTTGAACAGTATTTAAATGGAAAAATAAAAGGACAGGCTGTTTCTAAGGTTGAGAAAAGTTTTAACAACTCCTGTATTAATTTTTTTATATATTAATAAAAAGATAATTCCTGGATGTAAAGCAGAGAGAAGACAGAAAATGTTGAGTGTTGAAGGCTCTGATGGTTTTTGGAACTTCAGATGATATTTGCCATCAATTTGAGAAATGAGCAAGCAACAGGAACATTTGTTTTGTGCATAAAACATGTACAAAAATATTCCCTTAATGGCCATGGAAATCCAGCAGCATAACCAGCCACATGGTAGTACTAAACAAATGGACAATAAGGCACATAATTATTTTGAATAATTATTTTTGGATTGGAGTTTTTGGGCTTTAGTTATTTATTGGGTTTTTTTGGTGGAGAAGGATAAGGGGAGGACAACATTTTAGCAAGGATTAGCTTGTACCCCATAATTTAAGTTAAAGATTCTATTTTTGGAGCACGGCTAACACACTTGAGCTAAAACCTCCAAAATCACAGCTGAGTGCCCTAGGAAGAGTATTTTGACTGTTGAATTCTTGAAACTCTTGAACTTTGACGATTTGATCTCTAAAAATTTTTCCTGCTGAAAATTTAATCCAAGCTAATGAGTTTCCATAAAGAGATCAATTTTGAAGAACAAGATTTCTAGTTAAGTTCAAGTTTTAGAAGCAATCCTTAGAGGACCTTCACCCTAACTCAGATGGACACAATAAACAGTGTTGGCATTTTCTGGAAGAGCCAACAGCCCTTGTGCTGCCAGAGCAGCAAAGACTGAGTGATGGAGGGAGAGCAGAAGACAGCTGTCCCTGCACTGCCTTGGTCCTGCCCTTGCTGTAACTGGGGCTGGCTCTCATGCAGCATCACAGCCTGCAGCATCCTACAGCTCACTGTGCTTCCTTAAACCTCACCAGGTGCTGAGTCCAACATGTAATAGGTGACTACACTTAAGACCAAACACAGCCCTTGCTGCCAGGTTGTATCCATGGCATGGACATGCTAATGACTCTGCATAGGCAATGATGGAAAACCTGGGGTTTTCTTTTTATTCTCCTTTTTCAGATTGAAGTTATTCAGTCAGATTTTCTTTACAGCTGTCTGTGCATTTTTGAAAATCCCTTCCCTGAAGTTCTTATTTGTCCATTTCGTATTTTAATGCTCCTTCCCTCCTCTGTATGAATGTAATCCAATTTGTTTGCTGATCTGCTTGAACAGAGCACTGTCAGCAAGCAACTTCAGTCATACTTCACTGTATCTTCAGTGTCATGGCAAGAATTTGGTCACCACAGAACACAATTCAGAGCTGATGCCAGTCACTAGTGACCATCAACCCCTTGATCTATTTGTCATTGCTGTTAATTGCAGTTTGCAACTCACTGTTTCTTTTGTGAGGAAATACAGCAACAGTGAATAAAGGAGAAGCAGGTGGTCCTCTGTGGTGCTCCTCATTGTTTCCTGTTACCTTCCTACAAATCCAACTGCATGGTTTTTTTCAGTGCAATTTCAGTAATGATTTTGGTTCTTAGGGAGTAGCACTCAGCATGGGAAATGGGGAATATTGTATTCCATTCCTGGCTCAACAGTGGACTTTGGATCAAACACAGTGAATTCCTAAAAATATCCCTTCCCACTTCTGGGAAGTGCTTTGAGATCTCCTGTTGGAAACTGCCACCGAAGAACTATGAGTTACTAATTAATACTTTTTACAGGTGGATATTTTCAAAGTGTTATTTCAGTTTTGCCTGCCCTTCCCCCAAAGTATGCCCAGAGAGGGCAGAAAGGGAGTGAAAACAAAAGAGAAAGAAATCTGTGTAGCACAAATGTTGATCTGGAAATGAATAAAAGCTGCTGCCCCTCAGTGAGCATTCTTGGTTTAGTTGTGCCAAATCCATTCCTCGTGCAAACCCGTTGCCTAGGGATATTGTTAGGTGTTGTGGACACAATACCTCTGCCAATCCTGAAAACTTTAATATTTATATAATTGTATAATTTGCTGCAATAGGCTGGAGAAGAATAATTAAAAGGAAACCATTTCCAGTGACCTATTTATAACAACTTTGAGCAGCAAAAGATGTGGGGCCTAATGGTTCCTCCTTTAAATATGCATTGTTTCAGAGTGGACTGTAATCTCTATTTCCTTGATTGATAGGGCCATAATGCCTGGGAAAGAGAGGAATGGATGAGCCAATCAGAAATAAAGACCTAAGAAAAGGTCAAAATGGTAGAGCACTTCTCTCTGTTTCTTGAAAGATGTTGGGTATTAAATGTCATATACAATCTTTGTCATGAAAATGAAGTAACAAGACACTATTGTGACCCTCTCGTTTGAATGATAGTCTTGTCACTTTTTCTAATGCTCTTTTGCCAGGATTTAAATTGAGGGACAACACTTGTCTATTTTGTAAGATATTTAATACAATATATTCAGGAAACAGAGGGAAAATGAGAAAATGGAGGGGGGGGGGAATTCCTATTAGATACTTGCTTTTCGACCTTTGCCTCTTAAAATGTATTTCATGCAAATATAAACCAGATACTAATAATTCAATGCACACTGGTATTGTTTTATTAAGATGTTTTTTACTTTGGCTTTTGACTGCCCTCAGTCCACCTAGAAGTAGCAACAGCTTTATGGTGTTTTTCCCAGTATGAGCAGACAGTTTAATTAGTGGGATAAAGGAAACTCTGAAAGGAAAGAAATTTGACAGCTTAACACTGTGTTTTAACATGTATTTCTGTATCATTATAGTACTGCCTCAGTCTGTCAATCAATAATCTTAATTTTTTTATAGAAGATTCAGCTTGGTGATCAGTTCTATGTCCAGTACCTCTCTCTTCTGGCAGTGCTTTACACTGCCATGTTCCCCTTGATCTTTGACAGCTGTACCCCTGCTTTTAAAATTTCCCAGAATAAAAGGTTTTCAGAAGGGCATGTCTGAAGAAGGATGTTAGGAGATTGCTGCTCTGCTGTCACCCTTTCCTCACAAACATTCTGCTATCTTTTCAGTCGGTGCACATACTGGCAGAGCTGCTAAGGAAAATAATTTGAAAATCTTCTGCTGGAAAAATTTGCCAGGCTTGCCAAAGCTCCAATGAAACTTGCTTTATTTATGCATACAAAAAGCCAGGAAGCACAGGATGGATACAAGTGGAAGCTCATGCCTTGTAATAAATTACTCAGCTTGGGTTATCTACTGAAGCATCATGTTTCAACCTCACCCTTCCCACAAACAATTCACTGATGCTTGGGATGGAACTGTTAAACAAATAAAATAGTTTTGCAAGTTTAACCCATGATGTTACTGCTATTTCTGCATCCTTGAAGTATGGTTAGTGTTAAGCACAGTTTAACTTATGTAGAAATGGAAAAAAATCCCAACCCTTTGGTTGAGCAGAATTATGGAAAACTGGCACCAGGAGAAAAGCAATTTGTCTCTGTCTGTACTGGCAGATAACCCACTGCAGCACTGGCTTGGTGCCCTCAGAGACAAGGTCACAGTGATCATGTCTAGCCTGCAGAGCAGGAAAGCACAGATACTCCCTGCAGTCCTGTCCCAAACACTATAGACTGGGAATTGCTTGTACACTTTGAAATTCCCCTTCTTGCCTCATGATTCCCTTTTTATTTTGCATGAAAGTGCAAGCATGGAGGGATGGGATCTCACACCTTGGCATTTATCCCAGTGTGGAGTAAGGGAGTGACCAGAATGCCTTTCAGAGCTGAGACCTGTGACCTGGGAAGTTCTCCCAGCATCATTTCTTAAGGATGTGTTGTAGACACATCTCCATTTAGCAAATACTGTATTGTATTTGTGGCAAATACTCTAGGCTGATGTTATGAATTGTTCATTCCCTTTTTTTTCAGACCCTTGGTTTTTCAGATGGTTGTCAAAATAGCAGAGGTCTAACTTGATCCTTCACATGCAAAATGTAAAAGTCATCTTCAAATAAGAGCAGAAAGACAAAGTAAGCTCTGTAGAGAACAAGCTATATATGCCACTATGTAGGAAAGATAATGAGAAATTAAAGGTCTTAATTGTGAATAATGAAAAGCTGACTTGTTCCACATAATGCATATTTATAGATATTTAGCAGAAGACTGGAAGTGACTGAATAGAAAACTTAATGTAATGTGCTCCACCTCCTACCCAGTTTCACTCCACTGAGCTTTACTTTTTCACCCCTTTCCTGTGAGAAGAACATACAAATCCTTCCCTGGCCTCCTCAAGGTTCTTAGCTAATGCATGACATTACCATCCCCACCTCTGAGACCACCTGCTCTGCCTCTCACTTTCCTTCTTTCTTTCTCATTGTCTCATGTTTAATGGAAAGATTGATTAGCAGTCTGGGAATGCATCTTTCATCTGTCTAGATAAAAGCATTGTCTCAAATAACACAGCATTGCTGCTTATTTGCTGGATGCACAAATATTAGACTAGATAATGTGCTGGACTCATGTTTCCACCAATGAGCTTGGACATACAACTCATCAGGATTGAAATAAATCACATTTTCTCACTTTACAGGTCTTTTCTTACCTTGATTGTTTGTCTTATGCACACTTTAAAGTGTTGCAGTAACAACATCTCAGTAACTCTTCCCCTCCAACAAGGACAACCAATAATATCTTTCATATAATCTGAAAGACTGCCAAAGAAGTGTTTTACGTATAAAAATTCTCTGAAAGCAATGAGAAAGGGATTAAGAGATGTTATCAAAATGAAATATGTAACGTTTAATATCTTCCATTGTTTTGTTTTTTTCTTCTCTACTTTAAAAAAAAATTATTATTTCTCTCAGTGACTTGCTGTGAAGATGGCCATGTTAGATCTCTGTTCACATATCTAGAGCTTATTTTAAGTTTAGTCTTGTACAAGACTGTGTCAGCTTTTTTGGCCTACTGGAGCACATTTATTGTTTTTATTCTTTCAAGCTCAAAAACAGTTTTATCAGACAGGATTTTTCCCTCATACAGCACAGAGGAAACCAATTCTTCTTTCTGCACACCTTCCCTTCATCTCCACCAGCAGCCATAGAGACCTGCCAACTGCAGACTGAATCCTTCACCCAGTAGCTCATCAGAGATCACAGCCATCAGCCAGTTGAGCACAAACTATTGGAGAACAACAGCCACAGCCTCCATTTTCAGGATGCAAACAGCAAAGAAAGGAAATTCCCCCAAATCACCCAATTCTTCTCAAATTGATGCCATCCATTTGCTTCCCTTTCAGGCAACTGCAGAGGGAGGGTGCTGAACTCTAAGTGGCAGTTGTTTCATTGGAGTGCAGAAGTCTCAAATTCCATCCATGACTTTCTTATTGCTAAGCATTCTTTATGACAGCAAAAGTATTTGTTTAATGGGAACCAGATTTGGGTCATAAACTTTAAATCTATCAAGCTTTATGTCAGCTAATGTTTACCTTATTGTGTTTGGTTTTTTAAGTATCTCTCTCTGGTAAAAAGGACATTGCTGTGAAGGTAATGCAGGGAAGCAAATAAAGCAAAGGAAATCAGGAAATACTGTGAACTGCATGTGACTTGCAGCTGCAGGGTTCCTCACAATAAAGAGCCCTGCCTCAACAGAGTGGCTTATGTGCTTTAACAAATATCAGCTGTTTGTTTGGGGTGTAATGAACAAACTAGAGCCAGAGTGACAACTGCTTCAAGTAATTATGAAGACAGCTTGCAAACTATGGCCCCACTTGTTTCAGATTTTAAATGACGACAGTCGGGCTGCAGTTGCTGCCAGCTTTATTTCTGAGCACTTTTATTTCCATATTTCAAAGGTCAGTGTGTGGTGGTGATAGCAGCCAAAGAAAGCCTGTGTGAATGGGGTGTGTGTGCCTACGTCTGTGAGAAAGAAAAAAAAAAAGAAAGAAAAGCATTTTTCAGCATTACCAGTGACTGCTATGCTACTAGTAAATTCTTAATGAAACATTTATAATATGTTAAAGCCCAGGAGCCCAGAAGAGTCTGGAGTTTCTTTGCTGCAGGCATCATATGTGTAGTGAGGGGGATTCTGGCCTGGGTAGTTTACAGTGCTAATGGTAGAGATGTCAGAACAGTGATGCCAGGGAAACTCAGTGTTCTACCACAGAGAGCCACAGAAACATAAATCACTTATCCGGGCACATCAATGGTTTTGCATCCAGGTAAAACCTGGATTAATCTGAAAGCCCCTGAATCTCAGGCAATTACTTGGGCTTCATCTTTTGCTTCCTCTGATATCTATCTTTTCTGTATTATAATGTTATTGATGTACATTTATAGTGAGACTGAGGCTCTTTTGGTATAGAATAATAAATATGTACCATATAATAATATAGTATATATAAAGAAGTATTATATAATATACAATATATAAATATATATACTATAGAATGATAAATATATAATATATATATAATACAGAGTATACTAGTACAGTATAATATAAGAACAAGCCCTTGTGCTGAAGAGGTTATCACCTCTGTGGACCAATGGCTGGTAGAACTGCAGGAATTTTTGAGACATTTTACTGATGTACTAATCTGATTCTTTTACAAAGTAATTTAATTTTTATTTTGTATTCTTACTTAAAAAAAAAAAAAAACCCAAACAAACTAAATATCTAATGAGATAAATGTGAAACAGTGCAGAAATGGAGGTGAAGGAATAGTGACACAGTTGAAAGGAATGGGTTCTGTGATGAGACCTGGACAGAAGAGGCAGGCTTGGTTACAGAATTGGGGTCTCATTTCAAGCACACCTTTGTCAGCACAGGGTTTGTGGAAGAAAGGTCTGAAAGGTGTATGAAAGGAATGAGCAAGTTAAGGGTCTCAACATGGGAATGTCAGTGGATAACAGAAATTCTGTGGAGTGTTGAAAGCAATAATTTTGCATTTGATGCCACAGAAATTAAGCCCTTGTGCTGATTTCCAAGGGAAACTTTGTGGACTTATGTGAATTATCCAGTAAGACTGGAAAAAGAAGCCAGGCAGGGTGAAGGCAGCATCCTGGCTGCACTAACAAGGAAGGCTGGTCAGGAAGTATGAAATTGCTACTGAAATAGGAAAAGAGTTATGAAAACATGGAGAAATAGTGACACAAAAGTAGTGAGGCATTTTTGAGATGATATAGATATCCTGTTTTTTTGTGAAAGAGTACAGCTGACAGCCCAATGGTTGGAAGATTTGGGCATAGGGAAGACTAGAGATTACCTTCTCAGATGCTTATGTGTATGACCTGAGATCACAGTGGTGGGGCAAGAAGGGACATAAATAATGCATCCTATCCTCCCATCAAGCTGATGATCCTTTGTAAAACAAGCTTTTTCCAAAATTACAGGAAATTAGGAATTTCTTCAATCAAATCCATAGGTAAATGGAAAACAATTGATGAAGAGCAATTGGCTGCAGCCAGTTCCTTCAGTGGATTCTGAAGTGTTTATTAATCAGATATAAACAGCATTTCTTCTAATACAGTTTAATTGGCAGCCACATAATTTGGTTTTTTCCCCTGTTTTTGAAAAGACAGCAATTTCACTTACTTTTAAGCCCATCCCCAGGCATCCCCTTGATTCAGAAACACTTTTAAACACTTACTGTAAACATCTACATTTTTCCAACCCATTATCAGTGAGGCTCCATATATGGTGTTTAAATTTTGATTCACCATACGTTTAAATTATTTAATGGGTTCATGTAAAGAAACTGTTAAATTTTGAGAGGTTTCCTTGTCTTGGTGCTCCTGCTCTTTTGTGGACAATTGTCTCTTCCAGATTTGACCAGTTCACACATGATATATCCTTGCAGACAAGGCCCACCCTGGACTACATGTGCCTGAAGAACACAGCATCAAGAGAAAAACACCTAGGGAAGGAAATAGAGGCACTGAACTCTCTGACATTATGCATCTCTAATGTATAAAACCTTGGGTCTGAAAAGCTGAGAAAACATCCTACTGTCTTTGATTGTTTTCTATATAACATAATTTGTAGAATCTACTTGCAATATGTGAGTAGTAAACTATGTGTAAGTAAAATTTTAATCCCTTTTATGATAGTGCTTTTCTTGGTTTCTTTCATAATAATAGTTTTGTTTTCTTCAAGCCTGACTTGGCAGATCTCCCAGCCTGTCTTTTTCTAGGGGGGCTCCATTAAACTGTGCAGAGAGTGCTGTGTGCCACTCTGAAATAGCCATGTAGTCTCTGAATTTCTTTTAGTGCTGAGTGCATTTCATTTCTGAGTGTTTTTTCTGATAGTCTTAAAGCACAGGCTCACCCAAAGGCAGTTGAATCTCAGCTGTTCCAGTGCTGCTGAAATGAGGGAGGCAGGGAGATATTGCTCTGGCTGTCTCTCGTGGCTGTCATTTATAGATTTCTTTCCCATTTGAAGTCCCTGGATAATTTTGCTTCTTAGCAAACAAGCTGATGCAGTGTCATAGCTTCCCTCTTCTACTGTATCTGTGTAGAAACTGGATTGTTAAATGCAGATATGCATTTAAAGTACCAGTAAATCCCAAAATAACATAAATAAAACCTTGAAAAATAATCTGCCTTTTTTGCTGTTATTGATGAGGAATTTGGTCTGTTCTTAGTAACATTTACACAGGTTACAGTTGTAAATTGCAACAAAAATGCGATATCACTAATCTAATACCTGGTAGATTGGAGTTAAATGAGATTAGTGCATTTCAGAACATATTGAGAAGTAGACATAGCAACACCTCAGTAGAACACAGTATTTAATAATCATAGGATAAAATATGTTCATTGTTTATGATCCAGGATAATGTCGTATTTTAGTCGCCAGGAGAATGGAAAAGGCATTTTGCTAAAACCAATGTCTTCAGATCTATAAAAAAACAGCATGAAAATTGTTATACAAGATTTTGATGAAAAATAGCTGGACAAAACTGAAGTGGTTTGGGCTAATGAAGTAAAGTAAAAAGTTGGTTATACATCATCTCAGCCTCCCCACTGAAGGCATATACCTCTTTGTCAACACGTGACAAAATCTTGGGAAGATGACTGCTAATGAAGTTGGGACAAACTGTTAGTGTTGTCTTCTAAAGAGTGAGATAAGAGTTAAGAGATGTCTGAGAAGCCTCCATTTAAGGCATCACAGTATCCATCAATGAGTACAATTGTCCCTAAAGGAATTGCCAAAGCTGAGCAAAGAATGTTAGGCAGCAGGCTGTTGACATGTATTTGATGCTTAATTGTGAGAGCACTGTGGCTCAGTGTTAGCATCCAGCTTAGAGAGAATATCCCAGCACAGCAGGGACCAGCTGTTCTAGGTGGAACAAGCATAGCACATGGCATGGGGCTGCCGAGGATTGAGTACTGAAACATAGCTAAAATTGAGTTCATTTGAATAGGTGGGTCAGACAAAACCCCATTACTTTTTCTAGGAAAATATGAAGGCTGAGAAATGGTGGAATTACTTCAAAAGTTTGTCAAGCCCACAGATATTTATTGATTTGGTACAGCAAACTTTCCCACACTACATGTTAATTTATGAATTTTACTCATTTATTAGTTTATTAAAAAGAATGCTGTTAATTTATCTGCTCTTTAGGAAACACTGCTCCTTAATACTTCACCAAAGTTGATTGTCCTTCTTTCCCATTCTCTATCCAAGCTTTTCTTGTAGCTTTGGAAGAGAGCACACTGCAGAAACAAGGGGCTGGGGAAACTCTTGCCACTGAAGCAGTGAAGCTTTGGCTTGAGACTTGTAGTCTGTAGGAAGAAAAATAACCTGGAATATCAGTGGCCAAGGGGCTCAGATTGTTGGTTTAGGGATCTCTGCACCACACTGTTTCCCTCATCTTTCCCACAATGGCTCAGCCCTTGTTTTCCCTGACCAATAACTGTATAAAGGACATTTATGAGCTGTACATGTCAAATTCTTTAAGTTTATTGTGGTTAGAAAAACCTAGCATGGTCATTTCTCTCATCCTCTGCGTTTGCCAGTAATTTATTACTAATAATGTTTCTTTTTGAATGCTATATTGTTGTTGTTGAATTGGGGGAGGTGAAGTTGGAGATACTATAAAATATTAAAGTGTGGATTGAAGGAAAATATAAAATATTTTCATGTGGATTGAAGGCAAATTTGGAGGCTGGTGCTCTGCAGACATGCCATGAAGGTAATTGTATCCTTAATCTTTTATATTAAAACCTAGCAAGAAAAAAAAATGAAGTTGGTCTGCAAGAACTTGATGGGGACAAAGCAAGAAACCAGATAACCAGAAATATTATGCATAATAAAGAAAATTGTTAATGATCACTTTATTCAATGACATTAGAGATGGAAAGGCTGTTAGGTCAAGCATTTAATCCAACGCATCTGACAGTGTTCCTTATCACTGAGAGAACAGTTTTCAATTTCATGCCTGATTTTGGCTCATCCTTCATTTCTAGCTAACCAATAAAAAGTGCCTGAATTTCTCAGATCGGATCCTATTTTTCACAGAAAGCCTGAGGCAAAATGAAGAAGGCATTTGCAAGAATGGAGGGTTAAAAATATGAAGGATTTACATTAGAAAGCACTTCCATAACTCATTCTAATCTGTTGTGGCTTTGCCTGGAACAGCTTTGCATTCATACTCTGCCTTAACAGCATCTTGCATCTTTGGGAGACTGCAAGAATTTGGGAGATAATGCTGTGGACAACTGAGGTTCTCACTGAAATAAGATGTACAGTGTTATGGCTTGGGCATTTTCAAGCAGGTAGCTACCAGCTCCCTAAAGCATCACTCTGAGCCTTCAGAAAAACAAATAACCTCCCTAAGATTTGGGCATGGGCTTCAGCAAGGCTGAACTGGAGCAGCTGCCCTGTGTGGCATTTTGCAGGACACTGGTACATCCATCTGAGCCATGTTTCCAGATTCTTGTAATAAGGCAGAAGCAGTGAAAGTGCTTGATTGGTTCTGCCTCTACTGATAAATGACCTTGGAAGTGATGGATTTTGGCCAGTGAAGGTTAGCACTCCAGTGAAAACTGAGATTCATCACATTAAATGTAAGTAGGTCCACTACCTAACTGAAGCAGCAGGCCCATATTCCTCTCTAAATTAGTTCTGGAGTCAGTTTTTTATCAAGAAAGACTGGATAGGGAGGGGAGGACTCTATGGAAAGTGGTAGAGAGGACGTGTCTGTCTGTGCTCACAAAAATCAGCTGTAGATCTGTATCAGCTGAGGGAGCTGGGGTTGTTTAGCCTTGAGGAAAGAAAGCTGAGGAGAGACCTTCTCTCTCTACAGCCACCTGAAAGGAGATTGTAGATAGGTGAAAGTCCACCTCTTCTTCCAAATGACAAGTGACAGGACCAGAGGAAATGGCTTCAAATTATCTTGGGAGGTTTTAGACTGCATATTGAAGATATTCTTCACCAAAAGAGTTCTCAAATCCTAAAGCAGGCTGCCCAGAGAAGTGGTCATCACCTCTGTAAGTCTTCAAAAAAGATGCTGATGTGACACATAGGGACGTGGTTTAGTGGTGAGCATGGTGGTGCTGGGATTAGAGCTGGACTCAATGATTTTATACATAACCTGAATGATGGAGCAAATTTTTAAGTACATACTCCAAATACTGCAGTTACAGAGAAAGATGCTCTTTGGATTTTGAAAGACCAGAATGTTTCCCCATTAATACAGACATGGCATTCTCAGAAAACAGATTTATGCCTAAGTTAGATAAAACTGAGAACCATTAAGCTGAAGCATGTACAAAGAATAGGTGTGGGGAAAGGGGTAAAAGGGCAAAGAGCATTTTATTCAGGGTGAAAAAAGGTTTTGCACAGAAACACAGAAAAAAAATATACTGAATAATAGTATTGCTTTTCCTGTCTAAAGTGATTATTCTTCCTAGAGCCATAGGAAAAAATCTAGGCAGGATCAGCTTTGCTTTTCATTCTCAGTTTTCATCTCTATGGGACTAAATTATTATTTAGCAGCCCATGCTACAGGAGTAAAATTTCAGTGTGTGCCCTTCCTCTGGTCAAGAACATTTCCTTGCTTAATACACATCTATGATTGACTAAGGGTTTCTTTTTTAATGCTCAGCAAAGCCTTCTGCAATATTATAACAAAATTACGAAGCTGAAGAATTGTATTGTATCACTTATTTAATTTAATTACTGCTTTATGCATTTCCCTATAGGAGAATCTCTCTTTCTCTCTCTCTCTCTCCTTTCTCTCTCTCTCTCTCTCTCTCTCTCTCTCTCTCTCTCTCTCTTTCTCTCTCTCTCTCCCTCCCTCCCTCTCTATATATACACATCTATAAACACAGTCTTTTCCAGCTTTTGCTCCCTTTTTTCTACCCTGGATAGAATCTAAGTATTAAACAATGAGAGCACCCAACAAATTAGGCCAATTATGACAACTTAGTTCTAGACTTTTACACAGTACTCCTCAATCCTGCTTCATCTGACACACGTGCTAAGGTAATTTTTCCTTTGAATTAATATAAAATTGCATGAGTAAATCAGTGGTGCATATGTTGTTTAGATTAGATACCACTTAAGTCTCTCTACTTGCCAGACATGTGGATAACTGACACAGATTAAGCAGGTCTGAGATGAATTAAAATCCTGCTTCTGTGGTAAATATTGCAATGCAAACAAGATAAATGTGACTAAGACTGCATTCAGCCTCAAGGAAATATCAATGTAACCCCAAGACTATTCTGTATGATTCTATGAATACAAGGCTCATTAGCAGATGATGAAGAAAACCTAAAAAAAAAATAAAAAATTAGGCTTTTTTAAATTGTCTCCCTTGGTAGATGTGGAAGAATTTTATAATTTTGCATATTCAAAACACTAATCCCCACTAGCCAGATTTCTTTTTCTAGCTTTAGGAGAGATATGTATAGGAAATCAAAGAACTGCCTTTTCTGGAAAAGGAGTCAAGTTCAGCCTTGGAAAGTCATCTCTTCCTAATAATAGATCATTGAAATCATCATGAAACATTGCAATAGGGTTTTCCTTCTTATAATTTGTAGGCTGGAGTAGCAGTACAGGAGAGCCAGCATGTGCCCTCAAAGTTCTTAAATTCAGAAACAGGTGGAAAAGTCACAAGGCTGTCTTTGAAGATACTTCTTTATACATCCTTAGGACCTTATTGATTAGTCAGTGTGGTGGGTGTCTGCAGAATACCAACACCCCTGCTGCTCTGTGCTCAGAGCAACCTGCTGGCAGGAGCACACGGGCCCAGGGAGCTGCTGTGAGCTGGTGTGCATCTCCTCCATAATGTGCCCATCAGTTCTTCCTCACTTATTGCTGTGGCTTTCACAGGCTGGGCTGGCAGAGCACCTCCTTGGCTTTTATGCTCATCATTCCTGAGCTCTGCCAGCTCTAGTATTCCTACACTAGCTCTTCTGCTGGGGTAAATGTGTTCTTCTCTACAGTTAGGACACTAATTAAAAAGAAAAAAGAGTTATTATATCTGTTTAATCATGTCATAGTGGTGATACAGAGGTGCAGTAGTTTGTATTTTTAATTTTGTTTCCTATAGACAAGAAATGCTTTGCTCTTATTCATTTAGGTTCCTCCTCTAAACACTTGCAACCAAATTCTAGCTGAAAACATGAGACAATGAGTTTGGCTTCATCTTTTCCTCTTTGTTGATCATTAGAAACCTTTGTCAGAGCAGTGACACATCTGACAGTCTCTGCCCTGGCCTGCAGTAACAGGGGCAAGAAAAGCTTACAACTCACTTGCTGATGCCTTGGCCAGTTTTGCTAATGCCATTGGCATCACACCCAAATGAACTCTAAACTGCAAATATGCAGATCCATTACCCACATAGCCCTGTGCTATTTCAAGGTGACATTGAGCTACTGCTTTGTGTTTTTAAACTGAAGCGTGGTCAATGGCCATACTTTACTCTGTAGCTTTTGCACAACTCTAAAACCACAGCTCTGAAAGAGAAACGTATCAGCCAAAGTGCTGAGCACATTCACTGACTAACTCCCTATCCAAATGTTTTTATTGCAGGAATGTAAATATACACTTGATTTAAAGAATTTGCTTTTTTGGTGAAAACTATCAAGTCTGCTCTTCATTTCTAAACCCCACTGCTGCAGTTTGTGTTGCATCTGCTTTACAATTATGTGAAACAGAGGGATAAAATACTTATGACCCTTTCCCACAGTCAATAGGGAAAAAGGGCTTCCAACACTGTGCTGAAAGCATTTCAGCTTCTTTCCCCTGAGACTGAAGTATCATAGCAATCAAGGTTGTCAATTACTTTTAAAGCAAGCTGTTTATAGACCATTATTCCCAAGGCTTTATTTGCTTGCTTTCTTTGCAAGTAAGATGATGGAAACAGTTCAGCTGTTCAAAAGTCTGCCACTATCTCTTCTAATGAGCTGCTATCATCAAAAGGAGCTCTTTTTCTCTTCTGTTTCTTCTGTCCCCTTGTTTCTCAGCAATTTTCCTACTGACAAGAGGGTTTGAGAATAACTGCATCATCATTCACATATGGACATGATTATCACATATGGAATATATAGTGAACAAAATATCTGAAAATTAGAATCCAAATATTTTATTTGGTTTGTTTTGATCTTTGTAAGGGTTTCATATTGTGACCATCATGTTAAATAAAGAAATGCCTTCTCTTTTGTGTTTCTGATTGTGGGATAAAAAAGGACTTTGGATGGCTGATAAGCATTGGGTTTCACAAAGGTCATTTGACTTGGTAGAGATATTTTGATAAAATATACTGCTCTGTAAAGGGAAGAGGTGAAAACCAGATAAATTAAAAGTCTCAGTTCTAATTTCCACAAAAAGATATAATGCTGCCATACTCTTTTTCAACATAGTTTAGCATAGTGTTTTCAAACACACATGAATTGGTACAGAGCCTAAGAGAAGGATAGTATGATGATGTTTTCCAAAACGTATCAGAAGGATTACTCCTAATGTTGTCAAAGAGTCATTAATCCTATCAAGCAGAGTTCAGGTAAACAATACCTGGACTTTGTTGCTGCTCTGTGAGAATAGAATTACGTGGGAACAAGTGAAGAGGACCACAGGATTGTAGTCTGCAGGACTGTAAGTGAAAGGAGAATAGATATTACAAATAAAGAAGGCCAAACCCAGCTGTTTAGATTCATAGGACAAAGATTGAGGGGGGAAAATAAGGTTTTGTATGGCTCTGTGATGGTACTTCAGACACCAAAGAGGGAGAAGAGTCTTTTAAACTAAGACAGTAATTGCTCTGGGAAAAAAGGTGTGTAAGACCTGGCAACAAATAAACTTGAATGCAAATGGAAAGATGTTTTAGACATATCACAGGATTAAAGTTCTAGGACAGCTTCTTGATAGGATCATAATTGCAAAATTCATAGGTGTTTTAAGGTGTCCAGTGTTTTCCCATCTTTGTTTATACAAGTGTGATTGCTTGAAATAGCTGAGGATCAGTCTCATTAACCCAGAAGGTTTCTTCTGCTGTCAAGTACAACAAATGGCATTTGACTGACTAATTAGTCTTTTATTTTTGTGTATGAGGAGGGAAAAAGCTCATATGCAATTGTAATTGTTTTTCTGTTGCTTTCTTTTAATTTTGACTTTGATTTTTGAGCATACAATGATGTGACCTTGATGTTGTCTTAAAATAGTCTCCAAGGAGGATATATATATTGCACAAAGATATATATGTGCTAATTAATGCCACACATAATGTATTACAGCTTCTGAGTAGAGAAAAATTCTCAATTCTAAATAAAAGAGTACGTTATTAATATATTCTCTGAATTCAACCCTTTAAATGGGCCCCTGGATTGCTTTTACTTGTGCACAAAAGCACCAGTGCGTTGGTCTGTGCCCTGATTCATTGGGCTGCTTAAATTATTTTCTATTTTTCTTTTGTTTGTTACCATAGTAACGTTCAATAATTTTTCCCCCAATTGTTCAGTTTCAGAGGAATTTTAGAAAACTCCCATGCATGAAAACAAAACAATAGTTGGGGAAAACACAGCTGAAGCTATATAGGGGAACCTCTAGACAACAGATGATAATTTGTAAGCATGCAGAGCTCGAGTTTTGTTATCAACAGGAAGTGTGTTTCTGCAGCTGCCATTTGGTTTCTCTTCCAGTAAATCTGTACCATTTTAACATAAAGCAATATGTAGTTCAAATATTTATAAGATAAATGTATAATTAATTCATGAGAGTCTTTTCTTTTTTAAACAGAAATTTTACTATGGTAATGGAAAGATATTGGCAAAATAGCATTTGAGAAAAATTGTTAGTGAAGATTTATCTGAAGTTTCTTTTTCAATTTGGATGACTACAATTTTTTTCCTTCTGTATTTTATGTATGGTAAAATAAATATAAGTATACTAATTTGTACTGTGTGTTTTTTTGCTACCAAGTGCTAGAGCTGAGTTGGGTAATACATTTAGTATTGCCCTGGCATAGGCTGGGAGCAGGAAATGAATGTCTGCTGTCAGGGGAGGAATGGTTCAAAGCCCTGCGAGGTCAACAGATGATTTTCCATTTACTGCAGTGGGTTTGGTTCATTCTGTTTTCCTCTGATAATTCATTAAGATTTCAAGTGAGGCAAAGAAGCTGCAGAACCAGATCCCTGTATACGTGACTGACTATGGAATGGCAGCTTGCAGTGTTTAATGTACTGTGTGCAAGAGGCAGCTGGGTGCTTTTCTTATCAAAATGTGTGATGGAAGGTTGAGAGTGGACATTAGGGAATGAAGTATCACCATGGAGGAGGGAGTTTACTGCTGTAATAAAGACAAGAAAATAAGCTCTATAATCAAATCAAAAGCATAAATGGTAAAGAATTGGATTTATTATATTCTTGCCATAAATTCTGGTTTTGATTTATATTTTCTGCAGCTATACTTTCAAAATACTGGGTTACGTTACTACATCTGTTGAGGAAAATTACTTCATCTTGTATAATTATTTATCTATTGTAACTATAAGCCTGATTAAAATAACATCTGAGTGTGGAGACTAAAATCCTATGTACCTTATTTTTTAAATCTGCAGTATTTCATAGCACTAATAAATAAAATGTAAGGAATGCTACTTCTATTTATTTCACTCACATTTTCAAACTTTAAAAATGATGCTATGTTTATGTGCTAGAATCCCCCTTCTGTTGCTCATCTTTGTAAAGAGGTTTTATTTACTTCAAACATACCTTCTGTGAAAAAAAAAAAAAAAATTGTTAGTCCAAATGATTTCTGCTGCTTAAAACAAATCTTCTATTAACTAACTCATCTAGAGAAAAATGGTTTTAATCTCAGAGACTGCATTAAACTTAGAACGAAACTAAATCAATAAAGGTGAAGGTCATGGAAACAGATGATCAGAGCAAACAACAGGCTGCCTACTGTACAATAGGATTATAAAATAAACCAAAGCAAAAGTCTATCAGAATACATCAAGAATGAACTTTATGAATAGGTTCCTCTTAAGAATGCCGATTTATCAGCAGATCAGATTTATCTCCTGCAGACTTCTTCCCCCCAATTTTCTGCTTCCCTTCCCCTCATCTCCTTTCAGTCCTTCTCTTCTTGTTTCCTGCTATGTTATAAACTAAATTACCCTGTGGAAAGACCAGTGAACCCTGATTAACTAATGTGTCAGGTTTTAAATACCTTGTGCTGACATGTATGTGAAGTGAAATTAAAATTATTCTGAAATAGGTGAAAAATGGAGCACTTTGTTAACCGGATTTTATTTCCCTGAACACATGTAACACAAATTCCCCCATGAAATTTTGAGCTGATTTTTTGGAGTGAGATTCAGGGAAGAATTTGGGGGATGGGTCTGTAAGTAGGAGGGGTGAATAGCAGCCACAGTGATTGAGGACGTGGTTTAGCTCCTAGAGCTTAATAACAGTTAGGGTTAATGGTTTGAGATGATTAGCTGCTTCCAACCAGTCATTAATCTGCAGGACGTGTCTTTAGTCTTGCTCACTAGTCTTACCAAAGAAATGACACCCTAGAATTTTGCTTGAACTTTGGTCTTTTGCTGTTGACAAATGAGTCTGAAAAATGAGATGAAATCAAATCCTGTAGCACGATGCCACTTTTCTGGTACCCAAATCAGGGTTCTCCAGGATCTGGGATGGAGTTGTGACCCCACAGTGCTGGCAAGAATTTGATTCCTAATTCTGCATCTCAATATCTGGGTTTTTTTACTTCTTTTCTGCATCAGTGTACTTCATGTCTAGTAATTCTAAGCACTATTGAAAATTGGGACATTCACTTTACTAAATGTAGATTTGAGTAATATCTTTGTATTTAAAAGCAGAGGTATTTATTTTCACCCAAAATTAAATTCAGAGTAGTGATGTTACTACCTCTGCCTGCTCACAGCATATTCCATTTGTAGGCTGGAAACACTGAAAGGAATTTGCAGGAGCTGACAGGAGTTTTAATCTCTGTGCCCTGCACCAGCCTAAGCCAAACAAAAATCTTGACAATCCATTTCAGCAGGGATGACAAGAGCAGTGCTGGAAATTTCACTGCAGCAGACCCAAATCTGTTGATAAGAATACACAAGGTTATTAAGCTAAAGCTGAAGAAGGCATCAATCATTTAGAAAGGATAGTATTTGATTCTTTTCTCAAAGTCCAATCTGACCTGACATGGGCCTAACAACATCCTTTTATTCTATACAGGTACATCACTGTCTCATTCTGATACATTGTTAATAGGGCCAGTAACAAAAAATAAAAATAAAAAAAATCCCCAGCAATATCAATGTATAAGAGGGGAACGAGAGAAGGGGAAAATAGGAGAGGTTAAGGGTTTACAGGTACAGAAAGAAAGTACCTTTCAAATACTAATTTAAACTTGCTCTATTATTGAAGGCCTGTTTATGACCTCCAAAGAAGCATGTAAAAAATGACTGGCACATGCAATTACATTTTAGATAAATACTTTAAAAAGGCGTAGCAATATCTTTTATCTGAAGTATTAAATCTACCCTTCCTCTTTCTTTTGTGTGACAGTTGCTGAAAAGAAAGGAAAAGGAAAGAAAGGAAAAGAAAGGAAAAGGAAAGAGCAGAGGGCTGGTCTTATTCATGAGTGAAAGAGGAGGCATTCCAAGGAAACCACAGCACAGAAGAAACTTTGGTGGCAACAATGGATGTCGTGGATAAAGGACAGTAGCTGACAAGGAATTATCCTGACTCTAGAATGGAATTCTCCTTGGTGCAAAATTTGCTGATCTTTGTCATCAAACTTAAAGCCAATATCCTATCAAAAATCAGGATCCAGGAGCTGCTGCATTCTGGGCTACCACTGCTTCTGGAGTGGCCTACTTATTTAAATGACTGGACTTTGTGCATTACACATGCTGCTTCCTGCGAGTTGAGAGCTTCGTAAAATTACATTACAAAACCAGCACTGACTGTGAGAGACCTTGAAGTTCTCGTATGGTGGGACAAACAGAGCAGCACAATATTGTCTTACAGGTGCACACTTCAGAGAGATTGACTAAGTGGGTGAACTTGTACATTTAAGTCAAAAGCAGTAAACCTTGGAAGTAAGTTAAATCATAGAATAACAGAAATCTTGAGTTGGAAGAAACCCATAAGGATAACTGAGTCCAACTCACTATTCCTCACAGGACTACCTAAAACTAAATCATATAGGTACAGGTATCATCCAGGCATTCCTTGAACTGTGATAGCTTGGTGCCAAGTGACTGCTTTAGATCTGGTCTGCCTGCTGTTATGATTAGAGTTTATTGTGTAAATAGCAGTTTAGTCCTAACACAAAAGATGTCACTGCAGACTGTGCATAAAGGAGTGTTTGCACTAGTTCACATCCAGGCATGAGTGGCTCAGGGTGACTGGTTTGATGTGGGTCAAGTGCTGCTGTGGATGGTAAGACTCATCACTCTCTCTCTCTAAGAGTGCAGACCTGCTGTGCCCAGGGGGTGTTTGTTTCTCCACAGCTTCTGTAGCAGAATTTTCAGGAGCACCTCTGCACTGGCTGTCCCCTATGACCACATAAGCATATGACCACACCAGCCAGGTACAGAGGAGTTTCTGGTCTTTCTAGGCAATATAACAATGTTCCTGGACTAGTGGTCTGTGTCCCTCTCAGCATGGTGTGGGATGTGAAGGTTTTCATACCAGACATATCTTTGCCCTACTGTATTCCCACAGCAATGGCTTTAGCACCTGTGTGCAAGCCCAAGTCCATTTCTGGGCTGTGGCTCATGTTCAGAGGTTTCTATGTCCTATATTTCTGTTCTGGAGGCATTGACAGAGAAGCATTGACATGTGCATAAGCTGCTACATGCCAAAAATTAATTGCAAAAAATAAAAACATTGGCAGCATGGGAAGTGAAGTGCACAAAGCTGTGGTTTGCCCAAAGCACATATGCACATGGCAGTCTGGACACATTTCTGGTGGTCTGTTTTTTGTAGGAATGGCTGCTGAACATGGAAATTTTGGCCATCAGAGCAGCTGAAGGTAGCCTGAATCTCTCCAGAGTGTTGGGCAGAACAGTGGTGCTTCCTGACTCTCTGCAAGCACATGAGGAAGGAGGAGGTTAGAGTGAGACTGAGAATAATTGTGCTTTTTAATCTGGTGCCCCTTTCACCATCTCTTATGTCAGCTGCCCTCTTTTCCACCCCATTAACTGTATGAGCATACCCTTTTATCAGCTTAAAGGCCTTAAAATACAGTATTTTGTGCCTGGATTAAGGACAATATGCAGCACTAAGTAACCCATGCTGATGAATTCCTCTTTGGGGTCAAGTTGTAGGGGAATGCTGCAAGGTTGGATGGCTTTTCTGTGTTGCTTATAAAAATAACAGATAAAGGGATGCAATTTGTCAAACTCCCAGTTAGAATAATACACTTATGCCTGAATACAGTATTTCCCCTAGAGTTTAAATTAGTTTACTTACATTCAGTATCAGAAACCAGAATGCATGTTCTTGTAGTTTTATAACCAAATCCGTGACAATTTATTTTGTATGAAAGGTTAAATGACTTAATAACGGCTTTCTCAGAATGTTTTTTCATTTTCTGAATGTTGGAAAAGAAGTCCAATTTTTTTTTTTGCTCCTAGATAGTGAAAAAATACATCATTATGTTCTTGGTTTAGTTATGTAAATGACCTTACTGATAAATGAAAATTGATATTTCAAAGCTGTAGTTTGTTATAGCCTGATGACATGTTAGCCCTTATCATCCAAGACAGTACTTAACTCTGAATAATACATCATGCTAACTCTCTGAAATTGTTATTATGAGATTTTAATGCACCATAAAACATGTCTTATGATCTTCAGCATGCTTAAATATCAGTTAACACAGTAATCTCATATACATCTTGGAAAACAGTAGTTTGGCAAAAACTGTCTTCATATATAGCAATTCTTGTACTAGGTTTCATACATGGATATATGTGTAAGTATGGGATTTGCAACATCTGAATAAAAGAATTATCTTCTCTGCACACAAAACACAGCAAAATGAGATGTGAGCCATAACTGGAAATACTAGATTCTGTCAAAATATCCTTATTAAATAAACAGTGTGTTGACAAAGCAGACATGATACTGAGGGAATGTGTGTGAATATATTCTTGGGTTTGCACTTGAACTGTTCATGTTGTTCCTTTCTGATCAGAAATTATTGGTCTTAGTTTAGATGATGCTACTTTATTTTACATTTCTGAGGAAATGCATTAGCTAATCTTGAACTGAAGATGATGGGAAAGAACAAGAACAGAGAAATAGCTTCTTTTTGGCTCAGACTCTTGCAGCATGGAACATAGTATGGCAAAAAGTGTTTTGTGAACTGCTGTCTCCAGCCAGGTGGGCCAAATTTGTGCCTATTCACATTTGTGTCCACTCAGTCCCAGAGATACTGGGGGCCTTGTGAGGAGCATGGTTGAGGGAGGATATATAGGCAACCTGCTTCTCTCAAAACCAGAGCTAAACAACAGGGAGCATGCTGAGCTAAAGATGTTTGCTAACCATCAGTGTCCAGTGGGGCAAGATGGCAACTCCATCATACCACTTTATATTTATTTTAAAAATTTTTTTTATTTTTTAACCTGTGATAGTTCAGGTGGAAAAAAAAAAAAAAACCTGTCAAAGAGATGTTCAGTTATCCAAATGCTCCTGTGACTGGTAAACACAAATGCTCTTCAAGGCTTACAGTCTGATTCCTGCAAAGCTGCAAGTTTAGCATTTTTCCCTTGGACCATAGCTGGAATAATCACTCAAGAGCTGTGTTTTAAACTTTGCAAAGGGAAGTCTTAAACTTAAGGGTTTTGTCTCATTTGTGTCTCTATTACTAAAAATATTTTAATTCTGGACTTAATTTGACAGGGTCCATATGAAAAATGGTTTAGAAGCCATCCCTAGAATGGATAGTTCACAAATCAGATTTGACATATTTCAAACTAAACTAAAAACTCAACTCACATTGTTACATATGTTCTGCATGTTCTTCCTTAAGTAAGAAATTTAGTGACTGTAACCTATGTCCTTTCAAAATGCAACAGATATTTAAATGAAGCAAACTGCAAAAGGCAAAAATGTTCTTATTTATTCATACTGTTTATTGAGGCAATGGGGTCTGGTCCAGAAAACTCTGTAAAGAAACATAATTTTTATCCAAATCCAAACGATGTTCAACTGCCAGGTCACATTCTTTCTCTAGCTGTGGGATAGTTGTAGTTTTGTAGCACAGTAAGTTCTTCTTTATTTCACAATAAATGAAATAAAAATGTTGCAAAACTGTTCTTGAATATGTATTACATTTTCTGGTTTCCAACCAAAAGGGGTTGACTGCTTCCATTCTAGGCATTACAAGAATATATTATATTTTGTGTCTCACCAGGTTTAGAATTTGTGTTAAAAACACATGCTCTGAAGGCTCTACTGAAGCCTATATTTAACCATTTAAGGATACATGCTTAGAACCATCTATCTTAACATGTTTAAAATTACCTAATCTATATTAGACTAATTTATATTACACTTTTATATTTAGGTGGTCTGATTTTCTAAAATTTATCTTTGCAGCCTATAAGAACAGCCTTTGATTGTCCTGATTGCCTGTCTGCAATGATCAGAGACACTATTTTCTGATTTTAAAGAGGTAACAAAGAGAAAGAAAGAGAGAAATAATGACCAGATATAATGCTGAAGGCACAATAATTGAAAGGAAGACCAGTATTTCTGAGTATATTGCAAACTGAATGGAGGTTGTGCAGTTTAAAGGAGAGGTTACAGGGTCTATTGCACAAGAAAATTTCAATTCAGGGCCAGCAGTGGCCACCTGCAGAAAGGAAGATGCTGGTGAAGAAGAGGAAACGAGTAGCATGATGCAGGGATAATAGACCTTGTAAAGAGGATTCAATAAAGCAGCAGCTGGAGAGGCATCGTGGCACTTCAGCAGTCTTTGTTAGGTGTGGTGCTGCTGTACACTGCTGTTCTCCTCATTTCTGCTGAAAAAGCCAACAACAGACCAAGTCATGCTTAGGAAAATTAGATTGCACTTTCACCTGACAATAGAAAATAGGCCTTTTGTTCAGTAGAAAATAACAGAAAAATCTATTTGGTATTAAGGCGGTTTGTTTATATCCTCTTTCATCAAAAAAAATCTCCAATCAGTCTTTTTCACAGGGAATTCAAGGAAATAGCTGTCTGGTTATATCTAAGGGAAATTTCTGCATTGCTACTCATAAGAATTTTTAGGGGCAGCCTTAGACTTCTCCATTCCAATGCAAAGATTTGCAGTGTGTTTATAATGACTGATCTACAGGAGCTACATATAAGTAGACATAAGAATATTTAAAGGCAAAAAATTGATCCTAAATGTTATTGACACTAACCAACCACAAACAAATGGCAGTATGTAAAAATATGTGATGATCCAGTCATCACCAAATAACTCAGTGCCAATTAGTTAATTCAAGTGGATGGTTTGTGAAATTAAGCATATAAAGCATTTTAAAATTCACATATTCGAAACACTATTAAAGGTGAATAAAGCTCCACTGAAGTGGCTGGAGTTGCTCACACCTATATGCAAAAACAGGTTTTTTTGAGCTTGAATACTTGGCATAGCTACTGAAACTTCAGGGATGTATTTGTACCAAGGTACAGGGTACAAGTTAGGGGCACACACTGAAGTCAACCATGACACTCTGCAAGTCCTGGTTGATCCCAAGTGGAACATTTTAAATCATTGAGCTTCATGTTTCTTCTCTTACAGAACTGATCACATCATCTGCTTATAAATGTATTCCAGTGACATGGCATCCAATACCAAATCAGCCAACTAACCCCTTATCAAGCTTTGGATCCTAAGGAGAGCAGATAAATTATTCCCTGAGATGACATCAAGGAAGAAATGAATCACAGAATATTTCCATCAAGAAGTTGTTGACAGTTTGAGGAAAGCAAATAATTCAATGATTAAGTGAGAAGTCTGTTACTTTTCTTTGTTGTATATTATTTGTGAAGTGTGATTTTTATTTTTATACTTTCTGAGTAATAGTAGATGACAAAGGATAACTAACATAACAGAGGGGAAAATGTTACTTTGAAATTAATGAAAGATAAAGGTTCCTAATGAAGGAACTGAGAACACTTAAGGGCCTGAAAAATAATAATAAAAAAGAACATAGATCTGTGTCATTGCATGAACAAATGCCTCTATAGCTTGTGTTTCAAGTTGACCCTGGAGTAATGAATCATGGTAAGACTGTCACTCCTGCAAGGTTAAGTGTGAGATGAGGCAGCTCCTCACCAGAAAACTCATGGAGACCAGGAAAATATCCTCCATATGCACCTCAAAGTGGAGAAAAGTATTTCTGAATTTAATCCAAATTGTGAAGTTTCACGTGTTTCTTTTCTTTTTTAAAAATTTTTATTTCCTTTTTTGTAGGTGCACATAATTTTGGCTTTGACAGTCCAGAGGATGATATGGCATAGATCATCATAGCTCTGTTGAAATCAGTGAAATTATGGCAAGATACCCCCAGTCATATATTTAATCCATAATTCAGAGTGACAGTGTTTTCAACAGGCTGGAGGTGATTTTTGCCATGACCCTTTGCACACAGCTGCACTAACATAAGCCAGCTCACATGTAGTGCTGTCCTCTTTTTGTCAGCAAGCAAGGACAGCAAATATTATGACCCTCACTTCATCCAGACAGCTGACAACAGATGAAAGTTTTCACTTGAACCACAGATGTTTACAAAACGTTTTATTCAGCTCTGATTAATAACTGGTCAGGGAAATTATGCAGGGAAGTTTCTGCATGGAACTGACACATCACAGAGATGACTAAGTTAATAAAAAATCACTCTTCCTTTTCACCAAGTGTGGTGTTACAGACAAAGTCATTTGGATGACCCAAAAGGGCAGATGTCAGAGAGACCAGGGCATCTTCATGTAGAGCAGGGCTGTTAGTTCTGGTATTCTGGCTAAAATGATGCCTGGTGTGCTAAGGTCTCTTGAGGTTTGAAACACATTATCCGTGTCTGGCATCTCATCTTTTTCACACCTATCTAGGTCAAACAGCTCTGTTATAAGCTGTTTGTGGTAGGGGTATCTCATGATGCTTAAACCAGAAATTCTCAGTCATGAGAATGAATCTATTCAATTGACAATATTTAATCATAATACATAGGCATGCCTGTTTGCAGATATAATTCCTCATTTTCTTCACACACAAATGAAGATCAAATCTTGGCTCTTCCTAGCAATATTGATAGGTAGAAAATTGAGATATGTTAATTTTTTAAAATTTCAAAATATGATAAGTAATATTTTCCACTTCTGCTTGGATTAGTATGAAAAACACCAGCCTTGAAATGAAATTATATATTTATTATTTAGTAAAATGATTAATAATGACTGCTTGTGAGATCTTTAATTTTACTTCTGTTTTTAAAGCTTTTTTTTCAAAACTATGGTTATATAAGATATTCATTGAAGCTTTCCCTGTAAGTTTAGCGTGACAAGCATAGAAATAATTTTCTGGCTTAATGCAGCATAAAAATTGTTAAGATGTTTCTGGCTCTTCTAATTTAAAACCTTTTCCTGCTACTCATGCCCCTGTAAATAGTTTCATTACCTTAATTTCTTTTGGAAATTGGAGACAACTTGTGACTAAGAGACTGCAAAGCTTGATTCAGTGCTTATTTGGAAACTAAATTATGAAGGTCTTTATAATCTTACAGAGTTCAGACACAGAAAGTACAGCTTTAACTCTTAAAATGAGTGTTCCATTAGGAAACATTCGAAAGGACTTATTTTCATTGACCAACATTTTCTAAAAAGCAGGCTGAATTAATTTATCTCAAACATGAGTTTCAAAATCCTTGGTTTAGAGAAATTTAAGGTATGACATTACCAATGGTTTACCCACTTTCTAGTCTGCTTTTCTAAGTGGTAATTGGACCTTGTTTCTCAGTGCCCTGTTTTATCAATTAGTAACAGTGCCACTAAAGCTTCTAGACCATTTTGGGAACACTATCCCTGGGGTTTGAGTTTGGGTGGTATTGAGCATTCCAAATCTCAAATCATGACAAGTTATATTTTTCATGTATGCTATGTTTTAAACTTCCATTCATCTCCTTGTCTGGTTTTCTGAAGGCCATAGCAGGATTTTACTGTGTACACAACTAAAAAGTTGCTGGTTTGTTTTCCTACATGGTATTTATGAAACTCATGCTATGAAGCTCAGTAAAACAAACAGAGAAGAATTCTCAGTGTGTTTCTTTCCTGCAGTTTTTCCAACAAAATTCAATGCTCATAAACATTTAGATAAAGCTTATTTCTGGCCACCTAAAGGAATGATCAGACCAGAAACTCACTTCTTTCAGCCCAAAGGAGGTGCCAATACCTTTCTGGGTAAATGTAAAACCCATCACATACATGGGAAAAAGTTTATTTCTCTACAGGCTGTTTTTACATGCAAGACTTTTCCTCCTTTCCTAAATTGCCAAAAATTCTGCAGGATCCTAAGCAATGATAACCAGAACAAGGAGAAAGCCTAATATTTTTGTTAAATGTGTCACTTAAGAGGAAACAAAGAAAGAGGAAGCAATCTTCGGTAATTTCTTTTTCAGACATTTATTTGCACCATGGAAGCCAACATTGCATTCCCTTAGATATAAAAGTGCTGGAGTAAAGTCTGAGAGCTTCTCTCTCTAGCAGTCAAGCACAGCTGCATGGGCTGGAAAAGCATTGTGTAGGCTAGAAAATGAGATATACAAATAATCACACTTTAGTTTCCAAAATTCTCTCTCCTCTCCATTAAAGGTAAGCAGAACAGCTCTTTCATCTCCTAGTGCTCATGACTAAGGACATGCATGGTAATCTCCCCCAGCACTGAGCAGTAGCACTAAAACCATATTATTCATATTTAAGCACTGGGGGCTTACAGAGCAGCTGCTCTGTAAATTCACCAGAGGAAGGTGATTAAGTCCTTGTATAGCCTCTGTATGATATGCAGACCTCTTGGTGCTCTCTTGCTGTGCCATTCTGAGTCTGAGGTGTCAGTGATTAAAAGTCAGTGTGAGGTGACTATTTGCAGCTCAGCACTGATGTGACACAGTAGTTAGTCCTACTGTCATCAAAAAGGTGCCAAAAGAACTGGGGGCTAGTCCTACTACCATCAGAAAGGTGCCAAAGGATCAGGAGGCCCTTTGGTATGACATGAGCTCTTTAATCTGGTGTAAAATTGTGTTTGTTTTCTTGTGTCCATCTTTGCACCATTCTGACTTTTCATCTTCTACTATTTCTCTCCTTTTGTGGTTTTTTTGCCTCTTGATCCTCTTTAATTTCTTGTTTTCTTGTCTCAACCTTATGCTAGTGATCCTCCTTCTCTTTGTTTGAGCTGCCCACCCTCTTACACTGAGGGATGTCTTGGCTGGTATTGTTGTTAGATTAGTATTGCTCCCAAGACAGTGTGGAGCATGCCACACTCAGCTAACCCACTCCTTTCCCTGCTCTCTGTAGATGACCTCAGAACAAGTAGAGCAGAGAGAGGCCCCAGTGAGGGCAATATAATGATCTACTTCCATATGGGGTATAAAGTTCATTTTTTAAAAAGAGGGCTATTATTTTTCCATTTTATTGTTTTCTGCCTTTCCCATCCTACCCTGCCACAAGGCACACAGATGCAGATCTGCCCTGCTTTCTGGAAGAGGGCATGTTTTTACAGTCTAGGTGGAGTTTAAAATTACCCCCATGTGCCATTCCATCATGCCTGTAACCCTGTGTGGATGATATATATGTTCTATGCCCAGAGGTGGCAGAATTACTTTCATGGTGTGATTTCCTTGGTGTCCTGTAACAGCTGTGTCAGGCTGCAACTGTCTTTGCAAGGATGCCCCTCAGAAATGAGATCTTTAGGTCTCCATTGTAAGCAAAATCCCTGGGGGAGAAATACGAGCAAACCGATCTGCTCATGAGCTTGGCCAAAGAAATGAAAGTTGAAAAGGCTGAGTTGGCACAACTTTCTTAGTGGGATCAGGTTAAGCAGAACCTGCACTTTAGCCTAACAATGAAAAGCTGTACATAGAAGGAAGTAGGGACACAGGGAAGCTGAAAGCAAAGTAGTAACAGAATAGACTGCCATTCTGGAAGAGAATAACAGCTTTTACTTTGTATCTGGCATGATCTTACTCCTGGGTCCTAGGAGCTCATTAAATCCCTTTAGTAAGACTAATACAGTACATAGGGATGTACTGTTGAATCTCAGGTAAGAGATTCTCATTGGCCTTTTTTCCTCATCTGTGCTCCCTGAAATTCTATTTTGCTATGCAACTCCTGTACAGCAGCCTAATTTTTAGATTTCCCTCAGAAGTAATTGCAAAAAACTGGTTATTTCAATTTCAGGCTTGAAGAAAGTACAAATTCCTAAAGGCAATACTGTTTTATTTGAATTGATGGAGAAAATTGATATGAGTAAAGCTGAATATACAGTCACAAGCTAAACTGACCAGTGTTGTATTTTACTATTAGTAGCATTCATGATGTTGATACATAGACTCTAATAGAATGGCTTTGTATGAAACAGTATAGTTTTCCAAATCCCATTGTGATTATTTTAATGACAACACATCTATAGAAATCTCTTTGGCCTGCAAGGGGAAAAAGCACATGCAGAACATGGAGCTAAACGCAGTCTGTATTTACGTCTGTAACTTAGTAAGTGCCTCAGTTTCTGGGATCCAAATTGAGGCACTTCTAAAGAGAGCTTGGTGTATCTGAGAATGCAGAGAGCTCCCTCTGGAAAGCAATGGCTTGACAGGCACCCACTTCTTAGCTGTGGGCTTTTTGGGGGTGGTGGTATTGGTGCTGTTACTGATTGTAACATAAAACTGTATTTGTTATCTCTAAAATACAGCTACTTGGCATATGCCTTAACTGTGCCTGCATCACTCACTCTCTTGCCTTTTGAGATAAGCTTCATAAGTATTTACAATTGATGCTCCCATACAAAAGGCAAACTATAGAAACATGCTTTTCCTTTATAATATTCCATACAGGCTAAAGGTTCAATTTCCACAACACACCACAAGACTGAACAGGGTTTCTTTAACCATCCTCAGTGCTGTTTGAGTTTCTTTAACAAATAAGCTTGTGTGTGGGTCAAGCTTACCCAGTGCATATTAGAATTCCAGGGGCCTCTGATTACCCATCCTATTTATTGAACCTTATAATTTCTATGGGTTTTCAGGCACTTCACTTTTGCATATTGTTTTTGCAACAGATCATTTTATCTGTCTCACAGAAAATTATTTTTTCTGTTATCCATCCATTAAAGGGAAAGTTTTCCTCCTTAACTCCTAAAAAACACAGAACCAATCAACATGAATTTTTATTCCACTGATCATGCCATCTATACATTGTGTTATAAGGTAATTTCTTGCTTCTGCACTACAGAACTAAACAATGCAGACCAAGGACAAAGACATATCCTATGTAAGCAGACAGATTCCTGCCAGCATAATCTGTAAGTGGGAATTTAACACTTGGCTTTTTGAAGCAAGTTCTGACCTGACAACATTAATAAGCTTCTCAGAACTGGATCAGAGAGACTGAAGAGTCAAAAAATTAATTAATTTTCTGCAGAAACAACATAGTTTTGGTACTGTTTAGCATGGAGTCATTCTTCCCTGCTCCTGCTCTAAAGAAATATACTCAGAAAGGTACAGGAAATGTGTCTCACTACTGAATAAAACATAAGAATATTTTAAAAGTATATTAAATCAGTGCTAGTACTACTTTAAGTATTTTTAGCTCTTTTTCCTTTTCTTTTTTTCTTTTTTTTTTCTTTTTTTTTTTTTTTTTCTTTTTTGCTATCATTTGCTTTTTCTTCTACTTCTTACCAAGAGAGATAAAATAGGTATCCATTTCTCCATCTTTTGAAAATGATATATATGTCTAAAACATTAATGTTTTGGTTATAGATTTCCCAGCTGAGGTATTGTTACTAATCATTAAATGTCTTCATGACTAAATAAAATCTGCTGCATGATGTGCTTCTAGGTCTGTGTGGAATGATTTCACAGGGATCCATGAAGTGTAAGGATAAAAGGCTCACCCAAATACAACCACAGGAGTGAGTCCAGTTACCTCTTCTCTCCTCCTCCTCCCCCCTGCCATCACCTAGAGCAGCTGTAAATGGCATCCTTTGGATTTGGTTTTATCCCTCTGCCTTGTACTGTCAGTCTGCTTGCTGTCAAAATTGCAAGTGTGAAGGAACTTGTATTGCCCCTCATCTGGATGACTGGTGTCCCTTAGGATGAGAAAAGCCATTGCAGAGGCTGTTCTGGGGCTGGAAGTGTGATAGCAGCAGCATATTTAAACACAACTCTCCTGCAGGATGAATCACTTTATCAGCCTGTTTAGACATGAGTCATGGAGGCTCATAAAAGGGTTCCAATGGCTTGTTGTTGCTTTAATAAATTGTCTGTTGTAAATTAATTTATGTTCCTGGTTTGTACCTTTTCTTCTCAGGAGAAATCTTATCTAGGAAATACCCTGCACCAATAGAAGACTGCAAAGTATCTCTCACACTCTTTTGCTCCAGGGTCTTTGGTGATGGTTGATTTACAGTAGAAGAAGTAAATCCTGGGGACTGCACCAACCTTATAAGAAATTCAGGTTTCTTTTTTTTGCTGTGGATTGGTCCATGAAATGTTAAGTGGTCCACTTAACATTATCCTATACTATGGAAAGGATAAAGAGCAATGTTGATGGGACTGAGAGGAAACAAGTAAAAAGGTTCAGGGTGTAGATGGTGCCTCACCATGCTGCCTCTGCACAATGAACAGTGGGGAAAATTGAGCAGAAACATCCCTTCCTTCTTTGATTTGGTCCTTGGGAATTTCTTGAGGCAGTGCTCTGTGTGTGGCCCACAGCTGCACCTCAATGGACCCAGGGCTGGGCTGGAGCTGGAGGGCACGGGCGGCTCCGGGACCAGCCTTTCCACAGGTCTGCTGGCAGGGAGAGCTTGGCAATGGCAGCCAGTGCCACCCCCAAAGGCCAAAGGAGGCTTGGCAGCTGTCCTGCAGTCCCTCCTCTCCCACGGTAAATGGATCTTCCTGTTGGGATACACCCACTCCAGACCAAGGGGCAGGGTTTATGCATTTGTTGACTTTTATGCTGCCTGTGTGAACAGATGCTGTCCCGGGGCACACTGTGACTAATGCCCAGGGTATGTGGTGCTCATGACCGGGTGTTTGCACAGGGCTGCTGCCCTTGAAGTGGCAGCTGGCAGCTCTGTTGCCTGGCAGAGTACACAGAAAGGAGCCCCTTGTTTGGGGCTCCCTCCCTGCAGGTGAGCTGGTTTGTGGTGATGCACCCAGCGAGTGCCAAACGCTGAGCTCTGTGCAGCTGTGCAGCTGTGCAGCTGCCCCATGCCCATGTGTGCAGCTCGTGCTTGTGCAGAATATGGGCTCGCTGGAGCTTTGGGGAGCTTTCAGCCCGTTGGGCCAGCTGCTGTGGGAAACGCTCTGTGAACACCTGTAGGAGCTGAAAGATGTCACGTGCTGCTAGACATCCTCCAGTGATCAACAGAGTAAGAGCTCTTCATTCTGTGAACCTTGCAGTTTTAGCTGGGATGCTATAATACAGCTTGTCAACTCTTTAATCAGATAGTTTAAACCAAAGAAA
The DNA here is from genome assembly GCF_903797595.1 of Erithacus rubecula. NCBI lineage: Eukaryota > Metazoa > Chordata > Aves > Passeriformes > Muscicapidae > Erithacus > Erithacus rubecula. The sequence continues at coordinate 26,535,120 of NC_136686.1, read as the reverse complement.
TACTTGAAGCTCAAAAAAGAGTTTAGCTTATATGTTTTTAATTATTTGTTGGCAAACACTTTTATTTCCAGGGTCCTTAATTAATAAATAGAATGCTAATCAATAAATTGAACTGCTGCTTCCCCCTTGTTATTTTAGGAAATCCTTTTAAATATGCTATCCATTTGTAGCCATATGCCATAAATATTTTCTTTAAAAGCTTGAACCCAATAATTATGTTCTTTAGGTTTCCTTTCCAAATTGAAGCAAATGCTTTAAAGTTTCTTGCATTCTCACTTGCTATCATACAAGTTCCTCTCTACCAACTACATAAAGATGTTGTTTCAGCACACTTGAGACTTACTGCAGCTTGGGGGCTGAAACATTCTGTCAAATTCTGGAGATTTTTCTTCTTCTTTTTTTTTTTTTTCTTTTTTTTTTTTTTTTTTTTGTGGCTCTACTGGGTTCACAGTTAAAGTGCAAGAGTCATCTGCAACTCTGGCAATAGCTGTGTTTCCTTCCTGGCAGGGTCAAAGTCTGGCTCCATTCATGTCACATAAGCTCCCCATTTTGTGGTCTGCTACCAAAACTTGACTAAACTACCTTTTTCCTAATATGCCACTTACCTCTCCCACCACGTAAGGTGATAAGACACTACCAGATTAATATCTAGAGGAGAGGGATTTATTTTGTGCATAGGTCAGGTAAAACAATATTTGCTTAGATGACAGCTACCCCAAGTAGACATATTGCAGTTGGCTGTGCTTTGCCTGGAATAAAAACAGTTGGATCCATAGCTGTGACAGTAAATGAGGATTAAAATGACATCCTGTGGTTTCAGCATCTGTGCTCTGAAAAGAGATATAAGAGTATCTATTCTAAATGTATAATCAAGGAATGGGAAAGATTAACAAGCAATATCTGGCCTCTCTAATCAGCTTTGAAAACAACAGCAACAATTTTCACTTGCTTGATTATTTGATGGGGTCTAGTAAATATTTGAACCAAATAGTAATATGCATCTATAAACAACTGAAAAATGCATGACCTCCGATAAGCTTAACCTCAAGAAGCAGCAGTGACTAAACGTTTCCTTTCTGTGTCTCCTCACCTTTGATTTACCCACTTTCCATTTGTGTATCACCTTTCTGCTGTCTGTGTCGTGGCATAAATAATATCTTGCTGATGAGGCAAAATTAGGATCTGGTGCAGCTTTGTCTGGCTGATCTGAGTGGGGCTATGCTGGCATTATCAGCTTTGTCAGATGGTGAGCCACTTAGCACTGTAGCCCTGGTCCAGACACCTGTCTCCTGAGCACTGCTTCTTCCTTAAAAATCCAAATATGCTGGGTAAACAAATTATCATCTTATTTACTGTCTCCACCACCATTACCAAGTATTTGAACCTCAGAGCTCTGGTACTGCAATTACCACGTGGTTGTGTTTGCATAAAGAAGCAAAGTCTCTGTGCTCACTTTGCAAGAGGACCACTTTCAATATTCAGGACTTACCTAGGCCAGTACAATTACCTCAAAGTTATATGTTAATTCATCAAAGATGAGTCTGCAAGAAAAAAACACACTGTCTCTTGATTTACTGGCCTCATCCATTCTGGATTTGTAGTGACTTTCAGCAGTTTTCTAATAGTCCTTAGAAGTCCCATTCAAAGAACAGTTAAGAACAACATTTAGCTTGTATCTTGCAACAACACAGAATTGCATACATTGGGACAATTTAATTTTTTTTCTTTTGTAATCTAAATAACAGCTTCATTCTTGTGTTTTTGTAGATGAATATGCTAGCAAAATAATATATAATATATATATATATCTTTACTGTTTTAAAGAATATCAATGACCAAAAATAGAATGATTTACATATACAAACTTGTACTTTTATGTTCTTTGGGGTTAGCTCACTGTCCATGCTCCAGAAGTGAACACAAAAATGCAGGATTATTGTGAGAATTGGAACAGCATTTCCACCAGAACAAAATGGTTGGGAAAAAAGATTACTGTGACAAATATGATATTTAATGGCTGTAACTAGGATTCCAAAATCACTTTCTATCTGTCACTCACCAGGAATAGGAAGGGAAGGAAATTGGTACTCAGAAAGAAGTAGTATGCTGGTCTTTAACACTCTGTACTTGGAGACTGACCCTTGGCCAATTTTTGGAGTCTTGGTCTCATAATTGTTCAAAATCACTAGATTCTGCATAAACTGTAAAACCATAGTTTTCCCAGCATTTAGTTATGCAATGTCTGACAAGAAACAAAGCCAAAATTCAGTGTGGAATCTTTAAAAGAAACATATAGACCTTACAGCATGCCAGGTCCAAGAAATTATTATAGAAGAAAAATGGTTTTGGTTGTGGTTTTTTATGAAACTCTTTGAACTGTCTGGGTAATTTTTGTCCATATTGAATAATTTCAGGGCTAGTTTCTTCCTGAAGACAGTAATTTTTCTTACTATGTTAAAGCACTGACACAGTAACAGATGTATTTAAAGCATGTTCCATTATTAGTACACAAACTAAAACCAAAGTCCTTTACTAAGAACACAACTAAGTATTTGACATTAAACATTTGAATCTCCCTTCTGTTGTGTATTGCCATTGACATAAAACACAACAAATGTTCTGGGGGAAGCTGAAATTACCTCCCTCTGAAACAGTATTTATGATCTGGCCATAGTATATCAGGTTTCTGTGCCACTGTACTTATTTTGAGAAAGCTCAATATAAAAATATTTATTTAAACAGGAACTTATGTTCAACTGATTCAAAACCAAAAATTAAATCTGATGCCTTCACAAATATGATTAGTTAGATAAATGTGTATACTTCACAAAAAAACCCCAAAGTGCAAAGCAACCTTCAAATAATTGCTAAAAAATAGCCAATGAATAAATTCCCTTTGTTTTGCAACTTGATTTTGAAATAATTTACAAAGCCATGGTTAAAGTCCTACTAGACAAGCTATAGAGCTCTGCACTATTAAATACTCTTATTATAAGCTGGGTTAGTCTGTCCTTCAGGGCAATGCCACAATAGCTAAGGCACTGCCAAAAAATCACACGCTTGCAGAATATTTACTTGGAAATAAGGAGTGTATTGAAAGCCAATGTCAGTGGCTTCAAATCCTGTCTCACCAACCCAGAGATTCCAGGTAGTGAGATGCACACCTGGACAGGTTTCCAGAGGAACAATGTGAGCTGCATTATGCAGGGGCTGGGAAAGGCTTAACCTCATATGGCTTTCTTTTTTTTTAAAGAGTTTAACTTTGTTGTGATCAGGCAATCAGATGCATTACAGGAACAGCTCATTTCCTTTAAATGGAATGACATGGCACAGCTGTTCCCAAGCTGTAATATGTTGATTAGGGTTGTGTGTAAACTGCAATCAGGTGATAGCTGAACTGGTTTGAAAGTATAAAATCAGAGGAGGAATACATTTAAAATGCATGATTAAGAAAGCTGGTATAACCAGGTGTCTAAGCCCCAAATGCAGTGTGCACTTGGAATGATCCAAGAGCTACTGATGAATGTCAGAGCAGAGAAAAGGAGCCGAGTTGGTGCTTCTCTCCTTGGTTGTACAGTGCTGAGCACTGCATATTATAAATAATAGATCTTTCTACAGGGAGTTAACTTATTCCTTCATCACCATGAGGGTTGTGGTTGATGTGTTTGAATCCCAGTTCAAGCATTTGCAGCTGCTCTGACATGTATTCCTTTATGCCCTTGGAAGCCAGCCACCCCTTCCCAAAGAGCAGTCCTTATTTTTTTCTTTCCATGCTTTCTCTGTGCTTGGCCCCTGAGGGGAAAATTTCAGTGTAGTTTAAGAAAAATCATTACATTTGTCTTGAAATATTCCTCCTGTCTTAGAAAACTGTCTTTTTAACAACAACATTTGAGCACTTAGAAAATCTGCTAGTATTAAGAAAGTTTACCTCTGCTTGTGAGAGCAGATATGTGTGCGTGCGTTATGTCAAGATAGCAAACTGTGACCTAGAAAAACAAAGGGTCACTTGAAGCTTGCCTTCATGCTAGCAGCAGTTGTTTTATTTTGTTTTGAATGAATCAATACAAAACTCTTAAGAACACATACACTTGAAAGTAAACATTACTCTACATCAGCCTTTCTTCTGTAAAAAACTGTTACCACCTTCTCCATGAGACATGTCTGTGCTAGTGTGCAGCTGGCTGACATTTGTGCTTATCTACACTGTTGTCATCTTTGATTGTTGGATTAAACTTTGGAAAAGGCAGGAAATAATATCTTTGTATGTCATTTATATGGGTCAGAAATTACTTTACGTACTTTACGTTAGAGAGAGAAAACAATATAAAAATAATTTTTGCAAATACTGTATGAATGTCTAAATAATCACTCAGTAACTTAAAGATCATACAAAATAATAGCATGGCATGAAAGTAGTCACATGCTTTATTTCTGAATTAAGTTCCACCAGGGATACAGCTTTTACTTTGGTACTGCTTAACTTCAGGTGAAAGAGAATTAAAAACAAAGTCATGTAAATAGAGATAGAACTTGTTCTAAGTTCTTTCCTTTTGGGCATGGGCATGGGCATGTTGGTGTCTGCAAATACATACCAATGATCTGGGCATATATGTGTTGCATGCAGTATCACTGACTCACGCCCAGTCACACTGTGAGACATCTCCACAAAGCTCAGACAGGAAATAAGCAACTCAAACAGATTTCCAAAGAAATGCTCTGACATTCATGAAATAAAAGCAGGTATTGTTTTCCACATGAATGTGTGCGTAGACATTTTATCTCAGTCCATCAAGCAGAGCTCTGACAACACTGAGGGTAAGAGGAAAGTACAGATGTATTCCTATGGAGAATGCAGCTGAGAAAAGACTTAGATTAAAGCTGGTTTGGCTGGGAGAACACCTAAAGACACACTTCTGAAGATCTCATTAACATGACCCAGTTGAGTTGCACTGCATGTAAGGAGTCTGACATTTAGATGTGCAGGCAAGCATGTACAACCTTACTGTGATACAAAACTGGCAGCTCAATCCACAATGGTGAGGCTTGGTAACACCTCCAATTTCCTTTAGGCCATTGATAGGAACTGTCTGTTATAAGCAGAGTAAAAATAATATCTTCCTAAAACTTCAGTGAAAACAGTATTGCTGTCTGCTTCCTATTATGAGCAACTGCATAATGTGAATGAGGTAAAAATTCTTAATTTACTTTGTGCAGTGTATGCAGTTATACAGGTTTTCCTGTGTTTCATCACAGAGATGGTTTCTCTATATCCTATCTGGAACTGAAGTTGTTACTTGTTGCCCTAATAAGGTGCTTTCAGCTTGTTTGGAAGCAGGAATAAGAAGTAATTTTGCTGGAATGAGAAGCAATTTTATTCATGATGTGTCCTCTCAGCAGAACTATATGGCAATTATTCAAACTTGCAAATAGCAGTTTTTTACTTGGATCAGTCAGCACTCATGTAATTTCTGGACAACAGTTTCTGAATAAATAACATTCTCCTGTTACAAGAATGCACTTGTATACCTATAGTTAGGGACTTAAGGCTGACCTGTTCCTATCAGTGGGACAAGTGGCTGTATTTGGATTCTCTGATGATCCAGAATCTGTCTCAGTCTGGAAATACAGAAGTTATGATTGTCTGACTGATTTGCTCTGGAGATCTGGTCATTCATGTTAGGGGAGCCACATGTACAGCAGTTTTGAAATGTCCTTTGTGCATTACACAAGATCAGTTTTTACATTTTTTTCTGGAGCTTCTTCCCAAGATGATGTGCTCTCTCTCTTGCCCTGAATGGGTGTAAAGGATCAGTCCTCGAACAAAACTGTGTCCACATGATCCTATGGTGCAGGTGCTGCACAGCACAGTGCACCCAGGTTTTACAGCATGAGAAGATGAACTCAGTTCCCTCAGGACATACACGGTGTAAACACTACTTTCTGTCTTTCAACACTTTCTCAGTGTTTCCTCACTTCCAGAAACTCCACCTAGAACTGCAGTCAGAACCACGTGGGAAGATGAAGTCATGTGTGATACTGTAGATGAAAATGCATCTGGGGAGGAAAGCAAACACTTCTACATTTCCATAGAGTGCCCTTCCCTTGCAGCCTGTGCTCAGCACCAGGCTGAGCAGCCCTGGGAACCAAGCCTTGAAGATTTGAGTGCTCTGCTCTCCCCAGCACATGTCAGATCTTTGGGTTGCCTAAGATGCCAAGAAGGCAATGGGCTAGTAAGCAACTCCTCCATCTGGCTCCAGCTCTTCTCTCCCTGTTCAGATACCCCATGGCTCAAAAACAATAACTTGTTCAACAATAAACTTTCACTCTTTGTTATGCAAATGGTTTCAGAGGCTACTTTGTTGCCATAAAACAATTTGAACAAGCTTTTGAGCCTTTCAGGGCATTCTTACCCTTCTAGCAGAGCTCAGCTCTGTTTTCACAGTTGCCTTGTCCTATGCCATTAATGAGGGACAAGGGTCAGGCTGGGCTGTAGGGGGTAGCTGCTGCCTTGTTTAAAAGCGTGTCTTCTCTGTTCCTACAGCAACTGAGCAGTAATGACAGCCACAGAGGGGAGACAGGTACTTAGAGCAAGCTGGGGCTGGATTTTCATTGTTTAGAGAAGTGCTGTACTGGCTTACTTCAGAGATAAGTGAATGTTTTAAGGCTTAGGCAAAAGGCACTGCCTGATCTTTACTTTTCTAGACTCGGAATAAGTGATTTTCTTACTGTCCTTCTGATTCTTTGGTGTGTAAATTCTGCTCACAGTAACAATGGGAACAGCTGTTAAAGGGTCTCAAATTTGACACCCAGATATACCAGCCCTTTCTGAAAATTGTCATCAGAAGTCCATAATATTTTTTCTGCAAAGAGGGAAAACAACTCAGAATGTACTACAGACACCATTTGATGATTACCTATCAAATGTAATTTAAACACTGATGATGAAAGAATTAAACAGTAACACATCAGGTTTTCTCTCCCCTTTTGTTCAACTAAGTACAGTTAATAATAGAACTAATAATTTACATGTGATTCCCAACTTCCACCAAGTAAACCTAAGTGTAGTTTAGAAAGAGCTTTCTTATGCTTTTTAAGTCCTGTCAGTTGACATCTTGAACTTTTTTGTGTTCATAAAGAGGCCATGTACATTTAGTAAGCAAAAAAGGATAAAAAAATCAGGACCTTTGTGTCCAAGCAAGGAAATGTATGTATATATGTAAAATACAAAAGAGATGATCTCATGGAAAGAATTCCTATTTCTGTTAGCACCTTGTCATAGTTTTTTATTTTGTTTGCTGAATCTGGCCAGTTCTATCATTACCCCTAAAAATAACAGAAACCAGAATGCACAGTGATTGAATAGTGTGTTGCTCCATGCATTACCACATAACATGATCTGATTCTGAGCTCTGCAACATCTGCTCTTTGAGCTGGATCCCAAATTTGTTGGGGGGTTTAAATCCCTGTCACAGGGTGTAGGCACCTTCTCTTTTCCCTTCCTTCAGCACAGGGTATCCATAGGCCTAAATGTATACAAAGGGCTCACCATGTGGAAAATGGTTGATTTTTTTGTTTCTCTGATTGAACTGGTGTGTTGAATTTCTGTGCTGGAGTACCCGTGCCCTTTTACTGCACTTCCCACAAACACAGTCAATAGCTCACTGTTTCATGCCATATGTTTTCCTCACTCTGCCCATAGACAGGGAAACCCTACATGGTCAATGCACTACAAATGCCTAAATAAATTAGGCAAATATAAAATAGAACATACATTAAAGAAGCCTCAGGCAGCACTACAATATGTTAATGGAATAACTGCACAGTACAGTGACCATTAAAAACAAGATTAATGAGGTCAGCCAGCATAGACATACTAAGGAAGTGCAGTAAAATCCAAGGGTCAGCTTTTTCATGGTAAGTGAATTGCTTCTTAGACAAAGCTCCTGCAGAAGAAACTGGTATGAGCTATAGGACCCCCACTACTGTCCTAAGAAGGAGGCTGGACATTTGGATAACGAGAAGGTTCCTCCCACTTCATACTCTGAGATCCTCAGCGACTCAACTGTTCCTGGGAGAAGAGGATGAGCAAACCAGCTTGCCAATGTATCATTGCTTTCAAGTCCATTCAAAGTTCTTCCCTGGGAATGTTCTGATCTGTTTGATCCTAAACAGTGTTGCAGAGTGAAAAGTGAGAAGATAAAGATAATCCCTGTTGTGAGAGAGGATCTCTGTGTAGATACATGAGTGACAGCTGCTACCTGACTTCCCCTGATAGGAGGTGAGAATTTGATGCCTTTATTAGTCCAATCATCCAAAATGTGTACAGCCAATATTGTCAATGTTTTCTTTTTTTTTTTGGTCATTATTTAATTAAACAAAATACCTAAGAAAAATAGAAGTCTTTAAATACACCATGACAATTATTTCAATATCTTTCTTGATCACGAAGTCCACTCCACATATTTTCAGCAGATTTAGGTATTTTCATGGGCTTCAGGAGATAAGATTTGTTAGACATTTTTCTGAGTATTTTTTCATGTTATGTGATTTTTTTCCTCCTCTGGGTCAGAACAGGTTTTGCAGAGTTCTTTATCTGCTACTACATGAATGTGTGTCAGCATAAAAGTAATATGCATGTGTTTTATTTATCAATAAAATATTGTTCTAGTTTCCTATTGTCTATTTTTTATTTACTCTTTGAGTCTTGGGATCAGGATGATGATCCTTCCTTTTGAATACACTAATGATTTTAAGCCTAAATTCCATTTTCTCTGAAGTCCCAAATTTGGCAGCCAATACTTAGACCATACAAGAAACCCTGCATATCTCTGGAACTTTACATGACCTCTGACACATCCGCCAAATATGTCTGAAATCCTCAGACTATAATCCCAAATTCCATCTAAATCAATCCATTATTTGTGCTTTTGTTTTCCCCCTAGGCTCCAAATGCAGGCAATGCAAGTAAAATGTATGCCATTGATCTCTTCAGACTACAAAAGACAATGGCACCTCAAGTGCCTAAATCCAGTGGTCTATTTTAAATGAAGGATTGAATTCAGTCAATTATTTTGTCATCTCCTAGACAAACTAACCTGCTTCAGAAGGGGCATCTCATAACAGAAAGGCTACTTGAATTGTTTATATGCCATTAATTTTATGGCAGTTACATTATCAGTAGAAATAGTATCTGACTCTTGCTAGCTCTTTGCTTTAGCTTAGGGCCTTAATTGAATTAAAGGATATGAACATTGAAGAAGTTTCAAGGCTCCCCTGTGTGTAACTTCATGATAAAATAGTGAACAACTAAAGGAATAAAGACTTTTTTTTCTTCTTTTCCAATTCCTAGTTGCATTTATTTGGAAAAGATAAGGCAACTTTGTTATCCTCTGGATGAAAAAACTGCAGTTCATTTTGACATACTAGCAAAGCAGGTCATTGCCTAGGGAAAAGTGCATGAAGAATTGAATTTTCCATAATTATATTGGGGATTTCTGAGGGAGAGCAAAGGGACTCCTGTTTATCAAGGCAGCAATGCCTTAAATTCAACTCTGGACAGACAAGCAATTAGAATGGCTTGTTCAGGATCACAGGATCAATTTCTGTCCCCTGAAATGTATAAGACAGATAAAAGAGAGTGCTGTATAAGAGGAGGTGGGATTATCACAAGAGGGTATCTTATGCATCATTACTGCAGTGGTGATAAAATGAAATGCTTGAATGTGAGCTTTGCTTAAAGCTTTTGATGATACTTTATACGAAAAATGTAAGGGGGTTTTGTTGGGTTTTTTGTGAGTTTTATGGTTTGTATATAATTTTTTTTTTTCTGTTAAAAATACAAGGTGGCACACTTAGAGGCATCTGAAACATTAAAGAGATGACCTCCTAATCATGTTGCCTGCTCCACCCCAATTCAATTTACAGAATTAAAGGAAGCCATCCTTGGAGAAGGGATTACATTTGCTGCGATCCACTCTTACAGACAGTGACCCAGTATATTTAAAGCATGCTCTAAAAAACAGTTCGAAAAACAGGTCATAAAGTTCATGTTTGTGCTGTCATCAAGCCAACTGTTTTGCCTCAGCTGGGAGATACAGAGCTGTGACTTTAATCTGTGCAGGGTAGCCCTAATCATGGATATATTTAGACAGCCACATTATCAGCTGCAAGGGAGAGCTGATTGCTGCTGAGAGCCCAGATCCTCTGCTGCACCATTGCCCTGGCAGGTGTAGCTGCCACAAGCAGGCAGCAAAATTATTCTGAGGTGGCCCATTTCCCTGTGTCCTGTCAGCCCTGGGGCTCCCCACACTTGTGCCTCTCTGGAGCACTGCAGGGCTCCTCTGTCTGTGTCACACATGCCAGCAGCCCCATGCACCCTGACAAGTGAAGCACCATGCTCCCCCTGTGCTCCATCCTCTGCTGCACCTGCAGAACCTACAGAACCTACAGAGGGGCTCCTGCAGCCCCCAGCACCAGGCTCCAGAAACTGTGTGCTCTGGGGCTTGGGCCTCAGCAGCAGAAATTCTGCTCTGCAGGTTTTACTCTCTTAGGTCACAGCACACAGGCACAGTAACCCTGTGGACAGAGCCATGGCCTGTAATTCAGGGTGAGGAGATGCACAACAGGCTAAAGGAGTGTTAGTAACTCAGGAGTTAAACAGGCATCATACAGGAACAAAAACACTCTCCTGGCCTGGCTTTTCCTCTGTACACATCTGTGGATGATGTTTGCATTATCTAAACCCTCTTCCCAGAGGGGGTCAGGGGCCTTGGTTATCAGTCCAATCTCTGGAGGGGAGACAGAGCTGGGACTGAGCAGAAAGTGCAAGGGAGAGCGTGCATGAATTGAAAGGAGGCTGACTTTTTTTTTTTTTTAAAGGTTTTGCTTAGTGGACATGCAAACAATTACCCACCTTTTATGAAGTCTGGGATGTACAAATGAAATACCTAAATAAATTTGAAATGCTCACTATCTGCAGTTATACATTGTCCTTTTTGTACTGGCAGGTTAATAATTTTTTTCTTATCAGGGAACATACTCAATTCTCCTGAAAGTAGTACCTGTGTGTATGAAATGAAAAGTAGGAATATATTTAGTCCTCTTAAGGAGTGGGACTATTTGTGTTAATAGAATCATCACAATTTAACAGAAAAACTTCAAATTCTGATAACTGAAAGCATTTTCAAATTTCTTTAGCATTTAATACTCTGTTTGCATATAAATTGCAAATGAACTGCTGAAAAAATTGTTTGTTGAAGTGTGTTTTATGAGTGCTGTAATCCATATGGTAATTGCAGGTCTAAAAATTAAAATTTCTTGGATTTTGTAAAAAAATATATCATTAAAAACTTTAACTATTCTGGGACCAATTTTTAAAAATGGATCTTGGTTATTTTCGTATTAGTAGAGGGGTTCAAATAATTCCAATCAGCATAGAAATTATATTAATTGCTGTTTGTGTTGTTTAATTTCCAAGGTAAAAAACAGATCATTCAGTCATCCTTGAAATAAAAATAATTGCTTTTTCAATAATGTTTGTGTCTAAGTACCTTTGAAGTGACCCTTCAGCATTCCAATAAATCTGATAGCCTTTAAACCCATTTGTCATGTGCAAAGGGTAACAAATGTTCTCAATTCATGTGTCTTAGAGCTACCTGTTAAAGGATCACTGAGAAGATACAGTTCTGAACAAGCATCCTCTGGACTCTGTCTCTCCACAACTCCTGATCTCATACTCTGCTACTGGCATGAAGGAACTCATCTATTTCCTAAAATCTGCACGTTTTGTCAGTTAAAACTGAGGAAAAAAAAAACAAACAAGCAAAACAAAAACAAGCATGAAAGTCAATAGGTTAAAAGTCAGCAAACGACAGAAAATAGGCTTGGTAAATTTTAAAGGCAACTTTCCTAATTCATTCAACACAGTGAAAAATCTTTCCACAGAATTTCATGGCAAAACTCCTGTGACACCAGAGGAAAGCATGTTGGATTTGGGATGTGTATGCACCAGTGAACAGCTGATATTTGTGCACACCAATATGTTGACATTATGCTTCTGGGAGAGGAAGGTATGGATAAATAAAATTCTTTTCAAAGAGTTAGTGTGACTGATACATAATCAATGTAGAATTTAGTTACGATGACTGCAAAAATACTTGGACAGAACTCATGGCAGTTAGAAAACAAAAATATGCCACTACTTTTGTTTCATTTGCTTCAAATGAGTGCACATAAAATTCTCTTCCACCCTCCATTAAACCATTGTTTGGTCTCCAGTCTTTGGGGTTAATGAGCAACATGACTGAATTTTTATGTGACCATCCATAACTTCATTTATTACAGTTAATCTTTTATTTGTCTTCACAAAGAAGGGTGTTGACCTTCATCAGGAGTGGTAAAACTGCTGTTGCCTTTGTTCTAAAACTTCCACTGATGAAATTGGCATTTATGTGGTCATTGTAACTGCTTTATGGCTGGAGTGGGGAATCTAAAGCCAGTTTCTGGTATTTACAAACACAGGGTCAAAAAAGACTTGAGATTAGATCAGTAAGGAAAGGAGATCCACAGTTATCAAATGCACTCCAACCTGGCAAAACGTGAAATTTACACCTGCACCCAAAGAAAGTGGTATTCTTCATATCATCAAAACTTCTTGACATATTGAACCTTCATCGGTGTCGTGTTAGACTGAGGTTTGTAACTACTGTTCTCTTCAGGTCTTGAACAACTGAAATTTATCCTTGTTGTACTTTTGCCCATTGGGAGAAATGCTGAGTTTAAATCAACCAAGCAGTGAAGTATGGCTCAGTTCATCCTTTTAAGTCTGTTTTATGTTGAAATCACTGCATTAGTCTAGCAACTTAAAACATATACATGAAAAATGAAGGTTTCAATCACTATTTCTTACTGTACATTCTACTTTGTTAAGAACAAAAAATATGCCCAATCTTCAGGAAATGTCAGCTGTTACTAAGCCTTCTTTATAGAAACTGTTGAATGTACTTTTGATGCAAAGTAGGAAACTGCATAACTGATGGACAGGTAATTTTCTCTTGGACTGTAGCAACTGAAGGAGTTTTCTTATGATCACTCCAGGACATCCCTAATAATTATCTTTATACTGTGATATCAATATAGAAAATCCAGGGGTATGCACCCACATTTGGAGGTAGCTTTGAACAGATCTGAAAATTTTAGCACAAGTGGGACAATGAGGAAATTTTGTTGCTTTGTTTTGGTTTGGTTCTTTGAGCCTTATGTGAAACAGAAGTGTTTGGGTGGTGGCTCTACTGAAACCATTGCTGTCTGGTAGATGAGACTGAAGCTCTGAGCTGGTGCAAGCAGATGACTGCAGGAAAAACCCTACAGCTCCAGGGCAACAAAGCTGAGTGGAAACAATAGAGACATGTCTACATGGAGGAAAGGATGTGTGGCACACATTCCCTGCCTTGGCCTTGCACATGTTTGTTTCTTGGCATGAAGTAGCACTGTTTTGTGGCCTGAGCTGGCTGCAGTGATGTGGCACCAGATAGGGCTGAGATAGCTGGTGGGACTCCACTGCTTCTGGTGGAGCACAGCCCCCTGTTCTTGTTCCATAGTGTGCGTGCACATGACTCGAGGTCTCCCTTCTCCTGTTATCTCAAATGAATTTCTACTTGTTCCCTCTTCACTAGCTGAGTTGTGGGGCATGAAAACCCAAATGGAGGGAAATGAAGTTGCAAAGACATTTTATGAAGTTCCTCAAGGGATGCATTATACAACTGCTATGTCTCTTATGTAATTTTTTATAAGCAGGCTTTCATAAAACAGTGAATTTTTAAAAAATCATGATACAAAAAAACCCCCAGAGAGTCCTCTTAAATAATTTAAAAGTGAATTGAGATGTGAAAAAGAAAAGAAAAAGTTCTGAAACAGTAGGTTCATCCTTTGCAAGCTTGGGATCACGTATTAATGCACTGCATAGTTGTGAAGAAAATGGCTTTCTATCTTTGCCTGTATGTCAGATCCTGCTGGAACACTCTGTTCCCTGTTCCCAGGAACACTTAATGCTGCTCGAAGCATGTGTACCCAGCGCTGCACGGAAGAATTGAGCGGCTCCTCCCACACAGCCAGGCACATCTTGCTATTGTAACAGGGGTACCAAGCCGCTTTTGTTCCTCTGCAAACGCATCAGAGACAAACATGGGGGGGAAATGGTCACTGGAGGTGCTGTTGGAAGCAGAAAATGAAAAGATATAGATCAAAAACCTAGGGGTTTTTTGATTCACAGATGCTATGCATCTTTATTTGGTTTTTTTTGTTTTTTTGTTTTTTTTTTTTTTTAACATAAAAATCTGTGATTTTCTTGTTTGTCACTACATGCCTGTTTAAGACATCTGGTTAATCTAAGCCAGAACTGATGGTCTAATTTTATAGAGGTATATATTTCTGCTGTCAAGATTTTTGTTTCTATTCTAGTTAGTTTTTTCTGACTTCCTTTAAAAAATGAAGGAAATAAACCTTTCTTTTTTATTTTGTGAAATAACAGTAGATTACTACTTCTGCTTGTATTCATGCCTCTGTCCCTGCTTTCCTAGTGTTATCAAGCATGCTCATAAAAGATCCTTATATAAATGATCAGATAGCTCTTGTTTCCTATAAAATAGTACCATTAAAAAAAAAAAAAAAAGAACATTTTCCTTTTATTTCTTTTGGTTTTGGTTGATTGGGGTTTGGGCTGGGGGGAGTTCTGTTTGGTTTTGTTTTTTTTTTTTTTTTTTCTTTTGTTGTTGTTAGGAATAGGCTATTTATAGGCAGTATAGGACCAAGCAAGTTCCTCAATTTATGGCACATGTCAAAGAAAGAAGCAAAACCAGTGGGAGCTCTAATATCCAAAGTCTTGGGCTATGGGTCCTAAAATCACAACCCTGTACATTTGCAATTATAAAGATAATTTCATCATTGTCAGGACATTACTCACATGACTGAATTCAAGAAAGCAAGTTATTGAGTGCTCAGGTTTATCCATCACATCTGGGGAAAGAATTCAGGTTGCATGGGGAGCAGCAGAACAGTTTAATTTTGGGCATGTGACACAATCCTGTTAAAGGGATGAGTGACTACTCTCTCACACGAGCATGATTGAAGTGTTCACACATAAATGCACTTGAACAACACTGTATATAGAGCTACACAACCAAGTAAGAACTGTGTAGCTGTGATTTTAATTTTTTTCCCCACCTGATAATACCCAGAAAATCTCTCAGTACATAAAGGAAGGTAAGCACACACTCTCTCTGTGATGTTCCTTCACCCTGCCAAATCAATCCTAGAGAATTAATGATATTAATTTTTTTGCCCTGAGAATTCTGTCTGAGATTGATTAAAATGCCTTAGTTAATATCATTGCAAGGAGAAAAAAAGCTTTAACAGGAGCAGTGCCATGACTACAAATGACAGTGGTAAAGAGAGTGAATTGTGGCAAGTGTTGACTACAAAAAAAAAAGAGGGCAAAAAGATAAGTGCCTGTTCTTGCAGCAAAGTATTCATTGTATTGATATGCAGGATTTAGATAGACAGCCCACAATAAAAGGGAAAAAAACCCCAGCTAAAATGAAATTATTTGACATCCAAAGTCAGACCCTGCACAAAATGAAGCACATGCAGAGACATCTGATTTACAAGCCAAAAAATGCACATGTCCAGCTTTTGTGGAGAGATGTTGGGAATGTAGTGAGGCAGGTGCTTATGTCTAGCTAATTATTGCAATCACTGTTTTACTGGGGGTTTTTTTCTGTTTTGGTAAGTGCATAGTAGGTAATATCCCTTTGTAGTCTGTGCAGACCTGGCCTAAAATCTCCAGCGTTACCATTATATCTCCATGTTTTGCTATTTTGATGCATTTTTGAGACAGGAAGATTTGGTGAAGGTTTGGTTGCTACTACTTAATAACTACTTTAAAGAAGCCATCTATTTAAAAGCATATTTGATTTCCAAATCACAAATCTTAATAGAACTGCTTAAGAAATTTTTATTACATCATTGGAAAATAAATGAAAGGGGTTTTTTCTCAGATGCTTATTAAAATATGTCTAGAGCTTTAACTACATCATAAATCAAAGTATATAAGGTGTAAATACTAAAAAGAAAAAAATACTTGCAGCATATTGGTTTCTTAAAATCTTTACATATTTTAACGGAATTTGCACTTAAAATCTGCAGACAGTCACAGTTTTAATTCTAAAAGTCAGGAAATACTGTTTATAAAAGTATCATAAAAAATTCCTGTTTTTTCCTTTGCCTGACCATAGTGTGACTGTGAGCCCCGTGGTGACCAACACAGGCTGCTCTGGCAGTCACCAGGCAGTGCAAGAGCCCACAATGCAGCCACTACAGACAAGGGTGCTTGAAATTATTTCAGGCCTTCCTAAGATTATACAGAAAAAATGAAGCCCTGAGAAGCAGAGACATAAACTTCTCTAAACTATAAACTTCTTTATGATCCATTGCATCCCAGCTTTAGTATGAAAAACTACAGGAAAGGTAAAAACTTGGAATTTGAGATTACATCATCTGATTGCAGAGCACAACAAATGGTTGAATCAGTCTTTTTGCTTACAAGCTACTTTCACTCCAATATTATTGCTAACAACTTCCATTCAGGACTGCAATGAATGACTGTTTATCTCATCTACATTATTCTATCCTGTTTAATTCCTAAATTCATAAAAAATGAAAACCTGAATGTGTAATAATGGCTATGTATGGCTACGTTGTGAGGAGTTCTCCCTATTGACAAGCTTCCAAATGATCTGTTTCTATTGTCTTCTAAATTTTTATTTTTACTGGATCCAACTATGATTGTTTTATTAAAAAAAAAAAAAATTGCATGTGCTGCCACACTGCTACTATCCTATTTAGAAAAATAAAATCATCTTTATAAGCAAAAGAGAATACTATGTTCTGAATTTGCTTTTTATCTGCTGCTGTTCACATTGTCACATGTTTGCTGAAGTCAAAACAATAGCATAGGAAAAGCCTGTTGAATCTGTCCTGGCCAGACCAGAGGCCCATGCCACAAGGAATATCTTCTCAGTGAGTGGCCCCTTTGAAATTAAACTTATCCCCCATAAAGCAAACCTTTTTCTGTGTGGAGTAAGGGCAGCAAAGTTTGGTCATTTTAGGATGCTATGTGGATTTCCTGAAATAGTTACAACCAATGCAGACAGCCTGCCTTTGTCCCTCTGAGTATTTCCATCCCCTCTTGAGCTTCCTGCAATGTTTCTTAAACAACTGCCAGACTGCAGAATGGGATTCTGACTTACAGGACTAGTCCCTCTTGCTTAAACAGGACTCCTCTCCTGTGAGAAGTGGTTTGAGGCATTTGTTGCCTGATGGACCGATTTAGAAAGGCAGACTGCAGGCGCGTGGGTTTGTGCGTAACTGTGAGCCTGTTGAAGAGAGGGAAGTTCCCAGTGTGGCCACAAATCAGACTTTTGCCCTTTCTCTGACTCCTACCTGTCTATCTGATCCTTTCAGATGCTAGACTTCTCCATTTTGGAAGAATATGTGACCGACTTCTTCACCCCCACACTTTCAGGATGAAACACTCACTGCTCCAACACTGCTGCAGTTATGCACAATGCTGGGTTTACAGACAGCCTTACATTCCAAGCTGAAAAGCCCTTACCCCCTCCTCACTGCAGAGTGCTGCTTTCTGAGCCCAGGTCTGAGCCTGAGCTCAAGTCCAAACATTTCTAGTGCCAACACAATAGGAAGGACAACCTGCTCTCAAGGATTCAGGGAAAAAAGCCTTAGGGCCACCATTCCCCTTGGAAGGCAGGTAGGGGCACTCACCTGCAGCGAGAGGGGATGGCTGCTGCTCTCTCTGTCTACAAGCAAGCCATGGAGCCAAGTTTTTCCATGGAGGACTCCCACATCACCACTGTAGCTCAAGGAGTGTCTGCTTTTCAAATACTTGGTAAATGTGGCATTTTAATAACATCAATCTACATTAAAACTACTCTACATAGAATGGATTGCTGTTGTATTTTATGTATTGCAACCAGTACTCTTCAGCTTACAGGTGAGATAAAACTTATGCCAATCTAAGGCATATATACTGCTTTTTGTAAACAAATACCAATTATTTCTGAACTGTCATTTCTTTATTAGGTCAATGACAAACAATGCATAAAATTTATCTAGAATTGACAGTGAAACAGGAAGAAACCTAACACTTTCCTACAGTGAAAGGCTTTAATAAGATACCACATAAAAAGCCTATAAAGCTTTCACACTTTCTTGTATTTCCTTATTCTGTCAGGAATAAGTTCACAAACCGGAAAAAATATCCATGCTGAATATGTAGTGTATTTATTTTCATAAGCAAACTCAGCCCCTAAGACTAGAGCAAGTTTTTCAAAAATCAAGTAACTCTAATTCTTCTCCATTGAACTCTTGAATCTTTCCGCTTACCATAGAGAACACTCAGCAACTTCCTTCAGAAAAAGCTGTGAAAAGAGCATGTTGCAATAGTTGCAGGGTGTGTATGTATGTGTGTGTGGCACAGATAAAAGTGTATTTCTATTGCTTACTTCCATTATGACAGAACTCACAAAGCTCTAGGCTCTCTCCAGACCAATGTCAAAAAACAGATCGTGCCAAAACAATATGTAAGAAATGTTGTAAAGGTTACATTGTATTCCTTAAAAGTTAGGAAATACCAAAAGCTGGGATGCCAGTATAACCTTAATTCAACCCTTCTGTGCATATCCATTATGATCCAGTCTTTAATTACATGATCACATACCCTTTTTCTTTCTTTTTTTCTCCCCAGGGCCTGTGCTTCATTTAAAGTATCAGATGGACTAAATAAGGCAGTTCTTCAGCACCCTGCCATTAATGTATCAGTGAGCATCTTGCACTATTAAGCAGGCAAAGTGCCTCCTCTGTGTCTGGAGATGCAGAGACAGGAGCAGACAGCTGGGAACCTGCCAGAGAAAAAAGAATCAGTTCATATATCCCAAAATGTGGAAGTGCTGAAGAAGTTGAGAGTGGCGTGGTAGATCAGTGAAACATGCTGGCAATTGGCAGGAAGCTACAAACCAATAACAGGCTACGGTGTGGCCAGTTTGTTTGATGCTCTCCATTCCAGTCCAATCAAGAAAAGTTGACTCTGACTGATGCAGTGAGCTGCATGCCAGAGTATTCCTCATCAATTAAGAGCCTGCAGACTTCAAAGATGAGGACCTTTGGGAGAATTTCACAGGCTGGAAATGGCAGCAGGTCCTTTGCTGACTGAGATGGAAATGGACTTGCCTGAACTGGGAAAACAGCATCAGCAGCTCCAGTTACCTCATTCACAGCCATGGATAGGGATGACATCCTCCTGGCAGGCATCTCAAGCCTTGGCCTTGAAGTCACACTTGGACAGCTTGGTGGCTGCAAGCAGTGAACACCAAGGTAGTTCATTCCTCACCAGTGGACTGGATCTGTATGCACAGCATTTTACCCTTTTACAGGGAAGACTGTTTTATACATGCTGTTACTATCTGGAATCAATAGAAACTATGAAAATTTGATTGCTAAAGAGTCCTGAATTTATTGACTTACAAGAGATTTTTGAGAGGAACTCGAACTCCTTGATGTCCAGAAAGCTTTTTTTTTTTTTTCCCCTTAAGAAAAAAAAGATAGTAAAGGATCTTTTAAATTTCTCCCCCTCTCACTGAGTGTGACACAAAGTACATGCTGCCACATTATGTTCTTAAAAGCACAACTCAAGGGGGATGATTGAAATCTCAGCAGCCTTGCTGTCCATGGCAGTTATGGCAGGGAGACAGATTTTAAACCTTATATTTTGGATTTATATTTATATTTAATATTTAATATTTATATTTTATATTTATATTTACTTACATGAGGGTTCCTAAAACTCCTTCAGAGCATTTGATTCTGGATGGAATTATGTAGAAGAGATCAGAAAGTAGCCCAGATAAAAAAGCCCAGGTCCAGGCAAAGGTGGCAAACATATTATTTTTTGTTGTTTCTTGAAGTATTTCCAGTAATTATTTTGATACAATTGTGATGCTCAAACAACAAATTTTGCACAAGGTAAGTGACAGTTTCCAGTAGGATGGTGGACCTTGCTGTGACAGGGGAGAGAAGCATCTGCTGCTTCAAGGTTTGAAAGAGCACAGCACTTTCCAGCCTATGAAGAGAGCAGAAATGGGAGCTCTGGCTATACCTCACATATGCCACAGAAGCACTGAAAAAAGGATGGCTGGGAGGAGCAGCAAGAGCTCAGGCCAGGTTTGGCAGCTCTTCCCTTCTCACAGAACAGAGGGTCAGCTCATGATTGTTAATGTAATACTCAGAAGTTAGTAGGGGGAAAAGGGATGATACTGTTCTCTAAAACCCAACATTTTTAGAATGCAGTAAAGCTGTGAGTTTGAGCTCTCAGCATTACTTTTTGAAGGTGTTTTGCAGATTTCCCTTTTGTATAGTCAGAGAGTCCCCTGAGGCTGGCAGCCTAAGATAGAACAGATCCCATGTGCAGAGAAAAGACCAAAAGCACTATACAGTTACATTTCTCACACCAGATAAGCCAAAAAAAAAAAAAACCAAAAACCAAACCAAACCAAAAAAACCCAACCAAAAAAACCCCTAAACAACAACCTCCCATTTACTTTCATCTTTTATTCAAATTATTTCACACACGCACTTTAATATACTTTATTTCATTTTTAATGAAAAAAATCGTGTGTTGTGTGTTCCTTTGCTGGGCTGATTTCTGATCGTTAACTGTAAGAACTTCACATGTAAGTATCAGACATCAGGTTGTTTGTCTTGAAGCTTTGCAAGGGGGCAGGGCACAAACCCTTGGAAAAGAATAAGGTTTCCTATCCCTATCAAAGAAGCTACACTTTTGTCTTTAACAAAACCAAAACAAACTAACCAAACGGAAATCTTCCGCCGTTTCTTTTGCTAAACAAAGGGGGGACAGAGCCCTGGAAGCCGATACGGACAGTCCCTGCGGGCACATGCCTCCCGCAGGGGTTTCGAGGGGCAGCAGCACAGGGCCATGGGGAGGGGATGGCCGCAGGCATGTCGCCGAGGCCTGGCGAAGGCGGCACCCGGGCCCGCCCGCTCTCGGGAAAGCCTGGCCCCGCGCAGGGCTCCCCGCTGCGGACGCGGCCTGAAGGCCACGGGGCACAGCCGTGAGGGAGCCCCGCGCCCGGGCTGCCGGAGCACCCCTGCGCTCCGAGGGACGGCGAGGGGGCACAGACAGACGGACACATCACCCCCGCCGCCCGCGGGCGCCAGCAATCACCGCTCCGGGAGCGCCCCCGCAGCTGTCCCGCCGCGCCGCCCTCCCGTGGGGCGGCCCCGCGGCCGGGCCGGGCCGAGCGCCAGAGCGGCCGCGCCGCCCCCGCTGCCCCGCGCGCCGCCCGCCCCCGCCGCTGACGTGGCTCCGCGCTCCCCGGAGACAGCGCGCGCCCGCGGCCCCGCCCGCTCCCGGCGCGGCCCCGCCGCGCGCCGCGCCCTGCCCGCGCGGGATCGCCCCGCACTGGCGCGCGCCCCGCCCTCCGCGCGCACAGCTCCCCGCAGCGCGGGCGCGCGCCCCGACACGCGCAGCCCCTTGCGCCGACCCCGTGCGCGCCCCCGGCTCTATTTGTTTACAGCCGATTACGTCACCCACCCCAGCCGGCCCCGCCCCGCAGCTGCCGTCACGATGGTGCGATCACCGGATTGGCGGCGGCGCGCCCCCGGCGCCGTGACGCCTCTTCCGGTCGGCGGCGCTATAAGAAGCGGCGGAGGGCGGGCAGCTCCCTTCGTCCCTCGCCGCAGGAAATGCGGGGAGCGCTGCCGCGGCCGCCGCTGCTGCCGCCGCCCCCCTGCCGTAGGAAGAGGAGGCGGAGGCTGCCGCCCCCGGGATGTGATCTGGGCTCCGCCGCCTGCTCCGCGCCTAGTTAGAGCTGCGCCGCCCCCGTCTCGTCCCGCGCCGCTCGCCCCGCGCCCCGTCCCGACCCGTCCCGCCCCAGCGCCGGCCGCCCCGGAGAGCTGGCTGCCGCCCGCCGCCGCCTCCATGCATCCCGCCCTGTACACCCGGGCCAGCATGATACGTGAGATCGCCGCGGCCGTGGGCTTCATCTCCAAGTTCCTGCGGACCAAGGGGCTGATGAACGAGCGGCAGCTGCAGACCTTCAGCCAGTGCCTGCAGGAGCTGCTGGCAGGTGAGGGCGGCGTGGGCGCGGCGGGGGCCGCTCCCTCCCTGCGCTCCGGGCCGCCTGCCCGGGCCGGGCTGCCGGCGGTGCGGGCGGCACCGCGCTCCGCGGGCGCCCGGAGAGGGGAAGGGGAGATCGGCCCCTCCGAGGGACTGAAGCGCCTCCGCGGGGGGACACCGGGGCTCCGTGCTCGCCCCTGGCGGGACCCTCCGTGCCGCGGTGTGTGGGAGGCAGGAGCGGGCTGTAAACAAAAGGGGCTCGGGCGTCGCGCAGGCGGCTCGCCCCCCCAGCCCTTGCCTCCGTAGACAAAGCATTCGGGCTCGATGCTCCGCGCCAGGGGCTCGAACCGCCCGCTTCCCAGAGGGAAAAATCCTCAGAAGTTGGGTTTTTTTTTTTTGTCAAGTAAAATTCATCGGTGGACGATGAGTTTCGGTTCCCCCTTTCTTCTGGAAGCGTCTCTTACCCGCCCCACAGCCGCGTTTAGGAACAAATACCGAGGGTATTTGCATCTTTGGCTGCCCCGTGGGTTTTGTGATTCCGAGCCTTCGTCCCAGTGGGCTCGACAGTGGCTACAAGTACCCTCAGGTCGATAGGGTTTTGGGTGGGATGAAACTCCTGAGGTAAGTCCTTGGTTTCTCGCCATGGAAAACAGGCTGGGAAGAGCAGTGGTGAAATACCGCCTGAGTCAGTCGGTAAACGCTGCCCAGCTTCCTCCCTGGTTATTTTTGGGTGTTCTTCGAATGTGAGAAGCTATGCATGGGTGTGATCCCAAACGGATGCTGGAAAGGGTCGTTTTTATCTATCTGGTTTACGATGTTTTGAAGTTCTTGAATTTTTTCTGTTCTGTATGTTATTTTGGTGTTTTTATTTTTTTTTTCTGAGTGCCAGGAAGTTGCTTTTCGCTCTTTTCTGGCCGTGGATGTTCTTCATACGTAGCACGAAACTTTGTGCGAGTGCTTCCCAAGGGACATTGCACTTATGTAAATCATCGGCAGAAATAAAGCCTATAATGACTTTTAAGTCATTTGATGCTCAAATAATAAGGTTTTTAAGATCTTGAGGTGCGAAATTTGCAAGAGACCGATAATCACTGAATGCATCTTTCAACATGGAATTAAGGAGGATAATGTTTTGTTGTTTTTTTTATTTTATAGAACATTATAAACACCACTGGTTCCCAGAAAAGCCATGCAAGGGATCAGGTTACCGATGTATCCGGATCAACCATAAAATGGATCCTCTCATTGGACAGGCAGCACAGCGGATTGGATTGAGCAGTCAGGAACTGTTTCAGCTTCTTCCGAGCGAACTCACTCTCTGGGTTGACCCGTACGAAGTGTCCTATCGCATTGGAGAGGATGGCTCCATCTGTGTGCTGTATGAAGCTGCACCAGCAGGAGGTAGCCAAAGTAACACCAACGTGCAAATGGTAGACAGCAGAATAAGCTGTAAGGAGGAACTTCTCTTGGGCAGAACTAGCCCTTCCAAAAGCTACAATATGATGACTGTATCAGGTTAAGATATAGTCTGTGGATGGATCACCTTAAAATGGATGGATAAATTTGGTTTTTACTTTGGGTGGGCACCTCTGGGGATGGATTACGGAATTTAAACCATGTCACAGCTGTGAAGATCTGGCACACGTTAGAGTGGTATACTTTAAAGTGACAGTGCCATAGTTTGGACAGTACCTTTCAGTGATTTAATAGCCTGTGAGTCAAAATGTTTGCAGCTTGCTAGGGAGTGAGAAGATCTAGGAAGTGTCAGTTTCTCCAAGACATCTGACTTAATTTCTACACCAATTTTCAACCCCGATCTGTATTTATAAAGTGATTCTCTGCAGTAGGTCTTGCAGAGTAAATTTGCACTATTACATTTATTAATTGTTAGCATTTTTGGCAGCTCAGTAACAAGACTTATGAACACCATAGTACTGGAAATTTTAATTTTCAGACTTTTACCTAGCACTTACAAATATGTATAAATGTACATAAGATAAAATAGTAAGAATGACCTGGGGAAATGGTCACATCTTTACATTGGCCTCAAAAGTAGCAAGTGATCAGAATCTGCCATGGCAACAGGCTTTAAAAAGACCATATAAAGACACTGTCTGAACTGTGGTGTTAGCACCAGCCAGCTATCTGTACATTTGCTAGCTTGTAGTTTTCTAAGACTGAGTAAACTTCTTATTTTTAGAAAGTGGAGGTCTGGTTTGTAATTTCCTTGTTCTTAATTGGGTAAAAGTCTTTTCCACAAACCACCATCTATTTTGTGAACTTTGTTAGTCATCTTTTATTTGGTAAATTATGAACTGGTGTAAATTTGTACAGTTCATGTATATTGATTGTGGCAAAGTTGTACAGATTTCTATATTTTGGATGAGAAATTTTTCTTCTCTCTATAATAAATTGTTTCCTATCTTGGCATTTTAATTAATCTCTTGTCGTGATTACATAGGATCAGTTAAATTATTTTTGTCTCACAGTAGAAATAAAATAGGTACTATAAAGGCTTAAGAACATCAGTGGCACCCTGATGCTAGGGAACACTTGGTACAGACCTGGATTAATGAAGACTTCACATATAAATGCTTGGGAAGTTTAGGGGAACACGATGTATATGTCACTTTAAACCTTGTAAAATGTGGAAATAACTCCAGGGCCAATAATTCCAGGATATGAGGAAAAGGTACAGAAATAACATCCACCAAAGATGACTTGAATAAATCCAGAGGATTAAAGTTTACTTGGCTTCCTGATGAAGGATATAGCAAATCTAAATGTCCATTTTGGCCTACTTGCTCACGAGTTCTCAGTTCTTACCTGATGGATTCCCTGCACAATAAGAGTTGGGACAAGTGTCCCTTAGCCTTAAGAGCAGCTTGCTGCCTTTTGCTTTCTTCAGATGCAAGACTTTCACTTTAGAAATCATTAAGATTGGATTCAACAAAAGGTATGTTGATCTTTTTTCCCAAACTTAAAAGGTTGGCTGAGGTGGAGTGAGAAGCCCATACTTATATGTGTATTCATAGTTAATGAATGATGTGGAGATGTGATTCACTTAAGCACCACACTAATGTCATTTGTATACAGCACAGCAGATACACTTGAGAAATTCCTTACCCCTCTATTTACACTTGCTAAGTGCTGGAGTAAAACTCAAGACTTCCTTATCTCCTGTGTTCTTTGTTCTGTGAGTGTTTAATAAAAGCCTGCCCACGGTGGTCACTTCAGTCACAAGAACTGCTGTCCTTGCTCTGAGGGAAAAGAAAGCCATCATTACTTGCCAGCCAAGCTCTAAAGTTATGGGAGATTTGAGTATCAGACTTGCCAGGAGTTGTTGCAGCTCCTGCCCAGCTATGAATGAGCCTTTGCAATTAGACAGTAGTAACGTGTATCTCCAGTTCATGTCTGTGTAATATAGCTGATCTGTAATATAGCTGGTTATATATAAGCAAAACATAAGACTGACCTGTCTAATTTTTTTTTTTAACCAATTTCTTTCCCTCTGTTTTTTGAAAGTTCAGCTTTACAAATAAGATTTTTACCACGGTCTACCTACATATGGCAATGTTCAGCACTTCAAAGTATTGCTAGGGCTTCTCTGTCACTATGGCTTTCTAGCATAAACTGGTGGAAGCACAAATGCTCCCAAAGCGGTGAACTTTAAAGACCTTGCAGTGTATGCATCTGACAAAAGATGCATTATCAAAACTTTAGAGTGAGCCTTTGTTACAGTAATGTGCAGGTGTAACTCATAAAGTCAAAGTTTAGGCTCATATTTTGATACCTTAAAAATTCTCTTACCATTAAGATGACATTTTAAATTTTTAAATCTACAAGAAATTTATTCTAGTAGGAGTACTCAAAGGCATTTCTGTTGTGTTACATGTCTGCAGACTGCAGAAGTGTATCTGAGTAGAAAGAAAACATTGAGCTTGGCTTTAAAGCTATATTAAACTTTCATGAAGCTCACTGCTGACTGAACTATGCTTGGTATATTGTGGTGCTGCCTGCAGTCTTTTCTGCTGCACAGCAAGAGCAGCATCAGAAGGGGTAGCTGTATAGTTGGTCTTTGACGTGAGCTGTGCACATTATGAAAGCATCAGCTGTCAGTACTTTCTTTTTGGTAAATTAAGCATAGCTTTGTGAGGCAGCAAGTGTTCCATCTGTGAGACTGGCATGTGACACTGAACCAAGAGTGAGCCTGCTCCTTTAGATGGTTAACATTTTAGTCCTTTTACGGTAAGGTGCTTTCATTCACAGCATAATTTTTAACTGCAGCTCTGGCAAGTAATTGGTACAACCCCTGTCCTCAGAGTTGCTGGGATTTATTCCAGCTGGAATTTAAATATACCCCAATGTGCACACAATGTGCCCTTGTCTGATTTTGAAAGTACTTAGCATACTGTGGCAGCAGGGCATAAGGGCTCCTGAGAGAAGTGGAGTATGTCTGTGAGAGTAGGCTGTTGCCAATCCTGTATTTTGCTGCAGGTAGAACAAACAGCACACTAAGCTAAATGCTTGTCACTTTTGAATTTCATTTGAGGTGCCATTATGAAACCGGCAAGGCTGTTATTTTAATGCAAATGTTAGTGATGAGAACACATTCAAGACCTGCTTGCTCAGTGCAGTTAGTTAAATTAGTTGACTTTCCTTGAGTAGCCCTGAATAGACCTGCAGTCCTTCTGAGGGCAGTCTCAGCTGTACAGGCTGTGATGTTACAACTCAGAGTGATGGACCAGTCTGCTCAGACTTGTTGACCATTCAGTGAATGTCTTTAGAAAGTGTACAGTTCCTTTCTAGTTTATGCCAGGTGAGCAAATGTTTGGGTTTTTGTTTTTTGGGTTTTTTTTGTTTTTTTCTGATAGCATGTTCCCCTACTGTATGGTATCAGATCCTACCACTCAGTACTACTTTTGTATTTTATGTTTGGTAATGATGCTCCTCCTATAGAAAGGTGTATTAGATGTATCCTGTAAGAAGCTGTGTTGTTCTGTTCTCTTTGCAGTTGCAGTTTTCTCCTGCTCGTTCTGGAGATGTACATCTGGCTTAAGCGGCCATTTGGACCAAAATTTTTTTTTCTCCTGTAGATCTTAGTGTCATTCTTAGGTTTGAATAGAGATGTGAGGATTCTCATTCAATTGCTAGTAATGGTGACTTTAGATTTCCACTTTTCTGCTGACTCTGCAAAGAATTTTCGAGTAGGTCTGTATATTACAGGCCTCTATGCCACAGAATTTTCTTATTATTGTTTTGTTCTATCAATCTACATGAGAATTTGGATATAACATGGGACAGTTTTCTGATGTGAAAATACCATCACTGGCTTATAGTTTTGTTGTATCTCATACTGGATCAGTTTATAGGATAAGAAGGGCTTCCATATTTATCACAAAACGAGTCTTCTTGGATCATACCAAGTTGTATAACTTAGAGACAACAATTTTGAAGGCTAAATATTGTTAAGCCTGTATGTTTTTGATTTTCTTCAATTTAAATGGATAAAGGAAAAGCTCGAGAGATGATTTAGAAGCAGGGGGAACTGTACTGCAGCAGTAGAAGCTTACAAAACAGTTTGCTGATGTGCACACCATAAAGAATCCAGTTAGTGCTCCTGGAGTGGTTTGGTTTGTGCTGATGCTTGTAAACATTTCTGTCACCAAATTAAGCAGATGTCACAGAACATGAACACTCAATACGCATAAGGTGTCCTTCTAATTAACCTTGTTTGTTTATGCTGGGAGAATATGATCTCTTGTTATTGTGCAGGCTAGCAATGAATACAACAAAGAACATTGCTGCTTTTCTTTCTTGTGTGTCTGTGTAAAGCTTATTTCTGAATTTCCATAAATCAACTAGTACTCTACATTTTACAAAGTTTCCTCTACTTAATGCCATAATTTTTAGAGAAAATAGTTTATATTGGCAAAAGCTGCCACTTGACTGAAGAATATTAAAGTTGTTTTTAGTTTAAAGAGTGAAACATGTATAGACTGGAGATAAATAGTTCTCCCAAAAAAGGAATGTGTATTTACACATTCTTGGTGTAATAGCAGAGGTTATTTTTACACGTTTCAGATTTACATTCCAGTGTGAACACTGAGAAGCAGGATGTTAATTCAGTGGCTTTCAGGGGTTGGTAGAGCAAGCTGGGCTTAGACAATAAATGCTGTATTAATAGTTAGCAGTGACAATTTCATCAACATAGGAATTGCGGGGTATAATTAACATCAGTAGCTTTGACACTATGCTCTTAATGTATGGTTTCAACCTTTCTTTCAGTAGCAGTTGGAGAATGCACTGTGACAAATTATTGCTGATACAAAGTAGGTCAACAGTAAAATGGCTGACTTACCATAAATGAACAGATCTAAATTATTCTTAACTTCATGTCTAGTGGAATTTTCTTGGTGGCTAAGGCTGTGCTCTTGTGTTTCTCAAGCATGAACCTTGTATACAGCTTTTCCTAACTCCTAATCCTAACCATTTGATATTTTTGTCTAAACAAGAAGGAGCATTTCCTCCCAGCTGCTGGGAAGAAATCCACGCAAGCAGTAGTGCTGCATGCCTGACAGCAGATGTTTGCCCTTGCAATTCTGTGACTGCAAAGCTGGCAAGAATTGACTTGCAACTAAGGAAAACAAGTAGAATGCTGCATCTTCAAGTTTCCATGTTTTCTTTATTGAAGATGACCGGTGACAACATATGAGGAAGGGAAACAGGATGATACTGGATGAGAAAAATCCCAGGCTGAGGGAATGTCGATTATGTTTTTGCAGAGTGAAATTCCTGTGATCAGCTGCTCAGTGTCTCATCATGGCTTGCAACAGTCTTGTAATGCCTTCTTGAGAGGTGTAGCTTTTACCTTTCCGAATTCACGAAACCTCTAGCTTTCAAATTCTCTGGGGCACTGTAAAATCCAGTGTGATTGTTTTATGTGCTGATTATATAACTGAATAAAATGATAAACACGAACCTGTAGCGCGGTAAGGATGCAAGGGAGGATGACTTCAGTCTCCTTGGAGCAGCCTTGAATCTATGCAAAGAGCAGCAGTGTCTGGAATGCCCAGTGACGGTGTCAGGGCTGGAGATGCTGCCCAGCATTCACAGTTGAGTTCCAGGCAGCAGCACTTACCTAAGGAGCTCTAATGTGGAGCTAAGGCTTGGGTACATCTTTTAACTCACAGACCAGCTTAAAGACACATTTCTAGTACCAGTGATATCATCTGATGACATTGGCTGTAGTTAAGAGTTTCCAACAATGTGCCATTGCTTTTCTATTTCTATAAAGTTCAATTATTGCTTTTTGTAATGCAAGAACGTGTAATAATCGGTGGGTTTTGCTAGGGACAAGTTAATGAATTTCTTGTATGTTACCAAGAATATCAGAAGACAATATTTCTTCTCTGCACTGAAGTTTAAACAAAGATTTATTTGTATGTATATGGGGTATATATATAAATTTGTTGTATAAATGTATATATACACACACATTTAATTATTAGACTATTTTTCAGTAGGTCATCCTGAAGTCCCTGCTGGCTGTGATTTAATTCAAGTCACTGCAGGTGTTCTGAAGATTGTAATTTTACATAGGTGGGGAGCAATTATCCTCCTTATTCTCTTTTTATGCCTTAAGACAATGATATTAACAGGTACATGTATTCTTACTTTTCTCTTTAATTTTTTATTGTGGGAATTGCAGTTTGAGTACCAGTTGAGTAGAACCTCAGGATTTTCTGTGTTCCAAAGCAAATTGTAGTCGTCTAAAGGAATGCTTGCAACATTTTAATCAATGTGACACCGGGCTAACAGGAAATAAAGCAAAGATACTTTTTTTTACTTTGTATTTTCATGCCAATCATTTGTAACATAGGAGAGAGAGTTCTCTGGTTTCTGGTAAGCAGGTGTCTGAGCAATCCACCCAAGATCCATTTTGGTTTAGCCCAGCACGCTTCCCTAGATGGGTGCAACAGAACAGTTGCTTCTGTGTGGTAACATTTGCATTCTGTAGTGTGCGTTAGGTATTTGTTTACAGGTGTGAAAAACTCTGTACCCTCACTACAAAATAAAATCAAAGTTCTCATGTGGTGCATCTAATGCTATGAAGTTATACTAGTGAAATTTACCAACTTTGCAGTTCCACCTCTAGATGCAGCCTGTGTTGTAATAATTTCATTTTTAACTCCACTCTTCCCGTTTCCTTTGTCATTGCAGCCTATTGTCTAACTCCCTCACTTGCAGGCAGCATGAGGTCATTCTGTTTGTGGATCAGCAGGGAAAAAAGGAGGCAGTGGAAATGGCAACATCAGCCTGAATCACGATGACATTAAAGAAAATGATAAATTTAGTTCTGTGTTTGTAAAGGACTTGTGTCTGTGTGATGAAGGTACCAGACTGAATTTTGATGATATTTATCATACTTTCTTTGTTGTCTGGATACATTTAACATAGGTGAGGCTTTTGTAATATAATTGAGGAAAAGCATGTTGCAGATATGTAAGTACATTTTAGAAGGGACAGCAGAACAAATATATCTACTTGATTGTTTATCCAAATGTTCCTGTGACTATCTTCAAAGCTTGTTGCTTGCAGAATTGACAAGCCCTGCATCGTGAACAGCAGAACCTTGGCTCTGAATACTGAAAGCGATAGTTTCTGCAATTATTCAGTAGGAAAATACGTGCATGTCATTCAAATTTGAAATCACTATTCATAGAGTTTACTGAAGTTGAAGTTAATTCCAAGCCAACCTGATATGTGTACAAAATGTCTCCTGAATTATTAAACTGACATAACCCTTTGACTAATTCTGCAGTACAGATATTAAATTTCTTTTTCTTGCCCCTTTTGTTACACCCCTCTCTCTACAGGAACATCCCTTTGCAAGTGGTTTACAAACAATAAAATGAAGATTGGCGTTCCAGTGTTTTAAAATATAAGACCTCAGCCTTTGCACATTCCTGATTTTACTGGTATGAGTACCATGAAGCCTTTTGGCTTATTCATGTGAATACGTCATATGCCCTTCAGTACTTTATGAGATCAAGTATGTGTCAAAAGCTTTCTTAGTGAAGCAGAAATGTACTTTTTATTATTTCCATGGGCCCTGGAAGGCACATTAAGATCTTTATTATTGACTGAAAAGAAACTTTCTTCTTTATTGCTGTAGAATAGAGATAGTGAATAGGCTGAAAAGAGAATGGTGCACACCTACTGCATCATGATCTCATTCTCAACATGATTGCCTTGGTGCCTGCCAGTTCCAATGTTCATGAGTCACACTCCAGTATGTGATTTGCTTAAAAGCAATAAATGTCAGCACTTTTATTTACGATCTGCCTTTGAAGATTTGGAAGTCATAACTTCAACACATTCTTTTTTCTACAACTGTGAAGGCTAGGAACTGGCTTTACCTTTCTCTTTTAAATGAAAGATGAAAGCTTTGATGTATTGCTCAGTCTGACCTAGCTGCAGTGGGTTAAGGTATGTGACTATCCAAACCCACTTCTTCCTCCACTTTGTGAGAAATTACCATTCTGGTAGGTGGGGTGGCAGAAATGGCTTTTCTGACTCTTGGTCAAAATTAGCTGAAGTTGTTAGTGTTGTTAGGCTTGTGTCATGTCAGACTGAAATGCCCAAGCCACAGTGGGAGCCCCAGCAGACAGTGGGGGTGTTGGAAGCAGGATGAGCTCAGCACCTGTATGAGAGAGCTGCCCTTGTCACCTGCCTGGAGAGCTGGCATGTGCTGAGCAAACACTCCTGTGCTGGAATTTCAGGAAGGGGTCATGTGTGATCTGTGGGGGATGGAGAGAAGTGGGGAAGGTGAAAGACCAGACAAGTGATCCATATGGTGAGTCAGTGGGAAAGAACTGAATGCAATTCCAGCCTAATAATGATTCATAGCTACACTAATATAGTTCTTGGGAGACTGATCACATGGGCTGCAATATACACAATTGTATGCTATCCTTGAGGACAAACAAGGGAATTTAGAGGGGAAAAAATCCAACAATCTTTCCATTTAACTTACCTCTTTCTTATGTGCATTTGAAAGTTTCTATTTATTCTACCTCTCATTGCTCCAGGCTCCTTAGCTAATGAGCTTGGCAAATTTTGCTTGTGAACTAGTAAGTGTGCTTGCTAAGAACATAACTAGCATTGTAGAGCAGTTTTTAAGACACCTGTGGGAACATGGGGTGCTGCTCCACAGCATTCATTTACCTGCTCATGGGTAGCACAGCAGCCCTTCTTTGGGGAGCTGACTTTGCACCTCCTCTACTCAGTGAGTAAACCTATCCTTCATCCTCATGGTCCTTGAGTTTGGTATGTGTTTGATTGTCTCCACTGTCCAAGATAAATGGCAGTGCTGATTTGCTGGGATTAGGTTCTCAGGTGGCTGTTTTGTCTGCAGGCTGCTTTCTGGACATAGCTGTGGGCAGTGTGGATCCTGCCCATGTTGCAGATACATGCAGTCAGCAGCCAGGTGGCTGCAGTGGTGTAGAAGGCAGTTATTCTGTTGGTAGTGGTCATGGGATATAATATAAACTACAAAAATATCTTCTTGGCTAATGATTCCTAGAGAAAAAACCCTTTAAAGTAGAAGTTATTCAGAGGGAGGTAATTGTGGTTGAGTGGCTGTTCCTGTGGTGGGTCTTTACACCACCTTCTGTTTTCAAGAATGGTCACATTAGTCAGAATATTTAACAGTCAGTCACTTACAAGCTTCATGTATGTAGAGGTACACCTATGCAAGTATACAAGAACCTAAATTGTTGCTATGAAAGAAGATACTGGGATGGCATAAAATGTGTGAGAAGTTTCTGCAAATACTGTGATATGGTTAAGCAATTATTGTTGCAAAATATTTATGAAAAAAAGTGGTGGGCACGACCAAGGGCAAGAAAGCTACCTGTGTCTTTGTCCCTGGAAATGTGGTGAGAACAATTATACATAGGATTTTTATCTGATGTTCTTCCTTTTGGAGAAATGGCAGTGAGAGGAGAGAAGGGGAGAAACTGGAGGGTGGAAAGGCAAATGAAAGTCTAAAGTTGGGTCATGTTGAATGTCATTGCAAAATGCTTGAGCCATGAACCAATGCCCCTTTATGAGCTATTTGTGACAGGTGTTGTTTGAATTTACATAATTTGGTTGGTTTTTATCAGGAGCTGGAGAGAGTGATCCACAGGGGAAGAAAATAATTTCAGTGAGGCTTTTCACCTCTCTTATTAGTGCTCAGCATCCAGCTGAGAATGCCTCTCCCTGGCCTGCTGTCTCCTCTCTCACAATATTAATCTCTCTGGTAATTTCCGTGCCTGAGTCTGAGACCTGTTCCCTAGAATCTCCTGATGGTCATTGAGGAGAAGAAACAGACCCTTCATAGGAAAATCCTCAGATGGATTTCAGTGTCCCAGGCTGGAAGGGATTCACTCTAGAGTGAGCACTGGGTTCTGTTCATATGAAGTGAGTGAGAGCTTGCTCAGATGTCACTGGCTGTATCTCACTAGGTAAGTCTCACCCTCGCCTTCTGAATGGTCCCAGTGTAATGTACCTTAACTTGCAGAATATTGATTAAGATACTGCACCTATTTTACTAACTCCTAGTGCCCCAGGTGGAGAATAGCTAACT
The DNA here is from genome assembly GCF_903797595.1 of Erithacus rubecula. NCBI lineage: Eukaryota > Metazoa > Chordata > Aves > Passeriformes > Muscicapidae > Erithacus > Erithacus rubecula. The sequence goes on along the minus strand of NC_136686.1, from coordinate 26,501,281 downwards.
CTGCTCACATGTTCATTCTGAAATGCACTGGAACTGCAGTTCCTTAGAGGAAATAATTAGCAGTGTGTTTCCTGAATTTCGGGAACACGTTCCCAAGGAGTTGGAACAGTGGAAATATATTTCTGAGAAGTTGCAGGGTTTGGCTCACCCCATGGCATCTTCCTGAGCTCTGTGACTGTGGGCATGCACAATTTTTGCCAGGGAATAGTGTACTGTGCTCTAACACGTATGTATGTTTTATTTTCTTGGTGTAAGAAAGCAATAAGTATTTATTTTAGTCTTCATCTCATGCTTCTTTTGGTTTTAAAAGGTCAGTTACCAAACACAAGAGGCCAAATTCTGCTGTTCTGTTTCAAAGTAAACTGGAAATTATTGGATTCACTTTGGATTGATGTTAAAATTAATTGCTAATCAAGTTAAGCTCTCTGGACATTTTATGTACAGCTTCCTTAAAAAAAGAATAATAAGACTTAAACACACTCCTGGTTGATTTGTTGGGGTTTTTTTACATAATCTATACTGTCTTTACATGTAAAATACACTGGACTGGCTTGTTTTTACTCCAGCTGCCAGGCAGCAGTCCTGTGTTGTGTGCAGGGAATTTACAGGGTTCCTGCTCATGGGTGCTGGCTGTTGGAGCTGTGGCCCTGTCAGATAAATTGAACCCTCACTTCAGTTGTGTGGGGTTGTGGCAGCAGTGGCAGGCTGGCAGTAAACAGTTTGGAGATTCACAGGGTAGGACAAGGGTCTTTACTTTTATCAGGTGGCATTGCAAGCCCAGAGGAATAGAAAAGCATTGTGTGATAGTGGCTACCAAAGTGCATGGGCTGTGTGCTCTCTGCATCCTGGAAAGTGCCTGGTGAAGGGACACTCTTGAGAGTTTAACATGATTGTTTTGTTGAGTCAAACCCCACTGGGTGATGGATGCTGCCTGTAGTACTCTGCAGTCTTGCAAAAATTGTGTCTGCAATTCCCAGTCCTGCTGCTGGTTTCTTGGGGAATCTTAAGGGACTTAAATGGTACTGCTTTTGTGTAATAGCTAGAGATCACACACTTGTTCACCTTTTTTTTTTTTTTTTTTTTTTTTTTTTTTTTTTTGCTAACCCACTGATGGAGTTATCAGCAGTTAACCATAGAGAGTTAGAATAAGATTAAAGCTGATTTTTCTTACACAAGTCTGGATTATTGCTATCTTTGTCTTCTCACACACCCATTTTTGCACAAGAGAGGTGTGTGCTGCTGCAAAGCTTTGGGGCTCTAAAGTCCAGAAGAGTGGCTAGGGAGCCTGGGCAACTCTAACATCATCGTTATGAAATATGATATAAATTTTGGTAACAACAATGGCTGCCCTTTTCTCTTATTTTAGGAGACTGCTAGCACACTCCAAAGTGTTTGTTTTCTTTGCTCCATGAAACTAGGGGGAGGTTCATGTTGAATTGGCATGTGAAATAGGGGTTATGGTCTTGGAGATGCTTGGACATCACAGGGAAGAGTAGCCAAGGTCACTAGAGGAGCAGAGACAGGAGATAGCCTCTTAGACATTCTTGTTTTGGGTGATCCACTGAGCTCCACCTTACCTTTCACTGAATGTGCTGTAAATGAAGCTGCCTCCTACTCCTGTTTGCCTGTTCAGCTAAAACTTCCAAGCTGAGTGATGGTGAGAAGGGCCAGGAAATGGGCTCATCTTCACAGGAGCACATTTTGATTTTCATTATTTCTCACTAGATTTTCACTTTTGTTTCCTTTAAAAGGTAGGAGGGAGTCCCCTTGTTTTTATCTTGTGCTGTGTGTTTTATTGCACAATGATATTTAAATATCCCTTGTCAGCTGAATATCACATGTTTTGCATGATGATGTGTTGATATGGTCATGGAATGAATTTATCCTACCTGTAAAGTAATAGGCTTAGAAATAATTAATTGCAGCTCACTTTCTTTTGCATAGTTTGATTTTTCAAAGTAAGTTGCTATTCAGTCTTAGTTTTTTTCCCTATACCTGTGAATACTAACAGTTGTTTTAGCTAAGTGCACTAAAAACTTTCTCAGCTAATATTATTCATATTATGTAGATTTTTGTTCAGATTAGATAGATTCTAATATTTTGATAAATATTTATGTATTTGATAAATATTCAGATTTCAAATATTTTACATAGATTACACAGATTATTGTTACCTTGGATTACAGGGAAAGATGTCGATTGCTGCAAATTAATTTCCTCTGTGAATGTGGCAATATAGGAGTGTGTTGTGGTTTAATATTTTTAGATTGTGTCTGCTCTTTCAACAAAAAACATTCTCAGGCTCTACTTGATTTCAGAGAGAAGAGGATTTGTCCCTTGGTGCTCTAACATACAGAGTTTTCATTTGTTCAGATATTTTGCCAGTCTTAATAGCTTTGTTAAGAACTGTGTAATGTATCATAGGACACAATAAATGGAGCAGAACTGCCTGTTCTCAGAAAGGCTGTCAATGGAGACTCATCACTGAAAGGAAATGTTTCCAGTCAGGTTCTACAGGGACCAGCACTGTAAAAGTGCTGTTAAGGATTTTCAATAGTGTTTTGAAAGTTCATATATGATCTCTCCTCTTAAAATGCCTGTGTGCCGCCATTTGGGGTAACACTAACAAGGGCAATAAAGTGCTGATACTGAGTGATCTATACAGTCTGTTTATGTTATATTTGACCTCATAAAACTTATTCAAAGTTTCTTAGGAGTAAGAAGTACAGGTCCTCTGTCTATGCAATGGGAAGCTGTGCAGTGGCTGGGATGAATTTGCATCTTGGCAAATGAGCAAGAGTAGCAGCTAACAACACAATATTAGGGCAGAAAGTAGAGACCCTTGGGTGTACAACAATTAGGCAAAGGAAAGGTGTGATTTTACTTTGAAATGTGGCATGACAGATGCTGGGAAACTGCTTCTCATGTTGGTGCCAATGTTTTTGTAGGGACTTCAGAAACTGGGGAGGGGGCTGAGCAGTGCCACCAGAGTGATATCAGGGTTGAAACAGCTCTCTTGTCCTGGTTAGCACATCAAAGGGACAGGTCTGAGAAGTCACTTAGCAACCTGCAAGAACCTTCCCTGCATCATTTACTGGGTGACCAAGAATCCTACAGCCTTGTGGAAAGGGGGTAGTGAAGTCTGGGAAATGCCTGAATCGAGGCATTTTTGGGAAGTAGAAGAGGCATTTTTCACAATGAGTTTAATCCTTTGAGCAACCCACCAAAGGAATCAAGACCCTATTTCCTGATGGCTGCATAGCAAGGCCATGTGACTTTCTGGAAAATATATCTAAGTTAAACACAAGTTAGTAAGTTTGTTATTTGAAAATGTGTGAAATGTGGAGACCAGGATATCCTGAGAGGTTGAAACAATAGAAAAATTTGTAACATATTAATTTTTATTTTTTCATCCTTAGCTGAGTTCAAAAATATCTAAGCTTTTATGTTTTGGCCATTTTTTAATTTTCCCTGCATTCCTTGAATGGTAACATAGCCACACCATGCTGTGTAGTTTCCATTTGGGTGTAAGGTTCATTAAAGGCATGCAGGTTTTTTGTACTTTCTTCCCAAGTTCTACGTGACACAGCTGTCCTGACAACAAAAAATAAAAACCCCTCATAAATATTTCATATGAGTATATAGGGAACAGCTTTTTCTTACAGGGGGAGGACCCTCCTTCCAATAGTATCAATTATACATACACTTTTAGAGGCACTTCTTTTGTTTTCAAGGCTCACTAAATTGTTTTAAGCTCTGATTCTTTAAAAGAATGATTAAACAATTTCTATAAACCAATAAACAATGCCTTTTCAAATACTTGGTCATACTCCACTTTTCTGAGTGTACTGAACTCTTCTGTCACTATGAAGGTGAAGAAATGTAAGAAAATTTCTGCTGTGGGAGACATAAAGGAGTATGAACAGGCACTGAGAATGAAGCCTTGTGTGTTCACCTGAACAGGTATATGAAGCCTGGAGGAAGGGGAGAGGTTCTCAAAGAATCTTGAAAGGCAAAGGTGTTTTTGCTGCTCTTTTTTATACTGGTAACCTTTCAAAAGTAATATTTTAGTGGCTTCAGTGCCTGTTTTTTGCTTAGATTATGTTATCATTTTGAGCTCACAGTTTAGTGGGTAGAGGATAAGGGAAATATAAAAGGGAAACAAAACCTGCCAGAGTTTATATCAGAAAAGTGCCTGAATGACTAAAAGAAACAGATGTTTCAATGCATGTTTAAACATGTATTAGAGTCCCAAACACATCTCAGAAGTGCAGAGCATCAGTTGCCATTTCATAGTGGCAAATTACAGATTCCTCATGGCTTTGGGCCAGCTCTATGTCAAGTACAATATTTCAGGACTGGCCACAGTATTGGAAGACAGAAGTTTAATTGATCCTGTCTTTTATTTTCATAAGTACATTAGTGACTAGAAATTAAATACAGATTGTACTCTAGATTCTAGGAGAGAGTCCCCCAAGTAAGGAGTGTAAAGCTCAATAAATGTGATTGAAAGGCATTTGAAGTAGCATTCTACACGTGTTGATCAGAATTTGATAGTCTGATGTGCTGTAGGGGACAAGAGAGCACAGGTTATCCAGCTGTCTGACTGTGGGGTGTGATTCTTACTTAAACAGCTACAGAACTCATCTTTAATTTCTTTTTGCTTAAATACAAGTTCAGACAAGAAGCCTAAATGAACAAGGAACTTTTGTCTTTTGCTGTATACTCCATGAATCATTATTAAACAAACCTAAATTTTTGTAACCTCTGCATTTTTATAGGTCAGTCAGATCCATGGAAGTGATCTCTGTGGTCAGACATGCAGGTACTGCATTAATAAACATAGGATGGTTTTCCCTGCATTTTATTGTTATGATTGGGAAGCACTTAATTTTGGAAGCTTACCAACTGCATTTTGGCTTAACATTGCCATAATGTTTAAGCCTTTAGGTGGCTCAGAATTACCTTATTTTTCTTTGCCAGGAATATTGCTTTTTATTATTTTTCTCAAATAAAAGACCCATGGAGATTTCCATCAATTTTTGTGAAAGAAGCTATATGAAGCCGTTCCTGCAGGACTGTGAAGGAAAAGGAGCTGAAGCTAAAGGTCCTGGACATCCTGTCCTGAACCTTGATACAAAATATCTTTGCTTATGTTCGTGTCTGTCCTGCTGCTGTAATGCTGAAAGTATCCATTTACAAATAAAAATTGCACTATAACTGTAATACTGAAAGAGTTTAATGAGCTTGACTAAAGGGACTTTAGGGACCTGAGACCTTGTGCACTGTCATGCTGGTGGAGAAAGAAGCAGCAGCTTTGTCCTCTTAGTAGCCATGATTCTGTGCCTCTTTCTGTCTCTTTCCACATGAATGTGCCTTGGGAGCAGCCCTGGGGAGCAACAGCACAAGTATTGCAGCAGGTTTGCATCACCAGAGAGCCCAGGCCATTGGAATGCTCCTGCTGTGCAGGGCTTTAGTTTTGCACAGCTTTTGGGCAGTGAGGAACCTCTGGAAGGGTGTGAGTGGCAGAGAGAGGAGCTGGCTTGTCCGTTCTGCTCCTGCATTAGGCTGACAATAAAGATGGATGTGCTGGCTGCTCAGGGTTACATACATGTTATGTCATAACAAATAATCTAAAGAATCAAACTTATGGAAATTACATATGTAGGGGTCAAACCACACAATGGAAGAAAATTGTTCAAATTGCTCAAAAGCAAAATCCATTAAAATTCCTGCTGCTTGTACAAAGCTTTAGAAGCATTTTGAATGAAAACATCCTACAGTAAGAAACCTACATGGTTTGATGGGCAAACATAGAAAACAAAGTTTTCAATGTTTCTGTTTTTCCCCCTCATTTCCACCTGAAAATTCATTCACTTGATTTAATCCAAATTTGCAAAAAATAATTGATCTCGGGAAGATGTTTCTAAGAGGTTTATATTTTCTTTTGCAAACAAAATGAGGATAACAAATCTCAACAACAAAACCTCAATTGTATTTTACCTGTGTTCTCATTTTTTTCCTAAGTCTCTTAAGAAAATAAAAAGCTGTTCTAGTTCTTCATAATTCTTATAACCTTACTATCAGCCCTGTATATCATAGTTTCTTTGCTGGCCTAAAGAAACCCTACTTTCACTCAGTAGAGCTTAATGTTAAAAACTAATGGAAAATTTTACTTATCATAAGTGATATTTTTCTGTCAGTACTAAAAGAGCAAACAATGTTAATATACCTGCACAGCTTGTATGGTGGTAAATAAAGGAGCTGCCTGCTGTATGTGCATATGTTGTCACAAATCTTAAGCCAAGGTCAAAACCTTAATTTTGAGACACACTTCCATTTGCCTTGTTCAAACACTATATATGGGCATATATCCTGCAAATGGTGGTGTGAGGTTCATCCAAGGACCAGTCCTGATGAGTGAGTTAGGATTCAGGTCTATGCATGGTATAACCCTTGCTCAAACTGACACAGGACAAAAGAGCAGAAATTTGGAGTTCTGTCTAAGTTTCCTTCCTTTTCTTCATATCTAATTCTGATGCCTGGTCAGACCATCACTGATCAACTGTTCCCAATTAAAAAAAAAAAAAAAAAAAAAAATATGGGCTTGACATACACTGCAGAGTGCCAGGTTTTCTTTGTGGCTCTGGTGTGAGCTTAAACCTGTCTCAGCCCACCCACACTGCCTGAGCTGTGACCCAGTGCAGGCTCCTGGGAGAGTTGCAGGCAATATTGACAAGGTGGCTCTCAGGATGGGAGCAGTAATTATTTGAAATCACAGACAAATATTGCTCAATCTTTTCTGATATTTTAAATTAGTTAGTCTGTAGGAGCTGCCATTTCACCCCTGTTTTTTCTCTAATTTTAGAAATGTTAGTGTCCACAATCTGAAAAAATATGTTGACAGTATAGCAAGCTACATGTGGTGGTAAATGGAGGTAATCTCCTGACAAGGCTCAGGTTTTGTAGCCATATGTACAAGATATGGTAAGCAAAGTATACATTGTATAGGAGCAGCTGTGTTCCCATAGCTGTGGGTGTATCAGTGTGTGCAGCAGCCAGATAACTCTCCTGCCAAGCACTCTGCAGGGGCAGTGCCTGTATCTGGCTGCACATCAGCAGCTCTGCTTCCTCCCCAGGGTGACCATCCTGCAGCCTACCCAACAGGGCCTTAGGGCTTTTTTGTGTGCTTTGTTGCTTGTTTCACTTCTTTTTGCAGGAAGGATTTTGTTCAACTCTTATTACCATGCAGTGAATAAGATCACCTGGAATTAACACTTGGAAGAATATTTGACCAACACCACCTCAGAAATTCTGTCCTCCTGATGCTGTGGGCCACAAGCACACCAGATATAAATCTGCCAAAACAGCTCTTCCATTAACCTCCCATCACCAGTCTGTCTTTTTGGGTTGTCTGAGTATGAAATACTAATTGGGAAATACACTCTACCTGGGGATCAAACTGCAAAACTATTTCAGACAGCTTTCTTATTCCTTTTGACTGAAAATTTTATTCTGGACCTGAGCAACCATTTTTTCCTCAATATTTTAGCAAAAGTAAAACTATTCCCTCAAAGTTTCCATTATTATAAATTAACATTTTTTCCCCCATTGTGGAATGAATTCCCATTTCACATTTATTTATAGGATTGTGCATCTCTTAACCATAGCGAGGCCTTTGTCAGCTGGTGCCTCAAGGTATCTTAAGGAAGACAGCACATTCTTGTAGATTTGACAAGAAATTTGTCGATTGGACTCAGAAATTTTTTGGTCTAGAAAGCATTTGGTTCATTTTCAGGTGACTGACTGGGGCTAGTTCACCTCTCTTTTCCCTATATCCTGATTTCTATTTGAAAATGGGAATATTGATGCTGATCTCATTCATAACATACTCCAGAATGTCCAGATGGAAATTCTACAGCGTATTCTATTTATATGAAATGCATAGTATAAGGCAAGATTGTCTATTAAAGAGATTCAAAGATTGAACCTTTCTAAATATTTCATTTTATTGACATTCTGAAATAATTGAACCATGTAGAAGAGGTACATTTAGCTGTCTTGATGCAAACAAGTACTTGATCCACAGGACTGCATCCCTTACAGATCCTTTGGTTTTTGCTTGGAAAATGGCATAGTTTATCTTGAATTCTTATCATAGTCCTGTGTTACAGAGTAAGCATCTGATTTGAGACAACTCTGCTGCCTGTCCAGGTTCATAGAAGAATTGTATGTCTGTATGTGTGATCTGTGATAGGTGTGCTCTGATTTCACTCACAGTGTTGTAGTTGTATTTGTTTGCTCCTGTGGAGTGCAGCTTTGGCTGCTGTGAAGGTGAGGGGTGGAGGAGGGCTTGTCCCATCAGTTTACATAAATTGGTGATTTTGCCCAACAGTTTCCCTCTCCCTGCCCTTGTCTCTTGGGGTGACACCCTATGGGTGGTGACTGCAGAGCAGCAACTCTAGGCTGATATGCAGGGCTTTGTGCACTGGGCATTGAACTGGGCTACCACTCAACACTCTCAATAGATGAAGACTTTTTACCTATATATGTCTCTTCCTGAATTTGTGATCATGACTATCTAGCTAATAAAGTCCCCAAAGAATGGCTCTTTTATATCCTGACAAAAAAGGTTTTTTGATTAATCTATATTAAGTAATACAGTTTAGTTTGTTGTAAACGTACACATGTAAAAACATTGGTTTGGTTTATTGTTTTTTGGTGGTGGTGGTGTTTTTTTTTTTTTTTTTTTTTTTTTTTGTTGTTGACATCTAGATTTCTCATCATCATTTTTGACTTTGTGTTCATTCTTTCCAGACACAGGTATACCGCAGTTACAGGCATTGATTTATCTTTCTTTACCTCTGATAAAAAATCATATTAATATGACATCCTACAAATCCCTGTTGTTTACATAGTATCAGCACAGGGAAATACTACTTTCATTTTGATACATAAAGCCCTCCTTGTCTCTTGTGTCTTTTGTCTGCAGGCTATTATGCATGTGACTAAAGCCATGCATGACTTGAGCAAATGTTTGAATAGGGTACTTGTGTAGTAGGACTGTATAAGCCATTAGGCATACTCCCTTTAACTTGGTGATGAAAACATTATGGTACATTTGGTCACACAAAGTAGAGTAAAATTGCTTTTGTGGCAGCAGAATACACAGCATTCTAATCTGTGGGTTTTTTTTATTGTGCACGTGTGTGTGCGCTGCATATTTGTGGCAAAATTATCAAGCAGGATTGAACAAGAAAAGTGTTAAAGTTATTTGAGTTGTGGAGTGAAAGCTGGGCTGAAGAGAGAAAAAAATGTATTTTTTTTCATTCTGATATTGGAAATCAACATTATTCTGTCATATTTGTGATCTGAGCTTGAAATCTGTTAATTGACATGTGAGGCAGTTGCTAACAATCTTTGTCATTTATAAAGCCTTTTGTAAGGGCATTGTTTTTCTTTCTTCTCTGTATGTGGTGAATACTGGAGTAGGGCCTTGAATTTTTGCTGTGGGAATGTGAAGCACACGGGAAGCTGCTCTCTGCCAAGTTATTTCCCCAAGGATCTGCTTTACATACTGACAATCAATGACCTGTCAGGTGTAGTTATGCACCACAGCAATGATATGAGGTCAATTAGATGAAACCAAGGTAGGTATTCCCAGCAGATCCCAGCTATCTATTTAACACTGTCAAACTGAGTTTGCTTTGCTAAAGAGCATCCTCTTTCTGTTTTGTTTCTTTTTAGATTTTATTAACTCTGAATTTACATCTAATCTGCGAAATTCTAACAATGGAAAAATATTCATTTATTTTGCTTTGCCTTGAAAAGTACTGTACTACATGTTTTGCTATTTTGTCTTTTAAATAAACCCATGCTTGTGCATGGTATATATATATATTTACATATATATACTGTGCAAATCTTCCTTATATAAAGAGTGTGTATTTGATGCAAAAAAAATAAACAATATGTTCTTTGCTATAAGGATCAGGAGATATTTAAGTAATGTGTTTTACGGTAACATAAATTTAGTGTCTCCTAAATGCATAAATATTTTCTTAGAAAAAGCCACCTTACAGATAGAACAGATTTATTTTGCTTAGCAATTCCATATCTCTGAAGGAAAAGATGCTTAAATTTGATCTCTAAATCAGTATTTATATATGGAATCACTTCTTATTTTTTAATGAGAAGTGATTCCATATAAAAATACTGATTTACAGATTCCAACCTCTTGATACCAGAGAAGAAAATACTTTCTTAAAATGGATACAAGATTTTCCATATTTCTGCCTTAAAAAAACCCCAAAACCTGAACAAAACAACCAAAAAAAAAAATAGAAAAAAAGAAAAAAAAAAAGAGCTCTGTTTTGTTAGCTCATGACTGAGAGCTGCTAAGGATTAAGAATAAACATGCACTTGGTACACTGTGTACTGCATACAGTGTAACAGTACAACAGCATTTTTAGCTACTGTGTGTATCATATTGAAAGCATAAGACAGCAATGATAACACAGAAACTATACAACTGGACTAAAATGTACTTACTGAGTTACAAAAAAAAAACGTAGAAAAAAGAGGTGTTGCTTTTTTGGGAGAAACAAGAGACAATGAAGTAACAAGAAACTAAAGCAAGAGCTTTTGAAAATATATGTTAAAAATATCTAATTCAGAAATGCAGATTAATCCTATCTGAAAGCTGCTGCAAGATTATGTATGTAAAATCTGTTTTGTTTTCATGATGTTGTAATCCATCTTTTATTTGTTGTCTTGCTAAATATAGTTCAAGCACTATCTATTTGAGCATAAGTTAGTGTACGTCTGCACCGTGATTCTTTTTTGTTTTTTCAGATATTTTGAAGTCATCTGTTGATTTTCTGTGTTAAAGGACCAACATGTGAATCATGTCAGCAGCTATAAAATGTTTCAAAAACATGTAAAAACATTACAGCTCTTCAAACAGAAGAAGCAGAGATCTGGATCCAGAAGGGAGTGCTGGAAAAAGAACACAAAGGTGGGATGTAAGATGATACCCTCATCCTTTAATGGGGGATAATTTGTAGCTCACTTATGAAGTTGGTACACAATTTGAGGAAATGAGCATCCCACCCATTTTTTCTTTGTGTGCTCTGTAGAATTCATATCCTTCCATTTTTGTTTTTTGTTTCCTTGAATTGTGCCTCATAACTTTTTGTCATTGCTCATTAGCTGTTGGTTTGTTGGGAGGGTTGTCCAGACAGTGACCCTGCATGGTAACAGCTGAGCAGCTCAGTAGAGAGTCATAATTCACGGTGACCTTTAATAAAATAGAAACCTGAAAAAAACTGCTTTTACTTTACCATATCTGAAACAAAGTGAGAATTATTATTATCTTTAGTCTTTGCTGTCGTGGTATTTAAAGATACTGTGAAGCAGGGGAAATACATTTTCTCATAGGGCCCTACTATTATCATTGTTTTGGCAAATGGGATATATCATTTAAACTCCTATTTTCCTCTGACAATCAGATTTAGGACCTGGTTGACCAGGTCTCAGCAAGGGCTGCTGCTTGCTTTGACAGGGAATCGTGAGAGCTGCAGCATGTTTGCACATTCCCCTTTCTCCTGGAAGGGAAGGTCTATAGGTAACCTGTGAATGCAGTGCCATTTGCATTTTTGTTTTCTAATTTTTTCTGTTTTCCCAATAGCAGCAAGGAAGCACCAGATCCTTTCTCCTTCCTGCCCCTCCAGGGCCTTGCTGCAGTAGCAGTTTGGGCTGCTCCAAACGAGCTGGCAAAGAAAAGCATCCATTTGACAGCTGGGCAGAACAGCAAAAGGGAGGGGGAGGCTGGAGATGAGCACACTCTCCAGGGAAGCTGTTTTTGGGCAAGCTGCAGTCTGCTCTCACAGTGCACCTGCCTGCAGGGAGGGTCTGAGGGATTCCCTGCCAGGGCACACCCTGCAGGAGGGCAGAGAGCACTGGGGAGACATCCTCAGCTGCTGCTCTGCTCCACTGGGGCACTGGAACATGGTCCTGCTTTCACCAGGTGAGGAACTGAGGCTGAAGGCTAATTAAGGGAGTTTTTCCCTAATCCAGTTTATCAGAGGGTGAAATTAGCCTCTCACCCCAGATGACCGTAATGCAAAGACCAACTACTCACCTCTCCAGAGATGAAGCCCCTCCTGGAGCCTTTTCCTCTACTCCCTGGGCTGCTCAGTGCCCTGTAACTTCATTCTCTCCACTGTTTCCCTCCCCCAAACCCCAGTAGAGTGGGGTTGTGCTGGCTGCCCATCTCCCTGCAGAAGACACTGCAGTTCTTGTCCAGGTGCCATACCCAACGACAGCTTGTGGGGCCACTGGGGTAAAATGCTGCCCATCCAGCCTATCAAGGGACCCTGTTTTACCCATTTGGTCCTGAATGGGGAATAAATGTTCATTGAAATGACAAAAGAGGTGCCATCTTATTGCCTGAAACAGATGGGAAACCTACATGCATTGGCCATATTGCTTTTGAGCAGTTCCTAGTTCATCCGCATGAAAATGTCTGTCCCGTGAGCTTAGAGCTCCTGTGGGCAGCTCGTTTGGGGCACTACACAAATCTGTCTGGTGAAGACTTACTGGATACATCTGGCTTGATCATATTTCTAAAACTGAGCAAAGGACTTATCTATTTGTGAGTGTTCTCTCCATTTGTGTGGTGCAGGGTTGGTTACCCAGGAAGGCATGCTGGCCACGCTCTAAAACGGGGGACGACTGTCTGTGTGCAACTTGAAAATAAAGCTGTGTTGCAGCACCTGTTCAATCCCATCACAACAAAAGCCAGTACAACAAAAAGCCAAGAGTAGAGCTGGAGCAGAGTATATAAGATGCAGTTTTATTTTAAGGGAAATTCAAAATGTACCATTAGTAATAAAGTCTTTCTTTATAAAGCAATAGCAGGGAAGAGAGAATGTTTTCCAAGCAAATTGCAAAAGTTCAGGAAATTCTTGGCTCAGTATTTCTTCTAAGTGATATAAAGGATAAGGAAGAGACTCTATCCAGCACAAATCATATTTTTAAGAATTTCCCAATATTGCTTCCTGCCTTTGTGCTTGTGAAGCAGATTTACTTTATCTTTTCAGAAGAAAGTGTCTGCTATATAATTTGCTGGCTCTCGTTCGTTCATTCATTGAAAAACAGCAGGAAAAGGGCTTTTGTGTTAAGAACAGTCAAGGTCAGGGATTTTTGTTTTTGATGTTGGCTGCCAGTAGCTTGCTTTCTCTGTCTACTGTTTCCAAGTCAGTTTGGATAGCAATCTAGTTGCTAGCTTACAGGGAGAGATTTCACAGCTACAGGTCATCTGCAGTGAGTGCAAGCTAGAAAGAGATCTGAGGACCAAATTAAATGTCTTGTCCAAGTTCTTATTCATGCCAACATCAAATTAAATTAATCAAGCCTACTGAAGGACACACAAATCTGTGACCCTGATGCTGCAAACTATGCACTCTCATTTTTAGAAACTGTGTGAGCAAAAGCATTACCTGTGTGACTTGGTTTCAGAGCCTTTCATGCAAGAATTCACCATAGCAAATACTTATTTTCATGGTAAGCAAACAAAACCAGAAAACAATGTAGTGATTTTATAAACAAGGGAACTGATGGTCTGCAAGTCAATATTTTTTTAAGCTATAGTACCTTGAATTGCACTGTCAATTGCCCTTACTCATTCACAGTCAAACTACTGTGTTTCTAAAGTCTCAAGTTAATGGTTAAAGTAAAATAAATCATTAGACAAAATATATATGTCATAAAATACCAGTATGAAAGTTTGAGCACTTCTTGTAGAGCTTATTTTTTTGGCAGCAGGACATTTGGGTGACAGGCAAGCACAAAGTAGAAATCTGCTGTAGTTTACTCCGTGTTCTGTGAAACCAAGCCACTATGTAAGAGTGCCACTTAATCACATACACTGACTACTCTTGTTTAAGCCACTCACAAGCAGTTTGTGACACACAGAGAGATTTCACTTTTTCTTACCTTTTAATGTAATTCTAAAGATTTTATGAATATATCAATTAGAGGTTTCCAGTAATGGAAAGCGGGTTTCAAATGCTGGAGAAGTACAATAAATCACCAGCCATATGGGCTTTTGTCCTTAAAAGAAAGCCATAATACGACAAAAGCTGAAGTTAAAACAGCTGAACAATGATTTTAGGCGATCTTATGCAAAACTCACTACCTTAGTTTATTCACAGGAAACTTCTTTAGAAGACTGAAAGAAAATCTTTTTCAACTCTTTATTTCTTGGCTACATCAGAAAGAAAGCAAAGTAAAAGCCATCTCAGTGACGCTTTTCATGCTCTGCTTGCTTTGTTTTCACATGAGATCCTGTCTGCTACCTTTGTTTCCCCCCCCATCCTGCTTTTTAGAGGGCTCCTTGTGCAAAACAATGAAAAGCCCTGATAACAACAGGCAGTTGCTCCAAGGCCTAGTTGTTCAGCAGGATTCACTCCAAGAAATTGAGAGGGGTGTGTTGAGTCTTTTTTTCCATCACCAGCCTTTACAGTTAGCGGGCCAGATGGCATGAGACGGGCGCAAAAAATAACGACAATAAATAATACTACAACTTACAACGTGGACCAAGCTCAGTTACTTCCACTTCATCTCACTGTTTGGAAGTGCCTTTGATGTATAAAAGCACCCCCTAAGATAATGAAATGCGGTGGCAGCTGGCTAATGGCTGGGAAAGTGCAAACCCTGCATTGAACTCTCCCCACCAGGCTATTCAGCACCCAGGCAATGTCAGTCTCAAGGAGACAAGGAGACGGGAAGAAACAGAGCCTTGTTGCTGTGCAGTGTTTGGGCTTCTGGGCAGGCTGCTGTAGGTGGGGTGGTATTTGCCTTGCAGAATAGAAGTGATGTGCCCAAGGCAAAGGGAAAGTTTTTACTGTCTTAACACATTAACCTTGCAGACTCCGTCCTAGAAACGTTAAATGAAGCCACAGGGTCACGCTTCTTGAAGAGACACTGCTCTTGGGCAAACTTTAAAATGGACTTTTTTTTACACTACAATCCCATCAGTCATGCAATCAGGGTTGGTTTCCTTTCAGGCAGGACTATCTTGTGGCTCGGCTCCATGAGCAATAAAAAAATAAACACACCCAGACTTTTCTCTCAGCTGCTCCAGACCTAAATGTGGGCCAGGGTAAATGACAAAGATCCAAAATAGACAGCAGACACGGACAAATATGAAAACCCTATTTGTTCAGGAGCTTTAAAACAGTAGGGGATTTATTCCTCTGACACAAAGAAAAGTTTCTGGTCTCTCTGTTAAATGATCCTGTGTTAATAATATTATAATGGGGTCAGACCCTTCAAATCCTTGATTAGATGTGCACTCATCTTCATGCATGTCATTAGTTCTGCTAACCTCGGTGCTGAGGTTTGTCACCAGAAAGTTCAGAATACACACAGACTTTGCAAGTTTGGGGCTTGCCCCTGCCAAATGGGGCAGCAGCCTGTCTCAGCAGGGGGTTTGCAACAGGAGATTTGCAACAGGGTCTCATTGTAAAAAGAGTCAGTGATGAAAGTCAAATTTACCAGAATAAATATTTAGGCAAAAAAAAAAGAGATCTGTTTTTTTTTTGTTTGTTTTTTTTTTGTTTGTTTTTTTTTTTTTTTTTTTTTTTTTTTTTTTTTATTTGGCAGAAAATTGTTATTTTTTTAATAGTTAAATTTTGGAACATTCACGCACAATTGTAAAATTCAGCTTGCCAATGGTCTATATTCAAGGGCTGGAAATATTCTGAAGTATTACTGTTGTGGGTGTTATGATCTTGCAGGCAAGGGTCTTGTGTGACCAAATGATCACATTGTGACACTTTAATCCTCAATATATAGGTCCACAATTGCCTGAGAGCTG
This sequence comes from Erithacus rubecula, assembly GCF_903797595.1. Lineage (NCBI taxonomy): Eukaryota > Metazoa > Chordata > Aves > Passeriformes > Muscicapidae > Erithacus > Erithacus rubecula. Next base: position 26,485,398 of record NC_136686.1, on the reverse strand, counting down.
TACTTGCTTCCAAATCTTGTTTGTTTAGTAGGATGCAAAAGATGAAAAAGGGGACATTTTGTACATTTTGTCTCTGATAAGTACCCAGATCCATAGTCAGGGCAAGGCTGCTGAATCTCAGTGTGTATTTTGATTGACTGTATGCCAAAGGTGTATTAATGATTGGCACTTGGGCTAATGTATTCTGTATCCTGCAGTACAGCTCCAATATATTTCCTAAGGGTAAGTCAATGTCACCAAAATTTTCCACTGCCCAGAGGGAATAGTTCTGTTTAATGCTAAGATTATGGCAGCAAACTTTTGATCTCTTCCTTATGATCCCTTATCCTCACAAAGTGTGCTTGCTTTTTAGGAAAGCTCTTTTTGTTTCATTAGGTTGGCACTCACAAGAAATGTCAGCCAGGGTGGGAATATTGGCTCCATCAGTCAGCCTTCCACCATTGCCTCCACAGAGCTGGTGCTCTAAATCTGGTTTTGAGAGCTGCTTGCTCGACAGACTGCTTCTCAGACTTATGATTGTTTGTTTCTGGCTCATTTTGATTGCTCTGCTAATCTCTAGACTTTGGCCTTGAGGCTATTATTTATTTTGTACTTTTATTGGTGTTTGTTGTTTGAAACTTTGTTTTCAGTAGATTTGCCGCCCCTTTCTAAACCACTTTTCTGATTAAATTTTGTTGAAGAAGTTGGTGGATTACTTGACCTGTTTTCCCCCTCTCGTTTTTCCTCTTTCTATTAGTTCAGATGAGAACTCACCTGCCTTTTGTTTGTGCCTGCCTTTGTGATTTATTTTCAGATTAGAAGGAGCAGCTGCACAGCTTTTACTTTTATTAGTTCTTCTCAGTGAGTCAGGCAAAATATTAACCACTCATGAGCTGCTCTTCCAAAACCTCAGGTGAATTACAATAGAACTTTTGCCTCCACAGTTCAGAAAAAAAAAATTTTATTCTTTGACTGTCACCTTTCACAGGCCTTTTGTGTGTGTGTGTAGATATATCTGCTTATAAGGATAAAACAAGTTAAAGTATCAGAACATATGAAACTAGCTCGACCTTTCTGACAATTTGTCTAACATCATTTTTGCAAGAGTTTGAGCATGAAATTTAAGTTCATATTTGGGCCTTATCCCTGTAATGCCAAGAGCTCAGTGGCATGAATATGTGCATCCAGTGTTTCCTGAACATTCTGCTTTCCAAGTCATTGTGGTTCTTAGCTCTCTGATTTACCACAAAATGTAGTTTGGTTCTTTTCATATCTGTTAATAAAGTGGTTTTGTCTAGATTTGAGTGATTTACAAAGTTTTACTATTTCTCAGTTATTGAGCATTCTGCTTGTTAACATTTATTAGCTTTGTCAATTCCTTTACCTTAACGGGGAGTTAGCTTTCCTATGACTTACATATAATAATCTCTGATGTGGGACTTTCTTCCTATTAATACATTTTAAATATGTGTTTTGTTTCTTTTTAGGGCTCAGAGGTCAGTGGGAAGGAGGGAGAAGGTGTGGAATATGCCACAGATTAAGCTAAATTCCCCAAAGACCAATTATTCATAGCAAATTTCAGGGTTTTTTAACAAAGTTTAGGTTACTGCATTTAAATTTCTCATACTTAAGGCTTCAAGACTTTGGTCACACAAGAAGCTGTATGACCACAGAGACAGTTAAAGCCAATGGTGTCTGCAATCATTTTAATATTTTGGGAATAGGACAGGATGTTCAAAACAGGAGCTTCAGTGGGGAAAGGTTTAAGTGCAGAACACTGCTGACATAAAAGCTTAAGTGCCTAAATTATGGGATCCCAAATTAACTGATGCATAGTTAGTGGGTTATTTTTAAAATGTATTTCTTGGCAAAGAATGATAACATTATAATATGCTAGCCAATACTGAATTTGCCCAAGTTTGTGTCTGCATGATGTGTGCTGAGGCTGATAAAGAACACAAATAAACTGGTTTTCTTGTTAACTCTTGCCTCCTTTGTATATTGTTTTGAACTGTTAAGTACCCCCTGGTGGGACTCTGGTTATTAAATTTTGCTTTTCTAATTATGACATGTTTCATAACAGACAGTATATGTGTGTGGTGATTGTGCTCATCTCCTGAGTGCTCCCTGATAAATTAATCCAGGTTGCAATTCTCTTGCTTCTTCACTTTTCAGCTACCAGCAGTTGATTAACTTTACTCCTTTTTTTCCTTGCAATGAGAGCTTAAGTTGCTCCCTCAGCTCTACATGGGCTCTTTCAGCTTCTTTTCTGTTCAGTTATGTATAAAAGTGTTTGTCTCATGGTTTTCAATGGCATGTTAGCATTCATAATTCTCCTGAGTCATTCTTTCTAACCTTCTGACTGAATGGCTTCCTGGATTCATTTCCATTGCTCATATTCTGTGAATTTTGGCCATTTTCATTTGCACTTTTATTAGCCCTCTCAACCATCTTTACCTTTTATTATGTTTTAAGTGATTATTTTGACATTTGGGGTTGCTGAAGTGATGCACAGGGTGGGTCCAACTCTTTTTAGGGTGATGTAGTGATGGTCTCTTGTGGTCTGAACTGAAGCCTGAGCTCATTCCAATCTCCATTTCATTCTACTGCAGGTGTCTTTGAACCACTGAAGTTGTTTTATTAATAACTGGATCATAGGCATAGCTGGTTGTTTGGTCCATTGGGTGCTTTTGTTGCTAATTCCACTTTAGGATTTTGTGTTGTTTTAATGTGAATACCTTAAATAAAGTTAGTTTCCTAAGATGTGCACAGACTTGCTTCAAAGGATCTGGCCCTATTCTCTACATGTATTTTGAGTTTTGTCTCCCAGCCTGAGTCAGTCAGAGGTGCATGGCATTGATATGTATTTTCTTTCTCTCAGGGGTGAGACTCAACATCCACTGTAGGACTCACTTCAAAGTGCAGCCTCTATGGAAATTTAGCCTACTTACACCAGGAGATCTATGAGTCATTATATTACAGTGTCTTATCTGTTGGAGTCCAGAAAGCATTTCATAGTCTTCCTCAAAAACTACACATTTAGGTGGTTCATTTCCAAAGGAAAAATCTGAAAAGCATAACTTCTAGTGTCCAGTAAAAAAATCCAATCCAAACCAACAACATAGAATGTTTTTTATTTATTTTATTTTATTTTTTATTTTACTTTTTAAGCCATCCTCAATTCCTTTTCACACCAGTGTGGTAGTGTACCTTTGTACCATCAAGTCAGAGCTTCTTCTGGAAATATGTGGTAGTTGCCTTTGAGCTGTAAGTGCTCCAGAGTAGACCTCCCCTCTCCAAAAGAAGTCTTCAAGGATATTTCTGTTATTCTAACCCACTCAAAGTGAGTTGCTTAAAATCTGTGGACTCTCTGACAGATGAGATTGATTGGAAGACACACTGTTCTGCAAGGACAGTTCTTCAAGCACAGTTCTTTGAAAGGACTTATTACTAGTAAAATGTAGGCACTCTCAAAGCAAGAACAAAGAAAAACTACCAGATGTCAGCTAGAGTGAATAACTGAGGAAAGGAATGAAAAACTTAGTGTGTAGTTGATAATTAATCTGTAAAGTGCTGCAGACTCCACTTAGATTCCAAAGCATCTAGAGAGAAGATGTAATCCACCATCACCTGTATTCCTCTGTTTTTCTATCAAAAGGTTGTTAGGCTTCACCTCTTCAAAGATTTGTGCACATATTTAGTCTTCTGATGTTACAAATGGTAAAATAAAGCATGTAGGTCAATCTCTGCTTGAAAAAGTTGTGTGGTTTTTTTCCACATCAGCCAAAGTAAACTGCAGGAGGAATCAGGGAAGACTTCCAAACCATTGTGTTTAGACTTGCTTAGAGGTGTTCCTGAAGTGCATCTTCCTCAGATTTCTGTTATTCCTGAGTATCAGGATTGTGATGCATGATTTTATTTGAGTTATCCAAAGTGCTTTACAGTGAATTTTTCTTTTCCAATAACTGAATTTTCAAGAGGAAAAAAAGGTTCTCACTTGTGAAAAAAACACAGAAAATGTACTCATTTTGGAGCAAAAATGAATAATCTGCTTTGGTTCAAAACCCAAAGAATTCTAATACTCAGATATTAATTTTCTGCAGATACAGCTCCTGCTTAGGAAGGCTCTGCAGTACACCTTACCCTTTCAACCCTTGTTGTTTGGTGTATTCAATTCATTTAACAACAAGGAACTGAAACATTACAATGTGGAGTGAGGAAAGACAGCCTTTTAATACCATTTGGTTGTTTGCCAAACATTTTGCAAGCGTTCCTGTTAGGACATATTATGTGAGCATATATACTCCATTATATATATACAGCATATTTACATTCTTACAACATGTTTAAACTTCTCAGTTATAAATTTCTTGTAGGCCTAGATTCTCCTGGGAAAGCAAACCTGCACAACCTGCCCTTGTCCTTCTCCCTTGGCAAGGTTGTTGTAGCTTTTGTCATGTTGGGGTATTTTGAAGACAAGGTCAGCACTCCACAGCAGATGGGTGTGTTTCAAAGGGAATGGGAGAAAATCAGAGAGGAAAGCTGAATGTCTTAGGCATGGTGAAAAGGTAGAAAAGTGATAGTTGGAGATCAAAGTATGTTGATTCAGTTGTATAGTTTGGCCTCACTATCAAACACAGGTTACAGTTCACCAGGGGAAATGTTTCTGTTTGCCTGTTCTCCTCCCAGACAAAGAGCAGGGAAGAGGAATGGAAAATTCTCAGATCTAACCAGTTGTTGAGCCAAGCTTAGCAGAGCTCAGGTTGGGAGTATTTGGACCATTGCTGAGTGACATGTTCCCTGCCTGTTTGTTTTGGTTTGTCTTGTTTTGTGAGGGGATTTTTTTTTTGGATTTGGTTTAGTTTTGGTTTAGTTTTTGGTATGGTTTAGTTAGTTTTTTTTTTTTGTTTTGCTGTTTAGTTTTTTTTTCCTCTTACTTTGGAAAGGGTTGTAGTAAACTCTATTACATATGAATGTTTATCACACAATGAATTTTTGATTTGTTTCATCAAACACAAGGCAAGTTCTTCAAGATGCTTTTCTTGCTAAGAAATGACAGAGTGCCAATTGGAGTACTTATATGATCCTTTATCTTTTCCTGCTTGAAGTATGTGAACAGTGAAATTGCAACTGAGAAATGCTGCAATATTCCAGTAGGAATGCACTTCATTTCTTCTTCCTCTGCAAGTTCCTACATGCACCTATTACTACAGAATGGGGATTTCCTTCTCATATCTTTGTCCAAAACTTAAAAAAAACATAAAAAGAGACCGAAAAAAAGCAAGCAAAAGAACTTCCCACATTAAGTTCAAGACAAAAGCAAATAAGTTGTCTGTAGGGAGACTGGTGCATGCTCTCTTAAAATCCTGTTCCTGAGTCTGAAGTCTCTCTGAACTTTTTGATGCTGTAAAGCATAGACAAATTTTCTTCACTGATGATGGAAACTTGTCCTTCTATTTCTTTGGAAAGTCAGTTTCATTCTTTGCTTTATCTCATTAAGGGGCTTCTAGAACAGCCCTGTTCTGCAGGATCACCCAACACTTTCTTATGATGTGCAGCCATGGGCCCTGCTGATGTCCTGTCCTGCAGTATTTTCAGCAGCTGCAAATGGCTAAGGGGCATTGCCCTAAGGGAGAGAAGGTGTGCTAGAGACATCGACCCTGCATGGACTGCTTCCAACAAGCACAAGGCAGCAGGGGATTCAGCAGTGTTGTTCTCATTAGCAGAGTTTTACTTTGCCAAGATATTGCCTGTCCTCTTGCAGCACCACCACACTGCATACTCACCCTATGCCATTGCTCAAGCAACATGCCTGAACAACAGATAATTGTGTTCATTGGTCCACATCTGAAAAGCTAGAGGGAGGTGAGAAGTGAATCCAGCAGAAGGGAAGCTACTCAAATTTTAAGCTAAATTCAAAACCTAAGAGTTCAATTTATGGGATAGTCAACATCTTTTCCTTGTCAGCTGGATTGTTTTAAAGCATAAAAATGCTACTTTGAAAGGAACAGTAAAAATTTCATTCAGGAAAATATTGAAATAAACACTTTATCCAAACAAGCCTTTCAATTTTAAGAATATCATAATAGTAATGTCAATAGTCACTATTTAAATATTTTCCCGTTAATTTTTGATCTCTTTCCCTGCCAGATTGATAAAATAATAATTTCTCTCCTTGTCTTAAATTGCTTGGGAGTTGTGGGGAGACAGAATCTTTATAAAAAGCTCTGTTTGCAATAGATGGGCCAAATAATATATTTTTATGTCTATTAATTTGCATTCTTCCTGGGTAAGCTGTAAAAATATCTGCTTTTTTTTTTTTTTCACAGAAATTCTTATTCTGTGAGATGTACTCCAATCTCCTTTATCCAAAATGCTATTACTAATACCTTTATCTAAAAATGCTAATTTAATTTCTGTGAATCTTTCTTCCAGCTGTAATGGAAAGCCCCTCAAGTATATTACCATGCCTGCTACTGTTTGCTGTATCAGTTTCACATGCTAATGTGATTTCCTGTAAGAAGAGATGAATATATTTGTTCTGCAGTGAAATCAGAGAAAAAAAAAAAAAAAGAGAGAAAAGCCTGACCAGTGCTTTAAAGAGAGTAATCTCAATAGAAAATATCAAACTGGTTCTGTATTATGAATGTTAGATGTAAAATCTTTCTCTAGCACAGACTCCAGACTTTCTCTGCTTTTCTGGCCAGTGAGGGATGTTGTTGCTGCCACCTGTTTGGAGACAATTGTGCAACTGGGACTGTGGAATGACGTCCAGTTGCCTTTTTTAGAATATGAATAGGACTTTTGAAATTGGCTGTGCTGAGCAGTTTGGGGCTGAATCACTCTGTAGACTTGCCAGAGAAAGCGTTTAGCTGATGGACACAAGCCAAAGCCCACTGAATCTCACAGCAAGGCTGTTTTTGGCCTCAGTAGGCTGTGGCTTAAGCTCTGTATGAATGACAGTTTCTTTTCTGGAATTATCAAAAAACTTATGATTTTTAGTTTCTGACTTCATTTTGCCAAAGTGTTTTTTACCTATGTTTTTCAGTTTGAACCACCACTGCCTGGGTCTGCTCTTCCCTCCTCTGAAAGGGGTGTTAAATTTGATGGTAATGTGGATGCTTCATCACAAAAAAGTGAGGGGTGAGGAGCAATCACAGAGTTCAGCTGGCTGGACTGCTCAGTACCCACTACCCACTTTTACTCACTTTTCATTTCTGAGTGTGTGCTATTTTGAAATGCCTCAAATACTCTCAGACTCTGAGCTATTTTGGATGTGAGCATGTCATTTCCCTTCCTTCTGCTGCAGGCACAATTAGACCCTGCAGGCACTTCCCATAACAGGCCTCAGTTATCAACAGCAGGACTTTCAGTCTATTTCCCTTTGCAAAAACTTTTGTTGCCAGATGGGAGTTGTTGTTTATATCAGGCTGTGAGTAATGCCCTTTTGCTAGAATTGTACACAATGTTTTTGGTTTTTTTTGACATTTATCCCTCCTGTTGTTAGACGATGTTAGCTTTGCAAGTTGGAAAGAGCAATCTTTCCCCCTTAGGTGTAATTTTTCTGCTTTTTTTTTTTTTTTTTTTTTTTTTAGATCCTTTTTTCACTTTTAAAGGCAAAAAGAATAGACGAAAATAGAAAAAATTAACAAGCTTAGATGCCTTTCCTAGTCTGTTACTCAATGCTGTGAATAGATGTTAAACAGATTTGTGTGTCCACTTTCAGGCTTCTCAGATGCCATTTCTTTTTAATCTCTTTTAGATCTGTTCCAGGACACTGTTTTCCTGCTATTCTCCTGTTTTTGTGGGATGCAACCTAAATTGTATGAGCCCCAGCATTTCTGTTAAATGTTAGGATGAGGCCTCTCACTGCAGACCTCACTCCATCATAATTCATACAATAAGACCTTATCTTGTGGGCCATTGAGCAAGTCCTATGAGAACACATAAACCATGCTTATTTTGAATATTGGCTTTCAGTATTTGGTCCATCATTCTGTAGTCACAGCTTTAAATGAAAACTGTCCGTGTCAGCATCTCTTTCATCCTTTTTCATTTCATATATAGATGAAATTTTTTATCCTTCCATCTTCTTGCTTCCCAAATTTTTCTGTGTTTTTATTCCAACATTTATGGCTGTATAGACTATAAGGCAATATACATTGCTGTAATGGTGTCAAAACTGTGGACACACCTTCAGAGCCAAATTGTTATACTTGTGCTGCATTTCTACATAGATGGACAGCCTATGCCTACTAGACCATGTCCTTGTGTTGCTTCTTGTACAGAGACATATAAAAATCTGCTCCAATAGCCCACCTGAGGAAATATCATGATTTCACATGATCCCTGTGGATCAAGCTCCCTGTAGACGTGCTAAGAAGATGGGTGTTTTTGATCTTCCACACTGGCCAGCACAAAACTGTCTATTTTATAAATTTATGGTCCTGTACACCTTTCCCACTAGAACTACATGCCCCAGTGCAGTGAATTAGAGCCTCCCTGGAATGTTCTTTCTTTAGATATTTTTCACAAGTCTCTTTAAAATAACGCTTAACCCTAAATAAATAGGTAACATCTGCACTGTGCATTCTACAATGACAGTTATTTTAGGTGAAACTTGTCAGAACTTGTGATCAGATTCTAATTTTATCGTCGTTCTTTTGTCTCTGGCCATTTTTTTGAAGTTTCCCCCCACTTAGGACTGTGGAAGGGTTTGTGAGAACATTCAAAGGAACAGATTACTGTTGTTAAGACTCTGCCTTCTCTGTAAAACTAATTCAGCCATGGAGAAAAATAAAGGAAAAATATGCCCCCAGGCATGCTTTCCCTTATGCATGTACTCATGTCCCATGAAAATATTTATCTGTAAATTAGCAGCTTGGTTTAGTCTTGTCTCTCAAGGTTATCTGGTTGCAGGCTATAGCATGCACTCCATAATAAGTGAAAAACAACTTTAATCACTGGAATTCTGTTATTTTCAGCTGCAATAAGATGAAAGATCAAGGTAACAAATTTTTTTGCCAGCTGGAGCTGCAGGGTAACAGGCTGCTGCTGGCTTTCCCTGTAGACAACAGCAAAGAACACATTTTGTGTCAAAGTAATTGCACTAGCAGGTGCTGTTGAGTAACTGTGTTTTGATTGCGACACTATTGCGGCTCATTGCTTTCCACAAATGTTTATGTGTAAAAAAATTCACTTCTGCTTTTGAATTCCTATCCAACTGACAAGGAAGAATAGGTCAGACAATGGTGAGGCAATAACTGCAGTTTGAAAGGGAGCAAGTCTCCTTCCCGTTTCTGGCGGGTGAACGCTGCTGTTCCATCACAAGTCCTTCCTCAGGTGTTTATCTCAGCCACATAAACAGCATTCAGTGCTGGCTGCCTAAGAGTGTGAGGACCAGAAGAGATGGCAGCAATGGGACACATACTGATGTGATTGTGTCACATCTAATTTCATGCACCATACTGCCCTTGCTGGGAGCTCCATGTGCAGCAGACTCTTTTCTTTCCTGCCTTCCTCTCGTGATCCACCACAGGGCTAGCAACACAGCACCTGGAGCCCATAGCATTTGGGATGCACAGAAACAGTGATAAGCATGGCATAGGTTCCTCCTGGCCCTGTGAATTCATCTAAGTTTACTTGCTGAAACTATCACCTGCTTGTGCCAGGCCCAAGACAGTATTTAATTTGAGCTTTTCAAGGCTGTGGACAGCTGTGGAGAAGGGAACTTTGAAGAAATGCTTGAGCTGAAATACCCCATGTCTGAGCTAAAACCTTGTGTGAGATGCCCCGAGGGGATGTTAACAGGTTTCAGGTATGTACACTGATGTAAGAGGACAGATATAGGATCTCCTAAAGATGGATTCACCAATTTGAAATTTAACAATCTAAAAATGGGACTGGTGGCTTTAGCACTGTCCTTAGTGTCCCCCTAAAACCAATACACACCTCATACTGTCTAACCTAGATGTCTATGTCAAAATTAGTATGGATCTCTTTTTGGAAGCCAAACATTCATTGCATTCTACCAAATGTATGTGTATAAAGACATCAGCTCCTCACCACACACTGGGAACGCTCTGGGGGCAGAGCAGAAATCCAAGTGTTGTGCTTTTTTTTGTCCAGCAACTCCACCTCTCTCCAGACCCCCTCTACCAAAGGGATGTGAAATATCTCCATGTCCTTGGCTGTCCCATTCCCAACCTCTTTGTTTACATGCTTTTGAGAGTGAAAAATACTGTCATGGTATGGGATGATATTGCCCATGATTTGGGTGACATTTGTAATTTGTTTTTCCAAGGAAACATCCCTGTACTTTGGCTAACAGCTCTTTATGAGCATGTCTGTGGAGGAGTTCCCTTGTTCTTTCCTGTTTGGCATTTTTGCTGCCCTTTTGTTTGATGTGATTGCCATTGCTTGGTACTCTTCAGAGCACAGTGTTTTATTTTTACATCAAATTGTTTTCTTACACGATGTCCATGATGGAGGTATCAATAGCATTTGCATTTTCATTTCTTTTTCTCCCTTTTCCCCCCCTCCCTTTGAACAGCTGAATGAAACTGCCAAAGCTGTCATGTGTTTTCAACTGAATAGCCACAAGATTGTGCAATACTTTCTTTTTCCTTTCTCCCTACCCTAGATATAATGCTCCCTTATACTGGCACACCTAAAATGTGGTTGGAGACTGCTGGCATAGATTGACATTGGTCTACTGATGACAAGACTGCTGCATCCAAAGGGACACCAAGGGCATTACTTATCTGCTTATGCCAGTGTCTTTGACAGAAGACATGGCTGTAAATTTTAGTGCTTTTGAAAGGGATTTCCTCTTTTGGACTCTCTGAATGATTCTGAGGCAATGTCAGGCTAAAAAAATCTCTGCTATCTGACATAATTTTACTTGGTCATGTTTGAGTCACTTGACTGGTCTTAAGATGTTCATTTTTGTATATAATAAGAGTAAAGTGAACAAAACATGGTTCCAGTTCCTTTTCTAGTTCTTATGACTGCTCTTGCTTCCAGTTTTGCAGAGGAAATCTAATGCTTCAGGCTGGGCTTTTCTATTGAGCTAAGAATTGCCTTCTCCCACCATCAGCAAGCATGAGCTTGGGACCTGCCCTTAGGTGCCATTCTCAGGGCTGCAAATTTGCCCTGGGCACAGCAGTGAGGAAATCTCAGCTTACAGAATGTGCATCTCCCCTCATCAAACTGAAAGCCAGGCCTGATCACTAGACATAAAAGAAAAATCCAGATTTTCTAAAGTCTTGCAAGACATATTGATAAAATGGGAGGTATGGAGTGACTAATAAAACTGGATGAGAAGAAAGTGTATAAATTTTATCATCTAACAGCAAATTTCATGAAAAGGATCTGAGGGATTATCTGAATGTGAAGCTTAAGCTTAAATTTGTGGATTGTGAGACTACAAAATTAAAACAAAACCAACCAAACACACACACAGAAAAAGTGGGATCATACACAGTGGAATAAGCTGTTTCAGTCCCTTATGGCATTTCCCCACACTAAGAGGGCTTGCTCTCTGCAGCAGTGGGGCAGCAGCTGCCATCTCACTGCAGAACACAACAGGTGGTGAAGAGGAAAACTCTGCTCTGCTTTTGGTGAGTTTCTGGGCTTTCTTCTTTCTGCTATTTGCATGGCATGGGAGATAAAACAGCCCAATGAAAGGGCAGCATTTCTATCTACCATTTTGTTAAGCAAAATACCCACAAGATTATAGCTCATCTGTTTTGTTGAAAATGCAGGTGAAGGACAAGAGGTGATTTATTTTGGTGAAGTCAAAGGGGAACTGTAACTTCCTGCAGCAGGAAACCACCATCTGCAGAAAGATGGTTGCAGGGTAACATCTAAACTGGAGTTTGGACTATGGAAGCTCAGAAACAGCAGGAGGTTGAGCAGGGAGTGAGCAAGGCTGATCTAAGATTTCCCTGTTCTCATTCCTTTCCCCTTAATACCTCCTCTCTTTGACCAGTAATTTTCTCTTCTTTTGGATTGGTGTAATAGTCACACATGCAGATATCTTTCTGAACGAATTATTTTAGCTCCATTTTAGGGATGGAACAGAATTAATCCATGATCTCAGATCACTTAGGGAAAAAAGAGGCATCTCCACTGTGTGTGACTAGTCTGTGCTGCCCCTGGGGCACAGGGGATGGTGCCTGCTGAATGAGTGCTGTGCATCTTCCCTCCTGCAGGGCTGGGCAGGGTCTCTGTGAGTGTGCTCTGGCTCTCCTTGGCAACAGCTGTGCTTGCTGAGGTGCTGCCTTCTGCTCTCAAATCCTCACCAGGCAGGTGCTGGTGGCAGAAGAGAAGAGGAGGAGGGGAGGGATGGTTTGCCCTAAAGAAGATAGTTAATGTTTAACAACACAGAGTCATCTGCTGCACACCTTCATGTAAGAAGTCCACAGTTTTCCTGAAAATGCTGTGTTGAGAAGGGAAGAGGCTGCTTAATGCCTGTTTTTATTTTTGGCTGCAGAATGAACATTCACTCTTCCCTCTTGGAAGTACTCCTTACCTGACCCTGAGGAGAAATATTTATTTCTCTTTGCCCTAGACCAGAACATGTGGCAATTACTTTTGCAGCCCCTTCCAAAATTTCCTTGGATGAAGCAGACCCTTACCCAGGAGTGGGTCAGCAATTTTTAGACCTGTTCTTTGACTCAAAGACTTTTTCCTATCAGAAGATATTTTCTGGCCAACATTTCTACTTGCAGACTGGAATAATAATAAATGGATAACTCCAACATTTTGCTTGTATCTCCCTACACCCATAAGATTTAAAAAAATCAACTCCCAGCCATGAACTATTGAGATACTTAATGTTTAAACAGCTATTTTCCTAACAGTGCCCTTCCCAGTGGTTTATTCCCACAAGCTGTCTGCTTTCCTTGTTGTGCAGGGTAGAAACACAAGCTGACAGTGAGCAGTCTGACAGTGAAACATCAGCTGGAGCAGTAGCAACCAGGTAACCTGGCATGATGAAATCCACAGAAATCACTCTCACATATTAGCTTGGTGCTGGACAGAGAGTGGAATAGCAGATGGACCTTCATGATATTTAAAATACATATGACAAGATTTTAACTGTTTTCTTAAACTGATCTGATATTATATTTTCTAAATTTTAAGTTCAGAACAAAGACATCCCTGAGCTCAGAAGAGACAAATAACTTTCCTATCATAGTCTAGGAGAGATACCCATTTCAGGGTTTTCTTATTGGTGCAGTGTGCTCAGCCCTTCTCCTCCCTCCCCTCCTGCCAAGTGTGCAGCTGCAGAGAGAGATGCCAGGCTGATATGGAAGGTCTGTGCTCATGGGCAGTGACAATGTGTTAGAAGGGATGCTGTGGGGGTCTGAGAGTCTGCACTGCTCTGGAAATTAAAAACTGCTGGGCTATGACTGTAACTGGATTATGGCTCTTCCTGGAAACTAAGCAAGTGGAGATCAATGAACACAGATGCTAATTTCCTGGGAAAGAGGGAGGAGTTTTGCATTTCTGTACATATAGATGTGGGGAACAAAGCTCATTTCAAGTATGTGAACATCCAGCAAAATATTCTTCCCTTCACTCATGCAAGTTCTCCTGCAACTGGGGCAACTATTTGTCCCAGGTTCTGAGTGGGAAGAAAGTGCCCATAGTGTTGTTTCAGGGTGTTCGTGCTCAGAGTTGCTCCTGGCAGAATCCATGGGATTGATGCTGTTATGAAAGCAGCAGCAGGCTGGCTGCTTCTCATCAGGTGATGATACAGAAATCAGGAAGAAGTCACATTTTCTCTTCTTGCACAAGACAGAATGGCAATTACATTTTGTTCTTTGCCTTTCTTTTTAGCACAGCTTTTCTTTAACTCTTCAACTTTACTCAGTTCTTTGACAGCTAGTTAATTTTCAATAAATAAAACAGTATTTTTATCTTGATCAAGTCAAGTTTTTGTACTGATTGCTGGGTTTAAAACGCTACAGGTCCCAGCATGAATCACGAGGAGACAAAAGATATCTCAGATTTCATGGCTGTTTACAGTAGGGCTAATATCAAATCCTTTATCCAGCAAAACACATTAGCTCAAAACTCAGAGGACTAGAAAAAATTACTTTGCTTGATTAGCTTTAAGCTGACATGTCTGAAAACATCAAACAAGAATCAGTCTGCTTTTGAAATTTGTTTCCAGTTATAGAACATGACCTTCTGGATTCCCAGCAGCATCACATCCTAACTTAAAAGAGCTGTGCTTTCACCACAAAGGTGCCCCCACAGACTGCTGGGTTGGATAGAACCATTGGATACCCCTGCTGAAATCCTCCATCCATGTGAGGAGGGGAGGGGAATCAGAATGATCTGGTGAAGATGTGGAGGACAAATCCTCTGAGGAGTGGGTGAGGGAGCAGGGGTGTTTATCCTGGAGAAGGGAGGATCAGGAGAGACCTTATCAGTCTCTAAAAGGGGGCTGTAGCCAGATGGGTGTCAGTCTCTTCTTACAAGGGACAAGCAACAGAACAAGAGGAAATGGCCTCAAATTGCAGCAGAGGAGGTTTAGATTGGAGATTAGGAAAAATCTCTTGAGCAAAAGGGTTGTCAAGCACGGAAAGAGGCTGCCCAGGGAAGTGGCTGAGTCACCCTCTCTGGAGACGTGACTTAGAAGACGTATAGGGACATGGTTTATTGGTGCACCTAGCAGTGTGGCTTTAACAGTTGTCCTTGATGGTTTTAAGGTATTTTCCAATATAAGCAATTCTATGATTTTCTGATTTTGTAATTCTGTCTCCTTGTCACCCTTACATCCAAACCTTTCAACAGTAGACTCACCCAACAGAGACATTTATATAACTTTGTACTTGAGGTGAAGGCATTATCTTGGAAATGGAATTGTCTGCATTGTTCCTAAAAACGAGATTTTTCAAATGGATTTTCAGGATATTCTGGCAGAGTTTCTCTTTATTTTTCCACATCACAATCCAAAACTTGTAATGTTTACACAGTGGACAGGTAATGAGTGGCCTTGCTTGAGAAGAAGGGGAAAAGCACAGACCTGCTGGCAAACTTATAAACCAAACTGGGAGACATCATTTCCTCATGGCTTTTTTTTCTCACTGTTGTCTTCATGTGGAAAGACACAGCCCTCTAGCATGAGAGCTGTGTGCAAGAGTTCTCTGCCAGATGTAGAGCATTGAGTATTGAAACATCAAAGGTCCAAGGTCTCAGCACAGAAGAGGGAAAAAAACTTCACTGTAAGATTTCATTTACAAATCTTGGGCTTGCTCAGGGTAGGGAAGGTAGCAGGCAAACTGTTATGTGAGAAGGAGGTAGGAAAGGAAATAACAAACCTAAAATGATTAAGTGTTCCTTTTTGGGGCTATGAAACAGAACTGTGCTGATTTAAAGTGGGTAGTCTTCTCTCCAACCTGTATAGCACCTTCAAACAGGTGACTTTAGCTCATACAAGTTTTAGTAGACTGAAGTCATATAAAGAGGCAAGGACCAAGAATATTCCAGCAGTTTACATACTTCAGAACAAGCATCCAGTGTTTTAGGGTTAGTTTTGTGGGTTTTTTTCAGTGAGTATTCTCTGCGTTTATTTTCATTCCCTTCAGCAAAAGTATCAATGAACAGAATTTTAGAACCAGGCATGAATGCACTTCTCTCAGACCCTTACAAGTGATGTACTGGTATTTACCCAGTCAGGAGAACCAGGTCAATTGTTTTTGGCACAAATCCATAAGCATCAGTTCCTCTGTCTGGCAAATGCTGTTTTTGTAGCAATCGTTGGGACTGCTGTCTAGTCCACTTCCAAAATATCCTGATAGAAAACAAGGAACAGATTTAGCAAAGCAGTTAAGTCCACGTAGAGCAAAAGAAATCATCTGGGGCAGGTAATTTCCATATACATATGAAGCAGTCCAGGGAACTGCTAAAAATATATAACAAAACAAATATATAACACCAGTTTGCAAAATAGTTGGAATTTTCTCAAATACCAGAGTTTAAAAGTGGAACCTATTTTACACTGACACCAATCTTCAGCACATAAGGAAATTTCATCTTATGACCTGCTTTGGTTTTGCCCTTATCCTTTGAAACTCTCTGCCAAATTTAGCTATAACATCTAATACTTGGATGGAATATATTTGGAAGCAGTTATATTGTATATAACTTATTTTTATATTGTGTGGGGTGACATCTCATGAGTTACGAGAAGTGCATTGCCTAAAGCAATCAGTTCTCAACAAATTAAGTTTAATTTTATAATCAATTTATAATATTTATACAAATAGATACAAAAGCAGAAGACCAAGTCTTCACCAAGCTTAGAAGGATGTCTGCTCTAAATTTTAATCCTGAGAAGTGAACAGACTTTTTTTTAAGTAATGTGCTGTGCTTCAGACAACCAAGAATATGCTGAAAACCTGAAAACCATTACTGGATTTTAGTCTGTAAAAGTTCTCAAAGAATAGAATAAATCCATGTTCCAAGGGCTGGCAAAAGGGCTGGTTTGCATTTTAATTTTAGGCAAAATATCAAAATATGCTTGAGTGTAATTGCACTAGTAATTTAATAATCTAAATCATCCTTACATGATGCTGACCTAGAAAATGGTCATTATAACTCAGGAAAAATATCTTGGAGTTGCTGTTGCCAAAATCAACTCAGCGTGCAGCATGGACAAATAAGCTCAAAGCATCTTGGACATCATCAGGAAGGATGTTGAGAAGAGGAGATGCTTTATTTTCTGCTATTTGAAATCTCATGTGTCTTCATCTTGAGTATCATCTGAAGTCCTGGTGTCTCAACTTAAGGAGGATTTAGTGAAGGTGACAAAGGGCAAGCTACAATGTTCAAGAGGTTAGAGCAGCTGCCTTAAGAGAAGAGATTAAATATCTGGGATTGTTTAGTTTGGAAAACAGAAGGTTTTGTGATAAAATGAAGATAGTGGATAAATTGAGTGAGGAACTGTGGGCCTATGCTACTTGATCAAATAAGTAGAAGATCAACTTAAAGCTTGTAAAAGGAAAGATTTCTTTTTTCATTTGGCATCAAACTTCTGGAACTTGCTGCAGATGTTGCCAGCAGATCAGAAATGGGTAAGACACGTGTGAATTCTAGAGGCAATGGGCAATAAGGTGCCCTTTAGCACTCCCAGCACGGGTAAAGGACAGAAGAATGTGTCCTCACTCATGTGCACTTCCCAAATCACATCTGTTTTCTCCTTGTTGAAAAAGAATACCATGCAGCATGGGCCAATGGTCTGACTCAGTAGGCACTAGTTGCAGTTTTATGCTGTACAGCTGCTCCCTTTGCTGGAGAGGATTTTAGTGCTTGTTGTACAATGCTTTTCTAAAAATGAGAGCAAACAAGCTGACAGTGTGACAGGATGGGTTACTGAAATAGTAACTGCAACTTTTCCCTCCAGGAAAGGCGAGCATTCCTGGAAATGCATAGAAATTTTTACTAGCAATGTGTTTTCCCCCATTTTCTCACCATTGTTTTGAAACAATAAGGAGTGATACACAAACATAAGGAGTGATACATCCAAAGGTAAGGAAAGAAGTGTCACAATATCATGTGTGTCCATAAAATGCAGATAAAAGTGTAACCTATATGAGTAGACAAGTCCTTGTGTTTTGGTTTCTTTTCCTTCCTGTTCTCTTTTAACATTTCATGTATCTGTCCCAGTTTTAGTAGGTTCTCAGTGTTCTGTAAGTCCTTAGTTTCCTTTTTACCATCTTTTGCAAAAGCCATCCAGTGACCTCCATGAGTCTAAAGCAGTTTGCTGAAAGGTTGTTGCCTACCCTTGGTATGAGATGAAGAGTGGAACTTGAAGAGTGAAGAAGCCCAGCACACAAGCACTTCTTAAAATCTCCATTACTCAAATATGCCTCCTGATAGAATTTCCAGACCTTTATCCTTGAATTTCACATTGTCAAAATTGAAGAGACAATAACTCTTTCTGGACAAAGAAATTCACACTGTCCTGTTTTGGGAGTCCTATAGGCAGCATGAGAATTTCTAGAGTGTGAATTGTCTGCTCACAGGCTCTCTTTGGTGCAGGAGGTGCACAGTCATTTCCATTTTTTTCCTCTCATGCACACTGTATCACTTATTAAATGGAGGATGGTCACTGTAGAACTTTCTCTGTTCTGCCCCATAAAAAATATATAACAAACAAAGATGTGTGAAGCTAGGCATGAAGGATATTGGTGGTTTGCCATTTATCTTTCAAGCAGCAGCCAGATATCCCCTGCCAGTGGTTGTGCATTGTGCCAGGTAAATTTTATGGTTGTCTTGCTGGCTACTCTGTGTTTGTTCACATATATGTGGGGAACACTAAGCTCATTTCAGGTGAGATGCATGTGGGTTTGCTGACTGAAATCAGCTGAAGGCAAGACACTGAGCTACAAGTGCAGATGACCTGGATTCTTAACATTTGCTGTGTTTTTTCAGACTTTTCCCAAAGACCCTTGATTTTGCAACTTTCTATTTCCAGCATGGTGACAACTACTGTTCAACCTTTTCTCTTGCAGCAGAAACTCAGAGGTGTGAATCTGCATGCTCTCACTCCTAGTTGCAAATATCCTTACATAGCTTATTGGTCACTGATTCAGAAGCTGTAGTCTATGGTCTATGTCTATGAGGTAAATAAATATTTGAGAAATTAAGTTCAAAAGAAAATATTTCACACTTCTGACCCAAAGCTGTCTCAAAAATAAAAGTTGTATTCATAAAGGCTTAATTTATAAAATTTTTCAAAGTATTCACTCTAGTGGAAGACAGCAGGTGACCTACAAATTAAAATTAAGTGGAATACAAACCCATTAGAGTGTTCTTTCTGTTTGGCCGTTTTTTGTTTTTTGGTTTTTTGTTTGTTTGTTTGTTTGTTTGTTTCCATTTTTTTAGTTGCTGCCAAATAAGCCATTAAATCATTTGGGTTTTTTATAATACATTAAATGTTGACAGATTAATAGACATAGTTACTGTGTCAGTGGTCTGGGGAAGTAGAGCCCTTCTGGAGTCTGTCAGCAGAGCTCATGCCCACCAAAATTACTGAAACTGCTCTTCAGGCTTCCCTGCTGCTGCTGAAAAGGAGAAGAGTGACAGGACTCTAAGGTATGTCCATGCAGAGCAGCTTCCAAGGGGTCATACTGTGTTTTGCATATTTACTAGGTAGGTCTGCCAAGAGCTGGCACACTGAGGGGATAAATCTGTGATTCTTGGAGCAATGCAAGACAGCAGCCTCAGAGGAAAGATCTCTGGGTTGAAGTGGTGCATCTGCTGCAGCCCTTTGCTCTCCAGGCACAGAGTGCTTTTCATGTCACACAGACAGAGCTGAGAATGTGATACAGTCTCTGCTTGTGCATGAGCTTGTTTTCTGTTTGGACAACACCTACCTTGAGACATATCATTGGACATGCTCTCTTAAACTGCAGCATGTCCAATGAATGCAGAAACTGGCCATCTGGATGCTTCAGGTGAGATTTATCCCTGAGCCAAAGCTAACAGAAATCTCAGAATTATGCCTTTCCTTGGAATTTCACTGGGGCTTTGCAGAACCAACTTAAGGCTTCTTGGCAGTGATGCCCAAAATATAATAACAATAATGCAAAAAAAAAATTGCTTTCTGACAGAAAGTAAAATTAGAGGCAGAATGTACATGGAATGGAGACAGGTGGGGAGTGCTGTGGAGAGTCAGCTTGCTACTCTCACTGCTTCTAGGACAGAGGGTGGCTATGCCTGCTTCTAGATATACATCCTCCCAATCTTCCTCCCTTGATTTGCAAGGGGAGGAGGCACAGCTGTCTCTGGCACAGCTGAAGCTGCCAAGGATGTTTTGTTGCTACCCACAGTTTTGTGAGGCTTTGGTCATAGTCAGAATTCACTGGAGTGCTCTGGTTTAGAGACAAAAATTCTTTCTAGGGTCTGCTTAATCCTGACTGTGTACAGGTGCTCATTCCACATCATCCTTGGGAGGTTTTTATGGCACTGAGGTTTTTTTTTGAGCTTGGTTTTCATTGTTTCTCAGAAGAGTTTTTTTTTCTTTAGGTTTGTAATTCGGCAAAATGATTCATGACCACTGTCCATGTGCGTACAAGGACTGGACCACAATTTGCAATTTCTGAGCTCATTTCCCAGATGAAGCAACAGATTTTATGCATGAGTTTAGGAAGTTACTTCAGCTCATCCAGGCATCACTTCCCCACTTACGTGTAGCTTTCCACTTCAGTGGAAATTACAACAGCATCTCAACTTAGATGTGAATATGTAAAAGCAGAAATCATGACCCTCTGGTTATTCAAATTATTACTTGAAAAATAATGTTCTCAGTAGAGACTGTGTAAAATTTCAAGCCGTTGAACAGCAAAGGTCAGAGTGCAGCTTTAGGTGGAGGCTTTGTGCAAACACTAATTGCATCACTGGAAACTGTTTCAGCTCCGGTGTGTTTGTCCCTCAGCCTCTTTCCCTGTTAAACTCTAGGAGTTTGAGCCAGTCACTGCAATGCAAGCTGCTGACAGAATAGCAATAATGTGTCTGTCCCTCCTTGCCAAGACCAATTAGATTCAAATGTCTCAAGCATTTCCAAGAGAATTAACATGTTGGCACTAATCAGGAGTTCACAAGAATTGCACAGATGCAGCTGGGGCTTTTTAAAGTGCCATGGCAATGCAGGCATGTGGCAGTGTGCTAGGAGAAGGCAGGCATTCTGGCCATATGATACTGGGAGCCACTGGAAGAAATGTCTGTGGCAATGTGCCAAAGTGGTGGTGTTGAACCTGTTAGAAAAGATGTTTGCAGCTTGCCAAGATGCCCTGTTTCCTTCTCACTCTGTTTGTTTACTTTTCCTCCCTGCTGGATGGACCTGGCTCTCCCTGTCTCTTCCTTTCCCCAGCAGTGAAGTCCATACTCTTGGCACATGCTGGCCACAAGTCAGGCATGGTTTGCCCCTCTGCAGCTGGTGATGTGGATTTTTTTGGCTCTCAGCAGTGCCATCCAAAGTGCATCATCCTTTTAGCATCATCATCCTTTGCAGCAAAGTGTGTGCTGCATGTGTGGAGCAATCCAGTGTGTGTGGCCAGGAAAGGGCTGCAGGTGGAAGTCACTGTCCTGGCTCCAAAACCCCTGCTTATTAACTACACATCTGGTGCTCTTTGGGTGGCTGCAGTGCTAAATCCTGCTCTGAACACCAGCAGCAGGTCAATCTCTGGCCTTTCTGGAAAGAAGACAAGGCCCATCTCACTCAAACCTTTGCATTGACATAGGAATATTGACTTAGAGGATTTGGACCGTGGTGATTTTTTCTGACTCACAGAAGCCTGTTCTGGGGGAAAATACATGGTCTTCAAGATATAAAGCAGCATCTTGGTTTGAAAACTTTTGGTGGAGGGAAGGAGTGAGGATTCATAGATAACAAAATATTTCTAACATCTCAATTTTGATGGACATTTTCCTTTAATGGATTCCAAATCACTCCACAAATGAGTTTGTGAAAATTTATATGTAGGAAGATCTCTATGAATAAGGACAGAGAAGACCAGAGTTCTTTTGAAACTTACTGCATGTGGCACCACTGATCCATCGGTGAGAAAAAAAAGTCACTTTTAAACCATTTGGCATTGAAAAACCTCCCTAGAAAGATTTAAAATTTTGCTAATATTTTAAAAAAATGCCTACACATTTGGGATTCCACAGTTCTGTCTAAATTGAATGTCTAGTGTGAACAATGGCTTAAGAGTCCGGATTTTCCAAAAGTCCTTGTAGTCAGTCTCTGGAAAAATCTGTCTTGTTCTCAGGAGTGTGGGAAACAGTCCTTTTTGACTAATGCTTTGAAAGTGTCCTCAGACTGGACAAGGCACTGCTGATAAAGTGTGACCTGTAAAGTAAATCAAGATAACATTCATACATCACTTTTTAGGAGAGGTATGATGAGTAGCTAGAAGCAAAGTAAACCATAGAATTATGCCTCTATGGCATGAGAAGCGTTGCCCCAAGGAAATTAAAAGCTGCACACACTTACAAGTCTTAATCCCCACCTTAGACTGAAAAGACCCTCGAGTTTCCCTTTGGCAGAGCTTCAGTTTCTAGAGGAGTTTTTTTCTGTGCACTGTGGTGCCTTGGTGGACACATATGGATCTGTACCCTGCCTGTACCTGCACAGCAGGAATGTAAACAAGACAGAGATTCTGCTCTTTTCAGCAGCTTGATCTCTTGAAAATCACCCAAGGAGAAACCATAAGAGTGTTTTAAGAGTTTTAAACTTTTAAGAGTGTTTCTATGCTTCGTGTGCATGTTTTGTGGCAGAGAAAGGAAATTGTGCTCTTTGCAAGTGAGCCCAAGAACAGAGAATAAACCCCTTGTGACTCAGAGAAATGAGAAGTAACATAAAGCCAAAGTTAAATCTGCAAAAGTGTCATTCATTCACTATACAGCAAATGAGACTGGAGCAATCCCTGAGCAAAAACATCCAAGACAGATGACGTGACTGCAATCATGTATGTTGGCATTTATCTTGCCTGGTTAAAGCTCTCATGCTATCCACATTGCACAAGAATTGATATGGAAAGGTCAGACACATTGCAGAGCTGAGAAGAGAGCAACTCTGGGGCGTTTCAGCTCGTTGCAGATGCTTACCAGACCAAAAACTGCACAGGATTCCTGGGAGCCCAACTCATCAAACCCATTTAATGCTTACTTGATGCTGCCACACTTGCTGTTTTTTGTTGTTTAAATTGTGTCCTAATGTCCTAAGGAAGGCTGTGAAAGAGGAAATCTGTAACCCATTTCTGGCTTTGGTTACTGTCTCATTGTGAAAGACCTCTGCTTTCCTTTTTTCTGACCCTCAGCTTCTCCTTAATTAAAGAGATGTCACAGTATATGTGTGTGTGTCATCACTCTTTGCAAAAAAATTTTATATTTCTTCCTTTCTCTGGAAAAGCCAAAAAACCATCAGGTGGTAGACCTCTTTGACAGCAGGAATAGTGCAGCTGCCAGCTGCTGTTTCACAGCCAGCATGCCAGAGCTATGGCAATAATTGCAATGGCAGATATAGAGCATCCATGTTTGCTTTTCAAGTCTAGCATTGAGTAAACTCAGCACTGACCATTTGATAAGTGCATGAACTCTGTTGACCCTGCACTGCTTGGGAATGCAATGTACTTAATTATTATTATTTGGAACAGAGGATTTGATCAAAGCATGGTTAGTGAGAAAAGTCACGTGTACATCTGTTGGCATAAAACCCTATTCCTATTCCTTCCAAAGCACAAGAACATGGTTTCCTCATGGTGGGAGTTCTGACAGTTTTAGAATTACAAGCAGGGTTAAACCCTGAACTAGGTCAAACTCTGAAATTCAATAGTAGAATTCAATACACATTTAAGCATTTTCAGGTGTGGGGTCCAAGTTCTTGGTGCACTAGTGAAACATCCTGTTTTTGGAAGGGCTGGGGAGGAGGAGAAAGCACGTGTGGCTTTATTTCTTCTGTGATGCCACATGACAAGAAGTGGCTTAGTTTATCCTGTCAGGTGGAGAGCAGGTGGTGTAAGTTATACAGCAGAACAGCTGATTCTGTGAAATGCATCTCAAAATTAGTTTAACAACCCAAGACAAGCACAGCCTGTGGTTTGATGACAGCTGACTGGAGGTTTGCATTGTACTGATAACATCCTGTATCTCTGTGCTGGTGTGGCACTTGCACACGTACTCCTTTGCAGCCAGTAGCTTCTCAACAGATTTTCACACGGCTGGTTTGGCTGTTATTTAACAAGTTTATTTTCCTCTTCCTGCCATGGCTTTTTTTTGTTTGTTTGTTTTTTTGGTTTGTTTTTTTTGTTTTTTTGTTTTTTTGTTTTTTTTTTTTGCTGTTGGAGTAGTAAAATTGTCCCTGATATTCTCAGAAATTCATCATAGCACTGTTAATATTTTGATTGATGTTTTGCTGGAATCGGTTTTGCTGAGATTTTTTTAAAATGTCACATCTCTTCTCAAAGTGCAGTTACTTAATTGGTGTACATTGCTGGATTGAATTCAGTGCCTACACATCTATTAGCAAGGTACAAAGCTGCACGGGCTGTCAGAACACACTTGAGAAAGAAATGGGAGCTCAGCTTCCTATAGCAGAAAGGTGACAAGCTCTGCTGATGTGGGAGGGAGCAGAGCAGGGCAATACCCAGGGCAAACCAAACACACAGGCCCTGCTGAGGGCTGCAAAACATGGGCAGAAGCCAGGGAAACCTTCTTTGCACTGGAAAGAGTCCTGCTTTTGGAGACCATTCAATCTGAATAAGAACAAAATCAATAATATTGACATCTCCTATAACTTGTCTGGTATCTTCCCATGCCTATCTAATTTCTTATGCATGGGGAAACACTTAAGCATAAAATATATAACATATATATATATATATATATATATATATATATATATATATATATATATATAAAATACACAAATATATATACATTATATAGAAAATACACATTTTATATATAACATACAAATAGTATACCCCAGTTTTTCCACAATGCCTTTGCAATAGATAACAATTTACTTAATCAGTGAGATCATACATCATTCCCATTTCATGGCCTGGGGAATGGAGAATCAGAAATAAAATGACTTGACATAGAGACCAGAGGTTCAGAGAGAAAAAGCTGCATAGAATTAAGCTTCATTTGCTGTAGTTCAGTAGTCTGCATGCCAGGAATTGCTGCCTCCATATTTTGCAGTGTGAAAATGTAAAAATACATTGCAATGGTATTAAAATACCAGAAATAACTGAAAGAAAAATAATAGACAAATGTAAAAAAAAAAAAAAAAAAAAATGGAAATAAAATATTTTCTAAGTAGACACACAAATTGTTAGTCACTTTTTACTTACTTGTTTTTCCTAAAAGAATATCTGATCTACATTCTTGTGTGTACTTCTAGTGTTGACAAACTCCTATTGTTCCAATTAAAAAAAAAAACAAACAAAAAAACCTCCTTGAAATTTTTTGCTGACTTCTCTTGCTCTAGGATAGTGAAAGGAAAACATGAAAATATGGCAGGACTCCTGAAAGGCCAGTTTTTGGGTGTTTTATTTTCTTTTGTTGTTGTTGTTGTTTTCCTTTCACTTAGTGCACTTTACAAATGTGCTGTAGGCTCTGTTCACAGTAAGAACACATCTTATCTGACAAATAGTAACTGATTTAATATGATTTAAAAGTCTCCCCCATTATGCAGAAATTAAAATCCTCTCTCCAGGGACATTCCTCAAAGAATAAAGCAGAGCCTTTCTCCACATTTAAAGCATTTTGTTGTGTGAGAAATGACAATGAACCATCAAATCTGGAGGGAAATGATTACTGGACACTGACATATACCCCAAACACATGGGGGCTGTCAGCTGCACTTCAGGCCAGGGAGATGAGGGTCTTGATCTTGTCCAGGTAGAGGGCAATTTGTAGAGATGTTGCTAGCACAGTACTTAGGCCCTGAAAGCTTTCTTTCAAAATAGCAGCAGCCAACAGTGTGAAGGTGCCAGCTTGTTTTGTTTGCAAATGCATGTCTTACATGTCTTACTGTCCCTTACTACCCTGCATGCTCTTTTCTTAAAAGAGATGAGAATAATTTTCTCCACCATTATTACTATTATGTATAAAAATGGCATAAGAAGAAGATAAGGGTTGCCTACTCAGGCACTCAGAAGTTAAAAAATAATGGGATTACTGTTGCCTTGACAACATTTCTCTCTCTTTTCCCTGCCCCCAGTTTTGTTCTTGGAAATGGCTAAACCACTTTGCTGAAACTCTATCAAATAATTAAATAAAAGATTCAGCAGTGGGGAGACAAACAACATCAGAAACTTCCTCTTGGCTTTCCCAGAACCTGACAAATTTCTAGGCAGCTGAAGAAAGGGGTTTTATGATGAGAAGGATCAGGTATTGCCACGCACCTCGATGGCTCTTGTAGGTCCACCTGCATTATCTCCTTTAGTTTAATGTACTTTACACATATCCCTGAATGCCACATTTGATGGGTGCTCCGGGAGGTAAGACCATGTAAGCAGCAGCACAGGGACCTCAGTTCCTTTCAGCCAACCAAGGAGGGTGGGCCTCCCACCCCAGTAAAGTGAAGACTAGGTGGGATTGAAGCTGAGCTGGCAGCCCCTGTGGGCAGGTGACAGTGACATCAGGTTCCTCCCTAGCTGAGCTCTGAATGAGGCCAGGCAAGAGACTGACAAATGGCCTTGCCTTGTCAACACTGCTGTTGTTGGTGCTGTTATCACCCAGCAAATGGCAGCGTGCAGGAATGTGCATTCTTGGCCTCTCCAAAGCTGGAGAGCAAGTGGCAACAGGAGCTGTGGAGGTATCTGTGTTTGCTCATACCACTTACACTCTCCTGCAAAGATCAGTGTTTGGTTTGTAACCAAAGGGTCTTTGTAGATGATTATAAAATATTATGCTAGGGTTAATTTTTCATGCTAATTTAAATTTATGATGAGGTTTCTTTCAAAGAAGGTACAGAACATTTTGGCACTCACTGGCATGGCTGAAACATTAACAAACCACTGACCTGGTGCAAAGCCAGGAAATACTGTTATGCTCCTTTCTTGATGTCTGATCTAACAGGGCATCCAAAAAAGTGAGGTGAAGTAGCATGCATAGGGGCTGGAAGTGCACCAGCTGACCAGCACAGTCTGTGACAAATGATCCAACAGAACTGTGATGGAGGGGCGGACTGTGGTTTATTTAAAAACTGATTTCTCTGGGGAGGGGGGGGGGGGGGAAGGCATAACTAAATTTGCATTTAATGACACATATTTTTAAACCAAAACAATTACAGCTGCATTAATTTCCCCTCCTTTTCTTTTGCTTGGAGCATAGTCAGCCCTTGCTTGTTTTCTTAGGATCCCTGCTGAACGCCTCTCTGGCTCAAATCAGAGCCCTCTGGCAGGCAGCTCCTCCATTGCCTCTGTGCACAACCAGCATCACTTGTGGTGTTTCATCAGCACAGGGCTGGTCCATCAGGCTTATCAAGCCCTGCTCTGCAATCTGTGCTCAGCTAAGGGGTACCAGTGATTAGCCCCAGGTCCTAACTGTATGTTTGTGAAAATTTAATCTAAAGTCACCAGCAGAGTCATCCAGGACTGACTCATGTCAGGTGTCTGTGTGGCTCATTCCTGCACTGGGAGTGCTGGGTGATACAGCTGTCCTCAGACAGAGGACTAAGGAGTTCTGCTTGAAAGGCATCTACTTCAATTAGATATTTTGTTAATTTGTCAATCTCAGTATCCCCTAATAGGTGTTTTCTTTCAAGGGAGGACGCCTAAAGGAATATGATAGATATTGTTTCAGCAGCTCTGAATCAATCCCTTTTTGTCAGGGAGCTTCTGCCAGTGCTAAGTAGTGCTTAACTACACTACACTAGCCTAGCACTACAGTGCTGGGTTCAAAAATCTAAAATCCTTGGCTCAGTTATGCACAGATGCAAGAGAATCATTGCTGCATTTCCCACTGGTGGCTATCTGTCCTCAATTCCTTCCCCTCTCATGCACTCATGTAAAAAAAAAGACAGAGTTCTTCTTTCTAAGCAAAGCATTAAAGAGTGCTCTTATGTGTTCCTTATTTATAAGCATGGAAGCATTAGGAAATCATCAGTATATTAAGATTGGGTTGCAACTTGTGTAATACATGGGAGCAACCTCAAAAGAGCAGCTCACACATAAACCAGCTAAAGATCTGGCCTATAAATTGATGGTTAATAAATGTGGGATAACAGGTCTAAGAACACCAGACTACCAACAGCTGCTATGAAGTGGAACTGGTTGTTCAAAATCCTCCAAATACATTAATGTGCTGCTTTGCATTTTATTGCAGAGATGGATGGCTGGTCCTGCTGGCCAAAACCCAATTCTTCCCACAAGGGAGAATGATCTGCAACTGAATTACCTCTGATATTGGTATTCCATATTCCTTTCAACACGGTGACCATTTTGAAAGCATAATCCAGTTTGGTCATGCATGACAACAATTTTTGCAGCAGAGTAACGTGAAAAATCTAAATCATGCTGGAAATTTGAAAGGAAAATCCATTTGATTAGGATGTATGGCATGGGAAATGCTCTCTCTGTTGTATTTCACATCAATAAAAACTTCTTTTTATTTAATTTTATTTGATTTGTGTGTAGCAAAGCTTCACTGGAGAGATTACTGGAAGTCTTGCTGCAGAATTGAAGCTGAGACATAGGTAGTAGATCTATAATCGTAGATAAGCATTTTCAACCAAAACATTATTGAAATAAACCATTATTTAGTTGGTTTTGCTAAAATTATTTTCCTCAACCATGACTTCTTTCAGGGAGAACAACAGTGTAGCATTTAAGGATACTCAGCAGTACTGAATGCTGCCACAAAGCAAAACACCGTGTACACTGAAGGGGAAAAATAAATGATCTGGTTAAAATTTGGGCAGAAAAACAGGTGTTACATCCTGCTCAGCTGAAGTGAACAGGAGAAGAGCTTTGATGCATATACAGTAGAGAAGGCTTTGGTTTTTGTCTCACCCAAGCACCAACACTTCATGCCATACAGTCAGTCATCCATCATGGTCCAGCACAGCCCTTTCTTCAGTCCTGGCTCAGGGGCAGGATGTGATGCTCAGAGTCCCTTCTCCTTCCTGCAGCATTCCTGTGGGGAATGGGCTGGCAGCAGTGAGATGCCCATCCTCTGAAAATCACCAGTATTTCTTCTCCTGGGAAATTTTCTACATACCACTTGTCTTCTCTTTTCTTTTGTTTTTTTCCTCTTTAAGGTTGTGTGCTCCCTTTTTCATGGCTAGTCCACTGCCTCATTTTTTCTCATATTTCTCCAGTCAGGGTTCATTATTCATGTAGGCAAAGGACCTGCTGAGGGGAATGAGCACCAGACAGATGCTGCTGCTACCCTGTAGGACCTTTGCTCAGGGTGGGTCCCTGTTTTGCTGCTCTTCTCTCTGAATCCATACCTGAGGCTCTCTGCCTGGAAGAGCCCAAGTCTGTTTTCTTAACATGGGGCTGAAATCATTGATTTGCACATTTCAATATTGAAAGGATTTGGGAGCAATAGCCCATCTGTTGTTAAGTCTGATAGCAATTCTGTTTCAGAGTCTGTTATCATTTGTACCCTGGTTATTATCATAACTGTAGAGGTGACTCTGGCTGGTCTTTGAACTCTCAGCTGTTTGTTGCCATCTCCCAGATAAGAGGAGCTGCCTGCCATATAATCACTCCTAGTGTGTCTGAGTAAAGTCACACAAACTTAAATGGCTGCTGAAGGTTTGCTTTTTTTTATTTTGTCTTCACAGGGGCAAGGAGTGTTTGTACAGTCAGTCATGCCTGTCAGCTGGGAGGAAGTGAACACCCTCTGGGAGACAGCTGGGAGCAGATTTTAAGCCTCTTTGCCACTGGCTGTGTGACTGCTCCATATTCTCATCGTTGGGAGGTCAGAGAGGCTGGACCAGACAACCACTGTCTGCTGTGCTTTCCAGAGTGTGGGAAGTGCTGTAGGCACATTGCCCACAGCAGGGAGATGCTCTGGGAGGCTGCTCCTTCCTGCACCCATGACTTTGGTCACCCTGGGGAGCTGCCAGCACCATTTGGGCTGTGGGAGGCTGGAGCTCCAGCTGGCCCAGGAGTCCTACCTGTGTGCAGCTCAGGGATATGGCAGCCCCATGCCCTCCTTGGGAGACAGGGGCTGTGTGGAGGCAGCAGACCCAGGGCTGGCACGGGGTCCCTCTTGCAGTGTGACCCTGAGCAGCAGTGCAAAGATGTTTCATGGCTCAGTCTGGCAGTTCCCTCTTTCCAGATTCTGCAATCAAAGCTCCAAGCTGAGAAATGCCATGTCCTGATGGTGGCTGGCAGCCAGAGATACACATCCCTTGGGAAGGCAGTTAGGATCAGCAGGTAGGACCAGCCAAGTGTGGTGACACACAAGAAAGGGTAACTCCAAATATGAAAAGCAAATGTTGATTTAACATAGTTATCTAGTGTCCCAAGGAAACCTGGAATAGTGTGAGCCATTAATTTAGCTGTGAGGCTTTAGCTTCTTGAAAGTTATTTCAAGGATATACCCAGCCTGGTTTTGCTACAGTGTGCATTGTGTCTTGCC
Source organism: Erithacus rubecula (assembly GCF_903797595.1). Taxonomy (NCBI): domain Eukaryota; kingdom Metazoa; phylum Chordata; class Aves; order Passeriformes; family Muscicapidae; genus Erithacus; species Erithacus rubecula. Next base: position 26,455,290 of record NC_136686.1, on the reverse strand, counting down.
TTCATTTGTCTTTTACTGTCAGCAGTCGTAAAGCATTTAATTCTACTCTGACATCTGATTTCTTTATTAGAAATATACAAATATACATCTCATCTGTATCTGAGGATCAAACCTTCCTCAGCTGTCAACAAAGAAATTATGATAAACTAAAGAAAGTATAGATTACATAATTTGCTTTACAGAAATTCAAGTGCAAACTGAAATTCTCAGGTCAGTTCAAGCAAATTCTTACTTTTGTCACAGGAACCAAAGGTTTGAAGTGCATCAAGGCAAATTTTGTGGCTGTCTTCAGAGCACTCTGAATTGATGCTGCAAATAGCACCATTAACCTGAGTGGCCAAGCATATCTTCTGTCTGCTTTCCTTCAACACCCATCTACATTCTTCTGAAATGTAAGTTTAGTTTTGCTCTCATTTGCTTCTGGATGAAGGTGAGATCACAAGGTATTAATTTTTGGATGTCATATAGCTACATTAATACAAAATGTGCCCTTCATTTCACCCAAATATTCTGAAAAGGAAGTGGAGTACTCTGCCAAACACACTAAAGTTTCTTGCTGTTTAATGGCAGTCTGAGAGAAGAAACTATTAATTTTATTTTTAATTTAATTTAATTTTTATCTGATTAGTTCTCATCTGTGATTGCTAATTACTTTAAAAGAATTCTACTTTCAGGTAATAAAATTTATGAATAAAATATGTTCATGTGTACTGTCAGTGGTTACAACTCAGTGCAGATATCCAGACAATACTTCTGATTTTAATTACTGTATGAATGGATATGCTGATTATGCAAAAAACCAATAAAACCCTAACCAGACAATGCCAGAAAGTAGGTGGCCAAAGATATCAATGAGGCATATGTCTGTGCAATACAAACATCCCTCTGCAAACAGGTGGGGCATGCTCATGTTATCACTGGACATTCTGTGTCACTGAAACAGCCAAAGTCACCAAAGGGTCATGATGCAAAGCTGTTTAATTTTTAAACTAGAGTAGGTATATTTTCTTTTTAACCCATTAGTGACTGAGTGGTATTAACTTCCTTTCTGGAAACACACTTTCCAGGCAGGTCAATGGAGTTTCTGTCTGAGGTGACAGATTGAAGTCACAGAGAGCAAAGTACCACATGGTGCACACCAAACCAAACCAAACCAAACCAAACCAGAATTTATGCTTATTCTCACTGCATTATAGTGTGCTACACAGGACTCACACCTTTTTTTTTTGTTTTTCCCCCTGTGTTTGTTTCTCTTTGGGAATATCAGAAATACCAAGAGAGTGCATGCTCTTGTACTGTCTCCCAGACTATCTGTGCATGATTTTTGTTTAACTGCTTCCAAAATCCATCTGTGGTTACAGAAACAAATATTAAAGCTCTGCTTGACTTAGCCAAATAAAATATGCAGTTTCTTACTTCACAAGCAAATATAGAGCAAGCAGTGACCTCTTAGTTACCACTGCCATTTGGGTGACTGACAAGCTAAACTTACTCATCAGTGGCAAGCCAAACATATCCATCAGCATCCTGCACTCCAGGACTGGGCTCTGCTCAGAAGTCAGGCTTCTCAGAACAAGGAGGACCTTTTGGTGCCCTCTTGGCACCCTGGGTACAGTCTGTCATGCAAGCTGATTTACTGGCCTGGAAATGTTTCCCTGGCCATATTTTGAGCTTCAGGCCCTTTCCTGTGCAGAGGAGTGGGGTCCAGAGTGAGACAGGCTTTGTTATTCTCATGTGATCTCAGCCTTCCTCCCATTTCCCTTCTCAGATCCCTTTGCAGGATATGTTTTTATTGCACCCTGGTTCAAGCAGAGTTATTCATTTCCTGACTGTATGTGACCATATGCGTGGCTTTTGTCAGTGATGCAAATCCTCAGCCTTCAGCTGAACCAAAGATCAGCTGGTGATGTGTGATGTGCTGTGATAATGGGACACGGCTGTTTTGAGATTTCTGGCTTTCCCAGAACCAAACGTTTAATCTGTGCCTTTAGGAAATAACAACAACTCATTAAGGCCACACTCCAGTGTTTCTTTCTAAATACAGATGCTGTTAAATGTGGAGCTCTGGACTGCTTCTGATAATACATTTTCCTTCTGATAATACATGTTCTTTCTCTGTGCAAAACTGAATCATGTATCTCCCCTGCACGGGTGAGATGTAATGTGGAGAGCTGTGAAATCCCCTTTGACAGCAACAATCAAAGTGAAAATATCCTTCCAATCCAGAAAAGTCTTTCCTCACATATAGGCTTCCCCTGTTTTGTAATTGTAACTGCTAAATCTCTTCAAATAAATATGAGAGAGAGACACAAATTCTTCCCTGGAATACTTTAAAATTCAGAATATAAAAGATATATCCCTGGGGGCATGCAACCAACAGGGACAATAGAAACAGAGGTGCCCCTTCAAAGGCTAGTGAAATCCAAAATAAGACAGACTGTGGAGTCTGTAAGGGCTCCTTTTTTCCACTAGTGCCTGGCAGAACAGTAGGGTATATTTGTGAGGAAGGAGAGTGAATGCAGGAGCAATCCCATTCTCTGAGGAACTCTCTAGGGGAATTTGGCAGGCATTGTGATCCCATTAGTCTTGTCCCTGTGATATATGTCAGGAGAGGATACAGAAAGAAAAAGGCAACGTGCCGATAATAAGGGAGTTTTCAAAAAATGTTCAAAAGAGTTACTGTGACTGTTTTGTGGCATCAAGTCTTGTTCTCTTTAAAGCTGGTGACAGAGGACAATTGAGTTTAAGATCCAAAGTCAGCTACTTAGGCAGTGGTGATCCCAGAAACTGAATCCTGGCCACCTGAGGGACAACCCCAGGAGCTGGGGAACAGCTGGACCTGGGAGATCTCTGTGCCTTACAAGGACCTAGAGCTGAAACTCCCTTTGAATTAGTCAGACCATGTAGTAAAGACAAAGACTGATCCTACCAAGCTTTGAATTAAACTACTGGGATACCTTGGTTCTTAACTACATCTATTTAGCACAAAGCTTTGGGTGTTTCCAACCTGCTTGAGTAATTCCTAAAAATTAGCTTTATTGGGACATAAAACTGCTGAACTGTGTCAACAAACCACATTCAGCTGAATGCAAAGCCCAGCTACAGTTTAAATTTCTGTAATTAGGAAGGATATAAATGATGAGTACATCAGTAAGCTAGACCAGAGGTTGATTCATTCATGTATTGATTCATGCATGGTTTATTTTCATGCCTTCCAGAAAGAAAAAGGTTAAAATGGTTACACTAAGCTATAGAACTTGAAAGTGGTGGTTGAGGGGGAAAAATTATTATCTTGTGGAAGAGTGGCAGATGAATCTGTTGTTTGTGTAATACCCCTTTTTAATAATTTGCATCTCTTTAAATGCTTCTTAGCTGTGTGTGACCAAAGTAGAAAAAATAATAAGTTTAAAATATAGAGGGAATTCACTTGTTTTTTTTTTTAAATTTTAATGCCATGTGTTTGTTCAATGCCTTTCTTTCACACTGCCTCAAAAAACAAAACCGGAAAAAGATTCTTCTTTTATGTTTAAAAAAATATCTGGGTAACAGAAATATTATCAAAAATAATTCCCATGGTCTGGGAGTGTTGCCAATTGCCTTTGGTAAAATCCCATTAGAAGTTTTGGATGGACAAGTGGGAAAATCAAAAAAAAGAGGGTGTTCAATTTTTCAAAAACAAGAAACAAAAAAAAAAGGAGAAACAAAATATATCTATCCCCTGTAATCTTCAGCCAATCAGGGTGCAGGAATGACATGAAATTTTCTTCAGTGTGTGGGTGAGTAAATGGTAATTCTTCACTCCCATTGTCTTTGATGATAAAATGTAGCTATAGGAAGGGCTTTTCCTTTTTTTCTGGTTGTTTTGATTTTGTTTTTGTTTTTTTTACTCATGAGAAGCTTTCAAGAAGCATAACATCACATGAACAGACAACATACAGGCATTTCTTGTATCATGAACTGTTTATCTGTAAGCTTGAGCAACAAATAAATCCAGCTTACATAAAAGCAAGCCATGTAATGCTTCTGCTGCTGGTTCTGCCAGCTTTTGTTTTAATTAGTTGATGCAGACACTGAGCACATGGTATGCTGCTTGTTGTTAAAGATGCTTTAGTCATCTGCCATTTTTGCACCTTTTTGATTGGCTACTCCTAAGGGCAAGGAAAGCTCTGTAGTGGTTGTACATAAGAGAAATAACTTCAATATAATGCTGTGAGGAGGTATTCTTTTATCTAGCTTCATCTTTGCCACCCCCGTGTCATTAAGTTCTTTACCTTGGCTGAAAGTTTTGCTGAAAGTTTTAAGTACATCATTAGTAATATCTACTTTCATGCACACAGTTTTCACTTCATAGGTGACTCAGTGTAACTCTGTTTATTCCAGGAATAATCTGGGGTTTATTTTAGCCCAGCATGGCAAGGTGTAACGTTAAACAGGTGCTCAAATCATAACTAATTTGTGGAGTGTTTTTTTGCCAAAACTAAATAATGGATGAAATTTATTTCCAAAGGAAGGAGTAAAACTATGATTAAAATAGGAAAATATATATCTCAGCTTCCTCTCCCACTACCCCCCCTTTTTTTTTTTTATTTCTTAATCTTATAAAGGATGGAAGAATAGGGCTGAACTTTGTTGGGAAGTGCACATGGACCTCCCACTCCTTGCTGCCCTGAGGAACAAAGTATTCTCACAAGCATCACAAGCATTGTCTTTGTCAATGTTTGAAATGGAGGTCTCTCCTGACAGTTAAGTATAATTTTTTTTCTTAAAAGCCCAGAACTTCTTTTCAAAATGCCAGCTGTCCACTCTGAATGTATGTACAGATTTTTGATAGACAAGGAACACAACATGTCTTTTCATTTAACCTAGCAAATGTGTGCAAACAGACTATGTGCCTAGAGTGGTTCAGCTTTATCACTCTCATGAATGGCAAAAGTGACACAGTGTCACTTTCTCAGTAGTGTGGCTTCCACACTTAGGTCTCTGTAAACACTCTTCAAAACCATCACTGTATTTTTAATGATACAATGAAATATATCAACCTCCTAGAACATGAGATAAAGTCAATTAAGAATATCCCCATTAGCCTTTTCCTCTCAAACTACAGAAGAAAAAAATCAATTCAATCTGGCAGTTAGTGGTTTTGCAAATTTATCATAATTAGAAAAAGAAAAGAAGATGTCTGAAGAGTAAAAAATCTCAACACCAAACCTTTGATCCTGGATTTGAACAAACTATGCAATTAACAGTGGTTTTGTCACAGAGGGAAGAGTCACAGGAAGAAGGGATGGAACACTGCACAAAGAAGTGATTGGATAAGACTGAGGAAATGATGCTTCAGTTTCTTACAGAGTCACACAAGAGTTCCTCAAGAGTAAAGTAAATACATGAAAAAAAAAAATAGAGAAATAAAGGAGAACAGCATCCAACAAAGACAGGAACACTGGTAAACAATTCCCTCCAGGTTATCTCACCAGAGGCAAAATTTAACACCATCACATCTGGGAGGCTGTGTTCAAACAAGGAGCTTCCCAGTGTGTAGGAGCCATTGTAAGGATGCCAATATGGCTTCAAGCTGCTTTTTGGCTTCATATGAGAGATTAGTTACAGCCCAAGAGAGTATTTGATGGCTATTTGATCATGCACATTGCCACAGCCAAGAAGAATGTTTTTGGTCTGGCAGACCCAATGCTGCCAGAGAAGGGGGCAGTTTAATGTGTGTTCATGTGGACCATGAACACTCATGTGAAGAGAAACTCACATGTAATGGCCTGTAGTACCAATAATCTTCTCTTATGCTGACAGAGGGCATACAGAAACAAAATCTGAGTCTTGCAAGGATCATAAAAACAAAAACAAAAAAGATGTTTGACTAGCAAATGTGCTTGGGCAAGTTACAGCCCTCTGACACCTTGAACCAATCCACACTGCTTAGCTGATTACTCATACTAAGCTCACTGGCAGTTTCTTGTCATTTACACAGGGGATGCAGTAAATTCTTTGACTGTGGATCATCAGTTGAGGATTACCCACCTGGAGAACTCCACCATATTGTGGTGTCCACTGCAGCCAAAACTCTACATTACTAGACATGATCAGCTGGCAGGGAATGGCATGAAATATATCCACAAATGTTCATGTGGGATACCTCAGGAAAATTATATCCTTCAGATTACTCCCTGTGAAAAAAAGATGTGTCTGAGGTGGCACAGAGCAAGAGGAGGATATCAGCCTTTCATGACTCATGCTGGGCAATGGGTAGACAGATCTTTGTGATGAGGCTCCTTCTTGGCTAGCAGAGTTCCTTTCCACAGCTGACAGCATAACTCAGCCTGTCACATTTCTGATGCCAGCATCTTTCTTCCAATGCTCCACAGCTACCAACAAAGGCTTTGTGATCCCCTCTGCACCATGAAACCAATCAATGCTGCAGTTTAAGACTTTCTGTCAGTTCTCTGCTACTACTGAAATAAGGACTGGCTTTTCTGGCAGAGGTTATGGGATGAATGGGTTGGGAGGGAAGAGACTCCAGGTTTCCAGAGGCAAGTTAGGGTGCCCAGAGATGAGAATCTGCAGATGAATCCAAACTGTTCAAAGCACATTTAGGTATCTATGCACAGTTCAGATAAAGAATTGCAGTGTGCCTCCTGTGGCACTGTGCTGGTGAAACCATAGTGGCTTGAGATTACCAGAGCTTGTTATGCATTCTGCATGTTTAAAAATGAATGAAGTAGATGATATTTGAAATTTTTCATATATTTAATCATAGCTCTGAACTTCCTGGCTTTAAAAATTACTTTTGAAGAACTGTACCAATCTGAACTAAGATTTTTGCCACTGTGTTACTTCTTTGTGCTGTCTAGTGCATTGCAGCTTAATGAAATTTGTTATCTACAATATTAATCATTGTAGAAAATCTAAAATAACATTTGAGTGTATTTACTTGTTTTAAAATTGATTTAGTCAGTGCATTCTTTGTTTGTTTTCTCCCACAATTTTAAATTAAAATATCAGTTTTAACTCTACAGAAAATTAAAAGTACATTTTCCAATTGCAAAGAGGTTCAAATACCTTGTCTTGACTTTCCCATCAGGCCCACTGTATTGCTTCTCATATGAGACAATATAGAAGCTAGACAAAGCTTCTGAGGACGGCTTCAACAAACCATGAAATGGGTCTCAGCTTTCTGAAAAGTAAACAGTGTGAGCTGGGGAACTGACTGAATCAGATTTAGCAGAGGCATATCTTGGCTACAGCTGGAGAGGTTATGCATAATAAAGTGTGCAAAAAACGTGTGGATGTGGCATTCAGGGACAAGGTTAAGTGATAACACGTTGCAGGGTGAACATTTGGCCTTGATGATCTTAGAGGTCTCTTCCAACCTTAACAATCCCATTCTTCTATGATTCTATGTAGTAGCTCTTTCCTGCATCAACAGTTTCCTTGCTGTGGCACTCAGGAGTGGCAGCAGAGACTCTCTGGTGCTCTCAATTTTACCATAATCTCAGTTATCACCTTTGCTCCTTTGTCACCTCCCAGGAAGCAGAAGGAGCATGGACTGCACTGGCTGCTGTTATGTTCTTGGCCGTTGACCAAATCTGCAGGGTGCAGTTTGCTGCATCTTTGATCAGCTTTGGCTTTCTGTAGTTGGGTTGCACTAGCAACATTGTCTGAAATGAAAAGGAAAAAAAATTTTTTAATTGCATGCTGTGGTCATAGTCAGCAGGATCCTCTGTATTGTTCTGAGGCAAGTGATGCAGTCTGGGAATAACATATGCTGTCTTTTCTGCTCATTACCTGCAGAGATTATTTTCTTCATTAGGCCTGAAGTTTCATAGCATGGAAAGGGTTCAGAAATGTTTGATTTTACCTTTTCCCCCTGCTTGTGTTTATTTAGCTAATATACAATGAATAGCATAGAGCAACAGAACAGAGATGGAGTAGTTAGCAGGAAAAATTAAAAGCCTGTTGTCTACTTCCCCTGCATTCAATACCAGTGAGTGCAGGGTCTAATTGGGTGTAAACTGAGATGCCAGATGTCATAGCAGAAGGATATATTTCATATATTGTTAATGTATATGGACAAGAAGGTGCAAAGAAAGTCTCTTCATCTTTGGAGAAAAAAAAAATCACGTAAAAATGGGAAGTCAATGGAGAAGGTAGGATGTGATCCCATTTAGCATGTGAATACTTGACATGCTTTGGAGAAGAAATCTACAGAATAGAACTTTATTTGTAGACTAATCTCCAATGGCAAAAAGAAAAATAACCTTATCTAGAGACAGTCTGAAGAAGCTCTCAATCTGGATGCTCTGAATCTTGCATGGGGAAGTCAGTCTCTCCTCTGGCAAAGGAGAAAGCCCAGCAGCACCAGTGCCAAGCTTTGGGAAGATTTAGCCTGTATTTCTGGGCATATGCACAGCCAACACAGTAGCTGATTCCTATGTCAAGCTGTACAGTTGGCTGTGCATTTCAGCAGCATTTGCATTTAAGGTATGTAAATAATGTTGTCAGAACAATGAACCAATAGCACTTCCTAGAAATACAGTGGAGAACACGATTCTGGCACAGCCCTTTATTTTTAAGTTTGGGGAGTGAGATTTTTTTTCTTTTCTATTTTAAACCAGCTCCCAAACAGTAACTCATGCCAGGAAAAACAGAGCCATTCTCTCAATGACAACAATGCTCATTGTGTTTCTGTAACAGATGCCAGGTTTTTATCACCAGGCCAGACATTAACCCCCTTGATATCATTCTGAAAGGAAGCATCCGTGCACCCCACTGACTTCTGCTCCCTGTGGGGTTTCACTGTGCCTCCCACCTCTAAAGCTTCATGCGTATTTCCTTGCCCAATACATCAAGAGGATCTGCAGAGCTGACCTCATTTTTTTCCTCCTTTTGAAAGGTAGAACTGGTTTTTTCTGGTTTCCCATCAAATCTGTGTAATAAAAAGGACCAAAACTATATCTTAAGAAATTTTTTCCCTTTTTTTTTTTTTTTCTTTTCCCTTCTAAACAAAAGGAAATAATTTGACTAAACAAACTTTAAAAAGCTTTCTTCCTACTGGAAAATATCCCCAGACCTTGCCCACAAAGCACACTTTTTTTTTTTTTTTTTTTTTCACAGAAGTATCTATTCAAGTGATATCTCTTCCAGTTAATGGATTTCAACCTGTGGAAATTTGAGACCAGAAATAATATATTTATAATGTGGAAAGACACTGGAAGTGCTTCTGACATCCCTTCAGTGTTTAGGATACTGCAGTCACAGTGTCACAGAGGTGTGCAAGGAAGGTCTCTGCTGATAATTCCCTGAGCACCACGGTGAAGGAGAGAGGCTGATCCTCCAGCTGCCAGTGGTCCCCAAGGGACATGGGTGTCCTCCACTGGCTGCATATTTCCCTGGGTACTTTGCAGTAGTGCTTATACCTGTACTGCCAATTCTGAAAATATTGCAACAACCAGCTCATGCAGCTACTTCTGCTGCTCTGAATGGGATTATGTTGTGGTCTTAAACCCAGCTGGAAATTAAACACCATGCAGTCTTCTGACATGCAAACCTGGCAGTCAATGTTGCTAATTCAAGAGAGACTTGTGAAAGAATATGGTCAGGTGTAGTTACAAAGAGTAAACTGTTGTTGTTAGTTACTACTGTGTCCTCATATACTGCTTTCATTTCAGCTGCAAAAAGATAGATCAGACCTATCTGGGTTATTGGAGGTTTGGAAAGAAATCTAAGAGTGTGATTTCTGAATAGATTTGTTTAATTACACAACTATTTTATTTCAAGGTGTAAAGAGGCAAAAATGGATGCCATGGAGGCATATTTATTTATTTATATTATGGAGACAGTAGAGGACAGCTAGAATCTTCATCTTGCACTACTTGTGCAAAACCCAGAAATACATGGAAAAGAGAAATGGATAAAACTGAAACACGCTCATTTAGATCCACAGGAACAAAACCAAATGCAACATGTTAGCCCTGGGAACTAACAATCACAGGGTATTACTGAAAAGAACTAATCAGTAGGATTCAGAAAAGAAGGCTAAGGAATTAAAATATCATTTGCAGTCACACTGGGTAGGATAACAATTATCTGTCCTCATACTTAATATATGTGAGCTGATTATCAACTGGAAAAATTTTAAATTTTCCCTTAAGCAGTAATATTACACAAGTGTCAAGTACACGACAGGGAATTTAATGTTTTCTGCTGGAACATCTGCCGTAGAGCACTGCCTGAGAAAGGATATGGAACTAGGCAGATCCCCAGACTATTACAATGGTAAGAAGTCCCAAAACAATTCGAGCATGATTATGTATAATATTGCTTTGCAAACACTTGGAATGACGGGGGCCAGATATGGATGTGAATGTGCACTGTGGTGTGAATGTTTAAAAGGGCTCAAGAGGTTACTTTGGAAGACTATATTTAATGTCATTTTTATTTTCATTTTTTTGAAATTAATTAGAAACCTTTTTCAAGCATACAAAAGGACATCAATATGCCAGGTTTAATATAAAAATTCAGATATGCTATCTTAGCTGTCCTTATCTTAACGAGAATAAGGAAAGATTTTAGAAATGAATAATTAAATGAACATTAAAATAATAAAGCTGCTGATTTTCCATAATTCTATTGATATTGTTACTATTGCTCATAATAGTTCTACTTAGACAGATTGATAGTAGCTTTTATCATCTTTCTAAGTGTGCTATCAAATTCTGGTGTGTGCAGCAGAGCTGATAAGAGATGACAAATGCCACCCCTGGGATCTCCATATATTATATTTATTCATGGCTGTTCACTGACAGCCAGTCACAGAGAGCTGGAAAGTAGTTTTATTGTTCTGGTGGGGCAGCTGTTATCCTTCTTCCACCAGCAGAGTAGAAAAGGATGCACCTGCCATTGTGTGAAAAATTGAAATTTAATTTCTTGCAATTTTAAAACTGCACTGGTGTGCAAAGAGGCCATCATCAGGGGATCCAGAGGCCAAGGAAAGGAAAAACAGGAGAGAGGAGATGAACTCCAGACTTGGAAGCTGATGCTGAAATAAGAAATAGCGGGGACATGAGAGCAGGCAGGGACTCAGTGGATAAACAGTTCTCTGCCTGTGACTGGTGGGAAAGCACAGAACAGTTCACTGATTTTGTCTTGTCTCAAGGACCTTTCCTGGACTCTCATCCTGGCAGGTGGGAGCTCCCTGCCTCCTGGTGAGGGAGGAGTATGTCAAGTGCTAAGTAAGAAAGATCTGCCACACCTTTGCTTCTCACCCTAAAACTCTTCTGAAATTCAGCCTTGTTTACTGTCACTCCTCTACTTAATGAAGGGAAAACAGTTATGATTTTTATACTTTCTTCTCCTGTCTGTACTATAGTCCCCAGTTGCCTTCTGTTACCAGGATATTTTGCTTGAATGGGACTTTGAGAACAGCTGGGACCACTGATCATTTGGCAACATCTATCATTATCTGTCTTTTCACTTCTCCATTCTTCCAACAGCTCTTGTCCATTTTTTCTTCTTGCCTTTCTCTTTTAGAGTATTATTTTTACTCAGAAGCAATAAAGAAATCATCAAAATATGACTCACATATCCTCACTCAAGGCTCAGCAGCCATGAGACAAACAAAAAGAATGTGAAGCATGTTTGTTAGAAAACAAAGCAAAAAAACAAAAAACAAAAAACCCAAATCAACCCCAAATTCATGTAATGGTCAATTAATGGTCAAAGAATGTCAATTCCTGCAGTGACAACTTTGGTTCAGCTTTCCTACCATGCTTTTGCTGACTTTAAGGATAGTCATATATTTAAGCAGACTCATAAATAAACTGCAAAGACATTTCTGGAAAATGAATAAAACAACAATTTAAAACCAAGTTTGTAACGGGTGTAAGACATTTAGCAGACAGGTAGAATGTGCACTGCACTGGAAAACTTTACGCACCTAATTGGTTAAAAAAGAAGAAGCTGAACTCTTTATCTGTCTCTATATTTAAAATTAAGAAATGGTCACGTAAGACAGTGTGGTTGGCTTCTTGTGAACATTATGAGCTAAAATTATATTGCAGACATGTTAGTCTGAGTGCTTGCTTGATTGCCTGTAAGCAAGGCCAATTTCCATTTTTCTTTTTACTTTATTACAAAGTATGATTACCTCTATCTGTAATCTAGACAATGATTATTTGTCAATAACACTTTTAAGCCATCAACAGCTGTACATAATTGGGGTGGGTATGCCAGACAAATTACACTACCTAGTAACTGTTTTAATGTACAGTCTGTTTTCTTTTTTTCTTAACCCCAACTGGCAATGAGCACCAGGCAGCCTCTCACTCTTCTCTCAGTGAGATGGGTAGAAAAACAGAAAGATAAGTGAGAAAATTCATGAGCTGAGATCAAGACAGTTTAATAGGTAAAGAAAAATCTACACATGCAAGCCAAATAAAATCAGAAATTCATTCACCACCTCCCAGAGGCAGGCAGGTGTTCAGCCACCTGCAGGAAGGCAGGGCTGCATCAAATGTTCTGAACAGTGACATGTCACCCAGATAGGTCTGTGGAAAGGGGGAGGACTGACACTACACTTTAAGCACTGAATATGTTTGGGCTGAAGAGTAGCATTTGAAGGTGAATATTTTCCCTCCAAGTAGAACTTCCTAACTGTTGTGATAGAGAGGCTCAAGGGACTGAGTAATTCTAAAAATATAAAATGTGTAAACTTATGGGAAGGCACTGGGATGTCTCTCTTCCCAGAAAATTGGGCAACTCATTAAGTGACATGTTATTAAGAGTATGTGAATACTGAGTTGTTGCTCAACAGGTTTTAGGCCAGATTTTCCTTTGCTACTTTAGCTGTCTCATTTCATTACTGTGATGCTTGAGATAGAAGTGCCTGGTCCCACCAAGTTGATTGCGGCAGCCAAAGTTAGACATCTGTCTATCTTATATTGATATCAGAGATCTGTGCAGGGGGACTAGGGCAGATTCAGTGTCTTGAGGTGAGTGTTCTTTCCCTGCTGGGCTGGGAACCTTCCTGTTGGTGCCCATGCAAACCAAGCTGCCTACCAGCCCATTGGAGACTCCCTGTGCAATGCTGTGTCTCAATGAGAGGGTGACCAACAAGCACACAACTTTTGCATCAGTTTATTCAAGAAAAGAGCATTGTAAAGGACAGCTGTCAAAGCACCTTCTGTAGGAAAAAGGTACAGTGGCATGTGTGAGGAGTGGAGGCCTTGCAGGCTGGTCTTTATGGCAAGACTGCCAGTTTCTGGAGTTGGTCTTCTTCTAATAGAGCCTACTTACTCATATCTTACATTTATTTTATCTCCTTCATCATGCCTTAAACAGTATCCCCACAGGATTTCTGTTAATGCTGTATGCAAATCTGATTCCTTCACTACTCAGAGGTGTCATCTTTGTTCACACCTTCCCTACCTCCACCCCTTGGATAATGCTCCAGATGAACAGATAAAGGCATTCAGAATATGAATGATAATTTATGCTGGAAACCAGCATGGTTCCTAATATTCTACCTGCTGTGGGGTTGTGGAACTGAGGCTTAGCAACAGGTGACCAGTGATGAAAAACAGGTCAACTCTTTTGAGATGATGGTTATTTTGCCAGGTAAGATGAAGAATTAAAACCACTCTATTTTCCCCTTCTCTCTCAGTATTATGAACATCCTCAGGCTTTTCTTTCTGCTTAAAGCCACCCCAAGGTGCAAGACTCTGGGATGTCACAAATACCTGCATCTCTTGAGAATCCTTGTAATTTCAGAGTCTTCTGGTGTAATGTCATGGTGAATAGATTATCTCGTTCTGGCAAAAGGACATCAGAGATTTTCTGAGAATATGGAATTTACACATTTTTTTAAGCTGAATGAAAATTACCCATGTCTGGGGAAAGGATGATCAGCTGATTTTCTGGTTACAAATTTGATTTTCATTTGTATTTTGCAACTCTGTGCTTTTTCTTTTACTTATTTCCTATGAATATGCAGCAGTACCTTGAACTTAAATAAGATATTTCTAATGTCTCCAAGATCAGCATGCATGCATTCAAACTTCTTTTCAGGAATCAAAGCAAGCTGCTGGAAGGACTCTGCTATCTCTTTCTACAGTTGTTGTTTTCTATCATAATGGAGTTGTCCCCTTTGGCTTACATTAAACAAAGCCATACAAACATCAGTCAAAGAAAGTTCATACAAGAAATATAACATATACAAACATGTAGATTTTTGCATTTTCCTTTATCAGACAAGAAGGTTTTAATACTAAAGAAAAAACCCTTTGGAAAGCTACCTAAGCCAGATAAAATATTTTATCTGAACTCTGCTATGGAGAAACAAAAAGTAGCAGCTGAAAGGTAAAATACAAAATAATGAGTTTGTTGGATTTGGATTACATATTTAAACCATGTGTCGACTACAAACATCATCCTGTTTTGGGGGAAGATATGATTGGAAAAGTTTGTTTGAAAAAGGATAAAATTTGCCACTTTCTGAAAACAAAGAAACTTTCCATTTTTCATAGGACTGTTTCCAGCCCCAAGTGCTGAGCAGCCAAGAGCTGTCAGAGGGCACCCTGGGTGGAGAGATGCACTGCTGGGGCTGTTGTCATTGACCTATGCATTTGCTCCTCTGCTTCAAACAGGACCAAGTTAGTCCTGCTGTTGGCAAAGTGAGAGGAACAGAGCAGCTTCAAATCACTTCTGGGCCATTCTCAGTTGCACTCACGGGTGGCATGTGCTGTGTGCTGCTCTGCTGTGCTGGCAGCACTGGCTTTCAGAAGGCAGTCATTTTTTGGGAGAACATCAGCTTCCATAACTTCTAAGCAGGGAAAACCTAGAACAACTAGAAAGATGCAAATACTGCCTTTTAATAAGTGTGGTAATGTTAAATGAATAAACAACAAAAGAATGGATTGCTCATTGAATATAATTTGTCTTTATTTGAAGGAAATGTTTTTCTGACAAAATAAACATGTTGAACAAAATGGGTAAAAGTACCAGGAAAATGGACTCCCTCAAAGCAATATTATTTTACTATGAATATTCAAAATTTGAAATCAAAACACTGCTCTTGTTAAAATCCAGCTACTTTCTGAAGACACTTTCAGAATTTCTTGACAACATGCAGTATCCCTAAAATGATATTGAAAAAAAAAATAAAAATGGTGATTTGAGTTGAGTAGAAATGGTGAAAACATGTTCTACTGATCAACTGTAGCTGCCATAAAATCCCTCTCATTTCTATGACTCCTCTGCATTGATGTAGCTTTTTTGGAAATCCTGAGGAGGCAATATGTGTTCCTTCAGGGGAGCATTAATTTTTTCAAAGGCTCATTCTTAGAAGAGAGGAACTTGAATGCTCAGACTTGTAGCCTGTACCTTAAAGCTCAAATACATTTCACTAACTAGCAAACATGTTATATTTCTGCAGCTTAAGCTTCATTTGTCTTACATCTGAAAGCCCAGATCACTTCTACTTTTTTTGTGTGGTACAGAAGCAATTTCACAGAATACCCGTGTTTTAATTTTCTGTTGACTACAAGTAAATAACCAGCTAATTCTGAAAAGATAGAACTTCAAAACATGTATTTACAATAGGAAACCTTATAGTAACTCAATTTTGAATGTCAGAAATACCAAAGACTTGAAGAAACTTTGATCTTCAAAAATCTAATAATTATTTGTTATTTATCTACCATTTTCTTCAGGTCTGCTGAAGACCTGCAGACAGTGCTACTGTGTTTTGTCTGCAGAAGAGTGGAGCCATTAACTGTAAGATCAAGAGGGGCTGTAAAAAGATGAGGTAATGCTGGGTATTATTTTTGAGCCCACATATTCTAATCACTCCATTGCCATCTCTGATGAATCACCCTTCACTACCTTTTTCTTTGCATTAAACAATAATAAATATCTTTAAATGTACCTTGTACTTCACGAGTACTGCTTCAACACTGCTGTTTCTATGGAGACAGGATGATTAGCTCAGTGCCCTGATTTTGTTTTCTCCACTTTTGCAACACCCCAAATATTTGATAGTTTCCCAGATAAAGAATTCTCCATTCTACATACTTGATTTTGCAGATTTCTCTGTAATTTCTGTTTGAGTTAAAGCAGCCGTTGTGAAGAAAGCATCCAAGTTAAATTAGAATGTCAGTGATAGCAAATGTGCCAAAATATTAGGGAAACAGTTGCAATGTTTGATCGTGGCCACTAGCATCATATTTATTTTCATTTTCCAGCTAAAACTGGTTCAAAGTTTGCCTTTTACAGTCTTCTAGACCCACATCTGCTCTCCTCATATTGCATAAGATAGCAAATAATGTCCCTGGGGACAGTTTCAGCCAGTTGTCAAGGCCCCTAGGGCAAATTTAATCCGAGTTTGTTGATCTAAAGCAATTCAACTTGTGTAAATACTCTTCCCTACTCTTCTTTCCCTGTTCTGACATCTCATTTCTGTGTTACTGAGGCTGAAGATGATGTCTGCATGATTGTCATTGACCTTATTGATGGAGGGATTAAACATTTCAGTTTTCCTAATTCTTCTGTCACCTTTTCATCTTCTTACTCCTGACCTTGTTACTGAATGGCAACGACTCACATCTCCCTGTTCATCCCTTACAGCCCTTTCTTCCCTTGTCCCCACGTGCTCTTATTTCATACTCACTCTTGTTACTCTGGTTAGTTTCCACTTTCCTTTTGTGAAGCTCATAGGTTTGAGGTTATTGAAAATACTGTGATTTTAAACCAGCCTGTCTCCATCTAGACTTGTCATTCTCAATGCTGCCCAAGTCCTTCCTGTTCAGGAAAGTGCTGCTTCTCCTTATGTATTGTTGTAGTTGTTTGGCTGTGGTTGGGTTCGTTTTGCTTTTCTGTTTCTTGTCTCTTTTGTGGTTTTATCTTCCAGTCTCTGAATGTATGAAGTCTGCATCTTGAATTTCATTGGTGTTTTTGTGCCTCCCTTCCCTTTTTTTCTACAGATCATGAACTTAAAAATTTCACAGTGATTTTCACCTAATTTGCCAACAACGTTTTATTCTTATATATTCCATCCTTCCTTTCCTTGAAGTTTTCGTTCTCAATGGTTCCAGCACATCCAGAATTACCACCTTTCCATATCATATTGGTTGATTTTCCCACTGACAAAGTGGGTGACTAAAATTCCCCAAGCAGAGTCTGTATTTTTGATGGGCTGCTTACATAAAGCTTCATTCTCTTGATAGGCATTCATGGTGATCTGCCTCTTCCTTCATTGTAGTCCCCACGTTTGTTCCCCTTTCCATTGCTAACCTTTATTCATCAGGCTAATGTGGTGATTTTAAATCACCCTTCCTCATTTCCACCACTTGTCTTCAGTGAACAATCAATATTCCTTCTAGTAATTTTTAGCACATTAGTATACCCCAGTAAGCCTTTATTATACCAGAAAAAATTGCATTTTTTTATCATGTGGTGAGAATATAATTCTCTCTCTTTTTTCTTGCAGTGTCTATGCATAAAGTTTTCAGCTAATTGAAGCACTACACTTCCTCTGTTCCTCTTCTGATCCTGTTATCATAAGTGACCAATGGGTTCTTAGAAGTCTTCTTCAGTTATCCTGAAGCAATCCCAGAAAAGCTAGCAAACCCTATGTACAATGATACATTCCATGCTTTTCCAAGCTGGACTGCAGTTACCTCTATGAGGTAGAATATCATATTGAGGAAGTCAAGGTCTTTATTGAGGTACCAATCTTTCGCCATACACAAAATTTTGGAGCACATTTTTATTTTTCTGATCCTTTATCCATGACTGAAAGGATTATGAGGGTAGATCATAAAGGTAAATTCTCTAATAGGATTTCTTTTGACTCCTTTCATTATCTCCATGTGGACAAACTGTGTGGGATAATTAACACATGAGATCACTTTGACAGGTCACAGAATATGTTTTCCTCAAATGTTTTCCTTTCAATTGTGAAAGAGTAAGAAGAATAACACGATGGGCAGCACTTTTAGGTGAAGCATGGTTCTCAATTCTGTTTGCAGTTCATAGTATCACACATCAAATCATTCTAGCATTATTGTTGGTATCAGTTCATAGGAAATAGTGGCTTAGCACGCTAAAAATTAAGAAATTGTTTAAAAAAAACTATTAGGATCAGGTGTGAAATCAAAGCCAAACTTGTACTTTATCACTTGCTCTCTCTCTCATTTTTATCTTCCCTATCTTTTCACAGGATCTTTTTGTCATAGCCATCCTCATAGCTCACTAATGCAATCTCTTTAGACTGAAAACTTCATGCTTATTTGCTCAATGTTTAAGGAAAAAACAAACAAATGTAAAAGAAACAAGCCCTGGTCTCAACTGGAGCCATTTGCAACTACTGTAATGTAAATAATATGTAGCCCAGACATACAATGAGCTGAGGGACTGCCAGTACTTTCTGGGCCCACACACTTGGAAGGGGGTGGAGGGAGCAGGAAATGATTAGCAGAGGGGAAAGGCAGAGCTCCACCAGGCAAAACCAAGGAGGCTCTGCAGTTTCAAGGGCTGCCAGCCCTGCTCAGGGCTGTCTTTGTGCTCATGTTGAGATGTGGAAGCTGCTTGAGGTCAGGCAACAGGGCTGCTTCCACACTCACTAGGATTATTGGATTGAAAGCACTCACAGGTTGACAATAATAACAAGGATGTTGTAATGAAAGTGAGTAAAAAGCTTGTTTTGAATTTAGAGGTTGCCAATAGCACTAGCTTTGTTAGTACCAGAAAAAAAAAAATCATAAATGTCTAAAACACCTCAGAGACACTCAAAAAGTGAAAAAAAAAATTATTTAGGCTCTCTGCCTATTTTCATTCACATCAGTGAGCTTGCACACAGACACTAAACTCAGCTGTGTTCTTTGTAGATTTAAAGCAAAAATCATTTTATTGAGTCATCAGCTGGAAGAGGTATGAACTCCTTCAGTCAGTAAGAACACAACAGATTTTCCACAGGATTTTTTGAAAGTCTCCTTCATCTGGGCTGAACCATCACATCTGGCATAAACTCACTTCTGCTGACTCCAAGACCCACATCCAGGACATGAATATTCATCATGTTACTCATGCTGCGTTCCTTTCCCTCTGATGTGTTCAACTCCCAGCACCAGGGAGACACTCAGGAACAGCTGTGGAGATTTTGCCAGGTTTTACCATTCAGGCTAAGCAGGAAATAAATTTCACACCCCATGAAACTTTCCAGTACAAGGGGGTTCTTTGCTTTCTTTTTTTGTTTTTTTCTTTTTGTTTTTTTTTCTACCCTGCTCTAGTAAAAAGCCTTGAATGAATGCAGGTTTTCAATGAAGAAAATTAAAAATTCCCCTTACCCACCTTAAACTAAATCAAACCAAGAAAATAATCCCCAAATCAAGAAGCAAGGCACACTTTCCACGATTCAAGCCCCAGATGTAAACTGGGATACCCTGACATCAAGTTATCTTTTATTTCAGTAAACATTATTTCAGTCTGTCTACTCCCTTCATTCGCCACTTGAAATTTCAGCTTGAATCTAAGGGTTTGTTTTCCCAATAAAGCTTCACTGAATTGACTGCTGAATTTTCAGATTGTAAAAAGCATAAAATTTTAATATTTTTATATAAGGAAACAAATTCCTACCTAGTTTTACTAATAGCATTATTCAAGATCCTTTAAGAACATGTAAGAAAATTTATGCAAGAGCTGCTCAACTTGAAATACAATGATTCCTATGACTTCTACAGGCTCATTGTAAAATCATAGAATCACAGAATGATAGGATGACAGAATGGCTTGGGTTGGAAAAAACTTTAAAGATCCATCACCCCTGCTATGGGCAGCAGCATCTTCTGTTAGACATTGCTCAAAATCCCATCCAGCCTGATCTCACACACTCCCAGGAATGGGATATCCACAGCTTCTCCGGCCAACCTGTTCCAGTGCCTCTCACAACAGAGAATTTCTTCCTAATATAAACCTGTTCTCTCTCAGTTTCAAGCCATTCCCCCTTGTCCTGTCACTACATGTTCTTTAATAAAAAGTCCCTCTCCATCTTTCTTGTAGGTTCCCTTCAGGTACTGGAAGGCTGCAGTTAGGTCACCCTAAGCCTTCTCTTCTCCAGGCTGAACAATCCCAATTCTCTCAGCCTTTTCTCACAGGAGAGGTGCTCCACTCCTCTGATCATCTTGGTGGCCTCCTCTGGGCTCTTTCCAGCAGGTCCATGTCCTTCCTGTGCTGGGGCCCCAGAGCTGATGCAGCCCTGCAGGTGGGGTCTGACAGAGCAGAGCAGAGGGGCAGAATCCCCTCCCTCCCCTGCTGCCCACACTGCTCTGGGTGCAGCCCAGGGCACGTTTGGTTTGGGCTGTGGGTGCTCATGGCTGGGTCATGTCCAGCCTCTCACCCACCTGCACCCCCAAGTGCTCAGCAGGGCTGTTCTCCATCTGTTCATCCCTCAGCCTGGATTGATAGCAGGGGTTACCCAGGTGCAGCACCTTGCACTCAGCCTTATTAAACCTCATGAGATTCCCATGGACCCACTTCTTGAGCTTGCCCAGCTCCCTCTGGATGGCATCCCATCCTTCAGGTGTGTCAGCCACACCACTCAGCTTGGTGTCATCAGCAAATCTGCTGAGATAAGTTGTAGTATGGAAAAGGATTGTTGGAACTTACAAGTGGGAGAAAGGTGACAACAGTTGCCTCCTTCTGGGTAATTGAAGGAACTGTGGGATCCTCACTGGACACCACCCTTTGTGGCTGGAAGCAGGACAGGGGATGCTGTGCAAGCTCTGCTTGCACCATGACCACCACCTGGGAGCTCTAACACAACCAGCAGACCTGGACATCAGCCTTAACAAAGACAGGAGAGGGAGGCCTCTGAGATGATGGCAGCTCAATGTTTTATAGATTTTGAACTCCCCAAATGAATAATTAACCCCAGTTTTGAAATAGGCAATGAATAGCTAGTATTATGGCTAGGCACAAAGACAAGAAGAAAATGAAGATACTTCTATAAGTTTAAAGTCCAATTTTATCTAGAAAATAGAGAAAAATCACCTCTAAATCTTGCTGCCTAAGGTAGAAGCTATCAACACTGGATAAGACAAAAATTATAGGTTGATGAACCTATAAAATACAACATAATGCATGTAACTCTTCACAAAGAATGTGGGAATCTGTACTAGTTTAGTCATTGCCAGGTTAATGTTTACCTTTAAAAGAGGCAGTTTTAGTGTCAGAAGAGTTGGCTTCTACAAAACAATAAGTCTATTGAGGGGAATACGTCTATTCAGCCTTAAAAGACATTTCCCATTAATGCAACCCTGAAATTCTCATGTAGATGTTTGACTTAGTCAAATATTTTGTATGACACTGACATATTTAGCATTAAGATATTTGTGCATAACCTGAGCTTTAAAGCACATTTTAATATCTCATTAAAATTCCACTTGGAGAACATATGGCATATAAAAATTCATTTGTTATCTTGATTGATGGCATTTCAGTGAGTACTGTTTGAGTATAGAATCAAAATATAATCTTGGACCTAATGAAGCAGACTGTGCAGGCTGAACTTTTTGCAGCTTCCCACAAACTCCCTCAGTATTTTTTTGGCAGTGATTTTGTGAAACACATCACAAGGGACAGATGAAACATACTTTTAAAATGTGTACTCTGGTAATAATTGTGATTATATGTGTGAGAGATAAAACAGATATTCAGTGTCTGATAACACTAAATAATGGAATTACTAATAAATGGAATCATCTGGAAGAAATGGAAATGTGCTGTACGGGGAGAATTGTTTCCCTTCTGTCCGGGACTGAGGGAAGGTGAACCCGATCCTAACAAGAGATGCAGTTTGAAAAACAAGTTATGTGAACAGTGTGTGAAGCATGAATGTCAGCAATGTACCATTAGGTGGTGGCTGAAGGAAAACAAAGAGGCTTTAAATCTGTTGGCTTATACACACTTGAGAAAAGCAAAAGAAATCTTATAATCAACAACAGCTGAACTTTCTGAACCCTTTTTTGAGCCCTGCATCCTCTGTGTATCTTTGTGACAGAAGCCTCCAGAGCATTTCAGCAACTCAGCTTGCTGGTTGCCAAGATTCCCTTATGGATGATGTCCAGACAGCAACAGACCCTGTCTTGTTCAGACACCTGTCTCAGAACCCCCCTACAGAGGTGCCTTCTTTGCTCTTGGTTATAGGGAGAAACCTAAATGTGCAAACCAAACAATTGGATTTTAAATGTCTGCAACCAGCAGAAAAAAACTGTTGTGACTATCTTACAGACACACAGAGCAGGAGTAGGAATGAGTGTAGGAGAGTTCAGCCTGCCACATTTGGCTCTTCTACACTGCTGCTCTGGGAGTTTCTCCTCAGGACTGTTCAAATATGTACAGCATACATGTAGCTTAGAAATTTTTACTCCATCTCTGAAATGCTACATTTTGAACTGCATTTTTTATCTTTCTTTTTCCTTTTTAAAATTCTCATTAGTTTAATAGACATGAAATAGCTCAAAAGAGAATGGAAATGTGTCAAACTTTCATCCTCCCACTAGTAAGCAGTGCTTTTTATTAGAGGTAAGTTTGGATGCAAATGCCCAGGACAGACTTAGCTGTACATCAATCTTTTATACTGAACCTGGACCTCCTGCTTCTGTCTTCCAGTAGAACTTGGTCCCTCACTTCACAGAATATGGGATAACCATGTGGTTTGCTTTTAGACTCAGTTTTAGGATTATGGAATTTTGCCCTGTCCCCAAAGGGAAATAATAGGGTACTCTTTTGTACTGGCAGATAAGCAAGATCTCTTTTTCCCTAGAAAATTATCAAATGCAGAGGCTGTCTCAGTGAAGCCATTGTGGGACTGGGCTCCTTGTACCTCAAAGCCTACCATGCTGGAGATCAAAGGACACAACATGACCATGAGTCCCTTCTTACCCACTTCAGCCTTGCCATGCTCCTAGGAGAGGCATCACCTTCCATATAAGCCACCATCCATCCTAAAACCAGGTATATGCATATAACAATTCAGGTGCAAAAATATCTCCTATCTATATTATATCCACAATATTCCCACAGAGACCAGGTGTTCTGTCTGAATGATGATGATTATGATGATCAGTGATGATTGCATAGGCAGCAGTTGCTGGGAGAGTTGTTATTGCAAAGCAGAGAAGTTCACAATAACAAACCCCACCCTCTTTGCCAGCACAAATTGAGTACACAGTACACCACAGGCTAAATTTATGCTTTCCTCAAGTTCCTTTTTAGCTGCTTTTTTTTTTTTTTTTTGTTTGTTTTCTTTCTTCCCCCAGCTTAAAGCTGTTATATGTCTTATTTAAGGTTTTGATCTCTTCTCACCAGAACTGCTACAGGGTCACGGGATTTGACATGTCATTAAGATTGGCCACATGAACTTCAGGGCAGAACATTAAAGGCTGAGAGTGGGTCATTCAAAACTCTCAGGCTCTCCAACATGCCATGCACCACCCTCCTCCCCTTCCCCCACAAGATCAGGCTTAGCTCACATTTGTTTTTAGAAAGCAGAACTTGAAGCCAGGTATTTTGCCACAAACATTTTCAGGCTTACAATCCAAGCAGTTGTAACTGAATGCTGTCTCTCACATGGAAAAAATTCTGTACATGCTGTACATTCTTCAGTGCAAAATAAAATCCAGATGGCCTTTATTTTACAAAAAGTGTGGGACCAGCAGATGAAGAGACAGAAGTCCTTTCTTACTCACATCCATTTCCAAACCTTGCTAAAAAACCAACCAGCTGAAAGCTCTTGTGACTGGCCAAAGGCAGGCAGTTACTGAATTATGAGATATCAACATGAGCAGAATATAGATGTTTATCATCTTGCACTCCAACAAATCAGTTTTTAAAAGAGTGCTGGGTAGCTTGGCGTGTGAGCAACTAGGGTCTGATGAAAAACATAGGTTGCTGTCAAAGAACACTGGGAAAAAAATTTGAAGAAGGTAATTTTGAGTGGAAAATGCAGATGTTCACTTATTGATAAAGGCTGGATGGAATGCTCCAGGGTTATCAAGACACTTTCTAGACTTTTTTTCCAAAGAAATTTTAAACAAATTTCCTGTAGTTTTGTGCTGGGGTGGAAACAGTTAACTAATGGTCAATTGATGCCCTTTCCTGCTACAGCATAATAAAATTAAGAAGAAATAAGAAAGGATCCCCAGTATCCATTTAAAATTCAGTTACAATTTTCAGAAAATTCAATTATTTATTTGCACAAATAATGAAGGCAGACATTCCTTTTGATTTTCATCAATATCACAAAGGAGATTTTTTGAAATATGTTTTGAAATGTTTCTATGTATATTACTTTATAGTTGCTGTTTACTCTTATGAGCCCCTTCTCTTTCTTCCTGTTTTGCTTTTAAAAAGAGAAAAGTAGAGAAAAAAAATTGCATTTTAAAATATGTGTACTTCAGCCAAAAGAACTTTTTTTGTATTTTAATTCCATTACAAATATTCGAAAAAAGATTGAGACTTTTTGGTTTTAAAAGTTCATATTCAAACAATACCCCCCATTATGGTGGGAAGATTTAGATCTAGATCTAGATCTATTACAGCTTTGAAGATAAGCCAAGCACTCAATCCTTAGAAATTAATTAAGTAAAAGTACTAAAAAATTTAATTCTTTTGGATGGGAAAAGAAAGGGAGGGATCCATACATCCCAGTGTGGCAGGAGAATGAAAGAAATTAGGAAACTGCAAAGGATGCTGAAGAGTTTTCTTTAGACTTTTAATTTTCTTTAGATTCAAACCAACAAAGCAACAACAACAACAACAACAACAAAACAACAACAATAATAATAAAAACAATAATAATAATAATAATAATAATAATAATAATAATAATAATAATAATAAATGGTAGTAGTGCAGAGAGAGTGGTTTTCCTTCTAGATTTTCCTCTGAGTTCACAAACTGTGTCAGAGTGTTCTAAGTGCTGTAATAAGGAGGAGCAGCCCTGCCTTTTTTGTATGAAATTTTGTTCCATCTAAAGCACTTGAGTTTTTTCCAGTTTCATTTTATTTTTAAAATAAAATAGAAGGTTTTATTTCACTCCAAAAATTCCTGAGTGAAATACTGAATCTCCACCTCTTAAAACAAACCTCTATTAAACCCTGCGTGTTGGGATTTCTGAGTTCTGCTAACCCAGTTTTTCTGATTTGTGGGAGGAGGCTGGAAACAGAGCTGTCCTGTCCAAACTCCATTTTTGATGGTGTGCACGTATGCACAGCTGTGTGTAGACAATCACCCAGACACACACAGGTCTGTGGGATGGGAAACTCCTGGGCCAGCTGCTGCCAGCTGTGGCCAGCCCTGCTGCCAGGCTGTGTCCCAGCATGGGGAGGCAGCACCTGCACTGGGAAAGGTGTCCAGCAGCAGCCTCAGGCAGTCTGGGGGTGCCTCTGGGCTGTCCCAGCAGCTGCTGTGCCTTGTGCCCTCAGGCTGGCTGCTGTCCCCAGGGCTGGGTCTCCATCACAGCCTGGGATCCCCCTGGTAGCTCCAGGGCAGGTGCACAGAAGACAAAAAGCTCAGAGGAGAAGCACCAGAGCTGAGAGACTTCTTGCCCCAGGGAAACAGCGTGAGACTGCAGCTAAATGCCATCAGCAGCTAGAAATAGTTGCTTTCATTTGGATCAGAGGTCGCCTCTCTCTAAATTGGCTGCTGTGAAGGAGAAAATAAAAACAAGAGCTGTGAGTCACAGGTTCTGAGGGAAGGGATGTGTAAAAGACTGTAATGGATTCCTCCCTGCTGCTGGCAACCTCCAAACTACCCCTGGGCTCCAGTTTGATGAAGGCAATGAAAGCTGATATTTCCATACCCAGACAGCCAATATTAGCAAACCAGCATAAGCTCAAACACATTGCACTGTTTTGTATACTCAAATCTGAGACTCCATGAGAACAGCATTGAAATGATCTGATTTCACACTCCTCAATGAGTTTTCCTGATACCAGAGACCTGTCACATGCACTCAGCTTTGTTGCAGAAAGGCCTAAATCAGTTCTCATTCAGGGCCAGAGCTCTAAACCAAAAAGAGCTGGACAACACTTCCTGTAAACTATGAACTATGCAGTTCTTAAACATCTTGTTGAAGCTATGTTGCTGATAAAAACTAATCACCTTATTGTTCAATCAAATTTGCTTGACCTTTTTGTTGTTTACATATTTTATTTACATTCCTTTCCTTACAAGAAGTCTTGAATTACATGAATTACACGACTAAACAATTTAGAGAAAGCAAATGCTACAGCAATATAAGTACAGCTGGAGGAAATTCCTGTTTTATGTAAGCCAGAAAGCAATTTATATTTTCAGCAAGAAATTGTGTTTTCGTGAGTTGTTTGTGTGTCTTTATATTATACATTCTCTTCTCTTGCACCAAAAATCTATGTTTTCATTATCATTTATATTTCACACAAGTCCATCTATTTCTGCTACAGTTTCTTTTGTTAAACATGGTATTCCAGACAAGGACACACAATTGCTTTATGCAATATTATAATTAATTTGATAACATTTCTGTAGCTTTGTTTACAAGTTGTTTGTTTTTATAAATGAAGTTATGTGTTCAGCATACATATTTTCTGAGCACTCATTCTGACTGATATTTTCATGGGTGAGTAAAGCTATTTTGGATTTTTTGATGTTTCTATGAATACTTTTCAGGGTTTCCCTTTTCAATATTCTATTTATCAATCCTGAAAAAGTAGTTTGATGACACATTCAGCAACAGCATTAGATTTCCTTAGCATTCTACAAAGAAATTTGTGCTGTCTGGGAAAGGTATTATCCAATGTCAGAGGGAGAAGCAGTTCCATTAATATTTTATTTTTTATTAGGTTTTATTTCAATGGCAAATTGTGCCTTACAGAGCCAGGCAACAGTTTAGGAAATTTTTTCCCCTCTAAGTTGTGTGATTGCTCATTTAAAAAACAAAATGAATTTTTGAAAACATGGAGTCTCTTTTAGGAGTCGGTGAAATAAATTTGTATCTTTTCAATTAATTGTTTTTTAAAAATTTTACTTCAGTAAGCTTCAGGTGAAGCCTTGAGACTGAAGTTGTCCCACAAAGTGAAAAAATGTATTTAAAAATTTAAATATTCTGTGAGAAAGCAGAAAGCCAAGATGATTAATTCTTTTTCCATCATTTCCAGTGTAACTGGAACTGCCTTTTGGAAATAATTTTGGAGACTATTTAGAAAAATCCTACATAGTAACAGTAAAGGTTAAACAACACTGCAGTAAACTTACCAAGTTACCATGGTTCATTCTATTCCACCTATTTTACCTGGAAAGGAACACGTTTTATTTGAAAACAGTGTAGAAATATTTGTGAAAACTGACTCTTTATATCTTACTGCCTAGCTGTGAAGGTGACAAATGGAAGGACTGTGTTTGTTAGACATTAGTGCATGACATTACCTGAAAAAAACTGATGAAAGGGCCAAAGGATCCTGGGAAGAATCACCTGGCAACACAATTAACTTATTCTAGGAAAGTCAGTTCTTTGTATAATTGCTGTCCTGGCTGTGGTCTACTTCATTTAGATTTTAAGTTTTTTACAAGCAATAAGATGAGACTCATTTCATCATACATAGCATTAGAAAAAGAGTCTCATTTCAGTTAGTTTTCCAGTCTCTCTGTACATTTAATGAAAAGAGAGAGAGACACTTCAGGGGATGAATCATCTTCCTTGTCTAAGGCTGGGATAACATTAATTGCTCTCTGAACATTATTCTCACTACCTCTTCCTGATGACAACACTTTAAACCAGCTGTTAAGCAATGGATAGATAAAGCTAGGTGAGATGACTCAAGCCCTTTTGTGCATTGCCTGACACCTTACCTCAATTGCAATTTCCAGACATGACTTAAGTAGAAATAAATAACCATGTATTGGGCCAAATGGAGGCCTGACGTAGTTTTGCAGTTTTATAGTGAAAATCTAATAGAGATGTTAAATTTTCAAGGGAGTTTTCATCCTGCACTAAGCAGAAGACCAAGCCCTATGTCTGCCATGGTTGTTACTTCCCTTATATTTATATTATATGGAGTAGGGCAATACTGATTTATGCTAACTAATCACTTTGTGATACATTTCCTCAAGGACTCCAGAATGAGACCTGATGAACTTGTGAGGTTCAAAACCAACCTGCCTTTTTAGGAGCAGCATAGGATCTCTGCTGACCTGCCTCCTCTGCAGCTGTGAGCCCACCCTGGTGTTCAGAGCAGCTCTCATGTTGGCCTGAGCACCTCTGGTCCCTTCTTATGCCACAAGGCTTCAGAAAGAAAGAACTGAGAGACAGGTTCATTTCTACTCATGCTAACCCAACACTCAGTTTGTTACAGAAGTGCTTCATCTAAATCAGCTTTAATATAGTATTATAGCCCTTTAGTGCCATTCTTAAGCTGCATAAAGCTTAAATCACAAAACTAGCCTGGAATTCAAGATATATTTTATAACACTGCATCAAAATGGAGCCTGTTTTAGAGAATGGGTGAATTGCCAAAGTGAGGTTGTGGGTGACTACATACTGTTCAGTTCAAAGCAGAAGGTTCTGCTGCAGGGCTTTCTCTATCATCTCTGTCATTTCTCTATCATCTATCATCTCTATCATCTTCTCTGTCAAGGTGTTTTTCCCTACACATGATTTTGAGTTAACTCAGTTGTGCTGGACCCTATAGAGCAGTGAGGCAGTGAGTGAGGTCAAGGAGCTGAGGCTTTTCACCCACCCTTAACCAATCCATGTCTGGGCCCATCTTCCACATCTCAGTGCACAAAAAATGTACCTGGTGGGAGTTGTACATGAACAGAAGCTTTGGGTTATGTCTTACTCAGCTTTGTTATCCGCACACATGGGTGAATTATGTGACTCTATAGGTCTTGGTACATATATGGTGCAAATTACCTTTTTAGTGAATCCAGAATCACAACTGTAACATGATACATCCAAGGTTTCTGCAGAATCCCCAAATGCTTCTGCCAGCAGTTGTCTCATCAGAGATCCAAGTTCAGCTGTAGCTGGCTTCTGCTTTCAGTTAGGGAAAAATCCATCTTGTAAAATAATTGTCAAGAGGTCTTGAAAAAAACATGAAAAATGAGAATTAAATATTCATGATTCATATGCTAAAATTCACATTTTTCTATGGTTCTGCATGTTGGTTTCTGGAATGCACATGACACCAAACAGAAGGAGAAGCTCAGCTTCAGAGGGGATGTTATAAAAATAAAGAACTTGATTTAGCAGTTCTACCTTTGTTCCTCCTTATATCAATCTGCTAGGTGGGTTACTTCCTTTTTTCTTTCCTGCCCCTTTGTGTTTAATCTCATTCTAAAGAGCAGCTGTATTTCATCCCTCATTGCATGCTATGAAAGCACATTAGGTGAGAGGTCTTCCTTTTCAGAATGTTTAAAATGTATTAATTATTTTCTAAAGTGTCTTGAGCACATCCAATTAAAAGTTAAATAATTTCAAATAAATGCATTATGATGTATTCTTTCACTTGCTAGCATCCAAATTAGAAATAAAATGTGTCATTTAAATTCAATATGGCTTTTGGGTCCTAGAGAAACAGAGTTTGGAAGACAACAGCAACAATTGAAAATGAGGATATTTCCTCAACATATTATCCTTCAGAAGAGGTAACTAATACATCCTAAAATATATGTGTTCCATTTGGCAATATTCAAAACTTTTAATTTTCAGCTTCACTGCCTTACAGCAAATGATGATTTGTCTATATCACAAAAACTCCAAATGAAGAAAACTCAACAACAAGTGTATCTCTCAGGCAGGCCAGAAGAAACAAGATTCTATTTACAAAAGTTATGTTTGTGTACTTCTCTCTCTGAGACTGTACTGGCTGTCAAAGCTGGTCTCTAGGCACTGTTGTGACCTGTCTGCATATATCTCACCATGTTTTGTAAAGTGACAAAGAAACTCCACAAGGTGTGAAAGCTATGATCTTCAAATAAATTCTTTGAATTCACATGTAGAGGGACAGACTTCTGTTTTCTCATTAATTGTCTCTGTCTTCTGCTAAACTTTTAAATTCGTATTTGTGTATGTTGCTTTAATAAGTCAAGTATATTTTTGACTTAACAATAGAGTAATATTTTAATATAAATTTTTTTGGTGTACTTTTTAAATTCTAGTGTGAAGAGTGTAAAACAAATACACAACTAATTTCAGGTAAACTGACTCAACCCTTTACAAAATTGTGCATATATAGGAATTATTGGGAGATACTTGTTTCTAAACTAAAAGAAAAAAAAATCCATTTTGATTAAATTAATAAATCTCCAGTAAGTCAGTAGAATAATGCTAAAAAATTCCAACACGATCTAGCTGAAAGCATAAAGATTGTTTCCAATGTCAAAAGAGCTCATTATTTTTTGGTAGATAAATTTTTATGAAAATAAAATTTACCAAGAACAGCATGGATCTTTATGATCTTCAGAAGTGGTGCTAGGACACAGTAGTTTTGGAGAGTTGAACCAAATACATATTACAATTCCATGAAGCAAGGACCTTTCAGCCATTTTGTTTCATGAAGTAATTCATTTCCTCATTGAAATGTTTTGTTTTAATACTGGCCACGAAGTGATAAAGCTTCTCTGCCTGAATGAGACCTGGACCCCAAAGCCCTCTGTATTCTTACCTGAACCCTGATACTGACTTTTGGTATTCCATAGGTCTCATCTCTATTCTTTCATTTCTTCCCTTGGCACAAGTTCTGCTGTATTTATGTCAAGTCCTGTTTCTGTTGGGCATTAGGCATTTATTCTGCCCTGTTGTTCTCTAAAATTGCCCTTGAGACCCCGAGCCACTCAGCTCCTAAGCAGAATCCACTTTGCCATAGAAATCCAAAATATCTCAGAGGGGGATCCACAATACCCACAAGACAGACTGTGAGCAAGAAATTCTGAGGATGGGAACAATTCTTAGATTTATTTTGCATTTTTTGAAAGATGCCTAGATCGTCTCAGGATTCTTATTTAGGGATATGAAGAGGATGAGTCATTATCTGAGGATTAAGAAGAAAAAAGAATTGGTAGAATATGTCTACCAATTCCAATGATTAAACATCTGAGACTTGTCAGGACTTGCTGTTCCATAACTGTGAACAGAACCCTTAGTAACAGAAGTATAGGCACTCTCAAAATGCATTAGTGGCACAGATGCAGGTATTTGAATGTTGTGAACTCTGGCAGCAACTTAATGGAGGCTTTGAGAACTTTGATTTTGATGCTAGACTAAATTCTTAGGTCCTTTGTGGAACTTACATGATCAGTCATGGGATTTTCTTTTCTTTTTTTTTTTTTTGGGAGGTGTTTAAGGAGTTGTCTTGCCCCTTTCTGTAAACTGTGAATGTGATTGTGGAGGTGCTGATGGCCACTCTGCACAGCCAAGAGGCCTCTCAGATGATTTACTGTAATGAAAAACAAGCCAATAGCTGCTTGTTCCATACTGTGATGTGTAGACTACCTGGACATGTGCATATTTGAGCATTTTATCCTCTGCAGTCTTTTTATTTCTACTTTTTGGGTTTTGGTTTAGTTTTGCTTGGGGTTTATTTGGATGGATTTCCCACCCCCCCATTCCTGCTCAGCATCTGATATTTTAACTTTTGGCCACTTCTTTCAGTAATTTTATTTCAAAGAACTTGATAGAAAAGAACAAAAACTTAGTCTTCCTGAAGACCTGAGTAACAGATCTTCTGGTTCTGTGATTAAAAGAATAGTGATTTGTTTTGTTGTTGTCAGTCTAGAAAAAGAACTCAGTGCACCAAAAGTACTCATCTGCTAATCCAGATGGGCACCTCTGGCATATATTGAGTGGAACACATTGCACAGGAACTGTTTGTTGCTTGCTTGCATTGTTTTTGCAGAGTAGCAGTAACTCAGAAGGACCTAGCAGAGGATTTTACCTTTTTCACTCACCAAAAAGACTGCAAGGTTTCTGCATGTTTTTATGAAAGAAAAGAAATGCTTATCTTCCTGTCATTCAAGGCTCTTGATGTAGCTATAAAATGATCACTACCCAATTTGTTGTTTATAAGGCTTTCTGGATTTGTTTTGATAAATGATAATGATTAAGACTAAGACATGAAAAGGCATTTCAGTTTGGTATTTAATCTGTCAAACTCCAATTGATTAATGACATTATATTTAAAAACACTTATCTGATACATTTTTACACCTCTTTCTATAGTTATCTTGCTATTAACTTGCTTGTTTTAAAAGATGATAACAATTTTAGGTATGGAATATCATCTCATGTTTTATGAAGTTTGACAAAAGGAAACCTCTCTATGCATCTTTAAAATATAATATAATGACTCAACATGAAACAAAACACTTGCCCAAAAGCCTATTCCACAGGTAGGGTGGGAAATGGGAAACCTAATGGAAAAGACAGGAAAAGTCAGTGTCACTGCAAGAGCTAGGCTTAGAATGGCAGAGCAGCACACTCTGCTCACAAGGGAACAAGTCACATGTACAAAGGAACCCAACACCCCCCAAAAGGGATTATCTATGCCACTGTAACTATATATTCATTCTTTCTTCATATTCAGATAGCTAGAAAGAGAATTCTGTGGTATCATGTTATCCATTAAAACTGCACATTCTTATCACAGAAATTCAGGGATTTCACCGTAACTCTCCCAGTCAGCGTAACATTAGACTTCCTTCTGCAGATTACTGATTGCAGGCTCTTAGTGCATGACCAGATTAGTCCCATGATGGGTGCTGTGTGCTCAGACCTGCACAGGGCCTCATCTAGAAGCTGTTAAAAATAGGCAACTTTTACCTGCATTCTGCCATTGAGCTGACACAACCGTAAGAGCAAGAAGCTCCAGATTAGCTCTACATGCACATCAGGAACTGGAAAATCCATTATGCACTATGGGTCAGGAGAGCACAGCTAACTGAGAGAGTGCCTGACAACAGTGGAAACCAATCCTGCACATCACACAGCCTCTCCTTTCTCACACACACAGAGCAATCATTTGTTATGCTGCCACGGGGAGTGCTTGCTATTAGTGGAAACCCCTTTCTCTCTACATCTTTCAGTTTTGCAAAAGGCTAGGGGAGAGAGATGGGTACTTCCCTTCCACACTAACTGCAGGCTCAAGATGAACCCAGATAGGTAATGAGATTAATAATTAAAAGCTATGTTAGCAAGGGACACAGTATCTGCCTCTACATGCCCAATTCTGCCCCAGGGTTCAGTGGGAGATCTTCACTCTTTAGCTTGCTCAGCTCTCACATTAGCATTTTCCATTTCTCTGTTTTATTTGCCAGCAAGATTTGGATGAGCTCTTATTCATTTTCATATTCAGTTTTGGCTGTGTATTTTTTATTTTTTTGCTTATTTGTTTTGCTTTCTTCCACAATTTTGTTTTAAGAAACTGAGACAGCAGATCTTTTGCTTCAAAGCCATTTCAATTAACAAGGCTGTATTCAAACTTTAGAACAAGTCAACACACATTAACCTTCAGATGGTAGGCAAACAGAAAGTCTCACTGCCTGAGGATAGCAGTTGAAACAGTTACAGGCAAGGAGAACATGGACAAAATGGGACATGATGGCCATTCTCAGCAGTGTCAGGTGCTGTTTTGCCACTGAGCATGGACTGGACAAAAAAAAATCTTAAGGTTGGAAAAGCTCTCTGACCAACGTATTTAAGCATCCTTCAGGACAATCAGAAGCTTTGAAAAAAGGTTTTATGGATGTGTATCAGAAATATGACTATGTATCACTGAAATGTGTAGGAGGTAGGTGAAAAATATGGACTGTTTTGATTCTTGACTATTTTTCACAATCTAGGCTTCTTCAAAGAAGAAAATACCCCATTGTTTATGCTTATGTTAAACATCTTTATGTTTTAATGACTGGAAAAGTCAAAAAGTCAAAAAAGAACTTTTTTTTTTTTTTGAAGATGCACATGCTTACAATTCTATTTGCTGTGACAGTTTTAGGTTTCAACCAAATTGTAAACTGGGTACAAAAATTAGCAGAAAGTTTTTAGGTTTATTGAATGAACCTTCCCATACTAGGTACTAAGGCTCTTATAGTCAGGTTTTTGCTGTGTATATTCAGGCTCTGTTAAGCTTAATTTTCAGGTGGGAAGTTTGTCTGACACTTTCTTTACTTTAGAACATTGTTTTCTCAATAAACAAAGAAGTTGTAAGTGCACACTGAATCTGAAATACTTAGGTGCCAATTTAAATTTTCATAATTAAATAATAATTTTCATCCAACCTTAAAATTACTTCTTATACATATATCAAATTATATGACAAATGCTTCTTGCTATATGCATCACTATAAGTTTGCATGCGTACTAGAAATTACAAGTTTTTGGGAATGTGCTTAAAACAATACAATTTTTTGTGTCTTTTTTCAAGTGCCTGAAAAAACACAGCTTGGAAATGGAAGTTGCTCATTCCTCTGATTTTTTATTTAAATATTCTGAAGGGAAACATTCAGAAGGGAAACATCTCAGTCCTAGGATCATGTTCATGAGTTTCTTCATTAAGTGCTTTTGGTTAGATCTAAATATTGCTAGAATTCTATTACTGTATGCACATGCCATTTCACTATTTCATCTCTGTCACAGGTACCTCCCCCTTCTCCCAGCATTGCTCTGTTTAACTATTTCAGGAAAACATCTCATCTGGATGAGCTGATTTGGAACTTTCTGTGGAATCTCTCCCACTTGGCTTCTCCTCTGTAATTTGATTTTTGTACCTCTCTGACTATAGCATTAAGATGTAGCAACTTTATTTGCTGACTGAATACCTGCTTCAGGTTTGATTAAAAAGGCCAGTCTGCCATAGATCTTCCTCTCCTCCTAATCTCAGCACAGTTCAGTGATAAATTTCAGATTATGCCAAATCTTTACCTACCTTGCCCAGCCTTCAGAACTCTTGGCAAAAAGCATCATTTTAAATACATTCCTATCCCAGGGAAGCTAGTCAGCTTCTGAGAGATGATGAACAGAGAATCACTTTGTCAGATTTAAAATAGCAAGTCTCACTTATAGGAACTGTAGAAAGGACTTAGGAATCTTCATCACCCTCAGTTATCTTAATGTGTACTATGATCAAATTTCAAGACTTTTCACTTGTGTGTATAAAAAAAATTCTGAAATTCATCTTTAAGAAAGTTTATAGGGTCTGGATTTCAAAGGGACATCAGCATTGCTGAAAACATGCACAGATTCAGTAACTGAAGTAGGAGCCTACAGTCAGCTGGTAACCTTCAAAATTTGAGCCTAGAAAACTAAACCCCTATTTGCCCTACAGGGACTGAACTTTGTGAGATCACCTGTTATATGGTGAATATGCAAATAATTGTTTTCATTTCCATTTTCTTCTGCCAGTGCGGAATAAAAAAATGAATCTAAAATTCTTCAGATTTTTTTCAGGTATTCATGAGTGACCATCTCCAGACTAGAAGTCAAATTTAAAGCATCAGAAGAAAGCAGAGATGGACATTATGGGAATGACAGAATATATGTGGACTCCTGGAAAAAAATAAATTTCTCTTTTTAGGAAAAAACTTCACAGGATAATATAAGCACAGTTTTCTTATGTCATAGCAGTCTGGAGTTGGCTTTTTGCCTCCTCTGCTGTCAAAAGCATACATTCCTAGTGTATGCTGTATGCTTTTGAAACCCAGTAGCCAAAGAAATTGTGATCCTAGTAAGGGTGGATAATTTACTTGCTTTCTTTAAGAGAAAAAAACCAGCAACTTTCCACATGCTGGAAATATGTTGACTTATTGTTGGATTCTGCTTATGCTTTGAGAACAAATTACACAATAGTGGTAAATGAATGACATCACTAAACCAGAAACATACTTTACTCTGTTCACTAAAATTAATCAATAAAAATATTTCTTTCCAACATATTTTTTATTTCTGTAGTGGGATGTCTGGTTTTCTACAGTAACCAAATGGACTTCAGAGTATACGCAAGATAAAGTTTATGAGCACAACTAATATTTACTATTAGGTCACCTGATACAGTTTTAAAGAAATAAAAACAGACAAGCCAAATCCTGAAACATGTATTTTTCCAACAATATTGGCTGACCTACTAGAAGATACTGCTTGCAAATATGGCATAACAAAATATTTTATCTATAACCATGACTGGTAGTCACAGGCTTCCCATCTTGTATTTTGGAAGAGCATTTTATTGGAAAATAACAGGGAACATATACTGAAGGGAAGCTAATGCATCACATAATAGACAATGTTAAGCTAAGCTTTGAAGTGAATTTCAGTTCCCAGCTGCTATATCAGCCTTTCAGATCAGTAACCAGAAAATCCTGAGGTTTTCCTCCTCCTATGTTATCATGCAAACCAATGATCTATTATTGGAATCTATTTTATTAGCAGCACAAACAAATTCAACTCTTGCTTGAAGAACAAGTGCAACCTGTAATTGCCTTAAGGAATAAACAGTGAAGCACTTATGAAACGTGTAAATTATCCTTAAATGACAGCAAAACTGTAGAACAGTTTTATATAGCATGTCTTATTCAAATTCTGCTAAGTGAGTACAAAGTTTGTTGCCTTAAGTGCATTTATATATTTTTAAGAAAGATACATATTGCATGAACCAAGGAACTCTGGGAATTTTATTTTTTTTAAAATAGATATATCTTCACCCATCTTTGTCATAGCCTAGGTCTAAGTAATTTATATTGTTATTCTTTATGAGTTGACTAGCTGCTGCCACAGTCTGGTCTTTCACCAAGCCAAGAGAAGGGGGACCTTGCAGGGAATTTAAACCTAAACCAGAAGGAGCTTTAGGCTTCAGTCCATTGATCCTCTAGGTCTGCATTAGAAGGATGGTTGGAGATTTTTTAGGACAGAGGTAAATGGAAAGACAAAAAGAATGTGGAAGAGAGAGAAAAACATAATTCAGAGAAAAGAGCTTCATGCTGAGCTTTGATGCTGTGAACTCTCATGAATGTTAAATTAGCTTTTGAGCAAATAACATAGTTTTCAAGTCATCTGACTGATACATAACCATGCCACAGCTTTGTAACTAGCCAGGAAATAAACCAGCCAACTTATTTAAACTTTCTTCTCTGCAGAGTTACATTTGGAAGGGAGGAATGTGTCCTCTCTTCTTCCACCTACAAGGTGACCCAACTGACTTCCCCAGAGTTCCCTCTAAATTACTGTCCCACAGTTCAAATCTACACTGTCACTCTCCTCTTTTCTTCCACCAAGAGGCTGGGCATTGTCTGCCCACTTCTTAGAGCACTTTCTTTGTTCTGTGTTCCTGCACAGCTGCACCTGTGGAACAGCCACCTGTTCTGTTAGTAGTATCAGAACAACTGGAAACACAGGCAAGAGAGAATTTCTAACATCATCATCTGGCTGGGGGAGTGTAACAGCAAAAGCAAGTGTGCAAGTCTGAGGAAAAGAAGATATACAGTGGAAAGCTGTGTATCTCATTAAAAATTGACACATAGTGAGAATATTAAATTGAGAAAAATATATAACTTTGTGCTTCACCTTACATTATTTGGCCACTTAGGAGACTTCACAGCCTGAAATTTAACTTATTTCCATATTCTATTTAGGCAAAGGGTTTCCCTCCCTTTTCTCAGGCATCCCAGAATGACTTAGCGCTACAACATTTTCTTTATTTTGCCCTTCTACGAGAACTTATGTATCTGTGAGCTTTCTCAGTGATGCTCCAGCTGCATGCTGACTAGAACACAAAGTCTGGTTTTTGCCTTGAAGGAAAACATGCACTTCTCTTTGGACAATCTCCTTGCTGGAATTTGTCTGCCACTGAGACATTAGCTTTAGAAGATTTAAAACTATCCCATCAGCTATTTGATGTGCATATATGAATCACAATAAAAGGGCATCTTGCTTATACATGGAGGCACATAGTAATCAACTTTATGAGAAATAGCTATTCTACTTAGGAACATCATGCCAATTTAATTTGTTGGTGGGAAAATATGCACACAATAAATAAGGAAGGGAATTAAAACTGAGGCCAAACCCACAGTTTTGTGATGTTCTTTTGTAAAGCTGCTTCTCTTAGCAGTAACCAACAGAGCTTCACTAGTGTCACCAAAGTTTCTCTGTCTTACTGCAGCTAAGGATTTGATCCTGTTGTTTGCACAATTGTACAAGAGTGCCTGATGTTTAGGAATTAGGGGAAGCTAGACAGCCATGTGGTGTCACATAAGCCAATGATGTGGCCTTAATTTTGTCTGACTAAAGCATGTAAAGCGTGGTCATGAAAACAGTAAGTAAAGACAAAGCAGTATTGTCCTAAAATTGCTTAACGAAGGCAGCACTGGCTGAACAGTAGCACTGGTTTTTACTGACCTTTCATAAAGAAAAGGCAGTCTGTCTGTCATTATGCAAATTCAAGAACATCTGTTCCATGAAACCCTGTAATAATGCCTGAGGTTTGCATGGTATGAGAATAAAAACTGTTTTGACAAAGGCTACAGAGTCTGCTTGTATAAGCCAGACAGCCCTCTTTTCTAGTCCAAGGCTACCTCAAGCACAGGGGGGCCAGACCTTCAGCTGGATTAATTGTTGTGGCTCAGTGGAACTGGTTTCTCAGAACACTGTTTTATTTTGTGAATAATGAAACCTAAGAGGTAACCCCTTTATCAGAGCACTGCTATTTCATTAGTGACAATGGCAGCAACGGATGGGTGACACAATGTGAAGTGTTTGTTGCAGCCTTCCTATGCAAGCCACAAAAGAGGAGCCCAGCGCCGTTTTAAGAAGTCTGCCAACGACTAACTCACATCTGCCTTGGTTTAATGAAAAAAAAAAAAAAAGAAAAAAAAAGAAAAGAAAGCAATATTGACAGCAGATATAAACAATAAGCGAATGTCTCAGTCCTTTTCCATACTTAATAAACCCCAGGAAATACCTATTAAAATCTATTGATTTTTCTCAAGACTGTTGCCACCTCTGAATTTAAATGATGGAGGGGCTGAGGGTCGTGGGTGCTGAGGACTTCTGCACTCCAGTGGTGACTGATAGAAATATTATGAAGATGAGGCTCAGACAGGAATATAATGTTCAGCTGCTCACATAATCTTTTAGGAAGAGCAACCACAGGCTGCTTTCCTAGGCCTAACTAGAGCACGGGGGAATTAGAGCAGAATTTCATCTTGCCAGCATACGTCACAGCTCCTTCTCAGCATCAGAAGCAGGAGCCTCCTCCGTGTATGGAGCCAAAAGACAGCTCTATCCTTGGCTGCAGGAAGAAAGAGGAGATTGATTGACTTCTCTGCACAGCAGTAGTCCTTGCTAGAAGACCTGCTGTAGAGCAACCATCACCATTTCAGAGTCTAGCAGATCAATGTAGGACTCAAAAATATTTCTGTCATGCCTATATTTAAAATTTCACATCACAGATATTCACAGATATATACACAAATATTTGCAAGGGCTCACAATCAGCTGGGAAGTTTTCCTCTAGTACTGGGTTTTGTTTGATTGTTTGTTTTTAAAGTCCAGCCTGGTTTTTAAGGGTGGGAATTTAACCAGCTTATCTATAGGAATGCAAACATTAGACATTAGGTCTGAGTTGAGAGGATGCCTCTGGCTGATCACAGATGTTTAATACATGTGGGAAGGTTCAGTGTCTGCCTCTGCCCATGTCTGTTCACTGAGCACAGGGTGGAAGCCAGGGCTTAGCTCACACCACCTGATGCCTCCACACAGCTAAACAGGGCTGGAACAAACCCTGCCCCAGAGCCTGTAACCCAGAAAAGGCTATCATAACTGATTGGACTTAATTTGCCTCAAACAACTAAAACCAGGCAGGAGCCTGGCATTTGTTAAACAATTTGGCAGTTATTTTGGGGGTGATGGTGAAAATAGTGCAATCTGCACTATCTCTGCTCTCCTTTCAGGAAGTCACCACCACAGCCAGCAAGCCTTGATGTGGATGTTTGCAAGAGATGGGCTCTGCATCCCCTTTCCTCACTGCAATGCCTTTCCTGCTGTTGAAAGTGACACCACTGTAGGACCATCTGCCTTACCACCACAGTGCTGAAATGTTTTCTTGGTCCGGAGTGACTTTCTTGGGCAGTGATTCCTGCAGCCAGTGGCCTTAGCAGAGTTCTTGGGAAGTGGCTGTGCTTCAAGCACAGGGTTACTTGTGTTCCTGAGGGCAGCACATGAGCAATGGGCTATTTCTGGCATCTCTCATCATGGACTGGTACACATCCCATGGATATTTTTACCAGCACCTTGCAGGTTTGGGAGTGGCATCCTGGGGAGTGCTGCTGGTTTCTGTTCATGTTTTTTCTGATACATCTCTGATACATGTATTCCCTCACAAATTAAATTTACCTTTGGCAGTGATTCCAGCACCATATAAATTTTGAGTTTGTGGTTTTTTTCCTAGTAAATATCTGGGACTAAAATTTTGGGAGTAAACTACAAAGCAAATAAAAGAAATAGATACCAATATTTTTTTTCCCCAATAAAGAATAGATCACTTGCTTTTAAACAGAATAGGTAAATGAAAATAGCAGATGAATGGTGAAAGCCTCAACTTGTTTACTGCTAAAATTGAAATGCTTTCCACTCCTTAAAAATTCACACAGATGTTTGCCCTCAAAATTGGCATTACTAATTCTTAGATTGAGTGAGATGAAATGAGACAAGAAAAGCAAGCAGAATTTTTTTCTTACAAGATATAACCAAAAGGTCAGAATTATTTAAAGTATGCTGAGGCTTTTGTGAAAAATTATTTTTTTAAATCTGAAATTACCTTCTTGCATTTCTAAATGCAGTTATTGATGAAATACATAAAAATCTATAGTGCTTTCCTTCTCTGTGTGAATCACCTTGCTTTCAAAGGCGGAATTAAGAAAAGGAAAAATGCAACACAAAGCAGCAAATGCCAAGAATCTCACTAATCAACTAGCACCTTCATATAGCATTAAAATTCTTGAAAGATAAAATTTCCTGAATAATTCTTAAAAATATTAGTGAATTTTTGAAGACGTCTTATATGAGTTATATTATAACAGCTCTACAATTGCAATGGTAAAGCTAATTTGTCGAAAATAGTGCATTAATTTTACATTTCCTGTATTTTTTATTGCTTTCATTACTAGTGTTTGTGAAATGTTAATAGACAGTCACATCAACTGCAGCTTTAGCTTAATCTCAACCTTCTATTATTATTGTGATTACTATATAATGCATCAGAAATTACTTCTTATTATTGCTTTTAATCAGGATGATTAACTCAGATGCCTTCTTCAA
The DNA here is from genome assembly GCF_903797595.1 of Erithacus rubecula. NCBI lineage: Eukaryota > Metazoa > Chordata > Aves > Passeriformes > Muscicapidae > Erithacus > Erithacus rubecula. Next base: position 26,413,946 of record NC_136686.1, on the reverse strand, counting down.
AAGATGCAATTCTGCATCTTTATTTGGAGTCATAAGAGACCTTCCTTCTAACCTGAGACATGCCAGAACCAGACAGACAAATTTTGTCACCACCCCTCACTTTATTACTGGTTACAAGGCAAGTTTGTACTCTTTGGTGAATCTGCCTGTGAAGTAAACAACCTTGTTTGGCCACTTTGTGTATGGATAGTGAATAACACATTCAGTTAACTAGCTTTCCAGAGAGCAGAATGTGAGGAAGCAGAGATCATTTATTTATGGCGTGATTCATATTTTAAAGCCATCATTTATTTATAGTGTTGATGCAGTTTTCTTACTACCATCATATCACAGTTGCCTATGCTTTCAAATAACACAAGACCCCATCTATTCCACAAACCAACACCCAGTCACCACGGGCAGGGAGTGCAGCTTTCTAGTGTACGCTGCACAGAAGAACATCAGAGCAAAATAATCCTTCATGCATAATTCACAGATCCAGCCTCTGCACGCTTTGTGCACTGATGAATTACTTGGTTGTGCTGAGGTAATTCAGAATGAGCTAAAAAGCAAATTATGGCGGGCATGTACTGTAACATTATTATTCTGCAGGCCTGGATTTTGAAATTGCTGCTTTTGAGACTTGATTCTAAAATATAATGTATTCAACCTCCATTATATTTCAGCCCAGTGTCTTATGTCTGAGGACTTGTTTCAAAAGATTACACTGTCCAGAAACTCTATTTGATTTCTTTCTTTTTGTCTGAAATGGGCCTTGACATTTTAAAATCATTAAATGCAATCTGTTTCAAATGCTCACAAAAGGTCACAAAGACTATGGGAATGCCCCTGCTATGCTACACCACCACAGCTCTGATCCACTTTAGCAGGGGGACTAAGTGCTCAAGGCATTCAAAATCGAGCTCCTAATGTATTAAGTGCATTAGTAATAGTCACAGCTCAACTAGAATTTCCATTTCAAGGTATAGATTACCAAGAAGAACAGGCTGTTTGGGATGCAGTTGACTTTAAAAGGGTTTTAGTATTGTGTTGGATCAGATCCTGAGCACACATTTGATCTTTTCAGGAATTATTTTTTCTTTTCCTGCAAAGCATGGTTTGCATTGGTTGTTTTGGGTTTTTGTTGGTAGGGAGGAGAAAGGGGGGAGGTAAAAATGTATGGCTGGGGCACAGTCTGAAATAAATCCCACAGCACATTGCATATATCAGCAGCTGTTTACAAGCCTCTCTTTAATTTCACACCAAAAGTATCTGATGACAACCTAAGAGAAAAAGGAATAACTATAGAAAAGAGGACAGCTGTGACACTAATACCTTTCTCTCACACACTGCATTGTTGTCTATTTGACATCAGAAAGACAAAATCTCAAGTTACTGAAAAGAAAAAGTTTCACCCATTTGGAGAATAAGATCCAAAATGCACTAAATTTGCTAAATTTAATCAGGTTTTTGTAGCACTGGACCAAGTTTTAAGGCTGCCTTTTCCATTGATTGAAAGCAGTTGTAAGCCCTAAATCTCTTCTGTTGTGTCAGACTGTGGTCAGACATGGCTTCTTAAGAAATCCTCACTCTCCAATTTCCAGCTGTTCCTCCTCCCTCTGCACGCCCCCTTATCTCCATTGTGCCAGGGCAGTGTTTGCCTGGCCACTGCTGAAGCCTGTTTCTCACCCTGACCCCAAGTTCACAGCACATCTGTGTGGGCAGCTGTGCCCACAGAGCAGGACAGGAGTGGCTATAGAGGCTCATGAGTGGCCTGGGTGGTCCCCACAGCATTCCCACCAAGCAATATACCCAGATTTACAGCCCAACTTTCAGCTGGCTACTGCTGTGCCCCAGCAATACCCAGTCCTCAGTCCCAGCCACCTGAACCACACCAGCACTGTTGTAGGGGAGAAGAAATGGTATCATGGGTTTATCCAGAGTAATGCTGCCAGTGTGGCTGTTTCTCACAGCTCTCCTTAGCTGGAGATACAAGGCAGGCCTCAGATCTGGCCATGCTTACAGACCCACACCCATCTGTGTATTTATCTGTGCATTTTGGGCACAGCAAGAGACTCAAAAGCAGTGCATGGGCATGCTGAAAGGTCACATGCAAAAACATCCTGAAAAACTCAAATGTGGTCTGCACTGAAAGTGATACAAGCCTCCCAATTTGCATTGATTTTTTTCCCCAAATGTATACACAGTTGGTCTTGCAGGACAACTCTTTCTTGCAACTATTTTGATCAAAGCCATAATAAAGTGCTACCACACAGCTCAGAGAAGCCCATCCATATTAGTGAGATTTTTTTGCCATATTTGGTTCCAGAGGGATGGAGTTTACTGTATGGACATCTTAGTGAGATAAAGGCCATAGTGCACCAGTGTAGACCTCCACTGGTCTTATTTGTAAGGTGGTGTGGCAGTTTGTAGAGACTGCAAAGGCCATATTCAGAAAAGTCTACGTGTGACTAAAGTGAAAATTCAGAAGAATTTAAGGCTGTGGAATCATAAACGAGATATTGGAATTTCATTTAAACCTTTGTTTATAATCCAGCACAGTCACTCCTGAATTTGAGAGAAAAAGGTGATAGAAGGGAAGGTCTGTCCAGTGTGGCAACTGTCCTATTAATACAAGGATGAGATTACTTCCTCCTCATTTTGAAGTTTACAGCAGAGATTTCTGTCTCTGAGCTAATTGTCTAGACTCCTCTTACAGTCATCGTAATCAGGCACTTCCAAAAGGCAATTTATCTGACCTGTTTTAAATGAGACTGTGAGAAGAAAATTCACTATACTTTGGAAATGCATGCTCCTTGCCAGAGAGCAAAAAGGGTGTGGGGATGGTGACAAAGACACTGTGAGTTAGGCAAGAAGGATCCCACTTGGAATAAAAGATTCCCAGAAAAATTTATTCTGGCATTTCCCAGGGTTGGGCTGTAACTAATCCCCATTTATCTTCAGCTATGTGTGGGCAGGAACAGGTGAGATGTTATGGATGTGTTTCTTTGACCCCTGGGAAGGATTGTGCTTCTTGGAGCCCCCTTGCCCCTGACATCTAAGAAGAGAAGCAGTGCAAAACACACAGTCACTCATAAATGGAAACTGTTGATGTGTGAAACGTGCATGTCCTAACATCTCCTCAGCTTTACAGTTGGCGCTATTTTGGGCTTTGACAAATGATTTGGTAGCAAAGGTCTGGCAGGGCCAGCAGTAACTGCAGGAAAAAGTATCACTTATAAGCTAATTTTGCACTCAAGGAAGTTGCACAGGCTTCTTGTAGACGAATGAAGCTCCTTCTGAAACTTCTTCCCATGCCTCCCCACCTGTGACAGCTCAGGTTGTCTTCTGAAACCTGGCACCATGGAGTGCCTGTGCAAGCCCGTGACTCTCACACTTCTGTACCTCTATGGGCAGAGCTCATCAAACACCCTGGCACATCATCCTGCCTGAGGGCTGTGCTCCCAGCCCCAGGGACAGCCCTTCGAGCAGGTGAACATGCAACAAAGACAAAAATGAAGAAATTCCCTACAGCTTTCACCCCCTCCTCTGCCCCTGAGCTTACCTGCACAGAACACATACCCTTATCCAGATTTTCTCCTTTTTGACTTTTGCATAGGTGTTGTCATGAATTTGAAATCTGATGCTGAAGATGAATGTGTCTGTGGTCTACAGATGGATAAATTCTAAATTCCAAATAAATGTACAGAAACTGGTTCAGAGAAGAGAAAAGAGCGACATTAATGTATTTAGGTTATGTTTTGGTGTCTGCACAATTAATTCAGAAAGTTATCTACAGCAAGATAGCAAGATATTTTTAGCATATGATGGTTCAATACTGCTAAGCTTCTGTAATCCTTAACTAGTTCTTTTACAGTGTACTTTAAAATTATATTTTACACGTATGTATGGCAGTTTGTAGTCTACTTAAAATAAATATTTCCCATATATCCATATGCATGATCCACACTTATTTTGTAGTACAAGATGTGCTGACAGAGATTAAAAGATTGCAACACAGCAGAAGGCGTTGTGCTATCTTGCAAGTGTGAAGTAGGTACCTTTATCTGACTCAGTTTTTAGCATCTGTCTTCCGATTCATAGCAGCTCTTGTTCCACATAAAACTATAATCACCTCTCAAGCCTCATTTCTTCAGTCATGACATTGTAGGCTCTTCAGGGTTGTAGAAAATAAAAACCTAAAAGGAAGTTTAAGTCCCAAGTGTGAAAATGCTTAAACTGCAAAGTTTTTTTTTTGCAGTCTTCAGGACAGCCTTTTTACTGGGGCAAATCACCAGAGCCTTTCAAGTGGGTTTGACACCAGCTGATAATACCTGTTTTTGTTAAAAGGATGTAACATCTCGCCTTTTAGGGTGGGGTTAGGAAAAACCCTCCTTCCTTTAAACCCCATATTTCCTTCCAAAACTGAATTTCTTTGCAAATTTCCTTGCAAAACTCTTGCTTGCTTGTGCCTCATTATGAAGTTGATCTGATCAGCCTAAGGCTGTGCCCAGGCTGTGTCAGGAGTGGAGCATGCTGAATGCTGCAGTGAGCCAGGAGGTGACACGAGGAAGCTTGCTGTGTTTTTGCCCATGTGGGGTGCCAGTACCCACTCTTTCTGGAGAGACTGAGCACTCAGTGCACAGGGATGCTCCTTGGCACTTTGCTGCAGCCCAGCATGCCCTTGGCAGCACAGCTGCTCATCACCTCCCATCCCACTGCTGGGGCACTGGTGCTCATCAACTCAGCTCATCACCTCGTGTTTGACAAGGGGAAACCCCTGGAACCTTGCCCCTGTTTTATGTGCTGAGAAAGGAATTTGGCATGGGAGTGGACAGAACCTTTAGGTGTCTGACCTTCCCCCAGGATTGTGGGGGGAAACCACACTTCACTGGGATTGCCTGAGCTGAGCACACCAAGGAGAGGCTGCAAAATCTTCCTTGATTACTCCAACCTAACTCTCAAGCAGTAAGGGAAAAGTAGGGCTCATGAAGGAGCACAACCAAAACATGAGCTACATGAGCCAAAGGCATATCAACTGTGGAAAGGACTGCTTAGGAACATTAACATATTTTAATTAAACTAATGAATAATATAAAAAGTAAAAAATAACAATATAATTGTAAAGAATCTTTTTAGGCTACAAACTTGCTAAAATAATTTGTTAGAGAAGGAGAAAAAACAATCCTAAATTCTCTCCTAAAGCAAACAAACTCTCTTAAATCATTGCTCATGGCATTTTTATTTGCTAAATACATTGCCAGCAATGGAAAGAAAAGAACCTTAGGTATGGAAATCTCTTGCTTTTCAAAATTTTCCCAGATTTTTTTATAAACTCACACTATCTACGAAGGTTTTTCACAAGACAGTATATGATTGGCTGTTGACTCTGTGGTTCAGCCAATATTTTGAAAGACTAATACTGAAGTAGAAAATTGAGGTTGCATTAGTAATCCTGTAAAGAGAATAAAATCTACCCAAGAGAAGAAAATAATCTATGACAGGACACTTATTCAGGAGGAAGACACAATCTATTTTCTGACATTTTTGTATTTTAAAACAGCAGTGTGAGAAGATCAGTAAAAACCAATTTGCATTTGATTCAAGTGCCACAGTGTGAAAAATATTCTTCTGAAAAAGAACTTGACAATTTCTAATGCTTTGAAATATCCTTTTTGGAGAACAAATGGCCTTTCCAGATCAGTAGTGGACAAAGAAATTCTGAAAAACTAAAGGCTACAAAGTCAATCACTGTTAGGTGAGAAAGTGACATCTAGAGTTTCTGGTAATTTAATGTTTAATGTATTACTAAACATTGCCTATGGCAATCATTGCTGCACATCAAATTTTCAAAACATTCCTACCCTAGAGTAGAGAAATATATGATACCCCTTCAGCAGGTATTTTTCAGTCTGCTTTTGTGATTATTTGAATCTAGACCTTATCCTCTATACTATTCAAATGATACTTTAAATGCAGGGTCATTAGAGTCCTCTTAGTGTTTTCTCATTACAACCCAGAGGTGCCAAAAGCAATTTTTATAGTTGCTACATAAAAACATAAAAGAACAGTTGTTGATTCTCTCCTCTGATAAATTCATGTTGTTTACTGCACTAATTCTGCAGGAACTAAATGGCAAAGGCTGCACAGTTGTGTTAATCCCCTTTCTTGGATGAATGTGGGACAAGCCAAGGACAGAATGAGCCAAGGTCACACTTGTACAATACTCTTGAACCCATAAAGGGAACACCAGAAGCATAACATCCATATGCTTCTAATAAAGGCACAAGAATAAACTTTACTCTATACCTTGCTTGTTTGTGGAAATGATACTTCACAAAAGCAGTTCTTATGAAAGGAGTTTATAATTGCTACTGTTTTCAGACAATGAGGGAAAATATTTTGAGCCTAAAGCAACTGTGCAGAAGGGTGTCATGGTTGAGCACTAGGAAAATTTCTCAGTCCTCCATTCAGTCTTCCCAGGTAGAGCAATCCTCCTTTGAAGGAGTAAATCCTTTGGTTTTCATCCCCTTCTGATCCTTTTACTTAAGAAGCTGTGATGAGACATGTCTATAGTGATAGCTGAGCTATTTGTGTTAGATCAGCTACATGTTTATGTTACCAGCAGAGCAAACCAAGAAAAAAATTATGGCAAAGGAGTTAAAAATATTTGCATGTAAGATAATAACATCAGAAACACAGCATTGTTTCTAAGCTACAGGCTGCTTACAGGGGTTGGTTTGTTGTTGTTATTGCTTTTTTGAAAGAGAGATATTAAGTTCTGAGTCTTACCCATGCAATATTAGCAAGCTCTCACAGGCAGAGGTGGTAATTATAAGGCTTCATTCATTGGGAAGAGTGCTGAAAGCCTGAGGGGCATGCTTTCTTTGTATGGTGTAATTGTACTTCCTTCTCATAAAACGATGGTGATAATTCTCAAAACAGCCAGGTAAGCATAAATACTTACCTTTAGCAGACCCAAACCACTGTCCCCTCATATCAGGGGAAAGACTTTCATGGTCCTCACCAAGTGCTGCTGAACTGGGTTCACCAACCCTGTTAAATAAAGCAAATAGAATTATTGCTCTGAATGGGAATATTCACGTGCTTTGCTAAGCTAATTGAGGAGATCAAGCAGAATCTGTATATCTACATCAACAGTAAGTCAGCCACAAGAACAGAATAACAAATATTTCATCTGGAACCAAAAGACAGAAATCTCCATCTGGAAAAATACTGAATTGAGGTTCCCACCACATGGGACCTAGGCCCCCTCAAACCATTATTCAACTTGAGTAGGCTGCTACTCTCCCCATTTCTCTGGCTTTTCTTTTGATTTGAGCTTCCTTAGTTGCTTTTGTCTGTTTCCTGCATTCTTTCAGGCCTTTTGATAAACTACTTGTGGCTTTCAGAAACTAATCTAACACTCTTCACAAAATTCTCAATTTCAGAACACTCTTTCCCAAAGCTCTTTTATGATTTCCAGTTCCAGGGTTACAACCTTACAGCAGGAGCAGACTGTAGATTTTACCAAGGGTTCTGTACATAACTTTGAAGAAAAGTGCTAAAGCCTTAGTCTTTTTCTACCTCTAGTTTTCCAGCAGTCTTTTATTCCTTGTGATTAATTCTGCAAGGAAATAAACATATTCTTGCTAGCACAAATGTTATTTTCTGGAAGTCTGGGGATTTTTTAATTTCTTGGTCCAATCTGGTAATATTTTTTTTCCATTTCTTCCCACCTGCTCTGTAAAAAGAGCAGTCTGACAACTTCTCTCTCCTTTTCAGAAGTTTTCTAATTAGTCTAATTAAAAGATGATAGTCAGTCCCCAAATTGCTCATCTCCCCTGCTGCTTTCTCTCCAAGGCTCAGTCATTTGCAGGTACAGTCTCCAGGAGTGGTTTGTGTGACTGGACAATCATCAGGTTTAATGAGTGTCATCATTCTCCTGATGACAGCTTTAAAGATTTCTCCTGTCAGCTCCTGTGGTTTCAGCTCAAGACAAAGGAAGTAGATAGTGGCAAACCCTTTCCTCCTGTTTACTGTGCCATTTAACACAGCATCACAGCACACACCTAGGGAAACACCTCTGTGATCAACAACATGCTTATTTTTATATCAATAACATTCTATATTTGCTATTTTATCACATCCTTGATTTAGGTATTAATGACCAAAAGAATCCAAGAAAAAGCAAAAATTACATTTAATTCTGCTTTATTTAGAATTCTGGATAGGAAAAAGCACAGATGGCAGGAAGCTACCAGTTCATCAACACTACAGGGTTTGAAACTGTGGGGAAGGGACTTTGCCACCTCAGGCATGGTCTGTCTGGAGCAGTTCAGAGAAGGACACAGTCACAATTTTAAGCCTGAAGCTAAATGTCTCAATCTGACTCTTAATAAGGTTCTTGCAGTAGAAACCTTTTTCCATGGGACTGTATATTTAGTAACAACTAAGGGTGGTGTCTCCAGAAAGGCAGGGTGGGAGCAGAACCTAAGGGCTCTTCCCTGGCATTGCAGCTGGCTGACACATCTGGAGGCAAACCCCAGCCTGCTCTGGAAAGATGCGGTCGATGGATTTCATCACCTCCTCATTTATTCATTCATGTACCAGTGGCCTGTGCCCCGTGACTCAGAGCCTGTTGAACCCCACAATACTTGTTCTCATGAACCTCCATGGGCATTTTATTTAGCCTTCACCAAAGCCATTTGTTTTGGATAGTTTTCCTTTCTAAACATTCCTCCTTTACAGACATTTGAATAGAAATTTTCAAAACTCACAATGTGTCTTGAAGCATATTTGGAGAGGGGTAGTTGGAGTACACAATTACGAAAGTCAACAATTCTTTTTTAATCTGGAGAAGGAGATTATTGTGTTCTGGCTACAGCTGTGAAGGTGGAGATGCAAAAGAAGAAGCCATTTCAAAATCTGAAGAGAATCTGGCTTTGGAAGGGTGATGGGCAGAAGACAGAATGGAGCTCTGCAAGGCCTGTGTCCAAATGAAAATGTTGGTAAACCTTGCACTCTTGAGCTGCTGCATTCCCAGAGGATGGGGCTGGAGCAGCTCATGTGAAGCACACACCATTTTATCCCCCAGGACATGTGCCAGGCTGCTCTGGTGACCCACATGCCCCTCCAATGGCAGAAATTGCCACAGGAGAGAGCAGACCTGGCTGCAGCCCTGTCGTGGAGGGGTGCATGCCAAGGCAGGCTGCAGTCTTGTTGAAGACAAGGCAGTGCAGACATAACAAAGGACAGCTCTCTCCCATTCAGACACAGTCCTGCCATGGAGCTTACCTCTGTCTGAAAGACATGACATGGTCTGGTAATGCAATCAAAAATATTTAATTTTCTTCTTCAGTCCTTGAGGATATATTCATGTGTGTGTGAGAGACTAAGCACAGGCAAACATGACCTTTCTAAATACCTTGACATGGACTAAGCATTTTGTACTCTCTAGACTCTTCTGTTTTCTTGTTTAAAGAGCTGGCCTTTAGTTCATTGTAATACTATCTTAGAAGAGAAAGCAAAAAGAGCAGCAAACTGAGGAAAGTAAAATACATTATAGTCTCAATGTTCTGGTGCAGACAAAGCAAAACTAATCCTTTGCTTGGATTCAATGTCTGAACCTTGTGCAGGCCAGATTGCAGTAGCAATGAGAGTGGGAGCAAGTTAATCCTGTATCTGTGCTTCTAGAATACCTGTATCATAAACTTGAGGGGCTCACTTTCCTTTCCCATCAAGAGAGCAAAGACAAAAACACAAAAATCCTGGGAAAAATGTAACAAGAAATGTGTAAAATGTAAAGTATTTTTACAGACTATAGTTCGACTGTTTTAGACTACAGTTTGACTGTTTTCTGAGTGCCAGGAATTTTATGAATGAACTCTTTATGGTGTTCAACCAATAAACCTCCAACATTTATTTATTAAACAATTATTTATTGCTGTGGTGATTTTCCCTTTTTTTTTTTCTTTTTTTTTTTTTTTTTGGTTTCATTTAAAACACCTCCAGCACAACAATGTAAACGAGAGAGCTCAGATGTTTGTAAAATTATTACTCTTACATATGTCTCATCTCTGTTACTCAACCATAAAATTCAGTGTAAATATCTCTGAGACAATTAGCTTTTTTTTTTTTTTTTTTTTTTTAATTTTTTTTTTAATTTTTGGTCAGGTGATAATCTATTACTCCACCAGAACCGATCTGTAGTGATGCATAATAGGACTATTTCAGACCACACAGGAGGAGGAAGTGCAGATATAAATCATTCTCCCCACCACCACTTCTCTTTTGGGAAGAACAAAGTGCATACTTTAATAGTGATTGTAGAGAATACTAGCACTTTTTTAGAGGTAAGGTGAAGAAGACACAGTTTTTTCTCAGGAACATAGAATACTTCAAATAGGCCGCTAAATGGTATTTCTTCTGGTTAGCTAAGGCTGGTTTCCTAGGAATAATACAAGTGCCCTTCATTCTTGGGCCATTCCTAGGGCAGTGGTTATTGCAGCTGGATGGGTTTGTTTCTAGGGCCCATCTCTGTTTTCATTCATTCATTCATTCATACAGTAATCAATCTTCAGTAATGTGGTAAGATCTCCCACCAAGGCACCAAAACTTTGTCCAAGGGACGTGAGAAGGTATTTTCTAGTTGGAAAAGTCAGGAGGAACAGAACTTGTCCTAAACCCACCCACAGCAGTGACTTGCCTAACCAGAGTGCTGCACTGAAGGCACACAGTCTTGGACAAACAGCCCTCTGGCTTAGACCTCTCCTTCTTGGAGCACCCTGGGAATAGATCCAGAAATGCTCTCTAGCAGTCTAAGTTAAACTTTTCAAATTTAAGTAAATGAGACCAAACCTGTTGCTCTCCTCTGCATCTGAACGTGGCATGGGAAAGACTCAGCTGCAGCACATTGAGGTGATGTGCAGCCAGAGCCAGTCTGAGCCTTGGAGCTCATTCTCAGAGCTCCTCTGCAGCACCTGCCTGGGAGAGAAGTGAACCAAGGGGATGGCTTCCAGCAATTCATGGCTTAGGGATCTCTCATGCTGAGGCTGCACCCAGATTTCCCTCTTCATTTCTCCTGCATGGATTTGTGTGCAGAGCACCTTTACCTCCTCATAAATTTCCTCAGTCAACTCTCATTTCTCCTAAATGGTAGCTGTTCCACAGACCTCATCATGCTGGACAGCCTTCCATGCACTTAAATGGTGCCATCACAGATGTCATAGGCAGAACTGTGGGTAGTTTTCAAGCTATGAGAACCTCAGATGTTTATACAGTGGCTTGATAATGTTTTCTGTCCTGTCCTTTGCTCCTTTCTCAATAGTTCATCTTTTATTTGCCTTTCTGACTGCTGCTGAGCACTGAACTGGCACTTTCAGAAAACTATTCATAATGTCACTTCCACTAATGTAATAAAATAAAATTTAGAGCTGTCATAACCTTCTCCTGGACTATATTGGTTTGATTATATTTCCCACTATTATCACTGGAGGCTTGAGAACATTTTTGACACACAGTAGACTTTTTTCATATATACTTCCTTTATTGCCAGCCCTTCAACTGGCTTGTGAAGCTAGCATGGACTGTGTATTCTTATTCTTAGGATATTCTGAAACAATATATTGTGAGACTGTGGCCTGTGGAAGTGCTCACTAGCTGTGGTTAATTCAAGAGAGAGTTTGTTCTCTCTTCTCTTGCACTATTAACCTGTCTTACCTCTCTAGAATATCTCCTCTCTCAGCAGAGCACCTACATTCTTAACTGATGGAGAGTAAAATGTTCTTTTCAGCTGGGAACCCACTTCATGAATCTGTGTGTGAATATTTCCAGTGCATCAGACCTGATATTTACAAAATATGCATATTCACAGCCATATTTCATATAAACATGTGCATACCATTAATATATGAATTTCATTAGTGTCTCTTGATTGGGTCTAGACAAAACAAGGATGTCTTCAAGGGATACAATGAGAAGAATTCATTATGCATATGCAGTTAAGTGGGATGAGATCTGTAAGCAGAACTAATATCTTTTCATTAGACAACTGGTGTAGTTTGAAAAAATCCCCAAGCTCTTGGGCTCCTTGGATATTTAGATCTGAAAGAAAAACTTCAGCTTTAAAACCTAAAGACAAGCACAGACCAATTGCTCAGAATTGAGTTAAATATGTATCAATTAGATAATCATCTGAAAAATGACAGCTGGTATCACTGGAGGTAGAGTACCACTAGAAAATGTAGAGTTAGGGTTATTTTTTCCTCAGCACTTGGCTTTTATCAACATTGAATTTAATTTGCAATTTTATCACCCTGTCTCTCCAGTAATGTGAAAGCTTTCTGCAGCTCTTCACAGCTCGCTGTAGATCTGATTATTCTGAATAACTTTGCCATCAGCAACCTTTATCACCTCACTATTCCTTGCATTCACAAGATGATTTACTTTAAGTATCTATACACCCTTCTTTATTAAACAATAACTCCATACTGGCACTCTATGGCACTACAGCCATAGTCTGTGCCATACTCCTCATCAAGTTTTACTAAATTATGAAGTAAAAGCAATTTTCACGAAGATGGCTATCACTAAATCAGACAGTTTTTTGAGTACTTGAGAATGTTTGAGGAAGAATTCATTTGACAGCTCAACTTAAAAATAAAATGAAATCCAGAAACCTTGGGAATGCAGTACAGCTCCTCTGGAAAATGCTTGTTTATGTCTGATGAAGATCTATCCATGTGTATTTTCTGCTTTTAATTAGGAATCACATTCTGTAATTTTTCAAAGACTGTTACAAAATACTTTCTATTTCACCCTGAGCTGTAAATTTATTGACCTGTACCTCCCTAACTTGTGAGCCAGCCAATATACCTGCTGATTTAGAGCCTTGTAATAGGGTGAGCTTTAGTGGGATTGCATCTGCTGTGCTTTCAGATCTAACTTTGATTTGAACACTGGCCAAACAGAGGGATGGAGGTTTTGTTTACAGTAATTTCCTATATCTCAGGATGGAACAACAACAACAACAAATCTATTCACCAGTAAATAAGTGACTTGCAGCATGGATTGACTTTTCTGGGAGGAAATGCAATTTCATGATTGGTCATAGTATGAGATTTGTCTGGATTTCTGCCATATATTTAATGTAGTCTACATGTATCTTTGGAATTGGAAAAGCTATTATTTAAATGCTGTAATCTGCCCTTCAGATAGAATAATGTGCCTGACAAGCACAGTAGATAGTTGGAAAATACTAATTATCATTATTTTCAAGTTCTTTAAGATTCAACAGTATTTTTTTCTGGAATTTATTTGCCTTTCAAAGTTTATATTAAGAGTTTGAGAAATATGAGAACTATTATTTTTCGCTGTTGCCATGGAAATATGGATTCTTACAGACATAATAAATAAGACATCAGTGACAGTACACTGCAGACCCTGAATCTCTCTGTCCCTAGGCCCTACACTTTCCATGCTTGTCTCCTGTGAGGGGAACAATAGATGGGCACCTTTCCAAAATATTCTTGGCAGCAAAATAAGACTTCACCCACTGTGCAGATCTATGCCATGCCCTCTAGGTTACAACAGCTGGAAATGTTAATCCTTGATTATTATCAGTGGGCAGCTGAATTAAGACCTCACTGAAATGAGTGAGAAAACTGATGTTGCTCATTACCATAGTACCTCAGTACCTCTGTTAATCCATACTGTGTCAGTCTAAAGCAGACAAGTGCAGGCATCCTGAATATTTTCCCCACTATGGTCATTCCAATACTGAGAGCCAGCACATGAGCTCAGTATAATGTTCATGTAAAGCTCCTGTAATCTAATGAGAGATTGAATTCTGATGCAGCATATAAATTTGCCCCTAAGCATTTCTGCATGTAGATTTGCCCTTTACCCTTAAGCACTTCCACATTGGTTACTCCCTCTTCAACTCCTACAGGTTTTTCTAGAACCATATCACATAGGAAATTATTTTATAATAAAAACAGAGTGGGCAGCAGGTTGAGGGAGGTGATTCTGCTCTGCTGCCACCCCCACCTGGAGTGCTGCATCAAGCCCTGGGCTCCTGAGTGCAAGCAAGACCTACTGGAGCATGTCCAGAGGAGGGGCACAAAGGTGATCAGAGGATGGAACAAATCTTCTACAGGGCAGGCTGAGAGAGTTGGGGCTGTTCAGCCTGGGAAACAGAAGGTACCAGGGAGAGTGTGTAGCACTTTCTAGCATATGCCAGGGACCCATAAGAGAGCTGGAGAGGGGCCTTTTACAGGGACATGTGGTGATAGGACAAGAGGGCATGGCTTTAAACTGAAAGTGGGTAAATTCAGAGTATAAATAAACTCAGAGAAATAATTTTTTTTTTAGCATGAAGGAGGAGATGGTGGTGGTAGATGCCCCATCTCTGGAAATATTCACTATCAGTTTGGATGGGACTCTGATCAACCTGACCTGGTTGAAGATGTCCCTGCTTATTGCAGGAGGAGGTGAAACTACATGACCTCTAAAGGTTCCTTTCAACCCACACTCTTTATGTGGGTTCTGTAATTTTAATTTCATTTTAAAACATTAAATGGAAAATGATGAAGAACAAGTGTATCTTTTGAGGTATTTTTCATGGAAGGTGGAAGGCAATATTATCTTTTGTCACTGGAAGACCTCATTGCTTTAAGTTACATAAAAAAATAAGTAGCCTGACAGAATTTCATCACTTTGTAGGGGTGTTTTAGGAGTCATGAAAGAAAATAATTAGTTTGGTGTCCATAGTGTAAAAAAAAAGGATAAGCTTCCAGATTTCTGTTTTTTCTACAAGTTAAACCTATTTTTCAGAAATATATTTCCAAAAGGCAAGATAGAAACATGCATGGTAATAACTAAGAAAAATGCTATCAGATTATGCTGACCATATTTAGATAGTGTTTCATTTTGGATTCAGTTCCAGTCAAAAAAAAGGGCCATGTGTCTAAATCTAGGAGTGTGAGAAAAGACCTTGTTCATCTTTTGTGAAAATGGTAGTCTCATAAATTTCACAAATTCCTTGCCTTTTTATTTGTCAGAAATGGAAGAAATTTTATAAAGTGGAGTTGCATCTATTTTATTTAGTTATCAAGGAAATAGACTGTATTTTGTTATGTCTCTTTCCCAAGATAAGATGATGGAAATTTTAAAGAACAGATGGAAATTTGTTTTGAAAGGATATAATTAAGGATCGAGAAAAAACTAATCTGGATTTAAATAGCTTAAAGATGTTGTTGAATGTATTAATACCAGACAACATTAAACTGCAATGCAAGTCAGAGGGATTTTGAAAGAAGCCCAAGAACTCCAATCTGTGAGCAGTCATAGTGAAATTTGGTGCATTAGGGGATAATCCACATAAATTGGTGCCAAAATTATTTAAAGAATTTTGGTTGTAAGATTTGACCCTGGGTAATTCAACATTCAAGTCTTTCTGGTTCAGCTTCATCTCTCAAATCTTGATTCAATGGAACTAGAATAGAAAACCCCATGACCTGAAAAGTCAAAAATCCTTTTATATTTATATATCTATATATCTACATATCTGTATATCTGTCTGTATGTGTTATGTAGGTTTATAATATATATGCATATGCTAAATATGTATATTTTATGTATGTATATATTAAATATGTATATGGGTAAGTATGTGTGTAAGTGGTTTGCTGAGCAGAACTGGCTTGTTGGGTTGTGGGACATAAAGATGATCTGGTTTCACAGCTTCCCAAGATCATTAACATATTCTGAAAATTAGTACAAAGCTGCTATTTCCAGCTGCCTGTGAGATTCTGTTGTGTGAGACATACCCTGAAGAAGTGGTCAGTGTGACACCACATGCACTGCTCATCCTATAGATATGAATATGAAAGTTTTCAGTAAAACTGTGGTGAATATGACATTGAATTTCTGGTAGATCTGCTTTCTTCTAAGGGGTGTGGATAGATGAGAGCAAAGAGCTTAATTCCTTTTGCTTTTGCCATGGTGAGGTGTTTGAGGAATAAAGATGCAAAATTTAAGTGTATTTTGTAATGGATGTTTCTAGGGTTGCTTGAGGGTGTTTTTGTGTTTGCTTTTTTTTATTAGTGCTTCAGATTTTTTTACCTAATTACATTTTTAAATGACAAATAAATAAGAAAAAACCCCTCTCACACCTTATCCCTCGCTTTAATGAAATGTTAATTTAATAATTCTAAGCATATGGCAGTTTTAAATTATGGATCTCATATAATAGTTCCAAGTGCAATAAACTGTCATGTAAACTGCGATTAAGCACCATAAGAACATGAACACCCACCTATTGTGTTAGCAAACCACTTTTCCAGCTTGTGTCAGCGAGGCAATCTCTCCAAAGATAGGGACCAGCCAGAGCCAGCCCTCTCCCCCACACTAAGCATGGCACAGGCAGGGCTGGATGAGAGAGGGCAGGAGACAGCCCACTGTCCTTGGTGTCTCACAGAGAGATGAAGATCCTGGTGCAGGGTCAGCCCTGGGCTTTTTCTGTCCTGTGCCCTGGAGCTGGGCTCTGGAGTGGTGCTGCTGCTCCTGCTGGTTTGCCTCTGGCAATCAGCCCCACTGACAGCTTCACTGGGGGCTGCACATCCCAAACAACCAGCTGTGCTAGCTGCTTATGGGACTCCTCCCTGCACATCGTGGGGTACTATTTGCTCACCCAAGCCATTACCATCCTTGCTGTGCTGAGAATCACATCAGGGAACTGAATTCTCCAAAATAAGGCTCTGATAGAAAATAAAATAAAATTTTGCATTCCTCACCCTGAAATCATACATTAATTTTCTCCACCTCACCCTATCAACATGTGATTCTCACTTGCCCTGTGTCCCTTGCCACTGTCACTAGAGTCAGTCCTTGTTATAGAAGATCCCACATTCTCTAGGACACCTTCTGTTAATCACTTACCTTCCCTAACTCCCTCATCCCTTCAGCTGGGCATGTCAGGTCTCTGCAGGGCTGTGCAGCTGCTTGATCCCTCCCTATGACATGGCTTCACAAAGAACTTAATCAACAAGACTGAGAGGGAGGAAAACTCAGGAGGGTGGTGGTGGGAACCTAACCCTCAGGATGGGAACCTCTCAAACCAGCTTTGCCAGCAGAGATATTGCAGTATGGGACTACACCCCTAGGAACTAGACACAGTATGCCAAATTTCAATCTAAAACTCAAATTTTGAGCTCTGTAAAACAGAGCATAATAACCACCAAAAAAAAAAAAACCCAAACCTTTTCTTTCTTCTTTTTTTTTTTTTTTTTTTTTTTTTTTTAATAATACTTAAATGGCTTGTGCTAACAAATCTACTGTATCTCAGACTGTATCTTAAAATGGTACAAAAACATCAGTCATGAGCTAATTGAAACTGTTTAATGGAATTATGGCAAAATATCTTAGTTCTTTCTTTCCTTTTTAAAGGGTCATTTTGTATTGTTTTGTTAACTGTAGACAGCTGTTGAGCCTGCTAATCAAAGAAACAAAGAAGCAACCTGTGCCCAGAGGTACATTCTCAATTAATAGAGGTGGGACTTCAGGGAAGTCTGCACTAGCATAGTTTGAACATGTATGGCAGTATCTTAACCATTAGATCATTCTAGATATTCCCTCATTCTAAACAAGTATTCTATTACAGTTTAATTTAGATGTACTGTAGAAAAGTTCACTGATCATTTTTTTATGACTGATAACAGGCAAAACTAGAAGGCCTGTGATGACTTAACAATTATGCTCAATAATTTTGTTTCAGTTTTATTTTAGATTAAATAAAAAGCAAAATAGTTTCTTAATTCAAACATTAAAGTCTGGTCTATCTTACCAGACTTCTGAATATGCCAGTGGTTGCTTAATGAAGCATGAATTACAGATTGTGAAACATGGAGAGATAAAATAAATATAAAATGAGTAGCACACACCCTCTTACAGTCAAGCAGGAACTAAAGTCTGATTGTATTAATAAATGACAATATCTTTTTATGAATGAGTGGAATAATTAATTGAAATTAACTTAATTTTTAGCGTATTTTTAATTAAGTATATGACTTGCCATTTCATTAAATAAGTGAAGATATTGTCACAGTCTGTACCTTGTGTTTGCATACGTATACACAGATTCAGATAGGTGGTGCAAATGCAAACCTCCTTTCCAGAAATCAGCTGTTCCCAGGGTGGAGAACATAATCATCTGTGCTTGAATGATCAGTTTGTCACTGCTGGAGAGGATGACACCAACCCTCCTCTTGGAAAAGAACCACTTAGTCATTTTGAGGAGGGGAGGGGTATACCAAGGCACAGTCCCTTTTGTGGTGTTGTTGTAGGGAAGCAAAGCCTCTTTGCAGCCTCTGTGTAGTTTGTTAAAAATTTTAATTAACTTTGAAAAGAATTTGCCACTCTCATAAATGACAGATCCATCTCTGGTAGTCCAGGAGTCCAGTCCGGGCTGTCCATCAGCTCTGTCATGCTTGCTCAGGAGGTTCAACTTAGGAGTCTCTTGTTTTGCTGCTTCCTGACCTGCTAATTTTGACCCAATTGCATTTTGCAAATCCCAGATCACTATGCAAAAGGCTCCCACACCAGGCCAGCTTTTAGGGTTGCTTCTACATTGAATATGACCCACTGTACTTTTAACAGTATCTACTATAGAGAGATTTTGATCTTGACTTGAGCTTATTTTTTACTACTGTTTTTATTATACTTGGTAAATCAAGTCTTTTCGTAGGCTAGATCTGAGGATTTCCCACATGTATTTCCTAGTTTCATTCTCAAACTGAAGGTACCTTAAGAAGAGGGATGGGCAGGTTGAAGTGACAGCAGACCAGCTGTGTGTTTCATGTGGCTCCAGGAAGGCTGTGATCACTCAGTGAGCACCAGGATAAGGTCCAGCTTCCAGGGCCAGACACTCCTCTGGCAGTCCCATGTCCAAATCTCCTTTTCCCTGTTTGAAGCTAAGTCCAGGTCCATTACTTAGCCCCAAATACTTTGACAGTCTAATCTCCAAATCAATGGCAAATAAAAAGTGCTGAACCCTCTCTTGTCACAGCTCCACATGGTCAGAAAGAACAATCTTAGGAAAGCTGCAAAACAGAAAACAAATTTTATTCCACTGCTTCACTGTAATTTTTCTGTTCTCCTTTTGTACATTGTTTAATTCCCTGCATTGCCTATGAGACTTAGCATTTGTTGACAGCAAACCTCACCTGCTTACCTGAAAATACTCAGGGCCATGATCATTTCTAAGCTCAGCCTCCCTGAGTGTTTAAGCCTCTCCAGATTTAAACTTATATGGAAATATCAGTGTATTTTAATTAATGCTAATAAAACACTTATCAGCAGTAAAAATACTGCATTCATTCAATCTGCAGAGTTGCCATAATTTTTCACTTTAGCTTAATCTAGGCAGACTCTGAAATTGCTACAATTTCTAAAAAGGAGATACCTATGTGTAAATCATTGGCAAAATTTTCAATTTCTTCTTTTTTCATTTTTTAAAATGAAATTTGACTTTCTGAAGAAAGCCAGGGTAGGGATTAAATATTCTTAAATCTTGCCTCAACTTGAGTCCAGGCATGTAGAATCCAAGTAATCCTCAGCCTGTGAACCACATGTGTCTCTTTACCAGGACTGCCTATCCCTGGAGCTCTTTATATTCACTAGACCACTCCCTGGCTGGTTTGGGAATTCTCCTGGCATGTATCCTGGTTTGCACATATGATCTAGAAAGAAGGAACAGACTTTTGTACATTATTATCTAAATTTTCCTTGCAAAAAATTGATGAAATGATGATTAAAGTAGACAGATACAGGAAAAAGAAGAATAAGGTAAAAGAGGTATGAATCCACTTCTAATTTAGGAGTTTTCAAATTAGTTGATCAATTTCATATATAGGGTATTTGAAGCACTCACTGTCTGAAGAAACCACAAAGCTACTGTCCTTGGAAAATGTTGGTGAATGATGATGAGTTAAAAAAATAGTAAGGAAAATATGCCATATAACTTTTAAAAGGAGTCAAGAAAATAAAGACTAATCAGTTTGATTTCATTTCCCAGGCAAGATCCTGGAACAATCAGTCAAACAAATATTCCAAGTTGGTTGTTTTAAATGCATGTTCCAGAGCAAGCCAGGAACTCAATCTTGAAGAAACTAATGTAAGGAAGATGCAAACTTATCTCCCTATGCATATCTGGGGATCAGTTATGTATGGAAATATTCAAATGCATAGCAGGAAATGAGTATTCTATAGAAAACCTTAGAAATCAGGTTTTATTACTTCACAAATAATAATTGCTTCTTTGCAGCTTAGAGGAGAGAAGAGTGAAGCAAGCCAGTGAACAGGGGGAAAGACCAGCTAAGCATGTGAATATTTTTACCAAGAAGTCAAGAATAATCATTTAACTGTGCACAGGATTGGTAAAAAATAGGAAAGGATGGGTTCAAATTGCAATAAGAAATATTATATGTTAGAAAACTTATATGGAAAGTTTATTAAATAATGGAAGTGATGACCAAGGAGGCCCTGAATATGCCAGCAGTAGAAATTTTTAACTTGTTAGATCACTGTAGGTCAGACCATGTATAGCTGATTCTGTCTTCTAATACAGGAGTGCAGCAGATCCCTCCTGGGAATCTACTATCTTGTGATTCCATTATTGTATGAAAATGGCAGAAACACATGGTTCACACAGAAAAGATAGCTATTTGCAAGTAGTTTTTGAAACAACACAACTTTATCACAAAAGCTGAACCCACTGGTCTCCCTCTGACATTATTTATCTGTTGGTCTAAAATACACTGATGGTAACAATAAACCCCCTTTAGTCCCAAGCAGAAGTTTTCTGTAGCATGCTCCAAGAGAGCAGGAGTAGCAGAAAAGCCAAGACTCCTCTCATGTCAGAGTAGGTTCTCCACAGAGGGGGTCTGTTTGCTGCAGCAAACAGAATCTTACATTACAGCTAAACTAGTGGTGAATGATTTGGGAGGAAGTGTATGTGATATATGCAGAGCACACCTTGCTAAGGTGGTGTCCATGAGAATGGGCACTGTAAACTGGGATGGTGATCTGAACTCCTCAGGAAATTCTCTAAAATCTAGCTGGCTGCACCACAGAGTCCAAAATAAAGGGGGAAAATGTCAAGCACAGGAATTTAAAGAAGCTTCTTTAAGTGGAATATATCTGCTTTTTCATCACAGCAACCTGCTGGAAATCCATCATGGAGGATATCTGAAAATAAATTCTTCAGTGAAGAAAAAATTTCTTTCCTTTTCAGAAGAAAACATGGACATTTCTTTCTTTTCTTTTTCCCTGAAAGACTTAGAGGGCCATCGAGCTCTTCTGTTGTTTTATATATACTTTGGTTGTTTTATATTTACTGTGGTAAATGTAGGACAGCAGTTGGTCAGCATTACTGCCCATTTGTTTGCATTAATCTCAGGATAAACAGAAAGAAGAATGGATTTACTGATTGTCTTTTGCTCAAAGTATGCCATGTAAGTATTATTGTTGCCAGTGGAAATACTAGTCAGGTGCATAAACATGCAATAACATCCCTGTGCTGTTTAGCACAGACAAATAATTCTGGTCACTATGGTTTGCTCAACAGTTGCTGAATTTCTGCTGATGGGTTTGGCATTTGGTTGTAATTACCTATTCATCTGAATTAAAAGATTGATCACTGCAGTCAATGACTGATACAAAACAACATAAAAGGGATATATTAATACTGAAATTTTATGTAAACGTTGTTCCAGAGGGAAAAGAACATATGCAACAGGAAAATTGAGAAGACATCTGTCACAGTAGTCAAGCCTCTATCAAGCTTAATAATGATTATAAATCCATTACCATTGATATATTGCATAAAGCTGTGGGAATGGGGAGCTTTTCACATGACAGAGAGAGTAATCAACATCCAACAGAAGCAGTCCCATCACACACACCTGCTGTGTGCCTCACATCAGAATATGTCACTTGAAAATCTAAATGTTATTGGCATGGCAGAAGGAGACAGACATATAATGAGATTTGCTTGTGAGCTGTTTTATTCCTCTGCTAATGAGGTTTTCTAGTAACTAAACAAGCATTTGGTAACTTGCATATATTCCTCAGAATGTGTTGACAATACATAATTTAATCATTTCAAATGGAGCTGAGTAATATTTCCAAACTATTCCTTATGAGGAAAGTCCTACTTCTTGTAGCAGAGAAACGTATTTTCTTCCTATGTGTTTATGGTTATATATGTTTTTCTGGGCTCTTATACTACTATTAAAAGAAAAAAACACATGAAGAAAAAACTCCCTTGCATTAAATGGGCATGAGTGTGTACCCTAAAAATGGCTGCAAAAATCTTCTTTAAAATTATGCAGAAAATACTTTTATTTCTATCTTTATTTTCCAAGAGTTTGGCTGAATTCAAGTGTGTGTAACAAGAATAGGAGCTGGGTTTTGAAGACAAGAAAATACTAGACAAATCCATTTAACAAAGAAACCATGCAGCTCAGAATCTGCTGAACCAGATAAAACATGAATCTTGTGTGGTGGGTTTATGAACATGAACTGCAGCTCATGTTTCTCAAACAATTTCAAAATTCCTCAAAATATGCTTATCCAGTATGAGAGCTTATATACACACATTTACATATCCACATATATAGGATGTTTCAGCATATACATATACATATACATATACATATACATATACATATACATATACATATACATATACATATACATATACATATACATATACATATACATAGCCTGCACATATTAATATCTTATATAATATATATTAAATGTTTCAGCAAGTATTTAGGTATTTTTTTCCTACTGGGTGTTTTGAATTGTTGTGAAGGTCACAAAATTATGTCATTTTTTAACCTTTTGGTTACAGGCATTTTTGACATTTGAATAAGAAAATTGCTACTATTTCCATTTGGTTTATTTACATAAAAAAAAAAAAAAAAAAAAAGAAGACATGTCCATATAACCTGAAATCAAAACAAAACTTCTAGATTTTTAAATTATGAAAGATGCATTAAAATGACAACATAAAATATGCCTTTTTATGCATGTATCTTTTATGCAGAAACATTCTGGTAAAACAGGCCATCAGAGATGAAATCCTATGTTGTTGTGGGAACAAAAGTCTTAAGAATAATAGACCACTGAAGTAGCAAGATGATGAGATGGACAAACAGCAAACCAAAAGTAGTTTAAACTTTTCTCTCAGTCATAGTATCAACCTAATCTCTGAGTGAAAAAAATACATAAACATCACTTTTGTTTCAAATCACTATAGTCTTGCCAGGATGAAACAAAGGAAAATTCATATAATTGTCACAATTCTACAAAAAAAGGCAGATGTTATGTGACACAGAAAAGGGATTATAATTTGGTAAATACAAGTAAAGTTAGGATAGCTTTTCTTGTATTATAATATGTTTTCTTACCACAATAGGAAAAAAAAAAAGGTGACTTAGCATAGGATGTGCTCCACTAGACATGCTCTGAAACTGGACTGCATCCTTTGGGGGAAGGTGCATGTGGTCACAGCAGTCCTTAGCTCAGGGCTGCTCAGCACTGCCATGGCCAGGAAAGCACCACATCTCCAGAAAAAAAGTCATGTAGGAATATTCAGAAAAGAAATTTGCCAGCATAGGCCTCATGGGTGATGAGTTATTCAGACCAGCAGCTGTTGGGAAAGATCACTGGTTTTGAGGCTGATCAGAGTTTCTACTATTTTTCTGCTCAATTCCTTTCTCATACAGTAGAGTTGAGTGTTGGTTCTGGCTTAAATAACTCCTAAATCCTGCCTGGGAGGAAGGCACACATATGGTGTTTTGCATAGTATCAGCTGTGTGTGAAAAAAAAAAAAAAAAAAAAGCATTTCTGAAACATCTGTAATCTATTATAGTAATCTGTAATTTCAGATCTTGGTTTGCAACTCGAGATCTAAATCTTGTAAAAAAAGATTTTTTAGAGACTCATTTTAACTTAGAAGAAACAACAGCATTTAGGAGGCTACACCACAGAAACAGAGAAGAATGAAAGCTCTGGAGATAAGACAATTCTGTGATGGTCTTTATTGCCTAAACCACAAACTTACAGAAACATGCAGGAGCAAGAATGTTCTGAAGATACTAAGAGAAAATCTGAGAAGCACAATGAGACTGAGGTAGCAAGAAGCAGAATGCCCTTGGGATGCATATCCCAGCATATTCTCTGTGCACTGAGCTGCTGCATCTACAAGAAGCCAGTGCAAAAGGCCACAGGCAAGGTTGATCACCCCTTAAAGGAATAGAGTAAGCACAAATGCCATTTGTCACTGTGATTCAGATTTCTGCAGCACACGCTGCAGCAATGCCTAGCTCCATTTAAGAGATATTAGTCTTTTCCTCAGCAGTCAGTGGCACTTATTTGTGGGAAATGTTCAAAGGAGACTGAGTGGATGGAATAAGAATGGAAAACTTACAACATAGAGAAAATAGAGGTCTTTTGGAAAGTGTAGATCTACAGGTAGTTGGGCTGGTAATAGGCTAGGACATCATGCTTCAAATCAGCTTTTGTCTATGAAATCCATTATCTCTTGCACCTACTAACATGGGATACAGAGAACTCTTTTGCTATGCTTTGCTCACATACAGATTAATTTTTCTCTGGTGTCCCAAGGAAGACTTTCTCTGTGTTCTGGTAGAGATCCTTCATGAGGATCCACCCCAGAAATGCCCCTGGCCACCCTACCCCATTCAGTGTGATGTCTCCAGGTTGGCACACATGGCAGGAGCAGCAGTGTGCTCCCTGTGCAATTCCCAACCCTGTTGAGGGCAGGGCTGTGCCTTGGCAGTGCTCCCAATCCTGTGGTGCCTCTTCACAGCTCAGCATTGGCCTGAGCCAATGGAAAAGCTCTGGCAGAGCCAGTTTATGGCTCCCCAAAAGCCCCTGCAGACTGCACACATCCTCACAGAATCACACTTTTGTAACTAGCCCCAGTGGCAGGGGCTGGTGTTCCTGAGCCAAATTTTGAAAGCAGCACTAAGTCTCTGAAATCCTATCTAGTCCTTGGGGGTTCTAACAAAAAGTGCTTTC
This sequence comes from Erithacus rubecula, assembly GCF_903797595.1. NCBI lineage: Eukaryota > Metazoa > Chordata > Aves > Passeriformes > Muscicapidae > Erithacus > Erithacus rubecula. The sequence goes on along the minus strand of NC_136686.1, from coordinate 26,388,854 downwards.
AAGCCAGTTGTGCAAAATAAGCAGCAGTGAAAATCCTTGGCTGCATTTTTCTTTTTGTTGTTATTTTAGTGAAGTTGAGGTGGATTGGGTTCTACATCTTGTTTCAGCAAGAAAATACCTACTTAATTTTTGGATTTTTTTATTAGTCAATATGCTTAGATGAAATATAAATAAAATGTTAAATTTCAAATTTAAAAAAAACTTAGTTTTGAAATTCAATTCACTAAAAATGTATATCCCTAAAGGATATCCCTAAAGGACAGTATTTTAATTTTTGTGTTGAATGAAATTTGATGAAAGAAAGGTCTAGTAAATGAGCTTTGAATGCATTCTTCCATGCTTGAAAGAACTATTAAATAAAAATCGATGATTTTATGTTCATACATTCATTTAGTAGTGTGAAATTTGCCTATGTAATACTGTCACAGGACAGTCTATCTAGAGCATTATTCCTCCCATTCTGTTTTTCTGCCAGCATCCCTGAAAACAATGTACTATTCATATCAATGCTTATGGAAACTTAATTTGATAAAAGTAAAAATGCAGGTTCTTTTCTCTGGACTAATTTTATTTGTAGATTTTGCTGGCTTTGCTGCTGTGGAGTAAGTAGCAGCTTGAGTAGTCTTGAAGAAATGAATGTGTCCTATGCAACAATAAAGTTCTCATTAGGCTGAGTAACTGGGAGAGTATCTGGACCTTACAAATTTGCCTTTTCATTCTACATCCATTCTGTTTCATCATTTTATTAATGGGCAATTTTTTTTGACATTTACACTGATGATGTCAAACCACAAACTTTGTCCAAATTCTTTGAAGTGAAATCTCTTCCATTTATTTCCACGGGATTTCATTTCATCCTAGTGAGACATATGAATGTATATCAGAAACTAAATGTGCTTTTTCTTTGAAATGGATAGAAAATATGGCATCTTTTGTGAATTCACTGCACTTTATGAAAAAGGTAAGCCAAATTGGTATAACTTTGACCATTTCCAACTGAATATCGCATTTGCTGGCACACAATTTTGGCAGGAGCACAACTGAGTTTATACTGAGTTTTAACAGTGCTTCCAAGAAGGCTGGGAGTGTAAAGAGGAGCTTTAGGTCATGGTGTTTACAGGGACATCCTTTCATCTGATTAAAGTACTATAAAACAGATTTAGAGCTTTGTTTCTTTGTCTTCTCTTCAGCTCAGGTGTCCAGTAATTATGAAGTATTTTGCTGGAGAGGTTCAATTATTGACATGCATTATTTGCAGTAATTAGTCTTTTTACTGACAGTAATATTGACTAAAAACAGAAAAGAAAAAAAAAAAAAAGAAAAAGATGTTATGAAGCATAGCCAAACACTGATGTTTGTCTTCTCATAAAGGGGAATGTACATGCATGCATCCACTGAGTTTGATAATTATACTCATGACATAATTACCAACATAACATGCTGCACCTCATTGCTGAATTCTTTTGTAACTTTTTATGATGAATCACTTACTAAAGAAGCAAGCTCTTAGAAGCACATAAATATCAGATACAACTTGTCCACTGAATACTTGACATGATTGAACAGGTCAAGTGTTTATGCAGGCTGTTTTCTTACAAAACAGTTAAGTGACATATACAAGCAGCAGATACTCATTTTCAGTGCTTCTTTTCATTGGGCCATGCAATGTGAGATGGGGTTTTTTTGAGAAAGAAAATTAGTGTGTGGTCTGCTATTTGAAAACAGTAAAATAATCCATTTCAGAAAAGCACAACAGTTTTTAATTTAAAAGAAGAAAGAGCTTTTCTATGTACTTTTGACCTCCTTCATTAAGCTTACAAGAAAATTTAAACTTCTTTAGAATTCTAAAGATGAATATAAAACAGTGCAGGATGGACACTAATGCCCACAGCCTGTTGCCAAAAAAGTAATTTCTACAGACTGTTGTTGATTGCATCCTTTTAAAAAACATGCTTTCTTAGGTTGCACTCAAATTAATACTGACTCTATTTATATGGTTAGTTAACAATCATACAAGGTAAAAGAAAGACTGTGACTAATAACATTATCAAGTTCTATTATATGCAAAGGCAGAAATGTATCTTAGATAATATATGCTGATATGTACATAAATTCAAGGCAAATCTAAGCTAATCTACACATAATTTTGGTTTAAAAATCTGATTTGGCTTAAAGCACAGAATGAAGCAATCTTCATATTGTTTTGTACTCTAGCTGAAAATCTATTCTTAAAGGACTATCAATGTCTTTGATGTTATTGCCCAGAATTCAGAGATTGGCACTTTCCTAAAGCTGCAGCAATTCTGTTTTCTGAATGTATGCCCAGTGACTTACATTCAGCTGTGAAGCATTTTCCTCCTCCTTTTCTATCCTAAGGACTCATCAAAAAGATAGGTGGGTTTTTTTCTATAGAAATACATTAATTTCATCACTGTTATTGCTTTGCCCATTTCTCTGCCCTTTTCAGCACACAGGTGTCAGGAACACAGGTTTGAGGAGTGAAGAGCTGACCAGTGCTCCCAGGCTCCCCAGAGTGCCTGTGCCAGCTGTGACCAGATCTCAGCAGCAGTCACAGGGACAGGTGACTCAGGATAGCTGCTCTTTCATACTTGCAGGGTTGAACTTGTTGGTCACCAGTTTCACTTTGGGCTTGGAAAATAAATTGCTTTTCTGGTTTGAGGCAATGTAGACCTTGTGAACTCTTCATCAGGCTCACTATTCTATCTCTGATAACAGCCATTCCTGATGAAATAGAACAGGATAAGCTCTCCCTGCAACCTGATGGTTCTTCCTTGAGCCTTCCTGAACTCTTATGTTGCACTCGGCACCATAAAAGTACTTTGGGGGAATAAAACAGTAACCCTGAACAGATAATCTTCTAGAGGAGACTAAGAATAGAGAAAACTTATATGATATTTCTTCTTAACAGTTTTTCCACCTCCAGAAACTTTCAGCTAAGGTTTCCTGGGCCTATTATGATTGATATGCTTGGTATGCCCCAAAAAATTGCTCTTCCAAGACTTATCTCCCACTGAACTGTGTTGAAATTTTTGTACCCACAAAACCCTTTGGTGAGGAAGTCAACTGAATGGCTCTCTGTTGCCTGAAGAACTAATTTGTTTTCTTTGAACCTAGCTTCTTTCATATCCATTTGACCATCAATTTGTCTTGATTGGGGATGATCATGAAGTCAACCTGCCTCATCTTCTCAGTGCCACACATGCTTTGATTGACTCTGCCACTTCTCCCCTAAGCCAGCTGTGAAAGGTCCTTAGCTGTTCCCTCTGTGGAAGCAGCCCTAGATCTCCCTTTCAAGTACTTCTCTGCTTCTCCCTTGAACAGGGTCAGGTCCTTCTAGTGCTGCCCAGTAAGATATACTGATGTTTTAGCTGTTCCTTTTTTTTTTTAAACAAACTCCCTCTTCCTGACACGGTGTCTTTGCAGCTAAGAGTGGCTGTGGGGAATCTGTAGATCACTGGAAGAGTGACCTGTGAACCTCATGCCCATGGTTACAGAGCAGCACTGTTAAAAGCAGATTTTTGAACATGAGCCTGGGCATAGTTAGGCATCAAGCTAAAGATACTACTTTCTCTTGAGCACTCAATCAGCAACCACAGAGAGAACCTGAACATTTCGACTCTGCTGCATGCTCTCCTGTGAGATTTGCCCAGTTAGGATAGGGGTAATTGAAGTAATCCAATAAAGCTGTTTTTTCTGCCCTTGTTTCCTCCTTGACCTGATCTGTCTCTGCACATTGCAGGCAGTGCTGCTGTCCAGACTGGGCTGTCAATGATATAGACCCAGCAGTGTGCTCTCCCTGCTGAGGCCCTGGATTTCGATCCGCACAGATTTCGTGTTCCACGCAGATGAACCCGTGCAGACTCCAGCAGAGCAGCCTGGGCAGGAATTTGATTTGACTTTAAGCTCTCCCTAGCATATAGTATTAAGCTGCCCCTGGCACAGCTCCTTCTAATTTTTATAACGTTGTCCAGTTGTTGGTTGCATCCCTTTCCCAAGGTTTCTCCAAGCAGTGCTTTCACTGGAAGCCAGATGCCTGCTTTTCTGGATTTCTTCTACCATTTGTAGAATGCCATACTGCTGCTTTCGGTTTTTTCTTGGCATTGTATTGAAATAACAATCTGTTTGTTTTCCATTTCCCATTTCATGAGTTTCTGAATTGCCAAAGGCCTGAGTGGGAGAGGACTAGGCTAAAAACCAATGAATTTTGGAAATCAGTGAATTCTGGTGTGAAAATATACCCTCCTAAGACCTGAACCTAATAAATACACAACTGTACAGATAGCTGATCCAGGCTTCCTGACACAAATCTCAGGGTTTGTGAAGCCTGGTAAATCAGGAAGTGAGCAAGGCACCCAATTCAGTTTAAAATGGCTGACTGCACAATCAGAATTAAGATATGCAATTTAGCATAAAATAAGGCAAACTAGCATAAAAAAACTGATTTGAATTTGTAATGGGATCATAGGAACTGATTCCCCCCAAGAAAAAAATTATGCTTGAAGAATAGCTAAGCAAAAAAAAAAAAAAAAAAAAAAAAAAAAAAAAAAAAAAAAAAAAAAAAAAAAAAATTGAAGAGAGAGAAGTGAAAAGCCTATCAGGGAAATCTGGGGTGACAGAAAAACTTTAGTGGAAGTTAAAAAAAAGTATGAATAGCTCAATCCATAGGATTTATTATTGACCTTTAATAAAGGACATCTTCACTTTCTGCCATAAATTCTATGTATGAGGAACATATCATTCCAACAAAAGGACAGGGAAAGAAGTGTGTCTTTTTCCTTCTTTTGCCATAAACACAAGTAGACTATTTTTTTTTTTTGGAGATACCTGACTAGGGGAAAAAAATATTGGCAGGCAAATGGACCAAGTGCTGCCCTAACAAGCTTCAGCAGAAAACAGAAGTTGAAAATACTTTGGCAAGGGAACCAAGTTAGAGTGATTCTAATGTAAGGAAGTGCCAAGGTATCAGGTGCAATAGACTTCCTACAAAATATTAGCTCTTCTGGAGAATATTGTTTTGTTCAGGATTTAAGTATAATATCAGTCAAAGTAAAGGTACCCATACCCATGGAAACATGCAGATGATTGACTGCATCAGAGAGAAGAATATTTGCCTTTCTGCTTGGCAATCAAACTTCCCAGCAGTGCAGCTCTGTGTATTACCTAAATGGGCTAATCAGGATCAACAGGTAAAAATCCTGAAGCCCATAATCAGTTTGTAATGAATCAGATCTCAGCTGAACTCAGAGAGCCTTCTGCTGGAGTATGCACTGGGAAATTTTCCTTACAGGGAAGATTGTACCGCTACAGATGCAATTTTTTTTTTTTTAGGACTTTTTTTTTTTTTTTTTTTTTTTTTTTGCTTGTTTGTTTGTTTGTTTGTTTTCCCTGTGGTGGAAAGGGAGGCCTCAGTTGTGGCTTCCAGTCCTCAAAGTGTCCTCCTTTCCAATGCACTGTTCTATGACTGGTTTCTATCCAATATTGTTCCAGGTTGCTCAGGGTTGCAAGAGACATTTCTAGGAATAGTAGGGGTTTGCTTAGCTCTGTCTCACTGTGGTTAATAAGACCTTCAGCACAACAAAATTAAGACAATGAAAATTTCTTAAAAAGTTAAGATTTTTGAAAATCCAAATAGAAGATAATTCTGCTAGGCTTCCTAGTACTGTGCATCAGTGTCTGGGAGTAAAATAATCAAATATTTTTTCATGTACACCTTAGATATAGATGATCTTGCCACAGTTCAGGTACATGGAATAGAGAACTTCAATGTCTCTTGATTTTATGCCATTTGATTTTTTCTTTGTTGAAAATTTCTGCTTTATGACCCTATCTCCAGATTTGCCTTTTGGCAGGACAGCAGTCACGTGTCACATTTCTTAATGTTACATTAAGGAAAATAAAGGAATAACTCCATGGGGTGATGGTTGATGATTGCAGGGTTTCCTTTTCTATATTTAAAGAGTTTATCTCCCTACAGGCTAGGTAACCAAAACAGAAAGACAAAATAAAATAAGGCAGAAGATGATACGATACAGGAGTGCAGCAGTTGCCATCTGTTGATTTTAAACTCCCTCTGGCTGCTGTTCAGCTGACTGGATAGAAAATACCACATTTTGCCCTCATTCTGATGAATTTTTAGGGCTTTGTACACTAGTCCTTCATCTGTCTGAGATTAAAGCCATATATTCAATTCTCTTGTTTTCACAGAAAAAAAGCTACTGTTCCACAAAGTAGGCTGCCTCATCTGAAAAGGCCTGAATGTTGAGCCTTTTCTAATCCTTAACATATCTGATAGTGATGGGCAGTGAGTGGCCTAACATTATTCTGTGATCCTCCCTGGGAATGGAAAACTTTTATTCTTTACTGATGTTTTGACTGGTATAAGAATCATAGCCTAATTTCTGCTAGGATGTATGTGCTAGACTTTGGATGTTTAGATGAGGACCAGCATATGCATAATGAACCACTAGAATGGACAAGAACTTTAATTTGAACATTGTTTCTGTGTGAAATATAACCATAAAAAAAAAAAAACCAACAAAAAACCAACCAACCAACCAAAAACACCCCCCCCCCCCAAAAAAAAAACCAAAACCAAAACCAAAAAAAACCCAAAACAAAACAAAACAACCAAACCAAACCAAAACAAAAGAGAAACAACCAAAAAAAACGCAAACCCAAACCATGAAATTGTTTGGCACTTAGGAAAAGCCTGACCCAGATATCAAGAAGATGAGACAGGTCAGGTGCTTCACAGGTTTCTGCTTTTAGCCTAGGCCTCTAACCAGCAGTATTTCATTCAGTGCAAATAGGTTCTCATTTGAGGGAAAAGGCTTTTTGGTATGAGCAGGCTCCAGTTATTAGTGTGGCAGCTGCAGAAAATGTATTGCTCTGCCTGAGAAACAGGACTTTTAGACATAGTGTCTATTTAAACAAGCAGCTTCTATTCCCAATTCCAACGGAATGTGGAATTTAGGGAAATGTGGTATCTCACACCTCCAATAGTCCAGTATGCCATCCAGCCATGATTAGCATGTCCTCTTCCCCTTTCATACCATGGAGACCTCAGCCCTCAGGTCATTTCTGATCCAAATCCTTCACAAATTTTGTGCAAATTTGAACACAGTAGCTCAATAGGCTAGATGGACCACCATAAAAGGCCTTTTCTTGTCATACAGATAAGGTTTTGCTAAAGTAAAAATATATTTTCACATCTCCTGATAGATACTTTTGAGACCTTGGTCTCAGAAACTGTGTTACATTTTGTTATAGAATGCTTTGTGCAAACACAGTTATACAACTTCTACCAGGAAGTTACAGTCATTAAAGAGAGGAAAATATTTACATTTGATAGTGCTGAAGATAAAGGGAGGGAAGCAACAGGGAGGGCGTGCTGCACGTCCAGTGTCACAGTGTTCCATGCAGCTGCCAGGAAGAATTTCACTGACTTCACTCAGGCCAGGATTTCATCTCAAGTTCATCTGTGACAAGAAGAGAAGCGTAACTAAATAAATGTGAAACGCTGGGGCTGTGTTCCTGTACAAGCCTCCCAAGAGTGGAGGAGGATTCAAAACAGATCTGAGAGTTTTGCAACCCCTCACCTCTGGAACTGCATTGCCTAAGAGTATGAATTCTTAACTTTCTTCATCTCTCTGAGAACACACAGCATCTGTGCTGCTTCTTTTCTTCTTTACAGTTATTGTTTCTGAGCTCTGGCTTTCCACCCTCCTGTCTGCCACAATCTCTGTACAAATATAGGACTAGGGAAATGAGAGAGCAATAGTTATTATATTTTTATATACTGCACTTACTGCATTTAACTGACTTTACAAATGCTAGGTATCTTATTTCACTGGTTTCAATTTGTATGGAAGATGAAATGTGCTGTCACTGGCTCTGAAGTAGTGCTTAAAACCAAGACTACTCACAGAGGTTGAAATTAAACTAACAGTCTCCTTTTTTAGATTTCGTAGCATTGAAACATTAATATTCCTTCTAAAAGGGTAGGAATAATAAAATGAAATGAATAGGATATGAAATGTGGCCCTGAAATGTGAATTAATGTATGATATGCATCATCAGGTTGCTCTGGAAATGGTGATGTGAATTAGATGAAGGAGTCACTAGCTATATGACATGCAATTTAAATTAACGACCTTCAAAAAGCTGAAATTAATTTAAGGAAAACAAACTCACTGAGCATCAGTGATTTAGAAGGCAGTTTTAGTCACTGTTGACACCGAACAACATCAGTCATACTGATTCCAATCTATGCTCACTATTGTTTCATTTCTCACCAAAATTCAAGATATATTATCCTGGCATCCCAGAACTTGGAAGCTGTTAATGCAATTGGAAGAGGAAAAATAAACAGAAAGGAATTTAAAAACAAAACAAAACAAAACCCCTCAACCCTCTAAATATCTGGTTCATTTACTTTAATGACAAAATTACAAGTGTCTAAAAATTTAAGAATTTTGTGAGACAATATATCACCAACTATTGCTATACATTTTTCATAAAAGGTAAGAGCTGCAGGATTCTTTTTTAGCATGCTTCTATAATAATAACTTTAAAAAATGAAACCAATGTTTACTCAATATGTGCATATCTGAAGAAAGAGAAGCTTGGAAAGGTTTTTGTAAGTGTTCATCATACATAATTTAAAGTATTAAGAATCATCTCATGAAACAATTTTACAAATCTATAAGACAATTTTGAGAAACAGCCTTTCACTCTTTCTACATTTCTCTTATTGTTGACACAGGCAGACTGATTCTTTACCAGCAGATGAAGGATGGTGGGTTTTTTTTTAGCAAGTGCACTGAAGTTGTTTGTGTGTTTGGGGAATAGAAGAAGGTGATGAAGCTTCTAAATCTTCCTTCACACTCCAGCTTCAACTGGAGATTAGACAGCAGCAGAAGCAGACAAACCTTGAGTAACTGGGGCTGCAAGGCTCAGCACCAAGACAAAACATCCTGTCCCCACTTATCTCCATAAAAACCACAAAATATAAATAGGGGAATATGTAGCTTTAGAATATATAACATCAGTTGGGTGCTCAGGGTGGAGGGGAAGATATATATAGTTACTAAGCATATTGCAAGATTAAAAATCACAGCATCTGCAGATTACATGCAATTAGCAAAGAAAAGGTAATATAGACACTGGCTAAAGAACACACTTGTGAAATATTTTTTCTCCATAAATTACATTATCCTTAAACAGAATATGCCAAGAGTATTTTAAACCATAGAAGGAAAAGTAAGCTGTGATTTCATAAGACCCTAGATTTCATGGTGTTGGTAAATCACATGAATATATTTCCCAGAATGATGTATTTATAGCAGTAGATGAAAACTACAATAATACTGGTTATTTTAAAATTATTTTAGGAGCCAACACAGTTTACAGCAGTGGAGGGAACAGGGAGACATTTTCACAGAGGAAAGAAAATGTCTGAGAACACAAACCATAAATTCAGATGCCAGCACTTGTCCCATTCATTATGTTCTTTTCACTGACGTACAAAAACATGTGCCAATTGCCTAAGACCATGAGTACAGCAACTTGAAAGATAAATCAGCTCTCAAAAAAAAAATAGCTGGGGAAGGATTCCCTTCTTACCAACTCTTTTGCTGCAAATTCAAAACATTGAGGCAAAGTATCTACTCTTAGATGTGCAGTCAATTTCATTGTAGAACTACCTGAAGTCATTAATCATGGAAAAGAACAATCAATCAATCAATCAGTCAATCAGAGAATGGTTTGGTTAGAAGGATCCTTAGAGGTCATCTTGTTCCAAACCCTCTGCCATGGGCAGGACACCTCCCACTAGACCAGGTTTCTCAGAACCCCATCCAACTTGGCCTTGAGCACTTTCAGGGGTGGGCCATGCACAGCTTCAAGGTTATTGAGCAGCTGCTTTTTTCTAGTGTGTGGAGAAAGACTGAGGTCTCCTTTGTTATACACCTGTCTAAAAGAGATTAAAGGCTTTCCACAAGTAAGACATCATACATGTCATCACCTAACCTGTTAAATAAAAGAGTTGGCCTATTATACATAAACAGAGCAAATAGTAATAGTCTCTTCTGACAACACCAGCTTTTAACTGAATGCTCTTCTGATATTTGTTTATAATTATAATGCTATAACTGTAAAGTAAATGGATCAGTTCTTCAAGAGGACTTGTTCTTTTTTTTGCTGACATTAATACATCAGATCCTGATGAGCCAATTTGAGCCAATAAATGTCTGGCTAATTATTTCAACAAAGCCAGACATAAAGACATCTCTTACCTCCTTTAATCAAAGGGATGTGATCTTCTGGAAGAGATCAAAGTCCATATGAGCAGTATTTACTGATGGAAAACATTCTGATTATTATCACAATTGAAACTCATTAAAGTGCAAAAGTGCAAAGATTTTAAAATTCATTTCACTGACGATTGCTTTACTTCTCCATGTAGCAGAGCTTTTTCCTCTATGTGCATATAGATTTATAATGGATATTAATCTAAATAAGACACATGCAGCTGTACAAGAAAATTCATTTGATGAATAGTACATATTTGAAGCCACATGGTATGACCAGTTGAACACAGACTTGATGAAAAACTTGAGCTGATTTTTTTTTAATGGTGTGTATCAGTCGCTAACCAGCTTACTTGGATGAAAAAGAAATACAAAATAGAATCTATTCTAATTACTTTAATTTCATTTTGATCATATAAAAAGTATAAATTATCCCATTGATGATACTCAGGAAAAAATCCCCCTGTTATTTTGACACTAGAAAGCTGAATTCCACTAAGAGCAAGTGAAGGTAAATAAGGAATTCAGCAGTGCTGCCTTCTACAGCTGTGGTTTTGATCCAACAAGTTCTTGGACCTAGATCTGCTGAGTTGCTTTAGCATTCACCTAAAGCATGAGACACATCAGAGTAACCTCCTCAGAGGTTCACAGAAGCACAGCACTGAGTAATTCAACCTCAGAAAATAAATTACCCAGGTTTTAAGAAGTGAACCTTTTGGATGATTTGAATATGAATTCTCACTGATGTCTACTGACTCAACTTTATCATTGACTCATTCAGTAAAATACCAGAAATGTTTCCATGGGAAAAAGGCATATTGTAAAGAAAAACATAGCAAGTAACCAGCATAATCATGCAACATTTCTTTGGATGTTATATATAGCTTAGAAGTACAAATGTCTGTCTTTGAGCACTAGCTATAACCTCCCAAGGCATGAACAACAGTAAATAATATGGCTACCATAACAAGATGCTTTGCAGTACAAAATGAAGGAATTTTAAATTTTTTGGAATAGTAACAGGGTCTTTCTTTTTGGTTTCCTAGGAAACAAAGTGACCTAGACTCCTCCTGTGCCAAGAAACAACTGGAACATCAGGTCAAAGGCTTAATTAAATTTTGTGTGAGTTACTCAGCAGTAAAAACCAGTTTGCCTGCTCAGGAAAGGTGATGCTTCTCTTGTCAATCAAAAAAGCAGTTGAGTGAAAAAAACTCCCACAATTATAAGACAAACATAAAAAGAATAATCACAATAACAAAGCACTGAGATACAAGTGTGCCTGCCTTATAATTTAAGGAGATAAGCATCATCAATATTTCAAACTCTAAACTCTTTCTTGCAACTGATATTTGCTGCCTGTTTCCTACCATTAGTAGAAATGACTTGTGAACAAGAAGAGGAGGCAGCTCCACACATTCATCTGATGTATGCCATGGTCATGAAGTTCAACAAAACAAGTCTTAGATGCATCATTAAAATTCATTTTCATGCTGTCAGATGAAACAGTGTGTAGCAGGCTTCACAGTAAACTCTCTAAAATGAACAATACTATCTTGAAGTGTCTTTGGGTACCTAATTTTTGCAAAGGATATGGAAAAAGCAAAGATAGCTGTTTAATAGATATCTCTCCTCATGGTTTGCAAGCTGGCTTCTGGCTGCTCCTCTTCACCAAAAACATTTTGATTACTAAAAGCTACCTTTGAATGGCAGCTCCTCCATGCAAGTTGCCTTCCCTGTACTTCTAAAGCAACAGCTTTGTAATTTTTTTAAAAAATTTTTATTTTGTGCCATGGGTTGTACAGGCAGCAGAGCAGCCCCCAAAACTGTTACTGTTTCACTGCTGAAATAGGGTCAAAGCCAATGGTTCCACCCCAAATTTTGACACATAAATCAGATAAGTTTTTGACATCACCTCCTAATTTTCTTGTTTATAAAGTAACCCTGTGACAGTAAAGCTTAACAGTTTGCATGAATAGCACGTCAGGGTAATAGATAGTGTAAAACCCTTGTACCCACACATGAATGCAATGCAGATACACCAATTCTTTGCAGATCAGACTTCTTTCCTTTCAAAGTTTCATTTAAGTTTAGGGGGACTTCTATGTACATAAAATACACAACATTTGTTTATATACATATATGGAAAAAAATACTCTGTTTCCTTTTAAAGAAGTAAGCAGAAAAATGTGGGGAAAACACCCAAAGTATTGGGATGAATCTTTTTCTTACTGACTGAACTTCTCAGTGAAGCCATGGTATCTAATTTTGAGGGTATCATCTGTTGGCAAAGAAATAACTGTCATATCACCATTTCTGTAGCATGACTTCATTGGCAGACTGGAAAAGAACAGCCAGATGGTTTACAGAAAAAAATGCCTTCTTTAATTAATGAATATTTTTAACAACTAACACCCCCAAAAGACACAAATAACATTTCTGATAAATAAATTTGCTGAAATATTACTAGTTCTATCTTTAGAGGCCTTCTCCCACATATACATCCTTCTATTTTAAGCAAAATATATTTATTTTGTAAAAATAATTTAGATGAATTTCACATATGAGAGGGAGTTATTAGAACAGACCAAATGTAATATAAAATCTCTGCATTTCCAGTTCCTGACCTACATATGGCTATTATGTTAGTTGTTGCTGGATTTATTTTTCCCAGATTTCTCTTCTGTTTGCAGCACCCCACTCACTAGGGATCAATATTTTACTAGGAAATTAATTTGTACTTGATACTGAATATCAAATTTAATTCCAAGATGTGAATTTTAGACTTGGCAATATCATGTAACAAGAAGACTCTCTGACAGGACAGTCATTTTTTTATGATTAGCTTTTCTAATATTTCCACTGCTAATTGAATCTGACTTGCACTTCTGCTTTTCAAACTCTAAGCCCAGGATTTTCAGGAAACATTTGAAAATACCGAGGTGAATATTGTATTTATATGCATCTAAGGCAAATACTTCTTTTAAATATATGTGCAAAATGTGTTCATTTTAATTTCATTCATTCACCTTAAATGCAGACTTTAAGAAATGATAATAGAAAATGTAAGCTCAACACTGGAAGAGGAAAGAGTACAAACAATTTATGATCCAGGGAAGGGTGAGGTATTTAATGTCACTCTTTTTAGTCTTCATAATGAAGCATTTCTGTAAACCACTATAATAAGGCTCACCTATGACCATCAATGTAAGCAATATAATAAAAAAATAAGGGTTTGGTAATTAAATCAGAATCCCATGTCAAAGCATATGACCAACAGTGATAACTTTATTATAAACAAGAAAACTAATAACCATTGGGGAATTTTTAGAAGAGAAATCTGTGGCATTGAGTCAAAATGAGAACCATATGCAGATTTAAATGCAAATATTTTATGGAATGTTCCATTTCATTCCAAATCTCAAAAAGAACACTCATACAGGCCAAAATAATTCTTAGGACATTTAGATTTTTCAGACTAATTATTCTGATGAAATAGTCTTCAGAAAATTATCAAAATAGTATTTCAACAACCAGGCATTATTTTTAAGAGTTCATATAGATGAAATTGAAAGGCAATGGAGAAAAAAAAGTAAAAGCAATAAATATAAATATCTTATAAGATACAAGGTTAGCAGAAAATAAAGTATTTTAAATATAATCTCCAGGGGAAAAAAAAAAAGTAAAGTTATTTTTTATAAGATTGCAGAACTTACATGGCTATTTAAAGAAACTAGTATTCCTTTTTTTGGGGGGGGGTGGGGGGCAGAGCAGACACAGGATTTTTGCTGTTTCTGCTCTTGCAGGTGATTATACCTTCTAATTTGTTCATCATGCTTTTCTTCTTTCCATTAACCTGCCAAACAGATGAAGTTCTTATTGCCTGACTTTTTATGGAGCTATTGGTAACAATCTTTCTTTTATTTTACTGCCTTACACTGAAGTCTGTGGTTCTGCTAAAGAAATGCTTTGCAGTATGATGATATTCCAAATGTTCAGTCAATTTCAATTTTGTTAACTCTGTTGATTCAGCTCACATTAATGAGATGAAGACATTTACTTTTTTATTATTTTTTTATGCAATATATTTTTTCTTTTCATATGGCTTAAAGTGGTTAATATTTACAGAATATCTGCAGGAGTTAGAGCAAAATTGTTTATGTTTATGTTTGTCACTGATAAGTGTGCCACGAAAAACTGTGCCAATTTTTTTTACAGGTTACATCATGACTGTAAGAGCAGAGCTCTGACTGTTTGTGTACTTCTGTTTTTAAAGGTCTGAGAATTGAATCCTGAGTCCATGCTTCCATTAGTTAAATGGGTTCCTTTCCAGAACAATTTTGCATTGCTACTTGGGACAATATTGAAATAGTCCTGGAAACAGACACTGTGATTTGCACCCAGTAAGGAGGGGCACAATGCAGCAACTGATTGAATTCAGAGGTTTTATCATAAAAGGAAATTAATACAAAAGCATCTCTCAGTTTCAAATCCCAGTGGTATTATCTCTATAATAAATACCATACCCTTTAGCCTCTCACTTGTGTTCTGCACACTAATCTCTTTCTGGAGCAAATGCATTTAAAAGAAGCAGTTTCAAATGGAAGTTATTGTAATATTTTCTATGATCCTAGTCAAGAAATAGCTCTGATGCAAGAGGAAATCTAGACATTAGTTGGTAAGGTTTTTTGATTTTTCCTTCGGGGATTTTTTTATTATTCAATACCTCATTCAGCAGTTATATTGTGTATTTAATTGTGATTTCTGCAATAATCCTGTTTTTCACAGTGCAAAAAATCAAAACATTATCTAGAAAGAAGTTATTTAGAAACACCTTTCTGTATGTATGCCATCAAAAATGGTTACACTCCAGGAAAAATTAATACATCAATTCAAGGAGTTTGCCTGTACATAGTTTATATTTTCCTCCCTAAATGAAAGCAGTTCTGAGCAACACAGGAAAAAATATGCTTTCCTTTGAACCTCAGGTTTCTTGAAGAATTTTCATCTTCTGGGTATTATGAGTTGCTAGCATGTTCAAGTTACTAATACTTTTTTTCTAACCTCACTCATTTAGTAAATTGCCCTACCAAAAATTATCCTACAAAAAATGTCTTTCTGCCTTAGAACCCTCCTGTCTGAATCCCTGGTGCTATTTTTGGAAATGCCTGCAAATGTGAGCAAATAGTAGTTCTAGAAGATGCCACAGACCAATCTATATCCTTCAGTGTGGCTTTCATGCCATTTCTATCTTTATGTGGTATACACCTGTCACATGCTCATGCTTGAGAATACCAAAGTAAAGAGTCCCATGGGTGTTTCCATAATTACAGACATATTTTCTAGAGGCTACATTTCCATCAATTGCAAAATCACTCTAAAAGGTACATGGATTTTGAGAATTCTTTAACCTCTAGTTCACCCAGAGAGCTCACAGAGGACAATATTTCTGGAACCCCAATTCAGAATTTCAACTCAGCAAAAAGACAAGCCCTCGGTATATCTGTTTAGTTACCAGTAAAATTATGGTAGAACAATAGAAGTATCTATAAATTAGCCATAATAAAGTCTCTTGCAAGAATATCTTTGCCTGAGATGTGCCCCTGCCTTTGAACTGTTCCAATGGAACTGCTGATTGTAATGGAATTACTTCCATGTGTCTGAAAACTGTTACAACTCTGAGGTTGTTTTATTTGATATTCTTAAAGGGAGCTGGTAAGTCTAAGTCTGTGACTGCATGTATAGATTGAAAATTGAAGTAATCAAAGGCTAAAGACAAATGTCCTCACATATATGAGGAAGAGATTCCTCATATATTCCTCTTATATGAGTTATTCAATGGTTTGGATTGCAGTCTAACCAGAGATTCATGCTCTGAAACCATCCAGCATATCACAATTAGCTGCCACTTCCAAAACTGAAAACACATTGTTTTGAACAAGAAAATGTATATGTTGACAGTTAAAAATTTAACATGCAGATAATGCAATTGGCTCCAATGGGTTACTATAAATTATGCTCATTGCTAAGGTTTTTGTTTGCTTGTTTCAGAAGAACTGGGACGTGAATAAATGAAATCATCCTTTGGGCTGCTCTCAGTTGTACAGTGACTCACCTGCAGAGCTGATAACAGAACTGTCTCTGCTGGATCTCTATTGCTTTCCCTATGTTTCTGGCACCAGGCTCCTGCTAGCTCAGTATGATCTGCAAACTTAACATCACCATCTGCTACCACTCAAGTGGTACAACTCTTTCCCGGCATTCCTGATGTTTGATGTGCCAAAAGCAGAAATTTTAGAATTTGTCAGTGCTTTGAAATTGGAAAGTGCTAAGATACATCAGTTCTGTGTCCATTCAGCTCTTAAGACTTGCATAACTTGATCTGGATTTTGGAGATCTGTACTGAATCCAGCATAGCAAAAAGATAAAAAAGAAAAAGTTGTCTCAAATCATAAGAAACAGTGCATCAGATCCTTGCCAGTCTTGAATGAGAACAGCTGGTGCAAACATAGAGGACTTCGGCAAGAAAGGTAACATTGGGAAAAAACCTTAAATGAAAATTCCATCCATAGAAAAATGGAATAAATTGTCTGAAAGAAAATTTACAATAACTGTGTTTCCACTTAAACCTGCCCATATGGGAAATCAGAAAAACTGCAACAACAGAAAACGATTTTGAAGACAAAACTGTAATAATCATAAGCTGATTTTCCTTGTTCAATGTCTATACTTCTCTTGTCCCACATGTTGATGACATGAAGGGGATAGAGAGTGAAGGCTTTTGGTCAAACTGTGAGGAAGGGAATATGGAAACACATTTATGTTCTGTAACAAGTGCAAGACCATTCCATTCATGCTCTTAATGCACCTCTACATAAGTTTCCAGAGACTTTTTCTATGATCTCTTCAATCTGATGGGGAAAGTAAGCAACATGGAAAATCTTATGGTGATCCAATAGTTGTAAGTTAAAAGGACTGAGAAATGTAGTCTAATGGCAAGACCCTTCTCCAGGTGAGGGACTGTACCAGATGACCTCCAGTAGTCCTTCTTATGACTAATCAGCAAATGCTGTACTGCTTTAGTACCAAAGAAATATGCACTGGGAAGGGACACTTGTTGCTTGAATATTCAAATGTTGACAAGAAGAGTGGGAAGTTACTATCCTGGCCATGGATATGGGTGTCCATACCCAGTGAGACAAAATGACTGCCTAAACCAGTATTGTATACTTCCAGATTATGACAGAGAAGGAAATAATAATGGAATGAGTGGTCAGTGATACTTCCTGGTCCTGGTATTCAAGTATCATAATATAAATGATAAGAAAAATAGTAGGAATAATTAATAAAACAGTTTTGGACACCTCATTGTTTCGCACTCAAGAATAAAAGAAGTAAAAAGCATTTCAATAAATTTATCTTGATGGTTTCCCTCATGTTTATTCAGTATGTGCTGCAGTAGACAGTGTACAGTGGTAAGAGATGGCCTCCCATTTACTTTGTCCTGTGTCCCAGTTCACAAATAGCTGCCAAAAAGCAGGGCAACCTGCAACTGAGCCTGCCAAGGTTGGAGGAATTGTTTGTAGCACAGTGCAAGACAGACAAAAGAAGACACGCCTTGCCAAGGCTCACAGAAAAGTAAAAATAAGATTTCTTTTGGAATTTGAATGAAAAAAGTAGTGGCTATTGCAGAGCAGGAAACTACTGAAAAATTGTTGAACAATTATGACAATTTGATGAAGAAGCTTGACAGAAAGCTGATACTGGGCAGAGACACAATTGACTGTCATTCCCTTTTTTTCCCCCCTGTCATTCCTGCCTAGTACATTTTGTTTTCTGTTTAAGAACAGTTAATCCTTCCTAGCATGATGAAAATACATTTGGTGCTCTTGACAGACTCATTTTAATCAAACCATACAGAAAATCCACCTCCTGTCTAGTTGATCTGAGGTATCATATTCCCTTACAAAACTATTGCTACCTGAGAAGAAGATTTAGACACAAAGAAATGAACGTCTGGACCTAGAAATGAAATCCTGCCCTATGCTTGGATCTGGATATCTATTGAAGTGGATACAAGACTTACATTACAATTATCCCTTCTGATCTGGAAAGCACCTGTAAGGCTTTGGACAAGCTCTAAAGTTAAAACAATTACCCCATCTTCAAATATTTCTCCAAATTGGAAGTATGTTGGCTGACGTATACTAGGGCCTGAGGAGAACGAGCCATCCAGCCTGAAATATATCTGTTTTGCTTGCTCTGTTATGTGCCCTCCCTAATGGAATAGATCCTCCCTGCAGGTACTTCTGGCTTCCTCCAGATGCCACAGAAATCCCAGAAATAGTGTATTTCTTCCCACAGCTTGCTCATTGTCAAACAGTTCTTCTGAGAAATAACTTCACATGAAAAGTTTCAGAAAAAGAATTTGAAGGTAAATTTTTTCCCTTTCCCAAGTGAGCCTCCTAGGCCAAATTGTTTTTTTTTTTTCTGCAGGATCTAACAAAATACATAAGAATTGTCAAAAGATATTTGGACAAACATTACAGGACCTCGGCAGGTCTGTTAATATTCATAATTCAACATTTCTGGCTATCTTGGGTCTGGGAAACCCTATCACAGCCATTTCAATTCCTTCACAGAGAGCCAAGGAGACAGTCCCATGCCATTATCCATTGCTCAGTGCAGTGTGGAGCTGGAGCTGGAGCTGAGGTCCCTTTCTGGAGGTTCAGAGTGTGACACAATTTCTGCTGAGCCCACTCTGCTAAACAGCATGCATTCAGCAGGGCCTCCTGAGGCAAGTGCTGATCTCTGTGGAATTGCTTTGCTGGAATGAAACATGCATATGCACATACAGAAGTGAAAGCCACAGCCTTCTGAAATCAATGGGACTCCTCCCACTGTTCCCATGAAGTTTTAGAGGTGTTCCAATAGCTTGTTAAATTGTTTTGAGAAAACATCCATGCAAACATCATAATTTCTGCCCTGTGCTTTGCAGATATATTCTTCTTCTCAATGTTGTATTTCTTGCATACAGCACAAATTCCTCAGGTTCCTACCCATATATTTTTTCTTGTATTCATCTCTGAAATACCTAAAAGGAGATCATGGTTTTTTGCTACTTCTTTTATGCAAAAGATTAAAATAATCATAAAATCAGTTTGAGCTCCAGAAGATTTTAGGCTGGTTTTGTCTCCTGACCATCAAAAACTCATTCTGAAGTCTGCCTGTGTTCTCTTCAAGGATCTTTGGAGGATGGACAGATGTAATATTTTGATATAATAAATTGAGCTTTCTAATATATACAGCTGAAAAGACTCTTTGATAATTTTGTAAGATAGGCAATTATATCCCCACAGCCATGCTGTGAGAGGCAGATGAATTAATAAAGACATGTTCAATAATTGCCCTGACTTTTGATATAAAGATCAAGAAGGAGGAAATTGCCAAATAGATCTCTTACTGAATCTTCTGGGTAGGAAACTTTAACTCATTGTGGTTGATATCTCTGGTTATTTTCAATCACAACTATTTTCTTCAATATTATATTTGCACAGAACTACACAACTCAATAATTTACAGAAAGGGAGAATGGACAGAAAGCTGATGTTCAGTTCTGTGCCTTTAAAGCTTCAACTGATCACAGATGCAGCAGATAAAACAGTGTTTACCAGTGTGAACCTTGTCAGCCCTGTGAAGCTTATAATTATTCAAATTAGAAAAGTTTATGGAGTTCACAGAAAGAAAAAATTACATGAGAGCCTTGAGTGTTTGTTTTCCTCGCATTTACTGATAACCCAAATTTTGCCATGTCTAGATTCTTCAACATTGAAATTAAGTGGAAAATAGAGTTTGGCAGCTAACTAATGGTTTTGCCATTTGCAAGAAAAGTGGCTCTAGGTAGTAAAAAAAATGGTGTTAATAGTTAATGTTCAGCATGCTCAGTAAACCAATTTGGCTTTCAAGTCTGGCATGGCTGGTTTTATATTATACTGATGGATTTTTGCAGCTAGAGCTAGTGCTATTGAACATTTCCCTTTCCTGTGATTCATAAATATATCATGCTTTCCCATTTTCTATAGTGATAAAGAATAATATGATAATTTCCATTATTTTGAAAATTTACATCTATTTCTTATTAAATTACCAGAGAAATAGTTCATACTTTGTATTAACATAAAGTCCTTGGAGAAAATACACATTGGAGTGGTCATTTGCATATGTGCATTATAATTTCAATGCCTTGGATCTCGAAACAGCAAAATTGTATGAAACATTTTTATGTTTCTATTGCAATGGAAAAGCTGCAAGGATTGGAGCTGTGGAACTATTGTTTGTGTACCAGGATTTATTTAGCAGTAGCTCAGGAATAAAGGGCAGAGTGATCCATGTGGAGAGACCAGTAAATCTCTTTTGCAGCACCCAGAATAACTCGGCTGGCTTTATTCAGGAAAGACAGGAGCTATTTCTGCAAAGTGCTTCTCTTAGATGAGTGCTGTGAAACTTTTCTTGCAGCAAGAGACCCTGGGGCAGACTATCTGGGGGGGGCTGGGATGGGAAAGATTGCTGCTCCTGCAGAAAATCCATGCAGCTCTGCTGTAAATGCTGCTCCTGCTTGGGAAATGCACTCCCATTTTGCTGATGATGGGTGTTTTTTCGGTGACAAAGGTGAGTCCTGAGCTATGAAGTCGGCAGCCTAGGGCGATCACAGGGAAAAAGGAGTGCTGATAAACAGTGAAACCTGTTGAACCAGTACCCCAGGGAAAGGAAGAGATGCTATCATCAATGATTCCCCAGAAAAAAAAAAAAAAAAGAAAAAAGAAAAAAAGATCTGAAACACAGGTTTTGGCAAATAAATATAGTCACAAATACTCTTAGAAGAGGTGAGTCTGTTCTCAGACACCTTGAATTTAAAAAATCCTTCTCTGTAGGGCTTTGAGGACATTACAGGTGGGGTTTTTTTCAGGATCTTGGAAAGAGTGCTTTGGCAAGATCTGACAAGCTGTCTGCAAAGACAAACACTGAAAACTAAAATTTCAAAGGGAAACATTTCAATGAAAGACATGCAAGTTTTGACATTCAGTCATAAATGTGGAGAGTAGCCAGCATTTTATACTCTACCTAAGTCAAAGTCCAAAGACAAAGTCCTGTTCAGGAATCTGACTGAGATTGCTCTGAGACCTCCTTGTAAGGCCATCAGACCCCATTTAAAATGTACTTGTCATTTGACTGATAGTACTGGAGTAGACTGATCCTTGTGATGGCTCAAAAACATTTACCATGGTAGACAAAAATCTGAGTGTGGTTCTCTAAAAATTTCTCCTAAAAATTTCTCCTGCTTAGAGCACTAGGGTATGGGGAAGAGAGATCATATCTACTGAAACTATGAGTGTGACAGAGAGCACAGCTCTGCAAGCTTGTGTGTAAGGGCAAAGAGTGGACAAAAGAGGCCTTGGCTTCCTGCTCCAGCTGCATGAATTTAATCTGCGGGAATTTACTTGAGAAAGCATCACGTCTATTTAATTTTTTAAACATCCAATCATTAACTGATTTCTTCAGATGAAGAAATCCAATAATATGAAAAGCTATGCATTTTAAATAATGACTCAAGCATGGCATTCTTAATATCTGTGAGGGCCAGGGAGATTATTCAATTCATTTAAGGTGAAAAAAAGTCACTTTCACAACTGATCTGAAAATCCAAGGACGTCAAGTGAAGGAAAATTTTAAAAAAATCAAAAATAGCAGCATTTCCTTTTTTTTTTTTTTTTTTTTTTTTTGCCTCAGGTTACTTGATAATAACATCCTATGAGGGATACATAATGATTTGCAATAATGATCCAGGGTCTCTTTAATGCTTGTGCCACACATGAGAAGGACCATGGAAATGAATGGATCTAACCAACAGAAGCATAGACCCACAGGATCAGGCATCTGATCTGCAGTATTTACTTCTCTTCTTTTTGGAGTGTACAAGATTTTGGAGGGGGGTGTAGAGAGGAGGTAAATACTGGAGGAGAAAGTACCACAGGACTGGGAAGGTCATCTAAATAAATCATAACTAATGAGGCATCTGCTATTAAAAATAAATCATCATCACTTTGTCACTATCCAATTTCCCATTAAATTAGTTTCTAGAAACGACATCAGGTCCAATCTTTTCCTATAAGCACTGACGCTTCATTATTGTAATATGTGAGCACTGGAAGAATGAGAATGGTTGATGTGTACTTGTAATCAGGCTCAGTAATAAGACTGCTTGAAAAGGTGTTCTTCTTGGTGTGTTGCCATTCCTGCTGGTGTTCATGATATACAAAATATAAACCAAACAGTTAACTCCTACCTCTGCACTTTTGACAAGGCAGTGGATTCTTCACCAAGATAAGGAAATACCGGTTACCTTTTTTAAACTTGTATTCACTGTTAGTAGAAAAACAGTACTGTAACAGAGACTGTCAATCCAAGAATTCCATTGCAATCTAACAATTCTATCTTAATTAAAATGTCTCCTTGGAGAGAGTAATTTTCCCTCAAAACACTGCTCAGATGTGCTGGATGGCATTATCTTCCTAGTCATAATTTAAGAAAATGCTGTCAATATCATTGTTTTACCAATTAATCTACTTTGTTTGTTCCCTTGTGTACTTATTGCAGGCTTCTTATTTCGTTTGGAGTTACATTTCACTGAACTATAAAAAAGAGTTATATAAAAGGTAGTAATTCAGTTTTATCAAGTCCTGGTCAACATATTAGTGGCACCCTTTCTCAGTGGCAGGGCAGGCTCACTGTCAACAAGGGTTCCTCCAGATTTAAACCAGGACATGATTTGGCCCAGTTAGGTTGTGCCTTTATATTTTAGAGTGTAATTGTTAGCATGTGACAGTTGCAGCAGCACTGGGGAAAGGGCATTGCTTGATTAACTGTCCCAGGATTTTCATATTAGATGGATAGTTGGGGGAGTGCTTCTGTCGGGTCTCCTGGGCACTCCCTCTCTGAAATTACTGGTTTCAAAAGCCAGCCTTGGACAGCATCAGCTGTGTGCACAATAGATCATCCAGGTGTAAGGAGACTCAGTGGGACTGGAACAGGCCAGGAGTTGAGTTACAGTCTAGTTGAGACTGGTTTCCATTGCCTCACAAGCCTGCAGCTTCAGCAGTGCCCAAATTTTCCATCTCAGGGGAAATGAATTTGCATTGTACCTTACCCACAAAGGGTGATAACCCTGCTGAGCAAACAGCTTTTGCCACTTCAGTGTAGCTGCTCACAAATGGGGCTGCCTAAACTTGCTACACCCCTGTGGTCTGATTCACAGTTGATTGTGACCTTTCAGACCTTTTTTAATAGTCTGCAAGCCCATAGTCATCTGCCATCTGTACTTTAATCCCCAGGCACAGCTCAGCACAGTGAACTTCCAGGGATGAAGCTGACTGCTTAATTTCTTCTCTGCTTGTCTTACATCTTGTTCAGCATCTAAAAACACATCACAGCTTTAAGCTCATGAAAGCACAAGAAATTTGCCAGCTGCAGTCCCACACTTCATTTTCCTTGCATTCTCATTTTCTGCAATTTCTCCACAGTATACAAGACACAAGCATCACACCCACCTTTTTCCAGAGTACTTTGCTTGACACAGCATGGGGAAATCTTGAGTACACTTTGGTGCTGCACTTTCAAAACAGATGACACAATGTTGGAAACTTTGGTGTGGGCTCAATTCATGTTACATGGACTGGTGAGAAATGACCTCTTTGTTGGGGCTAAATATCAGTGAAGACTATAATTTACAGTTAATTTCTGTGATCCTGTTCTTCTAGTGTGGCTGGGGCTTCCCCTTTGACATTCCTGGTTCACATTTGCCCAGGTTCAAAGATGAAATCTACATTAGTGAGAAAGCTGATGCTGTGGCTTGCAAGAAGCATGTACTTCATTGCATTGATAAGACAACGTAAAACTATTGTATGCAGTGTGCAGCAAATTACCTGGGAAAAGGATAGACTATTGTAAATGAAAAGCAATTGTTACTCTGCAGCTTTAAGAGCCTTAAAACATGAGCATTATTTAGTTCTTTAAATAAGTTTTTGAAAATCTTATCAAAAGCATGATTTACCAGAAAGAATTAAAACTTTAAATTAAATAAAAGGAGTGAAATTTATTCTGAACAGGCAGAGAGTAACTAGAAGCTGGTCATGCTCCAGAGCATCAGAAGACCAAGAAAGACATTTCAGAAGAGAAGCAAAATCCTCCTTCTTACAAAATCGACTTCTGCTTTCTCTCAGTGACAGATTTGGACAAGGCTGCCTTAAGGTAGACAATCCCAATGCTGTGTTTTCAAAGGTGTCTTCCACACATAAATGCTTATATTGAGAGGAACCCAGCAATTCAAAGTGAGAAGCTCTGCTTTTCTTGGCTCAGGACACACTGAATAATTTCTTGCCTGTATTGTACAAAATTCCTTCCTGAAACAGGCTGTTCCTTGGAACTAGTGACATGGAGTTCATCAGGAGTAAGGACCTTTGCCAATTTCCTTATTTGAACAATTGCTTTCACCATAAATGAAGGCCAGAGTGAGTATAATATGATTTTTCATTAAAAATTTCTAAAGTTTATATTCAGAAAAGTCAACATATTTCACTTTGGGTCTAGTCAGTGCTAATATGAATTTATCTGAACTACTCATGTGTCTTTAGGAAGCTTTGCTTCAAGTGCTGAATAGCTCTGTTCACTCAGGCTTCCTAGTTGGACAATGTTTTATATATTCTAGGTTGGGCCATGGTTTTAGGAGAGACCATGTGCTGCCATGGGCCAGGTAGTCCCAGCCTAGTCCCTATGAACCATCTTTGGTGTCAGAGTCTTGGATTAACCAGAGAAAAACAAATGTGTGGATTAGGTTATCAGGGAAGGTAGAACAAATCTTTTCAGAGCATATTACAAGTATGGGGAAAATACTAAGTAGAGAGGTACAAAGAGATTTGACTGATCTGTTACTGAAACACAAATGCAAAGCAGCAACTGAAGTTGATGGAGAAAAATTCTGCATATTCAGAAGACACCTAACATACCTCTGCAATTCTGCATCCATGTTTCACATGGACTGGGCCCCTTGGATGAGGATTTACCCTCACCTCAAAAGAGACCCCACCTCTTTTAGCTGCTGATTTGGACTGTATGAAGGGAAGTTTAGTCTTAGGTAAAGCAGCACTAGTGGTGCTTCAAGGCTGGAGGTTATTCAGTGAGCCTGGTATGTCAGTGGGAAAAGGAATCAGTTTCTGTAAACCAGGAAAAATAAAGCACTGAGAAAATCTTTCTGTGAAATCTGGAAAATTACCCACTAAGTTCTATTTGCTTGTTTTGTGGGGCTCCCAGGGGCTTTGTTTTGTTTAGAGTTTGGTATTAAGTACTCTAATTGTGACTGTAGATGGGGTCCTTTTTAATTTGCATAATCTTCTCATGAGACTGCAGCTGCTAATTTGGTGATTAATTATCCATATTACACACTGTTTATTTGACCATGCCTAGTTTAATTTCTCTTTCCAAGCAAATCATATTCAGATATGAATTTGCATATCTTGATTACATTTTAATACCTTGGCTATCATTGTTTCTTCTCTGGGTACCTCATGAGATTACAGCAGAGTGCTCAAGCAGAGAATGATGGAATGTCTTAAATGACATTGCATATCACTGGACAGACCATGCACATAACTCCATGTTAATGGAAGAATTGTTCCTTTTGCTATCAGGGAGGTTATGACACCTAGACTGCAGATCTTTGCTAGTTTTTAGCATTATTACTTAAGGTGATATGAACAAAATAGCTCATTTATGTTAAAAAAATTAAAATATATTGATTTTCATAGATTTTCATCTCCATTTGAGCATTCTCCAAACATTTCCAAAATTTTTCCACCTTTATAGGAAGAATAAACATGTAAAGCTTTCTCTAATTTAACAGTAGAAGTCACTGGTATAACATATGTATTTTGAGAACAAGGTTCAGCATGCAACATGGAAAACTGTTTAATATATTCCAATAAAAACCAGAAAACATATTTGTTCCTGACAGAACTTTCTGAGACACATAATTGCAGGAATTACATTCTAACACAGTTGGAATCTGTGCAAACAACCAGAAAAACTATTTGTTTATACATAAAAAGCTTTCCAAGGATCTCTCTAGTACCCCAACAGACAACTAGGAAATTCTCTTTATAAGGCAAGCTGCTTATCCTGAATAACTACAGGTTATATATGAAATTTTGTGTGTCTCTTTTATTCACTTTTACAGCACATGGACTACAGAGGCACTACAGGAAGGTATAGTCTTAAAAATAGAATAAGTATTTATTGTATAAAGTATGACATTTTCTAGTTCTTATGATTAAATAGAGTGTTCTATGCATGTTTGTCTATTTCATCACAGCAATGATCTGTACACAATATAAATGAATAAATGCAGAACATCACTGTTGTAATGGCAACTAGTTCCATCATCCTTTACAAGAAAATTAAAGCAAAAAAATGCAGAGATCTCCAAACTTGTGGTTACACACAGGCTCACTGGGGAAGGGAGAGGAATATTAAATACATTAACTTATAAAAATCATTAACATTAATTCTTTTTTTATCTCTTTTAAGCTCTGCTCCAACACTACTTGTATTCAGGAAAAGAAAACTAGAGAACAAAACTGCAACTGTTAAAACTTGATAAACCGAACATATTCCTATCTTTTGGAGAGGAATTATTTGTGTGTTTAGAGAATTTTATCACCACATGAAAGTCAATGACTCCTATCCACAGAACATATTAAGAAGTATGTCAAAATATTGGGAGCCTGACCCTAAAAACATGTCCCTGTTAAAATCGATTTGATTATTCATACTAGTGAAGTTTTTCACATGTGTTAGTATTTGCTGTAGCAGACCCTTGACCTTTGGCTTTACAGGAAGACAACACAGTTGTCATGATTTCACAATATAAATAGACACTATTAAAAGACCCAAAGTAACAACATAGGCTTACTGAGATTAAAAACAAAGCATCATAAATGTTTATGGGTATCACAAATAAAGGGCAAATTCAAGTTCATGTGAGCTCTGCACATTTTTTGTTTGAAGTCCAAGTTCATGGGCTGCAGCTTTCCTCATGGAATGCCTGCCAACACTTGTGTGCATATTCCCGTATCAGTGTGATCCTCCTTTTAAAAACAAAACTCTGTGTTGTTGCACAATGAAGATGAAAAACAAATCAAACCAGAATTAATACTCCCTAGGGAATGAGAATCAGCTTTGGAAATTGCATACAAACTTTTAATCATTATATTTTAGGGTACAAGACTTTCAAAAGCCAAAGTAAGATTAAAAAAAGAAGTGGGAGGGAGTCTACATCATGAAGCCCCCAAACACAATAAACAAATTGCTGGCAAACTTGATGCCTTTCTCTTTCCAAAAGAGCATTCTTTGTGTTATTGTCCTCAGTGAGGCATGAAGGGTTTGGATTAAATTCTTGCCACATTGAAACCAAGGTTTAAAAACTATCAATTTTCAGCCAAAATGTCATCCTCATCATTGAATTAACAGAAAGAAGGGGGAAGAAAATGAAGACCACACATAGCACAGAAAGCAGAGCCTGCTGTGGGCTGCAGCCACCAGCTGGGGATGCTCTGCTGGCTGCCAGGACTGGCCCTGCTGGACAGTGGGTCACCCTGGTCCCTGCTGCTGCTGCAGCAAACACAGAGCAGGGAACAAATGAAGAGCTCTACTGAACTTGGAAATGCTTGGGAAATTGTGGTAGAGGAAGCTCTGAATCTTTTCTGACATTCTCCCTCAGCCATGGGATGGCCATGGCCATGGGATGCACAATGTGAGTGATGCACAATGATCTATGCTGCTATCAAATCTATTCCTCCCAACTGAGAAGAAGCTTCCCAGAAGAATCTTATTCACATTCTCTCCCTACCAGTGTAAAACACTGAGAGAGAATTGCAATGATAGAACTCACTAAGAAGTCACACTGGTTTAAAAACAAACAGGTCTGAGAGATGCTCAGATAAGTGTTTTCCTGTCTGACTTCAAGACAAGAAATGAGTTTTACTCTCCTTCCATTAGTAACATTCCAGATGACCGGACATCTTGAATTGCACCAAGCTATTCTTATGGGACAAAGCTAGGAAGGTGTTCAGTAAGAAGGCAATGAGGAAAAAGGTCCATTGTTAAGGGCAAAAGTTGAAGAGGAAAAAAAATTCCCAAGAAAAACAAACCACTCTACCAAACAATTTAAATGTTTGTTTGAGTGAGATATCCTGCATGGAGCCAGGGCATATTGCTCTTTCTGGTGTTATGTTTATTACTTGGGTGTGTATTTATTACTTTGATGTGTTCCTTAGCACTATGTTTCTTCTGATAACAAAAAAGGAAAATTATAGAAATTACTGTACATGTAAGAAACAAGAAATGTTTTCCAAATGCCCTGGAACTTTTCATTACCTCTCATGGGCTAGGTTGGAAGTACTCCTACTGTATTTTTAAGATATGCAGTAAGTGTACCTGCCTCTGGTACAGGTACAAGGGTGCTAACTTTGAGTCTAACTACTACTATTTACAAATCAGCATGATGATGAGCATTAAAAGTCAAAGACACTTCAGTGAAATTCCATCAAAATTTAATATGCAGCCTTGCGGTGTTTTTTAATCTTTATATTTGTATATTTTACTTAGAAAAAATTCTTTATACTGCTGTTCTGATTATACTAAAATACAACATGTGATATCTGGTATTTGCCTCAGCCCATTTTGAGAAAAACTTTGATAGACATCTTCAAACTCTCCAGATTTATGTACATGTTAATGTTTCTATATGAGAAGGACTACTATTGGGTATTAGCTTCTATCAATTGCATCTCTCCACAACTTCCTTGTATGTTGGGGCTTCTTTCACTTTTTAAAGTAATAGCTCTATGACTAGTAAAGTGTTCCTTGGAGCTAGCACATAACCCTTAAAATCTTTGTGAGCAGTTGTCTCTTGGGTATTAACTCATATGCATTTCAGTAATTTTGTCATGGCAAGTGGTTCTACTAAGGAATGGGAAATGCATAAAAACCACATGGATGCCACTCTGTGTTAAAGTTCAACTTGTTGGAATAAACCAATATTTGACATTAATTAATCTTTTGAACAGTTATTCTCAAATGGCAAATGACAGAATCCCAGAAAGGGCAAGGTTGGAAGGGACCACATGGCATCATCTGGTCCAACATCCCTCAAGCAGGATCATCCTACTGCAAATGGCACAAGATTGTGTTCAGACAGCTCTTAAATGTCTCCAGTGAGGGAGACTCCACTGCCTCTCTGGGTGATCTGTTCCAGTGCTCAGTCACCTGCACAGTGAAGCTCTTTCATATGCTCAGGAGGAACTTGCTGTGCATCAGTTTGTGCCCATTGCCTCCTGTTCTATTGCTTGGCACCACAGAGCAGAGCCTGGAAACCTCCTGTGGGCACCCTCCCTTCAGACACACAGACAGGGATGAGATCCCCTCTCAGACACCTCTTCTTGAGGCTGGACAGACCAAACTCTCAGTCTCTCCTCATAAGAGAGATGCTCCAGTCTCTTTGTCACCCTCTGCTGGACCCACTCCATGTCTCTTTCTTATCCTGAGGAGCCCAGAACCAGACACAGCACTCCAGATGTGCCTCACCAGGGCTGAGTAGAGGGGCAGGATCACCCCTCCTGACCTGCTGGAATGCTCTTCCCACTGGACCCCTGGAGACCATTGGCTTTCTTGCCCCTAAGGACACTGGCCCACAGGCAGCTTTCTGTCCACCAGGACTCCCAGGTCATTTCATTTCTGATTCATATTCCCAACAAGAGGAAGACACTATATATTTTAATTACATTTGCATATTATACATTGGCTTTAAATATGCAGAGTTATTTTATACAAGCAAAACTTTTTTTTTTTTTTTTGTTTAACATTTATTACTTGCATTCCTAAAAATCCAGTTAGTCAGTACTAAGAATGTGTTTATAGCTTATTTTTATAGAAAAAGCATGAAAGAAAACAAGGCTGGTTGGATGGTAAAAGTAAATAAATATAGATTCTAATGAATAACAGCAGCAAGGTTGTTTTATGTCTGAACTTGAGGCAATGCTGCTATTAAAAACAACAGTCTGGGAGATTTATGGAGAACAGTCCCTCAGAAAAAAATGCCAAGGAAGCCAAAACTGAGTGCATGAGTTGCTCACCACAGTAGATTAAAAGGAATTCCTGCCTAAGAGTTGATAAGTGCCTGTGGGATTATTCAGTATCCTTCTTCATCTGTCTCCTAATCAGGGTGAAACTAAATCTTCTGCTAATCAATATAGGACCCACTGGGTCCTGAGCTATCAGCTGAGCAGTGGAGATGACCTGACCAGCCTTCCAGGGGAAGAAATTTTCCTTGGACTCTGCAAGCAAACTCTTCTTGACCAAACCAGGGTCAGAGTTACACATGATGCACTCTCCTCTTCCTTCCTTTGCTCCTTTTTCTGATTGGGGTGATGTTGAGCAGCACTGTGACCTCATCACTGATGATGGGAGCTATGAGATGTGTGTGAACCAAGCCTTTCTTTTTGACATGTTCCTAGCTCTTTATTCTGATTTACTACTCACTTACCTGCAGAGAAGTGCTGCACACTGAGATATAAAACTCACGTTAACACATTAACATAATTTAGAAAGTTACCTTTAAATTTACCTTTCCTTGAAACCAGTTCTTGGGTAACCTGCCATGGCCCACCAGCCCCATGGACTTCCCCATGCAGGAAGGAAGGTCTTGGTCAAATGGGAAAGCCCAGGTTGCATGGGGTGAGAGCCTTTTCCTCTTCCCTGCTCTTGCTGCTGGCTCCTGGAGAGCTCCCATGGGGAGCAAAACCCATCAAAGGCAAAGCACTGCCTGGTGCCCCAGGAGGTGCCAACGTGCTCCCTTCAGAGTGGAATCTGGATGCCTTAGGCCAGGCTTTTCTGACACACACCTGGCTGTGGAGGACATCAGCTGGGGCCAACCACTCAGGAGACCCAGACTGCCCAGGACAGCCCTGACAGAATAGGTTTTGGGATTCCATTGCAA
Organism: Erithacus rubecula; assembly: GCF_903797595.1. Classification (NCBI taxonomy): domain Eukaryota; kingdom Metazoa; phylum Chordata; class Aves; order Passeriformes; family Muscicapidae; genus Erithacus; species Erithacus rubecula. The sequence continues at coordinate 26,357,423 of NC_136686.1, read as the reverse complement.
TGAAGATCATGAGACTTTTTAATCCCCTAGCTCCCCCTTCCACCAAATCTGATAGTCTGGAGACAGCTTGAGAGCTGTAGCAAGTGGGAGATGAACTGCTGCTAATAGCTCTATACCTTTCAAATCTACACTTGCTTGCCCCCAGGTAAACTCTCTGTGTTATCCTTCCACAAACAGTTCTGCTTAGGAAATACTGAAGGTGGAGGAGCAGTGGTGAATGTTTTTAAAAGCCTGCTGATAACCTGTGGGTCACAACCATGAAAATGCAGTGCCTCCCACTGTTACAGGAATTTCCTTATTAATTTTGTCAAAAGTTTCATATATCTGTCAAAGCTAGTGACATATTTCCCCTGAACTGTTGCTCCACCAAATTAGAAAACATTTCTGCATTAGCATTCTGATGCTGATTCAGCAAGTAATTAACCAGCTACCTCAAGGTCTTCTAAATCAAGAACTTTGTACTGATGGGAGAGCATTGTAAGTGCCTGAGTTAATTTTAACCTAGTGTACACATCTGCATTTATTTCTTACTTTCTCAAGCTTAAAAGACATTAGTTTTTATATTCTTGAGGCATGGAAAAAAGTGCTCATATGTAGTGATGGTCCACCCTGATACAGCCTGAATGACCTCCATGTTTTGTAAATTACATATAATTAGTCAAACTGGCTCTGATGTAAGAGATCCCTTGTTGAATGGTGCCAAATGTTGACCTTGGGCATACACAGTAGCAATGCAAGGAAAAAGGAATACTAGAATTTGGAATAAATAAACAAGTTACACCACAACAGAAGAGGCCAACAGAAGTTGGCAAGAGACAGAGAATTATTTTGATTTAAATGTGGAAATTGAATTATGGTATGAACCATGCTAGAAGACAAATTTGTTTTAGATAAGTAAATAACCTATCACATTCCATGAAGAGGACAAATACTGAATAATGTAGCTGGTATGTTGCTCCTATATAAATTTCTCTAGAACAGTGCTATACTTCCAAATAGGGACAGCCTGACCTCTTTAAAGGAAGAAATCTCTGTATTAGCACAGAGAGATGACTTACTTGGCAAGCCAGGCATGGTTTTCATTAAATCTGCCTCATAACCCAAATTCTCCAAAGTGACATGGGTTTTAATGCTGAGTGAAATAGAATCATGTTCAGAGCTGCATTTGGTGCTTCCTTAAGCTGCCTCAGCAGAGTGTGCCAGGTATTAGAGAGTGGGTTATGTTATTCACTATGTTCTGTTTAATGCAGTGAATGCCAGAAGTTAGGCTGGTCAAAACCAGAACTGTTTTTTTTTTTGTGTGTGCTTGTGTTTATTTTTTTAAAATAATTTGAAATTATTCTCTATCTTTCACGTTTTATTTTTCAACCCTTTCCATAACCTATTTGACATTTCCAAATCTTAATTTAATAGGAATCTGTAACAATATAAAGAAAATTCTCTTCAAAATGATTTTTGGAAACACTTGTTTCCAAGGAACAGTAAATAGGAACTATCTTTCTACTTTTCTAATAATTAACATTCTTTGCTGGGTGAATTGAGTAAAATGCTTTTGTTGGTGTGAAGGCAGCCCCCTCCAAACCCATAAGTAATGTTCCCTGGGAAATTTACCTGTCTGTCCTTGAATAATAGTCTGTCATGTTAGCTGACAGACTCAGGTCTCAAGAATCTGGATTGTTTAGATAATATTAAAGCAAACAACTTGGGGACAAATACAAAATACACTGATTACAAAATAATATATTTAAATAAAAAATTGATTGATAACAGTCACAGATGAAGTCTGATAATAGAAGGGATGATGCTATTTCCCTGCAAATCACCTGGAGCCTAATCTTATTTTAAACTACAGATATGTTTCATAGTATCCTGCTGTGTCATATAAAATGGATTTCTGATTCTTTATGCACATGATCATGGAAAGTGTGTAGGGAGGAGAGTAACAGGTGGAAGGGCACTGTTGTGAGACAATCTTCTTCAGAATACCTTAATATTCACTTTAGAAGCTCCCAGAACAAAAAGGGTGGAGCCAGTATTTAATTATTGTGACTAAAATTTTGTATTAATAAGCTGTAAACGAAATTAACCACATTTCTTATTATGAAATATGATGCAAATGCTTATTTTTTGATTTTGAGAATGCCAGAAAATTAGAGTACTGTTACATTATGATTAAGTGATTCAGAGTGGCTCTTGTTGAGTAATTTTATGCTTAATTAGAGTCCATTCATCCAATTTGTTATCCATTCTCTTTTCAAAGAAACCATACTGGTATCAGGTGAAAATTTAAACTGTGTTTCATAAAATAGAGATCTTTGGAAAAATAAGTTTTATTTCTAAGATTTATGAACACCCTTTAAAACAATGCCATTTCAAAGAATTGAGATTGATTTATGTGTTTCAAAAAGAAAAAGCTGTTCCAGTGAATTTGTATTTTTGCCTATCTGCAAAACCAAGAAAAGTAATCAGAATAGTCTAATAAGAACTGGTATAAGACATGGTGAACAGGCAATATCTCTGTAAGTGTGTATGCCAGCCTGAAATATGTCACACAGATACACAGTACTCATCCTGTGCCCTGCTTCTGGCAGCTATCAGGAAGCTATAATTAGCTAGTCATTAATTATGGGAGGTGCACCTGAAGTTGTTAGGACCTGTGGGCATTGGCAGGAATTGTGTTTACTCTTTTGCATATTTCATCTTGTCAAACTGCATTAGGACATAAGTTGTCAGAGCAGCTTATCCTGTATGAAAGTTGACAGGATCACACTGTGACACAATGCACATGGACCAGTGACACACAATATACCAAACACAACAGCAAAGATGGACTTTGGGAAAATTAAAGCAAACATGTTTCTTGGAAAGTGTACATGGGAACACACTGTGATCAGTAATTTGCTTTAAACAGAAACACGACATCTTCCTCAATAGATGCAAGGCTACTCAAAGGGATATTGCAACTGCAAACTCACAACTGTGCCTTTTCTCTCATGACTGGGCAGGGAACAGGAAGAGATGCTGTTCTCACAAATTTTGGCAAGGGCTGAAATTACTCCTAACCTTTAGCTGCTCAGTTACCATGCAATTCCCTTTGCCTTGTACAATTTGATCTTGCTAGTATATGAAAACTGATGGGATATGCAAGATCTACATTACCTTGTTGTAAGGTGTGCAGTGATCTGGTCTGTGCCTGTTCCTGGCCCACCCCAGGTGCCCTGCAGAGTGCTCAGGCATCCATCTGCACTCCCTCTTGCCAAATTCCATTCCACACAAGGAAAACTGCTTGATATGCATATTTTTTCATTGTGATGCATGTGATTATTGCTGTTTACAGCTGATGAAATGGATAGTTTTATTCACAGTAATTAAATATGAGTTCAATCCTTTTCTGGGACCCATTAAGCTGTTTAAAAGAGGTCAGCTTTGACTTTCTGGGGACAGCAGAAGCAATATGATCCCCTTTTCCTCTCCTGTCAGACAACACACTCTGCTACACTGTGCCTACAATGTGCTTACCCTAGCTGAGAAATCCTCCCCCAGGAGATCAATTTTTGCAAATGGAATCGTCCTGTGGCAGATGGAAATGCTGTGTTCAAAACAGCATCCCACACCCATTGGTGATGATCCCCTTACATGTGTGAATTCATTATCTCCACAGGGGCAATACAGGACTGAGTCATGACATAGTCCAAGGTTATCTTTCAGGATGAGATGGAGCTGCCAGGCATAATGCATTGATTGATGAAGATAGAGTGTCGACAAATGAATATATGATCTACTCAAATTAAAAGAAAATTCAATTCACAGGCTGAAACAGCATTTAGATAGCATTAAGTATGAGACAGAAACCAACAAGTCAGTAAATTCAGCAGTGAGAACTGTGTTCTGTCTGTGGCTTTTCTGGCTTTTTTAAGTTTATTCTACAGATGCAATTATTCACCTGCAGTTCTCATTATTTTCTCATTTTTTCTCTTGTGATACAGTGTTTTAAAAACATCTTTTTTAACAAACACTCTACAAAAACATTCCTTCTCATAAATACAACACATTGCATTTAATATACTCCTGAATCATATAACATGTACCTGTTGATGTTTTTTCTATGTATTGTTTATATTTTGGTATTAACTCATTACACAAACCAAGAAAAAATAAGGAAAACCTTTTGCAGAAGATAACCCTGCACAATATTTTGGTAACCAAGTATGGTTACTTTGTGAGTCTCTTTGTATATACATAGATCAAACAATCACCCTATAAGTCTACTCATGGAAACAGTGTTCTGCTTTTATCATAGAATCATAGAGTCATAAAATGGCCTGATCAGAAGGGAACCTAAAAATCAAGTACTTTCAACCCTCCTGCTGTGAGCAGGGACAATTTTCCCTAGACCAGATTGCTCAGAGCCTCATCCAACCTGGCCTTGAACACTTCCAGAGATGTGGCATCTCTAATTTCTCTGGGCAATCTGTTCCAATGCCTCACTTGACCTTTGTTGCCCATGTATGCTGTTTTGGTGTATTGACTTGGCCCCTTTCTCTTTTTTAAAAACACTTGTCATGCAATAATATTACTGCATCCAGGGCAAAGACAAGACTCAGCTCATCTCTGCACCCAATTCTGAGACTACTGTTGAACAGAAGGATAGAATTCCCAGCAATATATAGACATTTTACACCAGGATTTCAGCAACTGAAGTTTAAGAATACACTGGGATGTGATTTTATGTTAGTTATTGAATTTTTACTGTGAAAAATTGCATCTCATTTTACCGATTTTTATTCCTTGGACTTCTGCTGAATGTAAACTGCATTAGATACACATTAGATTTCCTTTAAATCTTAGGCCTTGGAAGTCTTCACAGGTCAAGGAAGAAGGTCCTCACCCAAGTCTGCTATTCCTGGGCATGTTAAATAAAGCATGGCCATTGAGAGAAGACAATGCTGGAAGAAATATCTGACACCTTTGAATACATATTTGCCAGTTATCAAGAAGCTGAAGTAAAAGATTTGAAGTTTTTTTGGTATCCATCTAGACATTTGTTTCCCTATCTGTTTCAATTCAAAATTTCCTAGCTCTCAAAGAAACAAGTCCTTGAATACTGTATTTGAATTTTGTTGAATACATATATTCCTCAAAATTATTCTAGGTTGTTTAAATGGAATTTATGATTGAAAAATGCGGCTATTGTATAATTATTATTTTTAATACTCAGGTTATTACTACTTTTTGTGTATCCTTGTAAGAGTGTCTAGGGATTTAATTTTGGCATGGAAGTGGATGCCTCTGGGTGTGTATGTATGTTACACCAACAACTTTCTGTCTGTTCTTACCCAGTTTAGCAGCATTTTTAGTTTGAAGGGCAACTCTAACACTGTCATGAAAAGTAATATTGGTAAATAGTAAAACTTAAAATATTTTTGTCAACACCACTGCATATGTCAGCACACTCAAATTACAACTGGAGCAAAGATATTTGAGGCTAACCTTTTTCTTCTTGATAGAGTTAGGGTCTTCTTAAAGTTAAAGGACATTCAAATTCATTCTCTTAAGGATTTAGACACACCCTTGAAAAAGATTCAAAAACAATATTGACTTATATGGTACTTTATTTTAATGGATTTAATCTGAATCTGCTTTTTGTGTTGCTTCATCTGAAAAATGTGTTAATGCACTAAAATTGCTGCTAAGCTGCAGCAAAATGCACATGCAAAATGCAAAATGCAATGTGCAAAAATGCACATTGAGAAGCAAAAAAAAAAAAAAAAAAAAGGGGGGGGATTTGAAGTGGCAGGCATAACTAGAAGAGAAAATGTCTTGTTCAAAACCTGGTGTTTTATGTATGGCCATTGGTTTCACAAGTGATAATTCAGTGGAAGGACTTTAATCAAGACTGGAATCCCAATACACCCAGTGCCACAAAGCATGGACATGAAACCCAGCTCCCACCTTAAACAGCATGCATACAACTAACAAGTAAAAGCAGAGTGGAAGGAAGAAAGGAAGCAAAAACAAGGCAGGACTAGTACCTTCTATGCTAATTCCATCTCTTATGGCTGCTCTCTTAGGATTTGACAAATCCATGTATGTCGGTTGTCTCTTTGATTTTGTTTGGTTTTGCCTTCAAAGCCAAAATTGGCAAATTTCAAGACACCTAGCTTATATCTGAACATTCAGATGTATATTTTTAAAATATCTTAATTTTTTTGAGAAGTGAAGCACCCAGCTCCCAACATTTCCAAGCAAGGCAGCCTTCACAGACCTTTCAGAAGGATGATCTCCTTGCTGTTCAAGGTGCTGCTGTAGCAATTAGCTGATTTTAAACAAGGCAGAAAATATCATATGCTGAAATGATCACTGGAACATGCCCTGGCACAAGTAACTACTGCCAGCTTCATCAAACTGGAGCCACAATGCTGCAACACTACCACAAAACTTACTGATGATCCTCCAGGGTTATATTTGTACCCTGTGGTGGGATTTATATGAAACAACTGCAGATATTGAAAACCTACAGTGCTCAGTAAGCCAGCATGAAAAATGAATTGTGGAAAAGAGGCACTTGAAGTTATAATTTATCTCACCCAAATGTAGATACCTCACCCAAAATTGGTGATATGAATTTACATTTTACAGCAAACTCTATCTGCATCTCAAAATCAGTTACTCCTTTCAGAAAACTAGTCCAGACTACCACTCCTGTGAACATTAACCCAAGCTTGCTGCCCACTGGGTGACAAGAGTGCCTGAGGTTCCCTTGTGAATCTACTGGAAGGGGATTTAAATCATGCAAGTGCTAATTTAATAATGATCCTATAAATAGATTGTGCATTACTCACTTGATGAAATTCATACAGTACAAATCTAGGTCAGAAGTATCTTAAATGAACTGTACCATTCTTGAAACAGAAACTTTAATTTTCCAGCTAATGAACAATAGGTTGTATGCCAGAGGTTTTTTTCTTAATAATTGGCAAAATACTCACAATTGTCCCCTTTTTAGGTGCATATCATGCACCTTGTGATTGCTGTGAACTAAAATACCCCTTTTAAGGAGTAAGGGGAAAAATCAGCAGCACATTTGTCCCAAACTTGCATACTAATTATGTATGTGTCACTGCCTTCACATACTCACCACAGAGAATAAAGGCAATTAAAAGCTTCTTACGCCAGAGATACTTGTAGCTATAAAGAGGATATTGTGACCAATATGTGGTAATGAGGCATGTCCTACTAATGTGGAGGATTTTAACAAAGCAAAAGGATTTAAAAATCCATGAATGTTTTGGATGAGAGGACAAGAGCCAGAATGACTCAGGATGGTTTGGCTTTTAGGATTTTTCAGGACAGGATGGGAGTGCTGCCATGGCTGGGGGCTCTGCAGCTGCATGTCAGTAGATGGCTCTGGTGGGTGAGGAAGCTGCAGGCATCCTTGTGCACATTCTTGGTCACTGTGACACATGCTTTTTACTGTTCTGGCACCTGTGGAGAACAGAGAGTCATACCAAGGCTCCCAGTGTGCTCATTGACCCTGTGGAAGTGGGATCCAGAGCAATCACCAGAGTGTCAGAGAAGGAGAATGCCCTGAGCCACTCCACAGGAGCCACTGCCAAGGCTTGTACCCTGTGCCACCAGGACATCCTCAAACATGCTCCCACCCAGGGCAAGGATGGCCAGAGCCCAGCCTGGACCCAGAGGGATTCCAAAGAACAGATCCTCCCCACTCTCTTCTGGGTAACCAAGCCAGGCCACCCATCCTGTTGTGCTGTTGCCCTGTCCAAACATGATATAAATGTTACAGTCTGGGAGCAGATATCACAGGCAGGTGCTCCCCTTTCAAACAAAATGCTCTCACTCTTTGATGGTTTACCAGATCACTGAGTGGGGCACTCACATGAAATATTTGGAGAAGGGGCTTAAATCTCCTGGGCAGACAAGAGTATAGGCCTTAGGACATCCATTTTTAACAGTGTGCCTAGTAGACAGAGAGAGATCATTACCACACTCTTATTTGGCTCTCTCTTACAGGCAAGGGGGAATCACAGTTTTGTTTTTGGCATAAATCCAGCCAACAGATCTTCAGTTCTACCCAGTATCACCTGCAGGGTGGAGGAGGTGGATGTGGACCTGCCAGGTCCCACACACTGTGTTGATTAGACCCATCTAGCCACATAATGGTTGCTTATGGTTGCAGCTGATCCAGCCACATTCACCTGGAAAAAAAAAAAAAAAATCCCAGCACTTCAGGCTAACACAAAAGGAAATCCTTTCCACGACTGCAGTTCTGGACTGGTGCACATTTTAGACTTGGCCCAAAGTCAACAAGTAACATGTCAACTCCTGATTTGTATCCCATTATAGCCAGCTCCCAGCAACAAAACTCTCACCAGCTGTAGCTAGAAAAGGTTGCAGCTCTCAGCTTATTGTTGCTTATTTCAGAGCTGTAATGCTGTGGATGACCTTGCCTTGTCATCTCATACAGGGGAAAAACACATTTATGCTGAGGCACCAATAGAAAAAGTGCCTGCTGGACAGGCCAATATTTTCCAAAACATGCTTGCTTAAAGCATAAGTAAATGACAAATAAAATCAACGGATCCCTTTGTTGTGTAAAACTGGAATGGAAAAGAAAGCAGCCCAATTGATCACTGTTATGTTTGGTCTCTCTGGAGCCATTATGCCTGAGGAAAAAAAGAAAAACCCTATCAAAGCCAAAGTTGCATAATGCCCTTTGGGTGATGTTGCTTACAAAGAAAGATATGAATCACTGATGTTTTTCTACCTGTGAGTTGGACCATTAGCTTTAAAACCTCTGTAGAACAAATAAATGCCACTTTTGTTTCTGTAAACAACCTAATCTAACACAGAGCTAACATTTGTTTTATTGCACGATAAAAGAAGTTAAGAAGGATAAATAAAAAGGAAAGAGAGATAATGTGAATTTGAAGAAACAGGTAGGAAGAAATAGTTTATATACCTGAAAGAGTATGGCTCATAAAGAATAAAGGTGGGAATGAGCATTTTTCTTTTGTTTATTGGCATAATCCCATGAAAAAGCAAATACTCAAAATAGTACTGTCCTATCTTTAGAGATGTATTTCATTTTGCCTTCTATGGAAAAGCTGAACAGAAGGGGAGGATCCTGGCTGCTGTCATTGAAGCTGTTTCAGTCAGAGTGAATAAAAAGCACAGCTGCCAGAAAAGATATAAAGTGTAAGGTCCAAATATTCATTTTCTCATTAAAATGGGGCTTTATTGCTAGTGCATGCAAATAGGCTGGGAGATTAATTTCTCCCTGCATTGAGAAACTGACAATGGAAAACATGATTCTGGTATCATTCCATATAAATAAAGCAAAGATTCAATCTCACCACCACAGAGACTACAATGGTTCTGGTTCAAAGTTCACTGGGGCCTATTTCAAAAAATTATTGGTAAAATCCCTAGGAGGAATGCCATAATTGCAGAGAATTCCTCAGAAAAATAGACTAGTCACAATATTTTTAATATCTTTATCCTTCAGGTTTGCAGAACTGAAAGTAAAAATACAGATCATAGTCAAGATAAGATTTTAGAAAAGCCTTTGTAACCATAGAAATATGTGATTGATGCAAAATACAAAACCAACAAAACCCCTATTGCTGTTTAAATGGTCAAATTTGGCCAAGCTAGTTTAAGGTGAATATCTGATTTTAGTCTACAATAAGCCCAGCAGGGGTGAGCTTTACATGGTTGTGAAATGAATTGCATGGCTGAACAATTGGCCTTCCCCACAGGGACCAGGAGGCAGGGACTGCTCTTTTCATTGGCCACATGCAGAATGGGACAGAGGTGTCTCTGAGTTATCTCACATTTAACCACCAGCTCCTAGCTGAGAACACAGAATTAGATGCCTGCAATCATTAAAATAGGAGAATTAGGTGACTCAGACAGCAATCTAATCAAACCCACATACTGTGCTGCCTTGGGCTAGGAGGTAAGAATAACTTCAGGCACACACCTGGGACGTGTGTCTGAAACTGCTCCTTTTCCCTCAGTCTGTTCACCCCTCCTGAAACAGCCCTGCTCAGAGACTGCAGCACACCTTCCCCAGGTGCACACCCAGAGTTTTCCTTCAGGACCTGAGTGCTTTCCCTGAGGCTTTCCCTGGCAGCATCTCTCTTCCACTCACAGCTGGGGTGCAGGTTACAGCAAATCCCTGTGATGACACCACAGCCACAGGACATGTACCCCACACAGGCAGTGGAGAGGTGCAGCTCAGGAGCCAAACCCCTTCCTTGCAGTCAAAACTCACTCTTATTTTTCCTCAATAAAAACAAAGATAATAACAATATTGCCTTGTCAGCCTAATAGAGTATTACAGTCCTTCATCAGCTCCCTCACCTCCACCCACAGGCTAGATTATATTTCTTCCTGCCAAAGTCACCTGGCCTTTGCCTTCAGCTTTTTTCTTGCCCTGTATTTTTATGCTTTCCTGCCTAATATTGAACCACAGGGCCTGTTACAGCATCTGTCTTCTCTGAGAGATTTACAGTTTTGTCCCAGCACAACAGCACAGCCAAAACTCAGGTGTGGAGGACCTCACCTGCGGCCAGAATTTCCCTGTTGGACCTACCCTATAAAAAACAGTGAGGTGACCCAAGCACCACAGCAATTTAATTTAACTATATATTAAAAACATGTCTGAAAGATAAAAATGGAGAAAACCTTGTCATTGCAAGCAACTTGCCTGACCTTTGTGGATTAAATATCTGTATGGGATCTACTCCAGGAGCCCCCCAACAGCTCCTGTTTGAGGTTTTGTATAATTAGGGTAAAGTTTAAGCCACCCCACAGCATTCTCAGGGTTTGTTGAGTAGCACAGATGTCCCCATTGAGGTTGGTTGGCCTTAGTTGAAAGAGAAGCTGCTGCTACTCTCCCACAGCCCAGCTCCCAAGTGATGGCAGCAGCTGGGCTTTGTTAAACAGCCACCAAGCAAAAATCATCTTCTGGCTCTGCTGTGCAAAAGATTTTTCTAAATATTATTTCCACTACTTACTTAATTCTACGGAAAGGGCAAAACATTCTCTTGAGAATAATGCTTTGGCTCAGTCAGTCAGTAAGTAAAGTGTTTTGAGTATTGCTGGTCTATTTTAAGTGAGATTTATCATCTAGATCTTCATTTATTAAATCTGTAGGTTTGGTTTTATGTGTTTATATTTATTTTTGGTGCAAAGGGAATAAATGCTCCTATAATTCACAGACTTAAAAATAATTTATGTAACACTATTACTCATTTTGAAGCCTACTTCATGATATATAAAAAGGCCTCTTTATGCTTTTGGGAAGTCACAATAAGAAAATTAAGGTCTCATAGGAAGATCCATCTGCACTAAGATGAATTTAAAAGCTCTGTGTTGTGAAGACAGGTTTCTACTTCCTTCTACTTCCTTCAGTTTGATTTAAAGTCTTCTACAGTCTGTTCCCTACATCTTGTATTTGTCCTAAGATGTGGGTTTCACTTGATGACAATTTCCCAGCATGTACTATCTCAAATTTGGATCAGCTTTCTTCAAGTTCAGATGGAGTAGAGTTATGGCTAATGAGCTACATGCTCCTCACCTGGGGTAATTTTTCAGCAGTCCACAGCATCAAACAAACTGTGGGTGAAAGACACTCATGTGTTTTCACTGATGACACATTTAAGCACAATAAAATATGAAAATATTTATATAGCCAACAGAAGGCCTTGAATCCAGCTTTTACCCTGAATAAAATTTCTAGTCTTAATGTAGGAAAAAACCCACCACCCTGAACTTTAACACAGATGGATGTCCAAATTAGCCATTTCATGTGTTGCAGAATTTTATTTTAGGCTTCTCAATTCCTGCTTAGGTTTGGTTAAGCTTAGATATATACTGAGAACAGGGGACATTACTCAAATATTTCAAATATTTGGAGGATAAGAAATTAATTATGTCTTGGTGGACCAGATTGGAAAACTCAAATAAAACATTTTACAGGTTTGAGTGAAAGCTGGGGAAATTATCCATATGAGGGTAGTCTGTCTACATCCCTGTCCCTTCAGGGAAGGAAAGAAGGCAGTATGTGAAAGGAGGACACCTCTAGAAGAAGGAAAAAGGTCCCAGAAAGGGGTAAATAATTTGTTTCATATGTAATGTGTGTCCATGACCTTTTCCATTTCTCCATGCTTGCTTTATCTTTTGACCATCAAATAGTATCTGGCAATAGTAGCGGGTTATTATAATTGTTTAAAAGCAGTAATAAGTTTAGATATTGTACTTTCTATTGACATTCAGCCAGGAAACAGCAGAATGGAGAATGACATAGTCCAAAAGCACTAACACATGGTATTGATAAAAGCACTGGAACACATACTGAAAAATCAATCTATTGCTTTAGTGACTGATGTCTTCTTTTTTTGCAGTTTTCACTCTCCTCAAATGTGCTAATTACAGCAGTTATTGCTTGCTGTGATGAATGATTTTGTGGCTTCATAAATCATCATCAAACATTAAAAAAGCCTCACCCATATGAAGAATAAGCAATAAAATGCTGTAAGTTCAAACAGGAAACTTTAAAGAGTGGGAATTTGTCTTGATTTTCCCCACAGTTCCTGTAGCAGATGCACATCCTGATGAGGAGTTGAAGAACTGGTGAAACCATTGGCTCCAGACACTGCAGGTCTCAACAGCAGAACAAACTGAAATCACACACCTGGTGTCTGAGTGCTGTATGTCAGGTGCCCCCAAAATAATTAACTAGATTTCAAACAGCACTGATAAATGCAATCAAAAGAACCTTTGGGCATCTGGCCCTTTCACTTGTGTTTCCCTAGGTGGGCTCACTCTCATTGATCTGTGCTGTCACACATTTACCAGACTTGAAGTACAGAGGCTTTTAAAGAGCTACTTGTTAGCACAGGAGTCACAGTACAGTTATGAGAATTAACAGTCTTGGGTCCTCATGTTTCCCTCACAGCTGAATAATTACTTTGTTCTGAATAAGTAATTTTCTGTCCAGTAAAGAAAGGATGAATTAATATTGAATGTGGAATATCCAGGAGTGGTGGTAAATTCATAGTGACTTTAAAAAGTCATACCAAGCAAATCCAAGGAAAAAAAAAAAGAGTAAATGAGTCAGAAATCTTAATATCAGAGAAAATAACTCATTCAGATTCAGCCTAAAAAACAGGAAATAATTTGTGCTAGTTGGATTTCTCAAATTTACAGGTGAATATGTGCCATTTAATTTCCAGAATCCTGGACTAAGGATATTAAAGCTGGAACAAAGTCCCAGTAAATACAACAAGAGGGAAAAAGAAACAGTACCCAACTGATCAGGGAAGGAAGAGTAAAATATGTACTATAAGTAAACTGTCAAGAAAGATAATGGATATTAAATGCAGATTATTTCTCTGTATTTATCAGGTTTTCTAGGACTGAAGCAAATATTTATGTCCTCTAGATTAAGAATATTTTTACCATCTAAGTCAGAAATTTCTGTCAAGTATCTAGGATTCTGCAATCAAAGCCTTTTAAAACTAAAGCAGCAGATGTGCTCCAGCAGTCAAGCTTCTTACAAACTGCAATACCCTTTCTAGAATAAAGCTGAATAAAGATTTAACAGCTGAAAAGTACCATTTTACTTGAATGTAGGTCAAGAATACATAAAGGTTTTTTCTTTCTTTGAGCATGTTAGCTACTCATAGTGGTCTATCCTTTTGTTACTAGAAATCTAGAGTTTTGACCTGGTTTCTTAGGGTCTGACTTATTTCTACTGTATATCTTTTATAGTAATTCCCTAACACTGCTTTTAGCAGCAAGAAGACTTTTGAAGGAGCTGTTTAGTAATGAACTACAAAATCTTCAATATTTAGTTTATTTCATTGCTCCTTTAGACTGTTCTGCAGTATTCAGAGCCTGAATGTTAGAGCTCAGAAAAAAAAAAATACAAAACTCCTACTGCAGTCTATGAGTCACTCATGTTATTTTGTCACAGTTTTATTCTCCACTATTACCTTATGGCATTTTGCTGAATTTTTCTTCATTAGGCTATTCAGAAACCAAATGGGAAGGTCAGGATGAGCCTGTTTCTGACAAAAGGCTCCTCTAAACTTCATTTTTCATACTTGACAGGGAATGTAGGCTGCAGAATACAGTCACCACTGTCACTGCTTTGAAGGAATTGGAACAATATCTGGAGTTAGGTTCAGTGTTTCACCTCCTAAGGGAGGGGGAGAGGATAAACTCAAAGGTTTTACAGTGTTCTCTGCATCTGTCCAGGGACTGTCCCATGCTCTGGGCTCGAGAGATTGCAGCATGTTGCTGCTCTCCTTTTCTGTACTTTGGCTGGTTCCCCAGAAAATCTTTGTTCTGGGAATTGCAAGAGAAGGTAATTATATTTTACTTAATGAGTGATTTCTCTATTGCGTCATTTCTCCATAGGAGAGCTACTTGGGGCTCAGAAGATGTTTAATACTTCTGTAAATATTTGTAGGAAGCAAACTTAAACTCAGAATTATACTGACGACAGTGTGTGGTTATGGCTGGGGGAATGGTCAGAGCCAGGTTCAGGCACAGAGGTGAAGAGGAAGACATGAAAAGTCTCAGGTAGCTCTGTCTACATATCTGACCCACAACTGATTAATGGGGCACTGTGTGAAAATGATTCCATTGCCCAGAACTTGAGGTAGGGTTGGGAAACCACCATTGGGTGTGTGTCTCTGGTAAGTGGTGAATGCCTTGGGCACAAGGATGCTGCCTGAGGTGTGGGAAGGAGGGTGCCTGGGGTCCTTCAGGGGGACTTTCAGTGCAGTCTGTGGAGATCATCAGGTTCAGTTCTCCACTGCTCTGATGGGCTGTGCCCTTCACAGCTTAGAGGACATGTGAATACAGTGGCTCTGTGCTTGTCAGGCCATCCCCACAAGATGTTGGCAGGTATCACCAGTGGGAGAAGAGAGTGGTGAAATGGTTGCTCCACTTTTCACTGTAGAACTGTAGATCCTTGTGGGGTGTGTGCAATGCATATATTCACTGAGGCTGAGACTCATGTGCCTGAAGTGGAACAGCACCTTTACATCTGCAATAATTACAGGAACTGTGCAAAACTCCATTGATAATCTCAGTACAGCTGGACACTCACTCTTCAGGAGCCCAGTGATGGTGACTGGAATGCCATGGGCAGTGATGAGCTGGGAAGTGCTTTCAGGATTTCAGTGACAGAAGGTGCTTTACTTGAGTGCTTGAATACTGAACTGTTCATCTGTGTGATTCTGATTTCTGACTGAGCCTAGAAAAAGAGGAGCTGCTGCTCTGCACCTCATACCAACCCCTGATGAAAAGCTGAAAGAACAGATTCCTGAACCTTGTACCTGGAAAATATGAGCCCACTGTTGACAAGGAGCCCAACAGGCAAACCTAGGCTACCAGCATGACACAACAAGGCTGACATGAGCATGAGAAACCTTCAGTCTTCTTATCAGGGCTCTGAGAACTGACAAGGATGTGACTGGAGCTGATACCCAGATGAGACTGCAGCCCTGAGAGATGGCAATGGGCTGGCACCATGGAGAGCATCCATGTAATCCTCCCTCCCCTGTGGCTGCAGTGCTAATATGGATGGGCTTACTGTCTCTGAAAAACCTAATTAGGACAGCTTTAGAAGTCATTCAGGCATGGTAGTGTAACTTCACTCTATTTAGAATCCATGTATGTCTAAAATATTTGGTAACTCCAAAAGAGATGTGTGTTACCTTTATATGGTTCATGGTCAGTATGCAGGCAAGCATGTTTAACATATTAAAGCACTGGAAAAACACATAGGATTGAAGACTTGGTGTGATTTTTGCCTGCAAATATGATTTCACATTCAAAACTTAATTAAAAGCAGGCTTGATATAACCATCTTTATGGACTAAAAATAACCAACCTGTAGGTTTAGAAAACAAATAGGTTTCATTTTTAAAAATAATGCTCTTACAGCACTTTAAAAGGTAAGTGGTTAAACATCCACAATTTTTTAAAAATGACTCATTAAATATCTTCCAAAGCATTCCAAATCCTGTGTTTCTTTGCATTAGTTATTGCTACAACTAATGAATCCAAAGAGCTTAATTGAGAATGTCTGCTGGGTGAGATAGACAAGTGCACTAAGTCCATTGTAATGTTTCTGTAGTACTAATTAGTCTACTGTAGATTTAGTAATTAATTTTGAAATAATGTTGAATGTTCTCAGATCTTGCTATTAATTGATTTCAAATAAATCTTCTTGTTTGGATTTTCTTCTACCAACTACTGTTCTGAGGTGATGTCCAAAAAGCATTTATATTTTAAAAGCCTGGAATTTTTTCACATTTACAGGTTTGAAATTACAGTTATAAATGATTTGGGAAATAAATTCCTCACTTTCCAATGTCTCCTACTTTTTTTAGGAAATGTATTTGTGAGGTAGCAAGATATGGGAAATTAAAAAAAAAAAGCTATTTTTTGAAATATTTTAGTATATTTCATGCATTCAACTAGTGTAATAGTTCAACCATCTGAATATCTCTTGTGGGCTTGGAAGCTACCCAGGTGGTTTTGTGTACTAACCTATCCTACATACAGCACCAATCACCTCTTCATTTTGGGCCAGCGCCATAAACTGGGGGCTGATAACTGCTGACTCAGCCACAGTTCACATGAAGGCAGCTGTGAGCAGGGCTCACCTTTGCACCATCTTGCATGAACTATCAATGTGCTGGTATATTAATCCAGCAATTTATAAATTGTCTTGTTCTTTTTCTCTGTAACTGAAGAGTCCAGCATTGCTGTAATACACTTTCTGTTTCTAGTATACAGATTTTTGGTCCAATTTATTTCCAATTATTAGAAATGTTTGTCAAAATAGTGTTCACTAGGGGATAAAGTTTAATGTAATATCACTACAGTGCATATAGATTCAGTAAAAGACATAAATGAATTAATAAATAAAAGCTCCCAGCTCCATGCAAAAGAGTTGTCTGTATTACTGTATAGTGTCACATCAATGCAGAAAATCCTTTTCCTGTCACAATATTCATCATTATACCACCCAGGGTTCACAAAGCAACATTTAGAGATAATGGAAACAATACAGGACACAACATGTTTCTGGCTGATAATATTGATTCCAGGTGTTCTGAGAGAAAATTAATTAAGTTGTGTTCCAGCTAAAACACTGCTTATCCCTTGTATGGATTCCTCTAGAAACACTTCCTAATATTCTACAGGCCCCAGAGCCCACATCAAAACTAATTACAAAAATTAAGCTAATTGTTTAAGAGTTTGCAGCAGAGTGGAGAGACACCAGCAGCACAATGCCACCTGGATCTTTTCTTGTCCATGTGAAGTTTATGACAGGAATGATACTCAGATGAGAATTAATAAATTCAACAGATACATTCTTAAACTTTTCACAGGATATGGTATATTATACTCTTGGAGCCTAGATAAGTCACAACCATGATATCCCCTCAGTTTTTTAAAGTTGCACATAACACCTGCCAACAGATGTAAAAAATTTCCATTTATTTCAACTGGTACATTAGCCAGAGAACTGGTTAGTAGGACAGCTGAATTATTCATCACAAGTACTGTCGTGTTAGTCTGCAGACCTTCAGCAGCTCAGTTCACATCTGTGTGAGTGAAAGAAAAAAACAAACAACATTTGGCAAGCAGTTCACTAGTGGCCAAATCTGAGCTAGTGACACACCTGTGAACCATAATTTTGTGCTAAATTACTGTCCCTTTGCCATGGTTATTCATCATGTGCAATGTGTCATCTCCTGTTATGTGATGTTCCCTTTGTCTCATGACAAAGTGATATTGCCAAGTGTGAGAGTACCCACACAGGTGTTGAACAATGAATATTGCCAGTTGGAGATAAGTCCTTGGATGAAACTGCATATCTGTTGAGTAAAATAACATTTCAAGGATACTACATACCCTGTTGAAAAAAAAAAAAAATCTGTATTATTTTCTAGTGTTCCAGTAAATTAACTAATCATTTGCAGAAGAACAGAGGTTTAATAATCTCTGATTATGAAAACAATGCAATGCAAGTGACATCTCCACTTCTGGAGCCAGAACCATCACTATCAACTTCCTCAAGAACAGAAAATATGTGCTGGGCAGGAAAAACTGAGGATCCCACTCTGTACTACCCACGGTGTTGATATGGCAGAGCACTCTTCCTTCAAACCTCACTTAAAATTAGTCATGGGAGAAAAAAGGAATGTCTTAACCATAAACCTCACTTGGGTTTTCCAAAATTAATCTGCTTTTGTGTTTAAAGGAGAATTGCTGTTTTGGTATGCATATTTACTGACCCTGGTCTTAAAAAGAATAGTTGACAATGACACACTGTGTGGTGAATCTGAATTTCCACAATCTTGTGCATGGGATGAAAGTATGTAAGTTTATTTTCCCATATTACTAAAAGGTACTGAAAAGCAGTCTGACAGCAGAGCCTTTTAGATGTACTTCATGTTTATTTTATTTCTAAGTATTCAACTACAGATTCCATTGTGAGACCTAGTTCTAATTTAACCTCTTTTTATTTTGCTATGATGCTATTTTGGAGCTCCTTCAGAGCTGATTAAGTTGCTCTCTGAAGATAGCAAAGAAATTTTATTGCTGCGGGGGGAGGGGGAAAGTGAATTTTAATCTATGAAACTCTGTAGTGCTGCTGTCCTATGTATTTTTTCAGATAATATTGGAATTAATCTGATGAGACATTTCTATGTGCTTGTCCCATGTAGCTGAGCAGTGCCATTGTGCAGTATTTATTCCAGTGTCATGGGACCAGAATGGTGCACATGTCAGGAGAGTCTCCTCTCCTTGCATGAGACTCATACCTACTTACATGAAATTATCTTAAATTGACTGTAGTCCCATAACTACACAGAATTTATCTTTCACCCTTGAGATTTTTTTATTGGGGTTCCTATGTTGTTTTATTGAAGGCAGGTTGTGTTTCATAGTTGTTGGGGTTATTTTGTGGGTTTGTTTATTTTTTTCTGCATTACACTGTAACTTTAAAGGAAGAGTGTGGGTACTTCTAAAGCCTGTGAATGAAAATGTATGCAAATGGACAATCTGGTGTTCCTTTGTAGAGGACATTGCAAGGCACAGTAACTTGAAATTCACATTCCTGTTTGCATTTGCCCTCCAATTCACTGAAGGTACCCAGATGGAATTTGCTGAATTGTGCATTTATCAATTCTAACAGGCTGCACTCAGAACCATTAGCAGCTGGGAGAATGGCTTTAATGGCTATACTGTGTAATAGTTTTTACACTTGATCTAGAATAAATAGTCTGATCCTTAGGTATGGAAATTCTAGCTTTGTCAATATTCCTGGTCCACTGGATTTATTTGTATTAGGTTTAAAAATTCACAAGGTGTGTCACTTGTTACATACTTACAGTATATTCACATATCTTGTTAAAAGTAAGGAGCTTAAATTCCATTTTTTAAAAGCTAAAGATATTTAAGAGTTTAAAAAAATGTGAACCTTATAAATATTTTTCTCCTTATTCGGAATGGGCAAGCCAGAAAACACTTCCTGGATAAGTTTCTTTAGATACCTGCTTCAGAGTTTTACAAAGTTTCTCCTAAATAGTACATATTCAAAATGAAAACAGGTGAACCCTAAACTCTGCATTCACTGTTAGGGAACTACTGAGAAAACTTCACCACTGGCAGAAGGAGCTCACACTGATCCTGAAGGAAACTTTTATTGAGGAATGGAATATAGAAGATTTGATCCATGATCCATATTATATTTTGCAACAGGAAGTTTCTTTCAGTAGCACTCTATTCCCCTGCTTGAGAAATTGCATACTGTTCCTAACCTGCTAGATTAGGACATCAGATCAGATGGGGCAGCAGGAACACAGCTATGCCTAGTAACAAACACAACATGAAAACAAGTCAGTCCTCAGGCTCTCCACTGATTAAACTATGGACATGTGGACTAGTCAGGGATGCCAGGTGACAAAGGAAACAGCACTGCAGCCACACACATCTCAGCCAGGAGAGCCTAAGCTTATGGGGTTGACCACAACAGTGTCTTGACTTCTTGCAGATTTTCTGAAGGCAGCTACAATTCCCAGCAAGCAAAGCCTGGTAAGTGCAGTATCCATA
The DNA here is from genome assembly GCF_903797595.1 of Erithacus rubecula. Lineage (NCBI taxonomy): Eukaryota > Metazoa > Chordata > Aves > Passeriformes > Muscicapidae > Erithacus > Erithacus rubecula. The sequence continues at coordinate 26,337,251 of NC_136686.1, read as the reverse complement.
AGATATGTGGTCCTGTTTGGACCTGACAAGAACCTTATCAGCCAAGCTCCACAATTTATCAGCTAAATAAATGCAATAATAAGAGCTGAGTGCAAGGCATGGAGATGTCAACATCCTCCACAGCTTTATCTATTTAAAAGCTACTCCTGGACTTTAAAACAACTGCTGTATCTTTCTACAGCTGCTGGGAAAACGCCACCTCAAAAGGAGATTTAATTCTACTTACTTCAGTCATACTTTAGCAACTGGATTGTCCTCCAGAGGTTAGTCTCCCTCCATTGACCACAGAAAGAGCTTCAGTAACTACTTTACACAGGATGTCTAACTTTTAAATTGCTGAGGTTAGTGAGCTGAGTCCCATTTCAATTCTGCAACTTTGGAAAGATGGGGAGTTGGCTTGAAGGATCGTTTGTTCATTATTTTACCAGTGCTGTGCTGAGCAGATGTTTCTATTGAGCTGTCCACAATGACTCCAGAACTTCTCCCAAGTGCTTGCCATTAATTTAAAAGTCAGTCATGTGTGAGTAGTTTAGATTGCTCCTCCCAGAAGCCCATTGCATTTATACTGAATTTTATCTAACTGAACTAATACACATATGCCTTGCTTTCTCCAAGCGACTGTGGAAATAGTATAATGTAATAATCTGAGTCTAACCAGAATGTTTTTCAGCAACATGTGTGCATGTGAGTCAAGAAAGCTTCTAAACTCAGATTTTCAATGTATGTACAAAGACTAGCAGAAATACAGATTCAGATGAATAATAGATTCACAATTAAATATCTAGCAGTCTGCCTCAGGAATTCTGAAGAATGACATTTCCCTTCATCAGTCCAAAGCATATAAACACACCTGGTGTTCATCATCAGATCACAAATAAATATTATTAAGACACATGAAACTGGGCCATATGGAGCATAAGCCCAATAGGCAGTTATCAAATAAATTAATTAACATTCAAATTAAAATAATTACAATTCTCATCACATACAAATATTGAGTTGTCAGATCTAAGCTTTGCTTGGAAATACAGCATTTGCCCATATTGATGGATGGAAGAATCAGAATAACTATTGACTTGAAATCTCAAGGTCTGTTTAACACATCATTCTGAATTCCACCCTGTGTTAACTGACAGATCTGAGTGACATTTGGTTAGTGGTTTGGTCTTGATAATATATTTAGTGTAATCTCTTTTACAATGTGATTAACTGTACTGGAAATGCAGATGAAAATGTGTATTCAGTGTTTTGCAGAGTCACAGATGGGGAACATTGCCTCCAACCTTTGTTATCCAGGCACAGAAGGAGATAATCCATACTCAGTGGCAGACTACCAGTGCTTCTCAAACCACATGTAATGACCACATGTAACAGATTTCAGAATAAAAAGTAATTGTCTCATCATGCAACCCAGAGACAAAAATCCCTAATAACTAAGGGAGGGGAGCAACAACTCATTATACAATGCTTACTATGAAGAATTAGAAGATATAATTGCTAAAAGTTCCCACTTAGATTCAGTCAATAATAGAGGTCAGACATGTAAGAGTAACCTGATTCTGCAAAGAGATGCATATGGATAAATACATGCACACAGACACACACAACCCATTGTGAATGGCATAATTGAAATCAATTGGCCTACTCACAGAGTCTATCATTTATTTACTCTGTGGTTTCTCTAAAACGGCCTTGTAACGAGTTTGGTTGGAAAATAGTCATCAAATGCACTTACAGAGGCCTCAGTTTATCTAGGAAAGGCCCAGGATACATTAAGCTAAATACACACATAAATCTTTGCACAATCAGAGCTTAAGGGCTTTATGCACAAGGTAGTGCTTTCAGACAAAGTCATTTGATATAAGCAGTTGGCATAATTCATGTTGGTAAACAAATATGAATATGGTGAGAAATGTATATTTAAGAGAAATTATTCTGAAAAGCCTCATTACTTTCTAGCTATATTTCTCCTATGCCCATACCTACTTCACTCTTTGGTAAGTACATGTTGACACTTTCCATGCCAAGGAAAATGAAAGTATGCTATTCTTGTTGCTTTAAATTACAAATCCCTAATTTAATAGACTAGGAAAGCTTTCTCTTCCCTCTTTTTCTGTTCAACAGGACACATATTCTGAGCAGCAAAATCGTAGACAAATTTAGTTATTGGTGAATTTGTTATGGACTTCCTATGCACCTTCTCTGGAAGGAGAAAACAACTACACAGTGAGCATATTTATGTGACCATCCTAGTAAGGTTATATCAATAAAAATACCAGTATGTGAACATTCAGGGAAATAAAACTGACTTAATCCATTCATTATCATGAGCAATATGTTTGTTTAATTAAGTTCCCAAGAAAATAAAAATCTCAGTTGGCTGAGTTCTCCTTCTGCCATCTCATCCCCCATCCACTCTTATTTATTAGTGATGGAAACTCCTAAATGTGGCTAGGTATCTTCTTCAAAAAGTCACTTACTACAAAATTCAGCAGGCTTTGTCCTGGACAGCATGTCACTCAGTACTGGGGAAAGACTGGGTGTGGAATCAGAGATGGTGGGAGTCATGAAATAAATTTCAGTGGGAAATTTTAATGTTTTAATATATGCCTTACTTCTCATTAGAAACTTCCAGAAGGACATGAATGTATTTAAAATAAATACAGGCAAAATATTACAGAAGTATTAATTTTCCAGGATAAGGCAGTCTTCCTAATTTACATTGTACATGACTTATTGTGGCATAATGAATAGAGGCTGATTTATTAAAATTGCTGAAAACTTCTAAACAAAGGAATCAGAATTTAAAAATAAAGTTATTTTCATCTCATCAGAGCATCTCCTTGCAAAAATTTACCCCAGAAGATTTCATTAGATCTGATTTATTCATTCAAAATGTTTCAATTTCAATGAAATTGTGTTTTCCAAAAGAAAAATTTTCTCTCATGTTTTAATCACCTCTCTTCAGTATTTTGTTAAACCTGAAAGCATAATTCTCCATCCTTTCTTCCTGGAGGGAAATTCTCAAGTCCCAGACACATTTCATTTGGTTAAACTTAGAGATACTTATTATATGCCTTAGTACATTGTGTACATTCCTTGTCAGAAATCTATTTAAATGAATTTTTTTTAAAACCATTACTGCAAAAATTTTACTTAATAAAATTTCACTTAGTAACTTAAAGCACTACTTTCCCCAACTCAATTTTATGCAAGTTTTGCACAGGTAATTTCTGAATTCCTTGAAAAGCTCCACATAGTCAGCATCCAAGCTACTATTTCTTCTGCCTGCCACAGATATGGAAATTTTAAGATGGAAATTTAATGCTGCATTTCTAAATGTTTCCTTTCCTCTGATGAAATATTGATAATATGCCCTGAAGAGGTCAGACCTTGTTCCTATGCAATATTTTCTTCTATGAAACTGTCATTAAATTATTTTTCCTTATTTATTATCTCATTGGTAACTCTAGACTGGCTATTCATGTTTTTATGCACAAATGCTATTTTTGCTCAGTAGGCACAGTACCTGTGCACAGAAATGAAGGGTTATTTTGGAGAGGGCTTTCTTTTAGCTATTCCTGTGGCATGCAGTATGGACCCATGAACTACTCCTTCCATAGCACTGAGGAGGTGAGGGAGAGTAATGGAGCTTCATAAACCAGCTTTGCTGCTGAAGCCTGTCTCCCCCTGAAAAATGGTTTCAGGCAGCTTTGCTGATACTGCAGTAATTGATGGTTTGGAAGAATAAGGGCTATATGTCAGTTATTTAATTTCAATTTTTGTGCTTGACCAGTGTTGAATAAAATGATGAAGGGTAAAGAAATCAACCAACCCTGAATCCTTTGCCCAGACCTGATTAAAATCAAATTTGTTGGTACAAATTAAAGGGATCCCATGAATTTTGGATTAAGTAGAATGGTCAGTGAATGGGAGGAATGCAATGGAAAGAGAAATAGGTGACCAAGGGAGACATCAGAGCCCTCTTGAAGCCAACAGGAGATTCCCTGTTATCTGCAAGAGGATAGACACATTACACTGGCTTCTGCTCCTTGCTCTGAAACCAAACTTTGTGTCTTTATTTACAACTTTTCAAAAAATAGTGTGGATACAAGTCCTCAGTGATCCCAGGTTCATAAAATAGACAAGGTGACAATTTTTTGCTGCTTTTTGTGCTTATCCAGGCTCAGGCTAATGTATCTGTGAAGTGTCTGTCTGTCTTTCATCAGACAAAAAGTATTTTACCTGATACATTGTGACTCTGGGCAAGGCTTTCTAATAGACAAAAAGTTGATAACTGAATGAAAACTTCATGGTTGCCAAAGGCTAGTCATCATGTACTGTGTAGGAAATAGGTAATGAAACTTTGCAAAGAGAAAGGAGAAAAAAATGTGTCTGGAGACTGAAGCCAGGCACAATCAAAGCAGAAATAAGGGACAAGTAATTAACAAACAAATACATCAAATATCTTGTACTGTGAATTTGATCTTGGCCTCCCAAGTTCTTCACTTAGGAAACATTTGTAAATAGAAAACTAGGAAAAAATTATCTGGATTCATTGGAACTTGAAACTTTAACATAATTAATTGCAATTTAGAAGACTTTAGAAAAATAAAAAGATGAAAACCATAACAAAAAAATCTAAAGTGCTAAAAAGCACTTTCACAAAGCTAATTTTGTGACAAAATAGTCTGAAATGACATGCCAGAATCTGTTTGTCTGTCAGCTCTGCTGCTATGAAACTCACAAATATGCTATTAGCATTCTAGCACCTCATCCTAGCACTTATTTCATAAAAAATTAGCCCTGCATACAAGATGTACACACGTCTTTTTGTGACACAAAAATGCTGATTTAAGAACTGGAATTCACAGCAACCCAATAAAAATGATGGCTGTAAATTAACTCAGCATAATGTAGTCTTTACAGCTCTCCCGAGGACTTGAATAAATACAAAAATAAACGAGGGAGAAATGGAAGTGAAAAGAAACAGCCTTTTCTTCAGATGGTCTACATTTCTAATTGAAAATTTTGGCTAGCATTAGTTGGCAGGAGCATGGAATACACAGCATGAAAGGTCAATAAATTAGTCTAATGCATGGAAAAAATGCCTTACTGGAAAATTTGATGGACACCATCAGTTTTAGAGTCACATATTCTGCTTGTTTACCCATTTCAAAGCCCTTTCTAACACTTTGGTTGCACAAGTCCATCACATTGATTGACAAGGACCTAATCAGTTCAGGTTCCAAATTAGGAGGTAGAGGGGAAAATTTGTTAGTATGTATATCCCGTTCATATAGGTGGTAAAAAAAATCCATTTTTGTAAAAGCATAATGCTGAAGAGAAGATGCACATTTTATTTTGCAACACTAATAGGCTCTACCAGGTGTATTTTAATGGCTTGGAAAATGTCAGTGGTGTACAAGAACAGACAAATTTAAAAGAAGCCTTACAGAACCTACCTGAAACGTTGATATTTCACATTCATCCCGTGCTATTTTATGTAACAATTCACAACAACTGCATTTTAGAATATATTGTGCTTAGCCTGAGAGGAATTCTTTGCTGATTTCTACAGGAAAAATGATTGTATTTATTTGGATGCTGAATTTTTCAGGGGCAAAGACTGTCTCTGCTCATGTGTTTTACTGGGCCTGGCACAGTGGATTTTGTCCTGATGGTGTTGTAATACAAACAAGTACCATATTTTAAAGCCAGAAGGTGCACTGTAATCATCCACTTTGATCTGCAAAACAAAATGTCTGGGGTTCAGGAGGATCCAAGTCCTGCTTGCTTAGAAATAAAATGTGAAACAGCGTAAGGACTCTAAAAAATTCTTACCTAACAGTTATTTACCACTATTGAGCAGAATATGAATCTTTTTGTATTCAATCTATGATGTCAAGCCACTTGCTAATAATTCCAATGATGAATAATAGCAAAAGAAAGTGAAATATATTTGATTTTCTTTACTTTCATTCTCAAAAACTCAGCAGGGGTGGGTGCAATTTGGTGGCTACATTAAACTACATTTTCAATAGGGTTTAAATTAAAACTATGTACCCAGATGTCAGCTGAGATTCTATATTTGATGGGTCTGATGATAAAATGAAAGCAAGCTTAACTTAGGCATTTAGGAATCCAAGGACTTTTGGCATGGCCGAGGCCTTGCTCTATATCATAAAGCAAATATTTTAGACACTTTTTAAAAAATTATCTGTTCATGACTTCGATCTGTTTGATTTTATTACCTGCATCATTTAAATTCTTAAGGACCACAGCTTTAGACTAGCAAGTAGTCCTGCAGCTATTGAAGCACAGTGAAGGGTTTTGAGCAGAGCAGCACATGCTCTGTGGTTTTTTTGGAATTAAATTTTATCCATCTGAAGAGTAAGAAATGTCTCTCAAAAAACCCCACCTTAATTCTGAACAGGACTGTATCAGTAAGTGTTATTTTCTAATCTTGAATATCCTTCAAAAGACTGTTTTGGCCTACAGCCAAAAAAATGTAATCTGCTTTTGGTTTTTTTATTGATTAATTTTTAACATTTGCTCATTCATGAACCTCTAATTTTTCTCTTCTCCAAGGACATGAAAGACAACATACAATGGTGATGTGTTGCCTCACTAGTGGCACAGGGATGAGTGTCAGGTTCAGACTTGGGGCACCTGCTGGGGTGTTTAGAATCAGGCTGTGTGAATGCCACCAATACTCTAAACAACAGTAAAGTCCTCCTAGTAAATACAGTTTCACTGTGCTGAACTCCTATTGTAAGCAGAATGGGTGTCTTTAAGCTATTCATCAAGCATGGTTTAAGGTCCCTCAAGCTTGAAGTTTACTATATAACAAAGGCAGACTGCCTTGCCAAAACTAGACTTCCAAGATATGTGGATTTAGCATGTGCCAACCAACAATTTCATTGAAGCATTACATTTTCATTACTAACCTTGAAAAGTCAGAAAAGAAAAAGCCAAACAGGAACATAATAAGCCAAGGGATAAACTAAAGATATTTTAAGGAAGCAGATGTTTATGTATTCATAAAATATTCTGTCAAAAGAAAATAAGTCCCTTCTTAGATTTCAGTCTAAGCTTGGCAATAGAATGACTACTGGTTTTATTCCTATTGCTGCAGCATCTGAGTGGTGTCACTGTTGTGTTAAAAAGAACAAAACTCTAAAACAATTTTTCTTTGGCTAAACATATTTTATCCGGAAGGTTAGAGAAATTTACTACTAAGCATCCACTTGTAATGCAGATCTAAACCTTTCAGCTGTCCTAATAAAGTTTAGCTTTATGGTTCAGAATGCAAAATACAAGGCTGAGAAAATATATCACATACAAAGGACAGAAATTCAAACCAGCATCTTGAAAACAAGAAAATAATTTTGTGAGAATAATGGGGTTGGGCTTTATTGTATATATTTAGCAGAATAATCTTCATCTAAGGAATGTGCCTAAATGTCTCAGAAGTTGAAAACACCAATGTTTCTGAAAAACACTTTGATAAGACTCAGAGTGATATGGATTATTGCCTGCTATTTTGTCTGAAAGTTCATTGAGGCAGAACAGCAAGACTTATTAAGACTTCTCATAAAATATTAATTAAATAAAAGAGCAGACAAAGCTTGTAGCAGCCAGGTATACAGGATGATTAGGAGAAAGTAGAGTGATCCTCTCTTTTTGGGTGAAGAATAGAATAAAAGGACACTATTCTTATAGGTACACAGATGTTTGTCTGAATTATTTTATTTCAGTTGTATATATGGGCAGGAAATCTACTGGTGATATGTAATTTTTAACTACAAGCAGCTTCCATTTTTGATTCTGTCTTCTTAACAAGCAGGTCAGACTCATCCTGATGCTTCCCTCACAGCAGGTAAAAAAGGGCAAGCAGGAGTCGGTCAATATTCACCACGTGAAGGTGCTGGTGGGAAAGGATCTCAGTACTTAGAGCAGAGGTTAAACTTGGGATTTTGATGTATTTTAAAGTTCCTGCCATTGCACAGTGGGAAAGCTAAAGACCTGTGAGGGGTAGCTGTCCCAGGCTAGCATGCTGACAAGGGGCTGCCTCTGGACCAGCTACACAGCAGACACTTCACAGACCCTGAGGGCAGAAAATTCATGTGCAGGGATGAGTGCCACCCTCATTCTCATGCACAGCACCACCTCTCCTGCCCCCATCCATGCAGGGTCCAGGTATGGGCACTTCTCTGCACATGGGAACCTCCACAATGCAGAAAGAACAAGCCTTGCCAGGCTCAGGCACATCCAGGTTTAGGCAGCAGTTGTGAGGTTTATTTTGAAGGATGCAATTTTTTTTTTAACCCTTTTGTTTTAGGCACTAAAGTTCTTTAATGAAGAAAGTCTGTATAAAAGCCAGATCTTCTCAGTACCCCTTACAACATAGGATGTGACCATGGGTATGCAGGGAAGAGTCCATAAAACTCTAGGGACCAGTGATGAATTGTCTCTTTCATTCTCCAGATCCCACCATGCTGACTTCTGTTTGTATGGGAATGGAAAAGATTTGTGCCCAAACCAGTGCATATATTATAAATACAATGTTTATTTTGTACATGGAAATTGTACTTGCACGAGCCAGGAATCATCTTTGTCTAGCCTGCATATATTTACATTATGCAGTAGGACAATTTGCTAGATTTCTGTGAGATAGGATACTAGTAGCTTTACTTAGAAAGAATTTTGCCTTACAGATTAATTCAAGTAGCCATGCAGTTTGAAACACCAGAGGATGGATTGTGGGAATGAATATTTATGTGCAGCTTGTTCAGGCATGTGCTGGTATTTGGTGCTGAATAGAGCTTTTAGTGATGACTGCAGGAAACTTCAAATAATAGCTTTAAGAATTTGCCTGACAATGAGCCTGGAGAAAATATCCTGCTATTACAAGGTATTTTCCTTTCAAAATAATCACACATTAATCATATATGTTATAATGAGTAGTATCACTTCTTCAGTCAAGAAAATTCAATTTCTATATATTTCCAGCAGTTGAATCTGGGCTCAAATCACAGCAGGTAAGTACTATTTGCAGTTATCATTTTTGATTTCTTTTCAGTTAGAAGACTTTTACTTCAATTTTTTTTGAATGAATAAGACAAAAATATATGGATGCTCAGGACATGTATCTGTTTTGACTGTCAGTCAGAGTAGAAGGAAAAAAACAAGAATTTTTTTTGGAAGAAAAATTCCAGCAATTCCATTTCAAATCAATAAAATTTCAGGCATGTTATTCAATCTAATTCAATGATTGTTTGCAGTGTGAGCACCTACCTTGGAGCAAATTATCTTAGACCTAGGCATAAAAAGGAAGGAAGGACATGAATGAGGGATAGAGAACAAATCAGAATGCTGCTCGAAATGATATTGAAGATTTATGGTCAGAGCCTCATGTTAGTCCATCCTCTTGACACCATGAAAAAGGAAGAGACAGAAGGTGTTATGTAGGAATTGCTAAAAATTTGCTTTCATGGGAGGATAATTCCTCTAGTTTAAGTGCCACAGGAAGCAGGAAAGTTCTCAGTCTGGAGCAGTCTTTTTAGGCCCTGGAAATGGCAGGTATGTGTGTGTACAGCAAAGGATGCAATCAGCATGCAGAACTGAGTGATATTTTGTTCCACTGAGCAGCATGAGGTAAAGAAGATATCTTTTAAGTCTGGAAAACCTTCTAGATTATGTCTGGGGACTAATTGTTTATTTATTGCTCAAAGTCATTGAGTGTGACAGTCTGCACATTTCAGTGACAGATCTAACTGAAATCCTCATGTAACACCAGAGTTTATGTAACTTAGCAGTAGCTAAGTAATAGCTAATCTGGGAGCATCTTAAATTATGATACTTTACAAGCAGATGTGTTTGTGTTTTCCCATCATGATTATATATTCCAAATCTGTATTCTGTCACAGGAAAGCGGGTGCTGTTAAAATTTGAGATCTGACACTATCCTCCACCCTCTCAGTGTATTTCTCCTCTCTTGAACAGTAGTTGCAGAAGTGGGAGGTGCTGCATTAAATCTTGTTAATACTTTTGGTTGGTCAGTCCTTTCTGTTTCAACACTGGGTCTTATATCCATCAATCTCATAGATGTACACAAAATTGGCTTAAGGAACATATTCAGTTGGCATCCAATTTTTAACCAGTGTTGCCCATAAATTATCCACATAATGTATCAGTTCTAAGTGGAAAAGGCATGGATGCCCATGACTTATGATTTTCATGAAGCTCTTAACTTCTTCTGGAAACCTGGCTTGAAATAATGTGGGTGTACAGTTTCCACTCCTCTTTTGCTGTTACTTTTACTAAGCTCAAACCAAACTTTAAAACTGGCTCGGCCATGGAGAAATCACAACTTGCATCTGTTTATTCATTTTGTTAGAAACTCAGCATTACTAAGCCTGACAGATTTTTTTTTTATCATTGATAATACTGATGAAAATCACAAAATTGATGAAAATAGACAAGATGAAAGGGAAGGTTTACTCCACTAAATTATCTATGGAACTTTGAATTGGTACACCACTGATTTCTGTGAAGTTTTGGTATCTAAAATAATTTTTGAGCACCAAAACTCCATTTTTGTGCTTTTGCTTTTGTTTTTTTTTTTTTTTTAACATGAGTTCTCTGATGTGTTAGGTAACTCTTAGAAGATGTCAGTGGCTGAGAATTTTAAAGTCCTCCACACGAGAGCCAAACCAGTACAAATGCCTAAAAAGGAGTATTGAGACAGAACCTCTTATCTCTGGAAGATATCTTGGACATGATAACTCTATCATCTCAAGAAGGTTTTGTTTGCCTTTCCAATATTTTGTCTTACTTCACCTCAAAAAACTGGGAGGCTATTTAGAATATGGGCAAGGATTCCCTTTGCAGGATTGCTCCTAATGCTCCCATGTTTGAATGTACTTCATGGTGAAAATGAAGTTTTGTCTCAGAAATAATATTAGATTATCACACATAGCAATAGCAAAGATTATAAATTAAATTGTTTTGCTCCTGAGGCAAGGAAAAATAGTTTTTATAGTTTTAATAGTTAAAATACCATAACTTTAAAGAAACTGTAGAGTTGAAGACATGATATTTTTAGAGAAAAATAAATATTTAAAAGGTCTCTTAAACACAACAACATGTCCTGCTGATAGAGATATTGACATCAGTAATGCTTGGAAAAACCTCTCTGGTGTACATTGACAACATGCCTGTTAGTGCAGTAGATTGGCCAGTGGAGGAAGTTTGCCTGCATTTATTGTGTCATTTGTCCCTGGAAACTGAGTCTTCCTGAACTGATGGAGGTGAGCCTTTATCTGATTCAGGTCTGTACTAACACAGACCATTCTTTCCAGCACAGGACTGTTTAGGCAAATTAAAGGACACAGGCTTAGGTAGTACTTAATTATTAAAAGTGAAAAGCTACTTCATGTCCACTGTGACATATCAAATATTTATTTTCCAATATAGAGGGTTTAAATGATTTGGTAATTGTAGGCCTGATCATTTAAGATTCTGTTTACCTCATCAGATCCAAAATAATATGTTTTAATTGTCATTATTTTTAAACTGTTCAGTGATTTTGAAAGTAGAGGTTGATGGTACCTCCCGTTATTTTACTTTAGAAAGAAAAAAAACTGTGAGCTTTGCAAAATTTTGTCTGTAAACTTTCCTTAGTTGAAAACCTGTATGTGCAACTTGGTTAATGACAATCTATGGTGCACATTCTGTCACATTTATTTACTTGGTATCTATGCACCTATTTCTGTATTTACTTTGAATAAAAATATTTCTGCACAAGTATTTCATCCTTTATTCTTTAGGAAGATTTTCTGTCTAGTCTGAGTCTGCAATACATACCTGCTACACATTCAGCCAAAAAGAAAAGAAAATGGAAAAGAAAGAGTTAAGCTTCTACTATGCAATAGTGTTCATTCTTCTCTTTGCTATTAACATAACAGCAAAAGCCACCAGGTTTGGGTATTTTTTCATATCCGTGAGGGTAATCTGCATCTGATCTTTGCTCTTTCCTGAAAGGGTTTGGTTAAATAACCCCAGTAGTACAAAGTCTCACATTCAGAGCCTTCTATTTCAGCTCTCCTTTCAAGGGAATTACTGCAGTTTTAACCTGCATCTTGCTCTCTTTCCTGGTGTAAAGCTGTGTGATTACAGAGGAACGGTGATGAAACACATCAGCTCTGTCTCTTAATCTTCTTATAAACCCCAACAGATTTCGAAGATGAAATTTGGCAAATGTTAATTGTACATACAGAATTCATACTGGGAAAATCTCCTTCAGGAAAAAAAAAACCACCAGAGAAGGGAAAAGAGCTGAGTGCACAGCCGGACTGTTATGTAAGATGTTTATTTCCATCAAGTCTAGCCCAGTGAAGGCTGTGCAAAAAATAGGCCAAGGCTGCAGAGTTGTGACATCATAACACCACCAGAAAGGTCAAAGAAATCACTGGCACACTGAGAAATACTACTTATAGTAATGGCAGTTTTATTCTATACTTATTTTTTCCCCCTACATATTGGAATAGAGCCTGATAGTGGTAAGAAAGACTGGTCTTTTTTAAAACCTCCGAAGAAACATTTTTGGGTGAGCACACAGCAGCATGGGAACAAGGCTATGAAAATTACTCATTGTTTTGATGACAAAATTGAAGCAAAGAAAAGAATTTGGTAGAGGGCGAAAAGTTGCATTTGGCTAAAATCTGATTTTGGAATTTTGTCTTAAAAAATGTGAACACCTTCCATACAGCTGATCTGAATGAATCTTGTAAGATTCCTTGTAAGAGTTAATCTAAGACCAAAATCATGAACTAATTTAAATGCCCTGAAACTCTTTTTTTTTTCCTATTGTACAACCTCATGGAAACTCTCTCTGTGTAGGTTGTCAGTTCAGAATTGCAGTGATGCACAGTACTGCACAGCTTAACTCTTTCTTTCCCTTTTTCTTATATATTTTTGGCTGAATATGTAGCAGTTATATATACAGACTCAGACTGAACAGGAAATCTTCCTAAAGAATAAAGGATGAAATACGTGTGCAGAAATACTTTTATCCAAATTCATATGGTGCAATATTTACCTTCCAGGGATCCTGGAAAAATATCCTTACTTCAGGATACTTTCCACTTGCAGAACTATCCAGCCCTAATGCTCAGTGATATTTTAATATATTAACATTAACCTGTGTGACTAGCACACATTTCTGAGTTAAAAAAAAAAAAAAAAAGCAAAACCACAAAGATTTTATTAATCTGAAGTTTAATTTATGATGGTAAATTTATTATGGCAAATTTTTATCTGAGTACTTTGAGTCTTTTGGGGAATGCAACCCAGTCTTGCTTGCTTACTGACTGATGGACACTTAGGCACATGAGATGGTCCCACAGGCAACTTCAAGGTCATGGCTAGAGGACCAGTCTGTGCTCTTGTGAGAACCTCAAGGCACTTATTTTTGTTTGTAATTTTATATCTCCAGCAGCACAGGCATTGTGACTGATGATGAACAGAACTTTTATATAGCACTACAAAAATATTTATTTTATTCCTCTGAAGCTACCTGGCCCTGTAAGCCCTAATGGACCATTCCCTTTCTTATTTGCAGCATGTCAGCCAATGTCCTGGGCTGATGATGGACTCTGAAGGCAACAGAAGAAGAACTTTTGGCCTCAAAGTGATTCAAACAGCTCCATCTTTTGCACTTCTTCATTACAAACTGAATATATGTCCTTTAACAAAGCTTAAAACTTTGTGTGTTAGGACAGTAAGTTCACGATTCGCTGTCATTTCCTTTAGCTCTGTCCCTTGGCTAACTTTCTGTGGGATTTATTTGATTAGGGTATAAATGAGACAAAATGGAATTATAATAAGCATTTAAACACAACCAACTTTGGCATGATTATTCCATGATTTATGGCTGACATGCAGAGGACAGAGTAATACTAATAAAAAGATGAAATTTTTGTACATTACACCCAAACTACCCTGATGCAATCAAAATTGAACTGTTGTGTGCATTTTCTTGATGAGGATGGAATCACCAATATCTTAATATTGGACTTTTCATAAAGACCCTCTCATAATGGTTGTATCCTTTCAGGTTTCCTTGACCATTATTTTGCTGATGGAGTGAAGTCACTTACCAGAGCACTCTGAGCACACCTCAAATGCCTTATTGAAAAGCTGCAGATCCCTATGCTTGCACTTTCAATTCTTGTGTGTTTGACAGTGAAAACTGGGCCTGATAAAAGTGTTAAGAGGTTTCTTTCTGTTATCTGGTGCTCCCTTTTCATCTTGTCAACCTCTGCAGATCATCCAGATTAATATCTCAAGTTACAGAGTGCTCAGTCTCTGGAGGTTTCAGATAGCAGCTATAGATGAGATTTCCCAATATTGATTCCCTCTCACCTTATTTTTTTTTTTCCTTTTCTGAATCATATATTTCTAAATTATGAGCCAGCACAGTTTTCTTGATCTTCCAGATTGCATTAGAGTCATATAGCACTGGACTTGAGGTTTTCAATTAGAGCAGACTTACTCCACTGCTAACCAGACATTTCTTCTTCTGCCAGAGACATCTTTATTTACAAATACCCAGTGGAGACACAAAATCTGCTGCACCATGGGGAATGCTGTGCTCCCATTGTTTGAATGGATGTTAGTAAAAGAAAAAAAACCTGTCTCTAGTATCCTTCAGAACTGACACAGACATTGTTGAGTCACTTTTGACAGAGGATTTTCAGAAAGACAAAAATGACCCTGTGGTCTGTTTCAGCTCAGTCTACAGGCCAGACTGGTGAATCCAACTAAAAGCCAACCTCAATCTTTCCATGGTTCAGTGTACTATTAGCTTAGGTACCCCACTTTCACTCCTCATCCCAAATCTTCCTCTTTTCACAGTAGTACTGAACCTGGAGATATTTGCAGGTATTCTTGATCACTCATCGTGCTATGAGTATTTGAATGGATATAACTAAGCATATTCATGGAACAGGGCTCTATAAATATATGGATACCAGTACAGTCTTTTCCCTTTCTTATCTTTCCCAACTATGCAAAAGTTTAAAGAATTTTAAAATTTTATTTTTGTCAATTTCCATTTCAATTGCTGCATTTGCATACTATTACCTCCCTTATTTTTCTGATGTCTGTTTTGCAGTGGACACTGTTACATGAATAAAATTATTTGGCATCTTTTCCATGTTCATCAAGAAACCATCTTGAAAATTACTGAAAAAATACATTATTTTTGGTGCCTCAGCAGTAGTTTGCAATTTGTGCAAAGGAAAGGTAACTGAGCAATATCTGTCAATGTTCAGAGACTGCCTCAAGGATGAGTCACTAGGGCTGGAAAAAGCCACCTTAAAAATGCCATAAAGCTGTTGTTCTCCTTTCTCTTTGTCATTTCAGAGAATGAAATATTACCTTGATGTAATTTTCATATACTAGCATTGTGCTTTCCTACACTTCACACAAATTATATTTACTACTCTTATTCAAATGACCAAAGGTGTATTGCTGATGTTAAATGTTATGGAAAATTTTTATCAGAGATGATAAAAACCTGCGCAGCCTCTGACAAAATCTGCAGAGCCTTGCAGGACCAAGTTAAATATACTTAGCTTCATAAATTCAGTACAAAGGATATTTTCAGCTGTATGAAGGCCAACACATGCAATTTTGTGAATGCTAACCATAAAGAGACTCTACATGCTCTTCTCATAAAAATATATCTATATATGTGTGCCTAATTTTACCCTCATACTCATCTTTTATTCAAAAGAATGGGAAGGCAGAGAAATTGGAGCTCCTTCTAAACTTTAGTAGAGGCCAGATAAGAGGACAGTGGACTGAGTGAGCTGCCAAGTCTAGCAGGTTAAAGCCAGTCAGCAGGGATGCACCTTGGGGGCAGATAGTGGGGCAGATAGTGGGGCAGTAGTGGTGCAGCTCCTCGTGGTGATCTGGATGGACACTGAAGGCAGCACCAGCAGGGTGCTGACACAAAACTGAGAGGAGCAGCTGATACACCAAGATGGGCCTGTTACCATCCACAAATACCTCAAGAGGTACAAGAAATGGTCTGACAAGAACATTATGAATTTCAACAAAGGCAAGCACCAAGTCCTGCGCCTCAGCAGGAATAACCCCATGCATAGTACAGGTTGGACACAATCTGGATGGAAAACAGCTCTTCAGAAAAAGATCCTGGGCTCCATTTTTACTGTGTGGGCAATCAAACACTGAACCAGGTTACCCAGAGAGTCTGTGTGCCCATCTTGGAGATACTCAAAACCCAGCTGGGCACAGTTGGTTACCTGCTGAAGCTGATCCCTGATTTGAACAGAGATTTTGCAGTAGATTATCTCCAGAGGTCCATTCCAACCTTAACCATCCTCTGTTTCTCTGTTACAAGGAATACTGGTTGTCATTGCCACGAGCTCAGCCAAACCTATCCTGGGCTCACCCACACCAGTGTGGCCAGCAAGGTGAGGCAGGGCATTCTGCCCCTCTACTCAGCTCTCCTGAGATCCCACCTGGACTGCTGCCCCCAGCTCTGCGGCCCAAACACAGGAAGGACATGGAGGGACTTTTTGGAAGGGTGTGTAGAGATAGGATAAGAGGGTATGGTTTTCAACTGAAAGGAGCTAGAGTTGGATTTAACATTAGGTGTAAATTCTTTACTGGGAGAGTGGTGAGGCACCAGAACTGGTTGCCCAGAGAATTTCTGGCTTCCTATCCCTGGAAATGGAGCTTGAATGGAGCTTTTAGCCACCCAACTAGTGGAAGGTGTCCCCTGTCCTTGCAGGGGTGTTGGACTAGATGATCTTTAAAGGTCTCTTTAAACTGGAACCTTTCTATGATTTTATGATTCTATTATTATTTTGAAATACTATAAGGGCTAAAAAGACAAAGTAATAGTGGGATTTAGGAGCTAAAGTAATTGTCCTTTAGACAAAACTCCTGGAAAATGCACTAATGTGATGGAATATGCTAAGCTTCTGAAAGTTTTTATGTCAGGCCATGCAACATAATGGAAAATTCCATCATTTCCACAGATATGAGAAAGAGATTCTTTGGAATACCTAGGCAAAAATTTTAATGTTCTATTAAAAGTGAAAGATTTCTAGTATTATTTTTGTAAAGCTGTACTCCTCAACAGTAGATGCTTGGCTTCCTCACACCATTCAGATGCTCACCAATATTATTGACATTCATTTCTTTATTATTATTGCTGCTTTTGGCTTTCTTCTGCTTTCACTGGTGGTATAAAAAAATGAAACTCACAATAATAGTAAACTTGATTCAGAGTTGTATCTAGTTACTAGAGCATGCATTGTATCTGTCATGCTCCTTTAGGCTTCAGAGAACAAGCAAATGCATTTAGTCTTTGTGACTCCTTATGGAGAGTGCATACATTACTGTCTGGTTTTATACACACTTCATGGGAGAGAGGTTCTTTTTTTACTCTCTGGTAGTCTGAGGCATAACAGCTAAAAACACTATTTAACTTCAAATCAAATGCAGGATGGCTATGAAAGACCAGAGATAAAAGAGCTAGGGTTTTTAAAAATATGATTGGTATAAGAACATTCTTTCAAAAATAAAGTAAAGTAAAATAAAATAAAATAAAATAAAATAAAATAAAATAAAATAAAATAAAATAAAATAAAATAAAATAAAATAAAATAAAATCCACTCATCTTGTTCTACAAGATTGCCTAAAAGTGTGCTTAGTTTTTCTGATAGATATTTGACAATCAGGTAGATATATGATTTTCTCATTGGTGAATTACACAGGAGGTGCATCATGCTGTTGTGTAAAACTCTTCTAACATGCTGCTTCAGACATAAAGCACAGAACCTATTTTCCAGCCAAGCAATTGCTTTAAGTGAACTTCAAGCTTCAATATGCTTGGTATTGGAGAGCATTTGAGTGCTGTGGTTCAGCCAGTCTGTGCCTTCCCTTTTTGTGAAATTCTGACATTAATGGTGTCTTTCAATAAATCTAAACCACTTCTTACTCTCTGTAATAGCAATATGTAAAAATGCTACTATGTATGTTTCCATGGTTGATAATTTTCTTCTTCTACATTTCAAAACTCACATTAATCCAGTGATTTTCTCCATTATTTATTTTACAGTAAACCAGGTATTTCAATGATCATAGAGTGCACAGCAACTGGAGAAAAAAGATCCAGATGATGTAATGGCTTCTCATTCTTCATTTTGATGTTTCTCCAACAACTCTCAGGTAATTATAAGAATTTGGCCTCTTTCTTCCTTTGTTTTATGCAAAGCTCTAAAAATTTAAGAGTTATGGTTAAACAAAGAGGCTCCATGAAACTTTAGCAGGTGCTATGGCATTTTCTGCTGTAAAACTGCACTGGTTTAGGAGGGCTTCTACTACATTATTATTATAATGGTGCTATTTATGTGCATTTATTTCTCCTCTAAAAGTTTGCAAAGGGCAAGCTAGGTAATGTGATTAAGTGGCTGAACACAGTAAAGGTTCCAAAAACTAGGTCATTATTGAGATTAACGACTGGATTAAAAGGATTTAGGAGAGTGGTAGGATTTTGATTTGCATATTACTCCAAAGACCTTTGACTTATGTAAAGCCTCCTCCTAAAGACTATCAAGCCAAAGTATTACATCAAGCAATTTAGTTGTTGCAAATTACTCTTGCCTGTTTTTTAACCTTGCATGTTATTACCCATATTTCTACTCTGGAATTGTTTTCCATAATTCAGCACTTGTATTGCTTCTTTGGATGTGGCAGATTCAGGGGGAGCACTAATGTGAAAGAGATAAGTTGTAAAATAATTAAATCTTATTAAGTATTAGCTGTGGGATTCTTGAAGGATTTTACCTGAGAGCATTTTAGCCAGCTGCTAAAAAAGGAGACCTTGTTTAACAGCAGAAACCAGCAATTTAATCAAAATCAAGTCTTCCTCAAAAGCCCCACAAATTTATTTGTTAATCTTCGTGTCACTCTACAAGAGTGTACACAGATGTTTTAGTGTATGAGAAATGTAAGAAAAGATCTCAAGCCTGTAACTGCTTTGAGCAATTGAGCTTGAGGGTCTGCATGGCTGAAGCCACTTATTTTACATCAGCTAAAGAAAAAAATTAGTTTTAAGGGTTACTGGGTATAAAAGTCCCTGCATTGGCAGCATGTATTTGTGCTTTACCCTGTGTGAGAACATTGTTTATGGCACTTGTGTGAAAGAAGCACAGTGGGGAGATTTTCTGTGGGCAATCCAGCACAGACAAATGTGATTGTGGAAAAGAGGACTGATGGCATTCTGGGGGTGAATGATTCTCTAAGACACAATGTTTGTGACAGTAAGCAAAATAGGAGAAAAGCCCCAGATACACCACAGGGTTATAAAAAGTAAATAATCTTTGGATTTTCAGCAGAAGTTCAGTTCATAACAGATAATACTTGCAGATCCTATTTTCATAAATCAGTCTATATTTCTATATTATCCAGTCATTCATGTCTGAAGAGCACAATATATATTTTTATGAACTTCTAACCTGACAAATGTTCTTACTATTTCACCGCTCTGCTTTTAAACAATATTGCTCTAAAATGTCTGGCTCCACTGGTCCATCCATGGCTGGGATGATGTAATTTCAGAAATTGCTTCCATCACCCTCAATCTCAAAACTACAAATTCTACTCAAAAGTGCTAGTACCACTGATGTGTCTGAAAACCAGATGAATATGTGGTAGTTGGTCATTAGTTGATCTAAGGGATCCATGTAAATGTGTTACTCATAACATCTAAGATTTTTCTTGGTAAGTCAATCTTAATTATGCAATGAATGAATCAATACAGTATAAAGGCCAAGGAATGGTCCAATATTTTGAGTTTAGAATTATTGTTCAGGAGTTTTAGTGTCACGATATCACTTGTGCAATATTGTATGAGTCTATCAGAAACTTTTATATTTTAGAAATCCCAAACTAAAACATCCAGTTCTTACATTTAGAAAATACCAGAGCTGCTCTCAGAAGCCAGCTTCATCTCTAAAACACTGTAGCTTTAATGTTGGTTTTTTTTTCTGTCAGGGCTTTTGAGTAAGTTGTGATGAGGAGCAGAGTTTTTCCACCTCCTGGCTTCATCCACTTAATTTTGTTTGCAGTAAAGCTGGGTTTCTATTTCTACAGCATTCAAATTTCATCAGATGTTTTCTTCTCTCGAAAAATTATACTATTTTTCCTTCCCTTAAGCACATTTCACTGTAATTACAGAAAAGAACATTGTAAACATGCATTGGGAAAAGGTGTCACCACATTTTTAAATGTGAAGTCCCAAGGCTGGAAGAAGATAGAGGAATAAAAAGAGATAGAACAAAAGCTGATATGGCAAATTGACTTGCTAATGCCTGTGGTTCTGACCAGGTGCTAGGTTTTGATCCCAGGATCCCTTTTTTTTTTTCCCCCTCTGTTTTATTTAATTAATGACCTTTGACTTTATAATATGAGGATCACAGACTGCCTCAGTTAAAGATGAGAGCTCAATATCCAAGGTGCAAATGTTGTTTTTTTTGTTTTGTTTCCTTACTTTCTTCTGGAGTCTTGGGTGGAATGTCCTCAGGAGTTGTGGAGGGCTGGCCCTATCCAAAAGTTTGTGCAGCTGATGGCAAAGGCCACAACTCCAGAAGGGAGAACTGTGCCTTTGAACTTTGTTAGACTCAGATGTCCAGGCCAGGAATCCTGCACATCCTAGGAAAAGTGCCCTTGCCACTAAGCTGTACATTAGAAGTAATTTGTAGTGATGAGCTGAACTGCCTTTCACAGAGAGTCACATCTTGTTGATTTACTTCAGACATGTTGTGAGGATAGTTAGCAGATCCCTTCCTCGAGGGGATTCCCATTGAGAAGTGTCATGTTGCTGGACTCCCTTCGAGTCTGAATGGAAGATAGATGCTGAAAGGTCCAACTGCAATGCTCATGGTCCCATAGAAAACGGAATTTTAGCTACCAGGAAACCTTAGAAACACAGAAGTAAAAAATAGCTGAGTCAGTGGTCTGGAGCTGTGATATTCAAAGCTGATTTTGGTATTTAAGAGCCTTGCTGAAGCCTTTCAAGCAGAGCCCAGGTTTGGAAGGCACGGCACACTGGAACAGAAGTGCTGTGACAGAGGAACACCTGTGTCACAGTTGTCCCCAGCTCTGCAGAGGATGAGGGTGCTCCTGCAGCAGATCCCAGAGGAGCTGAGTGGGAGCCCCTCCACACACAGCCCTGGCTGCTCCCAGTGTGGAGCAAACAAACACATATTGGTGGGCTCCACAGGTTCATCACCACTGACAAAAACATGTTTATTATTATCTATTGCCTTCAGTTGCTGTTTCTTGCTCCTGTTTAACAAAGGATTAAACTATGTTTTCTACAAAATGAAGAATGAACTAAGTGATATTTCTTCTATTTTTGAGCATCAAAGCAAGCATTTAAATGCACAAAATCATGATTGTTTTAAGATAAGATTAATTTTGAATTACTAATTCATATTTATACTAATTCTTATTTAAAATCTATAATGAAGCAGTCCTGAAAGAATAATTAGTAACATCTGTTATAACAATGCTACAGAACAACTTCATAACTTAAAGGATTAAGGAAACATTTATTTAAAATAATCATTCATAAACCACAGTTTTTCACCTCCATTCTTCCAGACATTATGTTTTGGAAGGAGATTCCTGTTGTCTCTCCAAATATTTCAGATCTCTGAGTCAGGGAAAAGTGACCTCAACAGAGTCAGTGGAGAAAATCAGTTCCAGAAAGAATCTCCATGCTGATAGAGGACTAGTGAAGTCAAATTGTTCAGCCAGTGATGGCTTAAGCAGCTTGGCTAGTACAGCTGATAAACATGCTGATAAACTCAGAGACCTTGCTACCAAAAAACTAAAAAATCAAAGTACTGAAGATATGTGTTCTTCAACCAAATGTATTTAAAATGTGTCATGTATAGGACACAGAGAAAAAGATTTTTTTTTAAATGAAAACAATTTTTCTCACAGGAAGCAGCCACTTTAAATAATAATGCAAAATCTCTAGTTTCACTCTCACATAAAAATAATTATAGATTAAAAACAATCAGGTATGCACATGATAAACTTCATCAGGGCAACATAAAAGAGCTCTGGCACGCAGGGACTGTGCAGTACATTGGAATTTTAATGCTTGAACTTCTCAGTAGCTCCAGCAGCTCTCAAGCAGGCCCAATATCTTGAAGCTTTATTCAACCATCTAGACATAAAGGGACAGCTTTTCCAAGATTCTCAGGACAACTCAAGTAAATGTCAACAGGAAATTTCTGGCAGAAACCAGACACATTTGTATCATTTTAGGAGGCTTATTTGGTTTTTGTGTGATTGTCTGCTTATGTGTTTTGTTGGGTATTTTTTTGTTTATTTGTTTGGGGTTTTTGTTTTGTTGTTGGTTTGTTTTTTTTAAATCCCACAAGCATGTACATATCTGGAAATTGTGGTCAAGAATTTCTTCCCCAAACAGTTTCTACTCTGCAGTATCACCTATCTTTGCCTATATGGTAGGTGGGCTTCTACACAAAATTCAATGACTGCATTTCCTAAGATACCTTTTATAGGATAAACTGTTATCACCCTCATAAAGTTTCTATTACTTTTCATTGACTCTCACTTGCACTAGATTATTAGCTTCTAGATGGCTAAAGTTAGGTGAATCCTATATGAAAAGACAGTTTAAATGATCAGTGTGATAAACAGGGAAGTGAGAAGAAACCAGAATAAGAAAGGAGTTTTTAAAACATGTTTTAGAAAGTATCAGGGCAGTGTATAGCCCTTATCAAATCTATACCAGAAACTGCATTTTTTTTCTAAATTTTAATTACTTCAATTGGAATGTAGGGAACATCTATTAGTAATAGGAAGATGGGATTTACCATTCAAATTCAGCCTGCTAGTCAGAAAATTCCTTGTACTACAGAAATGAATTAAATTGTCTGTCTTTTCTTTTAACAAAAGGTGATGCAGATTACAGACTATTTCCATCGTGACAGATTGTCATATCAACTTAACTTACAAGTGGTCTGACCATATTATATTTTGAATATGCCCACAAACATGCATATTTCTCTAAACTCCAGTTGCAGAATGGAGTGGCTTTCAAAAATAACTGCATCATTTTAAATTTCTCATTACTGAGTGTAGACATGTGATATATAAATTGTATCTAAAATGTTGGAAGAAGGAGCAAAAGAATCATGAAAATTATTTCACAAGATGCAGTAACTGGGCTTATGCCATGGGACAATGTGTGGATCTCTGTGATGCAATTCTCTGTGAATCCCAGCTGCAGTATATCCCCATGTATCCCAGTCTCTAGTGGGAAATTTGGATGCCCATGGGGCTTTGATATACTCCTAGAGATTTCAGGCAGCAAACAGGTCTGCATGGAACAGCTCCAAGTGTACCCACCTTGCAGCACAGAAACCACCAATGTGAGCTAATTAAGTATGTTGCAAATAAAACAGGGTGAATTCACTAGTGATGATTGCCTAAAACCAGAACACTTGTGGCTTTAAGTTGGAACTACTTTGTTACACATTCAGCACTTGTTATCAAATTCTTAAACTGCCTATATTTTAATTAAGTCATAAGGATCTTGTTCCTTGCTGCTGCCCTTGTGAGTTTCTCCCACTTGGAGCCTGCAAAAAGCCTCTCCCTCTTTCTTTCCCCCTCTCTCTCTCCTGTCCTCCCTTCTCTCCTTCCCTTCTGTAGCCATTATGTTCAAAGAGGAAAATATCAATAAGGGTCACACACATATTTCTTTTATTTATTAACTAATTCAATTAGCTCAGATGAAATACTGATGTTTCTAGCTATATGTTTTAACACTTCCCATGAGTGATTTATATTGTGGGATTTACAGGGCACTAATTTCACTCATCAGTGTGTGGTATATCATTTTATATCCAAAAAAAATCTCTGAGAGATTAATTGTAGCCTGCTGTCTTTTCACACTGTACAGTTGAATTAAAGCCTTGGGTAACCACTCTCTCACACAAAAGAAGAGCATCTTCTGTGACTCTGATCTCCTATGCAAAAATCTACAGTATGATTCAAAACATCACCAACACCCATAAAAAGATCCCACAGGATCAGGCAAAGTCTAGACTGTGGGTAAGATGTGCTTGACACAACAGCCCTGGTGTGCTCGTGGTCCCAAGCTCTGTCCAAGCTGGTCATTTGGAGGTGAGCAGGGCTGTGCAGGCTCTCCCTGGGCTGTGGCTGCACTGCTGCCACGCTGTGATGCCACCGTGCCTGGGGGCACATGGGGCAAGACATAGCTTGGGATCTCACAGAACTGGAAGCCCCAATGACATCTTGAGGTGTCAAACCAAAAAATAAACTATTCTCTGTTACTAACGGAGTTATTGGACATGTGCCGTTCTGTGGAACCAAAAATCCAACACATTTCAAGCAGAAAGATCAAGAACAAACATAATTGTCAGTGGTTCAAGCAAAAAAACTGCGGACAAGGCATCCTTTAAGTATCTATCTATGCAATTTATTGAACAAATTTTACATTGCTGAATCCAGAAAACAATTTACATGGAAATGTGATTCTTTCTCTCTTTTTCTAGACAGCAGAAAGGAAATCAAACTATATAAAGCTTATATAAAGAAAATATGAGGATGCAAAATTATTCCAAGCTGGGTCAGGAAAATCAAATCTGTGGCTGTAATTCATGATGGTTTGAGAATGGGGTGTTACTTTTATTTTAGTTTAGTGAAAAGACTCACTTTAGGTAAAGCTTTCTGGCTTATTTTTTCACCTGGGATCTGTCTTTTTTGGCCAATATGGTGTCTCAACACCAAAAGACTCAATCCAAGAATCAAAATTTAAAAGGATGACGACATTCCCATCAAACGTACAGGCACACTTGTAGAGAGATAGCTCCAAGGAACAGAGACACCTTTTTGTAGTAATTTTGCCTGCAAAAATAGACCTTAGATATATAAATGGGGAAACCCCCTCATTCTTGTAATCAGTTGTTCTCCTTTATACTTTTTCTTTAATTTCTAAATATTTTTACTACATTACAATGAACTTCAACACACTGAAAAAAGTTTATGAAAGCTGAAGGGTCATTTTTCACTTCTTCTCCATTTTCAGTGTCCAATTTCATTGGCATCATCACCAAAAATATTGTTAATTTTCCTCACCCCCCCACTGTTCTCATGTGAGAAAGTAACTGAAAACATGAATCTTGACCTTTCAATTAATATATTTTAGGCTATATCATGTGCTGGGTATATATTTAGGTGCTAATTTCAAGGTAATTAATTGCATTCATAAGGCTGTTAACAGCTTTATTAACTGAGTACCTCAGCATATCACTGTTGTCAGTGCTGTTGTCCCAAAACTCCTTACTGAGCCTATGTGATATGTCAAAATGCCAAGACAGTCTGGGTGAGATTGATCTTACAAAATTCTCGGTGTCTATAATCCAGATGTCTCCTTTATGATCTAATTTTACAGAAAATTGAGAGAAATATGCTCTCTTTCTTAATGTAACAATATCTAGATAGAGAGATATTATTAACGTATAATATCTGTCTGCTTTGGGATAAGGAAAATAATCTATTTCTTTTGTCTCTAAAGGGACTCTACATTTCTGACAGACATCCTTCAAGGGCTGTGTGATTAATTTTAACATCCCTAGCCATAGAGAACTTGTTCAATATATGGTGGAATGAGGCTCTGCTCCAAATGTACTGACCACAGGTTCCACACTTCTGGGGTAAGAATCTAGGATAGCTTTGGGCATTTGTGTAATCTTAGTCCCACCAATAAAATGGTGTCCTTTAAAAAAAATATCAAAAGCATTGTGAGAGGCAGTTAGAAAGTACTCCTTTTTTTTTAGTCGCTATGATTCTGCAGAATTAATTAAAATGTGAATTCAGCATCAGAGATCTTTTCAGTGTTGTTTAAATTTCTCTCTTGCAGGTTATTGCCCAGATTGAGCTCCACTGAACATTTTGCAAACTTTTCATTTGTGGCCTCAGCAAAACAAGTACTAATTTCCCTTTGAGATGTCCATTCTGAGGGCACAGAATGACCCCCAGTTTCTTGTAGGCATTAAGACAATGGATTACTTGGAAACTGCATGCAAAAAACTAAAGGCAGCTTCTGATATGTTAGACTGAATTTCCAATTAGGCCGTGTTTTTGGTTTTTTAAATTTATTTCCAATGTGCGAATACCTATGTAGTTTCTGTTCTGTCACTCTTGAGGGCATCCAGAAGGTATTTGGAATCAGTTTAAAACAGCTTTGAAGTTCTTTCTAATTATTCTGTTCTAGAAGAGCACATTGCACTGATATTTGCACAGTGAAATTTCTATTTGAAACATCATTGTCATCTTTGGGACTGTAAATAATTGTACATTTTTGGTCCTCTTGGAGTTTCTAGGGTATTGTTCAAGATTTTTTGGCTGGGAGACCTTGATGTAGTCCAGAAATAGATTTACCTTGAAATTTATAAACTTATTCTTATCATAGGGTTGGCTCTGTACATATGCGTATCAACAACAAAGGCACATTGTCAAAAGAGACTTTATTCATTTTAAAGTCAGAAATTTGAGAAAGTAGTTTATTGCCTGTGAAGTAATCTTGTATTCTTAGAACATATGATAAAGAATTTAAATATCTATGTGCACCTCTACTGCAAGCAAATGTGTATATAAAGGTGTACCTGCATGAAAAAGGCTGGGTAACAAGTAAAGAAGGACTGCTTGAGTACTACACAAGTGCCAAAAAACAAAAGAAGCCTGAAAATCTGACCATTCATCAAAATGATGAAAAAATATAAACAGGTAGCCAGTGTTGCCCAGGAAATTACAGTTTATGTAAAATAAAACATCTGATGATTCAAAACAAATATGGACCCCTTAAAATATATATTTTCTGCACCTGATCCTGCTTTCACAACCCCATATTCTCAAAACCCCCACCAATTATTAGCAGTTCCTCTTTAGCATGCACCTGACAGTATCCTAGGAGAATGCAGGGCTATATATGCAAAGCTCTAAAGAGGATATCAATTATTTGCTTTGATCATTGTCATCCATAGCATTTAAACAATACTCTGTCTAATGCTGAGAACCCATTCCTGAACTCGAACTGCATAATTATCTACACTATTGCTATTTTAAATTATTTTCCTTTCCAAATCATCAAGTCAAGCAGTAAAAATAGTTTTTTCACTAGGAAATGAGCAAACCTCTTATTTGCTCTTCAGTAAGAAAGCTGGCACAGATCTTGGTTCTAAAATTCTATTAAAGAAACACTGTGCTTTAAAATTGGTTCTATACAATGGGTAGTAAGAACTCTGCAAAAGCCCAAAGCTATCAATATCAATAAACTGTGTTTTTGGGTGGATTCTGACTCTTATTCAGATATCACAGCCTCAAGTCCAAGGCTAGCTATATGGAAGGCAGAAGACAGGTAATGCAATAGTTATAGGTGAAAGAAAAAGGGAAGGTAAACATACTGTGCAAAATTAGAAACACCAAGCTGGCAGAGGATGATGATGACACCTTTTCCATTGAATGTTGTGATGTCTATCAATAGTGGACTGAGCTGCTCCTGAGCTCTCTGCCTTTGGCAAACACCCCATCACTGTTCCCCATACCCTTCATATTGTCCAGCTTTGGGTGAGACCAAAGCCAAGGCATAAATCTTGTCCCTGCTCCTCTCTGACAAACCATCCAAAGGCTCTGACAGCTGCAGTCTCAGCCACTCTTTCCTTCTGTGTATGCAAGTATTATTTTAAAGCCATTATTGCTAAAGCTAGGGTAAGACAAACAACTAAAGGGCTGGTGGATTGAAAAGTGATAGACACTTTCACCTTAGATCCTTCAAATTTCCATATTTGGGAAAAGAAGCTGTGCTAACATGCAGACATGTTCGTCCCTGAAATCAAAATAACACCATTCACATGAAAGTGCAAAGCCTTTTAAAAATACAGCACCATTGTGAAAGGTATTATTTAAAAATTGAGTGGTTTTGT
Organism: Erithacus rubecula; assembly: GCF_903797595.1. NCBI lineage: Eukaryota > Metazoa > Chordata > Aves > Passeriformes > Muscicapidae > Erithacus > Erithacus rubecula. The sequence continues at coordinate 26,309,159 of NC_136686.1, read as the reverse complement.
AGGATCTTCTCTTTCTTAATTCATCCTGGCTGAACATTCTTCATCTGATTTGTAACAGTTAACACTAAAGCACTGTTAATCCAGACACACACACACACACGATTCATCCATCTAAAATGAGCTCTCAAGTCAAGGCCAGCAAGGGAACTGAATAAGTTTGTATTAATATTTGAAAGAACTTTCTTTCCCCATTAATTCTCAGGATTAGAACTCCAGAATAATTTTAAATTTTTAGAAACAAACAGATCATGAGACTTAGAGAACAAGGTGGAAACTGAGTACAAGTCACAGAGAGTTACAAAATGCAGTAAACTAAAAAAAAATGGCTGAAATAACAGGAGTTCTGACAGAATTTCACACTCAGAGGAGTTGATGGAAAGTCTTCCACTAGGCACAGGCACAACATGGGATTTAGTGCTGCTTTCAATAGAACCATATAAGGCCACTGAACTACAGTTTTAAAAGTAGGGGGAGTCTTCAACTATCCTTAGCAAGTATTTATGTTCCCATATCAGAGAATAACGAGCTAAGTTGGAACTTTTATTTTTATCTTAAAATCCTTTCATTACTGAACTCTTCACATTAAATAACTTTCCACTTGGCAGTTCAAGCAGTGTAATTTGCAAAATATAGCTTACTCTGAAGATTGCTAGTATATGTTTCAGGCTGATAAATATTACTTCCCAGCTGCTTCCCATTCATAGACAGTATGTGTGGCCTTCCCTAAAGAGGATGGAAAATGTGATACTATATCCCACTACCACATGCCTTATACCCATTTATGTGTTTATGTTGGGTTTTTGCTTATGGTTGCTAAAAAGCATGGATTTTTTGAGACACTGTTTCTTGTATATACCTATTGGTTTTGTTACTCTTATTGCTGCTATCTTTAATCTGGCTGTTTAGGAAAGCATTCCTGAGGCTTCATGTGGCAGATAAAACTGGGAACCTTCTTTGCAAGTTTATATTCTTTAACACTATCATTACTCTAAAGGAAACTGTGCCCCAGTAGGCTAGGCTAGTGTGTGAAATCTAGTGTTATCTACAAATTGGTCATCTCATGCTGCTCTTTAACTGATGGCTCCACTGTCAGCAGCAATAAAAGTAGGTGACAGTCTTTGGGAGGTAAGCCAGCCATTGATTCTCTTCAGACACCTGACTGTGTTGGCTGATGTGTGATCTCTCGGTGCCACAGAAATAAAGTGAAAATTGTTTTTTAAAAGTGACTGCCAGGACTGGAGCAGACCCTTTTTTCAGAGTGTCACAGCCAGTGAGCTGTGACACACAGTCAAGCTGTGGTCCCCCAACAGAAAGAGAATTAGGTTTATGTTGTACAGAAAGATTCAATATCAGCCCAGAATTATGTTGATTTATTTTTAAATAAATAGCTTTTATTAAATACCTCAAACTTTTAAATTCTCAGTACTCTTCCAGAAACAGACAAATTAACATTTTGCCTCACAGGAACTCAGCTGTCAAAGAAATAATTTTTCAAAAGATGGTGAACTATAGCATTCATTAAGCACGTGCCCTCCCAATTAGTGTATATTTTCACATTCTGATATATAGGGCACTGCATCAGTGCTCTGCTATGCTCATTAAACATTTAGCTCAGGAAGAGACACCAAGGTCACCTGCTGTCCCTAAACAGTGCAAATTCATCTCTTGGTGATAGCAAAGGAATGAAGTGCACTATCCCTCAGCATTCCCCCTCACTGGGCTGCTCTGGATCTAAATCCAGCCCAGGAATGTCTGGTCGTTTAGCTGGCAGTGGCAAGTCATGGGAACACAAAGACAGAGAAAACTCTTGGGCACAAAGCACTGGGGGTTGGCAGAGCACTCCACAGCAGAAAGTGAATCTTTTTGCTTGTTCTGCAGGCAGCTGCTCTGGGCTCCATCACTGTCAGCACACTGTATTGCCTTGGCTTTTGGTTTCATGCAGTAAGACACACCCATTTATAAGGAGAGAGAGCTCCTCCAGTAGCTTGGAAATATAGTATTTTTGATTGCTCAGCCTGGAAAAGCTTTTTGTTTTTATAACAGCATCTTGCTGGACTACTTTGCTATTTAAAATGTCTTGATGGCAACAGAAGACCATTTCTCAGCTGTACATACACTTCTCAGCTGTACGGCATAAATTCAAATAATCTTGACATTCCAAGTGTTTTCTATCCTACAATTCAGATTCCCTGATGCAGACTCCAATTTTTTTAAGACAGTCTAAGAAGGTATTAAATGGAAATATTTCACAATGGAAAAATATAGGAATAAATTACTATTTTTTGCAATAGAGTGAGCTACTTCCTTTGCTTATCACCTTCTGAGTTTTGTCTGCTCTATACATCTGCTTGTACTCTTCTTGGGCAGGCCATGTCTCTTGCTATGTTCTTCCATGTGCACAAAGCCATACTCAACAGCATTAAAAAATGAGCATTATGTTCTAAGTTCAGTGTGGAAGGGTCCCATTCAAACTGGGTAATTAAAGACCCACATAACTATACAGAAACCCCAGTATTTTCTGGAATTTCTAGCAATAACACAAGTGAAGAAGACAAAATGTTGGAAAAAAGAAGAAGACAGAAATGGCAATGACACTGAGCATCAAGACCATGACCCCTAATGAAAAAAGTGTGTAGGCGAATTACTGCATCACTAAATGCAGCTCAGCTTCAGTCATGGCCCAGAAAAAAAGGTCAGGAGCAGGGCAGGAATAAAAGAGGCAAAGAACTGTCTTTCAGAGAAAATAAGGAGGGAACATGATGAAAGATGGAGACTATGCAACAGGAGCAATTACAGCATGCCCAGCGGGTTAGGAAGAAGGGTGGTCACAGTGCCACTCACTACTGCCCAGAGATATTGTTTTGGCATAGGGTTACCCATTACCTGCTTAATTTTGTGTTGCTTGAAAATGGAAAAATCTTTACAAGATTCTCTGGTACACTCAACACTGAAAAGAAGCTACTAAGAGAGAAAACTTGTATTAGAGATATAAAAGAGAAACACGAAACTGAGAAGTTTTCCAAAACAGACAAGATGTGAAAAAACAACTGCAGGCAGAAGTGCTCCTGAAACATAATTGTGAAGCACTCCCAAGAAGGAGGGGAGTGTTTAAATCCATGATTTAAGTGACCAGCTGCCATGTCCCCAAGGAACACCACAGGCAGTCCCATAACTGCTTCTCTCATAATAGAATCCAGCTGAGTATGAGAAAAGGGTTTTTTCCCTGCTTTTCCAATTTTCTTAGAGGGAAGGAGATTAATTCATTTGGCAGCTTAATAAAATTAAAGAAAAAACCCAAACCCCAAATCTTACACAGCTAAGAATTTCCTCTAGTAGTTAATGGAATTAAAACTTAATTATGAAAATGAAGAAACTACAAATTACATTCAAACATAAGACAAGATCAAGGCTACAAAAATTCATAGCCTGAATTATATTCATTTAACATCTAGCATATTGTTAACCAAAACCAGCTCCAGCAAATGTCCAAATTACAGGGAAAATAAAACAAGCTCTTACCAAATAAGAATATCACCTTTGCCTGAAACTTGGTCTGAACCCACACTAAACATCGTCTGAGATTGAGATAATTCTGTTAATGCTTTAATTGCCACATGCCTCTTTACAGTTCCTGGAATTAGAGGTTGGAGTGCCAAAAATGTCTTGAAACTGATATCAGTGCAGTTATGAGAATATTTTCAACCAAAACTTTTGAAACTGCAGCTGACTTCTGACTCAACTGAAAAAATTACTAGCACAAGCAGGGGAAGGACAGTTCCATATGTGGACTGGAATTCAGAGAATAAAGCAGCACAAAAGTGCACTTTTTCTCACCTGTCTTTTTTATCCTGGCTGTATTTTATGTTGAAAATAGGAAGGGTGGAAAAACAAAGGAGTTTGATTGCTTGATTTCTGTTTTTCCTTCCTCCCCCTTCCATATGTGAGAATATATTGCATAAATCCTTTACCAAAATCATTTCACACAATGCACTCTTCCCACAACCATTTCTGAGGTTCTCCTGTCTTTCAGTCTCTGCAGTTCTGGGCCTGTGGCAGCTGCAGTCTCACAGCTCCTTTCTGCAAGGCAGGGCACTGCACCTACTGCATGCAGAGATCCAGAGCAATAGAAACACAATTCTGCAAGGCTGCTTAACCCAAGAACAAAGTAATGAAATCATCGTGCCCTTGAGTCACAAAATGGCTTTGATTTTGGGCTGGTATCTTTATATTATGAAAAATATGTGCTGAAATAAGGCCAGTGAGGTAAATGGCATCCGGGGTGTGAGATGGGGCACTGTGCATTTCAGCAGAGAAGTGTTTGGCTGGGAGCTGAAAGTAGGGCTTATTGTGTGCCCCTGAGTAAACAAAGCTATAATGGGTTATTGAGACTGCTGACTTCAAACAAACAATGCTCTCTGTGTAAGCATGACATTTTACAACCATGAAGCCTGAGGCATGTATGCTTATTATCATATGTCTTTCTATCAGCTCATTTTATGTAATCCCCTTGAAAGAACACCACAGAAAAATGTGATATGTGAAGGGAACAGAGATGAGCTATGTGGATTGACTGTCACCAAATATTGGCATATGCCATGATGATGCCAAGGAACAAGAAATCTAGGAAAGCACTACTGAAGTAGCAGCAACTACAAATTAGGAATACAACTTTTTCCTGTCAGGGAAATTTTCAAACTGGGATGTAATGTTCTGGAAATGGTGCAGAGATACAAAAATCCTTACAATTATGCTTCTATATCGGACCAAGTTCACACAACGAACTTTTTGCAATCCAACTTAGATAACTCTTACCATAGACAACACCAACACACTTCTTTGCCAACATTATACTGGAGAAGGTAAAGCTTTATGGATTGTATCTGAATGACTCCTATGTGGTGGGTGTCTTTTCTGTATACTGTCACCTTTACTGTTTTCACAAGCAGTTTACTGGTTTCTTGTAGGATCAAGATGCTGAGAAAAGTATATTTATTTTTTTATTTAGGTTTAAAAGATGGTCAATCAGAAAATTTTTCATAAATTTTAATCTAAAATACAAAAATATAAATTGGTCTAAATTTCAAATGTGACTTTAGACATTTCATAGCATATCCCTAGAAGGAAACTGAGCCTCCTTGTCCCATTTCTCATTCCTGTCAAAGCCTGAACAAGCAAACATGGTGCTGTCTTCCATTCCTGTAAAGTTAAAGATGCTGGAATGGTAATAGATTAATCTTGTGCCATAGTAAGTTCTCATTTCTGTCTATGGATAATGAGATATAGCAACAGCACAATAGAAGTGACTCTCATCATAGACTCATTCTGGGGACAGAGAGTAAGAACAGAAAAGCACATTAAAAAATAGAATTCATTTAATGAAATTTTTGAAGCTATGAGGAAAATAGAGATAAAATTAATCCTTTTTGGGGTAAAAAATTTGCTGAAAATTAGGAGAAACCTCTTGCCAATCAATATTTTATCACTGACAGCAGTGTCATGAGAAATGCATGTGTGACACAGTTTCTGCAAACAAATAAGTTCATGAAGAATCGTTCCAGAAATCAGTGCAAAACATCTTCCTTGATCCCATTGTGCACAGTAACCCCCTGACTGGCAAAATCGAATGTTGAAGCAGCAGAGTTAAGGGCAAAGCTTTGGCTTGGAAATGTGAAATATGTCCTAAGCAAAATATTGCATCTTGTTTTTCCAAACAGAAAATAAAAGTGGTACAAGAGAAATCCTTAAAACCAACAGACAAAAGTCTTAAATTATGACATCTCCTTTCCTGGACATATCTCAGCTGAGATACCCAGCTGGAATAAGTGACTACAGATAGGAATTAATGTTGGTCCAATCAGTGTCCCAATTAGCCTTTCTTCTTTCTGAAGCAGGAACACAAGTTGTGCTTTTACCTCACTTGGCTCTGCAAGGCAGCAGAGCTAAACTCCAGTTTTTGAGGCTGGTCTTCTCTCAGGATAACCTCTTTTACCCCTACCAGAAAATAAGCAGCCTTAAAAAATAATGCAGAAATAGCACTTTTGCTATGCCCTGCGTACTTAATTACCTCCCATTTCCAGACATGAATGCAGAAACCTTCTGTGTCTACTCATTTTTCAATATATTCCAGGTAGTTATGAACTGAACAATAGCATACCAAAAAGAACAGCTATACACAATAGTACCTTATGTTAAGATTCATTCCACTATTGAATATATTCCACATAAGAAAGAAAATATATTTTTCCTATTTTAATAATTAAAAAAGGAGGCAAATGCTACATTAAAGTGTCCCAATTCAATTGGATCTATTACTGTAGAAGAAGCTCAGTAAAGGTTTGGAATGTCTTTACTTTAGTTTTTGCTGTCTTCCATATAATTTTCACCTACAATAGCAGCAGTCTTGAATGGCATAATATAATTCTCGTCAATGTTTTATTTTTATTTACGACATCATGAGTTAGAGGATGCATTTGATATGACAGCTGTTACCAAGTATTTACTTGTCATTTCTTTTTAGGTTGTTTTTCAATATTTTACACAGAGCTCTCCTGTGGGGAAGAGATTAAATTATCTGGTGAGAGTGTTAATATACTGGAACAACTATGGGAAGTCAGATAATGTGGAAATACAATTAATGCCCCCAAATATGTAAAATGAAGGGAGGTAGGAGTGGACTTCATTCAGCTAATTTATGACGATTATGTATAATAAGTTAACCTCAGGATAAGGAAATAAACTAGTTTCCCAGGTAACCTGGGTCTATTCCTGGCTCTGCCACTGATCAGATTTCTGACAGAGGGTGAACCATTTCACATATAAATAGACATTTAAAATATATTGTTTCTGGCCAGCAGTCATACCACAATCTAAATCAGATCAGTACCACAATCAAAACCAGAATCCACAGTTTGTTAGACACCTGCTTTTCTTCCAAACCTTCTCTGTCTCAAATGCTCAGAATATTTTAGATACAAATTCTCATTTCTGTGTGCTTTAAAAAAAGGCAACACAGCACTATCTCAATATGATGCAAACATTCACAATACTGTACCAGTGACATATGGACAGCTTAAACTTTTGGACAAATATATGTGATACTTTTTCAACCATTATCTTTTTTTGTCCTCTTTCTTCTGTTTCCTTTCTTGGCTTGGTGCAGCTATTGGTGCTTCATTTACCACTCTTTGTGTCCAAAGAACTCTGCACTCTTGCTTTTTGTTACTCCAGGAGAATTATGGAGGAAGGAAAAGATCTTCCAAATTACTGATATGGCTTCTTCTTCATCATCTCACATTCTGCCCTGCTCACAACTTGGCCTTAGCTATACCATTTACACAGCAATTTCACATTGCTTTAAAAATATTGTATTGAAAAGGAGTATGCTACAGGTACTTAAAAAACATTCTACAGATTACTATTCTTATAAACCTTCCTTTTAGTATAAAAATATGCTCAATGTTTTTTCCCCAACTCAATATATTCTGTTTTATTTCTGCTATTACCACAAAGCTTCAAATAAGCTTTTATTTCAATTTGCTATTATCTTTGACTGAATTCATTCTGCATTAAATGTTGCTTGCCTTATATTACAGTAAGATTAAGAGAAGAAACATGGACAAAATAATCAGTTCATAATTATTAAGACGGATTGAGCCAGCTTTGATGCTTATGCATGCCATCTAGCATTGAAAATATGAGTTTCTGTGATATCCCTTTATATTTCTAATAAATTGGTTACAGTGGTTCTACCATCTCTGTCATCAATACCACTGAATATCTGAAATGCAAAAAGTTCACATGACATTTTTATAATATAGCTGGACACAATTCTTGTAATAGTTTCTATTAGGATATCACATTTATTATTCTTAAATAAATTGATTTTCAACAAAGTCCTTAATATTTGATGTCCTCTTTGGCACATCTGCCAGAGACTAGACAGACCTTTGCAAAGGGATAAGGAAGAAATAGGAGGAAAAAAAATCTCTTTGGAGATTTAAACCAGTATTAGATGTGTTTAGTATATACATGCTTGCTTTGATACTAACTAACTAAAGGAATCAAGATTGATTCTAATCCGATTCCTGACATGGTTCTGTTGAAAAAGAGCTACTGCATGGCCAGACATAAATGCTATAATTTGCATTAAGTCAGGATGCAGAGTGATGGAGGAGCACATGTCTTAGATTACAAGCTGCCTTTTCATCAGCATGCCAGCTAAAGACCAGATCCTAATCTCAGCCATGTGCCCCTCTGCACAACACATACAGTACATCCAGTCTGAGAGAGCTGTCCCAAGATGTGCCATGCAAAAGGAGATGTTCATCTTGGTGTGCCCCACAACGCACCTTGGGAAGTAAAAATCAAACCAAACCAAACCAAAAAACCCAACAAAAAATAATTAGGTGAAAAGTCAGCATAGTGCAGAGATGTTTTTGACTCTCAGGCCACTTTAGAATTACCCATTTCAGGCAGTTAATTTGCCAGTGGGTTTTTTTTGAAGTGAAAGGACATCACAGTCTGAACAGCAAGAGTACTTTAATCACTGCAGCTCTTGTCACCATCCTTGCATAAAGCATTATGTAAGCATTTGATTTGCATCAGCATACAGCTCTCATTGCTGAGAAAGCACTTTGCAGTTTAACAAGACTAATACACAACATTGCTTTTCTCTTATTTTCTTGTGCTAGTGTTGGTAGCTGGAATAATAGATTTTCTCCTCATGCTAACAAGCATGAAGGCTGCTGTGAATGATATTTTTGTCTCTGGATGTATTCTCAAGGCTAAATATGAAAAAAACCAAAAAAATGTCACTGGGTCAAGGAAGTACAGACATACTGATTTCTTCAAAGAGAAGGATGGGATATGCTGTACAATACCTCACAGTAATTTTATCTCACAGTGACTGAACCACTGGATATCTGGAAGTATTAGGAAAAATGAAAGTATTTTCTTAATAACAATTATATCTAGTACTTCTGAGCTCAGTACATTACATTTTGATTCAAAAAAAGGTAAAGATGACATTTCTATCCCTAAATAGCTACAGCCACCATAGAGACCAGGGATAAAATCTGTGAGATTTACAAGAGGTGATCTCAGACACCTTTTACAAGTGATCCCTTTCACAATGAGCCCTCAGTATAAGACACAAGGGGAAAGATAAGTTACCCTTTCCATTGCCCACATAACAATGTGAGCATTAAACAATGCAAAGGGCTCAACTGAGGCATCAGAAATCCCACAGCAGAGCTGGAAGGGTGGCCTGCAGCTGATACCTGCCTGACACTACCACCAGACAGCTACACAGGAGACTTAAATGGAGAATGTGGACTGGTTTACAAAAGGGCTCTTGTACTGGTTTAGAATAAGTGGAAATTCTTTATCAGTGATGCCACCAGGAAAATTAAACACTACTAAGGCAGTTCCAATAGACCAGGTAGAGTTTGCTAGCCCTGTATTTGCTCACCACTTGGTCACCAGTGGTTTTGTAAGATGCTGGTCAAGGTTTAGGCTAGAAAAGACCCAAAGTTCAACTGAAGAACTTTGGAAGTTCAGTGGAAGAAGTTCAATAATGGGTCCATCTGGAGACCACAGAGGATATTCATTGCTGTGAGTATTCCAGCACGGGAAAATGTGCTTCTTCAAACAAGGGTTTTATTGGTGAGCTCTGTAGCCTGCAGCGATATCTGAATTAAACTCTGAGATAAATACAAGGAAACAGTGGAAAAAGATTAAAGTGATTGAGCATTGTAGGGAAAGTTATGGGGACATCAAGGTTTTTTGTACAGACAAGAATTACTTATTCTCCAGCTCTTTATTTCAAGAATAATGCACTATAAAAATGGATTAAAGCTATTTTTCAGAAGCTACTATCTGAAAGCACACCAATAAGGCAGTTTCTAAAAATGACTTTTTTTTTTTATTTGGTGAATGCAGGAATCCCCCCTCAGATATGACAAGATGACTGAACTTGGGTGAAAGAAGCATAGTGAGGTCTTGGGTTTTCAGCTTTCCTGTCCCATTTTACCCAGGTATTTCAAATACTCCCATTGAAAGAACTGAGAAGTAATTTCTAAAGACTTTTTCTCCTGTGTGAAATAATGGAACCTTGAGACACCCTTTGGCAGTTAAGGATATGAAACAAAGTAAAAAAAAATGGCATATTTGAGACAATTAAAAAATTCTTAATTGTGAAACAAATGAGGTATTTATTAAGATGACTGAACTAAACAAATTACATTAACCATTTTTATGTTTCTTTTGGATGTCTGTAGCCAGAAAAGTTCGTGACATTTTTATGTGTTAGTGACTGTATTTTACTTGAGATTATTAAGACTCTGCTATGATATTTCTTCCCCCCTTCTTTTTAAATCATTTAACTTTCTTTTCAAAATGTATGGCTAACAATCTAATGATTTTATACTATTTTTTATTATATTAAAATACTGGAAAGAATATCAGTTTTCTATAGAAATAGTTGGGTTAAAGCACTTTTTCTGTAGCACTTTTACCACTGCCAACACTTAGGAATATTTTCTTTACTCTCAGCTGTGTAATAGGGTAGAGGATAACACTCCAGGTATTACAACTCAGATGATGGAAATGGACAGACAGGACATGATGTACTTATGTAGGGGTAAAACCCCACAAAAAGAAATATGTTAAAGTGCCATGTGTGGAGAGACTACTCTTATTTAACTGCCTTTAAAACCCCATTAACTATACAATTTTAAGTCACAAGTGTTAAGGAAATATAATGCGACACCATAATTCCATGGCATCAAGCATTACTTTACCAATTTTAAGCATATGTTTGTTTTCACCAAATGCTGATCTTTATGATATCTCTCTTCATCACCAGTTCCCAGCATCACTTGGCTTTCCTTCCCAATTACTTGTCTCCCTTTGCCTTCCCAGCAAGAGCCAGCATTCAAAAATAGCGGTTATTTTTTGCTGCAGCAAAAATGTCTAGTCTTAATTTCTCTATCTCATCTTCTTTTCCCCACTTATTTAGATCACATCTCTAAGCCACTGGCATCCAACTTGAATGTATTTCTTCCCATGTAGGAGGAATATAAAAATGTTTAGAGAGACACTAATTTCACCCTCTCCTTCCCTCCCATGCCCTCCCTCCTTGCCCTGGTGCCTTAATGTCAGGCAGGGCTCAAGTAAACAACTTTACCTGGTTTATACCACGTTCAAAAATGGATGGACTTTTAAACAGGAGGAAAAGAGAACAATTTTTACAAAACCAACTAAACCATATGAAGGCAAAGAAAATCCCTGGATTGTGGCAGACACTTCACATAAGAAAACTCAGTTTGCGTGGCAAATTCCAAATGCTGAATAGTGCATTTTGTAATGTCAAACATTTGGCTGTCAAAAAAATAAGTGCTGGCTATGCTAGAAAAGCCTTCCATATGTAACAAACATGGACATGATACACAATACCATTCCTTTTTCTTTCTCTGTGATCCTTCTTCCCCCAAGCTTCCTGATTGAATTGTGCACTCATGTTGCCCCATATTGTAATTCTGCACCTAATTTAAATTAAAGCTGGTGAGTTTTTTTCTTGTTTCTCTTTTTTGTTTCTTTTTTTTTTTTTTTTTTCAAAATTGCTATAGACATTTAATTAGACTTTGGAACAGGTCATTGTAACAGATTTAAGGAAGAAAACACAATAAATGCAATAACATGCCCTCAATTCATCACTACAGAAAGGCAACTGAAGAGTTTTAGGAATACAATATAAAATCATAGGTGGCACAAGGACACCAGAGGAGAGTGTAATAAAAAAAATAATTTTTGTCATCTGACTCAAATGCCCTTTTATTTCTTGGCAACAGGTTGTCTTTAGAAATGTCTAATTGAAAATGACAATATTTCAGTAAAACAGAAAGCATTAGAAACCCCCTTATTTTACTTTAAGTCTTAAATTTAACTCTGAGTTCCAGTTTTCGCTTAGAGCTATAACTTATAATTCTAAGCCTATCTCTCAGTCACTCTTCCTCAGCATGTACATCTATACATTCAAGAGAATCCCTCACTCCTCTGAAAATCAGGATTCATAATCATGGATTCTGCCCTTCCCTGGAAAAGAGTAACACAGATGTGAGAGAAATGCAGTTGATTATCTCAGCTCAAAGTGATTACTGTTCCCTTAATTTTTTCTTTTTTTTTGTGAGACAGAGAATTTTTTTTCTGCCAGAAGTGAGGGCTTACACCCTCTCAGCTGTGCATCAACTTTCATAGAAAGCCCCAGCATCAATTACTTCTGACATCCATTTACCATCCCTCTGCCCACTGACAGCCTCACAGAGCTTCAGAGCTGCAGCTGCCCTGTACAGCACCTCAAAGGACAGCTCTGGGACTGGAGCCAGAGTGTCTGACAGGGCACATCCAGCCTTGCTGCCTTCAGACAGATCTTTGGAGGATAGCAGAGATCTGCAGACATCCAGAAACTCTGCTCTGCTAACTCTGCATGACTGGTGCTCTGTGAAAAAGCATCTATTGCATCACAGAGAAGAGGTGTAGCAGAGGTAAATTTCTGTGTTAAGGAACATGTGATCCAAAGAATCTCTTCAGATTATAATTCCTCAAATGAGGAAAAACCCCAGCAGATGTTGAGCCTAAACGTAGTGACAGCATCAATAGTATGCCCTCCAAAATATTAGTGCAGGAGCAAGCACTCCACCAGACATATTCCTTCAGGCTTAAGGTCACTTTTAATTGTTTGTGTTATTGAAGGAGTTTTTCCTGAAACTGCAGTTGCACCCTGTGCTGTGGTAAGCCCCAAATAACTCCCAGTAAGAGCAGTAATGAGAAATAAACAAATGAAATTGATTACAAAAAACAGGTAGAATTGGGACAAACAGAGAGGATATAAAAGGTAAGGAAAAGCATGGTTTGAGTTTGTATTTGCTTTCAGTGCTGCATATGGACTCAGTAATCTCACCTTCTACTACAAATGCCTTTTTCTGTGCCTTCCTCACAAAGCAAAAAAAGTTCCCTGCAGATTTAACATAAGCAGCTTTCCAAAGAACTTGTTCCATGTAAAGCATGCAAATGGTGCTGTGAACACAACAGCTCCCAGGGAGAGACTGAAAGGAGTGCTGACTATGCATGCTTCTGAGCCATTATGCAAAAAAGGTTTTAAATATTTTGGAGTATTTCTTCAAGTTTTGTTTCTATGTAGTGTGAAATCATCACAGATTATTTATGACAGGACCATGTTTGCATTGATTAGAAATCTAGACAATCTAGACAAGTCAAGAACTGGTACTGGTGAAATCCAACAAGCCATGGAGAATTCAGGTTATCCTTCTGACTTAAGCTTTTTGAAATAGCCAGAGTATAATTTTTTAACATAAAGAACCTTTGAGGGTCTCAACAAACACATCACCAGACCCCACCTCTTTCCTGAATGTATTCCTATAAAAGTAGACAAGCAGACTATAAGAGGGGCAACAGAAAATCAGTAAAGCAAAAAGTCCAATTTGCCCTGAGTAATATACAGGACTCAGCCACACCTCCCCAGGTGATCCATCATCCACTATGTTGTAGTAGAACCAGACATCACAGGTCTTTGAAAAAATATTGTAAGAACTTCATGCTTCTGCCACCACACCACCCATGAAGCAAGACTTGAACTGCATTTTGTCTGAAAGCAAAGGTGGAATTAAACCTTTAGATTTTTTTTTTCTCTTTTTCCCTGGGTTGTATCAGCCATAAAGCTGTCAGAAAGTATGTGAACTTGATCCTGTTGGAGTGCACTGTACCTCTTCTCAGAATCTTATCTTTCCAAAAGTGGGAATGGACTACTCAGGGCTAAGATGTCACTTTGATTTTTCATCTTGAGAGGGAATTTTCTGTTCCTTCTTTTGAAGTTGGAGATTTATAACTTCTGGTTTTACTGTCTTTGTATGCTAAACTGCATGTAGTGTTTTCTCACATGGAAACTCAGGGGAAAATATAAAAATAAGATGGCATATTTAACCAGCTGGAAAAATCAACAGGTTTAGGTCTCTGGATAAATTTCTAATCTATTTACTTTATTATTTTTCTTTTAGCAATGATGTTTTAAATTCTGTATAGTGAGGAACAGAGAATTCTGGGCATAGAATTTTTTTTAAGGGGGATATGATTCATAGAGGCCACAAGAACTTTGCTTTATCTGTGAGCTATTTCAGGGTTGGTGCTAAACTCATCTTAGCAATACTGAACAGAGATTAATAGGGGAACTCTGACAAACAGAAAAGCAGAAAAGAACAAGACATGTCAACATATCTGTTCAAACACCTGTGTCAGTTGGCCTATGAGAAAATAATGGTACTACAGGTATAAAGATTAAAAAGTGATCAGACTCAGCATTTTTATTAGAAAGCTCATAGAAGTAACAATAAAATCTGGTGAATATTGTTCAAATGCCACACCAACTATAGAAAAAAACAATGGAATGTTGTAATGCCACACTTTTGCAACTATGTGAAATGAATTTACAACAAACAGCTCCCAACCAGATAGATTGCTATAGAGTATCTTCCATTGGTGGACTTTGTGAATGGTTTTTACAGCAGCATTATGAATTTCTTTTCTAAAATTTTAGTTTCATAAGATAGAAGACAGAAGTGGAGATCCAACAATGCACCCAACAGTACATTTGGCCTGGAAATTTACACATTCCAATAAAACAGGATCACAATTCAGACTGAAAGGGACTGCTTGACTATGAAAAGTTTCCCCCTATATTCCATCTCATTGCTCTTATTTCAACCTGTGGATGTGGTGTCACTGTGAAGAGTCTGATTCCATCTTCAAGGCTGTCCCACACGCCTCGCCACAGACACTTCTGCTTCCAGCTGAGTCAGCTCCAGCTCCTCTGCCTTTTCCCACAGCTGCTCCCACTGCAGCAGTGGGTCTGTGCTGAACCCACGACAGTTTCCCAATCCCTTTTGGCATTGGCACCATCTCATATCCATGTTAAGGATCTACATTTAAGTAAGCTCATCTTGCATCTCTAGTTGGCAGAAACAAACTCGTAGCCTCAAAGGACCTATCACATGGACCTATTATTGCACTGGCTGAACTCATTTCTGACTGGGGGTGTTTTCTTTCCTTAACTGAGGAGGAAACTCGTTCCAAACAGCTGCATTTCCTCAGCCAAGTTACAAGATTACAGAAAGTTTAACCAGTGTCATCCTTTTTATTCCCTTTGAACTAATTTTTCAAAAGATCTGAAAAAAAAAAAAAAAAAAAAAAAAAGAAGGGAAAATTAGTTCTAGGAAGTGGGTCACTATGCAATGCTTGTCTGTGAGTAGATATTTGCTGAGACTGACAAAAAATGACAGCAGTCAGCATGTTTTTTGTCTACAGTTATTTTCACTCTGTAATCTTGCTATCTGCAGTGGTTTGACTTTCACAGAGCTGAGGAAGTTTCCTCTAATATCACAAAAATATCTGGTTTTACTAGATTTATATTTTTCATTTTTGTTTTGACAAAGATGTGAGAGTGCCAGTGCAGTTTGATTTGCCAAAGTACCTCAGGACACCAGTCAGAGAAGAAAAAGAATTCCTCTCATTTACGCTGGTAGGCATTGCACATATTGGAATTTACACCGATTAATTAGATTCAGCAGACTGAACCATGAGAACAGGGAGAACAGTCAAAGCAAACAATTTGTAAATAACCCACTGGCTGAAAATTCAGAAATTTAAATTCATCCAATCGACTTCAGCAAACACGAATCACTAACATACTGTCCCAAACCCAGGAATGACTTCCAGTTAAAAAAGTGCTAAATTGGCATGGATATAAGTTGCTCAGCCTTAAAATTTACGTTAAGATCTATAAGGCAAAACTGTTATATTTTGTTCAGATTGAGGATTGCATAAAAATTCTCTACAAAAGTGTATTTCCAATCCTGAAAATCTTTCTCATTTCAGACTCTCCACCTAGTGGGAGTGTCATATTTTTCAAACTTTTTAAATCAATGACACATATTATTCAAAGATTCCATACTAGCATTCTTCCTGTACAAAATTTTTGCATATTGCAATTTTTATAGATTTTGCTCATAACATCATAGGTCAAACTCACAAAAATACACTTATGAATTATAAATATGAGTCACCTTTTTGAAGAAGTTTTCTGAATCAATTGTTTGCTTACCTCCAAAGCCAAAATTACAGTGCTACACGAAAACGTTTTAATTTTGAGGTCTTGAGCATACTCTTGCCTGATACACTTGCTTGGTAAGGAATATGACCTCCCCTTTGATCACTGCATATTGTATCTTATCTTTGCAGGAGAGCTGTCTTTGAACTCATGTACTCATACACAGTAAGATTTAATGATATACAGCACTTGCATGAGACTAAATTATGTTGGAACCCAGAAGAGTTTTTTGTGGTTCAATGATAAAACTATAAATTAACTCTTTGAACAAAAATCCCCAAGTGGTTAAACCACATTATAAAGCAGAGACATTTGGCTAAAGAATCAAACCCATACAAATAAATAATTATATATGTATGCTTGAGCAGGCTGTGCCTGTGAACGAAGATGAGTCACTTCATCTTTTTATGCTGCCCTTGTGACAGCTGAGCAATGTAATTATCTTCCTTTGCATTGTGCTGGTTTTATCTCATTGGTATTCAATTTTTTATTTTTCCATATTCTAATTTCTGTGGTGGGTGAAATATAAGACTAGGGAGACAAGACACTGCTATGATTTGGTTTTCTTGAGGTTTCAACTAAATAATATTTCAATACTTTTAAATAAAAATAAAGCCAAAATGGGGGTATTCTTGTTATAATGCACCCAAATAATGATTAATAAATATTTTTAGTGGAAAGCTTTAAGTTGTATTAATTTACCTTTATTTAAAATAATGAAAGAAAAATAATCAAGAAAATCCTTTCAACTAGGTCAAAGGATTTACTGAATCCATACTATGCACAAAATGTATTTAGGAAGGTATATAAGGCTAGAGTTATGTATGGGGCTTCTGTTGCTCACACAAAATAAAATAAAAAAGAAAAAAAGGACTATATTTGCAGCGACGACTCTGCAAGTTGACTTATGAAAAATGCATGAACACAGGGCAAATGGCAAAAGGCAAGAGCATGAAAATATATAGAAATGAAAAATACACAAAGATCTTGAGGTATATGCATAGTAGAAAGCCTGGATATAACCTTTAGTAATGAAATACTAACAAATTTCCATTTCTTATTATCACATACATCCCAAACGGAACTAATATGACATAAAAAAGATTTCTTCCAAAATCAGGCTTTGACAACATCCCTGAAAGTGAGTTAAGCTGGACAAGTGTTAAGACAGTTTTAGAATCCCATGTACTTCTCTTGTTGCTAATGAGCTTGAAGACCAAGCTCTTGAACAGGCTTGGTCACCACAAATAGATTAATGGGAATTAAAAAAAATAAATGTACTCATGGTAAAGTAACCTACAAAGTAGAATGCTGTTGCATTTTGCATTAATTTGAAATATGGTATTCAGACTATCAATATGAGTATCTACAATGGTAAACATTACACCTACAGTGGTACACTTGCATAATGTAACAGACATGTACAGTAAAATGAGCTGGCTGTGACCTAGAATAGACATCTGTCAAGCCAGAATCTGAATTTAGTGAGAAACATTTCACTTGAAGGGACAAACACACATAGCCCAGTCATCAAGCTTTTACTCAAAATATTGCTCAGCCTTGCAAAAGAAGTATCACCTGGCCTCTGATTACGTAGGTTGGCTAAGCAGTCAGACAAGCACTGAACTGATGGTACTGCCTGTGCATAAAAAAGGGAACCCTGACTTTCAGACCATCTCTGTTCTCCAAGCAACAACTTTGGCCTTGCTTGGGTTGCATTTCAGCATCACAGTGTGGGAGGTGTGGGTGCATTTGCAGTGGCTGCTCTGCCAGAGCTCTGCAGGAACACAGGTATTGCTGCAGTGGTACAGGTGTGAACTGAAGGAGGTAAACTCCAAAACACCAGAGACAAAAACACCAGACCTAATACAGGTTTCATTACTAATTTTGCACCTCACTGACATTTCCATCAGTCATACAAGCTCTAACAAAGCAAAGAGTAACTCTGAACCACTGACTTTGGAATCCTCTGTGCTGCAGTAAAAATTTTTATTAGTGCATCATGCTACTGAGTAATACAGAGACATTTATGAATATGAGAAATTACAATTTTTAAGACAATGGCATTTCATTTTGAACTTAATATTAAAATTAAAACTTTTGTGGTGAAAGCCAGTGTAGGTTACCTGCTTATATAAAAATATTCTGGCACTGCACAGCTCTCCCAAGCAGCACATTTTGCACATTCAGCAACTTTTTTGCATGATTGTCAGTAGTAAGCAATCCAGTGAAAACACTATACAAGAGGATTGCCTTACACACAGAACCTATTAGAACAAAAACCACCAGGCTCTATGTACAAGGCATTCAAAAGTAGAAGTCAGAAGCATTACTAATGACAGGCACATGTAATAAGATCTGTGTGGTGAGGCAATGCATCATTGAGGCCAGATTTAGAGCCAGATCATCACTTTAGAAATATCAATAGCTGGATAAGGTCCAAGTTACTTCTTTATCAAAGCAGTATGACTCCTGACTCCAGTGAAAATAATAACCTGAATTTGTGGAGACAAAGTTCTGGTCAATAATGAATCTTAACATGCCCATGCGATCTTCTGTCTTCTCAAATGTGAATTTGTACTGACACCTTCTTGGCATTCTGCCAGCAGCAGCTGCTCACTGAAAGCTGAGTGGCAAATGTGGGCTTGTGAATGCTGAATAAAAATCTGATATCTGAAGTGTGCTTTACCAGAAAAACCATGATACAACTATAAACTCTAGCCATGGAGGAACTAGAGAAACATTTGATCACGGTTATTAAATTCCTGATGTGAAATGCAACCTGAAACATGCATGTTTAGGCCCCAGAAAATCACACAAGAACTTAGTCCTTCAAAACAACTTCCCAGGTTCTGAAGCCACATATCCATGAATATTTTCAAGTCTCTTGTGGATTGCTCCCCTGCCTTGAAACTGAAAACAGTACCACTTTTGTTGTTAACAGAGCACCACAGGCTAGCTAATGGGCCACATATCACAGCCATGTGACAGCCATGGAGTCAGAGACACACAGCTCCAAACTGTGCGCATTGCACTAAGCCAGCTCAAATTTCTGTTTCTTTGTGTCTCAAAATAATCCAGTATGCACCAAGAAGGTCCCTGGAAACCTCTTGGAAAACAGGATTTGTTTTCCTGATTGGGACCCCTGACCCATTTAATCCTTCCCCTGGTCACATGAAGAAGTTAGACGCTCACGATTACCAGGATAGGTTTCACTCTGAGTTTCACTGTAACTCAGAGATTGACTTAAATGCTAAATTGCAGGCACTTGTTTGGTTTTTTTTTACCATAAATCTGGAAGTGAATTATAGCTTTAGAATCACAGCATTCTTAAAATATATTTCAAAACATGTCCCAGATGTCTCAATTTTATGACTGATGTTTACATGAGGAAAGAGGATAATTTTAAATGATTTCCTGACCAGGTTTCCTCTGTCATCAAGTTCTATGTTATTTGCACAAGCATGCTGGCACAAATAGAGAATTCCCCATTCTCTGGGAAATCTGTTTTACCAGCAGCCAGTGAGGACTGAGCCCCCAAATAAACATCTTGTACATTTTACGCAACTATTGTATTAATTTAGTTAGTGTTAATGTAGATGTTAAAATTTAAAATTCTCATAACCACTACTCTCATAGAAACATCCCAGGCATGCATTTGAACAGACATTTCTGCAGGATCCAATGGAAATTCATCAAACAGCACAAATACTTGCCTGAACACCCACTGATGTTGGCAGCATAACCATGTCTGAAACTTCTGACTGAATCAGGAACTCTTAACTGCTTTAAGCCATTCTTTCACCCGGACTTCCAGACATGCCACTACTGTTCCACTCACAAGCCCTGCACTGCATGGTCGCTGGGTAATGTTTCATACATGTATGAATTATAAATACAGAATACAGAGGCCAGAAAAAATGCATTTTACTCGAGCATTCCAAATCTTCCCCAGAGTGTATATGCATATATTAAATTCTAGAAACCCTGACTTTGTAGTATTTCTGTACAAATTCAGCTTGTCCAACATCTTCACGGTGAAAAGCTGAAAATCAGGCTTCTGGACTCATGTTTATATGCTGTAAGAGATGACCTGGTTCTCAAAAGCACTGAGCCTTGGGTGACTTTGGTGGATTTAGGGGAGAGGTTTTCTAATAGAGCTGGAAAAAAATGCCTAATCTGCTCACTTTGTGGCTGGTAGGAGTATTACTGTTAAGCTCTGTCAAGCTCAGCTGATAACTTTTAGATTTCTGTTTTTGAAAAGCAGGTAGTCATAGGAACTGAATACTGAAGAACTGGGCAGGGTTCTCAGAACACCACAACCAAAACACACTCCCCGTTTCTGAGTGTTTACTGCCACTGCTTGCTGGAAAGAATAACAGGTGTGTGAGAAATAGGATATGAGAAAGATGTCTTCTTGTTTCAAAATAATTTAATCCTACCCTATTTCCTATGCCCCCCCTTGCCTGAGCCTTGAAAGAGGAGATATGCCATCTGTTTCAATAAAACATGAAAAGTACACACACACACACGTGACTGAGGCAGTGCTAGAAGGAAGAGAAAAAAAGAATCTATCTTTAAAATATTAAATATGGGAAATTATGAAACGATAAACATCTGTTCTTTCAGCACTATATTCTACCATACTTGGGGAAATGTTTAATTGCTGCAATTATAAATTTTCATTGCAGAATCACCTTTGCATCATTTTTGTAATCATTAAAGGTACAAAAAAATTATAATTTAAAGTAACAGTCTTAAAGAGTCCAGAAAGGTCAATTCATTCTATTTATTTTTAATTTTAATTTCATTTATTGGTTATTAGTAGAATCTTAGCAACCATGTTTCTCTTCTAGGTACATTGTCTTTTACTGATTGAGTTTCTTCCTATTGCAGCTGATGCACTTTTCAGTGTTTTTGTTATAATTACCAAATTCAGAATGAAAACGAAAACCACTTAATTATGTAATTGTCTTAGAGACAGCATGATAATTACAGCTCTCAGAAAAGCAGTCCAGAGGGATTCACTGTACAGAAAGGTAAAGAAAATATATTACAGGAATTTCAGAAAAGGCCTAAGTAAAACATTGTAGGAAAAGAAATTATACATGCAAACCTGAACAGATGCCCTCCAGAACTTTATACCTTAATCAACACAAAATATCACATTTACATTAACAGCGCATATGCAGCAAGTCATTCCACCATAAAATAACTATTCAGAATTTATAAAAGGCAAAAGACTAAAGCCATGCAAGAAATTACAAGAAATAGTACTGAAAATAAAATATATGACAAAGATTAAGAAAAAAATTAAAAATATGGGTGAGACAAATCTGAAAACAGAAAGTTAAAAGTACTAAGCTAATGGATATGAAACAACAAAAGCTGAAAATATGCTCATTGAAGGAGTAATATAACAAATTATTTCTAATGTTTTGATAGATCTTCAAGCTGTGGTACAAAAAGTGTGCAAATGTTATGTTAGATGTCGATATAAACTTTTTTAGGCATATATCTCCAAGTTATTATGCTTTTCTAAACTTTGGTAGTATCTGCAGCTGCACACAGCAAAACCAAAACCAGCTGGACTCTCTTATCCAGCAAAAGGGAAAATTTAAAGAAGTTTCACATTTATGACTTTCACAAAAAACCCTCCAGTGAAATCCAAGAGAAAGATGGACATTTACCCTGCTGGAAAGGGCTAACCCTTCATCCTGGCTTGGTGAGGTGATTGCAGAGGAGAGGCTATCACCAGGTGGTGGGACTAGTTAAAACCCACCAGATTTCTGCTGCTGCCCATAAACAGGAAGGGTGAGTGCGTGCACAAAGGAAAAGTCCCACTGGCTGCAGCAAGCTGTGACACTCAGAAGTGCTCAGAACCCATGTGGACAACAGTCCCTCTGTGTCTAACCTAGCACACCTCTGAATTTTCAGCACCAGAGATCTTACAGTATTCCTCCTGAGTGCCATCAACACACAGAAAACGCTGCTATATTTGAAACTAGCAGAATATGTGAACCATTATTTTCTTTTTCATACCAGAAGCCTCAAACTGCCACAGAAGACATCAACTTCCTTCTGTTCCCAGCAGTTAACGTTCATTTTACATGTTTTGACACTTGCAGTAGCTAATTACTGGCTACACTCCTTGCCATGAAGTACTTTACTTTCATAATTAAGAAATCCTTTGAATTGTGTACTTTTCTACTGTTAATGATTGTGAGCAGTTAGTATGTAAATTACAGGATGACACCAACAGCTCATATGGACTAGATAATCCTCATGTAGTGAAGGCCACCTATGCATAATGTTAAAAAAGTAACAGAAAATAATGATTTTTAGATGTTTCAAATAATTTAAGATGGACCAGAAGACAGAAATGCTTCTTTCCCTGAATCAGTGAGAGCCAAGGCACAGGCTCAGTGAAAATCAGAAAACACAAATTTCTTCAGAAGAAATTCTTCTTTCACTTTCCTTTTTCACAGTTTTTACCTTTGCCCCACTCGGGCTCACAC
Organism: Erithacus rubecula; assembly: GCF_903797595.1. Taxonomy (NCBI): domain Eukaryota; kingdom Metazoa; phylum Chordata; class Aves; order Passeriformes; family Muscicapidae; genus Erithacus; species Erithacus rubecula. The sequence goes on along the minus strand of NC_136686.1, from coordinate 26,286,464 downwards.
CTCTGTGATGCTCAGAACGTGTGGCGCCCGTGAGAAAAGAAGTTCTGCAGAAATAGATATGAAAGAGTGAAACCACTTCTCAAGACTGTGAGATACTTTAACAGCTCCAGAGGTGTTATCCAGGGCTTGAATAAGTTAGGAGGTATCACTCTGATAATCAACTCCTGTTTCTGTCTTCTAAGTCCCCCCAGCACACTTTTTGGACTATAAGGCACTTACAATTTTATTTATTAGCATATTTTGTTTTTACTATGTTAATGTACAATGCTGATGCCTCTCCCCAGTGAAATTATTGATTTCATCCATTTATTCCACAGATTTTATGCATTCATTGCACAGATTTCAGGACATTCTCCTAACTGTCCACGCCATTGGTTTAACACTGTTCTTCGGTAAGTCCACGGGGGGAAAAAAAAATTACTTTTTATTTGCGTTCTGTTGTTTCCCTGATTTATTACTCTGCCACTGCAGATACTACTTTATACAAGTACACGAAATGTCTCTAGAATGCATGAAAATATATGAAAACAGACTGGTAACACACTCCCGTAAAGGAGTTAACTCTTCCGCGCACTGCCTTTGTTAAGAAGCGAGGACGGGAGCGCTCCCTGCCGGCGCGGGCGGGCAGCGGGGCCCGGGACGGAGGGATTGAGGCAGGGAGGGCACGGGAGAAAGACGGGAAAAGAGGGCCGGGGATAGGCGGACATGGCCGGCTCATGCTGAGTGCCCCTCAGCCCTGCCCGCATCCCGCCGGGTGCCCCCTCAGCCCTGCCCGCATCCCGCCGGGTGCCCCCTCAGCCCTGCCCGCCCCTCAGCCCTGCCCGCATCCCGCCGGGTGCCCCTCAGCCCTGCCCGCCCCTCAGCCCTGCCCGCATCCCGCCGCCAGCCCCGCGCCCCCGGCCCCGCCCGCCCATAGGCTGCCGGCCCCTCAGCGACAGCCAATCAGGAGGCAGTTGTCAGGCGCTCCCGTCTATTTTTAGCACGCACAAACAGACGCGCTCGGGGACGCGCGCTCTGTGTGTGTGTGTGTGTGTGTGTGTGTGTGTGTGTGTGTGTGTATGTGTATGTATGTGTGTGTGTGTGTGTGTGTGTGTGTGTGTGTATGTGTGTGTATGTGTATGTGTGTGTGTGTGTGTGTGTGTATGTGTGTGTGTGTGTGTGTATGTCGGGGACGCGCGCTCTGTGTATGTGTATGTGTGTGTGTGTGTGTGTGTGTATGTGTGTGTGTGTGTGTGTGTGTGTGTCGGGGACGCGCGCTCTGTGTGTGTGTGTATGTGTGTCGGGGACGCGCGCTCTGTGTATGTGTATGTGTGTGTGTGTGTGTATGTGTGTGTGTGTGTATGTGTGTGTATGTGTGTCGGGGACGCGCGCTCTGTGTGTGTGTATGTGTGTCGGGGACGCGCGCTCTGTGTATGTGTATGTGTGTGTGTGTGTGTATGTGTGTGTGTGTGTATGTGTGTGTATGTGTGTCGGGGACGCGCGCTCTGTGTGTGTGTATGTGTGTCGGGGACGCGCGCTCTGTGTCTCTCGGGAGCGCGGCCGCAGCTGAAGGCAGAACCAGACCCGGCACCCCACTGCCCCGGAGAGTTCTGAGGGAAACCGGAGAATGAAAAGTATTGTGTAAAATAAATAACTAAATAAATAGAATAAAATGTCTGTAGGGCCCTCGTGCAAAGCGGCTGGTGTGCCCGCTCAGGACCACGGACTTGGTCTCTTTAGTGAATTTAGCAACAGAAGGGAAAGGTGGGATTAGTGGTATGGGCTAAACTCTGCATCTTTTATTTTGTATATTCTCATTTAGTTGAATTCAAACATAAGGTAGCCAGCTCTCTATGGCATGCTTCTGATATGTTTGAATAATGATAGATGTGTAAGATGAGGAGGAAAAAAGATCAGACATAAGCACTTAGACAACATATACAGTGGGTATTTTGGAGAGTTCAGATATTTCAGATAGCTGGAGCTGCATTCTTTCCCAGCTTCTCACAGAGCTCTGGATTCAATAGAGCTTTTTAATATATCCTTGAATTCAGAAGGGTTAGACATGCTGAAGCATTCAGTACAGGGATGAAGCAGAGCCTCTACTTTAGGAAAGGAAATACTAAAGACAGTAAGGAAAATTGTTTTTCTGATACTTTAAATGAAGACTTAATGCAGCAACAATGTCAGCATAATCTAGGAATATCAAGGAAAAAACTGGTCTTGCTAAGCAAGTTTTTAATGACCCTTGTATAAACATAAAAGGTTTAGCTATCTGCCTAAATATATGAGTATTTAGCCCCAGGTGATCAGCTGTTTTGGGATTTGTGCATACTGATGGGTCATAAGAGCTTCTTGGGCTTTGTCGTGACCTGCTCACAAGAAATACAGAATGTATGAAATGCAAACCTAATCTGTGCACTAAATCTGCAGCCCCCTAAAGGAGTAAACTGATCTGTGGCTCTTGTGCTGACCCTACAGCACAGGGATGGATTTCACTGCCCGTGTGCATTGAGTTTTGAACACCTCGAGAACAAAATCTTGCAAATAAGATGGATTCTTCAAAGTCAGCCAACTGCCATTTGTTTTTGTAACAAAAAGTATTCCCTGACAAGTCTTGCAATATCAGAGCGGAACACTGGCCGGCTGCTCCTCATGACCATCAGCCTTTAAGGGATGGCCAGTGCCAGGCTGCTCTGAAATCCTTGTCCTCATTACTCAATCCCCATGGATGCTTTTCAGTTGTCAGTAGGACATACCGAATCAGCAATGAAACAAAAGAACAAAGTCTGCTGTGACAATGTTTGAATGCCATTTCAGAAAAATGGCCTGTGGATTTAAAATCTGCCTGTAAAAAAAAAATGTTGTTTATTCTGTCGTTGCCAGAACATTGATATAGTCAGAAACATTATTTCAATGAAGTTTTTACATGCCATTGAGCGTTTTCTCTGTGTTCACGGGTTGTCAGTCTTATGTGCAGATTAAACTTAAGTTCTCACAGAGGAAGTTCACGCAGCGTGAATTCCGTTAGCTTTGCTGATCCCATTATGTGCCATAATTCGAGAGTGAAGATTGCTCTGCATAAATATTCATCTAGCATCTTTCAAGTTTTCACTTTTCATTCTGCTGCTGCCTGACCCTGTCTGCCACTTTTCTCGGAATAATCATTACTGCTGAGCAACCCATTTGGAGAAAAAAGGCATTTGCAAGACTAAAATACTCAGAGAGCACTGGATGCGTGGATTGTCACTAGGACAAGTTGCAGCTCATTGCAATTTATAACTGTGGACATAAAAATAATCTAATTTGGAGTTGATGCCCATTTCTCTCTTCAAATGTCATGGCCTCTGGCTCACACAGAGGCCATACTGAACACATGGACATCAGCACCCCAATTCTCAGTCTGAGCACTATAACCTCAAATTATGAATTTTTCCTGTTTTAAGTCCAGCAGGTTTTAAAATTGTAATGCTTGTTTTTTAACTTTTCTTTTTCTTCGTGCAGCTTCTATCAAGCTGCCACCCAAAGGTTCTGCTTGTGCATTGAGATGAACTGAAATTGATGAAAAGAAACAAATGTGTTTTTGTGGAAGCAAAGAGTCAAGGGTTCTTCCCATGTGAAGTGAATTTAAAAGACTACGCATTAGAGAATTTAAGCCCAAATATGATAAAATTGACTGCAGTTCTCTTGTGAATCCTCAACAGATCCTGGGACATGAATGTCTCTTCTCCACAATTGCTAATCTAGCCATTAAGGGAAATCACTATTCTGATCTGTTCCCAGGTGTCCTGTCATGTGTTTCAGGTCGTGTGTTTCCAGCACGTGAGAACACACACAGATTTTCTAGGTGAGCTGAGGTTGTGGGAAACCATCCCCCTGCACTGATGTTGCAGTTGTGCAGTGCATTTAACTGAGTGTGGAATGGATGTGCACATTAGCTGTTTCTTTTCAAGGAAGATCCTGCATGAGTTCCCCACCCTCCCCCTGCAATTCAGGCCAGCTGAGTTACTTGCATTTGGGAAAATCAGAGTCAACACCCCTGAAAGGCAAGGAAAGACAGTCCCTGGGAAAATCATTCTCCAGATCATGAGGTCTCACATCCATGTTTCCATACTGTGACTTCAGGGAGATGTGCAAGACAAGTTTTTCAGCAGCTCAGACTTGCAGTTACTGCTCCCTAATGTGAAGCTCCTACACAAGACAGCCCTCCCCTCCCCAGTGAAAACAGCTGCCTGAGAAAGGCAAGAGGCACCGCAGGGATGCATCCCCGCAGCAGGAATGTGACAAGCCACTTGACAGGCTGAGCTGCAGACCTTCCTGAAACTTTCCTTGGGTGAAGCATTGGAGAGCACAGGATGTTCTGCCATACAGTGCTCTGAGACCAGCTGGCAAAGAGAGACATGCTTTTCTACTTATAAGATGCATACTTTTGCCAGGTACTATCTTTACACCTTTTTTTCTTTCCCTTTATTTTCATCCAGTCAGAATTCCCATAGACACCACTTACACAATTTCCCTGCTTATCAGTTTGACATCTTAATTGCATAAACTGCACCAACAGGGAAAAGCTGCTAGATAGCAGGCACCAATGCCACATCAGGTGAAAACAAGTAATCACATTATTCAGGAAGACCAAAGTGGTGTATGCCCTCCCTGAAATTCAAGTTGAAATGAGACATACTTTCAGGCTGACTGAAGTGACTGAACTCTCTTGCCAGTTAGACAGCTTTGATCCAGTCTTCCAGTACAAAAAAACCCCAAGAAACAGTGCATCAATGTGATGAGGGCTGTATGATTCAGAAAGGTGTGTTAAAGCCTGATTTCAGGGCAGCTGCTGGTATTGCACCAATGTACTTGCCTGTGCAATCACAGAGAGTCTAACAGAAGCCTGGACATCAAAGAAGTTGACCAGGCATGTTCCAACAGAAGACTGGGCTCTTATTCTCCCTGTAAAGGACTGCTGTGTTCATCAGGGTGCTCCAGTCTGCTTTAGTAGACAATTAGAATGACAATCATTTTCCCATTCAAAGTAGCGTAATCCCATTTTTAATGTGCATTTCAAATCTGCAAGGCTTAAGATAGATATTGTCTCTGTATTATGGGAACATTAATGCTGACATTAATATCTCTCAGTGCCCTATGCCTTTTTCTGAAAGAAAATTTCTGTGTAAAAGACCCTTGTTCTAATTAAGATCAAATAATTTGTAAAGTACATTATATCTCGGACCTGTCACATCAGAGCGTATGCATCACATTGACTTATGTGTGGTGCAGTCAGTCAGCCATGTGAATGAAGGATTATGCACAGACTTTCTGGATGCTTTGGGGTTTGAACCCTGCAAGCAGTAGATCACAGATGCTTTCTGTCATGTATTAATAGCTGTCTCAGCATGAGAACTGGAAGCCCAGAGCTCTCATAAATGCTAAAAACATTTCACCTCCAGCACTTAGAATGAGTAACTTAATGTGCCAGTGAAACACTCTGGAAGCTGCTTTTATTTTTTCTCCAAGCCACTTTTAAAAGGATTTCAAGTTTGGAGAGACATTACTGCATCATAAATTTTTAAACTAATGTAACATTCTGTGATTGTTTTATTTTTGCCATGGAGGCATAGCAAACTATATTCACAGGTAAAAATGCCTTGTTTCAGTTATTTGAGGGCAAATTCACTTATTTGGTGTACCTGGTTGAGCAGTAAGGAATGAGTAAACCTGACCTACCCTTAATTACATCATTTGTTGTACAAACATACTGTAATGGAACCCCTGGTGATCTGACAAGGCAGTGCCTCCCAGTTGTTCCTGGTCCTGAGCCACTGCAGCTCGCCATGAGACCTATTAATTGCTGTATCCTAGGCACTAGAAGAAGAGAGGGAATATGGTGTGGGGTTTTTATTGATGTTGTTAGTGCAGGCTTAGGAGGAGGTTGGTATTTGAATTTGCTGCTGTCTACAATCAACTAAGTTTCAGGATTTTTTTTCTGCATGTCCTACCTCTGTGCAGCCTCAAATGCTGGAAGCATTACTGATAAGCGTTTATTAAAATAAGCTGATCTTTTGGAAGCATTCATTTTGGTACTAGAAATAGAAGCTAATTTCCTCTGCTCTGTGCTACATCTGAGCTGCTGCTGGGAAGCAGTTCTTTGAAGGAAATCCAGACATCCACATTCAGTCCCCATCTCTGACACAGGGCCAACAGGTCTGGCTACATCAGCTGTTCTGGTCAGCTTCTTATTCTCCAAGTTTGTGAGAGTGTGACAATGTGTGCTGCCTTCAGGACTGGGAATCAGTTCAGCAGCACTTACACTACAGTCATGATAGAGACACGATGTAAGGATGAGGACTAATCTCCTCATTTCCAACCACTACTCATGTCCAATTGCTGACTAACCTTACATTAGTGTCTGTTCTCACCCAAGTCTAAGTTTCTGACCATACACAGCCTTAAACTTGAGGTCACATTCCAGGCCCATTTCCCCATCCAGTGGTGTCTGGAGTCCCTCACTTCTTTGCATGCCAATTCAATAGAACCATCTGTATTGGTCCTTTACCCATGACAAATAACATTTGGACCTGTTCCTGTTTTCAGTGGAGAATTTTTTCTGCTACCCAAAATACCTACAGATGTAGTGTCTGTGGCATACCCACCACTTCACTGGTGGATGCAGAAGCAGATTCTGCCTTTGGGCCTGATTTGTCTCCACCCTTTTTTCTTCCTTGCCAATGATTCTTATAACCAGAGCATAGTTAACCTGCTTGCTCATCTCCCTGCTCTTTATTGCTTTGATGCAGCCTTTTATGAACTAAGAACGAGGTAATCTTATCTCTGGGCAAATCCTTCCTCTGTCTGCAGATGACCCCAGGCAGAAACAGGGCATACAATTAAACGTAGGTTAGAGAAATCACGCTGTACTGTATGGCAGAAGCAGCTGTAAAGCAAGGCAGCATCTGAGATGAAACCCAAATGTGTGCCCATCACTATTTTCTGCTGTGGCTCTGGCAAGCTTACTTGTGTGTGCAGACTCCAGGTCTCCCCCTTCCCTGAAACATCAGCTTTTATCTGCTGCCAGAGGCACTGTCATTGGCCTTGTTTTTTTGTTCTTGCTGCTGTTCCAGGTCAATAGATCCCATGTTCTTCCAGCGCTCTGAAAAAATAAATGGTCTCTCAGAGCAGCATCATCTCCTTGTTTTTCCTTTAAGATAACCATCACCAAAGGAACAAACATTGAAACAGTTCATATTGATAGAATTTATTTGTGTAACTGGTTACTTTTAAAGCTTTTTTGTTTCTATTTTCTTTGAGGATAGAAGTATACGTTATGGCAACCAAACAGTTCAAACCTTGCCATGTTTCTTTGTTGGTATTTAGCCCAGAATTGGAACAATAATTATATAAATGTTGTGGGTTTGTTTTGTTTGTTTTGTTGTTGTTGTTGTTGTTTTCTTCTTCTTTTCAGTGACTTTTGATAGCATTTTTGCTGTGAAGTGTCTTCTGAGAAGGAAGCAGACTATTTTAAGTATAATAATTATATATTTCTCTCACTAAAAGTTAGAGAAATGTAATTGCAAATAATGTTCAAGAAGTCAAATATATCCTGACCTTGCTCAGCTTGTTAAGCCATTTGCACAGCCCTAGTTAATGACTGGACAATTAATAACTGGATCAGTTGCTTCAAGAGCAGTCACAGTTAAATGCTCTCTGCACATCATTTACCTCTGAGTCCAGATGACCTATTATGATATTTTTGAAGAGATGACTACAGAGACTTCTTTTCATTCTCCCTCTAATTATATCCACTCGTGTCTTTCCTTACGTTAGAATTTAGCCCCTGGAAAATTTGCTTTTTTGCCCTTTGGATTTTTAGCAAGATTGCCCTTCCACCTACTATGAGTTGCAGGAGGCTTCATTTTTTCCCTAATTTATTGAATATGTGATACATACCTGAGGGCAATACTAGAGCTCATAAATTCTGTATCACAGAGTGTGGGATGGAGAAGAATAGATATTTATAACAAAATTGTGAGGAAAAGCAGAAATCAGTCAAATAAATGAACAATGTACCTCCCATCCTAGCAAACATGACTCACGTATTAAAAGGATTTAAAGTCCATTTGTTTGTAGAAGTAAATGCACTGACAAAAGAAAGCACTTGAGGATTTCATATCTCTTAATAACTCTAAAATTTTAAAAAAACCCCTATATTCTGAAGTGACAGGATCTCTCACATATGCCATGTATGATTTTTATAAAGTCATCTTATTCACAGTTTTTAAAATTGTGTTAGGGAGAAAGAGCTCAGTATGTTGTTAAACAGCAGAGACAGTCTGAAATTCATGAAATGAAAGATCACCTTAAGCTGTTGCTTTGAAGTTTCACCAGAGTTTTCCAGCTCATTTCCTACTGATGGAAGACTTGCCAAAAGTACTCCCAACAGAGATAAAAAATATTTGGCCTGCTGGAATCCCTACTTGAAGATAATCAGCAGATCAAAGACACAAGAGTCAAGCTATATGCTACAGACAATTTACATAAAATTAATATATATATATATATCTCAATGATTATTTATCTCTAGCTAATTAATGCACTCATTACTTATACAGGTGGCTCTGAGCAGGATGTGTGAAATCTATAGTATGAAAAAGCACACTTCAGTTGATTGCTTTAGATTTTAATTATTTCAGGCTGACCTATGAGGTTGAGGTTGGTTTACTTCCTTTGAAAAATTTTCAGTGATTCTTAAGTTCTTCTGTCAACTTTATTTTTTTTTTTTTTTGTGTGTTATTTTTAGAACATTTATTGATTCCAAAGTGTCTGCTCTATTTAGTTGCACAAGCATAGTTTATCTTTCATTAAATTATGGTTATTTGAAAGGTGTCCTTGTATAGAAACAACAACTATAAACTGAGATTCTTATTAACTCAAATATTTGAACTGATGATAGGCCCTGAAAGCTTTCTTTCTTTTAACTGCCTCCTGAGGAAAGATGAGCCTTTCTGTGCAACATGTTTATTTTTTGGGTAGTCCTTCCTTGCTGTGTCCAATGGCCATGTCACTTGTGGGCCTCTGCAGGAGCCCAGGAAAAAGCTTGTGAAGCAGCACAGATCAGAAAAAAGAACCTGGGGCTTCTCCTCCTTTGCACTGCAACAAAGTGCTTGTCCTCTTCTGGCTGTGAAACTCCTCATCTCCTGCAGAACTGGCATGTGCAGAAGTTCTCTTTGATGGAGCCAAATATTCCACCCATGTATTTTAGCTCTGGGAAGGGCTGTAGCAGAGGAATCCAGGGGATTCCAGGTACACACAGAGGCAATTGGGACACTTTAACACTACATTTTCATGTCATGGACTGAAATTTCAACAAATCAGTGGGAAAAATCAAACGCTACATCTTTCGAAGTTGACCCAAAATACAATTGACCTCAGTCAGCCCAAGTGCAGAGCTTTGGATGAGTTTTACAGTATCCCTCACCTTTATCCCTGGCTGAGTGTGAAAGCAAATGTAAGAAGTCAGAAATAAAATGGTTTGGAGAAAAAACATAAAGCAATTCCACTTGACGTGAAACTCTCAAGGTGGTGTGGTGTGAATCATTCTAAGTAATTCTTTAATGGTCTGTAAAAATACAGGCACAGCATGCTAAGCTCATTTTAATAAATTATTTTCTTTTTAACTCTTCCTTGCTTTGAATGCATCAAGGTTTCCTGCTCTGAGTTGTCAATCCAAAATTTTTCTCATTACTTACAATGTGTTTGTTTGGTTTTAGTTGCTGCATTTCTCTTTTCAGGGTAGTGCTCTATTATCATATTTCAGTCTCAGTTTCTAGAGTTGTTTGCTACACGTGGTCAACTAAAAATAAGCTACTTTATCCTTGGACATCTTTTATAAATTCAGTGGGTTGCACTTATGCACTGCTTTCCAGATGATACTGAGTTGCATTCACTCACATCTTGTTTAGCTCTGATGACACCGGCAGAGACAGAATATGCTGACAGGTGTTTCCAGCAGGAATTTGTATCAAGCCCTTCTCTCTTGTCTTTCCCCAGATCACAGCCCAATTAAAATGTACTTCAAATGTATGATAGGCCCTTGATCTTTCTTGATATGGTTACTATAATTTCATTTAAGACAAATTTAGTTTCTTTCAGATATCTGTGATAGATGTTTCTTTCGGATATCTTCCAGTCCTAAAATGAATGTTGCTCTTTGATCTGCCACACATTATCATTCTGGCAGCTTGGGCTGCCCTCCCACAGCCTTATTTGTCCTGTCAGACCCTCCACCCTCCCGAGGTATTCTCATACTGCTGCTGAAGATTGATCTGTGCTAATTGAATATGGCCATCTCTGGCCCCTGCATTTCTTTGTGGAAAGGTCTGGCTGAGGTTCCTTGGCATGGTTTATACAGCTGCTCAAAGCAGCTGATCATAATGGCCTCTCAGTTTAGAATCGATTAATTGGCATCCTGCTTTGTTTAGATAGTAATGTTGAAAAAAAATAGGGAAAAAGGAAAAGGAAAAGAAAAAATGGCTCAGAACAGTATCATTCCCCAGGGCAGAATATTGCTGTAAACCCAGGAGTCAGAGATTGTGAGTGTCTAGGGGCAAAACTGTGGGGAATGCTGGAGAATGTCATATTTGTAGGAAAAATATAATGATAGAATTAGATATGATGCAAGCTTTACCTATTTATTGGTAAAAAAAGAGTTATCCTAAATATTTTCAATTATCTTTAGGCTACAAATATGCCCACTCCTTAACTGTTTCCAGTTATAAGAGTACCTCTGAACTGCCTCAGTCACATGTTTCTAAGACTTACATCCTTAAAGTCTTTGCTGCCCATGCCCCTGTGCTCCTTTATCTACAGTCTTGTTGGGCACTGGGAGAAAGCACACACAAAGTACATAATTCAATAAAAGGTCCAGGGCTTGCTGCCAGCTCCACGGGCTCAGCTGCTAGAGGGCTCACTGGAGTGTGGGGTCCAAATTTGGTTGAATCCTTGGCCTGCAGGAATAGAATTTTTTCAGCTCCAGACCATCTGTTGAAACTTTTTCATGCGGCAGTAATTAAGTAATTATTAGGGCAGAGAAAGCATGCTTCTATGGCCTGGGGACAAAGATGGGATGGCTTGACTCCTGCACAAGGTCTGTTGAACACTAAATGTGAAATACACTTGTGAGAGCAGAGGCACAGCCTTGTCTCTCTCTTATAACCCAGAGTCTCATTTTTGCTGGAGTAGCCACTTGGGGCCTTTGAGATGGATCTCCAGGTGTCCACAGACACCAAAATGAGCATAGCCCAGGTGTCCCTGCTGCTGGACAGGAGCACTAACTGGAGAACCACCCTGCAAAAGGAAGGGGCACACTCCTGCCTCCACCTCGGCTTTGCATGACAGGCATAAATCAAGGTCAGTGCTCAAGCTCATCATCTTGGGGCTGGCATGTTCTGTCAGCCCCAGGTAACACCTTCTCACAAAGAAGAAACTCAAATAATACAACTGAACATGTATAGTGCAGGCACGTCCCTACTCAGCCCATGGCATTTTCTGGTACTGTTTATAGGGTGCCTCAATCTTTACACTGAGTTTAATCTAAAGTCAGGAGTTTGTGAGTTCATCTACTTCTAACAGCATCAGCTGATTTAATAAAAATGTTACTTCATTCCTTGGGCCCTCCTCACTTCATTGGGATCCTACCTGCCCAAATCAGGGCTTTTTTTGGACACAGAGGTAGTTTTGTTGATCTGAATCATAAAACTTTTCTATCATACAGAGATAGTACCTGAAGAATCATGCATAATCACCTTTTAATTTAGAGGTTTGGTTTTACAGATGCTATTAAAATTTTATTTTGTTAACCCTGACATCAGAAGTTGTGTCACGATGTCACATGACCAGAAAAGACATTTTGAAAAAAGGAATGCAGTCCAGATGATTAGTGAATGAATGTACCACCTGTCAAATCTTTATGAATTAATTAACCTCTAAGTACATTAAAGATAGATGGTGTCAGTCCACTTGTTGAAGAAATTCTCATCCTGACATAACTGAACTAGGAGATAAACTGAAATGTTAGAATAGGGAGACATGGTTCTGGTTTTTTTTCTCTCTTTTTTCTCCAGTAATTAATTTATTTGCAAAGTTATGCACTTTAAAAAAAAATCCCAAACCTCTCTCTAATGTCATATCACTATAAATTCTTCAAAGCCAGTTGATATTTAAAGCCACTCTTCTTTTTCTTTCTTTCTTTTTTAATTTTAGTTTTAGCCTTAATAGGAGGGTAACAAGAACACATTGAAGAGTTGTAATGTGGGCAGGGCTATATATCCCTAAAATTTTATGCCTGGGCCTCGTTTTTGGACACTACTTAAGACTGAGGAACCTACTTCCCCTGTATAGCCAGTCTGGTTTTTGTGGCTCATCAGTGAGCACATTCCCAAAGCCAGCCTGACATGCAGGCAGGAGATGCCCTGCAGAGGCAGCACATGTGTGGCATTTGTCTGTGCTGTAATCTGTACCTGAACAGCCTGGGGCATGCTGCAGGCTGTCCCTGAGACAGGTATAGTGCTCAGGGGCAGGTGGATCAGAGAAGCATTGTGCTTACTTACATTCCCAAAATTAAATCCTGAATACGTGCTGCTGTATTTAAATGATTTAAGCTGAAATAACACTGCCTTCTTCATACTCTACATAATACCTGCCTTGATACTGATGTCCTTGAAACCAGCAGGAAAGTGAAGAAACCAAAGAAATAGTGAGCTGTTCTCACTGTTACCCTGTTGTAAATCTGGGGAGGGGAAGCTGTGCAAATATTAATGGCACATCCAGAGATAACATTGATTAGTGACATTTCTGATCTGAAGCTGCTGAATTTGGAGAGGAGTTTTTATTATTATTTCATAATTTCATATATTCTGAGTAAAAATCAGTTTGTAGAATATCCTTTGGTGTTCTGAAGGCTTAGTCCATCTGTACAGAATGCTGAATACACCACTGGATGTCACCCTTGCTCTCCCCAAAGCAAACAGAGCAATAAACCACGAAGAACCATGAAGTTTTTAAGTCCTGGATACATGCACTACAAGGTGGCAAATGGCAGGTTATGACAAGGATATGGATATTGTTGGATAATTTATAAATAACACATGAAATGGTCTGTCTCTAAAGGATTGCATTACCTTTTATAGGGAGAAATCTCTGGGGCTAAAACTGGTATTTATTGATTTATTTCCAGTCCCTCCAAAAGCATCAAGGTAAAGTTGAAACCTGTAGAACCTACTTTAACTCAAATTTTACACTTCAACACTGGCAGTCACCACCTGCTGCTTTTGTACTTTATTAAATTTCTGCAGAGTTTGGTAATTAAAACTGAGTTTCAGCAAAAGGAAGTGAGTAGTTTGTAAGGTGTTTATAGGACAAACATTATCAGCCACTTTCTTGCCATGTTCAAATCCATTCAGATGCAAATACTGTCTGATAGCAGCTTTACAGATGTTCACAGTTGTTTCAGTAACATCTGCAGTAGCATCCTTCCAAATAATTTTTACTCTTGTCATTTCTCTGTACTTCTGCTCATAGCTGAATCCTGTTTCACAACTGTCAAGAAAATCCCCTAAATGCCAGGAATATAAGCTATGTGCTCATTAGTGATAAGGAGGTTACATAGGCCTTGTAAATTGACTCAGCTCTGTCTGAAATGGGCAGATGACAATGAACATGAGCTAAAAATGTGCCCCAAGACGTTTAGATAAACATGTTGAGACTTTGCCCATTTTAGACATCCTCAGACACTCCCAGCTGGTTGTAAATACCCAGGAACACCTAGTCCTCTCAGGTTCCTTGGGCTAACAGCAAATGGGGAAGGGCTCTCTGGGTGAGTTTTTCTCATACTCTTCACTTATAAATCATCCTTTGTAATGAGATAAGCTAGAAATGTCTGCAATTTGGTGAGTCACCGCCAGCAAGACAGAAATTAAGGATCAGAGAAGAATATTGGCTTCAGAAACAGAAACATCCATGTAATACTGCAATTATCCTTGCTTGTGAGACACAGTCCCAAGTGAAGAACCAGTTAGCAGTTACCAGCACTAGCTGTCAAAGAATGTTAATTTTATGTAGTGATTTCTACTTAAACGTAAGTGTTTTTTAGAAAGTGTGCTGGTTTTGGCTGGAGTAAAGCTAATTTTCTTCACATTGGTTAGTATGAGGCTGTGTTTTGGATTGTGCTGAACACAGTGTTGAAAGTATAGAGAGTTTTTTGTTATTTCTGAGCAATGCTTACACAGAGCCAAGGCCTTTTCTGCTATTCATACTGTCCTGCTGGCAAGGAAGTTGTGAGTGCCTGGGGAGCTGGGAGGAGACACAGCCAGCACAGGTGACCCCAGCTGACCAGAGGGATATTCTATACCCCATGGCATCATGCTCAGGATATAAAGCTGGAAGGAAGAAGGGGTGGGGGGACATTTGGAGTGATGGCCTTTGTCTTCCCAAGTCATCATTATGCTTGATGGATCACTGCTCTCCTGGAGATGGCTGAGCATCTGCCTGCCCATGGGGAACAGTGAATGAACTCCTTGTTTTGAATTCCTTGGTTTGTGCATGGCTTTTGCTTTTCCCTTTTTAAACTGTCCTTAACTCATGAGTTTTCTGACTCTTACCCTTCTAGTTTTCTCCCAAGTTCTGTTGGTGAGTGAGCAAGTGGCTGCTTGGGGCTTGGTTTTTGGCCAGGCTTGAAATGTGGCACAAAGGGGGAAAAAAACCAGAAGTCACCAGAAAGGGACACTATCTTGTGAAGATTTTTTATTAAAACTTAATTCTGGTGTCTCAGAAGAGACAAAAGTATTAATCACTTTTCAGGCAATAAAGGAATACTCCATAAATCTTTTACTCAAAGTCACATAAAACAGAGATAAAGAATTTTAAGCAGCATTTTACCCTCTGACTTTAAAATAGCAAGTATACTGAGCAGTCCATACTGTAAGAATTCAGTAGTTCTTAAGACTAATATATCCTACATAACCAAGAGCTGGAAAACTCTCAAAAGTGAGGCAATCTAAAGTAGCTAAACCAGGATATAATAAAAAAGAAAAAAATTGTCAGTTATAAATTTGGAAGAAAAACTGAAATCTGGTGTTCTTCTTCTTGATCTACATTAAAATAACGAGTCAATAAGAACTATGATGCTTATTTTGGAAAAGAAAGAGAAGAAGGAATTTAATCTAAAGTTAAATGAGTCTATACAGATTTATGGGAGAGCCCAAAACAAAACACTTAAAGGACTAGAACATAAGGCTTGCATTTATGAGAAAGAAGCTATATAGCAATCATCTTTTGCTGAAATACATCACTGACAATGAAAAAAAGTATCAAATTCTTTTAAGTTTTTCCTACATTCATTCCATTACATATGTATTTTCACAATAATGTGAAAAAATTATAGATCTTACAATCTTAAAAGTGCTATCTACTGTCATTATGCTTTCTAAATCTCAACATAATACTTGGGTTCTCAGGATACTTGTATTTGTACTCTTCAATTCTATCTCTGCCCACTAGATGGTACTGCCAGCTTTAATTACACCATCCAAGGCTGAAGCTACAGGCAGTGTTTGTTTCATCATTGCATCCCAAATCACAGCATGAAGGACTATGTTGTATTTTTCAGCTGCCCCAGTGTAAATTTGCTTTAACTCCATTGGGTTTATACCCTTATATGATGGAGTATCCATGGAGAGTCAAACAGATATTGGCTCCACACCTTAATATAAAGCAGAAATATTTCAGCCAAGTATAAGTATTTGTAATCAGTTCCTATGATTATTAACTTCATTCAGTTACAATTAAAATATTTTCAACTTTTTTTTTTCAATCTTCCTCAAAATTTTCTCTCATCTCTAAACCACAAAATGTATAGATATCTTAACTTCCTTACAGATGGAAGAACATTTTATTTGTAATTTGGGTTCATTAGACCTTTCAGCATAACTATGTTATGTTGTAGCCTCGAATATTGAGTTATCTAAATTTAATATGAATATAAGTTTAATTTATATACTCCAAAAATGTAAGGAAATAATTGATTTCTCTATTAGTTTCAAATATCTGTTTTACTGGCCAATCCCATGCCCATGAACTATGTATCTGTTTCTGCAGATATTCTTCACAAATTAGCAGAAAAGAACTCCAGATTTGCTCCCTGGAGAAAAAAGTCTAAGCAGTCGTTACTTAACATTGCTCTCTGTCCTTGGTTAGAGAAAATCATTCATTGAAAGAATGAAAGCTGCTTCTATAAACCTTAATCATCATAGGTGTAAATTAGTTTCAATTTGCAGAACTGAAGGCTTTTAAACAGCAGTGATATATGGGGGAAAGTTGGATTTGTGGGTCAACATGAACTATCCTGAACCATCACCACCTTGGGATAGTGGGAGAGGTGGGGCATCCACGCCTGGAAGGACTGACCATCCTTCCATGGGACAAGACCAGCTACATGGTCAGGTGCATATGGTGCACTGGGAAATGTCATGGACCATGTGCTCTCTGAGCAAAGATTTTGTTTGTCTCCTCTAATCCTAAGGGATGAAGGGGCTGTAGAAATGAGATTTTTTTCCCTCTGAATGGAAAAAAATGCTTTTGTTAAAGCAAAAACATTAAGAAAGGAAAGGAAAAGGCAAAAAATTAGCATTTCATTGGAATTAATGTC
Organism: Erithacus rubecula; assembly: GCF_903797595.1. Classification (NCBI taxonomy): domain Eukaryota; kingdom Metazoa; phylum Chordata; class Aves; order Passeriformes; family Muscicapidae; genus Erithacus; species Erithacus rubecula. Next base: position 26,269,792 of record NC_136686.1, on the reverse strand, counting down.
CTTTGGCTAAAAAGGGAGCAAGAGTGCCAGAAAGCAAAGTAACCAATTGAGAGTCCTCCAAAATACCCATGCTTTAGTCTTTTTAATTCAGAGAGCTGATCTTTTTTTATGTTCACAGTGAAATGAAGTATATCTGCTTTGGTGAAAGTTAAGTAGTTGCTGCTTTATTTGAAACTCTCAAACATTGATATTTTTTTATTGGTCTTCGATGTCCCTCTTTTTCCTGAGGTCAGATGCATGGCATAACCTTCTTTTAGATGATTCATTTCAGCAAACAACACTTACTCAAGGCCCTATTTTCCTTCCCCCTGTTCTGGGCTCCCCACAGTGCAATCAATTTCTTGAGGTTTCTTTAATTTGTGCAGTTTTTTTGGAGCAGCTGCTGCATTTGGTCTGGAATGATGTGAAGGAGGCTGTGCCTTGTGTACAGAAACTGAAGTAAATTGTGTGGCATAAGGAAAGGTTAATATTCTTTCAATCAGAGGAGAAAACATGATATTTCAGTTGAGAAGCAAATATAGAATGCTATTCTATGAAATATAAGAGAATCCAGGCAATATAATTTTAATTCCATTTCTGATTTTAAGAGACTATTAAAGTTAAATCTTTCAGGTAAAGATGAGAATCATCTTTTGAGATCTGGAAAACAATGCATTTATGACAGCCAAAATAATTGCTTTTTAAAGTAATATTTTAAACTTACACATAGATCAAAATTTTCTGTGTCTAAATTATTATACAGAGTAGTTGGTTTTTACACTGACTGCATTTTACTTGTATTCAGTAAAGTGATGTATTACTAGAAAGCAGTAGGAGAATAAAACCCAACAATATATTCAAAACAAAATTTTCTACTGGATCAGTGATTCTGACTTTGATTTTCTTGCCTAAGGATTTCCCAGGCACTTGTTTCACACAGGAGACATGCATGTGCAGTGCAGCAGTGCTTTGAAGTCAGTCTGTAGAGTACAAGACAGGAATAAAGCCCAAGTTCATAATCACTGAAATGTTACCTGCAAATTTAGAAGAGAAATAAACCCAATGAGCTGAAGTAAGACCTGTTTAAATTTGGTGGAAATTTGTACGTGATTCTGTTGCCTGGATATGCTATCCACAAATGAGAAAAAATAACAGTTCATTCCTGGGAAGTTCCTTCTTACATTGGAGAGACTTCAAGACCACCCTAAAAATATGTACACGTTGCTCATTAATTTTCCATCTGCCTGTACTGGGTATGTTCAGTTCATTATGTGCCATTGATATAAAGAGAATTTCACATTCTTTGTAAGAGCTGCATAGATATATGTTGATGTGTTTTAATGGTCCCTTCATATTTCCAAGGGTTTTGTGATTGATCTAGTAATGCTAAGTGCTGAAATGGCTCCAGACAGTGGCTGTGGTTTTGTGCACCTGTGCTGTGGTGTAACTGACAGGATCAAGACATTGGCAGGGAAACCAGAGGGATCTCCATCCAAGGAGACACCAGCACCAGCTCCCTCCCTTTTCTTTACAACCTGCTACCTAAGCCAAGACACAGTGGAACTCGTTGTTTGCTTGATGACTTTACCTTAAAGCTCATAGAACATTGTGTGCTGCCCAGGCATTGTTAGAAGTGTGCTTACACAGGCATTGTTAGAAGAGGACTGTACTTACATTAATGTTTTCATGGTAATTATGCTGGGAGAAGTTGAAGCTGTGGTGGACTGAGACAGTCTCATTGAACAAAAGCATATAGATGAAATATAAGAAAAAAACCCCAGCATTATAATCTTTATTAAATTTATTTTATTTATTTTCTGAAGTTTCTATCCTACAGATTCAGGTTGTTGTTGCTACAGCAGGAATGATCCAAGGTCATGATTTGACATTTGGCAAAGAGTAAACAATAACAACAAAAAAGGAATTATTTTGTGGACTCCTTTAGGTGCCATTAGTGCTGGTCAGTTGGTGGAAAAAAAGACAAAGGAAAAACTGTTTGTTATGGTGGCTCCTCAGATCATTCATAATGATTCATACCTGAATTCAGTTCTTGGAGGGAAGCTTCAGGACGTCAGTACAAAGGTTATGCAAATAAAGTAAATATAGCACTGTAAGACATCCCTAAATCCTCTCCTGTGGTAAAAAGGAGATGTGATCAAGCAAAAGGCTGAAAGGGATGACAGAATGAACTACCTTGATGGTCCTTCATCACTACTCAAGGACATGCTTAATAGACTTTGGTTGGGACTTGGGTGAAAACAGAACATCTTGGTTCAGTTAATAAAAACTAAAGCCAAAACCTGCAAACCAAATAATTAGAAATGGTGAAATTGCAGTCTTTATCTCAAACTAATTTTGTCTAAGTTTGGGCATAATCTTGGATTACGTTTTTTTGTTCCATGTCTAATAGATACAAGAGAGATGATTTAATGTGTCAGCAGCACTGAGGTGTGATAACAAAATAAGTCATATTATGACAAACATATTTTTTTAATCATAGATCAAAAACTTCTCTGTTTGAAGCACAAGTTTTTTTAATTTAAATAACTCTGCTGGTGTGTGATCCTTCCTAAGTTTTCATGTTCATTAAACTAGTGGATTTTGTAAACTGATATTATTAACAGATGAATTTCTGTGCATGTATTCATTAGTCATCCTGTTGTGTTCATGATGTGATTTTGGGGATTTTTGAGGAAAAATTGTTTGTTAGTTTGTCTGGTTGCTTTAGTTTATTTTTCTCTTCTTTGAACTTGATATATGGAAGTCCAGTGTAAAAGTATTGCTTTCTAGAATCACCATAGCAGGTATATCTGGTAGTTTGCCTGATAAATAAAGAAGCTTCAAATATATTCTCAGTGATGAAATGTACTGTTTTTACTGATGGCAAAGTCTATTAGATAGAATTGATTTACATTTTTAGCTCCAGATAACTCTTAAGCCACAGAAGTTCATTGTGTTAAGTCCTCTATTTTTTTTTTTTTTTTTTTTTTTATAATGAGTGCATATTTTAATAATAAGGGCTCTCCAAGAAATAAAGTCCTATCTCTTTGAAGATCTGGTGTGATGCTGAGCAACATTTAACAGAGTGTTTTTTCCTGTCAGGAAGCTTAATGAGCTGCCTTCTTGGGAAGAAACTAAGTTAAATTTCTATGTTCTTATTGGAAAGCAAAATAGGAAAAAAAAAAATCTTTCATCTTCTATTCTGTTGTTGGCAAAACATTGCTGGACACTGAGCAAATGGAACAAGTTTGAACTTCAGACAGTTTCTTTATCTGACAGATAAAACAAAAACTAAACTGGATTCTAAATACCATATTTTGCATTGTTGTCAGATTTTACTTCTCTACACTCAAGAAACGTGGGGGAATGTGCTCTACCTCTATCACATATGCACACTCACCCCTTTCTTTATAATTATTTGTGTTTCTATGTTGTGTGAAAGACAACAACATAATGTCCACAACATTAGACACAGCATACATGAAAAAGAAAAGAAAATTTCTACAGATCTGTAGAAAAGAAATAGAAGACCTTACCTGTTAATGTGATGTATAGTGGCCTCAGCACAGAGCAAGCCAAGCAGAGGTAATAGGCTTTTAGGAGGAATGGAAAGGGAAATGATGTTCATTTATGTATGATTACTGGAAGCTTTTCCCAAGGATAAGGATCAGATCAGAGAAAACTGAAAATGTTTGCTTTAAAATTTATGACTTACTGACAGTAACGGGAGGATATCACATCTGATGAGATTAATATGATGGATGGAATGGAGACAAACTACTAAGACCTTCAAGAATGAAGAGGAGCCACTTGAATCATTTCAGTGGGATGGTAGTGTGGACTTGTGTCAATCTCTCTGTCTCACACAGCACTCACTTTTGTCAGCTTAACAGAGCAATACCTTCAGTTGCAGTTTGGAGACTGGTGGTCTATGAGTCATCTGTCACAGTTCTGCAGGGGTCCTAGGGATAATTCTTTTCTCCATAAACATGTCAGAAATGTTCCTGGTCCTCCAGAATACAGCTTTTTCTATAAGAAAGAAACAAGACTTCCAGTCCTCAGGAAACAGTGATCTTGAGACCACTCTACCCTCACAAACACCAGCATAGGGATGCTTAAGAATATACTTCTGCACAATTTATGCCATCAGTCACCTTCCTAGGCTCTAATTTTCAGGGACTTTCCATATGGGAAAGATGCTGACTTTCCACAGGTACCTCCCAGGAGACTCATCCATGAATGTTGACATCCTTACCTCTCCCCATCATAGCCTACTGCATGTACATGTATGGGTCCCAGAAGAGATACAGATAAAACAATCTTGAGTTTTTAAATACATTTCTGTACTTTTTCATTATAGCATTGAGTCATCCTCTGTTTTATTTTTCCTCCACCATATCAGTGGCTTCTTCCCACTTGAGAAAAATTAGTTGTAGTCACTGATGTAACCTCTAAAAATATTTTGGATTTGGAAATGAAAGCAAAATCAGTCCTGTGTCCAGCTGTCTGGTTCAAAGCCCATGGAAAGCATACACTTTCCATGCAAGGTTGTCTGACATAGCTCTTCTATCCAGAGCTGACTCTGCCCATCATCAAACATCACTGCAGCCAAAACCACAAAGGGGAGAGAGCAAGCTGACACTGACAGCCAGGGGCTCTTTGCAAGCTGTATTTGCACAGATGTGCATGATTGCACAACCCTTTGGCTCAAAGAAAGAGAGAGTAAATAACAAAAAGTGGAATACAGGTGGTCTTCTGCTCAAACATTCCTATAAAGTTGCACTGGGGTGTCTCTGTCTTTCTGTCAGCAGTACATTTCTCCTTAGCTGGCTCTTGAGGAGGGCTAAATCCAGAATTTTTTTTAATGAGATTTATCATTTAAATGAAAACTTTAGTTAATGGGAGAGAATAGGTGCAGTGATAAAGCATTCTGAGCTGGAAAAAATAGCTGAAGCAAGAAAACCACATAACACACCATTTGCAATGCAGAAAGCAGACACAGAATGATATAGGAGGGGTTGCCATGGACTATATTTATTTTCATTTTCCTGAGTGACCCACAAGGATGATGTAGACAGTACTGAGTGGAAAGTGAGCAAGCAGAAGCCAAGAATCTATTCTCTAAGGACTGATCAGTGGGGGAGCTGGGTCTGAGTGCTGATGACTTCAGCTAGAAAATCTCACTAAGGTTTTGGAATCTCTAGGCTGGCAGATTTGGATTTATATCCCAGAGTTGGTCTTAAATCCTTTCTCTGTAATCTGAGACTATTCATGATGTGCAAAAGCAGAAGGCTTGCATCTGTCAGAGAGATCCCTTCTGAGGGCTGGAAAGAAGTCTGTGTGCTGTAACTAAATGGTAAGGCATGATTTTACAGTGAGCCTTAAGCACATCCTGAAAACAAAGTTTAAAAGTATGATAAGAAACTAAGAGAAGTTTTGGAGCTAGCATGAGGACTGAACGAATCAGTCAGGAACTCTGCAGCTGAATTGCACTCTGCTGACCTTAAAGTTTAAGAAGTTTAAACTTATTGCATGGAGTATCATGAAGGACTGAATTGAGCACAAAGTCAGTGAGGAGGGTAACTTGCCCTGTTTGATAGTCTGAGATTGAATGCTTTAGCTCTTTGGAGAACATTGGCATCAGCACAGTCAAAATTAGGCTGGACAAATTTACAATACAGAAAGCCAGAGCTGTCTAAATATAAGCAATTTATCATCCTAGGGTGTCAATGAAGAACACAACACAGCAAACTGAGACCTTAACAGTGTCTGAAGAATTTTTTTTTCCAGAACTTTCATGTAGCACAGAGGCTGTGGGAGGCAAGATCAAAGATTACAAGAAATGTGAGAGTCTGAGAAGGAGGAAAGGGTGCAGTTGTCAGCATCAAAGAAGAAAAATAAAAAGAGGGAGGCTTTGTAAGTGAAGGAGAGGTTCAAATCAGATGAGCAGCAAAAACAGTCCAAAAAGAGTGGATCTGGAAGACAGCATTAAAATTCAGAGATGTGGAAGAGGATGGGTAACATGGGGGTTGTTAGCATTCCATTCCACAGGGAAATAGCCTGGAAGGATAAAAAAACATTGATGAAAATGGAACTTTTTACTGTGACTCTGTCAAATTCATAAAAAGAAATGCGGGAAGCTCATTGCCTTTTGGCTCAGAGAAAAATATGCTTCTTCACACTTTGGTGTAACCTAAAGAAGGTGTACAGCTGTGCTTGAGAGTTCCCCCAAGTAATAGGAGAGGCATGTCCTTTTTGGAAACTTAGAATTTTTCACAACTCAGAAAACCTTGCAGCACTCTCCAGTTACAGTGCAGTACTATCTCACTGGCAGGCAAGGTGGAAACTCTGCAACAACTTTTGAACAGTAAGCTTTGCTTTTCACTGTGTCTCTATTGGCACTTGGATCAAGGCTGGGAACATGGACATAATTTCCCTAGCTGATAAATGGGCTGAAGAATTAGTTTTACTCAATACCCCAGTGTTTTGGAGTAGGACATTTTCTGGCTCCTGGGTCCATCTTTGGCTTGCTTTCACTAGACAGGCAGCACCACAAATGCCAGTACCTCAACTGTTTCCAGACAGTAAGACAACAGGGAGTTGTGGGATGGGAATTGGAAACATTATTAGCTTGGCAAGCAGATATAATTGGAGTGTTTTGGTGGTCAGATGAGGCAGCAGCATTTGTAACCATTCACAACTTCTCACACCTCTTCAGTGACCTGAAGTAGAGACTCAGGTACCAGCAGTGCTAACAGCTAAATTTGTGTTGGGTATCACAAGTGACTGCCAGGGTACATCTGGTACTGCTCCCCTTGTGAGTCTGATCATGTGCTGTGCAGTAATATAGTTATATTTTAAACATTCAGGGAAAATTACTCAGATTTTACAGACAACAGGTGCCTGACAGAAGGAAAACTAATCAAGTAAGAAGCTTTAGCTCACACTATTTTTCCAACTTTTTTTTTCAACTAGCAAGACTTAGGTGTTTGACTTAAAATGTGAGGATATGATCTACCTTAGCACTTTATCCAAATAAACAAAATTCTGAAGGGCAGCCTTTAGAAGGAATGCTCTGGAAATTTCAACACCAAACTACACATATTAACTAATCTCTGATTCATTCAACTGCATTTTGATCTGAGCCAAAAATTAAGTTTCAAGGAAAATCAGCAGAAAACCCATGTCTAGCATCCCACTTGTCTCCTTGGAAACACAATACTCCAGACAAAGGGAGTGCTGGGTCAGAAATAATATTTCTGTGAGTTCCTTTCCATCAAAAGGAATAGCAAAAGTAGTTCAATCCATGTAAATAGCACTGAAGTTGCTCATTTATTTTATGGGAGATATTCTGCTAAAAAATTTCCTGACAGATCCTTTGTCAAGGTGAAGTTGTAGTGGTTGGTGGTTGTGTGCCCCTGCCCTCTTCTTTGTCCTCCTTCCTCAATTTGTAGCCTGTAGAAGAGCCCCTGCAAAGCTGAGCAAAAGCTCTCAAAGCACTAATTACCCAACTTCCTTACCTTTCTTAGGTGACTTTTTAGCACCTTCAGCTCAAGACCTTCTGTGCAGCTCTGCCTCCACTTTAAATCATCAGCTTTTTAGGTACCAGAAGAAAGTGATATTGCTTAATCTAGATGTGTGATCAACTGTAGTGAAGACACCAGACAGTTAAAACTTCATCCTAGAGCCATCAACCACTTGTTTGATCTCTGTATTGATGTTTTCAGCCTGTGTAATTTTCCCTTATCTTTTGTAAAATATGCATGGGGAAAGCTTGGAACATAAAGAGGAGTACCACTTTCCTGTAAATAGACTTTAGGATGGAGAGCTTAGGATAATTTAGGGAAGTTTAGGACAATTCCAGCTCATATTCAGGTGTTTTTACACATCCAGACTTAAATTTAAATATCTCTGAGGATGAATATCACCTTAAGTATGAAAAGCCTTTTATGCTTGATTACTAAATAAATTAGGAGTCAGTGAAAGTGAGTACCATCATTAAACATCACTTACAATCTATTGAAAATGGACATGGTGATATTCCAGTGTCAGAGAAACAGAGCAGATCAGATGTAGTTTATATAGAATGACTTTTGTCTGTACCAATGAGTCATTGTTTGCAAGGATCATATAATCAAGTTTCTAAGGACAGAGACATTATGAACATCTTCTCTGAATTGTTCTATTCCATGAGCAATGGGATGTCCATATTAATTCCTGTATGAAATATATTATACCTTTTAGAAAAACATCTAAGCACAGTAAGACTGTAGAAAGAGCTGCAACAGCTGATAAGGTGTTGTAAAAATTAATTAACTTCTGACATCAATGGGTATTGCATTTTTCTTCAAAGCTTCTGTGGTTGCAACTTTCAGCTACTTAGTCTTGACTGAACTCTTTTTATAAATGGGAAAATAAAACCATAGAATCATTAAGGTTGGAAAGGATATCCAAGATCATTGAGTCTGACTTTGACCAAATACCACCATATCAGCCAAGCCCTAGCTCTAAGTGCCCTGCCATGTCATTTCTTGAGCACTTCCAGAGATGGTGACTCCGTCTCCTTCCTGGGCAGTCTGTTCCAATGCTTAACCAACATTTCTGTGGTGAAATTCTTCTTGATGTCTAAGATGAACCTCCCAATGGCAGATTGAGGGCATTTCCTCTTGTCCTGTTGCTGGGTGTCTTCCCCAGCTTTGTTGCCCTTCTTTGGATGCACTCCAGGACACAATGTCCCTCTTGTAATAAGGAGCTCAGAACTGGACACAGTACTCAAGGTACAGAAAAAAATGTTTGGTGGTTTTTAATCACCTTTTTAAACTCCCATGTCTGTGACTTGTGATTGTGTCAACTAAGTGTTTCTCACCACACTGATCCTTTTGAGTCTGCTCCTCGAAATAAAGATGCTCAGTCTTGCTCATGAGCCCCTATGGACATTTCTTGTCTTTCATAATTCCACCTTGATTTGTGAGAGCTGGATATAACATTCCTGTGGTATTTGCTGCACACAGCAGACCTAACATTCTCACCCATGACCCCAACCCAGCAATATTACCTCATCTTAGCCCATCTTTCAGGGGTCCCTGCCTTTCACAGAACCCTGTGGGAAAATGCCACCACACCATCACACAGTTGTATCCTGTTGTAGCCACAGGGGAATACTAAGTGAGATATTCTGTCTTCAATAGGCCAGCAGGGAACCATTCCACTTTCTTTTTCACATCTGGCACTTCAGTAAATTTAATGTTGTTCTAGTATGTGAGATAATAGAGAAGATTTACATGGGACTGAAGTGTGCTTATTTAATGATACTGTTATAAAAACAGGTATTTATTTCCTCTGGACCTTTTTATATTATGGTCTGTGTCATTCTAGGGACAGGTGACTTGTCAAAGAAGACAGAAGAATTACACTGTCATATTAAACTATGTAACCTAGCTCAGAGGTGCTTCTGATCACTGACCATTATTAATTGACCCAATTGTAATCCCAACAAACCATATCATCAGGCCAGAATGTTTTCCATGTGGACAGTTCAGAGGGACACATTAGAAAAATAACACCAGTAATAACACAAGAATTTAGCCTACAGTGCAAAACACAGTCAGAGCTGGGAACATGCTGAAACCTATAACATAATATGTAAATGTCAGCACATATTTGGAGTGGAAATAATTATTAAAAAAAAATCACAGTGGAATAATTGTAATGTTAAGCCTTGAAGCAATCCTTCCTATTTCAAGCATTCAGGAGGAAAATGATTGCTGGATTTTAATCTTACCTCTCTAAACCCCAAACTGTTAAGGTAGTCATATAATTGCTTTCTAAATATTTCAGTCAATCAATATAATTCTGGGGGGTGAATTTAGTGATGATATGTGATGGATGAAGACTTTGTTATTTATTGTTTTTGTTTGTTTAATTTGATGATAATCTGTGCAGAGATGGTTCAGAAATCAAAGCACTAGTACAGACCTTCAGGTCAGGGATCCCAGAAGAGTTTGCAACTAAAGAATTAAGATGTAGGATTGGCAAGCATGATGGTTGTATCTCTGGTCTAGTGGTGAAGAAATCAGGTGCCTTTGATCCCTGGTTTGGCTTTGTCACCTTTGTACCCAAACCCACTGGTGCCTCTGGGTCTGAGGTAGTGCCCATATGTATTTATGGAGTTATTGCTCCAGGAGTGAACATCCAAGTTGAACCAGGCAAAGTTTAGATTACATATTAAGAAAAAATTCTTCTCCCAAAGTGCTGTCAAGCACTGGAACAGGCTGCCCAGAGAGGTAGTTGAGTCACCATCCCTGGAGGTGTTTGAAAGATGTCTGGATGTGGTGCTTAAGCACAAGGTTTAGCAGTTGGAATCTAAAAGATTCTTTAGTTTTATAGTTTCACAGAGCACCCAGTGAGGACTCCTCAGCCTCTGCTTTCACTGCAAAACCATCCTCAATCTATACAAAAATGTAGTGTTAGGAAATCTATTTCACATAATCATTCACACAGTCACAGGCAGTTACTGTACAGCCAGAAATATGTATATTGTATAAATAATGAAAACTGTCAGTGAAAATCCATCTGATTTTCATACTTGCTAACAAAATAATCCTTTGTCTTACTTGTAAATGAGAATATTAATTTTTATTAATTGAAAATTGGGGGAGGGGAGTTCATATTCTGTTACTTTAAAAGTATTTTTTAATATATAACTTCTAATGTGAGAAAACCTAGCCATACCTTTGTTTCATTTAAGGGAGAGAGTTTGCAAAATAAAACTCTTGTAGGGAAATTTGAAGTTTTGCAGTTAATTTTGCATTTGGTTGGAAATTCCATGTCTTGATCTATTTTTTTAATGAGATAAATAATTTCATTAAAGGGATTTAATTTTTTCCTTTAATTATAGATTAAAATATGTGACTTTCTATAGCCATCCAAAGTTTTACTTTAATGGCATTAGTGAAACCTTGCCTTGGAAAATTCAGATATTTCTAAAAGGATGAGAACTTCTGCTATGGTGCAATACATAAACTAATATTAACAGACACTATTTTTAAGTTACTTTCAATATACTTTCAGACTGTTTAAAAAAGAAAACAAACTGAGGTTACTCTGTCATAGTCACATAAATGTCCTAATTCCATTGCCTAAGTTCATTCAAATTTGATAAAGAACTACATTCCAAGTTCTTAAATTTTCATAAAGATATCAGCAGCTGGATGAGGCAAAGAAACTCTGACAGGGCTGCCACCAGGGGAGGAGGCTGCCAGGATTCCAGTACAATTAAATCTTCCTTTTGCCAGCACATCTTGTATCTTGTGCTCAGCAAAGGGCTAAACAAAGTTAGACAGGAGAATGGAGAGCTGCAAAAATTCTACTGGAGTAGCATTGGATAAAAGCAGAGAGGAGACTTGTGACACAGGAGGAAGCTGAGCTAAAGAAAGTTAAACTTGTATAAGGAGAGAAAAATGAGACATTTATTCTGAAAGGGCTGTGGTTACAGGCAGAAGGTGTTTTGGGCAAGTACCAAAGGGTCTTGTCTGGCTGTGTTGGACAGAATCTGGCAGGGGAAGATTAGATATTGTGCTAGATATTAATTCCTGTCAAATTCTCTTCAAGGATATAATCATGAAGTAATAATGAGCCTTGCAGGGAATCAAGTCACTGTCAAACATATCCCTTACAAAGGGGGTGGCATCATCAACCTTGCCCCTTTATGAGGTCTCTAATCCTTCTTGAGCTCACTTTTAAATATCTTCCAAGTCAATGCTAAGAAGAGACCTTTCCAGGCAAACTCTCCATTTGGGAAAGCTGGTCCAAGGCCACAGGATGCCCTTCACTGCTGCCTGTGGGGCTGTGGGCTGTGCAAACAGAGACATATCAGGGGGTGCAGGTGACCTCTGTGGACAAATGTCAGGCTGTGGGGGATTATACTCACTGGATGTAAGCAAGAATATAATCAAAGGAATGCTGCAAGATGTATTTCCTTTTTTTTTTTTTTTTCTAAATGTATTTATTTATTTATTTATTTATTTAATTGTTATCTATTTAAACTCTTCTCTCTGTTTTTAAATATCCATTTCAGCAAACAACAGATACTTTCCTTGAGTCAATGAGGACCATGATCATTATGGTTAAATCAGTTCTCAGCTGCACAAATGACTGTGAGTTTTAAGCAAGCTTAGATTTTCTGAATACCTGGGATGAGAGCATTTTCAGAAATATCAGGAGATAAAACAGAATTAACTCTTGAGAGAAACTTGCTGGTTTATGTACTGTCCATTGGAAAATGGATGAATAGTTAGACAAAGAGATAGGAAAGAATGTAACAATTTCAGAAATTAATTAATTATAATTGTAGGGATGTAAATAACTAGCTGTCATTCCATTCTCTCTACTTTCTTGGAGCAGACAGACAATTAAAAATCACAGTTCCAACAGATATGTATTAAGTATTTTTATCTGACAAGGTTTTGATAATTCTAAACCTCTCCTAGCAATATATATTCCCTGTATGACACAGGAATTCACATGTGCCTTATACTTAAAGCTACTGAAATTACTTTATAGTATGCTAAAAGACAAGTTAAATACAACATTTTAAAGAGCAACGTTGTTCAGACCCAAACTGAAGTGCAACAAATATATTTTATAGCTTCAATATCCTTAAGCATTTATAATGGAAGAAGAAATTATATTCTCTTTCACCAGAAGATCCAGGGCCCCAGGTTGTTATAAATCATGAAATAAGCAAGAGTATCAATCAAAGTTTTCTGAATTTATGCAATTTAAAAATTTTATCAGCAGACTTTTATGCTAATAGACTATGTCGTTTATGATTTTATGTATGCATGTCTTTTTCTCCAGAAGTGTTTTTGTCTTTACCTTAACAGAAATTAATGCATGAGCAACAGGGAAAACCCTGAAAACAGGAAGAAAGTGCAGTGAAAACATTCAAATTGGCCCATAAGTTCAACAAGAAGTTTAAAAATGCAGCTTTGCCTTTGAAATATATTGACACTAACTCAGTCTTGAGGTTCACAGTGGAGCCAGCAGCTGTGAAAGAGCAGAAGGGCAAAGCCTGTGTGCAGATGAGTGATCTTTTGTTTGCTGCTGCACCTCAGAGGTGTCCCCTGCAGAGATCAAGGCCAGTCTCATGGGTGGGAGCATCACCACTGAATCCAGGGACAGCCCAACAGGCCTGTCCCAGCATCTCCAGGAGCTGGCAGAGGCACCTCCCAGCTGGCAGAAGTGTAAGTCAGAAATCTAACAAAGGAGTGTGTTCTCTCAGGCCAGGGTGCTGCAGTGTTTGTCCAGAAAGTGTGGGGAAAGGCATCACTAATTAATATTCCTTCTAGTAAATCGAAGTAAAAGGAAGGGTTAACAAAAAATGTCAAATAAAAGGATGTATGGTCTATTACAACTCCCAAAACAGCTAAAAGTAAAAATAAGAAGCTGGTAAACAAGCAGAAAGCTAACAAAGTATGTGAAAGGCAGAGGAATAATATTTTATTTTTAATAAATAGTACCAAAAGGATGTCCACATCCTTATGAGATGATCAGATCAACAGCATCTTTTGAGGATGGCTTTTGCCCTCCAGTGTGTCTGCTCTGGCAGTTGAGCCCTCCAGCTGAAGTTGTTTAGTTACATTTGGAGAGTAAGCTGTTAAAAAATAATTATCATTAGATATATACCTATATATGATGATGTCTGCTGCATAGGTGAATAATGACTAGGATATAAATAATTAGAGGCACATTAATATTAAGCTCCTTTGTGGTTATTCATCATACATGGGTTTACCAAATGAGCAAATTGTGCATCAGCATACATCAAAGCATGGGTTATTATTTTACCCTTTCTTGAAAAAAATTGTGAAAATGTGGAAAACAGATGCTTAAAAAGAGTATTAGAGAGGGATACTGGTGTCAGAGCACACACATCACAGACACTCAAACTAAAGAAGGAGCTCAAGATTAAAAAAAATATTATGCAACCTTAGAGGACAGTTTATAAAAGATATTGAGAACAGAGGACTAGTGCTCTAACTGTAAACACTAACAATTTTATATTCAAATACAGATACAGAGAAGTAAATGACCATATATCTATTACAGCTGCTATTACATGAATATAAATAATACAGGGTATTAGAAAGGAATTCATTCACAAAGTGCTTTTAAACTTGTCTTTGGCTGAAAGCACTGGTAGTTTCACTGTTCTCATCTTATTTTCAGAATGGTTTAGTTCTTAATAAAAGGCTTAATAAATTCAGGTGATGATGAAGGAATTCCCATTAGTGTTAGGTGCTTCTGACTTTCGAATAACAAGATAAATTGATACAGCTGGGTCTTCTGAAGGTATATTTGTAGATTATCTGTATAGATTTCTGGATTCTGAAGAACAAACAACTAAGGAATGGAGCTGTGGAACAAACCTATGAAGGTTTGCAAAGGCTTGTGCCTTCAGGAGGTTGACAACACCCTTAGGAGTACCCCAGCAGATGTGTCCTGGTGGAGCTGGGGCACCTGAGCTGTCATGAATGGGGCTTTGACTCAGCACAGGAGCCTGGCAGCTCTGAGCCTCTCCAGCAGCTGGGAAACCCTTCCCAGAGTAGAGTTTGACTCATGATGAACCTCAGTCAACTGAGGAGCATTCATTCCCTCTATTCTCCCCCTTGCCCTTAAGGAATCATATTTAGCATCCAGTAAAATATTGGTAATTCCTACTGATGTCTTCAGTGAGCTGTCAGAGCTAGAAAAGCTTGATCTCAGTCACAATCAAATTACTGAAAAAGGCATTAAGAGAGCAGCTTTTGGTAACATGATCAAACTGGAAAACTTGAATTTGGCAGAGTATTTGCTCACTGGAGTACCTCAGAATTTGCACTCATCTCTGAAAGAGCTCAGGCTTGACAAAAGGAGAAGGATTTAATGAGGCAAGAGGCATTTCTGAAACTAGAAAATACTGCTTAGATTGATCTCTGAAATAAAAGTGTACTCTACACTGTATGGAAGATTTAAGGGCCTGAAAGGTCCGTTTCTACTAGATTTAAGTCATAACAAGTCATTAGCAATTAATCACCAACGTCTGATCACATTACAATCTTTTTTCCTCCTAAATACTTATTTTCACTGTATGCCATCAGACTTTCTCTCTGGCAGTCATAATGTTGAGAGCATCTTCCTCTTGAATGATTAGTGAAAAAACAGATAAACCTGGATAGTGTTGGGGTATTTGCACTTAGATGCCTGCAAGGCTCTCAGGAAATCCACTATTATTAAATATATATTGAAAAGGGGATGGAAAGAACATAGGGACATCAGAGAGGAATTTGGTCTAGGTGGAAAGGATGTATAGGTCTTAGCTTATGACCTCTGCTGATTCAATAATAAACAGTTTAAATAAATATAGTTAATTGCAGGCAAAAAGGCAGGAGAAAACCAGATTTATTTTAGAATATTTAGGAATAGTGTTTTAAAAATTTCTATACTCAAAATCTCCTTGAGGTAACTAAACTGAAAACCCCTTGATATTTTAATTGCTCAGTGAAGTAAGAACTCTGCTATGTTTATGGCCCATGTTTTGCAACTGACAGTTTGCATACTTGAAGTTAAAAGATTACCTGTTTTTAAATAAATCTTAAATATGCCAAGAGGGGAATTCCCAGCATACCCAGATTAAAAATTACTGATAAGTTCAGTGCTGTATTATGTCATTTCAGAGGTCATCAGAGTTTTTTAGTGATCTATATTTTCTAAGTTAGATTGCAGCTTTTCCATTACAAAAACCAACTGCTAGGATAAGGATAATTCTAGGAAATATTTCAGACTTCTGCTGCATTCATTTAGCTCTTACTAAAGCTGTATTTTTAGGCATTTAGTTTCATAATCATTTTACACATGTGACAGCTTCAACATCTATATGTTCTCTCTGATCCTGCAGTCATTTGAGGTGTCAATAGTGATGTAGCCTCCAGCCCCAGGGCACTTGAACAGAGCACACAGGGACCTCCACATTTAAAAGCCATTCCCTTCAGCTCTGTTTCAGACAAGAGAAACAGGTTAACTTAAAAAGCTGATCACTTTCTACAAGTCCCTGGAGTTAGTGAAGGTGAACATTAGCTCAGGTGTTTGTGAATCAGTGTTTGAGGGAAACAACCCTTTTTTGATCCATATCTCAGCTATCAAGTGAATATAAAGCCTTCCTCACCTAACTCCAGTGGCTGCTGTGGCAGATTACATTCATAGTGCATTCCTGCTGCATAGACTGGCACAGCAAAAAGGCTGAAAATGGGGCTCCAACCCACGTGTCACATACTTGCTTCTCTGCCTTGTCCAGGTTTCTGGCCAACCTCAGCAGTGTCCTGTGTGCCTGCTCCCCTAGCTCTAGTATCACCCTTGGTCAACTTCAAGTTCAAGCACCTTCAGCTCTGTTGATGCAGAAGATATATTTCTTCCATTTTCTATTGGAAAAAAAAAAAAAAAAAACAAACCAAAAACCCTGCTAAATAAATCAATAATTGATTAATAACAAAAAAAAAAAAAAAAACAAAATAAAAACGCTAATAATACAAAACCACCTCTATTTTTAAAATGGCCACGAGCTCTTTTAATGGTTCAAGTGAGCAGGGAAATAAGTGGTGTCAGAAATTGCACACTGAAACCTCCAAGGTCTGAATGTTTGGAGGTAATCAGGCTGCACTGTGCTTCATGCAACAGCTCAGGGATTCCAGACCAGGAGAGGGTAAAAATGTAATCTGCATTAGCCACATAATAAGCTTAGTTCTACAGCTCCCAGGTGTGCGCTGGACATCCAAATAAACTGAAACCTCATCACCTCAGATTAGGAGCTGAATGGAAACAGACAATGCAGAAAGAGGAGCCTTAAAGCATGAACAAATTCTCATTTAAGGATGAGGCAACAGCAACAAAAGCCCAACAAAAACCAGGACACACCCCCCTCTCATCCATATAAGCCCTTTCCTCTTTGGGACAAATGAGAATTTTGGACACTACAGCCAGATCCTGGAGCTTCACAAGCTTTGTGCAGTAGAAATGCACATGCTTAACATCACAGATCATTGACAGTACTGATTAGCAGCTGGGGGTACTTCACTATCTGTTCAGAATTGCACCGTTTGCCATTAATCAGTGACATGCCCTTTTGAACACACTTTGTTCATGTCTGCACAAGATATAGGAGAGAGTGCTGGTCCTGGGAAGAATTAGATATGCAGATAGATTGGAGATCTGGAGCTGGAAGTTTACCTGTCAAATGTGAAAGCTGGTGGGAAAATAAAAAAGAAAAAAATAAATAAAAGAAAAAGCAGCTTTGGGGCTGTGATTTAACAGTGCAAATGGAGTGTGGCTCCCCCTCAGTTGCAATTCAGTTATTCCTACATTTGGCGTCTGGTCAAATTCTCAGGTGCAGCTGACAGAGCTTTTAGATGCAGTTTTGGATACAGGCAAGAGATTGGTATTGAGTATCTTCTTTTGGCTTTCTTATGGCACCCTTAGCTACATTTTTCTTTCTTTTTGGTTCATTGCTAATTAAAAGGAAATGACATGGGCTCACTTTTCCATCACACCCATTGGAAGGAATGATAGACTTTCTCACTAGGGTTTTTTGAAGGAAAAGCTTTGGACCTTACTCTTTTAACTGTGTACAAACCTGAGAGGCCTGTATTCAGCTGAGCATCATTAAGAGAGTACCATTCAAGGAAATTTCAGCAGCCCCCCATAGCCAGAAGAGCAAAAATGCAGCCAACAGAACCTCTTTTTCCAATAAGCTTCAGGATTTGGGGGAAGACAAGCAGCACACTTGAGGCAAGTCATATGCAGTGCCAGAGTCTATAAAGATTTTGTGGGTAGCCCTTGCCAAGAGAGCAGAAGAGCTGGATGTTATGGCTGTGGTGGCCTCTAAGCTAAACTAAGCTAATTAGCTAATTCTAAGCTAAGCTTCCTCACCCCATTTTGAGGAAAGGTGCCCATGTGGTTTAAACAGGCAGAGCTGCCTCTCCCACACACTGATGTGGGCAGTGGGAGATTGCTTTCTTTTTTTGTGTTGTTTCTTTGTCCTCCTTCTCATCTCTGAGTGTTTAAAGGAATGCTGTCCCTCTGGCTGCATGGCACTGGAGATTTAATGTGTGAGGCAAGGGGAATGGAGTCTTCCTTCCCAAACAGCAGGTGGTGGTGCTGGGTTACACAGAGCGCTCGAGAAACTGCTCACAGATGTTTCATTGCTGAATAACAGGCAGAAAATGGATGCTAAACAAACTTCTCTCCATTTATTCCCTCCTTGTTGAGGGTCACAATGTTTACCTCTTTTCATCAGGTAGCTTAAGAAAGTCTGTTAAGAAATAAACCCTTCTAAAATAAATACTTGTAAGGTTAGGATAAATATAGCTCACAGAATGTCATTGACCCTCTAAAAGTTTAGCTGTGTGTAATATTTTTCTGAAAACTGGTGAAGTGGTTTTGTACTTCTTGACTTTTGGAGTAATTTGATTATATTTTTCATTAATTTTCCAGACAACGGTGTGTATGTGTTTGTTTTTCTTTGTTTTTCTTTTTTTTTTTTTCTTTTTTGTTTGTTTTTTTTGTTTTGTTTTGTTTTGTTTTGTTTTTTTCCAATTTTTTGTCTTTGTTTAAATATATAAATTCTCATTTCCCCCTTGGCAATTACACATGCTGTGCAGCATTGCTTATTCTTCAATGGCTGCTTCATGTCATTTTCAATACTGATCCCCTCAATATGAAATCTTTTACTAATTATTGTGGTAACAAATCAAGTTCTAAATTAGTTTTTGTTGTATTGTTCTGTTTCTTTTGACCAAGGGGTGCCATTACCTTTCTCACCACTACCATTACCTGAAATTAGCATTATAACATGAAGGCTGTGAATAGTTTATATTGTATCATTTTGAAGCCAAGCCTGGAGTACCACATTAGCCCAAACATCAATCAGAGCCTGCAAGAGAACAGCTTCACATTTTTCCTCCCCAAACTGTGCAGGCTTTGGTCCAATTATTTTATTTATTTATTTATTTATTTATATATATATATATATATATAACTTATTTGGATAAGATTTTAACTTCTTTTTTTTTTTATTTTTTTTTTTTTTCTGTCCAGGAGCAATAGTTAACCAAGTATTGCTGTGGCTAAAGTAGCTCTCTCAGTTACAAAATGATCATGCTTTAGTAGCCTGTTAAGGGATATATGTGACTATTTAGATCTTTTGTACTTCCAGAAATTCCCAATTGCCTGGGCAAAAGATAGTGAGGGAAATATGTGTATGCCATTACCCTGACATAAATCCCTTGATGGTAAAAAAAGCCTAGACAGGGAAACATCTCTGCAATGACACATTAGTCCCCAGCTACTCATATCCACTATGGCCCAGGACTGAGGCAGAAAGGAAATCCAGATCCCATTTTGTGAGATTTTGACAGACTCTTTCCCCATGTTGGACTGCAAACTCCTTCTGCTGTGTCTCTGTTCAGAATATGACAGCAGGTACAATAATCCAATATTTTATATAGTTTTGGCTTACCTGTATAAAATAGTGCAATGCACAAAGTAATCAGAGAAAGTGGTTTTGTTAACAGCATAAGCTAACCCCAAATTTCCCTGGGCTCAGTCATTCAAACAATTTCATTACTGCTTTGCCAGTAAGTTAACAAAAAAGTTTGCAGAGACTCCTGCATAGTAGAGGCATGTTAGCAATTGTCATGGGCAGGAAGGACGATCTGGTGACTCAGGCCCTGGAGTGTCCCAGATGTGCCACAGATTTCTCACACAGACTACTTAATCTTCTGAGGCCATATGTTCAGCTGGTATAAATCAGCAGAGCTCCAATAAAGTTAGCTTAGCTTTCCGGATTTTCTGCAGCTGAGGTTTCTGACCCCTTGCAGATCAGTTGTCTCTGTAGAGCTGAGATATTAACACTTCCCTGCCTCGTGCACTGCAAAGGATCAGCTCGTTAAAGTTCATGTACATCACATGGAACAAAGTTTGTAAAGCTCTAGAAATGCCCTGCCAGACAAAGAAGCTTGGCATCCCAAATAGGTCTGAAAAAGATTTGCTACAGAAGTAAAAAACTTTTCTTTTAAAGGGTTGTTGAGTAAGACTTCGTGTTTAAAGAAAATTATTGCCAAACCTGAGCTTGTCAACTGCTCAGCATCCAAAGTTGGAAGCAACTGCAGTTTGGTGGTTCTGCCTAAAGTGTTGCTGAGTGTGGACCACAGCAGGAGGAGCAACTCATCCTGAGCTGAAACAGGAGAGTTGTAGCAAAAAGCAGCCCTATCTGCAAGGCTGCTTTGGCTCCTCACTTCATCCATTTGGTTTGGGCTGGGCTCCTCCAGTGTTTTATGTTGGCAAAGCTCCTTTTAATAATAAGTAAAACAAAGGAAACTTGACGTCTTTTTGCAGCAGTTACTGAGCAATTAAGGGCTCAATTCTTCAAAGGATTGTAAAGCTGTGGGTGGTCTCATTGACTTTGGAGCTACTTGTGTGTTTGAAACTGGGCATGCGCTTTTGGATCTTGTGCAGCTGAGCCCTCCTAGAGCTGCTGCTGATTTTCCATTTTAGAGTCACTTTACAGTCTCTAAAATTATTACTGGAACTGCCTCCTCCTCTGGGCATTGCACACACTGGCAGTTTGCCTCTGTTTTCTGACTGATTTAATGGCACAACATAAGCGTAGAATTGTGGCAATGTTTCCATTAAATCCACACTGTGCTGCACATTTCTCGGTATTTAAATTCTGCATTTTTCTAAATTGTGAAAAGAGATATCGAGATCAACTTCCTTTAAAACATGCTTATTTCACATCAGGCAGGACAAAGGCATGAAAATACATATGCATTAAGTAAAACAAATGATCTGACAAACCTCCCCTCAAAAATGTTAAATGCAGCTAAACAGAATTCCTATGTGGTAAGTGTGTTACAGGGCTTTAAATCAGAGCACATGGAGCAGGCTGAGCTGCAAGCAGAGAAAAAACTCTGGTTACATATGTTCAGCTGGTAATGTGTGCTTTTATGCTTTCCAGTGTCCTGCTGGGGTTCTAAGAAAATATTTACAAGATGCAAATAAAATGTAAATGGCATCATGTTTCCATGAAGAAAAATTATTGAACAGCATCCATGCAGCTCGTGCAGTTTTACATATTGCACCAATGTTGCCTTATGATCCTCAAGGACCTCTCTTTGCACAGAAAGCCAATTACCAGAAATGCACCACTTCTTTCTTTCTTTCTTTTTTTTTTCAAAACAGGCATTTTGTTAAACAATATCTTCTCTTGCACTACATGCCTTCAGATTTTATCTCTTTATCATCTAAACAAGCCCTGGGTTTTGAGATGGCTTTGCATTTCCACAGGTGTTTCTTATCAGGTCCACACTTTCTTCTGACAACATGAATAAAGTTCATATGTCCTTGCTTAGTAGCTGTTGCCTGACCAATGTTAAAGCTTTTCTGAATGCAGAAATGTGCTGTGTGGCTGCTGTAATATCTCTATACCCCAAGGGTCTGCTGCTGCTTTCTTTTTACAGCATTGAGGAGTCACATGCTTGGCAGTCAGCACAGAGGAAAATTCGATTCAGAGTCAGAGAGAAAAGAGGTGACCTATTTAAAACAGTGAAAAAAATACAATTATTCATCATTGTACCTCATTATCTGGCCAGTCCAGTTATTTGTTTTCCTCATGCTGGGGTGCAGAGTATCACTGCTTCTACTGCTGTTTCTCCTATGTGGAGAAATGCATGAAGGCAACAAATCAGGTCCCACAGCAGCCATGTTGGTGCCCTTCTTGATTTAAGATAAGCTTTGTTTTCTGCATCAATGCCTATCCTTCACCTTTGGCACCACAAATACACTTCTTCCATCCCATCTCCACTACTGGAAAAGAAAAAGGTCAGTCCATGCTAGCAAATTAATATATTCTGGGTTCTGAGAGAGTCTCTGCTACAAAGCACTCAAGAACCACCAGTGTGTGAATTTGATTAATCTTTATCTTTTTAAATTTAGAAATGTAAAGCTACATACAGGGAACATGCAGGTCTTCAAATTATGTATACAATGCATTTGTATTTCTGTCTTATATGAGCTGTCATAAAAGCATGATTTTATAGAAAGCAAGCATTTATAAAGTACCTGAAATTCCTTTTGACATTTTAAATCTGGATATGTACTTCAGGTGATGATTAAAATACTTGTCATTTATGAACCCAGACAGTAAAAAAAATGTTTTGTAATAATTTTGGAGTAATATGTATAATTAGATAGGAAACTTTTCAGGGCAAACACTGATTCCTGATTATAATTACCCAGGAGGATTCAGTTGTTTTGCCTATTGAAATGAATCATCAATGTGTTTCTGCAATCAAAGGCAGAGAAGGAACATGCTGCATTTCTGCAGTGCTGGCAGTGCCAGGGAGTTGTGTACTGTTTGGGGGGTGCTGGCATTGGCCAGACCACCACTGGCCTCCCGTGCATTGCCAGTGGGACAGCTCATGGCTCCCCACCCAGCATCCCCACCAGACACATGGCTGGGCAAGCCTGGGCAGCACAGCCCTCTGGATGAGTTCATATCCCTGTGCTGAAGGGGCTTCTGGAGCAAACTACAGGATTTCAGAGGTATCAAAACTCTGGAGGGTTTGGTGGGTTCTTTAATCAGAAAAAGAAAGGTCTTTTTTTGTGAATATTTTTGAAAAAAAAAATTCTTGCAGGGATAATGACAAGGGGAGCAATGGGAGAAGCAGCAGGTCGGTGCTCAGCTGAGTTGTGGGGATTGTCAGGCTTCAACACAACTACCAAGTTTTATGAGTACAGCTGGTTTCTGTACCTCTGCACTGCCAGTATTGCAAACAAGCCCATGTAGCTGTCCAAAAGGATTGCTCACATGAACAAGCCACAGCACTCAGAACACAAGAAACACATTGTTTCTATCATCTGTACTTTATTTGTCCATATATTAGTGCAATGGTCTCTTAATATGTTCTGAAAAAGAGAGAAAATCTTTCCCCCAGTGAAGATGAATATTGAGAGAGCAAGCTTGACCTCAGTGGCTCTGTTTTGTTCTCCATTTCGTGCTCATACTACTTTAAAGGTAGGTAAGAGAGGTGCATCACAGGACTACCTCCTGTTCTGGTCTTGTTCTCAGCCTGTTGGGACCAATGAGGGAATAGTCCTACAGACCTGGGCCAAAAACTTTTCACACAGAGTGATGATTGCCAAAGCTCCAGCAAAGGGTGATGACATACAGTGCCACACCTCTGGATGCCTGGCAGCACCCTGGGATACTCAGCTGAAGGAAATCCAGCTCTACCACAGCTTTGCTTCTCCAGGGGGGCATGAAATACCCTGAGTACAGCCAGCCCTGCGGCCTCTTTCTTCATTCCTAGCATTACCAGGTGTGAACAGGAAGCTTGGATAGAGTTTCTGGCCTAATCTTTGTACAAGTGTGTTATGCAGGACCTCCTGTGGGTGCTGTCAGTCAGAAAGGAGGGAGAAGTGAGATGTTCTAATACCACTGATGTGATCCTGCAGCTTTCACACCAGTGGGGATCCACAGTATGGGCTGCAGGTTTGCATGTGTGGAAGCTGAGCAGAGGCAGGTTCAGATTTAGGGCAGGCAGGGGAAGAAGGACAGTGAAACACCCTGTTTTATGATGATGGTTCAGGGGCTGGCAGCAACCTCTGTCTCGCCTGTGTGAAATACAGGAGGAAAACTTACATTTCATCTGTCCCTTAAACTGCAACTCTTCCTTCAAAAAACAGACCAAAAAAGTGTTTTGTTTGCCGGTTGCCTTTACAAAAAGCCTTATTTTCCACAGTTTGTTTTTACATCTGTGGAAGCCAGGCGCAGTCACTCACTCACAGACTCAGGAGCGGCTGAATAGCCTGCACTCAGAGCTCTCAGCTCCGACAGCCCAGATAAATAAGGGGAAGGTTTTGCCGCCAGCGCAGCCGTGTGCATGCCCCGGGCGATGCGGAGGCGGCCGCGCAGCGCTGCTCCCCGCGGAGGAGCCGGGGGAGCCCGGCGGACCCAGCGCTCCGCTCCGCCCGGCCCGCAGCCGCGCCCGGCGCTGACGTGGCTCCGCAAAGCCGAGAGCCCCGCTCGCTGCTGCCTGCCTGGAGCCTTGCTGCTCCTCCGAGACAAGCTGCTCCCTCCGCCTTGCTTTAACCCGCTTGATAAGTCTGCACCGGCATGTTCTTCGTCTTGAAAATAAACAATTAAAGAAAGCTAAACAAACAGAAGGGAGAGAAAGAACTCCTTCCTGTTCTCACAGCTAATCTCTGCAAAATTTAAACATGCTTATCAGCCAGCTGTGCTCCATTATTATCTTTTGCTTCCATCTTTTGTGCCGTTCTGCAGCGGATGCTGGCCGTCTGGTTTGTGTCATCCAGCAGTTTGCACTGACTGGTTCCCATCAAGGAGCTGCTTGGGAGAGTGGGGGGTGCGGGGGGTGAGAGAGGGAGGGAGGGAGGAACAAAGTTTTCAATGGAGAAATGGAATCCTGAACAAGTCATTGACTGCTCTGTGTTTGTACCTTCGTTGGCAATTGACCCTGGGATAGAGGAAGGGAAAATGGGATCCTAGGCAGGGATGTGTGGGGAGGATGGCTCTTGTCCACACTTCTAGAAGTCTTCGAGTGGGATTGGGTGACAGTCACACTGAGGCTGGAAGGTGGCTGTCTGCTGAATATTCTTGTCTGCTGCAAAAAGCAGAATAAAGCAACTCTGTAAGTGGTCTAATGTACAGCATGGTCCTGTCAGGAATGTAAGGAGGTGCAAAGGTGCTGCAGGCACTTTTGCCCTGCTCTATCACTGCTCTTGCCTACACACATATGCACTGAGGCTGCTGTACCATGTTAGCTGCAAGAGAAAGTACTCCCAGACATAACCATAGCTTTAATTTTCAGAGATCAAAATGAAAGCTGATAAAATGCCATAACAGAGATGTGTGATCAGCTGCAGTTCCTGGCCACTCAGGATTAAGGCTTGGAAGCAGGGTGGTGTAGGCAAAGTCTGCTCTGGAGGACACAGAGCCTGTTTAGTCTGACCTGCTCAGACTGGAATTTAAGGGGAGAGGGTGGGATGAGAGGGGGAGCCCACCCCTTTCTGTAAACATGCCAGTGCTTTTCAGTTCCAGTGTGCAAGGCAGCAGCTGGAGGGGCCCCTGGCCCAGCCCCATCAAGGACAGCTCCAGCCACGAAGGGGCGATGTTGGGGCTCACAACACCACGGGCAGCACTGACAGCAAATTTGGGGGGCCCCAGGGGAAAAGCATACTGACCAGTTCTGAATTGCTTGAGCTGCAGGGCAGTTCAGGCATGCTGGAGGTTTCATGTGCACTAACCCAGCATTCTAGCAAATTCAGGCCAGTTTGAGGCTTTGAATAGAAAAAAAATGCACTCTGGTTTGCAGCTGCAGAAGTGTCTGAAGATGGAATAGGTCCTTTGTTGTGTTTTTTGTTGGTTTTAGATTTTTTTTAACATAGATTACTCCCCTTGCATTTCAGGGTTAAATAAAAACAGATCTTGAAAGGAGACATAGAGGGGGAAGGGAGAACATGGATGTTGATCAAAAGAGGAGCAAATGCGGAGCAAATGCTTACTTGGCACTCGGGGCTGCACAACTATGGTGTCCCAAGGATCGCCAGTGTTTCCCAGCCTGCTGTAGCACCTATTTCAATGAACATGTGGGAGTACAGACAGCTGGGGGCTGGTGACCAGGAGCAGCCTGCCCCTAGCTCAGGGGCTGCTGCACCATGAGCACTGGGAAGAAGTCAGCACATACTGGCTCTGAGGGTCACTGGGCAGGAAGCTGTGGCAGCCGTACCCACTGCCATATCCCCAGCATTCTGCTCAGCTGCCTGGTGTCCACACTGGCAGCCCAGGAGTCAGGTCAAAACTTAGAAGTATTGGTATACACCTACTCTTGCTGGTAGGATCTCAAGGGAGTCTCAGAAAACTTTTGACTGGTTTCAATGTGTGGTTTTTTTCCCTGCTGTGGCTTTGCAGATGGCTTCTTCAGAGGTACAGCTGTCCAGTTTTACCAGCACTGTAACTTCTCATATAAACATTCTTCCATGTATTTTATAGTAGACTTTGTAGTCACCACATGGCACAGAAATATTGTTGACCACTTGCAAGTTTCAAACAAGTTGGACTGTATTCATCATCCTTTTCTGGAAAGGCCAACAGAATGAAAAGGTCACACAAAGCCTTAAAAAATGCACTGTTTTGAGGCATGCCTTACCACTGCTTTGGATAGAAAGGGATTGTTAATATACCATGTATCAAAGACTGGAAAGAATTGTGCATGGAATGACAGAGGAAGGTTTCTGATAATTACCGTCTACGTTATAACTTCATGAGATAAATATGATGCTTTTGTTTTACACACTCTTGCTCAGGAATGTTTCATGCATTCAGCTTTGGAGAGCTTGTAAACTACCACTTTAGTTATAAGCTGAAATTGAAGAAGTAAAAACAAAACAAAAAAACCCCAACAAACCAAAACCAAGCAACAAATCCTCCATGAGGTATCAAACCTTTATTTCCATCATCTGCCAGAGGAGTTGAAATACAAGCTTGTCCTCTAGCGCTGCATGAGGAACTCTGTTCTCTTGTAACAGCTGTTAGCAGAATCTGAGGGGCCATCATGTTTATCTTAATGAAAATTTTTGGCAGAGCTTGCTGCTAAAGTTTGGGTTCAAATAGTCCTGTATCTCCAAATGACTGCTGGCTGGGGAGGTCTGGTTGTGTGAAAGTGAGTGATTGTGATGAGAAACTGGTGAACCCGACTGCGAGACCACTGCGAGGTAAAACTGGGTAGCTGGGAAGTTAAGTGAAATTAGAAACCCAGTTACAAAAGAACCAGACCTAGAAACAGCTGCTGAGAAAGAGAACTTTTGGAAAGGTGTGCTGTGCAGCACAGGAAGGAGAGATCTCACCCAATAAATGTTGGGAAAGTCCAGAAATTAGAACATATGGGATAGCATGGCTGTGTTATGCTCCAGGTGCTCCACATCCATGGACATGTGGTCCATCTCTCTGGGTCAAAGTCCACTGAAATAGTCAGAGAAAATACATCCTCATACTGCTTTTGGCCATGATCTTAGCATGAGGAGGTTTGAAAAGTCATCTCTTACTGCTGCCTACAGATGTGCAAACACTGTTTGCTCATGGTAGTTAAAGTGAGAGGCTGCTGCATTTCTTGCCCTCTAAGCTCAGCATCAGTAACGTTCACCTTCTCAAGAAATGGAAGTTAAGTAGAAGCTATTTGCTTATGCCTCCCTGGATAAGAGTCTCATTTTACTTGTAAAAGGCATAAGACAAAAAGAAGAAAAGACCAAATACAGAATAAGAATAAATACTGCTGGGGTTGCTGAGTAGCCTGGGGGAGTGGCATGCTGAGACAGACTGAGAGGAGTACAGAGCAGGACAAGGTGTTGTAAATGAAATCTGCCATTACTGAGAAGCTTTTTGTTTTTGTCACAGTCAAGTAGTAAACAAGTACAGCCAGATCTGCAGATAAACATTTCTTAAGGGTGTGCTGGCCATCAGGAGCACGTTCCCTGCTTCCCTGGATGACTGCAGGATTAGAGGAGGATGTTTCCTGAGGAACAGCCCCAGACATTCCTGTGGGGGAACTGAAATGCAGAGAGTTCTCCCTGCAGCACTCAACATTTCTGCTTGCCTATGTCAACCAGGAATCTGCAACAAATGGAAAGAGCTTTCTAACAGGTGGAACATTAGCCAGTAGGCAGAGCCAAACCTCTCTTCTGTAGCTGTTCAAAGGCCAATGAAATGCTTTCCTGCATTTGACAAGCTAGCCAAAAATTATGATTATGTATATGTATATGTGTGTGTATATATCTATATATGTAAATATTTAGGACATTAGTGTGTTTCAGACTCTGTGCAGAAATGATGCAAACACAATGGGAAGTAAAAGACCAACTTTTTTCTTTTGTTTTAAATAGACTCTTTGTGTATATGAACTTTTTAGTGCTTAAATATAGATTTTCCAGAACACTGAATCCATTTAAATGGCTGCTGTTCTCCCCTACTCCACAAATACTGAGCAGTCATGAGCTGTACCACCCAGTGAGTGGATGCTCCTTTCTTCCCCATCCAGTAAGTGGATTCTCCTTTCTTTCCAGTGGTTTCTCAGGAATTTTTTCATAGCTTGAAGAAAGTTGGAAAGCCTCCTTGTAAAAATCCTCCTTTGTCATAGACAACTTTATACCTTCCATAGTTCAATATGTGTCTATGCACTGAAAAATAAATCTAGGGACAGAAAAGTAGGATGACTTGAATGTTTTTACCATAGTCATCTCTTGGGGTCAGTGCAGCCCAGTCCAATGGACTTGTCAAGTGTTTCAACACTAGAACTACATTTGTGCTATCACAGTAACCAACTAGTAGCAAATCCAGTGTTACAGATGAAAGAGGGCTGGAATGTCATTTTCAATGCCATAAAGCCTTCCTGTAGTATCTCTCTGTAATGCCATCTACCTCTGGCTGCTTTTCAAAGAGCTTCCTTTGGGCTTTTCTCTCTACATCTCACTGATGGGAACCTTCCAGTTTCTTCAAGACACAATTTTTTTCCACCACAGAACATAGAATAACATCTACAATACCTCAAGAGAAAAGAAAAATGTCTGTCTTCCCCAGTGGCAGTTGTTTATTGTATTCAAAGCAGTCTGAAATCTCTTGAGGAGACGAAATGCAACCCACGTGGCTTGTTGCCATTTGTTTAGACATTACTGAAGGCCTAAACCTTTCCCTCCAGCATACCAGTTTTCCCAGCTGTTCTTTTTTTGTTGGAGTTTCATCACAAAATAGAAGTGGAAATGACAGCATCCTCTGAGGTGTCTGGCAAACCTCACGTCCAAGAGGGAATGGGAGCAGCCCTGAGCACAGTTCTTGGAGGAACCAGACCAAATAGGAACCAGACCCTGACCCCTAGGGCACATTATCCTTCACAGAATCACAGAATGGGTCAGGTTAGAAGGGAATATGATGCGCCATCTGATCCAACCTCCCTGTACCTCAGAGCTGGAGTTTTCATGTCAGGAAAGCAAGAGGGAAGTGGGTTCTGGTGGAGCTAGGACCTTGTCCCAACATGCAGGCAGAGCATTGTCTAGACATCTACTTAGACCACAAATTTGGAAAGCGCTCGCTGGATCTGCCAGCGAGGGCTAACCACTGCCTGTCTGGGAAGAACTGGGCATGTTTTTAAGGAGCTGGATTATTCTTATTTAGACATGTCTCATATATGGGAGGCAGCAGAATAGCCCAGCGTGGCCTAATTGCTTACATCTGGATCCCTGCTGACAATGTACAGTGGTGTGTGCATGCAGTTCCAGTGGAAGAGGCGTGATTTATCGAGCTGTTCTTGGAAGCAGCAGAAGGTTACTGAGTACAAAGCAGACACACTCCAAGTAGTAAGCACAGCCCAGAGCTCCTCTCCACCCTTTTGTTCCATGCACATTAGCACACGTACTCACACGCATAGCTGGAGTGCCAGAGGAGCTTTGCTTTCAGGGCTTTTCTGTTAAAATGAAAGGAACAAAGGCAGCCCCTGTGTAAAGGCTGTGATAGCCACAGATACTGTTTGCTCCTCAGAGCCATGTAATTCTGATTCTTGACATTTCAATGGAATGGAAATAAACCACATCATGGTTACTGTTTCTGCTGCAGTAATAATTGTGGTGATTACCTCTAGCACATTATTTTCTACCAGACTGGCTCTGTGAAAGCAGCCACAGAGGGAAGAACTGGCTTTGGTTTCACAGTGCTGCAAGGCCATGCACAGCCCTTGGGCCCAGGGCAGCTGCCTCATACAAACAGAGAAGCTTTTCAGATGAAGGGGAATGTGCTATTTTGTGCAACCTGTGCATAAAATTCTGCACATTTTGTTTGTTTGTCTGGAGGGCTGAGGGTGCTGGACATCTCAAGGATGCCTGGTTTGTTTATGAATATATGTGTTAATGACTTAAATTTGAATATGTGTGCTAACTTTGAAGATTGTCTTTGGAAAGAGATGATTCCCTTTCACAATTTCTATCTGTGAATGGATCTTCCCCCTTTCTCCCTTGCCATGCCTCTGTAATATAATCTTTTCATCAAGATTAATTCAGGAAATGTGTTTAGGTACATATCAGACTCACTCCTAGATTAAATCTTAAAATCTTGGTCACACTTTGAGAACACTGATTATCATTGCCAATTTTAAAATTAAGGAAGGAGAACAAATTACAAAACTGAGAAGGAAGACAGCAATTAAACAAAAACATATTGTAATTCCAGAAATGGTTTTATGATGAATTTATGAAGATATCCTATTTTTCCCCTCCTCTGCTGTTTGCCCCAGTAATCAATAAGCCAGTCCCATATAGCATCCATCCACGCTGTCATGCCCTCATTCTGGAATCCAGTTTGTTTAACATTCATAAACTACACAACCCCTCCCTACCCCTGACTTCTCCCATCTTGTCTTTCTCCACCCTTAATTTTCTCTGCTCACACATCTCCCTATTAGTGATTGACCAGCTGCCAGATTTATCTTCTGCCAGGTTAATATTCTTCCTCTGAGAACCTGGGAGGGAGGTTTTGCATAGAAATTCTGTATAAGGTCATAATTACATCTACCAAGCATCTAGCTAGGTTGTTCCCCTATGTTTCCTACAGAAAAATCCTTCCAAAAACCTTTCAGCTCTACCACACACAAAACCAGGTTTTTATTTCATTTTATTTGGAATTATTTCAATATAGAAATCAACACATCATCTGAATATTTGGGCTTTTTAATAATTGATCTTATTGCTTTCTTTGTTTAACTGCTTATTATTTGCCAGTAGCCTCTATCTGGAGTGTATAATAGTGTATAAAATATGTTTATTATATTGTCTGTTCTTGTACTGAAATAGAAAACCATTGACTTGATTTGCTGTGTAGAGGACCCTTCCTCTGCATAAAATTGGTTTATTTTTGAAAAAATAAAAGGCAGTTTAAGACTTTTATCTTTTTAAGTGTTCACAGCATGATATTTACACCACAAAATTGTATGTAAGGATGAAAGAAATGGTGTTAGATGCCATTTAAAAGCTGTCTAATCTTCTCTTAGCAGTATTGCACCCTTGATCTTCCTCTGGGGACAGGAAGGGGGGAGAGGGTGCTCCCTGCCTGCTTGTGGCCAGACCAGAGGATGTGTGACTCCTGGGACAGGTCTCATGTCCTGCCGTGGATCAGGAGAGTGCACCCAGTGCCATGGAGGGGAGGTGGAACCCACTGGATCTCTCCTGCCATCCCTAGGCTCCAAACAGATCTGAGGGTTGTGCAGGAGAGCAGTGGTGCAGACCCCACTGAACATTCAATTGCTATTACTATCTTTCCTGCTGCTTTGGTTCAAAGTATAGTCTCCTTTTAACTTCTACTGTTTGTTTCCTTTTCCCCCTCCATCCTTTCCCCATTTATTTTTTTATTTGCTTTTTTTTGTGTTCAAATCTGGCTCCTCTCTTTCTTCTGCTTCTTTCCTTGCTTCAGCACTTTTGTTTCTTGGCACCAGAAAAAGTTGCAAAATCAGGATATGAAAATATGCCATGTGAACAGTAGAAGGATGAATGCTATGGAGGTTTAGGAGTGGCTGCAAAGCCTGATTGCTCTTTAGATGTAGGAAGAGACACTTAACAGATGTGGCTGAATGAGAAGGAACAGTGGCACCAAGGGACCAAACTCAATGACCAGAGAAACACAGAATGTTTAGGTGTTGGAATGGACCTTAAAGATCATCCAGTCACAACACCCCTGCCATAGGCAGAGACATCTCTCATTAGACCAGGCTGGTCAAGGCTTTATCCAACCTGACCTTGAGCACTGCCAGGGTTGGGTTATCCACAACCTCCCTGGACAATCTATTCCAGTATCTCACCACCCTCACAGTAAAGAATTTTTTTCCAGATGTTGGCCTAAATTTCCCCTCTTTCAGTTTGTCCCCACTCCTCCTTGTCCCATCCCTGCAGGTCCTGATGGGAGTCCCTCTCAGGTTTCCCTGCAGCCCCCTTCAGGCACTGGAAGGTTGCATGAGGTCTCATCCAACCTTCCCTTCTCCAGGCTGAACAGCCCTGATTTCCTCAGCCTGTCATGGCAGCGGAGGTGCTCCAGCCCTCTGATCACCTTCCTGGCCCTCCTCTGGACTTGCTCCAAGAGTTTCATGTCCTTCTTACCTTGTGGGCATCAGAGCTGCAGGCACTACTCTAGGTTTCTCTAGCAGATCCAGGTACTATAGATCCATCCAGTCTTTTTCATTTTCCTTTGGACCATCAGTTTTATTCAGTTTAGGCCAAACTAAAACCTCATAGGTAACACTTCTAACAGTGACATACAATAAAATATACAAATACTATGGACAGTATTCCAGAAATAGTAGTTTTCAGTGTTTATTGGTCTCAAGGATCCTGGATGCTTCAAGCAGTACCAAATAGAATGTTAGTCACCCTATTTTTTGGCAATATAATAGTTCTCCAGCTACAGGCACTTTTGGCACTTACATGACAGCTATGATCCAAGGGAAGAAACTCTGCCTGTGACCAGAACAGTTACTGTATGCAGTGCTCACAGATGTTGTTTACTTCAAATGTGACTTCCTTGTGAATGTGTCCCATTTGGCAATAGGTAGAGCAGAAGAGGTGATTCCATGTGACATGAACCTAGTAACAGAAAATAAAGAGAAGTCCACAGCATAAACTGTGTACTGTGCTCTGGCTCAATGTTGCCTTTTTTTTTTTTTTTTTAATTGTATTTTATCTTATTTTTGAAAAGATATTTTGTTTGTCTATGGAGAGTTCACACAGAGCTGTGTGAATAAATAAATGTGATAAATACCATAGTATTGAGTTAGTTCCTGGGACTGGATTTTTGCAGTATGAACTGGAGACACTGAACAGAAAGATATTCAAAATTGTCAGGCTGGAAACCACCTTGTCCCTTGCCTGACAAAAGCTAAAATAAAATTAAAACTGCAATATTGTTTCACTTGAGTCACTCTCAGAAAATATTTTATAATCTCAGGACTGACTGCTACTCTTGGACAGCAACACAGAGTATTGATGACTCAAGTATGATTTGCCTATCTAAAAGAAACAAGGTCTTTTGATCAGTGAGTATACTTTTATTTACTGTTAAGTGTTGCACAGACTTTAATTGTTCTTGTCCTCCTATGTGAAAAAACAAAGCACACCAAAAAGCCCTTCTTCCACCCAGTGTTATAAGACTGAAATAATTTGTTTCTCAGAGTGGAATGATTTTCCATTCTTATACTCTTCCAAATATCACATTCCACAAATTTGAGAACACCAAAATTGAATTACTGATATTTATTCAACAAGCCACAAAAATGCACAGACCTTTCAACCACTAGTATGGCAATCAGCGTGGCTCCTATCTGAGTGCTGATGGTGAAAGTGATGACTTATTTTAAAAATAAAAAGCAACATTCCAGACACTCCCATCTTGGTTGAAAATAAAAAGAATTGCTTGATTCAGTAAAAACTTCAGTTAAAAATAAGCCTTCACTTTCTTACCATTAATGGCAATTGAAAAACTCTTAACCTATCTTGATTGGCTTTGTTATTTGCGGTTTTTAAAACTTGTTTTTTTGTTATTATTGTTATTATTATTATTAAAATAATAATAATACTATTATTGTTTCACTGGTGAAATCTTCTGGGAAGTGGATTTGTATTTGAAAAAAAGGAACATATTGCCATGCTTTTTAACTGGATTGTATTTCTAATAAAAGTAATGTGAAACAGAGAAAGAGAGAGAGAGAGAGATTTATCCTAAAATTGCTTGTGGTTCTGGGGTGGAGGTCATTATACTGTTTGGCAGGTATGTGGTAAAACAGGCTTGCCCAATCAGAAAGTCTTGAACTATGGCTTTATACACCCAATTACACCCAATCCCACCACCCAGACTGGGTCTCTAGTTGTCTAATGCAATTAATGTCTAGTTGCTGATATAAAGTAAATCCATGCCAAAGAGAGAGAAAACTACTTCAGTCCCATATCTACAGCCTAATAAACCAAGCCATAATGTGCACAGGGAATGAATGTATCCAAGAGGAGAGCAGGAGTGGTGAGAGCTACTCGTCTCCTGTAGGGATATTATCTGTACTTATCAAAAATACTCTTTTGGTTTCCAAATAGTTAGAGGTGGTGCATATATTACTGGTAAGATGGCTGATGCAAGGTTAAAAAAAGGCAAAAAGTGAGACACTTTAGGATAAATTATACTTTGAGTCTGTGGGTATAAATTATTGATCTCCAAAGGACAATGTGGAGAGAAAATACCAGACTTTTGAGTAGGTTCAAGCACAGGCAAGATAAAATAGCAAAATGTTTATGTAAAGCTCTATATGCTCCTTGGTATTTTTTCAGAGGATAAAGGAAGCAACAGTAATGCTTCCACTGTTCAAGGTGCACTGAAATAATTTTGCTTCATTATAAAAGGTAAATTTAAAATATAAATTTCAAAAAAGAGAAGTTCAAGGCTTCATGATCTTCAGACTATCCTGGCAAGTGTTTCACCCAAACAGAATGTGCATTAGATACCTCAGCATATATATGTATATAGAGAGAGCAGTCTGCATACTTGCAGCTTATATTTCCAAAAGAAGTAATCTTATTTTACCTTATTCTAAGATAAACTTATAAATTCATAAATTTCTTCCAGTCATTGACATTCCTTAGAGGAGGAAGCTATTATGCAACAAGTGAAAGGGGGAGAAGTCTTTCAGACAATGTTCCCTGAGCAGTTGTGCTCATTTTTCCTGCTGAGGTGCAGAGGCACTTCTGCAGAGTCTATTCCAGCTCCTCTTTGGTGCTCTGTACTCTTCTGCCCAGTGCAGGGAAAAAAAAAAAAAAAAAAAAAAAAAAAAAGAATTAACAAGGTAAATTTAATTTATTCTGCAGCAACTATGATGTTCCAGCTTTCAGAATTCTTTAAAAGAGATGTAGGCCTCTCAAGAATTATTTTTGCTTAAGCATAATATTAGGTACTTATGAATTGAGAAGCATTAATTTAATTTTTCAGCATCTCTGCCCTTCTATCTACTTTCTCCTACCTGATAGGCTCGGCCTGGGTAACTATCTTAGTACAGAGTTCTTTTGTACAGGGGACTAAATTATTAACTGTGTCCCCTAAAAAGGGACTTTAGGCTATTTTGCAGCTATTTCAGTTCTTTCTTGTGTATTTTATGAATTGAATTAAAAGGCTAGGGCAAAACAGAAGGATCACAGAGAAATTAGTAAAAAACTGTATATAAGGACAGAAAAGATGTCAGACAAAAATTATAAAATTACAACATCTATGGAAGCAGACATAAAGAAGGATCAGGATATTCTTAGGCTTTTCCTTAGACTTTACTAAGAACCCAGAAAGACTGTAAAATTTACTGTAGCATTGCTGGTTCCTTAGTTGCTGATATTGAGGTTAGGGGCAAAAAGCTTGACTGAAAGGAAAGAGTAGATGGATAAAGGATTTATGTTCTTCTATTTCTGTCTTCTCTCCTCTGATTTTTTAAAATGAAAAGTTCATTTTAGTGATGAAAAAAAAAAATCTATCTTCTGAGTTTAAAAGTCCTTCTGCTAGTTCTGAGGTCTCATTTCATGAAAATGACACAGACCTACCTCACTGTTGGGCAAACCATAATAGTGACAGCAACAACAGCAGCAACAAAATTATAAAATTCTCATGCTCAGTATTTTCCTCTACCTTTTCAAGTACTTTGAAAACAGGAAAATATAATTTTTTTTTCTGATTGTAAAAGTACCAAGGTTATTTTATGTTCATCACCTACATAGTTGCACATATTTAAGAAATGAAAACAAGAAAAAGCAACTGTAAAAATAGTGGAAAGTTAGGAGTTAGTTTTCATAGTTACCTCTTTTTCATGTCTCAGAAAACCACAAAAGGATTCTTTGATCCCAGTTGGTCTAATGAAGTGATAAATTAGGTCGTCATTACCCATTCCTCTGGCAGTTCTTTGGGCAAATGGAAAACACCTATAAAGCCAAATATTTTGGTCTGAAAGGGTACAGGCTTTTATTCTAGCTAGGAATAAAAGATATGTGCTGCATTCTAAAGGTGGGGATTTTTTTAGTTTTGTTTTCTGTAATTTTTGTTTACTGATGCTTTCAGTTAATTTTTGTTGTACAAAACACCTTTTGGGCTCTTTGTGATGCTTAATTCAACAATAATCCCACTGATCCACACAGGAATGTCTCACAACACTAGTGACTAGCCAGTGATATTTAAGTAATCATAATATAAATGTGTTGGAAGAAATTTGTTCTGCTTTGGCATCTCTACCACAGTTTGGAACATGTTTCAGTTATTATGACATTTTTATCTGATATTCTGTAAATAGTCCTGGGAAAAATATTTTGTAGGGGAGACATAACATATGAAAATACACCAATACATGAAAATACTTCAGACTATTTTAAATAATCATTTAAGCAGATATTGCAGTGGCTGAACTTTTTTTTTTTTATTTTATTTTTATTTTTTTATTTTCCTAAATCTTGTGTATTTTTTGAGTTTTAAGTAGATGCACAAAGAACAGCTAGATAACTTCCAGTCTTGATGGAAACATCTAAAGCCTTTTGATTATCCAACTCTTTTAATAGGCTCTCTGTACTTTCTAAGTGCAATGTACTTTTTTCTGCTTACTCAGCCATAGTCATCTTTCCAGTGAGTTCTAATCATCCATTACCTTAAACTTGAAAAGTTTGCTTACCGTATTGAGGTCAATGAAAATCTTTCTCTAATATGTATTTCTGGTGGAAACAGTAAGGACAAAACACCTAGCAAGGACTATAATAGCTTTAAAATGATACAGACTCTTACATTGTCTTCTTTCCTGCGCTTAGACCAAAAGTTATGAAAAAGTTCTGCCTGTGCAGAATTTTGAATGGTGCATTTATATCTGAATTACTGTTGTTTTCATATCAGCCATTCTTGTTATTTTTTTGATTATGAGATTTCTGCTGGGAAGCAGGGAGGCCAGCTCCAGGCCCTCATGCATTAACCTCCTTGTCCTTCCTCCTTGTCCTCCTTGAGTTTATGATGTAAATTCAAAGGCAAAAACTGTCACACAAACTCTCGTTACTGTCATAACCTTAACAGGCCTCTAACTGGCTACTAGAGCATGCAGTCAAATGATTGAAGCTGAGTATTTATTGGCAACCTCGCTTAATCTCTCATTTATAGAAGGAAAATTAAAGCTGTGTTTCCACCAAGTTCAAGCGAGGTTTCTGGAAATATGTCCTTGTAAACAAAATTGTAGATTTTTCCCACCTGCTTCTGCTTTCAGTTCTGATTAAACCCTAAGGTCAATTATCTGAAAATCTGGGGAAACTTCTGAGTCAGATGTTGATCAGTTTCCAAAAAGAGAAGAAATCCAAATGGGAAAAAGAACAGATAAGGCAAACTGTTAATGTTGACAAATAGGTTGGCTTTTTAAATGTAGTCTGTCAAGTTAACACAGGGAAGTTGTGAAGTAATAGGAACATAAATTGTTGGTCATAATACAACCTGACATTTATTTAAAATTGATGGAAAGTTTCACAATAAGCACATTTTGTCCACATTTTTGTCTGTAATGCAAGAATGCTATTGCCATTATGTGTTCCCAGTGAGTAAAAGGAATAAAGGATCCTTCTCTCAGATCTCCTCTATTTTTTATTTTAAAGAACTAATCCACCTAGACATTATAAAGTGTCAGACATATAATGTGAAAATTCTGGGTGAAATATTTTTATAAGCCATTTTTAAAGTAGAACACCGACGAAAAAATACATGTATGAACTCAGAAAATTTAAGACTATTCCTCTACATTGTGATAATCAAATTAAAGTATTAGAGCCAGCTTGTGTTCTGATTCATAGTGACATGAATCTCATAGATTTAGCTCATAGAAGCAGAAAGTACAGAATAGGAGGTAAAATATGTGGAGAGAAATGGAGACCAGTTGGGATTTTGGGATATTTGTGGCACAGAGGAATATCACTTGTTCATTAGCTGTCTTATCTTCCTTCCTTTGGAAGCTAGCAATATAGGAGTGGGGAGAAAATTGAGAAAATGTGTAAAAAAAATTAATTTGAAATAGCAAAGTGTCCCTTTAGCAAAGTGTCCCTTTAGCAAAGTGTCCCTTTAGCAGTACCAAGAAGTCCTTCTGTTTACTGTAGAACAGGACATGAGAGTTTGGTAAGGAGCAGAGTCCACATCATCTTCCCTGCTTACCCTCCACACCCAGTTTGTAGATGACAAGAAACAACTGTAGACACCAGTGTTATTCTCATCTGTACCTGGGATTTAATTTCCAAGCAAGTCATCACTTTCTCTGTCATCAGGATCTGATTCTCTGTCTCCTGCAGTTGATAGCAAAGATTCCATCAATTTCAGAGGGGAAAAGTCGGTCACAGACCCTCAGTGGTCTGGCTGGCTGATCACCCCTATGAGAATCGATTCTCTTTTAGACTTAGCCAGACTTCCCTTGAAATATTTTGTCTCTTTCTCTAATGCTGATCTACACTACCAGCAGAGGTACTAAATTCAGGAGTGACCCTGCTGGCTTATTCCTGAGCTCTGTTTGATTGGGGAGAGATAAATGCTGCTGGCATGTCAAGTATTGTATCACAAAAGAAGCACACCAAATCCAGAATAGCTAATGAAAACATTGAATATGTTGTGAGGCAAAGAATAATATTCCAGAAATTGGAAATGCCATCAGATGAAGTCAGAAAAATGGAATGTATGTCATGAGACATAGGATGTCTGCTGAAAATAAAGAGGGTTTAGGAAAATTATTGAATACCTAAATATTTCAGTCTCTGAATCAGGAAGTCTAAGAAAGAATAGTCAGCTATATTGGAGCCTCAGGAATCTTAATAGGCATTTAAGAAGGGGGACAAATTTATGCAGGTAATAGGTGGCTTTTAAACATCTGTTTTTACCAGTGATAATTCAGATGAGATATTGCCTGAGACATACTGTTTTGAGGGAATGAGCATGAGATCAATGAAGTGCAAAAGAAGAATGGTGGAAAAAAATTAGCAAACTCAGGGGAAAAAAAAGAGTGATATACAATCAGAAATTTTAAATGTACTCAACAGTGGATTTCCTGAGTTACAGACAATAACAACACAAGCTACATAATGTCAGCTGCTACACTATGAAATGGAATTGTAGCAAATAATTAATTTACATTTTAAGACCTAAAAGACAGTATTTTAAGAGAAAGATAAAATTCATATTAAAAAATTGAAAAAATGTTTAAAAAGAATTTAAAATAATGTTGTAGTACAGTAATGTAATTTTGAATTAAAATTTTCATTTCCTTTTAACATTAGCCAGTCCTGTATTGACTTTGTAACTGAAGGGAATTTTATCTCTTAGTCTGAAGTTTTCTGATTGCACATGTGTTTTCTTTTTCATTCTTATATGTCTGTAGTATCTTCAATGCAGAAGAAAAAAAGTTGAAGAAATGAATGGGCAGAGCATTTCATTAAAGAGATTGCATCTGTATCTGGATATATCTCATGGAAATCTGGATTAACCTTCAGCAAATGGGAGTGGAAACTTTAATTTTGTTCCAAGACTAATGAAAATGTTCTGGATAGAAATGTGCATCATTTAGCAGCTCAGCCTCCTTCTTGCATTGTCTGTGTATTGCATTACTCCCCAGGGAACACATTCCTTCACATTTTTCTCCATCAAAGCCAGATTGCTGCTATGCCACGTAAATGGAAGCGAAGGAGCTGAAGGCTCCTGGTTATATAAACTGTGCTGAGGAGTTCAGGAGTGGAGGGGCTGCTGAGTTTCCCAGCTCAGTCTGTTCAGCAGGGGGTTTCAGGGAGCAGCTCTGGCCGCAGTGTCGGAGCCGTGGAGCCCAGGGCTCCCCCAGCCCACCACAGAGCAGCCCAGGGCTTCCTGCAGGGCAGCTTGTGGGGAGTGCCAGCTGCACCTCGAACGGGCTGGGGGTCAGATATGGGGGAAGGGGCATGTCTGACCTGTAGGGTGTCACCCAAAGCTGTGAGTGCTCATAGCAGCACCTTGCAGAGGGCTCTCTGGTGAATGCTGGACTGTTGCCTCTTGTGAGACAGCAGGAGCGTATTCCTCCTCCTCTCTTTGATGTTATTCCTTGGTGCTTTTCCTGCAGAGTGCCATGTTCCTGTTCAACAGCCACCAGCCCAGCTCAGTGCTCTTGGACCCCTTAGCCTTGCTGAGACAGCCTTTGCTCTTTTTTCCATCAGATACTCTGAGCATGGCAGAAGAAGCCTGGTTGTTTTGGGCTTTTTTCCCCTTAATTTTCTTTTTTTTCCTTATCCACAGGGCTATAATTTTCTTCATCCAATTAATTTCACTGTCAGAATTCTGCCCCTAGTGTGATTCTTTAACTTTCCATTAATGAAATAAGACAGTCAGGATCTTGGCAGTGGGGAAAGTCTCAAAACTGATGAAAGGAAACCCCATGCCTGCGGCTACTTTTTTTTCTGGTGTCTTCCTGTGGATGAGGTAAAGCAGTGTGCAGGGATTCCTGACACAAGGTGAGGGAAAGACACAAGATAGGAAAGACACTTTATTAAAAATCTGGGGGGGGGGGGGGGGGGGGAGAGTAAATTTTACTAAGCAAAATAATGAATTTATTTTAATTTTTTTTTTTTTTTTCTTTGAAAACCTATTAAAGGTGAACAGAATGGTCCAAGAGCCATTCAGTGGCAATACTACTCCCCTCTTCTGTAACTTGCTTCCATTTCTTTATGGAGTTTCACCATCCTGGTCTTTGGGAGCTTTCTAGGTAGCTCATGCAAGAATTACTGGTGCCAAAAACCATTTGGTCTGAACACTTGTTTTCAAAGCTGAAAGGGACAGCACCTTTCTCCCAGCTGCTGCACTGCTGCTGCTTTTAGTGCCCTGCAGCTGATCTCTCCAATTTGATCTTTGTGCAGATCAACAGAGTACAGATACCACATATCCCTATTTTAGCTTGGGGAAAAGGAAAAGAAAATAGTCACAGCAGGAAAGTGCTTAGATAACAGTTTGACAGGAGTCAATAAGGAGCATCAATTCAAAGCATCTGGACAAACACTGCACTGCTTAGTGCAGTGAAAAAGAATTTTGTTAGTGCTTGTTTAACCTGTTTATTTAAAATTAGCAATCTTCTTATTTTATCCTTGTATTTTATCTTTGGATCCCAAGAATCTAAGTAGTGTATTATAAAACTATGAACTCTCTAACTGCAAAAAATAGCTCTAGTTTCTAGAGCAGCTCTGTAGATTGTGGTTAAACATCACATGTGCTTGACTCAACCCCAAAGTATTATAAAATACTTTATAATATGTATTTTATGGCACTGTGTAAAGCAATAGCAAATTACAATGTATGCTGCTCCACCAAACTCTCTTTCATCTGCCCAGTGCAACCTTCTCAGACTTATTGTGAATTTTGTCACACCAAGACAGTGAGAAAGTATTCATTATTTAATTCCTTCATAACTTAAATGCTGTTCTGTGTTTATCACAATCTCAGACAAGTGTCCAGGAAAATAAAATAGTAGACATACAATGGGCTAGAAACACGATCACAGGAGGAAAAAAACAGTTTGCTGGATTTGAGATTTATGAATTTGGTCTTCTTACAGGAAACTCAAACCAGCAGTGTATGGGCAGAGTCAGCATAGTGCAATGACAGCAATGCTTTTGGAATTTCCATGACAAAAATAGATACAGGGCTATATTGAAGAAGTACTTTCATGTAACCTTAAGCAAAAAGTCTCTAGTATCTCAGACAAGCTGTTAGGACATGGGTCAGGATAACTGTTAATAAACTCTCAGACATCTCTGAGTCTGGTGAGATATAAACAAGTACAAATATATAGCTGCTCCTTCTTACCCTTAGCATCCCATCCACAATTGGATTAGACACAGATAGGAATAAATACACAAGGAGTTTGACAGAAGAAGTCAAAGGGTGAAGAAAGTTCTCATTGAATAAGAAAAATAGCACAGAGGACTGGATGACATCTGCCTCGAACTCTCAAACTTCCTTGTCTAGATTTGCTAAATATTGTGACATGCTCTGTGGTCTCTATTATTAACAAAATGTACCCAAAGGTCTTTGTTAAAAGTCTGCTAAATCCCTCTCCCCTCCCCCTGCCCCTGGAATTGCCAATATTTGTGGTCAAAAAAAAAACAGACTTCAACAAGAAGAAAAAAATGATAAATGTAGCTGTAAAGTCCATGCTATCTTCTGGGGTTTTTGTTTCCATAGTTACCCTCTGTGATAATTTATGTTGGTTTTTTTTTCTTCAACATGCCCAAAACTTACCTTAAGAAATAGGATTCAATTCTTAGATCATGCCTCAAGAGAATTTCCATATGCAACCTGCAGAACTGAAACTTCCCAAAGACCACCAAGTGTTATAAGTTTAGACTAATATCATGAAAGCTGGCAATTCTTGAAAACTGTGATGATCATTTCAAATCCTACTTTTAGGGACCCCAAATGGAATTTTGCAAGGAGAGCATGAGGGGACCCATTAGAGTGTGAAATGATGTGTCAAATTATTAGTCCTAATACCACACTCAGCCAATTTGAAAAGTGATATTAACTTTCCTAGCCCTAATATAGCTGTCAGAAAACCTCTCTGAAAAACAAGGTATTTTTTTCTGGTGAGAAAATATCTGTTTGCTGTCACTGAGTCTTTCCACAGGTATGCACTATTTAAATAGAATTTAAGAAAGCCTTTTTATGTTCAGGATAGAATTGCTAATTAAGTGTGAAAGAGAAAAGCAGAGAGATCTCCCACACACACCCAATTGCACGATGGTTAGAGCACACATAGCAGTGCAAGAGCTTTGTGCTAGTCCCAGGGCTAGTCCCAAGTGATCCTTGAACTTGTGTTTGTCAAATGAGAGGTAACAGCCTCAGCTCTATAGAAAATCACTATTTTGGGATGTACTGATTTCTTCTATGGCTCTTTATCATAATAATAAAATATATGAAGTCTTAGGGCCATTATAAAACCTCAAGAAATGCAGTTCCACTCAGTTGTATTTCTGGGCTCGCAAATTTTGAAATACAGAAAGGAAGTTGACCAACCCAAGTGGCAACATTTTGAATATGTTATTTTCATGGAAACAGAGGAAAAGTCAAAAGTATCTTAAATAGGACTTTATCTTAAAATGTCTTAAGATAAAGCAAAGACCAGTACCAAAGCAGGTTTCAGGATTCTGGAAGAATAGTTGACAGAAGAATCTACAGTGGGTAACAGAAAGCACAGGCTTGAAACAGGGCTTAAATAAGGTATTCTCATATTCTGGAAAGTTGTAAGAATAAACATGCCATGGACTTTCACTTTCCAAAGACAGACAAGTATAAATTAGCTTCACAGAAAAGTGTTTTCTCTGCAGCAGCCTCATACTATCCCCTAAGTAAAAATACTAATGCAGATAATGTCCTTACCTAGATATACTGTATACCCTAGCTATATATATATATATATATATATATATAAAAATTATATAAATCCTGGACAGGTGAGTGGTATAATTGCTGCCTTCCTTCTATAAGGAAGGCCTGGTTCTTGTCACTGAATGGGTACAGCATGTGGAAAAAACAGCATGTGAATGGGAGGGGGACCTGGATACAAGATATTAGTGTTAAAATAGTGACTATTCCTCACAACTTGAAACTACCATGATGGATGGGATGCCAAGATGGTGGAAAGGACAGATTTTAAAGGGTTTAAGTACTTTAGAGATATGTTTGATGGGTCTTAGATATCCAACCCCAGCTATCCATCTAGTCTTCTGTGACCTGTGGAAAGAAATTGCACAGTGACATGGTCATTGAATCTTCTTAACATAGGTCTGTCTGATGATGTAGGGTGAATCACTTCCTGTAACATCTTAACCCTCTCCACGCACTAGAAATCTTGCACACAATATGATTACTTTGGATGCTTCAATTATAGATAATGGAAGTTAGATGAGATGAAAGTCCTTTCCCTTTAGCACTGCAATTAGTAATTGTGTAACTCGTGAACAAGGTCTCTCAGGCTTTGTAAATGCAATAATGCAAATGACACCATTTTCAAACTCCTCACACGAAGTTTCTTGTTTTGTTTTGAGGAAACTCGGGTGTTAAAAAAGAATGAATACAAGAATGAATGAAATCTTGTTGAGAACAGTGGGTTTTTACTGGGAGAATTCCCCAGTCATATTCCACTGGAAGTTGGATTTTTCTCAGTCCTTGTGAAATAGTGTCACATTTTTATTCATAGGGAAGTGTCTTTTTACTAATAGTTTCCCTCTACTTTAAATGAGATAGATTTGCTGCTAATAAGCAGCACATCACAACCTTAGAAAGAATGAACTTTACTGAAGTTTCTGGATGTTTTATATTGGTTACTAAGTGACCATTACTAAAATTCTAAGCAAAAGCAAGTAAAAAGAGGGTAACGCCTCTTTGAATTTCTACATATGTCTTTATTGAGTAAAATTATCCTAGATCTTGGATTGACAACTGGTCTTCTAATATACAGTTATAATATTATAATGAACTTTCAATTTCCCTTCCCTTCCCTTCCCTTCCCTTCCCTTCCCTTCCCTTCCCTTCCCTTCCCTTCCCTTCCCTTCCCTTCCCTTCCCTTCCCTTCCCTTCCCTTCCCTTCCCTTCCCTTCCCTTCCCTTCCCTTCCCTTTCCCTTCCCTTCCCTTCCCTTCCCTTCCCTTCCCTTCCCTTCCCTTCCCTTCCCTTCCCTTCCCTTCCCTTCCCTTC
This sequence comes from Erithacus rubecula, assembly GCF_903797595.1. Lineage (NCBI taxonomy): Eukaryota > Metazoa > Chordata > Aves > Passeriformes > Muscicapidae > Erithacus > Erithacus rubecula. The sequence continues at coordinate 26,224,957 of NC_136686.1, read as the reverse complement.
CCTTCCCTTCCCTTCCCTTCCCTTCCCTTCCCTTCCCTTCCCTTCCCTTCCCTTCCCTTCCCTTCCCTTCCCTTCCCTTCCCTTCCCTTCCCTGTTTATTTTAATGAGTATGTGGAAGCTAGGTGAACCTTTGTCTGGCAGTTTTAGGGACATTCTACCTTAAAATGCACAGAGAATGTGGGAATTAACAAATCAGAGCCCTAAATGCTGCACTCAGTATTGCAGTGCAAGCAATACTGCTGTTGTGGAGGAAATGCACCTTTTTGTCTGAAAGGTCATAGGAGGTACTGTGTCAAATAAATCACCAAGTGCTGTGTATCTCTGGTTATTACATATATCCTTCTGGAGAGGTGAAATTCGAGACCTCTGGTGTTTTGCTGTGTGCTTGGGGGATTCACAGTGCTGGGGCCCAACTGCATGCTAAAATTGGATGGTTTAAAGTCAATTCCTCCTTGACATACCTTTCAAGTCTGAACAGATTGGAAGCCCTCAGGGTTCTGAATGTGACCTTCTCTGGAAGCACTTTATGAGATTAACTCTCAAAGCACAGCTGGTCTCTGTCTCCTGTTATGCTACACATTAGTGATGCCATCAAACTCTATTTGGAAAAGCACAAAAATCTGCAAGTCTAAACTCAAATATGACTGAGTAAAACTTGCCCCAAATTCTTTATGTTTCCTTTCTCTTTGTTCAGAGTCCTTCATAGAAGCTGCTGCCAGAAAGAATTCCATGGGTTATTATCATTGTAAATTGTTTTGCAGAGCTCCTTGTAATTTTGGAGAGACTTCAGGCTTCCTCTTATGTACAGTGAGTCTCTCAATATCATGGTGAGGAAAAGAAGGTCATTTCTCCCCAGATTTGTGCAGAGACATTTTCTTCAGAGAGATCTGCTTCATAACACTGGCAGTGCCAGTAGTAGATGAACAGTTGTTAGGAAATAGGAGTCAGCAACTAAAGAAATGAGAAGTAGAAGCTTCCTTCTTGCTCACATCCTGTGATTAACTGCCAAGATCAATCCATGGAGATTTACTTTAAATTGAATATATTCAAAAGTCCACGATATAAACAGTATGGAAAGAATGAAGACTCAGACTTTATTAGTTACATCACAGTTCCTGTTTGGCATTTGCAGAAGGAGCCTGTGGATGTCAGAACCAGAATAAGAACAAAATTGATTACTACAACTGGCCAGTGTCTGGACCAAAATGGAGTGAATTAGAACCAAGTATTTGTCAAGACTCCTCTCTCTCAGTATGGTTTTAAAAATGGAAGCTCCTGTATGGTTTCCTTCTCCTGTGCTCTTTAATCTTTTTACCTGCTCTGGGACAGAGCTGCCCTGGGCTCTGGGATCCTACAGTGGCAGCACATGGTCCAAACACTGGAGTAGACACAGTGAAACTTTCCCTGTTACACCTTAAAACCATAACATTTTCTTCTTCCTTTGCTTATTTGCTATTTTTTATCTGATTATGAGATTACATGATGCCAAGGTTCATCACTCAAAAGACTCACTTCAGGGGAGTCTTCAGGCCAATAGTTTTAATCCTGAAAAAATCACACCCTATTGAAGGGTGGCAGCTATCAGGGAAATGATAGCTCAGGAGTAAATAAGCAACAAAATTTGGACAGATGACTGTAAGAGGTTTTGTAGAACCTTTGTAGAACCTTTTGTAGAACCTCTTTGGGGCTTCCAAATGTAAAAAAAAAAAAAATCAAGTTCCTCTCTGGATTTTGTATCCAGCTCATTCCTAGTATGAGAAGAAAGTCTGTATGGTTTTATTTTAAAAGCTGGGGTTTTTTTTCCCCTTTATGTAATTTAAAGTATAATGACTTTGAGGCCCTGGTGGAAGCACAATGAATCTATTACTCTCTTTTTAGAGCAAGCTGTCTTCTGTTTCACTGAGGCTAAAGGGTATGGATTAAATTTCTAAAACTAAAACAGGATACCTTCTGATCAGCCATGGAAACTCTACTGGAAAAAAAATACTAATAAATCATACTTATAAAGTGGGTGGAGTAGAGGATATGCCTCAGCCCTATTCTGTTCAAAGCCTGAAATACAAATTTGTGTTGCTCAAATCCCTGGAAAATCAGGTGGCTCCTATTTAGAACCACCCAACTAAAGCCACCCTTGACAAAAACAAACAGATAAACAAGCAAAACCAAAAACATATAAAACAAAACACAAACCCCAAAAAACCAAAAAACATTCTACATTCCAGGTAGTTCTGCATAACCAGAGAAATGAAGTATGAATGACACAGTAATAATCTTTGCAATTAGAGGAATAACAGTTCAGTTCCTTTTTGAAAATAGAAATAGGCAATATCTTTGGAACAGAGAAGAAAAAAGTATGGAAACTTTCAGAGAAACCCAAATAGTCATTGACAGGCCAGAAGCATTCCTATAAATGTTACTTATACAGTTCTTACAATTTGTAACATGTGATAGAGCAAATGAATGACTGCACTGGAGAAGGAGGACAATCAGAAAGGATGCAAAATTACACTTGGCACATTTTGTTTTGTCTTGGGGATTTCTAGAGAATCACTCTTTCATTTTAGCATGAGCCCCAAACTAGGGTTTTTTTTTTAAAACTTTTTATAACTTTTGTGGCTGGTTGCTAGAAATATATGTTAAAAAAAGGAACTTGGAACTACAGTACACATCTTCATTTCCAAAACTACATCACAATCTGGATTGTTCATTTTCCTGAGGCAGAGGAGAGGAACGGAGAAAAATAATTGAAATGAATATTTTCTTCTTTGCATTTATTCTTTGCAGTAAGATTCTAGATCAAAGAGGTTCTTTGTTAGCAGAATCCAAGTCAAGCCCCAACTAAAGACAAATCCAAATGGTGTCCTTTTGATCTTTTGCAGTTTCATTCTTGAAACCACTCCCTTAATTCTCTTCATACCTTTCATCATATGAGCTTGGATGGTGGAAGATTTTCCCCACTGTCTAATCAACACCTCTCAGAACAAGAATCAGGGGGATTTTCTTTAAAGGGAAGGTCTGCAATTTAGGTAACCTTCACCACTGTGTAAATCCAGCACTCTGGAGAAACAACAAGCAGAAGCCTTTATGGCATGAACTATGGACAAATACTAGACTGATGTGAAGACCAAGCATATGTTTTCAGCATTTTTGTGGATTACTGGTAGCCTTTCTTTATCTGCATCTCTAGTTCTGTGATTTGGCTGCTTAAAAGGAGTTAAATACATTAGTTATCAGGGTCTTTCTCTGCTCTGAACTTTATTTAAGGTATGTATAATTGGCCATGGAATGTTTGTTGTTTTCACATTGAAAACAAAACCAAACCAAAATCAGTGCTATGTGAGCAATTTAACTGCAGAAGTCTTTAATGTTCACTGCAGTTGTAATTAGAGTTTCAGCAAACATTTTCAGATATCCAACAACAATCAAGGAAACCAGATAGAAGGCAATGGGGGAACTGTACAAGCAGGGGTTTTGATTCTTATGCAGGACCTCTGAAAAAAGCTACCACAGCACTGTGGAAGCTTGATGTTTCTGAAAAAAAACTCAGAGTGCAGCCCTGAAAAAGATACATGGTGAAAATTTTGTTTTTTGATTTTATTTCTGGATTGACATTTAACAGGAAGTATTCAAGAATATTCTAAACTAGCCAGTCTCATTTGAGGATAATAATCGAGGTGGCTTTCTGAAAGTAGCTGAAGTGTCACAACTGTGAAATAAGAATATCAGGACCTGCTCGTTTGCATCAAGGCTTTCCTGGTTCTTTTAGAAATGAGATCACATCTGCTGTGGAAAGATGGCTGGATATGCTCTCCTTGATATGAATGGCCAGGTGAATTAAAGGGCATGAGGGAAGGAGGCCTCAGAATACATATATACATGTACAAACACATAGGCAGAACCATTGCTTTCAGATACCACTGCAAAGCATGACAAAATACAATTGGCAAACAGGCTGCAGCCAACTGAAGAGCTGTTTTTAATTAACTTAGTGCAAGACTGTAATGGAAGTGCACTTCTGCTTTTCCTGTTGAATGAAGATGCACTGATTCAGCAATAATTGAACCCTAAACACTTTGTAAACTTCTGGGAGGAACTGCAGGAAATGCCAGCAAAGTCATCTGTGAGTCATTAAGAAGGAGAGAGGACTCTCTTGAAGTCAGTCTTCCCAGTCCCAGATCACAAAGAGAAGGCAGTGATAGTGGCAGATCATCCTAAAGTATCCTACTTGGCATAACAAGTCCATGTTGAGAGTTTTCTGAAAGTAGTTGTTATGAGACAATAGGGCAGTCTGATGTGGTCTAAGATTTCTTAATCAAAGATTCTCTCATCTAACAGCTCTTTTACCCATTACAGCAAAACTGTTTTTATAGTGCTTATGTTAGAAGAGCAGGACTGCATTTATGTTTCTGCTTTGTGACTGCCAGAGCCCTCAAGTGCTTTATTTTAGTACATTGCCAGTTTTGTTGTAAGGTGAAGAACTCCTTACGTCTGCAAGTTGGGTTTCTTTTAATGTAAGACCATAAACTCTTTCTGGTCTTGTCTAGAATTTCTCATGATGCAAGATTGGCTTTGTGGTCCAGACCTGGTTCAATAAGCAAAAGTTTCTTAAGATACAACTTTCTGAATAAAAGTACCATGAAATCTGTTGCTGTGTCTTCACAGACACAGAATTGTTTTGCCCATGGAGCAAAGCCTGGCTTCACTCTTATTCCAGGATCTCACTGCAAAGCTGCTGCTTCCATGAAAAACAAGACTGGGAATGCCATATTTTAAAAATTAAAAAAATTAAAAGAAAAAAAATAAAAAAAATATGGCAAGGGGAAAAAAAAAAAGAAGAAAAAAGGGGAAGAGATTAGTCTTTGCAGAGAGTTATGCTTAGCTGTAAGGCACCAGATGAATCAAAGCGAGCACTGGCAGGCAGAATTTCCCAGCAAGTATCTGCCCACGAGCCAAGGGTTATATGAACTTAATTGCTCAAGGGAACATACTTTGGTTGCTGATTCCATGTCACACCCAAGCAATGTAAATCTGAACCTTGTTCTTGACTGAAATTTGAGAAACCTCTGCAGGCGTTTCACTAAAATGCAGCTCTGCTGAGGGGTGGATATATTCATGGAAGAGATGTAATCACAGTCTTCCAGCTAACTAGAAGCTGGTTGGGAAAAGAAAGTGCAAAATGTGAGTGCTGGATGGCAAGTGGATAAATATACAGCAGTAGCTTTGGGAAAGAAGGAGGAACTGAAGAGACACAAAGAATAATAAAAGGAATTAAAAGTCAGGGAACAGCTAAAGAGTAAAGCAGTGGGATGGGAATTCAGGGCAAGGAATTCAGAAAAAGCAAGGAACAAGGCGAGGGAGGTAGGGGAATTTCAGATGTGCCTGGGACCAGTGATCACTCTGCTCTTCCTTCCCAGATGTGTTCTGGGTTATGGAAACTGGTCAAGGGTCAACAGTGCCCTCCTCCTGTCTCCAGTTTTGTCAGAAACTGGGCTAGTTAAGAAACAAAGAGAGAAAGGTCATATGGATTTAATCATTAGAAAAGGAGGTCATTTAAAGGTAAGGCATGGACAACTGGAAGAATTCTGGTGTCCTTGATGACATATTTGAGCAAGTCCTTGGAGGTGCATGGATCAAAGAAACCATGCAAAAAGAAAACTGACTGAAAAAGCAGCAGCGATGTCCTAGATGTGCCCTGTTTGAATGACAGCTCCACAACCCAGGAAAACTTCAAAACCTGTGTTATTTCTAGCATCTTCTGCAACAGAGGATGCTGAAAAGAACAATCTCCTGTTATGTGCTCACTGGCTTCAGCAGAATTAATTGTTCAAGCCAGAGCAAAGGAAGGAGAGGGGGAGATGGAGGAAAAAGTGAAAAAAAATAGACAAATTGCAGTTAACTTGTTGGGAGGGAAGAAAAGATGAAGAACAAGGGACCATATATTTGTATTTTCCCTGTAGTATCAGCTTTGCAAAAATTAATTTTTTCTGTAAGTGTTTTGTATGAGTTGTACAGATTTCCTATCAGGTAAACAGCTGTTTGGTAGTGCTGGCAGATGAGATGTGGCTGCTCTCAATTAGAAACTCTATCCAGGCTGCCATATACCCTGATATCTCAGGTATGTTTTCAAGCAGCTACATGGTGCAATGCACATACATGGATCTGAAAAGCTCAGGACCCTCTTCATGTCTGCTTCCTAGGTGAGAAACTGGGCTCATTATCACTGTCCTGAAATAATCAGATTTACTCCTCAAAAACTAATATTGTAAAATGTGTATGGTAAGTAGATCAAACACATCTTGAGTACATCACTTAGCACAGACACCTGTACATCAAAACTGAAGGAAATGTGTCAGCCCAAATTACTCTTCCAAACCTTTTAATTTGGTATTACTATTATTTATTCTACACTATACTATCTGCATATTTGTGATTTATCTCAAAAACATTGTTAGAAAGTAAAAAATGTAGGCATTTCCCTATTACCTTAACTCCTTGTCACAGTGAAAGGTATACTGGAAGGAGTTAGAAGTAATTAGCAATAGCAATCATGTTGTCTTAGAAAGAGAAGCATCACATTAACACCCAGACCCCTGAAATAGCACAGAATTAACTGTGGTGGAAGGCACTCACAACCTGGGAGAAACTACTCTTGCCAAAATGGACACACTTGCCATTTACTAATCATGGTTTCTAGGCAAGAGCAAGATCAAAAAAATGGATTAAAGGTGTTCTCAAATGAGTAAAATTACACATCCTGATTGGAACTATGAAACAGCAAATGCTCTGCAATGCCAGTATTACTAACTGCTGACAGTAGTTTCAGCATCAATGACAAACACAACCCTTGGTGAAGCAACAAGTGCAATTGTGCCACAAAGTGTCAACTATCTCCTGTAAATGCCGAGCAAGACTTGCTGTAATATCTGAAACACTGGGACAGACTGAGTAGGAACCTATGAGATCATGCCTCTTTACAGCTTTCTGCTTTCAGACACAAGTTTCCCTTACTTCATGCAGCTGAAATTGTCTGGAGAGCTCTAGAGAGGGAAAGGAATCTGGAAGGAGAGATTATTTTTCACAATAGCAAACATGGTGTTTCCAAAGTTCCCTGGTATATTCACAATTTACCTGTTTGAAACTATGCAGAGTACTAAATCCCTTTGCACATAAGAGCTTTTTAGATGCTGTCAAGATATGAAACTCCCTTCTGAAATTTCTGGCACTTGTCTTGTAATGTTTTATATTACCTTGTTATTTCTAGTATGTAGATAATAGAAGCTTAGTCCTGGATTTCAAAGTTAAGCCTGTAATCTGGTCTGTGGTCTTCTATTAAACAGTCAGTCAGAAAGTAAGACTTATGTGGAAAAGCTGAGAGAACTGGGTTTATTTAGTCTGGAAATAAGAGGCTGAAAAAGCAAATGATAACAGGTATGCCAAGAGAGCTACATGGAAAACAGTGACTGATTATGTTCCTGGATCACAGGGAATAGGATGTGCAGAAACTGGCTTGTTTAGCATGAAGACAGATTTAGATCAGTCATTAATGAAGAACATGTATGGTTACTTAGAGAAATTGCAGAATCCCTTTAAACACCAGAGATATGTTCATTCAAATGCCCAGAGGTCTTTATGGTGTAGGTGTGCTTAAAGCTGCCCCCAAACACAAGGCTGAGCTGAGCATCTGTCCTCTTGAGGCACCTTCCAACCCTCTGCTTCGGTGATGCTGTCTCAAGACAGTAGTACAGGGACAGCCCCTGAAAGCTGCTGGTGCTGGAAGATGTCCTACTACCTGACACTAAGACAAGAAAGGGAGGAAACCATGGAAGCCATGGTAGTCAGAGCAGCCAGGATGGTCACCAGAGAGAGTGCCAGCAGCACAGCAGCTCAGTGACATGGGGCAGGCGTGGGGGAAGCTTTGCTGTAGGTGTGCCAGAGCAGGAAGCAGCTGCCTTGCAGTCCTGGGGTGCTCACACAGATATTGCTTCCTCTGTACTCTCCATGCACCATGGCAGCTGGGTAGAGCCAGCCAAATGGGGAGAAGCAAGGGAAGAAGGAGGATGATGTCTCTCTCCTTCCCTGACTCTCAGAGAGGTCTGACCAAATCTCCCAACAGTAGCTCTGGTGCCAGGCAAAGCAAAGACCTTCCCTGCTCCTGCTCCATCACTGCAGTGTCCCATCCTTCTCACATGCTGCCCTCTGCTCTCCACAGACCCCACTTTGATCATTCCAGCATCACTTCACTTTAGGAGGTCCTGTGGGGCCTCTGTGGAACAGCCCCTAACATTTTCTTTTCATGAATGCTCCAGATCCTGTCCGGATTGAAGTCCTCAGTTTTGTCCTGTTATGGATGGTGCTGAGCTCTTATAGTCACAATAATGAGTTAAGGAGTGCCATAGGAGACACACACGGTGTGAAAACAAAATAACTCAAAGTCTCAAACAATTTTGTGGTGCAGGAGTTTGGTAGAAGTTTCTTGAAACTCCTTTTTTCCCCTCCTGTGCTGATGATGACTGCATTTTCCAATTTTTGTGCAGAAGTGGAAATTCCAAAATGCTTTGGAATTTCCAAATCTAATTTCCAAACCCCTTCTACCAAACATGGAAGAATTTTACTTGTGGTCTATGACCAAGACATAGGCATAAAGTACTGGAACATTGTGAGTGCATTCTACCCACCAGCTTGGAAAAGAGTAGCAATATTTATTTATTTATTTATTTATTTATTTATTGCCTAGACCTGCTCAAGCATTTAAGCAGAAGGGCTTCTCAGACATTTATTTATAGCATATTTTTCCATTTCATAAACAAGAGAGTTCATATTTGTGATTGCCAGCATATCCTTCTGTACTCTGTACTGGTTCAGCATGCTCTCAAAAGCCACTAAATAAAACACCTTCCAAATTTCTGAACTATTTTTGCATTCATCAGGGTGCTATAAGCAGCCTCAGGACAGTATTAGCTCAACCAGCTAATAGTCTATATCATGAGATAAAACTTGGAAGTTTGCCTTCTGTCCCTTGAGTTGCTTTTTTCTTCTTCCTCTGGAACTTATTGACAAGCTCCAGAACTGTCACAGTGGTGACATTTGGTCTGTTTCCTTGGTTGTAAGTGTCCCTCATTCTTTGCTTAATGGGAAGCTCTTAAAATACTGCCTTGGTCAATTCTTAATTTGAACTTGATTTGCTGAAATCCTCAACTCATTTTTCTGGTCATTCTTTTCTTTGGTACTTGCCTTACCACTGCTATGTTATTTTTATCTTTTAATATGTATTTGTATCAAACATGAGGGTGATACCTTTCTGTACTAAGAGCAATTCAGAATTTTGCTCTTTGCTACAGAGGAACAAAGGTTTCAGATTTACCTTGCAACTGTATAAAATTAGACTGGTTTTTACAAATGGTAGGGCCTATATTTTTAATTTCTTTCTCATTCTGAAAAGTAGCCATTTTCAACCCAAAAACCACCCAGCTCTGTGTTCTTGTCAGTTTGTGGAGATGGTTTCCTAACATTACTGAACTGCTGCCGAGGTATTGCACACATCTGGAGCTCTGGCTTTGAGGGTGCCAGTCATCCTGTTCTGGGAAGGAGCTCAAGGGTTTCTTCCACTTGGCCAGAATGCAGAACAATTCAAATATTGAAGGATTATAAACTAGCTCAATAACTAGCAGCTCTCAGAATATCTTTGTGATTACTGAATGAAAGATGTAGGCTGACAGGTATAAAGCCAACATTTAATTTAGCTCCAAGAGAGACGTTTATGGTGTTTTATTTTCCAATAAAAAACTTCATTTCAGTTTCTGAACTGTTGATGAATGAATACCACCTCTGACCCCTGAAAGCAAACACTCCTCCACAGTCATTTAGAAAAAAACAGCAAAAAAGCACAAAGGACCTCAGCTTAGGGCCTGATTTTTGTTCAGATTTCACCACGTGAATTAAAAAATTACACACATATTTCACAGATGAAAAGAGAAAAATGTGACAATTAAGCATTTTAGTTTGGCAATCAAGGTTCTTAAAACCATGTTGAGTGTTAACAATTACAAGTCATGTTTAACTGATATTACAGCTTCCATCCCAGTGGAAGCAGCTCTCATTATAGGCATTGTATTGAATCATGCAAAGAGGAAAAGAGCTTGGGAGAAAAATTTATTTTCTCTGTGGAAAATTGCATACATTTCCTTGTATCCCAAAGAATTACACTAGCACACCCTGAACTTGCTCAAAAGAACACCTTTTTAGAATCAAATTTTGAATTTCATGTCACACCAGAATAACACCTCACCATGAAGTTTTCCAAGCAGAATGAGAATGCACTTCCAAGTGAATTTATCTCTCCTTTCTACAACATGCAATGTATGTTCTTGCCTCTACTGAGAACATCAAACAAATCTGCTGTATTAATGGGAGGCACTTATGCAGGCCTCACATCCCAAGTATTTTTATAATTAGCCTATTTTTGAGGGTGGACATAAGATACATTATTCTTCTTTCCAACATTAAGTCTCTACATATGTAAAACATCACCAGAGGTTCCTTCTTTTCTTCAAGCAGACTTTCCCTGCCTCTCTACATTAGTTTGGCTATTACAACACTTTTAAGGCACTCCACATGTTGATGAGTAAACCATCATTTCCCCCTTGTAATAAGATTACTCAGTGCTTGGGAGCAGATTTATTACCTACAGTTATTTCATGTCTAATCACAGCCTTACTCTCTATAAAGAAAATCAACAGGCATGGATTGCATTTGAGAGCTTGGGGTCCCAAATATTTGGATTATGTGTATGTAGACTTTGCTATATGGAAGGATACCAAAAGGAAACAATAAAAGAGGGAGGGAAGGCTTTTTACAAACCCAGGCTAATAATGGACTTTCTGCACATGTTTTAGAGCTTTTACAAAAGCTGAAAACACCTTCACCATGCATTTGTCCTGAAACAATGTCATCTGTTATGAATAAATGATGGGTGGGAACAGAAAAATGCAAAGGAGGGAATATGCTACAAAAGTAGGATAAACAGGCCTTGTAGTAACTGTGTGGTGAGAAGGAGACTTTGTGTGAGGTATAAACCACATTTCTACCAGATGGCATGGGCAGCTGTCCTGGAGGAGAAGGGACACAACAAGCCCCAGCTGTTAACTCTTAAATTCCAAGTATCATTCTGACCCTGGAATTATGCAAAAGGAGTTTTGGGAAACCTAAAGTTCAGGTCATCTTCTTCCTCTCCTACTCATCCTCCAGGGTGAAATTCAGAGACAAGATCTAGCCAGAAACTTCAGTGACAAGGGCAGCTCCAGATGTAGCCCAAGGAGGGTCCTGTGACCATTCTAACCTGGAATGACTCAAACTGGACCTGCAATTACCATTAATTCACCTCCATCTGAGCCACAGCTGCCTCTCCTCTAACACTGTTTCATTATGCCCTGCTCCTTTCAATGTCCCCTTTCTTCTTATCTTTGCTTTTACTTAGTGTTTTCCTCCCAAGTATCTCCACTCTCTCTGACACTATCAGCAATCTGTGATCTGCTGCCACTCCAGGGATAATGCTTGTGTTTTCAAACCATTCAGGAGTTTATCTTGTCTCTTTAGAGTAGATGCTTTTAGCAGAAAAAGCTGCAGCTGTGGTTCTTCCAGGGCTGCCTCCTAGGTTAGTGTTAATGTGTAGTCGTTCTCCATTGTTAATACATAGGAATCAATAGAAAAGAAATAAATTTCTTTTTCTTTCTCTTTCTTTCTTTTTCTTTCTTTCTTTCTTTCTTTCTTTCTTTCTTTCTTTCTTTCTTTCTTTCTTTCTTTCTTTCTTTCTCTCTTTCTCTCTCTCTTTCTTTCTTTCTTTCTCTCTTTCTTTCTTTCTTTCTTTCTTTCTTTCTTTCTTCTTTCTTTCTTTCTTTTCTTTCTTTCTTTCTTTCTCTCTTCTTTCTCTTCTTTCTCTCTTCTCTTCTCTCTTTCTTTCTTCTTCTTCTTCCTTCCTTCCTTCCTTTCCTTCCTTCCTTCTCATTTCCTTTCCTTCCTTCCTTCCTTCCTTCCTTCCTCCTTCCTTCCTTCCTTCCTTCCTTCTTCCTTCCTTCCTTCCTTCTTCCTTCCTTCCTTCCTTCCTTCCTTCCTTCCTTCCTTCCTTCCTTCCTTCTTTCCTTCTCCTTTTCTTTTCTCTTTCTTTCTTCTTTCTTTCTCTTTCTTCCTTTCTTTCTTTCTTTCTTTCTTTCTCTTCTTTTCTTTCTTTCCTTTCTTTCTTTCTTTCTTTCTTTTCTTTCTTCTTTCTTTCTTTCTTTCTTTCTTTCTTTCTTTCTTTCTTTCTTTCTTTCTTTCTTTCTTTCTTTCTTTCTTTCTTTCTTTCTTTCTTTCTTTCTTTCTTCTTTCTTTCTTTCTTTCTTCTTTCTTTCTTTCTTCTTTCTTTCTTTCTTTCTTTCTTTCTTTCTTCTTTCTTTCTTTCTTTCTTTCTTTCTTTCTTTCTTTCTTTCTTTCTTTCTTTCTTTCTTTCTTTCTTTCTTTCTTTCTTTCTTTCTTTCTTTCTTTCTTTCTTTCTTGTTCCAGAATCCTTTTGGATGTCTTATTGGATGGCTAGAGCAGTTAGATGTGATGAAATAGTACAAAAATATTATTTTCAAGGTATATTTGTTAATGTGGAAGTTCACTTTCCACTATTTCCCTTCTCTTAACAGATGTGTTTTTGCAGTTTTTGGGATTTAGCACAAAAAGTTATAAATTAGTTCAGAATCTCTTACTGGTTTGGAAGAAATTTATATATATATTTGAATATAGGCAAATGAACTGTAAATATTTTTTAACCATGGAAACCTGGGTTTGGTGATGACTTCACTCCTACAGAGCACTCTAGTGAGCTTCTCATTTTTCAGGGGAGGGTTGTACTCACCAGAAGATCCAGGCAGTGCTGTTGGGATTTATAGGGCTCATTGGCTGCCACGTCTGTCACACAGTGCCTCTGTTGCCAAGTGACATGGGTAAAGCAGAGCAGTGCTCCACTGCTTGACAGCATGCAATCGTGGTGCCTGCTAGACTTGAGAGAATCATGGAATATGTGGGGTGGAAGGGTCCCATCAGGATCATCCTCCTGGCCCTGTGCAGGGACACCCCAATCAGTGATACTACCACACTGATTTAATACATTAGTATTGAGATTAGAAGTAGGAATTGAAATGGCATTCTTTCCTCTACTGCTTGCAAAGATAGCTTGCAGTACATTTAAAAATGTGATTATTTAAATGTGATTCAATGGTGTAAGCATTGTGCCTCTTACCTGTGCCTCTGTAGCTACACAAGTGGAAAAAATGAAACCATGGTAAAAATATACTCAGAAATAATACAAATTGGAGTAATTAGTTTTGGATGGAAGAGCAGTGTAGAAATTATGCAGTTTATAGCATGCAGCTTTGTCCAAATCTGTTCAGATATGTGTGGCTACTGTCCTTATGAATGGCAGAATGCTCCCAAGAGCCAAAAAAGAGAGAGAAATTCCAGTATCTTATTAGTTACAGTAACAACGTGTGTTATCATGTTTTATTTACTTAATCCTTATATAAAAGTTCATTTTTGGATGCTTGGAAGTATATTTAAAAATTGCCCTTCTGATTGAAAGGAAGTGCAAGTAGACTGGGAATTTTTTTCAAACATTTTCATTTTAAAGTAATAATTGAAGCTAAAACTGGTGATTTTAGAGAATAGGTTTTGGTAGAACACGTTAAGAAAGTTAGCAAATGCAAGAAGACTGAATACTGTTAAGCAAACTATTGCCCCACTCCTACAATCCAATCAGCAAGAATGGCTCTTCTAACTGACAGGAAAATGGTATTTGCTAGTATAAAAAGTTTTAATTTAATTAAAATTTCAAAAATTAAAATAATGTGTGCTTGTGTCTCTGTTTAAGAATCTTTTAAGAATCTTTTCCTCATTTTTCTCTCCTCTGTTTTTCCTAGTTTCTCTACACTCCCCTGCACCATTGTTCAGAAACATTTTCCTTGGATTTTAAAGGTAGAATAAAGATCTCTGACACTGAAATGCAACATTTTTTATGTGGCAAATGTTCTTGAAACACGCTTCTTGTAACCATTCCATACTGGCATTTGTGAAAGCAGACAGCATTTTTAGAGGGAATTTTTTAAACATAGCTGCTTTTTTCTTAGTGTGGTCCAACTTCTCACTTCACCATGTAGCATCTACAAGCCTTGTGAAGTCAACTGGTAGCAGCCAGAGCTTGGCATCTTGGAAATTCTTGTCTCTTGCCATCTAACATCTATCCCTTCTACTCTTCCTCCTCTTCTTCATGTCACAATGACAGGTTCCTGGATTGGTTAGAGGCTCAAAAATCTATTTCTGTGTCAGTGATTTGATCCCTTCTACCACAATAGTCCCTTCTTAGAACAGGGTTTATGGTATAGTGAGTTCAAATTCAGGCTTGAGAAGAATAAATATTGCTAGCTTGAAACCAATTAAATGGGAATTCTTAATTTATAATTTTTTGCCTTTGCATCAAGTTTGGATTTTTTTTTTGTTGTTGTTGGTTGGTTTGTTTTTTGTATTTTCACTTAATATATTAACCATGACTTTATCTTCCAGTGGTTTTCTATCTAAAACCTCATTTCTCTGGAGAACTTGCAGTTTAGCAACTGTATGTAGGCAAAGAGCAGAAAAGAGGACATTCCTGAAAACAGCAGTAGATACTTCCCTCTTTATGTCCAGTACAAAAAATCTCTGCAAACCCAGCTGTTTGATGATAGTGTGGCATCTAAACCACAGTACTGTTTTGCCTTTTTAAGAGTTGAAATGCTGCATAAGTAGAGAGAGAGCAGTATACTTTTCCTTTGGGTTTGGATAATACTGGGTTTACAAGGAACTTGTGCCTATTTTGCTGTTTTTATTGGAGTTTCTGCCTCCATATCTACTGTCTTGAGATCTGACTACTACTAATATGCAGGAATTAGCTGAAAGTTTCATTTAAATGACCTTTTTGCATAAAGATATGATATTATTCCTTAGAGAATGTTTTCACATATGCTCTTGAAATTCCACATGCTCAGACAATCCTCTGACATCTAAGTAATTCAAAACAATGAATATAGTACTCATATTACTGAGGCACAAAATGTCTTTATATTTCATCAGGAAATATTTTAAACCAAAAAACAGGCAGAACATTCATAATTAAAGCTGCCATTTTGTCCTCAGTTCAGATAGTTTTTAAACAAAATACTATGGTCTTTTTTCAAAATAAAAAGGAAGAGCTGTGGAATTAGATGTGAAATCTGAAACATCTGGGAAGGAGAAGAAAGCTGGCTCTTCAAAATTAGGGGACTTGTAGAGTGGCTCTCACTGCTGCTGACATTCTCTTCCTCCTATAGGCTCAAAAATGCTCTTGGTCTTACTCTGAAAGGAATGCAGCTGCAGTTTCCTTTGAGGCCCAAGCTTAGCCTCTTGTGTTTGGATAGTACTATTATCTTTATTATCCTTAACTCCTTTCTGGGTAAAGGAAGAATTTGAACCTCTGATCACTATACTCATTCAGAACTCAGCACAACACCAAGAACTATTTCACTATATTAACTACTACAAATGCTTCACCTTGCCTGAAATAAGGAAAATTGTTGATCTTAAAGTGGCAATATTCATTTGTAGTTCACTCAGATTCCAGAAAGTGATTCAAGACAGCCAGCACAGCTTCACCAAGGGCAAGTCCTGTCTGATCAACTGAGTGATATTCTGTGATTGAGTGACTCCATCAGTGGACAAGTGAGAGGATGAGGATATAATTTATCTGGATTTCTGTAAAGCCTTTAACATCATCCATTCCAACATCCCTGCCTCTAAGTTGGAGAGCAGTGGATTTTATGAGTGGCCTCTTGGATGGATAAGAAAGTAGATGGATGGTTGCATCCATAGGGTAGTGATCAGTGGCTCAGAGAGATGGACATCAGTGACAAGTTGTGTCCCTCAGGGGTTCATACTGGGACCAGTGTTATTTAATATCTTCATTACAGATATAGACAAAGAGATCGAGTGCTCCCTCAGCAGATTTGCTGATGGCACCAAGCTGAGTGGTGTGGCTGACACACCTGAAGGATGGGATGCCATCCAGAGGGAGCTGGACAAGCTCAAGAAGTGGGTCCATGGGAATCTCATGAGGTTTAATAAGGCTGAGTGCAAGGTGCTGCACCTGGGTAACCCCTGCTATCAATCCAGGCTGAGGGATGAACAGATGGAGAACAGCCCTGCTGAGCACTTGGGGGTGCAGGTGGGTGAGAGGCTGGACATGACCCAGCCATGAGCACTCACAGCCCAAACCAAACGTGCCCTGGGCTGCACCCAGAGCAGTGTGGGCAGCAGGGGAGGGAGGGGATTCTGCCCCTCTGCTCTGCTCTGTCAGACCCCACCTGCAGGGCTGCATCAGCTCTGGGGCCCCAGCACAGGAAGGACATGGACCTGCTGGAGAGAGCCCAGAGGAGGCCACCAAGATGATCAGAGGAATGGAGCATCTCTCCTGTGAGAAAAGGCTGAGAGAATTTGGATTGTTCAGCCTGGAGAAGAGAAGGTTTAGGGTGACCTAACTGCAGCCTTCCAGTACCTGAAGGGAACCTACAAGAAAGATGGAGAGGGACTTTTTACAAATCTTCAGGGCCAGGTTGGATGGGACTTTGAGCAACCCAGTCTAGTGGAAAGTGCCCCTGTCCATGGCAGGGGACTTGAAATGAGATCCTGTTAGAGATCTCTTCCAACACAAACCACTGTGAATATATGAAATCGAAGTAACGTTTAGTCCTCTTCCTATTTTGATTTGAATTTTTTTCATGCCTAATTTATCTTTTCCTTTTGTCAATTCTAGTTGACAATTTAAATTGTTCCATTTCCCATAGCAACACAAAACAATGGAAAGCTGTCTGTGTACACACTGGAAAAGGTGCAATGGTAGATTTTGCTGTTTTTGACAGAACTCTGAATCACTAATCAGTAACAAATTTATTTGTCATTAATGATGAAAAGCTCGCTTTCTTTGGCAATGGGCCTAAAAATGACAAGATGGGGCAGACCCCTACACCCCTGCTGATATGCACATACGAAAAAGAGTCCCCCACTGGAAAAAAGGACAATAGGACATCTCCATACTTCTGGCTTCAATTTAAATTCAATTTTTTTTTAGTTTTACAGTTTCCTGACTGCAGTTATATTTGTATTCATATTCTCTTATGCATAAATTGATTTGTTCTACTCAATATTTAAACAACTGTCATAGCACAAGAAGTATTTTATGACTCTCTGTAGCTGAGATGCATTAAACTGCTTTTCATTTGCTTTCTGTTAATCATTCCCAATTTTTTATCTTCACTATTAGCTTGCCAGCTGTCTATTCATTAATTAATTAAGCAGCACATAGAATGCTAACATGATTTTAGTTAGCAAGCACGAACACTTTTCAGTAACCCAAACACTTTCCTTTTTAGTCTATTTACAAATTATGTCCATGAAGATCCAGTAGAATTACCAGGAAAACACTTCCAAAGGACATTTATAAAGGCAGCATATTTGCAGTGCTAAAGGTGTTAAAACAGGCTTTTTACTGTCTGTGACATTTATCAGCAGGCAAACCATATATTTTGTGAAATCATGAATAGTTTGCAGACTTTTATATTTTTTAAACCTACACTGATGTGGTCACAGCAATCTGAAGAATGATTCAATGGCTTTTAAATAAAATAAAGAAAAAACATCCATTCAGTGTTGTACTCAGCTGCTGGTAAATCATCAGCAAGCCCCAGTAAAATGTCCTAATTTTCAGATTTGAACAGATATAATTCAACAGGTTTGTCTAGTAATGAGCAAACCAGTACTGGGCTAAGATTTCAGACAATATATCTAATAATATGTGAGTTATGTTTTAGTGTTTAGAAGAAGAAAATTATTCCCTGCTAATAATTTCAATTTCATTTTGCGTCCACACTTGAGCATATCTACAAGGTGGATCAAGAAATATGAATGTGCATGTCAAAACCAGTATGTCACCTAATATTTACAGTGAGTGGATTGACTAATATTTATGACCATCTTATAAGGTATAATTTTAACCCAGACTAATGTAAGCAATAATTTAACTGTGGGATCCTAGGGGTTGCCTGTCTCCATAAATCATATCCAAAATCTCAAACAGCTGTAAGCATATTTAGAAAATGTGAAGGTATTCCTAAGATTCAGCACCTGTCTATAGAAATCTCCATCTGAAAAAAACATGAGCTGGAAATGGCCACACCTATGGGAATTAAAAAGTATTTAACCAAGACTGAATTCTGAGTTAGCACTACATTTATATGTGTATAAGGGCAAAAATATATTCAAATATTCAAATGTGTTGTAAACTATTTTCCTTTTTTTTTTTTTGTGTTTGTTTTTACTGAATTTATATACATACTGAAGTTGGTTCAAACCAACATCTGAATGTTACCTCCTGCAGAAATTGCAACAACTGTCAATATATTTTAAAATCACTGAGAATGAACAATTCAAAGACAGAAATTATCTATCTTAGAAAGACAAGTCATATGCCAAGAATGTTACTCAAGTTCAGTGATTTTTGCTGTTTTATCGTTGCTGCCTTTGTCATTATTCCTGTATATCTATGAGTGCTGTAAAATGCTAAGTACATATTCCTAAAAGGTCACAAGGATGAAACATAAAAATCAGCCTTTCAAATGTCACTTAAACATATATAATTTTAATATTAAGATTTGTACCATAGCTCCTAGAGAACTGAAATGACAAATAAGCCTTGCTTTCATTACTAGATAAATACCTGATAAGAAACACTTCCAGTCAAAACCAAACAAAATTTACAGCCTTAGATTTTCTATTGTTTCAATTTTTAGGTGGCAGAAATATGTTTTCTGGCATAATAAATTTTCCTACTTGATATTTAGAAGTACTCCTAATACACTGAAAAGCAGTAAGCAGAAGAGCAATGCTGCCAAGAAGACTGTACATTCTGTCTGGGTAATTTACTAAATTTGTTTTCACCATAAGTGCCTGGTACTCTGCACATGGTAAAAACACACAATTCACCATCAGGAACACACAGCACTATATTACATGCTATTTCAAATAGATTCCCTACATGAAGAACA
This sequence comes from Erithacus rubecula, assembly GCF_903797595.1. Lineage (NCBI taxonomy): Eukaryota > Metazoa > Chordata > Aves > Passeriformes > Muscicapidae > Erithacus > Erithacus rubecula. The sequence goes on along the minus strand of NC_136686.1, from coordinate 26,205,836 downwards.
TCAGGCTAAGGAAGGGTAATGTATTAGATACTGGAGATATTAAATGGTTTCTTAATTATTAGTGGGGAAAAATGCAATCTGTGCTAAATCCATATTAGTGAAATTAATGGGGTTTCTAAACATGATCTGCAGAACTAAAAGCACAAATCTTTATTAAAGTGTATGGAAGCCAACACTTTTTCAGTACATTAAATATCTGCTCACTCTTCCTGAAATGCTTTATTCATACATGATTTCATAGTGGCTTTAATTTTCTAATACAATTTTCTAATACAATTCCCAAAATATATGCTAATATCCAGTTCTGTGGTCTGATTTTAGAAGTACTGAATTTTCCCACATGTCCCACTAAATAAGCACAGCTGAGCTGATGTGCAAAATCGACCTATTTATATATGGTCTTGTCCAAGATCAATTGAAATAAAAGAAGAAAATCTCTTGTGTGCAATAAGATGAAGGAGTTTGCCATATTCTTTAAATTTAAGCACTCACACAAAAGTTAGTGAAAACAATCTTTAAAATGCAAGAAGAAGAATTTGGCTAAAGAGTTTGGGTTTTGAGGAAAATTGTTACTTCTGATCTTTGACACTTATTTTGGGAAATGTGTTTCTAAGTCTTTCCTACTGTAATTTATTGTTAATAAAAAATGGTGGCAAAAAACCTCTATATTACTATATTTCTTACTCAGAATATCACACTTGCACGAAAATTTTCCTTCCAAACAATTTGGGAGGAAAAGAGTGTTTCAGTGTTCTACAATAAGGTAAAAGAGGTATATCTGGAGAATAATGAAAATATTCTTGAGCAAATGCACAAAAATTGAGTAAATGGACTATAATAATACTATTAAAACCATCTTAACTTCTCAGCCTAATAATGAGGGAGTTTTCTCACAGCCTCTCATATAATCTGCTTTGTGTTTGTCTGAACAATATGTGACTGAGAATGGTATTTACTTTACTTTTACATCATACTGGGAAGCGTTCATTGCCCTCTTTTAAATAAGCATTTGGAACTTCCTGTGGCTTGTGGGAAAAAAAAAAGTTTTCTTTTAAATTATGTGCAAAGCTGGATGAGTTTGGAGAAAAAAAAATGCTTTGTGAATAACTTACTCCAAAGAGCAGGATTATTTGTTAAACAAACCAAATAAAAGTTGCTAAATATAGGAAATAAATATTTGAGGAAAAAGCCTTATCGGAAATTAAAAAAAAAATCATGCAATGCCTATCTAGTAAACAGAATTGCTTCCTAATTTATGAATGTCTGCTTCCCTCAGGGTCCATCCTACACAAGCTACAAAAGCTTTCCAAACTGCCTCTGACAGCTTCTTACTCTTCTGTTCTTATCATAACTGAGAAGCCCAAAAACTGTGACCAGGCAAGAGCTGAAGTGTCCAGCCAAAGCCCTGTCCAGCAGTGGCCAGGGACACACAGGCTCCTTTTAGTGCCTCTGTGCCACATGCAGGCTTGAATGGAGTCTGGTGCTTAATGGTATTATTCCAGTGTTCATTCCACTCTATCAGTTACCTGCCATTTAGTGACTTTCAGAAAGTCCACTTTTTAATTAAGAAACTTGGAACATAGAATTTGCCTTGCAACAATATGGGTTATTTTTTCTAGGACTGACCAGAGAAATTTGTCAGTGTGAGAGAAAGCAGAAAGAAATATTACCCTGTGGGAATGTTCAATTGTACATATTATTAAAGTCTAATTGGTGAATAATGGGAGAAGAGATCAGAAAAATAAATGTTTCAGGGGAGGAAAATTTTTATTGGTTCAGTCTGTTAAGCAATAGGTGTAGCTAAGATTCTAATCTTTCTTGATCTAGTGCTCTCCTTCCTCCTTTTTCTGTCTTATCTTCTGATTTCTGCTTTTAATTAATTTAATATTTAAATTTATTCCCATTCAATTATCTTCATGATGCACTTCTTTCAACAGAGATGTTTATTCCCAGGTACTACTTATTATTTACAATGCTATGAGCTACAGCATAAACTTTTCAACATTCTTGCTTACTGGACTGTGTTACATTTATTGACATTTACTACTAAATATAATAAATACAACTACTTGCCTTTTCCATATCCACCCTCCAAGAAGGGCTTTCACAAGTAAATATCTGGATTGCAAACAGTGTTTTCAATGCCAGAAAAATAGCTGTGCTGTCTTTATGATCCTACAGTCCTGTTGAGTTGCAATTTTAAAGTTTTCTGGCTATATGTTTGATATTGGGAAAGTTTTGCTAACCATCAGTAGAGCTGAGTAGATGAATTAAACAGGGATAAAATAAACTTGCTTGAACAGGAATTACTCAGAATCCAGAAGAACCAAGTATTGAATGAAATTTTTTCCACAGAATTTTTACACCAGAGAATTTTTACATGGAATGTAGAACATGGCCTGTAGTAAAAATGTAATTTTTCATTGATTTTTCCATTTGATTGTGTTGGTTATTTTAAAAATACCACACAATCTCAATTTTTATTATATTAAATATTTTTTTACCTTTTTAACACACAATTTGGAAAATCAGATTTCCTCTCTGATTATTTTGTATCTTTTTGTCTTCAAAGAGATGGATGATTATAAAGACAAAAAAAATTATATTCTGATAAAAGAGTTTAATTATTCAGTTTCCAAAACAAAATACATGCTAATACAAAGCCATTTTCATGGTGTTAGAAAATATTCTTTTATCCAGTTGCCTATATGGAGAGCAAAGAGATGGAAAGAAGAAAAGGATGCACAGTTTTCTTTATCTTGTGTAATCAAGGGTTCATGGGTCTTAGATTTCTGAAAAACAAGCACAAAAAGCCAAATCTCAGTAAGCAGTAGATCTAAACCAAAATCAAGCTCCTACACCTAAGATAAGCCTGGGAAGTCTGAGCAAAGGACACGCTGTAGGTCAGAGGTTGGTAAAGCCATTGCACAGGTCACATCAGTCACTTCTGTTCACCAGCTTTATACAAACAAAATTAAACTGGGGGAAAAGAGGGTAAAGTACTCTGAATGTCTAGAAATGCCATATTTAATTAAGCCACATTTTGTACTAATTTACTATAAAATTGCCAGCTGCCCTAAGTCAGGAGTTCATAGTCACAGGAATCATAGGGTCAGCACGATATATTTCATATTCCACTTAACACCCAACACAAGGCTTATCTATCCTCACCACCAAAACACAATTCCTTCTCATTTAGTCTACAAACTGGCAAGTCCCTAAATGCACATCACATCTTAACCAGACAGGATGAAAATATACCCTTACAAGTTGGTTAAAAACTAGAGTATGTAAAAAGTAAAGTTCACATTTTTCAGAATAGGCCCAGGAATTCTCAGACTGGTAAATATTGTACAAACTTTCATCACAAATCTGTAATTTGACTCTCCTTTTCATCAATGAAAGATATCTAGTATTATTTTTAAAAGGTTCTGACCTGAAATACAGCAATGTAAATTTTCATCATCTACAGCCACTGATCTTTTATTCCAAATAGAAGGTCATATTATGGCTTTGGTTTGTGAAAATAAAATATACTAAGATATACCTTTAAAAAAAACATAAAAACATTGTAATCTAAAACAGGCTCAACTTTCTTTTAAGATTCAAATACTTTTAAGAACTACAAAATCCATTTTGCTGTCTCTAGAGTATTTGACAATTAGGTTTCATACTTTTTTGGCATCATTAATATTGTTCTCCTTCAATCTGAAACATACTGTAATAAATTACAAGCTCACTATTTCAAAAAGAAACCATACAGAGAAGCTGCTTGATTTGAAAAATAGCACCAAACTGTTTAAATGAACACTAAAATGGAGAGGCCATGGGGAGACTTGCAGAAATTGAGTATGATGGTTCCAGCTCCATAATTTTGTATTAAATTAATATAAAATGGCTGACCAGCAACATTTGTGGATGGGAGTCCGAACATACTCAGAAACGAGTCTGTGTGCTGTGGTGACAAGGGTGAAATTGGGATCTACACACAGAACAATGTTTTGTTGTCATTGTGGGTGCATACCTGGGCTCAACAGACAAATCAGGTCTTTGAGCCTCCCAGCCTGGCAATGCTGGCTCCTGTGTGTCCTGGGAACAGTTTTAACAAACTGGAGAAGAGATCCCAGTTGCTTCAGGTCTAGCACTTCAAAGCCACAAAGCAAAATAAAGATGTATTAAAGTAATCCTAAACCTAAGTAACTCTAGCTGGTCCCTGCCAGCCTGCTGTAGTCCATAATACAGAAATTTATTCTATGGAAGCTGGGTGAATGCAACCTCTCTGGGACACAGGAAGAGAGAGTTGCAAAATGGAGTCATATATGCTTCCATCCTGGATATGCCCTAGACAAATAGATGGTGATTATTAGTCAGGTATTTCACACCAAGTATCAGGTGTCCTTCAGGCTAAAATATGACCTAACCTATAGCCATAGTGGAACTTGTGGGGAAAAAACCTCAACCAAACAAAATAAAGCCACAAAAATAAGGATTTTGTGAGGCCTAAAAGGTTCTACAGAGTTTACAAGTTACTAACATTTTCTTGGATGCATTTTTAAAGTTGCTTTTCTCATATAATAATAATTCTTCTAATTTTATTCTTCTAATAATTTGTATAATGATTCTTTATTTTCTCTGACTTAATTCCATGTTTTCTTTTGTAAACTCTTTCTCATTTTAAATTGACACCAGAATGAATGGCTTTGCAAGCTGTGAGAGGGTTAGATATTGTGTGAACTCCTCAGAGGGATAAATATTCCAATTGTGACTGAAAGATAGGCTATTCCTCTTGTGAAGCTGATTCAAATTATTTGAAGGAGATACAGTGTGCAGGAGCACAGTGAACATTATGAGCTATAACTGTTCTAACACATCCAAGTCTCAAGATCCAGTTTGGAGTGGGTTTGGTTTTATAAGTGAAGAAAAGTCTCTGAACAGATTTTTCCTTGCAGGCACATGTGGCTGCTTCAGAGGCAAACTTTCTATCTTGCAATAAAAAGCTGATACATTCATTTTGAAACATCCTGTGTGATTTTTACAATTAAAGCACAATATGTTGATCTTTAAATTTAATAGGGAGTTTCTAACTATCAAAAAAGCTTTTCAAAAGCTGTTAGTGTGGATGCCTACCTAATTTCTGTGTCCATCCTCCAGTGCATTATGCAGCACCTGATTTTCAGAAACTGCACTTTGAAAGTTTCTTTAAAAATCAGATTTATCAGAGCTGTTTTGAAAAACTGTTAGTCACTTTTACAAATCTTTACTTAGATGTCTAAGGGTTTGGATTCCTTGTATATTTTGATAAGTAAGATGAGTCAAGAAAATCTGAAATGTTTGTTCTGAAATGGCATAAAACACAGGATGTTGCAATTTCAATAAGATGATATGATTTGTGTCTTCTGGAGCTGAGTCCCAGCATGCTCATAAATTCATCTATTACATATGCAGATCTAAAAAACAAACCAATCAAAAAAACCAGAAGTGAGACAAACAAATGCAAAACAAGAATATTTATAATAGGTGTAGTTTAACTTTTATTCAATTAGAACACAATGGATATGTGCTATCCTCCAAACTAAAATGTAGCCAGCCTTTTTGGAACACAATAATCCCAAAGGTAACTGAGAAACAAATTGTAAAGCAGGAAATAAAACAATAAATAATGTAGAAAAAGGTCTAGAAAAAGAAGAGCCTTCATTTTTTTTCTGATTACTAATTAGCATTCCACTGTAATTCAGTAGCTGAAGGAATTACCATCACATTCGAAGTTTTTCCATGTAGAATTAAACTTTGTTTCATTTAGCAAACCTTACTGTATTTTATCCAGATTGCCTATGGAAAACTTTTTTTTGAGGAACATCAGCACAATTTCTTAGTCAGCACAATCCTTTGAAGAGCTTATTTACAAGGATAAAAGTTATATATATATTTTTTTTTAAATAATAGTCAAAGAAAAGCTCATATGTAATTACGGCAAGTTTAAGTGGATGACTCTTCCATTGCTTTAAGGAAATACAATGAATATTTTAAAGAGTCTTCCCAAAACATCCGAGACTTTTATTTTTCAGTCATTATATTGTGAAAATCATTTTGAAAGCTTCTACTGCACTCTTTTACAAACTTTCATTTCAGCCTTTTATCCTCCATAATGATGAAGTACATTCCATACAAAACCAATGAGTTTTGTGTCAACATTGCTTATATCTTCAAAGTCACCATTTTGTATGTTTAGCTGAAGTTAGTATTTTCTTCCTCAACAGATTGCCAAAATTGAGCATTTTAATACAAAGACACAAAATCTTATGTAAATATCTTTTTTTCTATTCCACTCCTTTTTCTGGACTTTACTTAGTAAAACAGTCATTAGCTGCCCCTGAACAAATTTACTCTCTGTGATGACTAAATTGGAAATCCAGGCTGAGCCTTGTATTCACATGTTTTTCATAATCTGGGAATAGGCTGTTCAGAGCTGCACAGGATGTGCCTCATTTTGAATGCTGGTTCATAACCCATGACTAAAAGAGTACATGCAAGGAATACAGTTACAACATTTGCATGAATTACTGTCATCCTTTCCTAGGGCATTGTGTAATTCAGCTGGGATGACGAAGCTGGTCCAGAGCATGATCTAAGGGCCATCAAAAGGATAATTAAGGTTTGGATTTTTCATCTGAACCTTGGAAATAGTTGGACTGCAACTCAAGATACTGCAAAATATAGAGAAAGGCCAAAATCTGATTAAAAAGCTGCTCACTGGAAAGAAATTTAATCTCCTCTTACCTAAACTAATCCTCTCTCCAGTAATCACTTCCTCTTTCACAGCCCACACTCCCGAAGTGACACACTTTTCTGGGAAAGTGTCTTTCAAGGGGACTTGGGGATCCCTGGAACCCTTGCTGATGTCAGCACACTCTATCTTTTGTACAGGAGTTTTTCTGGAGGACAGGAGGTTGCTGATGCTCACCTAGAAACTAGGCAGAAACAACATTTAATGCTAACTGTCACTGGAGCACAGCAAAGGGAGCACCTGAGTATCAATATTCTGTCTATCAATGTGTGTGAGAACAGACATTTTTTGCCTAGGTTTTCTTCAATTTCTTGAATTAAAGGTCAAGACTTAGAGTCAAAGGGAAGTTCTGGGATCCTTGGTCCACAATCACTTTAACTTTTCCATCATCCTTTGCTTGTGGTACAGCCAGGAGCTGTTAGGACTCATAAAAGTCTAGTTTTACCTATTTCTTGCCTTTTTGAGGGAGAGAGGTAAAATCAATCTCAAAATGTACATCTACACAACAAACACGTGAGGATTAGGTTAGAAGTTAAGTTCAGAGAATTTGAAATCATAGTGAGCAGTAAGGCTACATCAATATATGATTAACTTCTACAGCTGCTAGATAGACCTGGACAACATAATTTGATTCAGGAGAAAATAAAAAAGTCAGTGGAAACGAAAGCCAGGGTTGAGTACGGGAACAGACAGACCTTTCCAAAGAAAAGAGACCAAAGTGAAGGATATGATCATGTCAGATACTTCAGCTGAAGAAAATTTGAATTAGTTTCCTGAAGTGACCTGTAGACTCCTTTCAGCAGAGAGAGATGATGTGCTGGTTTCACATGGCAGGGGAAGAGGGAGCAGCATGAGGGAAACCACACGAGGCCAGGGAACAGGAGGGTTGTCCCATCTCTGGGGGCTTCTCCTGTGAGCTGCTGGAACCTTTTTTGTGGGGCTATGAGAGGATTGTGACTTCACTAAAATTCCTTTAAATTGTGAAATATACTTGGGGGGTTTGGGTTCTTGAGAAGACTTTTTGCCTCAGGGAAATGGAGCTCTCTGTTTTGGGACTGGTATATGAACAGAGACATTTGATAGAGAAGGAGATGAAGATAATTTTGTTTTTCAGCAGCCTTCCTTAAAAAGTAGTACCCCCAATGTGTGCATCATAACCCATAGCACAGCTCTGGAAGGACTGTGAAAATGAGAGGATATTCAGTTTTGTAGGTCCGGGTGGATTCAGACTGTGAAGGTGAAGACATCCCCTAAACCTAAATCAAGAAAGGAACTTTTCTTTCTAGAGTGAACTGAAATGATTATTTGGGTGGATAACTGACTTAAGTGTTTTCTGTATGTTGTTGTTAAGAAATGTGGAATGAAGGGAGAGGGAGGAGGAAACAACCTAGGAATCTTATTCTGAATTCTTTTTGTGTTATTAATAAATTTCTACTTATACCCTTTTATGTTTTAAGCCTGCTTTGCCTCTGCTCCTGAATCCCATCTCTAAAGGAAACTAAATATAATAAAATTGGCAAAACCAAGTCACACCTTGACAGATGACCATCAGAGTAACAGTACATGCTCTTGCAAAGTGGAAGACAGACAGTTACAGAAGAGGCTATTCCTCCAAAGAGAGAACTGTCTTTTGAAGTTTGAATGCATTTTGTTCAAACAGTTGTACAAGTATTGCTTTTCATGGAAGCATAAATAAAATGCTACTGGTAGCATATATCCAAAATGCGATACATTAGCCCTTTTGATCTGTAGAAAAGTGAAGTTCAGGCTGATAATTTCTGAGGTCACAGAGCACTGAAAGAAACTTTCATTCTCAGAATATCCAGAAATTGCATTTCTTCTCTTTAACTACCTTCTTAGGCTGTGCCTGGGTAAATATTTACCTGGATCAATGTTTACTAAGTGGGGGTGAATATTTACTCACATTTTTAGTAAAGGAACTCCACTGCTAACTGTGAAGAACAGTTTACTGCACTTAATTGCAAGAAATTATTATGCCTATTGCAGAAAGAAGAGTCATACTGTAGTGCTCAGTGAATGTGGAAGATGAAATGCTAGGAAGCTGTTCATAAAAGCCCAGGTGTGAGACACCAAGGAGGTGGAGAGGGGTTCCCATGAGGCAGCCAAGCAGCAGATCTGTTTTCATCCCTTCCTGATGGGGATTGGCACTTACCTGATGGGGGCTGGCACTTAACAGGCTGTTTAACGAGGACTTTGAGGCAGACTTGCCTGCCCTTCTTTACCACAACAACCACAACAATGCTAACCAGTCTTTGATCATCAAAACTGGGATTTATTAGGAGGCAGCCCAAGAAAATGCCTTATTCTCTAGTGAAAACTTGGAATTAGTAAGAATCTGGAACATGGACACCATTTTCCTGCAGAACAGATCCTGTCCTCCTGCTTCAGTTTCATTCCAGTAGCTTTTTGGATTGCACTAAATGTTACCCATTATTTCCTAGCCTCCCTTAAAAAAGTCTTCTTTCCACGCCCAGGGACAGATTATGTCAGCTCTTCTAAAGAGTCTTCAACCTGTTCTGGCAGCACTGGGTGCCTGCTGGACATGCCTCTCTCCCAGCTCAGCCCCATGCTCCAAGGAGCAATTTCCCCAGGAAATGCTTTCTCCTTGCAGGGCAGTGTTCATCTCCTTCCTGCAGAGACTTCCACTGGACCCAGGCAGAGCATTCACCAGCAGGCAGGCTTCCTGCCTTCTTTCCCACCACTGCCCTTTGAAAGGTCCACAAAATAATCTAAGAGCAAATGAAGCAGATGCTATCCATCAAAATTTAATAAAAATACTGTTATATAAATAACATTAACATGCAGTTGCCTGTAACTTTCTGGGAACCAGTGTTTGAAGCAGCATGTAGCCCTAAAAGTTTGTTAAATTGGAGTCATAAAATTGCAGAGAAACCAAGACTATTCTAATAATGACTTTGTGCATTGACTAAGCAATAGTCAAAGTAGGTCAGACTGAGAAGGATAGCTGATTAATGCTAGGCCCTGTGTATGGTCAAGGGCCATGAAGTTACATAACGACTTAATATTGTTCTTTGGTTGTTAGTTTTTTTAAGGTTGTTTATCTTCTGAGTGACACAGCAGGGGGCAAAGAGTGAAATTAAAGGAATACTTGTATCAGAAAGGTTCTGCATTCTCATGAAAGCATGCAAATACTGTGTGCCCAGAGATGGGCAATGAAGTTGGTGAGGGATCCAGAGAGAAAGTCCTAAGAGGAGCAGCTGAGGGAGCTGGGGGTGTTTAACCTACAGAAAAGGAAGCTCAGGTCTGCCCTTGTCACTCTCTGCAGCCCCCTGAAAGGAGGCTGTGGCCAGGTGGGGGTCAGCCTCCACTCCCAGGCAACCAGTGATGGGATAACAGCAAATAGCCTCAAGCTGCATCACGGCATGTTCAGGTTGGACATCAGGAAGAATTTCTTGATGGAAAGTGTGATTAAGCATTGGAACAGGCTGCCCAGGGAGGTAGTGGAGTCACTATCCCTGGAGGTGTTCAGGAAGAGCCTGGACATGGCCCTAAGTGCCACGGTCTAATTGACAAGGTGGTGATCAGTCAAAGGTTAGTCTCAACAACCTTGGAGGTCTTATCCAGCCAAAATGATTCTGTGATTCCTTTATTCAAAACAATTAATATGGCATTGCATCAATATACAATGTCACAAGTCCTCTCCCATTCAGTTCTGTTCCACCTAACTGCACTTTGCATTTCAGGAAGGGCTGGGCATCTAACACATACCCCTTCTACCTCTGGGTAACAACAGGTAGCATGACTGTTTTCATCATTCTTAAAGCTGGCAATATTTTTTCCCCTATGAGCTTCTTGGAATGGACTTAATGAAAGAAAACTGAGCCCCCAGTTCATCCAGCAAGCACCCTGTGCTCTCCCTGTTCCCACCTTAATACTTTGGTTTGAATCTCCCTAAGGCCTAAGACAAGGAGAAGGAGAGATGGCTATTCATCCCCCCTCTGCCTCCAAAGAAATTACTGAGGCATTAAATTACAACACCTTTCAACCCTATAATAGACATCAGAACAAATGTATTAAGGCTTTTGCTGGGGAAGGATATGAATGGGTTTCGTGAAGCAAACTGACAACAAGTTTACCCTGACCTGTTCCTCATCAAAATCTTGCTTTGAAATGTTTTTAAACACCAGATGCAGCTGGTGACCAAGGTTCAAATAACTGACATTACTAAGATGCAGCCAAGATTTCAGCAAGCCTCATGGTGACACTTCTGGACAAAGATAAGGCTTTGTTGTAAGCATGAAAGCTTGGAACACCACTAATCATATATAGCAAAATGTCACAACAAAAACCATTACCAGCCTTGAGTGCAGTGGAGAGGCAGGGAAAAGAACTTAGCTTAAGGACTAGGGGTGAATAACTGATCCTTTACTTTTAGAGTCAGCTATATAGGGAATCTGTAATGTAAGATGCCTGATTACACCTTTGTTCTACAGAGACCAAAACTAACAGACAATTATTCCACCATGCTGTCTTCCACCAAAGGAGAGCAATTTTAAGATCTATTCTAAAGGTTCTTCTTGAATTTAAATGAGGACAGATAAAATTTCAAGAGTCTATTGTGTTTCTAAAAATTCTGACTTCTTTTAAGCATAATTTTACAGGCTTTAATTTCAGATTTGCACCTGGCCTTTGCCTAGGGGCAGAAATAAAAAAGATACAAGTCAAAACACAGAGAAACAAGCCTTCAGTATTTAGATAGGACAGCAAACAGCACAGTGAAACTACACATGTGCACAATGTGTATGGATTACTAAATAAATAGTAATTATTGTATTTGCTCTCATTTCAGTTCACCAGACTTTCAGAATTGTGCAGGAATAAAGAAATTGCATTTTAGCTTCCACTGACATTTGCATAAAACCAGAAATTACTAATATAAAATATAAATCTAAACAATAAGTCAGATACATTTTTCCTTCCATGTTTTAAAAAAATTTCCTCTGACTCTAAAAAATCCCTAGCTAAGAAAAAAACCAAACAAAAAACAGCAAAAAACCCTAAAAGAACCAACCAAAAAAGGGGGGGGGGGGACGACCTTAAAAAAACCCTTAAAACCACAAAAAACCACCAACACAAAACCCAAACAGTTAAAGCTAATTTCCCCTCTGTTTTGCTGTCCTGGTGAGAAGGCAGTGAAAAAAAAAAAACAAAACAAAACCAAAAAAACCCCCAACAAAGTTTATATAAAGCAGCTCTAACCACAAATGTTACAATCCTTTTACTAATGAAAACGTGATTTTCATATATATCAAAACCATGGTGTCATTTGAACAAATGCATACAAAATCTATTATTAGGCAAGATAATAATATATTAAACTATATATTACTTAGTTTGACAATGATTATAGCATAAGCAAAGACAGGTTTATATCTGTTTAAATAGTTTCACTATTAAAGCTAACCCTTTTGTTCTGATATTAATCTCCACTTTGCCTAACTCAAAGATTAATTTTATATCATTTCCTTGATTTCCAAATACTATAAACAAGAGGGAGAGCTGAACATTTTTTTCATTGAATCAAAAAACCTCCATAGTTAAAACCAAGAAAACTTTCCTAACTATATGCTGTAGGGACATAAATAAAGTAAGTAGGATGAATTACAGCTAAGAATCTGTCTTATAATGTACAAGTAGTTTGGGATTGTAAACAGATGAAAGAGAAATAAAGCAAATGAAAAGGAAAAAGGAGGAAAAGAAAGCAAAAGAGCTGATAAAGTTTCTGGCTACAATACAGGAGACATATCATTACCATATGATCTAATGTGGGTGTCAGCCTGGATTGTGTTCATTGAGAGAAACATTTTTTAACTGTGCTATGGAATAGAAGCAGGAGGGTTTTCCTCCAAGTGACAGTCACTGAGCTGAATTTACCCCCTCCTCCTTTCCACACCTGCAAAGCCTTCTGCCTGGGTTGAATATTTAGTTTAATTACATCTCAGCTTTGAGAGCTCCTGTTGCAAATCCCTGGATTAAAAGGTATGGTTTTTAGTAATTCTCCTGAACTATGCTGCACTAATAAAACTTCGGCAAGTCTATGGCAAGAGCTATCTGAGTTTTAAGAGAAGCAAGTTAAAAATCCTACTAAATGTTTAATAATGTTAAGTTTTCTATGCAGTACTTTTGTTTCTTGGAAACATGAGAATACATTCTCAGACTCTGCAGATTTCCTACTGTTTATTTGACTGTTCTGTCTCTTGTTTTGATTTGTATAAGCACTGCTATAGTCCTTTCTTTTTCTTTGCTGTAAACTTTTGCAGCAGTATATTCTCTGTAATCCAGGGTTTAGAATCTGTGATATAGAGAGTGTAAAAAATGTGTGTATGCTTACATTTCTGCTTTAAGCTGCACTCTGATTTCTTTCTCGTGTGTTTCTTCATATGTATTTCAGACACTGATGAATATAATTTCAATTTTAGAGAAAAAAATGCATAGTACTAAGTTAAACAGCTCAGTGTATGTCTTTGTAATGTTAGAAAGTGCTATGTTACAGGGTACAAACAAGGGAATCATGTTTAAAGAAGGTTCTTATGAATGAAATAGTAGAAAAGAAAAGTCAGTTGAAACTCCTGTTAGAGTTTTATCCTCTAAAACTTCCAACTCTTATGTTTGCATATGTAGACTTTATTGCACAAAATGGATAAAACATAAAATGGAGGGGACTTTTTTGAAACTGCAAAATATTGTTTAGCCTGTCTTTGTGGAATTTTGAGAGATTTCTGACAGTAGATAGACTAATAATTTACCCTTAATATTAAGGTAAACTGACAAGAAGACCACCAATACAGTGGTGACGTGAACTGATGAAGCATATTTTCAGTGGTATTTTAAAATGAAATGTGCCAAGCCTATGGTATAGTTTCCTCTGTTTGTGGAAAACTCTTCTTCATTGTAAACACATAATTAAAGGAATTTTAAACAGTTATGTCCTGTAGACATAAATATTGTGTCACAGAATTCAGATTTTTTTTGTCCTCTCCTTTTTTTTTTTTTTTTTGTAAGTGAAGTGTAAACATTTCTTGGTTGTACAGTTTTGTGTATATCTTTTCTTTTGTTTATGTTCAATTACACATGCAAACAATAGGAACAGATCCATGTGTCTGCAGAATGAATGCTCATATGACTGAAGATATCTGTTCCTATATCCTGATTAACACGTAGCTTGTGTCTGCTGTTTTCTCTGCTGTATTCTCAGGTTATATATATACATGATATCCTTTGTTGTCCTACAGTTTTCCTTTATAGCCAGTTCTTTCTGGTTTCATTGCAGTTTCTGCAAAACAGGGACCAAAGGAAAGGCCTGCTACAGGGTTTAACTGAGATAAATTAAGACATTAATATTAATGTGAAGGAGAAGCAAAGTGTCTTTTTTTTTTTTTTTTTTTGCCTTTTTTTTCTTTTCTGAATGGTAGTAATTAAACTCCAGGGTATGATCCTGATTGTGCATTCTTGGGATGGGTGGTACTTCAGCAGTGACCCTGAGAGGGAATAAAGAAATTTTAAATATTTTAAAAGATTTTAAAAACATATTAAAACATAAAAAAAGTTGAGGAAAGACTTTAAGAGGTCCTGACTACCACTACCATTCAATGATTAGTGTGCAGCATTCCCAATGTTTATTGTTATTAATATATATTCTCAAAGATAATTTGTACTGGGGTAAAGTTTTATTGGTAATTTTCACAAAGCAGCTTGTTGTGATGAATGGTGATCATTTAGCAATTTTTTTTTCTTGTCTGACATTATTAATAAATTGCATTGTTATTTTACAATAACTTGCACGTGACGATCACTATTCCAAAAATCATGTTTTATATTTAACCCTGGCAACAGCTCCCTAGCATGCATTAACAGCACTCTGCTGTGACACCCTGACATGTCCCTGTGCACTCTGTGCTGGCAGGGGTGCTGCAGGGAAAGGGACACAGCCCCAGGTCACTGGGGAGCCAGGGCAGGAGGCAGCCCAGGAGGAAGATCCACATGGGGACACAGCCTGCCCCTGCTCCATGTCATGAGTTTACACAGCCCTGGCTGACAGGAAATACTAAAACCTCTCTAGCTGCTGGGGTCTGTGCTCCCCCTCAGTGCATGCAGTAGGCAAGGGTCTGTTCCAGCAACAGAAGGACTTTCATGTGCAACTAAGAAAACAAATATGTCTTAAAGAGACAACATAAACAGTGTTTTACTCTATGTGATTTCACTTTGTAGTCTTTGGGATATCTGAAGGTCTTAGATACAGGGCTTCCTGTCAGGTAGGTCACAGGAATGTAGGCTATGAATTTAAGACACCAGCATATTTTATTAGGTAACCTAATCATCTTCTCAAGAAACAGACCTAAAGGTTTCTGGAGAATTGTTTTATTGGCACCTGTATGGAGAAACTCATAAAGGAAAATGAACTCAGGCACAACATAAATTGTATCTAAATCCAGTCTCATGGCTTTTTTACATATTTTGCTTTTTCTTAGCACTAACCATTCCTTTTAGAGTACCTGGTTGTATAATGTTAGAAAACTACTGTCACCTGATATCATCTGTTCATTCTTGCCATCTACCTGGTAGGTTCCATATGTCAAAGTAGAGAGGGAGACAGTCCTCCTCTTCTCCCTCTTCCATTTTTTTTATCCAACAATGAATATGGAGCTGAAAAATGCTCTACCACACCCCTAACTGATAGATAACTTCTTTTGGAAAAAGAAATAGTCCCAGCTAGCACACAGGCAAGGTGTTTCTAAGATATAGACCTGAAGAAGTAGAAGTAAGTGGGCATTTTTGCTTTTATTGCAGAGCAGCATCTGTACTTAGGACTGTACCATCCATTTTAAGAAAATGCTCCTATATAAATGAGAAGTTTGGCATTGTGTTACTTGGAATTTTGAAGGCAGATTTATTTCCTTTTTTCTTTTTTTTTTTTTATTTTCTTTTTTTTTTTTTTTTTTTTTTTTGTGATTTTTTTTTTTTAATCAATTAAAACTAGCCAAGTATGAACTTCATTGTATAAAATACACAGGAAAAGATAATAATTTTCAGAAAATTAGCTGGTCTTTACAGCCTTGATTCAAAACCTGCAACCAGTAGTGTAATTTATCCTTAGTGCAGAACAAGACAGGTAGCTCAATCTGGAATGTGTTCAAATGCATATAGGCCTAAGACCTGAGAGCATGTATTTAAGCAGCTTTTCTTGTTAATATCTATG
The DNA here is from genome assembly GCF_903797595.1 of Erithacus rubecula. Taxonomy (NCBI): domain Eukaryota; kingdom Metazoa; phylum Chordata; class Aves; order Passeriformes; family Muscicapidae; genus Erithacus; species Erithacus rubecula. The sequence goes on along the minus strand of NC_136686.1, from coordinate 26,189,814 downwards.
GCAATGCATACTTGTGTAAAGTTCCTCCTGACTGAAAGTCTGCAGAATGAAGCCCTGAAGTCCTATTAGAATGTGTGCACACTGGAAGCATCAATTCAAAGCTTATGGAGAGCAAAGCAAAGGATTCTCAGGGTGGATGTCAAAATTTAGAAAGAAAGCCAAGAATATTAAATATAACACAACATTGTATTCTATTTTATTGTGCTATTTAAACTAGGAAAGAAATATAGTGCATTTAAACAACCAAAGACCTTCCCCTCACTTTCCACCCTGTCACTAAATCCTACTCTTTCTCAGTCAGTTTTACTAGGCTATAATTTAAAGCACACAGCAAGCTGATGCTTAAAAATATTTCTCAGTACATGAAATGCTGAATTACAGTGAGTTTGGGAACCTCAGGTTTGTCCCCAGGGGTCAAACCCATTGCTATGAAATAAATGCTAATGAAATCAAATAGACTGTTATGTTGGCAGAAAACAGGCACATGGAAAATGTAGCTTATTGCTTTGACTCTTTTGCATAACAAAGTTGACAGCCCTGCCTGTTCCTAATAAATATGGCTCTAAATATGCAAACAGATGTGTTTACAGTTGCCTTCAAACTACTTTCCAAAAAAAAAAAAAAAATAAAAGGCCTATTGACAAGTTACCAGGCTCCTATCACATAACTGTCCTATTTTTACAATTCAGTTTTCTTTTGTTGAAAGGAACAGTTATGCAATTGGTGGGTGTGCTGGACCTCCTTCAGGAGGAACCCTGCAGCAATGGAAAACCGCTACCCTTGTTGTTAACGCGCTGCTTTGAACCCTAGGCTGTGCTGGGAGTCGATGAACTAAGCCATGAAGAGGCTGGCTCTGCTCTTTGTGCTGCTGCTGCCAGCATGCCTGGCCAAGCCCTTCCACCAGCAGGGCCTCTTTGACTTCATGCTGGAGGACGAGGGCTCGGCGGACATGGCTCCCACGGACGATCCCGTCATCTCCGGCTTCGGGCCCGTCTGCCCCTTCCGCTGCCAGTGCCACCTCCGCGTGGTGCAGTGCTCCGACCTAGGTAAGCCCAGCCATCCCCGGGGCTCTGCTCCCATCCTGGCACCAGGGCTGGGGCTGCTGTGGACTGGCACCCCCTAACTGGCTTTTCCCGAAGAAATACGCTGTGATTAACCAGAGTTTGCTGTACAAAGCGGGCTGCAAAGCTCTGGAAACATGGGCGTTTGTTGTGACCATGAAGAATGTTTGATTTTTGAATGTGTACATTTCATCATATTTCTCTTGCAGAGAAAGCAACTTTTCAAAGCTATTCCTTCAGATGAATATTAAATAAAGGCAGTGAGGTCGGATGTGGGGATGGAAACTTTTTAAAAGGTTCTAAATTGCGTGGTCCAAGGTTCAACACCTTTAATCATACTGTCTAGTACCTTAACACAGAAGTCATCCCGTTTCCATAGGAATATATGAGCATGAAATGACTGGCTGAATCATATATCCTGGAACCAGCTCTTTGGAGTAAAGAGCTTGGAAACACTCCAAAATAATGAACACATTATGGAGTCCCTTATTAAATATCTTTCTTAGACACTATATAAATTGAAAACATGAGAGCATTTCTCACAAACCTTCCTTACTCCCCCATGTAAGGGAAGGGCTTGTGTGCACAGTCAGAGTAGCAGGATATGAAGCCATGTCTGCCATCACTGTATTTGACTTTTCCATGCAGAAATCTCAGCTAATGAAGTTGACTTCAGTGAGACTGCTCTTAGTTTAAACTGGTATTATTCAATCTTGGTTAGTGTACAGTGCGGAAATTCAATTAGAGTTGGTTTTTCTCACAAGGAAAAAAATATCTTCTCATGATTTTATAGAGCTTCTTTTTCTTTAACTCTTCTCCTAGCTCTTTAAATGTATAGCTGGTGTTTCCATTTTCTTATAACATTGGCTTTGATAATTCCTTTAAGTCATGGCACAAATCCACCAGTTAGGATCTGTGTCTCATTGTAGTGGGGGTTGTATAATTACAGAAAGGAGGGGAAACTATAGCTACACCCCTAGAAACTTCTGTAAATTCATTAAAGTGAGCCACATAATTACACAACAGATATGTTTGGCAAAGACCCAGTGAACAATGCAAGCCAAGCTGCACAAAGCTGTGGGCTAACCTAGCCATGCATTCATAAAGCTTCCACAGTACTGTCCCCTCTTAAAAGCTATTTTCTTTTTTTTTTACCATTTAGGTGCCAGAGGGAGCAAACATGGAGTGGGGACCTGGGGAGGAGGTTGCCCCACATGCCATGAAAGTCTTAGGTTTTATTGTTGTTACACTTAGTAATGCTGATGGAATTTAAGTTATTTTGAGAACTTGTTCTCATTCTGCTTCAATTCTGCAGCATATAATGAGCTTTCACTTGGTAAAAAAGCAGAGACACTCACACAGGGACCCTTTGCTCCTATGCTTGCTCCTCTATAGTCATGCACTTCTTCACACACATGTGGTTTACAGTCCATTGCATAAGATACTTTTGGGTTAGTAGCATCCCATACTGACAAGTACACTCAGGAATACAAAAATTAAGGCCCCAGGTCAGTGTTTCCCAGATAATTTCAAGTGGGGTGAAAAAAAAAGAGATGCATTTTGAGCTTTCTTTAAACCCCCCTGCTGCATATCAGACAATGAAAAAGTGCTTTTGGATCAGCTGGGCTGATAACATCCAGCCCTTGGGTACAAAGGAAAAGAGATCTCCCTGGGCTCAAAATATGCAGCCCTGGGAAATAAATAAATAGTGCTTCCCTGGCAGAGCTCAAGGAAGTAATCATTAAGCAGTGCCAGCCTTGGCCTTAGGTTTCACCCATCTTTGTTGCCCCCCTGATGGGACAATGCCCAGCTGGGAGGCTGATGAGGACTCAGGACTGCTGGCTGCCCTGCCAGCAGGGACAGGAGAGCTGTGTGCCACCTGCTCACAGGAAAACCTGCCCTCTACTCTTCCCAACTCACTCCTGTGTGACAGACCTAGGAAAAGCCATATTTACCTGCTGACTTGAGACAAGGCAGCTGCCGGCCTTTCATTGCAATCTGTGGAGGTGTCCCCTTGTGCTCCTGAGCTGTGGGATGAAGGGTGCTGGTGTTCAAGGATCGGGAGGGTAATGTGCATACAGAAGGAGTGAAACTAGCACTGACAGTTCTGCCTTCCTGTTAACCTGTGCTCCTGGCCTGCCTCTCCCTTCAGCTCTGGGCATTTCCAACCCAACCAAATTAGCTACATCTGTCCTCCAAAATTATCAATTTAGTCATCTAGTCCCATGGATACTAGTTGAAGAAAAATTTCAGGCAATAACAAGGGTCTTCACAAGGGCATATTAAGACCTTCCTAAATAAATTCTCACAAAGGAAAGTTGAAACCTGAATCAGGATCTTTCCCCCCACTCACTCTCTAGCATGGAAGTTGTGTTTACAGCCATGAGCCCAGGGGACATGCCAGAGCAAGGCAGCTGGGGGACCCTGACATGGGCAACATACAGAGAGGCCTCCTCTTCCTCAGCCTGTTTCTTTCATGCCTAAATGGGCATTTGCTATTTGTAGATTCTTACTTCATAAGGAAAAAAACAACCACCTAACACAAGGTTATGTGAAACCACAGAACTACTGGATCCAGAATCCAGAGATCAGGTTTGCCCCTTTTCTCTTGAGCACTGGATGGGAATAGCAAAAAAAATAAAATCCAAGTTCAATAAAAACAGTGAAAGAAAAAATGCCCAGTGGTCCAATTACGCTCTTGTCAGCTGAATTTTTGCATTCCTATAGTCTTAAACTTCAGTTACATCTTCCTAAGCACACACCTACAAATTAATTTATTTTGCTTTCCAGCCAAGAGCTGAGTTGACAAGAAGGAGAATGCTGCCTTCTCACATCCTGAAAAAGAATTCTCTCTAAGTTTTGGTTACTAGTGGATCAAAAGCAGAACCTCATGTGCCTACATTTCATGAGATATGTTACCTTTGTGAACAGGCTCAATGATCTCATCAAGGAAGGCCATTGTACTGTATTTATAAAAGTCCTGCCTTTTATCAATCTGCCTCCTGTTAAAAGAGAGCCACAGGTTCACTTTTTGATCATGCTTCAGGATGAGACATTGCTATGCTATATCCAAGCTTTCCATAGAAATCACAAACATCTTCCTTATCAGAGCACAGCACAGTAACTGATGTAGGGGAGTAACTGATGTAGCTGCTCAGAGGCCACTTTTCCTGTTTTAAAGGAATATGTACAGGGAAGATGTGCAGTCAGCTGGCCAGGCAAACATGCTTCTCAAAATCCCTAGCAAGGATTAACAGTTCCATTTAAAGTCTCGTCCTCCCAAAGGGAGTCTCAAGCAGAGTTCATCCCAGATGCCCTGGTAGGCAGGAGGATTTGTGTGTGATTACTCATCCCTGCAGCAGATGCAGAATGCTTCATAAGCACCCTCAGAGGTGGTGGTCAGAGCATTATTTCACCTTCAGATAAGTCTGGCAGCCCCTTCTAAATGAGCAGTGTCTCTGTGCAGGATGGAATGATTACCCTCCATGGAGACCTTACAGGATGTGGTGGGGATCTCTCCATCTCTCCCACTAAGCATCCATGGAGGTTTTGTGGTTTCCAAAAGGTGTGCAAGAGAGAGATGTCAGCAAAAAAAGCTGAAGCAGTATTACAGCTAAAATTCAAATTTTGCTCGCAGCTCAGAAATGCAGGGTGTGTCCAGCTTATATAGAGTACATTAGAGCTCAGCATGGGTGTTGGAGGGTGTGTTTGGAAAGCACTTTGACATCAGGAGTTGAAAAGCTCACAGATATGTAAAGTATTATCACTGGGATCTGGTAACATGAGGCAGTTTTATCTGAACAAATAGGGTGTCTCAATATATCAACTGATGGCTCTTCAACACTTGAACCATTGTAATATGGCAATTTATTTGTTGGCAAAAGATAATTTATCTCACTGTATGAAATATTTCCAGAAATATCTGAACACCCATTTTCTGATTTTTACTCCAAGTGAAAACCTCATTTTTCACTACAAAGGAAACTTTCTCCTTTAATAATAATCTTTAAAGATAAATGTTTGGCTTAAATCTTATAGGTTACTAAACATGCAATGAAAGAAAGTATGAATCCTTAGCCAGGCATTAACAAATACAGTTTTTAAATTTAAAAAAAAAAATGTGTATTTACATTGTCACTGATGAGCCTTTAGGACAAATTTTTTTCTTTTCTTTTTTTTTTTTTTTTTTTTTTTTTCCCTTACAATGCAGCTTAAATTCTTGTTGCTTTTATGTTTAATAGAAGGTGATATTCTCATGAAATCCCCTGGCTTCATAGAACTTGATCATTTACCAAAATTACTATCATTAAAAAAGGATTCATGAAATCTGGGAAAGTAGTCTGTCACTTATACTGAGAATAGAATCTGCATCAAAAGACCTTGGCCTTAAAACTGACATTCTTTAGCCCAACATAACTTGGGCTGTCAGCAAGCACAAGCCACTGGGCATTCCACAGGCTGACTGGGTGCATTGGGATACTCTTAACATGTTGGAGGTCAGACTGGAGGATTTATATGAGTTATCACAGCAAGGTCAGAATCTAAGAGTGGTCTGCTTTGCTTTCACAGACATGGGGTGAATTAGGCTGCCCTTGCAGGGGTTCATCTTGTCTAAGGTGGATGTCAGTGATGGAAAGGATGCATCACTCTTGGAGAGTGCCAGGACAGGGCAATGACCACTGCAGCCTATACAACTTACTATCAGATTAATTAAGTTATGTGTGTGAAAATTAAGGCAAGGAAAAATAAACCCATGTTGCCATCTTTGTTTTGTGATAAATTTGGCATGGATTATTAAATTTTTTGTATTAATTCTGCTTCAATACAACTTTGGGGATGCCCTGGAAGTTAAAAAAATTGATTAAACCCTATGCTCAGTACACTCTGAAAAAAATTATTAAATCAAGAACCCAAAAATTAGAAAACACTCTTGAAAAATTTTCAAGAAAAAATATATTGGCCTGGATGTAGACTACTTTATATTAACAAAAAGCCACTATCTTTTGCCAGTAGGGCAGGTGTTCTTGCACCACCACCTGAGTTACTTATGTTCCAGTTTCAGCTGATAAACATGATCTTAGATGAAAATTAATCTACTCTAAGTACATCCCTTCCTTATTTGCTGCTTACTCCAAGGTAACAGTGACCAACTTTATATGTTTTCTTTTATTGTTTGCTTGCTTTGGACTTGGAAATGCCATTTATGAAAGCCTAGTGGCAGGAATGGAAATCCAGACTGCCAAGTCCAGGTGATACAAGAAGTGACGGTTTTCTGGCTTGTTCTGTCACAATGATTCATTTCAAAAATCTCCCAATGCACTAATAAATAGCTAATAGATAGCTAGTAAAAGGTGAGTCAATTATAAGTGATTATAGGTGATTACAATGTTTAAAATATGCTAAATAATCACTCCTTACATGACCCAGTGTTATGGACCATCAGATGTGACTGGTATGTGTATTATGTTCTTAACACCTTTGTAGGGAGTGTTACTTGGTAAGACATATAACTATTTTTAAAATACCTTTGTTTTCACAACAAAAAGCCTCTGGTATTTAATTGTGGAGGGTTCCCAGCCAAGGAAGAGATAAAGAATCAGAAAGCTCCTTCCCAGTGTTCACTGAGAACCCACAGCAACAGGGGAGAGATCTAGGAATTCAGGTCCTGTGTGAAGTCACCAATGATAACAGCAAGAAACTTCTGGTATTAGCACCCAGCTCTCCAGGAAAACTGTTCACACAGTTACCATGGTATTTTGTTTTCAAAACATCAGCTTCAAATCCAGACTGGAGTGTCCTAGCCTTATCAAATTTGGACTCAGAGGTCTAGTTTGTTTTTTTTTTTTTTTTTTACACATAACCTGAATCTTTGATTAAAAAGAAGTGGCCCAAAAGGAGATAATCAGGTTACAGGAAAATAAAGTATTTTTCAGAATATGCTTTAGTCTTTTCCTAAAGTGCAAACCAAAAACTGTATTCTTTAAAATATATTGCCATTTAAAAAAATGTATGTATCTTGTTTTCAATGTCTTCCCTGACATATTTTTAAAATATTTTTATATTTTTATATATTTTTTATAATATCCTTTCCTGACACTGCTTCAGGCCATTCCCTCGTGTCCTGTCACTGTCACCACAGAGAAGAGATCAGTGCCTGCCCCTCCTGTTCCCTTCACCAGGAAGTTGTAAAACACAATGAGGTCTCTCCTCAGTCTCCTCTTCTCCAGTCTGGGAAAAAAATAAAAAATAAGAAAAGAGTAGAATTTGCTAATGGGCTTCTCTGCAAAGATAGAGGTGGAAAAAATAAACACAGGCACACAGGGACCTCAAAACCAAGGACCATGTCTGCATGGTATTTTGGGAAGAAAGAAAAAAAAAAGAAAAAAAAGATGGGATTTGTGTTGTAGTTTTCAGCTTATGGAGTCAGTTATGAGATTCAAACAGCTCTCTACAAATGACCCTGATTTTAGTAAGATTGCATTTTCTATATAGGCAGCTCTACTGCAAACCTCATAGGCAGCCAATAGGAAATGAGAAAAGGGAAAATCAGAATTTACAGTATTTATGTACTCTCTGCATGCATACTGGGGGCGTCCAGGAGAGCATCCCATACCATCCTTGTGTTTGTTACCAGGGACTTACTTGGAGTCTTTTTAGTTTTTAAAAAAATCTGTTAAGGAGAGGATGCTTACAGTTTTAATTTTAATAAGACAGTGAATAGCAGTTAAAGCGAGAAACACCTTCTACACACCTGATGGCAACTTTAAGGACTTAATGGCAAAAACCCCAAATGGACAAATTATTTCTAGAAATTTCATAGCTTTTAAAACATGTACAAGTGTAAATGGGGCTACAATCTGGTCCTGAAATACAACATTAGTGCAACAGAAATATTCAATGAAGCATCCCAGAACCAGTTTCTGCTCCGACCTCCTCTATCACCTATAATGTGAAAGCCTAGAATGATTTCAGTTTCTATGCTAGAGTATATGTTTTCCCTTCTACTGCTTCAGAGTGGACCTCAGAAACTAAAGAGTTTCTCAATGAATTCAGATTTTAGGACAACATGGAAGAGAAGTGTCTGTAGTGGTGCAATAATCCAACTCATTGCTGAGTCTCTACCTAAGAGATACAGAGCAAAGGAAAAGAATTGAATTTAAATCATAATGTTTTCAGGATTAGGGGAAAACATTTACTTTCTCTTCTTTATTCTTTCACTCTGTGACAGAGAGTTTACATCTTCTGGGCTAGAGATGGCTGTTAGAGCTACAGAAGACCTGGGGAAGCTTTATCACTACATGTCTGACAAAATAAAAGAAGTTACAAAGCAAATATGTCTAAGAGGTATGAGGGTATATATAACATCCTATAGTAGAAGGAGTGAACTAGCAGGTCTGTAGATTTCGTGATTCAGTCAGGAAATTCTCTTCCAAAATTTGTTTAATTGTTATTCATTGTCACAGACATGACCACAGCAGCTTCTTAAATTTTATGTTTGTGTGAGAGTAGGTTGACAACAATTCTAAAATATTTATGAGAAATGGCTGTGTTATGTTTAGAAGTACCTGAAATAACCAGGAACATATCTCTGCCCTCAGGTTATAAACTAGGGCTGTGTAATGACCATGTGGTCAGAACAGGAAGGGGAAAGTTTACTTGAAACCAGAGAAGACCACCCCCCACATGATTGTTTATGATATTATGTTAGAACAAATTCTGGTAAATCCCAAAGTAAAAATTGAGGGATCTATCCTCAAATTGTCATCTATTGCCAGTTGCTAACTTAAACTGCAGCAGAGGCAAACATCAAATTACATTACTCCAAAGGGTCATTCAAAACATAATTTGTTAGACAATGCTCACTTTTCTGAGCCACTGAAATGCTCTCTTATGACTACTGAAGGAAAAAATGTTTCACCTTACTTCATGAGTACTCATGGATAGTACATCTGCATTGCATCCACTTTGAGTACAGTCATTATGCACATGGTGCTGGCAGATTGCACAAATCACACGGGTCAGTTGCTGCTCTCTGATGGGATGTTTTTTTGTCTGAAACCATGGCATTGGGAAATGTAAAGCTGATGATTCTAGGAGTTAACTAGAAAACTCATAATACTTGATTTTTGTTTCATTTAATGTCTTAATCTCTGAAATCTAAAGATTATTTCAGAATATTTTTCTGCCTATCAAAAATGCTGGTGTTCTTCAGAAGGCATATACATTTGAGATTATTGCAATTAAAAGTCAGAAGTAGAACTTGCTTGAGCTTTCAGCTTCAAAAAATATATCATTGCTCTTAGTTATTAACTTTTGGAGCCAGGAGAATAACTCTGTCTGTACCAAAAATGTGACTAGCTCTCAAAAATAATTCATAACAGCTGTGGCTTGCAATATCCGTTATGCTGTGAAATATGTGTTCACTACTCAGAGTGGGTGGAGGTGGAAAAGAACAGATAAAGCCATGCTTTCACTTTTATACCTTTGCTAGGACTTTTGTAATTATTAGCAGTGTCACAATGGAGAACTTTGCATTTGATCAAAATGCATGTGAGTTTGTTTTTATTCCTTTGTGTTACTCACTCTGTTCTGAGAAGCAATGTTATAAATGTTAAGGAAATAAAAAAAACCCAGTGTGGTAATAGGTCAGTGGGTCTGCCCTTGTGAGGGGCCACCTCAGCAGGGAATGGCATTTGTTTTCTTGTTCTTTCCTATGGGAAGGGTCAGACATATACAAAAACAATGATCTGTGATAAAAATAATCCCAAAATGGATTTTACGAGACTTTCAGGCTGCCGAACAGGAAAACGGTCTAAAAAATGGTTGTCAATCACCTTCAAGAATATATTTTTTAAGAATCTTATGCATTCCATAATGATTTTTTATATCTGTTAGAAAAAAAAAAAAACCTGCTGATTTCATAGCAAGAGTGGAGAAAGTAGAGAACAAACTTTAATTTGAAAGTGGGATATAGAAGGAGGCCATGGATACTCGTCTGTAGAAAAAGACAATTGTTTCTTATTTCATGGATGCAAATAATGAAATTACTCCTATTTGCAAATCCCACACAATAGAGAACAAATTTCCAGTAAATACTGTAGTACACAGCCTGGGAAAGTACCAGTAAACTTTTCTAAGTCAAAGCATTCAAAGCAGTTCCTTGCCATCCTTCCAGAGAGCAGTCCTTGGATCCAGCTATTTTTCCGTGACTAAGAATCCTGACCCTGTAAACTTGCCTTTAGCCTCGTTTGCCCCAGAGTCCACTGAGGGCATTGCTAAGGTCATTCACCCCTGGGAGGATTGCTGCCCATCAGAGGGATGCAGCAGAGCTGGGCTGGGAGCAGGAGAGCAGAGACAGCCCAGGCAGCTGCTGGAGAGGCTGCCTCCACTGGGACTGCAGCCACTGATGATCACGGCTGGGAATTACATGGAGCTCCATCCAAATTCCTCAGCTGGCAGCAGCTGTTTGCAAAAACGGAGAGAGTCTTGAAGCAAGCCCCATTTTATGGCCCCTGTGATAATAATCCTAAGTGTTGCAATGTAATAACACATGTACCCGAGCTACAGCGTTCAGATGTCTCTCTGCCTTTTAGCACATGCTCTCCAGCTGGGAAAGCAAAGGTTTATTCAGAGGAATAAGCCCCATCCCTGCTGCTTGTAAAACAGATAGGTGGAGGAAAAATCTCCCAAAATACTCTAAATGCACCAAAAAAAAAAAAATCAAACCACAAAATTGTAAAAATTGTTTATCACTGTCACTGTTCACATATTTGTTACTTAGACTTCATGGTCTCAGTGTGGGAAAGATGCAATTCTCAGGAAAGCCTCCTCATCTCTGGGCTGCAGACTCAAACTTCTACTTGCTTAGTCTCCCTCACTGGCCCCATAAATCTTGCATTCCTTTTCTGCACAGTCGTATGGCTTCAGCAGAAGTGTGGCTCCATGCCAGGATGCAGGATAACTTGTGGCTCTCTCTGCCGGGAAGCTGGAGCAGCGGATTGAAACCTCTGCATAGCCAGGGGGGCTCAAAATTCTCCCTTCTCCTTTGTGGGTTAAACAATCCATGACCACTTGAGCACAGCTCCTGCAGCTGAGCAGGTTATTCCTGCTCAGAAACAACAAAGCCTGCTGTGTACACCAAAACCCATAACGTCCTCACACTATCCCCAAATTCCTGCTACATCTCCTACACCTGCTTGGCTGGCTAAAGAGCAGCATGTGCTGGCTGGGTTGGTGCAGTGCTACACAGGAGGTGGCTAGCCACTGATTGATTCTCTCTCAGGGACCAGAGAAATGATGGGTTATACCAGCCTTGGCCCTTTTCTGCCTAATTCCCAGTGTCATAAAATCTCCAGACCCAGCAGCCTTCTGTCCTCCCCAGGAGGTGAGGCAATCACAGATAAACAGCCAGACACTGCCATTTGCTTAAGAAATTAATATAAATGGCTACTCTCCCAAGGATGACATCCCACAGAGACAATCTTGGTTTCTGCAAAGTTACCTTCTCCAACCTCCCACTCAGCAGGGATTCCTGGTCCAGGTCACATCTCCCCACCAAAGGTGACTGTGAATGAGCCTTTCTTGTGTGACAAGGAAATTGCTGAATGATCCAATTATTCTGGCTTTTAATGAATACATTTTGATAGTGTATGCTGTCCCAAAAATCTGTTGTGTAACAAGGAAGTGTGCAAAAAGTTAGAAAAACTTCTGTCATGAATAAAAACCCCTCATCCTAAGAGAAGGAAGTCATTTACTGGAAGTCATTTGTAGGTGGATGTGTGATCACACTGAACAACACAGATTCAGAAGTACTTGGACATCACTTGAGTTTCTCAGAAATGAAGAGTAAGGACAACCCACAACTCCCCTCTAAACTTCTGTCTCCCAGACAGAAGAATGAAAAGAATCTTTCTGGGATGTAATAACTCTATCCTGGGAACCATTTGAGCTTCCAGTGGGATTGAAATTTTCTCCACTGGATTTAAACTCTTTCACACTGTCAGGTCAGTTCAGGCTCCCCTACTCATCTGCACTGGCTGCTGTTGACCAGAAAGTTTTGGGCTTTGCTGTCCAGGCTGGGAGCTTCAGCATAGGATTAGTTTGCAGTCCACCAATGCACCTCCCACTTGCATCTCCCTGGAGGTTCATCAAATTATACAGAGACCTGGAACTGCAAGCCAAGCACCAGCCAACGTAGATGTGGATCTGGTTTACACCTCAAATGCAGTTTAGTCCTGAATTATTTAAATGCTGATTTACAAGTCAGATTCACCCATTTATAAACTCTTCCTCCACTGGAGAGCTTTAGATGATGTAGGTTTCAGCTAGAGGATGTATTAAATTGCTTTCACAGATGATGCAAGGTCTCCTCAACAGTTGTACTCATCTACACTTTGCTCTTCAAAACCCACACAAGTCAAGGAAAAAAAAAAAATATGTCTATAGCTGATTTTGAAAACTTTTGAAAAAACAGCTTCAGGAAATGAATGACAATATACATGGGATAAGTAATAAAAAAAGTTCAATCCTTCATGTGATGGCCATTATACTCTATATGCAGAGCTAATTATTGTATTGTACATTCTTCTAGTTTCTAGTACAAGACAGGAGAATGATGTTATAAATAATTTTCAGAAATTATTTCTGATTATTAAATTTGTCTTATCTTTATAATAAGAAGCATTAAAATTCTAACTTTATTACTCTGAGGAATAATCAGTTCTACAATATTCATTGATAATACTTAACCTTTTAGAAACTGAAAATTACAGCTGGAAGTTGTGTTTGAGGTTTAGACTTGGGCAAATTATCCCTTCAGTGGCAAGCCTAGTGTTCCCCAAATGCTCTTACAAATTATATTTCCAGGTCATCACACAAAGCATGACTGCATAGCTTTTGCACCCTGTTGTCTGCCACTTATTAGAGGTACCAGCCCACTGATATAAAAAGGCTGACAACCAGAACATACTAATGCCACTTTGAATATAAGTAATTAAATCCTTGGGTTTGATTTTGGTTTTTTGGGTTGTTTTTGTTTTTTTTCATATGTGAAGAATGCTATAGATGTTGCTAGACTGTAGGAAGTTATGATCCTGAAAAGGCAGAGTTTGGGAAAGAATATTTTAGTTGCTGACATCAGTCATGTTCACTGAAGACAGAAACTGTCCAAAGACAAACAATATACAAAGTACACAGTATCACATCCTTATATATTTGGAACTCTGGTACTGCTTCTGGAGGCAATGAGGGTTTTGGAACTGTTGAAGTAAGAACAACGTCCATGCCTAAATGAGGAAAAGTTGTTTTAGTAACATGAAGAATCTTAATCTGTATCAAATATTTGTGCCCTGAATATCAGTAAGGTAAACAGGATGGGATGTGATTTTTGGCTGTTGTCAGTTCATGAAACTTTTACTAATTCGTCCCAGGCCGTGCAATTCTGCTTTTTAAAACTCTTGAATTCTGGATTAATTAAAACTCTAGTAAATTTATATTGCATTCAATTTTAGTTAAAATCTGATCCAAATATTTTGTTATTTTTTTAATCTTACCATATTTTCCTTTACATATAAATGCATATATTCAAAGAATGGGTTGAAAGAGGAGTTTTGCTACACCTAGGATTTTGACAGATAAATCTACATTTTTGTGAGTGAAAACACACTTTTGATGAGCAGTAGGTATCACAGAATCACAGAACAGTTGAATTTGGACATCAACTCTTGAGACCATCTAGGCCACACCCCTGCTTAGGGGATTGCTTGGGGCTGTGTCCAGACAGCTTTGGAGTATCTGCAGGATGGGATCTCCACAGGTGTGGTGGGCAGAGCATCTTATCTCTGGGAATCATATCTCTGCAATGCCATGCTTGGGATTAATGAGTAGCTTTAAAAATAAATTTGTATAGGTATATATCTTTCCTTTGAGAAGAATATCATGCTCTGTACCATTGTTCTGGTGAAACACTGGAAATACTTACAGAGATCTTTCCCAGAAGAGTTCAAATATTGCTTCAGGAATACTAGTTAAAACCTTTACTGGTAAAAAGACAATATTACCCAGAGAAGTCCACTTCTGATACATGTCCATACAGAGACTTTATTAGTGTCTAGAAATTTTTCCCTACAAACTATTCATTTAGCATTTCACATTCTGTTTAAAAAAAAAAAAAAAAAAAAAAAAAAAAAAGGCTAGTTAGGAAAGAACATTTTTAATTTTGTGGTAAATCAGAATAACTATAAAAATTTTGTTTTATTCCAAGTCACAGTATGAAAGGAAAACTGGGTAAAGCAAGTGTTATTTAACACTAAATAATTTCATTTCCATGACTTCATCAGACTTACATATCAGCTATTCAGAAAATAGTCCCAAAGAGAGTCTTTAATTTAAACTGTCTGATGTTCTTTTGGCAGTTGTAGTGAAACCAAGAGATTTGTTCTCCAGAAAACTTGGACATAGTTTCAGTTCAAAGAAAAGGGGGGAGGTGGATTGGTAGTTTGGGGTTTTTTTAAGGTGGACTTTACTGCAATTTACTCAGTTACTGTCAAACGAACTGTATTTTTTTCTGGAAATTATTATAATTAACTGTCATACTTCTTTCAAAAAACCTAATACCTTTTAAAAGCAGGAAAGGTTCTCTGTCCACAAAAGCTAGCACCCAGTGAAAATAATAAATACCATATCTCTTTCCAAAAGAATTTTTATTCACACAGTTCAGTGGAATATAACATGTTAGAAACTATTTTCCCCAAACTAAATCCTTTGCTTCAAGCTATACTTCAGACATTTTCTCAGAAAAGGCATAATGGAAATGTGAATAAATAAATGTTGATTCAACTTAGCAAATAAAACTCTCTTTGACTGGCTGGAGACAGAAACACATTCAAATAAGTCTTCATAAGCTGCTTCAGGAAATTAGTTCTAGAAATGGTGTTTACTGAAAGAAAAATGCTGCTAAGAAAGGCACTGTTCCTTATTTAAAGTTTCTTTTAAAATTAATTGTTCTTTTCACTGTCACTAGGTCTGGAAAAGGTGCCAAGAGACCTTCCACCAGACACAACCCTGTTGGACTTACAGAACAACAAAATCACTGAAATTAAAGAAGGTGATTTCAAGAACCTGAAGAATCTTCATGTAAGTGTATAAACGAGCTGGTATTTACTAACAAAAATGGGGGAAAAAAGTGGTTTTGGCCTGGTGATGCATTTTTTAAGGAAAACTAATTAAATATTTTGTGAAATTCCTCCACCACCCTAGCCTATTTATTTCCGTTTTTATTCCCATTTCTCTCCTGCAAGCTTTCTTGTGGAACTACCGAAGTTCCTCAGCTCTTTTCAGCTCTGAAGACCTGTCTCCTGTCCATTTAGTCCCCTGATCTCCATCATAACTTCACTCACATACTTATTTACCTTCTCAGTCTCTTTGGCTCAGTTCCTTGGTTATTTCCATCTCAACCCTGCCACCTCACTCACTTAGTGTACTCCTGCCCCTCCTACATCTGAGCTCACAGAGATTTTTATGTGCCACGTTTGTCAGTAGTTTCTGTACTAATTTTAATTCAAGAATCTTTCCAAATTACTCTTCTGCCCCCTGCACTACAATGAAATTGTGTTTTTGCAATATCTTTCTCCTAGCAAAGCTCCTCATCCTTCTTAACCTGCCAGTCTCTTCTTGACACTTTTGTCTGGTTTCCTCTTTGCTGGAATATTTTCCTTCCTGGTTTCTGAGACTATTTTTTTTCTGGTTCACCTCTTCTTTTCCAAGTTTCCATCAGACAGCTACCTTCCTCTGTTTCTAAATTTTTTTTGCTTTGTCTGAGGTTCTTCTACCCATCTATAGTTTTCATCAACATTTTAAAATGCATACCCCATTCTTTTACCTAAATTTTGTTAAAATATTTTTCTTTGCAAAGCAGAAAAAGGATATTCTCTGTCCTTAAAAGTAATATCCTAATTCAGGCATATGTCTGGAAATATTAGTTTTCTAGCCTTTCAACAATCCATTTTATTCTCTATATTCCTCCATTTGATAATTTATTATTATAAACAATATTTTATTTGGCTTTTCTTATCAGGCTCTTTACAGTCTGTTTCTATTCTATTCTATTCTATTCTATTCTATTCTATTCTATTCTATTCTATTCTATTCTATTCTATTCTATTATCTTTCACAATTTAGAAAGCAACACCCACTTTTTATCCATTACTGGTGCCAGTATCATCACCCAAAGAATCACAGTTTCAAATAATAATCTGCAATCAACCACTCATACTTGGAAAAAACCTATAAAATTTTGCTTCTATTAATTTCTTCCAAAGTCCATCTTAAATATTTGTTACAATGCAACATCAAGAAGATAATTTTTTAAAAAATATGAATGCCAGACTGTACACCGTAAAGGGATCTGCATGAGTGAATCATGATGAGGTTCGTGTCATCTAATTTTAGCAGATGTCTATAGTGGATGTAGTTCCATAGATGACCTCTAAAGTCAACAAAACATGTTCTTCTACATCACATTTTAGTGGTCTAGTTTAAGAATGAGATAACTTGTTCCCCAGATTTTTTTTTCCCCAATTCCCTTCTTTGGCTACAGGACAGATTTGACACTGTAATTTCTGCCCATTTGTTTTGGTTTCCTTCTACCTTGGAAAGAAGTCTTGTGTTTTCAGTAAAGATGATCTACAAGGTGATAAAAAGAGACAAAATTCTTATCACTGAATAATCTTTTGGGAAATGAGTCTGCCTTACATGAGTCAGAGCATGCTATTGCAGATGAAAATCACTGCTCCCAGTGACTTCTACCCACTTGGCACTTGGTTCAGGTCTCAGTTACACATCCTGCTGTGAGTGATGCTGTTGTGAATTATTCTATCTCATTGCAGTTAACTCTAAGGGGTTTTCTTTGTTTTGCTTTGTTCTGTTTTTTCTTTTTTCTTTTTCTTTTTTTACAAAAGATACAATTTAATAATGAATTAAATAAGTAACTCCTCAGGGAAGAAATTATTTGTTTGGCTTGCTCACAAAAGTACACAGTACATGCTTAGGGACCACTGGAAATAATATATTAGCATAAATTTTAACAAATAACCTTCAAAAGTTCAATTTTCCTGGATTTACTCAAGAGCAAATAATGATTCTCTCAAGGTCTCCTTCCAACCCAAACCATCCTACGATTCTGTGATCTTCTCCCCAAAATAATAATTTAGTCATACAGTATATTTATGTAACTAGGCACCATCTTTGCTCTCAGCAGGAGCATTCCTGTGTAATATCTGGGAATTATTCCCATTCCCCAACTTTCAATTAAATATTTTTCAGAGGGAATATTGTTTTCAGAAAGTAAAACTCAAAAGTATGTTGTTGACAGAGCTCTATTATGACATTTATTTTAAAGATGTATGAGTGTGTGAGATACATATATAAGATGTATGTACTTTTTAATCTTATTTCCTGAGAAACATGGCTTGGGTTAATATCACACTTTACAGTGTGATGTTCAAATATTTCTTAGACATTACTAAACTTTCTTGTACTTTATTAAAATAAGATTTTAAAAATTAACAGTATTATTGCTCCAAAAATCTAAAAGGAAAAACTAGAGTTAACCTTTTGCATGAAATGATCCCTTAAGGAAAAATTCTTTAAACCTCAGTTTTCACAGGTCTTGAAAAAATAAGCAGTTTACACAGTTTGTTACTTTTGAATAATCCATTAAAATACCTTCTTAATACTTATAGCTGTCACCAACCACAAGTACATCAGTTTTAGAAGAGATTTTCATTAACAAATTGGGCCAAACCTAAGGCTGGTACTAAACCCTAGAATAAGTAGTGAGGAAATAAAGGATCTGACTATAACTTGTTCATGGCTTCTCTTCTAGTACACATGTAGCTGCTTATACTACACAGCACTGGAGTACACAACACTGGAGATGAAAGAGAAATTAGAACCTACCAAAATATTCTTTGTATTGAAAATTTTCCTAAGTAGGTTTCCCAAGAGCAGATGAAATTTGCAGCTGTGGAAATAAGGCAAGGACTTAAAAGAGGATGCAACTAAAGGAATATTTATCTGCAAATAATAGATTTCTGCCAAGAAGCATCAGAGTCAACAGTTGTAGTACACTCAATATTTTTATGTTTTTTAATTATCTAGGAAAAAATTGGTTAAACTATTAATATTGTGCTATAAAAACACAGTGAGGCTTCCCTCTATTTGAAAATGAAATATTTTTGTTTGTGTGGTTTTGATTTTGTTTTTCAGACCAGGACTTGAGAATAGGGGAAAACTTGAAGACTTTTTTAAGAGCTGAGGACTGAGTTTCATGTTTTCAGAAAACGGTCTTTTTATTATATAAAAAACTTGCTTATGACTTAGACCTGTGGCAAAAAAGTCAGACAGGAAAGCTATTGGAAAAGCCAGGAAAAAAGTCTCTATTTCTATGAAACTGTCAGAATTTTCCAGACAGACCGACATTTCTGGATGGGGTTCAGTACTTTGACCCCTTGGACACAATAAGGAATCCAAAATTCTCCATGAGTAAGCCCTCATGCAAAGCAAAGGAGGAGCCTGCACAAACAGCACATGGAGTTGCAGGCTGTGTGGCAAAGCCAAAGCAAACCAGCAGAATGCCTGGCACCTGGAAAAAAAGGTGAAAGAAACTGCTCTGTGTTTGATCACTGTAAGAGCAGCACAAACAACAGAATAGTGACTGCATGCTTTTCCAACAAGGATTTTTCAATTGGCACAGTGCTAGTATAGTGAAAAAGATGAATGCACTATTGGCCTGAAATCAAATGGAGCATTACTTAATTGAAGCTAGCAGAACTGTTCAAAGTCATGGCTGTACATACAACAATGCTCAACTTTGCTTAAACTGAAGGAGAAGACCTGACAGACAAAAGATTTTAACTTGGAAATTGAAGTAAGGACCATATCCACACTAGAGGGTTATCAACACTATTGTGCAGGCAGAGAAACTGAAACCCTCTTTGTAACAATAGGAAGTAGCAAAATATCATATGGCAAGAGAAAATTTCATGCCATCCTTTTCTAAAAATATGAAACAACAGACAAAAAAACCCCTCAAAACACCAAAACCAAACAAAACAAACCTGAAGAAAAGTCCAAGAAGATGTTTCTTTACAGAAAACCCCCTGAGAGATCAAAAAATATTAATTAAATAATCCACTCTTCTGATGACTCATTACAGCTTCAGTTCCCTTTTCCCATACATAAAAAGAAGTTAAGTAAATATTTAACTCTCTTAAAATCACAGAATGAAGAATGAGTTCTCTCCATCATACTGTGAAAAAACAGACACATATCTCTGTCCAAGTTTTACCTCTGAATCCACTTCCTGGTATCATCAGTGCCAGGACTGAGGTGCAGCTTTAGGTTTCTAATAAATTTTCAGAGGGGGGAACAAAAGGTTAATCTTTCTGAAATACAACACTCCCTTAGAGAATTTTCATTTCCTCACACTCACCTTTGCATTGTGCTTAAGAAACAATGGGATTTTCCACTGAAACAAGTATAAAAGAGACCACATGAACAGAAAGCATTTTTCTTGTACAATGGGTAAGGATTTTTCATGTGAGGAGAAAAACTGAACAAAATATTTTGAGGTCCTTAAAGTTTTTGAGAGAGTCAGCATACTAGGCTAATGAAGAAAAAGGAAATTTTTGTAGAATATAAAATACAAAATTATCAGATAAATTGTAATAAATTTAATGCATGACCAAAATTTCTTGTCATAGGAGACAAAAACAGGGATGAAAGAAAAAGGGAAAATGCATAACCTCTTGTTTCCTCCTCATCTGTGCAAGTCATGTTGCATTAGATGTACCAGTGAGAGCTCAAGGGCCAGGCAAACTAAGTCTGCAGCAGGTTCCTTTGCTTTGTAAGATAATTCAGCAAGTACTGTATATGTGATCAAACTGTTTTCTGCAGGCTTCTTTTGTTTGTACTGACAGTACAAACATCTCCTTCCTTCTTGGCATCTCCTTCTTTCACGGTTCATTCATCTCTTCTCTATTGCTTCCATGTCATCCCTTTTTTCCCTCTTTGCTATGTCCTATTGACTCTAGGTTTGGATGATTAGAAAAGAATGTCAGGTTCTGGTTTTTGGAGGGGTTTATTTGTTGTTTGTTTCATTTTGTTCTTTACTTGTTTGGATTTTTAGTTTTTCCATAAATGCACATACATCCTTATAAATTTGGAAGAAAACCTTGACTCTGTGTCCAAGTTATAAGCATGAGTTGACTGAAAATGTAAGATAAACAAAAGGGATGAATTTTATTATTATTTTTATTGGGATGCCTGGCTCCTGAGGTTAAAGTTCTTAGGATATAACTGTTCCTAGCAGAACTGTAATAAAAAGCAGGTAATAATGCAATACATAACTCAGGAAATTAAAGAAATTCCATTGGGTCAGAGATTGACTTTTTAGTTTAAACCCTGAAGGATGCATGCATCAGTAAAGAATTGATGTTAGATAAGAGTACCATCCCCAGCTGGCTAAACAGGTGTATCACTGTGTAATATGGCTGATGAAAGTTTGCTGGTAGTTTTCCATTTTAACTCTGGTTTTGGCAAGGCTCTCACTCCAAACTACACTAAATTAGGATGAATGGAGATTGAAACCCCTCAAAACAGTCTCCTGAGATTCTCATATGATGAAATTACACCAGAAAAATTAATTCCCTGCTTCCCACCCCTAGACAGGGCAAAATTTGGAAGTTTTAGTAACTGCAAGAAGAACAACTCAATGCTAATTCCAACCTAGCTGCCACACGCTGCCTCTGCAGTTTGTCAGGATGCATTTCAACAAAAGTCTGCCAACAAGGGTTCCAAATTTTTTCCTGAATTGTGAATCCTCCTTTTTGTGTTGGGAATAAATATTTGAGGTAGAAACCAGGTCAGAGGGAGCTAAATGGCCAGACTCCCACTGACTTCAACATAGCCAGCATCTATTCCTGTCATACAGTGGTTCTTATTTTTTCTCCTGACTACAGAAATACCAGAGTTGTTTCACTAAAAAAAGAGTCATCTTTGGAGTAAAACTTATTTTTTTTTCCTGTCTGAATGACACTTAAACTGCTGGTCATGTTAAGGTGTTGCAGTATCATAACTAAGTCAATGTTTATTAATCACTTTACACGCTATATCATGACGAAGGAAAAAAGCTTTATCTCCAGAAAATGAGGGTGGAAGTTGAATTTTCTCCTATCTGTGGGAATTGCTATGAAACTTCTAAGACTAGCAATCTGATGTCTTAATACTTACGGGATGACCCTTATTTTACTCTCCAAGTACTTCTTGCCCTGTACAAAAATTTCATATCTCCTTTAGCACTCTGTCCCATCATGCCATCTGGGCTTTATTCTGGATATCTGGTCCATGTGACCTCTTTTTTCCTAAGATCCATTCCTCTGTAACACTGCCTGCAGATGTTTTCCCTAGGTTTTTGTCCCCTAGTTCCTGTTTTCATTGACCTCTAAATCCCCTGAGTTTTTAATTTCATTTTATTTTGGTTTGGTTTAGCTTTTGTTACATGCAAACCATACGGGACACATTCTGAGGAAAGTAAACAGCATTGCTGCAAGGTTAATAACTTAGTTCTTTAAGTATGGGATATAAAAGAGGTATTGTGAAGTGGGAAAGGAATCCAGGGTTATGGCTTGCCAGGTGCTATACCGATGTGTTATACTCATCATTTGCTGTTGCTCTGGGAAACAGTGAAACATCTCTTACAAATGTAGTGTGGGTTTGTTTTTCCTTCTTTACAGCTGCACAATGGCAAAATAATGCAGGTTTAAAATACTGGGAGCAGGGACTTGCAGAGAGGGGTCTAAGTGGGAAATAATATTCTGGTACAGAAAAAGGTGTAAACTCTGACTTTCCCACTTTTTGCCACCAAATACCTGTTCCCACTGTGAACTTAGTGTTTTTGCACATACCTTTGATAAAGCACCATCTTTTCTAAGTGAGAGACTCCTTGAGTGTTTGAATAAAGCAACAATTCCATGTGTTTCTCCAAGATAACATTAACATATCCAGGAGAAAGCATTGGGAAAGCATAACAGATTAACCCTAGGTTACCCAGATAACTTCTGGTTTTGGTCAGGGGTATCAGTTCCTCTCTGAAGAGATATAACAACCAACTACTCAGAGAATATTTACAGTGCCTAGCTGAATGTGTGCCTACTTATTTCCATCAAAAAATATTTCACACTAAAGCATCAGCTGTGAGTAACACTGCCCAGAATTTTTTATTTAAAAGTAACTAAGTTAAAATAAATTTTAAAAAGGTAGGCTTTTAGCCGAAACAAATGTTTAAGCAGTACAATGCAAGATGCAGGATAAAAATGTCAAATACTCATAACATGAACCCAAACTCATTGAGTTTTGACTTAGAGAGTTAGGAAAAATACATTGACAAATACGTAAAAAATAAAGAACAATGTAATTAGCAGTAGCACATTCAACTGTTGAAATAAAAATTATGTAAGAGGCTAATCACCATAATTTCAACTATACCACATTTAAATAACTGGATTGTTTGCCATGCCCAAATACTCTACAGGTAGCTGAATTTCACCATGTGCAGAATCTACATCTATACCACAGATCTGGCAACCATGAATCAGAAAACCACTCCCAATGTATATCCATGTGTTCCAGGCCCAATAAAAGAGAACTGGGACATGGCTTCCACTGACCCACATATCTATTTTGGTATAGGCTTATTGCCAGGGAAATATTCTGCTGAATTGTGGGTGACCTCTTCTACCTCCTCTTGCATATGAGTTATTTCTAGCTACCATACAAAATTAAAAGCAGATATGTTCATCTTCATATGCACTCAGTGAAACCATGGACTGTACACACTGCTGGTTTGCTCAGGGTGATCTTCAAGAGGAGTCCATTAGGGGAAAAACACATCACCATTTTCTTTCACTTCTCTTTCAAGTTTCCATGATGGAGATGTGCTGTCACAGAGGCTGATAGTCTTGCCATTGTTTTAATGCTAGCTGATTATGGAATAAATCAGACAATCCATTTTCCTCCAAGAAACAGACTAAAGTGTAATTCTGAAAATATTGCAAGTGTATGAAAATGCTCTGAGTATTCACTATGGTATTTACAGCAATTATTGTCTTCCGTTTCTGAAACTAGTATAATGGAGAAGGTGAAAAAGGTGCCTTAGTAATAAATATAAGTAGAGATCAAAATGTCCCATTCTACCTAATCTACTGCACAAACATGCAGCACTGTAAATTTGATGAGTAGATAGAAAACTGATGCAATGATAAGAGTCATTCAAGTATCTATTAGATATGAAATACTCTCCATTACTGTGTTATGTCCTGACAATAATGAGACCTTCTCCCTTTTGTGACACAGTTGATTAATCCATGAAATTTAGAATTAATGTCAAATTTCAGAGGCATGCAGAGAACAGCTATTACAGATAACAGTGCTTTCTCCCTTGGCTGCATAGAGAGATGATCTCAGAGTTACCATGAGTCTAGATACCACAGTTGTGAGAACTGGATTAGGCACTGACAGGGAAGGCAAAGTAAGTGTGGTTCATGATCCCAGCTGCAGGTCTTGGAGCATAATACTTAAGATTTTTCTCCTTCCATACAAAGTTTTGCTTACCAAAAAGATAGCTCATACCTCTGGGGGGGGGGGGGGGGGGGGGGGAAATGCTATTCATCAGAAATCTAGTTTTTATAAGTCTAAGAGGAACAAAGCAAAGTTATTCATGTTTTTATTAAGCTGGGCTGTGCCTTCACTCTATTGAGTAATAGAATTTCCTGTTCAGGAGAAACTGGTTAGAAAGGCTGTGTGATGATGGATAAGATATAATAGTATCCCTAGGATAAACAAAATCAGGAAAAAACCACAACAAAAATTATGTAATTTTTTGTGACTGTGCTGTCCTTCACAGTTTTCAAATGGAATGATTGTATTTATTCTTGAACATAAACTATGGATTCTATCAGAAGCTGCATTGAAATCTCAGCAATGAAGTAACACTTGTGTTTGTTCTATAGGACTTATCTTTCACTGTTTCAGAAGCTTATAATCTTTTTTTTTTAGTACTGCATTGGATTTTCTTCAGCTCACCAAACTTGCCATCAGAAGACCTCAAAAGGCATGAGACAATAATAACAGCAACAACAACAACAATAATAAATAATAATAAACAATAATAATTACAATGATAATAATAATTTTAAAATGTTTCACCACAAATAATTTTCCATGTGATATCTGAGATCTCCTTGATTGTTATTCCCCAGGCATTGATCCTTGTCAACAACAAAATCAGCAAAATTAGCCCATTAGCTTTTGCTCCTCTGAAGAAACTGGAAAGACTTTACCTGTCCAAGAACAACCTGAAGGAGCTCCCAGAAAACATGCCGAAGTCTCTCCAGGAGATCCGGGCTCATGAGAATGAGATCTCCAAGCTGAGGAAAGCAGTCTTTAATGGACTCAATCAAGTGATTGTCTTAGGTATGAGCATGTTAAATTATAAAAGACACAACTGAGTGTTTTTTCAAGATGTTTTGTTTGGTTTGATCAGTGATTATATGTAGAAAGCCAACAGATGCCCCAATAAATTGTGCCTCCAAATTAGCTTTGTCCTGAAGAATAGAGGTACCTACACTGCAGCACAGTTCACAACCCTGTTTTGTTGGCAGAACTAGGCACCAATCCAATCAAGAGCTCAGGCATTGAAAATGGAGCTTTCCAGGGGATGAAGAGGCTCTCCTACATCCGTATCGCAGACACCAACATCACAAGCATCCCAAAGGGTAAGAAATTCAATTAGGATTCCAGAGATTGGCATGGGTATATTGTGATAACTTCTACCCAGTTGGGGAAAAAAGATATTGTGGAAGCTTTTTGAGTCTGTCCTTAAAGTATCTATTTTTAGACCAGATGACTTTTTTTTTTTTTTTTTTTTAGTTTGGAAAATTTTGGCTTTTGGTTACAACAAACTTCATGAGAGGTGTACTGTAAAATGCCATTTTATGTTATTTTGTGTTTCTTGTCTCGGAGCTGAAATATAAAATGGAAGAACATTTTCAGCCTCCAAGCCTGGTTATTGAGCTTAATTAACATTACACTATTGTAAACTCATGTAGAATTAACTGAAGTTGTACAAGCATAAAATTAGCCCTCCACAAGTCTGTGGGTTTGAATCCAAAAACATTGTCCCTATAACAAAACAGAAATCTTTTCTATTTTTCAAAGTACTTAATTGCAAATTCCTACAAAATGAGAACTCTTTCATTGTAATTTGTTAAAAACAAAACAAACAAACAAGAATGATTCCAATTCAGAGGAAATTATATTCAATTTATTCATACTTCAGCCAACAGATTGTTTTGAAATGGCTGAAAACTTTCTGAAAGATAATACTGGTTGGATTTTTTTCTTTCCATTTTTCCTGTTTTGTATTTTCTTTTGAGGGACCTCAGATACGTAAAATATGTTTCCTCTTTTTCTTTCCTGATAAACAAAATTTGTGAAGTAATATGCACTCTAATTAAAATAACATGGAAATTATTCTGACTCATATTTACAGTTGCATTTTCTGCTGCAGTTTCTTGTTAAATATCTAGATGCCACATGTTTGCACATTTATGTATCTGGATAGTCTGGCTAAAATAAGAGTTCTTTATATGTCCCATTTGCATAATCATGAAGGCTAGAAGTAATAAATGAGAAGAATTTAATTTAGGTATTTTTCAAGACTTAACTGTTTAACAATGACTCTAGGAGCTTGGTCTTATTTCATGCTAAATAAATTCTCACTAGCTGTTTTCAGTTTCCCTTATGGTGAAAGTTCTTTATGTCATTTAGCAAGTCGTTGACGGGCATGCTTAGAAAAATGCTTCTGCCAACTGTAAAAGAGCCTTGATATAGTGCAAGTATTTTTAAAAAATACAAGAATCCAGTTTAATCAAAAGTAATTTAGTGGTGTTCTCTCTTTCAGGCCTTCCTCCATCCCTTACTGAACTTCACCTTGATGGCAACAAAATCAGCAAAATTGATGCTGAAAGCCTCTCTGGACTCACCAACTTGGCAAAGTAAGAACTAATTTCTTCTTTTTGCATAAAATATTAGTAGAAATTGCGATCACCACACACACAATTATAAAACATCAGTCCAGGCTTCATGAGCATTAGAATCATTGAAATAATCATAACTTAGCAGGAAAGGATTCTAAGGATTTGTGTACTGATTGAAGAAAACAAACACTTCCTTTATTTTCTTGACAAAACTTTTCATCTGTTTTCAATTATGAGTGCTATATGCTCAGAACTTTGCTTTGATTTACAACAAACCAAAACAAACTCAAGAAAACAAAAACCCAAACAAACAAACAAACAAGAACAATTACACTTTTATATCATGCTTCTTTCATTGCACATCCATCTTTGGTTTATACAATTTTCTTGGAACACAGCAATGCTCATGCAGTTTGCCTGGAAACTGAGGAAAAAAGTACACGGGAACCAAAACTTCTTTCAACAGTGGTTCCTTTGTTTCTCAAGGAAGACAAGTCTACAATGAGTCCAGGAACATGATTAAAAAAAGAAAATCATAAAATCTAATTGAAAAAATGTTGTTGTCAGAGTGACTGTTGTTGAGTAAATTTCTCTAACTATAGGAAAATAAAAGGACAATTCCCAAAAAGCCCCTGCACAGAATGATTTGAGAATTCATTCACATCAAAAAACATATCGAAGTGCAAAATGGATTTTTACTACAAGTAAATTTTCTAATTTAATACTTTAAAAATTTACTATGAAAATAGCTTTAAAAAAGAATTATAAAGTTTTAACCAGATTACTGGATCTAATTAATGGATTTTCATCTTCTTCATTCTGCTTGTCATAATAAGGCTTGAAATCAGGGAAAGATTACTAAGTAACAGGAGGAGTTTACTGCTATTTATGGTAGCTTGGACAGCAGTTCAATGCAATGAAGAATATAGTAACCTAACACTTATTTTGAATCTGAAAATTCCAAGATATAAAGCTTAGAACAGCTTTCCAGAGCTTATAAATTAAGGCATTTCACATTACATTTTATGTTAATGTTTTATCACAGACTCAAAAAAAAAGTCTGTCCTAGATTTTATTGAAAAAATAAAAATACTATAATTATGGATTAGAGGACTATATGAAGCAGTTATTGTTTGTTACAGAGGTTAGAATAGAATATAACATTCTTCAAAAAAATTATGAAGAAAACTTCCAAAACCAAAACAAGATGATGACTACTCAGGTAGAGAGTAATTTACATTGCTGGAGGTGGAGATTGTGGGACATGTTGGCTGTCCTGCTGATGACACAGTTTTTCTGTTTTTCTCATCCACACTTGGAAAACAGCACAGACAACATCACATGGACAACATTGTTGGAAGTCTGCCTTAAGACATAAAGTTTTAAACAGCAAGTGCCAATGGACTCCTAAAAATATCTAAACTTGGGCTGCTTCTATTGTGGCTGTTCTGTATGGAAAAACAAGATATTCTGTCGACCATGATGTGGAAATATAGAGCTGCTCAGGGCAGGCTTAAGTTTTGAACCACTGTCTGCTCTGTGCTTAAGCAGGTAGCCTAAGCATAGTCAGAAAAGCTCCTTTGCAAAGGGGAGAAGTTAGGAAAAGCACAGATTGGTGAACAATGAGCACAATGCACAAAACAAGACAGATGAAGAAAGGAGGGGACTGTGGAAGAGCTCCAGCCCAGCACAAAACCCCCTAGCTTTTATTGACATGCCTAAATTTTCAGAGATATTAGGACAGGTCAGACAACCTCATTCATGCCAACTCAAGCTTGACAGTCTAATAGTTGCCCTAAAGCATGGACAAACTTTGAGAAACAGGTAATTTTTCTGACTGTGTTAAGGAATTTTAAACTACAAAATGTTTCATGCAGGAGCTTGCTGTTTGTCTATTGCTCATTCTCGTTTGAATTTTCTGCATTCTAGTAGATGTACAATATTTGTCCTTCTTGTTTGTTTTCCTTGTAAAATTAGTCTTAAATCTTTCAAAAGCCTTCATAGAATGCTTCAGTGAAAAAACAATAATCTTATGAAAGTAAACCCAACAAAGACTTTGCTGATTACATGCAGGAATGAGCTTCAGAGGACATTCACATTACACATCTGATATTTCTGATGTCTGTTTTCTAATAAAGCTTACTGAAATGGTCTGGGTCCATACAGTGAAATTTGAAACAAGCAAAAGATTTGATATCAAGAAAAATTTCTTCACTGAAAGGGTGGTCAGACACATCAACAAGCAGCCCAGAGAAGTGGTGGAATCATCATCCCTGGAAGTGTTCAAAAGGCATGTGGATGTGGCACCTGGAGACATGGTTTAGGCGTGAACGTGGTGAACATCGCATTAAAATTTGGACCTGGTGGTCTTGGAGGCCTTTTCCACCCTTATTCAGTCTATGATTCTAAGCCCATAATGATAATATTGGTGTTGAGCATACTGACATTTGTTTTAGAAACATAGTGGAAATGGTTCAGCAGGGAACAATTTTTGGAGAAAAAAGGTGGAAAAGTATTTGAGAATTTCTTCAGTTTTGAGATAGGTTTTTGATTATGCCTTTATGATGCTCAATGATTTAGAGAAGTGGGATGAGATCTACTGAAACACTGGGAAAATGTTACTTATTCACTAATAAAAAAGGAAGTAATATATCAATGTATGAAGCAAGAGTGATTTTTCCAATTCTTCCTTTTTTTCCCTATGGGAAGGGCAATGAAGACCTATTCTTTCCAAACACTCTTAATCAGCCTCTGTTTTACACAATAATATTGACTTACTTCATGTGTAAGCATAGCCCCAAGTGACTGAGAGTTTTTCATAAGACATTTAGAGGATATGTGATTGCATATAATTTCACTCCTGGGATTTAGGTCCATTTCACTACAGACTGCTATAATTTCATTTTTTCCCTAAAAGACTGTGGAAAGGGACTATTTCTCTTCAACAGACTAATATGACAGTCAGAACTGCTTTTTTTCACACTGATCTCCCAGGTTTGACACATCTGCTTGCAGACCTTAACACATAGTGAGCACATATTTAGATATGTGTCAGACAGGAATTTATATCCCTCTGACAAAATGTGGAGTTTTTTCCCCCAATCCTTTCAAAGACATTCACTACTAGTACCCATCCAAGTCCTTTGTAAGCATTCTGTAGAACTTCAGACTGAATTGCTCTGTAGGATCCTATTCCCCCAAACTTTCCTAAATCTTGGTATCTATTCAAAAGAAAGTTCATAATAATAATTAAAATTCTAAATAGGAAATGGGATACTGTGAATTGATTTCTGAGTGAAGTAGCTTCATGTTGATGGCATTCTCATTAAACTCTCCTTTAATAGTTTGAAAATATTACAATACTTAAATTAGTATAATAAGACTATTTGCATTATATATAATACTAATTAATACTAAGAAACCTCTCAGCTATAAAAATCAAACAAGGATTTTCAGTTCTGTGATTTAATTCTTGTTTCAGACTCTGACTTCTGAAACTGCTACAAGCCACAAAGAATTATAGGTTATTAGATAACTGTGAATAAGACTGAGCTCCTGTTTCCAGTACATAACATGGTTCTAACTACTCTAAGTATCTTAGAAGGATGTGGTGGAATTTTAAGCTTAACAGTTGTGGGAACATGGGTTATGTAGCTTGAATAAAAGTTTCAGACTGTGCTCCTAAAGCTACAAATATCATTTATTCAATGTTTCAGCTTTTAAAGAAAATCTGGTGCCTATGGAGGTGCACAGTACATATCTACACTAGGATTAGTCATATGGCTCATCAAAGTATGCAATATCATAAGCACAAGCTGAATGATATAATGATAATTATGATTGTTCACATCACATGTCAAGCTTATTTAATCTTTTTTTTATTTAAGCTAGTTCTAAATAGCTCACACATAATTCTGAAAATTAGCCTGTCGGTTCTTCAACGACAGTGTAGAGAAGCAATCAACCCAAGAAAGATAGTAAAGTGGTCAAGTTTAACACTTTTTTTTTTGTTTCCTCTTTTTTTGTTTTGTTTTTGTTTTTGATTTAACTTTTTCAGATTGGGTCTCAGTTTCAACAGTATTTCTTCAGTTGAGAATGGCTCTCTTAACAATGTACCTCATCTGAGAGAGCTCCACTTGAACAACAATGAACTTGTCAGAGTACCTGGTGGACTGGGTGATCACAAATATATACAGGTAAAATTTATCATACTGTGTCAGAGAGCAATAGTTGAAAGATTCCTAATGGTATTTGTGTGCTTATTCAGTCTTGAACAGAAATGTGTGCAGTATTTTTAACTTGATGCAAGTTTCATAAATGCTTGAATTATCATGGAATTGTTGAATATAATAGGAAGACTCTTACTCTGATTTTTGTGTGGAAATGGTTATGGAGGTGTACAGATCTGGAGGTCCATTTGTTGTCTCTGTGTGTCTGAGGAGGCACAAAAAATATGGGATTATTTGTGTGCTTTGGTTTCCTCTTTAGTCAAAAACAATTTCTAAGAACATTTCTCCATTTTTTTCCCATTTCTACTAAATGACATTTTGCAACCTTTGCCAATAACCATTCCTTTGTTACGTCACAAAACAGTGTCATCAGGAGGGCAAATAGACAAAATAGGCATTTCACATCACCAGTATTTTTCAGGTCTTTTTGGCTGGATATCTAGAATTATTGCCTCTTGGGAGCAATTTAAATCTCTCTTCACCCAGACTAAGATTTTACAGGAAAGAAAGCTCCCAAAGAATGAAGACTCTCAAATGTAAATTACCCCTGCATGTAGCTTGGAAAAATTCTCCACAAATGCTGAATCTGGAGCAAAATTATATTAATCAGCTACTTTAAATCATCATTAGTGGTTCTTTTGGCTGTGAGTCCTGTATAGTTGCACTCATGAGAATGAAAATATTAGAGCTGGAGAGAAAACAATTAGAATCAAATACTACATTCTCTGTTTACAGTGCATGCTCCTGAGCCACAGTGCTGTGTTAATAATTTTACATCTTTGGCTCCTCTTTTGCATACAATGCCACCAGCTGACTGTAACATTATTAGCTCACCTTGCACAGCTTGTGCACCTTCTGTAGAAATTATGTCAGCTGGGTGTATGCTATGTATTTCAAAGGGTAAACAGAGCCAAGGATTTGTTTGGAAAGAAGACATATTTGTATCATGTTGTCAAAACTCATAGGAAGAATTTAATATGGAATAATTTATCTTATTTGCCACGATATCTCGATTTCTCACTTCAGTACTTGTATGCTTTTCAGGTGGTCTATCTTCATAACAACAAAATTGCTTCCATTGGTATCAACGACTTCTGCCCTCTTGGCTACAACACCAAGAAGGCCAGTTATTCTGGAGTGAGCCTCTTCAGCAACCCCGTGCAGTACTGGGAGATCCAGCCCTCTGCTTTCCGGTGCATCCACGAACGCTCTGCAGTACAGATCGGGAATTACAAATAGAGTCCGAGATGGGGTCGGGTCCTGTTCCAGCTAACGTGTCTGTCCTTATAGGCCTGTTCAAAAACACTGCTAACAATTAACACCAAATGCCAGGAACTTCACTGTAAAGTGGAGGAGATCCATTGATTTAGGATAAATGAGATTACAGATGTACAAGAGCGAGCATACCACCAATAAGAATTGCCAACTGTGCTTTAAACTGACTTATTTCAGCCTCCTTCTTTTCCAGCATGCTTTCTGTGGCATTTTTCAGTTTGCTGAATGCTACAGGTTTTCAGAATCCACTGTATATGAAATTCGGAGTAAATATTTTTCAAGTTATGATATAAAAAAAAAAAAAAGAAAAGATAGTGATTGGGGTTATTTTTATAGCCACACACAGAGAAAAATAACAGAGGGGAAAAAAGACTCTCAAATCATCTTGAGACTTGAGAAGGTAAGAGTTGCCTCCTTTAAATTTATTTCAAGCCCTGGAGGTTTAAAAATATTCACTATAGCTCTAAAATAATTCTGAATGTATCTATTTAGCAGAGGCAAATAAAGTTGTTGCTAATGTCATTATTTTTGGAAAAATAAAATAAAATCGTATTGTACACATAGTTCTTAAAAGTTTGCCATTCTTCTAGAGCGATGCTATTCAGAATTAGCCTAACATCATCCTAATGAACAAAATATTGAGTAGTCTGCAGTAAAAAACTTGTAACCTATATCTGGAGCTCTATGAGTAAATTTCTCTAATGCAAATCCTTCTCACCTTAGTCACAAGAACAGTTTTTATGACTGTACTGTCTTGCAGAGTATGGTATAAGGGTTTAGTAATGGTTATCAATCCATGTATTTATCTAAACCAAAAAAAAAAAAACATAGCACTTTTCACTTGTTCTGCATTCTACACTTGTCAGCATCCTTTACTGTTTTTTTTTTTTTTTAAAAAAGGAATTAATTGTGAAGTAGAGATGTGCAGGCTCCTCAGTCTGACAAACTTGTGGAATTTAGACTATAGAAGCAAAACCATAAGTATAGAAATATATGAAGTGGAATAGCTGCAATTGTGGACATTGTTGGGAACATCATTTATAGATGTATCTACTTAGAGTGATTTGGAGCCCTCTGTAAATTGGAATTCTTCAACCCACACCAGCGAGTAGCAAGCACATCAAAGGTAGGCTGCACATTCCTACTGTCAATCTTCAAAGCTAAATGCATACTCAATAAAAACATCACCTGGAAAGAATCTTCTGCAGACTCTTAATACTCCAAGGTCAATCTCTCTAATTTGTAAAACTTATATGTCATTTATATTAAAGAATAATGTAATACAGGCAAACTCCAAAGTGTTTGTCTTTCTTCTTTTGTTTTGATAGAATAACATCAGTGTGCCAGAACTTAATTTAAATATTGAAACCTGAGTATCTTTGGCATGGTGATAGCTAAAGTAAGAATAAGTTGTGTAAATTGTTTTGCCTTAAGGAACTTTTTCATGCCTAAGTCTCACAGGTATTTTTTTAGGAGAAAACAAATATAGTCTTTTTATAGCTGTCATTTATTCAGCAGTAAATAATTGGAAACAATTATGACTCACTATAACCACTACACAGAAAAAGCATGTTTGCACTCTTCTGAGCTATCTTCTTCATATAGTAGCCAATGATTTCTCTGCTTTCTGTCTGTTTTTCTTTTGGATTTCACATTTTCAGAGAGTTATTTTTAAATAAAACAAACAGTATTTGATATCTTTCTGTCACAGGAGGGAAAACCCTCCAGAAAATCATCAGTTATGGTTTTTTTTCCTTTTGGTTCCAGTTTTATATCAGCTATTGTGCAGACAGAGACTTCATGGAGAAAACCAAGCACTGGCATTTCAAGCAAGAACAAAGGCATTTTCTTGGCCTTAAAAGCTCCACAGAGTTTGTATGTACATGGTTACAGAAAGAGATTCAGACACAAAAAAACCCCAAACAATTACATAAAGCATCATGGAAACATATACACACCCTTTCCATTTCTCCACCCATAGTTTTAATATCTCCCATACTAAGGATTTTCTTTCTAATTAAAACAAAATTTAAGTCCAGAAGAATTATCTGAGTCTGGTCCTCCTCTGTAATACCCATGATATGTCCCCTATCAAGCTTGCTGCTTACTGTTAAACCATAAATTATTCCCCAAAAATGCATCCCTTCTAACAACCAAGGGCTGCAAGGTTAGTAGGACTTTCCCAGTTCCCAGTCTTTCTCAATGGAATAGAATAAGCCAATCCTATAACAAGAGACCTAAGCAAGATCATGGCAAATTTAAAAGGTAAATTCAGTGTTGGTTTTCCATAAATTGTGCAGCCACACCAACAATGTTTGGCTGATGGGATTCTATCCATGCACAGCATCTGTAGAGACTTCAAAGCAGTGGGAAGCCCAATACTTTTAAAAATGCTTTTAATATAAATAAAGAACAGATGGTTTTTCCACTTAAAAACAAAACAAGGAAAGAAAAAAAAAGAACAAACACAAACAATCTATAAACAATTGGGTGGAAAGAAATAAGAGAATTAGAGTAGAAAGCCTTTGGGCCTTGCAATGCATCCTCAATTTCTTTGTAAAGTATGCAGACAGTAAATGGTCACAACTGTTGGACTCAAGTGCATAAAAAATAATATCCTTGTTTCCTGGTGCAGCCTAAAGCATCTTATCCCTTACTGCCAGCAAAGGTGTGGCCATCTCTTAGTCTGGTTTCTCCTGCAGTGCACCAGGTTATGGACAGTTATCATAAACTCAATTGCTGATGGATAAATTATACTAAATCTAATTTTGTTTCCAGGAGAGGATCAGTTCTTAAATCCTTGGCATCAGTGTGTTGCTCTTATTTCCAAGACCATACATTTTTTTTCAGATGCCTTCACAAACTGTTTCTAAAATTCTCTAAGCACAAGGTCTGGCAAGAGCTCTTTGGTCCATAATTTGGTTTGGAGGTTTTTGTTTTTTTTTTTTGGCGGGGGGTGTTTGGGGTTTTTTATGGATTTTTTTGGGTTGCTAGTGAACCACTCTATTATAATCTATTTCTGCATATGTTAGCAATTTTTGAAAACAGATGTTTTCTACCTCACACTCGTATGTAACAAACAGGAGAAAGCTGAAAAACTGTTCAAAGCAAGCATTGACTTAATGCATTTCTAATATCGTATGTAAAATGACTAAAAATATTACAGACTTTCTGATTCCACCATTACTCTGAAGTGCCATCTAGTGTCACTGAGGGACAGTAACAAAGTCACTGCTAACAAGAGAAAAATAGAAGGAAAAAGGTTTATGAAGCTTTAGGAGAAGAGGGTACTGAAATTCACATACTCTGCTGTTTTGGTTTACTATTTTTATTAAGTCAGAGATGCAGAGCTGTGAAATCAATAGTCTTTTTGTACACCCACAATCAAATATTTTTGCTTTGAACAAGATGAGTTTTTGCTCATTCTCTCTGTATGCACACATTGCTCTGAATTCAGTTCTGCTTCAGAGACTTGCCTATGTCTGTGTTTGTTGGGGCTTTTTTTTTTTTTTTTTTTTTTAGAAGAGTTGTCCTAATTTAGCTGAAAGTAGTTCATTCAATAAGAAAGAAAGTAAATTAAAGAGTCGTGTTAGTGAAAATTTGCAGAGCACTGAAGTGGAAATACAGGCTGTGAGATACATGTTCAATATTAACTGCCTTGTCTTCAAAATGGAATAGTGAAATTTAAAAGAGTTGATATTTTTTTATCATTAAACACTATCTTAGCAATGCTCCAGCAGCTCCATCTGCCAAAGAACAAAGTTTCTGTGGATGTCCTGAGAAGGCACAGCAACTGTTTAGCTGTTTGGATTACACTCAACACAAACACTCAAACAGCTAGACTCATCAATGGCTGCATTTTCAGTGACACAAACCAGCCTTTGGCCTCCTGCCCTGCTTCCTGCTCTGGAAGTTCAGGGCTCTTAGTGTGCTGTAAGGGCATAAGAGGATCAGTCTGGATACAGGCACTACAGAAAGCTCTTTGCCCTGACTGTTAAACACCACACTTTCCTTTCTGGGCTATAAAGAAATGGTTTCTTCATAACTGCTTTGTCAGGCAGTTTTCTTTCTCAGTGTGTACATTATGCTGCTTGAAAGCTTTGGAGATTACGTCTATGTGGGTGTCTTAAGTCAGCAGAGCAGAAGAATGTTAATGCTCTGTTACTGCCTGCTTGAATTGGACTTAAAGCTGCAGGAGAAAGAATGGAATTTTACTGTTCTAATTATTTATTTATTTATTTATTATTTCACATACCTTTTTAGACTGTAGCAGAAAGTTAATAACAAAACTATAACAGTGTGATGGGAAGCAGTGATGATTGTGTTTGTGTATCCATTCTGAAGCATGAAACACTGTGAAAAAGCTTTTGAAAAGCAGGAATAAATGTGGGCCTTGCATCTGCAAAAACTTACCCACATGAATGGCTCCAATATTTTCACTTGGAGGAGCTCAAAAAATTGAGCATTCATTTAGAAGGTAAATTAAAAATATAAAAAAATAGTGCTGTCCACTCTTTAAATGCAAAACAAAACAAAACAAAAAACCACACAACCCCCCCCCTGGATTATCTGCAACCCTTCTATCCATGAAATTTTCATGCCGGGAAATGTCCCAGGTATTTCTTTTTGTTCACATCCAGAAGGAGAGAAGGTAAATACTTGAAAATGAAGATTTCTTGTCATAAATAGCATGATATTTTCTTTAGATGCACCAATATTAATTGATTTTGCTGTTCCTAGCTTCTAGCAGAAGGGACAGTAGAATATGTACTGGATGAAAAGAAATGAAAATGGATGAAAAGATAGAATGTGGCCTCAGAAATTTCTCTGGTGATACAAAACTGGGGAGGGGGGTGTTGGCTGATCAGCTGAAGGCTGTGCTGCCATCAGTGGGACCTTGTTAGACTGGAGAATTGGGCAGACAGAAACCTAATGAGGTTCAAGAAGGCAGATCCAGGGTCCTGCACATGGGCCAGCACAGACTGGGGGTGACCTGCTAGAGAACAGCCCTGCTGAGGCCAGTCCTGGTGCTGAGTCCAGCTCCAGGCTACTCAGCACAAGAAAGAAAAGGAGCTACTGGAGAGGGTCCAGTGGTGGCCACAAAGGTGATTTGGGGTCTGGCACATCTCTTTTATGAAGGAACTGGACCTATTTAGTCTGGAGAAGGCTGAGAAGGGTTCTCATCAACTTCTGTAAATATCTCAAAGGTGGATGTCAAGAGGATGACACCAGACTATTTTCAGTGGTGCCCAGTGGTAGGGAGAGGAGCAGTGGCCATAAATCAAACAACCAGAAGTTTCATCTCAACATGAGAAAAAGCTTCTTTACACTGAGGGTGGCAGAGCACTGGAACTGGCTCCTCAGTCAGGTTGGGGGGGAACTGCCTTTCTGGAGACATTCAAAATCCACTTGGACATGTGCAACCTGCTCTAAATTCCCTTGGCAGGGGAGTTGGACTGGATGGTCTCTTCAGGTCCCCTCCAATTGTGATTCCTTATAAATTATTAAAATTTATCAAACATTCTATATTCATATTTACCATGAAATCAAGAAAATTTTTTCAAATTCTATATGTTATTGTCCCAAGAGCATTGAAGCATATATTTTATGATAAATGATACCTACACCTTTTATTAATTTCAACTAGCATATTAAAGCATATATTATATTTGAATAAAAAAGCCTTGAGAATTTTGTTGTTATTTTTGAAATGATAAGTTTATACAAGTTACATTATTATTTCCAGATGAAGACTTTAATTGAGATAAATTAGGCTAGTCCTGCCCTACAGAGTAATTTTTGAAAGTGTTCAAATCCCTAAAGTCATGGAAAATAGGGACCATGTGTCTGCCACTAAGCATTGTGTTAGAAAGCCCTTTCAACAGGAAAAACTGAGAACCAATTAAAGCTAATCATGTAGCATTCTGATGCTGAATCCTTTAATCTTCTAATTTCAAGGTATTGAATCTTTGCAGGAATCAAAGGCTTGTAAAGAATAAACCAAATTCCAGAGTGTAGGAAAAAAAAATGTAATTTCAAGATGCATAAAATAATCTCAGCATGAAAGACAGAATCATTCTAACTACTGCTTGCCTGTGCTAGAAACTCCAGACAATTGAAACCCTTCAAAAGGCTTATTCCCCTCTGAGAATAAACCTTCAGAGGTTGTCCATACACATCATTCTAACATGGAAGGAAAACACGGATACATTGCAATGAATTCTTGAAACAAGGCACTGACTTTGAAGTGTTGGCTAACAGAGAGTGATTGAGAGATCCTGAACCTCAAGTGACTTAATATTCCATCATGTTATCAAGAAAATGAAACAAAAAGATTACCCTTTTGGCTTTATTTTAATTTTCTATCTTTTACTGCTCATTTTCAGCACCAAATTCTTCAAAGACTTGCCAATCTTTTATATACAGGGGAGCATGTGTAGATTACAGAGAGATAGACAAGACTGTGAATTTCTGTTTAACAGATACAGATAATTGGATTGTTATGGAAAAACCTGTCTTCTTCAATTCCTATTAATGCTATTTCTTTCTCAACTCTGCAAAATAATCTAAAATCCTTGTGCTATTTCATGTTTTTTCATCATGTGAAACCATTTCCTCTGTCTAAGGTGTAGGAAATGTGACAATCCTGTGTCAGAATTCTAACAAGGCAGTTCAAAGGGAATATTGCCACTTCATTCTAATTTAGTCCTTTGACAGCAGTAAAGGAAAGCAGTAAATTAAATATATTTAATATGAATTCAAGAAGACATGTCCCATTTACCAAAGCTCTGTCCTACAGAGGAGGAAGATGAAGATGCCTCCAGCCCAGCTCCACCCTCCCTCACCTTTCAAGTGAGGAAGTTGAGATAAAAGAGTTTTCTAGCCCTTGGTTACCTCATGGACAGCTTCTGGGCTGGTATGAGAGCATGTAGCACATGAACACATGTGAACCTTATGAGGATCAAAGCAATCCCAGCATTGGTACAGACTGGGTGATGACTAGTCTGAGACCAGTCCTGCAAAGAAGGATTTTGGGATACTGGTGGATGAATAATTGGATATCAACCAGCAGTATGCACTTGTAGCCTGGAAAATGAAACACATCCTGCATCAAAAGCAGCATGGCCATCACACCCAGGGAGGTGATTCTGCTCCTCTTCACTTTCCTGAAGCACCCACCTGCAGTTATGCATAGAGTGCTGGGCTCCCCAGCACAGGAAAGAGCTGATAGAGCAGGACTAGAGGAGAGCCACAGGAGGGTCAGAGGGCTGGGGCACCTCTCCTGCAAAGAAATGCTGACAGAATTGGAATTATTCCAGGGAATGTGCCTAAGGAGAGACATTATTGCAGCTTTCTCTATATAAAGCAGCTTTTAAGAGAGACAGAGACATCTTACCACATCCTGTAAAGACAGGATAAGATGCAATGGTTTTAAGCTGAAAGATGGTAGAATTAGGTTGGACGTGAGGAAGATATTATTTAAATTAAGGCTGGAGTGGGTTGCTCAGAGAAGCTGTTGATGTGATTGGCAGTGTTCAAGGCCAGGTAGGATTGGGTTTTGTGCAAGCTGGCCTCATGGAAGACATCACTTATTGCAGGGAGGTTGGACTACATGGTCTCTAAAGATCCCTTCTACCCCAGATCATTCTGAGATTCCAAATCCAATATCAGGGCCCTGAGTACACCAGCAGGCTCTTGCTGCCATGACCATCTCTTCCAGAGCCTCTGTCCACCCAGACTTCTACCAGTCATTGTCCAGGAGCTACATTTAAGCTCAATTCCTTGTCCTTTCCCTGAACTTACAGCTGGGTTTCAGCAAGGTGGGAGCCAGCAGTGACACAAGGCAAGGCAGCAGCCAGGAGAGAGGTATCAGTGCCACAGCAGCCAGTGCAGCACAGCAAAGCTGTTGGGGGGACTGCAGCCACAGTGGGGCAGCCATCAGCAGCAGATGTGCACTGACAGGGCAGGCTTAAGGACAAGCTCAGATTGCAGGTCAGTCATATAATGCCAGGCACAAAACTAGGCATAGGATACCCAAAACAGAGCTGGGACTGGGATTCAGCTGGAATTCAGCTGCTGGGCAATGGGTGGAGGTAATGTGGCTGGAGAATGTGGATGAGGCTGGAGTAAAATCTTCAACATCATCTGAGTTAATTAGGAACCCAAACCCTGTTTTCCAACGCCTTGGAAGACACTTATCTAAAAATGTTTTGATGTGATTATGTGATAAGTCATTAGTGGTGGCTTTCAGAAGAAGGATTTCCTGCTAATTGGTAAAGCAAACACCTTCTTCCCTCACCAAGATTTGAATAAAAATGTTGTGGGCTATCACCTGCACATCTATTTCTTACTTGCTTGAAAGAATGGCCCTCATGTGGCTCCCTGGAAAAGTAACCATTCTGAGACAATGTATATCAGGCTTACTCAATTATGGTTGTGTTAAAAGGTCCATAGTAATGGCAAAGATTTAACTGCCAAAACACAGTATAAACCCCTTCCCTCTATGAATGAAGTTATTACAAATATGTGATCCTAGTCTCATTTTATTTTCATGAAATTGAATAGGAGCAATGGGTTTGCTATACCCCAAGTGACTGTGTCTATCTAGAAGCTACCTATGGAGAAAGAAAATGGCCAAAATTATAGTATTGCTCACTGGTACTGCTGTAGCTAAGTTTGTGTCAGCACAAACTATGTGAAACCAGATTTTTCACTTAAATATTTTTATTCTGCTTGTTCTTGGAATCAGATCTGTTTTCTCATACATATTTGTTTCTCCTCTGAAAATTAAAAATAGTCCATTGCATATTCTTCAAAACCTTACTGTGAGGCAGAAGTGTATATAAATATAATCACACACATGTAAACACACATAAATTTTGAAAAAATGGTGGAAACCATGAAATTATAATTTGATGAAATTCAAATTGTGGATCAGGGTGTCAGCAAACCTTAGGACCTGAATGTCTACTTTCTTATTGATGGCTTAGGTTACATTCCAGAGTCTAAAACTACATTTGTATTATTAAGTGAAATCATGCCATTTTTGATGTCTGGAACATGTCTTAGTCCCAACTCTGTTGTAAGGTTTCTTGCCTCATGAAACAAAGTGGCTTCATTTAAGCTCTCTGTTGAGAGTGATAAATCCTGCAAGGACTTCTTTAGCTCAGGCTAGAATCATGCAAAAATGCATTCTGATAAACTAATACTGCAAAGAATAACTTGCCAGTGTCAGGAACGTTATGTGATTTACTAGTGTAAGTCTAAAGAGAGAACTCATCAATTTCCTTTTATATAATAATTTTTTGTGACATTAATATTTGACATTTATCTACACAAACATTGAAAATGCTGTTAATCTGCCTGTTATCTGAATGCTTTTCTTATTTTTTCTTCTCAGACAGTTGTAACGCTTTCTGCAATCCTTCATGGTAAAGTATATCTTTGGGTTTTTTATATCTTTGAACAGCTGATAAAATGGTGTTCTGACCTGACTCTCTTGGGAAGAGGTACAGTATTTGACAGCAGTACTTTACTTTCTAGTTTTTGGTCCATTTCAGTTTACCATTTAACAAACAGACACACATTTATAAAAATATACAGATAGAGAATTATCCAAATGCAATCACTGAGTGCTTGCTGAAGTCTGCAAACATACGAGGTGGAGAAAAACGAGTTATGCTAAGTAAACAGAG
The DNA here is from genome assembly GCF_903797595.1 of Erithacus rubecula. Classification (NCBI taxonomy): domain Eukaryota; kingdom Metazoa; phylum Chordata; class Aves; order Passeriformes; family Muscicapidae; genus Erithacus; species Erithacus rubecula. The sequence continues at coordinate 26,148,460 of NC_136686.1, read as the reverse complement.
GTCTGAAATCTATGGAAGGTGAACAAGTTTAATTGGGAAATGCTGTATTCTCCTTAAAATATTGCAGGGTGAGAAAAAAGTTAGTGCAGCTGGATCATTCTTGAGTTGGATGGTGATCAACTTAGACCTTAAGCACATTTGTGTCCATTGCAAATAAGTTTATGAATACCTGTGACACAAAATGTCCTAAGTAGTTTCTGTCTTTTCCAATGTACATAATTTATACAGTTACATATGAAAAGCTTTGCTTGACTGAAAAAGAGAAAGCTGTTCAGTGAGGCCTCAGGTGATGGTCTAATGGATTCAAAGAACTGTCTTCTACATTTTTATTTGACCTTTCAGAGAATTGCTTATTTTGGCATTTTTACTTCTGTGGTTTTTAGAGGTGGTAAGAAAATGGAAAATACCTGTGGGTTAAAAGACCATGACAGCGTCCAGACTTGTACATCCCATTTTGCTTGGCTCTATTTCTGTGACATTTCCTTGCAGATATTCTGCTGGATACACAGCTAAGAGAAGACTGTGGAGAAAATTGTTGGAGAATACTATTCAGACAGTTTACACAAAGTGAGATTATTGCTTAGAAGACTGATTATTTCCTGGACTGGAGTTCCAAGGGCACAATTTAGGTTCCAAAAGATAAGATATCATTCTGGATATCTTATATGTGCCTGGCATCCTGCTGCTGCTACAGAACAGGATGGGTCTCCTCAGAATCCTGAGTCAAAGTAGCCAGACCCCTTGGCTGTGCTGTACAGCCCAGGGCATGTCAGAGAGCAGTTAGATGTCCTTGCACCACCTGAATGAAACCCCTTGACCTCAGACAATTGCCTAAATGCTGATTTCTTGCTATCAAGTACTGTGAAGTTCTTTACTTTGCCATCAGCTACTGCTTGAAAAGGTGTTAAAGTCCTCTGCCATGATCTATAAAGGTGAGTTTGACACCTGAGAGCCTCACATAATACTGGACGTCTACCTTTAGGTAAGTGAATACTGCCATAGTGTCTGTGTTGGGGAATTGAATCTCTCCCCAGGCTCCACAATATTTATTACATCCCCTCTATCTTGAGGAGTGCCTGGACTCCTGACACACCTGCAGATGCCTGTGTTTGCTGTCCCTCAGGACCAAAATGTCAGATACATCACTCACCTGACACTGTTTATTATAATAGATAGTTTGCATTCTGCAGAGGATTGGAGGCAAAAGTGAGATACAAGGTGCAGTAACTTTTTTTAAAAGTAGCTTTTCTAATGGGAAATTTGATGTTGTGAGATACTTTTAGCATGTGGCCTGTGGTAAAGCATTAGTAGAGTTCCTCAGCAATGCACAATTCCTAAAACAAAAGATGTTTCATGCAGTATGAGGTTAATCCACTCTGGATCTCCTTATAAAAAATAAAGACAATTAAATCAGTGGATTGGAATCTGTGGTTGCCAAAACTGACCATTTAATATGGCCAAAAGCATATTTCCAGCCAGTCTTTCAGAGGACTTCAATGTCTCCAAACAGGAAAAGGATGAACAAATTCGTCTGGAAAGAAAAAATTGTAAGAAAAATATAAATACCTACATTTAAACATAATTTAATACCGTGTCCTCAAATACCTCTTGTTTCTTGATATAACACCCAAAAAAGGACAGTTTTAACCATAATTTGCTTTTTTTTCACTTCAAAAGTAAAATGTAATCAGAAGGGGAAAAATTATGAGACATGAAGAAAAGAAAGGTTAAGATTAAATAATAGTGTCCCTTTACATAATAGTAATAAAGAAAAAAATAAAACAGTTGCACTGGATGTGTCAGAGGCAGATCCACAGATAGCATGGCAGAGGATAGCTGGAAGAAGATGGAGATTTTGATGAGGAAAATAAATTCCAGTAATGTTCTAGAAGTATAGCTAAAGAGACACAAGACAATGGTTAGCAAAGAAATACGAAAAAATAATCATTGTTTTCTGCATTTGGAGGGGAGTAGATCTGATATATTTTTATTATAGCTTGTTCTTTCTAAAAGAAAAAAACCAACCAAACAGAAATGTTTGATAGTGAAAAATACTTTTAGATTGACTGTCATAATCATTTGTATTTAAGACATGTAAGAGTTGTTTGGTTCATTTACAGTCCATTTTCATGAGTTTGGGACTACCAGGACACTGATGTAGTGTTACTGTTCATGGATTTTAAATAGGTAGATGCTGACTCTACCTCAAGGCTAATAACTTGCTACCAGTTCTGGGGAAAATAATGTCAAAATCACATATAGCATTCAAATGGTAATGAACTAAGTGACAACTAAGGTCAAAATAGATTCTAATATTGGTAGCCAATCATATAATAGTTATTATCTATCAAGCTTTACTTGCACATGAGGTTTTGAACTTGGCAAAAGCATCTTCTGTAATTGTAATAGATGCGTCCAAGGTGCTCTATTTTAGAAATGACAGTGGGCAGTGTTTTTAAAAGCTGCAGATAAAGTGGTTCCCAAACTGTCTCACCTTCATGGCAAAGATGATTTATGACTTAGTGGATCTGTTTAAGTGTAGGGTCACATAAACTAGCAGAAAGCCAAATGCTATATCCTGGTTGTATGGCAGAATCCAGATGACTTAACATCCCTTCTGACCTTAAGCTGCAGTGATCTGAATGCAAACAGACATTGACAATGTTTAGATTCGGGGAAGGTGTTCATCACCCAATGATTTTCACACAGGCCTATGTTGGTACATCATTGGCATATACAAATAACAGGTGGTGAACTAACCAAGTTTGCCAAGCCCAACCCTTCCTTTTCCATAAATTATCTGTATTGTCTACAATACAGAAATACAGAGATGCTGCTATACACAACTTACAAATTAAACAGCTCCTTGAGATACTCTTGGATTCTTTATATTACAAACCATTTGAATTGTCTCATGCTCCAAGGCTGTGTAATTTTCTTTTCTACATGGATAAGAGGATTTTAAATACTATGACAAAATATACAGAATATATAAAGGAGTCTGGTTTAAAAACAGACTCTTGCCTTCATGTTTAGTCCTCATTAAAAAAAAAAAAAAAGAAAAAAAAAAGTTTTGGTCATACTTCAGATCAACTAAAAGAAATTTTGCTGTTGACTATTTGAACCAAACCAAAGACAGTCTGAAAAGCAACAGAGAGGACTATAACAGGACTAGAATATGGACACTGTCAAGTTTGAGGAAAAGCAGTGAGCAGTCTTTTGGAAGGACAAAAACAAAGATTCATGCTCAACTAAAATATCTGTTGTGGTCTGCTAATAGGTTGTAACACTATTACCATTTTTGTAAGTTTCCAAAGCTGGTATTTCCTTTTTAGGAGAAAGGAAAAGAAGGATTTGGATCACCACAAATTTTGTAATGCTTATAGTATGTCCTCTAACATTTTCCGTTTAACATGTAAATCCAGTGTAGAGGCTGAAAAAAATACAATTTCAATTAGGAGAAATGGAAGTTTTCAGATGAAAAACAAGCACCTACAGCCTCCAGAATCTGGAACTGAATTGTTTTTTGTGGAACTCATTAAATATGAGTCAACCTTCAGTAATACTTTCAAAATGCTGCAGAAGTTTACAGAAACATTTAACTATATCATATTTTTGTTGATTCACTATATATAGGCTGTGTATTCACTGTTTAGAGATATAGAAAACATGTAGGAGCACTATGCTGCCTCTTTATAATTAAGTGGCTTGCTGCATGGTGTCCATGGAACAGCCTTTTTCCTCATTGGAGCTTTTCTAACTCCTGCTGTAGGTAGCCAAATAAAATGAGCTAACCTTCATTTCATCGTGAGAGTAATATTTAGTTCAAATTCTGAGTGATCAGAGGTAAAACCTCATGTTCATTTTATGCGGCACTGTGAAAAGTTCCATGAGGAATTTTTCTGGAGCCATACATTCCCATGGCAATAATACCCTACTCCTGATTCTGGGCACCAAATTCTCTTGGTTCTGTGTACCAGATGTGTGCAAAATATTAAGATAAAAGCAAACAGCAGTTGGTTTAGATAACATCTATTAAGTTTTGGTAACCTGAATCTTTTGGGGGAAAGGATATTAAATGCAAATAGGTTGGGAGGCACTTCCATTTATGCAGAAGTGACAGAAGATATAAAGAAGGTAGTTTTAGTAGAGAGGAAAAGCAGGGAGGAAATCACTGATGACTATAGAAACAAAATGGTGACACTGTAACTCGACAATATTTGATGGCTAGACCTCAGCCAGTGCAAATTGATACACATGCAGCCAGTTCTGCTTTCAGATTCTTTCATTGCAACCTATAAAACTTGACCATCTCCAGCCATGAAAATATGACCAAAAAAAAAAAAAAAAAGCTTTGGATAGCATAAAAGAAAAATTTCTGTTTATATATCACAAGACAAAGAAAATTAGATTATAATATGTCTTGATCATACTTCCCATCAGAGAAATATGAGTAAGGTACAAAAGAAAATAAATTTTGAAGAAAAATTGGAGTGTAGTAGTTGTAAAGGTGAAATAATGATATATCCTGGCATCATCAGTGTGAAGCATATTCATAACCAGCTTACAACTTAGATGACATAGGTGAATTTGCATTCTATTTTGTGTATTCCTTGGAAATCAGCTAGACTTCATTCACTGTTTAATGACTCCTGAGAGCTACCAGAAGAACTCCTGCACAGAGCAAAAGATAGGGCCAGAAAAAAGAAATGACCCAACCACAGTCCCATCTTCTGTTGCAGAAGCAGCAATTCCTTCATTTGCTGGGTTGTAGCACCTACCTGCTCTCCCAAATAGAGGTTCATGGGATGACAGCTTCATGGGTCACAACAGCAAGATTAGGAAAAGCATAAAAATGATGCCAAAGGGGCAGTATTAAATAACAGATTGGAGAGATGCTAAAAATCTTATTTAAAAGGGAGGAAAATCTATTAGTTTGCATCTTAACCTTGGAAAGCATGTGATTCTTCATTTTGACTGTGCAATTTCCATAGATAATTTAAAACAGCCAGCAAGACAGGAACTATATGAATGAACAAGTCTCAGCTGAACTTTATGTGACCCAAGCTTTTACCATATGTTAATTTCAAAATAGCATCCATTTACTTAATAAGATTTGTAAGCTATAAAGATACGCGTGTTTTATATTTCTATTATCAGAATGAGAAAAAGGATGTATATTTGACATAGAGAAAAACTGGTTCATAAATACAACTGTGACAAAATCATACTAAGCCTGGGTTATCCTGTACTTGCAGTCAATGTTCAATTATATTTGTACTGCAAATGCAAAACTACACCTATTACTGAGAGTTCAATATATATATTTATTTATCATAATATTGGGTTTGTCCTTCAAAGCAAATTTGTAGTCAGAGAAAGAACAATTAGTGCCTCTCCCGTGATTTTAAAAATTTTCTTTACAAATATTGTGCTCCACTGCTCACCTTGATATACCTTCTTCCATAGAGCAAATCTCTGTATTGCCTTAGAGGTTATCTCTTTCTATATGAAAAATACTTTTTTATTCTTACTGGTCTCTTGCTGAGTGCTGCTGCCTGTTGCTATTTTTGCAGTCAAGAAACAGCTGAGGTTTCTTTGGACAACTAAAGCTAATGAAGTAGTTTTCAGATAAATATCATTCTGTGCATGAGAAACTCCATCTGGTCTCCATTTGTCCACATGCAGAACAACAGCAGCTTTGTCCACTTCTACATTTTTAGCCCTGATACCGTTCAGTTTTTCCCTAGATTGATTTGCTCTTGCAATCCCACTGGTTCACATTCACTGCTTGGCACCATTCAAGTAGTAATGCAGCAACAATCTGTCACCAATGTGATGCCCAGTGTGTAAATGGTTCTCCCAGACCAGGGAGAAAGGCATGATGTCAGAACATGAAAAGCACAGCATTCACTCCCTGGGCTGCACTGGTACATGGCACTCTGTGCTGGGCACATTTCTTTGCTAATTGGGGTGTTGCAGAAGCACAGAGGTCTGTGAGTGTTTGTTGTCTTTCCTGCTTCTGGTGAAGGGCACTGGCTTTTCCCTGCTCCCAGCAGCCTTCACTGCCATGGAGACTGAGATGATCAGCAGCAAATTTTGGAAAGTCACATCCAGCATCCTCTTCAGGAAACTTTCTCCAGCCCAGACACATTCTGCACCATCACTTTTCATAAAGACAGCAAGTTGGAAATTAACAAAATCTCTGAATTTCTATCCCCAACAACTACAGTCAAATGCAATTAAACACACAAGATGCTTTAAAATGGCTTGTGCATGCTTTCTATATGCACATTTGACATTCATCCCTACCCAAATCTATAAAAAGAGATACTTCTCATAAAAAGGAGGACATCCTCCTTTTAGAGATAAGGGAAAGTTCTTATGGAAGCATTAAGACCCATTTTTTCGACATTGCCTGGTGAAAGTAACATCTCATCCAAGCCTTAAGATGCATTCTTGAACTACATCCATGGAATAAGAAACAGACAACATAAAGCTGAGTAGTTCCAGATTCTAAAAAGCAGGAGAAAGCTGTAAATGCAAAATGAACGAATGTATGAAGTGAGTTTACAGTAACTGCTCAGAACCCATTCCTGGGATGGGTTTTTGTTAAACAAACATACATTCAACCACCAAGAAAATCTCCAGACCAAATAAATCCCAATAATTTGCAGAAGAATCTTTAAACTCAAGTATGTAATCTTTAAAATCAGTATGTAATATGGAAAAGGCTATGATTCAAAGATAATTTTTGAATCTGATCCTCAGGCTTAAGTTTGTATTAAGGATATTTTACTGTGGTCATAAGATAGTTAAAGAAAAAGGCAGAAAAATGAATGAGTCACTTGGCTGAAGAAGAACAGCAGCATTGAGGTCTGAGTGCTATGTGTTAGCTCATGTCTAGCAGTATAAAATAAGTTGGAAAACAAAAGCTTGTTTGCAATTTGTTTTACAATCTTACTTGTTTCCCTTCTAAAATTAAAAAAAAATCTTGTATAAACCCACAGTTTTTAACTTTCTCAGGTTTGTGAAATATCATTCTCTGCTCCCACAGGAAGAACAGATGGGTTGTCCTTGTACAAAATATGGTATCCACCTGCACTTCATTAGAGAGCTGCATTTTTGTACATGCCACACCACAAGATCACCATGATGACATAGCAGCTTCAGAGAACAGCGTGACTAGGGCTTTTTTTTTTTCCCCTCTTGTAACACAGAGGATCTGGCAGACTTTTACCTCCTGACACTGTTTAGAGCATATATTGGTCGATACAGTCTCTTATTGCATCTGCTCTGGGAATTAAGGAAAGCAGCTTGAAGGCAGTAAGGTAAGTGCTGCTGCATGCTTTAACTGTAATGTTCAGCTGTTTAAATGTAGCTGCAATGGGAATGTGAAAACATGACAGGATAAGTTTGCCAATTTGTAAATTGAGCACAAATCAACAGTTGCTTAGTCGATTCACTTTCTCAGTTTCCTTAAAACAGCTTCACATATCTTGTACATCAGTGTTGCAATTTTTTACAGTCTGTTTTGTTCTACATCAGAATAAGGTCTGACATGCAGTACAAAGAAGTTTGTAAGAATACTCACTGTTTACTTTTTCATTCATAATATTAGTGAGAGCTCCGTGAACTCCATTTGCTAAATGATTTTGCTTCATTCTACAAAAAGACGATGTGTCCTGGTATTTAAATAAATAATCACATAAACAATGAGAGGGAAACAATAGGTATTTTTGAATTTCTAATTAATTTTAAAGCACATTTTGAATATACTAGTGAAACTTTTCAAAAATATCATCTTTTGCAAACTGTACAAGAAGTTTAACTACAGAATTAAGGTTGATAGACTGTTAGTTATATTTTTTTTTCACAATAACTTAATGATTAAGGAAATATAGACAAGGTCAACCATAGTTTGAATAGTATTTCTACCCTAATATAGCAGGCATTTTCCCAAAATCAAGGATTCACTTTTTAGTATGTTTTGGCAAGTTGCCTGAGCAACTTCACAAATTTTTTCACAGGTATTTTGCAACATAACCGCTTAGAACAGGAGCAGGCAATTAGTTAAAGCTTGTTTATGTTGTAAGATAAACATCTAAGAATGTATTCTGATTTTATCTTTTGGATTAATGTAGTTCAGTGAAATAAACAAGCATGATCTATCAACTTTTTACACTTCTGACAGTGAAACATTCAGATACCTGAATGAGAAATGAATGAATAAAACAAATACATTTCCTATTTACTTTGCTATTTTATGCTCTTGAACTACAGAATTGTCACAAAAATTCTAAAGCGTTTTTGATAAATGTTTGGTAAATTTTTGATAAATGATAAATGTTGATAATTCAAAACACTTGCTATCTAATATTTTAGTTACTTCCAGGGTTCTGCAGGGCAGTAAAATTTATACACTATTTAAAGGACTGTATTATATCAATAAGAAACTATAGTATTAAGAATATAATTTGAAACTGGAAGAAAAATAGTATTTAAAATTAAGATATCTGTGTTATTTTAAAACTATAAAATTAAGGAAGTGTGCAAAAAAAGTCACCATAAGGCCAAATAGTCCAAGGATTTCATTGTACTCTTTTTATACTTTGAATACAGAAGCACTTGTTTTCCTTGTTGTAATGTTTAGTACCTAAATAGGACCAGATTTTGAGATGAATTGTGTTACTGCTTTCAGTCTTTGCTTTCAGATGAGCTCTACTTATTTATACCAGCAGGGGACTGAATCTCATGTTCATGTTTCATGTTCTTATGCAGTAATGAAAGACAGGCAAAGAAAATTACACTGACAACTAATATTGCAATTATTATCCTAGGATTTGTAATTAGGTAAATGTGATGGGACCCTTGGAGATTATATGCAATCAGATTCTTTTTTTAGGGGACAGCAGCTTAATGTCTGGCAGTGGGACTTTATGGGTTATTGAGTGGAGGTAACGTTAGAACATTTTTTAAAAATTATTTGTGCTGTACTGCATGAGATCAATAGGCCCTGCCTAGAGGTGCTTTAAATGAGATTGTTATCTCACTAGAATATGACGTGGCTTTTATTAACTCAATAGAAACAAAGACATTTAGAATTAGGGAAAATTTTGTAGCTATGCCCATGTACTTTAACATTAAGCCCTCAGTGTAACAATTCCAATAGCAAGACTAACTTACTCTGCTGGAAAATTGCCCAGATCTGAGATCAATGTCTTGTGGTCTGTTTACAGGCTTTACATACTTTCTGAAATTCCTTGGGGGAAAAAAAATGGGTTTAAGGATTTTCTTAATCCTCTCGTTCTCTGAAAAGTAGTTGACCCTTGTCTTTTACTGGTGAAAATCAAAGTAAAGCACACTGACTTTATTGATTCCAGACCTCCTTTTCCAGGAGAACACCTATATAGCCAGTAAGAGGTATAAACAAGACACCAGTCTTCATAGATCAATTGGCATCTCGTGGAGTATCTGATGAGAAAGCTGTGGCCTTAAAAATCTCAGTGACCCCACTTAAACTGAATTACAAACCTCCTCATGGTCACCAAATGTCCTTTTGGTGTATGTGAACTGGAAGAGTATGTGAAGCCAGTCTTTTATTGTTCAATTGATTTAGAATGGACATAAAATGTAACCAACACCTCTGTTGTATAGACAATTTACAGCATTTTCACTTTCTGAAATTCAGTCAGGTTCACTGTCAGATTCAGTCATTTCAGATCCACTGCACACATATGCACTACTGGTTATTTGGCATGTTAAAGATAACATATTTTAAGTTTCTATTCACTTGTTCTTTAGGTGACTATGAAACTTAGTGGACCATGCTTTACAGAACATAATCCAGGAGAAAAAGATCTTTCAAGCTACACACTACAACACACAATGCATGACAACATTACCCTCAGTTTTAACTTCCTTGTCTCTTTCAAACTTAAGACAAATAGCCACATCTTTAGATATTAGTTCAGCACATTAGGGATGCATGATGGAATTCAAATGGCAGAACTGCCTCTGAACATGACCTTCAGCAAAACTGAAAATTTCTGTGGCAAGTTTAAAAACATTGCATTTCATCATCTTTCTTGTAATTTAATGAATGCAGAAAGATATAAAGAAAGTTTTATTTACAACAGCAAAATGGCCAGCAATTTTGCATTACAAAATAGTAGTAACAATGTAATACTAACGATCCAGTATTTTTCCTTAATTAAAAAACTTTAAATAGGAACTGTAATTAGTTTTTTTAATTATAATCTTTATGTGGTAAAATTTCAAGTATTGCTGAAAGAGATAAAAAATTAAAGTTACATCTTGTTTATTCCTTCTCACCACACAGGGACAAGACGGACTAGAAAGATGACTTTAAACTCCCTCCCTGTCTTTCTGCTGTTCATTAGTGGCATTTTTTGCCAATATGACTATGGTCCTGGAGATGATTATGGTTATGATCCTTTTGGGCCATCTGCAGCAGTCTGTGCCCCAGAATGTAATTGTCCTTTAAGCTACCCCACTGCCATGTATTGTGACAATCTTAAGCTGAAGACCATTCCAATTGTACCAAGTGGAATAAAATACCTTTATCTTCGAAACAATATGATTGAGGGAATTGAAGAGAACACGTTTGACAATGTAACTGACCTACAGTGGCTGATCCTGGATCACAACCATCTGGAAAACTCAAAAATTAAGGGAAGAGTCTTCTCTAAACTAAAGAACCTGAAGAAACTTCACATTAACTACAACAATTTGACTGAAGCTGTTGGACCACTTCCCAAAACTCTAGATGACCTGCAATTAAGTCACAACAAGATCACGAAAGTCAGTCCTGGTGCATTTGAGGGGCTGATGAATCTGACTGTCATTCACCTCCAGAACAACCAGCTGAAAGCAGAGTCTATTTCTGGGGCTTTTAAAGGCCTGAAATCACTTTTGTATCTTGACTTAAGCTTCAATCAACTTACAAAGCTACCAACAGGACTGCCTCACTCTTTGCTCATGCTGTACTTTGATAATAACCAGATTTCCAATGTTCCTGATGAGTACTTCCAAGGTTTTAAAGCCCTGCAATATTTACGTTTGTCCCACAATAAATTAACAGATTCTGGAATACCAGGCAATGTCTTCAACATCACATCACTTGTTGAGTTGGATCTCTCCTTCAATCAACTGAAGAGCATTCCAATTGTCAGTGAGAACCTGGAAAACTTCTACCTCCAAGTCAACAAAATTAACAGTAAGTTAAATTTGCACATATTCATTAATGTTTGCCACAGACTAGATACTGATGGTCAATGCAGGTATCTGAAATAATAGATGAACTAGTCTGCATAAATTGTACTGCTTAGACTGCTAGCACACTGACATTTCCCTGACAGTTGTCCATATTCATCTTAAAGGACAGATATTTACCTTATAGCCACTCAATATATCCTTAAAATGAGAAATTTATGTTTTGATACTAATGCGCATTTTTCCCTCAAATTCTCATCGTGTGTCAATTGGACTAACCATATAGAAGCCAATGGAGTTTTCTTATACAAGTCAGGAAAAAACTGAAAAGTTTGATCAGTGCAAAAGGTGTTCAGAACTCTTAAGTGGACAGAGGTATCAGGTGAGGATCTGACTGTGGTAACCAGCTGGTAGTCAAAATGCTGGAGGCAGGAGAAAGGGAGAAGACAACAAATTCATAAGGTAGTGGGAACAAAATGCAGTGAAAAAAGTGCATCAAAGTAACTGCATTTGTTCCTTTCCTCCTTTGAATCATGCAGTATCCCCCCAAACATATCTTGAAATCCAAAGAATTGACCCAGCTCTTGCTCTTCATTCCCATTCTGCACATCATATGATCAGGTGGCAAGTTTGTTTCGTTGAAAAATGTTCCTTCTAAAGTCAAGAAATGCCACACCTTGCATAAAACCATGAAGGTTTCTGCTGACACAGGGCTTTTACAAGGCTGCCCCATTCCTGGGCTGACAAGGAGGTATTTCAGAGCTGGAGGGGCCTCACCATCATGTCAGAACTTATCCAGCTGCACCTCTGTCAGTGGTAGTCCTGATGGAGAGGGAGATATGCCAAATATCACTGTGGTTCTTCAAGAGGATTTATATATTCTTGATGGTTGATGTTAAGTAAACCACAAAATCCTCCCTTCTTTTTGCCTACTTGCAATCATCAAGGATTAAGAGTATCAGTGTTAGCTACTCCATGCATAGCTAAATCCATGGAGATTTATCCTTTAAAACCAAATATTTTTAGTGCAGATCTTGCCAGACTGAGGCCAAGATATTTTGAAATGTTTTGTATTTACTATGTTTCATTTTTCTCAGTGAATTTTTTCCTAGTTCGTCTCAGTTTCTTGTTTTGATGAGGGAAAACAATGAGTTAATACTTCCCACCTAAGACACTACATACAGCAACCTGTGAAACTCTACCAGATACTCTGCCATTCCTAAAATAGCTATCAATTATGGTTTTTAATTTCTCATGAGATATATGAAGCACTTTATCCTGATTAGAATGATCTGAGCCTTCTGCAAGATACCCAGGTAACAAGCTTGGCTGCGGACATCAGAGTCATGGGCAATAACAACAATTTCAGGTTTTCAGGGAAAGCTGCATTTTCAAGTGAATGGTGTGGGGAGTGGATGCTCAACAGCTACAGTATCATTGCTACTCTATGGACTGATGCAACAGAATTATGGTTTAGTTTTTTTTCTTTACCATAAAATCCAGCAGACTTCAAGAATCAGTTTTCTCAGCTATCTAATTTCACAGGCAAAATACATAATTCCCTAAGATGCTGATTTACAATGTGGAGAAAAATTATTAGAAATAATCATTAATATAGGGCAGTCAAAGCCCTTGGATTTCACCATTCATAACACCTGACCTAAAGCTGTGAGTGCTTAGTCTTTTGCAATATTTATATTTGTCTAAAAAAGCATAATCTCATTCCAACTTTGTTGATATTACTTGAAAGAATATTTCTCTAAATTACTGTCCATGAGTTTCACCATGGACTTGCTAAAATCATGATGCATTTTCTTTCATAAAAAAAAAATCTGCTTGAGAAATACCCTTATTTGAGTGACTCTGAGTTTTTTGAACAAGAACTGATAAATAAATACATCAAAATACATAACAGAATTGGCTTAACCTTACTATGTTGTTTCCCTCTGTGTTGCAAGTAGCAGTGGGTGAAATAGATAACAAACTGTTAAGAAAACAAATTCAGATTGCAGGTATGAAATACACAGTTTTATCTGATGTACTTGATGTTCATTGGGTCTCCAAGCTAGAATAGGACCATGGAAGATTTAGAAAAGCCTTTGCTTTCTCCATACCTGAAACCTAAACTGTAATTTCTAAACTGAAATCTCTTTGAGATGCCATTATTATTGTACACACTCATATGCACAAACACACACACAGACACAGAAACTTGTGTTACAGAATCCTCAAGGCAAAAAGAAACTCTGTAGGAAAAAGCAAGAATCAAAGAGGTTCAGTGAAAGAAGAGGGTCCAAAGATGGCCTTCATATTTCATCTGTACTTGTAAGGAATTAAGTTGGGAGAAAATTGTTGTTTCCACATGAAACCCCAGTTACTCTGTGTAACTGGAGTATGAAAAGGAAAATATGAAAATGTTCCAGAGAACAGTTAAGAGACTATATATTGAATTGTGGAGGTGCTTTATGGTCTTTTATCATGCTCACTCCATCAATTCCCAAAGGACTTTTTAATGACCTGTCTAGAAATATTTCATATGTAATTAGTGGAAAACAGACCAACAATGACTGTGGGACTTCAGATCCTGTTAGGATTTCTCACTGTATTGTTGGACGAGAGTCCAATTTTCATCCAATACTTCTTATTCTCTCACTGTCTGGCTTATGCAGGAATCCTGTGCTGGGAAAAAAATGTGGGAAAAATCCCAGGTACACTAAACATGAATTCTATAAATTCAGGATGACATTTTTCACCTGCAAAATTAATAAGTGTAACAAAAGAGGAAGTAAACTACTGAGATATTTTATGTCACAGTACTCCAGTCTAAAGGATTGCAGTTCCCCATAGAGATCATGTAGGTAACAGCTCATCAAGTGCAATCCCAAGAATCACTGGTCTTATTTTCTGCCAGTAGAGATTGAAACTAAAAAGAAACATTTTTTAATGTGCTTTTAAAAACTGACAATTATATGAAGAGTATAAAAAAAAATTGATACCCACATTCAAACAATGTGGACCAAATATTGGAATAAAATCCCACTGAGCTCCATGACTGAGCTCATTTGATTTCTGTGAAGACAAAATCTCCATCCACTGCCCAAATGGTTTCAGTCTCATAAACAGTAAGCACAGATCAAAATTTTGTTATCACAGTTAAATCTCGTGGTTTACATGTATGAAGCTTATGTCCTTTGAGTGCTCACCATCCAGCTTCTATAAACATATCTTCTTTTGCAGACAAATGTTTTATGTATTTATGCTCAAAAGTGACAATATGGAAAAAACCCCTAAAATTTAAATTTAGAAAGTTTTAAAATGTTTTTCATCAGCAAAAATATACTTATAACACTATTCCTCAATGACAAGAAAATGGAAAAAAATCGATATTAGAATTCACATTTGTTTTAAACTTTACAAATTAAACCCAAGTTATCTGAAGAAAACTGGAACTTAATAGTCAATAGCCCAAGAAAATCAGTTAAAATCTCTTAAAATGTGTGTTTTCATTTAGCAAAATTCCACACAAATACAATCTATAAACATTTGTTAGATCATATAATTTTAATCAATAAGAATCATTAGTTTGCTTCTGCTGGCACATTCTGAGCCAGAATAGTATCAGAATTGGTCTGAGGTCTTAAAATGTTACTGTATTACAACATGGACTGCCCAAAGGATGCAATTCATCTCTCATTCTTCCAAAAGAAGGCTGCACACTACAGAAAATCTCAGAAATTGATTTGCTTTAATCAAATTGGTGATCAAGATCTGACTTTTAAATTATATTTCCTTAACTTCTACTCAACTTATTTTGTGGAAGGTACATGACTCTTAACATCACATCTCTGTCCAAAAAATTACCTAAGCTCTTATGATCTAAAGAGCTGTTAATCCAAAAGTTAATGAGAAGATATGAAAGGTACTTCCTTCACATCCTTTAGTATTAAAATTTCATCATACTTTCTTAGATGAGTTAAGTAGCCATGTAGAAAAGTTACATAAGGTGTCCTATGAAAGGTAAATCAAATGGTATTTGATTTTGATAATACTGACTTGATGTCTCAGAAATTATGAGATGCATGGGTTCATTGAAGGAGTTCCCTTAACCTTTTAAAATATTTTCGGTGTGAATTCATCTGATGTCAGTGTTCTAAAGAACAAGTCTCTCAGACTGTTTCTTTAGTAGTTTTGGAGCTTTTCAATAGACTAATCCTCTGTCCAACTCAAAGAAAACACAAGGGCAAATGAAGACCCTCCTTGCAAAATTGCACAACGTGGTATGCAGGGGGCATCAGATTTATTCACATACATTCTCTCTTGAGGATCTTCTCAGCATGAAAGAGGTCTATAATATGGTTATGTGTGTGCTTTGCATACTGAGCAGACAACTTCAGTGATTCATGTAATTTCCAGCTTACAGTTAATACTGATCATAGGATATGAGACAAATTTCCATTTAAGATCTATCTGGTGTTATGTGTACCAAATAATACCTCAACTGAATACAGACCATACAAAATACAATATATAAATTACAATAAATATGTATATTTTATGATATTTTTTGCAATCATACTCACCTTCTAATCCTGATGCGGAAAGGTTCAACTGCATAATTTAAATGTAAAACTCTTCCCAGCCCTAGACCCAAATTTATTCTGAAACAGGTAAATCTATATGGCACATATAAAATGCATACAAAATACACAGACACTCATTGGACTGCCTGTTCTTTAGAGTAAAGCTGTTTCAATTTCTCCAAAATTTTTACTTCCTTCCATGTCTTTTATAATGGTTTTACCCTTCCATTGTAATGTACACAAACTGATTCCTCCCTCTGCATCTCTATTTTTTTTTTTTAAAGAATGATTTTCCCTTTTAGATAAATGTCAGATAAGACATTTATATAAAGTCTGAAGCCTTAAAGTCAAATTAGTACTGGAAGAAAATGGCATTTGAAAAACTCAGTCTTGAATTCTGAATCTCTCACAATTAACAGAAAGAACATCTCTCAACACAAGTACCTCAAATTCCAATAAATTTACCAGAATTCGCATCAGTATAAATGCAAAATATTGAAAATAACATAATGAATTAAGGTCACAATTTCCAAATGAAATTAAAAAAAAAAAAAAGAAGAAAAATAATGGTTTTGCCCTATTTGTCCTAATTATTCATGTTTTCCTCTTATTGCTGTTCTCTTTGCTTCAGAGTTCCCATTGAGCAGCTTCTGTAAGGTAGTGGGACCAACGACCTACTCCAAGATCACTCATCTGCGCCTGGATGGGAACAATCTCACTCGGGCTGACCTGCCCCAGGAGATGTACAACTGCCTGAGGGTGGCTGCTGAGATTTCACTGGAGTGAGACACCTGGGATCATCCAGCTCCCTTCCAGGGGCAGTAACTACAGGAAAAACACGCCATGATAGTGCTTTAAATTAGGATATGCCTTAAAGCGTCGATCTGCATATTATCCGTTCTGTTTGTTAATATTTAGCGTGGACTCGGCAAACTTAAGGGAACATGTGCACATTTTTACAAAGGGTTCTGTTCAGAAAGCACAAGAATTACAAAATCTGGTGCAAAATATGCCTTTATGTGGCCAGATGAGTTGATTAAAAAGATTAAACTTCATAAAAGTCTGTATCCATGCATGCAATACATGCCAGCAGGTTCTAGACTCACAGAGAAGTCAGGTAGGATTCATTGAGGGTAATAGTGAGCAGTATGGGCTGGCCTGTGTCAATGCAAGGTTCCTGTCCAACTAATTATCTATCATACCTTTAATATATTGTTACCCATTGCAAAGGAAAAAATATTTAACAATACAGGAACAATTTAAAATTTGTGAAAATATGTGTTCAGAGCCTATGGCATTGTTAAATTAATGGATTACGTGAAAGACAATGAGGAAAAAAATATTCAGGTTAAATAATTGTTTGCTCTTCTTTTTGTCATGCTTTCATTTAACTTTCATGGTAAGATTTTTATTCATTGTTGGTATAATTGTTATTTCAAAATAAATCATATATACATATATTTTATTCAATTACTTGCATGCTATTTTTAACCAGACTGTAGAAAACAAAGCATATGAAATAGTGTCCTTTTGTCCGTATCATTGACAACTATTTTTCTTTCTTTTATAGAATGGAAAAAAAAAAAAGTTTAAGACAAGAAAATCTAAGCTATTCTATTATAATTAAAATTTATTGTAAGGTTGAATAAACTGTTTTCTCTACTTTGATGTTTCAGTATGTTTGTATACATAATTTAACATGAGCCACTACACTTGTGTTGGTCAATAAATTGATGCCTTATGAAGTTTGCAGTACGGGAATCATGCCACTATGAAAACGTGCAAAGTAATGTTTCAGTATTGTCTAAAGAACAGTGAAATCTCTCAGAAACCACAGGTGGTGAGTAAAATGCAGCTATACGTGGTGAAGACATGGTAGTATATTCCACCCAGGAATAAATAGCCCAAATATTGTCAGCATCTTGGAACACACTAAAATAAATGTGTTACTAACTGAGAGCTGTAAGTGGCTCGCTTGCAAGTACAGATCATCCCACGGGTACTATTTTCTTTTCAACTGCTAGCCTATTAAACACTCAAACAGAAACTTGGTTAGTTTCTATAGCAAAAGCAGAAACTATCACCTCTGAAAAAAACCCCAGACCAATTTATACCAAACCATTTAGTCTGCATGTTGTCAATTCCAGATGTTCAAAATCAAAACATTATTCACAAAGAAACCTGGAACTAAAACAAAGGGAGAGATTCAGAAAGTTGCACATGGACTAGAACTTTTGTTGCAGAAAGGCTAAATCTGGGGCTTTCTGAACACATCAGAGTGGGAATTTCTATGGGATAGTACCAAGACATTGTAACATAGAAAAATAAGAAAGAAGTGCATGCAAAACTCTCCAAAGAAAAGAAAAAATATATGGGAAATGGTATTTAATGATTTCCAATGGCCTTTAAACCCAACTGCTTGCTTCATAGGAAAATATACTAAACACTAAGATTTTTAAAGCACAAACTGAGAATGAGATTTGTCACCTGATTGCTGTAATCTAACAACATAGCAGAAATTTATTATTCTTTTCTGCTTGTTTCAGCAAACCAATTACTTTAAGCAACATGAAAGAGAGTGAACTGTGAGACTGAGAACAGTCCAGCTCATGGTAGATTAGAACCTGTCAAGAGAACTTCCCTCAACCTTCTTATTTCCAGGTAATGCCAAGGAATTTCCCTTAGCCTCTCTGAATGTACCATATATCTCATGTCTTAATGCAGTCTGCCACTGCCTAAAAGAGGGATACAGAAAAAGTGTCCAGTTTCGGGGTGCACGTTGAAATGGAGCAGTGACAAAGAAAAAGTTCCAGAATGAGAAATTTTAGCTGGACATACAAAAAAATTCTTGTGAACAGTGAGTTCATAAAGCACTGTCACAGACTGTCCATGAAGGCTGTGGACTCTTCATCCTCCAAAATGTTCATAACTTTCATTGGCAGTGCCCTGAGAGACAAATTTGTCTGTGAAGCTAGCCTTAGTTTTAGAAGGAGGTTGAACTAAACAACCTTCAGATGTTTCTTCAAACTTATTTATAATTTCTGTGAATCTGTAATTCTAAGAATATTAGTAACCAATGGGGAACAATATCAATTTTAATAACCAGTTATAAAGCTGAAGAGTTTAGCATGAAATCCGTGTGGAAAATTTCTTGTTTTAGGTTCCAGTCCACAATTCCACCTCCAATGATACTCACAAAAATCTTAGCTCAGGTGACATTTGTATATAGATTCCATAGGCAGGAACTGTGGAATCTTTCTCTTGATACCTTTGCTGTGCAAATCTGCTCCCATTTTAACACCTGTGATTTACTGAGTAGTGGCAGTGAAATCAGAGATCCATCCCTTCTAACGCTCCCATGTGGGACAGCAAACATGCCACCATCCTAAATGACAGAGTGCTCATAGAGAACATTTTGGTTGCAATTTTTTTTTTTTTTCCGATTCAGATATTGGTTAAAAGGATTTCCATCCACAAGAAAAAGAACTTAATTGGTAGTCTCATGGCTTTCACACAGAAATAATTTTTTTCTACTTAGTCTGAAAATTTCAATATCAGCTAATACAGAGAAAGAAAAGGAGTATTAACTGCTCTTTAGGACACTCACCTTGAATGTAAAAGGGTCGAGTTCAAGTACCAGGGCAAATTATCACTTTATTATGTAAAGAAAAGCAGCTTTAGAGGCTGGAACACGTTTTATCACACTATACCTGTGTTCTGAGATAAGATTGCGATTGTGTGCTAGAATGTACATATTGATACTCTTTAGTGATATAAACATAATGCTTTGTGGGTGTAACCTCTTCTACCTGTTTTAAGAGGTGAATTGCCTTAGTTTTCATAGTTTGAATTCTTAATCTGCAGATCAAATAATGCAATATTTTTCATAGATTTTGATTACTAGAATATTTATTTTAAAGTATAATACCTCTTATGTAGTATCTCTGTGGTCTATCATATCTTTTTTCCTGAAATTATTCAAGAATAGCAGAAAATAAACTGCAATTAAGTAGGAAGTGAAGAAATGAGGTAAATACAAAAGAGGAGAAATATTATTTATGGTCCATGGGACTACGTAGAAATTAAGGGATTTGGGCAAATGGACCTGACTTCTGAAGTAGAGGAATGCTGCTGCACTGTGCAAAAAAAAGCAATTTTGTCCTTATTCTGTGAATCCCAGTGTAGGACAATGATACAGGTCTTTCTTAGTCAACCTGACTAGAGCACATATTCAAATAACTAGAAAGATACTTTGGAACCTATCAAATAATACTTGTAAAAATATATTTCTGTTGATGATAATGCTTTCATTGAACATGTATAATTTTTCAGACAGAAGCACTGGAAGTCTTTATAAATTTAATATCTTATAAACCAATTTAATAATAAGCTGTCTTGAAGACAAGTCTTTCAAAATTTCTATTTCCATCATCTTTCCAGTATCACATTATGATTTTGCCATCCATCTTACTGTACGTGCTTGCAGTTTCCAAACTACATGAACAAAGGTTTCCCAAACTCCACTTTTAGATTTCATCATTGCAGCCATTTTTGCTGCCTAAAAATAAACACTAAGACCAGGAAGTTCTCAAAATTATGTGCAATGCTACATTGTTTTGAAGAAGAATTTGTGATCACCTGTGTACAAAAAAAGTTGTTTTTTTAAAATTCAGATTCTTAAGTTTTTGTGAGAAGAAACATTCTCTGCAATATTATTATTTGCACTCTTGATTCAAAAGGTGTGTTTCTCCTAATGAAAATCACAGCCTTTAGCTGAGGTATGTATTGTACAGAAAATGGAGAATGGAACTAGGCTTTTGCCGCTGGGATTGCCAGCTGCCACCATGAGGAGCATGGAATCATCTAAGAAATGGTCAGGTAGTGTTGAACAACATCCCTTCAATTATTTAGGGTTATTTAGATCATTATTTAAGGCTCTGGAGCAGTGCATGGTGCTTGGACAAGGATGGGTGAGGAATTCTCCCTGGAGCTGGGTTCCAGAGCTGTCCTCCAAGAAAAAGGTGGTGTCAATTTCCATCAAAGTGCTGGATGTTGAGGAATTTCATCTACACTATAAAGACTTGCTTTCAACATGTTCCATCTGAAAGGATAATCAGTGACTGGAGAAGTCGTGGCGAGTGAGATTTGATCTTCAGCTTGAGGCTCTGGAAGAAAACTCAAGTGCTTTGGGAAGCACTGACTCTTGAAAGTGATGACTGATATCACAATTTAAGATTACAAAACTCACATAGTTTAGTGTTTAATTTCAATATTTCCCAAGAGTATCTGCATTAAAAATATGAACAAAATTATTACAATTAATGGAAAACAAGAGTTGAGTTTTCATACATCTTATGCCATTTGGCTTTTATTTCTAAATATTAAAAAAGTCCCTGAATGTTGAATTTCTCATGTGACAAAAATCACTATAGCAGATCATTACTGAAAGGGAAATAAATTTCTTTTTATTAAGTTGTGGGAATTCTCTTCTATGCAACTTGTGTCGTTCATTTTAGAGGACTGAACTTTGTTTAAAATTTAAACTTCTTGAAATCCATTGTCTTACTGGGGGGATCTAAAATGAAGATGAATTAAAATATTTTTGGGCTTCTTTAACAACAGAAGAAATGTAAGTTAATATCCTTATGTTATCCCAGAATATTTAATCCTTGATGGTCTATGGTTCAAAACTGCAGGTTTACAGAATAGGCATCAGATCACTAACACACATTTTAATTTACCATTAGTTGTCTGGAAAATATAAATGATCTAAGTAGCTACATATGGTCCCAGCAGATCAATGTATGTGTGTAATTGATAAATGCATGTTAGATATTTTAATTTAAGATACATTTAGCATTTTAAAAATCAAGTCCCAGGGTAGGATAGATTTGTTTCAGTGTTGAAATTGTTGAAAGCATGAAAACAAAGTAAAGTAAGAGATTGACAGCAACATTTACATTTACATAGTAGGTAAAGTAAACTGAGCAAGCCAAGACAAATACCAGATCTTGGCATTGTGTTACGGAACCTTTTTGGTGTCACTGTGGTAAAGAGTTCAAAACAGAGAGAAAGGGAATATAGTGCCAAAAAATTATTTAATGAAGCATATTCAGGAGACCAATATATTTCCCATAAAAGCTGAGCCCTTTTCCACAGTTCTGTTCTGAAATGGGCTGCTCTGCAATGATCTCTTTCAGCTAAGCTGCTCACTGTAGTTTTGATAGGGGAGTGAAGTTATGCAGAGAGTAAACTGCTAGAGTTTTGTTTCTGGACTTTCAGAATAGGATCTTGTCTTCCTAAATCCTATATAAACAAGAGGCCAGGTGACATGTCTATTGAACAAATCAAGCCAGTCAAAATTTTCCCCAGTGTTTCTTTAAGCAGTGTATTCTGATCTAAACTGAAAGCTCCCCATGTGAGCTCCCTATACTTCAGCTGCCTGCATATGCACAAAAAAAGAGCCTATTTAAATAAGAAATGCAGTTTCTTCCATTGAGAGGTTTAAGCAGATAATTCTAGACTTCTAGAAGAGGTGCAGCATTCCTGCTCCTAAGTCTGTTTTGTTTTAATTTCTTCTGTCCACTAGGAATGATGTAGACTAAAATACATCCATAGGAGCAGGGTCTGGAACATCTGGCCTGGTCCTTTGATCTGTCTGCAGTGTCCCTTGGGCTAGCCTGAAGGGCTCAGTCATCTGCTTTCTTTTAGACTCTTTGATCTTGCTGACCTTTTGTGACTGTTTTTTAAAAGGAGCAGCAGATATTATTAATTGAAATATATCACTGTCTGGTGGACAGGGAATTGTTTGGAAATAGAAGTTTTGGGTTTTTGACTCTGGGTAAAACTCAAAGCAGCAATGCAGAAAGAGAGTGATCACTACATGCCTGTCATCAGAAGTGAAAGAGGCAGAACTGAACCCTGAGTGAAAGTTATCACCCCCATGGAGATGTCTGGAGCTACCATTGCAGTATAGGATGAAGAATACACAAACTGGACTTACTGTCTTCAGCTTTTGAAGCGTTACCTTTTCTCCAGTAACCATGAAGATAATTCAAGAGCCTGTTTCAGATGAACTGACTGTGGAGCAAGGCACATAGTTTTTAGTAAAGTACTGCCCAAATTGAGGCACCCTGGATTGCAGCCTTTGCTAAATGGAGCAATCCACAGGGCTAATGAATAAGCTCTGCTTGCAGTATACTCCTGGGTTTGCTGATGATGAACTATACACATGCTTGATGCTTAACAGACCTTGCTCTGAATTCAATCTGAGACATATGGCAGCCATTACTGAAAGAAAGAAATGCATTTCTTTCACTGTCAGCAACTCTGATGCTAAAACAGAACAACAGCTCCAAACAGCACTCCCAGTTGTCCATTTCTCCTCCCAATGGGTCTTTCCAGGCTATATTTTTACTCTTCTATTCTTTCTCAAGGTTGTGTGCTGTTTTAGTTTCAAGAATGTACATTACTTCTCTCAAGATGTTACTACACCCTGCCGATGCTCCTCACTTCTTTATACATTTTTTTAAATACAAATTCTCTTGATTAACAGTATGGATTGAAAGGAGACACATGGAGTAAAAATCCTGTAACAACTTCAGACATCTTTCTCAAACTAGAACAATGCCAACAGTATCTCTTAGAAACTGTCTCCAAAATTCAGGGTGGGTATCCACAGTATTTTTACTAGATGATTTTTTTTTTCCACTTCCTTTTATTGTTGTGCAAATATTTTTAATACTACAAGTTTTTGGGAGATTATTCATGGTCTCAGGAGCACTTTGTGTTTCATTGATATTTGCCTTTGATCACTCAGCTTCTCAAGTTAAAAATTACCTCATTAACACAAAATTTCTAGCAGTCTCTTACTGAAAATAAGGTTCTGGATACGCAAAGCAAAAAGTCTCCCAAACCATTAGTCATTTTTTAAATTCTTGGCCATGGCCTTTTATTAGTCTGTAAAACTTTATCACCATACAGTGCAACCTTTAAATCAGAAATATTTACACCAGATGATGGAGGATTGAACAGAGCAAATGCATGATATTTGCATAATCTTGAAGGTTTCATGGAAAGCAGGCTTTCTGCAAAGTCTGCTTAGATGCCCAGACAATCACTTGTCTCTGCAAAGATATTTCAAAAATTTTTGAGAGCATGTAAGAATATGTATTACAGTCATCACTCTTGCTTCCTGATTTTGAGGACATTTCTTATATTTTTTTCTGCTTTGTTCACATTAGAAGAAATGGAGATTCACATTATTGAGAAAATCTTAAATGTATTCTCTTATTTTCTTCTCCTAGTGAAGAGCTCCTCCTTTGAATGGGATGGAAACGTGTTTGACAAGGATAAAATACCTGGCCTCTAAATCCACAAAGGGCAGATTGTGACCCCTTGCTGAACAGTATTTCATACAAATAGTACCACTGCCTGCCACAGGGCAAGCAGCAAGTCTCTTTTCTAGGGACTTCTGTGATAACATAATGAATATCTGGACATAATTAGCAGATAAAAATAGCAGGTAAATCTAGATCACCTTGAAGTGTGAGATAAATCAATCTTTTTTTGTTGTTGCTAAATGCAAACATCTCACAACATGCATTAAAGTGTGTAACAGCAGATATCTGCCATCAGGACTCTCAATTTTAGACCCTTCAATGCAACATTCAGGATGGACTCAGCTCCTTCTTTAGTGGCAGAGAGACCTCAGTGCCTCCATAATCTCACTAGACACTTTGTGAAGATTTAGCAGGAAAGCAACTCAGTTCTATACTGCACTTTGTTGTTTACAAGAATCATAGATGCACTTTTCATGGTGCAGACTCCTTAAATGGCTCACAAGTGGACATTCATAATGAAAATAGGCGGGTTTTATGGCTTTTGTCCTATAATTAGTAAACTGCTTAAAACTAGAACCTTTATTTTTAGGCGTAGATGTAAATTAATTTAATCTAATTTAAATTATTGAAATATTCTACATAAAATGCATGAAGAAATCAGTTTTCATCTGCTTTGTAAGAAGTCCCTAATAATACTAAAGAGGTGATAAAGGGCCTTAACACTTAAGCACTCATTTTATTGTTAGGCACATAAACAATGCAAAAATTACTGATGGTAAGGATGTATTTTTTCATAAACAAGAAACATGGCTGTACAAACATATACTCATGAAAAAAATTAAAATGTGTTTAACATTAGCCTTCCTGCAGTCAGTGATAGCTACCCATGTATTTAAAGTTTTCTTTCCTTTTTTTTTACTACATTTGGTCTTTTCTGCTTCTGAACTTCTTTTGAGACGTTCTGAGTTTAAGAAGCAATAGGTTGTTATGGAGTTTATGGTTAAAATCAAACAGATGAAACAATTAAAACAGTTATGTAACTAAGTTTTAAAACTAATATAATTCACTAAAAGTACCAGGATATATTTTATGTTTTCAATATGTTTAATTAGCTTTTCCCTTAAAATGTTTATGTCATTATTCTGGCTTTGAACGTGAATAGTTTTTCTGATATGAATTTGTTACTTTAAGTTTGGACTAAAAATGAAAACAAAAATCTTCCAAAATACTTAATGTGAGAAATATGTGTCTGTCTTTGGAGAGCAAGTTGGCTGCAAAGAGTTTGTTTTAGATCAATGATAAAAGAAAATTGCAGGAGGCATTGGGGAATATTATAACTTTGTAGTAATATATGTAAATGTTTCTCTGAACAAAAAGGAAAATATAAGATTTAATCTTTAAAGAACTGAAAATATGTTATTAAAAAATTCTTAGCAAATGCTTTTGTTGTCTTCTTCTCCTAATCAAGAATTTTGTCTTTAAATGGCATGGCAGCATCTGCATTTAATAAAAATCAAATAAAATATTTCCGTAGAAACAGATGGCACTGGTTTTAATTCTCTGTGGCCAACTCAGGTATTATGAGAATGAGTTATGATGTAAGTCAGCTTTGCATGTAACGTATCTTCTAACAAAAATGTAGAATAAATGTGCACTTTGGGTTACCTGTTTCATCTAGACCAGCTCCCTTCATCTGATAGAACATAAAAAATCAACTGCCTTCAGCTCTGTGGCTGCTTGATGGTAAGGCCAGGATTTCCTCCTTTCCCTGCCTAGGTGCTGAGGTGCCTGAGCTGTTTCAGGGGTTAAAAGCTGTAAGCACTGATGCGTATATATGAGGCTGTATTCCTAGAACACGGCTTGTAGCCTGACTCAAGCTATTACAGCCTAACAACAGGGACCAATAGAAAGAGAAGAAGATCCAAGAAAGCTGAGGTAAGCCCAAACTCTCAAACAATGTCAAACTAGAAGCAACAGCTAATAAGGTGTGCATGGAAATACATCTGGGAGCACTAGTATGTGCTTCCAGTTTTATATGCTGCTAATTCTTGGGAGGACAGGAAACAAACACAGTGGTAGCAGCCAAAAGCAGTGAACTTACTGGGATTTCTAACTGGCTTCAGATAGCTCCAGGAACTTGACTAACAAGGTAAATTGCTTTATATTTCTTTTTTTTTTTTTTTAAAGTGTTATTAAGGTTATGAATGTTTACAGAGTGAGAAGGTTGCAATTTCACTGTGTGAAATAGAAATGTTATTCTTTAGAAATACTTTATTTGTGTCTTTCTTTGGAATGTTTCCAGATAGCCGTTTCTGGGGCTGCAAAAGCTATAGGGTACTGCACTTGTTACTGCAAATAGCAATGTTGAAAACTATTGAATTACTACCTATCATATGCAGCAACTGAACTGAGCTCTTAACCCTACTGATGCATTAATCCTATGAGAGAATTTACTCTTTATTTAAATACCATAGTTGCCAAAATAAACCTCCTAATTTTGACCAGAAATTTCAGCTATCAGTCTCTCAGCCTCTACACTGCAAAATGCTTGTTAATCTTCATGAGTCAGTGAGCAAAATAACAGAGTTTGTTATTCACTGGTTTTGTGCTATTTTCTTTCTGAGTAAATTATCAGTGATGATTTTGTTCATATTTTCATTGTGGAAGAGGCTAAAAAAGGCAAATAATTAAGTAGGAAAATAGTTAAAAGAAGCATAAATGTATATTATTAGTTTGGTTAGGATTTAATTTTTGTGGATATTTGGTTAGGACTTATCTTTTGTGTCATTTAGAGCAGACATTTGTTTTGTCTGTTTGCTTTAGGGAAGGAAATTTTTAACTTTGGATATGAGGGTGTGAGTGAGGCGGGGAATGGATTAGTCAAACATATTCCCTCCAAGCTTTTAAGAACATGCCCAGCAAACAGCTGTTAAAACACTATTTGATATTCCACTTTTCAATGAAGACAAAAGACCCTGGAAAATCGGACCCAGATGTCATTATAATTTAAGAAAGAGCAAAAACAGAAAAGAGGGTATGATTAATTTTAAAAGAAGGAACACTAAGTACAATAGTAATTATATCATCTTGGTAATGATGTCTTTTCTGATGATTAGCCATTATATAATGCAGTTTTCAGGTCTGTACAGGAATACTTACACAAATTTAAAAGAGCCACTGATTCATTGTCTAAAAATGATCCATGTGTTCATACTCTTTGAAATGATACTTGCATGAACATCAGGTAAACTGGTAACTAATGTGGAATCTAAGATGAATTAGGGAAATGTTTATCAACATATAGCACAGAACTGTTTACCCCTCTTATATTACTTTTCAGTTTTCCCTTAGCAGACCATAGATAATACCCTAGAGGACAGAATTTGGCTGTTTATAAAAGAAATATTATTTTATATGTAAAACTGTTTTGTTAATCTAGTATGCTTCTAGGGAGTTTTACTGAGAAACAGCTAATTGTTTTATTTTCCCCTTCCAAGGCAAACACCATGATTCTAAAAGTCTGTACAAGCCTTTTGCTCTTACTCTTGGTACATGCTGTGTGGACTCGATCTGTGAGACAAGTTTATGATGACCTGGATCCTGAACATTGGTCTCACTATACTTCTGAGTGTCCACAGGAGTGCTTTTGCCCTCCTAGCTTCCCCAATGCATTATACTGTGACAATAAAGGACTCAAGGAAATACCTTCAATTCCAGCAAGAATTTGGTACCTCTATCTTCAAAATAATCAAATTGAAACACTTTCAGAGAAGCCTTTTGTGAATGCCACTCATCTGAGGTGGATAAATCTGAACAAGAATAAGATCACAAACAGTGGAATTGAGAATGGTGTGCTGAGCAAGCTGAAAAGACTGCTTTACTTATTCCTTGAAGATAATGAACTGGAAGAGGTGCCTGCCCCATTACCAGTGGGTCTGGAACAGCTAAGACTAGCTAAAAACAAAATCTCCAGAATCCCAGAAGGAGTCTTCAGCCACTTGGAAAACCTGACTATGCTAGACCTGCACCAGAACAGTTTGTTGGACAGCGCTCTTCAGAGCGACACCTTCCAAGGACTCAGCAACCTTATGCAACTCAACATAGCAAAAAATTCACTCAAGAAAATGCCTCTGAGCATCCCAGCTAATACACTACAGCTGTTTTTGGACAACAA
Organism: Erithacus rubecula; assembly: GCF_903797595.1. Lineage (NCBI taxonomy): Eukaryota > Metazoa > Chordata > Aves > Passeriformes > Muscicapidae > Erithacus > Erithacus rubecula. The sequence goes on along the minus strand of NC_136686.1, from coordinate 26,120,129 downwards.
CTCCATCGAAGTTATACCAGAAAACTACTTCAGTGCCATACCCAAAGTGACTTTCCTTAGGCTGAACTACAATAAATTATCTGATGATGGTATCCCCCCAAATGGGTTTAATGTTTCATCTATTCTAGACCTACAGCTGTCTCACAATCAGCTCACTAAAATTCCACCAATCAATGCTCACCTTGAGCACCTTCATCTTGATCACAACAGAATCAAAAGTAAGTGTGTATTACCAATGTGGGACCTTTCAAAACCATATCTATGTTAAATGTCTACTTAACTATAAAAATGGTCTTTGAGATAAAATGATTAAAATCATAGAATCATTGAATAATTTTGGAAGGAAGGGACCTCTAGAGGTCATTTATTCCAGTATTCTTGCAATAGGAAGGGACACTTGAGGTTTCTCAGAGCCCTGTCCAGCTTGACCTTGAAATTTGGCAGGGATGGGGCATCCACCACCTCTCTGAGCAAAATGCTTTGTGTTTTACTGATTTTACAGCATATTTGTTCTACTAAGATTTATGTCCTCAAAAGTTTTCCATTTTATGTAAATGAGATGAGGTTTTGTACCCAAGGCAACAGAAGCCTGTTGGTTTTAATAGTTTCATTTTCCAGGACTGTTTCCAAATTAATCCAGGTATAGAGGAGGTGTGGGGGTTAGGGACACTGAATACTCTATATAATGAAAGTCTACTCAGTAAGTGCTTCATTTCATGCCAAAAGCCAAAAGAACAATGATGACTTTTTATTCACCACTGCACAGATGAAAGCCAAGTTTCTACATTTATCTTCCCATCATGGTGATTTAATTGAATACATGGTCCCTTGCCACTTTTTTGTGCCACTAGTTCAAAAACAAACCAAAAATAATGGTTTGGCTTTTGCACAAAACAAGAACCTATGAAAGTAAGATATTTATTGATAATTTACATTTACTCATTGAATTTGGCAAAACAAAAGTGTGAAATCATGTAAATTTAAAAAAATAATTGTATAACTGGCACATATTTAAGTGGTCTGCAAGAATTCCAACTGTTAATTAGAGTTAAAGCTCATGACAGTTTTTTTTTCTGAATATATTTAATTGCCTCCTGGTTACTAAGGGGTTTATTTTAATTGCTTCACTGCAACACCTCAGGTGCAGACTTTATTCTGTCACTTCAAGTGACACAAAATTGAAATCAATGTAGCCTGTCCAGTTTAAGAACAGTTTTGTGTCTAGGTAGTATTTAAAGAGCTGTGCAGTCCTCTTCCTTCCCTGAATAAGTTTGACAAGCTTAAGGCCATGAAAATTAACTTTCTTTGTATGTACAAAATCAAGTCTCATGTGCCAATGACACTTGACCTGTGAAACTGAATCACAATAGTTTTCTGCAAGTCTCCTATTCCTTAATGCCTTTATTCCTTCTCAAAAATCATTGTCAACTTAAGAACAGAACTGCCTTTAGCACAAAAAAAACTAAAAGGAATTCTTAGTAACTGATTGCAACCTGATAACTCAAAAAAATTTGATATAGCATAATTGTTCAATAAGTAATGGTTAATGAGATACTCTTCATGAGACATTGCTCTAATAGATAATATCTTAAAAGACCTTTAGGATTGCAAACAAGAAATGTAGTTCCATCAGGCCAGAGTAATAAGAGATGATATTAATTCTGCCAATAGGTTTTGTCTTCTTAAACCCAGATCAATCATTATTTTAAGATAGTCAATGAAAAAAAATTGAAAGAAAAATGTCTGTAAAGTCCTGATCTGGTTTCTTCACAAAAGAGTCCTGCTGAAGGTTTACTTTTATGTGTGCAGTACAAGCTCTTTTAATAATGTTGATTCTCAGGTATTTCTTCACAACTGCAAATCACTACTTTATTTTCTGCTGGTGAATCACAGTTACACTGTTGTCACTGCAAGAGTTCAGGAGGACATCAGCATTTCTATGTAAATACCATTTGTCTATGTATTATTACATGTTCTTTTGTAATAACAATTCTTCATATGTGTGCATGGCCTTATTTCTCCATAGACCATTTATGAAGATATAAGGCCTTCTGGAGCCCAGGAAAGCCCATAATAGCATCATCTTTTGCCTCAGTGGAACAAGAATTTTGCCTGCAATCCCTTCCCTATGGATCTCAATCCACAGAGGAAAAATACTATTTGAATTCTGGAAGTAAAATCAACTTAAAACCAAAACTAATTATGGCTCCAACAGATTTGCAACACATTTGTTTCATGGCATTTTAAAACACCCATGCCTACGTATTTACCTACTAGATACACTTGTGAGGCTCTGGGGAGTTGTTAAACAGTGGAAAAGAGAATGTTAAAGTAAACAAAGAGAAGGTTGGAAATGATGATGTAACAAATGAGCAAGGGTAAGCAGGTTGTATTATTACAGTGCTGTCAAAGGACAGATGGAGGGGAGCAAACAGTACATTCTCCTGGAAGAATACCAGGAGGCTGAGATAGACACTGTGATGTAATATTATTCCATATGTAGAGAAATGCAGAAATCCTTGGGCCATGTATCTAAATTTTATTTCTAAATTATAAGTTTTATTGGAAAAGAAACAGGATCTGCAGTTCTTCAGCAGCCAGACACTATTAGCCTTTAATGAGAACCACTTTGACAGTTTTTCCCTTACAGCAGCTCTAGATTTCATGTTTAAATATTAAAGGACGCAACAATTCTGTTGACCAGTGGTAGATTTCATCTTCTTTGAATAAACTATCCTAGATTTTTGGATCTAATTTTTCATAGTCATACAGACCTCCTACTCAGTGGAAAGATACACAATTGCTGTCAGTCCCCTTTTGGAAATATTAATCTCTCTCTAGAGTTTATAAAGAGAGTCTAAATGGTTTACTCAGGCTGACCCATCTTCCAGTGGATCGGTTTAGGCAAGGTGAATCATATCTCTGAAAGGAAAAATTTATTCCTCCTACTTTAACAAAATTTATTCATATATTCATGAAGAGTATTGAAAGAGAGAAAAAGAGGGAGAGGCTTTTATTCCCCTGATAGTTTAGGTAGAATTTGCTGTTTATGGGAAGAGAAGAATAAAACCCAAACCAATTTATACCACACATCATCAGGAAATAGTTTCTTCCTAGGTGGCCTGTGGTTAGATAACTGCTGCCTCACTTCAAGGATGGAATAATCAACCCAGTGAAAATGAGTGCAATGAGATAATTTCTAGATCAGAGAAGACAGAAATTTAGGATACACTTGATGCCATCTTGTCTCTATAAACAGTAGTCCCAACCAAACAAAGCAGATATTTTCTCCTAGATAGTGTAGATTCACCAACAAATTTTAATAATTGCTTTCATAATGAAAATTCTTAAGATTTCTGTGTTGTAAATTTGCACATAAAAATAAGTTTTAGCTTGTTTCTTCCAAAAATACCAAAAGCTTTGCCAACATTAATCAAATTTCACAAGATAAACAAACATATTTTGATATCACAAATACAACAAAAGCTCCAGGTCTTGGCCAAGTGGATGTATTTATGTAGTTTCCATGGCAAAGATAAAGTCCACTTCCAAGATGTTGCAAACATCTGGGCAGTTTTTCAAAATAAAGCAGAGGGGGGAAAAAGTAAGTTGTGCAGACAAAAAAAAAAGAAAGTAAGTTGTGTTGTTATTTTTACTTCATAACATTTCTCTGATTTTGGGAATTGTAGTCAGAAGATTTGTGTATGGTATCATTACTAAATATAAAGGGAGAAATTTTTTTCCTATCACTTTTTAGCAAAAAAACTTATTCAAAAAACTCTTTACATACACATTCTTCATTCACTTTCAGTTAGTCTGGGGCCAAGATCCTCAAACAGTCAGATCAATCAAAAAATATCATAATTTGGTCAAGCGAATTTGACACTTTGATAAACAAACACCACTTCAGTGTGTTCTGGAGACCATTTTGAGGCTGAAATAGGGTAGCAGCTGCCTGAATGTTTAACATCTGAAGACAAAATATAAAAAGCATTTTAGCCAAATGGCAGTGCAGAGATAACATAGAGGAGACATAAAGCCCAAGCTATTCAACAGTTATGAATATGGGTAATGACCGAAGCCATAGTTTCAAATTTTATCTGTTCAGAAACAAATTATGTGTGAAATATATAAAATTTTGATTATTTGTTAGCTTTCAGATTAGGAAGAAAAATATCCCATTGCACGAGTTATGTTTTTGCAATTAAAAACAACTTAATAATGCAAGAGAACAGAAATGTCCAAATGTTAAAAATTAAAAGTACTGTACAAAAACTTCCTCTGACTCAATACTATTGTATTGTCTTGAATGCAAGGTCTTCGTTAGGGAATATTATCAGGAGAAAATTAATGTACTGTCATTGAAATAAGATGTACAAAACCCCTCAGAAGCAATCTTGCCTTGCTCACTCAAAGTGTAAAGAGCTATTTCTCAATGCTTGCCATGTAGTTGTCTAACTCAGTATCTCCCCTGTCCAAGAAAAAATTATGAATCCAATGGCCTTTTTTCATAATTGCAGCACAGTAAATATGTGATTCACTGATCCTGATCACATTATATGAAGATGTTTGCTCTCAATCAACAAAGTACTTAAATGGTAACAAAAGCAGCACTCTTCCATTCTAACATAAGTGGAAGTTGTCTTTATTTGTCCTAAGTGAAATTTACCTTCATGAACTCGTCCCATGGAAATAAGCTAACATGTTGACCTGCATTTTCAGGTGTCAATGGTACTCAAATATGCCCAGTTTCCATTGCCCTGGAAGAAGATTATGGTTATTATGGCAACATCCCTCGCCTCCGATACCTTCGTCTGGATGGAAACGAAATTCAGCCTCCAATCCCACTGGACATCATGATTTGTTTCCGACTGCTTCAAGCTGTTGTCATATAAAGATATTGCAGTGTCACTCTTGTACTGTGAGAGTGCTAAGATATGAGTTTTGCTGGAATGAAACTTGTTCTAACTCATAAATCAAGAAGTAACAGCTTTATTTGACTTTAATTTTTTTCTTTGCTTGCATCTTTTCTACAACTGAAAAGGTTTTTCTTTCAGAAGAGATTTTGTATGGACCTGAAACGTGTCCTATAAATTCATAATGTGAATATAATGAAAGTAATTGGTGTAAGATCCCAAATATTCCAGAGAAATCTCTTGCCTACTCCATCTTTCTTGTAAATGTGACAATACCTACCCTGCTAACATTATTCCTATAGACAAGTTATGTGTCCTTATTTTGTTATCTAGTAGCTAACACAATGGATTTGGGTGCAGTTGGCCAAATACATATGCTAATAAAAACATGAGCTGCAGGATTTTTAGTTATCAGAACTGCCACTGATCACTATTTCAGATAATGACTCATGGTGAGCAACCACTTAACATGCAAATAACCCTAAAATTACTGTCATCTTTTGAATACTAATACTTTTAAGGCAAAAACTACATGAAGCTTAACATCCAAAGCAGTATACTGAATATATCACTGTAGGGATTAATTCAGTGAATTTTAGAACTGGAATAAACTAATCCAACTCAAATCCAGGGACAAAAGATCATGAGATGTAATCTTGTCCTCTCAAAGGCCCAGTTTTCTACTGTTTTATTCCATTTCTAGATTTGATACCATTTCTTTCTGCAGCTTTGGGAATTTCATTGAATATTTAGTTAATTTTAGTTTGCAGAGAGATACAACCAAGAATAGTAATGATTACATATTTCAAAGACTAGGTCCTTCATAAAAAATTTGAATGGCCAGTTAATGGGATGGTGGTAAAGAGAAAACTAAGAAATTAAGACATATGTCCCCTCCCAATTATTTACTGAACTAGGAAAATAGTTGCATAGTAATTCTGTCATTTAAGCAAATACAATCTAAGTAGTATTCAACTATCTGCCAACTCACATACATGCACATAATAATACTGGATTTTAGACAAGTCCAGATTATTAGAACACAATATTAACAATTCACAAGGGAGGTATCAGCAGGTAACTTTTAATGAAATATGGTTGATTTTATCAAATCTAGTTTATTTTTTCTATTTTATAATATTGGCATTTCAATAAATTACTTGATTATTCCAGTCATCTAATCACTGAGAGAGTATGACATTCTTATGTATGACACAACAGACTATCCATCAGTGATTATTTTAATCTTGCATTTCTAGATAGCAGCAATTAGTTGCTTATTGATATCCTGCATCTATTGATAACATTTTAAGAATGGCCTCAGTAGCAAGCATTTAAAGACTATGCACGTGGTACAATTTTTGCTTTGAATATTAGGTATTTTCTTAGAAGTATATATTTTTTTAAGTGTTGAGAACTGCAATTTCTGACAATCAATCCTTTTTATCTGAAAATCAGGCCTTATTCTGCTCCAGAGAACTTGTGGAAACAACCTAGTATAGAAACCCAGCATAGGAATAACCCATTCAGAAATCTGATCTCAAAACCATTTATTTTTGCTTTTCTTTTTATGTGATTGCTGAGAAAACTACTGCCCTTCTAACAAAAGTATTTTCTATACCTCTGTGTTCACCCTATATGAAAAAAAAAATATTTAAAGAGTCTTTACAACATGTATGCATGTTTAGCTATGTTCTTTACTCAGTAACAGCATAGTAATTTATTTTTGGAAAATAATTACGTGACAATACTACTAATTAAATTATAACAATTATGTTCTTGTACTTGGAAATTAATTTCTACTTTAAACAAAGGACAAATACATATACTCCAAAGTGAATAATCATAGGCATATATTAATTTATTGGTATTATTTATAGTTCTAATCACATAGTAAAGCATCTTGAAGATCCAATAAAAAATTACTACCCTTTTAGGTAATGTATACACATTGAAGAAAAGACTAAACCTTCCCCAAAGAGATGCTAAGCTTACATATGGCAAAGGTTAATATGTAAAATCATAAAGGGATACTAGAGCATCAAGGTACTCCCTTTGCTGGATAAGGGCATTATGTGATGGAATCAGAAGCACAAGATCTGATGAAATAACTTTTTAACTTTCACCAACTGTACCACTATTTTTCCAACTCAGTGTAAAGTGGAAATCCTTATAAATTGGTCCCTCAAATAGTCAGTACTGTCCTATGTAACAATTCTAGAATGCATGCAGACTGATGCCCAAGATCAGTTTCTGTCAAATCCCAGTTAATCTGAGTGAAGTGACACATCTCAGGACAAAACTTTATTGGGCTGAAGAGCTCCTGCTGCCAAGTGCTCTGTGTTCTATACCTTTGGTGTAATGCACTGACTTCTCATCTGGGAGCTATTTAATGAAGAGAAAATCTTAAGTATTCTCACTTAAACTAATTTGATCCATCTTGATGCTCTCTCCCAGAACCAGCTCTACTCATGCAGTAGAATAAAAACAGTTGCTGCAGTGACCTTCACAAAATAAACCAATACTGACTGGGAATTGAGCTTCCTTACTGCATGTACATGGCCACTTGCAAGAGTTTTAATGTTCTTAAAGGTCCTGGGAAAGATGGTGAAATTTCATTTCAGACTATAGTAGCAGGCCTAAATTGCATTATTGTGTGGTACTAAACAATGTAGGCTTTTAGCCACCACACAGCCAGTCCATTCATTGTTCCAGAAGGCTATAAAGGAATTTGCAATACACATTGTCTTTTTCCCAATGTTAAGAGCCTCTAATACAATGTAAAAAAAGAGCACCACTGCACTTGAAAGTCTGATGGTAATTCTTCCTAATCCAAGATTTCTCTAAGACTTCCCACTGATATTTCCTGGTTCACAAAAATTTGTGTTCTTTTCCTCTGAAAAAAGGGAGGAGCACACTTCTCAGCTGTCCTGTCTGAAAGTGCAGCTGGTATAATAAAAGTCAGTTATTTCCCTTACTTGTCAGAGCACATTGCAAAGAGTTTTGAATGGAATACCACATACAGAAACAAAGACATTTACAAGTATGAGAAGCTGAGAACATGAGAATCACCATGACAGTACTGCAGTCATGGTCAAACTCTAATAAAACCGCAAATATCTAGTGCTTTTTGAGGAAATCCACGTTGCATATTAGGCAGCTTTGAAATCAGGGTTGTTAACACAGATGTGCCATCACCTCAGCCCAGGGTACACACAGTTGCCCTGAAAAGAAAAGTATTAAAGCAAAGTGAGAGACTCAGGAACTGAAAAATACCCAGACATTTCTGACACGTCTGCCAGCAAGACTGGAGGCTGGTATGCTGGATCTATCCAAAGGCTGTGGGGTTTTATAACACAGCTGTCTCTGCATTATAACACAGCTGTCTCTGCAGGAAGAAAATCCTTTTAAGGTGCTGCCAGCATAGTTAAAAATTTAGTCACGTGTAATTCTCCCTGCTCCATACTGTTCTCTGGAATTTTCTGTTTCTCAAGAGTCCAGTGTGCTGCCACTATTCTTCAAATTTTGAGGGGAAAAACACCCCCATAACAGTCATGCATGGATGCCAGTGACCACAGCATCCTGTATGACACCTGGAGGAAGAAACACAAATATTTGGATAAAAATTCAGAAGACAGCTAGCAAACTAATTTGCATGTTTGCAATTGCTAACTCCAGCACGAATCCTGTGTCATGGGAGGGGTTTTCAGTCACCCTTGCTGCACCCAAATGGGTTTCCAGCATTAACTATAAGTAGTTGCTGTTCCTTTTTCCAGCCAAGAAAAACTATTTGCTGATATCCCATTGCAGCAATTTTCATTGCCTACCTGGAATCAGATCACTGTAACATCTACATTTCTGTGTTGGTTGTTAAACAGCTAATATCCCTCTTCTGCCAAGCATGGCTGTGAATCCTTGGCATTGTTAAAGTCAGTAAGTTAATATTTTTCTCTTGACTGAAAGTCTCCTCCACAATTGCATTTTTTTACCCAGAATTGCTTACCTATTTAAACATGGCAAGAGGTTCTGTAGAGCACCACACTGTCTGTGTAGTGATACTCAGGAATAGTAATAACCACTTCAGGTCAAGTGTATGAAGAAATATCCATCATTCACATCATGTTCTGCCCTAGCTAACTTACTATCGAACCCATTAGTAGAAATTATATTGCTTCTAAACCCTGGCTTTGCTCTAGCAGTGATAGTTCCAGCAAACCTACATTTTAATAAATTCTAAACCTTTGCCAAAACAGATTTTTCTTATAGTCCCTGTACTGTTGCCAACAGCCAGTCTATTCTTCTTAGTGGTTCTGTTTTGATTTCTGGAGCAGTGGAATGAGCCCAGAGGAGGGACACTGAGCTGATCAGAAGGCTGGAACACCTCTGCTGTGAACACAGAGAGGGCTGTGGCTGCTCAGCCTGGAGAAGGCTCCAGAGAAGTTGTAGGTGCCCTGTGCTTGGAAGTGTTCAAGGCCAGGTTGGATCAGGCTCTGAGCTACCTGTTGTAATTGAAGGTTCCAGGCCCATGACAGACCTCTTGGAACTAGACCCTAAAGATCTATTTCAATTTAAGTAACTCTAGGATTCCATATCTATTTGACCAAACTATCTTCCTGTCAGCTTGATTGTTTTGTTTCTTCAGTGTTCACTTATGCATCTTTATGTATGTGGCATTAATGTCTTTGCTGGTGTTCTGCCCTATCCTGGTAGTTCAGCTCCATCTGGAATTCCCCAGGAAAGGGTTGCCCTGATTGCACACAGCTACAGCAGCAGAGCAGTCCCATGCTCACAGCTCTCACACCTCCTCTGGTGCCTGTGTGCAGACCCAGGCTGGTGCTGTCTTGTAGATAGAAAATATCTGGAAATCTCTTTTCTGAGGCTTTTCCTCCCCTCTGCCAGTCTTTTTTTGTAGGAGAATTTCTGAAGAAACTAGAATAACATCTTCCACAAAGAAAAGCTGTTCTTAATTAGGGGCTGGGGCAATGAAAGTGACATATGGGCTCAGCAGCTCTCAGTGAAGCTAGGTTTATTTCAATAATTTTTTATTCATTAAAATGGTCTATTACAATTTTTATGAAACTTTCATGGATTCAGAAAAAAGAAATGCCAATAGTCTTAGCCAGAGGAAAGAAAAAAAAATAGTGTTCATGCTTCTTACTTAATATTCTTGTTGCTAAGATGTCCATGTAGCATGATATGCCCTTCACCAGTTAATGAAATCCTTGAATTTGTCTGAAATCATGCTCCCACTACTAGGAAGTCTATTTTGAGGACAGTAATCTCCTTGTGATTCTCTGCTTTGTTACAGGATTTGAAATAATCACTGATTCTCTCTCCTGGCAGTGAGGATAGGCTTCATGCTATTACAGGATCTAGGCTCAAGACCATGTCTGAATCAGAAGCAGATTGAATTGGAGTGGCTTTTTTGTTTTGTTGTTGTTTTTTTTTTTTTTTTTTTTTTTCTCTGAGGAGGCTGTTTTCAGCACCAGACTAGAGGTTCAAGCTGTTTTGTGAATCCAAAGATTTGTTTCTTTTAATGACTGGAATTGCTTCCAATGAAGGAGACTGGTGGCAAGCCTTCTCAACCCTGCTTAGCAGCAGAATAGAAGGGAGTTACACTTAAAATGTCTTTGACAAACTTTGACTAACTTAAGTTAGACTTAAAATGACTTTGACAAACAACGTCCCCAAATTCTCTGTCTCTGAATTGCTGACCAAATTGAGAAGAGAAAGCTGCACATGAAGGTTTTCTCTGAAGGTCCCAGTGGTTTGGATCTTTTAAAAAGCTACTTATTTATGTGTTTATTTTGGTTTGGTGAAAATTCTTTAACATTAAATTTAAAATACCACATAAGAACATGGTGTGAGGTTTATTTTTCATTTTTATATGAAGAAGAAGACTAAAATAATTAATTCCTCTTCCAATAAATATAAACATTTTTTACATTGGACTGACCATCAAATAAACAAAGAATCAGAAAAGTGAATTTTCTGCTCTCAAGCCAAAATTTCCACACTTTCCCTTTTTCTCCACTGTTCATCTTCATTCTGTCTGGGGTCAAAGCAGCAGACTTATTAGGTATTGAGCAACATTGAGAATTATTTCATTGCAGTATTATCCATGTTTCTGATTTTCCTCAAAGCATTAATAAGACTTGTGCCCGTGTTTTTCTACTTTTGAAAACCCTGCACAACAGCCCCCCATTTTTTATTCAGGGAAAAAGGTGCTCTCAGGGATTCAAAAGGGTTTCTGTGGTGCCTGCTATTTCATCACAAACATGCAAAGCAGAAAATCACCCAGAGCCAGCCAGACATGAAGATGCAATTGGAGCAAACTGTCAAACTCAAAAGTATGTACAAGTATTTGTACAGGTCTTTGGAAACCTGTCATGAAGCTTGGGCAGATTGCTGCTAAGGAATAAACCCAGTGGGAGTTTGGAGAGAAGAAACACTGGAAAGCTGTGAATGCAGAAATGGAAACATTTTATCTCCTCTTACTGCCTCTTTTGTTTGCACTGGTTGAATTAACACTCACAGAGTTTAATGACAGTGTGCAAGGATTTGTTTCTTGTTTACCTTATCACAGGTAAACAGCAGGCTGTCAACAGGGTTGATTCAAAACTTTTGTTTTTCCTATACTGATTATTTGTGATCATGTATAAACCATCATCAGGCAGCATTTCTAGATCTCCAGAATCTGATTAAAACACACCAGTTTGGGCACAGCCCAGCAGTCATATGTGTTGTTGAAAGCTCATGTAAACATTTAACTTGTTTAAAAAAAAAACCCAAGAAACTAAAAAGAGTGCCTCTCCTTTGAAAGCTGTTATTGTTTACAGGGAAAATATACTAAGTAGTCCTACAGTTTGCATTAAGTTTTCATTATTTCAGAGACTATTTTCAGAGGAACTCATGTGCCTTATTTAAAAGAAAATAAACTTAGAACAAGCATATCTTGGCATTAGTAGACAATTTGAAAGGCTTTAGATAAACCTTTTCACATTTATCTTCTACAAGACACATTTTGTATGGAATATTTGCCTCCCATTGTAGTGCAAGCATTTAATATTTCTAGATTGTCCTGCTCTGTGTGCATGTAGTGACACATATAATAATTTTAAGAGTCTTTTAAAATTCACCAAAATGCCTGATGTACTGAGAATCACTGGAGCTGTTGACTACAGGTAGCTGTAGCCAATCAAAGTTTTGCTTCTTGCTAACCTCCATTTCACATCATGCAATGAAAAAGTCCTGCTTTTGTCTGGGAACAGTGTAAAAAAATCATCCATGCTGAAGGAGAAAAGTCAACATTTGATGGGTATAGAAAAAATGTTTAAAGAAATTCTAAGAACTGTCCAAACACTGCTTAATGTAAAATCTTTGGCCACCTGAATGGGATGGTTTTATAAAGTCATCTTACTCCTGATGGGAAAACAGCTGGATACTTAATGTTGATTGAAATGGACCAAATTTAAATTCATATTTTAGAATATGAAATCCAACTTGATTTTTTTTTATTTTTTCGCTGAAGAACAAGTTATCCTCCAAGATAAACATTTTTCAGTTGTTGTTTTTTAAAAGGCAGATAAACATCTGATCTTACATTCTCTGGAATGTAAAAGGGAATTTCTTATTATACAGTTAGATTGGGTTACATTTGTCCCAAATGGATTCTGGTCAACAATATGACAGTGAGAACAGCAGCACTGTTTTGAAATGGCCCTAACAGCAATAGCAACAAAATTCAGCTGTTCCCTCATTTGGGACAATGAAGTCAGGAAGCAGTAGTTCCCAGACAGGGAGGATGATCTTATGGATTCCTATTAAAAAAATTTGAATTTAAAAGGAAAAAGAAAGCTGAGAAGAAAATATTTAACAGCTCTCCTACCAAATCTCTGTACTCAGAGAACTACTTTTTGGCTCAACCTTAACACAACATATTTTTATTTCAATGCAAAATCTAATTAGGGAATAAAATGGTGGTTTGGATCATTCATTCCCTCTCCACAGTGACTCATCTTCTTGCCAGAATTCCTCAGTGACAAGGTTGTTCTTTGTGTCAATAGCTCCCAATTGAGTGATACATATGCTCCTTTCAGTATGGTTTTTTCCAACTAAATGTGTGTAGCACACAAAAGAAACATACTGCCTGCACGTAAAAGACACAGGACAGAGGAAGAGGCACAAGAGTGAATAAAAGATACTATGGAATGAAGACTTTTATGAAGCTGGTTTTAGTTAGGGGAAAATGAAGCTTTTAACCATAATCAATGCTTCAAGCTACTCTGGAAATAATCCAAGAGAAATCCAAGGGAAATAAGAATGAGGTACATGAAAGCTTCTGGGTTTGAAAAAGTAACAGCTGTGTCTAGAGAACCTAGGCAAGAGGACTTCTTATTTAAATGTCTGGTTTAATAGCATTTCTAATTCAAGCATACATCTCAGTCCATTAAAACAAAATAAAAATCCAGGGTAAGCACACAGGACAAACACCATATGATCTTCAATAAGCAGCCTTATAATCAAACACTGTGTAATTATTTCATGAATTGAGTGCCAAAAATATATTGTGATTCCATGAAATGTACCCTTAAGGATTTGCAAAACAGAATAGATATTCTAGGATCTGTGCCCATTTATCCCCTTTTGTTCCACATGAAAGAAATTATATTAAATCAACTGAATATCTGGAAAGAATTAAATCATCATCTCTCATTGGCAAACCTAAAGGAAAAATTCACAAGAAAGCACAGTTTTATATAATGAAAGTTCTCATGTTTCATGGAGTAAAAGGGAAAAAACTAACTGCCAAAGGGAAAGTTTTTGTTGCCTTTGGTTATTTTTCTCAGACTATATATTATGGAGTTCTCCTCTGCTCCCTTTATTATCTTTATTCAATGATATAAAATTCCAGACATAATGAAATGAAAGCATTTCAAATGCTCTTGCATTAAGTCCTTCAGGAGAAAACTTCTCTGTAGCAGCTGATATAGTGACAGTCACTGGCACTGCAGAGTAGCAACCAAAGCTGACTGGTCCCCTCAGCAGGATTCTTTTTAATGACAAAAATGTCTGACTTATTCACTGCCCTTGAATTCTATTTAAATAGCACATGGGCCAAAATCTGCCTTTGTTAATGGGGTTTCAGAGGCGTAAATGAAAGCAATGACTTTTGCCAGCAGACTAAGCTCACCACAGGCTCCTGGTGATTTACCTCAGAGATGGCTTCACTTCAGTAATGTAGTTTTACAAGTCACACTACACTGTTTTTTAACCAGTTTGGGCCTATCATGCTTATGTATTAGCTATCATTAAACCACCATAAAATGTTCAGAACTCAGCTCTCATTAATCTGCACTCTGACAGGAAAACCTGATGTTTTTCACCAGCTTCAGCTTTGACCCTCAGAATTTACTGAGGCAGAGAAAATCTACGAATATTAAAAATTACAAATGAGGTGAAGACATATCTCTGCACAACAGAGATATACTGAAACGTCTTTTTTCCTTCCAGGATTATGTGAAAAAGTGGTGGTCCTGCATCTTATTTATGGGTTAAACAGCAACACCAGTAACTGGGATCCTCCTACTTCTCAGGACATTCTTCAGTAGCTCTTAGTCCTTCCCTCAATCTCTTCCACCCACTGCTGATCTCCCTTTGCTCATTTTCCTTAGACAAGCTTATTGATTCACACTACTTGATATTTAACCTCTGTGGTAGGGAGTCCCCAGTCTCCTGCTGACAACTATATTAAAGAAATTGGAATTTTAAATAGGGAAAATGAAGCTTACTCTTCCTTTGTAATTCTTCATAATGCCATCTATGTGTCTTCCTTACTGGTACTAATAAGTCGTCCACTCTTCTTTAGGGTACCACAATTCTACAGTCTGAATTTTTTCACTACATGCTTTGATGTTTCATATACCTGAGCTGTTATTTCTGTGCATGGTTCTTATCAGCATTTTTAAAAACCTCTGTTAGTGAAACATCTTCCTTCTGATCTCCAGTACAGCAATTCTTTTTTTCCTTCTCTCCTCATACACAGTCATTCAGATACACTTCAGACCTTATAAACACCCAGTTTCAAGTACTCCTCCTTGCCTGCCATTTTGACTAAATGCTATATGACTAATGCCAAATAGCTGAATATTCCCACTTATTCCCTGTCCTCAGATGCTAAAAGAACCCCTTCTGATCTTCATGTACAACTTTTTCATTAGGAGCAAAAATCTGCATTACATGTTATTGCTTTACCTAATTAACACATTTCTGTGATTTTACACTAAAATGATCAAAGGTTTTTCACCACCATAGGACAATTCCTCTGCTGCTCTTACAGTTAGGAAACTTTGAAATTTCCACCTGAATTTATGTATGGCTGACAGAAGACCTTCTGCCATGGTGCCAGCAGATAATTTTTCCCCCAGTTACTTACAGTGGACCAACAGACTACCAAACAAATCAGCAAAATAACTGAGGACATCTGGGCAAACAACATTATAATCACTGCACTGCTCATCAAAGGACAGGAACAAAAAGAAAGCACCATTTATACAGTGAAATTTAACACTGCTTCCCGTGTGCCTGGATGCAGAATTTTTCTCTGCACAGAGTTGGAGTTATTCCCTTAGTCTAAAGCTGGATGAATCTGGATTAATCTGGGTTTGCAGAGTTCAGGAAACTTGCACAAGCTGAAATTTCCCCGTGAAAGATTCCTTCACACATTCATCAGCACAGCTTTGTGTGAAAACAGGACATAAGCAACCTTGAAATAACACTAAAACACACTACATTTGCAGTTATGTGGAAACCTGACACTTTCCTTTTCCCTTCTGTGTATCATCCATTTTCCTTGTGTATTTTCCCAACACTTGCTTAGATCAGGTGCTCAGGTTTTTCTTTGTTTGTCGCTTTGGGATGATATCCAATAATGAAATTTCACTCTGTAAAACATTTTACCTGTGTTTTAGCTGTATTGACCATGCTGGATAAAAGGCCTTTCATCACACTGACCTGTAAAATACCAGAGAATTTCTCATGCTGTTCATTAACAAATGATAGTTTCCTTCATTGTCATGCTCACAGCAACCTGCACTTTTGCTGGACTGCTCTCTGTGTAGATATTTTCTCCAAACTTTTAAAATATGT
Organism: Erithacus rubecula; assembly: GCF_903797595.1. Taxonomy (NCBI): domain Eukaryota; kingdom Metazoa; phylum Chordata; class Aves; order Passeriformes; family Muscicapidae; genus Erithacus; species Erithacus rubecula. The sequence continues at coordinate 26,104,065 of NC_136686.1, read as the reverse complement.
TTTCCAAACATTTATTTTATGTAAATGAAGGTCTGATTAAAAACATCTTTCATTCTCATTCACAACCACATTATTTTATAAGTAATAAATAAATCCATAGTCATTCTGAGAGCTAAAGCAAGTTAATAGTTTTCCTTAAAGCCTATGAGAAAAATCAAGATTCTCACATTCTTTGTGCATTAGTGTCTCAAAGGACATGTTCCCACATCTACTCAGAAAAGGAACAGCTTAAACCAGAAATTCAAACCAAATAAACAGAACTATTGGCTGAAGGGTGATGTGTCTCTCATTTGCAGTGCCAGAGGTCCTGGAGTCAGGCTGTGGTTAGCCCTGGCCCAGACCAGCTCTGTGTGTTTCACTCTGTGCCACTGGCTGGTTCCCTCTGCCCCGTGCTCCCTGACCTCAGCACCCACCTCCCCTGCACCCACTGTGCCACCATTTCTTCTCTGCCTTCAGCTTCTAACTCAAGCCTCCAAAAGCTGGATAGAGCCTGAAATTCTGTGTCATAGCCAGGGCTGGACCATCTATAACAGGACTCATACTCAATCACTGATTCCTTAAGAGATAAGAAAATTAATATATTTCCAATATACTAGATCAGAGCAATGTAAATTGAGGTCAGTAGAGCTTCCCTTGAGATCAAAGCCCTCAGAGCCACTACCTTGCAATTTTCACCTATTAGAAGAAACAGTCAAAAGGAGACAATGCATGTATGCACTGAAGAGTGCAATTGATATTTTGAGAACATGAATATACTAACTGCATGTCTGACACACTGGTGACAGAGCAAATTCTTAGAATGACTGGTTTATACACTGCACTAATAATTCCCAGATTGTATTCTACAGTCTGGAGGAATTATAACTTTTTTCTATCACTATGTGTGAGAACTACTTGCTAGTGAGTTGTACTGCTATAAAATTTAAGATACTAAAAGTTATTAATATCCACACATTTTGTAACAAATTCAATAAAAGCAGAGAACATCTTTATGTTACAAATGTAGGATTAGTTGAAGGCAGTCAAATGCAAATGATCATGCCAACTTCATTACAAACATTTTTTAGTGTTTTAGAAACACATATAGAGGGTACAAACCACTGCAATAAATGTAATACAAAATGCAAGCCTAAGAGCAAACGTACAATTTCGGAAACTGAGAAATATTTATGCTAATGAGGAAACCAATTTTACTTCATTATAGCAATTTCAAATTTTATCAGGATATTGGGGACACTATGCTGCATAAAATATCTCATATTCTTTATCCATGAAGGAAGTGTGGTGTTACAGTGTCCACAATTTCATTTGAATAAATGCATATGTCAACATACAACACAAAGTTTGTGCTCTACTGAGTTCCAAATCCTTGTCTTATTGAACTCTGTTTCTGGTTTATTTTTCAATCCCAAGCAAAATATCATTCTTCTTTTAGTGATAAATATGATAACCCAGCTCTGAACTGTACTTGTTTAGCTAAGCAAAAACAAGCTGAAATTTTCCATCTCTGGGGCCAGGAGCTGCATTTTCCTGAAAGGGTCTAACACCACCAGTCCACAGGGTGGGCTGGAACAGCAGACAATAGCTCTGTATGCTAATAAATACCATTTTGCAACACCACAGGCTTGCATACTCAGCAGTGCTATCTTATGTTCAACCACGATTAAAGAAAGAACAGCAATTTCTTTCCCTGCTCCTTCTCAAAACTGATGTGAATTATACCTCTTAAACAGCAAATTGCAAATTTGGGTTTAGAAAAATGGCAGTCTGTCTAATGTGAGTGGGATGGAACCCAAGTACGTGAGCCTGAAGCTCTGACTCCTGCCTTTGGCCACACTGGGAATTCCTGAAACTGCCTTCATTGACGAGCTCTGGTACAACCTGCAAAGATCTGTGTGCCTGCACGTACCCCACAGACCAGCCCCAGTGTGCTGTAAGCCAAGAAATTTCAAAAGTGTGAAAGGAGTAGTAACAAGGTAGAAAAAATTGACCCATTAAGATGTCTCCAGCAAAATTTCAGAAAAAAAAAAATCATATTTCCTTTGCATGGAACAGGGAAAATTTTTATCTTAGGCATCAACATCAATTTAGATTATATTTCAGTATTACTTCCCAGTTGTTTCAAAACCAAAGTTTCTAAATATCCTTCAAAAACTGTATTCTCTTGATACTTTTTAATCAAATAAAAAGAAGTGCAAGGAATATAATTTATAATAAAGTGTATTTCAGACCTGTTTTAGCAGAGTTTGAATAATTGGACTTCTTTAATCTCCAAGTGCTTTTCTAGGCTAACATGGTTTATTCATATACAATATATAGTAACAATCTAAGAAAGTTTCATCTGTTTTAAAATTTATAGCATACAGAAAAAGTGAATAGCATGCTATGATGGATTTAACTTATGGGCTTACTCCAAAAACAAATGTTAGAGATGTAAAATTGGCAATGTATTTAAGGAGGATCTTTGAATTTTACATCGAGCCTGCCTTAAGGTGATTAAAAGTAATAAATTTTGGATCTTGCTCAGTTTGCAACAAAGTTTATTAATTTCAGAAGCAGATATTGAATGTTCTAAATCACCCTTTCTGAAAGTAAAATGGGAGCCACCCATTCCTGTTGCTATAACTATGGATGGTTTGATTCTACTGTAAATGTGCATGGTCTCTGTTGCAACTAAGGCTTTTTCTTAACAACTAAGAAATTTCAAGTATACTGAATGATACAATGATGTATCAGAGACTATATAGATATGGTATTTCCATATGTAAGAAAACAATACTCTGAATGCTCATTTAGAAATTCATCAGTATGGTAGACTGCATGAAAATATTCTGAGATTTTACTGTTAATAAGCAATATTAGATGGATCTAACATACATCTGACAAATTTCAAATTGGCATGTTATTATTTTTCTGAAAGATTTAAAAACCCTTGACCAACAAAATAAAACAAAACAAAACAAAACAAAACAACCAAAAACCCCCCAGATCCAAAACCAAACAGCTGAACAGGCAGTACAAAGAAAGCAGCAATACATATTTGAACTACAGTGAAAAAGTCATTTGCTATCTGCCTGCATCAACCATGGAAATAAGAGGTGATAATTAAAGTAACCAGAGAAGAAAAGGAGTATGTGAATTGAAAACGATTCTGCCATCAAGAACAAAACATCAGGCAAACATGAGAAATAAGACACTTGAGTACATCTGTATTAAAGGGTAGTTATTTCTGTGACTCATTAAAAAACTTGTTTTCATTGCTTGTGTTCACTGTTTATGCAGAAACAATTAAATCTAAACAAGACTTTGCTAGCAAAAACAGTTGTAGCTATTTCACATTTTCTGTTTAACTCTCTTTTCCCTGCTGTTTATGCTAATTTGCACAGGGGATGGAACAGTTGGAGCATTCTAAATCCTTCTTTTGTACTTCTCTAAACTTTGATGAGCAAAATGGAAATGCTAATCCCTTATGCAGACACATTATTTCCTTCCTTTCTTCTTCTCTGAGATATTTGTTTTTCTGTTATCCAGCCTTTGTTGCCTAGTCCCAGTGAGGTTCATATGATGCTCTCCTTTTCCCAGGGCCCTAGGGTGACCGAAATTCCACAATCCAGTAAATTCATGAAATGCAAGTGATACTGGGACAGGTAAGGGATCTATCAAAGCAGATTTCTACCTCTCCATCCTCTCCCTATGCCTATAGAACAAACAAACAAACGAAGTCAAGAGTGTTCAGTAATGCAGGAGGAATCAGTCTAAAATACTGGCCTGAATTTTAGCTCTGAAACTGATAGTAGTAACTTCAGTGATTCCAGAATTTCACACTGTGCTTTTTCTTTGTCCAGTATGATTCTGACCACATGTTTAAGGGTGGAAAATGAATGATAAATAATGATTCAAGAAATAACAAAGTCACAGACCAAAAACCAGGTAAGAAAAACTTTTATTTGGACATGAAGCAGGCACACTGGTAAGTCATGTAACTTCCATAAAAATATTGGAGGATTTTCATGTTAAATGACTGGGAGAAGTAGGATGTCACAGATGATTGATCCAGGTGAAAAAAGGGAGTGCTCTTTGCTATGCACTGTAGTAAAATCTTTGTTCAGTGGGCATAATATGCAATACTAGTTTTATTTGGAAAACTAAAACCAATCAATTTGAATAAGGTAAAGGTACGTGTAGATAAAAGGATACTGTTTGAAAAAACATATTATAAATCCTAATTGTTATTTTTCTTAAATTCACAATAATGCATCACTTTCCAAAGAATGAGTGTCTGCAGAAAGAGTTACATCTATTTTGCAGTCTACTTTATCTACAGCAAACTCAAAGATAAAAAACATTCATTTGCTTCCTCATACTAACTTTAATATGCTCATGAGGCAGAGCATATTTTGAGAAATGAATATTCATGGACCTCCCACTCATGACCAAAGCAGAATTGTCTCTGTTGCACAGTATGAGTGACCTCATTTTGTTCATCTGACAGATGCATTTCTGGTCACAGAACAGAACTATAACTTCAGGCCAGGAGAATCTTTCAGCCAGGTGCTAAGGTGAAGCAACAAAATGAACAAGTTATTTTTGCGATTCCCCTCTCACTCCTCTTGCTCTTAAAAATCAGTACTAGAATTTTCCAGGACCTGAAGACCCCTGCTTCTGTTCAGACTGGCAGGCCAAGAAGCTGACAAAAGGTTAAGTTGGTACAATACCCAGGCTCTTTCTGAGAGTCAGACAGGATTTTTCATTTTATGGCAATGGCAGCAATTTTTCTTATCGTAAATTCCTGGTGATGAATCTGTGAGGACCAAAAGAAAAGAAAGCAAAGAAAAAATTATAATGAGTAAATGTTGACAGTCTGAATCAAAGACTCAGTGCTTTATAATCAAAGTTTTGGAAAAACAAGAATAGGATGACCCTGAGGCTTTGGCACTGAGTTCAAGAGCACACTTAGGAGTCATTGCACCTCCAAGAACTGGGAGAACTGAAATGGAAACAAAGCAAAAACACAGGGGAATAAATTAATTCATTTACTACTGCCAAAAATTATGTAGTGGGAATGCATGCTGACTAGGAATGTGTTAGGCAATGGTCACAGCTGGGTATGCTTCCAGTTTAAGCAGTGCCCCTAAAACCACTGAATGTGATGGAACTCTCCATTAACTTCAGTGAGCTTTTAATCAAGCCCAGCTAAGTCAGACAGCAAGATTTAAAGGCAGCTGAGGAATTTCACAAGACAGTAACTTAAACTGCATAAGGCCAGAGGATCTGGAAAAAACCCAAGTGTCAGTGAAGGGACTAATTAGAGGACATGGAAAGCTCACTCCCAAATGTCCTTTTGTCAGTCTCAGGAATTTCATTATCTTCTGTGATAACAGGATTCGGAAAATGCAAGCAGTGATCTGAATCAGTTTCCAACTCAAGCACAGATTTTCTTTTTTATATGCTTGGGTTTTTGCTCAGCAATACCACAGGGCCTCTAAGTAGTCTTTTATTTTCTTTTATCTTTTTTTTTTTTTTTTTTTTTTTTTTTTTTTTTTTGTTGGGTCTCTTGGGTTTCTAGCTGGTCTAGAATTGCTAGCGTCAGGACTCCTGTCATCCAAGCTTAAACAAATTTCCAAACATTAATTTCAGTATCAACTAAGGCATGTCCCCTACAGATACATGCCTCAATCTCCAAATTCTTGCTCTTTAAAGCATAAATCAAAATAAACAATACTGTTTTCTTATTTGTGTGCTATACAAACCATCATGCTCGTAAGCTTGTAAAAAATCTTTATATAAAATATATTCTTTTTCAGACAGTTTCCCTAGCTCTAACAAAAAAATAGAAACCAAATATTTATAAGTTAACATTTGCCTTCAATTAATTTAACTTGCTTAGTGTTTCTGGAAAACAAGGTCAGCAAAGCATATTGTATTCTGACAGTATACCACTAAAGTCAAAGTTAAGATGCAGACACAAAGTGGTTTGAGGAAAAAAAGCAGACTTACAGACCAAAAGACACAAAGGTTTCAGACCCTAGGTCTCAGTATGTCTAAATCTACTTAGGTGTGTAAGAATGAAGAAAAACATTAATGATTACATTAATAACTTTTTGTTTCAATAAAGAATAAAAAATTGAGATCTTTTGCACAAATGAAAGCAATGAATATTGGACTTGCCTAGAGAGAGTATGTTTTGTAAGTGAAGGAGACACATTGGAAGTGAGGATTTAGCAGAATAAATCTTAAATTACCAAGCACAGCAGAAAATACTATACTCAAAAGTGAAATAATGTTAACACTTGCAGATGGAGCAGCATAACCATTATCAACAGCACTAAGAAGGTGAATGACAAATTTTTTCTGCAGAAGATACAGATGTTTGTTTTGTTGTCAGGAAGGAGAACATACAGGCATTGTAAGCAACTAGATCACTAAATTAAGGAGTAAACTGAGGCTATTGATCTGAAGAAAGAGAAGAGCAACAGGACACAATAGAGTGGCATTTTCACTATACATACTGCCCTGCCAGACATCTTGGATTCTTGCCACAAGGCACGTGGTTTAAAATTCATCACGTGCTTTCAGTGCCCCATGAAATTTGGTCCACTAAGATGGCCTTAACGGACAAAAAATTAAAATTGTAAAGCGAAGGGAATAAAGTTTCCTTAGCACATTGGACCTTATACATGAATCTTACATCCCTCCAGAGATACAGGAGAGGTTCTGTTATTGGATGTTGACAGCATTAGGGATACATTTCATTGAAGAGTTGGAAAAATGATTAAAATATTCAGAGGAGTAGGTACATGTTGTAAAAATACTGACAATATCAAAGTACAGAATTAAGTAGGAACTGATAATTAAAAAACCACAATCAATTAAGAAAAGAGCTTGACATTATAATATAGTAAAACTTTTTTCTGGTGTAATAGAGTACATTATACTACAGTGTATGCCCATCATTTGCAGCATATGATAGTGGTTCATATCTATTAAGAAAGTGGCATCTCCTCTCAGAAGGAAAACACTGGAAATAGTATATCCAATGAGCATTGCTTTATAAGTACTTACAGAAAATAAAGGGGGGTACTTTTGAAACACATCAGATAATACCTGCAATAGATGGAAATTCATTAAACATTATCACATATAATAAGTCACAAAATAGAGATGTTACGTAAAGGAAAAATGTTAATATATAACCTAATTTGCTAAGCCTTGATTGTGGACACTGACAAATTTGTATTTATAGGTTACCAGGTAACACAGAAAAGTTGTTTTCCAGAATACAACTGAAATTGTTATTGATATATTGGTATGAGCAGCAAGAAATTTGGGAAGAAGGGTCACGTGAAATAAACGCCATTTCCTTACAACAAATCTTTGTTTGGCCTTCCAAAAATTCAGTTCAGCAAAATCATATATAAAGGTGTTTGAAGTCTGAGAAACTCCCTGGGCTGAGGTCTTCAGCAGAGGGTAGAAGCTGTGCTGCCTCCCACAGCCCCAGGATGCCACTGCCATTGGTCAGGGGCTCATAGCACCGGCTCTGCCTTCTGAGTAACTCCATCCCATTTGAGACTCTGCAAGCTAAAGGTAAGTTTTGGCACTTCTCTCTTAGTTGAATTTTTATCGCTGGAAATGCTACTGTTTGTTTTATTTTATCGTGCTTAATACTGATTCAAAGCTCGCAGATTGGGGAGACTATTTATTTTTCCCTGGATAAGCCTTAGTTCCTTCCTGTGAGAGGTGGACATAATCTTCATCAAAATATTTGATCTTACAGCTACTGCAGATTCCAATGTTTCTGGAGTGCATTCCAATATATTACATGAAAGGGAAATAGAGACACACAAACCCTGCAAATTAGCACAGATAGGTATTTTTTTTCCACAGATATTTGCTGATTTTGTCTCTATATATGCAAAAATTCGTAGTTATCAAGACTTATACCCTTTAAAAATCTTTTATTTTTAAGGGTTGTGACATGAAAACAATTTTTCATATTGAGCAATTTTTTATTTAAGAATTGTTTACTCAGAGGAAAAATTACACCACATATGTTAGTTCCACATTTTGGATGGAAAGATAACACCCTTTATAGCTGAGTTGTCTAGGATAAATGACATGGAAAGGAAAAGCAAGACCAAAACAAATTCTATCAAAAATAGGCAGCAGAAAACATAAAGACACACAAGAACCTTCTAATTCTAGCATATTGCTTATTTCAGAGATTGATTGCATTTTAATTTTACTTTAATTTTTTTAATAAAGCAGAATATTTTAGTAATATTGAAAGCTAATACTGAAAGGTGAAATTCATTTAAGCTTTCTCAAAGAGAAGACCCAGTGACTCTAGGTTCTTCCAGCAGCAGCTGAAGTCTTTCTGAATAAAGAAAATGAGAGAAAAATGAACGCCTTGTGTTACTGACCATCCCCAGAGGAATTTCATATTCTCATGCCTAAACCAGCTTTATAAAGACCTCTTTTCATGAAGCTAAAATTCAGCTTCTTGCTCAGTCCATACATTAAAAAAAAAGTCGTGTATTTCTCATACTTTATTCTAAGTAGTTGCAATTTTGAATTTAAATATTTAAGAGTATCACAACAGCACATAAGGAGTACAATTAATTAGACTTATGCATTGCTCATTATCACTGTGCTTTTGGTGAAATTAATGTGAGCTCTAGATAAATAAAGGTGTAAAGCATGCTAAATAGAGCCTTGTGTCGGGCATTTTATATGTTAATCACTTACAAGGAAAAGGGAATGCATAAACACTAGTGCTCAAGCCTAGCATAGATTTTCTACCATTTTACAAAATTCTGGAACTTTAAATAGGTGATAATTGAATTTTACAGAACTTTAAATGGGTGCTAATTCATTCTGTTTTCCAAGGAGAACAGGTGAATACACTACACCACAATTTGTCACTATAAAAATGGTGTTGATTAAATAACAAAGGATTTCAGAGTACTGGTGCTACTGCCCATGGGGCTGAGGAGAACATGCATTATTTTTTATTTTGCCTCCAAAACCTTTGCAAAAGTATGGTCTAAATGTGCCACACCAATTAAAATTTTGTTCCGACAAAACAATAGATGGGTAAAAAGTGTTTTGATTATGCTTACCCAGAGATAACAGATTCTAATGTTTTCTAATAGGGTGGTGAGAGGGAGGGGTTTGTTGTTTTTTGTTTGGTTGAGTTTGGGTTTTTGTGTGTTTTTTTGTTTTGTTTTGTTGGTTTTTGCGTTTGTTTTTTGTTTGTTTGTTTGATTCCATTTAGTTTTGGTTTTTTTCTTTATGATGGAGGAGAGATATAATATTACATTGTTAAAAATTCCAAAAGAATACTGATTGTGATAAAGACAAGCAATATAATAATTTACCTTTCCTCTAATTTCTCAGAAGTTCATATCTAAGTCCAAATAAAATAGGTGAAGTTAGATGAAAGGGGGAAAATACTATTCAGACACTTTCTCATTAAAATTAGTTTATTTTTACACCAATAAAATTCAATAGGTCTTTTCTAAATTATATGACCATGAGCATGGCCAAAGCAGCTTACAGAATTCTCAGATCTAGGGACTCTTAGTGACGAAAACCAAATTAGTCACCATAAATAAATATTAATTGTTTATCAGAAGTACTGTGGGTTTTATATATAAATGCTGCTTTTGTGACATTAAATTGTCATAGATTCCTTGTCAATACCAGAGTACCTACAATCTGTCCATTTTTTTCTCTTTCAGAAAAGAAAACAAAATGCAGACCTTTGTAAATGTTTTTCTGGGAATTTTTATCTTTGAGTCTGTTGGGGCTGCCCCTCTCAGTGACACCTTAATTTATGATTCTGAGTTTTATGACATACCACTTGGAGAGCTGCCTCATCCATTTGCCTATGATGAAAACAAGCAGTCTGACCAAGTAGAGGTAATTAGAACCTAATTTATTCTGTCTTTCCAAAGTGCATAAATGCAGTAATTACTCATCAGTTTTTCTTCACCACAAAAACAATTATGAGACAAATCTAGCTGTGTAGTTTCTATTGCCTTTGCCGTTCATTCACTTTTTCCTAATCTAAAACCACAGCTAAATTATATTCTGATTGTTTGGTTTTATTTGTGTTAATCTTTAAGAGTAGGTGAAAGGTACCATGCTTTCCTGAGGTCTCCATGCAATTCCAAATTCTGTTGAAGATTATCATTGTGATTTTTCTGGGTGATGCATGGAGGCAGTCGAGACAGGATTCCTAGCATTTCCCATTAAATGAGGTTGTAAAATGCTGTTTACTTAAGTTTATGTTCAGTACAAGTATTTCAGGTGATAAATGCTAATGCTTTCTATTGCTGTTAGGAAAGGGCAGAAGGAAGATAAAAGAAAGGGAAAACATTTGAATTTAAACACAGGGAAGTAAGACAAATTACTGAAGAAAAACAGTTGAAATTATGATACAGTATGAGCTGGAAAGATATGTCACCTGTAGAGGCAAGGGACTCCACTTGTTGACTTAAATACTTCTTTCGTCTTTTACAATCCTTTATTTCTTTACAATTACTAAAAGGCTACATTAATTTTATTCTCACCCTACTGATTAGCCATTGGCACAACTTCCCTGAAGGTAATATAAGCACTCTGATTATCTGTGATAGAAGTTGAGTGAAAAATATAACATGTAAATAATATGGGATTTCTATTTTTTATACACAATATTTTAGTACTTTTTCAATAACAATGCATAATTCATGAAAATACAAGCCTTTGAAAGATTCGTGGTTACAGCAGGAGGGACAGGAGCTACTCTTTCATCAGTGTGAGATAGAAATTTGATAACAGCTTTGAAACCAAAGCACCGAGAAAATTTAAGAATAACTATATTCCAAAACAGGAGAGTTGAAGAGATAAAAATAATCTTAAAGTTAGCACTAGGATCAGAACCATATAATATATAGGAAATAAATTTTCAATTTAAGAGGGATTGAGAAGAACTTTGCTGTAAGGAACTTGCCTTGCCTTTGGCCTGCTTCCCTTGTGCCACTCATGCTCCACTTGATTCTGCATGAGCTTGCTTTCCTGACAAAGTCACTACCAATTTTAGTCACTGTGCTCTATTTCACACTGATTAATTAGCCACAGCTTCTGTTTCTCTTTGCTCTTAGAAATAAAGTCTCTATCATTTCTACAGAAATAGCTTCCTTCCCAGAAATAGGAGAAGTTATTTTGAATGAGCCTCATCACTGAGTTTTTCTCATTCCAACAAATTTCTTAGTGATGCATTGAATGGTAGGTGGGATTCTCCTGTGCTGTGCTCTCTCTGTGAGGTCCTGTAACACCAAAACATAGGGTGGCCCTTCCCAAGTTTCTGAGTGAAGGACAGAGATTAACAAGGCTTCAGTGATGTTTTACAGCTGAAAGGAAATTCAGGATAACTGATGTTGCACCCAATAAGAAAATACACAAGAGATCCCAACACAGGTTGTTTTTTTCAAAAAGGCATGGAATAGGAAGAGTCAGGGTAAACTGGCAAGCTTCTTTTCCAGAGCAGGATTATCTTCCATGACTGAGTTCTTCAGATAGCCTTTTCAAAATTCATCAGGTGAGGTTCATCCATCACAGCAGTTGAACAGTTTTTGCTTTGCATATGGATGGACCTCCCTGTGAGAGCCTCTTTTCTTGTAGATGTTTAGCCAAAATATTTTTTTTTGCTTACATTCCTAATAACATGTACCACCCAAGAGAACCCTAAGCATTCATAGTTCCCTATATCCCAGGAGATATCAGTGGTCAGTGCTGTAGAAATCAAGCAAATTTTATAGATATGTCAGTGCACTGAGACATAGGACATGTCAGTCTTGCAACTTATATTTTGATCACTAAATATTATTGATGCCACTCAAGTTTTAAGCAGAATAGATTTTATTTCTAGATTGTGGGTATAACTTTACTGCTTAAAATCTTGTTATCATAAGGATGTGAACAGCACAAGTGGGTCTATGTGTAAAATTCAATATTTATTTGAGGTCACAGGTTAGTTTTTATTATGCATAGTTTACATGATGAGCAATACCACAGAGACCCAGACAAACAGCAGGCCTTCAACAGATCTAGCCTGTGTGCAGTAACTCTTTAAGACTTGTATTTTCCTTTAGAGAGCTCTGAATCGTGTCTTCAGACTTGTGAAACAGTGAAGAAAAAACTCAAATAGCATTTTCTGTTGTTGCAGTCTTCAATTTAAGATTTTAAAATCTAGTTATGTGCAAATAGAAGCCATTCTGTTTAACTCATTTTTAGACTCATTGGCAAAATGCAAACTTTGCCAAGGTTGTGTATCCAACTGATTTGCAGAAGGTGCAGGAGACTGACTGGTTCTAGTGCTTTAGATGCATTTAGTGTGCTACTCCTGTTAATTTCTATGTGGATTAATCACCTGTGCACCTCAAGGTGTTAAACTAAAGAACCTGTGTCAGTATGTCCTTTTCCAGATCATTAGGTAAATTTGATGTGTAATTACCAAAGTGAGGAAAGATCAAAAGATAGTTAGAAAGGGATTATTTCCACTCCTTTTATCTGTTTAAAATTAGGCTTGGTATCCCAAGACCATGCTCCAAGACAAGATATCTGTTGAGGTGGGTTGACCTTAGCTGGCTGCCAGGTGACCATCAAGATGCTTTCTCACTCCCTCTTCTCAGAGAGACAGGAAGAAATTAAGGTCAAAAACTTGTGAGTTGACATATAGGCAGTTTAATGAAGAAAAACAAAGGTTGCATGCAGAAGCAAAGGGAAACAAAAGATTTATTCTCTACTTCCCATCAGCAGGTGAGTGCCAAACACTTCCAGGAAAGTAGGACTTGAGTATGTGCAGCAGGTGCTCCTGACAACCAACACCTTAATAATAAAGCTCGTGCCTCTGCCCTCACTGCCTCCTTTCTCCCAGCTTTTATTGCTGACCAGATGCCATATGGAGTGTCTCTTTGCTCAGCTTGGGTCACCTGTCCTGGTTGTATCCCCTCCTGAGACCTTGACCACCCCTGCCCTACTGGTGAGAGGGGAATGTTGGAGAGACAGCCTTGGTGCTGTGCCAGCACTGCTCAGCAGCTGTGAGCACTAGTACATTATCAACACCTTTTCAGCTGAGAACACAAAGCACAGCACTGAGGGATGCCACAGGGAAAGTTAATTCTAGAAAATGGCTCTTGATATTCTTCCACTCAAAGCCTTTTTTGTCATAGATTATAGAATAATCTTAAGGTTGGGAAAGGTTACTAATGTACACATGGAATACCTTTTTAAATGCAAATATTTGCATGAGGAAAGTAACTGTAGCTGTTAATTACTTGTGAGAATTGTATTGAATCCTCAATCAAAGCCATGCATTGTCATGTATTAGGTGACATTACAGATTATAAAATCTATGGTTTCCAAGATCCCAGGTTAGTCAGACACTTCTGTGACTTAGCTAATGCTTTACAGCCAAATAGAAATTATTACTGGGAAAACTTCAAGTAATATATCACTCAGAAATAAAATGTGCATAGAGACATTAAGATAGCAGTATCAACTCTTTGACAGATAATGGCTAAAAAAGGCAGTGTAAAAGAAAAGCCTGTTATCAAGGTCTTCAAGGAGAAAGATACAACAAAGAAATGTCATAGCTTGTAAGGGTACAGGCTTTGTGTTGGATTTATCTTCTGAAACAGACAGTAACAACAGCATAAACATGAGCTGATGTATCTTCCCTTTTCTTTACAGTTCATTAGTATTTTAAATTAATATTTATATCCTGATAGGGTCCAGAGGCCACAGCCAAGACTGGGTCTCCCAGCTGCTCTGAAAAACATATTCAAAGAGGGATTTCTTTCTTTAAAATTAATAGAATCAAACCAGTATCTCAAAGGAATTCTAGTGTAAACTTCTCACTTTTTCCCTCTTTGAAACTAAAACTTTGTTTGGACAATATGTGAGAAAAATTGTGGAGAGAGATTCTTATGTACTTAGATTATGTATGTACTCAATCTTATGCATTCATCTGATGCCTAATAAAATGGCACTGCAATTTTATTACAGTGTCTTTTAAACATAATTAGTCAATTTTTATTTAGGTAGGAAGAACTAATTTAAATAAGAAGTGAAAATATAGAAACATCAGAAAAATATTTTCATTGCTAAGACAGGGTATCAATGGGGCTGAAAAGCAAAGGAGCATTTAATTAAGAATGGTTTGCCTAGCACTGAATAAGCAGAAAAGCAAGGGACTTTAATATAGGTTGGTCTGGGTCTGTTTACACAATAGAGGTGAGATGTAAAGTATAATTCACAAAATATTCAAAAACAAACACAGTGAAAATCTAATATTTTATGCATTTTGCTTAGCATTAGTTGGTAGTTTGTTGAATTTGAATCAAACTAATATTAGGGCATTTTGGTGCCTGCACAAAGCTCAGAACTTGAGTTACACACTCACATTTACCCATGTTTGTGTGCATACACACTAACCATCTCTTCTGTTGGCATAACATATGGTGAGGAGCTATACTCACTCACAAGAACTCACTCTTGCCATTCTGCAGAGTTGAGCAAAGGCTTAAAATGTTGTTCCTATCTTTGTGGTAGGTATCTGATTAAATAAGAGACTTCAAAGTAGAAATACAATGACTTTTCAGAACGTCATATACATTTTTTAAAATCCATGTTAATTTGTACAAGTAATGCACCAATCAGATAGTCACATAGTTGATAAGAGAATCAAATTTATCATCTGAAGCTTTATCCCCAAATAGGAGTTTTTCTAGTTTTCCAGAAAGGTTTTGACTACAGCTCTTGTTATTCATTTGTCTGCAGAGACCAACAATTCTATTTCTTTTTAAGATAGAACAATAGGAGGAAAGAAGCCTTTAAATGCAAAATTCAAGAATAAGTATAGGCCACTTTTGGAAAGGAAAATAAACCTCCCTGCCCATGGCAAAAGGGTTGGAAATAGATTATATCTTTTGGTCCCATCCAAACCAAACCATTCTGTGATTCTACAAATAACTTCTACCATAATTAGATATTTTCTTGTAAGCCTTTGGTAGTTTCAGAACATCTATGGGAGAAACCAGTTCCTTTTGATGGGTCAGTGTGTGGAACAATTGTCCCTTCAAGATTAAAATTACTCTTTTTAAATTTTAAATTTTTATTTGTGTATTAAATGCATTTTTTGCAGTAAAAGAAACACTGAAACAAAACACTTCTGATTCTTCTGTGGATTTAAACTTATTACATGTAATACATAAGCTTTGATCCTAAAACATGTAGACATAAAATAGACACATAAAAAAGACACATAAAATAAACTCCTGAGACTCTCCTAGTCTTTTGTTTGTCTCACCTCCTTTACTGTCAATGATGAGATAAAGATACCTAAAGAGCCCACCCTAAAAGGAATTCTGTAGCCAGTGTCTGGAGCTGCTTTGCAGAAATTTTTTGTCATTCTGTACTGACTGTGAAGTTATGCTAATATAAACTAAATACCCAGCCTATGAATGGCAAGTTGTAAATTGGATTTTATAAATTGCATTTTATCACTTACTGATTTCTGCATTCTTGACTTTTGTAACTTCCTAGTCTGAAAGTGCCTCTGAATTGGCCAGCCATGCTAAGAACTTTCATTAGAGAATGGAGACACCTTAGATAAGTAGAGGATGGGGGAAAAAGTAGGTACTTCATGCAATCTTAGGAAAGATATCACTGTCTGTTTGCATGCTCTGGGGCTAATCTGCTCTGGTGTTCTCTAAATTTCTTGATTGATTTCAAAGAGAGAGTAGGGTAACTATTAACTGCATAGATGTCTAAAGATAGGTGATGTGATACCCCTTAAGTTTTTTCTCTTTCTATGCATTAAAACTGTCTTGGAAGGCAGATTATTATTTGAAGACTTGTAGCTGTTGGCAAATAGAAACATACTTTATTGTATTTCTCTACAATGTTCTTCCTGCTTTATGATTTTTCACAAAGAATATTTCTTAAAATAACAAATGAAGTACAAGTCCACTCCCTGCCTAATTCCAGGCTTCTTCCTCCCTCCAAAGGACCTTATGGAAAATAATGCCATTAAGTGATATACTATCATTTGTTTCGATTTTTTTTTTTTTTTAGCAAAGTTCAGTTGCCAAAAAAACCCCAAACATCTGGAAGATGAGAGATTATTCTGTACAGTATATAGTCCAAGAAACATCTTTGTCTTGTTACAATCTTGCATGATTTATCAAACTAGTAAAAGATAGCTGCATGGATCAGATGACCAATAATGGGAAACAGACTTTTACCTTTAGGTGACTGGTTCAATTCCAAGTTATGTACAGCGAGAAAACACTGCTCATGCTCTGGGTCTGGTATGTAAAACATATATATCAGTGAACTCCTACTCTGTTAACAGTACAAAAATTGCAACTACATTAAGTCAATGTCAATAATTTTTATTTCCTCATGAAAATAAGAAACCGCAGGAGACAGAATAAATAATGCTAACTACTTGGAACAGTTTCCCTAAACCCAAACTTTGTGCATTTACAGGGAAACTTTCAACTGGGAGAATTTCAACTGTGCATCTACACATCTAGGTAACATCCAACAGAGAGATAACAAGGTAGAAATAGAAGTTAACACCTCTGCTTTGCTACCCAGCAGCTACAGTGATTAATCAACTAAGAACCCTCAGAAAGCATAAAGTAAATCACAAATCCCAAGATAGTAAGTTTCATAAAGTATGCCCCAAATATTCAGAGAGGTGGCAGTCAGTGTAGATGACCGAAATTCCATAACAAGTGGAAGGAAAATTATCTTTGGTCTATCTTTGCCTATTTACAAAGTCTATCTTGAAAATACTTTCCTCCAGAGTATTACCTTCAATACAACAAAAGTTGTATATAATGACATTAACAGATCTTGAAATCTCCAGATTTAATTCTAAAGTTCAGAAGAGGAATGCTTATCTGATTTACACAAGTGTGGTGAAGTAGACAGGATGTGCAAGAACTTTAGTGCAGTACTAACCTGGGTCAATAAAAGTCTGGAATGTATCTCTCCCTCTAGGCTTCCTCCATTCGGAGAACAGCTGTCCCATTTCCTTTGTTCCCAAAGTGTTCTTTTGATTTGTCCCCAAGTCCATTCCTGCTTAAGCTGTCTACTATCAGTGCTGCAGATGGTAACATTGTGTTGCATTGTCTCTGCAAAATGACAAGGTACATCCCTGCACTTACTTACATCAACTCAAGTTACTCAGTTCAGCTGAAGGTCATATTACTCATTTGATTACCTTGTATTTTATGAGGTTATGACCTTGGCAACGGTATTGAGGCATTTTTATCCATAAACTCATATTAGTAATAGTATCTGTGGCATAGCAGAATACACCTGAAGAATATACAAAAAACCTAAAATTTTCTTCGTCAAAATCTGAGCCTGTGTGGTTCAGAGTGCTTACTGGCTTTTTATTGCTTTCATGTTCTCTGTCTTCAATGAAACTAATTAATATAAAATATTTTAATCCATTGCCATTATATAATATAAACCAAATAATTTACATGCAAAAAGTTGGATTTTAGGTAGTTATTTAGATGTTCTAAGGCAATCTATGATCATAATGCTTAATACTTCTTGTAATGATATATAGCTATGCTACAAGATAGTCTGTTATGAGATGGAAAGTGTTTTTTTCCAAAATTTTCACGATTCATAGAATCATAGAATTGTTTGTGTTGGAATGGATCAAGATCTTCTACTTCCAACTCCCCTGCCATAGTCAGGGCCACCTTCAACTAGCCCAGGTCCTTCAAAGCCCTATTCAACCTTGCCTTGAGCAAGGAGATCCATAACTTCTCTAGGCAATCATTTCCAATGCACCAGCATCCTCATAGTAAAGAATTTAATAATATATAAAAATTTCAGCTTCAAGCTATTCACCCTTGCCCTATCACTACATGTCCTTCTAAAAAGTCTTTCTCCGGCTTTCTTGTAGGTCCCTTTTAGGTACTGAAAAGTTACTATAAGGTCTTCCCAGACCCTTCTTCACAAGAACAGAGTAGAAGGGCAGGATCACATCCCTTCAGCTGCTGGTTACATATGAAATATATGTACATATATAAAGAGATTCAAATAGGGGATTCAGTGCTTGGAATCCAGATGTCAGGTGTTTTAGTTCCTTTAACTTCTATAGCCTACCTACAAAATCAAATCTTAAAAATTCTAGCTATTTGGCCAGTCTGGATGCAATTACTTTTTACCTGTCTCTTACAATTGGAATTTATGAACACTACTGTGATTAATTTTAACAACTGGCTCTTCATGGAGACAAGAAGAAAGCAGTGGCTGTGGGATGGTCTCAATAAAGGAAATGCTTGGTCAGGTGAAAGATTAGGGATTCAACAGTTCTGCAGTGGTGTTGTGCTAGAAAGCTGCAGTGGATGAAAAATGAAGCAGAATTTTGGGCTTTGGTGCCCTTACACTTGGAATAATGGCTCTGTGACAAAATTCCTATATTTGGCTGTGCCTTAGAAAAAGATAAGGAGTGCTAAATGCAGCACAGGAGTGCAGCACCCACAGGGTTAAATGCATTACCTACATTTTTAACAGTACCTCAGATGTGTAAAACCCTAATTAATTGTTCTGGATTTAAAGAATAAAGATTACCATTTCAAAAGTGGCTCTGGCTCAGCTGAATAATATTATTACACATGGGGAAATGAAGATACAGTGGGAAAGTAACTGGCAAAGATCACACAACTATGTCTGGGTGATTACAGAAAACAACTCTGCCTCTTTGCCAACATAGAACCATCTAAAACAAGCCTGGCAAGTTTGCAGTACTCTTTTAACGAGCAGTGATGAGATACAAGAAAATTGCTACATCTTAATTTTTATCTAGAATTGTCATATAAACAAATCAACAGAATGCACTTTTAGAATGAAAGTTGACCTGACAAAATTTACTGCTTTGTCTAATTATGTTGAGGACAAAAGAATAAGTTTTCTAGTTCCACACAAGGATCTTCCTAATTTTGTAAGTGTTGTAAAATCAACGTTTTTCCAATATTTTTATTTATTTCACATTTTTTAATACTACATAATAAAACTACTAATGAATGAAGTTAACCAGAATCTTTAGCATATTAGAAATCTGTATGTGAAGTCAGAGTTCAGAATTATTTAGAAATATTTTTACATCATGTTAGTATTCTGAGCAGAGCCTGCACAGCTATAATGGATTTGGATTTATGGTGGAATAATTTACCATTTTATGGTAAATGGCTTGCACCTTTTTGATATTTCACAGGAAATTTTCATTCTTCATACACAGATTATCAATTTTTATCACAAATCCATCTTTAAATAAATCTGGAAAAATACTTTTGCTAGTACATATCCTCAGTAATGAAGTATATGCATGTGTGCATACATAAAAACATTCAAAACACAGAGATAAAATGTGAATAAATATGTTGGATTTTCATGAATTGTTTATATAAGAGAATTCATTATAGTTCCTGGATAAAATGCAGCACAAGAACTAAACCTCAGAAAATATGTGACCTCTAGTGGGAGAATATGAATAAGAGAAGAGAAACAGCTTCCAAAGGAAGTCAACAGTAACATTTCCTTTTAATTTTCCCTAGACAGATGTTGGGGCAGAACTACCTTCTGCAATTCAGGAGAGTTTTTCTTCTGTGTCACTGACCGAAGAAACTGAGGATGAAGTGTCAACACCAAAATTAATTGACGGGTCTTCAGCACAGGGGTCAGGGGTTCTTGGACCCCAGAATAAAGATGGTTAGTAGGAAAGAGAATTTTTTTTTGTGTGTAGCTTTGATTTTAAGCATGCCCATTTTATTTACTTTT
This sequence comes from Erithacus rubecula, assembly GCF_903797595.1. NCBI lineage: Eukaryota > Metazoa > Chordata > Aves > Passeriformes > Muscicapidae > Erithacus > Erithacus rubecula. The sequence goes on along the minus strand of NC_136686.1, from coordinate 26,084,205 downwards.
ATAGTGGAAACGAAGTACATAATTTCTGTTTGTCTCTCGCTGAAGAAAGATGCAACATGCTGATCTTGAATGCGCCAAAGTCAGACCAGTGCCTAGCCAAAAGGTTTCCATACTATTCCACTATGAAAACTACTGTGCCAGTGAAGATTTACAACTTGAAAATTTGCTGATGGCTGGCAGTGCTACCAGTACTTGTTTTACTGTCTTAGATTTCAATACTATTATCAACAGTCTTTACTTATAATGATTTGCTATATGCTTTTTATAAATGTATTCATACAAAGTATAACTGAAATAATGAAGAATTTTTGACCATGAAAACCATAAACTGAGAAACTTAAGGAAAGGGAACTACTTAGAACTTTTTAGTCACGATGATTTTCAGTTCTTCTGACTATCTATAGTGAAATAAGAACTTTATAAATCTTTCAGAGGAATTAAAATTGGAAAACATAATCTGTCCCTCTTCCACACAAATTTTGCACTGCTAATTTTTGGCATTTATCAGAAGCTCCTCTAAGTTATAGTAGGTAAATCTCCCTAGAGTTATCCATTGCTGTGAGGGATCTTTGTGTTTTATGGTGGTCAATATACAATAACAGGAAAATCCTTCTTTTTACTATGCCTAACAGTACACCTGAGTGCCACACAAGAAAAATGAAATGAAAAAAAAAAAAAAACCCAAACCCAAAAAAGCCCCTAAATATAAACTCCAGAGTTCCTACTTCCAAAATTTGTATTCACTGAATTTAATAATCCATAGTCTTATTTTGGTACATGATACAAGTGATCTTGACCAGGTGAAAACATATGCCGTCAAAACCAATAAAAATGGAATGAGAACTTCCCAGGAGATTTCAGAAAAAAGCAAAAGAAAAAAAAGGCCTATACTTTTTTCAACTTTGCAAATTACAATTACAAGATGTTACAATATGTCCTATAAATATTATTTATGATGAATTCTGTATCTGTCAACATTTTTGAGTACTGAATAGAAATCAAGTAGTGCATCAGCTAAAGAAATGCTCAAGACAGTAATATATCAAATCAGATTTCTCTTGTGTCTTCCTGTTTTTTAGGAAAATGTTTTCCTGTCAGACATTGTTGCTTTGGCCTGGTACTGGGTAGAAGACTACAAGGCTCAGTAACATTAGGCCAAATTAATTTTTCTTTTAATGAATCTTTCCCCTCCATCTGGGTTTATTGAGTGCCCTATGTCTATGTCAGACATAGGTGAAAAATACCACTCCTCCAAGATCAAAAATAGAACAGGGTGAAACTCTTTCCCCATACTATAGTATTGTATTGCAATATTTTGAAAAAATATCAGCCATCCTTAACTCTGTATACATTTAAGCCTAGATTTTCTATGTCAGACCTCCTCTCTGCAGCCAATTTAATCCGTCCTGTGGAGAAAGTTAGGGAAAGCATGAAAATATCCTTATCTCTCTAGCAATTGTATTCCTGGATATCCAAGTAGAGATTATCACATAAAAATTAAAAAGTACTCTGGTTACTGATTCTTTAATCTTGCCTCAAAAGGCACCTCAGTAACCTACAGGTAATTAGGGCAGATTAAGAAGGTAAATCTCTCATCTAGCTACATCTGATTTAGAGTAAAAAAATTAATCTGCCAGAAAAATATTTTAATATTCCTGAATTATTCTATTATCCTATAAGTAACAAGATCAAAAAAACCCTTCTGCTACAAGGAGGAGGAAAACATGAATCAGAAAAATATTTCTACAGGATTAAAAGCTGATAAACAGATGTTGATTAATACTCATAATCAAGGAAAAGATATATCAAAAAGTCAGTGTCAGAAGTGATACAGTCTGGTTATTAAAATTATTAGAGGTACGTCTCTGCCTGAATTAAGGTGCAAATGAGACCACATGCCAAAGTCAGTAAGATGGATTTAATTTATTAGTAAATGAGAGGGAGAAAGACAGAGGTAGAAAGAAATATGAACATGGAGGAGGAGAATAAGAGTGACAGAGAGACAGATGAAGTAGAATATAACATTCATCAACTACTATTCATCCATCTAGATGGAAGTATACACCTTCTAGATTAAGGGGAAATTGACTTCTGGCAGGTTGCTGTCCGCAAATATTCTATTATAGTCTGAGAAACAATTTATTAGAACAAGTTAATTGTCCTAGGCACAAGGAGAAAAATAAATTAATTTCAAAAATAATTCAATCACTTTACTGTTGCAATTATATGATTTGGTGACCAAAGCAGAATGGGAAGTGAACTTTACCATAAGCAAAGTCTGATTGTTAGGTACTTATGTGAACATTTCATTGTAGTAATTTATGTATGATTTTTATACATGTCCTTTCTAACTAGGTATTTTCTTTTATATTCCTTGATAGATCTTCCTACTTGCCTTTTATGTACATGTCTAGGGACCACAGTCTACTGTGATGATCATGAGCTTGATGCTGTTCCACCATTGCCTAAGAAAACCACGTATTTCTATTCACGCTACAACAGAATCAAGAAGATCAGCAGAAATGACTTTGCCAACTTAAGTATGGATAACAGTATTATTGAAATCAGCTCCAATTTTGATTATTTCTGGCTCATACCAACCAAAACATAGTGATAAATATTGTATATAATATTTGATTATTACACATAAATGCACATGCATTTTGCTACTTTGGAGCAAATAATAGATGCAGATTCTCCATCAAACTCTTGAATTATTATAAATTGATCTTTTTTCTGTTAGTTGCAATCATCTTTAGAAAAGTAACAAAACCCCCCAAATATTCAATTTAATTTTTTTAATTTGAAAAAGTGCTTCTTTTTATAAAGAAGTTATTATATCAAATTTCTAATATATAAGAAAGTGTTGAAATAAAGAAATATCGAACAAGGTAGTAGAAAATATGCTTATTTTCCTTTAAGTATTATTTTTCCAAACAATAATTTATAAGATCCCCAAAACATACAGAAATCGTACAACTGAGCTTTGAAGTGTTTTACTGAAAGATGTATAAAGAATGACACAGGTAGAGTTTTTTTAAATTTCATGAAATACATTCTTATAAGTCTGTTGTATCTCATTTCTCTGCCAGACCATTTAAAGAGGATCGATTTGACTGGAAACTTCATATCAGAGATCCACAAGGATGCCTTCAGAAGATTGCCGCAACTTCAGGAGCTGGTGCTCCGTGACAATAGGATAAGGCAACTCCCTGAGTTGCCATCTACCTTAACGTTCATTGACGTTAGTAAGAACAGGCTTGGTCGCAGAGGGATACCAAATGAGGCATTTAAAGTAAGTTTGGGTATGTTGAGAAAATCTTTTCTTCCGCTCTCCAGAGGGTGTGGTTAAGAAGTGCAGCTTATTCTCATAAGAGAGATGCTTCAGTCCCCTAACCATCTTTGTAGCCCTCAAATGGACCTGCTCAAGGAGCTCCATGTCTCTCTCTTTTCCTGGGCTTGACCAGGGCTAAGTAGAGGGGCAGGATCACCTCCGTTGACCTGCTGGCAATGCTCTTCCTAATGTACCCCAGGACTCCTTCTTGGCCAAAGAGCATTAGTGGCTCATGGACAGCTTGCTATCCACCAAGATCTTCTCTGCAAAGCTTCTATCCAGCAGATTGGCCCCCAGCCCATACTGCTGTGTGGGGTTATTATTTACCAGGTGCAGGACCCTGCATTTGCCTTTGTTGAATTTCAGAGGGTTCTTCCAAACCTTGTGGGAAAGCATTAGTGGCAGACCTCCCTAGACTGTGCCATTGATTATGTCCTTCTGGGATCATTCAGTCAGTTCTCAATCCACCTCATTCTCCACTCTTCCAGTCCACACTTCTTGAGTTTTCTAAGAGTATACTACAAGAGAAAGCATAAAAAGCCTTGCTGAAGTCAGAGTAGAAAATATTCAGTGTTCTCATCCATTCTGGTAGTTCTTTCATTTTAGAAGGCAATCAGGTTGGTCAAGCATGATTTACCTTTAGTGAATCCATGTTGGCTGCTCCTGATCACCTTATTGTCAGCCCTGGAAATCAAGATGGCTTCTGGAATGAGGCGCTCCATCATCTTTCCAGGGACTGAAGTGGAGCTGACTGGATGGTAGTTCTCTAAATCCTCCTTGCCCTTTTTGTAGATAGGGGTGACACTGGCTTACCTCCAGTCCTCAGGCCCTTCTCCTGATCCCTGTGACCTTTCAAAGACCACTGGGAGTAGCCTAGCTATGGTGTCTGCCAGATCTCTCAGCACTCTTCATCAAGTCAAGGGAGAAATTATTTACCTTTTGAAATGGAATGAGATATATATTTTTAACTTAGGCATTTCTTATACCGTTATAATTTACTTCAACACAATATGCTTCTGCAAAATTGAGTAGCCTTGCCACAAAAGAAAGAAAACATCATCTTTAAAATTGCATCTATAATAATTCTGTGGATATTTGAAAAACATTTCCCCTTTCATTTTAATCTGAACACCTAACCTTTATCAGCAACACTCTCAGCCTATGCAAATCAGAGTTCATTAATATCTTTGAATTTCTGTCTTTTCACCATATCATGCTGAAACAAAATGTTTTGTGGTGCTCATTGCAGTGATAGATTTCAAACTTACTTGAGAGAGATTTTCTAATACGTCTATCATTTCCCCCTGGTTTTTTTCCATCTTCCTCTAGAATCTGGATGAACTGCAGCATCTTTACATCACTGACAATAACTTGGATCACATTCCATTGCCACTCCCTGAAAGCCTCCAAGCTCTTCATCTTCAGGTAGGCTACAAAAGAAATGGCTCCCTATATCATGCTCAAATAGTATGCACAACTGGGAAGGGCAAACATTTGTAGTGTTTCTTCTGTTTATCCAAAAGTGTTCTTACTTGACTAAACAAGCTATGGGAAACATTAAATTAACTAGTGATTCAAAGAAGTAAAATTTAGCTCAGCTCAGCATTAATTTTCAGAATTTGTAATACAAAACCTTTCAAAAATCAAATTCTGGAATTACTATTATCTAATAACTTCTTTCTGAATTCTTTCTTTCAACCTTTTCCAGCTCTGTTTCTTTCCCTTTATCTCCTCTAGTACCAATTTACTGTTTTGTTTATCAGATATTTTATTTATTACATCATACAGAAAAATTTTTCAGTAAGGAATGCAATATACCTCACATAATTTAACCTCTATCTTTCAGTAAGTAAATTTATTGAAAATTTCTGCCTGCTAGCTGACATCTTTTCACCTGTTTGTGCCTGTAAATTAAATACTCAGTGCTATGTGCGACAGAAAAAAGTTAGTAAGCTGGACTTTTTCTATGACAATATTTAACTTTAAAAGGCATGAAAAAGAGAAGAATTTTCAGACAGCCTTCATTTTAGGTGATGAACTTTTTTGTCCCAGTTTCCTGACAATGCTGTATTCCAGCAATTCATCGTTGAGAATGGTTCGCTTCAAGAATGGAAGCACAGTGAATATAAGGCATGTAAGAGCAGATTAAATCAAAGGAATATAACCAAAAGCATTCAATTTTCCCAGTATATGTACAGATGTGAGTTAAACTAATGTGAGAGGGCCTGGGGGAAAGAAATTGTCACAGATCAAATTAGAGTTGTTCCTTTGCAGGTTGAGGCATATAAGGATGTCAGGATGATAATTAAGTTTCTATGATTTTGTACTGGCCTATCATGGATCAAATTTGTCTTAATAAGGATCTTCACTGTAATCTGGAAAGGAAAATGCTCTATACTTTTACCAGGTCCTCCTTCAAAGCCAGTCTCTGCTATATTGTTTGATTTACTTAGTTTTGAAGCTTTGCATTGGCCAAGAAATTTTTCCCCTGCTCTGAAGGTTTCTCTGTTAATGACTTGCCACCACAATCTGCCCCTTGAGTTCAAGCGAATATCTCTGTAGACACTGAAAATACATCCATAAATGGTGTTTCAGAGTAAAAAATTACTCTCAGGTAATTTTTTTGATAGCTGCTTTTTTGTTTGCTTGTTTTCTTTTAGAACAACAACATTCAAGAGATGCATGAAGATACTTTCTGCAAAATGAGAGATTTTACTTATGTGCGTAGGGCTCTCGAAGACATCAGACTGGATGGTAATCCCATCAACCTGAGCAAAACACCTCATGCATACATGTGTCTGCCCCGTTTGCCAGTTGGTAACCTCATCTAAGCTTTGACAGCAGCCAAGACTGTCATGAGCTGTAAGAATCTCTAAAGACAAATCACTAACTCACTGCTTTATTAACCAAGATGAATTTATACAAATGTCATTGATTTGGGAAATATATCTATTAATATTGGAATTGATTACTGAGATACTGAGAAGATTTTGAAATAATAAAAGACAAATTCATTATCTACCCAACTGCAAGTTATTTAGCAATACTAAGAAAAATATAAAAAACAAAGCAAATATCAATTTTTTTTTGCTGAATTGCTCAGATCTAGTGTATTAATTCTGAATTTAAATAATTTTACATACTGAAGTCCAACTATTAGATGGTAAATCAAGATATAAAAATAAAATATATAATTGATTATTTATTGGGGTTTATTTTAATTAAATATTATTCTCTCAGAGATGCATCCATTTTTCTATTTCTTTCCTTAAAGGTTCCTTCATTTCGAAAAAGTACTAGCAATATTCCAAAAACCATGTTTTCTTCAGAAAACAAAATCTTTCCTTGAATCAATAATGAAATATAGAGCTCAAATCTCAATTACCAGATTACCGTCCCATAATCTATCTGTATTTTTGCAGCAATAATTTATCTTCGTAATGTTGATTAGACCCAAAGCTATTTTCTGTATCTCTGATAAACTCACCTGACAGATTATGTGATAATCTCACATAAAATAGCTTATTTGAGAAATACTAGATTTTATTCTGAATAGAAAATGGAGAAAAAAAAAGTCGCTTTTTCATATTTACATAGAAAAAATTTTGCAATACAATGCACTAAGGACCAGGATTCAGAGACCAAAGTCAGTAATCACCTTGTGGAGGTCAATTTCCAATTACTTGATTCAAAAAAATCCCTGCTTTACTGTTTAGCAGATTTTCCAGATAAAGATTAGGAAATTTCCCTCTTGGGATAGTTTGAATAACTCTTCTCCTTTAGTGGAGGAAATTTAATTCATTTTTCTAGAGAAAAAGTCCCCAGGAAAGATCCAATAGATAAAATATGCTCATTCTGTACTATGGTGACAAGCACCAAATAATACCTGCACATCTTCAGTGATAACGGTTTCATAAAAGACTTTGGGGGAAAAAAATCCCTTTTAACATACAAATCAACCTAGACAATCTCATATTTACTCCTTATCTAAGATCCCTTTCACCTAGCTGAACATACATTATCATTTAAAATGTAAATTATAAGTCTTTATTGGGCCAGACAATGGAAATTTTTCACAGAGAGGCCACTCTTCACCTTCACTGCCACTTTCTAGAAGTGAACACGCACAGAACATCAAAAAGACTAAAGTGGGCACAGTTTGAACTGGAAGAAAGTGAGGTGAGGTAAGGGTAGGATATGGAGTAATATGATGAAGCAAAAGAGTGTTGAGAGCAGAGATAGATAATTTTTGTTCTCTCCTGTCTTGCTGAAAGGCAGAGGAAAATTCCAAATGACCCTAGCTGCATTTAGTTTTATTTCAAGAAATTCTAGTCTTTCCATCCACATGCCACTGCTCATGCCAGCATCAGCTTGTCATGTTCCAGCAGAACACAGGTGGTCAGGGAAAGATAAAAATTCAGAGGGTGGGGGGAGATGAGGAGGATCACTAAAGCCCCTTCCACAGTTGCTGCAGTAGGTTGAATTAACCCCTGAGCTCTGTACAGAGGTCAAGCTCCACGTCATTGTGATGCATGTGCTGCTCATAGCACATTTGTTTCAGGGAAGATGCATTTCTGTTGGAGAGGTCAAACCCTGCTAATCATGAAGAATATGGTGCAATTATACAAAGGAATATGGATGTTCAGATGTCTGTTCTCCAAGCATATTCTATGGTGAAAACCTGCAATGTCAAGACTGCTTTGCAAGATGCTCTCAGATCAAGGACAGCGAGAAAAGGGTACACCATAAATAAAAGACAACTATTGTGCTCCAGAAATCAAGAAATACTGAATGAAATATGATCTCTCTAAACTTTGCCTTGGAAGAAGCCACCAAAATCACAGAACAGAGCTCCCTCTCTTGAGTAGTGGTCAACTGTACTTATCTAATGCAGACCTTACTCAGTTGTGAAAATCTAGCCAGGGAATTGACAGGTTTTATGAATCAGCCCCTGAGCAAGACAGAGAGCTGTACATTTTCCTTTTTTTGTGTGTGTGCATATGCTTTCCCTTACCACATTAGAGTGTTATCAGAGGTAATATAGTTGCTGTTCTTCACACTTCAGATAACAGTTCAGAGGTTAGTAACAGCAACAAAAATGGGCCAATCTGTTATAGCTTTCTAACATTCCTGTCCAGGCACATACCAAAGTCATGGAAGAGAACAGAGATCTCTTCAGGGATAATTCCTGCTACTCGGCCTCTGCTGGAAAGAGTGTTCTTAGAAAAGCTCCTGTTGGTGAATCACAAAAGTAAAACCAGTGTTGATTTTAAAATAAAAGATTGCTATTATATTTCATATATTTTATCTTCAGTGGAGCAGTTGTGAGCTTGATATCTTTTAAGAATGCCTGCAAGGACTTTCAGAGGAGAAATTAAGAATTTATGAACAATTTCTTGGCCTGCAGAACTGAACAGTGCTGGGACAGCATAAGGTGTCTGAAACAAAGAGCTGTCTCACCCTTGAGATCTTCTTGGTGAATTCTGTTAATCTGGGCTTCTTGGGGTGATGCAGCTATTTCTGCTGCTGGGTTCTGGTGCTGGGGAGCACACAGGGTTACCTTAGCTGCACAATCCATTGACCAGTACAAATATTCCTTCAGCCACAGACTCGACATGGGAGACCCATGAGAATCTCAACCATGTAATTAGTTGAAGTTACAAGGAGCTGATGTAAAATATCTAGTTTCTATTAAAGATCTTACCTGAAAGTAAATCCATGAACACGTGTTCTGCAGAAAGGTTTAAGCGATCTGGGTTCCACAGGGAGACAAGTAATGACATTAAATCAAACTTATAATTGTGAGGATTAAGATATGTGTCTAAAAGACTTTTCCTTGATGCACTGAAAATGAAGTGTATTCGAACGAAGCTGTGTTTGCTTAGACAATAGGGCTCTCCAGTAAGCACCTTTATACCTCACTCAAAACTGACCACAGATAAGTCAGCATTATTGGCTATATGGGCTGCTAGAGATATCTTTGATTTGAGAAGATCCCCAGAATACTACAATCTGACCAGGAGATAAAGAATAATTACAGAACCTGCTACAGTTAACACTGTAACCCAGAAATCTTTCCAAAAAGTCATTGTCATTAATGAAAGCACTTACTTGCCACCTCTTACATGGAGTTTGGGATCACAAACAATACCTGGGATCTGGGATAACATCTAGGGTCACCTTAATCAAGAAAGGACTCTGAACTTTTTTGTTTTTTTAATTTCTCTATGGAGCTGGGCTCAGAACTGTCAGTATTAATAAGCAAAGACTCTAGAAAAGAGGCCTTAGGCAGATTACTATTTCAATAATGTACAGGGTCAGCTAATGATTCCATGGACCGCTACTGCCATCGTGTGTTGATAAATAGTGACACTGGAAATCATACCAAAGCCTGACACTAAGGGCAGATGAGACTTCTCTTTACTACTTTGGTAAACTTGACCCTATGCACATTTATTTTTTTCTTTTCATCTTTAACAAAAACTGAAGGAATGGAAAACTCTTTGATGATAAAAACATAGGAAGATTTTGTGAAATTTTTTTTGCTTGTTTTTGTTGATTGAGTTGTTTGGTTGACACGGTATTTTGTTTGGGTTTTTAAACTCAAGCAAGAAAATTTTAAAAAACCTGAAAAAAACGGGAAATCTCCTTTTTGTATAGCATATTGCAAACAAGTATTTAATTTTTTTTTAAATTCTAATATTTTTCTTATTTTGTATTTAAATAAGTAGACTATAAATGCCATCAGAACAATTTATGTAGCAGGACATGATACTGATCTAATGATACATGATCTAATCATTAAGTTAATCAAAAATTCAGAGTCTTTGATGGTGTCTCTCAGCAAAAGATAATAATTTTTATCTGGTCTAAATGTAGATATGCATCACTTACTGTGAAACTATAAGCTTGGTCTGACACTATCAGTGGATGGAGCCTAGAACAAAAACCCACCTATATCAAGGCAAAATGTGCAAACTTCCAAAGACATACACAGCCCCAAAAATTCCATCCTTATCTTTGTGTGATGAGAATGAGGACACTCTTTTATTCAACCCAGCTGTCATCTATAAAGTTTTTTCTCTCTCCATAACAGACACATTTAAAAAAAAATGGAATAACGTTTTTATTTTATTTTAAAATACACATCTCTGTCAGTGTTCAAGGCCAGGCTGGGGCTGTCAAGAAGCCTGGTTTAGTGGGAAATGGAACTACATGATCTTTAGGATCCCTTCCAGGCCACACCATTCTGTGATTTATTAGTTTTCATTCTATGTCACAAAAAGCCAACAAGAGGGATTCTACAAATAGTACCTGGTGTTATGTAAATAGAATGTGTATAAAAAACTTGAGATAAGCCTGGTATGATATGCCTATACTTTGTACACTGAAAAAATAGGAATTCATTTCAACAGCTGGCATGAAGGGCTGGAAACAGGATTTTGAGTCAGGAGGGCAAGAAAGTGCTGCCTTTCTGTGCCAAGTCATGACAGCCACTTAGTTCCTCCACCCCGTTCTCCACCAGGTGCCCAGGACAAGGTTCCCTCGGTCCCTTGAGGTGTTTGAGGGAAGCCCAGGGCAGGGCTGGCGATGGTGACAGGGCTGGCGATGGTATCTGGGCCAGAGATGGACGTGTTCCAGCCAGGCCTGGCCTGGGCCTGCAGGCCCACACAGCGGAGCCCTTGTGACGGATGGACTGTGTCCTTGTCACCGGCTCCACGTCACCGCCGAGCTCCGCTGGCTCCAGGCGTGGCGGCGAGGCAGCGTGTCACCCAGTGCCCACACGGAGAGCCTCTGCAGGGCAGCAGGCTGTCAGCATGGAGAGCGCCAGGCACGAGGCTGCCTCGCAGGTAAACGCTCCCCACGGCGCCATGGCCACAGGGCCAGGCCACAGCCGGAGGGAAAAGGAGCACGGCTCCCCCAGCTGTGCCATGCCGCTGGCGGCGGCCACTGCTGGGCAGCGCAAGAAAGGTCAGCACAAGAACCAGAGACCAAGGCAGTGCCAGCAAGTACGGGCAAGAGACATGCTCATCATGCTCCTGTGTAGCAACAGGGCTGGCAGGAGACAAGAGCAGGAATGGAAGCACAGGGGCAGGAGGCATGGTAACGGAGATGATCAACGGAAGAGAGAGAAGGAGCTCATGGAGCAGGACTCCTGTGCATCTTCCTCTAAGGGCTGTGAGAGACAGCGTGGCCAGCACAGGAGTCCCGTGCACAGACCACAGCAGAAACAGCCTGGGAAGGCACAGTGGCAGGATCGCAGCTGCAGCAGGAATTGCGAGCAGCAACCACCACATCGCACTGAGCCCCTCCGCCAGGAGCAGGCAGGCGAGCAGAGTGGCAGCGATCAAACCAGAGAACTGCTCTGGAACGCCAAGAAGCGCTGCTGGATCACAATCTCCCGTTTGCCAGCAGCAATACTGCAGGAGGCAAGGACGCGCCTCCGGCCCATGAACCTGGCCGGGTACCGCCTGCCGGGGATGTGCACGCCCCACAGCAGCAACCAGCACTTCACGGGCTGCCACCAGTACAGGAGCATGCACCACAATGAGGCGGCAGTGGAGGTGTCTGGAGAAGACAGTGACTGCAGCACTGAGGATGAGGCTTTCCCTCTGATGGCCACTTTCCCTTCCACTGATCCATAGGCTGAGGCACATCAGCAGAAGAGGAAGAGGAGAGCACACAGCCTGCCTGCCAAGAATGCAAGCGCCAAGATGATATCTCATTTCGATATCGAAACCCAAACCGGACTGACAGCACAAGGAAAGTGTCTGACTTGTAAAATCATCAGCTATTAAGAGCAGGGAACTGCCTGACATTCAGCTCCCTAAATAAATATATATATATATGTACTTCTAAGCCTGCTGCCTACTGTCTAATGATTCACACACACTAAGAGAGGCCTGGCAGAATAAGAACTAGAAGAAAGTCAGCATTGCATATGCCAAAGTGGTAAAAACTGCTACTCCAGAGATTTATTTTTGGAGAGCTTCTGTTCCCCTCAGGTACACATATCCCATTTAGGAAGGTTTTTAAGTACATTATTGTTATACTGAAAAGAGAAAGCCTAACTAGAGGATTAAATTTTAAAAAATCCCAACATGTATTTCAGCAAACATTAGATTGGAGGCTTTTTGAGCATTAGAAAAAAAAATACTTGTTAGATAAATATATTTTTTGCCATAAACAGACACTACCACCTGTTTATCGATGACTGAAGTGTGATTTTGCATATATACAAATAAAAAAATAAAATGCATTGCAAAACTAGGAGAAAAAGAACAAAAAATCCTGTTGAGATCAAAGACCATGCACCTTGACCTCTCATGAATGATAAAATAGTTTTCCTGTTAGAAGATGTCAAGAAGAGGTAGAGGCTTAGTGATATGCCATAGCTTTGCTTTTTAAGGTGGCTGAAATTATAGCCATGGAAACCACCACAAATATACTAGTACTCCAAACAGTCAAAAACTCTTGGCTTAAGAAGCTGCATGAGAGATAATGTGCTAATTTAAAATGGGGAGAAAGAAAAATGTTAGTGGGATAGGCTGTGGATCTGATCTTTACATTTGCAGCCAAAGATAAAATGAGGTGCCATAAGCCTTTTCTAACTTTGCTCTAAGTTGAGAGACGATTTAAAATCCAGTTTGTTATACAAGTATTCAATTTTTCATGCTTCTAGTGAAACAAGCCTCCGAAAATAGAAATAAAATCAATATTAAATACAATGTTGCTATAGGTGTTAATAGGCTTTCTGTGCAAAGCAACTATATATAAGTATATATTTGCATATATAAATACACATATTTAAATTTCTTGAATTTATGCACCTACCTAGATCTGTAGATCTATTTTTCTTCCTTGGACTTTTTCTCCAACTAATTTTTAGAAGTCCTAAATTCTCTTCCTGAAGTTTGCCTTTAAATCTCATAATGCTTTAATACTTTTTGATCTTCCTCCTTCATGCTCTTCTTCACTGATTGTTAATAGAAACCCTCTGAAACCATTAGAACTTTAACATTTAGCAGGATGTAAATCTCTTATTTGGCAGAAAGCCTCTTTTTAACTCCCATATCCTGACATAACTCTCAGGATGATATCATGGACTGTAATAAGATATGGTGGTGTTGAGAGAGAGAGGGAGTGAGAGAGAGGCAGTAAAGCAAGAATAGGTTTGATATGCCATAAACTAACAAGCAGAGGTTTATGCTAGACTTAACAAACCCTTGCTTAATTGAAAACCACATTGCTAAATTTATTCCTCAATTGGCGTAATTTTCTATCTTTTTACTGTCTGTAAAAATGACTTCAAATTCACTAACCATGAAGAAAACAATTTGAATAAATGTAAGGTTTATAGTCTCATTATAATATCTCCTTTTGATATATTTTTGTCTTTGAAAGACAAGTAAAAACCTTCATAAAACTTTGGCTAATCGAAAGGGAGCTTGATAGACTGCAGCACTGGGCAATCATTAATGGGATGAAATTTAACAAATGCCATATTCTGCACCTAGAAAGAGTAATGCTGGGCACAAGTATAAACTGGGAGAAGAGTGGCTGGAGAACAGCCCTGCAGGAAAGGATATGTATGTGCTGGTGAGCAGCAGGCTTGACACAGGTCAGCAGTGAGTGAGCCCTGCCAGCTGGGATTGTCCTACTGTAATCAGTATGATCTCACCTGGAGCTCTGTGGGCAATCCTGTGCCCTGCAATTTGAGAAGGTTGTGGAGATCCTTGAATGCATCCAGAAGAGAGCAACGAAGTTGAGGAAAGAACTGGAAGGCTGAGAACTTTGGACTTCTTTAATTCAGAGAAGAGGAGGTTGAGGAGTTGTCTCATTGCTTTCTACAGCTTCCCAAGGAGGGGAAGTGAAGGGAGAGGTGCTGGTCTTTTTCCCAGGTATCCAGTGACAAGGATACATGGGAACAGTAGAAGTCTGTGCCAGGAAGGTTTAGCCTGGACATTGAAAAGCCTTTCTTTACTGAGAGGGCAGTGAAACAATGAAAGAGACTTCCTAGGGAGGTGGTTGAGGCTCCAGGCCTGTCACTGTTTAAGAGGCATTTGGACAATGGCCTTAACCACATGCCTAACCTTTAGTCAGACCTGGAATGGTCAGGCAGGTGGACTAGAGGATCATTGCAGGTCCTTTCCAAATGAAAACTATTCTATTCTATTCTATTCTATTCTATTCTATCTATTCTATTCTATTCTATTCTATTCTATTCTATTCTATTCTATTCTATTCTATTCTATTCTATTCTATTCTATTCTATTCTATTCTATTCTATTCTATTCCATTCCATTCCATTCCATTCCATTCCATTCCATTCCGTTGGAAGGTTTACAAGAACTTCAGTATCACAAGAACAATAAACAGAGCTTCCCCAAAGGCATTTCAAATGTAGGTCTCAAGTATTTCACATTCTAATTCAAATTTCTATTCAAATTTTCTTACTGGTTTTTCAATTGAAAGGTTAAGACAAACATCTTTATTTTCTTTTATGGATAAGAAAGCTTTGTCCAATTTATTTAATTTTTATTTCAAATTGCTGAATTTATATTTTGAGCAGCATCAATTAGCATTCAAAATTCAGTAAAAAACAATAGGTGAGAGAAAATAATAGCTTCTTCTCTCCCTCTCCTCCTTTTTCTCTTTTTCACACAGGCTAATACAGAAAAATGGTTTGCTCTAAAGTTCTCTCACAGCTAAGAGGATGAAATAATCCTAACTTTATGGCAACATTATAAATTTATCTTATTTATCTAACTACAATTTAAATTTAAGATTTCCAGACAACAGTATCTAATAATTTCAAGTTGTCTTACTACTTTCAAATTTGTAGCACATCACCAAAAGGCCTCCAAAATGAAACTTCTTAATATCTCCCAAAATACACACTCCCTAAAGAATGAATTTATTATGAACTGTCTTAATAGGTATTTCTGATGACATCTGATGATGCATAAAGATAAGCTCAGTATTCACACTAAAATAAAACCTCATTACACAGAAATCTAAATCACTAATATTTTTACTGTACATAATTAAATATATACTCAATTTAGTAAATGAACCTGACAGTATTGCTATGGAATATTAATGGCAGTCCACAGACTGGCAATATCTCTCTGTTGCACACTAATGAAGAAACAAGACTATATTTACTACTCCTTATATCCTTACAGTGTTGCCTGACAAGAGAGACCAATTTTTCATTTACCATATGGGATATTGACAGAACAAGTTACGCCTTTCTGCTCCTCCTCCCTTGGAGTAGGTCATACAAATAGCACAGCAAGGTGGTGTCCCTTCCTTTCCATGATCTTACGTGCCAGAGGGAAGAGATCAGGCTGATCAGTGTTTCATTTTAGTTATTTCATGCAAAGAGTGTCCAAATAAAAGCTGAGAAGAACCTTGCAGCCACACTAGTTTAGCATTTTGGAAAAGAGAAGAAAAGGCAGATCTTATGAATGTGTGTGAATATCCAAGGAGGACAGTATAGAAGACAAAGTTGGAGATTCTTTTTAGTGGTGACCAAGTGGTGACCAGAAGCAAGGGACAAAAAATGATGTAAGCAATTTCATGTAAATATGAGAAATACTGACCACCTCAGTGCCTCAGTGAATTCAAACAGTGACTCAGATTTCCCAGAGAGGCTGTGACATCCCTGTCCACAGATCTTTGAAATCTGTCCTGGGCAACCTGTTCTAGCAGACTTAATCGGAGTGTTGGGTTTGGCTTCACAACCTCCTCAGCATCTCAGCCTCAGCCATTGTGTAGTTTTGTAACCACTTTACCTTGAGTCTATTTTTGTCCTTTAGCAACACAGATTAGTTGCTAAGCACTACTTTAGCAAATCTGTGATTCTACTAAAAAAACAGTACCATACCATTAATGAGAGCATAGTAATTCTCCCTTGCATTTACCTTCCTACTGATCATGAATGAACTTTTCAAAAAGCAATAAAATTCCCACAGGAATTACAGCTTAAATGGGAGTTGTGGCTTAGATATACATTTGAAATGCAAACACTAAACAAATTATGCCACATAGATTTAAGAAATTGCAACATTAAGGATATGTTTAAAAGAAATCCAAAAAATGTAAATTTGGTTTCGGTTAATGTTTTTTTGCAAGTAAGATATACACGATTTATGTTCTATTATGTATTGATATCATTAAAAAACCACAAGAATGCAGCATCTTTCCAAATTCATTAAATCTAATCTGGGATTGCAAAGCCCCAGACTGATCATCATTCTGTCTGACTGCTGTTATTGCTATATCAGAATAGAGATTTGGGCATCTTGCTTTGATAAACGTTTAGGAGATAAGTATCCAGTATTTAAAATGATATAACTGTTTACAACGGTTGCAGTTAAATTACTTTCACATCCCAGCCTTCTCCATGCTTTCATGCTTTTCATGGTAAGCACTTTCTCTAAAGCCAGCTTTCTCCCAAAATTATGTTTTCTATTTAGACTCTTTACTCAGTCGTCTTCTCTAATATTTCCAGACTGAGTAGTTCAGTGTTTTCTCTGTTCCCTCCTCCCTACCACCAGGAGCTTTCACCTACAAGAGAAAAGTACAATACACAAGGCACTGTTGGGCAGATATGTATATCTCAAACATGGAGCTTGGCATCTTTTTGACTTGAATGAACTCTACCCTGCTCAAGGATGGAAATCCTTGAGTAATTACAGAGCCAGCATGACGACAAAAGACAGGGTGCTTTGACCAAATTAAAAGTGTGGCATTTGTCACCGTGAAAGTGGCAGGCCCTTTGCAGCAAAAAGGTTTTATTTGCCGCTGCAGCTTTTTGTCAGATCAGAGCTTTCATTCCTGGCACTGAAACCCGTCTCTGCTCAGCACAGCTTTTAGCACCAGTGCAGCCTGAAAGAAACGGATTAAACTCAAAATATCCTTTCGATTTTCCTAACAAATGGCACCTGGGCACTGAGGCATTGCACTATTTGGACAAGGAAGGTGCCGTCATTTTAGGAGAAGTCTCCTAAATAGTTTAATAGCCTTAACAGTTAAAAAAACAAAATAGTTCAAGAAAGTGTGAATAATCTGCCCTCAGTCATGTAAACCCTGAATTTCAATCTCCGCTCACGTCCTGGCATTCTGAATGGTGATAAGTGAGTTGCCAAACAAATTTAAACTTTGATTTTTCTACAGAAAAACCAGCAGTTTTTAACTAGAGACTGCTGGATAGGCCAGCATGCTTAATCTATTACTCAACTGTTTAGAAAACTCTGGATGCACACGGCAAAAGAAATGAAAATGTCTGTGTATCCAGGGGTCATCCCAGCTCTTGTTCCAGGTGGAAAGTCTTTTTGACTGAGAAGCAAGAACTGAAAAACAAGTGAAAAGGCTGGTTTCAGCCCCACAGAGGATTGAGGGTTGAGAGTGGGAGGAGAAAACTTTGAAGCCAGCAAAAATTCCTGGGAAGTGAAAAGCATCAACCCCCTGAAATCTCACTGCTGGTGGGAGTAGTACAAGCTTTCCATCTGCTCATCTCTAGTATGCAGAGCTAGTCAGAGAGCCCAGCAGAGCATTTTCCTGCTTAAAAACACAGTTTGTCAAAATTAGAGTATAGTTCAGGTTCACAATGAAAAATTGTCACTGTTCAGAAAAGAACAATGGTGACAGAGGGGAGATTCCACTAAAGCAAAATGGAACATTTTATGTTCCATTGACATATGAATGTTATGGCTTTGTTTCCAAATAATTTTTCATTTCTATTAGCATGAATTTTAAGAAACTGAATTTTCTATAAATTATAAGACCAGGATCAAATTACATCATATACCCCAAAATATTGCTAAAAATGACCATCATATTCCGCTGCCATGTTATCTGGATAGGCCACAAGGGGTGCATAAGAGCTACTTTAGAAATGTTTTGGAGACTTAAAAAAAAAATAAAAATAATAATAAAAAAATCCACACATCGATTTTTTTTAATGTCGTTACCTCTCTGGAATAGAGCTTGAGTGCATGAAACCATTCTGAATTCATTAAGTACAGTGATTATTTTATGCCCACAGCCTAAAAAAGAGAGAGAGAGATTTGTTTAGAAAGGTGTCAAAAGCTGGTGAAATATGCCACTGTATTTGGCAGTTTGATGAAAAAAAAATCAGTTTTACCATTCTAAGGCTGAATTTTCTCCTTTTTAGGCTCGGTAAAATAACGATTAGAGATACCTTGCTCTTAAATGTAGGAGAAAAGCTGCTTATAATAGATTATATGAAGTAAATCCAAATATAACAGTAACTTTCAGAAAAAGGGAATGCTTGGCCAGAAAATGTCTGAGATCACAGAAGATTCACGAGAGCTTCATGCACTGGCAGAGAAAAACGATAAACTGTTCTCAGAAGTCTTTCTGAGATTGAAGATTGAGATGAAGGCTAGCAAATTGTCCTGTTTGCTGTATGCATGTGGCATAATGGGAGGTGAAACAAAATTATTCTACTATTCATGTGACTTTATGGGAGGGAATATCCTCTAACTGCCTGGGGAACTAAACTGCCTAGCTATATTTTATCTTCTCTCCCTGCCCTCTGCTCCCAGCCCATGATAGCAGGCATCTGAACAGTTTCCTAGATAAATTACAAAACTCCAGAACACATCAAGCTTAATTTTCAGGATATATTAGTAAGAGTGGCATTTGTATCAGTGGAACTCTGTCGCTTTATACAAATATACATCATCCATATTATTTAAAATGTATGCAGATTTGTCTTGATCTTTCCACCAGCTTTTTCTGCCATCTTGCCTAATTATCAAAGTGATGCCTTTCCCCTAGAGAGAAAGTAATTTGATATGTTTTTCTAGTTGCTGCAGTAGCTGAGTCATAATACATGGTTTGTGAAATTATATCCTTTCTTTGGTGATGGCAGTAAGATAGAGGGAGCTGCATGAATTAGTATATACGTAGGAGAGTTTCAGAGAACAGAAAGATTTTGGCAAGGTAAAGCCTACTTTTAATCCACAGAAGTGGATTACTGTAGAAAAGAGGACTAAAGAACCCACTGGCAAACTAATGGTTTTGGCAGAACATTTCTCCTGGTACCCTGCTTTGGTGTGAATTGTCTCTAAAAAACCCTGTTAGATAATATATTAAAGTAGCTTGAAAGTACTTTTACATTTTTACATCCTTAAGCACATAATTTCAGAGAATCATGTTTTAAAAACCTAGGACTTTTAAAAGAAGAAGATGGCTAATTAGAACAGACATGTTCAGAAATTACATAACTGCTATAGTGTACTATAAAAAAAAATCTTCAAGGTGAACTTTTTTTCCTGTTTTTTTTAGCAATTAATCTTTTAAATAAATGCCTACACTGATTAAGATAGAGATCTTGGCCAAATAATTGATTAAGAAAGCAATCAAACAGAAGGCATAAGTGAACAGAGTCCTGTGACTGGAGGGCTTTTTAATGCTGCACATGTTCCTACCAGTCAGCATTTTCCTTTGAAAGGCTGGAACAGCCTTGTTTGCTCTTCAGTGACAGATTAAGCACAGATGGCAATTCAACAGTCTTGTCTGCACATGTTGGCCCAGAGAACGTGACCTGCATCTGTTTAGAGCAAGACACCATTGTGTTTGCTCAAGGCACCAGCAGGCATTGCTGAGTAATCCTTGGATTCACACAACAGCCTCTTTTCTTGCCTCTGAGACTTCTCCAATGTGGAAGAGCAGGTGTTCATATATGCTTGCTCTAGATTGAATGATGGCTTTCTGGAACGTGGTTTAAATATCTTTTTTGAGAGAGGTTTTTTGGTGGGGAATGTGAAAATGAATATATTATGTTTTAGGGAAAGGTTAATGGATGCTATGCCACAAAAATTTTGTTCTTAATATGTAATCATATTAATCATGGCAGCAGGCTGTGATTCAAATGCACACTTTGAATAAAAAATCAAAATATTTGCTGCAAGTCTAAGAATATTTACTCTGTACGTGTACAGCATTATTTGCAGATCAGTATTTTTGTGAAGTAAACACAAAATCTGCATATAGCAAGTTTGTCATCCAGTAAGTGAACAAAACCCCTTTAAAGTTTCCTTATTGTATAAATTTCAATGTAACACTGGATAAAACTTAGCACATATTTTGTCCTTTGTTCAGAAAACTGGTAAGATATAATTAACATGGAAAATAAGGACTTTGTGGATTTTCTGGAGAGAATTCTAATTTACTATCCCAGAGACATCAGATAAGGCTGAGATCCTAATGGCCAATGTTTACTTCACTTATTGTTTGGGGTTTTTTTGGTGAGTTTTTTGTTTGGTTAATTGGGGTTTTTTTGAAACTGTAATGAAATCTTTACCTTGTGTGTAACATTTAAACAATTACTATTAAAAAAAAGTGCAGTCACATTTTGAAGGGCTGCTAAAACTTCACATTAGCGGAATTTCTATCTGGTTGTCACAGATAATTTTTTCCTAAATCAGTTTTATTTGTCCTTTTTTTGAACTGTGATAATATTGCACTAGAGCAGGATATGATCATGAAATGTACATTTTGGGGCTTATGGCAGAAAGGTTGAGGATTGCATCACAGCAATAAGAAGAAACAATTCATCATGTAGGGACAATTGTAAATTTTAGACATTTTTGTTGTCAGATTATATACATTGCTTTCAAGGAAAAGAAATTTCATGGTTTTCACTCAATTCAGATAGCAATTTAGCAGTTAATTTTAATACTGATATACTTACTTCTTAAAATCCATTCATAAAACTCTTCAAACTCACAAATAGACTTAACTTGAACTTCAGCCTTTAGAATCTTGTAATTTAACAGGCTTTTGCAACCCTTCCAGCTCTTTTGCAATACTTTTTCACTTGCTCTTCACTAGGACAGATATAAATTCTACATTCTTAAGGAACTAAGAACTGGAGATTTTTGAGTTAGAATATTAAATCATTCCTTGATATAAAATTCCCGAAGCACATCCTTGCACTCTAATGAATGTCTCAGTACACAATACTCCCCAAAACAAGCTAAATATTAATTTGTTGTCAATTTTCAGTACTAAAACCTTGCGTTTTCATGAAAAATCAATTTATTTTTTTTCCCCCCAGAGATGGTAATTGAATTTTGTAATATTTTTTCTTCTGGAGCCAAATGGCAAGATCCGATCAATATGAGTAAAGAAAATCCCTGATCAGTTTTTTTTTTTAATTTCCTTGGAAGGTATTTTTGGGGAAAAAAGTGTTAAGAGTCTGTCATTGATTTTTTACATGTAACTTGCACTTCAATAAAAAGTGTCAGAAAATTAGAACTGAATTTTCAGATCACATCATTAACTTATTTAAAAGAAATACAAGTAAGAATCACTGAAAGTGTCTATAGTGTCCCTGTCTTAATGAATCAGTCTTCACCTAATAAAGGCTGTTATTTGGAACAGTTGGAATAGAGGGTTAGATTTTTCCCTTTTTCCCTTTTAATGTTAGATTTTGTGAACTGAAGCCACTGCTTGAGTTAACAAAGCTATTAAAGCCTGTATTCCATTCCACTCTGAGGAGTTTAATTTACTTTTCTATTACCTTAAAAATAAAACCGTGTTATACATTGTGTGACAAAGAACACCTACTCTAGCAAATTATTTTTGCAAGTGGTGGCATATACATTACTAACACATGTATCAGGGGTATTCTTTGCTAATACAACTATCATTCCAATACACTCAATGTTGCCAGAATTTCCTATTTGGCCTGTGCTATTAGTAAGCAATGTCACATGGACACACTCATTAGTTATTAGAGTTTCAACAAAGACTTCTGTTTCTCTAATTACCAGGCCAAGTTCACTGAAACACAAAAAACAACACACCATTGACCATAACTACCTTAACTGTGATTTTATTACTTTTTTTTTTTTTTTTTTTTTTTTTTGTCATTAAGAATAAAATATATTCTGCTCAAAACCAGGTTATTAAAACCTGTCTATTGACATCATCAGCCTCAGGGCCCTCCAGATTCACCAAAGCAAAATGCTTTGAAGTATTCTGCTTTCAGCTTGACTCTTGCTATTCTTTCCAAGCATGTGCTGCTCATCAGTCACTGTGCTTATAATATAGAAGTTATCCAGGACAAGCTATGGGTAATCCCTCCCAACTGTATGTTGTGTCTGGCCTCAGCCAAGAATCATCCCTAAACTAGGGTAGAGAAGATGGATGTATCCTGGACCTGCTGCCCATAAAGCCTGTTGTTCTTGTCCTCCACTGAGCCTGCCACTCTCCATGATGGTGCTAAGTCTCACAGAGAGCATTACCAATATCAGGACCTGTCTATGTTGAGGTGAGACCACTTGGCATTGTCAGGGCTTGCACAGATCTGTTGGTTTGCCCTGCAAACCTTGCCTCAGACAGCAGGATGTTACCATTTCCAAAATCACAACAATCACAACCTGTCCTTGAGCAGGATATGACCCTGATGCAGGAGGATCTGTAGCT
Organism: Erithacus rubecula; assembly: GCF_903797595.1. Lineage (NCBI taxonomy): Eukaryota > Metazoa > Chordata > Aves > Passeriformes > Muscicapidae > Erithacus > Erithacus rubecula. Next base: position 26,061,401 of record NC_136686.1, on the reverse strand, counting down.
TGCAGTCACAAGGCAATAAACAGGACTTCAGGGCTGTGCTACATCTGGAACTTTAGTATGCAAGCTACATTTCTGCATGTTAAGCCTTTCCTAAGATGAAATTTATGATAGTGCAAAGGGCCTTATAGACAGAGCCTTCACCGTTTGGAATTAAGAAACCTGAAAAACACAGGAGACCAAAGGAAGACTAGGAATCGTGGGGTTATTTTTCACTGAGTTGGGGACCTGGTTACACAGGACTCAGGACATACAAAAGATGGAAATACCAAATACTTTCTTTGTCTCACTATTTACTAGCAAGAGTGGCCTTTAGGAATTATAGGAGGAAAAGTTAGAGATGGACCATTAGTGGAAGAGGATCAGGGCAAGGAATACTTAAGAAACTTGGCATTGATCTCATGGTGGCTGAGAGAAGTGTCTGAATACTGGAGGAAAGCAAATGTCCCCAGAATCTTCCAGAAGGGCAGATGGGACCTGAGGAACTACAGGTTGGTCAGCCTTCATCCCTGGGAAGGTTATTCCAGAAAAAAGAATGGAAAGGTCATCTAAAGTCATCAGTGTGGCTTCACCAAAGTGAAGTCATGGATGGATGAGCACACAGTGAGGCAGATTGTAAACTGGATGAATGGCTGGCCCCAGAGGTGATGGACAGCGACATAAAGTCTGGATGGGGGCCAGTTACTAGTAGTGTACCCCAAGGATCAATACTGGAGCCATTCCTGTTTAATACTCTTCATTAATGATCTGAATGATGGGGCAGAGTGCAGCTTTTCAAATCCCAAATGGAGAGGAAAGGTTGATGCACCAGAGGTTGTGCTGCCCTCTGGAAGAACTGTGACAGACTGGTAAAATGGGCTGCCAAGAGCCTTGTGAAGCTCAGCAAAGGGAACTGTGAAGATCTGCACAGGGAAGAACCAGCCCAGGTACCCAAATGTGCCTTGAGCCACACAGCAGGAGAGTAGCTTGACCAAAAAATGACCTGGGGGTTCTGGTGGACACCATGTGAAATGTGAACCAGACATCCTTTCCCTTTATTCAGTGCTGTGAGGCCATCTCAAAAGTATTGGGTCCTGTTCTGGGCTTCTCAATACAAGACAGACATGGACATCCTGGAGAGAACTCAATGAAGACCCACAAGATGATCTTCTTAAGAAGGGGCTGGGGGCAAGGTGACCTCCAGAGAACCCTCCCAGCTTCGACCATTCTGTTACTTGGATTTTGTGACAGACATTCTCTCTGCTTAGCATTCTGCCCTTGCTCAAATTCCTGCAGCAGTGCAAATATACACTCAAAATACGCAGGAGAGAAGAAAATCCAGGTAGGGAATGTTGACAGATATCTGCTAAGCAAACAAACTGAAAGTGCAGCAAGTTTTAATCACTTTACTTCAGGAGAACAGAAATAGGCATTGCTAAGAATGTTATCCTTCCAACTAAGTACAACTTGAAAAATAAAGTATTAAAAAACTTTTTAAAAGATAATACAAACCAATCAAATGAGGAGGCATATAAAGATGAAAAAAAGTAATCTATGTGAAAAAAATCTATAGATTAAATTCCTGAAATTGCTGGATATTTTAAAAGGAGGATTCAGTTCAAATTATGCACATTTTAGGCATCTTCTATTTCTCATCAATTTAGACCTATTGAGAGAAATGGATATAGCAGTGTGATCCTGACTTTGCTGAAGTAACTTAAAATTGGATATTTTCCAAGATCTTTCCTTTAAAACTCTGTTATCTCTATAGTTTTGATCCTCATCTGCATCGTTCTTCTGCAATATTTAATCTTACATATCTAGATAGAGTCTTGATCTTGCTCTTTTTTTTTAAAGAGATATCAGAAATATCTATTGGTGTGCTTGTCTTCAGTCACAGCATAGGAACAATCAGGATTTTATACATTACTATAAATTTGTTTATACATTACTATAAATTATAGAGAAACATATGACCTGTATCTCTAGTAATAAACCATAGAGTACAAAGGTGTATTTCCAGGTCCTGAAGCAATCATCATAGAACTCTAAATTGTTAGAATAGCTGCCATGGTGATTTGCCCATAGTAAGTCAGCTATCCCTGCTCCAAACACCTCCTGAGCACTGTTCAGGGTTTAACATGGACTGAGTATTGCTCTCATTAGCCAGCTGCAAGGCTGTTCTGGTTAGTAGATAAAGAGTTTAATACCATAGGTTATGGTCCCAAATACATTCAGCTCGTTAGTCTAGATGTTTACTGATATACTATATATACTATGTAGTATTTTGATAACTGTATTCTGAAAGCCTCATACATAGCCTGAAAGCCAGTCCTCAAGCCCTTTGTCAATTATTTTTCTCTTCTCTTGGTCACAGAAAAAACTGAATTAGGCAAATCACATGACAACCAAAAATTACCATATTCAGGCTCAGAAAGGTCATCAGAAGAATCTCATGCAACCATTTATTTACCCCTCCTTAAAGGAGCCAGAGATTTTTTGCATTACTGTCTCAAGCAATCACCATTCAGCTTCAAGATGAACTATTTCAAACAACATAGCTAAGATATAGTTCAAATATTGGGACACCTAAATTTTATGATCACGCTGTTATCTAAGATCACAAAAAAATGTAGATTTCCCCAGTGTAATGACAGTCTACACACCTTGCTTGATGTAGGTCTGAAATTCTACTTCGAGATCCCTGCATTTGGTACCATAATATACAAACTGAAAGTGATTTCTTCCCCTATAACTACAAATCCAAACTAAATTATAAAACTAATTTAGAGTTGATTTGCTGTTTGTTTTTTCCCTTTTGAAACAATGGAGATATAACCATTTTTATTTATTGACTAAAATAGCTAAAAGACATCTGAGCAACCACTAAAATATATATCTATGAACTCAAACTAAAAGAAGCTCAAACTAAAGGAAGCTAAAGGTAATGGTTTTGAGTTTAATATGGCAATAAGTGATGACTTTTTCATCTTCCCATTTCAAATTCTAGTTACTTTAACGTTTTACTTTGGTCTTGGTTTCTGTTCAAAGATATTCTGTCAACATTTTGGAGCATCTCAATTGGTCTTGCTGATATAAATCAAGTGTGACAGAAAACAATTGATTTTTGGTCTCATCATTGAAATACTTTCCTCCTTTTTCTTGTTACTCTAAAGTATTGATCTGTGACATAGATAGGACTTTAAATACATGCCTTAGAAACCGTGAATATAAGTAATTCATTAGTTTCACTGTATCTTCAGAGAGATTTGAAGTGTCTTGACAGATTACAATAGATTGTTCTTACTGCACCTCCCTACATTAAAGAATTCAAAGATTTCTTTACTACCACTGGAACTTAACCCAATGCAACATGACAAACAGTAGCAAGGACAGTGATCTGGACTATACATATGTAATTGTAGAAATATAACTACTTGTTCTTTGACAAGATACTTTCAAATTCTTGCAAAATACCAAATAAAGCATGCGTATGCTAAGAAAGGAAAGAAAGCAATGAAATTGCTGAAAAAGTATCCATCTCAGCTCTTCTTCTGCAATAAGACTCATAGGAGTTTTTAAAGACAAATCCTAAAAGTTGCCATAAAAAAAAAATAAATGCTACAGAAGAGATGTATGACATATATAGATTTGATGGTTTGATAGTCCTGAGATGGAAGAAATTATGTTGATAAAAGAAAAGGCAGCATGGTGCTTTTATTACCAAAACAAAATAATTACTATTGACAAGGTTTAATTTGATAAATATTATGTATGTTATAAAACCTAGAAGTACAGTTGACTATTTTAATGTCATCCTTTTTCTTCAGAATCAAATTCATTCAGCTTTGATAGGAAGAGTTTTCTAAAAACAAGTTTTATTTTCCAGGCATGTCAATGAAATGGTTTTAAGACTGACAGGAGACAGATGAAGAGAAGACAGGCATCAACAGCACATTACTGTAATTAAAGTAATGTAATTAAATCTATGATTGCAAATAGTAAAAGCATTTACATGAGTCTCTAATGTTTCTTTTTTGAGTTCACAGCAATTGATTGAGCTTTTAAGCCTGTCAAGAACAAGAGATATTTATCTAAGGTGGCCCAGGAATCATAGCATGTGCTCTTAGTCAAGAGCATTGAAAATTTCCATGGGCCATTTTCGAAATTGTGTCACCAGTGTAATCTCTTCCAGCCCTCAGTCACAAAGCTGCCTCCTTCACTGTCTCTGCACCCAAGTTGGGATTCACTGCTATAGCCTGCCACATACTCCTATTGCAGTTAGAAGTTCAGACTTTTCAGAAAAACGCTAAAAATGAAATAATTTTTAATATTCCACTGTTGGGGTGAAGTAAGACTCTAGGAACTGCAGCCCCAAGCCTACAGATACAGGATCTAAATTCTGATTTATTTAATTACAGGTTTCTCCAGAAGATCCATGCAAAGTGGAAAACAACATCGTCCTTGGTGTGTGCAAAAGAGGAACACCCTTAGGTGACTGTGTTCTCTGCTATTAATGATTAAAAATAAAGAATACCAGAAAAGTTCATAATTTTACACCAGCAATTTAAGACACATTTTTTGACATATAGAACATCCCTGCCCTGTCTTTTACAGACTGATATCCTATGTTGCTTGACTGAGAGCAATCATGCCTCACCACAATCCCTGACTACATATAAGAATGGGGTTTAAATGCCACGAATGTCAAACAGTTTTCTTCAGAGGATAATGGATTTGGTCCTTGCTATTTTGAGGAATGCTTGTTGTCATCTCGATATGTATCACGATCAGAGAAAGGAAATTAAGTTAAAGTAGAGCTGATAGTTTGCTTAATACATAGACTTACACATCCCATAAACCCCCCAAGAGAAGACACTTTCCACTTAGATACAGAGGGAGAAACTGAATAGACTAAGAACTTTGAAAAGATGTCTCATTCATGGTCCCCTGATTTTAAATAAGCGTGTACTTCCAGTAAACAGACAGCAATTCTCCAGCAGCACTAAAACACCTCTTTGGCACACTCAAATTCCAACTCAGACTCCCAATGCAAGGGCATTACCCTGACTTTCTAACCCATACTTTCTTTGCTGCATAAAAGGCTTTGAGAATACTTGGTACTTCTAGTTAGTGAAAATGGTTTTTTCAATGTTGTGCAGCCAAACTAAAATTATTTCTCTTAGTATCCAAAGTGTTTGACAATTTCAAAAACTTTTTTCACCCTTTCCTCACATTTTCCATTGTAAATGGAAGAACTTCATAACTGACTCATTTCAAAGATAACAACAACAAAAAGGTTATAACATTTCAAAATTTTTCCACCATCCAATTCTTTTTTAGCTGATTCTGAAATAGAGGGATGTTCATCATTGGAGAAGGCAACATTCTGCCTGACATAGACTTCATAGTTTTCACCTTGTTTGATTGAAGGGATATAACTATCTACTTTTCCAGACCATTCCTAAATTGAATGGAAATATGTCAAGAATTAAACTTTAGTATCTGACAAATTTGCTGTGGAAGTAAAAATGTGTTTTTTAGAAATTGCACATACAAATGAGTTCTTACCCTTTTAATTTTTTATAGTAATAGGTGAGATAACTCATGGACCTTTCAGTACACTTAGGTGGCACATGGTTGTTCAAAAGTAGTCTGATTTGTCTGACTTTCTACTTTTAGCTTGTAGGGGTTTTTTGTTCTAGGCTTTTTCAATGATAACTATGAAGTACACATCTCCTGTCCAAGTTCTGGTCTACTCTCTTGGAGATCCTGGTGCTCAGCCACTACGAAATTCAGCTATAAAAGAGATTTTGTAGATCTGGGAGTTATGCTCATATTTCCAGTAATTTGTGTATGTTTAAAATTTCTCTAAAGCTTTTCATTTCTTCATTACTTCCTTGTAGCATACTAAATCATAATACTATGATAGCTGTGGCTTCTAGCTAATAAGATTATTATTTTTATCATCTGTAGCAATTAATTGGAATGGGTCAGGTACCTGAAGGCAATCAAAAAATAAATCAAAATAACTGAGTTAATCAGGTTAAAATTTAAAATGTCTGCAGAAGATTTTTTTCCAATATAGAAGCTAGATTTGAAGAAAGTGCTATAAAGTAGCATAGGTGACTAAATACAACTTTTTGGAGAATTAAAAAAATAGTATTCAATCTAAAACCTGAAATGCAAAAGAAAAATCTTGTAGCAATAACATGTAAGACTTTTATTCATAAAGTTACATTCCCAGTTCAATTCCTTCCTCATTGAAAAGTGTTTTTTCTGATCAGTATATGCATCTGAAAAAAATGAGATCAGTAGGAGACTTGCCAAGGCTTGGATTTCACTCTAAATGCTTTGTAAGAAGATGACCTTTTCAAAATACCAGTCTTGACTACTAGGCCTGATGATCTTTAGATTTACATTTAAATTTCTGCTTGCATACTAGCAGAAAGAAAGGAAGATTCATAGGAAGAAAAGCTATGTAATTAGACTTTCATTTTCTGTATTCCCACAGCATTTGAAAAACCACAAGTGTCTGACTCAGTACTGTTATGAAGGGGAAGTGACTTACCTTTTCAAAAACTATTTTTTGGTACAGGAGCAGTTCTATATGTTATTTTGTAGTGATTTATTTATTAGAGATCACTCTTTATAGCTGCTCAAAGGAGAACAATAGCTTCATAAACACATTATTTGTGTTGAAAACATTCTTCTCCTCTTCTCTTCTCTTCTCTTCTCTTCTCTTCTCTTCTCTTCTCTTCTCTTCTCTTCTCTTCTCTTCTCTTCTCTTCTCTTCTCTTCTCTTCTCTTCTCTTCACTTCTCTTCTCTCTTTTCTCTTTTCTCTTTTCTCTTTTCTCTTTTCTCTTTTCTCTTTTCTCTTTTCTCTTTTCTCTTTTCTCTTTTCTCTTTTCTCTTTTCTCCTCCTAATTTTAAGGACGCATGGTTGCTCTATTTCTATTCCAGCCTGGAGAGCTATAGGCAGTTTCATTATTGCTCCTCCATTAGAGGAGTTCCTTGTGGATTTTCCTTTCCCACAGTCCTGATTTTCTTTCAAGCAACATACAAATACTTCAGGTTATCAGCATTTTAAACAATTCTAGAAGTCATGGAGGGGAAAGGAGTGGTGCTGTGCTGACAGTAGCTCCATAGCAGGAGAGCTATGATACAAAAGGCTTGACCACCAGACACAGCTAATATCCACGAGACACTTCTGACAGGGCATCCTGCCTGCCATAATCTCTACTAATTCATTGTAACTCAGGAATTTATAGTACCAATATGCATGACAAGCAGTTATATAGCTCTGAGATTCTTCTCTGCAAGGAAACCATATCTTTTCTGAAAGTCAGTAATGTCCTGTACTGTGCTTTCTGCTACTGATTTTATTGTGGAAACCCTGTGTTAAATATGAAGAAGCTTTGCTTTTCTTGGTTTGTTTTCTACTTTCTATGACTGACAGTCTCTGTTTCCAAAGCTTTCCTTAATGTGTACCACAGAAATCTTTTTTTGAGGAGCCAGTGGTTGTTTTTTTTACCTGGAATAGAGTTTTTGAGCAGCTATTTCTAATAATCTGCTTGCTCACAGCAAAGGTTAATTAAACCCTTCATTTATACTTTCTGAGTGGCTGCATAACTCAGGGATGTTTATATTCTATCACAAGTTCCATGTGTGCCTCATGAGTCCCTGTGGTTTCCTAATTTCTAATTAAATAGACATTCCCACAGATGTCTTGTTCATTCCTTAAGACATTGTGTTGTTCAAAAATCACTGTACTTCAGTCAGAAAAGCTAACATTTGATGAACAGAACCTTACTGTCTTTTTGGATGTAGATGGTTGGATACACCAAGGTTGAAAGGATAAACAAAAGCCATGCTAAGGTACAAGGCACGTGGAATTTTGCACTTATATACCAATTCTGGTATGTCACATAGTTACACCTAGTCAGTGGTGTTCTGGTGCTTGTGTACTGCAGTCAGACATGGTTTAGAGCTGTTTTCTTTTGTTGCAAACCGGTTGTGGGGCATTGCTAGCAGTGGTGATCTGAGGGGTGGACCGTTTGTGGCCCTACTGTCATTCTGCACTGTCTGCATGTGGGCTTTCTAAAGACTGAATATAGAACTCCACTAATTCATAGTTCTGGTTAATTCAGAAAGAAGGACTGACATAAATTAGTCTCTTGATATTTTTTTCCCATTGGAGAAAGAGCTCAGATTGTCTTTCTTTAGTCACACAAGTGAAATAGTTTCTAATTGATCCTCTGAGGCGCTGACAGCACTTTCATCCAGTCAGAGAAATGGAAAGAAGAGTGTTGATTTTCTATAGAAACACAGGATTCAGCTTTCAAATGCATCACAGAACAGTATCAAAAGATATTTGCAGACAGGCAGGGGGACCAAAAAGTTTGCACCAGCTGCAATTAAAAGTTCACATAAGGTTTGCTGGAACTAATACCTGAATACTGAGCAGACATGAATCAGATCTGCAAAGTGCTTGATATTTTGGTAGCGTGTTTCACAGAACTTTAATGAATATATAAAGCTACAGAGCAAATGGTGGACTAATGAAAACATAAAGCAATAAAGCAAAAAACAGAATTTCATTGAAGAACTTCAGGAGACAGGAGGCAGCCATTGTATATGCCCTTCAAGAATAAGGAAAAACATAATCAAGTATACAAAGGGATAGTGCCTGGATTTAAAAAATGTGATTTTCTGCAAGAGATCTATCCAAGTACCAGCAAGGACAGGTTATATTTTTGCATTAGCAAGGAAGGAACTAAAGCACAGAGATTACTCCATACAACCTCATGATATTGCTAAGGGCTGGGCAAAGGAACTCTGTTCCAGGGAGAAGGGAGGGGTTCCTTTGGTGTGGTGGACAGAGCAGTGGGGTGACACGTCCTGAGCTGGAGGAAGCAGTCGGGGTGAGTGGCTGCATTTGGGCTGAGCTCTTCACTCTTTTTTTCTAGGCTTTTGTTATTAATATTGTTGCTGTCACTGTTGGTTTTCATATCTCATTATTGTTTCCAGAGAAGTGTTCTTATCTCAATCTGTGCTGTTTGCATTTTATGCCTCCAGTTCTCTTCAATCTCCTGCAGTGGGGTTAGGAAGGGGAAAAGAGAGACAGTGAGCAGTATGTGGTTTGGGGTTTCAGTGGGAACACTGAACACAGGGAGTCCATTTCTAAACCACGACACAATCACAATAATAATGACATATTTAAGGCTGGTAGCTTCCTGAAGAGAGGAATCAAATACCTATTTTGAAAAGCCCAGGAGAAAAAAGGCTTACATTTTTTACATATATCCAGCAAGCTGTTGCTTTGAGAAGGCATTTACATTTTCCTACCAGATTATCCTTTGGGAATACACCCAAAAGCATACCATTCCACATTCATTGCTGGTGAAGGAAGTCAGAGAAGAAATGGAAAGGAAGAGTAAAGGAGAAGATTGCAGTGAGCTGTCATTATCAACAGTTACACAGCTTCTAGATGGTATAATGGTCTAAACAGATCAATAGTGACAGATTTCCCACAGCTGTTGGAAGCAGCAGGTTGGATAGCACTGTCTGTCCATGGCTCAGAGCTAAAGTGGAGGCCATGTGGGCACTCACAGCTTGTGCCATGCCATCACCAACAGCTTCCAGAGCTTCAACTGAGGCTGAAGGCAAGATGGACTAGCAAAGGGTAAAGTTCCTGCAAGTTCTGAGTTGTAAGACTTTAAGATTTTTCTATCTGCTAAACATTTGCCAAACATTCATCTCCTAACAAAGGTAAAAGTTAGGGGAAAAAAAAGAAGAATTAACACGGTGGTAAGGTTTTCTTTCAAATACACCCTTCTACATCACCCACTTCCTAACATCACCTCCCTGCAAAGATCACAAACTTTGCAGAACCACAGTGGAAGTGGAACTTTGATATACCAAAATATACAAAGCTACTGAATGCTAAAGCCATATGACTGTCCTTTGCTGGCTCTTTAGATACTGAGGAGAGTGAGAGAATTTTGGTTGATCTTGCACTGATGTAATTTTGTTAGTGGCACCCACCTGTGGGAGTGTATATTCCAGGATGAGACTGGAGAGATGGGAGTGTCATTCATGCAGAATGAATCCAGGATGAAATTTACCTTTTTGCCAAGAAATGCTAGAGTTATTTATAGAGAAATCTCATATACTGTGCCCCAATCAATTCCCTGAAAAGGGCCAGCATGAGTTCTTGCACGAAAATTGTCTGCCATCCTGACCTGCACATTGGAATAAATAAAACTTGCAGGAATGTGCTCTGGTACATGTCATACCGTGTAGCCAGTAAGGCCCTGAAAGTAGATTATTTTTTCCTTTGTTGTGCTCTGAAAAGTTTCCATGTTAACAGAACAATCAACTTCTTTTTAATAATAAATTGGCATTTCTAAGCTATTCAGTGTGGGTGAGCACTGTCACTACTCTATTTTTTTCTGCAGGAGACTGTGGAATGAATAAATAAATGCTTATTTCTAACATTCCCCTACTCCTTGAATGTAACATCTGTCACAGAATGAATCAGGAGAGTCAAGAACCGTTGCCTTCCCTTGACACATCTATAGCTCACACTCTCAGCCATCAGCTGAATTTATTAATTATTCTTGTAGAGACTTTTTGATCACAGAATTCCTGTAGAAGAAGCTTGAATAGTAATAATAACAATAATGGCAAAAGTATGACCAACGTCTACTGCACAAGCAAAAAGAACTGAGAAATAAAAATACTAACTGATGATCCACCATGAGTGTTTTAAGTGTGAAGACTTAAAGAGACATCTAACTAGTACTAAGAGGCATATTTCATCAGTGGTTTACAAATGGAACAAAGTCTTCACCAGCATCATCAAAATAATTCAGTGAGTGTGTTTTCCATGTTCAGGTGTGCTATAAAATGAAGTCAATAATTCTGAGAGATCAGTGTTAGAAATTAGTGCAAATCTTTTTTGGACAGCATGAGAAGAAAAATAGATTTGATTTCCTATTACAGGATAACATTACAGATATGGAAGTATCAGGTAAAAACACTGACTGTTAGTAAGTTGGAAGGGATGCAGTTGGAAGGGGGATAAGGACACAAGGAGTAGGGTTAGTGTGATTTGAATGAGCAGAGATGGTGAGAGAGGAGATCTGGCTCAATGGGGCAGGGACTGTAGGTCTTGGGATGTTGAAAAACCATCGGAAAACAGAATAGTCATATCCACTCACTGAATAAAGAATTCTTACCAAAAGCCTAATCATGGAGGAGAAGGCCCCTGAGGAGTGGATGGAAAGAGTATGGAGAAGCAGCTCCTGGCTCAACAGGAAGGGGAAGGAGATTTTCACAGTGGTGGTATCTTTGATGCAGACCCTAATCAGGGCATCTTTGATCCCTGTTTCTCCTGCCCATACCATTTCACTGCCCTGAACCAAGGCAACTACTCATAAAGCCATTTCTGCCCTGCCTCCTTCCCTTCCCCTTGACTCCTGCCATCTCCCAGCAAGACAGAAAACAAGCAATCAGGTGTAATTGAAACCTATAGGGATACAGTGTCAGGGATGATGTAATTTGAGCAGCAGTGGGCTGTGGATTGTGTGCCACTAGGGAGTGAGTGGGTGAAGCTGGAAAGCATTAGAGGATTCAGGAATGTGTGAAGACACTGCAGATCCTTTGGGAGAAGGGAGTTAAATAGATGATACCGAGATACATTAATAACATTACCGCTGGATTTTCTACAGTTCAAAAAGACTTTCTGTGTTACCACACCCCCATTCCACTGTATGCATCCCTGGATCCTCTGCTCGTGCACAGCCTTCATCAGGGAAAGGGGAGGCAATGTCTGGCACATGAGTGCCATGCCTCATCCTCTGGCAAAGGGTGCAGAGGGTTGTGCATACACCAAAGACACTGGTTCTCATGGTCTAGATAGAAAAGTAGACCTGGCTGGAAAGGTTATCTGAGCACAAGGTTGCCCAATGCAAAATATAGTAAAAATAGCAAAGAGCTATGTTTTGGATAATTGGGGAATGCTTGTATCATGTCTATCACACCATGCTTACTGCCTTGCTGACTGAAGTCAGAGCTTCACACTTGACATATAACCTGTGTTTGTAGAAATGGCATTCGTTTTCATCTACCCATGGGGTCCAGGTTAAACCATTTGGGGACATTATATCCAAATGGGATATTTAGCAAGGAATTTCTCACCAGAGGTATGAGGGGAGGGATACTTTTAATGAAACATCCTGAGTTCATTCCTGCAAGTTTAGGATTTGATCACTGTTTATAGGACAAGAAAGCATTTCCTTCCTTCTTAAGCTGCTGCATCGTTGCTTTCTTTGTTTTCCATATTGAGAAAAATATTTTAAAGCAGTTTCTGTCACCCTTCTCTCCTAGGTTAGCAAAGAAAGTTCCCAACTCCATCTCTTGCTTTTTTTAGCAGTGGTTAGCTTTCCCACTGGAAATCACTAAAATTCAGTGTTTCTTGTAGTAGAAAATATTTTGTCTTAGAAGGGACAAGATATTAATGGACTTTGGCCCAGTGTCTCAAACATTCTAGTCCACAAAAGATAGGTTTCATAATTTGACTGAAACATATTTCCAGTTAGTTCCACAGGATGTTCTAAATAGTCTGTGGTATTTTTGGTTAGTTGATTGTTTTGGAGTTGTTTCACAGAATGCACTGTGGCACACGTCCTTGTCATGACAGAAGATCTAGTCCCAACCACTCATCAAGAAGTTATTTCTGGGCTTTCTAAAATAAAATCAATCTTCTTTATCAAAGTTATTTTAACTTTTTTCTTCTTGAAAACAAGTGTCCTGGTTACAGCTAGGGTAGAGTTAATTTCTTCTCAGTAGCTGTTTCAGTGCTGTGAATTGTATTCAGAATGAGAGTGGCATTGAGAACACACTGATTTTTTTTTTTTTTTCACTAAGACTTGTTTATCCTGAGTCAAGGACTTTTTTCCTTTTCTCATGCTCTGCTAATGAGGAGGTGCACAAAAGAAAGTGGGAGACAGCATAGGAATATTCCACACCATATAACATCATAAACTGGGAGGAATTAGCTGGAAGCGTGGTCGATCTGGGTTCAGGAATGAGGGCCTGGCAGTGGTCAGCCATTGCATTCTTTATCACTTGTTTGTTTCCCATTTATTAAAAAAAAATACAGTTTTTTACCATGTTTATTGTATTCTGCTTTATTTTTAATTATTAAACTGTTCTTATCTCAACACACAAATTTTACTTTGATCCTTCTCCTCACTCCACTGGGGTGGGGGGGATGAGAGAGGAGAGTTGTGTGTCTGCATGATGCCTAATTTCCACCTGTGTTTAAACCACAACAACAAGACAATAAGAAAGCTCTGAAAGTTATTTTTTAAATTCAGCTTTGTCTTCCAAAATAAGTGTACCTCATGAAACATGTGCTTATCAGACAGTGTCAGTCAAAATTTATAATAAAAAAAAATATCCTCCTTATCTCCTCTGCCTTATTTTCATCACATTTAGCTCTCTGCACATATTTTTACTTTTTCTTCTTCAGTTATCTTAGAATCTACTCTTTATACTTGCCATTACAATTCCATTCCATGTTCCTATGCTCTTTTTCATCTCTTTTACCTTCATTTCATATGCAGTCCAAATACCTCATTTTCAGCTCATGAGTGAATTCTTGGTGTTATCTAAATCTCTGCTTTCAGTTAACATAGTCTATTTTTGTAGTTATTTTTTGCAACTTTATGCCTTCATCCATTGTTAAGCACTTTCCCCCATTCTCCTCCTGATATCTGAAACATCTTTCTACTTTTTAAGTGACAATCTCTTCTGTCTGCACCTAGTGCAAACTGTGAGATTCCCCAGCATGCATAAACTTATTTTGAATTTTTAGTAATGTAAATGAAGCATTTTTTAATCCATGCATGTATGCATTACAGTATCAGCTTGACACAATCACATGTAGCCTTGATTTCTCAGATATTGAACAAATTGCACTTGCAGTTTTTCCTCTATACTTGTTAGCTGTAAGAAATGTACCCATTTCACTCAGTTGCAAATTAGAAGTTAATTTTAATTTCCTTTCATAGTGAAAAGAAGCCAGAATATAATTTTATCATACCTCTAGGTCATTTGACAATCAGGGTTTTTTTTTATTTTAACAAAAATTTCAAACTTTTAACATCTCTCTTATCAAAGTCCATAACAAAGGAACTTGTGCCAATGAAAATGCAGTGCTTCAATGGGAAAAATCCTTTAAACAAATTCTTTTCAGGAGGCTTTGATTTTCTCTGAAAGAAGATAATATATTGGAATTGTTTTTCTGATGTCTTCACTTGTGTAGTCATTTAAACCTTAACAAATTGAGTGGAAGTAGGTACCTTCATCCCTCATTTCTTCAGCTTGCTGACAGAAGATGGAAGAGGCATTGCACTCTGCAAGAGCTGAGGGGTACAGATGGGGTGAGAACAGTGAAAGACAAATATATTTCACAGCAGAGTGAAGCAGGGGTAGAGTAAGAAGTCTGAATATTGGTTTGCTTTCTGGAAACAGGGTCACTGAGATGAAGTTTTATTCAAGTAACATGTATTAATATAAATACATTCCATTTCTGGTTAAACAAATTGAGGGTTTTCTTGCTCTCCCTTCTCTCAAGCTAAAAACTGTGACCACTGTTGACTTCCTCAGCTTCACTGAAATGTTCTAAAAACATCTGCAGGAGAAAAATACAGCTTTAGATCAAATTGCTTTAAATACTACTTGCCAGTTAGCAGCACTTCAGGAAATAAGCCAAGTAATAAAGAAAATAACTTCATGTGAATTCCTAAGAATAAACATAAACCAAGAACAACTCCGTATGTGCTATTTTCAGTAATGTTTGCTGCTACTGGATTAACACTTTTTTTTATTATTTCTGAAAGATTATTTAATAGCTGATGCATAGATCCATTAACCAACAAAAAATGTATGGATCTCTGGGAAGATCTCATAAATTTAAACCTCAGCGTTTCTGGTTGCATTTCTGAAATGGAGAGGGTTTTTCTCAGACCAATCCCCACATTTCAGACTTTCACATTGACCAATCTATTGTCTTACAGTTAGTTAGGCATCTTCTTTTCATGCAAGGTTGACCTGAATCCCCACAGCAATTCTGTCTTACACTTATTCATCCATTGGGAATGACCTTTAATCCTTTTCTGAAAGCAAATCAGTTCTGTTAAGAAAAAAAGGGAAACACGTGCCTAAGAATTTTGAGCCATTTTGTGCTTATGGTAACATCTCAGATGTGCACAGATTGCTGAAAACACATCCAAGGACGATACCAACAACTCACTAATGCACCATTCTGTGACTTACTCTTATATGGGGTTTTTCCTAAGCAAGACAAATATTTCATATATATATATATATATATATATATATATATATATATATATATATATATATATATATATAATATTTTATAATAAATTAGTTTCAAAAGTCTGCACCAGCTGAGAGTGTTTTAGAATGTTTCATGGTATTCCACTGGGCTCTTGTTTAGTAAACATTCTTTCTGTATCCCCTCACCTTTAGGGAATTGTAACATCTTTCATACCTCTTCTGAAGTACTACTGAAACCTGAAGATAACATAACTCTGAGACTTTTACCCTTAAGCTTCCATGTCTAAGGCTCCTTTGAAAAAGAAAAATGAATTCCTTGTCGGACTAGAGGATTAGGATAGGCTTATGGAATTGACATCTGCTTGACAGAGAAGATTCTAGTGCATCAGCTGTAAAACTCATTCTTTTATGAAGCTGATGCATTGAAAATATGTTAAACCAGTTTAAAACTTGTAAAAATAAGAGATTAAGTACAAATGACTGTTTGAATGCTTGAGTTGTATTTTGACTCTGAGGTACTAAACAATAGGTCCAGTATTCCTGGAGGTCTTTAAGATATGTTCTAGAGAATGTATATCTTTACCTTGAAAATGAGCCATGATTTCTATCCATTATTTTGGAAATTAACATTCTACTTTGATTTAAACTCACGTAAGTGTACTGATGAGACAAACAAGAATGTGTTGCTGTATTTAAAAGTCATTGTATTTGCTGGATGTTGTATCACAGAATTATAGAATCACAGTAAACTTGGAGTGGGAAAAGATCTTTTAAGGTTGTTAGTCCAATCCCCTGCAATGAGGTGGGACATCTTCAACTAGGGCAAGTGTCTCAGAATGTTTCCAGGGATGGGACATCTACCATCTCTCTGGTTAACTTACACCAGCGTTTCATGAATCTCATTGTAAAAACTTTCTTCCTTGTATCTGATTTAAATTGAGCTTCTTTTAGTTCAGAGCCATTACCCCTTGTCCCATGGCTAAAAAGTTTGTCTGCATCTTTCTTTCAAGCCCTCTTAATATTTAAAAAACTGCAGGATATCTCCCCCAGAGCCTTCTCTTCTGCAGGATGTGCAAGCCCAACTCTCAGCCTTTCTTTATAGGAGAAGCATTCCCTCTGATCATTTATGTGGCTCTCCTGTGGCTCTGCTCTGACAGGTCCATGTCTTTCCTGTCCTCAGGACCCCAGAGCTGGATGTAGCACTCCAAGTGAATCCTCACAAGAATAGAGCAGAGAAAAACTTGTGAAGTTCAGTAGAAGATTGAATGTTTTTTATTTGGATATTCTTTCACTTGTGCTTTTAGAATGGAGCTTGCTAGCTATGATATATCAGCTATCATGGATATTTTGAGTTGTTTTCAATAGTGCTGTGACTGGAAAGCCTGTATGTTTTTGTTTCAGCTTTTAAGCTTGCATATATAGCCATTCTTAACTTGTCAGCTACTCCTGAGTTCTCATCTTGACTAAATTATGTGCCAGTAATGTTAAATGCCACAAAACAATTTTTTGCAAGATTGAGTATGGATGGATCCGGATAATAGTTGTATATCTTAATAATTTTATTTTGCTGCTTTGTGGAGATAAATTAACTTAAATAATGTATCCTTAAAATGCATGCTATACTTCATATATTCAGCATATAAATGCTTGATATGCAATTCTCATGTATTGTCATATATTTGCTCATATAAACCTAATGGAATGAGTGCTAATCCACACTTGAACTAGACAACAGATTTGAAACTGATGCCTGCATTCACAAGATAATAGGTAGAAATTAATTAAAGAAGTAGGATACACACAAAAAAATGATATTGCATATATATCAAATGCACAAAATCTTAAAAATCTCAGCATGGCAAACAGAACATTTTGAAGAGCATTCTCCCTACTTATAAACATGAAAAAAAGGTGGTGTTTTCTTCTACAATCTGGGAAATTTTATTTTATGGTGAATTTATAAGTAATAAATCTTGTCACCCTAACAAGTGAGGTAGGAGATGCTGCATGTTGCAAGATACTTTGTGTATTTCTGATCTGCTTTCTCAGATCTATCCTGTCAAACGATTTACATGGTGATTTTATGATATTAAGATAGGTCTACTAAAAGTAATAGAATTCATTTTTTTTTCTACACTGTTTTGATACACAAGTGTAAAGCCAAGTTTATAAAAAAAAGTTTTTATGACACTAAACCATGACAGTCTCCTATATTTCCTTTTTCACAAGAAAAATATTGCTCTCAGGTTTGACACAGGGAAGATTCAAATACGTTTACTCAACCACATGTAATAAATTTCATGAAACTTAAGCATTGCTTTTTCTTAGTGTGATAATTCTACAGTCTTAAGATATCTATCTGATGCCTTGAGATGCTGACTAGAACACAGGTTAGACAATATTAAAGGAACAAAGTAGGTTTATTTAAAAGGCCTTCCAAGAATACACTTTGGGCAGTTCAAGAGCCTGGCCATGGCTTTACCCAAGATGGACAACTGATCACACATTTCACACTTTTTTTATAAGTTTTGGTCCATTGATATATTGGGGTTAATTGTCCAGTTACAGCTTCAAATTATGAAGTCCCAACCTCCCATGCTGCTCTCCTCAATTCACTGTTATTTATACTTTTTGGACATGAAGTTGCAATGGTGTCCTTGGTTCTCAGGCCAGAAAAGGATTGTTTTGTTCAACTAAACTGTGAGGATAACTTGCTACCACTTTATATGAAGTTCAGAGTTAGTTCATATACTAATGCAGTACAGAATCTGGATAATATGAAAGCTAAAACAAGGCATCAAATCATTAAAGCACATTTCAGGCATTTTGAAATAATTAGTTGAGCAGGAAGTATCAAAGATGAAGGAAGAGAAAATATCTAATAGTGCTTTGCATCAAATTATTTACATACACTCTTTCTCATCACATCTAACTGCTCTGCCTAAGAGACTGGCATATCCATTACAAAGGGAATGGAAGGGGGATATCAGCTCATATGAAATTGAATGTGTATCTTCTTAGAGTAGACAAGGACTTAAGGACTATCAAGCTTTAGATTTAGGTGCCTCATCTGAGTACCTGAAATTGCAAATAGTGCAAAGATGATGCCTCAACCTATTTATTTATTTATTTATTTTATAAGGCGTAATCAGAAATGGAAATGTATTGTTAGTCAGTCCACACAGGGACACAGCTACTAGTAATGAGTTTAACATATTTACCTGTGTTTGTAAACTGAATCTCAGACACAGATTAATGGCAATTCATGTCTCCAGTATTAGAATGCAGACTGATTTATGTCATTCCATGTTACACCTTCACATAAACATTGTCAAATCCCTGGAAGGAATAAAGGAGCCTAGGAGAGACAGAGATCCCACATCTTGCCAAACAGTGAAAATACTTGTGAAAGGATTAATCCTGACTAATTAAACAAAAACTTCCAGGTTTTGCAAGACATGACCAATGGTAATAGATACAAGCAGGCATTTTCCCAAGTCACTTATCTACTTCATGTTGAAGGACAAAACTTGTTAAATTAGTGTTAAGCTTGACTGATTTTGAGTTTCTTCTTCATTTCAGCAAGATGTAACTAGTGCATTTTCAAAACTTCAGTGAAATCTGCGGCAAGGAACTAAGGGCGGGGACTTCAGAAGAAAATACTGCTCCAGTAGAAATGGAAATGGCATGGCAATGTGTGTTTCATGAAATGTTGAGCAAATCATTGATACTAAAGCAGAAGAAGAAAGCTAAATTTCAGCTCTTCTCAAATACAATCCTTCCTACCTCTACATGGCATTTGAGATAGATTTGGAAGACTTGAGAGGTGCCAGTCCCCTGAGGAGCGATCAGCACTTGTAAATCTTGAACAAAGGCACGCCTCAAGGCTCTGAAGCAGAGAATAGCTCCTTGTGTGTTTACTGAACTCACATGGACAGTCAAAGTACTCCCACCTATCAGTAGGTAAGCAGGCACACAGATCTCTGCAGGTCTGGGTTTAGCTACATTCAGCTAAATGCAGCTGCCTTTCCCCCTCCCCTTTCCTTCCAATAGAATGCCATTCTTATTTGAACTTCACATTTCGTTGTTAGTTAATTAACACCTTTTCACCTGTATTTCTTATGCAATTGTGTGAGTAACTGCTCTAAGAAGAAACAGAAAGAACTTGAAAATAACACATTGGTTGAAGTGGAAAAGGAAACAAAAAGAAAGGCATTATGATAGCTTTCTTCCATTTATTTAATCAAAAGTTGTAGTGTTGTTTTCACGCCTTCAAAACATTCAGTTGCTCTGAGATAAATAGCATTGCATTTCACACAGATGCATTGTTAGTTTTTTTGTTCATGAGGACTAAGCTATACCTCATCATCCTTATTGCTTATTTATTAAGACATTCTTGTTAGTTTTGATGTTTCTTCTATTCAGTAGCCTATATAAGCAAAAATCTATACCTTCATATGCATGAAATACCTACAAAAATACTGTTTCCAGTGTATTTAAGAAAATGCCACAAATAAAAATGTGATTGTGTGGAGTTTACCATGTGCACAAGTCCTTGAGAAGTCAAAGGATTTCTCTGCCCAAGTATGACAATACAATTGTAAAGGCTAAATAATAACCAAAGTAATGCCAAATTTGTTGTCTGTATGTTTTGCCTGGGCTTAAAATTTAGTAATCTATTTTTAGGCGGTCATATAGTTTTCTTCAACATTATTTTCTGAGGAACAGATAGAAGAAGTCATCCCATCTGAGACACTAATGTATGGGTGAACTGAAGTTTTCCATCCATTTCCATTCATAAGGGTCATTTAGGTTTGGTAGATCACCAGCAGTGCATATCAAAGATAAATTTTTTCTTCTGTCCTTTTACCAAAAGAGAGTAAAGTAAAAGCACCTTTTATTCACTTCAAGAGTGACAAGAATGTTGCATGAACAAGTGCACAAGCTAAAAGTATTTCTATTTCCACAAAAATATAGACAAAATTATAGTACTGATATACAGGCAGAGGTCTCTTTCAGACCCTGTTAAAAGATACACTGAGCATTTTACCTTCCCATAATTTACAAATTTCCAAATAATATTTTGAGGTATTTCTTCTTATAACTTGTGACAAGCTTAAAAACCTATTAATATGGCAGTTACTGGTCAGCTGATGTATCTTTCTTACTTACAGTAAAACCCCTCTTCATTATTGTGCTTTATAAGGAATGCCTGAAGTCAATGGAATGGCTGTGACCTGCTGTTTCCACACTACAGACTCAGGACTGTTGGGGAACACTACTCATGAATATGCTAATTAAAAGTCAATCTTACAAATTTATTTGCAAAGTGAACATAGAGACCTGCATTAAACATGGAAAAGTGCTGTGAATTTGAGCTGAGCTACTGTTGCTATGGCACTTCACTTATTTCACTTGCTTCAATCCAATCACTGCAGAAGATTCAACAAAATGTCCTTATGAATAGAAGCAGGTGCTTTGAAATTGTTCATAAACTTAAAATTGGACATTTGCTGAAAAGTCTTGTTGAACAAGACCTGTTGTCGCATTTTACTTTTTTCAGTTTGTGAGGAAAACTGTATAATAAATGTTTTTTGTACTAACAATTTACAAGCTATAATTTCTGGTTTGTGGGCTGGATATAGGCTGGATTTTGTTGTTACTAACCACGCTGTTTTTAGAGTGAATAGCTCTGCATGAATCTTGTGGTAGGACAACATGATGGCTCAGAATGCATTTTAGAAATTCAGAATGTCTATACTCTTATGAAATTATCATAGAAAATCACAGAAAATTAAGACCAAGATTTTGAAAGACAAAGTATTCAATAACAGAGGTAATATTGCTGCTGATAATTTGTGAAATCATGAACTAAGGCTACAGCAAACCAAGAATGCTACTGAGTCTATTCCTTTCTTCAACACACCATCATGTTTGTCTAGCTTCTTTTGGAAGAATTGAAATGATAGAGATTCAAGACTGAACTAAGCAACCTGCTTCTGTCTTTCTCTTCATGTAAATATAAAGAAAAACTAATAGCCATCACATGCTAGTACTGCTATTATTACTATGTTAATAACAATCATCATTCCCTTTACTTTGACTGCAAGAGTAATTTTTAAAATAAGCATGAGCATTGGAACAGGGAACATTGCTAGTTTTTTTATATACAATTAGTTAACTATAAAGTATAGTGATCTATTTCCACTGTATGAAAATACATATATGCTACAAAATACATATATATTAATTACTAAGTCTTCATTAACAACCTGTATATTTTCCAGATATTTTTATTTTATTTGTTATAAAATTCAGAAATTATAAAATTAATCTAAAGCCCTATTAAAAATATTGTGGAATGTGAAATTATGTCCTGTAACTCAGGAGTAGCCATTTGCATCTCACCTGTCAAGCATATATATATTTTCTTATTGCATTGGAGACTGATTCCTTCCAACTCTACCCTGTGCTCCCTATTACAATTCTGCAGTAGTAATTTCTATTTCTTAATCTTCTCACTGGCATTAGCTACAGCTACTGGGCATCAATATGAGCTGTGATCCTTCTTTTTCTGTTTCTTTATGTGAAGAGAAACTGCATCTCTGAAAGAAATGTCCAAACAATAAATTGTGGCATCATGTGATAAGTTACAAAACCAGGTGAGAAGCTATGCCATGACTCATTGCTAAGGAAGATAGTTTAGCATGTGCCAAGAAAACTGCTGCCTCATGATGTTACTGTAGCATTTTGTCTATAAATTTATGTTTTAAAGAATCACAAAAATCTCTCAAGTTCCCAGAAAGAGGGCAGAATTCAATATGTCAGTTTTACTAGTTGACAATTGCTTTTGATAACTGTTTTTGACAACTGGCTGCCTGTTAGCTTGTTTTGTTTTTCAAACAATTATCAACAGGACTGTCCTGTAGCTCAGACATTTGGAATTTTCAGGGGTAGGTGACATTCTACAGAATGAATGTTATAAAAAGGATGGTTTTCCAAAGAAACACTTTAAATTTACTACTGCTTGGTGCCAGCCAATTTGAAGAACTGGCCATAACAAAAATCACTTGTGTGTAGATAAGAATATGTGAAACATGGAAAATATTTAGTTTCGTAAACTCAGATCCAGGTACTTTATAAGAGAACATCTGAAATTAAGTTAAGCTAAAATTAAGTAGTTAAAAAAGTAAGGTTTGCCTCAATTTAAAGATATTTTAAACATTATCATCATGATCAGTTTGGGATATATAGGATGAAAAAAAGACTGTTTTAAGGAATGCAATTGATATGGATTTGCCATCTTTTACTTCTGTGACACAACTGGGAAATTAATGGATAAATAGAAATTTATAAAAATAATTGCTCTTGCTGCACATAGATTTCATTCACAATTTTCAGTGAACTGTCATCCATCTTCTACATCCCAGTTTTAATTCTGTAAGTTCTTTTATTT
The DNA here is from genome assembly GCF_903797595.1 of Erithacus rubecula. NCBI lineage: Eukaryota > Metazoa > Chordata > Aves > Passeriformes > Muscicapidae > Erithacus > Erithacus rubecula. The sequence goes on along the minus strand of NC_136686.1, from coordinate 26,038,593 downwards.
CTAATTCAATTCAATCTGCACTGTGCTTGTTGTAGGCTAGAAGACAAAGTTCCTTTTGCTATAGGTGGCAGCACTAGCTTATTATAAATGTTGATAGGCTTCTCTCTCTTGAAGAAAACAGTTATGAGGATACCTGAGCAGAATATAGGTTCTATGTAATATAATTATTTAAGATTTCAAGATTCAAAATGCAACCTTGTTTTGGGTTTCTTTTAGGGAAGAAGATAATTTCTTGTTACCCTCATGAACATTTTCTAATGTCTTATTAGGGATTAATAGATTGAAACCATATTTTTATTTTTAAAAAATCATTAAAAAATCCACTGAAGATTAGAACACATTTGAAAACCTGTGAAATTATTTGCTCTTCTAATGAGAAACTCTCCTAAAAACAACTTCCAGAACATCCGTTTCTAGAGTATTGAAAGCCTGCCACACTGATACCAGTGTTCTTCAAGGATTTGCTGTATTTTCTTCTGGTATTCAGTTGTGTTCTATCTGCATTTCTTCAAGACAATATCCTAAACAAACTCTTGTGAAGAAATACTGTCTTAGTTCCCTTTTGTTTTTCTTTTCATGTTTTTCTACAAACTTCACCCAGTCATTTGGGAATGGTTCTATATTTTACCCACATTCTTACATTCCTCCTTAGGCATTTTAGGTAAGAAATATTTGGTATCTTTAACCTTTAATAAGTACAGGAAAACCTCAATACATAATATACAACATTAATGGTTACTGTTTTATAAACATCAATTGAAAATCATTCCTCCTGTATTTTTAGTTATGTTTTACAAGACTGGAGAGCTAAAAGTATGAGCATCAAAGGCAACTATAAAACTTGTGAGTAGTAGTCTTTTCCTGAGTTTTTTCTTGGTAAGGAAGGTAAAAAAAATTACTGAGTTCTCTGAAACTGGCCTCTGTCATAAAATTCTATTACTTTTTTTCATCAAACTATAGTTTTCTGAAAAACAAATACATCAATAAAATTAGTATTCTCTGCTATTCTTTTATATTTACCTGTGTCTGAAATCAAAGCCATGCAATACACTATCAAACCTATGTCAAAGTCATAGTAAGATGTCAAAAAATTTCCTATTAAAAAGCATGAGAGATGATTCTACTGCTAAAAGCAAAAGTTTTCAAAGTTAAAATCTGTTTTTTTAGATTTCTCTGTTCTTCTCTAGTATTTCAAAATGCTGAGTGCCAACTATAATTACCCTCAACTAAAGTCACACTTAAGCTCTCTTTTTCATTAAAGGAGCAAGACCTTTTCCAGGTGGGTCCTTGTCATTTAACTTATTACTTACATTGTTTTTATGACTGGCATAGCTCAGTTAGTCCTATGTAATGGCTAAATATGGTGATAAAAAGTGAACCAAAGCAGCAGGTGAAAGCTAACTGTTCCCTTTTTCCCTCTAGGATCTTTCAATGTATTACTTCAGACATTAAGAGACAAAAAAAGGGCAGAATTTGGAAACTAACCCAAAGGTCTGTAACTTTTTATGCAAAGTAGTGACCATTTTTAATTTCAGAGGTTTTTTTCTCTGTGTATATATGAGATGAATAAAAATTTTAGTATTGAAGTCTGAAATGAACATACCAAATATCTCATATTTTTCACTAAGCCACTATTCAGATTTAGAGTACTATAAAGATCAAAATCCTATGGAGAGCCCTTCAAAGTGATTTTTAAAAGAAGCACAGCTTTATTTTGACAAGCTGTACCAAAACTGCACATAAGCAAATCCCTTCTCTTGCCCACCTCTCCACTTTCTCTTGTAGCAGCTCAGCATAGACTGGAGTTCACCCATATTATATTCACAGGATAGGTCCATAGCCCCTCATGCACATTCCTGGGTGGCTCAGAGGAAGGAATGCTTGCCACCCTTAGGTGATAGTGCATCCCAATTCTCCTTCATAGCAACTACAAAGCCTAGAAAATTACTCTTGCTTACATGTCAAAGAAGCAGGAATACATTTTATCTCTTGCAAGCTGAGAGCCATCTGAGACTGGGTCTGCTGTAGGTGCCCTGTGTTATGTTAATTTCTCTATCTTCCAAAACGTTAGTTCTTATCTCACTAAATTTCTGAAATTTGGTTAGAAGCACAGCGTGCAGTAGCGATACTAGCAATTTTTTTTTTTTCAGTGGATGCAGGATATTTAAAACAAAAAAAACCCAAAAAACAAAACCCGTAACCTCAAAACATCAATAGTTTATTCACTAGGGAGAAATTAATTTTCTCAACTGATCATCAGTGGGTAATTTATTCATTAAAAGACTTGGGCTTCAGTGTAACTGCACTGGAAGATTTCAGTCAAGATCAAAGTCAAGTAAATTCAAGTGTGAGAGCAGCCTGAATTAGAATGCTTCTCTCTTGATCCCTTCAAACTATTTCTTCTCCTATTTTTTAACTTTCCTTATGGTTTATTAAATATTTGTCTTTGCAATAAGCTTCAGCACGTTTCATTAATCATTGCCAACAAGCAGCAGTCTTGACCACTGCAGAAGGTTTTTTTGCTTGCTCCTGCAATGCATAGATAGAAAGGAAGGGTTTGTATTTTTCTAATGCAAAGTGTGATAATTTATACTTGAATTAACCTTTCAGCATAACACTGACATTTATCTTTGTGACCTTGATCTGTTTTCTATCTGTCCTCAAAGGTTTAACTGCTTTCCTAGGATGCTCCACCTGGGAGTGTGGTAGAGGATAGCATGTTTATTTCATCAGAACCAGATGGGTGAACTGCTGAGATTCATTCATACATTTTTCAGTAGGTCTGCAAAGGCTATGCAGTCAATGTGGAAAAGGAGTTAGTGAAGATTAAGCAATTAGACATTTTGATCAGCTGTTGGGAATGATCAAACTCATCTGGAAAACTGACATGAAAGGAAAGTTCATGATCCATTAATGATCCATTTCAGAGAGACTAGGAGGGCACTGATAACAAGAAGGGCAAGTGAGGGGGGAGCAAGACAAAACTGAGGAGACTGATCCCATAATCTTGGAAAACCTCTTGACAAAGCCTCATACAATTCTGATAGGGAGGAATATAAAGAAGGGGAAGGTGTGTAATTTTTCTCCTCTGTGTTTTGATTCTGGTTATAATTGTAAAAACAGTAGTAGGATTGTTGAGCCCCTTGGTTTCATGGCTTTCAATTACTCTGTATCCTTGGAGAGTTTATTGTAAATCATAGTAATTACATGCCTGGACTTCTGGAAAATGAGTGTCCTCAGGATATATGTCTGGAAGAGAGTCATTAGTCCTAGGACCTGATGTTAAACAGAGGTCCTTCAAGACATCGTATTTAAAAGTCCAGAGACAGACTCAGTAATTGGACTTTATTGAGACTCAAAAAGCTTTAAAATTCAAGTCCAATGGGAGAGGGGGCCAAACAACAACATCCTGAATGATCAATAAAGGCTGATCAATGAGGAATGGACAAAAAAATGCAGCTAGATATTGTTTAAAAAAAAAAAAAAAAAAAGCAACAACACAACAAAAGAAAAATTATTTCAAAATGAAAAGCAGAAGGAAAGCCCAAGAGAAAATAACAAAGGCCTTAAGCATTGGGCAGACACCAGAGACCTTTGTTTCATTCTTGGGTTGTCTTCATTTTCTTTGCAGTAAAACCAGTCTGTTGTTCCTCCTTTTCAGCCACAGCTATTTTAGAAATAATTGCATCACATAAATCTCTTCTTAGTGTCTTTTTTTGCTGCCCTCTTTCTCTGTCTTTGGAACCATAGAAAACACTTTGATCAATTAAAATGTAAAATAAGGAAACAAAAGAAACTCTTATTTTTCTGGTCATCAGTTACTAAAAACTTATATTTTCATTATCCAGTAGTATGTTTTATGATTCTACACTTTTTCCTTCTATCTAGCTGTCATTTATGAGAGTCAGTTTTGGTGATAATATAAAGTGATGGAGAGCAGTCAAGCTGAAAGTTCATCAATACGTGCAAAGGATAAAAGGAGTGTTTACAATCAGGCCCTGGTTTCATGACCTTTGTAACTGGTTGCATTTCTCCTTTGTGCCAGTCTGGCTGTCTCTTGGTTGATGGTAATGTGCAGGGACTGCAAGGCCTGGGTAGGAACAATCAGGTCTAGCCATAGCTTCAGGGCCCAGGAGGTAAACCACATCACAATACAGATTAAGCTAAAATTAAAATTGAACACAGGAAGAAAAAAATAGTCAAAAAAGCAGGACCTTTAATGTACTGATTATGTTCTCATAATCTTTGTCTTTTTGTTTATACAACATCAAAATTTGTCTTCTGAATAACTGCAGCAGTTACAGGATATACCTAAACATTCAGCAAGCTAATACATAACTGAAACAGATTTCTGTTTCTGCACTTACAGCCTGCAAAGAACAAGCTTCTGTGTCCTGAATAAAACAAACAGAGCAAGCAAAGTTATCATAAAGACAAGCTAAATTTCACAAGCTTGAGAGTCTATGAGTACTTAATTTTCTGATTTTTATGCTTATAAAAAAATAACTTTGTCAAGCAGATTTTCCTGCATGTTGTACAAGAAGACTTTTCCTGTTTCAATTTTTCCTGAATTAATAAACTCATAAAACTCAGTGACAGAATTATTTCCTTTGTATGTCTGCTTGTGACTCTTTCCTAAAAGAAAGCTCTCCTAGGTACATAAATGGCAAATAAAAAACCCTCAAAACATAAACAAGTTTCTCTAACTTCTGGAAAGGTCTGTTTGCTTTTATGTTAACTTTGTCACTTTTGCTAGCCCAGATGATAATTCCTTCAAAAATCTTTGATGTGAAGTAAAGAATCAGCAGGCCAATTTCATTTAGCATGAGGAATTTTCAAGGCAAATAACAGAGTTATTTGTACAAGCTAAGCAAATATTAGAATGTATAAGAAGAAACAAACCCAAGGGATGCAAAGTTAATGTCACGAACCATTAAAAATCTGGAGGGACTAATGAGGGAGAATCTACAAAAGCTATTTAAAGCTAAAAATCTTTTGAATGTACTTCTGTTAAACCTTAAGCTTTCAGAAACACACAGGAAAGTGTCGTTGGACTATTGCAAAGAAGAACAGAAAGCTTAAAACGTCATTAGAGTGATGGAAAAAAAGTGCTAGTTCAAACTCTAAGTTATTAATAGAGCTCCTGTGACCCAGACTTCACCAAATTCTCCATTTTTACTAAGCCACTAAAAGCTGCACTTGGGAGTTGTGTTCATCTTGAAAGAGTAGGTGACCATGGCAGATATATAAATAAGAAAGACACTGTATTTAGAGCTTTTATATCATCATTGTTATTGTCCTTCTGGAATAATTATATGTTGCATTCCCCTTGACATTTGCAGTCTGTGTTTTGGATGAGCTGTGGAAGGGCTCTTAACCACAGAACCCTTTTGTGACTTGACCATGCCTATTTTAAGACCTTGGAGGTGGTTGTCAGCATCCCCTTCAAAAGGATGATTTGAGGGACCAAAGACTGCACTTTAGAGAGCACAGTATTTTATGCTGGAGGCGTATATTCAGGGTTTTGCTAATTCTGCATGTGTGCCAGTATTTACATCCACATGAGACAAAAATAGACAGAACAGTATACAGCAAACACACTTAGTGCAGACATTGGGAGTAGAGCTCAGGGACACAGCAGCCATCCTACTGCTTGTTCTCAACAGTGAAAAGTTTTTATTTGAACTGAAAAAGTGGATTTAATCTCCTACTCTAAAAGTTCGAGGTGAGAGAGTTCAGGGCTTAGGCTGCAGTCAAAGCTGTTGGGCTATTTCAGTCCCCACAGAATTTATTCCCAGACAGGGGTCTCAGAGCAAGCTTAGACTACACCTAGGGCAAGTGTCAACACAACCCATCCTGGAGAAGAAGTTTTGCTTTGTCTCATTCTCACAGAGTTTGGATTAAATTGTATTAGAGTAGAATTAGCATGTACTTCTCTACTTCCCTGGATTTAGTTTTCTTTATAAGACAACTCATTCTGGTCTTACAGGCATCCTTTCCCTCTGTGTTTTGGTGAGTGAATTTGCATACATTCTCTATTTTGACCCATGGTCAATAAAGGGAAAGAGATCTCAAGCTGATTTTAGTGGTGTACTTAATTTTAACATGGCCAGCTCTGAGCAAAGGTGGATGTACAAACTATTCATGGCAAATAGTTGGTATTTGGGGTTCTGGAAAACCAAACTGTTGCCACAACTGAGGGGGCAATTATCATATGTACCCAGGCAGCAGCACTGGGAGAAGTGAGAGAAACCCCTAGCAAGAGAAAGGTAATTACTTTCACTTCTCCACCCCTAAATCTGCAGACTCCAATTGCTGAGATGTTTCCTGGGTACAGAGAGCTTGTCATTGCTCAGATGGCATCACCTATACTTTTGAGAAGCTTCAGACTACCTAGGAATTTTTTTTTTTTTTTTTTTGGCTATATAAATGATTGACCTAAGACATTAACTTGACTCTCTTTGAGTAGAACTGAAATAAGCTTTTCCAGAGCTTCTACACAGATCCCCACCTTGAGGAATATTCTATGGGCTATTCTTTCCAGAGGATCAAATTGTAATTCAGGTTGAAAAGGATCTGAAGGAGGCATCTAGTCAAATCTCTAGTTCAAAACACCATTGGCATTCAAGTTAGGTCAAGTTAATTGATGCAGGCCTTCTCCAGCAGAATGTTGATTATCTCCAAGATGGTGTCTAAGTCAGAAGGAAGGAAAGTGTTATCTTTCTGTCTTGGGTTTAGAGCTTGAAACTGTATGCTAATTTGCCAATAGCTGAAAGGAAACCAGAAAAAATAAATTTCAATCAATTACTTTCTAGCCCTGTTTCTGGTTGAGACAGCCCTGAAGAGTAAAGAATGAAAAGGTGAAGTGGGAAAACAAAGCTTTCAGGAATTAGCATTTTGCTTTAGTTCAGTGTCCATTGTGAAAAGCAAGTTTTCAGCCACAGCTGGCATTTCCCAGTGCTTTGCCTTCAGAGGCTTCCCTCTCAGTGTATGAGATTTGTGAGACTGTTTTCAAGAATCAACCTCTGCTGAATCTCTTCATGTAAAGTGTCCTGACACTTAATTCAGGGATCAGGATTCTGCTCAGAGGCATTGCCATGCCAATATGCACAGATGCTGATACCTTGTTATATCTAACCCTTGACTATGAAAGGTTATAGTCTTCACTTCTTAGCTATCTATTTGAAACTATACCTAAATTTCATCAGGATCTCAAACAGTTTTACGTTGCTACCGTTGTTTTATTTTTTCAAAGATGTCAAAAAGAACTTTTAATGTTATGATGATATATTTTACTCCCTATTAATGGATAGGTTGCATGTCTACCAAAGCTCAAGCAAACAGGTTGGCATCGGAATGATTATCTTGCACTAATCTACTCCTTTAAAGTAATTAGCTGAGTTGAGCAGCAAAACAACTCTTTCCAACAAGAGTCAGTAAATGGGCTCTCTGTAAATGCAAAAGCTGATTACTTTGATATAAAGAAGGACATTATTTTTTGCACCTCTGGAAAACTGCCTAACTTGAAAGCTTCATAATCTGATTTTCATAAATCCTATTTAACATATAATTTTCTTTTTAACAGGCAGTACCTAAAGTGGTATCACTCTTCTCTGATGTTACCTCTTTTCAATAACAGAATCCCGCATCTCTACTTATGAAAATTTTTGTCCTAGTCACCAAAATGCTATATTAAATCTAATCTTCTTACATTAATTTTCTTATAAGAACAATTAGAATAAAATGGCATACAGTTTACATTACAGTTTATAATTTCTACTATTATACTGACTCATATCTCTGTCAGATTTTAAGGTCCTGGCTGCATGGAAAAAACAATTTTTCTCTTCCAACAACACATACCTCAATAAGATTTCAGTAAGTTTAATCTTTGACCTGAAGGGATGCATGCCAAAAAGAGAGAAAGAAACCGATTAACAGTTCATTTTGGCAAGGTCTAGAGAACTGTGTTGTAACCAAGACACAAAGGACAGACAATGCAGAAAAAAAACACATTACAAATAGAGATTGAGAAATTCAAAGGAGCTACTTTATCCAACTGAAGAAATTTTATTTGATCAGAAATCCATCTTGAAAAATGGATTACTTCAATGCATCCAATACATTTGTATACCCTGATATATCCAGTGGATAACCCCAGAACCTCTTTATCCAGCTGTACTTTTAATGCAATAAGCAAATGCATTTCCCCAACTTAAATTTGGTATTAATATACAGTCTAATGAAAATTAAGTCCACCATTATATCCACTATCAAAGTCCATTGCTAAAAACATTTTGTAGAGGACTCACAGTGTCTACTAGACAGCATCTTGTCTGGTTTGCCATTGTCAGAGGCTTCATGTAATCCCAGGCAGAGATATGGCAAACATCACCTTGAAAAGAGTAGATACTCTGGAGTGGGGATACTTCTCTGAAGGTTTTTGGAAAGCATGTCTCATCTTTAGCTTCTTTCCAAATCTGTTTATTGGTATTTGTTATGCCAATATCGTTCTTGAGGCACACTAATTTTCTCTCCTGTGTGTTTAGCTTGCTGCAGTATTTTTGTCAAAGCAAGCAAGCATCACCTCCCCATGCAGGTAGCTGTGAATCTCCTCTTCTTGCCTGGCTAATTGAGCAGCCACTCACTTGGCACTTTGCACTGCCAGGGACTGACTGACAGCAGGCTGTCCCAGCTTGGGCACTGTGTTAGACACCACTCACTACAGAGGGACAGACAGACATACAGACAGACACACAGAGGGATAGACCCCGCCTGCCAAGCTTAGACAGTGAACAAAGACCTCTGCTTTTTACCTCTCCTCACATTACCAGAGCTACCTCTTCTACACCTTCCTGAACATCCCCTTCCCAATTTTTATCCTTATTTCAGAATAAATTTTCAAATTGATCCCTGGTTTATTTTTACACCCACTTGTGAAGAAATTTGAGCCTGTGTCCACAAGAGAGAAGGTAATTTATCCTTGAAAAAAAAGAACCACAGATATGCAGTGATGTTCTGAAATGAGTTCTGGGTTTGCACAGAGTCTTAAAAGGAAGAATTTTGAGTTGATAATACTTCTTACTGTTCCCAGCTTCCATGTGATTTTATAATCATTTCATGAGCCTGTAAAACTTTTTGTTGCACAGACTGAAAATTCAGTGAAGGTATTGCATACATCAGAGTGGACTTCTCATGAACTGAAAACCAGAGTTATCTCAGAACATATTCACTAAAGAGGGGAATTCTGGAGAAGATCCTGAGAAAATTAAAATAAATTTTAAAAATACTAGTATAGAGGTCCTCTTCTAGGTGTTATGACTTCTGAGATATGCAGACTAATAGCGCAGCTGGCACAGAAGACAAACTTTCCTTCAGTCACAATGCCTTTTTATTCCTCTTCTTCCACTTCACAGCCAAGCAGTTTCTGTTCTATGAGTACTTGCTGAATATCTGCCATTGCCCCTTATTGTGGCCTAAATATTGACTAAAAAAGAAATAAAGCCATTATTAAATTATAGTGCTGTTTTTAACTCCACATTTTAAACTTCAAGTTAATTTGATTGCTTAGTTTGGCTTTTAAAATTATTGTTAATCATCCCTGCTCATGCTAAGGACAAAGATAGACTTTTAGTTAACACTAGCACAAAGTGGGCTGGGAAATGACTGACTTCATCCTAGCAAATATTTCACAATTTGTCTTCCTTATGTTGAATGGAAGGGTAGAAGATTAAACTCTGTGTTGTGAAAGTAAGGAAATGTCCAAAGGGTGAAGAGTCTGAGAAAACATACTTACTGATTTGAGCAAGTGGAATTCCATGGATGTATTCTGTAGAATCGTTTATTTTAATCAGCAGAATAAAAGGATGGCTACTCCCTTTCACAGCCTACTTCCCACAGCAGCTCTTCACTTGAGGAGCCTCAGCATTCCTTTTTCACATCAATCACCTGTTAGAAAGAGCTCCATTATGCACAAATGAAAATAATATATGAAGATAATTCCATGAGCTGAGAAAAATAAGTGGAAAATTAATCAAAGTAAAATGAAAAACACCCTACATCTCCAACTCTGAAACTATAATCTTTCAGAAAGAGAGGTGGGTAATGTTTCCTGATCTTAAAGAGGTATGTAGGTTTGATAGCAGCCAGGCCTGTAACCAGGCTCTTCAGTGAGCTGATTTAAGAACAAAAAGCAAGCACTTCTCTTCCTCCCACTTCTTTTTTGCAACCTACAGGTATTTAGTGCTGCCTCCATTTACTGTCTATTGAGTGACATTAATCTAGGCCCTCCAGTTCTTTAATATTAATATCTTTTTAATTGAATCACCCATATGCAAATTATTTATCAATTCTTGATATTTTCTTCTGAGCTTCTTTTAACTTTTAATTTTTTTTCAGTTACAGGGATTTTTGTGGGACGCTTAAAATAATTACACTTCTCTTCACCAGCTATATTCCTAATTATCAAAAATTCCTTATTTAAGGTCTTTGGATGACATGCTGCTGAGTACAACAGCTTTCACATTTAATAAGAAAAAGGAGGCACTAAAGTTTAGCTTTTTTAAGGTGTGATTTTTTTATACTATGTTATCACAGCAGAGTTTATTTTCATTTTCAATCCAGCTCTTGTAACTAAACATCTGAACTTACATATCTATAAGGTCAAGGTTTAACTAGGTCCTTTTTCTCCTGCTTTGCATTAGGAGCTTATCTTCAGATGACTATAAACTGTCCCAAGATGTTTTCCTGGACAGAATCTGGGAAGGTCCATGTGTAGCCTATGCTTGGAAAAATTGTGTTGGCATAGGGAATATCAGTGCTAACAAAGGAATACCAGTGTGTGTGAATGAAATGTGCAAAACTGTCTGATGGGGCATTTGCACCAAACTGGTTACACTCTAGAGGAAGTAATAACAAAAAGGAATTATAAAGTAACTAGGGAACTACCAAGAGACTTCAGAAACAAAGAAGTCATGTGGAAAAGGAGCTATAAAGTAAGGCTGGATATTTTTTAGTACTGGAGAGAGACCTTGCAGTGGTCACAGCAGTGGTGCTGCCAGAAGTGGCCCCACAAACACTTCAACCTGCCTAAGCCAGGCTTCCTCCCTGCCAGACACCACGAGCATCATTCCAGCCAGATTACCAACAGTGCAGGTGAGAAAATGAAGAGCCCAACCCATGGGGTGCCTGTGTGAGCTACTGGGGTGCTTTGCTGCATGGTAGGTAGCAGCTGCCATTAGTGCATAGTAGGGAGCATCTCCACACAGAAAAAGAAAGAACATCCATATGTCCAAGAAGGAGTGTTGGTTTTAATTTTTAAAAAGGTCTGGTTGCTTGCCCCTTTTTATTATTAATTTTCCCTGCAGTATGTCAGCTGTCAAACATTTGAAGATAAAAGTTTGTTTGCATTCCAGGGAAACAAAACCACACAAAATCTACTGTAGGAAATACGACAGTTTAAATTTTTTTTTCTTCTTAAAGATTCTGAAATAGACTACCACTTGTTGATAAATCCTTGATGTATTAGTTCATCTAAAGTTAATAAGTGTCACTGTAACTGCATACCTAATCACACTACATGAGCTTCTCCCCTCCACTATGTGAACTCTGTTTCCTTGGCCTTTAATGATTTCCTTTGTTCTTCCTTGGGTGCCTGGACAGCATTGTCCCAGAAACTTCTCATCCTTTTCTCACAAAACAGCTGCAAATGCAGATGTTCTGCAAAGTCTGCCATCTGAACCCATCTTGGGGAAGATTCTTAGCTCCTGTAAATTGCCTGAGCACCACTTAAGTGTATAAGACTTGGCTGATTCACACCATCTGGCCCTTTGAGCCACTCTGTGTTTATTTGCATAATTGAACATATTGTTTCAGGCTCATGCTGTTTAACTGTAAGATTTCCTGGCCAGAGGCTGTCATAACAGCATACTGTACAGTCCCAAGTAAATTTAAAGAGCTATATAAATAGTGATAAAATAGATCCATTTTCTTTTACCACTTCCCAAGCTTACCCCCAAAGAGCAGAACTTTCTCTACATGACTCAGGTAAGACTCCTGGAGTCTGAGTTGGACAAGTTCCTGTCAAAATTAACATCACAGGCTTTCTCAGACTTGACACCTGACTCAGACTCTACAGATGAGAGTCAACACTATAGGATCAACATTGAGATTATTGACTTATTTTGTTATACTACACACTTTGCTGTTTTTTTTCTATCCAGTTTGGTTAGATCATTATTGTACTGGATTATGTCACCCCTCACCTTATGTCTTTAATTTTTCTAAAGGGCTTCTAAAGGATTCCACTACCCAGTACAAAATCTAAATAAAAGCAGCATCTTATTCCTTATGCAATTTAATATCAGATGAGAAAAAGGAAAAGTACCAAGAGTTGAATTTTAGGTTCTTACTCGGTTTATGGTTTCTCAGCCTTCTTAAAAAAGGATGAAGCAGCAGCATTAGTCTATGCAAAGAGAAAAAATATAAAATGTGGGCTTGTTTATCTCCTATTTGATCTAGCAGAAATGAAAGTACTAAATGAATATGCCACTGTCTAATTCTCTCTTACATGGCCACAAAAAATACCCCACTTTCTCTCACTCTCTCACTTTCTCCCAACTTCTTTTTTATTTAATTTAAATTTAATTTTTAATGTTTGTTGTGTTTTTTTTGAATTTTGTTTCTATTGACTAGACTTTTTCTTTTGCATTGCTTGCTGTGAGGCATCCTGAATCCTGAATTCTTGCATTCTTTCCTCTATGATGTATGGGATAACAGAGGTTGTCATAATAAAAGTCATTTCATATTGTACAGTGTGACACAAACTTACAGATGGAGTCAGGATAATCAGCAAATATTTCTCCAATCTATATTCCTAGAAGTTTTTTAAGTACCTTTAATATCTAAGGCATAATAGAAATATAGAACATCTAGGCATGAATGTGGTGTGATATTAAGAGAAACAAAATCTATATAAATGAAGAATACTGCTGCTTGCCACCCAAATTTTGCAAAAATCAGTTCTATTCTGTTAATATTTTCCAAGTATTTATAATACTTCAGTATTCTATATCTATAATGTTATGTTATTTGAAACTGAATTTAGTATTTCCAGTAATATGTATTCTTATGTACATATCTATTTCAATTATTTATTTTCAGATATGGCAAGAAAAAACTAAGAAATAAAAAAATATTGTAAAGTGCTTTTAAAATAAAGCAGAAATAAGATTCAAAATTAAATTGTCCTTATTTTTTTTTAATTATGGCAATAATTTCTTAATTTTTTACCAGCCCTACAAATCATCAAAGATTAAAATGGTGATTTGGGGCAGAGGGTATGTTTGGGATTTTTGTTTCATTGCTTTGGGGTATTTTGTTTTGGCTTGGTAGGGGTTTTTTGTATTTTTGGTTATGCATTTTTGGGAGAGGTTGTTTGAGTAGCAAATTCTTTTAATCCAATGCACTTGTCAAATATAGGAGATGTTAATTAAATATTTGGGGGGATTTGGTTGCACTTTTTTGCAGCACTTGCTTTAACCAGCATTTGATAACTGCCTGTATAACTCCTGGGTACAGTCTGAAGTCCAAGTTTGTGCTTCTTTTGCTGTGGAAAGGAGACATTGAAGTTCAGATCCTGTAGACCTTGGGAATGCCAGTGCAGAGTCATACTGTTTGGTGCTCAAATTCCAGGAGCTGCAAGTGGAGAGGAGACAGGGAATTCCCGAAGTCTCCTGTCATTCCAAGGTCAGGCTGCCATAAAGCACACCAGATATAGTGCCTAACTGGCACTGCATATAAAAAGGGTATGTCCTCTTCAGCATTTTTGCAGGAATCTGGAGCACACTACAGCAAATATCCTGGCTGTTCCCATTTGCTGGGCTTTGGTTCTTATTGCATGGATGACTCAGAGCTGACAAAATGAATTTCATTTGGGTAAGACAAGCCAGAAGGTGCATTCCCAAATTGCATCTAAAGCACATCAGCTGCTGAGAACACTCAGTGCATGGGACCAGGCTGGATACAGTTCAAAGGAAAGCATCCTGGAACAAATACAGCATGGACATAAGGTCCCCAACAAGATGTGGTGATTTCTGCAGATATGTTCCTAATTCTTCTAAATGAAGACAGAAACAATGAGAGATCATCTGGACCTCCCCTGTAGTTTCATGGAAAGACTTTTATCCTCTGATTTACATTGTTATTCAGCAATATGCAATACAGCTGAGGAAATATTGCCAGGCATTCATATATATTTTTTCTAGATTTCTTTTTTTTTTTCTTTCTTTTGACACTAGGAAAACATTGGCTGCAAGGCAAGATGTCCAGATTATATTCATAAGTCTGTAAAACTTTTGGGATGAGTAGTTATCTTGTTTGGCAGCAGCAAAGCTTTTCATCTGTAAAACAGATTATACTTATCTAGTTTATAAGGATTCTGGGAATATGACTAAATAAATGTTGAAGCTACTTTAATGAGAGGAATAATAAGCCCACACAAAATTAAAATTTAAATTTTATGTTTCTCTTTCCTTATGTGTATTCAGGCATACTTGAAGAGGCAAATTTCTATTTGCAAAACTGTTAAAAGAAATCAGATACTTCAGATGACCAGAATCCCAAAGAGAAGAATTCTGTCAGATTATTGCATGGAAACAATCCCTAGAAGCCCAAGGAATAAGAGACTCAATGGAATTTATGAATATAAAAGTAAATTTTTAAAAATAAAACAGTGAATACTGCTTGGTGTTTCACATAACAGTTGCCTCTACCTTCAAGAACTGATTTTGGGCTCTAAACTTGCAGAGCATACAAGTATCTGCCTCTTTCTTACCCAAGTACTGGAATGGTGCAGGATTTCAGGCATAACTTCTAATGCATTTTAACTACCATGAATGGGACTATTCCAGCACGAGGGGACCAACATTTCCCAGACCTGCAACACGTGAGAGACCTTGTGGACCAGTGCAAGCACTCCTGTTCTGCTGGGGAGGCAGGGAGCAGCACAGCTGGAGATGCAGGTTAGCAGGGTTTGCACAATGCTGTGTCAAAGGTTTCATGCTCTGCAGGGCTCAGAGCCTGGCTGAAGGCAGATATTCCTACAAACAGTTGCTGGGTGGGGTGCTGGTCTTTCTGTGGTCATGCTCTTGAAAGTGAGGCATGGTGGAATCTAAAAATACATGCAAAAATTTTTCATGAGATCTAGTCTGTGAATGCTTAAATAAAATGTATTATCATGAAAATAAAAAGTGAAGAATTAGTGAATACTAGTGTTAAAAAGTCAGTGATTGCCTGTTGAAACACAATTGTGCTTGGTGTTTTTTGGGGGTGTCAAGTATCTACTCGTTTGGAAAGAATATTCATCAGTTGTGTGATAACATCCACAGTTTCTGAAGGTTTCAACACTAACACCTTCTTAGGAAATTTCTTCTATGGTTTTTTTGCTTGTTTGTTTGTTTGTTTGGATTCTGAACAAGTTGAGCTGGTGTTTTTACTGTTATACTTTTGAGCAACACACTTAAAAATAAGTTTACTGTCAACCTCTTTTTTCTCCTTGGTGAGGTTGGGTTTTTTTTGTAAGTAGTGAGTATTGTAACATGCTGGAGGCCATGGTGTGATAGAACATTTATGAAAATCAGCATACACGTGGAAAGACTCAAGACCAGCTCCAGATCTGGGGAAACCTGGATATACAATGCAGAGGCAAACTACAAATGTAGTTTAGTTGTAGTTAATTGGAAACTAACTACAAATTTAAAGTCATATCATTAAGAAGTTCTCACTGATTCTGGACAGAATCAAAAGCCTTCTCTATTTTGGGGGTAAAAGATTTTGTAACCTCTCATTTTGTAACTCTGAAGACAGAGTATTATCAGTAATTGAGGTGAAAAAAGGCAGTGATACATTGCCATCCCTAACCTGCACATGCACACTCTTCAAAAAGTGGCAAAAGGAGAGCTACAGTGATCTCTAAGGTTGCCTGGGCATGCAACTAGCCTGGACGTGCAGCATCCTAAAAATTGTTCCCTGAAAATATTTCCTGGTTTGTTATTACACAAGTTCATACAAATCTGACCTGATGGATCTTCAAAATTCCACATACAGGTTATCCAAACCAGCATATAATGAATTATAATAAAAATGAATCACAGATTTTAACTGATATAAGTAATAAACACCAGTCTGTACTGATGGATAATTTTTAATTTGTGTCACAAAACTATCTCCTGATTGCAAGTTCTGCTCTACAATAGATGTAGTGTCCTGGCTTGGCAAGTGTGGAAATCTACAGGTTTTGCTGAACTTGACATGCAATTATAGGAACATCATAAACTGAACATACAGACTCCTGAAAGACTGTGGTATTTTATTCTGATAACTGTACTATTTTTTAAGTGACAGTCTTCACAGAACTGCAACTAAAGCATGATTTGAAAAGTTGGAAAATTTACTTTCCTTATAACCTGAATTAATAAAATTATTTTGTTCCCTGTTGTGACTTGTTAGGCAACTTTATTGCCTTGGAAAAAGAGATATTCTTGCAATAAAATCCATCCATCTTTCAGTGCTAAAAATCAGTAGATATGGAAAATACAAGACACCATTCTGGCCTGCATATAGATTTTGGCTTCCTCTTTTCCTTTGAACAGCAAAGAGATTAAAAAAAACTGAATTACATTAAAAGTATTTCAGTGCCAACGATTTTTCATGATGTTGGAACTTTGTGTTCCTTTAAACCTTAAAACACTTCTAGACTCATGAAACAATATGTAAAGTCTGTGACAATGGTGGAAGAACTCCAGTCACTTTTCAGTCAAACTTACAAAAGAATAATTTCTAAATTACCCAAACTAGCATGGACTGAAATATCCCCTTTATTGTCTTCCATTGTAAGAATGTGTTGATTATAGTTTCATGCAAATAAAGATAGCCTAAATGGTTAGTAACACCCAAGGGATTTATTTTTTAATTGTTGAATAAGATGAAAATGATGTGAAAAAGAAAATAATTTGGATCTTGAAATTTCTTTATATCATAATGTTATTGAAAAGTAATGAAGTTTCTATTTTCTCAGAGAAACCTTGTAATTTATTAGACCCTTTTACCAGATGCATTATCAAAATTAAAAAATTAGACCCACCAGGCACACGCATATAAAGAATATAATTCTTTAATATTTAATCTTGTCATGTAATAGTGTTAAATTATTTAAGGCTGAAATTTCATCAGATCTTTAACAGGATTATCTAAGCATTGGTTGAGAGGTTAATAAGTGTTCCTTCCCCACCATTTTTATCCCCAGAAAAAATGTTGGAAGTGTTAATGATTCACTAGGTGTCACTCTTATCTCTATGAAACTGCTGATAGAAGATGATTCCAGCATGGCAGGAGACAACATTCCCTTCTGGAAATGCTATCTCAGCTGGAATATAAAGCCTTAGACCTGGTAACTTGTAGTCATTAAGTTCTCACCCTTTTTCAGATGAGCAGGACCATTATAATCACAGTAAATTGCAAGTTGTCATAATTGTATTCTTGCTTGTTTAAATATATTTTTAAATTTAAAATCAAGTATGATTCACGTTTCTTGTTAAAACCAATATTGACTTGCACACTCATCTGCATTATTCTTTACTTAAAGGCACATTTTTATTGGTCAAAAACTTATATCAAGAGAGACTTGACTCATTTAATAAAGTATTAAACCATGTAACCCTTTGAAAATGAGAGATGGTCGGTGATAAATACTACATAGGAGAACACAAGCACAAGGTATATCCCCCAGAATGAGGCTGTCATTGGATTTGTGAAATTATGGTGAAGTTTTTACCCCTCCAAATTCCCACTCTGGGAGGTTGTCTTTATGCAACTAGTAGGTGCACTCCAAGGGAACTCATTCACCACTGAGGTGACCCAGCTCAGCCTTCCACCTTTCAAAAATTTCAAAAAGTTAATTTGCTCTTACTGTGTTCTACCAGAACTCTCCCTCTTTGCATGGATCCACAGAGAATATTTCCCTGCTTTAGTTTTCAGAACCATTTTAAGGCAGCTAAAGAAATGTGTGCTCCAGTCTCTAATATCCCCTTACATGTGAAGCAAGACTGAGAAAGACCCATCCAGAAATGTATTCATCTGTTGGTCAGGAAATACTGGACTTGGGCTCCAGTATCCACATGTGGGGTTGACATTTCACAGCTGTCAGTGTCAGTACAGGACTGATCAACTCTGCTCCTATTCTGTGAGTTCAACCTCTTGTTTATTTGGCCAATGTTAGAAGAACTATAAAATGAAATATTTTTCATGGTAATTTTCAAGAAAATAAAAGCCCAAAGAAAACAAAATTTATGGTCCATTTATCTCACTGTCTATATTTTTTTTTAAAGCAAGATAAAGACAGGTTAAGCTTGAAACTGAGGTTGATTAGTCTGTTTTTCATGAGGCTTCAGACAAACTATCCCGATTTATATTTGTCCTTTTTTGAATTGTGACATCACTAGAAGATTTTTGGACTGAAAAAAGAGATTTCTATTAGGTTTTTACAGTTTTAACTTATTACTTTTCAAACCATGTATCGTGTTCCATTAATGTGATAGGAAACAGATTTGTGGAAGAAAGTAGTCTACATAATAATCAAGGTAATAAACAAGACAGTTTTGCAGGAAAAACAGATTTTATTTGTAGAAATCTTAAAATAAAATGCCTGCATTATTGATTCTTTTGAGATAGTATCCACAGAACCATACAAAAGATTTATGTTTCTGCTTCCTGTGTGCTGCAAATGCTTGGAAAGATGAAAACACTCTCCTCAAAAGCTTTAAATCTAAAACAGCTTAAATAAAGAAAGGGACAGATAGGTAAAGGTTCAGAATGATGAAAGCTACATGTCAATTTAATTCTGGTTTCTCTTATTTATTCTTTTAACACAGGCCTATATGTCAACAGATAAAAATGTAAAGACTGAGTTATTTTGCTGCTCAGATAAACATGAACATTACCATGGGGATATTCTGTTCATCCTTTCTATTTCACATTGTTTAATGTCACTCCACTGTTCTCTTATCACAAAAAAATACTTCCAGATGTCCAAGATTTTCTCTGGAAACAAGTTTCTCATCAATAAGCCAGGAAAAAATACTGCAGGTGTTTATATGTATCCATTTGTTAGAATGGATATAGAGAAAAGCTTTTAGTTTTGTAATAACTGGTTAAAAAGATAGGAAGAGGGGCTAAATCCCAGTAGATATGCAAGAAGAAGGAGGTAGGAAATCTTTGTTGCTATGGTACTCTGAAAACTCAAAACCTTGGATTTGGGAATATGCAAAGAGGTCAGTAATGTGTATGCTAAGGAATGAGGTCTTGCTGGAGAATCTTCATTTAAAAATGAGGTGAATGGGGCAGCTGATCATCCTCAATCAGCCTGAGGTGAAGCACATCAGTTTTATCTTCTCTAGAGATCCACTTCCATAGTAAAGTTGAGAATGCCATTGTGGAAGTTTTGTTCAGCTGCAGCTGTTAATATAGCTGTTTATTTTAAAAGATCACCAGTAAGTTCTAAGCTAATATCTCTGTAAAATCTTCATTGCAGGTTGGCTAGGTATTCATTACTGAAACATGGAAAATGAAGAAATCCAAATTTAAATAAAGCTCTTTGTTTAAATAAGCTCTTGATTTTTTGAAAGTCTGTTGCAAACCTAGTATAAAAGAGCTTCTAAAACAGCTCAGTTGGTTTGATATTTTTCTGTAAGATTTTGGAATCAGGAAAAATGACAAAAAATTAAATAACCTGTTGCTTCCTGCTTTATGCTGAGCATTTACAACTTTACAAAGGGATTCTGGGGATTACTTCAGCTCCTTGGTTTTCCTATAGATAATGCTTTCAGCTTAGTAGCATTTAAATTATTTATAAATAAGCTTGTATATCTCTTACACTGCTCATTTATTGTGCTTATTTACAGCTGAGAGTCTGTTGATTGCTTACACAATATATACAGCACAGTTTTCCTGCAACACTTGAAAAACTGTGCAATGTCTCAAGTCAATATTCATATATGCTAAATACTTTGGTTCTCTTAGTGAAAAACTGTTGAGATTTGAACTTCACTTTCATTGCCTGTTTGTGACAGAAATTTTGGTGACAGAAGTAAACATTCCTGTGTAACAGAACCAGACTTTTTGTTTAAAATGTCATCTGAATACTGCCACAAACACTTTCACTATTTGCCTATCTTGACTGAAGATTCAATATTGTTTGTTCTCATGAAAAATATGCAGGTTTCTATGTGCATCTTGAACTAATTGAACAGTTTTGTTATGCAGTTTCTGACAAAACTCTTGTGCTGTGACTCACCAGTGTCTCAACCAGCTCCTTCATTGTGGTCTGATATACTGATGCTTTTTTCTATCACAGAGAAAACAGTACACTATGTAACTTCTCATGGCAGTAAAACTTTAGAGCTTGAACCTGCTTCTTTCTTGCTTTACAATAAAGGGCACAGTTTGAATTTGGTAGAAGAAAAGCTGTTGTGCTTTTGTTCTCAGAATGACTGGCTCTGCCAAGAATAGCTTGATACCATTTTAAGTTGTAAAGTGTTTTCATTCTTTCTGCCTCACATAGAATGCACCTCTTTTCTCATTAACAGAGTGAGGAAGAAAGTATGCCTGAGATACAAAGTTGCTGTAAGTTTAAAATATTTCTCCTGCAAAAGTTAATTAAAATACAAGTGCTGATGCAAGTCCTTAACTTCCATTTTGCAAGTAAAGTAAGTGTTAAACTTAAGAGGAATTTCCTCTGGCATGTCCTGGAACACATTAGTTTAAAGAGGTTGGTTAACAATAAACTACATTCCTGCCACCTTTGCTCTTACTGCTGGTAACATTTTTTTCTCCCCTCAAATATAACTAATTGAAAGTTTCTGCTTTATCTTATCTTATGCTTAAAACTTACTGTGAAAAAAATTGCACCAAGCCAACATGTAATTGCAGTTTTAAGTGCTGCAATAAGACGAGCTCATAGTGATCTGAAAAATATTATAATGTGGGTAAGAAGGTAGAGTCATCTTTTCAAGAGAAAAGCTAACATTAGTAATGTTCTTTTCATTAGAATAATCTTTTTCAAATAAACTTCTCTGAGTACTGAAAGCCCTATTATTGCACAAATGACTGATTCTAAATTTTCTGTTTTGTTCCTGCTTTGTTGTTTTCTCAGATTAGTTAACTCTCTTCCTAAGAGACTGGACTAGATGTGACTGAAAACTTGGCCTAGGATTGTGGAAGTGTTGATCAGATTTATGAAATTGTACTTGCAGTAGGAAGCTGAATTTTCTGTGTGAAAATTTGTCTGTATCAGATTTACATTAAAAGAAAGGGTAAGATTTACTTCAAAGCCTAGACTGTGATGGATGGCATAACAGTTTTATTTGCTAGCTAATAGCCTATATCCTGAATAGAGTACACAGCTATTTAAAGTACAGAGCCTGACAGCAGAGCAGAAGTCAGTCCATTTGCCTTGTCTCAATGAGGCAGAAAGACTGGCAGGAAGAGAAAGGCAAAAAGAACAACAGAGACTTAAATCTCGAGATGAAAGAGGGAAATATTGTAAAGGAACCAAAATGAACTGTGTACCATTTGATTTGGATGAAAACTGCTGGAAAGTCAATGGCTTGGAAAGCAAGACTGGAGGAAAGGGGCACTGAAAATGATATTAGTTTCAGTTCTTTAGAGCACTCACTTCAAAAACAAAATTTGAAGTTTCAGCTCAAAACTTTGGCCCACTTGAAGTTCCATCATGAAAACTCCTGACAATACCTATACAGCCCTTGAATGATTCAGCACAAGGTTTATTCTGGTTATTGGCCCAGAAAGCATAGAGAAATGTGAGAATAATGGATTCAAGGCTCCATTACATTAGAGAAATAATTTATAAAGTGTTATAAAATATTAAATTGGGCAGAAAATAGAGCATAATCAAAAGGTTTATTTACTCTATTATCCATTATATCATATTTCAAATAGGAAGACTGAAATCTTCAAATTTCTTTTTTTATTTTATAATGCTGTAAGATTATGCATGTGCATTGAGATAGAGTAGTTATGCCCTGAAGGGAGATTTTTTGTGCATGAGACAGCTCTTTACTAAGTTACTGCTCAAATAATGGATATTTTACACAAGACTGGTACAGCCAGACAGACATGTAGCAGATTTAGCAGAAAATCATAATCTGGAGGGGCTTCAGCCCCACACAGGGAGAAGATACCACAGAGCAGCAGAACAACAGCATCTTGTCACTGCAAGTGGCAGCCCCTGTTGATTCCCCTGTAAACACAAGTACATATGAATTCTTACTTGAAAAAGAAAATTGCAGTGTGATATCCCACTTTTAAAGGGTTGCAAGGCCCCAAAATGAGTGTCAATGTACAGACAAGCATCCACAAAATGAAATAGAACAGGAGAAACAAAACAGAAGAAAGGAAATGTTACCCTTAAGTTTTAAAAATGAAAATTATGAAAAAAAATAAAAACAGACCAACAAAGAAAAAAACCCAAACCTTAAAGTAGGGCTATTTTATCTTTTTTCCCTACTTAATTTATTAGGCATACAATTATATTTGTATAATATATATATTATAATACATATTATAATATGCATATATTATACATATTATATATATATATACACACACATATATATAATATAATACAATCATATTTGTTTATTCATCTCTGTAATATCTAAAACTCTAATTTTTATTTTTCCAAATAAAGAAATATTTTGTAGTAATTGCAGTGGTGAAGTATTCTACGTTCTCAAGGATGCTCTGCTTTTAAACAAATCATAGCTTTTGAATAGGTGGCTGAATTCTTACCAAAGGAGGTAGGATTCTTATTCAATACTTTGATTTCATATTCCAAAAGAGTGTTATCATTTACATATGCTTGCTGCCTTTTATCTGTTTAGCTATGTTATCATGTACTGCCATCACATCAGAGTCTGTTACAATTTTTAGTAGCTTTGAGCACAATTTATTATTCCTGCCATGAATGAAATCTCATTGTGTTTATTAGAACTTTGGAAAAAAAAGCTGAATTTGTAATTTTTGTAGAAGCCTTTGAAAAATCATGATGGCATTTGCATTGGTATTCTTAAAAAAAATTACTTTGATTTCCATATTGTTGTATTTGAGTTTGTTGAGAAGATGCAAAAAATATTTTGCTTAATATGACCTAACACTAAATTTCTTTTTTTGTACTCTGATTTATTGCCTGAATGCAACTTTATGCATTTGACAAACATCATAATGCTGAGCTGACCCCAAATGATGTATAAGTTTCTATTTGCTTTTGCAGTGTTACGGCATTGTCTACTTCAATGTCTGTTTAAGTAAATGAAATGTTGCCCTGCATTTAACAGTAAACGTTCAGGTAATTTTCAATGATGAGTGTTCCAAGAAACGTGTGCTTTTGGATTTTTTTTAACTGAAGATGGAAAAATAATCCCCACTGCAAAAAAATATTTGGGAAAAAAACATGATTTTGACTAGTATATGTAACATCATTTTGCAAAGCAAAGTAATTTAAAGCTAAATATGAACACTTCATGAAGTCAGGTGTATTTGTCAATGTAAAGACTGTCCATAATTATTTAAGGTCTTACTGCTTCTAAATACCTTTTCTGAGAGCAGACCTTAGAGAAGGGTCTCTTTTTGATGAAAAGATGTGGTATAGCAAATTTAGCAAGTGAATTATTTTTTATATTTTTATTTTAGGAAGTCTGACATTACCTATAGCTGCATTTTTATAGGAGTGCTATGTTTGTGCTGAGAATCTCTGCAGAAAGCACTTTTCTCTTCCTTTCTTTTCATTATTGTAGCTCCAACCAGATGGAAATAGAAATTCAGATATTCTTTCATTCACATCAAGTTCTTTATTTTTTTTTTAATTCCTGCACAGAGTCCCTCATTACTGAGACATGCCTATGCTCACAACCTTGTGTGGATAATTTCACTGAAGTCAGTAGGACTCCTTATATATTTGAATGAAATGAAAGTATGTATAAGATCATGTATTAAAGATGGCTTTCAGTGATGTCATTCACAAGCAGAAGTTTTGGTAATCAGTGATAACTGAAGACTAAGGAAATAATGGTCCATCTGGTATCTACAAACACAAATGAAACTGAAGTAAAGACCTACTATTATTCCTACTGAAAAAATCTTGAGAGTTTCAGTAAAGTTTTGTTGGATGCACATGATATGAGCAGAGGAGACAAAGTTCTTAGTAACTCAAAGCCAGAGGCAACAACTCAGTGCTTGCTTTTGGTGAGAAGATTTTCTGGAAACTTCCCTTCAGAATTATGGTTTAAATATTTTGTCAGAACCAAGTGAGACCTATAAGTAAATAGATTTAGTTTCTTTTCCTGTAGCTCCAGATCAATTTTCATTTTCAAAAATGCTTTTGCAGTATCTGTTAGCATACAGTCTCTATCAACATATTCATAGATTGCAAGAGGCAATTTGTATTATCTTAATTTTAGTTCTTAGAATCTGTGTCCATTGCACAGGATGCTTGGCTTAAGTAGTCACAGAGCACTCCAGTATAAAGTCAGGCACAAGTATTCAAGTCATGCAGCCATGCACTCTCCTATGCAGCATGGAATGATGAGGGCAAGCACTAAAACTTCTAGAAAGCAGAAAAAGTAATAATCTAATGTAATCTTAGAAGGACAGGAATTTCTGTTTTCCCATGAGGATATGTAGTATGTTTTCCTTCTTTTTATAGTTGATGTGTTTTATTTTTGTTTCCCTTTTCCTTTCTCTTCTGGTTCTGATTTCTCTCACCATGTTTGGTATGCACATCTGTGCTTCCAGACTTGGCCACCAGTCAGTGATCAGCGGGTGACAGCCTGTCCCAAACTGTGCTGTGCTCTACAACCATGATCTGTTAGCACTTACTTTTCCCATTTTGGGCCTCACTTGAGCAAATCTGAGTGTGAGGTCCTGAGATCTGGTACATAGTGGGATTTATGGGGTTGAATTAGAAAGACATTTTAATTTTAAAAAAGCAAAACAAAAACAAAAAGGAGCACAAAACCCCACCACAGTTGATAACAGGCCCATGAGAGGCAACCCCAAAAAGTAATATTTCTGAATCTCTGCCAAACAAAATATTTCTAAGTTTCCATTAATAGAAGAAAGAAACAATTGGTGCTTTTCTTCCCTTTTCTCTCCCTCATTTTTTTTTCTTTCCTTTTTATTTTTCTTGACCAGCAGTTTATAGATATCTGTGAGCATTTATTCCTATTTTCTCCCTTATACCACTGTGATGTGTAATATTCTTCTGAGCCTTAATGCATTAGAATTAGGACTGGCAGGTCATGCTTTCATCACATAATTTCATGCATCGTATTTTGCCATTTGTTCTGTCTCTCTGAGCTGCCTGTATAACCAGTGCAAGGAAAAGAGGTCCTGGAGAGAATGCTGCAGTGCAGAAACCCAGCAGACTGCCCTGAATTTCTCTTTGGAGAAGTCTATCTATCCATTGGCTACTTTAGGAGCACAAGGAAACTAGACTACTTCTCATACTGCTTTATCTTAAATATATTATATGAATGATATAGTCTATATGCAGAACAGATATTAAAATATATATTATTATATCTTTTAATTATTCTATAATAAAAACATTCCCCAGATCATGAGGTCCCTCAGAGCTTCTTTCTTAGTTGGGATAAGTAACCCAAACTCCATAACAGCTGAAGACCCAAAGTCCAGTGCTATTATAAAGACTCCTTATTTCTACTACAAACTAACCTGGTCACTCAACAAATAGCAGGTGGAAATTTTCCACCATAACTTCTTTTTCCAATAATATTTCAGAGTTCTGAAGTGATTGACAAGCTTTGGACCACCTTATGCATTAAAAGATTTGATATGAAAATAACAACTTTTGTAAAAAACCTCCCCATATTTGTTCAACTGACTTTAGGGTTTGACAATGAATTTCTATGTAAAGAACATTTTTTTTCAGTAAATATTAAGGTCTATGATGTTTGAAGCACAGGTGATCTAGAGGCCAATGTTGACAGGTCAAATGTGGCCTTTATTTCCTAAGATTAATCCTTTCAAATATATGACAAACTTTGGTATGGACAGGGACCAATTCCATCAAAACTCTTTTTTTTTTTTTTTTTTTTTTTTTTGACTTATGAGGCTTTTTATAAACTCTGCCATGACTAAAAGCTGTCAAAACCAGTGGAAGATGGGGTTCCACAGGTTACTGGATATTTTCACCTTGCTGGGTTTGTATTTTTTAACTCATCAGAGAAGTGTAGTGGGAGTCTGCAACAGCAAGAAAATTATAAAGATTTTGCTGGGGTCACACAAAACTGGTTTGGTAGCTGAGGAGAGTAAATAAGAAGCCAGGAAAATTAGAGATGATGATGCAAGTAAAAAAAGGTTCTTGGAAAGTGGCCTGAGGTTGTTCAGCATGGAATGTGCACATCTTTGTAATTGTGTTTAATTACTGTATTCTTGTGAGTGTCCATTTTAGCCTGGAGAGCAGAACTGAATTTGAAAGGCATTTGGATATGGAAACAAATGCAACTGAAAGCCAGAGCACAGGCTCCAAACCTACAGGATTGGGGTGTATTATATAAATATTTTAGGAGAAGGCATTTGTTCCTTCCCCCATCAAAACAGTGATTTGCATGCTTAATCATGGGTGCTTTTTACTACATTTGCACCTTAGTGTCTCACTCAGAACAAGGAAAGTAAAAGCTAAAGATTATATGTATATTTAAATGCTTTTGCAGTAGAGTCAAAGATCATGAGTGTTCTAGACCAAATCTGGGATGCTTCAGCTCTATTTGATTTAGCAATGTGCAGTGCCACTGAAGGCAGTCCCAAACACAGACTGAATTATTCATTTGGCTGCTGCCAGGATGTGGTATTCCTTCTGTGGAAGAGGTAAGAGTGCAAGTAAGAAGGAAAAAAAAAGGAAGAAAAAAAAAAAAAGAAAAAAAAAGAAGTAGTGCATGGGTTTTGTGGTAGTTGGCATATCTGATTTTGGGCACTCTAATTATAAGTTCTAAAAAGGAAAGGACTCTGGATCCCAAGCATAACAATTTGACAAGCCCTTTATATGCAACACTCACATGACACTGCAATAGATTGATTCCTTGTAAGAATGAGGACCAGAAAAGTTGGACAAGATGCTTCTGGATTGTATTTTGAGCTCAGAGGAGAAAGTTTGGATCCTCTCTAAGGTCTTTTGGCACATACTTCAAGATGACTGGAAAAATTATGCAGAGAAAATTGTGCACAGCTTTTCTCTGCCATTCTTACCAGTGCATCCCATCCTTTTATTCCTCTTTCTGCCTAGTGACAGTCCTTCCCATTATCTGTCACACAGGTAGAAATTTTGGAGTGAAGCACAAGGAAAATAGGCAAATGGCACATAAAGGAATGTGTTTCTACTGAACAGCATTTCTGAGCCATCCAGGCTCTTTAACATTGGGCAGTCCCCATGGAAATAAGGAGGCTGTCCTTCCTAGTGGCCTTCTTATACCTGCAGCTGCATGGCAAGCACAAGCCACTCCTCAGGTGGCTTTCTCTGTGGCCAGTTGGAGCCTTCTCTTCAAAAGTCACTGGCTTTTGTGATGTTTTCTGTGGCAAGGCCCAAGATGGATAGCAAAAATATTTTGATAAGTTACCTTTTTCTTCCTCACTGTTGCACCTCACAGTGATTAATCCCCTCCATTGTGTTCTTCTTTCTGAACACAATAAAACAAAGACATTTCAAGCATGTGAGGGAAGACAAAAACTTTTTGTCAAGATATTTTGGATATCTAACAGCCTCTCTTGATGTCATCTAGACCACAACAGGCTAGTGACACCATGGAGTGGATCTCTATCAGGAGAGAAGAGAATGGAGTTGATGTTTCTTAGTTGAAATTACACTTATTTTTCTTGTTCTCTTTTAGTCACCTAAAAACAGGAGAACATGCTTTTGTGAGATGAGTTGTTCTACAAACATGTCCAACCTGGATGGGATACATATTTTTTCCTTTTATTTGTCCCTAATAAAAAAACTCTCTTCAAAAAAAGTTCTAAAGTTTTAAAAGTACAAGTATTCTATTAAAGTTGTGGGCATGGGGTTTGTTTCCTTTAAATCTCTTTGTGATTCTCAGTTTAAGGATGCTTTATTAGGTACACACTACATCATTTCAATTTCTCATCTGTGAAAGCATTAAGACACAGCATTTAAAATTAATGTAGTAAATCTTTTTCTTTGCCCAGTGAAAAGTAGCTTCACTGGAATAGAGAGGATTTTTTATATCAATAATAGCTTTGGAAGAAAAGGGGAGGAGAGAATGGAAAAAGAGAAGGAAGGGTGGTAGAAGGAATAGCTGTATATGGGTTCACATCAATGTCAAAATCCTGAGAGTAAGGAAAGGGTACACTGATGCTACATCACAGGCAGCACCCTTCAAAACAATTATAAATAAGCTTTCTCACTTAGAATAGAATAAAATGAAATCAAAAACTAGTATTAGAAGCAGCAAAACTGGTATTTTCCTTCAATCTACTTGGCAGCAAACATCTGACATCATCAGAAATGGGTAGTCCTGACTACTCTGTAGTTTCATCAGCAAAAGCCTTAGTCATGTGCATCATTTTCATGCACCTCTTGACAAAGAATCAGTTACTCAAACTGTAAATATGTGCTTCAGTTCTTTACTGGGCAAGAGCCAGACTACTCAGTAGCTTTCAGAGTTCAGCCCTGGGTGCCTCCAGCTTTGAGTTTCTCCTTTGCTATGAATTATCATGTTACTGAATGAGCCACAGGTAGTAATGAGCAATACATGCTGTGTGCATGGTGAGCAGTTAAACTGTCAAAGAAACAAGACAAAGGGTTTATAACTCAAAACCAAAAATTAATATAAAAGCTATATGAAAAAAAAATCATAAATTGAAACATCAAATTAATCCTATATATGAAATATGTCATACTGGGATAGACCAGGTGGTTGCAAGCAGATGGTGCTTTGTTATAGGATTTATAAGGATACAGCTGAGAACATTATAGACATTAATGGAAGAACTAGGGATTAAACCAGGAGATCAATGGACAGAAGTTTTTGCTTAAAATCGTAGTCAATACTATTATCTAGAGTCAATACTACATTTTTCTCTCACATATTGCATATCATCTTGATTGTCATAATTCTAGAAAACTACACTGCCAGGCATTTTTATGAGTTTATTTTCCATTTCCCTTAGGACCTAGATTGTTTGGAATGACTAATTTGCTTCTGTTCCCCTTCTTTAAGTAATCCCTTGGCTGCTCTTTGTCAATGCTTACTTTGGCAAAGCCTACTTGATGCTTGTAAGGTTCAGACCCCAAACAGTAATATTTCACCCATTTTTTGAATTCTACAGATATAAAATTATTCAGTAGTTCATTTAGCATTTCTTTAAAAGATCCAGTGTCTCCAACTGGAAATAATTCACACAAGAATGACATTATTTTCCACTTCCCTAACTGGATTGTCATTTTTATCTTTCTAACCACAGCACATTCTTTCATAGTATGAATTTTATGCAAATCACAAGTACATTTATTCTATTTTTGGTTGCTCTTCTGTGTTTCACTGAACATTGAAAAGTAATTTGCTACTTGAAGTTACATCTGAAGTTATATTTAAAAACATGCAGGGCCTAAATGATGGAATTCTAATTATTACTTCAAATCAGCATACTGCTCATACATATGCGTGACTTTAAGCTCCTGTTGATTCCAATTTAAAGACATCAGAGAATAGTTTTGTCCTCGAGTAACAGATGCTCTCATCCTAGTAGAGTGACCTTATGTATCTGTTTTGTTTATGAACTGCTTTGAAAGCAAAAGTAAGGGAAACAGTACAATTAAGACAATATCTCAAACACTTACTAGTTTTGGGACAGTTCATTCTGGTTTTAAACTGATACTAACTTAATTATGGTTCTCTCTGACTAGCACCATGTCCCACTCAACTACAAATTAAATGCAGTTTTGCTTTAGCAATTAAAACTGTTAGGAGCAGATATTGCAAATCTATAGTCATAGTGGTGGGAACATTCACCTACCAAACTTAAGTTTAAACTCCTGACTCTCTGACACTGTGCTGGATAACTCAAGACCTAAGACTGCATTAAATGCAGTAACATGAGTTACTGCTCTAGTGCTCTAGGCCCAAGTCTGAGCTTATCATTTGTGTTTCATTATCCAGCTGCTGCTCTCAAAACACTGTTTAGCTCTCAGCATGCAGAACCATGTGGCTTCTGGAGCCTGAACTCTGGAAGGAAAGCAAGCTTCATCCTTCTGATGAGCAGACACCCACAGGCACCACCGGTGCTGGGACAGTGTCACTGCCTTGGAGGAGCAGGCTGGGGAAGGAGAAGACTCTTTGCAACCCTTATCCTACTACTGAAATGTGCCTGTGTACCAGTGTGCCTTGGATAAATGACCCATTTCAGGTTTATCACCATTCTGAAAACACATATATGAACTCTAGAGACCTAAATAATTAAGGAAAAAAATTTACTACCCTTTCGTGATCACTGTGATTTCTATACATGCTGGGACATGCACTGCATGTATGAAATTTCTATTATTTGTCTGATATTCTTCCTATGTCACAGATCATAATAATAAAGTTATGCTTTCTTTTAAATCTATGTGAATCAGCTCACACAGAATTAAAAGAATAATCTTAGAATATAAACCATGACTGAAAAATCTAGTTTTCTACTTTGCCAAAAGTTAGACTTCTGGGTGTTGTGGAGTTTTTTCCCTAAATATTTATAAACTGAACTTTGCACAGTGCATACTATGGTGGCACCAGGTTATGGAAAATTCCACACTGTTTGATTCTTGAAAATTTGCCAGGTTGTGGCAAGCTTCTACCAGAAACATGACTCAGACAGAGAGGATTTTTCCAACCTCAGAAAGTCAAGCCTTTATCCTCACATCAAGAATTTGTCCTTGATATTTATTTATCAGTAAAATAAGCCTTTTAGGCATTTCACTGAAAACAGAATATATAATTTTTTTCAACTCTATCAGTTATTTTCATTTGAAGAGATAATTCAGGCAGCATATTAGAAGCAATAGAGAGTAGAAATCTGATTATCCAGTCTCTCATTTTTGCAGCTACTAAAAACCCCAGAGCATTTAGGTACTTTCACGAGGTGGTTTATGTACTGTGTTGCTTAGCATCACAATGCCTAATTTAGAAACATTCCCACTGAGACTGGAATCTACAGTCAGTGGTAAATCTCAATTCTCCTCCTAAGGTGGGGAAGCACATGGGACTTGTCAGAGGATCATGGCAGTCTGTCTGTCAGATTGAGAGCTACCTCTCTTGGCCAAGAGGAGATGCTGAACATAAGGCAACTTTTAAATCCTGCCATTATTGGATGCCTAAATATTTTAGATGGCAATAAGATAAATATGTCATTGAATTTAACAGATAAAACACCTTTTAGCACATCAAGACCAGTAATTACTTCTGTCCAGTACTGTTTAGTGTGAAATGCATTTCAAATCCTTGAAAGGTGGATGCCCTTCCGACAGAAAAGTGTTTGAGTAACCAGGTAACAGGGTTTTCACTCCTTGCTTGCTCAATAGCCCCTTAAGCTTCTGAACTCTCTTCATCAAGATAAGCAATGAGTTATATACTCCAGTCCCCCCCAATACATTTTTATGACAGTAATTAGGATGATAGTACAGGAATTGGGAGCTGGTATTTAAATATTTTCTAATAATAATAATTAATTAATTAGGCTAATTAATGCTTCTGACTTTCTGGGAGAGCACTCATACAGCTGCTGAACTGATCTTCAGGGAATCATACCAAAAAATTATCATCCCATGCTCCTCCTGATCTCTTTTTTCCACATCTTATTGTCCTCCTTACTCTGTTAGTTCAGTTCTTTGTCTAAAAGTTCTTTCTAATGGTCCATTTTAAATATGACTCCGATTTTGAGGATTAGCTTTATGGACAATTTCCCTGGTCCATTTTACTGCATGATCATTGAAGGAGTCGCATTTGCACAGCTGAGGATCCTGGGCTGCCTCAAATGAGATTGTGGCCACCAGATTCTGGAGGGTGACTCCACCTCTCAGCTCCACTTCAGTGAGACCCACTGGAATTTTGCATACAGCTCTGGGAACCCAGCACAAGAAAGACATGAACTTGTTGGAGTGGATCCAGAAGAGAGCCACAAAAACGTTCACAGGGATGAGCACCTGTCCTACGAGGAAATGCTGAAAGAGTTGGAGCTGTCCAGCCTGAAGGAAAGAAGGCTCAAGGGAGACCTTATTGTGGCTTTTCAATACTTAAAGGAAACTTAAAAGAAAGATGGGAACAGGCTTTTTAGGGGCCTGATAGATCAAGGAGTAAGCGTTAAGTTTTAAGCTAAAAGAGCATAAGTTCAGATATAAGAACAAATATTTTCCTAG
This sequence comes from Erithacus rubecula, assembly GCF_903797595.1. Classification (NCBI taxonomy): domain Eukaryota; kingdom Metazoa; phylum Chordata; class Aves; order Passeriformes; family Muscicapidae; genus Erithacus; species Erithacus rubecula. The sequence goes on along the minus strand of NC_136686.1, from coordinate 26,006,093 downwards.
ATATAAGGAAGGAATTTTTTACTGTGGGGATAATGAAACATTGGCATAGATTGCCCTGAGAAGTGGTTGATGCCCCATGCCTGGAATCTTTCAAGATCAAGTTGGACTGGGCTCTGAGCAACTTGTAGTTGAAGATGTTCCTCCCCCTTGAAAGGTCATCATAAACAACCTTTACAGTTCCCTTACAACCCAAACCATCCTGTGATTCTACAATTCTGTCAATAATGAATGAGAGGATGCAATTAATAAATTATTCTGGACAAGAGGAAGTAGAAGTTTCCTTGAAAATTCTTTTCAGATAAAGGATTTTTAAGTAGAAATACAACTGAGAAGGTAATGGAGATTCTACAACAAAAGTATATACACAATGATATCTGTGATTGTCTTGCTGATGGCAGTTCTGACTATGTGAAAATCCTACCTACTTAAGCCAAATTAGGTGTTGGAGAGACCAGTTATACTGTTGAAAATAAGCCCAAAATGTAGTCCACTGAATCTTCTTTTCAAAGTCAATATAGCAAATGTCCAATTAGAAGCACAATGTCTGAAATATATATATTTCACTTTTTCTTCTTTGATTTTACTATGGACTAAGATGAGACATTGCCTTATACTCCTTTATACAACAATTCTTCAGTGCAACTTTGTTCAGCAGGAAATCTGGTAGCAGTTTTAGAGATCCTGCTGTTTACTTACTGTCTGTCTTTGTCATCAGTTCTCTTTGGTCGTTTCACATCAGCTTGAAGATTTTCCCCTTTCAGCTTTTTTACCAGATTTTTTTTATTACTTCATATCAATTACTTCTAGCCAGTGCAATACAGAACTGAGCTCATTACCTTAGAAAATAATTTCTCTTCCCTCTTCGGGGTAGGTTCTAAAGCTCTCCTTTGCAGCTTATATCTTGACACTTTTAAAATGTCTGTTGTTAATGATAAAGAAAACCATTGCTAATGCTTTTATGCTCTTATTGCTAGAAAACAATTTAAAAAAAACAACAAACCAAACCCATTCTATATCGAGTTTTTATACTAATTTTATATCTTAGCACAGTGTACATGAAGGAAACTTAGTAATTTTAGACTATGCAGTACATAAATAATGGATAAAGAGTGGTTAACTTTTCTAATTTACTCTACATTTAGAGACCTGTCAGACAAGATTTCATATGCAAATGAGAAGTGAAGTGGAATAAGTACCTGAATATAGCAATTTTTTGACAGAACTGCTCTGAATCTTAAAAACCTTATTCTTTTTATGTTTAGTACACAAGAGAAATTAGAGGCTGCCTTTACATCCCTGTCTATTTGATATCAGTACAAGTGATAAAAAAACAACAAAAAAGAGAATTCAGCTTCCTTCTTGAGCATATGAAATAATTTTTTGTCTAGGTGCCACAAAGCCTTGAAGCTTACAATGCCCCCAACCATCAATTATGCATTAAAACAAAGATGTGATTCTTAAAATTGAAAACTGTAAATTACAGTATAGACTATGGAGGTACTGATACAACTAGGAGTGAATGCTTAAAAATTATCACACACTTTTACAGCAGGAACTGGGAAATTTTGCACCTGTGGAGCAATTCAGATAGAATTTAATAGGAGCTGCAAAGGAATAAATTGGGCAAAAATTTCTGTAAGCTGGGGGCCCAGAAAAAGGATTGTCTGGAAAATACGTGCCATGGGATTTTAGGAGATTCACATGAATTTGAACACTATGTGCAGCTATCTTCTATAATCAGTAAGGATTGAATGAAGAATCTTTTTTCAAATTGCTCAGTGCTTGAGTCTTTTCCTGGATGAAGACCTATGACCTGTGGTATGAGACCAATCAAAGCAAGCCTTTCTTCCTTTCCTACACAGTGCTCTTTCTCCAGCAGTGCAGAAATGGCCAGGGAGCCTGATCTCCCACCTCAACCCAGATTGCTCCATCAGCCACACACAGCAAATGGCACCAACAGTCTGAAGCAGTGGAAAAGACAACCAAGTAAAACCAGCCCTGGCCAGGGTCCCAGTTTGCAACCTCAGCAGATTTTTAAATGTTTCTGGGATGCGCACTGCAATGAGTTCAGCCTCCAAATCTATATGTATAAGAGTTTAGAACAGAATATTTGTGTTCCACCTACTAAAAGGACGATGATGTGTAGGCCCTGACTTCAAAGTTCAGATCTAAGATTTATACTCGTGGCTACTTGTTGGAGATTTGTGAAATAATATATCTACAATGGCATTCGGGTGGTAGTTCTTTAGTTGGTTGATTGTTATTTGTCTAAATGATAGGGGCTAATTCTTCTCCTACAATTTACTTGTGAAAATGATGATCAAGAGAGAAAAATTGTTCATGGCTGTAAGAAAAATTAATGGCATGCAATATAATGTAATTTTCTGTAGAATTAGTTTCTAATATCAAGAGTGATATATCAAGTTTGGCAAATGGACTTTCTTTGTCAATTAAATAATCTATACATTTAAAACAAACACTAGAATATTGTTTTTCTTTAAAATTCTATTTATTCTTCATTCAGAACTTTTCTTTTTGCAAACCTTGCAATTAAATACTGAATCCATATTCAGAACAGATTATGCTGCATATATAAAACTCTTACTTCCTAGCAACATGACTAATTCTTAATTTTGCTACCCATCCTACTGCTTTCTCAGGAGGAAAAAGTCAAAGTATTAATGATGTTGTCCATGTGGGAGCTTAACATACACTACTGTATGCTTTTATTAAGGCATTTAAAAATTATGTAATTACCAAAATTGGCCCCAAATTACCATTGCAAGCAGGAAACAGCCCCATGTTTTACAAAGTGCTGCAAAATGATATCAGCACGACTTTTATAATCTGTGTGATGTTACTTACATCTCTCCTTCTCTCACTGAGGGGGCAGCAGTAGCAAGCACACGGCACTGGACATGGACATTTTTGCTGTCCCCATTCCTTTGTGAGTTCACAAACAAACAGATGAGGCTTTGCCGGTTGATAATCAGCCATGGAAAATCCTCTGCACACCTCCCAGCATGATGCCTTTTGAAGAGGGTATGTTTTCAGGGGTGGCAGAAGAGAACAGGATGAATTTCAAATTACCAGCTACTTTCTGCTGGTATCAGCTGTGGTGGGTATGCCTTTTGGATCAATGAGTACACAAGGATCCAGTACAATGTTTTTTGGCAACATGGGATTCAAAAAAGTCAGGTAGTTCTTGAAAATGCTTTTTTCTCACTTCATAAACTAGGCTGTCCACAGGTGAAAAACTCTCCTGAAATATAAGACTTTCTTCTTACTGAGCAAAATAATTAAAATTTCTTTTTGATGCCTATTGAATGTATATATTTCACTTTTGTGTACCAGCAGCCTAATGTTATGCAATCTATTTCATGAACATTAAAATGACTTAATAGCCTTTTTGCTCATTTTTTCATCTTTGCAATACAATACAGAAAAGAAGTTAATGAATTATGGAGGGGTTCCCTCTTCAGGAGAAAAATCTCAGACTTCCACTGAGAGCCAATTTTGGGATACTGATATTATGATCTAAATACTGTTTAAATGCACTTTTTGCAGCAGCCCATTTCTGATGGAAGCCTAAGGGTCTGAAATATTGGCAGAACTACTTCCCCTGTGCTTAATGGCATAAAATCCTCATATAAAGTAGGTTAAATATAGGTGTAAAAGACTGGGGGATTTTTTAATTTCCCTTGAGACACAGCTGTTTGCTCCTTAGAGCTGTTTGTAGTTTTGTCTGTGGTTTGGAAGGAGTTCCACTGTGTAATGGCAGTAACTTTAGTCAAGGCATGGCTTTCAAAAAATATATATTCAGCAGTGTACTCCACAGGAGTTGAATAAAGAGCTGAAGAAAATTGGCTATAGATCAAAAAGTCGTGGTGAATTAATAGCTAAAAATGCTTACCAACCAGATGGAAGGGTTGCCATGAACAGGTTTCCAAGGCAGTCTCTCTACCTGCACATTTTCTAAGGTATCATTTACCAGTATAGGGCTTTTTTGACCATCAGTATGGGATTTACAGAGTCCAGGCAGCCTAGTCTGTATAATGGCAGTGGTCATAAGAGGTGACTACAGTGGTACCTGGGAGTCACAGACCTGCCAGCTCCACTGTGTGGAGGATGAAGTGATGGACATGCTGGGTGTACTTGGGTACCATGTCTGATTTAGTCAGAGGTCAGACTGGTTCTACTTCATGAACTCTAGAGCAGAGATTCAGATGTGACAGACCCTACATACATTTTACTCACTAGCCCAAAGTGGCTCATGCTTGTTGGTTTAATGCATTGCACACAAACATCCTGTGAACCAATCAGAAATATGGAACCTCTGTCTTTTTACATGTCAAATGTTAACATTCAGCCTCTGAGGGGCACAGACTAAGCTCAGGCTTATAGCAAGGAAGACTGAAGGAGCTTTGGATTTCACAGGCTGGAGTCTTCACCTTGCCAACATTTTAAACACAAAAAGGAGCTGACAGGATGAAAAAGCTGCAATAGGGAGAAGAAAAAGAATAGAAACAAACATAAGGCCATTTTAAATATAGTTCATCTCATTTACACACAGAACAGGCTGAAGATGTAGCTGTGACCCAAGATGGTGCTCCAGGTAACCTGAATTTGATTTAGTCAGGAAAGACAGTTTATGTATATGGAAAACAGCAAAAAAAACCCTCAAAACTAACCCAAAAGATATTAATTTTTAATAACTTCATTTTCATTAAACACAGTTGGCTTCAGGATGCTGGGGGAAGAAGGGGTGTTGTTTCATTCTTTCTTTGAAGAGTCCAGGGGTTTTTATCTGATACAATTTTCTCTCCTGTTGAAGACTAGAAGAAAATTTGCTGATATAAGAACTTGCTGTATAACAAGATCTCCACAATTAAGGGACAATATTTTTTTTCCTCTTCTTAACCTTAAAGTATTTCCTACGATTTAAATGTTGATATTAGACAATTTTACTTTCCCTGATGTCTGCACAGGACCTAAGTCCCAATGCTTCCCTGAAACTTCTGAAGTAAGATGTGCAGTGGTATCATCCCTACTGTATTTTCTTCCATAGTTTTAAAGCAGAGTTTTGTTTTACAGACAGCCAGACTGGACTTGTACCTGTGTGAATGGGAGAGTTCACTAATCATGTGCTTCTACCAGCACATGCAATTTTACACAAGCATTAATCTACCAAACCTTTGGGGAAATGAAAACAGATCAACACCCAACACTGCAATTTTTCTAGGCATGTTTCTAAAAACTTGAAGCCCACAAGAAAGCTGCAGATAAATAGGCAGATAATAAATTGTCAAATCTTCTTGTGGCTGGAGTGAACTGCATTTAAAAATAAACCCTTGAATTTAGGTGTCTGTATGCCACTATTCCATGCAATCTACAACTGGAAAGATGGACAATTTGATCTTAAGTCTTTTGAGTGCAGGTGGTGAGGAAAACTGATCTATCCCCATAACATGTTCTGCTTGGCTTACTGGAAACAATCTATATCTACATTATTGTATTCTTTTATGTGTTCCATTGCAAGAAGGTGGTATTTCCCATCCCACAAGGACAGCAGTATATAAGCATCATTAAAAAAAAAAGAACCCCAAAACCCCAAAAGTATACAACAAAGCAAACAAATAAACCAACAAAAACCAGAACCAAAAACAAAGCACGAACAAACAAAAAAAATGCTTTCTGTTTTGGGAAACAATATAGACCATTTTTAATCTTCCTTACTCAACATTACAGAAAAAGTAAACACAGTATAAAAAAAGAAAATATTTTTTGTTCTTACAGTGATATATGGTTCAGAGCCACCTTTAAATGTCTCTGACAGCTGTTTGATTTCTTTACTTGAAAGGCAACAATTTGCCTTACCCTGCATCCATTAATGACACTTTTAACTAGGAAGCACAGGATAGCAATGTGGAATATCCGAAGAATTTCTCTGTAAAGCATCTATGATGAGAGAGGCCCTATGGTCTAGGCTTTGCATCTTCACCCAGGTTGAACTGTCATTTTTATGCCTTATCTTCATAATGTAGTTTCAAAATTTTAAGCCTCCAGATGACTATATGCCATAAATGGCTGAAATAAATTACAGAATGATACAATCTTCTGGGCCCAAAGAGAAAGGAAAAAAAATTGTTATGTATTTATTTACATAATAAATGAAAATGAGAAGGGTTTCCTGAGGGGCTCAAGTTTTCTGAAATCACATACCTGGGGAAAGTCACAGAGAATAATTTTAAATGATTCTGAATGCTAAGATGCTAAAAATAAGTTTAACACTTATTATTAATAATAATTAATACTTTTCCTGTGTGTCTCAATAAATTCTGTGATAATTTTAAATAAACCCTAATGATCATCTGCAGCATTTATTTATTTTTAATAACCTTGAAGAAAATGTTCCCTTTCTGACCTTACTTTCAAAATGGTCCAGATTGTTGATCTGCATTTTTAAGTTTCTTTTTATAGGTCATCCTAAAATAAGACTTTGAGGCATAACTCTCCAATTATGTGGCCTTGATTCAGATCATGGAAGCTTTTCTGATGACTTTGTACAATAATTTGTTTATCAGCCTTGCCATATTTGTCAGTGACAATCTGTAAATACCTGATCAGACTTCAGAGGAAAACAATTGCTTTGGAATCCTTTTCTCAGGTAATGTACTAAACCCTGTTAGATTAAGCTTCTATACTGTAGTAAAAACTTAAATCAAAACAAAGAAAAATGTCACTTTGCTTGTGTCCTGAAAATGATTTGTCTGTTTGTTAATGATGGGACAGTGAAATGACATAGGCATGTATCAAAATTGTTAAGACATATCAGTGTCTTACTGAGAAAGACAGATTATTTAAATTATCACAGAAGAGTTTACTTCTGCATTCTTTCCTTGAAGTGAAAAAATGCTAATAAAAACATTGCTAACTTCCTTCTAATTTTCTTATGTTGTCTTCTCTTTGGAAGGAGAGATTCTAAATAGGTATGGATTTAGGCAAATACTAAAATTAAATATGAAATTTTAGATATTTTTTAACACATAAATATGAAATGCATGAAGATACATTTCATTTTGAGAAGGAAGTTTATCAAGTGTAAGATTTGAAGTTTCTCTGAACCTACTGAAAAAATGATGGAGCAAGTGATTTGTTCTCCAGCAGCAGGATGCAAGAAGTGCTACAGGAGTTTCAGGCCAGGTCAGGTTATAATGAAGGATATCATAAAAAAAGAAGAAGTCATATCTAGTAATATTTATGCTGTATGTAGCTACAGTTGAGGTTCAGTAGAAGTTCTTTTTGCCTTAGGGATATCACTTCCTCCTTTGGGTTATAAAGAGGCCTGAGGGGATTCCCATTTCAGCAAACAGAATATCAAACAGAAAGCTATAACTCTCAGCTTTTGTTTCCAGCATGCTGATTAGTACATTCTTGAGGTAGAGCAAAAAGAGAACCTAGCAATTTGTTTTGTGGTAAGAATAAGGTTTCTTCAAGGTGAACTTTAGGCTGAAAACAAAGTTAATTCAACAATTATATGGATTGGTGTTCATCCAGAAAGTATTGATGGAATGACTGACCCTGTCATCCTTTCAGTAATGTGACAAATAATTGGACTAAAAGATGGTAGTCATTTACTTAAATGTCCTTTTCTGGCTCATAGCATTACATCAGAACACATACTCTCTTGTCATTTCCTGATTTTGGCTAGGACAGACTAGGAAGATCCTGATTGAAAGAGGGAACATTTCCTTTTTGGGTGCTTTTTTATTTTGTTTGTTTGTTTGGGGTTTTTTTTTTGTTTGTTTGTTTGTTTGTGTTTTTTTGGTGGTTTTTTGTTTTTTTTTTTTTTTTTTTTTGTTTGGTTTGTTTTTTGTTTGCTTTTGTTTTTTGTTTGTTTTTTGGTTGTTTTTTTTTTTTTTTTTTTTTGTTGTTGTTGTTGGTTTTTTTTTAATTATCTATTAGCTAGAGCAGGAATACTACCTTCAAAGTCTTCTTTTAAAAACACACTGATGTTTTAATTATTGCTAAGCAGCACTTGTCCCAAGTCCAAGCATTTTTCAGTTTCCCATGTCTGCCAGTGAGTAGGTGCATAAGAAATGGAGAGGAAGCATGCCCAGGGCAGCTGGCCTGAACTAGCCAGAGGGATATTCCACAGCTCACAGCTCAGTATGGAAACTGGGGGAAGCTGGTGGTCCCTGCTTGGCTATTGGCTGCAGTCAGTGGATGCTGAGCATCACTGGTTCATCACTGTTTGCATTTAAAGTTTTACCTTTTCCCATTTCTTCTCTGCATCCCATCAGGGGTGAGGGGCAGTGAGTGAACTCTTTCCAGGTACTTAGTTGCCAGCTGGGGGTAATCACAACAAAACCATATGCTCTACAATGTATGAGAGATAGCTGCAGCTTGAAGCAGCATTTGAAGTCAATTTCTTGCTTTTGTTCTGCTTTTTTTTTTTAATTGTTAACTTTATTAAATTACTTGGGTTAAAATTTCTGTGATGTTTCTCTGTGAAAGGAAGCTTTCAGCATCTCTCATGCACTTCAGGATGTTTGCTTTACCTTGGCCTATTTTAGTCTTTTTCTAGTTTGTTTTTTAATATGAGTCACTGTATGTTGAAAAATCATTAATGACCTTGGCAGATACTAATTAAAGACAGTTCAATGGCTCTAAGGTAAAGAAGACCATGGCCAATTTCTTTGAGTCCAGATGAAATTGCTGATGAAGAAGACTGGTGGTATTGGTGAGGAGGACTGGGAGAATCATATGAGCAATGTCAGTCATAGATGAGGTTGACTGAAACATGATAGAAAACATACAAAGCCATTTCATAAAATCCATTCTATCATTATTTTGTTTCACTCATGATTCTCAAAGGAAACATTTAAGTTATTAACTGGGAGGATCTCTCTTAATTCTACTGAAATATTTATTCCAGGTTTGAGTGGACAAACATGAAAACGTGATTCTGAACATGAGGTAAGGAGGGGAATAAGGCATTTCTGGGTCTAGAGAAAGGAACAACTGGTACCATCAGAGACTTAGTGCAAAAGGAATCTGGCTAGAAAGGAGTGAGAGGTTTTACAGAAGCTGAAACATATCCCAGTCATGAAAATCCAGCAAGGTCTCTGACACAGAGATGGTTTTAAATGCCAGCAGAAGGATGACAACACAATTGAGAAAGTTAGGAAGGAAAGATTAGTGTGGGAGAGATTAAGAGAGATTTTAGCCAAGTAGAACTTCATCTGACAGCAGATTTATACTAAATACTTCCAGAAGGCAGCCAAGATGGTTTTGGACACAATTCAGCTACTAGTTGATCTCATAGATAGTTCTCATTTGGACATATTAGCATGAAATGATGTCAGACAATAACTGGTTCAAGGACAGTAGCCTATGAAACAACTGCAGAAAATACAAGGGAAGTAAAAAAGATCTTTTAAAAGTCCCCTAAAATAAAAAAAAAGAAAAACTAAAAGAAAGGGCAAGACCAGAGTTTAGAAAACTCTCTGTGCTGGTAGCAAACAAGAGATGTGACACATGAAGGTATAATGTTGAATGGCAGAGATCTCCAGATGGCACATGCTGAAAAGGCAGGATAAAAAAGGATGTTATCATAAAATGGTTTATCAAACCATGGTAAACCTTAGCTAAGACTCAAAAATATTTTAAATTTAATCCTTTCCTATGTAGCATAATTATAAATTCACAAAATGTCATGCAGCTTGATGGTTCAGTTAACTAAGTGCCCACACCATATCAGACTATAAAATCTCCAGCAGATATTCCAGATTTTCATCTCTTATTTGCAGTATCATTCTAAAAAAAATCTATCATCTAGTTTCTAGAACTAGAAACATATGAAAATTATATAAGTAAATAGCTATCTCTCTTTCACTGTAGGCCAGTCATGCTGAAATGAGTACTCTAGGGAAATATATGCAAACCCACTTAGTCACATTTGCTTCTTAATGCTGATAATCTCATCTATCTGAACTAGGGGACTTTTGTCTGTAATATAAAATTACTGCAGACTTAACGTGTCCCTTCACCACATTGTCAAAGCAGTTTGGAAATAAAGTAAATTTTTGACAATGGTGAGAGGGTTTATAAAAATGGGTTTAATGCAAGATATGTAATGTCATAATGAAGTCATACAGAGCAAAAGCTGCTGCTGATGATGATGATGGAGGAGGAGAAGAGGAATGCTGTATGTACTCCTTAATGTGTAAAAGAATAGGATTTTATATTATGACTCAGTTTGTGTTTCCTTCTATAGTCAAACAATTGGAGTCAAGCTACATGATGATAAATGAGAAATAAATGAATGCTGTTGGACTGCCAGAATGGTACCTTTGTTTCTCTCTTTAGACTGCTATTTTGTTCTGCCAGTTGTGCTTTCTGTTGCATATATAATGGATTTGCAGAAACAGTTGACAAATAACTGCAGGATTTGATGGGAGCAGCAGGTGCCTATTTTTCTGGTCTGAATAAACCCTATTCTCAGGAAAACTCCACACTTCCAGAAATAATTAGCACTGCATGTCACAGTAGATATAAAAACTGAGAAGAATTTATCACAGAATTAACAATGGCCTTTACCTGAGTACATCTGAAAGCCCAACCAATTTACAATTCTCTTTGGTTATAACAAGAAGAAGCAACTGGACTGCATACTTCCCTTGTGGCCAGGTTACCTCTGCAGAAGCAGTTTTCCATTTTCTGTTTCTCCTACCAGGTTTGGTTTTATGTGAAATCTGCTCAAATCTCTGGCAAGAATTGTTTTTTCCAAATCTTTCCTCCCTTGGCTGTTGCTAAGTGCCAATCTGTCTTACTTCTTTCATTATTCGAAATAGCTGAGTACAATACAGAAATAGCCACAGGAACTCATGAAACATTACAATTATGAATTGTTGAATGAAGAGTTGTTTAGGATCTCTTGTAGATGGATGCACTTTGAAACACTCCATGGTAGTAAACAAAATAGTTGAGGTGAGAACTGAAGTCATAGTTTCAAATTCAGTCTTTCGACTTTCAAAATAAATCACAATCATGTTTTAAAGACACGTCTCTCAACTCAGAAATGTATATATATGTGCACGTGTACAGGGAAATGGGTCTTTGTACACATATAAAGTGTGGATATATATGTACATGGAGGTGAGGAATTAAAGTAATCCCTTGTTACATTTTCATTGACTTAATGCAGAAGAAAATATATATAACAGTTAACAGGGACCAAGATTCACCTCATACAAAGATGAAGAATTCAATTAACTGAATTTCCTGCAGAAAATAAAGGATTATGATTAGCACATAACTCATGTTAATCTTTAGAGGCCAACATGATCCTCTTCTTTGGGAAATTCACCCTTAGAAGGCTTCCTCTAACATATGAATGCATCAGTTTAATTGTACATTACGTGTCTGCTTCTCTTTAGGTTACTACAATTGATGTTAGTAAAAAAATCTAAAACCACAGTTATACTCAAATGCATACAATTATCATAAGCTCTGATATTTTTTATTACATGCTACGCTTCTCTTATTACTAAATAAAGCAAAGATGGTTGATGATCCCCTTCTGTACCAGAATGCAAGTGTTAAGCCGACAAAATGCATTTGTTTATCATATTGTCTAAGAAGCTGTTAGCCAAATGAACTTAGCAACCAAACGTGGCACAGATCAGGATAAACTAAAAGTGCTAAAGTTTTCCCTTATGAGAGTGCACAGTTTTCTGATACTTGACTTACCTGTGATTTTCTAAGTTCTTGGGAGACTTCCTCAATCACTTTACCTGTCCTGTCTTATTCATCCCGTTGCCTTGTAATGGGATATTTGTATGTGCATGAACAGGAAATGTGATATTTGTCTGTGGTTATCAAACAATCACATGGCAAAATTCCCATACCCAAATTCCATCTCCTCCTCTTTAAAAAGTAAAGTTGAGCACAAAGGAGTAAGGTTGGCAGTCTGATTGTGTGATGTGTTCTGCCTCACACTAGCAGTCTAACAAAACCTCTTTTATTTCCCTACTCCAGTTGCCTGGATTCTAGAATGGAACGTCCAGAATAAGAACAAAATAAATAAAAACAATAGTTAAGAAATAATAAGTTGGATTTAAGTTTTTTTAAAAACTTGCAGAAATGCAAAGCACAGAATAAGTACCTCATTCTGATATATGCATCTACCAGCAGCCACATGCAAGGTAGGCTGGCCTTGTGATAAGTTTTATTAAGGTTAGTCTTCCAAGAGAGAGCAGGCAGAAATGGTTGATGAAGTAATGGTCATAGAAAGGGTGAGCAGAACAGAGGTAAGACAAAGCTACCATGAATCACACTATTTTTACAAGCAGAGTCATGGTCTAAGGACAACTGAAGGAAGTGACTGAAGAAAACGTCAAATTTAATCTTCCCAGTCATTAAAGACCTGCATCAGTAACGAGTCAACACAGTGAATAAGAAGCTGGTACAGAGAGATGCCTACTAGGTACAAAGCTGACTATAAACAGTGATTTTTTTGTTAAGAGTAAATTACATATTTTGATGAATTTTTATAACATCAACTAAGTGTATCTTAGGGTGCCTCATTTCTATCTTTCAAAGTATGTAGGTACCTTAGTGTATAATGACATATTTTGATAGAGGGGTAGATATTATCTCATGATAGTTTCCTCTTTCCTGTTTTGTTTCTAATATTTCCTGTTTAGAGGAAAAAATTCGAACAAAACCAATCTTGTTCTCAAGCTCAATTGCTGTCTTGGAAAATTTCAGCCTGGAAACTTAAACTTTAAAATTTGTTGGAAATTAATTATATTTCAAATAAAATATATAAATTGTTAATAATTAAAATCAATAAATGTATCTTAATGTCTTAAGGAACTAGAAATATAATTTTATGCTGTGAGGCATCACATTTTAACTGTTAGCAAGAGCCTAGTTTTGCATGCACTGACAGTGCATACTCAGTTACACATATATGTATAAACAAGTTCATGTTTAATTGTTAAGATTAGGAGAACAAACGTTAGGAAGTTAAAGGAAGTTGCATTCATTTAAACAGTTTCACAGTGGATACCTTGGAGCACTGTTTCTATAAACAGTTAGCAGAAATTTGCTCTTTCTTTATCACAATTTGTTAATATATGGTCTCTTGTTTGTTATATATAATATATGGTCTCTTGGTTTTGAGCCAAGATCACAGAACAAGAAAAAAAAATTAGTTTCCATCTTGGGATTGCTGTGCCAACACCATGTTGTTGTAGGCTTCAGTGTTTAATTTCAGAAATTTCAATAATTTTGAGATTAATTCCACTGTATTCTAACATAAAAAACAATTTTTCTTATATTTAATCAGACTGTATTACACACACAATTAAATTGTTGCATTTTTTTGTCTCGAATTTCATTTCAAATTAAGTGGTCCTCCTCCCTCTGTCTTTGCATGTAAGCTTGTAGTGATAGGTCACTTCCACATTAATTTGGAGATTTTTTTTAATGGATAAGAAACGATTTTGAAATGGGTTAAATAAACTGTCTAATATACCAATTTCTTGCATTTCTTCAGTAGGATGTTAAGATATTATAGTTACCTAATGGACTGAACATCAATAAAAGTGTACCATAGAAAATTAATTAATACAGAAAACAGGGTAGGAGTGAAATAAATCCTAAAGCCTAACATGCAGAAAGCATTTCATCTGACAACAAAAAGTTTTTTAAAATCATTTAATAAATAATGAATTTTTTTTAAAGAATCAATATTTATTTGACTAAGCCTGGAAATATAATGAATGGCATACAGAATTTCATCAGTGTTTTTTTCTGCTTTAACAGTTCAGACAGAAAGGTTCTGTTTTGACCTGACAGTGTTACTATTGTTAGTATCAGTACATCAGGTACCTCTGGTACTTAGTTCATCTGTACATCTCTGATGTAGAGATAAGACTTATGCTCAGCTTAGACAAAACCAACTGTTATGAAGAAAACAAGAGTGATGGATTTACAGAACAGTTCACTTTGGCACCTGAAACTATGCAGAAACATGGTTATTCACCTAAGAGGCAATTACAATCTCCAAATATGAATTTGTCAAGAGCAGCTAATGTCAGAGCAGTGTAATCCTTTGATGAGATTATGGTCTGTGAATTCCAGAGAGATGATTGCAGCACCTTGATCTCAACTGTGCCATCTGAACATAGCTTTATCCAGCATTGAAGTGGGCAAGTCAGGGAAAGCAGAAAAGTACAAACTGCTAATAATTCCATGCACAAATAGTAGGAAACCAACATTCCCAGTGTGGTTATCAATAGTTAGTTGTCAAATCAGATCTGGTGGGATGTTTGGATGGTAAAATAGGGCCAAAACTTTTAAAATCTCTGCATAATATTTAGCTGTAAAAATATCAGAAGGATCAGATTTGAATTCAAATTATGTGGGTAAACAGGAGAAATGGTGATACCAGTAAGGTGATTTTTCTTAGTATCAAATGGAGATACCACATCCAGGAAAGAAAAAAAAAATGCCCAATCTCATCTTGATTTTGAGAATTAACTAGCTGGACAGAATATTACGGAATCCTAAAGTAGAGAACTACAAAGTCTGGAAATATCTTTCCAATTTAGTTGCTTTTTTTATTAAAGCCAGATGTCACTGGGTTACTGCTAAGACAGTAATTATTTTATTCCAAGTTCTTTCTCATATATAAAAATAGTTTCAAACATTTTTCAATTACTTAATGCAAACTCAGGCAAAATCAGTAAGAAAGGAAATTTGTAAATGATCTGAATCAAGGAATGAGATTGAAAGGCAGGATAGGAAGAAAACCAGAGCAAGGACAATAAAAAAGTTCAAATATGTGAAATGTTAACCAAGAAAACAGTAATTAGTAACATTCCACAGTTGTAGAACACAGAACTAGGGAAGAAAAAAAAAAACAAACCCAAAAGCAAAAGTTTAAATTTGCTGCAATGGTTAGTAAGATAAAATATTAGAGAACATTTCTAACTAAGGATTGTCAAATGGGATCAAGCTGGTTTGGGAAGATGTAGAATCTCTGAATGTGCTGAATGTTTTTATGGTTAACACAGGAGAAAAACATCTGTCAAGGGCTGCTCAGTTATATTTGACCTTGACTCAAAGCAGGGAATTGGAATTAATTTAATCTATAATCCTGAAATATTAACATCCTTGGGACAGGAGACATGCAGATTTCCAAAAGGTGGGGGGAAAAGGCCTATTTTAATTTTGTCTGTGCATTTCACAGAGAAACCATTTGCAACTCATAATGAAAAAGAACCTCTTTAAAAATACATGAAGGGCAAAAGTGTTTTCTTTATCAGCTCCAACAATTTGGTGCACATTATAATTTCTTTCTGCTGTGACTTCCAGGGTCCCATTGATTTTGTGACGTGGGAGAACTCCTAGGTGGGACTCTGTTACCCTGAGCAACATGACAGTGTTAAATCAGCTGTGCTCTGGGAAATTTAAAGTAGGCTACATGCATTTTTGCATCTCTGCCAATAAACACATTAGTGCTGCAAGTGCAGGAATTTTTATCACATTAATCTGTTAGTTTCCCTTATTAGTATTTTTTTAGTGCTACCTGTCTTCCATCTGCTTGATAAGAAGGGAAAGGGATGTGTTTGTCATAGGCCTCATACTGAACTCTGCTCAGTTGGTCTGCCTTATTGCATACATTCATTTTAAAGTTCATAAATGAGAAATCCAATAATGTGCAGCTAGAGAAACCAGCTGGTTTTCATTCCATTTGAGCTGAATAATTACTTTTGTATTGCTAAAACGCAGTAAAGTTTCTTATTTTTAACAGTAATTTTAGGATTTATGGAGCACAGCTTGATTCATAACTACTGCTAAAATATTTTCTCCCCTCACTCTCTGTGTTAGCACATTCAGCATTAGATCAAGGAGAAATTTCTAGATACGCAATATTTCTAGACAGTGCAATAAAGTCGAGATTCATTTTTCTTAAGTTTTCTAGGTAAGAGTGAGGCTTCTAGATTGACCCTGTTATGGTCAGTGGGTGGAGAAGCACCTTGAGCTGATGAGTCTGTCTCAATTACAGAACTTTAAAGTAGTCTAAAACCCAAGAGTATGTGGTTCTTGGCTAGTAGGATAAATGAAGAGCTGAGTCTTTGGAGAGGTGATAACACAAACTAACTCAACCTGGGTGCTGTTGCAGTCTTTTTAGGGATAGCTATAGCATACACTCCTAGATGTAATTTGGACAAAAACTACTCTGTCAGAAAATTTCCTCTTTGAAGACCAATTTTATGGTTGGGATTTTTTTTCCCTTTGCTTTCAGGTGTGAGGGGTTTTTGTGCGGAAGTGATCCCACATGAAGTCAGCCAGGTTTGAAGTTGCACCTTGGATGACAACTTCTAAATGAAGCACGTTTTCTTCCCCCATAAAAGCTAGAAGATACTGCATTGCAACTCAGCAGCTGGGAAGAGTGTTGCTTCAGGCTGACTTACAGGAAATTTCAGATGGCATCTAAATAGAAAGCTTCAGCTCAGAAATCACAGTGAGCATTTCCACCCACTTGTTCAGAACTCTAAATCCTTTCCTGAGAGCAGGCACTGACACACCAGAGCAGGAGGCAGATTTTTCTGTACTAGGTCCACATGGTGAGACTTGCCTAGAAATAAAGATTTCAGAGTTGAATCCAATATGAATCTCAGGAATCTTGAGTCCACTGTAGCTCTTCTTCAAGAAAAGGGACTAACCTCCAGGTCTCTGTTAAATGGGATCAATTTCTAGTGCCGTTTATGCCCTTTTAACAGTGATGTTTTAGCAGGTGCTCACTAAGAATTTACTGTGTTATTTTACAGTGTTTGATAAATTTCTTCTCAATATCTTTAACTAATGACCTAATTTGGAAAGTAAAAGTATATACAGTATGTATTTTATTTAAAATGGACTATAGATCAAAATAAGCAACTTGAAGCTCTTCTTACTTTCTCTAATGAGCTGACAGCAGGAACCTGGAGAATGGTTCAAATGTGAGTGATATACAGTGGGGAGTAACATAATGTTGAGACAGGAAATTTAAGATATCATTTTCTTAATTTATAAATTATAAATCTCATTTTCAATATCTTCTTCAACTGTGAGCCTGTTCTTCAGCTATAAAACCTAAAACAATAAATGAGAAGAATCAATATCCCTGTAAACGTTGGCTATGTTTCCTACTAAGATAATTAAACATAATTTTATGCTTAGTTCAGTATCTGATGTCGATAATTTTTCAAACTAATTGATTTCACACTGGTGAAATTTCTCTTTCATACAGGTATCTAGTCCTTCTCATGTGCTGTTGTGTTAATGCAGAGTTTTGCAAGTAAAAGGGCCTGTCCATGAGCCCTGTGGGCCCAAGCCAGCTCTGCACTGGAAATGCTGTAGCAGTGGTTAGGGTAATATTCAGCTAGCCAGCCTCGATGGGTGGTAAGACACATAAGGTTGTACTCATAACCTGATTATATCTGTCTGAATAACACTTTTGTCTGAATAAGTAATGGTGATATACCTTTCAGTCTGCCCAAATGAATTTTGAATGCTTATGAGAAGTTCAAAATATATGTGGCATATATTGTCCTCTTTCCCTACTCATTCTTTTCCATAAGATGAAAGAAGCAGTAGTAGGGGAAGCAGGCATGCTATTAAGAAATGTTTATTTAATTCCAAATTTTTCCTTGGGGCTTCCAAATGGAAAACATTTTCTTTCTCTCTTCATTCAAAGTACTATTGTCTTTTCTATCAGCTGTTAAAAATACTTTCCCTATTTCTTTTTATTTCAACAAATCCGCAACTATCTTTTCTGCAGTTTTGTTGCTCTTTAAACATCCTACTATCTTCAAATTAATTTTGGACTGTCCATTTAATTCAGGTGAAAAAGTCAAGTATGACATGATCTATTTATGCAATGAGAAGAGATAGCCTCCACAAAGCGCCCATAAAAGTGGCTCTATGCTGGTACCTAGAGAGAAACTGATTACAACAGACACTGCCACATGGAAATATTACACATTTTAATAATGCCAGACAGTCTCAGGAGTAGGACTGGTAATGGATTCCATCTGGTTTAGTTGTCTCTGTTCTGTCTCAGAATGATTTTATAATTAGTTTTGAATACGTTAATCACTGTAATTTCAATCCTGAAATAAGCTAGTTGGCATCACAAAAATTTAAAGGCAATATACAGGCTTAGATTTTCATTTCACGAGATTCATATAAAAGGTCAAGGATTTACTTCAATTAAAAATGCATTCTGATACTAGATTTAGATCAAGTAGATGGATTGGATATAGCAGAGAAGAGTGGATTAGGTTAAATATGCAAAATGCTCATTGAGATAAAGTAAATCTAAGTGGGCTTTTTATCACTGAAAAAAATCCTGAATTTTACTTACTTTAAATTACTAATAAAGAAAATTTAAAAATATTCAAAAAGGATTCGTGAGAAGCAGAATTTCTTTATATTTCTAGAAAGTAAAATAAAGATGGAGAAACTCACGTATCTTTACTGATAATGCTATTAATAAATTTGACTCACTATGCAGTACCTTTGCATCTTTACACAGACAGTTCTGGAATTATTTGCTCTACAAATTAAACTTTTCCAGAAATCAAGTCCTGATGAATACTGAAAAGACACTAAATTTTATCATCTTCATTGGAAAAAAAAAAAATTATATTAATTTAAATTTTAATATTGCTCTTCAGTTACACAGTTTGTATACATTGCTCCCCTTGCTACCAGTAAAATGAAACAGGATGATTATTTTTAAACAAAGTCTTTTCTAATTATGCAGCAAAATATCAGTCACCTGAGCACTGACTAAATGTGCATTGAAAGGCCACAAAGAGGTTTAGGAGATGAAATCTCATGATGTAAAAGCAAGAAAAACCATTCATGCTTAAGTAAGTCTCAGCAAGAGGAACGAGAAAGAAAGGAAGAGGAGAAGTTAAGGGATGAGGGAAGGAGAAAGAAAGGAAGACAAGGGGAGAAGGAACGAGGGAATGAGAAACAGAGGAAGTGGAGGAGTGTAGGGACGAGGGAAGGAAAATGAGAGGAAGAGAAGGGGAGAAAGGACAAGGGAATGAGAAAGAAAATACAAGGAGGGGTGAAGGGATGAGGGAACGAGAAAGAAAGGAATAGAAAGAGAGACTGAAAGAACGAGGGAAAGATAAATAAATGAAAAAGTGAGAAAGAACAAGGAACGAAAAAGAAAGAGAGAGAAAGGGGGAAGGAACGAGAAAGAATGAAAAAGAACAAAAGAATGAAGGAACAAGAAAAAAAGATAAAGAAAAAATGAAAGAATGAGAAATAAAAGAAAGAAAAATATAGAATTAAAGAATGAGAAGGAAAGAAAGAGTTAATGAATGAGATAGAAAAAGAAAGAAAAAGAAAGACTGAAAGAACCAGAAAGGAAGAAAACAAAAGAGTGAAAGAATGAGAAAGAAATGAAAAGAAAGAGTGAAAGAATGAGGGAACGAGAAAGAGGAAAAGGAGGAGTGCAGGAAGGAACGAGGGAATGAGAGAAGAAAAGGAGGAGTGCAGGAAAGAATGAGGGAATGAGAAGGAGAGGAAAAGGAGGAGTGCAGGAATGAGGGAACGAGAAAGAGAGGAAATGGAGGAATGCAGGAAAGAATGAGGGAATGAGAAAAAGCAGAAAAGGAGGAGTGCAGGAACAAGGGAACGAGAAAGACAGGAAAAGGAAGGGTGCAGGAAAACATGAGGGAATGAGAAAGAGAGGGAAAAAAGGACTGCAGGAAATTACGAGGGAATGAGAAAGAGTGGAAAAAGAGGAGTGCAGGAAAGAATGAGGCAACGAGAAAGAGTGGAAAAGGAGGAATGCAGGAATGAGGGAACAAAAAAGAGAGGAAAAAAGAGAAGTGCAGGAAGGAACTAGGGATCGAGAAAGAGAGGAAAACTATCAGTGCAAGAAACAACAAGGCAACGAGAAAGAGAAAAAAAGGAGGAATGCAAGAAAGAATGAGGGAATGAGAAAGAGAGGAAAAGGAGGAGTGCAGGAAGAATGAGGGAACCTAAGAGAGAGGAAAAGAGGATTGCAGAAAAGAACAAGGGAACAAGGAAGGAAGGAAAAGGAGGAGTGCAGGAAAGAACGAGGGAAGGAGAAAGGGAGGAAAAGTAGGAGTGCAGGAAGGAGGGAATGAGAAAGAGATGAAAAGTAGGAGTGCTGGAAAGAATGAGGGAACGAGAAACAGAGGGAAAGAAGGAGCACAGGATCGAGGGAACGAGAAAGAATAGAAGAGGAGGAGAGAAGGGACGAAGGAAAGAGAAAGATGGAAAGAGGGGGAGTGAAGAAACACAGGGACAAAAAAGAGAGGAAAAGGATGACAGAATGAAAGAACGAGGGAACAACAAAGAAAGGAAAAGGAGGTGTGCAGAAAAGAATGAGGGAATGGGAAAGAGGAAAAGGAGGTCTGCAGGAAAGAAGTAGTGAACAAGAAAGAGAGGAAAAGGAGGAGTGTAGGGAAGATTGAATGAGAAAGAAAAGTAGAGGAGGAGTGAAGGGATGAGGGAATGACAAAGAGAGGAAGAGGGGGAGTCAAGGGACGAGGGAACGAGAAAGAAAGGAAATGGTAGAGTGAATGAAAGGATGAAGGAACGAGAAAGAAGAAAAAAGGAGGTTTGCCGGAAAGAAGGAGGGAACAAGATAGAGAGGAAAAGGAGGAATGTAGGGAAGAGGGAATGAGAAAAAAATGTAGAGAAGGAGTGAAGGGACCAGGGAATGAGAAAGAAAGGAAGAGGTGGAGTGAAGGGACGAGTAAATGAGAAAGAAAGGAAGAGGAGGAGAGAAGGGAAGGAACAAAAATGTCATGTTGTAAAGCCAAGAAAACCATTCATGCTTAAGTAAGCCTCAGCAAGAACAGACATTCAAAAACAAATGATGGCAAAGTCTCAACCTTGCTTGGTGCTGAAATGGACCAATCTGTTAAATCCTAGTTCAAGAAAGGTAGTAAGTAATGAAATAGTTGTTAATCTAAACCCCTGAACATTTTCAAAATTACTTAAATGACTTTCTTATCATAAATCTTAATATAGCTTTAGTGGGCTAAGGTTTTAAAGTTTTTATCCTGCACAGAACATTGAAAATAATGGTCCCGTGTCATCTGGGAATGGAAGCTATCAAGTTTTCATGGTGTCATTAAGACAAGAGCAATATTAATGTCTTCTTCTGATATTCTCCTTTAACTGTTGTGAGTTATGTCTCAGATTTATTCCTGAAGAATTCTGTTGGGGTGTAAAGATTACCACTTCCCCTTGAATATATAATTCTTGAGGTTCTATTCACATCTCCTAATATTTTCAGTACATTTAGATCCTTTCCCTCCTTCTCAGCCCTCCACAGTGCCATGCCCCACAGCTGAGTCAGCCCAAATCTTCCAGCAGAATTGTTCTTTAGACGGGCCCTTCATACATCCCAAAAATGGGATGGAAAGAAGAAAACGAAAATTATGAATCTGCAACATAAAAAACCAAAACCAACAAATAACAAAACCACCAAAAAAAACCAAACTTACAAAAGGTGAGAGACACACAGTCCTAGATAGTCGCATTTCTTTACTTTTGTTGCAATCAAAAGAAAAGTTGTTTCAACAGGAGTTGATTTCACTCTTTAAACTGGTCCTGCTTTATCAATAGTGTTTATTCAGCATTTGTGCAATATCAACACAGGGAAGCTAAGAAGTGAGCAGAGAGCCATTTCACAATCTTTAACAGCAGTGCCTAGAGCCACATCTGACCTCCAGTTCCACCCATATACTCTACAGTATTCCTGCTTCAATTTATTATCATCAATCCTGTCAGCTGGGTAAAAGGTAATGAACACAATTACTAGCTGTGGGCAAGGGCTGAGCTATTTAACTAGCCAAAGGACACATTTTGAGGACTAGACATGTTTTGCCAGATAGAATAAGTAGATACTGAACAAAATACAAAGGAATTTTTTATTACTTCTTTCAATTAATTATACAAAAATGAATAAATCCTATTGTATGCAAAAAATTAATCTTTAGAATTTTTTTAATTCAGTATACAATAATGATTATCAAGATGTTTAAAATTTCTAATGAATTAATAATATTAACCAATAAAAATGCTACTAAAGATACCTGTATGACTTATGTCTTGTGATTATATTTTTATATAATATTGTATTTTTAACTGGAAAACATCATCTGTGGATGGTAATGATAGCCTTCAAGTATGCAGGACATACACAGTAGCTTACTTTTAATAATACAAAGGGCATAGTTTGTATTGTGCATGGTATATACAATACCATTTCATAAATTACCTGTTTAGAGTGCATTGTTTGACTGACTTTGACCACAGCACTTCACTTATTAATACTTGAGGTTTTGGCTCTACTAAATATATTCGGCTTGTCTCTATTGTATTGCTTGAGTGCAGTGACAGTGAAATCATGCCCATGCAAAATAAGAAGGTCAATTAAAATAATTTGGTTTAGCATTACTAAAGTCTTAAGCTTCTGCTTAATCACAAAAGATTGAAACATACACCAATCACTTCTATGATTTAAATATGTTACAAAATATTTCCTTAGCAGAATTCATCTCTACTGCATATGGTAAGATGATGGTTTATCTACATCCTCATTAGTATTTGTGGCTGTAATAATCCAGATTAATTACTTTAGTCTGATGATTTTTTAAATATTTTTTTAAATTCAAAATAATTTTTTAAGTCTTCTATGGTGTACTTAATTTTTTCTTTGCAAATGTAGGTGCTACCAATTTATTTGGCCAATATAAAAAATTATTTGTATTAAAACTTGGATGTAAACTTGTTTTGCCATGGTCTTACTTAACAGGCAGAAGAAAATATTTTCTGTGAAGATTCATATAAGTGCATGCAATCTTAAAACATCTCTTTGAAGGTGAGAAACCTTTGAAGGTGAGAAATTCAACATAATACAGAGAAAGCATCGATTCAAACAATCTGCAGTAAATATTAAAAAAAATTATGCAATGAAAGAATCCACTGTGATCCTGCAAAGCCTCTTATAAGGCTGCCAGATGCTTGAGACATTTGTGCACTGCTGGCATCGACATTTTGGATCATGATATTTTCTAGATACAAAAATATAGAAGTCTTAATTCAAACAATCCATTTTGAGAGGTTGTTGACCCATTTCCCACCTAAATTCTATTGCAGATCAATTACAGGCAGATTTTCGACAAAACAATTCTTATCTTAGCGGCAACCCCTGATTGAGATTTCAAATTAGGTTTAAAATACATCTCACCCACCTCATTTCTGCACAGAAATGGACAATCTCAGTGTTTTTCATTCAAAGACCTGGCTTCAAGGAGGAAGTGGATAGTGGCATATATTAACACTACAATATTTTCATATTAAAGTGCTAAACCTGAATCCATACTTCACTAAATGTGGAAACTTAAATCTAGAACTACCCATTTGGGAAGCATGTACTAGCTACAGGATTAAGAGAGAAGATAGCTTCAAAGGAGACTCTAGTTTAGGATATTCTTTAATACTTACACTGAAACATTCATTTCTGCTTATTAACCCAGCAAAATTCAATATTTTTTGGGAAAAAAAAAAATTGAACTAGATGAAGTCTGGCTCTGTAGCCCACTGGTAAGAGCATTTGACTAGGTCCAGGACAATACTGTACTTTAATTACTGTACTTTTCCTGCACTTGTCAGGAAACTTCACCAGTGAGGTTAAAATTTTTATTTGGTTTGCAAATCCATGAAGTATTAATGTACCTTTCTTTTTATTTATGCAATTACATTAATTAAGGCCACATTTATACTGGCCTAGCCACCTAAACATTCAGCTGAATTATGAAATGAGTGTGTACAGATATTCTTCAGTGCAATGACGAATGTGGTTAATTTTCCTACAGCAGACTTAATTTTTTGCTCAGAAATCTGGAGTTTCAATTCTGTAAATCAGTTAACACATGCCCAATCCTTAACTTTTACTCAATTTCATTAGCATCTCTGGCCTGTTGCTGTTTGGTTACTGCTGGCACAGCACCAAGGCTGCCTCTCCAACATTGTCCCCTCACCAGCACACTGAGGGTGGGCCAGTTTTTGGAAGGGCACACAGCCAGGACAGCTGACCCAAGCTGAAGAAAGGGATATTCCACACTTTACAGCATCTGCTCTGCAATAAAAGCTAAGGGAAATGGGAGAGGGAGCGGGATGAGGGTGGCATTAATTATTAGGACATTTGTTTTCTTGACTGAAACTCTGCTTCTCAGGAAGTGGCTTGACATCACCTGTTGATGGGAAGTAGAGAATAAATATTGTTTTCCTTTGCTTCTCTGTTTCGCCTTTGCTTTTTGTTTTATTAAACTGCCCTTTTCCTTGCCCCCCCCCCTCCATGGGTTTTTTCCCACCTTCTCCCTCTCCCCATCCTGACAAGGGAGTGATAGAGCAGCTTGGTGGGCACCTGGCATGCAGCCAAGGCCAACCCACTACAGTCATTAAAGCAAGTATCAACTTCCCAGTTCCATACTAATGCTAATCTACTATAGGAAAAATCTCTTGCTATATTGAGAGAAATTATTTTGTTTTGATTTTTCCACTTCTGTTTCTTTGATATGGTAATTCAGACATCATTCATAGGCATTGAAGTCAATTCAAGCCTACAAGTCCACAAATAAAGACGTTTGTGCTTGTGATAAACTTCTTTCATGTCGATAAGGTGAAATTTGCTATATGCAAATCTTGATTAATCACATATTTTTAATTATTAAGATAAATCAGAAAACTTGTGAACCAGACCTAGAATTTTATTGAAATATGTGTCTTAACACTTTTTTGTCCAAATTATTAATTTAATTTCTATGAAGTTAATAAATATTCAGTTTGACTGAAGCCACGTGAAAGGCAATAATGCACTTGTGAAACTATGAGATCAAGTGTATTTAACCTCAATATGTGCTTCTTAAGATAACTTCTTGTACTTTCTTGAGAATACCTCTTGTATTCAGAGAATATTCTGCTCAATAAGAGCTTTGAAAAAGATCTGCAATTCAGGGAAGTTGCATAACCTGTAATTCACTAAAATACAAGCAACATATCCTCTAGCTGAAGTGAAAATAAGACCTAATCAAACATTTCTAACAGAATTTAGGAATGTTTAGTACTTGAACAACAAATACCACAGAATTCTCTTTAAATAATGTAGCGGAAAATTGAGATAAAATCAGTTTCCAGGGTGGCTGAAGATCATACTGTGTCTGCTAGATAATACCACATAATACTGAAATAATTGAATGTATGACATTTGGAGGATCTTTGTTTCTCACAGATTATTCATTTTGCAGGAGTGCCAAGCTATGCTCAGGACTGCAGGAGACAGGAGACAAAATCCAATTATGTATGCCTTTTGAAGAGCAATGAAAAATACAGATAGTGAACCAGTTCACGAGGTGTAAACATTCTTAATACGCTGGAATGAAGTGCAATATGTGTTGCATTATTCTAGCTAGAAAAAGACTGGTAGCTGGGGAATTCCATTGGACTGACAGGGCAATCTACAAAGACAAGAAAGGAGATGAACCCAAAACACAGAATGACAGAGTGAAGTGGGCAAGTTATCTCTCTAGACACAGTCATAATATGATATAAGACCAAATGTCTCCATTTGATTTCCCAAAACTTATCCTATCTCCTTGTTTTTGTAAGGATATATGAAAGGAAGTGGCAGGATACATTATAAACTCTCTGAAAAAATTTTGCGGAGTTTTCTTTTGCCTTTGGAAATTCTTTTCTCTAACCATGTCCTTGACCTTAAAACATTGAAAAAGATAGAAGAAAACCTATGTTTTTTATGGAGATATTTGTATCATACATGCACACATCTCCAGAAGCACATTACTAGAGGCTTCAAGTAAGTTTTCATCAACGGTTTTAATTCAGGATCCATAATGTCATATTGCAAGTAAATTTAGCTAACAGGGAAAACTGAATTGTCTTCATGAAGATCTTCAAGGCTGTGATATTCGGATGGACAGGAGAATGACAGAAAAGTACTTTTATTCTTCTCACAAGCTGAAAGTAAATTTCAAGGCAATTTTATTGTGACCTAGAGTAGAAATTAAGCAGCCATAAAGATCATAAATTCTCTGCATTGGAAATTCTAATACATTTTAATGCATAATCCATAAATCTACTTTAGTGAAGGGAGTCTTGTAAGACTTCATGTAAGCTCTTATGGCACTGAGGCTGGCTGAACAGGTGCCTTTAAAACTCATTGTCCTTCTTGTAATATGTTTGAACTATCATAGCTAACCTTAGTTATATATTTAGAGCTATCAGTTCAGAACCAAATATTCACCATGCTGCAGGATGAAACAGAGGTTGAGTAAACAATAAGAAGTAACTTTATTACTAAATATTCACCCAGAATAAAAATATATGATTTTCTATAGTGTTAGTCAAAACAAACATCTTGGCTTTTCTATCCATTAATTCCCAACGGATTACCAATTCCAAACAGCATATATTTACAAACATTAGGGCTGATAGTGAAAGTTTATTGTTTTCTAATGGAATGGTTGACATATTTGGCACCACCAAAACAATGGAAGAATATATTATAACAGAAGCTCCACTAGTATGACCTTATTCATCAGAGACCTGTACACTTAGAGCATTTTCTTGATAAATCAAATCAGGTTTATTATGTTAGAAACAGAAGTGGCAAAATTTTTAGAAAGTAATTTTCTTCAGTGAGAGCTGTCTTTTAAATCAACCAATTTTACCAATGTTGAAGATATTTGGATTATTAAATTAGTAAATATTTGCAGGTCTTTGCTATCTCTCTCACTTTAATGTGCTAACTAGAATTATTTCATGTGCAGTTTCTTCATGGTTAGATATCTGTGTACCATTTAGTATGAGGGATTGTTTTTTGTGTGTGTTTCTGCTTTATTTAGCTCATCAGTAATAGAAATCCTGCAGATCCTTCTGAATTCTTAAACAATGATTCTCAAGAAACAATCAGTGAAGTGGCTAATCTTTTTTTCTCATCAGTAAGTTTTTTTGGGTGTTTACAAGGGGGTGGCAGTTGTTCTGATTTCTCTTTTTACTAGTAAATTGAATTTGGTGCTTGTGCAGTTACTGGCTGTATCTTCACAAAGAAACTCACTTGTCAATGCCCACCCAGGGACACCATATGTCCATGCCCACCTAGGGATGCTAGATGTTTATGCCCACCCAGGGATGCCAGATGTCAATGCCCACCCAGGGACGCCAGAGGTTGCAGTCTGAGGTTTCTCCTTTGCCCCAAGATCACCCCAGAGGGACATGAAGGTGGTTCAAACCCTGGTTTTCTCTGAAGCAGCCGAAGAGAGATTGCCAGAGACTGGTTTTTCTTGTTCTAAGGATTGTCTATTATATCTTATCTCAGGGAGTTTTTGCCTGGCCAGCAGTGGTCTGCTAAATCTGGCATCCATGGTGGAATCTGCCTGGTGAAGGCAGGGCTTATCTTATATATTTTGTAATACGTACATGTTTACAAAATTTTCCCAATACAATACAATTTTATTAAATGGTCCAGTTCTGACCCCATCCAATCTAAAAGTGCCAACGTGTCACCCAATATGGATGACAGGGAGAAGAAGGAGGAAAAGGTGTCTACCCCCCAAATTCTCCATCTTGGCTATGTGTCCCTTATCATAAACATTCCAAAAAACCTATTTATCTATGTTCTAAAAGTTTAATTTACACTTTACTAATTTTGGTAGCTTGTTTCCATTTTCTCTGGGTTTGTAATTTTCTCCAGGGGTTAGAATTCAGTGCCTGAGACACCAGGGTCTCACTCAGAAGTCTTTGAGACCCTCGCCAGGGGGGTTTTGAGACCTCCAAGGAGGCCAGGGGTATGCCCTGGGCTCCCACACTCACTGAGCTCTGGCTCAAGCTTTAATTTATTATAAACTTCAGTATTTAAATATTTGCAGGTTACCTGGCTTGAGTCAAATATCATATTCCCGGTTTTGGGGCATGATCAAAGACACAATGTGGGGCCACCAAAGGGTATGGATGAAGCCAATCTATTTGCTGGAAGAAATAGATTCTAAATTCTAACCAGCCTGAATTGACCTGTGTTCTACCATTCAGTTTCAGAGTTAGGGAACATTATTTTGCTATAAGACATGTTCCACTTTAGTAGTAAGGTTAGGAGTGAGCTGCAGTAAGTCTAGGGTAAAATCATGATATTTACTCTTACAGAAGTTGAAAGGAGGATAAGGGATCAAATATGCTCTAAGCTGCCTCTGGCCAATTGAAAGAATTTCTACAGAGCAGGATCTGTGGAAAACAGCCAGAGTAATCACTGATCACCAAGAATACTGTATCAAAATCTACTGTCTCTTCTGAGCTGTTCTATGTGGAAGGAGAGCTGACATTGCCTGTATTGTGGATATTTTCATGAAAATGGGACCTGGAAAGTCTGTAAACATTTTATAACCATACTTCAAATTTGGAAGTTTTGCATCAATGTGTCCAGCCCTGCAGCTGTGTTGAGGCATGAGTGAAATGCACCTTGAGGAGCTGAAAGGCCACCAAGGGATACTTCAGTTCTCATTCTGAACCTGAGGCTCTCGTACTACCCTCAAAGTCTGCTACATCTTCCTCATTTTATTTTTATTGTCCATTTTGGAATGAACTAAAGTAGATTAAAGGCAACACAAAAGCAGATTTGACTGTTTTAAACAACTGTATTTATAGTTCCAAGGAAGAACCTGCAGGGCTGTGGTGTGCATTAAACAAGTACTAATGCTAAAGCCTTATCCATTACCAGTGAGTCTCTATTCCTTACACTGCTTAGACTATATCTGATGTGGTTAAAGGGGGAAAAAATACCCAAACAAAAATATAAAGAATATCATAGGCGGTTAACACACATAGGAAAATAGGATGAATGAAATGGAGCTGACAACATAAAGTCTGACTTAAACCAGCATTTCATTAACTACAAAAGTGCAATGAGATCATTATTAACCAATAGCAGTCAGGAAGCAGATCTAAATTATATATTATTTGTGACATCCAATGTGTCCTGAGGAAAGTCTAGAGATTTAGGGTAGCAACTTATGCATTGTTTTCTGGACTTTCAGATGCTAATTTTTGGTCAGTAATTGACAGCAAAATGTTTTATATTCTTTTTTTAAATCCAATTTGATGCATCCCTTCATAATCGTCTTTGTAATGTTGCTCTTCATCAGAAGACTACTAAACAAGTTACTTTTGCCTTCTGAAAGAAAAAAATATTTTTACAAAGTAAATTCTCTTCTATAAGTTGGTTATATCTGGTACTTTCTCTACAAGTATGCATCTAAAAAGTTTTATTTACTTCAGATATGCATAAAGCACATAATTACAAGTACACTAAAGCTGGTAAATGTCATATTTAGAATATCCTATTGTTTTTAGATGCCTTTTTCTGGTATTTAAGGCTTTTTCTGTGAAAGCCTAGAACTGACAGAATTCTTCTGTCTTTGCCGTAAAGAATATACAATTTCATTGTTTTCTTTGCATTAATATAAGCCCTAAAGATTATAAGCAGCTTAATTTCTGTCACTTATTTAATATTCAGTCAAATAGGGTGAATTCAACTCCACTCAAGAGAAAGGAATAAGTTTTATATTGAGAAGAAAGAATTAGAATGATTTTTGTCAGACAGTCAATCAGTCATGTTGTTAATGGTAGCAATTCATCTCCTGTCAATTAAATCTATAAATACACTAATACTCCCAAGTTTTTGAGTCTCCAGTTAGAATGCATTACTTCTGTCATGTGCACAGTAAACTGTTTCAGAGAGATGGATAATTTTTTTGGCTAAAAGTTCAACACTGGAAAATTAGAAATGTCCTGCTACTTTTGCTTTCACTGGCAGATGTGACATTTTCTGTTTCTACCATTTCATTTCATGGTTATTAAAATTGGAATTAATCAGTGTCAAATGTCATTTGTCTGCATTTTGAGATTTGGTGACAAAAAGAGCAAATCAATTTAGTGCAATACTGAAAGTCTTTCATAATCATGACAACTAAATTTAGCATGATTAATCATTATTGGGGAAGAAAAAAGACTCCTATGGCATTTTCTCATGTGACTAGTTTAGGGTTCAGTGGGCATTTATGTTATAAAATGTGGTCTCTGTGAACTTATAGATCACACCATTTAGACTTACAATGAGCAAATCCTGAGATGGCAGATCACCTGTATTTGCATATACCCACACTCTTTATTGGCAAGCCCAATAAAAAAAGTGCTGGAACCTCTCCAGGCCAGAAATAGGTGTGAAATGCAGTTAAGAACTCTCCTGCAATGTCAGTTATGGATTCCATATTGCATCAGCTCCAAGCCTATGTGCAGAACTGATCAGTGGTAAATGCACCTAGAGCTATCCTCTTTAATGTCAACAGTGAAAATCATGAATCACCAAGTCATCCATCACTAATGGCTATCCATCATTGCAGCCTCAGAATTACTGTGGGAAGATAACTGAGGTGTAATGCCAAAGAGTGACAAGACATTTAAAGTATCATCATTTATATTACAGTGATGAAGGAACTCCACAGAAAAGGAAGTGGAGGGAAAAAGAGCTTTGTTCCAGGTGTATTTGTGAAAGAGAAATATCTCAACAGTTTTCTAGATAGCTCCCCTCTCTATCAGTACTCTTCTGTAGCTCTGTCCTAAAAGACCTAAAGTTTTAAACAAAAGGTGTTTGCAATTCACTTGCTTATCATTTAGATTCACAAAGCATGGGCTAGTTTTTAACCCAGGACTTCTTGTTCCTACAGGCAAAGAATCTCAATTTTTGTGCAGAGGAATAAAAAAGCTTATTTCATAAAATAATCAAAAGATTTTTTTAAGAAAAAGACCAATTTTTGTCAGTTCTAAATACTAAAAAAAAAAAAAATAGAAAATAAAAAATAAAAAATTGAGGAAAGTTCAGAGTAGCATATCTTGATCTCTCAAAACTCATTTTTAAAATAAGAAATAACATTTCAAAGAAATATAACTTTATTATATAAGAGTTAGAAGTTTGAATGAAAACACAATGCACAATTATTTTACTTTGACCTGAAATTCACGGTTTACATTTTTGATTTGAGAATTTTTTTTCCTCTTTTACCATGATATTTTCCCCTCAGCTTTGCTCTTTGATCACAAGCTGGATGGTTGAGCAGCAGTTTTGGAAAACCTTCACTCCTCAACATTCATGTGATGACAGTTTCTTGAACATGAGTGGTGCTGCTGAGTAAGAGTAAATGAAAGATCTGTATAAATTACATTTCAGCAACCACGAATCATGTTAATGTTTGTGCAACTATCCATGGTTTTGGCAATGAAATGCAAGCCTGTGCATAATAAATCCAGTGAAGTCTTTAATCTTTCCTGATGAAATGCCAGTCAGTCATACCAAATGGAGTAGTGGACAGTCATCAAATGAAAACAAATGTGCAGTATGCTCTGGAATAAGGTGATCAACTTCATTTAATCTGTGACATCTTAATGAGTTAAACACCTCTATGACCTGTCCTGAATGTAGAAAAGGTACTTCTGCAAACATAGATATCAAACACCAGCATTTGCAAAATAAAAATTAGGCAGTAAAGTAATTGTATAACTTTGTTCTCCTCTAAGTACTGGGCTTGATTTCTAATACAATAAATCATTACTTGTTCCTGAGTAATCCCCAGAACAGCTATTTGGTTTAATTTCTAGTATTACTTGGAGTTTATATGAAAGCAGATCAGAGCCTCGAGGGAGCTTTTGTCTGGTTCTGATGGGAGGCTGATCAAGGATCTGATAGACTTTTTAACTTCTGTCTTTTTGCATTAACTATATGTTCAATTTTGAATGTTAAATACTCTGTTGAAGAAAATACTAGTACACAAATATTTTTTCTCTCCTACAAAAAACCAAATTTCTACACAATATATACATGTATTGACTTTTCATAAAACAAAAAAATAAATAAACATAAATAAACATAAAAAAAATAAACAAATGGGTAGATAATGAGAAACCTCTGCATTGTTTGAGGACAAATACGGTGACCACCTTTAGAAAAGCAAACCTTTGACAAAAAGGTGCTAATTATTTCCTTGGGAAAACTTACTTGCATAAGTCATATCCATTGAGTTGATGATCTGAAGTGTAAAAGGCAGAATGCTATCAAGGTTTGGCATTTCCACAAATTCTTCTTTGTCACTTTTAAAGGGTTTTGCTATTTCCCTTAGGTCTATAAAATAACTTGATACATTGCAGAATGCTTTATTCTATTCTTTTTTGCAAATGGTACCATGAAAGAAACAAATGCTAGACACAAGAGGAAAGTTTTAATGTAGAACTTGGCTGTGAATGAACCATGACAAAACTTGGGTTTAAATCTGAGGTTTGCATTATCTGCATGAAAACTTCAACAGATCAGTTTAAAAAAGTACAGATGAAGGTTCTGCAGAGTAGTGGCACACTAAATTATCTTGGCTTTCAAGTTCAGAGAAATTCTTTGCTCAAAAAAATGCTCAGGTTAGGATGTTAAGGACAGATGCACCTGATCTTACAGGAAGCCTGACCAAACAGCATTTTTTATTGCAATTGGACTGTCACAGGAAGATGGCAGATCAATATTTCAACTCAGATTTTTTGAACTGGTGCAAGAAGTTCTAAAGTCAGACTCAACACATTGCCAAACCTTAACTTCAGGGTGACGTTCCTGGCCCTATGAAGTTGATGGCCCTGTGAAAGTCTAGAAAACAGTCTGTAAAGCATTGAAGTCTCACTCACCATCTCTAAATATATCATAAATGAGACCTCTCTCTTTGGTTAGTCTCTAATTAGTAGTGGACTTCTGAGAGAAATTTGTTTCCTCCATGTCCAGATCACATACTGGGAGGAAGGTGCTTGAACTGCTATAGCAGCCCTTGCCAGGCACATGCTGGACACAGGCTCCTATTCAGGCTGGACTGTGTTCAGGGCAGATCTCCTGTCCATCCATAGCAATATACAGCTTTGTTCAACACAATGAATCTGTGCTTCCAATTAACTGTGCCACTGGCACATAAGGAAAAGGTTAGAGGAGCAAAGTTAAATGTTTCCATTACTTTTGTGGTTCATGATTGTTGTAGGTGCCTGATGATTTTCTCCCACAGCCTATGGGGACCCTTAATCCCTTTAAAATCAGGAGGAATTAGTCCAACAAGGTGTCTATGCCTGAAATTTCACCTCTTGAGATGACTTGAGTTGAGCAGCGGGGGCAATGGGAAGCCCATGCCTGGAACCTGAATTTCAGCAGACACAGCAGCACTGCAGAATGCTCAGTTTATCCTGAATGTGAAAAAGAAAACAGATGGTCAATGAGGTAAATATAAGGAGGTACCAGAACTAGGAAAAAACAGGTCATATGAAAGAGGACAGCAGAGGAAAAAGACATATGGGCAGAGTAACACTTCAGTCTTAGAAGAAAACACCTTAAGAGAATTCAGTAAAGGATTCCCCAGAGACACAGAAACATGACACTTGAGGTGCAATAATCATTCCAGACATGTGGAGAGTCCAAAGTGGTCAGAAGTGGTGCAGAAGGTCTTGGATGGTTTGAAGGAACCCATGATATCCTGTGGCTGCAGGAGCTGCTAGTAGATTATTGTCTCCTAATGTTGTATATTTGCCTACACTAAAAATAAAATTGAATAAGAAATTTAAAGGAGTGTTTAAAATAATAATGTCAGCTCTTACATCCATGTGAAAAAAGTACTAATTATTACCAAGAATGCCTACAA
Source organism: Erithacus rubecula (assembly GCF_903797595.1). Lineage (NCBI taxonomy): Eukaryota > Metazoa > Chordata > Aves > Passeriformes > Muscicapidae > Erithacus > Erithacus rubecula. Next base: position 25,972,251 of record NC_136686.1, on the reverse strand, counting down.
GTACTGCAGGCCAACGTTACTACAAGAATAGTTCCTGTAATATTTTGGTTTTTGGGCATGCTATGAATTATTTATTTCACTATTTTCCCCTCTCCATTTGCAGTAGATAAAAAAAGAATATACACTTATTAATTGTGTTAATATTTTGTTTTGCTTTTAGATAATATTGCTAGAAGGACTTATAAAAACCTCAACCTATTTTAGGAACTGCATAATACCTTATTGCAATTGATCATGTCCGTGGAAATTAGTGTGAAATCCCTAGGAAAGGACATCTTATTTCATTCCTGGGGTGAACTACATGTGTTTCTGCAATAAGGGAAAATAATTATTATGTTAATTTTTTTCTGACTTTTGAAGAATAACTCTACTTTTCTGATAAGGTTTTCTATTCATATTTGCATACATAATTTTATCTCAGATATGGCTTTCTATCTTTGTTCTACAACAATTCACATTAAATAGAAAAGATTTTTTTATTATAATATGAATTTATGCTTACTATTCTGTGTTCACACCAAAGACATCTGTTATAAGACAAGGAAAAAGCAAATTTGAAATGTCATGGTCATCAAAATATTATTGTACTAGCACCTTTAGATGAAGTCTTAGCATACACATTGAATTACACAGGAATGAGGAGAATAAATAGCCATTTAATTTCAAATAGCAAAAAATTCAACAGTGACAAATAAGTCAATCACAAAAGACAATATTTATGAAACCTATTTCAATTTAGGGAATGAATGGTAAAATATTTACTTTAGATTTCAGGTAAATTGGAGCCTGGAAAAATTCTACCTGGAGTCTGCCAGCTGGTCTGGGGCTGCACCCTCAAAATTATTTGATGTCAGGTAATGACGTCAGGAACATCCAGCAGTTAGAGAAAAAATGGCAGTCAAAGCAAACCATGAACACTTTGCCAGGTGACTGGAACCACTTTTCTCCTCAAAGGGTGGGAGATGAACTGGAATTTGACTATCCATTTTCATTGTGACCACTTTCATCAGCCTGATGAATTAGACTGCCACAGTCTCATTACCTTTATTAGGGTTGAACATGTAAACGATTGGTCACCCAGTCGTTAAACAAACATTTAAATTTTTCCCTCTCACTTTAGAGTGTCTTTGCTGTTGTTTTCCTAATTTTCCACAACAACCAAAAGTAGGACAGAAGTTTGAGAAGGCTGTTCAAGCCTTTCACTGTTCTATGAAATCTGTGAGTGAGTGCATTTGTTTGTACATGGCAAACCCCAGATAAGCATGTGCAAGTATGTAGTTCCATCTTAACCTGTCTGGTTAAGATGTCTGCTTTTCCACATAAAAAATTTCCAATATTAATTGTTGTGTAATTCAGCCAGCAAATAAAATCTGTGATAATTTATAAGGCTGCATTTGATCATGGTCAGCAAAACCTATAGCATACTGTCACATGAGGCTGAGAGATGTCTTTGAATTTGGTTATCTTATCTGTGCTCATTACCTTTTAGGACATCACTGTTCAAAATACATTACCTTCCAATGTAAGGAGCTGAATTCACACTTTTTTTCACATATAATTTGCTATAAAAGTGAAAAGAGAAAAGAAGACATGAAAAGTTCCCCTCAAATTAATGAAGATGAATTTTGTACTTACTTAACAGCTAAAAACTTCTTATTCTGCCAAGTTTTGTACGGGCGTTTTGGGCAGCTCTCTTCCCATCTTTTCTGAGATAAATGCAGATTTCAGTCTTGTATTTTAATGGGTTATTCTTGATTCCTTTTTGAGCCACCTGATCTACAGGCTCTGAGCAGCCACTGTTTCAGCCACACAAATCTCTTCCCTAGAAGCAGCACTCAATTGAGGATGGTAGCTGTGAAATACTGTGTTCTTCTCTGTGAACTGTGAAGAAACAGCACACAAATGTGGACCATAGACAGGACATCATACTACACCAAAGCCCTCTTTAGAAACAGCTTTGTGGCAGTAGGCCAGCCCAATAAATCTTCCTCTGAGACCAATCTCTTCATCTGATCCATATTCATCGTATATGCACTCCCTACCTTTTTTATCTTCAGAGGTATTAAATGATATGGTGATGTGGTGATCTCCAGATCCACAGAAGAGTGAATGACTTCTGAAAATTGTTTTACCTGGTTAAGGACAGGATTTTTTATTTAGTCACTGATTATTGGTCACTGATATAAAGTATTTCAGTGAAAGGTCTGATAGTACAGTGGAAGAAGAAGAAGCCATTCCAGAAAAATTATTATATTCATTTACCTTTTTCTTGATCAACTCGATTGATGAATGAGGTTTCTCAGCATTTCTAGCTCAATTTTCTTACTACAGTCACTGCAACCTACTGCCTTGCCTGTTTCTCTGCTGAGGGACTAAGATGTGCATCACACCTTATGGACTGGTAGCCTCCAGCTCTGGCTCCAAGCTAGAGTAGGTGTGCTTTGCTGTTCTTTCCCCCACAGTCCAGATGTCTCTTCAGTTCAGGTAACACCACTGCTTTCTTTCCTCCATCCTCTGCCTATTTTTTTTTTTTTTTCAAAGAAAAAACATTTTGAGCCAGTGGATAGTACACACTCTGATTTTACCTTCACAGTTCCGGCTGGAATGTGTGCCAGGTCAGGGCTGTGAAGACCATTATACAGCACACCTACACCACAGTGTTACTGCCAGAGGACCCTCTTCTGGTTCCCATAATTAGAAACACATTAGTTGCCTTCCTCAAGAGGCCAATTAATGGCTGCATCATCTGATATTCTGAGAGCAAGATGCCACTTTTCACATTCTGCTAGTATAAGTTTCCTACAGAAGCGTTATTGGTATCACAAATAAACCCACCTCTTTGTGTCCCAGTGCTCTCTCAGTAAAACAGAAGACAGTGATGCAAATATAGGAAGAAGAGCTCACTTAAGCTGACTAAAATCACTGGAGATTTGAACCCTCACAGGCAAACTCAGTGCTTGTCAGTTTGCATCAGCTTCTGATCTGAGAACACCAGAAATAACACTGATATGCTCTTCCGACAGTCTCAGCTAGCTGAGTTTTCAGCAGCCCTTATATGCCTTGCCATGAGTCTGGACACAGATGAGCAAACTTGTTTGTCCTTCCCCTTGCTGTTGTCACACACAATCAGGTCCTTTAAAAATTCACTTGTCATAAGCAATTCAACTTCTGCTGCACACATTAAGGTCTGCCACTCAGGGTTATGTGCTGTCTTTAGTTTCCTCATTTATCTTGAGAAAACTGCAGGTACATCCACCAGTTTTTGTGTTGCCTTTTACACCCCTACACTATTGAGGAAGGATTGATCCAGGTGTAATGATAGCAGAGTGCTGGCAGGAATCCCTGGACACTGATGGTCTGGCAGGGAAAGGCACTTGAAGCTGCACAGTGCAGCCTAAACCTGCCTGTGCAGACAGCTGGCCACCAGTGCAAACTCAGGAAAAAAAAACCCAAGCCTTCAAAAGCTACAGGAGCAAAAACAGAGAGGGAAAATGCATATTCAAAGTCTCTTAGAATTGTTTATGTTGGGAAAGACCCTGAAGGTCATCAAGTCCAGCCATTAACCAAGCCCACCACTAAACCATGTTCCTATACATCGAATGTACACATCTAAATACCTCCAGATATGGTGATTCCACCACTTCTCTGGGCAGCCTGTTCCAGCATTTAACAACTTTTTTTGATGAAGAATTTTTTTTTTTTTTATATCTACCTAAGCCTTCCCTGGAGTCTGTTGAGTTTGTTTCCCTTGATCCTATCACTTGTTACCTGGGAGAGGAGTCTGACCCCCACCTGGCTACAATCACCTTTCAGGCAGCTGTAGAGAGTGATAAGGTTCCCCTTGAGCCTCCTTTTCTCCCTCAGCTGCTCCTCATACAACTTATTCTATAGACCCTTCACTAGCTTCTTATTTTCAGCAGACTTCCAGTGGTGCTCTGGTAGGGTTAAACCTGGCTTTGGGCTGAGAGCAGCTCACTCAACAAAGCACTCACTACCCATGCAGGGGAGAATTATAAATTAAAGCAGTTTATACCAGCCTTCTCACACTTTTAGTTGGTCTTCTGCCTCTCAGACTTGTAATTAGATGCAACTTAAAACCTCTGGAGTAGCATGTTCTTCTCTCTAATCTTCATCTACACAAAAATAGTTGATGCTGACTTCACTTTTTGATACATTTTGGTAATCAGGGCTAAGGTATTTTCCTGGGCACCTAAACATTGATGTACCTGGGCCATAAACAGCTATGTCAGGGCACTGCCTTGCCTAGCACCTATGTCTGCATTGTGCATCCCTTCAAATTCCCTGTTTTTCTCCCCAGCAACTCTTTACTGATACAGAGTACTTTCTCTCAGCTTCTCCTGATAATTCTCACAGGAAAAAAGTCACTAATATCAATCTTACTGTGAAATATCTGTTCTATAAATAGCCAGGGGACTGTCTTCTGTGACATTTTTATTTTATAGAATGAAATATGAGGCTTTCTTGACACGTATATCTCAATGGTTATTAGCTAGCTAAGGATTTTGTGGCTAGAGGATCAGAACTGCTAAATGTCATTGATTATCATTAATCATGTCATTTGTTATTAAGTCAGAATATAAACTAAACATACACAAATATTTTTCCTTGTCATATACTTAAGGAATTGCAAGAGGATTAATTGAGGTTTTGAAAGCAACCTAGAAAATTTTGTAGTCTTTTGTATTTTTTAAAGCTCCAAAGAAAAGCAAAGTGAAATTAAATATCTGGCAGTCTGAATTAACAATAGATACAAGTTCTGAATAAACAGAATTAGAAAAAAAAGAATAGAATTTCTTCATAATAGCAAACCTTTTCAGCTTATCCTCTACAATGGGTTTTTCATTACCTGATATTCCTTTTCCTGCTTTCTTTCAGGCTGTCCCTTTTATTACCACAATTTTGTGAATAATGTCAGCTCCCATATTTAACCCAGCTTCTCAATTTGTTAAGGGAGTGTGACTGATCTTTTCCATCATGGAAAAAGAATAAAAATAAATTGTTCATTGTTGATCTTTCAGTCCTGTTGATGAACTACAGTGAAGGTATTCTATGGTATTAAGAAATGCTCTAAGAAGTTATTTCAAAAAGAAAAATAAATATATCTGTCAGATAATTAATCCATGTACTGTAGGCTATGCTGTTATGCAGATTTTCAGTCCGTATCTTGACTTTCTGATTTTGCTCATTGGCCCATCTCCATCTGCTCTAAACAGTTTCCTGGCCCTGTTGATTTTGCTCCTAAAAGTGAAGAAGCAATGAGTTACTGGCACCTGAGAAAACAAGGATTGATTGCCATGAGGTATTTAATCTTGAGAAAATATGAAGTACCTTTCAATCTCTATCAGTGATCCAAGTAGCCCAGCACACTGTCATCAACCCACATTTCCACTACTGGATTGGTGACTAAAACCATTTAGAAGCAGGGCTTGTGTGCATCTCCTCTCAGAAGAATGAAAAATGATGAGCAAAAAGAGAAATAGCAGATTGTTTTATTTCTTATACTAATTTATTTTGCAGAATCAATATGTGCTATCCTCAAGGAGCCCATCCACATGCAAGTATAGATTAATTTCTAAGTATGTCCCTTTTACAAGAAAAATATCTAAATTCCTTTGCACTTTGGGGAAAAAGAAAAAAACCAAAAAAACATACCCAGTCTTCTTTCTTGGTTCCTAAATGCAAAATTGTCCATGAGAACATTAGAAAAAGCAGCTGCACCTAATGTGATGGGTTGCAAGCCATCCTTGTATCCTGAGGCCAGGATCTGCCTTGCTGAATATGCTTGTAATTATATAAAATCCAGGTGCCTTTTTCAATCATACACAGCAGTACTTGGGGTAGTCATAATGTCCTCAGGATTCATTTAGGAACACCACACAGCAAACCACTCAAGAGCTAGCATGACTCAGTGTCTGGGAGGTGTCATTCTACCCTTTTGTTCTCTAGACTGAACCTGAGCAGTGTGTTGCAGCAGCTGATGTCTTTCATTCAAAAATATAGTCATGTAAAGGAAATCTGTTCAAATATGCAGTTTTTAGAGATTGATTGATTCAAGATGTTTGAATTTAGACATTCTGGTGGCTGTAGTTGTACTGCAATTAGGATCATACAGGGTCTAATTTGTCTTTGATTAAGTAGGCACTCAATTAAAAAATCCCATGAATATGCACATGGAAAAAAAATCCCACACTTTTTCCTTATCTAGATATTTTCACTCACATAAAATATGTAACTTAATTGTTGTGCAATCCTGATACATTTTTTCTATCGTATTCTTCATAAAATATTCTTTAAAAACAACAGAATTATGATATCAGGAAAGATTCCTGTAAAAATAGCAAATGATCATATTTCCTGACCAGCAGGCACAAGTGCTTAAATCACAGCAAATCCTCATCAAACTTGCACTGTTGATAATTAGAGGATATTACAGTTGATCTAATAATAATTTTTTTCTTCAAAATTGATGCAAATATGGCTGGTAGGGTGTATCATATTATTGATGCATTCGGAATTGTAGTTTACCTCACCCCATGGTCCTCGATGACTCAAGCCAGGCTGTCCATGTAGATTAATTGCCTGCAAATTTGGAGTATCTGAGTTTGGAGGCAAGGCAAAAAAAAAAAAAATGCAGACAGAGAATGAACAGAGAATGAACAGAGAATGAATGCATCATTGCAAGATACATGTGAATTGATGCAATGTGTAGACCACATCTTGCAAAAATCAGTTAGGAAAAAATCAGTCTCTGAACCAGGCAAAAATTATTGCAGTACCAAAGAAGTGTGAAGACAGCCTTTTGAGCCTGAATGGCTGACTGATTGATTTTGGTTGATTTTACTGAACCATAATTTTGCCACAAAATCAGAGTGCAGAATCATGAAGCTCAGATTTTGGGATCCCTGTAACAAAAAGCACTTGTTTGGACACTGAACCTGAATAAGCTCAATGACTTGTTACTCTGTCACAGCCATTTGTTAAATCCTTTCTTTTCTGTACCCTGTCTACATTTCTTGCCTTTATGGAAGATACTCCTCTTCCATAATTTAGTGCTGGAGTCATGACAAATTAAGGACATAGACAAGACAAAATACATAAATATAATCATAGCATGTACTATAGTAACTTGAAAATTAGGCTCTCAGGAGCAGAAAGAAGTCCTTTCTCATGTTCAGTCTGCAGATATGTTTGTCTAATTTTCTAAATTGTCTTCCTAAATTCAGATACATCTTTATACATGGTGATTTCTGCTTAAAATATCCTTCTCTTTGAATTGTAAGAGTTCAACATATGTAATAGTCTCTATCATCTCAGAGATTAAAAAGTCAAGCGAGTTGTGTTTTGGGCCTATGTTCCAACATCACTGTTGGAGAAGTAGCAGAATAAAGTTTCATATCATTGTATGAGTCAAGAAAAGGGAAAAAATGCCTAAAATAGATGTCTAGCATTGCATTCTGGTGGTGGAAAATTGCCACCATCACTACAAGGAATAAAACCTTTATTTACATTTATTGTACTGACACTTGGAACTTCCTAAAACCAGCAGGATATAGGAATAATTTCCATGTAGTCTTCCAAAAGAGAATGCTAGAAAGAAAAAAAAAAAAAATAAAACATCCCCCAAACTTAAAATAAATAAAGAACAATGATTCAAAAAACACCCAAGTGTTAAAGAGTTGAAACTCAACTGACTTTTGAAGATGAAAAAGGTTAAAACATGCAAAACGGTCAGTTCTTCAAAGATCCTCTGGTGATTATTAAAAATATAATACCCAAACAAAGCAGCAGTGAAGCACAAGATGGTAGTAGAAATATATAGATGTGTGTGTGTGTATAAAAGTACAAAGCAAAACAAAAAACTCATCTACAACAGGAAAGTTTCAAAACACTAAGAAATTACTTTGCTGTAGTTACTACAAGCAAACTCTTAGGTTCAAATAAGGACCTGAAAACCCAAGGCAGGAGTCCACTTTAAAAGACAACACTTTAGTGAATAATTTGCATGAACTAATCCTAATGGGACTACAAAAGTAACTAAAAACATAGCCCTCTTCAATTTGCTTCAAAAAAGCTGCTTAACTGCTAAAAAATTCATGGTGGTCCATACATCATAAAATCTTAACACCAACTTCTGCAAAGGCAGAATATTTTTGAATTGTTTCCTTAAATACTTGCTTGAGAAAAACTTCTTCAAGACCTTGAGCAGCAGCTGGAGGAATAGACTGATTTCAGGTAGTTTTTGAGATTATTTTTTTTCTTTCTGCTCTTTTTGTGTTTTACTTTCTCTTTTACTTAAATGCTTCTCTTTTATGCATGTGCTTTCTGGTTTGCAAACCAGAATGTAGTTGTTTGCTTAATGAAATTTTCTGTTTACATTTAAAGCTTGGGTAGTATTTAATGGAAATACAATGTACTTGATAAACTGAAATTGTCTTTTGTATCTCTCTAGAGGAAGCAAACCCAAATAAGTGCAGCTACCCAAAATAATTTTGAATCCAAAGAGCTGTGATGATTTGAGTCTGCCCAAGGATTGGCTACACGAACATCAAATAAAAAGAAAAATTTTCCTGTTGGAGTATGCTCTGATGTTACTTGGAGTAGGGGCAGGCAATGGCAAAAAAGGGCTCTAAAACTAAGCCTGCTGAAGAAGTTTTGGTATCTGTAAAGAAAAACTGGACAATTTCTTTATGACAATATCCAGGGCTTGACATGTCTCCTAACCAGGCTTCTTTTCCCCTTGTGCTATGGAATTTTCTTCTTTGTTTTTCCTCCAGCGATCAAGTTTTACATCTAGTTTATTAGTGAAGATGACCTCTACTTCTTGGCAATAGAGTTTTGTAAGATAAACAGTCATTAATACCGATAATCAGAAATGTTTGTGCATATTATTTCACATTTGACTTTTCTCTGTCTTCAGTTGCTCCTAAACCTGAATCCTGCCTCTTTCCTCCCATATGGTACTGTTTGCCCTTCTGATAACCCTGGGGTAATACTGAAAATTCTCTAAAATGAGTTATCTTCATTTTAATTCCCTGAAATGAGTGAAATAAATGGGGATTTATTTGTGGTGAAGTCATTAATTACTAATTTAATAAATCTAAAGCAAAAGGGCACGCCACCCTCTAGTAATTAAAATAATAGGTTTTCCATTAATATAGACTGTTCCAATTTATGTATTTATTTGGAAAAATTTTCTATAGTTTGCAAATAGAGACTGTATTGCACTCCTGCAGTGTGTTTGAGAACAAATATAGATAAATCCTTGACATTCATTTTAAAGTAAAAACATTTGGCAGCCTGAGAAACTTGCTGCTGGAGATTATAAATGTCTATGACTATCATTCTGAATTCAGCATGATATTTACTAGTTTAATTTGTGCATCTTATGGTTTGGCTATAGCTGTATATTGTATCATTTCAAATGATGAAAACATACATAAACAGTTAAACAAGCAATAGGCTGCAGCATAAAACATACCCTTCATTTGGAAATCTAGCTAGCTCATTTCATCAAAATATAAAGCCTGCCTCACTTTGTATCTTACAAAAAGTATTTCCATGTGTTGCAATTTACCATCATGTAATCTGTTTGGAAAAGTAATGTAATAAAGCCTTAGCTGGATTCTCATCTAAATGGTAGCAGTGATTGTCTCAGCAGGGTGCTTCAAAAGCTGGTGGGACAAAAATGTCCTTGTAAATATATGCAGACAGGGCAAAGTGTTGATTAGTGGATCCTAATGGATGGGTATTATTCATAATGTACTTTTAGACCACTTTTTATAAAAAAAAAAATGTCTTTCTATGGCTACAGTGGTCAAAAATAAAAAGCTAGTAGATGTCATTTGTAATTACATAGTATAGAGAATAACTGTAACATCTTGCACAGTGATACATTAACTGCTGAGTTTCAGTGGCTGTAGCATACAGTCACTGCTGTCTCCATCATCTCTAAGATGCACTGTTTTGTATGTGAGCCTCAGAAATCTCTCTGAGAAAGACAATCCTATGGGGTATAAACTTAGTTTACTACGGACCCCGAATCCTTTAAAAATGTCACTGGTTTCTTTGGTGTTCAAAGCATGACAAAAATATGGCTCATCTGCAGATGTTTTTCTGGGCTGCAGAGACCTTCTACAAATAGGTCTGAAGCTTTTTTTCATTTGGTAATCAACAGACATAGCAACTAGACATTAGAGCACACCTCTCTGCTCCCTCCATCAGCACACAGCAGAGCAGCCACTACGATGCTGAACTTGAAATTCTTAAGTCAAATACAGCCTAACAGGTCACATGTTTGCAGCAGGATAGCATACTTTCCAAGAAATGAAATAGAAAAGTGTTAAGGAAGGGGTATTCAGATGAATTGTTGGAGTTGCAGCATTAAATCCCTAAGAAAGTCCACTCATATGAGAAGGCATAGAGACGGCCCATGAGGAAATGCACTTTCCCTCTAACAGTCTTGCTCAGAGACGGTGTCAGACTGCCAAGAGATCATTTAATTGCCTAAATGAATAAAGATCACAGGTTGGTGTTTTTAATTTTTTCTCTTGTTTTTGTGTTTGTTTTTTTGCTCCTAGGTATTCATAAACCAATATGCTCTAGATGCAATATTTGTTCTAATTTTTATTCAAAACATGGGAAGCTACAGATTAAAACATGCAAATCTGTTACTGTAACAGATAATTATATATTATATTGTCAGACGAAGCTAGTAACTTTTCTTCATGAGATATAAGAATATTTAGAACTATTAATTAGTTATTGTCAGTACACACACACATATATAAATATACACACATATATAAATATACACACATATATAATGGAAGTTATTTCTAATGTGCAAAATTTATTTTTTCTGTGTAGAGAACAGATGTAAATCATTAAACTTTTCAAAATGAAATTTTTTCTACTTTTTTCCATATGAATTTCCAGCATTTGTTTCTCAGCTAAATACCACTGACAGTATAATGAAATAACTGTAGCTTTTAGATACTATTATAAGAGTTAAGAGTTAAATAAGAGTTATTTTAAGAATGTTTTGAAGGACTGTGGACTAATATGTCAGCACTGCGGTATCTAAATAAAAATAGCTTGTAATCTTGTTACATCCTTAGTGCAGGTATGGCTGTTTGCTAGACCAGTGCAGCCACAGTGCTTTCCTCATTGCTCTGTCACTCCCTGCAAGAGCCCAGCAGAACCATCTTCCTATCACTGCAGCCAAGAGCATGGCTTACAACCAAAAGAGGGATCAGGTCTGGTGTTCCTTCTTACTGCCCAGCTCAGGGCATAACCTCACCACAGAAATAAGAAGCTAAGATGAGAAAATGAATACAGACTGAGAGCAATTTCTATGTCTTGTGGGAGAAATCACCCCACAAATCATAGCTGTCCAGCCTGCATTCCCTTCCCTTACAGATCTATTGCTCTAATGAGTCCTATTAATATGAGGTCCTGTGGTCTAATTAATCTTCCTCCAGGACATTAGCTGAATAACAACCAGAGAAGAAGCCTGGCTGTTCTCTTCACACTTGGTAATTCTTAGGTACCCAGTTAGGAGGATTTTAATGAGGAGAAATTATCCGTCTCTTTCAGGGTGCAAATTTACAAACTAGGTTGGGATTTTTTTTTTTTTAATGCAACTTCTCTCTTTTTCTTTCTTTTCTTTTTTTTTTTTTTTTTTTTTTTTTAGAGACAGATGAGGTTCATTTCTCCCTCATTAAGATGGTAATGGAATGCTGACGAGTGGCTAGCATTTTTAACATAAATAACTATCTTGCTATTTTTGTTCTTTTCGAGCTATTTTTCTGTGTGCCTTTTATTTTCTAAGTTGCTCATCATATAATTAAGGATAATGAAACAGTTCAGTCCCAGAAACACAAAACCACCAAAAAAAAAAGAGAAGACTTCATACCCTCTTGATTCTTTCAAAAGAGTGAAAAATGGGTTAAAATAAACATCATGCATATTATATTCATGCATTTCAAGATAAGCTGGCCACCATGCAGGACATTAAAGACTCTGCTTTGGAAAATGAACTTTTCTGTATTTGCCCATTGAAATGTGCAAATGCTCACTGAAAACAAACAGTGCTCCTGAAATCTGCTAAAGACAAAAGATAGAGAAACTGTCCTGTAAAGAGAGCTGCACCCCTCTTCGACTTTCACCATCCTGATCAGCTGCTGAATAAACACATTGTTCAGGAATAGCTAAGCACAGTTTGAGTCAGCTTGTGTTTGATTTCAGATCCGGCTGAGCAGTAGGAGGAGGATGGGGGAACCTCTGTGTATTGGTTTTGAGCAGAGCAGTCCTTTAGGGGAGACTGCAGGAGCCTGGAAGGCAGTCGACCTGGATGTGCTGCTGATTGTCTCTGAAATGTCTCTGTGGCTTCTGCTGTCCCTGTCTCTTCTCTCTAGAGCAGCTGTTTTTACCCTACTTTCTGCTTGAAGCATTGGCAACTGCATTTGGTCCCAGGTGTCCACCTCCCTCCACCATCTGAGAGCCAAGCAGTGCCTGGCACTTCCCAAGCAAAAACACTGGGGATTCATTGTGTCCAAACATGATTAAAAAGTCCATCCCAGCCCAGCATTACTGGAGAGCAAATAGCACAAACAGAATTTGAATTTAAGCCTCGGTTATTAAAATGTGACAGTTTTCCCTTCTTAATGGAGACAGTAAATTCAACTGCAATTTTCAGAAATGCTGAGTGTTATCAAAGACATTCCAAATCATTCTAGTGATAGAACACTTCAACTCCACTGGTTAGTATAGAAAGCATTGGAAGGGTAGGACACAGAAACCTACACATGCACTCAATCAAAATCCACTGGTTCCCAGCAGTCCTGCTTATCAGGCAATGAGGAAATTGCCTCTGTGTGTTTCACAAATACATTGGGAAAAAAAAGAGAAGAAAATAAATCAGCTCAATTGGCAATTGTAACAATGGTGTTTATCCAATTTGAGTCATTTTGTAACCACTAGTTAAAGCCCTATTATAAACTGTAAAAAAACAACAGGAATAATAATATCATGCAACAGGAAAACAGAGGAAATACGAACTTTCCAGTTCATATGAAAAAATTCTCACTTTATGTTTTAATATTAATTCAATTTATATTCATCATTATAAGAACATTATTAAAAATAAATTTTCATGTGTCTATTGTGTTTTTGCACAAAACCTGTAGCTAACCTATGGTGGAGACCTTTCCTGGCTAATATAACAACTTTAAGTACATTAACATTGATGGATACTTCCTGAAATTAATATTTTGATTTTTTTTTTTTTTTTTTAATTTGGGAAAGCTTAAGCAAAACTATATCTGATATTTTTCATTTCTTATAAGAATATTATGGCTACAGAAATATATTTTCATATATATTTTTTAAAAATGTTTATTTTTGTTAACTTCTACTGGTACCTAAAAGTCCAATTTATTGAAATTAGAAAGATAAAACATGCTGCTGCAGAGATACAAGTGGTAAAGCACTGGGACAAAAGTTTTTTGATTTTTTATTCAATACATTAAATTAATTTCATCAGTAGAATCAAATCAAATAGCAAAAAAAAAAAAAATTCTGTGAATTAGACTCAGTTCTGTGCTAGCTGCTAGGAAAACATGCAATTTGGAGATGGGTTGATGGGTGCACTAAGATTGGGAAGTAAACCCTGTCCTCCATCTAAGTGGTCCATAAAAGATAATAGGTTTTTGAAGAGAGTCTAACACACAAAGATTTTGCCTTTGCTAACTACTGGCCACAATGGCTCTAATCAGATATGGTATTTTGTACAATTTCCTTACCCAAAGGTAAATATGTATTTCCCCTTTTTTCACTGGAATGTTCTCACTGAGCAATTTGCAGGCCCAGCAAAAATCACTGCTGGTTAATTTACTTACACTGATGTTAATTTCTATAAACAGGGTTATGAAGAGGGAGCGATCTGAAAAGAAAATAAAAGCATGATGAATGGCCAGACAATATCACTGCAGGGAAGTGCTTGAGTCACCTCCCTGGAGGCATTTGAAAGATGTATAGATGAACTTGGGGACATGGTTCAGTGATGGACTTGTCAGTGTTTGTTTAATGATCAGATACAATGTTCTTAAAGGTTTTTTTCAAATACCAAGAAGCTGAAAAAGTTTATACTTGTCATTCATGTAAATAACTGATAATAATTCATACTGTATAATGTGATGATACAGGTATATTGAATGAATGTGCACTAAAAATAGAAACAGAATTATTAATTAAAATCAGGCTTAAATGCTATAGGAATATCTTATTGGAAGTAAATTTTACTTTAATTTTTTTATTTCCCTTGACTTGTCTTGGTCCTTTCAAGTGATTTCTGTAGTTTTACCATTCACTTCAGTGACAAAAGACAGTGTCCTGTTGGGCAAGGTCATATTCCTGACCCAATGAATTGTAGTAGGTAATTACATGGGAAAAGAGAGGTCTCCTTCTTAAAAAAAAAAAAAAAAAAAAAAAAAAAAAAAAAAAAAAAAAAAAAAAAAGGTCTTTTTTAATGATATCATTACTAATCACAGCCCAAATACTTGCCCACTTCCTGTCAGTCTTTAGATCCTCTCTACTTTCAAGCAAGAGAAGAAATCATTTTGTTATTCACTCAAGTCCTCCCCAAAACTCTCCAGACTACTAGCTAGCTTAATTTTCCTGAGGTTGTTCAAAAGAATTTAAGTTTTGTCAGTTTAAGTCGTCTGTGTTGCTACTTCCATGGACTGTGAATTGTCCTGAACAGAGATGAACTGTGCACATGTTTTTGCAGAGAAATTGCTTTAAGGTAGTTTAGTCTCATGGGCATAAAGTGTTTCAAAAGTACTGAACATTCTCTATAACTTTGATCTCTTTAGAATATACCAAAGAGTTTTACTTTTTACATTTATAGTTCCCTTATAGCTATGTGTCCTACAGTAATAATGAGCACCAGGGTAGGGAAATTGTGGTAATTCTGCAGAATCATTTGCAGTAATACCTACAATTCATAGATTGTTGCTAAGCTTGGTTTCTAGTTTAACTTTTAAAGAGAATTTTCAGCACATAAACTTTCCTTCTCAAACACATCTCAATTTTTTTGTTTTATCAGCAGCTTACAACACGAATGAAAGACTGAAGCAGCAACCTGCTGTGTTAAAATAGAGCGAGCATAAAGAGCTCCTGCAGGTAATTGGGAGTGCACTGCTTTTTTTCCTCTGCCTGATTGCACTGCAAAATATTATTACAGCTCATGAGATAGACCAAAACCTGTGTCTAATCACAAAGTGAAGTGAGAATCATAGTGTCTCAGCAACCTTAAAAAGCCACTCCAGCTCTCTTTCTAACACCAGTGCTTTGAACAATTTCTGGCTACAACATTAATTTCACCTTCATATATGAGAGACATCTCTTGCTTTAATTCACACCCCCTTGTATAGTCCTGGCTGTTGGAGCAACAGCTCACTGGGGTAGAATGATCCTTTTTGCCAACTCTCATAAAAAGCTGTTTGCAATCTTGATATGTGACCCATGATAGGAGTTTTTAAGGGATTTCTAATGTCACTTGGAGGGAATACACCCTTTTAAACTGCTGTCCCACCGAAAATTTCTCATCTCATGCATAAGAAGTATTGCCTCCAGCCAGTTGCACTCCCAGAGTGAAGTTTGGAGGCAGGGCTATTCCAAAAGTGCCAACAACACAGAGTTAAAAAAAGAAAAAATTGTAATTCCAGGCAGCTTCTGAGCAATTCTGAGAAACTGTTTAAGAGATTTCATGAATGACTGACTGGGAGTTCCCAGATTTCTAGCTGCCCATCAAGCCCTTGTAAAGTGGCCTGACAAACTGGCTTAGGTTTGCACTGTGACTCTCACAGGGTGAATCATTCAGCTTTCATTAATTAAATTTTTAAAAGTTGGCTTCAAAGAGGTGCACTGTGGTTAGATCTAAATTTTAATGTACTCATGACACATTGCAATGAAATCAAAAGCTGACTTAAGGAGTAAGCAAAATTAGACTTCAGAGATATTTGTAACAGCAATATTTAATATAGCAATGCCAGATGTCTCTTTCTCCCCAGTGTTGTAGGATCCTGCAAACATTTTATGCACATTAAACATATACAAACACAAGAACAAGCAGAGATTATCAGGGGCAGCTGGCACACTTGAGATTCAGAAAATCCAGGTGCTGGTCCTCGATGGGAGCCAGGCAGACTGTCTTGAATGCTGGATTATAGCTGTTCTCACTCTGTGCAAAGATTTCTCAGCTACCCAGCTGGTCCATGGTACTGTTACATTTCATGGTTCCAATTATATTTGGAGATGAATGATACTGTGACTAATTTGGTGGCATAATATATACATCTTAAAATGAAATACACTCCCTAGACTGTTTTTACAGTGTCAGTGACTTGGGACAGACTGGATAGAATGTATCCCAAATGGTGTTCTGGCAAGAAGACAGTCATTTCCAGATGGATCATTTAACAATTTTAATTTTTCTAACTAAATTGCATTCCTGCAAAATGAATGTGCTGTGGGTATTTACAACTGTAGGGATCAATAGGCCAGTTAATAGAGATATTTTGCAAAGCTACCTCAGAATATCTATCAGGTTTAAACTGC
This sequence comes from Erithacus rubecula, assembly GCF_903797595.1. Taxonomy (NCBI): domain Eukaryota; kingdom Metazoa; phylum Chordata; class Aves; order Passeriformes; family Muscicapidae; genus Erithacus; species Erithacus rubecula. The sequence goes on along the minus strand of NC_136686.1, from coordinate 25,955,610 downwards.
ATAAAACTATAGAATTAGGAAAACCATTTCTCTCTCTTTACATGTACAAATATATAATCCAAACGTAAAAAATCAGAAGGTGTCCTGAGAGACAGAAATTAATAAAAACATTAAAAATTGAGTACAAACCCAAATGTAATCTGATTTTAAAAGCTGTATAATGTATCCAGAATCGTGTGCCTTTAGATTAATTAAAAATATTGTTAATAACATTAATTTTATATGGCAGGTTTTAGTTTCTACAATCTTGTGTTTTTCCTGTATTGTTGCAAGTCTCACAATTCTTCATATATGTGATGCCTAGAGGAAATTATAATGTACAAGGTGATTTTATTGCCATTAACTGAAATCTCCAAGGCAATCATTCCTCTTAAATGGCAGATGTGAAGGGTGACAAGAAGATTATTTGCTCCTTAGTTATAAATATTCACTGACCCTCTGTGCCTGCTTCCAAAGGGAAATAAAGCTTTTATATTTTATTTTTTTTTATTTCTGCAATAAACTGTGTGATTTCCCTGCTCGCACCAAACATTTATTAATGTTAACAGTTGTGACTTTTTTCAGGCAGCTGTGAGTCAATAGTGAGCAGAGGCACCTGAAAGCACAGCAACTCAGTGTGTCATGTTCTTAGTTTTTTTTCATTAAACCCTCAGTACACATGTAAGGCTCTGCACTGGTTCTGGGGAGACTGAGAAGCCCCAAAATCCCGTGTGCTGGCCATCAGAAAATAGAGCAGATCCATCATCAGTCCAGCCCCTTCCCTGGGGAGTGTTCTAGCCATGAGATGGTCTGCAAGAATAAATGGCTTCATTGCAGAAAGTGACAGGACATGCATGAGATCAGTTGTATAGAGTGAGGTAGAAAGCAGTGCTCAGGCTACACAGGCAGGAGCAGCTGTGACTTTTCTTTACATTTTTTGTCTTTTTACTTCAGATCCTTAATTTATTTCCGTACAGTTATTCTGTATGTTGGGTGTGTTTTTACCGACACATTTCAAGACAGAATACACAATGTTAATTTAATATGTTTATTTTTGCTTGATTTGGAAAAATCTGTAGAGCTCTTGAGTAGAAATGCCTGGTATTTGGTTGATTGCTTCTCTCATTTCCATTAGAGTGGCTGTTCAAAATGAGTCACATAACTCACTTGTTTGCTCTAGTTCTTGTCACAGGTAGACAAACAGATCACCACTACTTGCATTAAAATGCCATTGCATCCAGATTTTGTGTGGTGTCTGACAGCCTCTCCAATAACCTCTCAGTGCTGAGAATGGGGCCATATTGGTGCACTTCAAAAGAGAGATAGAGAAAGATATTTCTGTCCCTTAAGAGCTAATCTACCAGAAACTTGATTGCAGATAAAAAAGGTTTCAAGAGTTGAGGTGTAAAGCAAAGACATAGCTCTACAGGCCTGTGTTTCATTGGACCTGCCCACCTGGGAAAGAACATGTATACCTCAGACAGGCCTGATTCTTAGTGCTTGTGCTGTTTTAACTATGGTGATAAAATAAGCAAACATGTTTTTGTGGGAGAAGAAATCTCTTTTATTAAACCAACAATTATGGATAAGTGTTAGAACATATAGAAATTGTTATTCTTTGAGCTTGGAACAGAGAAACAAGCATTAGATTGAGTTCATTTGAAGGCCAGTCCTCTGTGCCACAACAGCAGCTCTGCAGCCAGACTCTATCCCAGGCAGCAGCAACAGGCATTCCTGAATCTAGCTCTAACAGCACTCAAGGAGGCAGGTTAGAGAAAATGATCATAATGATCTATAAGCCCTTTCACATTTAAGATGTTTTTGTGTTTGTAAAAAAAGCCCTGTCATGAGTTTTGGTCTAGCACTTAAAAAAACAATTATTTCAAATTAATTTCAACAATACTTTTCTATGAAACAAAGTGAATTTTTCTCCAGTTTTTCATAAGCATCCTAAGTAAACTCCCATTTTGGTCTATGAAATAACTCTATGTATCTTGGGTTTTTTTCATTCACCTAAATAAGCATTGAAATACAACTGGTTTTCTTTTAGCTAAAAATTCAAGCTCGTTATTTATTTGGGGAATGATCTTTAATACAAAACAAACAAGTTTCAACGGGAAAAATTGCTTCAGTAGCATACTCCTGCTACAGGACACATAGGCAGCACATACCATGGCTGAGACCAGTAAATTGTGTTTAATCATCAAATGAAGATACCTATTCTTGGGACTAGCTTAGAAAAGTCATTTTTTGTACAAATAAAGGGAATCAAAACTGTCATAAGAGTGATTTTGCATGTGATTGTTAATTTCAACAGTGTTAGCATTAAATAAACTCAAAGCTCTGCCATCTGACTTTAAACTTGGACAGGTCTCACTTATGTGTAAGGATAGGATCACTGTCCTCAGACAACATATTGCAATAACTTATTCCCAATTTCATACTTCTCCTTATAATTTTTATCTATTTTACTGGTTTTTTCTGCTAATTATCTTTCCATAATATTTCTCTGATTTTGAAATATTCTGGTTTAAATATTCTTTTTTTTGTTAAGCACCAAGGGAGATGCTTTAAACATACTGGTGCCCAGGGAATATCACATGCAGTCCATCCTTCCAGATGTTTTCTTCTCCAGTGTGAACTTCAACCTCTGCCTTAAAGACACAGCTCCTTGCCTGGGACCCTGAAATATTTTTTTTACATTGAAGGAAATTTAGAATCTCTCAGCTTCACTTGTGCTCTGGTCCCTGTGTCTATGTGTTAATTCTGCACAAAAGTGTCTAAGATTTTTAGATGGAAGATACTTAATGGAAAATCAAAAAAAAGGATATGCTCAGAACTAAGCCTGTAATGAAAGGCTTCACTTTCTTCAAATCAACAGTTATTTTGAAATGGATTAATTCAAAGAAAATTATTTTAATGTTACTAATTACATCTTAAAAAGGAGGAGAATGCATTTGTTCAAATAGTATGGTGAATTAAATTTACTTGTTAAAGATATCTTATGAAAACATCTCTATCTCTATGTTCAAATTTGGGTTGAGTTTAATTATGCAACTCCACATCTTCTTGAGGAAGGGCACAAAGTATCTTGAAATTTTAAATAATTTGCAAATGCTAACAACAGTGGCACTAATTCTCAATGTCAAAATTGCTAAGCCATGTAATTATTTATAATCTATGATTTTGCAGTTTAGGTCATTAATAATAGAGGAGTGAACATATTGATGTCACACACTCTGCATAACACATTAAAGCGAACATCATTTAGGAAAAGTTTTAATTTTTATTAAATTCAGGAGGCTTTGAACTGAGCAGTAACTGCTGTCTGAACTCTAGTGACTCTGGGCACAGAACAACAGCCAGAGGCAAAGCCTGCTCAAGGCATTTTAGGAGGAGGGCAGGCAGAACTAAATGCTGCTGTCTCAAGGATATAGATAAAATTAGCCAGCCCTTGGGAGACAAATTTCCTGGATTTGTGTTCACAAGGGGGTGAATGGTTTGTTTTCACATCAGAATCTGCCTCTTCTGCTAACTCCCCTGCCTTGCTCTACAATGGCCACGTCATTGCAGAAGTACCTGACCATCAGGAGAGGTAACAACAGAAACCATTCTCCAGAGATGTGCCATGGTCAGTGCAGCAAGAGGCAGCTCCTGAAAGGCTTTGTCTTCCATTTTCACCCAACTGTAAAGCTTAGGATATTGTAAAGTGTTGAATGGCATGAAAGAAAGAGAAACCAAAAAGAGGTGCAGATGGTGGTGCTAGCTGGCATTCTGTTTATGGATGGTAGAAGATGAAATTGATTGAAAAATCAGTAGGAGTTTAGGTAGTGATCTCAAATGGAGATAAAATTGTACCTGTGAGGTTGCACACATGCAAAGACATGCCTCTGTCTGTATTTGGGTAGAGCAGTGAGCAAGAGCACAGGTGAACAAGTCTTCATTGCTTTTACTGTTTCATATTGTTTTTGAAAACTGATGTAAAGAAGAGTTAAAGGAGTCTGTTCTTTGATCCACAACAGTTAATAGAGAGAATAAAGACTAGAATGAAATAATTGAGTGTGACCCTGTCTTTTAGGGTTACGTCCCATTTGTTCCTTATTGTAATATTATTCCTCTATTTTGTATTATATTTCTTAGTTTGTGGACATATTGAAGTGTTCCTTATTAATCTGACTTGAACATGCTATTTTCACACTCACATTCTCTTAGTTTTCCTTAGCTCTTCATCACTGAACACATTCCTGCAGAGACATGTATTTATACTTGCCTATAATATGCAATTTTTATTCATTTGGCACTTTTTACAATGTTTAAAAATTTGTCACTAAGTACATTTTTTGTAACATAATTCATCAACTATATTTGTGTCACACTGCTCAACTCTCCACTGTCACTCTTCACTTCTTTCAACTGCTTAGAGTTAGAAGTTACATTTATACTTTACTCTGTGCACCTCACCTTTCCTACAGTGGGATATAATGCAGTTCTACAAATCCACAAAACCCAACTCAGCACTCAAAACTGCAACAGACTACCAAAAGATAAAATCATCTACTGACAGAGGTTTAGAATAAACATTTCAAGATTGAAATCCATTCATCTATAAACAGAGAAGACATGGTTGACATTCACTGAAAAAAAAAAAAGAACAGAGATTATCTTTTCATAGTGGCAGGAGTCTGAAAAGAGTTGAAAGACTGGGCTGAGTTCTTTTCTTCACACAGGGAGTTTTCTTCCTCCTGGTAAGGTGTGGTAATCACGATATTTATGTTTAAATGCAAGTCATGAACAGTCACTGTAATTCAGACTGCACACAAACAAAACTAAAGAAGTTAAGCAATTGGATATACCTTCATGAAGAAATAAGAGAGTTTTCCACTGCCTTCATCTGGAGGGACTGAAATTTTAAAGATAATCTTTGTCTATTGCAGTATGAAATTTATTGACTTTACAAGTTCAGAGTTGGCAGCACTTATAAATAACTTAATAGACCCTGTGTTTTCTTTTAGGACTCAAGCCTACAATATATTTAAGGTGCAAGTTTCTTTAGTAACATACATCCTTTTTTTTATTATTTTCATTGGCAAGCTTCTGTGGGTCATTTTAAGATAAATCAATAACTATATTTCAGGGAAATATTGTAACAGAAAAAGTTTTCAGGAAAACTTTTATATTTCAGGAAATCAAATGTGGATTTAAAGAAAAGAAAGGAAAGCGTGCCTAAAGGCTTGAAAATTTCCAAGTTAAACTGAAGAAAAGCTAGTCTGAAGAGGCAAGGAAAGATGAAGACCAAAAGAGAACATGCACAAATGACCCTTTAAATGTGGAATAGCAACATCATTTGCATTAGATTAGAAAACATAGTTCTAATACTGCTTTGGTAAGAGAATGTAAGTGCTCATAAGACACAAGAGTACTGTAATCCATGCTGGTCTAGGGTCACCAGTTTTTTTAGCAATTTCAAGGACATGGATAACATAGATGAACAGCACCAAAAATAGAAATGTAACACACTCCAGTACAGTGTTCCTTTTCCATGAGAGATCTTTACTTCTTTAGTCAGAAAGAAACGTGTTTTCTGGAAAGAAAAAACTAACCTGAGAGTTAACTAGAGCATCTACTTTCCACAATGAAATCCAAAATATAAATTACTCTATTTCCTGAATATGGCTGGTTTCCAAAGAATTTTTAAGCATGTGTTTCATTTTGCTCCTGTGACATCCACTGTCTGGCTACAGATGCAGATGATCAGTGCTGTTCCCACCTCTCCAAACTCCCTCAGAAACAGATTTCCCCTGGGAACTGCTCACAGAAAAGCCTGGATCCCACATGCTCTTCCTCACCACCATGTGTTTTAACCCCAAGGCTGAACTTAAGCCAGGCAATGCAGGTCCTGCACAGGAAGCACTGGCTGTAAGGGGCTTTGCAACAGCAGAGCTTCATCAAAAAAAGAAATCCTGTGGAACAACATCCAGCTGTTGTATACTCAAAATACAATACATAAAAAATGAATATGTGCTAAAAGCTAGCAAACTGAACTCAGAGAACTGGAGGAGTTAACACAATATTTTCTAGAAGTAATAACATACTGTAGTACTCTTCATTATGCTTCATTATTCTACCCATCTTTCTGGTTTTGTCACTGACCAAAAAAGTAAATGTAATGCAAAGTTTCATGCTATAATTAGTCTGCTTCCTTCTATTCCAATTTATCAGCAGTAATCCTCATGTGTGGCAGGCAGATGGAAATTTTTTAGGATTTTATTCTTCCTTAATTATTCAAGCAGACAACTTTGTGTCTTCTCACTGTTCCTCATCTACTGTGACCAGTTCTTTCTTCCCTCATTCCAAAGCCAAGGAAAATTCAGTATTCCAACAGGAGAAAACACATTCAGTTCACTCATGTCAATCTCTCCAAATTGTTTGTATTTGCTTTGCAAAACGCTGAAGCATAGAAACCAAACCTGTGTAAGCCCACATCAGCCAGCAGACAGCAGCTGTCAGCAAACCAAAGCCAATCCCTTTCCATGGAGTCTGAAGGAACTCAACTTGTTCCCTCTTCTTCCTGGTAGATTACACTAAATAAAGCAATCAGATTTGCTTTTCAGAAGGCATTGGCGCTTTATCATCTTCTTTGCTCATATAAAAACATATTTTTTGTTCTGCTGTTTCTGAGACTGGCTCATACACTGCAGCTCTGCCACATGAAATGCCACCAGTGGATGACTGTGAGCTCTGCACTGGGTTATCTGACTGCTCAGCAGGTGCAAGTGGTTATGTATTTGTATGAACCAGTGCTGCAAGCCTGGCCAAATACTGGTGTAGAAGCTCTAGAGCCATGCTGGGGATGCAGAACCTAAGCAAACAGATGGGATAAAGGGAAGATTCCTGATGGCTCCATGTGAATGTAGGTCTGGGGCTTCAGAGCTTGAGCTAAAACACAGGTGGTATCACACAGGCTGTACCTATCCTGCATTGCAGTCCAGTTTTTAAAGCTATTAGAAATGCTTCTGCCTGAATTAAGGTGCAAACAAGACCGTATTCCAAAGTGAGTAGCATGGATTTTATTTAATAGTGAATATGAGAGAGAGAGGGAGAGAGAGAAAGAGAGATAAAAAGAAAGAGAAAGCAATAGAAAAGAGATGGGAGGGACAGAAAGACAGATTAAAATGAATATCACTGCACTGTAATGATAACAATGTTCTATTGATTATTTACATCTGGTCTTCTTGGTGGTAAGAGTCCCCCCAAAAACACAGAATCCTATGGGTTACTACACGTTCAGGCCAGGTGGGAATGCCCAAATGCCCCTCCTGAGGGGGAGCAGGTTTGACACAATCTCTTTCAGCAGACTCAGTCCATTGCATCCCTCTGCATCACGTGCAGACCTGTGGTGCAAGGTCACAAGAATGTGTCTGGGTGGCACTTCAGGGGTCTTTGATGGATTGTGACACCTCCTCAGCTGCCTTTGACATGAATGTCCCATGGATATAGCCTTCCTGGGGTGGGGGGTTCTGTAGCTGAGACATTTTATGTAAGGGAGGATGGGTTCACCACCTCTGATCTGAAGTTATCCCAGGCCAAAACTCTCCTCCTCCCTGCTTCATTGCAGGAGAGGTGAGTCTGTGCAAACCTGGCCTCTGTGGGTCATGGTGTCCCCACCCCAAACCCAGCCAGGGACTGGGCTTTCTTGTGAATGCATTCTTTTCCTCTCAGCCTTGTTTACTTTACCCTAGACCTGAATTGTTTAACAATGGTGTCTTATCTTGAATTCCTTTAGGTGACTTAACTCACAGTCCAAAGTTCCAGTCAGACATCTTCAAGGAAGGGTGGGCTTTGGTGGTTGTAGATTCTTTGTACAGTTTTTGCTATAATGGGCAAAACTCCCTCATAACAATGTTTAAGGTATGAACCATTTCAGTCTCTGACACCTGGTGAACATGAAATACCTCTGGGTTTCTGCCAAGATCACAACCTGTACTGATGCAATTAGCATGCCCTTTATAGTCCTCATAATTTAATTGTGTTAGACCCTCATGGCCCCTGTTAGACTCACAGTCTGTGCTGGTGCTACAAAAACATGCAGTTTGGAGATGGACTAATGGGTACACTAAACTGAAAACCCTTTCATCCACCTAAGCAGTCCATAAAAGACAAATAGGTTTCTCAAGTGAGATCTTCCTCCAAAAAAAAAGTGCAAGCATGTATAACTGCCCCAATTAAAAAAAAGATGTGAGGTAGTACTGGAGTATAAACTATCTGGTGAGTAGGGCTTGATTTAATAAAATTTTAGTTAGGAGTCTTCATGTGTATGAAACACTGCAGAATAAATCACAAAGGGGCAGTAAGGTAGCACATGGCTGATCAAAAACTGAAGCAGTCACTTACTAAGGAAACATAAAGAGCATTGGAATGAAAGGGACTCAAAGCAAAGAAGCTCTGGGCTATTGCTTGATTCCTGCTGCATTCAGAAAATCAGGAATTTTGTTCACTCCTGTTGAGTAGATATGATTCCTGCTAAGCTGCCTGAGACATAATCAACTTCTCCTTTTGGTGGAAAGCAATGCAAGGAGGCCTGGAACACAGTGAACTGCTCAGGCCAAAAAAACTGATGTACAAAAGGCATAACTTGTCCTGATAGAGTTAATGTTGAAGGGGCAATTGAGCAATTTTGAGGGCTGCTGTCTCACTTTTGCCACAAGGTGTCAATTTGTATCTACGGCTCAGGTCTTTTGCTGCCTTAATTTTCACTCAAACCTTCAACACCAGAGGTGTAATTGGAATCAATATTAAACCCACATTATGAGAGAAGACATGCATGTTCTGACCTTTCTTGATGGTGCATTCTTAAGGCTCATGATGGCATACAGGTGTTAGAGGCTGAAAATAATTTTTAGAGCTTACCCCTTTACCATCTGTGAGTTTGCTCCCATGATGGAGGCCATCCTCACCTTACAGTTACACCACACTTTTGTCATCTTAGAGGTCCTTACTTCTGTTGTCAGACCTTCTGCACAACCTGACTGTATATGCAGCTTTCTGTGTGTCCAGCCTCATGAGAGCAAATGTCTATGGAAAATCCAAGGCATTTCCTTCCTTGTGAGATGCTTCTGCCCCAGCACTTATCCAACACATCATAAAGGCAGAAAACAGGAATGGTCTGCAGGACCACTTCTTTCCTAGGAATGTTTTTAAAAGCTACCTTTTCCTGCATGTGTGTTCCTGATAAGTAAGAAATGCATGACAATGGTGCATGAGGAAATAGCAGTTTCTGACTCAAGCAAACTTCACATCAAATATTCAAGCACAGAAATATTGCTTGTTATGAGGCATATTACTTTGTTTTTGCATTTGGAATGTATTTCTATGTCTATGGTTAATTTTTTTTGTGTCTTGGAAGTAGATGCACCCAAAGCACTCATATTTGAATTAACACTATCTTCTGATATAGCTGAATTCTTTTATATCTACTAATGAATGAGTTACATAACAACATAACAATAGTAGTACCTTAGTTTAACATGGTGGGAAGCTTAAGTCTTTTATTCCACCTCACTGCCTCATTGCAATAGAACTGTACCATAATTTATATTTTGCTCCTAAGGTTTGTATAAAACATTCCTTAACTGTTTTCTAATAAACAATTTAGGGTTAAATGACAGCAAAACAAGTTTTAGTCATGCTAAAGAAAACATCTGAGAAACAAGCAGAAATGTTACAAGTGTTTGACTACTGGAACTATAAATCCATTTATTAAAGATGAATTCAGCCTAAGCATCAAGAAACAGTCATGATAGAGTCTTACACAAAATCATACTGTGGTTTCCCTTCAGCACAGTATTACATGGCTCCTTTAAGGTTTTCTGAGAAAAAAAACTTGTACATATAGTCTAGTGGTAGCCTTAAAACTTTTCTGGGAAATGGTGTTCTTTATACATTAACTCATTCACAGATGAAAAAGGGAGACTCTGTAACATTATTGTCTTCAAAGCATAATGCTCTATGTGCTTTTCTTTTTTCTTTTTTCAACTCTCAACTCAATTTTCCAGCAGCCATAGTCTAATAAGGAGGGGAAAAGTATTTATCCTTCCTGTCAAAATAGTCTCTTTGGATGAGCTTGCTTCCCTGCTGCTGCTTTGACTTTTCTTGAAGGACATGGTGTTGTGCCCCAGTTGCTCCTCAGTGACCATTTCAATGAACACGATATCTACACAATTGCCTCTGATCTAAATTCAATTTCTTCCTCTAATTTCTTATTTCTCTTTAATAATAGCTGTTCAAATAAAAAATTTGCTGGGAGGTGGAAGACAAATGTATTTCCTCTCTATTGCTTCACTGACCCTTCTGCCTCCAAAACAGAAAATACTTTTCCTTTTTCTTTTCTTTTCTTTTCTTTTCTTTTCTTTTCTTTTCTTTTCTTTTCTTTTCTTTTCTTTTCTTTTCTTTTCTTTTCTTTTCTTTTCTTTTCTTTTCTTTTCTTTTCTTTTCTTTTCCCTTCCCTTCCCTTCCCTTCCCTTCCCTTCCCTTCCCTTCCCTTCCCTTCCCTTCCCTTCCCTTCCCTTCCCTTCCCTTCCCTTCCCTTCCCTTCCCTTCCCTTCCCTTCCCTTCCCTTCCTTCCCTTCCCTTCCCTTCCTTCCCTTCCCTTCCCTTCCCTTCCCTTCCCTTCCCTTCCCTTCCCTTCCTTCCCTTCCCTTCCCTTCCTTCCCTTCCCTTCCCTTCCCTTCCCCTTCCCTTCCCTTCCCTTCCCTTCCCTTCCCTTCATGCCTGTGAAATTAAGAGTTTAACAGTAAGATGATAATATTTCATCTACTCTTTGCTAGTGCAGCTTTGTTAATATATTCATGTATGTTTTTGGCTGAACCCTTAAGAGTTAATTTTGGAAACCTGATGCTGCCAAGACCACAAAGACAGAGTGTTTGAAAACTCATCTTTCTTATTCTCTTCATAACTGAAATCCCATAGTGCATGTTTATTCCAAGTCCTTGATAACATTCATTAATGCTGTTTTCTTTTTTGAATATTACATGACCTGGGACTCAATGTCCTTAATAGGTAGAAGCAGCAAAGAAATTCACCAGTAAAAAATGAGCAAAGGAAGTGCCTTATTTTTGATGAAAAATTATGGTCTGCTTGGGAGGTGCAGAATTAAGGTTCTAATTTTAAAGCAAAAGATATGGAAAAATCGCCCAGTGCTGGCTCTCTCTCTCGTCTTAATTGCCAGAATGATCCCTAGGGTGGTCACATAAACACTTTTGCCATGGTTTGTTGTATAACAGATATAGATTATGAGAGGATATTACAAGACTTCAAAATCAGATTTGTTTTTATTGCATTCACTTCTGTACTTTGCTAACTAACTTTGCACTCTTCATGTGACTTTTCTCATAGAAGATCAGAAGACCAAGATTTTGCTGCTGACAGAATTGCAGTATAGATCTTCTAAACATTTTGCTGCATACATAAAAGATTTGATCAACTTAAATAAGCCTAGCTCTCAATAATGCATTGCAACATTATTCCTTTAGAGTTTTTCTTGGCAATCTTTAGTTGATTTAATGTAATTCAGTAAGTATCCATACAGATGCATCATCATGCCCAAAGAGACAGCACTGTAACCATCTTAGCATTTAGTTTTTATACTCCTTTATGTAATGTTTTTCTGTAGTCTTTAATATAAATCTAATATCTATAGAGGAAAGTGAGGGCTGAGCATGCTATTTTTATGCTGGTAAACACGAAGAGCACCCAGAAGCAAGTGGAAGAAATACAACTGTTTGCCAATGTTGTTATTTGTAGAGAATCTCTTGGTTACTGTAAGTGTGTGTTTCAACCAGTGAAAGGATTCTTGACTGGCACAAGAGAGAATTCACTGGTGAATTGACAAGAGAGAATTCCCGTGAGCGAGCCCGTGAGCGCTTGGCAGGCTGTGGCTGTTTGCTGTCCATGGATGGTGAACAGAGCAGGAAGCAGCCATGCCTGGAGTCTTCTTGGATGATGTTTTATTGACAGATTCCCTGGGCACAAGGTGGTTCTTCCAGGCAGTTACCCAAACACTCCTCTGGGTAAAGACCAGATCTTCTGAAACCTCCCCCGAAGGAATCATAAGAGGGAGATGTCACTGAATGTGTCACTGTGTGTTCTGTATGAACACTGAGACAATGATGTGGGTTTTATCTGACACACTCTGGCCAGAAAGTGGTAAATAAAGCAGACTCCATGTCTGACTGAAGCTGGTGGTGCTGAGAGGGAGGTAATTCTCAAGTCTAGTCCAGTGACAGCACTGACAAAAAGTCCCTTCACAGACAGACTTGCAGGGAAATGAAGATAATATGCTTGAGACAGCATCAAAAATGCCCATAATTAGAAGTATTAAGACTGGAGTTTCTTAAATGTATCAAGTGTTAATTCCCACTGCAAGGACAACTCTTTCATATCAACATAGATTTTAAGAAGGGATTGTCAAGAAGTGGCTAAGCAAATCTAAACTGGGTTTGTTTGGGTTTTTTTTCATTTTCAACCTCAGAAAAGACTCGTAGTCACAAAGATCGTAATAATAGATCCTAGAACCTTAATATTCCATTTTTTCCCTTTTTTTTACTGCCCTGTGTACTTTGAGCTTTATTCTCTCTCCTTATGTCAAGTAGACACAGCTTCCTTCTAGCAGTCACAGCCCTGTTTTCAAGCTCTTTATGCCTTTGCTCTTTTCCGTGCAACTTTTCCCTCGCCTTTTTGCCATCTTACTGAAACTTCATTCCAGATCGTTCCTGTTCTACTCTTACTCCATTCTTATTCATTCTTGTTTCCTCTCTTTGACAACATGTTTCAGAATGAAACACAAATTAAATTGAATAAATACAAACCAACTTACAAAATAATTTACTCTTTTGTTCAGAAAAAAAAAAGATAAAACTTTGAAATCTGTTGATCAGAAACTGTTTAGCACTTGTCGGTATTGGGAAACAGAAACAACTTCTGCAAATGCATAAAATCCTTGTTCTTAATTTTGAGTGATTGGGAAAAAAATTGCTAAACACAGACACATTTTCATCTGTAAAGAAAAATTGTCATTTGTCCAGAACTGAACATTGCCTGTTCTGGGCATTACGCCAGGATGATTAAGTGAGAAGGGAGAGAGGAGCCCATACTTGGAGAGGCAATGAGGAAATGCTTCTCTGACAGGTTGATTTAAAGGAATGGCAGCTGTGTGAAAGTGCCGAGGGAAGAATTGTACATTATATTTTGAGGGAGAGAGGTTACTGGGCACACAATGGAGGCAGATAGGAGGGGGTGATAAAAGCAAAAATCTATGCAAAATGTACTTGCAGACACCTGAAATTTTGAGAACTTGTATATTGGAGTGATTTTCTTCTTCCTCTGTAGCTTAATATGTCTTAAATACTGAGGAACAAACCTCCTTGTAGCCTCTAGGGAGCTGCACTGAAACATAGCAGCTGTCTGCCACCTCCCTCTTTGTGTCTCCAGATGAAGGACACTTACTGGCTTTCCAGTTCAGACAAGAATGCAGATGCTTTGATAACATAATCAGAATTTCACGATCATAAAAATATCCAAATTTGATTCCAGCAGGTTTGAGTGCAACACTTTGCACAGCTCAGTAGATGATTCATTAAAAATAATGCATAAAATGAATTGTCTCTTCTGCCACAGTGTTGCTGTGAGCCCGTGTGTGAATGGTCTGTCACAGATGGTGGAGATGTTATAGGTGGGAGACTGAGGGTTTCCATTGTCATGCTCCAAAGTGCAGCAATTCCTGAACACACATGGGCTGCTTTATTTGTCATCCCATGAAGTTTTGGTTTGGATTGTGCTCACAGACAGGCTGCATGTGCAAAGCTGATGGAAAGACTCTGGTAGGTAGAGCTTTAAAATTATTTAAAGATAGAACATGAGGTGGATTTGGCAGGTTGGGTTTCAGGTACATATTTGGACATGACTAAATGAAGGAACATAGCCATGGTACAGGTAGAAGGAAACTCTGGGTGTCACCCAGTCAGTGTCCACTTCCCATGAGTGAGGATTGTTAGCATGAGTTTAGGGGTGCATCTTCCTGCCCTGTCTTTCATTTATTCTCCTGCTTTTCCATGAGACCTGTTGCTCAGTCACCACATCCAACAGCCATGACTTGTCTAGGGCTGTTTCTAACTTTCTCTGGGGGGCTGCCTGTGTGTTGAACTCCACCTCTCTCTAAGCCAAAGAAGTTTTTGGAAGGCAAAAGTCAATATCTGAAGCATGTTTATTTTCAGAGATCCAACTTCTTTGCTTTCTGCTAAGGGCTAAAGATGTCTCTGCTAAAGCTACCTCCCTTTATCCTAGACATTTGTGAAGAATTTATTAAAAATTCTGTTTTCTGCATGACAGAACATTTTTATACACAGAGTCTACAGTACTTTAAATTGACGGAATTTCATTATCTTCATGCACAATATCTTATCTAGAAATTTTCTTCAGTAGCATGGGGTTGGTGCAGTAAATCTGGAAGGAAAAGGTCTTACGTGGTTTTAGGAGAGTTATGAGTCACTGCTATTTTACATCCCTATGAGAAACTACTATAATGCCTGTAAGTCTCTATCCCAAACCATAACTAGGTTAACAGCATTTTGCCTTTCCACATTCCTCCATGGACTCGTTTGATATGACATTCCCCATTTTTTGTTTTAAATCACTTCATAATGCTGAAATGTGCTTCTTTATTTCACCCTGCTTTTATGCAGTGAATTAATAACTCTTGCAAATAATTTGTACATGGGTTGAGAAAACTAAAATATATCTGTGAGACACTGAATGTAAAGATAGCATGCAAAGGCTTTGGATATTTATCATTTCAATTAATATGAAATAAATTTGTAAATAAAATTAAATATAAAAAGATAAAGGAAAAATAGAACAAACAAAACTTCAGGATAAAATATTTCTTTTGGAATAGATGGCACAAGCCCTGAGTTGTGAGGAAAGATTTATTAGACCAAGGAAAAAGAAATTTGAGAGAAACTATAAGTCATGTAAAGTCACTAGGGGTAACTCTGCAGATATTGGAGATGCTGGAGAGAAAAAATCTTGTTTTAGCAATCCAATTCTAAACAGTCAGAGAAGAATGCTGTGAGCACCTTCTAAAAGAACAATGTAAAAGAGCTGGAGCAAATAAATGGCTGATTGTAAATGTCCATTTAACCTCCTTGCAAGAGCTGAAGCACCTGCAATGATTTTGTATAGGAAGTGAGAAATTTCTAAAAAATTATTTTCCCCAAATTACGAATAATATCTATGTACTTTATTTAGAAAGAGGGAAAATAAAAAAGGAGCTGGAGACACATGGAGTCCTAAGGAGAAACATGAGCCACTTTTCACAATCTGGCATTTAGATTTTGTTAGTAAATCATATATTAATTTTAATATAGTCAAATATAAAACCCTCTTGTTACAGAATGTTATGTAAGAACAGAGGTGAAAAGCCATTGCAGATGAAATGTTGGCATTTCTTCCACTAACTACAATGATAACAAGATTTTTGTTAGAGAGACTTTCCCCATTTAAAATGGGATGGCATGGCTGAGGGTTGAGGTCTGTACTGCATATTCATTGGCAAGGGCTAGTACAGGTTTACCACTTCTGTATCCTGTCTTCAAACTCTGCTGGGTGCTACGGCCAAGTACCCATCTTAAATCACCTCATATTTGATTTATTTATCTATCACTGGAAGCTATTTGAGTCAAAGCTATTTGATGTTCATGATGTAAATTTCATAAAGCACTGCATTTTTGTGTGTTAAAATTTGAAGTAATTTCCACTTATTACACACAGCAATACTGATTGAATTATAATATAGTCTATGGCTATTGTGAAGAATGATATGGAAATGAAGTATGTTATTGTTGTATTTCAATTTAATATGTAATTCAAATTACCAACAGCATTGTTATTTTAATTTTAATATTGTGTTGGGAGGTATGCAAAATAACAGACAACATAAAAATGAGATGGTTTGGAAAAGAGTCATCTGAATCTGGTTGTAGTTAAGCAAAGCTGGGAACATCCTGACCTTCTACACAGCCAGATGTGGAAAATATACTTCAAAGTCTTCAAGAAAAACCTAATGGCATACAAGATTAATGGGTGCTGAAGGACATAAGAGGTCTTATAACTTTGGAATCCCTAAGAACAAGGCATATATGTGAAGTACAAACTGATATTTTCTAAATAATCCAGATGAGATTGAATTTCATGTCTTTAGCTGAAAAAATGCTTTTAGAGAGGCGATTGCCTCTTCAATTAGTGTTTTTATTTATTTAATTTAACAATTCTTTAACATTGGCTTCATTTTTTACTCAAGTCATTATGTGCTTAAGTTTTATCGAAGTAAACTAATCAAAAATAAGTGTTTTGAAAATTTGAAGTTAAATATTTACAGAATTTCCACTATTTGAAGTTTCTGCATGTGAACATTAATTTCCACTTACTGGTGCAGTAACCAGACAAAAAAACAATTTCATTTAAAATCAAAATTGAGTTAAAATTTAAAATTAAATAATTGTTCAACTTTTAGCAACTCTTTTTTTTTCCCCCCTTTAAAGAGAGAGGGGGAAAAGAAAGCCAAAAAACCCCACGAAACACAAAAATCCAATAGCCACAACTCATTCCCAGCCAGTTTTACTTAATTCAATAAAATGTAGGAGCAAGGGACTTGAAGAATTGGTAACAAGATATGAAGATTTTTATCTCCATGTGAATGATTTGAGCACAGCTTAGGTTAATAGTGACTGAATCTGTCCCCAGGAGACTTGCTCAAGTGAAAAGCTTGTTGATCATTTTGGTACAATGTCAGTGTACTGTGTAAGTGCATCTTAGTAACCAGCACCACAGCTGTCATCTCTGCAGCCTCTGCAAGAAGGATAGAAAATAATCCTGGAGAATGAAATACTCTCTCAAATAAATAATCCCTTTGGGAGCCCTCACACACAGTGAAATAAAAATGCAGGTGAAGCTTTCACTGTGGCTTTTTCTGATTTTGTATTTGTATGTACACATGAGAATTTGCCTGGTTTGGTCTAGAGCAGGAACAGCAAGAAGACCCAACCCATGGAGCAGTACACTGGGTCAGCTTTGTTAAGGGCTTTAAGCAATTCCAGTCATCAATGCACATATTTAAAATCAACTATTTATCCTATCCATACCAGGGAAGGCAAAAGTCACTCCCCAACCCCACCTTCTCTGTACTTAAATAAATGAATTTGAAATAGAATTACTGTCAGACCACTCAGCAGTTCTGTAGCTCTAATGGAAGATTTTCCCCTTGGCCCCTCCTTGCAAACACTTAAGTAAATTAACACGGGATAGACAAAGCCATACACAGATCAAAGGAGCAAATCATACTAAATGGCTTAAGACTATTTAATGTCCTCCTTCTACACAGAAAATGAACTTTTGCTTCTGTTTTCACAAGGTGCAGTCCCACTGTTAGGCTGTCATATCAGGATAAATTAACTCTCTCTACCTGTCAGAGGATTTGTGCACCTATTCCCTTACAACAGGACATTTATCTAGCATACAGAACCAGAAAAGGTACTTCAGTTTGGCTTTTCAAATACTAAAATAATTTAAAATAATTTATTTATCATGCCAAGTTCTCTCCATCATATACCCACTTCCCCTGTATCTTCTGAAGAGATTTTCTTAGATCTATTCACTCCAAAACACCTTATTCAGGAAAACCAAAAATCTGCTGATAATTTCCATACTGTACTGTATTGCTTCTTTGCCTGTTTCTACACTTTTTGCACAAAGACATGAATTTCTTAAATGGTGGTGATTACAACTCTCCCCACTGATATCTCTATTCCTTGTTTTGCCTTTTTCAGGTGATAATATACTGTGTTGCATTTCCTTGTCTGTAGTTCTGAAATTTCAGAAGTTAATGTGGTTTATTGCCTAAATATGGGCATAATTGTTTCACTGAGAAACAAAAGAGTTCATCAGCTGCTCTGAAAACTCCTTTAGAGCTGCAAGAGGATAACCAGGACTATCTCACAAGGGATGTGAGTGTACAGTATTCAGGAAAAAAAGCAACCAAAAACCACAAAAAAACTCAAGACAAAAGCACAGAAGAGGGGCTTTCAGTTACAGGAAGAATAAATCTTTCAGAAAAGTACATATCTGTTGTCTCAGACAACCCCCATGAGTAGTAGAGGCATCCCCAGCTGGGAAATGCCATGTCACAGTCCAGAGCAGAATTTATAAAGGTACTGACTGGCAGTGGTTTTTTGTCCCTTTTTGGGATGGAATCTAGTGATTCTCTGATTCCACCTCCTGAAAACATGTGATTATGGCTGCTGCTGCTGCTCCCAGCTGGGGAAGCACACAGCAGTGTGTGGGCAGAACAGCCACACACCTCACAGCTGGCCAGCTATGGAAGCAGATAAATGTCCTTCTCTGCAACAAGGGAGGTCAAACTTTGTCAGCCCAAGAGAGTCTTCCTCTGTTCATTACCCCTACAGCTGGAAATCATTAAGGAGCAGATAGGAATAATATGATGATGGCTTGGGGAGGAGCATTTTACATCTTTGCCTCTTCTCTGTGCTTGAAGGAGCTTTGCAACTGCATGCCTGGAGCAGTGCCAGGAGAGACAGTCCTCCCTCCCCAGCACCAACAGGCATCTGACTCCCACTGCCCCAGCTAACAGAACTACTTGAGTTAAACTCATTGAGGCAGGATTAATTTCAAGGTCTCCATGGTCCTGCTGGTTAGAGGAATGGTTTGTCTCATATTAGCAAGAGGCAAGGTCAAAGGTAGGTTTGAATGCATAGCATCCCTTCAGTGTTTGCTTTTTTTAATCTGGCACTTCTTGCTGCTTTATGAGAAATGTATGTAGCCAAAAAAGATGACTCAGCAACTACTCAAAATCACTTCAGCAGCATCTTTTAAAGGAATGGAAAAGAGGCTCACTTTGTGTGTGTTTGTGTGTTTTTTATTTATTTTTAATAATCTTTTTTGATGGCACAATACAATGTGGTTCATTCAGAATGGTATCTTTGCACAGAGCTGTGAAGTGCCAAAAGCTAAGGTGCTGTGAAAAATCATCTGTAATTATAATTCATCACACTCCCTGCAAAATGCTTCAGGCCCAAAAACAGGTCAAACCAGACAACCAGACAAGTTCACTGTGACCTTACTTCAGCTTATGATGGCCTGACCCCCCCACTGAATCATCCCCATCCTAAATTGATGAAGGCTAACCCTTTCTTTCTCATTCCCTCTATTTTGTGATCCTCTCAAATCAAAACTTTTCATTGCCTAATGTTTGGCTACTGTCTTTGGGGTGGGGGAGGCTTAGTTTTGTTTTCCTACTGACTGTGTGACTTCAGCAGCAATCTTTCTTTAAAATTATTGCTCTTCATTTTTGAGTGACAAATTTCTTGCTATATAGATGACTCATGACAGCATTCACTTGTGAGATACAAGTGTGTGCTGGAGGCCTTTGAAACAGCAAAAGTAAGAATGCCAGAGGAGGACACCCAAAACTCAGGTGCTGTTTGATCTTGGGACATTAGAGCATTGAACAGGAAGGGAAACAACCTCATTTGCAGCCTTCCAATCTCCATATTTCTCTTTCTGTTCCTATTACACCAGAATGAAAACCAGCTGTTTATCAGCTCTTAGTTTGCTTTGCTGATTGTGGTTTTGGCAGACAAAAGAGTTTCCTCTTTTGTGCTCCTTGTATTTCCCACAGTACCAAAGTCTATTAGAGGGGAAGAGTACTGAATATTAATTCCAGACACTGCATTGTAAAGTTGTACCTGGCACTCCTGTTCAGATGCATTAACATTCCAGTTCAAACACATTAACATTCCCAGACCCTGCTCTGACCTCACTTGTGCTGATTTTATACTTATATAACTGCTGACAGCTCAGGACTTGTCCTTAATTTACACTGAGCTGCTTTTACTGCATTTTTGCAATGTTTACAAATGCTTGGTTATTTACTGTTCTTCTATTTATCATCCTATTTTGCAAAGAAGATTTGTATCATTTATCTCTCAAGGCTGTGGCATGCATCACAATACATAGCATATTTTTACATATTTCCATTACAGTTTGATTTCTTTTCATTCTTTCTTTTAATATTCTTTCTCTTAATCATCCTTCTTAATCAATATTCCCATAAGTTATATAAAATATTTGCTCTCCATTGTTATGCAGCCCTTTCTAGATCTGCTAAAACATTTCTCATGTGAGGACCAGAAACTTTTAATGGCTTTTTTCAGTCATGATGAGAGCCAGCAGCAGAATAGAGACAACCTGTTTCCCAACTCCAAGCCAGAAGACCACTTTTCCCTGCACTTTTCGTTGTTCTTGGCTGCTTTGAATCCTTCAAATTTCTGAGTTGAATAAGTATTCACTAGAAACTGATGAATAAATTTAATGGATGTTCTGTGACCAGTCAAATTCATGTGCTTTTTGCTTTCCTTCATTTATTTATACCCAGGGGGAATAAAATTACTTTTATTCTGAGTTTCTAAAGCAAGTTAAAGGTAATTCACAGCCCTGTGCTGCTTGCTACTGATGATTATTGAATGACAGTGAAATGAACTGAAAAGCAGTATTTCTAGACTGATTTAGTCTCATTTCCATTTTTCTACAGCTAAAGAATTTGGTTTATTAGTATTTTTCAGCCTTTAGCTTAAAGAGAAGGAAACAAAACAAAACAAAAAAAGGAAATTATCTGTAAATATACTCAAGTCTATTTTACATATATAAATATATATATATAATTTTTTTAATGCATTACAGAGCTTCTGATAGCAACATGCAGACCAGATAAGACTAGCAGGAAATAGCAACAAAAAAATATGAGACAAAATATGACTTTTAGGAGTAATTTCCTCAGAATCAGATGAGTAGTTCCAATGCATATTTTATCTTGTTTATCATGTTTTTAAAACAAAACCTAAATTTTCTCCATGCAAATGCTCTTTCATGACAAGAATGGTAGTGAGTAGTTATGTTCTTACCATAGCCCTGTACTGTATAGTCACATGCTAGCACTTTTTACGAATACCTCTTTTCCTGATTTTTTCTTTTTTTTTTTTTTTTTTTTTTTTTTTTTTTTTTTGGTGTGTGTGTAGTGATTCAACCAAAGTTCTATTTTGAGCTGCTTTGTGCTTAGGTTTTAAATTCATTCAGCTCTTCCCCACTGGTTTACAGTGGCTGAATAACTGTAATAAATGCTATTTGGGTTTTCTGTTTTGCCAGAATGGCCTAAATTACTCACTAGCTTGACATTTGCTTCAAAGAAATCCATGCTATGGTATGCATTTCCACTTTTTGTATTTCACTGAGGTTTTTTCAAAAAAAAAAAAAAAAAAATCCAATATTTGCATGGGATGAGCATGCTGATTCCTAGCTTTATTCACCTGTGTATGAAAAATTGAGACTCAGCAGAATTCCCACACATAATCCTGCAATCAGCTATGAGTCATTACAGTTGATCAAATGTTTTCTGTATATCATTTGTAAATAGTAAGGGACAGATCTGAATGTGGTCAATCAAATTCCAACTCTGCTGACATCAATGGAATGAGGCGAATTAACAATTATTGACTCCAATGCTTTCCCACTAAAGTCTTTCACACCAAACTACTAACCACTAGCAGGCACTGAAAACTTCTATTGTATCTCACAGGTGTATATATTAGAAGACTTTTCCATTCTAAAGGTGCTAAAATATTTCTGAAGCTCTTACCTATAATCTCCAATCGCATTGCCATTTTAGTAATTATTATTCTTGCTGTTCATATTACTGCTTTTAAAGCTAATTTTGTTCTCTAATCTGTTGCAAAATCATGAACAGAAAATGCCAAATTCATTGTTTGCTTTGCCTTGCCATTATTTCTAGGACTTGCAGCAACTCTTTCTAAATCACTGAGTCCCAAGAACACCCATTTTCTTTCAAGAGTTTATGAAATACAATAAACTATGATTAGCAAATGCGAATCATTTGTATTAACTGGAAAAATGATGTCTAATTAAGTTAATCTCATTGTCTGTAAACAAGCCTTTGACATATTTTTAAAAAATTATTTTATCTTTTATCTCTCAGGCTGCAAGATAAAAAAAAAAACAGGCAAACTTGCTTGTCTCTGATAGTTGACAATATTAAAGCTGATAAATTTATTTGAAATAAGCACCTAGGTTGGAGTTGGATGGCAAATGTCATTCCTGTCAGTGGAAAGGGATGCAGAAGGCATCCTGGAATTCAGAGGCCAGTCTGCAGTCTATGATGAAGCACAAGAACATTGTGCTCCCATTCTCTGCAGAACACACCAAAGTTAGTGAGTTATATGGGGGAGTTAATGTGTGAGA
The DNA here is from genome assembly GCF_903797595.1 of Erithacus rubecula. Classification (NCBI taxonomy): domain Eukaryota; kingdom Metazoa; phylum Chordata; class Aves; order Passeriformes; family Muscicapidae; genus Erithacus; species Erithacus rubecula. The sequence continues at coordinate 25,933,254 of NC_136686.1, read as the reverse complement.
GATGATCATCATGCAAAGCATTGCTTAGTAACTTTATTCCACTTACCCTGACAATTTGCCATAGAAACAAAGATATAAATCCCAGTAAATCTAAAGAAAATAATTAATTGCAGTGTAATTTGGGATTAATAAAATTGTTATTTGCTATTTGCCATGTTGCCTCTGCCATTTGATTTATGAGATAAAAATTCATTGCTGTTAATGCCATGTTTCGTTGTAGTATTGAGCAAATAATATTTACTTATTTTTAATAAGTTAAAAAACATTTGATTTTTTCAGGCAGACTTGGTAGTGTCACATTGTACCTAAAAAAATATTGCTTCACAGTGAGCAAATGCTTCCTTCCCTGGGGTTGTGGGCCTTCAAACCTTAAAAGTCAAGCTACATAATCATTGCAATCATGTACCAAGTCTTGTAAGTTGCTTTTTCTGCCACTGCTATAAATAATGGCCCCTCATTCTCAGATTCTTTGAAAATTTATTTCTTCTCAGGGAAGAAAAACTTCTTGTAATACCCCAGGGAAATGGATTAGCTTTGGCCTGAAGATCCTGGGAAGTTTACTGCATGCTTGTGTGGGCAGTTTCAATTGTGCACACAGCACAGGTTGAGAAGCACCACAAAAATCAGGAGACATTACTCAGGGATGCAAACCTATTTCTATAGAATTCCCATAATAAACAAAGATGATTCAGGGATATTTTGAATCTTGTTTAGTTTCAATGATTATGTGATTTTACACTGATAATCAATTAGCAATGATGAAATCGTGACCATTTTTTTTGTTTTATTGGTGAATAAATGACTTTCACATTCAAAACTAACGAAATGAGGATAATATAACTGAATACAACTATTCTTTTTCTGTGGAGACAGTGGATAAGGGATTAATATGTCAGTATTCTACATTTAGGAGGGCAAAAATATAAGCTGATTTCCTTCAGATGTATAAAAAACCTTGCATGATCTATATAACAAGCATTACAGCTTATGTGAGAACAGTTCAGAATAATATAGTTCAATATTCTCTTTTTTCTAACTGGATTGGAGCAAATTCTGCATTAACTGAATCTTTACTTCTACAACTATTATTATGTCACTTAAGCAATTTTTCAATAGAATACTGCTGAAAAGTTCCTTCCTCGTGAAAAAAAACCAAAAACACCACCAAAAAAAAGACCATTAAAAATAATCTTGAAGATTAAGAAAATCCAGTGGTCTACTAAAAAGTTTACTAAAAGACTGATCTTCACAGTCCAGAAAACAATCATTTCAAAGCAAAGGCAACCAAACAGAACACAAACAAAATAAATCTATTTAAAAGAGATTACAGGGAGGTTGAACATTTGCATTCTAATTTCAATAAAGTCACTGGCAGTGCAGTTACTGTCTTCAAAGACTAAAGAGCCGAATTCCTGGAAAAGAAATTCAGCTTTCTGTAAAGTGATACAAAGTATCTAAAACACATGGCCACTGAAAAAAACAAAGTGGGATAATCCACATTTTTTTACCATTAAAGGAAAAACATTTGCAATCAAAGGCTACATTGTTATTGATATTGTTATCTAAAATTAGACTTTGAAGGTATTTGTGCCTGTTAGTGGAGGAACAAGCATTCTGATATTGATGTGGCGTGGAACAAAGTTGTGAAACTGTGTTTGCTATTCTATATATTTACAGATGAGAAATTGAGTAAAAAATGCTTAAACACCCTTCATGTGTTGTTTATAGGAATTCTAAGTATTTAATTATGAAAAAAAAATGTTTATTTTAGATTTATTAGTAAAATTAGCAGTTAAATGCCTCCAAATCTCAATACACTTAAAAACACAAGATTGTTGTGATTAGTGGAAAGGGGGCTGGCCAAAGGGGACAAATGTGTGACATCAATAATCATCACAAGGAGCTAGACTTTGGAGATTACACTTCTGGGGTCAATGAAGTCGTTTGCATCTTGCACTACAAGCAGTGTTTCTTGATTCCTTGTCTGGGGAAATGAAGAACCTTGAAATTAGTTCCATATGTCAGTGGACCTTGTAGGAATATAAAACAAAGAAATGGTCCTTTTCAGCCTGAGTTCTAATCCTCTAAGCCTACTTTTCCTCAGACGACAATAAATCAAAGAAGTAGCTTTAATATTGTTCTTCTGCACACACAAAACAAACAAACAAACAAAAAAAAAGGAAAAGGAAAAAAAACCCCTCAACACTAACAAAGAGACAAAAAAGAGAAATCACCTTGTCTAGCTTTATGCTCTTATCTGGTCTGGTTTAATATCAGTTTGCATCTCTTTCTTTGGAAAATAAATAAATGCAAGAATTCTATCTCCTCAGTACATTTAATTTAATTTTATCAGCCTGAACTATGTGTTCAGCACAATTGATTCTCCTATTAAGAAGGAAAATGGCTTTCCTCAGATCTTAAATGTGTTCAGACCTAGTGGGAACCTGCACGACCATCAAACAAAGACTACTACAACACCGAAATTATTGGACAACTGTCATGAGCCCACAGCATTGATCTTTAAATAAGATTGCTTTTTATTTCTTGTGCTCCCAGTAGGAAAAAAAAATATTGAATTAGGATGAAGTAAACTGCTCCGTTTAGTTGCTGCAAAAAACAAGAGTGGCTGAACTGGATAAATTACATCTGGGGTTTTTTTTATGTATAAGATATACTGATACTGCCCCTTCACTGATGTCTATTCTCTCAGCAGCAAACAGTGGAAGGATGTGACACATAAAGTTATTTCTATTTTCAGGTGCTGGGACGTGGGAGATCTCTATGAAACAGGCATGGGAGCAAGCACACTGGGATTAGGCTACAAGACATTCATCCTGAATACTGATGTTTCCTTAAAGTCAGAGGCTCTCTAAAGAACTGGCTTTCTCCTCACTGACTAATGGCCACAGGAGTCTGAATATTGGTGTTTCAGCTGCTTCACTCCATTTTTTACATTGATGTATACATTTTCTGATTCTTTAAATTAACAGCAAAAATCGGTGTCAGGCTCTCTGTACAAATATGGTAACTTCCACTTATACAGCTGCCTAAAAGCTATCCTGTAAAGTAAGACTTAGAATTTCATAGTTTATGGCAAAAAAGGTTTTGTGGTGAAACTTCTGGGCAGTGAGAGGAGAGCAAGCTGGGCAGCCCCAGTGGTGCTGCCTGCCACATGAGAAATGAAAATCCTGTTGTATTGAAACAGAGAAAATTCAGACATTATTTGAATTCAGAAATATACTGTATTCAGAATTCATTATATATCTGTCACTTTTGCAGAAAGTATTTCTAAATCCATTTCATATCAGGAATAATGTTTAGGAGGATTTAAATAAATATATATAAAAATATAATTTCCCCATAATTCTGTCAAAGTATATGCCATTTACAGACAACTTGGAAATCATCTATTTTATAACAAACTAAGATGAAGCTACACAAAAATCAAAGAAACCTCAAAATCCAACATAAATGTGGCAGAAAAGAAACACTGATTTAACCTGAAACAAAATTTTGGGACAAGTATTTTCAGTCCCAATAACTGCCATTTACTGCATTTGAAAATAAAATCTCTTAAATGCCACTAACTTTAAGTAAGTACAGTCTTGAACTTTTATATAAACACAAAGAATTGGTAATATTTATTTTTTGGTGTCACAACAAAATAAAAAAAACATAGGAAAGATGTTATATTATAAATTCTCAAGCTCCCATTATTTATTTTCTCTCATCCTTACCCTGTCTAAAACATTTATATTCTTTGAAGTAAAGATGAAAATGTCCTTTGGTATATGCACTCACATGTTATTCCAAAAAGACCATTTGAATATCAAAATATGTATCTGTTGATATTGTTGAGTATACAATGCTCTAGTTTTTGAAAGCTTTGTTTTCAAAAAAAGGTATGAAATTAATTATTATTCATTTAACAAGGTTTGTTGTTGCAATTCAGACTGAGTCTGGCTACGTCTCATGGTAAGTGTTCCATGTCCAGAAATTTAATTTCTATTTAAGGACATATAGTACACATTTCCTGTATAAATAAACCTAATTTAATGAGCTTTCATTACTTGATAAACAGTAAGCTACAGTGTATCTCTTTTCAAAGCAAAAGGAGAGTAGTGGTTTCACATAATTTAATGGTCTGTAATAAATATTAATCTCTTTTAGATATAAAATATACCACAGAAAATACCTGTTATCATTTTACTAAGAAATCAAGTCATTATTAATTCATTCTTCATTAATTGTAGTAGCTATTAATCACAATGATCTTGTTTAGCATTCAGATTGCTAGAAAAAAATGTTATAGCTTGGAGATTCCGTATTTTATTCCAGGCGGATTAAGTCAATTAAGGTGACTCAAAATCATTATTTTCATAGCAATATAATGTCCAATTTTCACCTTGATTAATAGTTTATAACTTGAAACTTTTACTAGGTTTCCACTTTATTTGATTCATTGAAAAATGCAGGTTTTGCAAATTTGGGCGTTTTTTGCTTATGAATGGGTAAAAAGCAGCGTGTCTCAAAAATTGAGCACATAAAATTACAATGAGGCAAAACTTGTATGTGTTTTGTCTGGGTAGACTGGACAGAAGGCTCATTACATAATCGAGAATATTTTATCCAGATTTATTTCAAATACATCTAGGGCACACAGAAAGAATTCTGGAGAGAGATCCCAACCTGTTGTATGACAGATTATACCATATCCACTGCACCTTCACATTCAAGCAAAGGCCATATCTTGTTCATTTTAACTTAAAATCTCTGTAAATACTTCCCCAAAATTAAATTGTAAATCTTGCAGTTTACTATCATAACAAGTAATGTGTTGCACCAAAAATACATTAGCAAATGTCCTTCAACCAGCAGGTGAAAAATGTGGATAATATTCCATATAAGAAGACTTGACTACTCAAATGGTACCCCAAGCTCTTGAAAGCAAAAATATTTATAATATCTTCTTTTCAATTTCAATTCCAGTTTTAGAGCAGTTCTTACCTCCATTGCACTCAAATAGTGCTGGGGACAGATTCCTCACCTGGGATAGGGCATCCCTGGATGTATGGACAGACATGGGAATGAGAGGCTGGAGAGCAGAGCTGTAGAAAGGGACCTGGGGCTCCTGGTCAATGGCCAGCTAAACAAGAGCCAGCAGTGCCCTGGCAGCCAGGAGGCACCAGACAAGCTGGGGTGTCCTGGGGGCATCAGGCACAGCATGGCCAGCCAAGCAAGGGAGGGGATTGTCCCCTCTGCTCTGCACTGGGACAGCCTCACCTCGAGTGCTGGGGGCAGTTCTGGGGGCCACAAGATAAGAAATAAAGTGATTAGAAGCATCCAAAGGAGGGTTACAAATGTAATAAAGGATCTTGAGTGGAAGCCATACAAGGGGTAGCTGAGGTCACTTCATCTGTTCAGCCTGGAGAGGAAGAGACTGAGGTACCTCATTGCAGTCTGCAACATTCTCAAGAGAGGAAGCAGAAGGGCAGGCACCAATCTTTTCTCTGTGTTACAGTTACAGGACTCGAGAAAACACCATGAAACTGAGTCAGAGGAGACTAATTTATATACCAGAAAAGGTTTCTTCACCCAAGAGAGTTTGGGCCCAGGCACAGACTCCCCAGGGAAGTGGTCACAGGACCAGCATGACAGAATTCAAGAAACATTTGAGTATTACTCTCAGACACATGGTGTGACTCTGGCTGCCCTGTGCAGGACCAGGAGTTGAACTTTGATGATCATTGTTACTCCCTTCCAGCTCAGAATATTCTATGATTCTACAAGTCTATGAATGATCTTGATACAGGTTTTGCACAAAATTCAAATCCTGTGAAGCTAGTCATTCAGCACTAACACAAGCCAAGTTGTTCCAGTTTGTCATGTGGTAACTGCACCATCAAAAAATCATCTGTGATGTAATCTTGCTCAAATCAATGTGATATTTCTTACCTGCCCAACTAAGCATGCAGATTTGAAGTACTGTTGCCTGCTAGAACAAAATCCTGCTTGACACAAGTGTTAAAAGTCAAGTTAGCACATCTTATTTGCTGCTCTAAAATTTGGGATCAAATCACTCTTACCAGAACCAGAATTAGTGATTTCAAAATTTTGTTGGAAGTGAAATGTGAAGCTAAAAAACAGCAGAAACGAGGTGGCATTTGAACTACAAAAAAATCCTTGCTCGTTTTGGTGGAACAGTGCTTTTCTGATTTACTGATATAGTAAATCAGAAAGACTTACTGTGAATTTCTGACATCCTACAGCTTTGCTGAACACTCTGAAGTATTTAATAAAATCCCTCAAAGCCTCTGAGAAAAGGTATTGGGAAATAACTAAAAAGGTCAAAAGTGAAAAGAGAAATGAGAGAAGAGATAAGAAAAAAAGACATACTCATCCAGAAGAGCTGATGTAAGGGTTGAAAACAGGTGAGGTGCACTGACAATTATAGGGAGGTCTTGCTTAGTCAGACCTCTTTTTCCTGTGAATGAGCAGAAAATAGAGAATCACTGAATAGCCCTTTTACATTTCTATTTAAGTTGCTGCTGAGCTATAAAAATGTGTTTTGACTTTTTTGACTTTTGACATAAGTGAAATTAGCATGCTATAGAAGTTCCTTTATCTTAAAGAAAGTCACATGTATCACTTTGCATGTTGTAAACTTCTAAAGATTAAAAGTTGTAAACTGTCAGAAGCCTTATCCCTTGCAAATCAGATCTAGACCTGACAAAGGCACCACTAAATACATTGAACAATGCCAGATTGCACTGCTGAGAAGTTGCACTGGATGACCTACTTGGCCTTTACTGCCTTTAAATTATGTAACTTTCCTTAATGCTTTATTAAGGTTTTGAGACAAGGCCAAAGGCTCCTAAAAACTTTTGTCAATCCTTTTAAGAGAGAAAACCAAATAAACCCTCAAAGATCCTCCCAGAAAATTTCTGTGGCTGGTGGAGGAGAGATTGCTTCTTCAGGGAGGGATTTCTTTCCCTCCTTTTAATTGAATATTTCCTCTGAAATGCAACTAGAGCGATCTTTTATGAATGCCTCTTAGCAGTATTTTTAAATTCTTGTGAGAATGAGATGCACTTCTGCTGGAGAGACATGAGTGGAACTGAGCTGAAAGGTCCCAGCAGATGCCTTGGTGTGGCATCAACTAACCCCACAGGGTGCCGAAAATGCAGAAGAGGGGCACAGGAAACTCGATGTCAAATGCTGTGCCTGTGGTTGGAAGTGTCAGGGTGCATGAGCCTGGGCCAGGAGGGGCAGAGGACAAGGAAGGCTTGGAGGTGGGAAGAGTTCAGTGATGAATGGAAAAAGGAGGCCTAGAAGAGCTTAGAGCAGCTCTGAGACGGAATAGATAATGGACAGGAGTCCTGTGGCAACTGAGGGAAAGCTGGGAGGCCACTACTCTTTTCAATCACTCAAAAGGACCATGCCAGCCAGGGTAGTTCATGCTTGTCCTTAATGTCAGTGCACCAAATTCCCTGGGCATTTTTGGGGTAGCTCAGACATAACCCAGTTGCATAAGGCTTTCTCATCAAGAAATACCAGGGTTCCTTGCAGCATGTCTAGAAAGACACTCTCAGTATTCACCCACTCTGTATTGTCTATGACATGAAATACCTTCTTACTCCAAAATGTGCCGTCATCACACCCTATAATGCACTCACTGCATTAGTTAGTATGTGTCACAAAATATCATAAATGAAGTTGGAAAGGTTCTAGAGAGCATGCAGGGAAAGAACAGGCATGATGTATGAGGAGCCTCATTGCTGGGCAAGCTATGGGACTTATCTGACCTGCTTGTGTGTCAAGAACAGTCGAAGAATCCAAATATTCTAGCACCTACTCCAGAAACAGGTTGCCCCAAAAAGGCAATTAGTCTTTGCTTTGCTGGTTATGCTAATCATGTCTGGGCCCAGATGGAGATTTGCTGTCCTTTAAACTGAAAGACAGTAGATTTAGATTAGATATTAGGAAGAAATTCTTTACTATGAGGTTGGTGAGACAATGGAACAGGTTGTCTAGAGCAGCTGGATGCTCAGCCCAAGTGTTGAACAGCATGTTCAATGGAGCCCTGAGTCTGGTCTAGTGGGAGGTGTCCCTGCCCATGGCAGAGGGTTGGAACTAGATGATCTTTAAGGACCCTTTCAACCCAAACCATTCTGCAATTATGATATGAGACCATCACCTGAGACTACAGATTCATTTGTGGTGAGAAGAGACAAAAATATATGGATTTGCTGAATGGATCACAGGTATTCCTTAAGGAATTTTGCTGATATATCCAAACACTGACTCAACACAGACCCTCTATATCTGCTGCATTTGTGCCATGCAGAAGTCATCTAAAACTCCTGAGACTTGCACTACTTTCATTTTGAGAAATGCCACATAAATAATAGATGCCTTATCTTGAATGTATTTCAAGGAGCCTTAATGTATATTAATATCACTGATAACTTAAAAAATGAAAGTTTAGAAAATTAACTTCTGTTTTTATTAACTTTTGTGCTGTTTTCTCCAGAGAAAGAGAAATGTTGAAAGTTGCCCCAGGAGTAAGGACAGTTTTTTGATGGAAGGGAGCTGACATTTTATATATAAACACATAAAAATAAATATTTTATATAGAATCACTGATATAGTACAATTCATTTACCCTTACAACTGTTTGCACATTAGTTGGAGGAAGGACAAAATGCATGCATTCTCTGCATGTTTCTGCAATTGGGTAAGCATCTATATCCCAAAAAATCCTTTACAGTCTCTGTGTTGTATTCTGTGGCTTCATTAAAACAGCATACAATGCTTCTCCACAATGCCCATGTTCTGTTGTGAGGAACAGAAAAATTTTTTCTGTTAAACAGACTTCTATGTAAAACAGAACAGATATTCAAGGAGATTTATTTTCTTTGCTCCTTTGTAACCCCAGCACTACATTCCTCTTGATCACTATGCTGAACCTCAAAAGGAAGACTTCTATTAATAAAAATTAGAATGGAGAAAATATATTACACCATCTCTATGCCTGTTAAATTAATTATAGGCAAGTGATGAACAAAATTGTGATTCATTATGCATTTTATGACAAAAAGAATAATTTATAAATTCAATGTAATGTTATTTCTCCTGTAATAGCAAAATGAATCATCAGCTTTTAATTTTCTGCTATAACTATCTAAACCCTTTTAATAAGGGGTTTATCTATCTCTTGAGGTATCTAGCAAAGTCTGATAGAAGTTCTCAAATTTTAGTTATGACTTGTATAAGCTAAAAAATAGCAACAGGTTAATTGATTTCAAATTCAATTACTCTTAATTATTACAGTTACAATTACATATTACTCCTTAAATTTTTATCTTAGATTTTACTATATATCCAGATATATTTCATCTACTGGACTTTGCAGCATATGCCTCACAAGCAAATAACTTGCAACACTTTTTTGTGGAAAAAAATAATTAATTGTCATCAACTCCAATCCTCAGGAATGTTTAAAAATTTGATACAGTGATAAAGTTTGTTAAAAAGCAAGCCAGTAATAAATAGATTTCACATTACAAGCTATTATGTATTTTGGAATACCTGCTGCTTGTTTCTTTAATGCTGCAACTTGAATGTTTTTAGTTCCTTTGAAGTCATTGGAATTTTAAAGACTAGTTAATATGGTGCAGTTCCAGCTCAGTCTCCAATATAGAAGAATTTAGAGTTTCTTCCTGGAAAAGTTTGGCATGCCAATCATAAATTGACTGTGTATCTAGCAGGGCCACCATTTTGTATGGGATATTAAACAGGATTTGATACATTTATATTTTGTGTGTGTCACACAGAAAAGATATAACCAAGTTGGTCAAGGACAATTTATATGGCCTGTCCTAAAAGAAAAATTGTCCAATATTGCAGAGATTTTTGCCCACTGTTGTGACCTCTATCCTCTGTGACAGTCTGCACTGAGATTATATTACTACAACCTGAAAGATAACAAAAACAATGGGTGGATAGCTGGTCTGGAATATGTACCCTGAAATTCCTATGATTCATCAGATTTTAGCCTTGGATCTTTAAATCTCTTAGATAATGATGCTTCCATGTACTCTAATAAGAAAGTGTGACACTAAAGCTCATCTGAAAAAGAAACTTTTATCTCTCCACCTACACACACATAGAATAGGAATTCAGATGCTTAAAAATGCTTTTGAATTCTCAAAACATTCCATTTGTTAAGTGTTTTCAGCTTGTGATGGAAAACTAGACTTCTTATTCTGGGAAGCTTAATAGTTAAGCCACCCTTAAGAATCAGAGACTATATCAATAGAATGTGTTAACATTTTTTTCATTTCCAATGTATTATGTACTTGTGTAATAAATTGCATTACTGGCTTATGACTGAGACCATAGGTTTGTAGCAGACCAGCCTGGCAAGGTACTCCTGCTCTGGTAGAGCTATTGGTGTCTTTGACAGTGAGAAGTGAATAAGCTCTCTAGGGCAGGCTGTGCTCTCCTGTTCAGTGTTTGCATTCTGCACTGCATTCTCCAAGCTCAGCTGAGGACCAAAGGTCCTTTAGTGCACCCCTGGCACAAGCAATGCAGATAATCCCATTATCTTCTACTCACAGCCTTTTTCGTGTTTCTGTCCTCAAGGAGAAGTATTTAACATAAGGTGGAATTTATCTTGCCTAATTTTAGCTCTCTAAATGTCAGGAATCAAGTATAAGCTGATTGCTCAAGGCAACCTGTAGTCAGAGGAGAAAGACAGGCTTCTCCACACAGCAATTCTTCCTACCCTGCTGTAGGAATCTGAGTGAACTGAATGAACTGCCATGTTCTGATAATTTCTGTCTCTTTCCCTTGTTTGAAACAGGACACCAAGAGTCTAAGATTAAAATAAAAAAATTATGTATTCCCTTAAAACTCTAGTCTTAAACCTTCTAAAATAGTAAAGGAACTGTATTCCTGTATTTTTATCTTCCATCTCTATTAGCTTTAGAAATATATTAAAATTTTTTAATTAGATTTCTTTTTTCCTTTATATGGCTTTTGTGCTTTATAATGTAACTCCATCACTATTCTCATCACTAGAATAGCTGAATAAGAGGTTTTTTTCTTTAAATAAGAATCCAAATTGCATTAGAATATTTATTATTGCAAGGCCACATTATTCTAAGTAGCATAATGTTTGCATTTTGAGTATTATGGCTGGGAATGCCATCATAATTAATTCTACTCTGGTGTCAATGGCAATTTATTGCTGGGAACTTCTTCAGTCATAATGAAAGAAGAGCAGTAAAATGTTAAAGAACAACATTGATCTTCAAGAGCTAAACCAACACTTTCCAAAAAACTTGCCATGGCTAGATTTCCTCAAAACTCTGGTAGTTACAGAATACATAGTGATTTGTTTTATTCAAAAGTGAATCCCTTTGTTTCAAACTATGTAATGTACCACAGTAACTGTATGATGATAAGGTCTGAAATAATAGTATAATAATAAAGGCCAGAAGGAGTAAATAAATGCTTTCACATTGGAGTGGGAAACACTGTGATTTTTCTTCCAATTTATGTACTCTAGTGAAAGGCCCAGTCCCATGGAGCTGAATAAAGAGTCCCCAAGGGTTGCTTCACCTCTCATTGCATTATTGATGCAATCAGATCTGACCTTGATATCTGAAACTTCAAGAAAATCACAGAAAGGTCTTGCACCGACACTAATTTCAGTTTGACACCTCATTGTCACTTTGTAGATCTTAAAAATTACATTAGGTGCTTGTGTTTCAATTTTAAGAAAAACTGCAATTCCCTGATCCAAACTTCTTGCTAAGGTGTATAGTGAATGAAGATACATGCCATAGAAAAAGAAGATACTACATATAAAAGCAGGACACATAGTGATTTATTTTGTTTAAGGTCAAGAAAAACAGCACTTATTGAATATATATTAAGTCATTGCATATATTCACAGAATAACACTTGGAACCTGAACATCCTTTGAAGGTTTTAATTACTTTTTTTAAAAATATTTCCTATTTTCAGTGATAATTTGGGATATGTGTTGCTTCTGTCCTCAACATTTTATTTACAGCAGCACAAAAATACTTTTTTTTTAAATTATTATTCACTCAAATAGTCACTCATATGTTTTAAAAACGTTATGAATAAAACCAGACTTGTGAAAATCTTGCCAAATTTGCAGGCCCATGGGTAAAGCACAACTCTGAAAATATATTTATTCTATTTAATTATTGTGGAAGCTCAATCTGGTTCTTGTTCAAGCAGTTTTTAAGCATAAGTAAGACATTCATAATACCAGATTCTACCTTTTATCTCTGCTTCTATCTTTCTTGCCAGAATATATCCATAGTTTTGAAAGGACAAGACTAAGACCAGGTTCTCTCTCTTAGAGAATATGAGTAAAATTTATGCTATTTCCACTTGAAGTGATGGGAGTGCTCAGCAGTGCTAGTTGGGATTGTCTCCAGTAAAAGTTTCCATCAATTCTCATGTTTGTTTCAAGGTAAATGATGCATTACAAGATTTCATTCGAGAGCATTTGGGAAGTGCTTTGAGATCCCCAGTGGAAGCCATTCTGACCATGCAGACTACTCTTAAAATAGACTGGAAAGCCAGTTACATCAACCTAAAATGCTCCATTATTGTATATTGATTCTCTCAACCTTATCTAAGGAATTAAGTATTTAAGACAAATTGTCTGTTTCTCTGCTTGGTTTCTCACCTGTCTGCTTGCCTGAATGGTGAGTCAGCTGGAGAATTTCCACCTGCCTGTGGAGTCATGTTGCTGGCTTCTCAGGGATTTAGGGAGATGGGATGTCTAGCTAAAGAAAAAGCTGAAAATAGATGGGTTTCTGTTTGTTGGTTTTCTTCTCAAATGGATTTTTTAAATTGCGCTTCCTCTCTCACCCAGAACAGAGACTTTTAACTTTATATTTCCCTTCAAGGATATTATTACTTAAAGTTAAATTGATCAGATTTCTGGTGGGCTATAGGTAATACTGTATCTTTTATCTTTCTCAGATCCTGATTGTGTGGGGACCCAACATAACAGTCAATCTTTTAACACGGAATCTTGGGGCAAGATATTTAAATACTTTGTTCTTTGTTTTTCTGCCAAAATATATACCTAGTGAAACATAGAAATTTAAAATTCATTTCAGATATCCACCTCAGTGGATATCACCAGTGGTGATCTTCAAAACATATATTTTTGTCACGTTTACATGACAAGATTAGTCTCAATTATATTCTACTAGAAATTATTTTTGTATAAGAAAACTCTGAAGAATTACAAAAATTGGATGAATTCCTACTATTTTCCAAACTATTCTTCCAGTGGAAACCACATTTTTCAAGACAGGTCCGTATTTAATTCTGTTTAAGTTCCCATACATGCAAAATAGATCTATGGCTTGGTTATCCTTGCCTTTCCTTTATCCTCCAAAATTTGAAACCTTGAATCTCCGAAAACCAGCAATAAATCAGCATTAGAGCTGACAGAATGAGTTTTCCAATTTAAGTTCAATTGTTCCTATATTTTACCTTGAATGCTGTTTAAGTCACTGCAACAGTAATTAACTAAAAAGTGGATTTTAAAATATGATCTTGCAGAAGAAAGTGAAAAAGTGAAAAGGATAACTTGTAAAGAAATGGGCATCTTTCACAGACTAAGTGTTTATGTAATAACAGTAGTAAATAAGACTATGTAAGGAAGACAATGTAAAGAAATCGATGAGAAAAGAGCAGAAAGAAATATTTCATAGAAAAATGTCATTCACAGCAATTTGAACGTTAGTTAGCTTACATTTAAAAGCAGATGGGTTCAGAAAAGGAGAATAAATTTGAATATGGCACACTTTTCAAATGCTAGTCATAGTTATTGACTTCTTTAAACTCATCTTTGTTTCTGTGGATGCCTATATTAAAAGTCTATTTTAAGTGCTCCTAACCAAAAAAAAATTGAAAATACTGATGGCACCCTAAATTGAGGTTAGATGTATCTATATTTGCATGCTAAAAGAAGGAAGTAGTGAAAACTGATTGTTTTAGAATATGCATGGGTGATGAAAGTACACAACATCATTCTATTAGAGTGTCATAATTTCTACAAGAATGCATTTCATGGGGAACACAAAATAATCATGGCAGCAAATAAAGGCATCATAGTAGAGTGGGAAGTGTAGCTGTAAAATTATGTCAGAAAAAAAAGAAAATGTTCTGATTCCCTGGCTGTCTTTCCTAAAGAGACTAAGAAATCAACTTGTTCAAGGTAGTACACAGCTGGCTTTCATTCTCACTTTCTTGAAAAGTGAGCTAGATGTCATCTAGTGGTATTCCTGACCTTTGAAGTTTAGTTAAAATTCACAAATACAACATAGCAAATCCAAACTGCAAACCCAGATCACGTTAGAAAACATTCTATAATTTTAAAATGTTTTTGACCATCTCCTAGTCAAAGCTACTTCAGACTCCATCTGAAAACTGACACAAACTTCTGTGCATCTCCATCTTCACAAACTATCCTAAGTTCAAAGAGAATGGTTCAAGCAATTTCTTTTCTGAGAAATATTTTATGGGAAAGACCACCAGAGGGAAGTACTGAACACTCTTAAAAGACACAGCATTTGAGCAAGTTTTCACTCTTGAATGAAATGCCATATGGCTGGGGGGTTGGATTTGCATCTCTGAGGAAGCTGTGACAAGTGACAACGTTTATTTTTTGCCTTAATCTTTCTATGGCTTCAATTCTTAAAGCAGACTTTTCTCCTGAAGAAGAAGTTTAGATTTTCAATACCAAGAAGGAGAAGAAGGAGATTAAATATTGCTTGTGAACGCCTCTGCTGCTGCTCACACTTCCTGGACTCTGTGCAACATATTTCTAGATCAACAATAAAATAACCTCTTGGTCTTGATAGGCCAACATTTTGAGAAAATCAACAATATTTCACACAAGCCTTCCACAAAAGTAATTTTTCATTTATTGCCAAAAGAATAAAGAGGTTGCACAGATAGATGAGTCAGGAACATTCAGCAGTCACATGAATTCAAGCATAATGCAATAGAGAAGGGTCCATGTGTGGATCCATCTGTCTGAGGAGGGGAAGAGCATCTTTGGTCATAGGCTTGCCAAGATGGTGAAGAGAGCTTTAAACTAAAGTTGCTGAGGGAAGGGAACCTCACCCCTGCCAGTGCCAGCAAGAGATGCTCAGGAGAGGGATTGCAGGTCATCAGGAGAGCACTCAAAGAGAAACACAAACAAATTCCTGACCTCAGCCAGCACTTTGTCTTCATAAGAGTTCGACTTAAATGCCCCTATCATACACATATGAAATGTGCAATAAAAAAGAAGAGTTAGATATATACACAAACCACCAGGGCTACAATCTTATCATCACAGAGTTGGAGTGGTTCCTTTGGCTGGAGAGAGTGCCATGCGATACAATCCTGTAGGGAAGAGGGGCACAAGAAGGCTGGTTAATACTCAAGAATCACCTCCTCCAAGCTCAGGAGGTCAGATTGGATGGGGATTTGAGCAACCTGGTTTTGAGCAACCCTATCCATGGCAGGGAGGGGTTTAACAAGATGATGATGATCATCATCATCTCTGCCAACTCAAAATGTTCTATGCCTCTGTCAGTCTATACATCCAAAGGTTGGAAAGAAACACCTTTGTACCTTTTGCAATTTAAAAATGTGCTTTGTATGGTAGTGCAACTTAATCAGAAAATCTTTCAAGGGCAAAACAACTTCATTAATCCTAAAAATTTAACAGAAAGAACACTATTTAGTCTCATGAGACAGCAGATGGCACTCTAAAACTGTTGGCATGTACATGTATGACTGCATATATGTATACATACACCATCAAAAACCATGTTTCTTTCCAACTAATGAAGCCTTAGAAAAGACTATTTCTGATGCTATTTTTTCTCAAAAAGTATTTGAAACACAAAATCTCTCCATGCAAGATTTTAGAAGCATGATCACAAGATCTCCAGCAGAAGGGAAACAAAATCTATTTCTAATATTTTACTTTGTTTTTACTCTTTCCATGTAAAAAAAATAATCTTCCTTGAATACCCTTGAAAATAAGGGTATATCTTTTATAGACAAAAAAATAATTATACATAGATGTGGGTTTTTTTCAAATACCACAATGGAAAATCTGCTCAATATTAACCACAGATTACAGAAAGTATTTAACTTGTTAAGACTGTATTAAGAAGAAGAAAGAGAGGAAATATGGAATTCATTGCAGTCTTCTTTGCATATGCAAGAAATATGATAATAGCATTGTATAAATTCTGTCACCTCATTTTGAAGTTTTGTCAAGTTTTATTTTCTCATATATAGAAGCAGAATGAAAAATAATTAGTAGATTCAATAAATTATTAAAGCTGGAGAAATCTGAGAGAAGAACAATAATTATTCAAGCAAGAAGCAACAGTGGTGGTAAGAGAACAATACCTCTTGAGAATAGATTGTAACTGGATGCCAAATTACACTACTATTTTTGAACATAGTGGGTGGTTTTGCTTGAATAAGTGTTAAAGCCAAATATACATGCAATACATATGTTTGAACAACCAAAATTCTTGAGAGTTTGAGTACAGTCTGTGACTGGAGGATCAGACCTAACTTCCTTTGTAAACAATCTTGGAAGAGAACTGGCCAATTCTTATAGTAACTGTGTTAATGCCAAAAAATAAAGTAATTTCAGTGGTGACAATAAAAGGTTTTTTGCTTATTCTAGTTTTCAGGAATCTCTGGCAAACCAAAGTGGCTCTAGCTCTGTCTTGAAGTAGACCAAATTCACCAAGATAATATTCTTAAATTTTTCTGCAATCCCAAACAATTACTCTATAATAACCAGTTTAGTTGCTCTCTAATCCCAGAGGTGTCCACCTGATAGATTTGTATCTCCTCCTCAGTACTGACTGAGATGAAAAGCTTGATGTATAAGGCATGGCAGACCCTGGTACTTCTCCCTCTGTGTTTCTAGAAGGAAATGGCTTGGCAAGCTTCTCCTAGCACCTTTAAGCACACCTCAATAAGGACAACAAAAACACAAGTTTGATATTTGGTGCTGTCTTATCTTTTATCACTGTGTAATTGCTGGAATACCCATAATGAAATGAGAAACTTGGGTTTTGGAAAGCTAAAGCACACTAAGGAAATATTTTAATGCTCCGTGTAGCCTCCTATAAGAATGTCTGGGTTTGTCTGGAAAGACATTTGGGGAGAAATAGAAAAATTCTGGAGAATTTTGTGATAACATCAAGTTGTAAAGTAAAAACAAAATGAGGAATAATTGGATTGGAACATAGGGGGAAAATAAAAACCAGAAAAAAATTGTCTTTGGTTCATAGTTTAATGGCTAAGACACTGGCAATAAGATAGCTGAATTCTAATCCTTTTCCAAACAGTCTTTACACAGTGATTTTTCCTTAAATCTTTATAAAGCCTCTGATCAGGACAAGAAATCTATATAATTGCCTCTATGGTAAAATACAGCAAAAGCAGTCTGGCTTTGTGTTGCATCTTGCTTTTGTTGTACAACAATAAATCTTGCATAGTTTTTCACGGTAAGAGTATTTCAATAGAAAGAGCAGAAAAAGTTCCCTCTTTCTCCCCTAGTGCATTAAAGTGTCTATAATTGTTGAGAAACACTAGAAAATACAGGTGTGTATCCTGTTGGGTAGACAAGAGCATGAAATGAGCTTTTTCCTGCTTCTAGTTGAGGGCTCAGATAGTATTCCCAGGAGAAATTGTTTATCTAGCTGTCAACCATGAAAAATTAACTTCATAATTTTTTTCAGGAGTCTGTGGTGTGCTGGATGCACTGTATGGTGTCTTGTGGAATAGCCAGTGGTCTACCCAGGGACACAGGAGCTGGAACATGTGTGGGCAGTCAGGGGCATGTTCCTACTCTCTGGTAAGGACTTGATTTTGGCTTTGGACCCAGGCACCAAACATCACGTTTGGAGTGCACTCTTCTAGGTTTTTCACAAAACATGTGAGGCCTTGGATGCAGAATGATGGGGTCTGAGGGTCTGATCCAAATCTTTGGTGGTTACAATTCATTGACAGCAATGAGTTTTTGATTCAGCCCAAGCCACTACAATGCTTTTCTAGAACACATTCTACAGAACATGAAACATTTGGAAATTGGCTGAGGAAGCCAGAATGGAGAAAATCATGCTTATGTTCCTCTCCTGCAATTATTCCCAAGTCCTGTTTTCAATGTGCATGCTGCTTATTTTCAGCAATTCCCCCTAGTGTGCGATTCATCTGGCTTGGCAGCTGCTCTGTGTGCAGTACATTTCAAGAAGGAAGGGGACAGAAGCACAGGCATGTTTCCAAGAAAACAGATAAACTGCTTTGGTGTCACTGAGGTGGAAAGTGGGTTAGTCACACTCTCAAAGACTGGTATTCCTGATTAGTTTTGCATGTCCAGAGCAACGCATGGCTGCACCAGCCCACTACTTGGAGTATAATTCAGTGGGTCTTCCCCTTTCCTGAAAACAGAGCAATGAATTGAGATTTTGAAGTTTACTATTCAAATGATGCAAAGTATCCCACTGTTTTAAGGCAGCATGTAAAGCTGATTTAGGGATTACTGTTATGTCGCTTCTCTTTTTTTAGATACACTAAGTATTTATCTATACATTTAAACCTTTATCCAGACAGAGAATAGGTAGGCAGATTAGATGATAGAGAACTGACAATTTTCACTCTTTCAGGCACAAAAATAAGTATTATTTAACTGACAGTGTCCAGTTAACCTTTCCATACCACAAGCTTTCTAAACTCCTCTTCAATCTTATTTTTTTTAGGATTCAGATTTGATTACAAAAACTAACACAGTATAATAAAAAAAAAAAAGGTGGCAGATAAGATGGTGATATGAAATGCGTATAGTTTTGGATTACAAAGAAAAGGAGGAACATGAATTATAATATTTGGTGGAACTGAAAATAAAAGGAAGCATTTTCTTTTTCCTTGTTAATATTGAGATGTGTGCTTAGCATTTACCTGACAAAAGCTAGTAATTTCTTTGTCCAAAGAAACACAAGAAAAATTAAAAATCCCAGAGTAATAAAATTTGGTAGGATTTACAGTAATATATCACATGCTTACTAAACTTAGGTGTGTATAATGATTCTATTTGATTTCTCATTCTCTCTTCCTCCCACTACTGATTGAGTTGATTGGTGCAAGCTTAAACTGGGAAACTAATGACTCAAGGAATCACAGTACTAGGTCTTGAAGACATTTCATTTGTGCTATTTTTATATTGTTGTTACTGCATCAATTTCAGTGAAGATACTTCTGATTTACTGCTGCAACAAAGCTGGTATTTCAGTCCAGTTCTTTCCATGCAGAAGGTGCATGTTCCATTTTCAAATAAATAATAAATACTCCTGGTTGAAGAAATGTTGTTGTTGTGATGCAAAAACAAGCCCTGCTTGAGAATGCAAGTTTGTCTAGTAAATTTGAGGGAGATCAGCAGAAACAAGAAAACAAAACACCAAGACAACTCTAAAGTAAAGGGAGAAAATTAATTTGTGAATCTACTTTTTTCTTTCTCTTAGATGTTATTCACCCAGAATGAGCACACATTCAGCTGTACTAGAAGCTCTGACAGGCAGGTCAGTGACTGTGGGATATGAGTTATCACACTGCAAAAAATTAATGGGTGCCATAGACACTTTGAGCCATGCAGCCCACCCGGGCACAGCTCAGTAGCAGCAGCACACTTCCTTCCCTGTGCAGCTAGAAAAGGGTGTACCCTACACCAACATTTTAGAAATATGACTCCTAACTACAGTCTCTGATGGTTTTTTTTTTTTTTATTATTCCTGTCACAAAACAGAATATTGCCTCTCATTCTACCTTATCAAGTGTCTTCACTTGTCTTGACAGGATCGTTCAGCTGATAGAGACATCTAACTGCAATGAGCAACCTGCTTACCTAGAAATTTGGTAGAAACTTGTCACCCTTCAAGTGTATTCATCCATCAATGCTGAGGGATCTAAGAGTGTGTCCCTGGACTCTTCAGAAGAGCACTATTTGTATCAAGTAAGAAGAAAAGCTGTGAAACTCTTTTGGGACAGCTTGATTACAAGTGGAAGGAGGAAAAGTGGGTGAATCCCTTAACTGGGATGTAGAACACGTTTGAACCTCCAGTTATCAGAGGAGAGGCAACTGAATTAATGCATTCCTGAAATTGCAGGATCCACCTGACCCTGGATTTCATATTGACACTTTTCCTTCTTATTTTGGCCCAGAAAAAATATTCTTTCTCAGAATAGCCTCAAGCACTTCACGTGTATGTTGAGCACAGAGGTTGTGCTGGATGTACAGCTGCTCATCTATGATTAGATGAGCAGCTAACCACATAGCCATGTGGCTAACATGTGCCATGGACTCAAGGGACCACAGCACTTCAGAAAAGAATGACAGCTAAGCAGTGATTTCCTCTATAATGTACTCAGAAAACAAAGCCTTAAACCTGCATGACATATTCTTATCCTGACAAGCCTATGACAGAGGATCAAGAAATAGAAACCACAATAAGCCTACAAAGGTCCCTGTACAGGGATACATGAGTCACAGACAGGATGAGTGTGCCCAGCTGAAATGTAGGCATGTGTATGTGACAGAACAACTTGAGAAGAAAACACTAAGGCTTTTAGGAATCAACAGTGTCCCTAAAATCTTGTTGACTGTGATGCACGCGACCATAAAAATTTATCTATGTGAAGGGAAGGGCTGGAAATGAAAAGATTAGCCACAAGACCACATCTTCTGGGATCAACCTGAAAGTGCATTTGTCATGCATTTCACATTGGCTGTAAGCACTTCTTGTTGATCAGCTCGACTCAATATTGACGTAGCTACAGGCAAAGGCTCAAATTTATCCATTGTTTGGCAAAGAAGGTCTGAGAAAAGATAAAGGGCAACAAATGCAAAACAAGGGAGAAGATGAGAAGGAGTTAAAATTCTCATTTAATTAATACTTACCTTAGAGTGTTTGTTTATAGACTAATAAACATATGAGACAACACAGTACCTAAAGAATGAGAACCACCCAAGTCATGACCTCTGTCCTTGAATATGGCACTTGAATGAAGGCTGTAAACTCATGGAAAGCCTTTTAAAGCACTGTTAAAGAGCTGTTGGAGAGACAGAGCTATGAGGATTAGAGGATTATAAAAGTAGCTATGCTCTATACTGACCTTAAACTACAGTCATGTATTTTATACTGGCATTACTTATGGAAGTGAAAATATGGTGCTATCTGTGACCACATTCATAGTTTTACCAGCTACTGGTTTCTTAGAAATTCTTCTTCTGCACATGATGAGCTAGTTCTGAAGGGAAAATATTAGTAAGATTTTATGGCAGCCAAGAGACACTACTCACTGCAAAAGTCATTAACTAAAGGTCATAACTGCATTCCCTTTTTGATATATTTTGATATATTCCCTGATTTTGATATATTTTGGAATGCTGCTTACCTTCTAGAAGAACCTGTGGCTATGTAGTTTCAACAGTCAGATATTATGCCTGTCTGACTACTGCTGTACCTATTTACATTTCAAATTATAGCAACTTTCCCTTCAAAACATGGGAATTTCTCTGTAACTGTTCATGTTTCCAGCAACAAAAGCTATGCAAGGAAACACAAAAGATGTCTAAAGTCTACACAATTTTTTTTCTCAACCATGGCCATAATCCTAATCCTGAGGACAAAAATAATGTAAAACATAGACAGGAAAATAAAGAGAAAACAATGTAATTTATCTTGCGTAATGGAGATAGTAGACCTGCATAAACACAATTAGGAGTGGGTTTGATTTGTTTCTAAGGGAACACTACTTCTTATGTTCCTTAAGGAAAAGTAAATCCCCTCTTGTAGCTAAAGAAGCAAAGAATTTTCTGAAGATAATGGTTATTTTTAACAGTGATTAATTGTTTGTGGCTCTGTTAAAATTTTCTACAAATTCATATCTGAGAGCCTTTGTTAAGGGAAAAAAAAATAATGCACACTACCAGCAAATCTCTTTGAAGATTATTTTCAAATGGCTATTTGAACTTGTCACATATTTATAATTAGAGAGCACACAACCCAATTTTCTTTTCTTCTAATGGGTAATCTTTGTTTCTTTCTACTAAAGTCACTGTGAAAGTGCTTTTGCTTCTCCCTCTAAGGCTTTATTCTCTGCTATTGTTAAACCATAACAATATCAGCAATGTCATGCCAGAAAGATCCATTAACAACCTTTTCAGTGAAATTCACATCTCTGCTGATTAAAGCAAAAGAGAAACAAGGGATGTCAATAGAAATATTCACACATCCTTTTTTCCCCAACTATGTATATGTATGTGGGTGCTAAAAGGAAATATTCAAAGTTGTTTTCATCAATGCAAAGGAAAACCACACATCTGTCTGTCATAGATGAGCTGACTATTTTTAGAAATTCTGGGAAAATAAATATGCAGAAACAAACGATTTTTTTTTTCTAGAAAAGCAAAGCATTTCTTGTTGTCCCCCACCTTCCCAAAATCTGTAACAAGAGAATTAGTCCTCTTTTTCCCCATATATTTTTTCAGATTTCTTCTATGTACTGTAAAGAAAGCAAAAAATCTCACATTCCTTCCTTTCAGCCCATTTGTAGACTGCCTTTAAAAATGCTGATTACATTAAAGTTACTACACTCTAATATTAGTGTATTATCATAGTGTTTTACTTCCTTAATAATTAAAAATAAAATAGAACTGATCTTTTGCACCTGTCCTTTTTTCCAGATGTGGTATGGATTCTGTTTTACTGTTATATGTGAAATGCTAACCTGATTTTCACAAACATAGGCTATATTGCATTTCTCAGGTACTCAAGGCAGAAACATGAGGTTTATTATCCCATGGGGATTTAGAGGGAGACAAATCTTTCCTGGGACACAAATATGGTCATAAAAGGACCCATCTTGAGTCAGCACACCTGGTTTACCTCACCTGCTCTGAAAGATTGGCACTGATGAAGAATTTTAGAATTGGTTTGCAATATGTATTGAAACAAATCAGTAAGACCAGATGACAATCACCTAAAGAGTCCAAAGAAGAACAGATATAAAATTGCTAATTATATGTGTTACAACTGCTTTCTCACTCTTATGGCATCTACTGTTAAAGGAAAGGGAACAATTATAACACAATTTAAAAATTAAAAGAAAGTAATAATAAGAGTTCAAATAAATAGGACTCAAACTAAGCAATATGACTTTTAGTCCAAGTCTATTAGTGGAAATTATATTAATAATCAAAAAATAAACATAATATAATTGAGGAGATTTAACCTCTGGAGAGCAAATTAATGGCTCTCAGATTTGAAAGGTGTGAGATTTTCCAAAGAGTCTTCAGTCATGTGAAAAGAAGGTTTCCCAAATAACCCATCCTGGATTTTCAAAAGTTGTTACAATGCTTTTCAAAGAAACCAAACTCTCATGTGGAAAAGAATTCCTGTGGATCAGCACTTGATGGATAAGTAAGTAACACATTACAGCAATAAAGACTCATTTTCCAAATAGAAAAAAGAGAGGATTCTTAGGGCAGTCCTATATGGAACATCTTTGGGACCAAGAACACTCTTAAACAGTCTGCAAAAGAGACTGAAATATTACACCAAAAATATGCAAATGGTACAAAAATAGCTTCAGCTATCAAAATTAAAATTTTCCATAGTGTTCTGGAAAAAAAAAAAAAAAAACAACAAACTAATGTTGAACAGCAGATTAATAAAATGGAAAATAAAATTTATTGTCAGTAAAAACACCCTCAACCACATATAAAAATGATTAACTGAATTAACTTCTACCACTGAAGAAAGACCAAGTCTGTATATCACAGGTTTTGAAATTTTCATAGCAATGCTTAATCAAAAGGGAAATTGAATGCCAGGAAGTTATAGAAAACTGCTATATTGATGTACAAATTCCTGATGTAAACATCTTTTAATGATCATGCCTTTTTCATGTCATTCCACCTCAAATAATACATTAAAATAAGACAAGAAATGGTACAAAAGGCAACAGGAAAGGTCAAAGAAATTTGAGAGGCTTCTTTCTACACAAGCAGAGCCTAAGCTTACAAGAATTTAGCCAAAAACCCCAGAGAAACACATAACTGAAACATGGAAAAGAAGGTTAACATTGAATAATTTGTCATTGTTTCTCATAATACTGGAACTGG
Source organism: Erithacus rubecula (assembly GCF_903797595.1). NCBI lineage: Eukaryota > Metazoa > Chordata > Aves > Passeriformes > Muscicapidae > Erithacus > Erithacus rubecula. The sequence continues at coordinate 25,908,983 of NC_136686.1, read as the reverse complement.
AGTGAACAAAATTAAATCCTGAGGCATCAAGTTAAAAACAAAGAGTGGAAGTGTTTTTTATTTCAAAATAAAAACATATATAAGAAAGACTCACAGATGGGTAATAAATACTGTGATAAATATGCAGCCTCTGAAAAACTCATGGCACAATTTGTACCATGAGAAAAATATCCCATTGAATTTTTCCGCTTTATCCTCTTTTCTAAAAGAGCCAGTTTGTCCGTTTTTACAGAGAAGGGTCAGTGGGTTAATTTCTCTATTCTGGCTCTTCTGAAGCTGTCAGAGCCCTCATAAGAACAAGAGGAATCTCTTGGACTTGTTATAAACATGGTGAAAGAAAGCTGGTTGAGTTTTCCCTTGGAATCCATGCTACATTCAAGGTCCATCCAGAACTAGAAGTTCTCCCTAACAGTACTTAATGGGGAAAAAACCACCATATTAGGACTCAAGAACATCTGGTAGTATGCCCAGTGCCACAGGTCTTACCTTTATGACTACTGAACTACAGAATGGATGTACAAACACAAACAGGACCACCCTGCAGAAAGCTGTCAGCATTTCAAAGGGCATTGCCAAAAGCTAACTTAAAACCAAGTCTGGTCTTATTGGCAATTTCTTTAACTTCAGAAATTCCTTTGGAACGTAGCACTATATATAGTTCTTTCTAATCTTATTTTTTAAGTAACTGTGTTGAATTCAAGGATTTGTTGAAAAGGCTCTGCTATTGTAAGGAGGTTGTCATTGTCAAGGGATAGGGTCAACTCTAGCCATTAATCCACATTTCAAAGCTCTCATTATCAAGAAGTAGGCATTCTGAAGATAGAATTAGGACAGAATTAAGTCCATAAAAAATCTTTACTAGGAATTTTGCAGATTTTTCTTGCAACACATCGTAAATATAAAAAGAATGAGGTAGTATCTTTGAAGACTTGGAGAATTTTGCTGGTAGGTAGTAATAAAATCACACATGGAGTAAAAAAAAAAAACACTGTGCAACAAGACCAAGATACAAGAGAAGGCAGTGATTCAGGAATGATAACTATAGATATTTAGTTAAAGATATATAGATTTATAGATTCTATTTATAGATATAGATATTTAGTGGTAACAGTAAAAAATGACATCTCTTCATACTGCATCTGAGTACTGACCTAAATGTTATTGGCAGAGCTAGGCACTAATGCACCTGCTAATGCACCTGCACTGCATCTCCACTAATGAATGACATGAACTGGGAAGGCAGACAGTATGTCTACAGCTGCAGTCTTCAGCAGTCAGTCAGAAATAATTCCCACAGCTCCTCTGAGTCCTGGAAATGCTGCAGAAGAAAATTCCACCCATGGTTGCAAAAGCACTTCTGAATTGGAAAACCAGAAAAAATTGTATTAAGTACTTGTTTGGAAAAGAAAAATCTTATTTTTCCTATTTTCAGTTATTGCAGATACTTTCAAATTGAGCTTTGCAGACTTAAATGGGGTTATCACTCAGGGCTGACTTTTGGAAATGCTGAACTTCCACATCTATCAGTGGAAGTTGGGCACTAGCAAGAACCAGACACTTATCCAGTTCATCATTTATCCAGAGTCATCATTTTGGTTGCTCTGAAAAATCTGGTTCCAGTTTATCCAACAACAAGTGTAAATTTTGACTGAGTAGGACCAGCATTCTTCATAACAGAAGAAAACTCCTTCAGTCCCCTTGTAGATTATTTATCAACTGGCACAACTTTAACTTTTTATTCCTGTGTTCATTCTCACTCATTTACAGGAAAGCACATATATTTCCACCTATGACCTTTCATGTATGTGTCTGTAGTACTGGACATCAAGGGTAGCACTTTTCATACCTGACTCTAGCTGTCTCAAAATAGTTGTCTATTCTAACCATTGAAGTAAGAATAAATTTCCAGAACATGACTTATAACAATTATGTTTAAAGTTTACATACCAGTTCTCTAAAAGCTGCTTTAAATGTCATTTCATACAACTGACCATTATCTCTGACTCACCACAGTAGACCTTGAAAAGTACTTTAAAATAAATTACATGCTGCACATTTATATAACCAAAATAACTTGCAAGGTTGATTTCAATGAATCAAATCATAGCAGGTTTCTACCTGCTAAATAAAAACATCCAAGGCTTTTGAAGCTGGAAACAGGTACCAGAACTTAAATGGCCAAAAATCTATTGGAAAGGCTCCTTTGAAAATGCTTGGAAACCTCCAAAAAGCATATCATAGAGGATTTACAGAAAGTCCCCTAGAGGTTGGGTACAATTGATTATTGCTACAGCAGCAATTTGTCCTTTTTTTGATTAGACAAATACAAAATTTTGGAATTTTGTCCATACATATTTGGTTCCAATGTTAAATAATATTAGGTTTTGCTATGTCCATTTAAGCACTGATCTCACATGGCATATAAATAGAATTAAGGATATAATTTATTGGTAGAAAAGATGCAAACAATAAGGCCCTACAAACACTGCAATTATGAGAAAAAATCAAAATATCCTATTTGCTTTTCATTTTATTTATTTGTTAATATCAATCACTAAAGTCATTCATGGGTGGGACAAATGCCAACTGAAAAATCCAGGAATTTCAAATTTCTAATAAAGTAAGACTAAAAGTTTGAAAGACATCAGGTAATAAAAATCTGTGAAATATTTGTGATGCAATACAGTGGAAAATGGTAAAATGGTAGGGAAATGAAAGAATATTACAGTCGGGAAATTTGGCTGCATTGCTTTTCTAGTGAAGGCAAGCAAATTCTATGTCTTGGAGACAACAGATTTTCAGTAGCTGTAGATCAGGTACATTTTCATTCAAATGCAAATTTAAGAAAAAAATACTCTGTTAATTTCTGTGCAGATGGTCAAACCTAGCTCTAGCAAAATTCTTCCAATTGTAGGTTTAAATGTGTTCCATGGCAAAAGCAAACAATTGATTTTGGTAAGGAATTAGTTTTGTGCATGGATTAACTAAAAGAAATATGGATAAGACCCAGATCCACTAAACTCAAAGGCAATCAGACATCTGTCTTCACAAGTTGCACCTTCAGCTCCCCTTCCTCTGACCCAATGCACAGGGTGCTCACAGATATAGTCACAGCAGAATTCAATGTCACTGCTCCCCAGATGATTAAGCCCCTGACTGTGGGCATCACCAGAAACATCACAGTCATTACACAGCTGACCATGTAAGCAGCTAAATGTGGACCATCCTTCTCCATCAGTCCTTCTCCCAGGGGTTGTTTCCAAGCACATCAACAGTTGTAGGTTCTGCTCAAGAACAGTATTGTAAGCTTTCTTTACACCACCTGCCTGAAAAGTGGAAAAATCTGCTCAGTAGCCTGAGGCTTTAGCTGCAGTAAAAAGATTGGTTAACCAGTCCTAGACTATGGATAAAGCCTTATTCTTTACTCCTAGAGGGACTATTAAAGTGAAATGCATATACAACCCTGAAATCAAGAATGGGAGGCTTCTGTCTGTGAAAAAACTTGTCACATAGCACATACATTTCTATGGCTTGGGGTTTGAATTTTCCCACAGAGAATTATATAGGCACTCTGAGCAGGAAAGTGGGGGGGAATGGAGTTAAGAGCAGGGATAAGGCACAGTGCTCTCTGTGACTTCTGAGCAAGACAGCAGTCCTGAGTATAATCATTTCACTGGTCTAGAAGCAACCACTGTGCAGTACTAACCTACCTGAAGTGTCTCTGAAGCAAAGGGATCACTGTGAAGAAGAAAGTGCAGAGCATCTCTGACCAGATGGCTGCATGTCCATAAATCTCAGCTGTACCCACAAGAACAGAGCATGTCTGACATCTCTGGTCATGCAGCTGACAGTGGGAAGCATCAATGCTGCCAGAATCACAAAAAGTCTTGAAATACCAGACACGTTCTGCAAAATCCCTGTGATCAGGATGTATGTTAGAAAGAGGATTCTGTTGGAAATTTAGGTCTACAGTAGCCCCATTTTTTAAATCTGCATTAATGACTTATAAAGTCCACCTTGGTCCTACTAAAACACTGCTGTATTTGGCTCTGGCCAAATCTTGCTGCTGTGCGTGGATGTGTTGGCTCAGCAGTGTTAACAGGAGTAGAAGGCAATAAAAGTTTATTTTTGTTTTAAACGGAGTAAGTCAATCTGCCCTAGAGCATGCACAGAGAGTTGTTACATTATTTAACAAGGTACCACTTTTACTTGGTCACTTTTTTTAATAATAACTACATTATGCTGTTAGATGTGCCAACTAACATAAGTTTTCTTTCCTCTAACTAAAGATCACACTGTGAGGACTTTCTTTGCCAGAACATGGGATTATTTATATCTAGTGAGAGCTATGAACTAGTTAGTGCTGCCAAGCACTTACTCTTTTGCTGCAGATGGTTATGCTAGGGCAGAATTACTCTTTTTAAAGTTACTTCGATACTTTAAAATATACACTAACAAGAGAATACAAATTAGAAATAAACCACAAATGTAGTTCCAATGCTGTGGTCATTCAGTTCAGAAGGGAACTATAAGGGCTTATTCAGACTTGCTTGAATGCTTCCACAACAGACTTAGAGTGCTCATTTCCTCAAAGGCAAAACCAAACCCATGAAGATTAGTAATTAAGGGATTGGCATGCTAAACCTGAAAGCTCTAAGCCCCATACTAAATGACTAACAGCCTATTGGGCACCTATTCCTTACCCAGCTATATGGAGAAAATTCCATTCCTGTTTCAACCAGCAGAAGAAACAAAATGTTATCATTGACAAATTTGCTTCTATTGCAAGTGAAAAGCAGCACAGGCATCCAACATATGTACCTTTACACATTTTGTCCAAACTGGCAAATCTGTTTAGTTGGTAAGGGAGCAAACTGGGTTGAAGAGCAGCTTGGAGTGTGACAGCAGGAAGATACACTACCAGTTATAGCATTCAAAAGCACTCCTCAAAGGGCAGAGGAAGCTTGCATGGCTAAGGAATGCCAGCATCTGCAGCCAACAGCATGTAAGACGAGCAATATATCCAGCTGCTTTCAATTCCTCAGCTCAAATGAGCAAAACCTCATTCATAACAGAGGCAGCCTGTAGCACGAATCTGGGGTAAGGTGTAGCCTCAGACCTCTGCTTCTGCCTGCAGTGAGGAGCTTTTCACCTCTCTGTTCTTAGGCTGAAGCTCTGCATGAATGCATGATTGCAGGAACCTCATGCTATTTTTGTCATACCATAGACAATGATAAAAAGGAGGCACACTGAATATAAAACTGTGTAAATACTTTGGCATGTTTGTGTGATTCTCCCTTAAAGCTGTTGACTGGTTTAGTGTTCTGGCTGCTTCTATAACAGTAAAAAGAGTCTATGGGAAATGTGGCTGAGTGTATGGAACGTGTGGCATTGAAAATGTCTTTAATAAAGGGCTTTGTAATTTCTGTTTTGAATTATGAGCATTGATAGGCCTTTCTGAAGGAGAGCAACTGTGGCTCAAACTGGACATTAAAAAACACCTGTCCTGGGAGCACAAGTTGCCAATCACAGAGGTTGTAGGATCTCCATCTCTGGAGGTTTGCTGAAAACCTTTGGGGACTTTCAACATTGAGCTAGGCAAAGTCAAAGCTGATCTAATCTAGCTTTGGCAATAGCCCTTCTGTGATTAGGCTGTTGTGACTTATTTTTCTGAAGACTTTAATAATCTAATAGCTAATAAATATAATATTTGTTTTAAGTATTTTTCAGAGACTCTGAATCATGACTAAGTCTCACCAATTAAGTGGTTAATTTCTCTGCAAGTGAAAGAGTAGCAGCAACTGTTTCCTAATGTTCTTGGCTGTCTCTGGTGAGAGTGCTCAGCACACAGAGTACAGCTTGTAGATGCTATCAAATTGAGTTTTGAAAAATAAAAAAAAATCTTGTCTCCCTGTGTGTTTCTTTGAATGTTAGTAATTGTACCCTTTGTTTGACTGCTTTTTGTACCTTCTCCTTCTTAACTGATAATTTGCATGCAATACAGGACCATTTCCAATTTGAATCCTTGATCAGCTGTTTGTCCACTGATATCACATTCAAACTGCTTACACTCACACTTACTTACACTACACTATCCATGCTTTCCTTGTTTTTCTTTCCTTTGTCTTAAAAGCTCTTCACTATCCCAAAATCATGCCTTTCCTTCTATTCCTATCAGTTAACAACAAAAAAGAATGTTCACTATTTGTTTTATGCCTCTGTTTTCTTTATTATGCATATTAATTTAATCCCTGTTTTGTTTTGGGTTTTTTTCCCTTTCATTATGTAGTTACATTCTTCAGGGATGAACTATTTTGAAATCAATGCATTTTATTTTTTTCTTGTGACTCAGAATTAGCACAGAAGAACCTGTCAGGACAGAAATAACCCTTAGATTACTCCTTTGTCAACTATTCTCACTGAAGCATATGCCATTGTCAACTAACATTTAAAACTTTTCACTAGACTCATGTTTGTATATCATGTTTCCTAAAATATATTCAGGTAAATATGACCATGACTTTTATGTTTGCCTTAAGAATTATTTAGACCTAAATATTTTATTAAATATAAAATCTACACTATTTTTATATTTTACTTGAACATGTTTGAGATAAATCAAGCTGTTTCAGATTTTAAGTATTACATTGTATCACTATGTTTTAATCAAATGTGGCTCACATTTTTGATATTCTGTAAATTTTTAAAAATCATTTCAGCTTTGAAAAAACTCGTTCTTTAATCTCATCTATTCCTGGATTTGAAGGGAGAGAAGCATACTGTACACTTAGACTGCTGGGGTGCCATGCTTGACAAACATAAGCTTTTAAGAACAAAATCCACCTAAGTTTAAGCAGCATTCCTAAACCTGCCAACTGTTTACTTGAATCAAAACCAAATTGTTCAACCAGTCCTCTTTTAGCCAGAAGCTATTAGCTTTCTAAAGACCACCATGGCACTGAAAATTATAAACTCTCTGATCAGCTGTCAGATGCCAGCTGCCAGCTCATTCCATGCTGGGAGATAACTACAAACTCTACATCTAGTTTAAGGCAGTTTCCAGCCTTCAGAATGCTGGGTAGCTCCAGCAGGAGTTTCTTCCTCTAAACTCATCTTCTTCACAGGAGACATTTTCCTGGGACTTCATAGCTAGACAGTCAAAAGTCTTGAACTGTAGGAAGCATTTCTTTTATATATCAAATCATATAATCAGTTGCATGCAGTTTCTTTGTTGCTAGAATCAGCTATCCACTGACCATTAATTCCATTTTATTAACAGGGAGCTGTTTGGATCCTGACTTATAACACTGTGCTTTAATGTTTCTTCAAGCAGAAGGTTTTTTTTGAGCAAAGATAAAGCTTAAGTCACAGTGTAGTCAGGACTACATAAGCATCTTTTGCCATTTTCATTTCATAATGCAAATCAAGGAGCCCAAATTATTTCTACATCCTTCTTAAAGTCTAAATGGAAAAATGTATTCAGGGACAGATGGAATTCTCTATCCACATGGACTTTTTGTCTCATCTCAGCTGCAAGCTGTTCAAGCCACTTTCCAGTAAGACCATTAGACCTCTCAGCTGGCACAGCTTTCACTTATCTTGTACATTCTCTAGTCCTGTTCCAATGTCTCTGGTCTATTATTTAATTTGGCAGACAAACACACTCAACTGTCCCAAATATATTTTCTGGCCCCCTGTGTTTTATTAGCTGCCAAAATGTCAGAATAACCCACAGCAAAGGAAGTAAGAAGGACTTTTTGTATTAATGTATCTTATTCATTATTCCACTGGGGAAAATTTTCTTGTTTCTTTCTTAAAAAGTGAATTGTGACTCATTGACATGTTCAGTGTCCTAATATAACATCCATTTTTTGTTTCAAAAAGCTGACCTAGGGGATTGTGACATATTGTTCTATAGCACCTTTAGGAAGTGATGGGTCCCAGGAAACAGGAGGCATTTCTGGAGCACAAAGGCAAGAACTTCAGAAAAAACTACCAGAATGGCATATTACAGTATTCTTGTAATCTTAGTTGTGCTTAGAGATCTGACTACTTATTATTTTACAGTTTTGCAATGACCAAAAACTCCTTCTGCATTTCCCACCAGGCTTCCTTGTAAAGTTGATCTAATATGACAATGTCTCAGTAAAGGGAAGAATTTAGTTGAAAATATTCACTGAAAAGCATTCTCTAACAATACCTTTTCCATCAGCCCAAATGATAAGCAACACTAAACTTTTCATCAGAACTTCTTTTTTGTTTCGTGAATATAAGAAGGTACATAATGAAAATACTGATTTTCTTTAGAAAATATTAAGGATTTTAAATGCTATACTCACAGCTGTTTTCTCACCCCTTGTGGATCTATAAAATAACAACAGGTTACCTTAACAACAATGAACAATAACAACAGCATACGTTCATTCATGCTTAAAATGCATGCACCTGTGGAGATACTTTCTACAGAAATTTTAGTATATATATTTTTGTCTTGAATTTTTAACATTTGGGCTTATTTAAAAAGAAAAATAACAACATTTAGGCAGACTGTTTCACCTACAATGCTTATTCAATTTATTCTGTTTGCATACATCTGACTTTTCTGGAAAACCAATGCACTAAAAACACATCAATTTAAATATTGCAGACTGTTATTCCAGCAGAGCTAGAAGTCTCTATCAATTTCTCTCAGTATGTTGCCTGAATATGGAATCATATATTTGTGAGACAAACATCTTTTGACTCTGAACTGTGGGTTGCTGCTATCCAGCATATTGCACCATATATATTTTAATATTAGATAGGAGAAGAAAGTATTGTGACATTTGGTAAAATCAAAACACTAGTGAATCTCATTTAGGAAGAGAGGCTCCGTGCTTCTGCCAAGGCAATATCAAAATCTGTTGTGCTGTTTCTAAGGATAATAGTAAGAGCACTCATATTGTGATAGAAAAGAATGTTTCACATGGCTTAATGGAAGAAATAAATTATGATCAACAAAGTAGCAAAAAAAGCGCATTGATTTTCAAAATGTGGCTAATGCTAACTTCTTAACTACCTGCAATCCTTGTTCCTAACCATAATTAGAAAGTCTTATCAGAAGCTCTGTAAATTAGCACTGAAACTAATTTGGTCACATGGCTTATAATGCCTAGTGTGACTAGTTTAGACTGGTAAGGTAGGCTGGCAGCCAGCAATGTGTCCACACTATGCTGATGCACTGCAAGCTCCATTCTTCCCACTCTCACAGATGAAGATGAAATCAATTTTCACTGGTTTAATTGCCATTTAATTGTGAAGATTTTTTCCCTACAAACTCATTTGCCACTAGATGCCACTAAAGGTCAAACAGGCTGCACAGAAGGCTGAGCATTGACAGCATTGCACTGATAGTGTCTTGCCTTGATGTCTTGAAGATGCAAATCTTTTGAAGGAGAGGCAAGAAGTCACACTTTTATTGTACGTGGCTATGAAATGGATGGAACTGGCCACATATGCTTAATCATAAATGTCACCATGTCTGGAGATGATGTAGGGATTTATTGAATCCCTCAAAGCTATAGGAAAATTAATTAATTCAAACATATCAGGGGATTCCTGTGGATTCACAGATTCGGAAGTAAATTGTGCCACTAGGATGGAAAGAAGTATAAAAAGAGTAAATGAAACAGAAGTTAACTGCTCTGAAGCTTGTTTTAGACCACAAAGGAGCAAAAATATATGTAAAAGATGGATATGCTGAAATTCTAAGGATAATAAAGTCAAGGGCAGTTAAAAAGAAAAAAAATGCTTTAAAGTCCTGATATGGATCCATACTGCTGCTGGTTTTAAGGTGAGGAAGAGTTGACAGGAGAGGAAAATGTAGCAGACTTTGTATGCTGGGTTTTCTCTGTTATTCAAAGAACATTTTTCCTCTTCCTACTTTATGGAGAAGCATTTACAATGTTTTCAAATTGGACTGTATCTAGCTGTCCTAACTATCATGCAGAGTGATAGCAAACTGCATTGTCCAAGGAGACCTCTGAAGTGTCTCATGTTAAGGAGGTAAAATCCTGTCAGTGCTATTTTCTTTGAACAAGACATGATGTTCTTCAGAAACATGGTTTGATGATTCTAATATGGTTGACATGGCAGTAAGAGCTTTGGCTGGGTGTGGGAATTCGGTTGCTTCCCAGAGAAGGTTAGAGATGCCCCCAAAGAAAGGAACCTGTGGCCAGCATTTTTTTCTGTGTGTCAGGCCTTCAGTTTCCTTTAACCTATGCATAGGGTACTCCTCTCAGAAATGTTTTAGGATTTAGGACATTTTCTGTGGTTCTATGTAACTCAAGCCTAAGGCAAGCAATGCTAACACCATCACTAATATGTTGTATGCTCAAACTTGTAAATAATTTGTGGATAGCTACATGAAAATGCAATAGACAGTGGAAGTCTGAAAAATGTTTATCAAATTTTCAATTGTACCAACATTTTGAAAAAACATGTCCCCTATGAATTTTTCACAGCCTAAGCTGGCTGTTTAGGATATATTATTCATTAAGTATGAGTGTTTGCTAATGAATCTATGCATGGAGACTGAAGCACTACAAAGCATCATGCAATGTTAGCTACTACCCTACTGACTGGCTTACATTTCATCATAAGAAATACTGTGATTTGTGTCAATTGTGACTTATAGTGGTTGGCCTTGGCAAATTATTTAAATATGGTGTAAATAAGCAAATCCATTTTAGCAATGTGGAAGGAATGTTCTATAGGGACATTGTAATTTGTGCCAGAGACAAATATTTCCTCAATTCCCTCCATAGGAGTGCTAAAACATGTCCTACAAAAAACAGTTTAGGACCTGTTTGTTTAAGTCTCTGTGCAAGTCAAAAGAGCAACCAAACAAATATGTCTCTGTTTATAGTTTAAAGCAGAGTTTAAATCTCTAAAAAGATTTTCTTTTATAGGGTAGCGCAACATCCAGTACTATGGAAATCCACTCATATAAACTTCGTGTCTGCAAGGTGATTCCTGCAGACCATCCTGCCTCCCTCTGCCTCCTCTGCCTTTGAATCTTGGTCAGGGAAAGCACAGAAAGACTTTTCTTTTTGCTCTGATAATACCAGAGGTTGTGACTTAAATGAGGAGATGGGAATAAAACTCTCCTGGATGCACCCAAACCATCACTTACATGACAACACATGTAGAAAGGAGAGTGAACAAGTGCCAAACATCCAAATAATGGCACTAATCACACAAGCCAAAGAGAAGGAAAGATTCAGCACATCCAGACCCAGAGAGTGAACTGTGACAGGGAATGTCTGCAAGGAATAAGTGTGTCAATGAGAAGCTGCCTTCCTTACTGTTATGTAAAGGTAAGAGGTAATCCAGAAATGAACTGTATTTGCTGAAAAATCATTTTACTCAGCAGTGTTGGCCAGTGGGGAACTGGGAAGGGAAATGGTTTGGAAAAAATAAAACTAAAAACTATAAAATAACCAAGATCTAGCTCCTTTGATTAAAGGCTTGCTTGCTTGTTTGTTTGTTTTTTCTGTTTTTAAGATTTTGCTTTCAAAGACGGGCAAGTTTGGAAAGTACAGAAACCTCTCAAAAGTAATTTTAATTTGGGAAAAAAAAAAGGAAAGAAACGATCTTTAGCTTCCATCCAAGTGTGATTAAAGATGCAAAGTGTCTTTACGTACATTTCAATCTTTCATTGCACTGCTTTGGCACAGGACATTTTATATAATAAGGATTATTTGGAGCTTCTATGGCATTTGGCTTTGTCTCACATAGCAGAGATACCAAGATTGTACCTGTTTATGTCATTCAACAAATTATTTGGCTTTGGTAAAGAGGAGAGTAATCACAGCTAGACAAATTTCATATTCAGCATGCAAAAGGCATTTTTTTTATCCTATTTAGGGAAAAATGGGTAAATACTGTGGCTGCTTCTCATCATGGCTGCCCTGTTAGGGCACATGGGTATGGCAACCCACAGCTGGGAAATGCCTTCTGGCTTGTCTTGGCGCTGTGGACCCAAACACTGTCTCTTGTCTGCCTCTTCCAGTGTGTACTGCAGCCATGTGTGGTCCTTCAGCTGAAGAACTTGTGGTGTTTTGTGCCTTTTCAATGACTGCTCCAATTGCCACCATCAGCCAACTAAAATTGGCTCAACAAAAAACTTAAGGACGTGCGAGACCAATAACTTGCCATAGACTTTCAGCATCAGATCAGGTAAATAAGGGTTCTCAAGCAACCTCTGAATTATACAAATGTTTTTCACACTGGTCCTTTCAAACACAGAGAAATGAATTTCCTCTGTGTAAAATAGTATCAATGAGATGTTCATGTCTGTTGCTAGATTAAGGGGCTGTGTGTTTTCTTTCCATCTCAACGTAATGAGATCATAATTTCATTGCAAATAGTTTGGTAGATATCCATATTTTATCTATCTACTATTATGGTTATTATTATTATATTATTTTTATCTATTTATGCATTTCTACAATTGTATGTATGACAATTGCAAGCAAAATCGAATCTAAGGTGGTGCTTCCTTCAAAGCACCTCAACAATTGTCTCAGGTTAGCAGAGGTAAAAGATGTAATAGAAAAATAGGGGGAAGAAGGCTATTTTACAACTCTGGAAAGAAATAACCATTCATCTTCACACTTACATTTTAGATTCTGTGATTATAGAAGTCATTAGCTTATATTATTTAAAAGTTATCTTAACTTTAACTCTCATAGAAAAAGTCCAGAGGTGTGCAATTGGAATGAACTGTAAGTTAAAGAATAAGAACGATACATAAGGGTCAGAATTATGTTATTTTTGTTAATAATAGAAACGACTGAGTTGTAGTAGTAAAGAAAAAAACTGGAAAACAGAGTTTTATTATGGATATTGATGGATATAGATATTCATTTATATATGTGTTTGTGTACTAATTTATATACATACATGATATAATAAAAATTTCCAAGTCATTATTAGTACAAAACTGTTCCTATAACTAACTATATGTATAGTTATGAATATACAAAATCTCTGTGTATATATGCCAAAAAATGCAATGAAATCTGGCATCCAAACACACTTTGTCTTTCAGGTTACTGTTATTTACAAATATTGTTCAGTGGATCAAGCCTCAGAAAGAGCTTCACATACTATCAGGAGAATTTTTGGACCACTCACTGTAATATACTTTCTGGATTTTCATTTCAAATCATTAAGGTCTATACAAGGGTCTGTTCTGCTTTTCTGTCCACTTTGGGGTCTTCTTCAGTACCCCAAAAATCAGTTTTACCTTCAATTTGAACATTGGATTATATTTCTCTTTTGTCCATCATACCACATTGTTAGGGGGACAAGGCTGCTGGATTTTGTTCTAGTACATTTTACATTGAATAACTCACCTCTAGGATAACCAATAATCACTGCACATTTAGGTCAGTATCTTCTTAGCATTTTAACCAAAAGTAAAACTTACGGAATCCTTTTTTAATAGATTTCATATTGGGTTGAAAGAAATAGTTTGGAAATATTGAAGCCAACTGTTCCTGACATTTCCAGAACATTTCGTTTTTAGCTACATGTGATGAAATGAAACACAAAAAGAACAAAATTAAGTATGGAAAAAAAGGACTAATGCTTTTGAGCAATAGCTAGCTGCTTAGAATAGAGAGGGTGTGGGACAAGTGTTCAATTCACATTTTTCTTCAAATCCCACCTTTCAATGCCTGAAAGGACTACATCATGGGTTGTTCCAGAGGAAAATGTTCTTCAACTCTTCTATTCATGCTATTCCAGTGTGGATAAAATGCATTAATGGAGAACCATACTGGCACCTGTCAGGAGAGGCACTGTGTGAGCAGGAGATGTGATGTCTCTCAGGGGGTGAGACAGAGGCACAAGAAAGAGAGCAAGAGGGAGCACACAGGGCACTGGACCCTGATGAGGGGGTACCCACACCTTGGGTCTGCCTCTCTCCTGCATGTACACTGCAGTGTCTGCTGCCTGCACACCAGGGCTTGGAGCAGGGCAAGGGGCAGCTCTGATGGTAATACCAGAGCTGAACACCAGCTTTTTGAATTTATCCAGTACACATGCTCTTTAAGTGGAGGATACAATACTTTTTCCTCCACCTTCCACATATGCCTTTGCTGCCAGTGGCTGTCTGCAAAACTTCTGTGATCCTTCTAGGGCAGCTCCTGGCATTCTTCTCCAGAAAGGAACATGGCATCTGCAGGCCAGCAGAGCTGAGGGGGAATCCTAACTGCTCACAAGGAGAGTATGAGCAGCCAAGGTGATTTTTGTCTGCCCAAATCTGAACACCTGTGATTTAAATATACCATCTGAGCCATTCATTGTAGGTTTCCATTATAACCAAAAGACATAAATAGGTATACATAGCACAGTTCACCTTATTTATTTCATGCTTGAGTGTGTCTAAAATAATAAGATTAATTCAGTCTTTCTAAAGTTACTTCTCCTGTTGACTGTAAAGGGAATTCAGGGGCTTAGTGCAGTACACAAATCTTCTTTACACAAAGCTAGAGAGATGACTTGTATCTCACTCCAAATTCAGACTAGTCTGTGAGGTTCTAGCAGCCCTGATAATAATGACCAATTTCTATTTAGAGGATCACCCACTGAGCCTTGCTCTCTGCTAACCATAGGCTCTGAAAAGTGGACAGTGAAAGGCTGAGGAAAAAGCTCAGATTTTCATGTTAGCATGGTTACCTTTTACACTGTGATTCAGATACTGGAGGGCTTGTTTCCATCTGCAGTTCTTAATCAACAACACAGTAACAATAATAATGATTTTATAGAGATAGATCAGGGAAGAGAGTGGATGATTTTTCAAACTTAATTCTCCCTGACACTGGTGTTAACATGAAACCTGATATGATCTGCTCATAAAGCACTTTTTTAGGATGTAGATTTTGTATTCAAGCACTCAATATCTACTATGAGCCTAATATTGTAAAATGCCATAAATGTAGTGTAGTGTAGGTAAAAGCCCAGACAGGTATGGGTAAAGAGTAAATGTTTACCTGTCCACAGCTCTGACCCTGGCTCCACTACTCACCCCATAGCTATACTTATTCTGCAAAATGAATGAGGCACACCTCAGGGTAACACCCACACTCCAGTGATTTACCTGAGAAAACAAGTGAGTATGGGTTAAAAACAGAGTGATGCTGTGAGAAGCCAATCCAGCAAATGAGAAGGAGCTGGCTGGGAAAGGAACTTCTTTGAATCTGTGTTCCAAAGAGCAAGTTGGTAATGGCTATATAAGATTGGTTAAAAATGTCAGTCTTGATAGAAAAAGACCTCAGATGTACCAAAGGCACGTGCAAAAAGAAATAAAAATTAATAATTTTTATAAAAGGTAGAAACTATCACAATATTTTGCATTTAAATGTTGTTGTTGCAGATTCCCAGTGAATTTCGTTTTATCTACGGACAATCTGGGTTTTATTCTTTTTTTCCTAAATTGGTTCTTTATAGGATTTGTGTGGGTTTTCTCTTGTTTCCATGGTATTTATTATCCAGCCATTTGCTTTCTATTCTGGGTTGAATACAGAATGAAAAGCTTGAGTTGCTGAGGCTAGATTACTACTTGCTGTAAATCAGGACAGTAGTATCAACTTCAATGAAGTCACTGTTTATTTATATCATCTGACCTTTGAAATTTTATGATGTAGAACATTATGAAGAAACCTTGGAAAGGAAGTCCATTTGTTTGTTATCTTTGCGTTTGTTTGTATTGACTTTCAGAATAAATGGACAATATAAGGCAGTAAATGCACTACCAGAGTTCAGTCACATAATGCATTACAAAAGAAAAGGCAAAATAAGGACAAGCTGGACAGCTCCAGGCTCACTGAACAAATGGTAAATGCAAGAACTTGATGGTGTTTTTCTTTTCACAGAATGTAGAGACATTTTCAACATTTTCCTCTCTTTTCAAGGGAAGATGTAGGTCCTGCAGCTTAAGTGCTACAGCACAGGCAGTGTCTTGCATCTTCATTGATCCCTACAACCTGTGAATTCCAGCATTCATGGATTTGCTCTGCCACAGAATGACTCAGTGGTGATCTTTTTGTTTGGTTTATTTTCTTTTAAACCTTCGTGCTCAAAAACTACTCTCTGAGTAATTTCTTCTGTGAGACATGCTCAAATGGACAACTTACCCACCAGTGTGCTTATTTACCACTATGTGAACTGCTTCCCATTTGTGATGTTATAACATCCCTATGGCAACTGCAGCACTTGCTTACTTTGGAAAGTCATTTTAGGAAAGTATTGAATTTATTTTTAGCTTCTTTTAGTGAAATCTAGCAGCTGGAAATGAAGTGAGCCAGCACCATGTTACTAGCCAGAGCTGTGAAGAAGAAAGAACTACTGGTTTTAATAATATTATTTTTATTATTATTTAATTATTCCTTTATCTACAAAATACCTGAGTTCTCTCTCTTCCTTTTCTCTGTCAATGTATATTTTGTCAAAGAGCTGGCTAAAACCGAAATTGGAATTTAAGATGTGGTGACACCACCACCATAATTGTTTTTATTGTGATATTTATTATTTACCTTGATTTCAAAAGGCTTGATCATAACATCAGCTCAAAATCATAATTGAAATTATGAGAACAATGATTAACTGAGGAAATCTTAAGGAAAATGGCCTTATTAAATAGAAACATCTTCAGCTTGGGTCTCTGTCACAGATTTGTATGTTTGGGAACAGCAATTATGAAAAATCAAAAATCAGTTCAGATGCCACTTGTCCTTTCCTTCTTGCAGTCAAAAAAAAAATATAGAAAATTAAGCTATATTCCCTCTTCAATGTATATTGTGATAAAGGGAGAAATAATTAAGAAAGTCAACCAGAAACTTCACATACCAGTAAAAAGCAGCAGGCATTAAACTCAGAAGATCATTCTTTATTAATGTTAGGAGTCTTGACATAATCTGATAGTAGCATTTCTAAAATTATAAGCTTGCAAATCACATTTTCTAGTTACTTTTTTTCTCCTGACACCTCTATTAAGTAACCTATCACACATGTTTATGATTTACTGCTCTTTCCGATGTGTTGTGACCATATTTGGTCCATCCTGCTTCACAGAGAAGCTGGAAATGCTGCATAAATTAAACTCAGAAGATAAATTAGTGGTCTTGCTTATCAGTCTTCACAGGCAAAAGGGCAGATACTGAAAAAGACCTGAGACACTGTGGTAGATAATGCTGTAGTGGTCCAAAGTTAGGAGCACACTCCTATTTACTGAATTCACAATGTCAAGGTAGGAGCTGAAGATGCTGTGTAACAATCAGAGGTTAGGCTCCTGCAGCACATATCACAAGCAATCTAAACCCTGAGATGTTTTCAACAGACCACAAGGAGGAATAAGGAGGAGAATCTGTCTGAAATTCTTTTACATAGATGAAAATAAAAAACCTTTTGTGGCAGCAAGTTCTAAAAGTTTGATTCCTGCTGTGTAAAGAAGTACTTCTTCTACCTATTTTAAACTCACCTTGTACTAGTACCATTGAATACTTTCTGGTTCCAGTAGTGTGAGATTTAACAATTCCATCCACTTCCCACCTTTCCCACTGCCTTCAGGAATTTTAAACCTCAATCAGTTACCCTTCAGTCTTCTCAGAAAGAGATCCCATCCCTTAAGTCTCTCCTCAGATGGCAGCTCCATCTCCTATCATCATGCCTTGTCACTGGCCTTTGGTTTCCAGGTCATCTCCTGGATGTCTCAGTCTCGATTTTTTTGACCCCTCAAAGGACTAACTTCAAGAGCAAAGCCAGCATAACCTGTTGGCTGTGGCACTGGTTTGGAAACAGCAGGTAGGAATAGTTCCTAGGACTCTCTGGCTTCTTCATGGAGGTTCTCATTTGAAAGCCACATAGCAACAATGGCAATCCACTTTTCATCTCTTTCAAGACAACCCCAGGACTGCTCTGTGCATTTTAAATCACCTTCATGAGGACCTGAGCTGGCTTAGCATCGTCAGGACTGTTATTAAGCCATGTCAAACAGCACAAGGAATTTTTTATGTCATTTTGGATTTTTCTAGTCACAAACACTCAAATATTTTTCTTTGAGCCTTTCTCCTGAATTTAAAGACCAAAATGCTTTTTAAGCAACATGATGCTTTCTTGAATGTTTGTCAGCATGCTCAGAGTCTTGCTTATTGTGCATAAAATAACCATAACGATTTGATATACTTGAATCCTAAGAATAAATATACTTTTTTTCTTTTTCTCCAAGCCCCCTCTATGTATAGATTTAGTGCATTTCATAATGCTCTCAGCTATTTTTTGGCAGCTGTGCTCCAGAACATTTTTGGCATGAACACTTACTTCTTGGCAGTGATACAAGATTTTATTACACTATATATATTATTTCATTTCAATTGTTCTGGTTTACTATATAAATGTGTCCCTTCCAGTTTTCTTTCAGTGGAGTAAGTAAAAATGCTTAACTTCTTGCATTAATAGGCAAGGAATTTCCATATACATGCTTTTCTTGCATTCAAAGGTCTGCAGATTTATCTACTCCTGGTGCTATTGCTCATAAAATGTGGGAAACATAACCATGAGAAGAGCTATTTTTCCCTCAAATAAATTAGTTCAATAAGCTTTCTCTCTTTGATTTTGTCAATGTATTTGGGAGTATATTATTGGGGAAAAATAAGTCCTATTTCCTCTCATCTATGGATGGGCAGTTGATTTAGATAATCAAAAAGATGCTCCATAGTATCAGGTTTGCTGATAGTATAGGGCAGTAGATCAGTAAAAATTAGAAAATGAAGAAAACATCAATTCACATCTATAAATACACTGTCAGTGTGTTTTGTGTTATGCTGTCCAATGGCAGATACATGCAGTGTGTTTCTGGACACTGTGTGTAATATCTGAGCAGTAACAGATTGCACTAAGTCAAAACTTGTACCTCTCCTTATTAAAACAGTGAGAGTAACATTTTTTGACAAATGCATATTGGAAGTTACCCATCTTCCTTTTAGATTCTGACTGCTTACCCATTCTGCTACTTTATATACAGTTTACTTCATAACTGCTGCAACATTTCCCATTAATTGCAGTTTAGCTGACTGTATAATTTTTCCTTAAACCCATCCTTATAAAGAAAAAGGTGGATCTTTTTTCTCTATCTTTTGGACTCTCAGTCATACCCTCCCAAGATCTTAAAAATTCCCATCTGCAACCCTGAAACTGCTCAATCCAGTTCCTAAAATATAACCTGGAAATTTGTTTAATATTATCCCTTAAGAGATTGCCAGCATTCCTCTACATGGTTTTTTTTTTTTTTTTACTTGGACTTTCTCCGAGGGGAATGTTAGGTCTCAATTCCCCAGAGTTTATTGAAAACTATCTCAAATCTTTGGGGTTTGTTACACTTTTTTCTTATTTTTCTTCCTACCATGGTGACTTTGGATCACCATTGCCCAAGTTGAATTCAGTCATTATCAATTAATGTGGAAAATAAATCTCTTCTGTTGCATCCATTATCAAATCCTCATCTCATTCCACAAATCTACTGAAGAGCTTCAAAATTCCACTCCCAGCAAAATTTCATTTAGTGCCCTTGTAAAACCACTTAGTTCTCCAATTCAGAGAATTTTGTTTCTTCTTTTTCAAAAGTTCTATCCACCTTGACTCACTCGGCTGTCCTGGGGTGACTCAATGGCTCACTACAACCCTTAGTCTGATACACTTCCATCTTTTGCTCTCATGCCTCAGATGTCTTTGGGTTCAACAGCATGCTGGACTTTAGAGCAGATATGTCAGCACTCCTTCCCTTTTGGGTTTCTGACCTCCCACATCAATATAAATATTGATTTTGTTGTTTTAAGTTTGTATGGTTTAATATTTTATATTCATATTACCAATTAAAGATTATACAAAATATTTGACATTTATTATTGTAGTTTATTATACCAAGATCACATTTCTTGTGTATAATGAACTATATATTTCTATTATATCATGAAATATGTATTATACCAAATAAGTCACACTGTTGATCAACTACTAAGGCTTACAGATCTATTTATACACCACATTTCTTGTCTTTAGACATCTAAAATAATCAGCAAACTGATTTTTCTATTGTTTGGTGGTTCCCTTTATTTAGTTTTTGTCATGTCTAGAACAAGTAGGTGCAGTTCATTTTTTTTCTCAAGTTTGTAAATTCTTATAAGCCTCCCACATTAATATTGGACATATTTCATTCCCAGTCAGCAACTGTGTATTAAAACCTGAAGTAAAACCATCCTTATTATGAGACAAACACACATTTTAGCTATCCAATAGTCATTAATCCAATAACAAAGGTGAAAAACCAAAGATAATACAAGAAGATATTTTCAATAATCTAATTTTTTTAAAAAATGGATAATCAACTATATTGTCAGAAACTGAGTGTTACTCTAGAGAAATTAGTTGATTGATTTAAATTAGACATTAATTAAGTAATTTAGAAATTGAAAATATTAGTTTATACAGACCTCTGTGGAATATGTCTGAGAGATCACAGGGGAAAATGCTAGGGGTTGAAATTACAATAGAATATGTATTAGAAGGATTAATTTTAACATTAAAAAATTATTGTGTAATAAAATCTATTTGTGTAAACTCCTCTGATAATCAAAATAGAAAAATATTCACCTCTACAGACCATGTCTTCCCATCCTAGGACATGAAAATATCATGATTTGGTCCCTCAGACTGCCTTTCTTAACTTCAAAAATAAAAAAGGAGGATGAGTAGCTCAGGCTGCATCCTATCTTTCAGACAGCTAAAATTCTGTACGGTTACTCTGGCCAAGTTAACAGCAACTTGGAACAAAGGAAATTAAAACACTCTGGTGTCCTTCAACAGGAGAAATAAAAACTAGGGAAAGAAATTGGAGGCCATATGAAGAAAATGTGATAAAGCAATATAAGAAAATGCTACTTTCCATTAGAGCAAAAAAATTTAGGCCAGTGCTAGATGAGGAAGTTGAGGTCAAAAATCAAGAAGCCAAGGAGTGGCAAGAGCAAGGCAGTTTGTACATGTGTGAAGTGAAGGACACAGTAAGAAAAGCTGAGGTATCAGCACTGGCTAAATCAGTGCTAGGTTGGGGGCAGCAACAGATTTCTGTACAAAATGAGAAACAGGATAGGGACAGGAGTCTGTCTACAAGAGAATCAGGACCTGGCTTAGTTTTAGAGAAGGGAAAGAAAAGATGGTAGAAGAAGTAAGGAAGAGAGATAAGAAAGCAGTAGTGAGGAACTATGGAAGAATTTTTAAAGCTTGGAAAAATGAAACCTAAGGATGACCGATACCAGAAATGATCATGTGACATGAAATGATTAGAGGTTTTGTACAGATGGACAATGCCATTTACATACAGAGAGACTGAGAAATACTATGAGGACAGTCTGTAGGATAGACAGGAGCCATTGGGACCTTGGGTAGCTGAGAAACATCATCTTAAGGATAAAAAAGATGTCCGTGTTTCAGTATCAAAAGCAGGCTAGTAGTTAGAGTCATCAGAAAAGAGTTGCCACCCTTTTCAGAAAAATAAAATTGCTTTTTTTTCAGCTGAAATCTAAGGTATTTTAACAAAGCTAATTTGCTGTTCCAGACTTCTACAGTCATCACAAAATAACATCAAATGATATCATGTTTTGATTGCAAAATATAATTGAGTAATCTACTATTGAAAAACAGTAATAAAGAGATGGCTGTCAAAACAAACACTCTTATCTGCTCCTATAATTTTACTCGTTATTCTTATAGTACAGTATTAATTAATTAACAGTATGTCCCTTCTTCTCTTCTGCTAAAAAATTGTAAGATAACTGTGACATAAAGGTCATACTTTTGCCCTCAATTATCTTTTAATATATGTTTTAAAATGTGCTACTGCAATTAGGGAAAACTTATGAGAAGTTAAATAACATGAATCTCAGTCATATGAACATTATTGTTACCTATAGAAAAGATAGAACACAGCCAATGGAATGCAATATGCTACTTTTCCAATAAAGTGAAGGGGTTTCCTAAAGTAAGTGCCAAAGCAAAAATAAAGCCCTTTTCCTTTCTATTAATGAGACTACAGGATTAATCTGTTGAATATTAACTATGAAAATATGCTGCATGGAGAAGACTTTTCAAAGGCACAAACTGGATTTCAGAAGTTTTTATTGATCTTAGTAGAACAAAGACAGGCTCTTTACTTTGTAAAAACTTCCCATCTCTGTATGTGTATGTCTATATGCAAATGCATGTATTCTAGTGTATGGATGTCTGCATGTATATGTGTGTATAGATATATATTTATATTTATAGATATATATTAATATATATATATGCTACCTTCAAGTGGCTATGGGAAAACCAATATCTCTGTCAATCTGGAAAATTATTGTTAGAATAGAGTGGAATAGAAGATTCACTTTTCCTTTTAACCTTGAGTTAAAGTAATATAGATCTAAAAGCAAGAACAAAGTTATTTTAAGCCATAAACTTCAAAAAATTTAATTAATTGCAATAAAAGTAATAGGTAAATGACTGCCATCTATCATGAGCAGAAGATCAAGTTTGCACCCTAGATCATATCCATTTGGAAAGCAACTTGGGACAGAATCAGTTTAGGTTACAAGAAATTTAGCCAGACAACTACTTGCATAACTAATTTGGCATGCTTTGTGTTTGTAATTTTGTACATATTGAGATTGGATTTTCAGTACTTCTTGGCAATATGCCATTGAAGTCTCTACATAACTCTTAATACCTGGGCAGGAAATGGGAACAGATATTAACATTTTTTTAGCTAGTACAATGTTGTTTCTGGGTAAAGTTTTCAAAAATCTCTCAGAGTAATTGCTCCAGTTCAGAGGGATAGGATATGAAGACATTTTTGCTCAACTTCACCATGTAAAAGTTCTTAATTAACATTTATACCCACTCTAAAATAATATCTCTTTCTCTGCTTAGCTTGTGGATCTCTTAACTATTTGGAGGTAATGTGATTTTACAATTATTGTACTTTAAGAACTCAACTTAACTAAGAGTATAAACATTTTATACAAAAACATGTCCTTCATGCTACTTCTGAGTATTAAATAAAGAGCAAATAAAAAACACTGGATGCAGAAATCAGGAAATTGATGTTCAGATTGTGTAACAGAAGTACCTTCAGGTCCCTCAGCCACTGATGTCTTCGAAATGTACTGAGAGAATGGTCCAAAAAGGAAAATATTTCCATTGTCTGCTGTCCTACTTTTAACACAGCATAATTGAACAAAATGGTCTAAAATGAAAACCAACTATTCCTGGAGAGCAGAGGGGAAGCATATCAGACTCTCATCAGGAAAACCTATAATGACTTTAAAAGAACTTTTGATATCACAAGTACTGATACGGTTGCCATTTAATGTTCCACACCCAACATTCCCTCCAGTGCATGGTCAGGGTTTGAGATGAATGATGACTTTAAGTTCCTGAAAAACTTGCCATTTCCTAGTTTTTATTGCTACAAATTAAAAAAAAAAAAAAAAAAGAAAAATTCAATCTGGGTGAACTCAGTGGCTTATTTACCTGAAAAGAATTATATTTTTATGGGACTTGTATATGTTTTGATCAACTGATTTTTGCGCTGCTCTCTTTGGATTTTTTACATATTGTATCTTAGAAAACATTGAGAAATTGATTACTATAATGCACCACATACATTAAATTGCTTGTGTTGTATTAAATAAACATTTGATAAAATCATTCAGACATTCATAAATTCACCTTCAATGATCTGTGGTGGGATAAGAGCAAAAAATTACAGACATTAGAAAAATACATATTTTGCAAGAATGATGAAGGATATCACTCAATCAATTTTTAGTTGTTTGGAATATTCCTGTCCAAATGGCATGAACAATTGTTGAGAAAAAGAGAAGCTTGATCTACCAAGTAATATCTAGGTTTCTGTTCTTAACAGAGCAATACATATGGACATAGGAACATCTGAAAGCCATAAATTTGTTCCATCCTTATCTGTCTTATTTCAAGCAATTACATGGGCAAAAAAAATCAGAAAATACAAAACAGGAATTATTAGGGCTGGAAATGCCACTCACTTTGAATAACTTAGGTCTCAGACACAGCCACAAGCTTTTATGCTTGTTCACAGTGGCATAATGAAATAAAAAATACCTGATGCTCATGTTTGCAAGGCATTTTACGTTCTAAAAGAGAATATTCCAAAGCAATTTTTTTAAACCAAGGTTGTCAGTATAGAAGACAGAAATGTCTGAGGAACACAGTATTGACAAGTCAAAAGACCATTCATATAATACACATTTTTCTTTAAGTCAAAAACAGAGATCCATCAGGATAAATTTATACCTAAGAGAGAAAGAAAACTGCATTGTAAAAACTCAAAGAGTGAGAAAAAAGACAAGAGAGAGAGAGATTGCCTGTGTCAGGATTTTTGTCCCAATCACTGCCAGCATCCCTGCCCTGCTGTGGCAGTCCCCAAACACTGCCAGCGTCCCTGCACTGCTGTGGCTGTCCCCAGCTACTGCCACCATCCCTGCCCTAGTCACCTTGTGCTGTAGGGCTGCAGCCTTGCTGGTGGCAGGTGGCATTGCCTGCCCTGCCAGCCCCCAGCCCTAGAACAGCTTTCTTCTGCCCAGCAGCTCCCTGACAGTTAGGAATATGCTAAGAGAGAAAGGGAAAAAAAAGAACTATTTCAACATTTGCCATTCTTAAAGAATGGCTTAAAATGCAGATGCATTAGTCTGTCTGTCTATCTATAAATAAAGCCTAATATCTGCCACATCACTCAGAACTGCCTGCAGGGTAAGCACAGTATGCCACAATAAGAAAGTCTTTCAACACTTCTGGCAGCAGTTTTTATTTGAAATCTCAGTATTCATTAGAATACATTTCCACATGCATTAACACATCAGCACAATCCTGC
The DNA here is from genome assembly GCF_903797595.1 of Erithacus rubecula. Classification (NCBI taxonomy): domain Eukaryota; kingdom Metazoa; phylum Chordata; class Aves; order Passeriformes; family Muscicapidae; genus Erithacus; species Erithacus rubecula. The sequence continues at coordinate 25,883,992 of NC_136686.1, read as the reverse complement.
TCTTTTCACAAAAGAATTACTTCTTTCTCTTCAATCTTATTTCTCTGAAATTCATATTCAGGTCTTCTGCTAACATCCATATTCCCTACGTTATTACATGTTTAATATACTGAAATGGCAGATGTGCAAAAATGTATCAGTCAGTCAGGATACTGTACATATAATTCTTTTAAATTTCCTTTATAAGTAAGTTCTGTTCACTTACAGAAACACATAAAGTACTTTCTACCAATTTATAGATTAAATTGTTAAAATGAGTTATTACAACTGCATTTGTTATAATAAGGCTCTCGGTGGGAAGCTAATTCAGATATAGAATTATGAATTCTAATTTAATTTGTGGAGAAACAAAAAAAATGTATCGTTGGTGGAATAAAGTGAGATAAAAAGGCTGCTGGCAACTGCCATTTTACAAACCTGTAAACTGCAGAACTGTGGAAGTTTCAAGGTCCTTCTACTTTGAAAAAAAGAAGTCAAATACAAAAGCTACCTTACAACCTCATCCTCCAAAAGTAAGAATGTCAAGCAACATTTTCAGTTAGTGTTTGAAAACATGAATCTAGTCAAACTCTTGAAATGTTTTTCTATGTGTGCATGAGACATACAAATTAATATGTTTAACAAGAGATGTGATTCCAAGCCAGGAACTTGTTTTCATCTCTGTTGCTGACTTTGCTCCATTACTTTTCAGTTGAAGTTTCAGTTCTGCTATTTAGTAAGTGGCATTTCTCTGTATCTAGAGAAAAAAAAAAAACAAACAAACAAAATCTTTCAATCATTAAACTATCACTTCAGTTGTTCTGATGATGTACAAATTCCATTGAAAGCAAAAACACTTTAAAAACTTATTGTGTTACTATAGTTGCAAACTCTTAAGCACAGAAGACTGTGCTTGGTGAGACATAAGCACTCCTGCAAATGAGTTTGTAGTCCAGTGATATCTGTGAATTACCTGATAACTCAATCTATTTTTTCTTCCCATTAAAATTCCTTTTGTACTTGAAATTTATCAAACTACCATAAGTTATTGTTTCAGAATTCAAAACTGTCTTTTAAAACTTCAGATATATCCATGCTTCCTGATTTTTTTTTTAATGTTTGCTATAACATGACTGGTTCTTTCAAAACTGCTGTTCATTCAAACCCACTTTTTTTACCTTTCATCCCTTATTCTTTCAATGCATTTTTCAACAAAAACTTATTTAAAGCTCTTTTGCTCTTTTCATCATTTTCCTCAATGGAGAAACGTGAGCATCCACTATTACTCTGTCATTTTCTCTGAATGTTTTACTCACAATAGTTATTTGTAGATAATAATCAAGTTTTAAATTTGTTTCTCTTACCAAGATCCCCTGGAGGCACGAATTCCTTGACATACTCTTGCCAAAATTCAGGAAGTTTTTAATGCTTGCAAAATTACCTATAATAACAAGTTTCTCAGCACTCTCACATATATTGCTCTTTGCTTTCTGCAAAACAACCACCACAAACACCCTTTCAGTTTGAGGTGACAGAATTCAAACAGTTTTTCCACTGTCCTCAGTTTGGGTTCTATTTCTGTTAATTATCTCATTTCCTATCATATGACTCACTTACTCAGACTCTGAAGTGCAGGTTTGTTTTTCTGCTAAACACACTCATTTCTCTTGTTGCCCTTTTCACTAACTTTCCTCCTTGTCACCATGTTTCATATATGCTGGGTAGTGACACAGAAGGTCTGTGTGCTTCTAAGAAAAACAGAGTTTCTGTTCCTTATTTACAAGGATGTTCTAACTACTGCTAGTGGACCTCTGAGCACCTGGAGGTTTCCTCCAGATGCTTCATCCAAGCTTTTTTCTACAAGTTGCTGACAAACTGCTGCAAATTGTTTCAACTAACCCAAAGTGAGTCTTTGGAGTTTTCTTGGCTCCACCAAAGGTTTATAGAAGATGAACATAGTATCCCCTGCTGAAATGATGTAGTCTGAGAAGGAAACAGCTGTTTATGTTTACAGCTGTAATGCAGCTTCCTAACTGTATTATATCATCAAGGAGTATGTGGTAAGATAGTTCACCATCTGAGCTTCAGTTAAAGGCTGCCAAAAGCACTCATTATTATCATCCTTAATTGAATCTGATATCAAGGAGACAAATTTGACTGAATCTTCCATGCATCAGGAGACTTCTTAGACAGACACTTTCCTGGTTTAATTATTTGGTATCTAATCAGATATAAGTTCATATGGCAATTTTACTTTCATTGGGACACATACTTCTCTACCCAACTAGATTTTAATGATGTACTCAGGAATTCTTTACAAAAGTTCCACATCTGCATCAAATTAATCTGAAATCAGTTAACAAATTCAAAAGTTATTAGAAGTTCAGGAATACAAGTGGCTGACAAACGTGTTACAGAACAAATAAGAAAATCTTCTTAAAGAAACAAACATTTAAAAGAGAATAAAGAACATCTTTGCCTTTATCAAAATTCCTGAGCAAAGTGAATAAGTAAATTTTCTTTATCTATATCAAATAATTATCCTACTTGTTACTGTAATCTGAAAACAAAAATTCACATTAGTCATAACTAAAAGTAGTCGGAAATTTGAGGAAGATTTAATACTGGGATAAGAATTAGAGGGCAACAGATGAATATTACAGTGATAAGAGCAAATTATACAAATTATAAATGTTGTCTCATTTCTGCACATACAATGGGAAACTGCAGAAAATGCCCAAAGTTTCTTTGGTTCTGTTATGCAATTCATGTCTTTGGGGCCACACTAGAGAACTGTCCACTTGGCAATTTGACTGTATTTATGTATTCCATGTGCTACTCAGTAAATGCTGGTGTGGGATTTCTTATTGAATAATTCCATAATAAGCTTTGGAAACATTACCCCTTGGGTAATGGCAGTAGCTTATGACAACTATTCATATTGAAGACAACTGTTTAATTAAAAGTGGATTTTTTTCCTGTAAGGATGATGCCTGGCAACCACAAGTTTTTGTATATTAGCATAAGACACTTACTGTTTAATATAATATATCAAGTGTAATGAAGGTACATCCTGTAATTGAAGAAATGAGCCACAGGTAGAGTGAGAATTAGCCTGCATGAATAGCGAGAGGCAGTGAAATGAAAAGCATATTTCTTACTGCTTTTATTAAATTGAAAAGTTAAACATTGGCACTTTGAATGTTTGTACAATTAAAGATCAGCTAGCAATATCTAGTTTTCATTATTTAAGTTTTGCACAATTTGGTGCCACAGTTTTATTTTCTAGTATAGAAATAACTCAATACATCTTTTAGGATTTTCTAATATATATGCTCCCAGGTCCTATAATGTTTCTGAGGCCTTCATCTGTTTAAGGCATTTTCTAATACATCAGCTTGTGGAGATGAGGAGCTAAAACATAATTCCAGTTTTATTTTTTAAAAAATTAAATTAATTTGTGCCTGAAAAAAATGCTTTGAAAATATGCTATGAGCACACCTGCAGTCTTAAAGTCCAAGAGCAAAAACCAAAAAAAGTGTGCTGTTGGCATTTTTTAGTTGTTATATGTGTTGAAAATGGACTTAGCCAATGATTTCTGACTGTCTGGATTTGGGGAAACCATAGCATTACCCTCCATCAGAAGGGAGCTCCTTGTCAAAGACTATGATTTATTGTCAAAGACCATGACTGTGGTTGCCCCTTACACAATATTGTTAGATAAAGCTTTACTGTAATAGCATGCTGTCTCAAAAAGTCAATTTTATCCTTTTATAAAAAGCAATATAAGATTCAAAAGAGAGAATTATCCTGTGCTTGTGTATTTGGTTTATGCATTGGTGCCCACCAGTCTAGGCAGGGAAGTGTAATGGAAATAATCAAGGCAGATATTTTCAGAATCAGTGTGAAAATCAATGCAGATGAACTCATGCAACAGACAGGTAAATGTTTATGAAACATATGTAGATACACCAGACAAGTCCTAAAAAATTGTAGTGATTGGCCTAGGAATATATTATTTTTTGGGTTTTGATAATTATACATCTTGAGATGATAGAAAGACACATCAAGGACTTGGTAGCATATTTTTAAGTACTTTATTTTAATGCTTATTTCCCTTGTGTTTTTGCATAATAGTTTTGAAGAGAACATTTCCTTCTATTGTAGATAAGACTGTTCTATTGTCACCTTGCCAGCTGATGTAAAAGCATTTCTAATAAATGCTCAGAATTAGGAGCTGGAGAGCAGTTGTTTGTCAGGTGTGGTACAGCAGGAAAAAAAGCCTTCTGGACCCCAAGAGAAGTTCATTTTACATAATTCTTATACACAATATTGGAGTGGGAGTCATGCGATCTTATCCAGAGGAATATAAATAAAATAGACATAGAAACAAAAAAAAAGCACTGAGAAATTTGCTAAAGGGAAAGTGAATGAAAATCACATGGCTCTCCTGCCATGATTTGCCATGGAAAAGACCAAGTGCTAATCTTTTTTAAGAAGTGCAAGTTGTCATGTTCAAAAGCCTTTCTGCAGGACCAACTCCTTCATATTTGCTCCAGCAGGACTATTGTTGTTTCTAAGAGTTGCCAGGTGTAGATGGTCGGCTTGTTCTAGGGAAGAAAAAGTATGGGAGATGCCATTTATTCAAACTTGTCTCTACATTTGATCCAGATTGGAGGTGAAAAGCCAGAAAAGCTTTTACTGCTTTGGAATAGAGGCAGATTTTACATAAATGTCACTCATTATATCCCCAAGTTTTCAAGCTAAGATTTTTTTAGTCATGTGCAAAAAATCAATCACTGCAAGATTCTTTTTTTGTAGAGAAATAAAATGAGGAAAAAAGATAGTACATCAATAGAAGCCTTTAATTTAAAATGGTCTTGACATCAGTTGCTGAAGAGACAGTACTGAGTTTTTAAATATCTTATCTATTCCCAAAAATGTGAACATATGAAGTGAATGACCATGCCTAACTTTTTTCACCCTAATATCCAAAAAGCATTGGTGACGATTATATGAAATTAATAGCAATATATAGTTCTTTTTTTTCACATCCTTTTCATAATAAGTCTTTTCTGCACAGGTGGCAATATTGGTATAGAGTGTGCTTTACTATAATAATTTCAAACATAGACTGAAACTTTTAAATAAAGAAACTTATGCTGTTTTATAATCCATTCTGTTTCAGAAATATAACATTCTGGAGACCAAAGAAAGCTAATTACCAATTTAAAATCAAGGGTTCACACTCTGAGTCAAGACAATTGCATCTATTCTCATTATCTTTGCTCTTAGATAGATTTGTTCTTTACAATAGTTTCCTTTTCTTCACAATGAGATGCTGAGGACCAAATCAATATTTTTCACAGAAGAGATGAACTTTTGAAGTTTTAAAAACTTTACATGTATACACCTATTGAAAATTCCAGCCAAGTGCTGAAGACATTATTCAAATTTCAGTCAAATATTTAAATTTCATGTTCAGTTTAAACAAATAATCCAGGAAAAGAACTTCACAATGCTTTGTTTTGAAGTTCTGGCATCTTATGAGGGTAATATTTGTTGTGGTCTGCATTTACTGCACAACACCAAGTGTCTACATAGAGATAATGAACTTAGATGAACAGGATTCACCTCATTAATTTTAGTCATCTAAAATATGGGTCCAGTCAAAGTTAGTCCTGTACTTGCCTCTGTATTTTACATAAAATTTTGGGCACCTGCTGAGACATTGTTCTAGTCTTGGAGAGAGATGAAAGCAGAAGGTATCAGCTGTCCTCCAGAAATGCCCAGTGACCATGGAGGCAAAATATGAGCCAATCAATTTCTCAAAATAAATGAAGGGTAAGTAGAAACCCAGCTCAAAGGTCTAACTTAGGGTGGGCTTTTAACCTTTCAGATTCATAAAGGACAAGATTTCCCTTACACTCGGGGTCTAATTGAATAATATAGGAGCTGCACAGACATGTGACTGAATTCCTTTCCTCTTAAAAGATCATATATCCATACACATGCATATATACTTGTGAGAGTATGTGCCTGCTTCTAAATAGCAAGATAGATGTAGTGTTTTAAAATAATATTTGACCATACATCGTTTTGTTGTCGTTTTTTGTTTTGTTTTGTTTTGTTTTCCAGTTAAAAGTAAAATAAAAGGACTTTAATTCGGGTCTTAACTGCAAAGATAGTCTGTAGTTCTCCCATTTTCTACTTCTCCGGCAATTCTTTCTTATGGCAATTTCCTAGAATTGTGGAGCTGAAACCAATGGACCTCTGCAGGTACAAGAAAGATATAATGAGACTTTAAGCAAGTTGGTGTAACAGCTTCCACTTATGACATAGTCTGAACTACACCCTTGGGTGAAACCTGTTGTCTTGGTATTACCTTACATCAATGACACTCTTTCAGTTCTCTCAAATATCTAATCAGCTAGAGTAAAAAGGATGTTGTCCTACACCTAAAATGGCTTCTTATGATCTGTTTCATCTGTAATTATCTTAAACATTTGCTGAATGAGGGCTAATACAGAGAAATACAATCAACCATAAGTAAGGCTTCTGTTAAAAAAAAATTTAGGTGAAAATTGAACGAAAGGGAAACAGCAATAATTATCATCAGACATTTTCATATCAAAATTAATGGGAATTCTACAGACAAAATTCCCACGCTGCTTTGGATAACAACATTCTGAGATAACAATTCTACTGAATTCAATAGAATTTCTTCTAATTAGAAAATGTCTGGTTTTAATGAATGCACTATTTCTTTTCATAATTACAGAGACATTTTCTCCACCTTACATTTATGAGCCATCTCTGTTTAGAAACAAACAGGACAACCACATCCATATTGATGAATAGTGATTCTCTGGGTAGCTCACTGATTATGGTGGGACCACATAACCAAATGGCAGCAAGTCCCTCTGTAGCCATAGTGCATTGAACCCAAGGAATGTGTTGGAAAAGCTCCAGGCTGGCTTTCCAAGTGTTCACAGGGTTAATTATTTTAAAAGGATGATTGCTAAAGCTACCTAATTTAGTAATGGCCCTTGTTTTGTGGAAAGTACGAATGCCTCAAAAAACTAAATACAGAAGATTGCATCATTTGCAATGGCTGATATCTTAAACTAAAGATTTGGTTTTGAAATGTCGTTGCTTTTCAGCCAGTATTACTTACATGAGATTTTCAAGTCAGTTTTCCATAATCTCATTTTTGGAGGTGCTGAGACATAAAATGGCTCTTCCGGAAGCCATTGGATGTTCTGAGTACAAAAAACCAGCCAATATCTGACATAAAAGTAACAAAATGAGGTTTTACATGTTTAAGTTCTATTGCTTGATCCAAGCATTAAGGTCTAAGGTTCCAACACCAGAAAGTGATTTCTCATAAAATGTTTTTCTGGCCTTTAGTGAATGCAGACAACTTGTTACAATAGTAGTGTTTGCCTGGTAGCTTCCATCAGCAGAATCTGATGCATGCACAGCTGTGCATCTCATAGCTAGCTGAGAGCTTTTCAAAGACATATTCTTGGCTTTCTGGTGACACTAAGTTACACATGTTCCCCAAAGTGTAATAGTTTTCTCTGATATTTAAATCTGAAGAAAATTTATTATCAAATCCTCTTTCCTATAAGCAAATGAATGATCACTGTACATTACTAAAATGCCAGTCTCTCAAGTCATCACAGCTGCTTAAGGATATTTCCATGGAAATAATTACTAAACACATGGCTGAAATTATTGTGAAAATAAGTGTACAGAATGAAGCTATTTAAATATGGGAGGATGGGGTGGGTTATAACACCATAGTGTTTTATTTTTATGTTTTCTTTTTACTTTATAAAATAAGAGTTTGTATTTTACATGTGGTGGTGTTCCTGAATAACAAGAATGTTTTTGTAAATGAGTTTGCCAAATGCACTGTGAAAAAATACAGAGCAAATTAATGCTGAAATAATTTTCATTAGGAAGCATAATTTTAACAAAATAAGGAAGAGCGAGTTGAGAGACATTTTAAAAGAATAGTTGTCTACTTGTTTTTTTCTGTATTAAACTCAATTTCCCATTATTTATCACTTTATTTTACTACTAATTTGCCCTGTTGTCCTGGACTACCTTTTGTCCCTTACAGACAAGTTTTTTCTTTTATTGCTTCTATTGCCCATATCCTTAGAAAGGAGGATAGAGGGTAGTGTGAATCACTTTTCTTAACTAGGAACAGAGCAAAGAATGAAAACTGTGTTCCTCTCTTGAGGAGAATGATAATTTCTCTGATTATTCAGCCCTCTTTCTTTCATTACTGACTTAATTCACATAAAGTCATATTGCAGAACAATATAACAGTGAAAGATTTTGATATCAAATTTATTTTGTATTTCTTTATTATAATTAATGTTGTAATTTCTTCTAAATATAAAGTTCTTAAGTCCATGTTGTGTCATATCAATTTTTATGTGATTTTGCAAACAAATCACCATATCAAGCTGTAATCATCTAAAAGTTAAATGTGACATCAAGTTCTAGCATGGTCATCTAGGCACCATCTGTGTTTAATTGAAAGGCAGGCAGCATCTTGAGAGGGCCACTCATCCCACCAGCCCAAGACACTTTTATTAAGATGGCATGGAGCCTGCTTGATGAGTTTAGATTAAATACATGTATATTTCACAGGTAAAATCTGGGGAGTTGAAGACAACCCCATGCCAAAGGCTTGAGTTTTTCCTTCATGACAAAGAAAAAGATTCCATCCACATGCAATGTGTTTTATATATATTAAGAAACAACAAAAACAGTACAACTGAATGTGAAAAACAAAAAACAAAAGCAAACAAGAAAAAACCTCTTAATTATGATTTTAGTCTGGCACTCCTTTGTTCTGGTTTAAATTAAAGGTTTAGGGTATGATAATATTTTTTATCTTTCTCTGTTGGAAAAGTCTTTTTTCAAAAGAGAGTTTTTAAAATGTCAAACAGCATACATGACAACAGGGACATTTTATCTATAGCTGAAAAGAAACTTATTGAGTTACTGCATCCACTATTTCCACTGAATTTTTAAAAATAATATTCAGGGATAAATATATTATTAAACTAAGTGGCCAATAGAATAAAAAATAAAAAGAAATTGCTTAAAGAATGTATGTTTAACATTTCAAAGTGAGTTCAAATGTCAATGGTTTTCTTTATCAAGTAGTCTTCCTAATTAGCAAACTGTTAGTGGTTGGAAACTGTATACTGCATGCTACACTGCCCCAGAAGCAAAAGGAACAATTTATCAGGAATGATTTGAAGTGAATGAGAAAGTCAAGACATGGATTCCATACAGAATATTGCTGTCTTTGAAACATGGACATCAGCCCTCTCATCTCAGTATCACAGTGGTTTCTGCAATTTGTCAACCACCCTTCCTTTCACCTCTCACAACTACAGCCTGACTCAGTAAATCAGTGATACCATAGAGAGTGAAGGAAATAAGGCAGTTTGTGCTACATTATTTGGAGATATTAGAAAGATACACAACTTTACACCGGGGCCTAATATACTTTAGTCACAGTCTAATTTTCAGCCACCCTTGGAATAGCTCTGCTACCTTGCATGACATTCCATATAGGCATATCTTCAGTGATACAGTGCACAGGTTTTCATACATAGCAACCAGAAGCAGTAGGAAAAGGTGTTAGAAAGTGCACACAGAAGTAGTACTATAAAATGCTGAGCTGTCCTGACATATGCCACACAAAATGTCGGTCAGGGGAAAAAAACCCAAGCAAGCAACAAAAAAGGTCATACGTTTTTTCATGTAATCCCCTATGTGCATTCTTTATGAAATGCTCTCAGTGAGGTAAGAGATTAAGCATATTTCTATAGCTCTGTTTGCAAAGCAACTTTCACAGAGTGGTCACAGTGGTAACTGATACTAAATGAACAATTCATGACTGAGTTCCACCTTCACTGTGCAATAACTGGATAAACCATCCAAACAAACAGCACACACTTTCCTTTTTTTTCCTATGTGGTCTTGGAAATTACCACTGCATATATCAACAAAACATAGTATACTGATATACTCTGGGGAAAAGAAAAAGCCATGCAAAATAATTTCTGAGCAGAAGGGAGAAGAAAAATATCATATTTTCCAGAACTAGAAATATCATATGGCCTGGTTTATACAAATTCAGGGAGCAACAGTACCAATTTTTTCTGCAAATAGTGCTTATTCAGAAAAAAGGAAAAAAGTGCGGAGTTGTGATCAGAGAATTAAGATCTTGTATAGAATTATACTGTTGTTTTTATTTTATTCTTTCTAAAGAAATAGTTTTACAAAGTTATTCCAATATACTCAGCAGAAGGGCTATGCATGTAGTCTTTTGGGCTGGGGAGAGCACAGCAGCAGTGTATGAAAAATGAAGCACGGTAATCACTTCCTTTCTACCAAGTTAAGTCTTCTGATCTATATGGGGAAAAACACCAAAAACAAACAAAAGAACAACACAAAAACAAACAAATGAACTAACAAAACAAAAAAAAAACAAAACAAAAAACAAATAAAACAAACAAACAAAAAAAAAAACAGAAATCAAAACCAAAAAATCCAAACACCAAAAACCCTGAACTCATTTACAAAAGTGGGTATGTTTTAAACAGATAAATCACCTGAATAATAGACAACAGAGAAAACGGACAATAAGCTGAAGCATGACTCATGATGATGAAGTAGGTTTTAGGGAGTGCCAATTTACTGTGTCTGTCTAGAGCTGGTGGTGGGTGAGACAGGGTAGAGAAAGAGAGAGAAAGAGATTTGTATCTCTCTGCCTCCAGACACTTAAAATTAATGACCCACAGTGAGTTTATGTAGAGATACCTGAAGGATGTGTCACTTCTATAAAGCTCTGTGTCTGTGCACTAATCCTTTATGTGCAGCAGATTGCAGCTAAACCAGTCATAAGAAGCAGCAGAAAATGTGCAAATGAATACATAACACCCACTTAAAGTTTATGTTAATTCAGCTGCTGCTTTGAAGAAGAATTAGCAATGGGTAGTATGTGCTCTGTCTTGCTAAACAGCTCATGTCGTGCTACAGTTGTTTGAAAGCCTAAAAAAAGAAAAAAACACCTTGTGCATATTGTGCAGCAGGCTGCAGTGTTAGTAATAGAAGGAACATTATGAAGCATAAATTAATTAACTTCTGGAGGAAAAAAAAAATAGACTTTATGCAGAAAGAAGGAATTGGTATTTTGTACATGAAAAATGCATCATTTCACAAACTCCACTGGTGCTGTGATCTGAACAGATGTGTGTCGCAGCTCTGTTTCCTGGGCCTGCTCTGCAGCTCTTTTATTCCAAACAGGTGAGCAACTGCTGCTAAAATTAATTGGCCAAATGAACTATTAGGAAGTGGAAAGAGTCTGTCTCTTTCCCAGCTCACAGTCTGGGTCAAGCATTGTAAGCACAACAGTGTACAGCCTATATTGAATGCAGTTTCATGTGATGTTGATATTCAAAAACTCTTGTCTTCCTTAGCCAAGAGGCTGAAATCTGCAGGAGGAAATGAGAAATGGCCTGCTAACTGGGTTAGTAACTTTGGTTGCTAGATTTCCATGCTGTTTCACAATAGAGACAACTCACAGGTACAATCCATGCAGTTTTTTGAATTCAAGAAAATACACACAGCAAAATAGGTGATTTCAGTCAGGAGGTGAGCCTGGACTCCTGCTTTCTAGGCAAAGATGTCACATTGAGCCAAAGTAGCTGTGTTACCTTAGATGAACTTCCAGTAACCCTCATCATCACCTCTCCTGTTTCAAGCACCAGAAAACTTGGTTCACTTTACTCAAGACTGTAGTACTTCTCCATACAATGAGAGAAGCTTTTATTCAAACACAAATACCAGAATAAAACCTGAATGGATTTAGGATAAAGACCTGCTTTATAGCTCAAGTTGTAGCTATTAGATGGATATTTCTGTCCCTGCCCTGTGCTGCCACATGGCTGCCTATGATTATATACAACAGTATATTGATAATAAAGTATTCTGATTAGGAATCTGGCAACAGGTAAATGCTTTCCACAGATCAGCCATAAGGGAGAGCCATAGTCTACCACCTACATATGAGAACAGAAAAAAAAAGTATGAACTTGATAAAAGGTTTTAAAAGCACTATACTGAATACTTTTGACAGTTACATGGCATTTTTATGCTGAACCACTTAGCAAAGAAATATACATATTTATCTTATAAAGGCACTTAAAGGCCTGAGTTCAGTTCTAGGGAGGGTAGTTACTCCACAGCTACATCACTAAAAAGGGTGAACTATCTTCTATTTTTTTTTACTGCTGACATTCAAAATTGTAATTTTCAAAGACTCCACAAACTGTAATCAAAGAGAATAGACGTCTGAATTTTGCAAATATATATTCTTCTACAAGTTATACTTCTAGGCTTTAATAGCAGAATTGCTACCAGTCGCTCTTAAAAATTAATATAACCAAAACTGTATGTCTAGGTTCCTCCTGTGAAGAGAAACAGAAACTTTCAACACCCTCTCAGCCTATAAGAAGATGTGAACCTAAGGCATGTAGGATGAATGACCCTCTGACAGTGCCTTCATTGACTAAAGATGAGAATTCATCAGGATAGTTCCAGTTTGACCTCAAATATCTACTTATGTGCATGTGAAAGACTCCTCAAACTATACCTGTGTGAATTAAATATTCACTGAACTAAAAATCCAGCTAAATACTCCCTCAAGGTCTGGGAACCCTCAGAACACTTCTACTGGACCTGTCATCATACACAAAGAAAAATTGCTGGAAGAGGTACTTATGCCATCTTCACTGTTGCCATTAAAGCACTCAGAAAGGTTTTGAAAGTCTTCAGTTCTCATTCTTCATCTCTGTCAGAGGTCTTGAACTCACTTTCTGCAAGCATGGCCTCGGATTTAACACATTTTGGAACAGAGGATCTGGTCTACCTCTCCAGTAGAAACAGATCTATTTATATGTAGCCATTTAAATGTTGAGGTAAATACAGAGAATAAAATAATCTTTTAGCTTAATCATTTTTAGAACATTAAGAGATGTGTATTAAACTTCTTCATCTAATTTATATTTTTTTTATTAAAAGGTAAATAGCTTCAGCTAAAGTGGCCAAGAAGATTCTCCTCCTTCCCACTCCCAGACTATGCTGAAGTGCAGTGGTTACGGTAGTCAGGGAATCTAAAGGATTGCCACTCAAGTCTCCTTGGGCAGGAGAAAAATACTCCATGGAAAAGTGTTAGACTTAATTATTAACCTAAGGTAAATTCCCTACAATCCCTTAACCATTTCCTGTCTCTTTTACAGAAAAACAGACAATTAACATATGTGAAATCAACAGTCTTCTGTAAAGCTATTGGCTGGATTCACACCCTGTGACAGCAATTAGAAGTGAAAGCACTCCTGGTTTACAATTAGTGATTCTTTAAAAAAAACAAACAGAACAAAACAGAAACCAAATCCAAGCCAAACCAAACCAAGCGAAACAAAACCAAAACAAATAACCCAAGACCAAAGAAAACCCAAACAAACAAAACCACAAAAACTCCTGGCACTTACAAAACAAGTCTCCACACAGGCTTTAAGGAAAAAATAAAAAAGAAACTCTAATGCATGTTTGGAAATGAACTTACATTGAACCCTTCATGAGCAAAATTAATTTGGCACCTCTGATTTCCACCAGGGACTAGAGCTGGAAATGACCATGGTCTAACAAAAAGGCTTTTCTTCTGGTATTTCCAGCTGAGATGCCAAGTGGAAGTGCTGGAATCTGATAAGAAATCTTGCTTTCATAGATGTTTGTCCAAACATAACTCAGAGGGTAAAATTTTGGTTATCTGTCTATCTTTACAGACTGACACTCAAGTGAGTTAACAGAACAGTGTTCATTATTTATAGTGAAGATCATATTTGTTGTTTCAATAGAAAACCTCTCTGTCCAAGGAAACCAAAGCAATGGAAATTTAATGAAAGTCCTACAGGTTAGTACAATAGTGAAAGACAATACCTAACTAACAGATGTTTAAAATACAGATACTACATACAAGGCTTTCCTAACAAAAGAAATACATTTTAAATGTCTGTCATGCCTCCTTACTCTCTTAAATTACAGTGAGAAAAAGATTTACTCTTAAGATCTGGTGTAAAATCCCAGAAAACACTGTGAAACCACAGAGAAGTCCACTATTGAATTGGCTCATCTTTGGAACAGACATCCTCTGTAAAACCTGTCTTCATTCACACTGCCATCCACTCTGCTCATCTCTTAAGACGTACTTTAACTGAAATTGTTATAAAAAATGAGATCTTAGTTTCTCAGTGGAGGTTTCAGTCCTCATCCTGCCCTAGCAGCACCAGATGGTAACAGTATGTAAAAACAGACAAGCTTTGCTACCTGTTTTCTGAAAGCATTACTAAAACTGTGATGGCATGTGTTATGTTCAGAAAAACTAATTATAATTAGTTTTTAGATTATAATGCATCCTTAAAAGTGAACTAAAAATAAAAACACACTCTGACCTGGTAAAGCAGATGTGTATGATACAGTGATAGTGAGGGACTGAACCCAATAAACTATTACAGCTAACTGCTTCTGTTTGCATCAACCTGTGAAATAGCTTCATTCCTCAGTGCTGGGAAATGAAGTAATATTATCTTCTCTAATAGTAAAAATTATCAAAGTGAAACCTTCAGATGACCATGTCTGATAAACCACAATCATGCCTCAGTTTCTGTATCAGCAATTATATGGCATTTTCTAGCAAACTCTTGCTTTTAATATCTGCAACAGCCATGTAATTAATATAATTATTACATATTATATAATAATACTAATATTATATATAATATTATATAGTTATATTATATTATATTATATTATATTATATTATATTATATTATATTACTATATAACATATAGTTATTTTACTAAGTTCTGATATCAGTAGTATTCAATGAAAATCAGCACACTAGACCAAAAGAATAAAGAAAACACTGGGGTAGAAGTTCATCCACCCAGAACTCCAGATGTGAGGACCATGAGCACATATTCTGCTTATGATATCGTCTGATTGCTTTGTAAGTGACTGTTCCCTTTAGACACAATGAACTAAAAAGTCAATAATTAGTGTATGTCCAGAATGGAAATGGTAGTGGAAGTGAGGATAGCTATTAAGCAGCAATGCATAAAAGACCTAGAATAGAAAACAAAGTGTATTTTGCTCCTGATGAGGTTTGCAGTGCATTTAAAACCTGGAGTGTATAATTGCTTATTCTGGATATACAAAACACTGGAAAATCTTCATTTGGACACGTGCTTGTAAACAAGAAAATAAAACAGAACAGTTCCCTGGCTGCTGTTGTTACCAATGCATCAAGATGCACCTAAAGATGCTAAAAGGTTCTCTCAGTCCACAAGTTTGGCTAAAAGGAAGCAAATTGCTCCTTTAGACTCAGACAGTACCTCTCTCAGACAGTCTGCCAGCAACCCTCAGACGTGCTTCAGGTAATTGCCTCTCACCCAAGCAATGATCTCAACCCAGCATGAAGAAAAATGAGGAACTGTGTCATCTGGACAGTATGAAGCACAGTACAGCTGTGTGACATCACCCATTGCAGTCAAAGAGGTCACAGTGTTCCCTTCAATGACTACCTATTACCTGTGTGATTTTAAATAAAATGTATGGAGTCTTCCAGGCAACAAACTGCTTGTCTTCATTGGTAAAAGAATCATTCTGAGGTTCCCCTTTCCCAGAGGAAAATAGTAGCTCCTTGGGCATGTCTGTGCTGGCTTTTGCCAGGAACGGCAAATGTCACATAAATTATGATCCATGTAAAAAGTCACTTGTGACAGTTTTGAAATAATTTGTTTGGAGTCAAAATGTACTTGCTAGTGTCTTATATAGCCAGAAGGTATTGATTCAAAGATCAGGAAAAGCAAATACACTGTTGCTGACATTTTTGAAAGGGTCATATGCAAAACACATCTCTCTCAGAATCAGAGTTTCTAAAACCATTTTCTAATTTCCATCTCTCTTGATGTTTAAAACTATCAGAAGACTAGGGATGGCTTAGCAGATGCTTTTGTCACCTCACTTACATATACTGTCTACTTGCATTCTCAAAATATCCACTATAAATCAAACCTAGTTTGGTCATTTCTGTTGGAACCCTGAAGCCTGGGAGTTTTGAACTCTCTGTGCTTTCTGACACTGACCCCCAGGAGAACACTGCTTTTGACTTGAGGCCCTGGAGAAGGCTTCCAAATTTGAATGATAGAGTTAGAATCACTGGTGTGTGGTTTGAATAGAAGAGTGTAATATCACATGGTGAAGGGTTTGGAATTTTGGGTTTTAGAATATAGTAATAGGGGACAATTTGGGACAAGATGGAGGTTCTTGGGCAGTGGCTCTTCTTCCTTCTTGTTCCTTCTTCTTCATGATTTCAGGTAGTAGATTTTGGTTGGTTAGAAAGTACTGCAGTGCGAGTCACAGGTGTTTGATCATTGGGTCAAAAGTATAAATTGTATAAATGTTAGTTCTTAATTGGATAGTTAGCCTTTAAAAGACCTTGTAACTAGCTAGATACACTGACATTTTTCTCGATTTTAGCTTGTTACATAGAAGTGCTGCAAAACTCTCTGTACTATAGACAAGAATTAATAAACAACTGAGTCCAAACAAGAAAATCCATCTCTTGTGCATTCAATCCTGACTCTGAGTGAAGGCAGAAGAAAAAAGAAGCTAGCCACTAATATGTGGAACCACTAATAACTTCTGCAGAGCTCATGGGTTTCCCATAAGTGCATTCCAAACAGGAAGAGTCAGCAGCTCCTGGGAATGAAAGGATATGCACTGCCTGTTTTACTTTTGCTTTTGCAATAGTATAAACCCACAGTAGCTTTGATGGGTTTAGAGCAGATATAACCTGTGTATGAAAATAAATTCTAGATATAACTAGATTTAGAGGTAATGAGAGATAATTAAGTTTGAAGTAGGAACACCTATTAAGTTGTTCCAGAGGGGAACTACTTTTGAACCAGAGAATGCATTCGGATCATCTCTGCTATGAAGTGATAAGCTGTGTAAGTTCAAAGTACAATGGAAAGCCCTGACATTATCCATGACTATTAGTAAACAGTGCTGGTATAAGCTCTATGGGAAATACCTTTGTCATTGTGGACACAGAGCTACTGCCACTGTAACACTCTGTATGGCTGTTGTTATTTCTGTTAGAGGTTATTATCAAATCTCTACGTGTCATGTCTTTCAACATACTCTGAAGTCCAGTAACTTTTTATGTATTATTATTCTGTGAAGAAAGCAGATTAGCAAATTTTTCTAAAAAGTCACTAGAATGATCATAATCTATAACGGTGAGTTAAACTCTAGTCTCCATATGCTTGAAAATTATCTATCATGTTCCTTCTAGACAGCAAACCAAGAGTACCAAAACTGAGATAGACAACACTTCTTTCTTCTCTGGAAAAAAATGTAAAATGACAGAAACTTCTCTCTACAACTTCTTCTGCTCCTTTAAAAGAAGGGCCAAAATTTAGGATTACTGGTACATGCTATACACTCCCTGTCTTCAATTTTATATTGTGAATGTTAAGAAGAACTGCAACAGACCAGACAGAGCCCAGGAACATCTGTCTGTTATGTCTCCTCAAAGATAATTTCATTCTTAAAAGAAGGAAGTGGGTCACAATCCATAACTATGTCCATGTAGTAAATATGAATAAGGTCTGTGCTTAACATGAGCATAGCTCTAGCCTATATGCATACATAGACCAAAAAAAAAAAAAAACAAACCAAAAAACAAAAAACCAAAAAAAACACCACAATAAAACCACAACAGTAGAGGTTGGACATAGATGTAGCAACTAATAAACTGAGGACCTGAAGACTAAGGACAAGGGTAAAATATCAAACCAATAGGAATGTGGACTTACCATGCACTTACTGTGTGCTTCACTGCAGAATTAAACTCATCTATACAGAAGGATATTCTTGAAAGTGCACCCTATCTGAATTTAATAAGATGTGGAAGAAACAGAAATTTCAAGGGCTGTGCTAATTCCCTGTTTACTGAAATAAAACATTGTAATATATCACTGCTGATCTATGGGTGCTTGTGAGTATTTTCTAGCTAACCAGGTTAAATATTTAACTTTGCATTAACAACCACCTTCATGAGTTCTCCAGTTCTGGGCATTAAGTTTGCATTGAATACCTTTTTGCAGAGTATTTTCTATATTTGCCTGTTTGTAATGATTCTTTCTTGTGATTCTTGCATGCAAACAGACTTTTTGAGAGTTCATCAGTTCCAGATGGCTATTTTCCTCTTGATGTCAATAATTCTTTATTCAGCTATTTATCAGAATTCTTTTCACTGCATCTAATGGGTGATGTCACCCAGAAAGAGTTGTAATTGCAGGTGGGAAATGAAAAGGAGATCAAAAGGCTTTCAAGAAACAAAAATTCTCTATTTATACAAGTTCTGAGAAACAAAGAATGCAATAGGAAACAAGCTGACAACAAAATAAAATTCAAATGGGAGCAAAATTATGGCTAAACACACTAATCTTCAAAGTTTAACATGGATTGTCAGCAGTTCTTTGAAAAAAATATGTTTCTGAAATTACAAATTTCAGAACCATTAGTCAGCTATATATGAATGAATATTTCCCTTTTCCAAATCAGATTTATGGAATATTTAGCCTTCTGTCAGATTATAATATATTTGCATCTAATAGTCTAATTTAGAATGCTTGAGTTATAAATAGATGGGAAATGTGGCATAAATTAACATTGATACCAAAGACTAATGTGTTTTCCTTATAGACTGTAAACTGCCTCCATGTCAAAGGAAAGTGAAACTGCTCTGCACTTGAGGTTTTCTGAGGTAAGAATGCATTGGTATGTTTGAGCAGTCACAGTGCTCTTGGATTGTGAGATGTGCTATCCAAATTCCTTCCCATGTTAACTATTACTGACCTTCAGCCATGGAAAGCAGCTAGTAGGGTAACTTAATTTGGCACCTGTTCTGGGGATTTCTGAATAGCTGAAGCCAAAAGCAATCCATATTTAGGTGCCCCAGCCTGTTCTCAGCACATACTGCATTTTATGGTGGATTTCCTTAGGAGATTGTAAGGGCAATGCCATGCACAAATTCCTAAGTGTTGCCTTTCACTCCTTCAAATACCAAATGTGAGGCTTTTTTTTACTGACATCTGTTTTTCCTGGTAAGAGTGGCATCCATTGGAGAAATTCCTCCAGTAGAATAACACATTTTTCAAAAACACCTCATGGGAACACACATTTCTTGTGAACTAGAAAGGAAAGCAAACTATTAATCAAATGAAGCTGGCCTTGCAATGCTATTGGGTATGGATATTGTGTGGAATTTTCTTCTTATTTCTTGAGAATAATCACAGGAAGAGTGTGGGTGGATTGGCTCGCATTTGAAAAGTCACCTCTCAGATAAAGGAAAAACAACAATGTTTGGAAACACAGGGTTTCAACACAACCCAAGTCAGAGGACAATAGCAAAGAAATAAACTGGAGCTAAATCTCATCTGTCATCCTAGTCTATGCTGAAATAACTGTTCCACTTCCAGCAACAAAGGTAGAAAACCTTTTCAGTGTCTGACTCTGGAGCTATACTACCCTATATGTATAATTTTATTACTTTAGATGTTTTAGAAATAATGCTTATAGAAACATCTAAAACTTTTAGTTTTCCAGAATTAAAAAAGAGCTACCAAGACCTGAATGATCTAGATTCCAATACTCATTATGAAAGAAAAGAAAAAACTCCAATGCTTCAGGTCAAATTCCCTCACAAACAAATTTTTATCAAGGTGTACCACATTCTTACATGAGTTTACTATTTTTAATTACTGAAGATAAAAATACCTTTATTTCATTTCACTTTCACAGGTATATGTAGTCTGTAAAAATATATATTTAAGAAAAGATGGGCATGATTTTCAGAGGAATGAAAGGGGATGTTCTGAAGCTCGTTTCCTCCCTTACCATAGCATTTTTCTCCTAGTGTGAAATATTCTTGAGCCAGCTGGTTGTTTTGTTCACACTGGCTTTCATTGCCTAATCTAGTGAATTCATTACAGCTCCCTGCCCGAGGGCTCAATTTTCAGCTGCGCTGAGCATGACCCATATCAGCTGTGGGAAAAGGAAGGCAAGGGCTCTGCGGGCCCCTCACTCCTCCCTGCACTCTCAGGAAGCTGTGGGGTGACCCTGCTGCTGCACCAGCCCAGACAGCCATGGCTAGGTGACATTGTCTTGCATGGGTCTTGGAAATTACCCTCCTAGCAGGGGCTTGCTTGTCAAAACGTGGATTTGGTGTCAGGGACTTGCAGAGCAGGAGAAGTTGCCATAAAATAATGCTGGTTCTATCTCAGAAATACTAGGTGTTCCTTGATTAAGTTGCCCTGGTCTCTTCTTTAAAGAGAATTTTCTGGAGTCAGAATCTAGAATTGAGTGTGTTGTTTCTGAGGTAACCAGACTTTAATACCATCGCAATAAGCAGTATAATTTTGTTTCTTGGTTACATGCTAGAGATGTGATATTACAGAGGAACTCTGTGTCAAATGCATTCTATTTGCTCATGTTCTACCAAAGGACAAACAGTACTCTGTTTTTAAAGCATTTTGGCTTAGATTAGTGGTTGCAGAGAGGGAGCTGTGTCCATTTTGTCCTCGCTAGCAAGTGGGTGTTTGCCTCCCACACTCACGTCACCACCACATTTGGCAGTGGTGACACTTTGGCAGCAATAATTTATCCAAGAGGTCCCAGCACTGTAAAATAGTCTCACTACTCCCTAAAAAATTTTATGAGTTGAGCAGTTTAGCTCTTTACTTCCAGTTGACTGACCTGTGGTCCCTTCTTACATGCACACACAAACACAAGTGAATGCCCATCTCCAAAGTACTGCAAGGAACCTAAAACTTACAAATCAACAAGACAGAATGGTCCTAGCCAAGGAGGAAGAACAAGCAAGATGAAAACATCATAAAGACCCCATGCTGGCACAGCATACTGACTCATAGTTTCCAGTTATAAATGTCATCCATTAGGTTAAAAAAAATAAGAAGAAGAATCACTCTGCATTCTGGGTTGTGGATTTTTTATTGCTTGCCTTAATAGCTCTGCTCTTCATCAGCTCCAGTGTTCAGCAGCTGATCCCTCTTTCCTTCGGTAAGGACATGTGATAGTTTTGCTGAATAGCTGCAAACATGCTCTCTGCTGGGTACTAATAGCTGGCACATTAGGCTGCTTGGTGAGCTGTGGCAGCCAAACAGGAAAGCTTTCAACAGAATGATTTCACAAAGAAGTGGAGAGTTGGGATTTTTTTTTTTCTTTTGCTTTTTTTTTTCCCTTTCTCCACTCTGCTTGGTGCCAGAGTGCTTAAAATAGTACTGTCAGAGTTTTCTTGTTACCCATTTTGGAGCCCAGATGTAGGAAGCCAGCCAGCACAGCTGGTGGAGCCTAAGTGTCTCACAGATAGGGAAAGATTATGTGGCCTTCATTTTATTCTTAACTATTATTTTGCACTTTATTCCTAATTGTTATTGATGTTATTTCTATTGGAGTGTCAGGAAAAAATGCCCAAGCTTGCTGAGTTGGAAGGCCTATGAGCTGAGGACCTTCCTCTCCCTCCTGTTGTCATTGTCTTGCCACTATACTTTGTTACCTTGCCTTATTCCCTCATCAGGAATGTAGATTTAATTAGTTGTTCCAGTCTGAGCTCACACTGATACCTGTGCTGAGCTATTACAAGTGGTGTGCTATGATGCTGTGAAGTGAACTCATTCTCACAGCAGGCAGCAGATATAAAATCAGCTTTCTTCTTACACTTAGGAGTATATGTTGGATTTCTAGCATATTTCTGAGGAGAAGAGAATGAAAAACGTGGAACACCACTACCAAGCTTCCTGGCAGTGAGGTAAAATGTACACAACAAATTGAAAAGAAGTGATATGACAACCTTATAGTCATCTAGCAGGTACTGGGCTTGTACAGTTTTAGAGACATGGGAACTTCCTTCTCCTAAGGATGCAAAACAGATTGCTGGAAACCTTCAGGGAAATTTTGTTTCTGTGGATTTTTTTTCCCATTAAAGCTTTGCTATCACCTAAGCAGTCTCATGGGATCTTTCCTCATGCAACATGTGATAACTCCTACCAGCCTTGACTTGTAATGGCATGGCTTCTGAAAGGTGGTTTTTGAGAGCAGACCAGTCTGGGGTATTACAGTTACAGACCACAGAACTCCATGTTCCTAGTACATCTGTGAAAGCATTTGGGGGAATGGCAGTACGGATGGAAGTAGCACTGATTCATTCTATCTTCATATGGAAACAGAGGGAACAGTTGGCCTCTCCAAACTGGAATGATACAGAGATCTGAATATGCAAAAATAGCACAGCAATTTCTAGGCAAAAACTAAATGCTTCTCAGAAATGTATTGAAAGATGGTGCATTGAGGTCCAGTGTGAAACACTTGAAAGGTACAGACTGCAACACTGTTACACTAAGCCCCTTGACTTTTAATGTAACATAGGTTATGCTGTAAATCAAGAGGAGCCAGGCATTTAATCCTTGCTTATCCTTTCAGAACTCCTCTAGCACTTAGCATATCGTCTATCATGAACAAATCTCTGATTGCAGAGCACACAGATGATTTCTTCACCAATTTAGGTTTTTGAGAAACTGTTTCTGGTGGATGTCTGCCTATTAATTTACAGCCTTCGATTGCTCATCATTGTCTTCTTCCTCCTCATCACACAATCAGAATCATTTGGTTTGTGCCTGTATCTCCCTGATGGGACCATCAGGTCCAGTGTCTTAGCTAGTGCTGGTAATAAAAGGGTCTTGCATGAAGATGCAGGTCTTTGAGTGGAAGCCTCTGATTCATACACATTCCCTTCTACCAGCACGGTTGCAAGAACAGTAGTCTCCAGTAAGCAAACAGCTGAGAAGGTATTTCTTTAAACAGCTTCTGCTGTTTGCACAGGGAATATGAATACAAATCTCTGCACCCTCCACTGACTCATGCATGTGACCGTGTTTGAGCTCATGCCTACCTCCATATCCTTCCCTTGTGTCAGCAACTCACAGCTTCTGCTGCTTCTGAAGTTCACTGTAATTATATAAAAGCAACACATGACTAGAGAGCTTTAAATGAGATCAGGATTTTTGCATGTAGGCTTTTGTTGCCATGTGCCTCCTTTTCTAGGAAGAGTGGCATCCTAATGCCTGAGACTGGAGTTTTACATGTACCTGCTGAAATCTGTACACAGCTTCCACTAAGAGCTTGCAAGACCTGAATGTTTCTCTCTCCCGGGAAGTCTTCTCAGAGGATTTAACCTGAGCAGCAAGGGTTTTTTTTTTGTATTTCAAAAGTGAGTTTTATGTTATCAGCCACTGGAAGTGTCTCACTGAAGCTACTGTTCAGGATCTGTATATTAATTGCTGAGGGATAAGCAGCTTCACAAGCCAGCTCTCCACATTACAGGACAGGTGTATAACAGATGAACTTCCATGAAACATTGATAGAGAGGCTCCTCGTGACTGTATACAATGCTAAGCTAAAGCTTATGTGACTAAAACTGTGTAAAGTAAATATTTTTTCATAATTCTTCTGTCATGACTGAGTCCACCACAGAGAAGCACATTGAAATCTCTATATACCTTCTTCCCAGATGATTTTCTTCCAAGATCCTCACTAACCCAACTATCCATAAAACTACCCATAAGAAATGAGATCTTGAAATAGATAACAGATGCACTTAGGAGTTACATCTTGTGATGAATGAATACAAAATCTCAGCTTCATTATAGCCAGCCCACACAGTCACATTTTTTATTGCTCATATGTAATGATCAAAAATCATTTGGGAACAAAAAAAGATAAACTCCAGCCAAAATTCTAACACAATCCCATAAAATAAAATAAAATAAAATAAAATAAAATAAAATAAAATAAAATAAAATAAAATAAAATAAAATAAAATAAAATAAAATAAAATAAAATAAAAATTTGACATTATTTACAATGTTTGAAGAGCATGGGAGAAGCACCCTGACTGCTTGCTAATTTCTATCCTTAGGATGGTCTCAGTAAGAGTTTTGGTATTTTCCACTCTTTATTACCCTCTCCTATACCTGCCCTGATTGCAACATATCATCCTCAACAATCTGTTCTTTCTATTTACAATATCTTTAACTAGAACTCCACCCATGAAATTTAGCTTCCTGTTTATTGCTAATTCTGTGTACAAACTGTATGATAAGTAATATTACTTCTGCTCCTCTGTTTATATATGCTCATGATTTACAGCAAGTAACTTCTGGCAAGTTGCCTTTAAATATTTGTAATAGTTCTATAAATCTTTGTGTTAAGGGATAAATTCAGAGCAGGTAGCTCAGTGTGCAGGTTCAGTGTGAGCTGCAGGTTGGGCTCTGGGTGGCTGGAGCCCGAGGCAAGGGGCTGTGAACTGTTGAGCCCTTACATAAGAAAGGGCCTGGCACCTATGAGCCAGAGGACCAGGCACTCAGAGGCACTCAGGATATGAGAACTGAAGAAGAGGAAGAGCAAGACAAGGACTGAAGAGCAAGGCTTTTCTGCACTTGGACTGGGGATATAAAAGTCCAGGGGCTCCTTTGCTGGGGATCCCTCCTTGGAGGCACCAGCTGGAGTTCTTTCTGTTTCACTGCACTGTCAGTAAATGGCTTCAAGGAGCCAGAACTCTGACCCTTCTATAGGAAACCACAGCGTGAACTGGTCAGAAAACCTGGTCTGACTGTGGAAGGGGTGTGTGGGGAGCCAAGCAGGACAGCTGTGGGTTCACTGGAGCTGTCCCCTGTGAAGGGACTTTTGTGCCAGGAGTGGAAATGTCTGGCACTGGGAATGTATCCTTTGTATCTGATCCTTCTTTCTCTCAAAATGGCACTTTCTGTACCTACCTAATCTTTGAAACACAAGCTACGTGGATTTCACTTGCCTCAGAGTTCCAAGTAAACACATGTAGGCAGATAGACTCAGGCAGTTACATACCCTGAACTTCAGTCTGGATGAATATTATGCAGTGCAAACTGTTTTGTCCTGCAGAGATTCAAGTGTTCACTGCATTCTCAGCTCTGGGAAGGGAGTGAAGGTGTGACTATCTGATCCATTCACATGATCACATTATTTGCACAGCCCAAATCAGAACTGAACTGCAGTTTATGCAGACGTTATATGATATTTGCCTACCCAGAGTACTTCTCAAGGTTTACAGGAATGTTTTTCCTGTCCTCTGACTCACTATACCAGTGCTGAAATAAATCATCTGAAGTGAAAGCTCCTTTTGTGAGGAAGTTCAAGGCTTTTAAGGCTTGAGCTGAGCAATCTGCTAGTTTAATTGCAGTGTTTCATTTTCTTGCAGAGGTAACGTTCCACCAATGCACGTAATTCCCAGACAGGTGATAGGGAATAAAATTCTGTGCAGTTTTGCTTGGTCTTGCAAGGAATTGTAGTGAAAGACTGATAAGAGCCTCTTAGTACTTTTTGGTCAGATAAACTGGCAAAATTTCTTCAACAGCACTGTTGGACTACTGAAGTGTTAAAAATTTTACCAGTGTAAAACTAATGCACTATCATAAAGATATTCTCTTCCTTTTCTTCTCTTTTCTCAGTTTACTATTTCTTGCAATTTCTATATCTTGACATTAAAATTTACTAAGATCAATCAACTCAAAATATGACCAGATATCACATTTTGATGGTAATTATAAAAGAATAAGGTATTTTACTTCCATCTATTCTAGAGATAACATTGCACAAAAAAGAGAGATTCTTAAGTTAGCAAGTAAGAGGCCTATTTCCTGTTCACTAGTTAAAAGCAACTCTTTACACATGACACGGAAATTAAGAAGTGATAGTACTGATAGAGCACTGAGGTAAAGCTATCTGCTGCTCTGTAAGAGGCCAGCTATATGCTGCACTAAAACATTTACCAGGACATCTTGGCAGAAGGTTCCCATGCAACATTATGCTAGATTAATTTAAGGCATAAAAGGCATGGAAAATTATTACAAGTTCTGCATATAACAATATAATTAGAGACACAGGATTCCAGAGAATAGCAAAGAGAAAAATGGTCAGAAGATGAAGCACTTGGCTGCAATAGCTGCTTAGTTAATTAGCAATATCCCTAATCTAATAAAATCATCATACTATGAATCATCTTGCCCAAGTTCATTCACCAGAGGTGTCAAATATTCAACCAGTGGGTAGTTGTGCACTTTTTCCTGCTACCTCCTAACTTTGTTTCTTTTTTTTTTTTTTTTTTCCTTTTGACCTGGTCAATCAAACTTAGGATGACAAGCTCTCTATGGGTTAGAATTCAGGATCTTCTTGTCTCCCAGTCAGCTGCATTGTTTTCATCAAATAAAAAAACATCAGTGGAAAAAATTCACTACATGAAAAGCAAATAACTTGAACCATTTTAACAATTGTGTATTAGTGGTGGCATGCTTTAAAAATAAGTGCTGAACATTGCTGAGAGAAATGCAGGACTATATAATTATTTATTGCAGACTTTCATCATATTTTTCTTCTCCTAAATGCTTGATGTTAGTTGAAGGCCAAAGGAATACTATAAAAATAAAGGAAGGAAAGTGTAGGATATTTTTATATGGCTACTGCCCTCCATCTTCACTCACACATGAGCAACCATTCTAAGTGTCTCCTGCAAGGACCAATACTCAGAGGTGTTTGGGCTTCATAATCTAAAATCCATGGAAAGAATGATGAACCATGAATAGAAATGAGCAGGAAACTGTTTCTTCCCATTCCAGGAATATGTTCAATTCTGAGAAACAGTTTTCCATTCCATATTGGGATGAAATGGAGACCTTTCAGACCTTTCTACTTTTCCATGGAAACAAAAAAGAGCAAGTGAAAGCTATGCTTTCCCTACTCCTGCTGCTCACCTTCATGTCCTCTAAAAGAGCCAGGCAAATAGCCAGGCAAACAAGAAAAAGAAACTGGATCTGAAGCCCAGCTTTGCTAGACCAATGCATTCACATGTCTGTTCTGAGTACTTGACAAGCCTGTCATGCATTATAAAAGAGTGTCCAACCTGCAGACTAATTCTGGGGTCAGCTACAATTAATTCTTCATACTTAAAATAGCCCACCCTAGAGCTCAGATGCATTTCCAGCCATCACTTTTCTGATGCTGACATATTCCCACTAAATCTCTCAGTTAGAGCACACTGACTCAGCTTCTGGACTCGCCCCCAGCCTCTCTGTGCTGCAGGGTTTAGCAGAGCTTGTTGTTTGTTTGAGCACTCACTGCCACTAGCAGGACCCCAGCTCACTCCCAATACACACACGACACACAAATAAAAATAAAAAGGAAAATGTAGAGAAAAGGGCATGCATATCCCACAGAAACATCAGTTTTACCTCTGATCTTGGATGTTTTCCAGATAACTGAAAGATGGCCAGCTTCTGACGTATGCCTAGGATATATGCTCTTGCAACAACAATGTCATTACTAGCCCTCAGCCCTGGGTAGTAACTCAGAGAGTTGTGTTTATTTTCCTTTTTTATCCCTAAATATCAGCATCATTTTTGCTTTCATATTACTATCCTTGTTGAATTTCACTGGACTTGCAAATCTAAAATTCAGCATCCCCATACATTTTGGAAACATTCTGGCCAAGGTTTGTCATGTCTTTTTGATGCTGGAATACCAGGAAATACGTAGAAATTAGAGTTTTTAATGGTGTATTACTCCTTGTATTCTACAATTGAAAGAAAATCTTCCCATCTCTAACAGAACAGCAGAATTCATTCTTTTCCCCCAGAGAGGACTTTGCTGCTCCACCTAAACTAAGCAGTCAGATTCCTTCTGAGATGAAGGGCTGTTTGTGAATGATGATGTTGAAATCTGGTCAGTAACAATGAACAATATCAATAATAATAAAAAGATACTTTAGAAGCATTTGAAAGATGATCACCCTATATAATCATTAATAATCTGTCACTTGCTCTGTTTTTTTGGGCACAAAGTCATTAACATCAGCACTAACAGCTGCTGCCACCCTGAAAGTCAGATAAAAAAAAGAGGTTCAAATAAAATTTCATTCCAAGTTTTTTGTTTCTCAGACTGAACCCAGGAATGTAAACACCTCTGACCTTGGTATGAAGGATTTCCTGGATCTTCAATTTTAATATGGACACCACCCCACCACCCCCATCCCCTTAAGAATCTGAACACAATAACAAAAACTTACAATGATACAGCATCAGCTGCATTTGAACACATATGGGTGTTGCTGTAGGAAATTAAACCATTGCAGTGCCATGAACATTGTAAATCATCACTTTATCCCTATTGCTTTGCAAATCAACTTTCTGGAACATTTTAACCCATACAGTAGAGGTAACTGCATGAATCTGCATTCATCAATTATTTTGCTCTGATGGGATAGGTGTGTACTTAACTGAAGTAAAGTGGAGTCTGTGAAATGGGACAAAAGAAAGCTGTTGCCTTTCTCCCACACCCTGCAGATGGAAAAGAAACAGGACAAATCCACTGAATGAAGCTCTGGACCTCAAAATATTTCAAGTGCCCAGTGCTAA
This sequence comes from Erithacus rubecula, assembly GCF_903797595.1. Taxonomy (NCBI): domain Eukaryota; kingdom Metazoa; phylum Chordata; class Aves; order Passeriformes; family Muscicapidae; genus Erithacus; species Erithacus rubecula. The sequence goes on along the minus strand of NC_136686.1, from coordinate 25,855,321 downwards.
ATTCTCACCAAATGGGATTTGTAGATATGCCTTAGTGCCTATTTCCTACTAACTTAGACAGTATAGAATGCCTTTACAAACGTGTTCTGTAAGAGAGGATTTCTTATGTTGCTGCAAAACAGAACCTGCTCTGTGGAAAGTACACTGTAGCTCACGCTGCCTGATGTTAGTTTTCTCCTAAAGTGCATTTGAAAAAGGTTAGGAGTGGGTCCAAAGTGTTGCAAATTATTTACATATATTATTACCTTTTATTAGGTACAATGAATTTTGCCCAGGGAAGAATAAGGGCAAAAATAACTAAATCTCATTCTACAGCAAGGTGACCTGCTTAGTGGGTGACTATTCTGCCCAGATAACCAGTTAAACCTTTGGCACTGCCTCCCTCAACATTCTTCTGGAAAAGCTTCATGGCTTGGCCACATGCACTCTTAGCTGGATAAAAACTGGCTGGGTGGCTGGACCCAGAGGATGGGGTGAATGGAGCTACATCCAGTCAGTGGCCAGTCACAAACTGTGTTCCCATGACTTGGTACTGGGGTCAGCCCTGTTCAATATTTTTGTCAATGGCATGGATGATAGGATCAAGGGCACCCTTGGTAGCTTTGCAAATGGCACTAAGCTGGGCAGGAATGTGCATCCGTTGGAAGGGAGGAAGGTCCTGCAGGGGAATCTGGACAGGCTGGATCAATGGGTCAAGGAGACAACCATATGAGGCTCAAAAAGGCAAAGTGCTGGGTCCTGCCCTTGTGTCCCAACAACTGCATGCAGCACAACAGGCTGGGGGAAGAGTGGCTGGGAAGCTGCTCAGAAAAAGACCTGCCAGTCCTGGTTCAGCTGAACTGAACCAAGAAGGTGCCTAAGAGGCCAAAAAGGCCAATGGCATCCTGATAATAAGATTTCCAATTTAAGTGATTGCATGATTCTGTGAAATGATGAGTGGCCATTTGCTATTTAGTTCAATTAGTGGTTTATACCTCCTGCAACCGTTGTCATGGAGTCAAGAAACAATTCTGAGCATGTACATGCAGTTCTTGGCAGTCTTTGGCATGTGGATGGTAGGATGTACCTTTTTTTGACTGATGAATTCCCCTGTGGTTGCAGTGACCATGTAAGGCAGGGTCACCAGGGCTAGATTTTTTCACTAAGAAAAAGCTTAAAATGCTTTCTCCTCATATAAATTAAAATGCAATTATATGTAGTCATAACAACAATCTGGAATGGAGTCACTGACTGCCAAAAGCCTTAGAAGTCCCTTGAGACTTGTAGCAGATGTCCACAGTGAACAAGAACAGTTGTTTTTGAGGTTATCAGATTTTCTGGGCCATTGCTGTATCTGGTCAGACCAGAAAGTGAAACAGGAATGCACAAAGGAACATTATCCTATTGTGCCTTCAAAGAGTATCAACCACAGAGGACTGTGCCCAGCAAAGACATCAGTGGTTCTAATATTTTTGGGGTTTCTCACGATGGGACAAAAGTAGAAGAGATGGCAGAGTACACGACCCTTTAAAGTAGTCTCCTGAGTAACATAATCCCAACATTCCTCAGATTTTACACCAAATTTCCCGACCTTTAAAAATCATGTTATTATTCTCTTAGCACAATGACACCAGTGAGATAGTTAATATAGGCCAAAAATGAAAACTGATCATCCCCATCTATGTTGAGGATACCTCTGTTAAATTCTCAGCTGGTTTCTACACCAGAAAAAGTGTAGAGAACCAGACACCCCTCTAGGCTGTCACTGAGTTTACTAGCCCCTTTCCTTACTGTCCTTTACTTCCCAGAGCAGGGGCCAAGAGTGATAATCAACTCAGATCAAATTAAACTGATCACCACTTCTCCAGGTGACTCTGTGGTGACTCTCTGTGAGTAAATTCTCTGCTCTGTCACCTCTTCTGTCCCTGCACAGCAGATGAGCAAAGGCAAGTCGTGGTTATTGCTGACAGGCATTCTGCACAGCAGTGATAGAAGGCAATGAGGGTTGTGCTTGGTTCTCTCTGACCCTAGCTGGCCAGCTGGCTATGCAGAAAATACTCTGAATTTCCTAAAAAACATCTCGACCAACATTGTTTGCAAATGGGGGCACTTAGGGAAGGACCCCTTCCAGATTTGTCCCTGAGACAACAGGTCTTTGCACCATTTCCCTTCTGTGCTGTTCCTTAACTTCCATGATAGTCTAGTGTGATTAATAACCCTTGCTTCTACAGCCAAATAGAAAGGGAAGCAGCATTATGCTATGTTTCAAAACTATACCAAATATTGCATTAAGACTGTAGAATGAAGAGCAGTATTTTTGTTTTAAGAACAACAGCTTGATTTTTTAAAAATTATGTTTATGAAAGTAGAATCTGGACTTTATTTGTTTGTTTTTTGTTTTTTATTTCTACAAGGTACAGCAGCTGCTTAAAAGAACATTTCACCATAAGGAACAGGCTGATTCACTGTATTTCTCCTGAGTACAGATTGTTGTCTTCTCCCACACAGTCTTCATAAATTAGGAAGAAAACTTGAAAAGAATCACAATATATGGTTTTGATTGTCCCTGGCTTACAGTAGTTGAACTACACCTCGAATATCCAGTATTCTTCTATGAAAAAATGTTTAATAATATAGAAAAGATTGATAAGCTCTGACCTGTTTAACTCTCTACACCAAACTTCATTCAAATGGGAGTTTAAATGTCTGAAACGGAAAGTAAAGTCACCCACAAAACCAACCAGAGTCCTGTGAGCAATCCATGAGAACAAGAAAGACCAGCAGAAGGCTAAGCATTCATACCAGCAGTAGGGTTTGTTTTTCACTCCCAACATTTTGTTTTTTCATGCAATTTATATTTAGTGCAGGAAAACAGTAAAACTTAACTGAAACAAGATTTGGTTCCATGTTTCAGATTACAAGAGAGAGGGCAGAAGTAATTCACTCAGGAAGTGGCAGGATCCCTCCAAAATGGTTCAGTGTTCTGTTAGAATAATAAATAAATAAACCCAGAAGCTTTTTGATGTTTCTGCTTGTTTGTTTGTTTTTTTAACTACAGGCAACATGAGAAGGTTATCAGAAAGTTGCAACCATAGAACAAAGAACATCCTTCCCTGGTTTGCAAACTGCAATAGATCACATAGTGATTTTCTTAATAATAATTTTGAATCATTTGTTGAGATTCTTAGACATTGAAGACTATCTCTCCCCTACAGAAAAACAAAGATAGCTGGAAAAAGTTCATAGCAAAATGCAACTCTATTAGTCACATATAGGAAGGTGGTCTGTACTTGAGTGATGTATAACATTCAGTCATGGTAAGATTTTCTTACTAGGGAACAGCTGAAATGTCATAAACTATTCCAATTGTAATGGCACACATCAGAGCAAGGAATACCATAGACCTTTAAATATTTTTAAACTGTCATGGCAGCATGAGCTGAGAGTGGAACAGCAATGACACATTATCTCCTGTTTAGCTCTGCTTCTGCCGTGAGATGGGGACATATGGGCAGCACAGTTTCCAGGCAATAAAGAAACAGAGATTTCAGATTACTGTCTTCAGTCCCAAGAGATGGAGAGGAACATGAATCAATATTTGCTAACTCTCCTCTCCTTTCCTTCCAGATTGTCAGTTCTTCCAGTCCAGCTCCACGCATTTTTATTAAACCTCTTCCTCTTCATACTTGACCCAGGGAAACTTTCCTCCTGTAACCTATGTAGGAGGATTGGCAGTGAGAGAAGTGTTGGAAAGACAGTCTTTTTGTTTGCAGTTTTAGTGCCAGGGAAGCAACTGAAAGGGAAATTATTTCAAGGATTAATGTGTGCTTGTTGCTGTGTGAGAGCAGTTCAGTGAGTTTGGGAGCTGTGGAGAACAGACAGTGTAGGCAATAACCAGAGGTCACAGACACCAAACCCTTACAAGACTTTGCTGAAATCCACTGTTGACCACATGCTCTCTGATGAGGTAATGCCTTAATACACAAATGCATTCCAAGTGATGTTAAATATACTTCATCTCTTCCTCTTTCATGGAATCACAGAATATCCCAGGTTGGATGGGCCTGTGGTCCAATCTTACATGGGAGAAGGAGCCAAAAGGTTATATAGCATCCTGTCCAAGTGTATATTGAAAACCTCCAAGAATGAGGGCTCTACCACATCCATGGGGAGATTGTTCCAGTGATAAGTTGTTCTCACTGAAAAAATTTATTTCTGATATGAACATGAAATTTGTGTCTGTGCAACTTGTAATGGTTGCTCCCTATCTACTCCAAGTGCTCCCTTTTTGCAGCTGCCCTTTGACAGCTGTAGTACTGTGATGAAATCCCCTCTAAGACTTTTGTTCTCCTGGCAAAAAATAACAAATTCGTTCAGTGTTTCCTGACAGGGCATATTCTTCAGCCCTTTAACCTACTCTGTGACCCTCCTTTGGACTCTGCCTAGTCTGTCCACATCATTTTCAAATTGTATGCACCACAGCTGCACTCTGCATTCCAGGTGTGGCCAGACAAATGCTGAGCAGAGTGGATGATTCAATCCATGCCCCTTTTAGCAATTCCCCTCATAGGCAGCCCAGGATCTGATTTACCCTTGTTGCTACAGCAGGGCACTGCTGACTCCTCTTCATCCTGCACCAGGTCCCTTTCAGCAAGGCTGGTCATGCACCATACAAATCCTGGCCTGTACAGACTCTCATTTTTTCATTCCAGCTCCAGGACTTCACACCTGTCTTTGTTAGATTTGGCACAGCTCTTGCCAGTCCACTCTTCCAACCTGCCCACAGCACTCTGTAAGATGGTTCTTCCTTCTACCACACAGTTTAGTGTCATCAGCAAACTAGGTAAGGGTGCTTTCAGTCTCCTAGCCCAGACCATTTTGGAAGATGTTGAACAGTGTGGGGCCCTGTACTGATCCCTGGGGAATCCAGTTTGTGTCAGGCTGGTAAAAAACCTTTGATCATCACCTCATGAGTGCAGCCTGTGAGAAAATTCCCTACTCACTTCATAGACTACCCATCCAATTTGTATCTTGCCAGTTTGTCCAAGAGAAGGCATCAAGAAAATGTCAAATTGTTTTGCTGAAGTCAAGTCTTTATTGTGTCTCTGCTTTAGTCAGCATTCAAACCTTATGGCATCCGAGACAAAATGCAACTCTTCACATTTTTCATTTTCATCTTTCTGTTCTGCATGGAAAACCTGCAAACTGTAAAGACTGTTGTTTTCTCATCTACCATTAGCTTAAAGTATTAAGTCTACTTTGGTGCCTTTTATTTATTAGCATAAAGTAAATAGTGAATATCTCAAACTTAAAGTGGAAAATTAACTTTGATCTGAAGGCAAGACTTTTTTACCTCTATTTCTTAGAACTGTTGGGAGAAATAATTTAGAAAATAATGTTCTTTGTTCTGTGATATATTCTAACTGCAGAAATATGTCTTGCTTTTCACTCTGATTTCTACCCTGAAGTTGATGGGTTTTGCCTTAGGTGTATAATCAATGCCCAACCTTTCTAATCACAGAATAAATGAGGCTGGAAGGGATGTCTAGTAGGCATCTAGTCCAAATCCTGTTTGAAGTATGACAATTACACCAGGCTGGTAAAAGATTTACTGAGTTTTTAACATTTCCATGCTTGCAGATTCTCTGCCCCACTTCTTCAAATATTTTACCATGCTCACAGAAACAAAGTTTTTCCTTGTTTGTAATTCATGATCAAATATATGTAAGCCACATCATCTGAACAGAGAATCCTGGTTTTTACTTATATTTTAGTTCCTTCCTCTGTTTGCTTGGAAAAAAATGTCAAAGGAAAAGTTCTTACAGCTCACTAGCATCCACTCCATTGAAGCAGCCATTTCAATTCATGTGTGGGCTTTTCCCAATCCAATACAATGAGATGCTGTAATCGCCTTCAGCAGTACTTCTGTCTTGTGAAATAGCTACTAGCTACTTTTTGACATGATGGAAAGAACTGGCTTATTAATATTCAGGAATCCATGCATTCACACAGATTCTAGCATCGCAATGTATGTCAGAATTAGTACAGGATAGCCTGTTCAGATCATACATCTGTAAAAGTAAAAGAATAATCTGAATCCTTATATAGCTTTGCAGACCAAAAAAAGAACAAGTTTTTATTTCTTATTTTCATGGTTCATGATAAGGATGAGTATCATCATGCAGACAGTCCACACAGAGCCAAGGTATTTAGGTTTCTTACTCTCTAGTCATCTTAGTTCCTCAAACCCCAAGCTATGTTCCAATATCCTCAGTATTTTTCTTTCACTGGAAGTGGAATTTAACCCGAGATCACCACTGTACACAAATTTTCAAAAGAAGAGTGTGGTCTCATCTTTTTTTGCCCTGATATTTGGAAGTCCTAGTTACACTCAAGATACAATATCATAAGCCAAGAAAGATATTATTTTCCAGAAGAAGAAGAGAGGAAGTTTTGTTTTGCTTAAATTTGTTCACTGCTCCATCATGCTACATCACAGCTGAGGCAGTACCTTGGCTTCACTTCTCCCCTTTCCCCTTCCTTCAAATCAGCCTATGATCTCTCTTAACCCTTTCTTAAGCCTCTTATAAAACCTTTATCAGATTAAACAAGATTCTTTGGAACATGAAGTCAAAAATGTTTCCATCCTTTTTTTTCTATCTCGTTGGCACATGCACGTAGTTTCTACCACATGAAGATTTGGCATCTACAATTTTGACAAAAGGAAATGTTCTATTTTTGAAAAGATGTGTCTGGTATATCATTTTATGTCTTAAAAATGACATCTACTGGAGGAAGATGAACTTTAAAAACAGGTGGATCTCTAATACCTCCCAGTAAAATACTCTCTATTTTTACTGCTTTTGTTTTTCAGATAGAAGGTTTTCCTGAGTCAACTTCAGCAACTATAGATCGACAGTATTTAAAGTAAACTTGAATACAGTCCTATACTTTTGAACATATTTTAATGCTGAAATTTGAAATTGAACAATTAGCTCATTATCAATTTTGTCTATTTGTAGACTCTTGTATGGATCCCACCACCATATGTACTGTGACCACCTCTCAGAAGTCATAAATACACTTGAGGTTATGAAATGGTTGCAGAGTTTATCAACTATTAAAACAGTTTTGTGGCTGAGTTAAGAGCTGCCTTTTTATCACTTCCTTCTGTAACATACTTCCAGTAACAGATGAGAGTGCTTTTCCAGCCTGGCCACAGAAGAATCATTGCAAATTATGTACGTCAGAAATGCACTCTGCTTTTCAGCAGTGTTGAATGTCTGCAGCTTCCATTAGCTTCAGCTGACACTGAGGATGATATCTGCCCAAATATCAGGTTTTTAGACTAGACTTCCTCCAAACCATACAGATAACTGCAAGTTGGATAATCAGTGAACATCCATCTCATACAAAGCCTGTGAGTCTCACCCTATTGTAACTCTGTGATGGTGGAGGCAGTTTGGGGTGACCAGCTTGGTTGCTGGCATCTTCATTGGAGTGGTCTAAAGTTAGATAAGAACAATTTCATTTTCTGTCCAAATTTAGCCCTGAACAAGGAAAATCTGTAGCACATTTTCAGAACAGCAGGTTGCAGAGAGACAATGGAAGGGTTAGAATATGACTTTCCTGATTTTTTGTCTAATGACGGGTAACATATTGTCCACAACTCCAACTCATTTATAACACAAAACCTTCATTTTGAATTCATGCCTGGTCTGTGATTGCTCACTTCTGTTACCCTTTCATAAGCACATCATATCTGCATTGTCCTTTGAGGCAAATAGCAGGTCTTTTCAAGGTCAAACTGATGAGACCCACAGCCGCTAGTTGTAAGAAACCAAAAATAAAGATGGGCTGAATATAGCAAATAGGATTTATTTGGGTATCAACTATCACCTCAAAATAGCAGAAGGCATGGTTGCTGAGAGAAAGAGATACAAATATAGTTTAGAAACCTTATATAGTTTTATAAATAACTAGATAAGCTTATATATAGATAGATATTAAAGAGGTTTGTCATTATAAGGACCTATCTCTGCTCCTCTCCAAGTAAAGAGGAACATTTGTGAGACAGCATACTAGTAGGGGGTAGTCATAAAATTTTTAGTGTCTTGTATCTGAAGCATTTTTATTGCTCATTAGAGTCCTGGGCGTTAGTGATTTAAGTGACCTTTCCAGACAGGGCACACTAGCTCTCCAAATTTCCACTGTCACAATGTGGTCAAGGAGCACTTCCTGTACAGTACTTGTAGTCTGTGTGTGCATTGTCTCTATTTGGCAGGGCTGCACAATCTGACAGGCATTCCCGTTTTGTAAACACATCTGAAATTTTGTGGTTTTAAAAAAAAATTATTTTCCCTTTCTTGGTCAATGTTTTAAATGTGCATTTCATCTATAGAAGCTGCACCAGGGACAACAACTTGGGTATAGCAACAAGCTTGTAATTGCATGGTTGACATCAATAGCTGTATTTTTGTAAGGATGTAGTATGCACCAAAAGGAGCAAATTAAGAGATTCATTAGAAAAATGTTTAAGTAAAATATCTCCTTGTGTATTATGTGCCATGCTACTTTTTTTAAATTTAAGTAAAACTTACATAGTTTTATACCATGGGACAATATAACATGACAACCCTCAAGATTAGGCCTCAGGGAAATTTGCCTTAATAAAACTTTTTAAAACTCTAATATTTAAGACATACCCTATTTTGCTAGAAATGTATTCAAACTGCCTAACAGCATTGCTAATGCCTGTGGTTTTTTGCCATGGAGTTCCCTTATGGTAGCCATTAACTACTATTGTTGAATCTTTCAAGCCATATTTGCAAACATAGACACCAATCATTCACTTTGATTCCTTTCACATTCTGTTTATCAGAAGAAAGTTTTTGTGATTTTTGCTTACTCACTATTCTTGAGTAATGGTTTCTTTGCACTACATTTGTTCTAAATTAAGTATAAACACCGCCATATTTATAAGTGAATAAAAAATATTTTGGCCATCTAAGATAAACTCATAAAAGTGTGCAATGTCACTAAATTGAGTGAAAAATTACACCTCTCAAATACCTTCTTTGGAGTACCCTTTAGAAAACAACAGAAACAATAGGCTACAAGTGGAGAACTAAGTAAATAATGTAAATACAGACTCTGAAATGGGACCAATTTTTTAATTTTGGAGAAAACAATCACAACCAGGAGGACAAATAAAATATTCACTGAAAAGCAAAGAATAAAGAAAATAATTGTAAAAAGCATCTCAGAAGCAAAGAATGCTAAATAAGCAGAAAATCAAATGTGAATATAAGCACCTCCCCATTTATTGAATGTTCATAATGTATTTGCTATTAGGAAGAATATCAACAGACAAACACTCCTCAAGAAATCTGTCATTTGACTGAAGGCTGAGACCAAGAAGGGTTGTATTGCTCCTAGAAATTTTTATAAACTGTTTAAAACAATAAACAAAATGTGGGAAGAGAGGAAGTGAATGACTTGTTTCCAGGCTTGTAAATGCATCTGCTTACAGCATAAACAACAAAAATAATAGCTAACTTGACTTAGTGAAAACTGAAAGTCTATTTTGAGGAATAAATATTTTGCCATTATTGATGCTTCTGGCAAAAAAATAAAATGCTTTCTTTTTTTGCTCTGACTCAGAGCAAATCTAACCACCTTTGAGCTCACTAGTACAGCTGGTATCTTAAAGAAAGTTAAACCACCACCAGCCTAAGGACTGAAAAAAACTGTTGAATAAAGCTCCAAATGATTCTAGAAAGCAAATCTCAGATTAAAGCAAAACACATAAATCTTAGCCTTCTTGGTTTTGTCTAGATGTGAGAACAATGATGAGGAGAATATTTTGTAATTTTAAATCAGTGAGGACATCATTGTGTGTTTGCACAAGTCATACAAAGCAGATATGAGTGACTGGAACACTTCTAACCAGTGAATTACACTTTTTTTCAGATTAATTTTCCCAAACATAAATGCAGTGAAGTGAGAGTGGAGTGTAAGTAGAGCTTGGTTTCCCAAACCCCCACAGGCACCACCAGAAGTCCTGGTGTCCTGGGAAATGTATCCAATGCAAACGTAATTCTCTTAAACTGCAATTTCAGTTCTTTTCTAGGCCCCTTAGAGAAACTGGACATCATCTAAAGGTTGCTATCACAAATTTCATTGCCCATTTTCATACACTATTTAATCATATTGTGCTTTCTATTAAACTTAGGAAAGGAAAAAAATGGAAAAGTCACTGTCCTGGCCCTATGACAGCTGCAGCTGTGAATTTCTCCCTTTGCATTTATTTAGGAAATAAAAAAACCAGAAGAGAATATCCTGACATTTTTAAATGTTAAAATATACTTTCATTTCACTTCCAAAAAGATATGAAATATTTCCATGTGCAGCAAATGTATTTTAAAAATAAGGCCACAGTCTGAAAGTCAAAGGATTATTATTATGTGGGAAGTCTTACAGAGTTTGTCTAGCAAATCTCCATATCCAAAATGGTACTCATCCCATATTTCCTTCTACAAAAAAGACAGATTATAAAAATAATACATTACAACATGACACCATCCACTGTATATGTTAAGAGGAAGTTCAAGAGATATGTTAATTAGGTGGAAAATAATCCCTTGTAGTATATATACCAATATATACTAATATATTAATCTTTCTACAGTTTATTTACATAACATAGGATCATATTAAATATTTTATGAAAACTAGTACATTTTTAGAGGATGACATAACCTCTTTCACTATACATCAGTTAAAAAAATATTCGAATTTCTGTTGTGAATAACCACTGAAAAAGTTCAAACACATTGTTGATCTAAGAGCATTGCTTTCATTTTGATTACTTATTTTTTTATGAACAATCTGTTTTTCAAAAGGCCTGGAGAAATATTCTACATCTCATGTCTGGGATACTATGTTTCTGAATAGATTGACTCAAAAAATTCCAAGGTCTCTAATACAATCAAATGTTTCTTTTTCTGTGCAATGATTATTCCTTTCTCTTTACCCCATGAAGAGAACACTGAAGTGGTTCTTCTAGATCACCCTATGAAGGCTATGATCTCAGTTATGTAAAGTTTACTTTTTTTCTTGTAGGACAAGGATCTAAGACTTGGAAGCATAGAGGCAAGTATGAGGGGAACCTGCCACGTCTTGCACATAGTGATAAGATAACAGGAATAACAGGGAGTTTCTTTTGTTAAATTATGTGTTTCATGAAGATATTGTTTTCCATATTTAGCTGCTCTCCAGCAGGGGAAGGCACAATTTTAAGGGGTTTTTTATTTCTTCATTTTACGGATTATGATGCTGTTGCATTGCATGGAATAGGAACTGCACCAAGTTAGAACTGTACCACTTGATGCAGAGGAAATGTTAGGCTCAACAAGACATTAAAAGGCAAAAAGCAAAGTAAACAACTGGGAGATTAGTGGTCCTGAGCCTCATACTGCTGCCACCCCAATGATCGCAGCTGCATTTGAAACATATACACTTTGCAGTATAAGATTATAGGTGAGTGCTTTTTAGAATTACATTCTGGGCCAAAGAAAAGTAAATTCACTCTTTTCAAATGAAATACCATATGTTCTGAGCCAAGGTATGTAGGCCACTCCAAAGTTTTTGCCCCTTGTCAAGGCAAGAATGGGAAATTTTAATGGATTTTTGTCCAGATGAGAGCTGATTTTATAACCTATCCCATTAAATGACATTACATTTACATGACCTGACTTGACATAACAGAGATATCATAACACAACTGACTGAACACAGAACCTGCATTTTGCAGTACTAGATGATATTTAGACCATCATTAACTGTCCTGCAAAGAATTTTTTTCCTGCTTCAGTGAAATTAAATATATTCTCTTTCCTTTTAAATCACATTAAACTAATCTGATTGCTTATTTGTATAGCTATGCACCAAAATGACCCTTTAATTAAAATCATGCTGAGATTGTCACCTAAAGAACACTGTTACAATGCTTTTACTTTCAGCTGGGTTTTTTAGTAAATAAGGTCTTTGAATTAATCCGTCAGTACCACCTAATAACTGCCTAATGAGTTAGCCAGTTACAAACTAGGACAAACATAGAGGTCTCAGAGATATCATGTTCCTGCATATTTTGTTAAGACTGGTGACTGGAAAGGAGAGAGGGACCCAAATCAGCCAGTGAGACTTGCCCTGTTAAAGCCCCTGTCAGCTTTCCATCACTAGGTAAGTCAGCCTGCTCATGGTGGGTCTAAGGCTGCCATTGCTAGCTGTCCTCTGGCTTAATGTGATTCATGAGTAGCCCGACTTCATCCATCCTGCTGCTGTGACTGGGTCTTCTAACATGCCCTTTCATATTAAGGTTTCATTTACGAATAGATTTTACCACTTTTGTCAAAGAAGGTTTTGTCTAATTTTTTCTTCTTTTTTTTTTTTTTCAAAAGTTTAATTTTATATTTTGAATTGTTCAGAGTTCCCCAGACTCTGTTCCAAGTAATAGCCGTGGCAGAATATCTTTTGATGGCCATGGGAGCTGCTCTGGACCAGCCTTGTATCCTTTCCACATTCTTACACTTTTGTAGGTTTTTCGGGCCAAGAATGCTGAATTACTCTGCATATCTCAGATCTGTTAGTATAGAAAGTAAATATATGTGGCTATTTAAAATTAAGAATAAAATGGATTCCCTCTACCTCACTTTTCTGGGGCCATATTTCATTCTGAATGTCTAAACAGTTTTGTGCAGAATCCATACAGCGAGTTGGACAGTACAAGACGTTAATTTCTTATCACTGAGGCATAACATAATTAATATGTGCTGAACATGATGGCTGACAGAGAACACTGACCACAGCCAGAGACCATGAAAGTCCTTTCAGAGACAAAATGTTTTAGCAAAGACCCTTAGTAAGCATGAAAGAATACTGATGTGAAATAGTGCCTATCTTGTGCTGTGAAGTCAGTGAGAAAGTGATATTTTGGTGCAAAGAAGACTAGATTTACTCTTTTCCTTATGTTATATGTCTAAACACATATCAGTCAAAAGGTTTGCTTAATTTATATAATATCAATTGCCAGTAGCCACTTGGATAAAGTGTTTTTTTTTTTTTCTCACGGTTGGTTTTGGATTAACATCCACTGTCTTGGAAATGTCCACCTAAAGTCTTGGAAAGAATAAGTCAGACCAAGGGCTTGCATTCCACCAAGGGCTATTTCTCTCTATTGCTTAAAAAGCCCTACTAGACAACACATTAAAAAAAAAAAAACCAAAAATAAAACAAACAAACAAAAACCTAAACCAAAACAAAAGGACCAAAATAAAAAGCAAGCAAACAAACAAACAAAACCCAACCAGCCAAACAAACAAACAAAACACCAACAGACAGACATTGTAAAAGACAGTCAGGTCATTTGATACTACATGCTATCATTTCTTTCTTTTCCGGCTAAGCATAAATAATCTTGTGAATTTGGAGTTTAGACAGCCCAAGTTGTCTAACAAAAGTACAGTTACTAATGAATAATTTGGATTTCAATGTGTATGTGAAGAAAATGGCTCAACACAAAGCTTTTTGTATCAAAGCCTTCTGCGACTCAGTATCATCATGCATGATATAGGGTCATTGTGTGAAAGCAGTAGTGCATGAACAGCCATGGAAATGGTGTATGAAAAGCCACTTAATGCCATACACAGTTCCTGGAAATGGTAATCATGTGGGGTTTGAGGAACAGCGATGCACTCACAAATCCTTCTGGTTTTAAAATTAGCTGTCTTTTCCATACTTAATATAGTTGTATGTGAAATTCTGATGCATGGAAATGACGTTATTAGCACGAGTTTTTTACTTGGGTATGTGACTCATGCAGCTTTTCCAAAAGAGAGCAATGAAATGCTGATAACACACTAGTGTGTATTCTGTACGTGTCATAAGTATTCCAGAAAAACATTTCTTTGAGGTATGGTAGAGTGCCCTTAAGAATTATGTTGTAAAATTTTTTCTTACATGTGTCTGCCCATCAGGTTGTTTTTAAATGAATTTTGGAGTCCATTATAATCACATATAAAACTCATTGATTTCAAAAGCTCCACATTTTATACTGCAAATTCCCAAGCATTGCAAAGTGGAGATATAAACACATTTGAAACCTAAAATAGATTTTATGCACAAAAAGAATAATTTACATATAAATAAATATTGTCTTCTTCTCCCACAGCCTTTTACACATGAATTTTGAGAACTTTGCAAGTCTGAATAAATGTATTCATTAAAGTTTGACTGCAGATTATATAAAGATTCCTCCATTTTGACATAAATCAAATTAATCCCCTTTGAATCTTCACTGAAATGATGATGCTAGGCTAAATAAATCTCTTTGAATTCTCATTAACTGTTAGTACAGCTGATTCTTTGACTGGTTCATTAGCATGCTTGGTAGCATATGCTCAAAAAGAAGAAGAAGAAAAAAGAACCCTACAATTTAATGCAAAATAGAACAAAGCTGTAGATTTCAGTCTTTGTCTTGTATACACTGTAAGGTACAGGGAGCAATGATCTAACTTAAGCATTGCATGAGATTCTTCTGAATTGCCATTCAAATCTTTTCCTAACTTTGACAAAGTATAAATTAATTACGCAGCTGCATATAGATTTTCATCTGTCAAACTCAGCTAAGACTATGGAGAAAAAAGTGGTGATACATTCACAGTAACACACTGACAAACAGATATCAGTAACTAAGTTTTCTACTTTGCAATAGAAGTGCATAATTCAGCTTTAATGATTCTTAGAAACAAAAGGAAAAGTTATGTCTTTATCCCATGAACACCTAAGTGAGATAATTTCACCTTAAAACTTTCAAGACTGGGAAGTTCTCATCCAAATCTCTGTCAGTCATGCAGATATGCTCAAACTACTATCTACTAAAGAAAACACATAATATGCTGAAAATACTATTATATGTAACAATCAATTATCCACTGAGAAGTTACATAATTTAGATGAATTGTCGTGGTACTTAGTAGAACTCAGAAGAAAGAAATGCACAAGATCACAATAAAAATGGAGCAATCAGCAGCCATTTTCCACATTACATGCCAGCAGCAACAGCAGAACTGCACAGAGCTTTCTGCATTTTGTTTCCATGATCTAATATTGCACCACAGAATGAGTTCAGTGCCTTGGCTTGTGGCAAAGGTGGGTGGGATTTCCAAGAGGTCTCTATTTACATAAAGTCCCTGCACAGCTGGACTGAGCATCTGTGATTGAATGTGATGGGGTGCACCACACCAGGCATAGCCACAGGCATCAAACTGCCTGAATAGTCTTTTAGGAGAACAGGATACTGCATTATTTAATCTATCATTAATAAGTTCCACTTTAAGCATAATGCCTGCTGTCATGTTTCTTGACTTTCATGAGCTAATCCAAGTTGCTTCTTCTTATTATATAACTGTACTTCAATGCAATCCTAAAGACTGCTTCAGGATGTCTCTTACAGCTTCCCATTATTTATGTATTGTCACAGAAAGCCATTTCAAAGGCATGTCTAGATTTAGGGAAGACCTAAGATTTATCAGGTCCTCCCAGCTCAAATAGAGGAAAAATATTCATTATGGGGATTTCTTCATTGTGAAGGCAAAATCCTAAAATCCACATGGCAAATAACCTTGTGTTATTCCTATTAATAGTATCTTGGAGAACAGTTATGGCTTTATGTTATTTCCATTCTGTGATTACCAATAATCTCCTTGTTCTCTCTGTTTCCTGAGAGATGCCCAGAGTGATCTCTGCCAGTGATGAAGTTCAGTTCCCCTTCCTTGTGGATGCCCACATTCTTCCCTGGCTCCCTCTGTCCACTCAGATCAGTGTCAATACTTCAAATATTTTTCATGCAAGTACAATGCTAAGTGAGACAAAAAGCCCAGGATAATGGAATAAAAGCTTTATTTCGCAGACTTTTCCAATCTAAACACTTCTCTGAAAGTTATGCATTGAGAAGTTCAATTTCTTGTCCTCTTTCCTTTTTATCCTTACCTCAGGAAGAAGTGAAGAACAGCAGCCACAGTGAAGTGAGAGCAGTGTGGAAACAGAAAGGAAGCAGTAGATCATTTCAACGAGAGCAGTATGTCTTGGCGTTGTTCCTTGACACCACCCCCGCCATCCCAGCCTCCTCTGCCCCTCCCACACTCACACATCTAAAAAGCAGATGGAAAATATTCTGCCAGAAGACATTGAAATACAGTGTTAGAAAGTTACTCTCTTAAGGCTGGAGAAAGTGATGGAGAACTCTGGCAGGCAAATTAAATTATTCATAGTCAGTGGCATTTTGGAAGGAAAAGCGGGATGGGAATAGGAGACAGAAAGAAGTTATAGGGATTGTACAAGAACCATCTGGGATATTGGAAAAAGATGCACTTCATATTGCTGCACTGCAGAGAAAGAGCAGTGAGACTAATTCTGAGTTCAGAAGACATTACCAGCCTTCCCAATTTGTCTTTAGGACTGAGTATACTCTAGTGCTACCACAATATTCTGGATGTGACAGAATCCATGCTACCAAATCTCTCCCTCAAACCTTACTCCAATGGCACCGAGCAATGATACTCAGATCCTGAAGTTACTGTAATTTCCTTATCTCCTGTGTCACTTGCACACATACCAGTCTCATTTGGATTTTAAAGGTGTGAAATGGAGAAGAGATGGTGATTGGAGTCAGTGTTTCAATAATTAAACTTCTCTTTAAATTTTATTTCCCAATTACAGATTTTCTTACATCTCTGAAAGACTACAGGGTGTGTTCTCACAAGAACTAAAGAACTCTACATTCAAAATTTAAAAGTGCCTTTTTTGATAGTCCCACTAAAAAAAATACGTAGTGCATATTACAGAGCAACAACAATTAGAAAGTAACCCAGTTCAACCCCCTAACTCTTGCATGGGGATAGAAGGGAAGAGAGGAAAAGATAACCATGTGTGAGAGAGCAGATACTGCAATCAGTGTTTTTATGAATATATTAAGATGCTGTTGTGATGAACACAGGAGGTCAATTTGGAAAATATATGTTTCCTTTCTGTTACTTCTTCTGAGTTTAGGCTTATGTTGACAAACATCTAATTAATTTTCCCTTAATAGGTCTATCCCACCATTTCTTTGTACCAAAGGTAATGGAAACCAGATGGAATTGCCCACGTGAATATATAGATGTGCATAGCACATGCATGCATACACACAGACACATGAATTTAACCCCAATAACAATATTATCCATTTCCAGAACTTCATCAAGATAATCTTGTATTTAAATCTGAATGTATGAAAACTCTTTACAAGTGTTTGCTAGCACTTTGTCCTGTCTGTGCCCCAAAACAATACAGTACAGTCTGCTACAGGTTCTTCACTTGTCCAACCCATGGAAATGAAGAAGCTGGCACGTATTGCAGAGATATTCCAAGCATTGTAATTTTCCTATCCTCATAATCTTTATTGCTGAAAACAAGATATTTTGTTGGAATTTGCAAATAAACCAGCACCTGCCACAGCAATCTAATGACCTGAAGGAATTCTAGCACAATCAATCATTTGGACTTTTATTGCAGCAATCAGTGAAGTGTTTCAGCATCCTGTGGCATATTACCCTAATGTTGTTTTCAGCAGGCAGATTATTTAGACCAAGATCATGGTTTTGGTTATAAATCACATCATAAACTTGGGATACAATTTGAAAAATTATAGTGAAAAACAATAACTAACATGAAGCACCAGAAAGGATCAGTAGGGAAAAGATAAATGGTTGTTAGTAGAAATATTAGGCATGTCTGCCCATGTGTAGATAAACACCAAGCAGATTGCTTCTTTAAACATTCCTTTTTTTTCTTTAGGTTTTGCCTGACAGGGACTGCATTTCTCTCAAGATGGATTATAATGAATGTATTTGGCATAGCTGTGTTTGCTGCTTAGGGTAGTTCTTTCAGAGGAAAACCATTCCAATTATCCTTCCAAAATGGTGTTCCATTAAAACAAATATGAATAGTGTTTTTATTGTGAATTCTAACAAATACTTGCAAAAAGAAATCTGAGCAGAATCTCTTAATAAAAACAAACAAAACCCACCCCAAAAACCCAAAACAAAACAGAACAAAAAACTCCTAGCTTTTTCACAAGAATAATGATTTCTTAATATAAAAATTCCCTTTTCTTAATCTCAAAACTGTAGTTTCTTGAGATAGAGAAAAAAAACAAAACAAAAAATATTTAACACTCAAAAATCACAAAGGACTACAAGGATTTCAAGAAAGAAAAAGTTTGTGAAGTGAATACATCTAAAGAGTAATATTGGGACTTAATTTTCCCAATCATCTTTTTGGATGAGTACTTGGGGAATCAAAATTAGCCATTTCTTAATTTACTACTAAAATATAAAATGCATGCCTGTCCATTCTACTTAAACAGCTTTTTGCACTCACAAATATAAAAAGACATGCAGCATGCAAACCTCTTTTACAGATGGAATTAAAGATAATATTGTTTGGCTGGCAGAATATGTATTTATAAACCCTATTAATTCTTAATCTTTGTGCACATCTAGTGTCCTTTACCAGCATTCCATGCTCAGGACCTGCAAAACAGTCTGCCCATGGTATCTTTGTGCTAGGGCCATTCACCTGCCACTCATTATCTGCAAAGGACATTGCAGAGTTAATCTTTCAACAAGCTAAATTTTTTTTCTTGTCCCCAAAATGTAATTTTCAGGTAAATAACGCAAGTTGCTTACTATGTTTGCAGTAGCATTATCTTGCATGGGGTAAATAGAAATGGGGTAAATAGAATCTGAGCTAGATTGCCTAGCTGGAATTCTTCCATGGGAGTTAAAAATGTCATTTAAAAGGACAAAGTTGGGGTTTTGCTTTCTGCTTGCCAAACCTAGCTCTTTGCCAAATTTTCTCCAGGTGGAATAAGAAAAGAGTATTCTGCCAGGGAGACAGGCCTCTGAGGATGAACCCTGGTCAAGAGGAATCAAGACCTTGGTGAGGGTTGAAGGGAGAAGCTTTCTTGGGGAATAAAAAAGGCAGGATGTCCACAGCAGGCATTTGCATTAGATACTGAGAAAGTGTCTCTGTGTGAACATCTCCTGTCCCTCTAAGTGCTCTCACATCCACAAAGCATGGGAAGAGTGTCAGAGGGCAGAGTGGTTTTGTGCCCTGCGTGCATGCAGCCATCAGAGCAGCTTGACTGTGTTGCCAAGAGAGCAAACCCAGAGCCAGCTGACAACCTTCTTTTTGATGATAGCCAGTGTGCTAGAAGGGCAAAAGAGTGAGAACTTTGGGCTCATCTGGGTGCCACTGTGCCTTGTAAGAGTGGAGGGTGAGAGAGAAGATTTTCCCGGTCTTTATAAGGGTCTCTCATCCAAATATTCCCTCTGCTGAAAGGACTGGGAGGTGAGAAAGAGTTGAGACCACAGCAGTGTGTCATTCTGGATGCAGAAGGATGCTGTTGCTGCCTTTTTTGGCAGATAATTTGTTTGGGCATTCAAATGATATTGAGACTTTGTGCCTGCAGCAGGATTTGGGTTTTTCCAGATTGGGCACTCAGGGTGAAGCTTGTAGGGATTTTGTCATTGAAGTGAGTAGGGCTTAGCAGCTTCCTGATGAAGAAATAAAATCTTCTGCTTCTAGAATCAGAAGAAAGTAATAATATGGAGACCATGCTGAAGAAGACAAGGGCCCTAAATCCGAAAACATGATTGCAAGAATGGATTTCAAACTATCACTGTCACATGTAGTTCTGAGATTCATATGGCACAATACTCAGCTTTCCCAGGTTAATGCATATACATGTATAGAGAGTTTAAAGCTGTTTATTTGCTAAAACTATAGACAAGCCTTTAAATATTTCCTCCTAAATATAATGAAAAAAACCCACTGAGTTTGGTTAGGCATTCCTGCCTAAGCCCAGCAGTGCTTAAGATTCTCTATGGATAAAACAAATCACAAAATAATCAAGGATGGAGAGGACCCCAGGAGAGCTGTACTTTAAAATCTTGCTCAAAGCAAGGTCAGTCCTGAGATCACAACAGGTTGCTGAGGTCTTCATTCAGCTGAATCTTGAAACCCTCAGTGTGAGTGAGGAGTTTCCCTCAGATATTGCCCACCTGGAGAAATAGCTTCTCCTTGTATCCAGCCTAAAACTCTTCTGTTTCAATTTATACCTCTTCCCCTGCCTTGCAAACCTGTGAAGGGACCAGCTCCACCTTCTTCATGACCAGCTTATAGATTAGAGGGGAGACACTCTTCCCCAGATTAATCAACCTCAAATCCTTCAGCCTCCCCTCTTTATTTTTTTCCCATAAGCAAGTATTTCTGAGACTTCTGTGCCCTAATAGCATCAGAATTAACCAGTATGCTTAGAAATCATTAAAGGGAACCAACGAAGAAAACCTCAGAGAGGGACAAATCCTTTTAGAAATCTAGCATGTGGAATAAAGAGAGAATAAAAAGTATCTTCTCTGGCTAACATTGCAAGGCTATTCAAAAGACATGAATCAGATCAGACCTGAAGCTTCTAAAAATTCTGGGCAGTGCTTAAGAAGCACCACGAAGAGAGAAATAAAGCAAAACAGCATGTCAAAACAGAGCTATGGGAATATAATCTGCTGGACCCTGAAGCAGTCATTTTGATAAAAGCCCAACTAAAAACGTTTTCACGGAAGCTAACTTTAGTGTAGTGAGGATAATCACCTCTGCAGTCACCAGAGAGAAACGGGATCCCATAATAGTCCTGCATGCTTCACTGCTCCTGCCCAGGCTATAGAGGCAGTCTGGTGACATGAGCCTGAGCAGGCTAAGTCAGCCTTCATGAATGCCCTACAAAAAGTCTGCCTGCACAGTTATGCTGTTAGGTAAGCTGCATCCACTGACAGCAGATTTTCCTGGCAGCCCAGTGGGCTGAAAACCATTGGCAGCAGAAGATTCTGCTTTAGCAGAGCTACTTCCTTTCACAAGTGCTGAGCTCGGGTGCCTGTGCCTGCCCCATTTCTCTTCCCCGTCTCGAACATATGTGCAGTGGATTGCGGGTAGGAGAAGCTGTGCTGCAGGTACCTCCTCCCACATGCAGCTATTTGGAGCAGACTGTGGAGAGAGCATAGGCACCATTTTGAGATGGGGAAGAAAGCAAATGAAAAGCAGATTGCCCAGACGTGTTATATCACACACCAGGCAAATGAGGCAGTGTCCAGGTACCATTTGAGAAATCCCTGGCTCCTTGTCAGATGTGCTCTTTTTTCATGGTAGTGCAGCTTCATATACGAGCTCTGACAGTACAGGCAAAGGAAAGCAACTTGATGTCAAATAAAAACTAAATGGACTTGCAGCAGCACCAGCAGCAGGTCTTTCATCAGTGTCAGTGTACAAACCGTACTTTAATGAGTTCAGACAAGCCTTGGCTTTTCTGCAGCAGTATTGACTGAACTTCTCTTTTAATCAAATAAATGCAATATACAGAGAGAATTAGTTTCATGTAAAGCCTTGAACAAACACCAAAAAAATCCTCCTACCTTAGCCCTCGCAATCATTCTGATAAACTGCCTGTTCCTTTCTTATTAAACAGACAAAGTGCTCAAACAGTTCACAGTCATTCTTTATTTCGTGGCAAAAAGATTTCATGCGCCACCGTTACTTCAATGACGATAACAGAGTACCGTTAGCCTTATTCACAGGCTGTGATATTTAGTTGTTCTCTCCTGGCTGTCTTTGGAAGACCTGAGTGCACTTCCAGGAGGTAGGCAGGTGCATATACGTAAGTAGATATATACAAGCAGCAAAAGAGATTAAGCAAAGGATTTCAATATTTTAGAGCAGAAAGACAAAAGCAAATACACACATATACGTCTGAGTGTGGCTTGTGCATCATAGATTTGATTCAGTCACGCCTCCTGTTCTTGAAATAGTTTCCTTCCTGATGGGTCGCTTACAACTGTTTAGATGCCTAAAACGCTGTTTTGCAAGTTGCTTGTTTTCTTTCAAGTGCAGCTTGGGGCATATTTGGGGGTTTTTGGTAGCATTGAAGCAGCATCCGTCAGCTGAATCAGTCCATACCCGTGGAGGTCTTTGCTGGTTCACTTACACACTTGTACACTGTGCTCTTCCTGAGTTGCTCAGTTGTGTGACGTCAGCTCCCTGGAGGCTAACAATGTCATTATCATTACCAGACAAAGACAGTTAGGTAATTTTGTCTGATGGGAGTGCAGATATTGACCTGAACTAATGTATTCTTATTTCCCAGAGAGAGATGCTTATTGTAGCAATGTGACATAGTAGGGTTTGCTAATATTAATCTAAATGCTGTGTTCTTTTTCAGCAGAGAAAAGCTTTTACATTCACATTCAATTTCATCACTTGACATGTCTCTAGTCTACTTGCTAGACTTGAGATTCTTTGGCTGTTTAAAGACAAATACAAGGTCTTAGTCTGTATGTGCTTGTGAAATATTTTTGGCAACTTCTAATTTGCACATCTCTTGACCCTGCAGAGAAAATTACCAAGCCTGTTCAAAAGGCTTGCTTTCTTCAGGGCAGCCTAAGAAAAAATACCTTTAGGGAAAGGAGGCTTGCAACAGTGATCACATCTGATGTATCTTGCGACAACACACTATACATATCTTACTCTGTTTTTCATTGTCAGCTTCTGGCAATGCACTTGGAATAAAATGTCTTTGCCTTAAAGAGATTACTATTTGCACATTTTATTTCCATTTTACTTGAAAATCAGATATATGCTGTGCATATAATAAGCATTACATAAACAGATTGTAGAAACAGGCACATTTAATAGTCCTTCTGGGGCGTTTTGTGATTATTATAACAAATATATATATATGCCAGAAGAACAACTCCTCTTTATGAATGTATGATAAAATTGCTGTCAGTAGAAAACTGGTTAATAAGTACAAGAGTGTAACTATTTAATGATGTAGTCAGGGATTTTGTGCAATATCCTAAAATATAAACTTTGGTACATACAAATTACTACTTGCACATTGCAATGATTCTGATTTGTGTTGAAGTCCAAATCATATAACACTCCCTCCAGATGTTAAGAAAGCAAAACTAGACAGCCCTGAAAATGCAATCAGGCTTCCCTAAAACATGTACCTTTGACAGTGCTACCATCCTCTACTAGCTATGGTGGAAAAATAACCACAGTGACTGCTCCAGACAAGCAGGCATTGCTGTAACTGGAAAACACGAGTTTCCAAACACCAATAAACTTGTCATGATTCCATGACAGCCTTCCATACCAAAACATCTTAGTTGCAATGCCATATTCTCCATTTGCAGTGTGAAGCCTTAAAAAAACAATGGTTTAAGAAAAAACTCAAACCATTTTATTTCTGTTTCAGCCACTACCTATCCGTGTAAGTGTATAGAAGATATAGTCTGACAGAAAGCATTACAGGCAGAAGATAATTAAAAATAAACTATCTGTAAATAGAATATTGCCTCAAGTCATCGAGCTCTATTTCTTGTATTGAAATGCTGTGTAATGAAAGGTACATGCAAAGTACATTTTCAAAAGAAAGGTTACTGGGTTTACTTTTCTTTGTCAAGAAAACTTCAGAAGTAAAGCTGTAAATCAGTGGGTGACCTAATATTTACAAGGAACTTGGTATATCCCCCAGAGGCTGGCCACAAATGTCTTTTCATCCCAAGCATAGCAATAAAAACCATGAAGCCATAGACACTTTGTCTGAGCCTCCTTTTCTGCCCAAAAGCAAGCTTTATCCTAGCAAAAAGGGCTAAGAACAACCTTGCTGAATAACATCAGTTCCCCACAGTTGTACTACCTCAAATTTAAAGCCCAAATCTGAGGATTTTTCTTTATAAATTGCTTCCTCCAACTTAACTTAAAAAGGATGTTTTACATGGCAAAGGGGACTACCACATTTGTTGAACAAAAAAAGTAAAGCCTGTTGCAATTTCTGGCAGATAGGTTGCAATAGGTTCACATCTTCAAATCAATGTACCCTCATATCATGTGGACTGTTATGTTTAATAATCAAAGATAAGAACATTTCTCTGGGCTTGGAATTTTTATAAAATAAATTTATGGCCATGATGTTTATATATTAACTGCATAGCATAAAGTTCCACTTTTCTGGACCATGTCTTTGAACACTATTGTAAATTTGAATACAGAATTTCATGCTACTTTATTCCACAGTCTTTTGCCTTACTTTTTCCCAGCTGTAACAACACTATACTTTTTGTAACCAACAATGATGCCAACAGCAATGAATCTTCAGTGTATTTATTGGCTTTGTACAGGCTTAATTTGACATTTGAAATTAGGAAAGGTTTTACCAATTTTTTTTGTAATTAATACAGAAGCCATTATTAATGGTTATGGAGCTAAGTTTCTGAAGCATCTTACAATTGATTCTCTATTACATTGGCAAAATAAAAAGATAATATCACCAGCATTTACAGAGTTGGCAGCAAAATACTTGGCACTTCATCCCACTTGGGTTTCATTTGACAGAATTTGCTAAAATGGCTTTGTTTAGGGCAAAAGCTGGTAGAGAGATTTAGTTTACTAAAACAAATTCACACTCTTTTCTTTAGCCTTTAATATGGTTAAAGGTAATTAAATTCCTTCTTTTCTTTTACTCCAGGATGTCAGGAAACACAACAAGCTAACATTTTTACTTTTTAATATTTGCACCTAAGGAGTAAAGTAATATATATTCTTGCTAAATTTTCTATCCTATTAATCAAGTGGAAAAAACTGTCATTGAGAAAAAGAAAACTCTTTCACTACTGTGAAATTTTTTATTCAATTTTTTTCTTGGGTTAGAATAAGAAAAGAAGGTGTCAGCATGTTATTATTTCTTTGGAGGTAGTATTTCAATTGTCAATATAAGATTAAAAAAATATATCCATACATATGTACATATGTGTATATTCACTCAATAAACCTTGCTGTTTTTTTACTAAAAATGCTATTTGCACATAATTGGACTCTCACAAAATTTGGTGTATGAATATAATTAAACTACTATAAACTATGAAATAAAAAGTGAGGCTAGTGTTAACTTAGATTTTTTAAATCTGTGTATACTAATGCCTCCCTGAAAACAGAAAATGTCACCTAGGTGTACAGTCTGTCAATTATAAAAGCTCTAACACTGCTCTGCTGGAGTGGCAGACCCTTCCTTGGGGAGCTGGGAGATGGCTACCTCCATCTTCTACCTCTCAGCATCATTTGGATCTGTGGAACCCAGCTGAAAACTGCATTTTGAGGTGCATACATTTAGATTTAGGTAGCCCTGTGACAGAAGGACTGAAGAAGCAACAGTGCAGGGCTGTTACAGAGGCAGAGGGATATAGCTACATGGCCTTTTGCAGGCTGAATCTTCCTACACTCATGCTGGCTGACGGGGTCCCAGCTGTTTTCCAAAAACCACACGTCCACAGTGGCTGCTGCAGCTGCTGGAGCCAAGGAGGCACAAGGAGGCACCTTTGAGTGATCCTACTGCAGGGACAAGCCATTCTTAAGCACCTCAAGGCTTCAGTGTGTACCTTCTGAAAGAATATAAACAACAACTTTGGAACAGTATGTCAGTGCCAGTTCAGCCTTGGTGCACTTAATTTCCTCTTATTTACCAACACAGCATTTTTGAATCATACCTGTTATCCACATTGATTCTTTTTGTTCCCTACTTGTGTCTGCCAGCTATTAAATTCTCTGGCTCTGAATTAGCCCACTTTTCCTCACTGACCACCTATGTGCAGCTCCCAGTTGCTTTTCTTAGGCTCCCTTCCCCAACTGTTCCCCTTCCCAATAAATAGGTACCACCAATGTGGCAGTTGCAACAGAAAGATGAGGTGGAGAGGAAGGAAGACCAAAACAACAATTAGATTAAGTAAGTGGAAATATTTATTGACAGTAAAAGAATTTAGGGGAGCAATTATAGGAAATCATAAGAAAAAAAAACAGTAGTCTGTGATGCAGGATTAAGATGTGTCTGTGTTATCTTCCTGTTCAGCTACAGAGTTTCAGTGATATCTAATTTTTTTATTCTTTGGGCATCATATTCATTAACTATTTAACAAGAGTTTTCAGGTGTTCAAATAAATAGTACAGTGGTAGAACCCAGCTAGGAGTTTACTGTGGGTATTTAAGAAGGATGATGATCTAACAGAAACACCCCCAGGGTAAGACTCCCTTCCCTCTGTCCTGTATCTGCTTGTACAGTTGAAAATGCCCTTTTCACTGTTATCCACCAAACATTGTCTTAGCACTGGCACCTCCACAGAACTTTTGGTGGATGAACTAATTCAAACCTTCAAAGAATCATCAGAAGCCATGTCTTGACCTCAGACCCAGCACTGCAGTCTGTACATTGCTGCAGCTGAAGGATGGGCAGAAGACACTTTCCAATAAGTCTCACTAGCACTAAGAGTAAAAAAAATCAGGGAGAGAAACTGAGAAAGTTATGGTCTTTTATCACCATGAAAGATTTGTCAGCTGTAATCCAAAATTCTAAAATCAATGAACCTGAAATTTTTAAACATGTGAGCATGAAATTTCTTTCAAAATTATTGGTCTGCCCCTTGCTTTTCACTATTACTTTACATTACAGAACTTGTTTGCTTTTCCCAGCTTCCAAAAGCATATATTTCAATTTAGATTCATATTTTTATTTTTGGGTTATTTCCTTATCTCCCTAATTTTTCCACTTTCCTTATTTCTGTGCAGTGTAATTGCACATAGATTTATATAATTAATTTTTATTTGCTTTCCTTTTCTCTTCTATTTTTTGTATTCTTCATTTTGCTGCTTCACTGCACTTTTCATCTTTGAGTCTTTTAATTTCTTTTCACTGCCATTTATTTTTGGTTTTATTATTTCTCTTCATTGTTATTACTTCTAAAATTTTTATTGCTCTTTATTGTGAGTCTTTATGCATGTGTTTGTTTTCTGCTTTCTTGCCTTTAGTCTCTTCATGTCATGTTTGCAATAAGAATTGTTTGTTCATAGCATATTTCTATGAAAATATTGTGCAAAGTTGCCTGCAGCATTTTATCTGATAAAAGTGTCAAAAAATTAAAAATAAGCACTCTAGACTGTATTAGGTACTTAATCAAGATCTACAGATTTTATACATGAAGGTTGATTTTTTTAAAGCCAATGCTCCTTTCCCTGGTTATGGTATCAACTGTGTGAGGAAGAAGGATGTAGAAATACTTGCTTAATTTCATTTTATGTGTTTCAGGACAATGGTTTAACTTTGGTTCACTTTTAATAGTTTCAAGAACAAATAAAAGAGAGATAGAGCTTCCACAACTATGAGAACCAGATGAATGAAGAGAGTTTAGCATGTTTGGGGAACCAGAAGCACTGGAATTTTGGTTCTGTTTTAAAATACTGCTACAGAGCTGCAGAGGAATACAAAGAGGAAAGGTCAGGTAACCTCACTGTTTGGAATAAACCTTTCCATTTGATGCTGAAATTACATATTATTTCTGCTTGAGCTCAGCATGCAAGTTGGATTGCTACTCTTTCAGGACAGAAACTTATTCTTGTGTACAAGAACAGTCAATATTCACTCTAAGTAAAACTACAACAGTACTGCCCTTTGACCAGCTCTAGTTTTCACACTAAGGTTTTCAGTTGCTGAATCTGGTTGTTATATTACTGTGTTGGCTTTAGTACACTATGATGCCATTAACTGAATTTATAAATTAGTTATAAAAGAACTTCTGCTTCCTGGGAAACTTATCTTTTCAGCACTGGATCATAACTTACCAGAAAGAAAGCTGACAATTTCAAATATTCTTGAAAGCGTCATTTATCCTTTTTCCTTGGCTTGTGATTAATCCAAATATTTTTGTCTCCCATGTGATTTTTTTTCCTACACTTATATACTTTATAAACTGGTCTGAATATAACATTGAGCCCATTATGAGGAGGAGACTGGACTAAGTTCCCTTCAACATGAATTTTTCTGTGTTTCTTTGATTTTATGTATTTTTAAAATTTAAAAGCTATTTCATAATGGAAAAAACATATATTATAGACCTGGAAAGAGAATATTTTAAGGCATGAAATTATTTTTATGAAGCTTCAGTGAAATAAGCAAATTCATCACACCAGTTTTGATTTCATGAAAATCATAATTTCCATCATATTAGAAGCAAACATATATACTCTTAACCAGGGAGTTCCTGTTTTATTCCAGCATAAATAATCTGAGAAGCTGGAACCATTACTTATGGTTCAGGGATTGTTAGTCTTGCTAAAGTTGGTGCTGTCTTCATATTTATAGCTCTTAGCAGAGTTGCCTTTCCCCAGCACACCTGCCAGGTAAAGGTATGTGTGTGCAGCAAATAATGCTCATGTATACATACTCATTTCAGGGTTTGTTCTGCATTTACCAACTTCACTAGAAGCAAAATCCCCCACTTCCATTAGCACTCCATAAACAATGTGAGCTGCATATTATGTATGCACAGCTCTATCCAAGTGCAGCTCCCATGGGATTTGCCTCACTAGAACAGGATCTAGCTAAGAGGTAGCAATATAATGAACCATAGTGTGAAAACCCCAATGAACCAGATTTACAGAAATTTATTGTTTTGCACATTAAAAGCCAGAACCAATATAATCAGCAACGAAAATATTTGAAAAAAATAAAGCTTATTCTAATCCAAAGATCAACCAAGTGTGTCAATAAACGATTTTGTAAATATCTCACTCTCATTTTCTTGTGAAATTGCCATGTTTCTGCAAAGTGGAGATTTAGTATTTCTAAAGACTATTTTCTTTATATCAAGATTAATTTAGTTCCTGCTTGGGTGAAAGTTCAGGTTCAGTGCTCATCTTATTCAAAATGCCTAACACATATACTGATAAATTAAAATGATTTTGCATGAAACAAATCTCTGATGCAAGGAAAAATTAATAAAAAAAAAAAGAAAAGAGAGATGCTGCTCAGCATTTGCAGAATCTCTAGGTTTATAATGTATCTGAGTAGCATAGTGGGTGAGCTGAAGATTACCAAATTCATGACAGATTCAAAAGAAAGCTGAACATATTTCAGAGTATGGTCCTCGCTGATGAGGAGACCTCAGGTCAAAATTATCTCTGACGAATACTTGTTCCACTGACAACACTGAAATGGAAAACCAAGAAAAAAATTATATCATCTCTGAAGAGACTCAACTAAAGTGTCCCACATAATAAAAATAAAGGACAAACTAATATTGAAGATTAAGTGATAAACCCACATTGCTTTTCAATTTCTAGTGCATATAAGCTTTGCAATCGGTTTAATGGAAGGATATTCTGGAGGGCATGGAATTATGCCAGAATAGTGTGTCTGAAATTATGTGAAATTTCCCTGCACTTTCTTTAATCGTAGTTTTATTTTACACCTAAATCACCAGTGTTCTGCTGCAGTGTCATGTTGATGTTTAAGTTGACAAACATATCAAACCAGACTGCCACAATGTAAGTGAAGCCTTGAGGCTCCATAGAGGACAAACAGAACCATCAAAGTGCTGTTAGGAAAGGAAGAAGTAAAGAAAAAGATTTTACTTCTTTACTTTGGGTTCAGAGGGCAGAATACCAAAGTTAAACTTGTACTTCTTCAAAGAATCAGAAAAGTGTCTTTCTAGGAGCTGAAATTTCCAATCAAATTAGAAGGTAGAATTCTTCTGTCATCTAAATTCTGAGGCATATCAACTTTTTTGATGTCTCCTAATTAAGAGTTCTTCTAGGCTCCTGTGTCTTCAACATATGCTCATTGTATGTAGACTGATGCCTAGCACACACTCCACACCTGCTGAAGACCCCACTCCAGCAGAGATATTAAATGCACTTTCAAAGGAAGGGAACCATTGTTTTACAGCTGAGGCAGCAGAAGAAGATTTTTTTTGTGGCAGAACAGGTAGGAAACATTGCATTGATTATTTCTGACTCTGTAATTTGAGGGAAGTCCAAAGCACACATCCAAGAGACTAGCATGAATGAGCCTGATAGGATGGACACCTGCCATGGACAACATGCTGCCTTTCCTGCACTGCATTGCAAGAAACTTGAGTGACATTATTAAGAGAAAAGAATATCCAACAAGGAGAAATAGTGGCAATTTTTTTGATAATCCTGGGCAGTAATTCTCAATTTCCCACTCTCTTATTAGCCAATGGGTTAAAAACTCTAGAGAAGTTTTCACAGCAAGAGCTGGGACTGGAAATCTACTTTTCAAATTGTGCACCTTGTTTTAGCACCCAAAATCTTATACACTCCTCTCTGGTTTATATTATCTAGTATTTATTCACACTAGCTGGCTGAGTTTACTGTAGCACAAAGTCTGGTCTTGCCTGACACTATGCAGGCTGATGCTCAAGGTAATGTCTAGGGAAAAGGAAGCTGAAGCCAGAGACTTTTCTAATTTCAATGGAAAAGAACAAGCAAGAAAACAAACAAATAAACAAACAAACAAACAAACAAAAACCTCTGTCCAAGAGAAAAAAATATCTTCATTATCTGTAGTTTCAGAACTTAATAAAAGATCCTGAAGGCCTGCATCTGAGCCCTAAATCACAAGAATGATCAGCATTTCAGATATTTCTCTTAAAACTTTGTTAACTCTAGGCATTGACAAGTTGCATGTTGCAAAGCAAAAAGAAGGGCTAGTCTCCCATTAAGTCTGTAGAAACCTCAGATTCCTCCACTAAAATTTAGGACTCTTTTATGGGAATGATAGGTCTAACACATGAAACTTAGGAGGTACCACAACTCGTTTTTAGATAATTTGTAATCTAGTGGATAACTCTCTTTTAGGATTCTGCCCTAGCAATTAAAATTTGGTGTGTGCAACATTTAGGTGCTTTGCAAATCCCACTTAGCTAAATCTATCTGCACCAAAGATGCCTTTGTAACTTTGACCATGTGTCTGTATCAGAGGATAAAATCTTTGCTAAAGTCCAGACCCAGTGAAATAGATTAAAAATCAAAATTGTTTCTACTAAGTCCCAGTTAAACTCACTAAGGAGGATTCATCCATATTTACTGTTTTCATTTGGTTGAAAACACAAAGTATCTTTTTGTCCAGAAAAATGCATGAGACTCCCCACAGAAATACATACAGCATCTGGAACAGTTTTTGCTGTGCATCTTCACCCTGCAGCAAGCACGGGTGTGAAAAAGGAAGGATGCCTGGGACTTCCTTTACTGAAATTCCTGATTGGCTGTTCCACCTGCCCACCAGCAATAATTTAAAGAAGCCCTCAGGGGTTTAAGACTATCCTATTTTCCAACTGAGCTCAACAGCTTCCTGTGAGGAGACCAAGGCACCACAAGAAGGGCAAATGGCACAAAGTCATCCCAGCAGCTTGCAGAATGTGCACAATGGGGTATTCTCTCAGGATTTGATAGTTTCTTCAAGCTATAAAATGGAATAAAGAGGAAGACTGATGCATCCCCTAGGAGCTGTAAACACTTATATATGAGTCTAAAGAGATCTGTTTGTGAATGTTTGTGTCAGTAAAGGAGAGCTCTGAAAAGTCTACAGAGCATGAACTTCAAGGCATTGTATGCAGGACCAGATGAACATTTAAAATATGGTAAGCAAGAATATTTGATGTCTCTGTTGTCATCTTTTTAGATTGAAAATTTCTGCAACTGAAAAGGGAGATTTATCCCAAACCAGTGAAAATACAGAGCTCCACTTTTCTTACCTTGTGTTATCCATGCTAGTTCTGAAACCCTGCGTGTTTCTCTGACTGAGCTGTAACAAAGCTTTGAGTTTTGGGTGGTTTTTTTGAGGGGCTTTAAGGGGGGTAAGTGAGAAAGTTGTGAGTTTAATGACAAGTTTATCTCTTAGCCTTCTGCACTATCCTCTGCTGGTTTGCTGTTTCAGTAATTTATCTCCTTTGTTATCTTGCAGGTTCACCAGTGCAGGATTGATGTCATAAAATTTAAGGGCACTAGTTCACTTGCTCAGCTGGAGCATGGATTTTACAGGAAGAGTAAAGCTAGTACAGACATCTAAGAGCTGAATAATAAAACATCCCTTCATCTGTGTATTTAATTAGCTGCTTTGCTCATGATTACAAAGATCAGTACCAGGAAGAGAGGAGCTTTTAAGTCCCAGCAGGGTGACTCCACACCAGAGGATTAGACAGGACCCAAACTGTGATGCTTAGTGTTCTCAATTCCAGGACAGAACTGGCATCCAGTACTCATCTGTTCTGCTCTGAAGTGAGGTGAGACATTTGTGGAACTGAAAGCTCTGAATAATTAAAAAACAAACAAACAAAACCAAACAAAACACATAGAATAATTTTGGATGCATTTTTACAGATTGCTGTGTTAAAAAAAGGCAAATATGAATATGTAATAAATGACATATCCCTGTTATCACTGGCAACTATATTGCTTTGTCATACAACTGCTGCAAAGGCTAATCCTCCACACTTGCAAAATCTTCTTACTCTAACTGCTGTGGCCCTGCTGAAGCCAGGGCTTATGTCCCTAAAAATAGGAGCAGGATTACTTAGGTTGCAGTTCACTGAAGTAGTTTAAAGGTTTTCAGATGTGGAGAGAGGAGGGAAAAAAATTGTTATTCTAAACTATCAGAGCTCAAAATTACCATTTTAATCAACTTTAATTAAAGACTTCATACAGTCCCCATACAAAGGTTTCCAGTGTGAATGAATTCCTATCCATTATGAAAAGGAACCACCAGTAAGCACTTATTTTAACTCTTTACCTCAGCACTTCATATCTGCCTCAGAACCTCCTGGCTTTAGTTGATTGTTTTCAACCTTACAGTGCTGAGTAGGGGCTTTAAGAAGGATTTAGGCTTTTGCACCCACAATTGCAATTCCAGCAATCCCTCCATACATACGGCCTAACCCTGGGCCTTTTGGGAAAAATCAGGCCATGGTGATGTTAAGGGCAGCCAAAGTCAAAGGCTCACCTTCCCTGTAAGCAGGCAGTCAGGAAACTGAGCTCAGCTGTATGCTAGGGAGAAATAGTAAGGAGCAAACTAGAGGCAGAAGTGAGTCCAAAAGGTCAATAGGAGGTATCTAAACATGAAAACAGAACAAAGAATCCAAGCATTTGGAAATTTTTAAGAAGTTAAAAGATGTTACTGGGTATACTCTTCTTTGAGAAGTGAAGGGGGAAGAGAATAAAATTTGTGTGGGGCTAAACCATACCCAGGCTTAAGGCCAGGTCTCTGCCACTCATGCCTAAACCCTGTTTAGATTCAGAAACTGGGCCTTCCTCTGCTTAGCATTCTTCCTCTACTTAATACTCTCTATTTAACGTGAGGTCTGTTCTGGGAGGCTTGGCTGGAATGTTTCTAAAACAATCTAACAGGAAACAATTCCTTCCAAGAAATAGTAACAACCTCTCTTTTTTGCACAAGATGCTGGGGAACAAATGTCACCTTTTTTTTAATAGACTTACTCTAGGAGGTTTTCACCGAGGCAGAACAATCTGTAGTTCAATTCAGTCTTCAGAACCAAGCAAGATGGATCTGTCTCAACTGTGGGAGCACATCCTGGTGCAAGGAGAACATTATAATCTTTGACTCTGACCCTTCTCTCCACCTTCTCTCTCACCTTTCTCTCCATCCAAGCTGTGTGACTCTATAAAGGGGATTGCTGAATCAAAAGAGAAGACAATAGGACAAAGAAGTGTTCTAGTCCAATGTTAAGAGAGCAGCTTAGGATGAAAAAACCTAGAGTTTTGGTGTCTCTGCTTGGACAGTTTTTTTTAGTATAAAACACAGAAACTGTTCATTGACACAGAGTATTGTAGCCCAAGATATCTCCTTTGTAAACTAAGGACCCTGAACCTGGGTACTCAAATCATACTCTATTTCTTTGTCTACTTTATTCCCCCCAAGTAAATTTTGATGCATTTTCACTCACCTGTACATTTCAGGATGTGAAAGTTGTCTCTTCTCATTCTCACATCAGTGCTCAGGAAACTTACCTTTGAGATGGGAAATGTGATTTTGAATCAAAGAAGATGCAATAAAAATTTCTCATTCCTCAGAGAGTGTCCTGAAAGTCAAACTTTCATTTAAAAGTTTCATTCCGAGAAATTTTCTTGGCTTTGGATGTGAATGAGTGCCAATTTTTTATCCCCTTGGGAAAGAGTCAGAAAACCCATGCATGCAATCTCATGCTCCCTCCACTGTTTAACGCAGCTAGGACATGAAAACATGAGAAATGCTTTCTCCTCAAATCCCCCAGCAGCCCTAAGAGTATGTCCTGGCATGGCCAGTGCTCTCTGCTCAGCTGACCAAACCTTCTCACTTCTCTATTTTACTTCTTCCTGTTACT
The DNA here is from genome assembly GCF_903797595.1 of Erithacus rubecula. Classification (NCBI taxonomy): domain Eukaryota; kingdom Metazoa; phylum Chordata; class Aves; order Passeriformes; family Muscicapidae; genus Erithacus; species Erithacus rubecula. The sequence continues at coordinate 25,820,966 of NC_136686.1, read as the reverse complement.
TTTCTGTCCCTCTCAGATATTTCATTATTATTAGATAAATTAGGTAAATAGATAATTGCACACAGTTTTTGCACAGCAAAGCAGCTCCCCTGCTCAAAGCAGACTGCACTCCCTCCACTGGAAGGTAAGTCTGTTTTCTCTCAGGGAAGGTTACAGCCCTGGGCATCAAGGAGACAGAGCACTCCTTGCCTCTCTGCCACGTGTGGGAAACAGTGACTTCTCAGTTTCATTTGTCAGCTTGGTGCTTCTCTGCTGCATAGCCCATGGGGTTCCACAGTTGCAATGAAAGTTTCCATGCCAAGGCTTACAGCCCCCTGCACACACTGTATGTGAAGGTGAGGTACCAAATCCTCTGCTTCTGTCTTCTTTCAGAAGATGGGTGCCTACAGGCTGGGCACTCTAGTTACTAAATTACAGGTTTTTCACTTCTATTCTGTCACATTCCATCTCTTTAACATTCAGCTGACATAGGTAACATTAGCTGAAAAATATACCAATGTGCAATAAAATTACTTTTTTTCCTTTTATATGTTTGGCTGTTGGTTCAGGGTTTCTGTTCAGATACAGCTATGACCAGGACTTCTCACTGATTAAACACCAGTGTAAACTGTATCCAAAAGAAGACTTTGGTGGCAAGCAGTAGTAGATGGGGATATGGGGATACCTCTGCTGAGTGAATAGTTGCAAGTAGATTTTTTCAGGGAGTTGTTTTCCCACTGTCCCAGAGGAGTGATAGCACTGTGCTCTAGCCATAAAATTCTGTTTTATTGTTCTTCACAAATCTTGTCCGTCATGTCAACCACAAAAAAAAAAAAAAAAAAAAAAAAAAAAAAAAAAAAAAAAAAAAAGAAAAAAAAAAAAAAAAAAAAGGAAAAAATAAAAAACAGAGGTTCTCCAGTTCCTCTGCCTGGGCAGATGGTGTCCCTTCCACAGGCAGTGTTTCCACCTTGCTCTCTGCTTTCTGCTCTCTGCACTCCTCCTTTCTGCCAGTTTGCGTAATCTGATTCCCACCATAACTGGCAGGGCAGCAGGGAAGGTCTCAGTCCCTGAAGACACTGGCTGGAAAATGTAACCCATGTATTGGCAGCAGGGCAGGAATGCTTAACTGGGAACCCAATAGGCATAAAGATATAAATAGACCCATGCTTCAGTCCAGCTCAGATCTGCTTCAGGAACCCTATCCTTGAACAGTGAGCAAATACATAACTTTGGTTTCCACAGTTATCTGTGCCTGGCAACTGTCAGGAGCACAGCCTGTAGAACAAACTCAAGTGTGTTTTACCAGATATTTAGCTAACCTGTCTATGGAACTGCTGTAATGCATTAGTATGAATAAAAACTGCTAAGTTTTATAGTAAATAGTGTCTATCCTATAATTTTAATCAATTCCAGCAACTTCTTTCCTTCAGGTAAAGATTTTGAAAAATTATATTATTTGCGTTAATTTCCTTAGATAAATAATGCTAAAGAACTGAGGATATTTTCTAATAAATCAGTGCCATAATAAAAAAGTAATGATCAGCCAAATTTCTTTAAAAGAAACCTTCCTATTTGGAGTTTATCTCATTTATTTCCAAATAAAATATTTTACAAGTTAGACAAAACATTTCTATTACAATTTAGGGAGATACGCCCTCAACATAGCTGAAAGCTCCACCAGAGGAAGAAAAAATACTTTTTTATTATTATTATTATTCACAAATTTAGTGTATATTGTGGATTTTTTGTTTTGATATTTCTAACACTGATTGGAAGTGAAAAATGTTTAATATCTATTTGTTTACCTCAAACCCCATCCTATTCCAAGTGTTTCATATTCTTCCTGTCTTCACCAAAGAGACTACTTTGGTTTGACTACATGCAATATTTGTTTTACATTGTGTGACTACAAGAAACATCTCAGGTTTTGTTTCTCTTCCCTGTTCTCCATGTGGTGTTTCTTTTATTTTGGTCACTTAATACTGTTCCCAGTTTTGTCAACCAAGATAAGTCTTCTGGGACCTGTTGATGTCATGGTGATCTGTGACCCTGTAGAACAATAAATTATGGATTCATGTGGGATGGCCAAGTGTTCACAATTTAATCTGATTAAGTTTTTCACTTCAATAATTACCTTCTAAAATATAGTAGCAGATTTTCATTTTCATCCAACAAACCTCTCAAGCAGAGAATGCTGTTTCTTCAACATTCTGAAGTGTCTAGAGATTGTACTTAAGACATTTGATACAAATATCTCCCCTCTATATCTACATCATGAGAAATGGGGTTTTTTTTCTCTCTTTAGTAACCTTCTATTTCAATTACTCAGGTTTTCCTCATGGACAAACTGCATTGCTGGTGCTATTCTGACACATGTACTAGAAAGGCACACATTCATAAGCAGTAGCTCCATGTCAGATGCATACAACAGGCTATGCAAACATACGTACAAATACATGTACAGCCTCTCCATGTGGTTCCTAAATGATTTATCAGCAAAATCATGGGCCAGCCATTGGATCCCTTCAAATGATCTCTTGCAACGTTTACATCTGATTGTAAAGTACTGTCTGCTTAAAACTAAAATCATTATGTGCTTACAGAAGGGCATTTGGCAGTGATGGGCTCAGTTCTGATATGTACCATCAAGCAATGTATATACTCTTGCTCTGCACTTTTTCCACAATTTTAACATCAAAGCAAACAACAACAAAATCAAACAAGGAAAACAAACAAACAAAAAAAAAACAACCATATCTCATAAAAACTAGGAATGTCATTCCTGTGTTTTGTGACAGGGATTTGAACTGTGTGGGAAATGCATATTTTCTGAGCATACTGGGTGTGTATTTGCCTACAAAAGGCTGGAACTCTTTTATAGTTTCCAGACGCTGTTGTAGCACAGACAGTAATTTCTACTGCATAAAAAGGATTTTGAACTTCTAAACTGTTACAGAATTCTCAGCTTTCACAGGCTGAGAGAGAGGGGTTGAAAAACAAATGTTCTAACGAATTTTCCACATCTTTTCAGATAATTGTTATTTTTCATTTCTAAGACTTTAGCACTATGGTAAATACCATGGGTCTTTTTTGTTCTTCAAACTGCTGATAAGAATGGCAAAAACCATGTTTCTGCATACTTAAAATTTCTTTCATCCCACCCCAAAAGAACAGCTAAAATTTGTTCTTTGACTATTTTTTGATCTCTGTAAGCTATCTCAGGCTACATGCTGGGCTAAAGAGTTAATTCTTCAATTCTCAGATGTAGAATGTCTTACACTCTTCTGCTGTTTATCATATTTTCCATATGGTTTTATTCAACATCCACCTTTAAACTCACCATTGGCTTTTTTTCCTTTTCTACACACCCTGCAATTCTGCTGAGAAGTGACCATCTGGTCAGCAGGGTCAATCTACAGTCTGATTCAGAACCAGAAATCATATTATATGCTCCTTTTCAGGAAACATGATCTAATCATGGCACACTAAGTGGTGCTGGGGGCTATCTAATTCATCACTCTGTCCAAAAGTAAGATTAATTTGTTTTATGAGGCTTGAAATAGATGTTTGTCTAGCAAGTTCTAAGAGATCTCTGATGATGAAACTGCTAGAGTCTTGCCAAGAAATCTGTCCTGCTCTTTGAAGGGATAGTAATGAAATATGTAAAGCAAAGCCTAACCTGATGGTCTATAAGAGAATGATTATGTTGACAGATGGTTCTATATAATTTCCCATCCTCTTTAAAACATGAAAATGTGTTTGTGTTCCACAAGGAGCAGGTGTAAAGATCCATAACACAACAAAAATTAAGATGCAGAGGCAATGCTTTCAAGAGACATCTAGGAGAAATACTAACCACATAAAGTTTTCCTAAAAGAATTATCTAGTTATATTTCACTTGTTAAAATACTAAAACATTCATCAAAAAGAAGAGATGCAGATGATCCTGTCGACTTACCATAGCAAAGAAAAAAAGGGTAGAAAATAATCCTTTTCTATCTTTTCACTGTTCCAAAATATCTATTTATCTATTTGACCTGAAGATCACTTAATGCAAAAAAATTATGTTTTTACATCCAATACACGTATGAAAATTCTTGGCTGGGTCTGGTGCAGTTTTCTGCTGGTCAGTTTTCCGTGAACATCTTTTCAGAACAGGAAGACAGATTGAGAAAATTCTCATAATCTCACACATTAAAACAGACCAGGAAACATAAATTTTTCTCTGAGGGTCAATCAACTCTTCACCTACTTCTCCTACACTCAGTATAGCCATTTGTTCTGGTATGTGTTTATATGAGCATCTCAAAATGTCTTCATAATCACACCTCTATGCTTTCGACAGCAACAATTGGCATTTCAAGTATTGTGGTTTGCATGCTGATATCTGGGCTAACAGATATTTGTCATTAAGACAACAAAAATGATTGTGAATGGCTTAAAAATATAAACAATTCAGGGAAAACTGTCTATGCAGAAAATCTTTCTCTACTCATATAAAATTCAAAATGTTCCTTTGTTTCTTCTCCTTTTCCTTTTTTCAGAAGATTTCAGATTTTTTTTTCTTTCTCTAATGACAGACATTTCATTTGAAATGTAATAAGACCTCTTCAAATCTAAAGCCATAAAACTGAAGATAGTGTTTGCCCACCTAGACACATTTTTATAGTAAGAGCTATTTGTCTTCTCACATCTTTAGGTGAGATTGACTTTGCACAGTAATCTGAAAAGTATACATTTGTCTTGAAAATAATGATTTCAGTGTCCTGAAAATAGTGCCCCATCTAAAAGACTGTATTTTAATTTGAAAAAGTTACTTAGAATATTTTTGTGTGCAGGAGTTCAGTAGAAAACAATAAACACAACACATTTATTTAAGTCAGAAAGCTGTAAAGTAAGAGTGACATGGTGTGGAGTAGATGGGAAAGAAAAGTACAGTGCTGTTTTATGATAGAAATGTAAATTAATTAAGACTTTTGACAGCAGTATCTGCTAATAGTAGGGCAGCCAGAAATAGCAGCTCCATGTAATAATGTTATTTCGTATGTGGTACCCCAAGCACAAGGAAGAATGGTGTTTATTGCATTATGTTATGCTTGAGTGGCTGTCATTTAGTTTTCATCAGCTCTTTAAATACATGGTTCTGTGGCAAAATGCAACAGTGAGAGGTGGATCCACCTTCAGGGGCTGAACTCTGCAGATGGTTAGGTGGAGTCCAGAAGGCCTTGTTGTTAAAAACAGTTCCAGTTCATAGCCATGCCCTTCATGCCCAGTTGGTGTGAGGATGGTTCTTCCTCTCAGTATCCTTTTCTTCCTTTGCTTTCAAATTCAAATCAAGAGGTCTTGCTCTGTGCTCTGTCTTCATGCTCCAAAGCTCAAACCTAATCTGAGCATTCAGACCCAACACACTGGAGAGCTTTGAATGGGTGGAGATACATCTAAAAAAAAGCTTGCTACAATTCTGTTTAAGGGTCTAAGACCCTAGGAGCTAAAAATCAAGAAATTAAAGAAAACTAATAAAAATATTTACCTTGCAAAAAGCTGAAGATTCATTTTTACGTCTATGGTTGCCCTGACATATTTTCCCCTGATTGTCCATCTGATATCTTCCTGCAAGAGTGAGACTTCCAAAGTTTGCTGTTCCTCATTCCCTCTCAAAAATGTCTCTGAAAGGTGGCTAAACCCACAGATCCTCTATCTAGTTGCTCCTTTCTCAGCCAGACATGACTCTATGCCACCCCAGTACAGGCTGGAGAAACACTCAGACCTGACAGATGATCTATCTGTGCTGGATAGACTAAAAGTCTGCATTTAGGAGAGCCTGAATTCAACTTTTGGAGGCTTATTTCCCTTGAAAATATTATCTTAAACAGAATATATTTCCTAATTCAAAATGAGAGAAGTTAATCTATATTCTTTTTCCTGACTAGTTGCAGCTTATTCTCTGTTGCTAACCTAGAGGGAGGACTGGTTTGGTGATTCATACCAGGAAAATACTCTTTAAAGTACATTTTGTACTGAAAAGAATTAGGATAACCTTTAATTTATAGTATGAATCACCAAAATACATATTTCACAGCTAGTGCATCATACTTCTATTGCATGGTCCCCTGGATGGGAAATGTGCCTTGTGCCTGCATCTGTCAGTAGGTCCATTATGTGTGATGGCACATTGTGGCTGCTGTGCTTGCACTGGGATTGACCCCCTCCTCTCATCTGAGAGCCACCAGTGGCAGAAGAAGGCTGTCAGGCTTGCTCCAGGCCACCAGAGAGGAGAAGATGCCCTGGTCATCTGCCACCTTGGAGGTGCTTCCATCTGTGTAGTGAGGTGAAATGCCTGCTTGGCAATGCCTTACCTGGCTGCCAGCCTTCACCAGGGCAAAGGAAATCCTAGTTCAGACCTTGTGTTGGCAGCTTCCTCTGCCTTCCTAACTCTGATGGGCTTTGCACACATCCAAAGATAGGTGGCAGCTGAAATATAAAAGGATGTGAAGATCGCGGATCCACAAGCTGGCACCTAAAACTTGGAGTTCATGGTGGTTTTACTCCCCTGTGGATCTAACCCTGAGGGTCACTGAGCAGCACACCTGTTACAACAGCTGCTCTTGGCTATATCCAGTTTCCAGAAGTCCTTGAAAGCCTCTGGAGTGTTTTGAGAAGCACACGATGCCATGGGCTCCTTTGGGGAAGTCCCCTCCAGCTGGCAGGTTATGTCATCAGCAGGCATGACTGCGTGCAGTGTGACTGCAGCAGCCTGCACTTAAAGGAACCCATTTTACCACACAGCCTGGGCAGGGAGGATAATTCTCCCTATATCTGGTAGGCACACTTGTCTGCAAATAAACTATTTTTTTCCCCCAGTTATATCTTTCTCTGGAATTTTATTTTCTGTAACAAACAGAAAGTATTCCTGCTGTCTTGCTATCCTTTCCTTGTAGGGTTACCATGCCATACCAGCAACTCTCTTTATTCTTGCCTAGATTCCTCTGCATCAGCAATGCTGAATTTTTATACAGGTTACATCACTGAAGAGCTCATTTTTGTTGATTGTAAAATCTTGTAAATGGAGATAAAATATGATGCATGGATGCATGGATAGATAGATAGGCATAGAAAAACCTTAATTAAAAGCACTGTAGCTTCATTAGGTAATCTGTTGCAATGCATCCTAACCTCCCTTATAGCTCAAAGAGCTGAGCCAGCATTCTGATTTATAAGGGCATAAAACACTTGCCCAATTCTACTTGTTTGATGCATTCACTCCTGTAGTCACTGGTCCTGTAGTTTTAGCCTGCTTACCTGGCAGCTGCACCATGTTATTTAAAGTGTTACATGACATTTGTGGGGGAAAAAAATTAAAGTTAGAATCATGAGTTCTCCATCCTTTCAGGCTTCAAAGATTTCATTCATTACAAGATGCAGACAAGAGGTGAGGGTTCTACAGTGTCACTAATGTATTTATTGATTCACCTATTACTTAACTTATTGCTACAATTTTGAGGCAGTTTTTATTACATTTTTGGGGTTTTTTATTTGCTTTTATGGAGACTAAACAACTAAACTTTAACATTTCCAAAGTCCTACAATCCCCACGCAGCACAGTGATAGGATGGCCACTGTGTCTCCTGACATAAAGTAAGACAAATGCTGCAGTTATCAGAACCACAGCAAATCAATTGGCTGTTTATGTGTTCCTGTTCCCTCTTCACAGTAGCCAGACTAGCATCCTGCAGAGATAACTGCACTCTGCACACCGTTGGGAAGTCATTCTTCAGTTATAGTCAGCTAGGAGAGGCCAAAAATGTAAATTAAATTGGCGTTTTATTGCCAGCATTCCAAACTAAGTGAAGTTTAACAGCACTGAGACATACCCGCTGTTATCTGCAATTTCAGCTGTAAGACTAGCAGTTCTGGAACAGAGAAATAATTTACCTCAATCTTCCATGAGTCCTGTGTTCTCTCCCAGGAGAAGCATTGTAGCTAAACCATTTGGGTTCCAGATAAAACCTTGAGGTTGTTTTCCCTGTGGACAGTGTATCACGCTCCTTGCAAAACATCTGCATACTTCCTTCAAAATATTTTGGTGATGTTTGTTTTTAGCAGTCAAGCTGCAGTAGGAGTCAACATGCAGGAGTCCAAAAGAGCTGAAAAGGCAGAAACATAGTGCATGAATAAGCAACTAGAATATGATCAACATCTAAGTTTGGTATAATTTAGGGACTGCTAATTCAGATGGTATTTTTAGGGGTTCTACCTGCAAGAATATACATATAAAAAATTTTAATTACTGAATTTGTTCTTCATAAAAATTCATCAAGTGTGTCACACTGTGGTGCAATTTTGTTCTGTTTAGTTTCTCAGTGAGATATCAAAGGCTTATTTGTGAGCAAGATGGGAAACTTAAGTAGCCAGGGTCTAAGCCGATAATTCTGCCATGAATTCAAATAACCTTAAGGTAATTCATCTGTGTCTACTTGACAGCAATTCTCTTGAACCCACTGCAGCAGCAAGAATTAACCATAATGGGTGCCTGTCATACAGAAGACTTAGAAGGGCTGAGCTGAACAGCAGAGCCAGACATGGAGTTGATTCTGAGTAACCCAAATAACACTTAGCATCCTGTGAATAGGATGCACAAAAAAAAATCCAAAAAAATGGGTGAAGACAAACAAGACCCTGACTAAAGTTGCAAAGAAAATTGTCTAAGTTCTGTCATTTCCAACAGTACCATGAGCAGTAACACATCGGACTGTCCTGCCTGTCCCTAGCAATGCACAACTTTGCCAGCCCTGTACTATGTCTGTCAGCCTACTGCACACAGGACATTGCAAATAGTAATAAGTGATGAAGGGTGGGCAGCAGAACTAAGCCTAAAAGGTCATAAAGCTTCTATGGGACACCAGGGAATCCCTTTGACAGAGACACCAAATTGAGAAATTACACTATTAAGGTTTCCTGATTAATTCAGTTTTTCTTATATGTATATCCATATGTATATGGAGATCTACTCTTAAATTATGTTTCTTACTGCTAGTCCCATTCCTCCTCCATGCTCCCAATTCATCCTCTAACTGCTGAGTCCTGCTGTTTCCTCTCTCCCCACACTCTTCCTTCTTCCTTATGCCCATCATCTCACTGAGCTATGGTAGGCATCTGCACTACCTGCATTTATACAGGCAGCATAATTTTCTGGCAGTTTAGTGAATTTCTAGCATGTTGCTGCAGATGGCATGGGGGAGGAATAGGGGCTTGTTCATTAAAGTCTCTGTAGTCTCTACTGAGCAGAAAAAATTTATTCTGAAACCTTCCAGCTTGGCAAGATAGCTGAAAGCAGATTCCTGATGCAAAGGTTCCCTGCTACCCCTTAGCTAGTCCTTGCCTCACATACAGGAAGCCTAATGCTGCTGGCAATCTTCCTGGCATGGGCTGAAGGACCTGCTTTCCCACAGACATGTCCCTTTTTGGAAGCATTTGAATAGAAATAAAAATAAAACAACCCATGGCACTTTTGAACATAAATATGACAAGCCATGACTATTCTTAAGTGAGTACCAAAAACTGGACCTTTCTGGAAGAATCACACTAAATTCAATTGTAATTGTGCTACTGGACAAGTCTTTGAGAATGCAAGTAAATATTCTACATTGAGAACCACAAAACTAAATTGTCTAATATACTAACATGTCCCATTTGAATAAATTCCATATTGTGCAATCCCAATATTAAAATTCCTTTTTGTTAAGGTCTGAAACGGGTGCAGAGTAGTGTATGGGGAGCTAAGCATCCAAGTACTGAATTATCTGCATTATAGCAATGCATATGTAGCTAGAGGGGCTGAAGGAAATGACAGTCTAGCTGACTGACATCTTGCATTCAATTCTCTGAGACCAGGAGAGATAGTAATATAAAAATTCATACAAGATAAAAGTAAAGGTTCTAGACATATACATCAAGTATCTGTTTTGAAATTGGACTAACACAATAGGAGTACACCTATGTGTATTCAGAAGTAAAGTTTGATCCTTCATACGTAACATGAATTATATCTTTTTTCTTGCCAGTGAACTACTTTAAATAAAGATTGTTTTATGTAACATTTGCTGGGAAACAGTCAGTATTTTTCTCTGTCCCCAAATCCTCAGTCCCATCTCTCTGCCCCAGGAACAAATGCTTGTGTCTCAAGTCAATAATGCAGGCATGCTTTTCTGCTAATATTTGTCTTTATCTGAGAAAAAGGTTGCACCTTTGCCACTTGATCACCAGTCACATATGGCCTTTTTTGTCCAATTAAACACCTACATGTCCCATCCATATCTTCTCAGGTCTTAGTTCCTGCTGCCAACTTCTTTCTCACTATTCTTTTCCCACAGGTATAGTTTGAGTCACTGTTTTACCATGTCAGCTCTCTTTTCTGCATCACCTCCTTTTGCTCAGTCCCAGCTGCCATCACTTACCAGTATTTACTGCTAATGTCCCAGGTAGCTTATCCTACCTTACCTAAGCTGTTCATTTATTATGAGGACATCAACTTTTATCTTCAGCCAGCCTAACTTCCAGCTTCTTGGATGACAGCAATGTTCAAACAGTTAGATCCCAAATAACTGCAGGGAAATTTTTTTCCAAAGGAGAAACATAAGATATAAGAAAGACAAAGAAAAGTAGAAGATAAGCACTTATGATGATTCCTTAGATTCCCTATGTTCTTGCAACAGAATATCTATTCTCAACTATAGATTTTTAATTAATGTAGTTGTCTTTAACTACCTCTTAATTGTTTAACAACCTGTTCAACTACCTATACTTTCCAGTGTCAGGAAGAGCTTTGATGAGCACACCACTGCAAGATCCTCTTGATGGCTTTCCAGAAATTCTGCTGTAGACTGGAGCAACATATGGGATGTCCTGTTTCAGTCTGAGCAAAACATGCACCTTAAAAGTACAACGATATTCACTGTCTTGCTGCAATTAATAAATTCAATGAACAAGCATTTAAGAGAACTATAAAACAAATGCTCCTTTTAACACAGTAACATTTTAATTTAATTAAAGATTTCTGCCAATCTTTAAAACACACTGTCTTGTTTTGCATAGCCCTGACACCTGATTTTAAGGGATTATTCCAAGCTCTTTCTAAACTTGACTGTCTTTCTCTTTGGAGACTGGTATGAATCATGCTCCTCATTGTCATTCTCATGGTCTTCCTTTTCTGGGAGGTGCTTACTGAAATGCTGAGTTAGATTCTCAGCAGCAGTAAATGAACATTGCTTTCCTAACCTTCAAGGTGCCAGGCTAATCTATGCAAGATGAGTATAAGAGGCCCTAGTTTCAATTTTATCCCATCATACAAAAAACATATATCAACATTTCTCTCCTTGGTACATCTAGGCCATAGCAATGACAACTTCTGATTTTCAACCTCATTTGATTTCCACAAGATATTCTTAGCCCATAAATATTAATCATCTATGCAAACAGGAAGATACCTGTTTACACTGAGTACACACTATCACTGAAATACTTCCTAGGCCTGGGTTTTTCCCTCTGAACCAGATGCAATTCCTTTCCAGTGATTTAATTGCTTCCTTTCCATTTAATTACTTTGAAGATTAACTGCAGGCAAGTGTATTCCAATAATAGGCTCATCTACAAAGAACAGGAAGCTTTCCCTGTGGTCGAGGGAATTCACCACTTCCGACTGCAGCTCAGCTATTTAGCTATCAGGTTTCCCTTTGCCCCTGGGCTTTATGTGTCACCTTGTCTGTTTGAGCATAAGGAAATGTCATGGGATGAACTGCTTATTCTTGAGTTCACATGCAGAGCTCCTGGCAGGAAATAGAAAAATCCTTCTTCTCCTGGGAGCAACAGATGTAAATATCTCGGGCCCAAGTATTAAATTATTAATTATATATCATTAATGTTAATGGTATCTAGAAGACATTCCACCAATAAATTTATGGGGAGAAAAAAAGAGTTAAAACCAGACAGCTTTTCATTTCTGCATAATATCTGGACAAAGATCTTTTCTTGGACCTAACATGCATATTGCAAAGTAATTGATTCAATCTACCTTTCATTGGAAATACTTTGTTTCAAAGATGGGACTGAGATTGTTGATTTCTGTATGTAAAAATGACAAATCATGGGAATTTGTTTTCCTCTTCTTAAGTGAAGCCTGAGTATTATTTTGAGACAATTTGTGGTTTGGTAAGGGATTTACAATAATTTTTTTTTTGCTTCAGATTTCACCTAAGTCCATCAGAAAATTTTGTGCTGAACCTGTGCTGTGACTGTGAGCTCCCTACTCCTGACTGACCCCTAGCAAGAATGGAATACAGCACACACACAGCACAGCACCACAACCCCTTGCACATACATTAATTGGAAGAAGTTCATGGGATCCAGGTGGGGAAAAGGAGCAGGGAACACTCACAAATAGAATGGCAGAAATTTGCATGTAAAAGAGGCACTCTAACCCTTCCCTATTCTCTAGCACAGTGCTCCCTAGTATACACAGCAGAAGAGGTAAACTGAAGGTGTTCTGTAGCTAATGCTAAAGCAAGTTATACTGCCTTGGGCTAGGTAATTTTTTCTGACAATGCTTGGGAAATATTTTTAGTCAAGAGTGCTTTTCATCCAAGAGTAGTTGTACACAAAATATTTTTCTACCTCTCAAATTCTAAGAACATTTCTGTTTATAAATGAAAGGTATATGACTCACTAAATAATCAACATCAAGGGAACAACGAATAAAACAAATTTTTGTTTTATTTTCTTTTTTTTTTTTAATTGAAATGCAAGTAATTTGGTCTCCAATTTATTCTCTTCGATAGAAAACTACCAATCTTGAATTTAGTAAAACTGCTAATGGGTTTTCAGATGCTTCCATTTAACCAAATTTTGGAGGTGATTTTTGTTGTGTCTAATCACAGATTGTGTTTCTGTATTTCCTTTTCTGCTGCTTATGGTATGTGGAAGGAGACTTCTCTTTGTCCTACCCAGCAGACATGCTGCCTATTTGTTAACATGTACAGCAGTACAGTCATGGAAAATACAGATATGTGTGGGAAATAGGAAGGGTTGCATCTAGGTTCTTTGTGTGTGCTACAGATGGCAGATTAAACAGATTTATGTAAGAATCTGGGAAGGTGGTGGAGGAAAAACTTGGCCTGTTTTCCACAACAAAAGATTTCTTTTACAATTAACCCAAAGGAGTGACATGCTTATCTGCCAGTCTCACCCAAAAGCTTCTCAAGCTCTGACTTAGGAAAGGAAAGTTTACCCACAAATGTGACTTTCAACAGCCAGTGCTCACAGCTCCTGAGGAGCTCCCAGGGCTAAACCTGTGTTGTAAATGTGTAATGAAAATGCACCAGGTATTTACCCAAGCAGGGGAAGCACCTACCAGACTATTCCACAAGCCCATGGATTTGGGTTAGCCAGAGCAGATTTCATTTCCTGGAGACCCTCCAGGCTAAACCAATGCCAGGATGAAGCAAAGAGTATTGACAGAAAATAGAGGAAAAGAGACACAACTGAGGTTAATTCATTTAGGAACAGAAGTGAGGTGTTGAGTGTATTTTGATAAGGTGGTCTAGACAGTTTGAGGGTAATTAAGTTTATTGTAGTGAAGTTTGCAGTCTGATAATAATCCTGGGAAGTTATTAATGCATTCTGATATATACTTGACTTGCACACCTTCTCCTGTGAGTTTCGAGACAGTAAAACCTAAAAGGCCTGACTGAGGAAGAGTTTAGATAAGGTAAAATCTGCAGCATGAGTTTGCCCTGTGTTAGACACACAGGACCTAAATGAGGGAAACTTCCTGGACAACTCAGTTTTGGGACCGACTCAGTCAGGTGTGTGCCCTGTGGGGCTCTTGAGAACCTGCCTCTTCAGTCAGGATCCTCACCCAAGCAAAAGATGTGGAAAAAAAGTTCTACTGCAACTTTAGTTCAGATTTTGTTGGAAAGGTGACCCGAAGACAGAAGCCCATGTTGTAATTAGTCCTTGACCCCATGGAACTAGGTTGTTTAGGCAGAGCTACACTGCAGACAGAGAGCAGAGTGGGATTATATAATGCCTCTAAATGTCTCTAAACCATCAGAGTCACTTGTGCACTTTCCAATCTAATGGAGGTAAAACCTCTGCCAATTCTTAGTCAACAGATTTAGAGTTACATGTAGCTATAAACACTGGTCTTCACATTCCTGATCTTTGACCACCATATTTGGATATTACACAAATAATTAGAATAAATACAGAAAACAATAGTTCACATACAGCAGTATGTGCCAGTGCTAATGGCTTTGCTTATGGAAAAACACTTAGAACAATCAAGAATTAGCAGGGATGAGCAGTGGCTTCTATCTCACTTGTACCAAAGGACAATTTCTGAATGTAATTGTCATAACATGTAAGTGTCCAGTCTTATAGAAATGGTGGGCTAATGTCCAATACTGACTCATTAGATAAGTAAAATCCAGATTTACAGTAATATACAAGAGAACAAAATAGTCCTTGTTTTACCTACTGTTCTTTGTCCTTCCAGCAGAATCAAAACCACAAACCAATTTGATTCATCACAATACTGTAGAAATTCACAATATCAATCTTATTTCTGAAAAATGTATAACTTTTTATTAAATACTTCCAGTGACATCAGATCCAGTCTTCCCAATCTAGCAAGTGTTCCCAGTGTACTCAGTTAACGTTATAATTAGAAAACATTTCAAGTAACTTTCATCTTTTGTGTGTCAATTTAATTTTCTTCTTTTCCCATTCTTTGCAGATACAAAAACACAAAAGTATAATTTTGTTTTGAACCAACAGGAACACCTTAATAATCTTAAAATTTCTTGCCTAAATCTCCTTCTCTGACTCTCTTAGGCTTGATAGCACCCACTCTTCCAATCTTATTTCCATGTGGTTTCTACAACTTCTGATCATAGCATGCATCTTGTGGGATATATTTTTGTATTTTACACTATGAACAGATTCTTTGTCTTTCCAAAAGAATCTGACATTGTTGATTCAGACACAATATGACCCGCTATAGTCTTAAGATCTGTATAAAAAACATTCTGATATTTACCATCATAATTAAGTTGTGTAACTGATGTTTTCTATACTATCTTGCCCTTTCTCTTAACCTTGCCCCCTTCCTTTGCTACCTTGAGTTACATACTATGTTTGCAGTCCTGTCTTCAGACTTTTACTGTTATCCTCTAACACGTTTGAGGTCCTTTCTAACACTGTGTCAAATACAAAACTAATGAGCATTTTGACTATTCCACCATCTGTTTTGCTAATGAAAACCTTGAACAGAAACAGATCTAAGGCAGACCCCCCATAGAACCCTGAGCATAATTAGATTTTTATTAATTTCTCTATGGTGTGGTTATCTAATCAGTTTTGTGCCCACAGAGTAAGGACTATGTTTTTCTTACTTTGGACATGGCAATATCAACAGAGATTGAATCAAATACTTTGCTCAAGTAAAGGTACATGTGTTCTTCTTTTGTTCCTCATCTGTCCACAAGACCTTTTCAATGACCTGGTCTTTGAAAGAGTGAATTATTTTGCTCTGTTTTATTTTTGCAAATCTGTGTTGGCTTTTGGTTCTCTCCCTGTTGTTTGTTAGGTTCTGAAAACTGCTCCTGACTTATTCTGTGAATTGAAGTTAAACTGATTGATCTGTTTCAGTCATCTTTTTCTTTTTTTTTTCTTTTTTTCTTTATTTTTTTGTACTCTTCAGATGAATGGGCACTAACCATCTTCTACTTAATAGAAGTCACAACAGATGGACTTTAATGTCTTCACAGGCGTAGAAATATGCACTTAGCACTAAAACTTGGTTTCTATCACACTAGTATTTAAATTGTGGCAATGTAAAAACATTTGATTTCTTTTGGTTAAGGAGGATGTACAGTATCATTATTTCATCTTCTTTGCACCTTGAAAATGCTAATAGGAATAAAATCTTTAATGAAATTTTGAAAGCTTTGAAGATCATTTGTTTGTGGCCATTCTAAAGTAGAAATTTTGATTCTGGCCTTGGTTTATTGTGTCTCAAGATGTCTCAATGTCTTAATCAGGGATATTTGTACAGAAATATTTTATGGATGTAAAGAGTCTAAGATTTTGAGGATACTCAATGAAAACTTTAAACCCCTGATTTTCAGCTTTATATTTACAATAGGAACAGAAGATGAGATCCACACAGTCGAAGTTTGGCAATAGAAGAGTTAGTTGCCTGGACTACAGTAACTATGCAGGCTCTTCTTCTGGGCAATGGAAACAAGCTGACAACTCCTTCCTAAAAGAGGTACAAAGCAGATGAGATCTTTTTCCACTTTCTCTCATTGGCACTAGCTTGCATAGTGCAGATAGGTTTTGCCAGCTACTTTAGGGACATGTTGAGGAAAGCAGGTGATGGGTCCCACTTCAAAAAATTGGTGCTTCTCAGTAGAATTTCTGCTGTTATCTCAAGTGTGTGAATCTTCAGGTTACACTGACATCCCTGCTGAATCAGCCTAGGGTTCAGTAAACAGTCCAGTAAAATAAGAAATTTTCTTGCTCTTCATGGTAGCCTGACATGTCTGAGGTCAGGCACACTATAACTGAATTTCTGTTACTCTGTTTTATGTTAGTTCAGTATATAAGTAAAGAAATTGCATTGTGAAGACTGTTTATTGGGATGTGTGCAATATTTCTGTCTTATTCCTTCTGCAGTGAAGAAGATGGTACTCCAGAAAAAAAACAAACTTTAAAAAGGTGTTTACTGATATTGATCATACAGACAGAATTTGTTCAGTCAGAAGAGATACCAGTATGTCTCTAGACCAATCTCCTGCTCAAAGCAGGTGGGGTCTACAATTAGTTGAAACCCTGAAGATTTAAAAGGGAAAGATACAAAGCAATGGCACAAATTCTTGATATTTCTGGACATAATATTTAGAAAATAGGAGCTTAAAAAACTTTTTCTCTGGTCAGATAGTTCTGTACCTCTTATTTTAGGAATAATAAAAATGACCAAAAATAAATGAAAAATCTACATAATATGCATACAAAAAAATTACTTTGGAATGATTTTCAGATTTGATAAACAATTGAATGAATGCTTATTCAAAAATAACTTTGTTTAATTGGTCTGGATTTTAATGCAACTAATTGTTTCAGAATTTCCTTTCCTTCAGATATAAATAAGCTGAAAACAATGTACAACATCTAATTTTGAGTTCCCTGAAATATTTCTGGCAAATGCAAAATAAAACTTAGTTATACTTTGTTGGTTTTGTTTGTTTGCTTGTTTTGGTTTTGTTTGTTTGTTTGGTTGGTTGGTTTTTTCCCCACTTATAATATTGCCTTGGCTTGTTCTGGCCTGAATTTTTAATCTTTTTAATCAAGCACGAACCAAAACTGCATTGATTAGTCAATTCCAACTAGTGTCATGAGCCAGTCAGAAAAAGGATCTTGGCCTAGATCAGCAATGAGATGTGTATAAATTAGGGTCCCAATCAAAGTGGTGTCAGGTCCCCATGATATTTCAGACTTCCATTAACTCACTGACTGTTTTCATTCCATTACTGGATCCATTACTTTTTAGGAGATTAGTCAATCAACCAAAATTAATCTTAAGCAACTTTGTACAGCAGAACCACTTTTTTTCTTGACACATAGTATTGCCTGTTCACACAGAATTACAACACTAAGTAAAATGAAAATTAAGCTTTTTTTTTTTCCAGAAATCAATGCGCTTTTTTGCCAGACTTTTACATTCCGACACTGAGAGTCAGCCATGCATTAAATAAGTCCATTGAAACTATTTTGGTGACATCTGCATCATCAGTTCACTTTCCAGGTCTGTGTTGTGCAAGGTACAGTAGCTGTTATTAAACAATTCTCCTTCTAAATTGCAGATGTAAACATATATGTGTATATATATATATATATATATGTATACATATATATATATATATATATACACTTGACATTTAAGCTACATTGCTTTGAACTAAATCTGCTGACAGGCCTTCTTAATGCTAACAGCTTTAGCACTGATTCATATCCAGTAAAGTGGCATCTGTTAGTGGCACAAAACATCTTCTGCATTATAAGGTCAAACAGCTACTGAGAGAGAAGAACTTCAGTACTACAGGAGATTGGAGAAATTCTGTTTTCACCAATGTGAATGTAAATTTTACATGACTGAGTGAGAATTATTCAAGCTCTGCCTTAAGTTACTACTAGTGCTAGATCACTTCGTGATAGCACTGTGTGTAGCCTCTGGAGAAAAATAAAACTGCTAATGCAATTGTCATAATAAGAAATAGAAAACTGCAAAATCTTTCTCTCTTTCATATTATCTACAGAAAATTCGGTAGGAGAAAGTCATAATGTTTTATGCTTGCAAAACAACATAGGGGTAGAAGTCACGATTACTCTGGGTAAACAGAAATCATGTACTAGATTAATCCCGCCATTTTCCATGGTACTCTTTATCTAGATTTGTATAACCTGATAGACAAATTTTGGACCACAAAAGAAAAAGTATAATTGCCTTTTGTCAAGTCCTTTGGGTCTGAAAAATTTTGATATTAATCTTTCATATTTCTAACTGCAATTTTGTCATTTTCCATATCTCAAAATAATGGAAAGATATAAAATTTTGCTAGGGAAACAAAATATCTCCTTTTTAAAAAGGATTTTATTGTCTTTTCATGTTGGGTTCAGAATGAATGGAAAAGGACTCCCCATGCCCAAGGTAAGAGATGTGCCACTTCCAAGTACCTAAGGGACACATCATGTTCTCTGTATTTCAAGATTGTTTCAACTACTAGACTTCATCTAGGGTGATGCTGAAGGGAACTAATTTTATAAAGAGCAATAAATTTAGTGATGCTATGATTTGCATCAGTTGGGCCATCTTGGCTTGAAATAAACCAGATTATGCTGTGCTCCACATAGTTTGAAGGGGGCCTATTGTGTCATCCAAGTATTTGATTACCAGAGCAGCAGAAAAAAATATTGTATAGAAATCAAATCAGTAGGAAAATGTCTCAGCTGAAGGATATTCTGACTCCAATCAGAAAAAGAGGGCAGAAGTCTTCTAAGGTAAGTGTGAATTATTTAAAAATCTGCAAGATCTACAGCATTTTCTCATTAGTTATTCAGTCATTAATAAAACTCACAGGTCTCTGCCAGCATCCAATCTGAGACTTTAACTGTATTGAGCAGTCAGAAGCTTGATAATAAAGCAGTTCTATCTAAAGCTAGAAGCAGAAGTCCACCTTGAGGTAGGAAATCCTAATTCTTCCAATTTTTGTAAAATGTTACTGCTCATTGTTGATGGAATAGAGAAAATTACTTAGAAACTGATGTTTCCCACAGCTCCAGGGATGACCCAACATGATTTCAGAAGACTATATATTTGATTCATGGAAAAAGAAGGAGTCAGTCACAGAGGGCAGATTTTCCAAGCTGGGGCAGTGCATCAAGATGTCACTGCAGGAGGGAGGACTCTGCTTCACTGAGGTGTCTGTCCTTCCTCATCTGTTGTCTCCATTTGAATGAGAAGCTTAAGAAACTTTTTAAAAGCAAGATTTGTGGTGGGTGAAACTTTCAGAAAAGCAAAAATATTAAGAAAAACTTAATGGAAAAGAAATTAAAAAACCAAAAAGATGGCCTCAGAATTCTAACTGCTTTTTCTAATTGTTTCTCCGTTCTTATTTCTCCCCTTGTTATCACAAATCAGCATGGAAGTTAGGTTTATTGTGATAGCACAAACAGACTGTCAATACAAATGTGGAAATAATGTAAAAATGAGATATCTTGAAGCTGCCTGTCACATCCCAACTATATCTCTTACTTGTGTAAATCCTCTAAATCCTTTATTTTATTAAGGTACTTGAGCATTGCTGTGTATATAGAAAATTTATTTTAGCCTTAAAAGCCTATCTAACTGATACCTTTATCTTTTTTAAGGGCTCTAGTACCTAATGTTCCATATTTTACAGGGGTCTGAAACATTAATCTTTTAATCATACCAACTTCAGCTGATCTTTGGAAGAGAATGAGAAATGAAAAGAGAAGAATCTGTTAAGAAAACAGACCTGGTTAAGAGAATCTGTTCATATTCTGGGATGATTCCTGTTGCTCTCTTTTCATCTGCAGAGAGTAGTTCATGACTTTAGACCTTCACTGGAGAAATAATCATAGATATCCTTTCACCTTGAGTGGATGGGGTAGTAGATGACTCTTAAATTCCCCAGGAAATTTCCTTGCATGAACTTAAAGGAGAAGAAGGAAGAAGTGAATAACCAGGTATATGGTCTGGAGATAAATCATATTTGATTTGCCAGCACATCATTTAGATGGAGCACCAAATGGAGCACCATGTCCTAATGTAAAACACAAGCTGAACTTTAGGAAAATTTTAAAAGTATTTAGTGAGAGTGGGGGGAAATCCTCATGTGCCAAATAAGGAAAAGTTCATAGACTTGCATTAGCTCTTCTTTAGTCTACCTATCTCTATTGCAATGTTGGTGTAATTTAATATTTTTTGCTATCTTCTTAGGAAGTTTTCTTTCATTACAATGTGGTTTTTCTTCTAAATAGGCACTAGGAAATCTAGGTTAAAAATGACATGGCTATGCTGACAGGCACAATTAGTCACAGTGTATTTGTCAGATCCAAATATATCTACATTATTTTATTCCATTGCTGATTCTTCCTAAAAGTTTCAGATTATCAAGTTAATTGTGTAGGCATGCTAGAATATGAGACTAGGTGACACAAATTTCTGAAACATGGATAAATACAGATGAAGCAGAGAGGGATTAATGCCAAATCCAAGCAGATGTGTTGGGAATGAATGTTGATTGCTGAGGAATGGCACACTAGATGGAGTTCTACTGAGTCTGCAAGGGCACTGTGATATTTGTTATACACATAAAGCAGAAGAAAGTCCCAACACTAGATGTTTTCTCTATTTTTGTTTAGTTCCTGAAAACATGTCAGTGGACAAACCAAAACTGTGCCAGTGCCTTCTTCTCTAACACAGATAAGTTAAAGCTCCATCATTGTCAAAAATGAGTCAGAAATGAGTGTGACTTCTGCAACAGCTTGCAGGTGTGACAAAACAGCAAATTGCATGTTGTACTCATGATGGCTCCAGCTGATGGTATACAATAGTACCATAAGACTTTGTTTTACTGAAGTTTCTGGATGTGATAAAAGAGTGCAATATTTCATTTTCAGTGAGTTTTGATATACTGTTTTCATTCTGATCATTATATTCTTTTTAGCAGAAACAAAACCAAAAATCTGCACTGTGGTCCAGGACTGGTGGATGCATGATCTGAAGACCTGGGCTGTAACAGCATTGTAAACCAAGAGTGTAGTTGCACTTTCAAACAGATGGAGAGGGTGGTATGGGTCTCCAGTCTCATTTCTCTTGTTACAGTCTCTAAGCAGCTCACTCCAACATGAGCTTGTCCAACCTCAGCACAGAGTAGTGATGTTATCTTGGGAAGGTACAGCACTCAAAGTGGGACCATGGAGGAGAAAAGGAAAATCTTCATGGTCACTTACTTAGCAGATCATGCTGAATAAAATTTCAATTAATAACATTTAAATTAATAACATTTCTACACTGCCTTGCATGCCCCAGCTGGACTGACTAGCCCTTGTTTCATGGTGCTCCAGGGTGCTCTCCAGAGTCAATATGAGACTTTGGCACCTGCAGGTTCCTGAGGATCTAAAATGCCCATGAAATTTTGTCTCACAAGCAAGACAAATTATGGATACTGGTAAATGACGATCAGAATGAGATTTCAGAGGTAGCTCATTGCAAATCAACATGTCCAGATATAGCTGAAAGAAAATCACGATCTTTTGCAGTCACAACCCACAGAGGTATAAATACATATTGGTATGTATGTGCAATATGCATTGCATATAAATGCATATAAATGCAATGCATATACATGCAAAAAAGAAGCTCATTCTATCTAGATATTCATATACAAGTCTCCTTTTCAAAGGAAACTAGTGGTCTAAATTGTATCTAAATTTCATGGAATTTAGTGGAATTTCAGTGCAGGAAACAGGCACCTTACCAACCCAGGAGAACCTACAATTTCCAATTAGGAGAGAAGCACAAGTCCCATATAGATTTGTAGTAGCAAAATTCCCTTCCTGCAGGCAGTCAAGAAAGTCTGGTGCCAAGGTCTCATCCTGATGCTGTCATTTCTCCTCTGCCCCTTTTGAGGCATTAGCTGGAGAACAATTCCTGTTTCACATTAAGTGGAGATACTGCAATTCTGCCTGCCCTTCACACAGACATCACAAAATTATAAAGGCATATAGGACCCTGTGTTCTTGTCCAGGTGCTAGAAAGGCTCAATCCACAAAATAATTTCATTTTGCCTATTTACAGCCTATACATTAAAAAAAAAAAAAAAAAAAAAAAAAAAAAAAAAAAAAAAAAGAAGTTTCTAAAGTGCATATCAGAATACAGTTTATGGTGAATTTATGTTAGGACAAGAAAGATCAAGAGAAGACATTTGCATTTACAGAGGCAAGCAGTTTGGATGCCTTTTAATTTTCAAGAAAAAGATCTTTATAGGATCACAGAAGCTTTTGGGATCATAGTAGAACAAGAAACTGAATCCAGACTTTCTACACCAGATGAAGAATATAATCAGTGGTCCTTCTCCCACCATTGCCTGTTTTCAGAGGAGCACAACTAGTTTTCCAAGCCTGCCCTTGGTATGGCTAAAATTCAGCACCTGAGGACACAAGGCAATGTGAGCCTCGATCTAATTTTTCCTGTTTCTCATGATGACTTTGTTTCTCTTTCTTTTGATAAATGAACAGAACATGAACATGAGATAGTTCTCTAGGTTTCTAAATTTAGAGCACATAGCTTTGATTACCCTCAAGGTGTCAGCACAGATATGGAACAAAGACGTTCAGAGTCCATGAATTTATTGTAGAAATTGATTTTTTTTTATCTTCTTAATATAAAGTTTTGACAGCAAAGCATCAACAGTGTCATTTCCCAAAGCAGAACTACCAAAAGGAGGAAAATTGATTGAACTTTTCTCAGGATGTCTCTAATAATGCAAAACTTTCAGCAAAGAAACGGGGAAATTTGCCTTCTGCACAATGACACAAAAGTGATGTCTTGGATCCAACACTGGCATAGTTGAACTTTCAAATGTTATTTAATATAGTAAAATGAGGCTTGAGAAGGTGTGAACTTCAATTATTTTAATTTTCTTTAAAAAATCAACACATATTAACGGCCTTTGGCCATAGAATGAAGGTGTGCACATTTGCATTGAGAATCCAATTTACATGAAACTTGGAGTCACAATGGGCTGTACTTTTTGGGGCCTTATATAATTTTTATGAGGACATGTGCTACCTCATATAGATAAATCATAGTGCTGTTAGAGGGTTTCAGTTGTAAAAATCCCTCTCACCTAAAACAGACAGGCCACAAAAAGTGTTGCGGAGAAACTCTACTCAAAAAGATCTGTGCTGTCATGTCATTTATTTTTTGTTGGTCTGAACAGATCATGACAACCTACATAGAATAAAACCAGTATCCTTTCTGGGATCCTCTTTTCAATAGACATTATCCCTTTTCTTGGAGTCACTGATGCTCACTGCCTGTGTTGAGTCAAGCTTCTAGAGAAACAATGACTCTTAAAAACAAATTCTGCATCATCCCTAAGAAAAATTGTGTTTCTATTTCATTAGTCATGTTGTCAGCTCCATCATTGTTTTAGCCTAGATTTACAGTGTTCAAGCCACAGAAGTGGAAGTAAAGGAAGCATGCTGAGGGAAATGAATGGGCTGAGAGAGGAAAGGAAAATTATGTTCCTGGAGAAGAGATAATTTTTAGTAGCAGAGATAACGTTTCTTTCTCTGTTGGAAAGTTTATTGCTGTTGGTCTTTAGGTGCTTAAAATCTGGAAAGACTCTTTTTGCCATTAGCAGTTCCCAAAGTGCAGGAATGTGTTTTTCATTCATGTGTTATGCAGTAGGAGAGAGTGCAAGTTGTCTACCTTGTTAAGGACTTAACAATAGTTTTCCATTTAATAGGAATTATTTTTCAGAGGGAGAAGAAGGGGATTTGTTTGACTTCAGCTTGAAATATAGTACTGTACTTTAAAGGAGAGAGGTCTGTAAAGTTTGTTCCTGGAGTGCAAAACACTCCATGTTTACATAAAACCTGTTCCTCCAAGAAACCCTCTCTGGTGGACTTTAACATCTGGAATCCCTACACTGGGCATGTATATAGAGCACACTGCCTGCTGATTTAGAAAATGAGGACAGCCACCTTTTGGTGTCTGCTTTCCAAGAAATCAGTCTCTCCTGGCACATCAGACCAGCAAGTGAGATAAGCTAAGACAGACCCAACAAGTCATCACAAGCTTTTCTTTCTTAAACTTGCTTTCTGCTTTTAACAGGCAGAATCACAGTATCTTGAACTCCAGGATCAAGGTGCATACCTCATCAAGTTCTGCTCTCTGGAGAGAAAACCTACCATGACTACGCTTTTCTCCAGAGGGATGGGTTACAAAATATTTTTAAATATGTTTTTTTTAAACCACCCTTTTATAGCTTTAAATCACTCATGCCAAAAAAACCACATGAAACAAGCATTAAAAAAGAAAACAAAAGGTAGTTTTGTGCAAGTCAGAGGAGTAAGTGTAATAACCTTTGAGCACTTCAGGTTGAAGTGAACTGAAGAATAATATGTTAAATGGAAAGCATTCTGGACTATACCCATGAGCCCTATCTTCAATGGCAATATCTTCCTCAATAATTAATGGAAAACATCCAGACTGTTTTGTTAAGTTTAAGGGACACTATCCAGTATATAAGTCAGCTTCTCCAGTGGCTCTTTTTCTATGATTTTTTAGGAGATGGCTAAGAGGTTTTATCCTTTCACTTTATACCTAAGAGCATCATGCTCTACAGATGCATATTCTGAAAGATGCAGTGATTCACAAATAAGTGGGAAAAATGTGAATAAAAAAATTGCTCTGTGGGATTTAAATATAAAAGCAAGAGCAAAAGCTGGTTTGTCTTTGTTTTCGAAACAAACTGACTACCATAATAAAAAAGAAAAGAAATAATGTCTTAGCAGCAAACTTGACTACCACAATAAAAAAGAATAGAAATAATATTAGGATGTCAGGAGGATAAAGAGACTTTTATAGGACTTCAGGAAAATTAATTGTATCAATTTAGCAGTGCTGAATACCTAATAATGGTGAGCAGCTGAGAGTGACTCAGCATTGCATCAAGTGTGCCTATTCTCTCAGGAAGTGTTTCAATTCAGCATAAGAAGCAGACAGTAACTTTTTTGTGATTGACAATGACTAAGAAGCATGTAAGATGCTGGAGGATTGAGTCATTCTCCTTGCATTTCTCAAAGTGATAGCAGAAAAAATAATTCAAGGAAATAGACTAGCCAGATTCTCAAACTGAAGCAAGCCATTTTCAAGACTTGAAGTGATTTTCTAGGATCCTACTCCCCTTTGCTGCCCCTTTTTATGTCCAGAAGGCAATTAGTTGTTGCTGGCATCCATCTCCAGAGCTGGTTCCATAGACCTGCAAGCTGTTGCTGGCTCTGGTGCCATCAGAAAAGCTTTGCCTGGTTTTGTGTTTCTGTGCACAGGGTGCCACAATTCCAGGAACGCTGCTGATTCCCCGGAGTTTGTGCTTGACCTGATAGCTAATGCCACTTTTGCAAAAATGGACTTTGATTTTCTGACAACATTTAAGCCTCTGCTGTAGCCAGATGCTGCAGACTCCTGATTACCAGGAATTGCTCTTTGTGTATATCACTGAAAGCCACAACAGAAGGAATAAAAAGCAAAAATGTTCTGGCGAGGAAAAAAAAGGGCAGAAACATTCCTAGGAGACAGGAACAATTTCTGTTTACTCTGTGAGCTTAGACTGCACACACAGATGATCCTCCTGAGATGTCTTAGGGGACAATTCCACTCTGAGAAACACAGCAACAATTTTTTTTTTAATTCACAATTAATTAAGGAAATATTCAAAAGTGCATGGCTGTGGTTCTGCGACCATTTTCAAATGCCATTTCATTCATATTTCTGCAAAGATCACAACGAGATGCAGGACACACCACTCACCACTATTTAATCTGAATCAATGGAGCTCTTGTTTGTGAAGAATGTAAAGTATATTTAATATCGCACATGCTGATAAGAGTTCTAAAAGCTGCATCATCATGTAAAAATTTGGTGGCAACGTTTGAACTCATTACACCATTTATTTTCTTTTCCAAAGAAAAAAGCATCAACAGTCACCAAAGTAAGTTTAAGTGAGGAAATACATAACCACTTACATAAATGCACCATTACTGGATCCACTCTTGTAGCCACATGAACTATGGCACTAGACCATAGAGGAAAGACAAATGCCAGTAAGGATACTTTAATACTCATAAACTCTTGAATCTCAAGGAAGAAAGTGATTTAAAGTGACAACACAAGTACAAACAGCAGAACATTCAGTCAGAGTTTGTCAGATGACAGTGAGCACAAAACCACGCCGAACTTTAAAATATTAGTACTTATTCCAGCTGCCTTCATTGAATACTACAACTCCTATCAATCTAGAAAGCTTTAATAAGCCTTTATAATTCCTTTAACCCTATGAAACCAAATGTTAATGACTTTATGTGGTGTTCCTAAGTGTGCATGCTCATCTCCTAACTTCAGCCTCAAAGTCACTGCTTAAATGCACATCTGTGTTACCATGGTCACAGGTGCCTTGTTTACAGCCACACTTACCCACTAGGCACATAGATGTGGGAAATAGAAAAGGTAGAAAACTCTCAAAAAGCTGTGTGAAAACAAATCTCAGAATGAAATACAAGAATGCTAAAGAGGCAAAAACAAAAACAACAGTAGTGTTATGAGCTGTGCAGGAAAATGCTAAGAAAAATAGTAGAAATACATAAGTTTAATAAAGAACATTTATCCATTGTTTTTAAGCTATTATAAGTAAACATTGTTCAAAGTAAAATGTATGTGCAGCTTTAATACTTGGTTTAAGCAAGCTCTTGTCAGTGTTTAACATTATCTTATTGGCTAGAAAATTGTTAAAAAACCTTGTGAAGAAAAAATGTCAGCTGTTGTTACAGTGAGGGCTGTCACCATCTCCTGTGTCTCACTCTGTAAAATGAGGCTGCTGACACTAATGGAATGAAAGCTCTAAGGCTGCTGAACCTTCAGCTTCACCCCGTTATTGCTGTATATATAATGTATATAATATCATAATAACAGATCCAAAGATAGACATTGCACTAAGCTGAGGCTCTGGTGGCAAAGCTGAAATTTCTTCTTTACTGCAAATTGCTCCATTACAAGGAATGCAACAAA
Source organism: Erithacus rubecula (assembly GCF_903797595.1). NCBI lineage: Eukaryota > Metazoa > Chordata > Aves > Passeriformes > Muscicapidae > Erithacus > Erithacus rubecula. The sequence goes on along the minus strand of NC_136686.1, from coordinate 25,793,554 downwards.
ATTTATTAAGACATGTAGAACTTACCTAAATATGTGCAGACCTCTTTCATACACTGAGTTTTCTTTTTTTTTGACATTTCTCACTGCTAGTTAATCTGCATGCTAGTTCCTATTGTGCTGCAAAGAGTAGGCCCTGTTTTCCTAAATCTAAGTTTTAGATTGATAACAACTGTGCTAGATACATAAAAGAACAATAAAATGGACATTCTATGATTTTCTTCCCCTCTGCTTTTCTCTGGCTGGTTATTCACATCTGTTCTGTGTCCTGATATCCACATGATTATTATCTTTTCAGCATCAATGCAGTCTGTCTGTCACAGGCTCCCCAACTGTGTTTCCTCCACTCTTCCATCTTTTGAAGTCCAAGGACTTCCAGAGCACCTGGCTACAGTAATCTGACTAGAGGGAAACATAGGTTCCTGTAGCTCTAAAATAAACCAGTGAAGAAAAAAAGAAGAGTGGCTGAAGGCCAACAAGAACTAGGTAATGTATGATTAACTGTCAGGAAGTTTTATGTTGTGTGACTGCTCTATCTCAACTTGGGGAGGCTGTCACACACAGTCAGCACCAGCTGGTCTCCTGTTGGTGTTCCTGAGAGCAGCCTTTTGAAGATATTCCCAGTGAATGCTGAGACAGAGACAGTTTTTCTCATGTGGTTGCATTCTCCTGTGTCACATTTTCACTTTTGCAGAGGTAAAACAAGGTAAGATTGGAATTCCATGGTGTAGCCATGCTGAACTGAAAATCTCTCTTGAAACACATGAAGGTGTAACAGTAAAGATTCTCCACTCCTGCTGCCATAAGTTTATTGGCAAGCAATTCTGACTCTCTCCTAAGACCAGTTGTTATTTTGGTCACTTTTAGTCATTCCTGAGCTGTCCTGAATTATGAGAGTCACATCTCTGTTAACACAGCTACTCTCATAACTGGTAGTGGTGCCTGATCCTGGTGCTATGGCAAGCCACACACCACAGCTGATTTTCTATCTCTATATCTATATTTGATTTTTCTATATCTCTAACCCACATACCTTGTTTTTCATGCAAAGCAAGCCCATTTTTGTATTCCACAGCAGTAGCTCCAAGATAATGGGCATAGCAGGGTGTTGTTGTGCACATATACACTTGTTTATAGCATGTAAGTGCAGGCAGCAGGCTCTGCAGTCAGGTCTTCAGTTCTTTTATCACATACTTGATTTCATCCAAATTTACCATCTTCAAAAGCCTTGATCTTTCCCAATCAATGTCTTTGGTTTTTCACAGTACTGCAAGCAGATCAGATGAATTCATCCCATTAATCTCTCCAGAGAATTAGTGTGCATACAGCAAATGTTCAATGCAAGTTGTATTTTCCATGTGATTTATGATCATTGGAGATTATTGAGAGACAACTCATTTTTGGCATTGTTTACTCTACAGCACTATTATTTGCAATTCTAAATTTATTCCAGGTCCTGAAGTGGACTATTTTCTCTAGGCCTCCATTTTGAGGAGGGGTCTCTCTAGAGCTCTTCCTATCACTTCAATTGATGTGATTGAAAACTTCTCATTTCCTTGCCAGTGGGTCTGCAAATGATCTGATGTTCATGAGGACCATTTTGTTATGTTTGATCATGAGCTATATAATAGTAGCTTGAAGTTGTCAGTCACTTAATTAATAAATCATTCTTGGTATGTTCAATGTCACATACACTGTACAGTAATATCTGATATCTTTGAAAGGACACCAAAATTCTATTCATTTCCCCTTTTAAATATACATAAAAGGGCATTTTACCTAGTCTGGTTTTCAGGTTTCGACTCTCATATGTTTAAATGCTTGGAGATTCATTCTTGTTTCCCTGAGGAAGATAACTGTCCCAAGCTTGTTGTTTCTAGATTCAGCACAGCAGGGTTTGAGCCATATTTTGGCCCTATCAGTAAAGTCTTATTGAATGTCATTGTGATGCATACAGTGAGATCTATAGATAGAAAATATTCACAATTCACAGCAATTCTGCTTCTTATTAATGTTTTGCAACAAAATGTAAGGTCTGTTATGATCTCAATATTAAAGGCACTCAGACTCCAGAAGGTATTATTTAAAATGCTACTTGTTAGAGCTAACATTTCCAGGAAAGAAAAGCATAGACAACCCTAGAATCATTTAGTTTGAAAACACCTCCAAGATCATCAGGTCTAAATATTACCCAGGCACTGTCAAACCCATCACTAAACGATAAGCCTTAGCACCACACCTACATGTCTTTCAAATGCCTCCAGGGATGGTGACTCAACCACTTTCCTGGACACCCTGTTCCAGTTGACACCTGTCTTCACCTTTTGGTGAAGAAATTTTCCCTACTACCTAATTTAAACTTCCCCTGCACAACTTGAAGCCATCTCCTCTCATCTTGTCACTTCTTTCCTGGAAGAAGAGCCAACCCCACCTGGCTACAGCCTCCTATAGGTCATTGTAGAGAGTGGTAAGGTCCTCCCTGAGCTTCTTTTCCCCAGGCTAAACCCCAGCTCCCTCAGTTACTCCACATCAGACTTGAGTTCCAGACTCTTCACTAGTTCTGTTGCCCTTCTCTGGACACATTTCAGCACCTCAATGTTTTTCTTTAATGAGGGGCCCAGAGCTGGGCATAGCATTCAAGGTGTGGCCTCACCAGTCCCAAATAGGTTGCAATCCCTTCCCTAGTCCTGCTGGCCACATTATTCTTCATGGAAGCCAGGATGCCATTGGTGTTCTTGGCCATCTGGGCACACTGCTGGCTCACATTCACCACCCCCAGGTTCTTTTTCCTCTGAGCATCTTCCTAGCCACTTTTTCCCCAGCCTGGAGTGCTGCATGGGATTGTCATGACCCAAGTGTAGGACTCAGTACTTTGCCTTCCTGAACCTTATACAATTATCCTTGGCCCATTGATCCAGCCTGTCCAGATCCCTCTGCAGAGCTTTTCTGCTTTCCATGTCCTTCCATCCTTCCAGCTTGGTGTCATCTGCAAACTTGCTGAGGGTGCCCTTGATCCCTGAATCCATGGTGTCAATGCAAGATATTACAGAGGATTGACTCCAATACTTTGGGAACCTTGGGAACACCCTTAGTGACCAGTCACCAGCTGTATTTAACTCCATTTACCACCTCTCTCAGGGCTGAGACATCCAGCCAGTTTTTTCACCCAGGGAAAACTACACATATCCATGTCATGAGCAGCTAATTTCTGCTTGAAAATTATGTGGGAGACAGTGTCAAAGACTAGTAAAATCTAGGTAGACAACATCCACAGTCTTCCCCTCATCCACTAAATGGGTCACCTTGTCACAGAAGGTGGTCAGATAGGTCAAAAGGCACCTGCCTATATATACCTGTGCTGGCTAGGACAGTTCAGTCTTACACCCCTATAGACAGGAACATCCTGATAAAGAGCAATCTAAAAACACTGTTGGGTGATGCTTCTTCTTTCTTCACGTGTTCATTTGCAAATGTTTGGAGTATCCATGGGTCCCAGTTTCCACTGTTTGATCTCTTTTTTTTTTTTGGTGGGGAGGAGGAGGGAAGGGGGGAAGGAATTACATATCCTCTGATTCTGCAATATTGACTAATAAAAAAAAATCAAATAACTTATTATAACTTTGGGAATTACTTCCTAAGTTAAAAAGTTTTCATCTTCCTTTATTAAAGACAATAATGTAATGAAGAACTTAAAAATTAGACAAGTATATAGTCTGTAATATCACATTTCACAATGATGTCTCTTCTTCACAGGCTCCACATCAATTACAATGCATAATTAAGTTGCCAGAGAAATGGGAAGATTATCTGCAGGTGGTGGCTAGAAGCTCAAGCAAAGATGTTCTCATGGTGTTGATTCCAAATATGAGGCTGCAAATGTCAGCCCTAGGGCTTGTATAACCTCTGGACTACAGAGAATTGATAGAGGTGTTGAGATTAGTCAGATAATAAGGACAGAATGTACATGGTTTGTGCAGCCACAACAAGTTGATGACAGGGAATAAAAACACATTTTAGGAAAAGATTGTGTCATTTCGGCAATGATGCAATACTCATAAACAGTGAAAAACCCATTTGTACAAGTGAGAAAATATTCAGAAAGTGTTTAACATGAGCCATTAAAACCATAAACAAACTTGAGCCAGCAACAGAAGGAACACACTGGGCAGTGCAGGAGTTAAAACATTCACATTGTGAAACAGTGAGTGCAACATTTGGTTAAGAACAAGGACACTAACAGGAAATGGCAGACAAGGAGTACTTGCAAAAAAGTACTGAAATGTCTCAGCCTTGTCTGTTCTTAGTGAAGATTGTGTAGCATCATGGATTGTTATCTGCCCCCTTTTCAGTAAAAAAAAAAAAAAAAAAAAAAAAAAAAAAAAAAAAAAAAAAAAAAAAAAAAAGAGTAAATACAAATTTGCAATTCATTCCAGGTAGCACTGCACAAGAGAGACAGCAGTTAAACAAAAGCCCAGTTCCCTGAGTCAGTGAGGGTGATACTGGCAGCCCAGAGAAAATCAGAGAAAAATACACAACTACGTGACACCCGTGCTGCCCTTGGAGATACACTGCAAGAACTGTCAGTGACTGCAAGAAACAGTCACCATAAGCTGACAGAAAACATTCTCAGAAACAAGATAGGGCCATGGGCCTTCTCAGAAGGCAAACCAGCTGCCAAAGGATGGTGAGAAAAATGAGAGGCAACTAAAATATAGTAATGCCTTTTTGATCACAGATACACCTTACTCACCCTTTTGTCCTCCCTCACTATCTTTCTCAGAATTCCCATGTACACTTCTTTGCCCACATTCCTTGTTTTTTCTCATACTGACCTCACTTCTTTCACTTTCTCTGGCAGAGATATTTTCTGTTCTAGACTCTGTTACAGAAATGAAGTTCTGATATATATATGTTGGATCCTGGCTTTAACAGAAGAGTTGCTGATGCCTCACCTTGGGCATGCCCTGACAGAAAGCAGGTGGATTTAGTCTGACTCAAATCCTTTTTTCAGCAGCCCATGATGAAAACACAGACCTGAATAATTTTAGGGGAGAGGGAAAAAAAAAAACAAAACCCAAGAACTATTATTTTTCAAAGTTTACAAATAAAGTTATGTTTGGACAGAAACCACTATCTGGATCAGAGAAAATTTTCTGAATGTTTTTATACCTTAAAACCTGGGTATTAGAACACAAATATGATATAAGCTCAGCCCTGTGACCATAATAAACAATTCTGGCACCCAGAACAAGTCATCAGCCTTTAACATCTATAACTGTATGTACAAATAGACGTGAATTTTTGTCTCTAATCCTTCTCTGTCCAGAGTCTTGGTTGCTTATCTATCATCCACTGTGTATGCAGTGTGTGGATAAGCAATTATCATGGCAGTTTGTCCATCAGACACACAAAGTGACATATCCTGTGCAATTACCAATATTGGTCTGCGACCAACAGTCTCCCCTGTCCTGGGGTGGACACAGTGAGACAGTCATTGTGGGGAAGTTGTCTGACAGAGCCCCTCTGCCCCTGCATCCTGACAGCAGCCTCCTTTTCCAACCCTCATTCCCTCCTTCCAGCAGGCCTAGGAATAAGGAATATCATCCTGTGGTATAAGCACAGGTGACAAGGAAGAAGAGGCAGACTGACAGTGTGTGTTCATGTGAGTGCATCTGCACTCTGCATGGGGTTACTGCTGGCTGTCAGCAGACCGTGGAGATCAGAGGGCACCACTGAGGGCCATTTTCTGCTGCCCTTTTGTCTCTTATCCCTGCAAACCATGAATTCCTCAGCCAAAACAGAGCTGCAAACACACCTGTAGTGCAGCATGGCTGCTGGATAAGAGTACAGCAACTACTGAAATGTATTGAAAAGGAATATGGAGAAAAAGACAATGATGGTCTCTGTGACAGCCCTGGGTCTGGTAAGCTGAGAGTACTTTCTTGTGCCCATATTTATTCATTTTTCAAACAATACCATTAGATTTCTATTCATTTTTTGGACTGGTGAGGGGAGAGGTCTCAAAAGAATTTTTCCAATTCATTTTCTGTCTTCTGTCTTGTCTGATAAACGGATATTCCACAAGGTTGCCACCTCCTTTTTCTTTCATTACAGAATTAATTGGTGGTAGCATTCAATTCAGTAAAAACACATTTAAGAGGCCTACTGAAGAGAATGATCAGCATTTGTGTTTTGGCTCACAGGACAGTTTTGCCCCAATTCACTCATGTTCTGAGAACAAACCAGGGAGTTAAATTTATAATGCAATTCCTTTCTCCTCCTACAAGTAATTCTTAAAGACTTCAATCACAAGCAATTATGGATCATTTCCCTGTGAATACTTATTTTCTTTATCCCTGATAATCCTTTATTTTTTTTCACTGCACCAGCTGATTGTGCTTTTTATTATAAAGAGACACAGCAAAGCCTTGTCAGCCCAGCCACAGTCTGGCACACTGTGTGGTGTCAGGCAGGAGAGCTGAAGAAGTCCAGTTAATGGCAGAAGTTCAATACTTCTTCATGGAAAATGTGCTAACCTGTTGTTTCCAGTGCCTTGAGAGACATGGCTTGTATAGAGTTAGGAGAGGAGAGTTGACAGGATAAGCCAAAAAATCCTTCTGAAAAATGAGAGCTAGACTTATTTCCAATATATGTAAAGGTAATTTTAAATGTCCCTATCACCAAAATATAATGAATTACAACAGAAATTTCAGACTTTCACTATCAGTGATAGGAACAAAACCCAGTCTTTTAAACAGGCATTGCCACCCAATTTTCTGAATATGCAGCTTCCTTTCACGTAATATGTGAACCAGAAATTTAAATCAAGGAAGTTCTATTAAAGAAAGATCCCATCCCATTTGTTCAAATGATCTGGTTTTCCTAAGGTCTATTCAGTGTATGTCTTGTAGAAATTATAAAGTGCTGTCCAAAGATTGTCTTCTGAAAATCACAATCATTATATAAGAGAGTGGTCTATTTGAAAAATAATTATAGTTTTGGAAAAAAAGACATAAGAGAGACACATATCTCCCACATACCATCACTGATCAGGCTTAGGATGCCCATCCTGTCATATATCTTTTCAGTGATTTTTTTTTTCCATTTTGTTGTTGATATGAGTAATGTATTATAAGAGGGAATGTTGTTATAAATCATACTGGAAAGTATTTTCTGCTACTTTTGTGAAGAAGGTGGCTGGTATTTCACATTCAGTTCTAAGTATAGGGGAAAAGAGTGTCAAGAACTCCCAACTTCACTTTATTTCACCCTTCTCCACATATAAAGAGGCAATTCTGAGTAGGCCTGGATGAAGCAGCTGATGAAGCTCTCAGTGCTGCAAGTAAATAAAAAGTCAAGGTGAAACTGAATCCCTTTCTTTTTGCCGTCTGAGTCATTTGTGATCTTCTTGGCTGCAGCTCTTCGTATGAAATGCTAGAAAGAACCTTGTCTGCATTTTTTCCTCTCCTTTCTGTCTCTTTAATAAAAGTCTTGCTGAAAGCTGTAGGAGACAAAGAGACATTCCATTTCAGGGATGGGGGTGGAATCTCCAGGGTTCGGGTTTTTTTGCATGTGAGCATGACAGATGGAAAATGCTTCCAAGGGAAGACTGCACCAGTGGCAGCCAAGTACTCCATGTGTAAATGCACTTGGCAAACATGGGACAAAAAAATACCTTGGCCTCCTGCTTGAGAACTGCCTCACTTTGTACCTCTCCAAGCACATGACATATCTCTTTATTTTTATAATTTTTGTCCCATGGCAAGCCCAGGTCTCACAATTTGAGCAGCACAGGGTGCACGTGAGTCCCACAGGGGCCTGACTGCAGACCACCAATGACTGCAAGAATTGATTCCCCCATTCCACACCCAGACCAGGAGACAGATGGAAATACATTGACGTTTGTATTATAAATAATAGATTTGGTTTTTTATTATTAATTTCCTGAAATATGGTTTAAACAGAATCAAGACCTGGGTATACAAACTCTGTTATTTTCCATGAGGTCTGAAACATTAGTTCCAGTGTCTCTGGTTTCCTTCTTAGTCATAACACAACCAGATACAGTGATCTTGACGACTTCTTGATAAGCTCAAAATTGTATTCACCATTGATCAGTCAAATTTCAGCCAGGGTGAAAAACTGTTGTTCTGTTTAAAGCCACCTCACCACACACTGTCACAAAGAAAATGCAGCACCATAGTTTCACCTGAGATTCTGATGTTTGCATTGCTCAAGCATGAGGATTTTCTTTCTCCAAATACCAGTCATGGAGTAATTAGTGGTCTTCTTTTCATCTCCTAGTTGCCATTACAATAGCCAAGTCATCTTCTTTACACTTTATTTGTTCTCTTCCTCCTACTGGTTTTTTCATGAAAGGGACCCTCTCCTCCTCTATCTCATCCAAGTTACAAAGATAGAAAGACATCAGACAGGTTTCAACTCCAGCTACTTAGTTTTCAGTCTTACTTCAGAGTTGGATGCTTCATGTTTTCTGGTTTTCTTCCACTTTTGCCAGAAAAAAGGAAATATTCATCTCCAAGTCACACTTTGACAGGCAGCACAGCCGTAATCTGTGGGCAGTCAGGTAAAGCCAAAAGCAGCCCTTACTGGTTACAATCACTAAATAATGGCAGGAGAAGTTTGAGAAAAATCTGAATTTGTCACTGTGCACTAAGGTAATTCTTTAATCTGATTCTGAGCAGGAGGTCAGTAATGCAGTTTTAATTAGGCAGACTTACTGCTCTTCACAGAAGTATCCTTTAACTGTTACCTCTGGGATAGATGCATGAAAATGTTTTTAGCTGTGTCTCATCTAAATTTTTGTGCGATTATTCCACTCAAAATAATTGCATTGGCACCTAGCAAATGCAAAGGAAGATATGCTGAAGAACTTGGATGGAACATGAGAAACCATTATTCTGCATCAAATTTCCCATAATAGCTCCAAGAGTAGGCCAAGGAATAATGCCCAAAAAGCCACTATAACTTACAGAAAGTGCAAAACATTTTGATAAGATGCCTATTTTAATAAAATAGAACAGGAATATTTCTATTTAAAAATATATATCCCATGTAATACAGCTTCAAGAGAAAATAATCTACTTAATATTTTTATATTTTTTTGAAAAACAGGTTTGCATCTTTGCCTTGGTGAGAAATTCTAATGGTAGGAAATTTCTTTTCAGTGGTTACAGTATATTACACAGAAAACTAAGCATGTCCATTCTGGACAAAATAAAAAAAATATGTAAGCTCCAGGTATTGTTCAGGGTGGTCAAGAGCAGATACCGAGGAAAAAATTTAAGAATAGAGGGAACATTCAGGACTGTATCTTAAGAACATTCCCTCATTTTTTGCCAGTTTACTATTCAAGGATTTCCTGAAAGAGAGGCTGTGTCTTTATGTTTAACACTTTTCAGGTATTTTTATCCTATGAATGCATCCAGTTGCTTTTGAAATCCAGCAGTCGATTTTTGAACTCAAAATTATATCAAATCTGATTCAGGAGCAATATCAAAACCCTGTTCATATACACAAAACTAAAAAAATGTATCAAAGAAAGTACACCATATGGGCTTCTTCTACAAAATACATATATAAACTGAAATGAAAATTCAAAAATTAGTGTCAGAGATGCTGGAAGAGAAAATTATATAGGACAGACAGTTCTAATGATCAGTGTAATAGTTCCTTATCCAGCCTTGGATACTATTAGCAGACCATATTCTCCAAAAGAGAGACTCTTTTGTAAGGTGCAATCACATAAGAGATGTGGTTTTAATTACCAAGAAACAAAAGGACCTCGATTTTACATCTTGTCTGAAAAACAGCACATAGAATAATTATGCTGAGATAATTATTCATTATGGACTCAGCAATCTGACACCTACTGATTCACCCACATCATTTTTATTGTAGTGCCCACATTTTCCTTTGAGATGCCAATCTACTGACTTGATTTCAATTTCATTAAGGCAATGGAAATGTTTAAGATAACTTTAAAGTAGTATGCAGCAGAATTTGCACTTCAATAACGCTCGAGGTTTAGTCAGAGAGTTCCCAAAATAAGTAAGAGTGGGAAATAAGCTCTACCTCAGTGTGTCCTTATTCCCTGGTACATAGTGATAGCAATGTTCCAAGAAGCAAGATCCATGGAGGAATGGTGGTGCTTCCAAAACTTTGCTTGCTTCTGTGTAACTGGTTTGCTTGTCCACATCCTCTGTCCTGTTTAGTTTGAAAGATGTGTCAAGACCAAAGCCCTGGGGGACATGGCTGCAGATCTGGCAGTGATCCCTGGAATAGCCACTGGTGCACAAGGGAAGGAAAACAGGGACTGGCCAGGAAATTAGAGTTGTTTTTATTAGCATTTTATTCACCCCAATCCACCAAGAAGTTCTTCTCATATGGATTTAATTACTAACTCAGAAGTACTTGAGGGGAAGTGTTGGACTTTGATTCTTTAACACATATCTGGGAAACAACCAGATACCTCAGGAAATTTATTTATTATTGGTGCATAGAGTTAGTAGAGTTTTTCTCATGTTCCAAAGCACCAGATGCATACAATTTTCAAGTGAATGCCTACAAGCATATTTACTATGTGGGATTACAATGCCCCTCCTGCAAGCAGACTTGAAATTTGCATTCAGCAAATGAAAAGTCTATGGAAAACTTATCCTGAAATTTAGTAAGCAAGCAGACTGCCACTCCCATTGTATATTGGAATTAGTACTACCAAGTTTAATATATTTGTACAATTCAATCAGAAATTCCCTGGGCTCCCTCTCAGAAGAATGAACAGGAAACAGCAAAACATGGTGTGGTTGAATTCATGCCAGGATGGAGACCTACACAAAAGACATTTGGATTGGACAGCTACACATGTGTTATCTCCACCAGTGATCAATGTGTAAATTGAAGTAATCTTCCTGTAAGTGCCTGTATTGAATAGCTCTTTCTATTCACATGCACTCCTGTGTATCTAAAAATATGTTGTTATTATTATTAACTTGGATTTTGTTCTAAATGGCTTTGATGCAAAACAAGTCTTCTAGTCCACATAGATTTCACTAGGCTTCTTTTACAAATCCATTAAGTAGACAATACATATTTTTAAGGACCAGAAATGTTTTCCTTCGCAGATCATGGAAAGAAAACAATGTTTTGTTGACCTTGGAGAACATAACATTCAAGGAAATCTTCATGCCTATATTGAAGAGGAAGAAAGAAATAACCTTGGAATTTAACCATATTACTACTGAAAGGATGCAACAACTCACAAACCAATACTTGGGAAGAACAAACATCCTTGTATAGATATACGAGAAGGTTAAACATAACTCATTGTATCTTGGCTACTTCATTCCCAAAATATATTTCCTTTTCTCTGAGATAAGAACAACTTCTCTTCCTTCTGTTATTCTCTAACAGTAATATTTGTCAATACCCTGTGCCCTTGTGATTATCCATTATAAGAAAAAAAAAAAAAAATAGATAGAACCAGAAAGTATAGTGTAGCACATTTTGGAGATTAATTTATTAAGGAGTACAGACACTCTACAAAGCAAATCACAATTTCTTTCTGCCATTATTATTGCAAATTAATATTTACAGTAGAACTTAATAAGCAATTATTTACGCTGAACATATTAGGTTCTAGGCCAAGGTTTAGGCTGCAGTAGCTCCCAAATGCCACTCAGATTTGACAAGCATGCCATCCCATGTGCTGTAGAATGGCTCTGGTCACACTGCTACTCAACACCCTTCAAGCTCAGGTTCATCCACATGCTTTGATTTACACAAAAGTGAGAAAGGTAACATATAAAATAGATTTCATGTATCGCAAAGGAATTTTGATGATTGAAACTAGTAACTCTGGTAGATTATTGGGAAAGGATGGAGTTGGAGATAATGATGCCCAAGCTAAACAGATGTTTCTAACTAGTTTCATTGAATTAGTCCATGAGATACTGAAAGAATATTGTATGCCTGCACAGAACAAATCAGGAGGTAAATTTAAAACTTGTTAGTACTAATTATTGAGAAAGATTCTTAACCAAGTCACATCTTGAGCAATTCTATACTTGAAAACACTTATCTCAATAGAAACATGAAAAGGACCCTTAGAAGGGATTTCTTCTTTGCTGTAGTCTGTCTATATATATTTTCTGTATTCCTAAGTCAGTTAATTTAAGAATGTTTATGAAGCATGTGTTCATTGTTGAAAACAGGAACATGTTTTGAATCCAAACTGTTCTACCGGCACATTATGATCCGAGTCATGATTTTATTAAATGTTAACTTTTCAAAAAGCAGACCCACTTTAGCAATATCTTATTAGGAAGTTTGAAGTTAAAATTTCTCTATCCACTTGTAAAAATATCTAGTTAAACAATTTAAGCAACAAATCAAGATTTTTTAAGGTAGTTGCCTTTTATAACAGGAAACAGACATAGGATTTATTACATTGTCTTTACATGTCTATCATGTAGGCCTCTTTGTATGAACAACAATTCCTGGGCTGCTTTCGAGATATAAAGACACTTTAGGAGTAATTCAGGTCTTATTGCCTAAAATAAATCTTAAGACAAACTCACCTGCAGACTCACCCTGTAAACCTCTAACGTTAATGACCCCAACATAAATCCCTTCATCCAGCCAGCACTGACACAGAGCAAGCTGTGCACTTGTGTCCCTTATTTTAATTGTGTCTCTGAGACAATGGTTCCACATGTTTCCATCCTCTCATGAGGGGACTGCACCACTTAGGCTGGCTCTCAGAAACTGAGATAAGGGTCATGACAGACTCCATTGCAGCCTCCACTCATGACAAAGAAACCCAGAACAGCAAAGAATCCAGTCCATGTATCATCCATATAGTCAAAGTATATGTTCATATTTAATGCAGGTGAAAACAGGAATGTGTTTTTATCATTGCAATTGCCCAACAGATACATTAGAAAAGTCTGAGTTTCTTCTAGAGAAGTTTTTTTTGCCTACAGTGTTAGTTAAATATTCATAATGATCTTTAACTGAGTATTTTGCCCTTTCAATTACTTTCTAATGTAAATGAAAAATCTGAGCTTCTCTCTTAACCTCATTCCATTTTTTAGGGTTGCCTGCATTGCAGACTTCCAGCTTTCATTCAGGGTTTGTTACAGCTGATGTTTACCTATCATACCAGCAAGTGAAGTGCCAAAAATATTCAAACCACTTTGGAAACTATTTACCCTGACATTAGATTGAGCCTTTGCAAAAGACCAAGTCCTCAAATAATTGGGGAGAAGGATATAAAAATTAATTACATGGAAAAGTCATCCAAAGATATTAATTCATCCCTTTTCTGGAAATACCCCAGATGCACAAAGACCACATCTCTGTAGCAATTCAGGAAAAAAAGACCAACAAGCTGCCAAAGCAATAAGCATAGAAATCAATGCATGCAACCCATTTTCCTTGCACAGTGTGTTGCATTTTATAGCAACTGAGAACTACATCTAGTACCCAGCAGAAATGTCAAATACTTATCATAACCAGTTCATAAGACCTTTGAGATTCACAGTAGCTGGTTGTGGCCAGCTTGTTTCAAATTAGATTAGTCCAACCTAATTTTCTATTCATGTTATGTACAGTTATTTGATGTGGAAGGCTATCAGCTCAGGGCAGGCAAACAAGACTCTGAGCTTCAGCCCTTGATCTTCAAAAGAGCATGTGCAACTTCTGTCCTTTCCCCCTTGTGTCATTGCTACACCCAGCTTCTAAATATCACACTAAGTGACTTTAGTGAATGTGTAAACACACAGTAACTTTGGGAATACTGAAGCAGCCCCAGCCCACCATCCCAGGGAAATCTGTACATCTGTGACTAAATGGGTATTTATCATTTCCTGAGCTCTGTGCTGGCAGCCAGCCAGCAGAGTGTGTACATTGAAATTAGAATAGATTGGGACACAGGAGTTTGTTCCAAATTGATCTGGATGACGATAGCAATTCTGAAGGCAGCTCCACATTTTCAAAGGTTCACTGTGTGTACTTGTAAAGGAGATGGGAGAAACATTTAGGAAAATAACAAGAAGGACATCTGATGCCAGGATATATAACTTTTTTGTTATTTCTATTTTATTATTTTACAGTATTATTTTATTGTCATCAGCAGAGGAGCTAGAGTTTGCTAGCATCACATAGAGAAATGCATGAAATGGAGATGGAGAAAATGTTTTTTCTAGTAATGTGTTTAGTATTTTTTCCTATTGCAAGTGCTGTCACTGCAAAGACCACAAGGTTTTATCAATTGTGTTAATTCTGGCACAGAAAAAAAAAGTTACTGTTAATAGGAGTAATCCAGTTTTGTCATGTGGTTGAGAGGCCTTCACTTATCAGTTTCTTCTTGAATTTTACTCTACTCCTTGAAAATAGTAGGTGGACTTACAACCCCAGCTTAGTTTATTTTTTCCTGCAACATTCCATATCTATTGTATAAAGCAGGGTATTTTAGCAAATGCATGTGCTATTTGTTGTTGCTCATACTCTTCTGCAAAATTACATGTGAGTGGTAAGTCAAAATCAATAAAGATGTCAAGGATCAGCATTAATTTCACTATCCTACCAGAAACACTGATTTTTTTAAATTCTTTGAATATTTGCCAGAAGAGAGACAGGCCAGGCACACAGACCACCAGGCATAAGAGTGTTCAGTGTGCAACTGCTTAAAAACAAAATCTAATACAATGGAAAAAACATAACTCATGAACTATACATACTTTTAAATAATTATATCAGGAACTGACCTGATAGTGCCTCATAGCACTATCTTTTCATTCCTTATGATTCAGTATGGACAATGAGATAAAATTAAAGGGGGTAATTTTCTTTTGACCAAGCAACAGAATTCTGTGCATAAAGACCTCAATGTTGTTCCCAAAGTGTTGTCTGCACCTCATCTGGAGAGCCATCTGACCCAGCCCCATGCTGTAAGAGTTATGATGGTTAGAGAATGGCTGCTATTCTGAATGTTGAATATAGATTTTCACCTCAGGTTGAACCACCAATAAGAATACAGTACATGGTATATCTCAACCATACCCCAAGGACATCTTGAGAACTAGATTGAACTTATGGCTAGCTGACTTGAACATGTACTGGCCAAAAACAACATAACCAGTTCACCTAGGGATATCTTTGGCCATCCTTTGAGAGGTGAGTTATATCTTGCTTCAAATGTAAATAAATTCCGTAGGCCTGGGTGTGTTTTAAAATACATTAAGTGTTCTTAGCGTGTAGCCTTCAGACATATCATTTTTATGCAATCAGAGAAGAAGAAAATTTGGAGAAAGCTCTGTTCTCTTTACACCAATAACACTTCTGTTTGGTGCCAAAGCAAATAGCCATTTCCATAGCCCTCTGCTATTATTAGTGAACATTTAAAAAATTTTCAGTCAAAAGGATTGAGTGCTTCACCTCCTTCTCCTTCAGAGCACCACAGATCTGACCTCTCATATTTAAAACCATCCAAGGCATCCTCTAAACCTTTGGAACAATAATGTCAGGACCTAAGCAATTCAAGGGAAATAGCTTCCTCAGAACTAGAATCCTCTTTAGCATGGACAGCTGTGTCTCAGTGGAGTGCAGCTTGCCTTCCTCCCTGCTGCACACAAATGTTCATTGCCTTTGATCTGGCTCCCCTTGCAGCTGCTCAGCAGAAGGACTAGGGGCTCCAAAAGGATGTGATACAGCTCTGAGCTTTATTAATGCCTGGCCTGATTTGTCCCAGTTTCCAGAAGTGATCTGGCTAGTCTGAAAGCAGCAGTAGAGCAGGACACAATATCCCCTTTCTCTGTCTTTCCTGTGTCCATGCTAAGCTGTAAATCTCAGTGGACCTCTGACTCAGCTGAGAGCCTCAGAAGAGGAATTTCTTACAGACTAGGCAGAAGCATAAAATCCTGTTGAGGAGACATCACAGACTCTTCCGTGAGCAGATGGAGCTTGTGCACAAAAAAAAGCCTTCAAGACAACAGTGTTTTAAATAGACACTTTCTACAGATTCCCATGGAATCAAGGAAGGCAGAATCAAACTGACTTTCTCTAAAGCTTTGTAGTGTTGCAGTTAGGGTATTTTAAAACAGATTTGCAGGTAGGGAGCTAACTACACATGACTGAGTGCCTGTTAGGCTGCTACAACACTCCTCACAGAGTTTGCTGCCTACTGCAGATGGAGTCCCTTTTCTTCTGTTCTGTGACTTTGGGCCATATTGGCTTACTGTGTAACACCACAGATAGAGAAGGGAGAATAAAAAGGCTTTAAATAGCAAATCTTCTCTCATGAGCCACTGAGCTCTCTTTACAGCAAAATAGCTGAATGGCATACACATATTTTCAGGAATCCATCCCATCTGTTTTCTAAAGTCCTTTGTAGGAACCTGAACATGTATGGTGCCAAAATATTCACTGCATTCCACAGGGACTTGGTGAGTGCCACACCAAATTCCCAGTGCTGAATGATAAGGAACTGCTAATGACAAGTGTATACCTCTCTTCCTTACCTGGTAACAAGAAAACAGTGTTCACTTTAGTCTCTGTAAGTTAAATATGTCCCATTTACTTCTGGTAGAGGGAATATACTGAAGACATACCACAGGACCACCAATAAGAATAAAATTCTTATTTATCGTGCAACTTACTACTGGTGAGTTAAACAATCATGCTGTCAGTACCTTCAACATAGAAGGCTTCTTTGGTGGGCTGGCCTGGCTTTCTTATATTCTGTCTGGTAAAGACCATCACCAAGCACATTTTTATCTTTCTTTAAAGCATCATTTGCATTCCAGTACCTGTAACACTTTTAGTATGCATGCTTAACAACTCAGTCAAATTTTTACAAGTGGTCTCTGAAGTTTGGAGGGCATGATTTTGTTGCAGACATGAAGAAGTAACATAGGAGGGGAGTATTCCAAAGTATATTTGTTTGTTTTCTGTTGCTGTCTGGTTGCTAAAATAATAAGGATTATATGATGCTAATGTCTATCTGTTACTTCCTTTAATAATTTCTGAATCAACTGCTGATTTTCTACCAACTTTGGTGTATGGCAAAATATCCCAAATGTAATAAATTCTCAGAAAGATACTGAAGGTTGAGAAGCTCAATAACAGCCTCACTGAAGAAAAGGTCAAAATGTGATTTCATACTTTGTTTATCAAAACAGATGCTTACTATGTCTAGAACTTTAACACAAAAATCCACAGGAAAACAGTTTAAGTACTACTGCTTCTTACCAACTTTGCCTCAGTGGGATAAGAGAAATCCTAATTTTTATGTACAAAATAGCTTCTGTAGGAAGGGGAGCATTGTCTCACATACCTCTGCATGAGCTTTTTGAGTTTGTTTGACTTAAGTGAACAGCAGAATAAAAACTCTGCTGTATTATGTAGCTTCTACTTGACTTTGGCTTTCATGAACAAAACTTCAAGCAGCCCTAAATCACTTTAGTAACTTATCAGCTAAGTGATATCTGAGCACTTGTATGCATCTTAAGTTGTTTTTACAGACTTTGAGCAACAAAAGAAATAACCATTGGAAGACCTGGAGTAAAATCCAAAATAAAGATGGCAGCCAATTAAACTTTGCAAACAACCACTTAAATATATATTGTCTCTTTTTTCTGTACTCAAACTGCCCATTGGCTCACTGAAGTTTTCATTCAGAATTCAAAACTATTTAAGTATCTTTTTTTAATAATCTGTGGTATAAAGTGGTTTACTGTGAACATCAGATAGTCAAAACTTAAACTGTACTGTAGTTTTATTGCATGGATGGTACCCATCCTTAGCTACCTCCTTCTTCTCCCTTGAGAATGATCTCATTGCCACCTCCATGGTACCTGCTGGGTGCATATATGTATTTCTTAGGATGTTTACAGATTTTTAGGGATTTTATTACATCAAAAATCTTTTTAATTTAAAATTTGATGGTCAAAAGTATCTCTCAAAATTTTCTTGAAAACAAATGAGCTTGAAAGCTTGAGCTTAAAACAGTAGAAACTTTCACTTTGATAATATGTGAATATTTAAGGACTCTTTTACAGTAACAAGGTCACATGACATGTTTAAACAACTTCTTTAAGCTGTTCTTGAAATCTAAAAGTTTAATATGGGAAAACATAATTTATTCAATCCCTTTTTCATCAGTCTCAAATCCTTTTGCTAACTCTCTGTTCCTCACTCCTTCCATAGCTTGTGCTACTCTCCTTGCTAATGGCTTCTCTCAAATAATAACCTGGGTATCCTTTGATGCAAAATTACACAATGGCAGGAGACACAAAATCTGAAGTGTTACGTGAAGATATATATTAGTTTTTCATTATAAAGTTTCCTCCCTTTGAAGTTCTAAGGAAATTACAATTTCCTTTCTCCTGCTCTAAGATATATATATTCACACACAGTTAAATACATCTCCCAAAACAATTCATTTCCCAGGCCTAACCAATACTTAGGTGCAGTTCAAAGAGTGCCTTTGATCTGCACACAGTTCCTCAAAAAATCTTTATCTTTCCATTGAGGTGATGAGGAATCCTACCAAGAAATGACCTCCTGCATCTAATTGAGACCATGTAACACTTTCACGCAATGCCTTATTAACATTTGCATTTGAAAAGTTCACATCAGCAATTATTTGTATAAAGTAGAATACTGTTCTTGGTTAGACTAAGAGAGGAGGGAGTTTTAAAATCATGAATTCACTTCAATCCTGTACATCAAATAAAACCTTGTTTACTACTCTGTATCAGATTACACTCCACAACAGTAGTGACTACACTTGGGAGCCAGCCATTTATCATGTTGAAAACAAGGACTTTTGAGGCCAGTGATGTACAGTAGCTCTATATAAAAAGCGATTGTATTTTTATGCCTTTGCTAAGTTCTGTGGTTAAGTGGCTCACCTCGTAAGCACTATCCGGTGTAAGCCATACAGAGTGAGTATTTATGCAAAGCATCCTACTGAATTTAGTGAGGCTATTCGTGTATGCTCTCAAAAATGAAAGTGTGGTTCACACAGCATAGCCCTCAGCATGTGTCTGAGGGTGCACAGAGCTCAGAAAGCAGTGCCCCTGCAATCTGCTGGCTGAGGCTTGCGGGGGAGACAAGCAGCGAGCAGTAAATTAGAGCAGCGACTCAGAGCTGTGCCATCATCACTTACAAGTACTTATAAATTGTTTATCCTCCCCCTTCATGCTGTAGCTATAGGCTTTCTTGTTCCTACATCTGCTAAATATGACTGCTCTGCTTACTTACCAATCTCCCAGGAAGGCAGCAAGGCTCACTTACAGCTTACATCACATGCCAAGGGGTGAAGCACCAGCTTTGTACTGAGCATTGTCGTCTCTCTTAGTTTTGATTGCTTTCCTTTTACCTGAATCTAATCAGATTACAGGCAAACATGGGTTTAAGGGCAACAGCTAACCTGCAAGGATGAATTTTTCCTTCTCTGTGGATGTGAGTATAACAAAATATAAATGCAGGAGAGGCAAAAGATGCTCTAAAATGGCTTGGGTTTCATTCATATCCCCCTTTGGCTTCTCATCACAGCACCCTCCTTTGGCTTGCCACAAGACACCCCTTTCCAGAAGCAGCTACACAGAACAATGGCAACTGAGAGTGAGGCATGATAATTTACCAATAAGCCAGTCCCTTGAAATAACATGTTTTGTTTTACACATAAATAAAGTGCTGGTTTGGTTTCAGATCATGTCACTCAGGCACTGTCACTCAGTCACTGTCAGCAGCTGCTGCCCAGGGCTACTGCAGTGTGTTTGCCTCCATGTGGAGGTGGGAGCCCAGATCAGCTGTGGATCAGCATAATCCTGCCACCTGGTTAACAAGAATAAATGGGAGCAAAAAACCACAAAGACTTGTTCTTATAGACTCCTTTTCATCTGATAAACACACATAAAGTGCTTTTCAGTGCATGTTATTCATAGTGTCCCCATGGCAATTTGATCATCTGAGATGTAGAATGGATTGGCTAAATCAGTCCAGCTAAAGGGCCTGTGGCAGAATTAGGATCTGTTACCTTTACTCACAGCCCTCTGCTTTGACCACTAGATGATGTCAATGACTGGATACTTTGAGGTTATATGAAGCTTGCTCAGACACATCTGTTTCCAGGCAATATCACAGAGATATCTACTTTCTTTAAAATTGACTGCAACTGAAATCCTACAATAAACTCCATTTAATATATTGACAAACTCACATATAGCTTCAAATTCAGTCTGTGAAGTCTCATCTTTTTAAGAGCAGAAACTCTTCTGTCACTGAGAAAGACCTGAAGAGCTCCTGCAGCCTCATAGGGAGTATTAACCACTGATGAGGATCTGTCTTAATACACGAGAGAACAAGGGTCAGAGTAGTTCGACAAGAAGAGTGAAGGCTTAGTAGCAGGAAAAATCCTTCTAAAAGCCTAGGGTATAAACATGACCAGAAGGGAAATTTATAATTTTGCCCAGCAATTTTCCAGCAAGTCAGCCAAGCTGCATGAGGACTTTAATGACATTTTTTCTTGCTACCAAGAATGCTGTGCCAGAAGTCCTCAGACCTGCCTGCAGTCATATTACTATACTTGCAAACCATATTGCCCCAAAGACAGTGTAATCTATTTCTGTCACAGATTAAGTGACCTCTGCACTTCTTGCATCTAGCTGTGGAGAAAGCTGCAGGTGGAGGAATGTTCATCCCTTGGTTAAGCTAAACCTTTGTTTGCTGTGTTCACATGAATAACTTATAGGGCCTTGGCATCATGAAAGCAGCACTGACACAGTTGACATGACAGCACTATAGACTGAATCCCGATCTGCCCTCGGAGGAGAAGATGGGATGTTTGCTCGTTTCACATTTCACCAAGTCGGGCTGTTCAACTATTTATAAGATGAATAGAAATTTCCACTACTTCAGCTGACACACCTGCCTTTACCTAGCAACTGCTCAAAGGGAGCCAGCTGAGACAGAGGAGGCTTTCAGAGGCACAGTGCAGTGGGGAGCCTGCTGCTGCCACCCCTGCCAGCCCTCTCTGTGCCACCAGCTCTGGCCTCTTGGCAAGCCAGCAGCCCTTTCCACTCACCTCAAAAGCTATTTATACCCAGCACAGCTCAGGAGAGGAAGTGCCTCCCTGTGCAGCCTTCCCTGGGCAGTAAGTAGTGTGAGAGCAGCAGGGAGTTCTGCAGGGGTCTGGGAGCAGAGCATGGGGACACTGCCCTGCCTAGCTTTGGGTTGACCCCATGGTGACACGGAGCAGCCTTCCCAATGGCATGGTGTACCCCCCATCCTGCTGCAATGCAGCCCTGGATACCCCTCATGTGCCACGTGGCCCCTCCAGGTGCCTGGGGATCTCTGACAGTGCAGGGAGCCCACCTGGTACCAACACTGTACATTTTCATCCAGCTTCAGGCCCATGGGAATGCAACCACCACCTCCAGTCAGCAGTCTTGTGCTGGCTTTGACACAAACAGGCAGGACAAGGAGCACCACTCAACCTGAGGCATTTGTCAAGAGCTTGTTTTGCTAATGAATTTTCTCCTGGCCCATACATAGTGCCTGTAGTCACAAAGATTTCACATTTGACTCAGATGTCTATAGGGTCTCTTAAACAGCCTGTTTTCACCAGACTGCCAGTGGTAGAAAGGACAAAGCCCCATGGCATTATCACATTTCTGTGCAGCATGTGTGGGGGCTCTTCTAAAGAAGTCCCCTAGGGGCAACAAGCCATTTTAACAAGGATTAAAATACAGATGAGCTAGTCCAGCCAGGGAATAATGCATGAAAAATGGCACTTTCCTACTTTAGTGCTATAATTGTGGAGAGTA
Organism: Erithacus rubecula; assembly: GCF_903797595.1. Classification (NCBI taxonomy): domain Eukaryota; kingdom Metazoa; phylum Chordata; class Aves; order Passeriformes; family Muscicapidae; genus Erithacus; species Erithacus rubecula. The sequence goes on along the minus strand of NC_136686.1, from coordinate 25,771,703 downwards.
ATTCTGTGGTAACTGGCCCAGAACTGGACTAGTCAGGACACCTGAGATACTTTTACAGAAATACTGAATCTTTGCTCCTAGCCAAGAATAAAGTCCCATCATCCTAGTGACTTCAGACACAGAAACACTGAGGAAGGAAGAGGCTATACATGGAATGCTGCAGCACAGTTAAAGACAGGAATAGGCAAGGACATCGAACAGACAAAGAGGGGGTGGCAGCAGGAGGAACATGTGCCAGCACAGATTCATCATGCATGCTGTTGCCAGGCTAAGAAAAAAAAAAAGTAAATGGTATCCCAAACCAAATTGCGTTTACTAGGTGTTCCATCCTCAGCCTATTATCAGCAGAAGGGATGGGGATCCAACAGCAGTGCCCCAAGCCAGCCAGGAACACAGGCTGGGCTATCTGAGGAGTTGGCTCCCTTTCAGCAGGGAGAGGGGCTCTTGAAAGGCAGTTTTCTTTACTCTGATACCTTAAATGTTTACCACTAGCATTTGATGTTTTTGGAGAGGGAGGACTGTAACTAAATATAACATACTCTTGTTGTTCACAATATCGTAGTTGTGGCAGCTTTAAAAAAAGAATACTTGACTACATGGTTTTGATACTGAGGATGAAAAGACCATAATTGCTACAGCAATCTGAATTGTGTTTGTTAAGGAAGGAGTTTACCAAACAGTAGGAAAGAAGATGAAGTAGGATGAGTTTTATGGTTAAAATTAGATTGACCTGAGTTGAGACTATAAATGTTAGAAAAAAAGTAAATGTGGTTTGGAAAGGGAAAGAGAAAAGGTGTTTCCAGGAGACATGCTTAAGTTTTAAAATACCTTGTATTTTTTGCAAAGAAACAGACTGTGACCAAAATATGCAACAGCTGCTCTCCCTTGTTCTTGACACATGCTCTCAAATGTAAAAATGAGATCAGATGTGAGGGAGGGCAGGGGTGGAGGTTCCCAACACCAAGCAAAGCAGAATGAACCAAGTCATCCTTTTCCATTTCAGTAATCTCAGAGACTGAGGGTAGTCCTCAGGATATTTCTTCCCTTCCCTTCCCTTCCCTTCCCTTCCCTTCCTTCCCTCCTTCCCTTCCCTTCCCTTCCCTTCCTCCCTTCCCTTCCCTTCCCTTCCCTTCCCTTCCCTTCCCTTCCCTTCCCTTCCCTTCCCTTCCCTTCCCTTCCCTTCCCTTCCCTTCCCCAGTCCTAGCACTGCTGTTCATCTTGGTAGTGATGCCTGGAGAGGCTGATCTGGAACAGAGACTAGACCGTAAAATAATAAAATAGGTATTTATTGAAAGGACTTTAAAGGATACACCCTGGGCAGTACAAGAGCCTGGCCAGGGCTACACCCAGGATGGATCCAAGATGAATCCCAGTCCCAAGATTTTATACTTTTATAAGTTTTGGTCCATTTATATATTGGGGTTAATTGTCCAATTACAGCTTCATGTCATGAAATCCCATCCTCCTTGTCTGCTGTCTTCAGTTCCCCATTGTTTATGCTTTTTGGGCCTGAAGCTTGTAACAGTTGTCCTTGGTCTGTGGAAAGCTGGAAAAGGATTGTTTTGTCGACCTACCCAGTGAAGAGAACTTACTAACACTTATTATGAAGCTCAGAACTACGTACCTAGGCAGCACAGAATCTGAAAAATATGAAAGTTGAAACTTAAGGCATGAGTAGCAAGCTCTTTGAGCTGTTAAAGCTGTTTGCTGGAGCTCTGGGTACTTTCTTTAAAACTGAAAATCATCCTGTCATCATCCACCTTGCTTTAACACCCACCCACTTAGGAAATCTGAAAGCTGTGTATCTTGTCAGAGGCTGCTAATGCTCTTAATTCTCCTACCTTAACAGCCTATCCAGAATATGAAAGGAGATTTTCTGCAGATTCCTGAGCTATAGCACATTCTGCTTCATTTCCCATACACCTTCCAGTGTCTGTTTCCCATGGTTAAAAATAAAAACTCTGATTCAACACTCTCTCATTTCATTTTTACATGACTGAGATACCATTGTTTTTTACCTGCATAATATAAACGTTGTGTACTAAATCTTATTGGGAATCTTTCCCTGTTTCTTGCCAGGCTAAATTGCCCTCTCTAACCACAACCAGACCATTTCCTAAACCCAGACTAGCAGACCTACAAACATCCTGGATCTGTGTAGCTTGCAGTTGAGACATACCTGAGTGTGGTGCATAACCACTGCTAGATATCCTAACAGATGTTACATAACTGCCTACCCAAGCACTGTTAATGCTTTACCTATCAAATGAAGGTAACTACTGAATTATCAAATGCTTTAAATGCACACCAGATTTAAACTCATTCCTACACTAGGAAAATTATCCTAAGGTGCCAAGTTTAGTACCTCCCAATATTATCAGCTGGAAGCAGAGACACACTGCTCTTAGAAGGTTTTTTCTCACAGCTTGATAATTCCTTCCACAAGGCACTGTCATCACAAAAGGATATAGAAATGTATGTACTGAAGCTGATTTGCAGTTGCACAAGTGCCTTTCCATTGAACCCTGGCTTCAAAAAGGGCCTTTTGTAAAAGAAAAAAAAAAAAAAGGCAACATCTGATTTCTATTCAAATAGAATCTAGGATGGCTGAAACTGCTTTCATAGAAATGAGTCTTAGATAAATTTAGCCCACTGTGTAGAAGATGGTATGTCCAAGGGGAAAGAGGATGCAGGCAAGGAGCAGGAGTTTGCTCTGCTGGTGGCATGCTGATCCCCAGATGCAATAAAACCACGCCACAACAGGTTGGAAGGGGGAAGTGAAACAGACTGTGCTTCAGCAGAGAAAAACTCAGAATTATATAGGAATATATGAGACAGGCAGGCTTTGGCACAGCTTCAGAAAAGCCTCAAAATGGCCTTACAAAACCAGTTGAGCCTATACATCTTCCCTACCTGATCTTGATTCAAAGCAGTGAATCTTGCCTAAGAACCAGAACATGGGGCCAATAAAGCATAGTATGCAACCAAGGGCTGCACTACATTTACTGTGTAGAAATAGATTAAAATATTTCAAGGATTTGATTGAGACACCTTTAGCATCCCTTACATTATAAATATGTTCAATACTAGGAAAGCAGCACATTTGACTATAAGGCAGAAGACACTGCATTGGGAGCCATGTGTGCTGCTCAAAACATGGTCAGTGACTGTACTAAGGCAAGAAAAGGAAGGAGAATTTGTTGTGGTAAGCTGTCTTCATGATTGTTCTGATCCGCAGAAAATGTTGACCAAAGGTAGTAAAACATAAAATGACCAGATGAAACACAATAGCAAAGGAATGGTTTAATATTTCCAAAAGGCTTAGTTAATGTAAAAGGTAATTAAGATTCAAGTGTCCCTTGCGAGGCAACACTGTAATATTCCATTCCATGCACTATGACTGAGACAAGATCTAAGGAGGTCATGAGCAGCATAATAGGAAAGATCTTATTTTAAACCTTAGCCACTGGTGGAAATAAAACTCATTTTTCTTTGTGCAATGTTAAATAGTAGGTTAGATGTTTGTTTGTAATGAGGGTTTTTTGTTTGTTTTACTTAATTTCCAGTAATACTGCCTCACTCTGTTGTAATAGCATGGACCATTCTTTTCTTCCCTGGTGACTCCATTTAAGCAGAATTATGCAGTTCAGAGTAGCTTTATTAATAGGTTTGATGTGGTGAACCTTCTTCATTAAAAAAGAAGAAGCCACTGAGTACACAGTGTTGTGAGAAATGCACCAGGCTGGGGAGGACCAGCCTTGCTCCATAAAAGTGCAGGTAACCAGAAGGAGCATGAATTGCTGGCATAATAACAGCTGTTACTCTGCTACAACTGCTAACCCACTTTCATTTTTTCTGCCATGCCTAATATGCTGCAGCACGGTACTAACCAAATTCACAGCAGTCCCATCTCTATAAGGAAGACTTAAGACTGGAATAAAAGGTTATTTTAACAGTCCATGCTCTTTGGCATTCAGATCAGTCTTTTTTACTTTTGCACAGATAGCTGTGAGGAGCTTTTTTAAAGTTAGTTATATAAATGAGGAAATAATGAGGCACAGGTTTTCATACTTACAGATTTTACAGCCATCCAGAAAATCACTGTGAAGTGAACTGGGGCATTCAGAATATCAGCTGAAGACACACATGGCTGAGGAAACTAGAACTACTAGTTTGCCGCATAGTCTGTGTAACACAGGCAGGAGACCTGGAAAGCTAATGGAATTCCTACACTAGCAGTAGCATGCCAGCCAAGCTGGATCTGCAACAGCCATGGTGGTACCCTGCCCTGACCCCATGAGGACTCCACTGCCATAAAAAAATGGAAGCAACATGTCTTATAGCTGAGCATGACAGCGACATTACCTGAAGGGAGATGCTCACTCCTCCTACTTCCCACCCTCACTTGCCATCTGTTCTTGAATGTGCTGGGAGTGAGATGATCTCAGGAGGATATTATCTGCTTTCCACCCCAAGCTAGTTGCTGCTGACTGCACTGTACTCTGTGCATTAGTCCCATACTGTCCTAAGCTCATGGATCTCCTTGCTCTATCACAAAGTGTTACATACACCCTAATTACCCCTAAATTTGAACCATCACTTTGATGCCTGTGTAGTTACACTCACAAAATTATCAAGGATTGAACACTGAGTCCATGAAAGAATAAATCATTCCAAACCTGCAGTTGAGTCTAAAACTGCATGAGTAATTTTCCTGTTCAAGATGAATTCTCTAGTTTTCTCACAGGGCTGCATGCTCACTGCAAAGTGCTGAAGAACAGTGCCAGGGCTGAGAGGAGATACCTGTCAAATGTCACTATATGTGCTCTGAAATGCTGACAAATCAGAAATCCACACAATTATAATTTAAATATTTGGTCACTGACAGAAGAAAACGTATATCCTGGCAAATATCACTCTATTGTGAAAACAAACCCTTTAGCTAAGTCTCCTTCATGCCCCAAATTCCTGCTTACTTTATTAGAGTGCTTTGGAGCACCATGGTTCTCTCTGCACCTAGCTGGAGCCAGGCTGTTGAGCCACAATGTACCCATTTTTCTAAATTAAAAGGTCTCTGGTCGTCGTCATCATCATTGTACTTAGTCACTGCCTATTCCAGGAGATCTCTTTCCCTGTGGGATATGCACTGTTTTTTGTTCAGATGGGATTCTTTTCTCCAGGGATTGAACAAACAAACCCAATCAAATGCTGAGCACTATTATTTTCCCAGAGGAATCATATCACAGCATTATTTTTTTCTTTTCTGGAGAGAATCTACTGGTCCTCCAGGTTATCTTCTCCTCACCCTTCCTACTTTTACAAGTATTTTACCAATTGTCTGGCTCCATGCATTTATTTCTAAAGCTCTCCAAGGACAAAAGATTGGCAGCTGCTTGACCATAAAGGTAGTTTAACTTTACATGCAAGGGCAAAAATCGAGGTGGAAATAAGACCAGTAAAAGCACTGCAGCTCTATTTCCCTAATGAAGCAGAACTCTCACACCAAGCTGGGCTTACACACTGTAATCAAGCACATTTCTCACAACACTGGGGTTATGGAGAGCCCTGTGAAGAGCAAGGTAATTATCAGCTGCCACAGCTCAGAAGGGCTCTTCCTCTTCATTTTGCTCAGTTGTCAGCTTATATTAAGGAAGAAAATGAAGAAAACCCCACATTTTCAGAAGCGTCTGTAGTGCAAGAAAAGACATGCAGTACACATACATCTTTTCCCTTCCAATCCCCGGCCTCCCCCCCCCCCCAAAAAAAATAAAGAGGGAAGGAGAGAAGGGGATCAGAAGATGAAATAGTTTTGCTGCTCATCTTAGTGAAACATGTTTTTGCAAGGATGACCCAAACCTAGTTTTCAATTCCATTTCTGAAGGACTGCATTGTGGAAATTATTTGATATGTGATCAATAGCATTGACTAAATGAAAGTAGTTGAAAAGGGCTTCCCTGGTACTGAAAGGCAGGGACTGGTGACAGTCTGAAGGACAGTGAAACTGCTGAGGAGATAAGCTCAGGCAAAAAAAGATAAATCTCTGACTTCCTCATATGTGTGAATGTTAGTACAGATACAGGGATGTGGTTTATTTAGGTAGTAATAGTAATAAAAGTTTATTTTCTCCCATCCAAATGTACAGAAAGTGCTTTGTGAAGAGTTGGTTTGGAAACACTTGTGGCACTACATTGCCTATGGCAGAGTAAAACTCTGGTATCTCTATGTATACAAATGTCCAGGCACAGCATGCCATAAAACCTAGCCAGACAGCACATACAAGCAAAAGGAAACATCATTGAGAAGTCAGAAAATTGCACTGAGCAAGTAGCTTTAGAATAAAGAGTTACACTCAGTCCGAAAAACCACCAGAAAACTTTATCAAAAATAATTCAAGTTTTATTTAAGAGCAGAAACAGATGTAAAATAAAAAAAAAATAAAAAAAAAAAAAACTCAGCCAACTGTTCTCGTGATGTGACTTATGACAAAACAAATTGTACCAGCATGCAATGAATAGACCATGAAGGCCTGCAAATGAGGGGGAAAAAAAGTTAGAATATTAGAGAAGTGTGAGGGAGAATCTCAGAACCTCAGAATGGTGGAGTTTGGCAGGGGCACCTGGGGATTACCTAATTCCAGCCTCTGCTCAAGGCAGAGTGAACCACAATAGATTGCTCAGATCTGTGTCCATTTGGGCCTTGAAGACCCTCAAGAATGGTACCACCACAACCTGTCTGGGCAAACTGGTCCTGCTGTTCAATCACCCTTACAGTAAAAAGTGTTTTCTTATTTTAAAAGTTTGGTGCCCATTGTCTCTTTTCCAGCCACTGAACACCACTGAGAAGAGCCCCGTCCCATCTTCTTTTTTCCTGTCCTTCCGATCCCACTGAGTTTTGTCTTCTCCAGGCAGAGCTGCTCTGATTCTCTCAGGCTTTCCTCTCATGGAAGATGCTCTAATCCCACAGCCATCTTTGTGACCCTTCACTGAACCCAGGCCACTATTTCAAGGTGCCTGTTGATGTGGGGACCCAACACTCCAGCCATGTCTCATCAGGGATGAGTGATGCAGGACATAACTAACTCAAAGGGAAAAAAATCACTGGTAAAACATATGATCATTTGATATTGGGGATAAACTAAAAGATATCTGAAAGCAGAGTGCTACTTAAGTCATGTATTCCAAAAGATATTTGAACTTGGTATTGCCTAAAAGGATTCCAATGATACATTACTGAGCCCAAGAGAAGAACTCAAGAACTTTGTGCTTGTACTTTAGTACATGACAAAATTTTATCAGCTTCTGATCTTTTTGAATGTGGTTAGCTCAAAAAAATGGTAAAGGATGGTGAAGTTATTATAAAGTCAAGATTTTGCTGCTTCTAATTGGGTAAAAATTGTCACTGAACATTTCTTCAGGACACCTGGCTAGCTAGAATATGTGTATGCACATGTGGGAAAATATATGAAAGCACACAAAAAAAAATTAACCTTCTCCATGAGCTTCTCAGTGATCTAAAAAGAATATTTTTAAGGTGAGAGCAGTGCTGTCAAAGCTCACTATACCTTTGGCAAGGGAGGGTGGGCAAGTGAAATTTTCATTAAACTGAAGCATGATGCACCTTATGGTCAGAGAACTACCCTCACAAACACACCAGCACATTTTTCCCAAACCATTCTCGTCAGAGGATATATACAAGTTGTGACCTGAGAGGACTGTAAGACATTAACATATTATGTAATTGGCTGCATGTGGAAAATCAATTGCCTCCCTTAAAAAAGGCATTTGTTAGTCATGGTCCAAATGCTAAGACATAAATTTTCATATCTGAAAACTGAGGAAAATTGGAGGGACTAGATGCGAACTGATACTATTTACCTACGACTTCCTCTTTTAAGAGGTTAGCTGGAGTTCTGCAATTACACCAGAGTTCTGTACTACACTCATTACCCTGCAGTACAGTACATTCACAGTCCAAAAATGTCAGATGTTTCCAGTGCTGTTGCCCTCACATGTACATTCATAGCAGCCTGATTCTACAGCCATATCTTCAAAGTTTCCTTTCCCTGGAAATTAATGTAGATCAATTTTTGTTTGAGAAAAGAATGTTCCAAAGTTTTAAAAAAATAATAAAGCCTGGAGACTCTCATGCCAGGAATGAGAATTTGGTGATGAGCAAAGGAAATGAGCAGAGGTCTGTGCACACAGGATATTGGAGACTGGAGGAAGGAATCCTGCAGGGAAGAATTTCACTCTACTTTGGTTTGAAAGTCAAATACAGCTCCAGATCTGAATCACAATTAGACTCCTGCTGAAAGTTTAACTCCTAATTTCTGAATTAGGTAGTAGTGGGTAGCGAATGCAACCAAATATGAATAATGATGCCTCAACACATCCCTTATCAAAAGCTGCAGTAAGTAGCCAACAGTGCTCAAGACCTAAATATTTAAGTGGGCTAAAATAAATATCCTCAGAACTTGACCTATCTCATCTGGGCAGGTAGCAGCAAAGCTATAACACCCTATATGTTCTTTGATCATCTTGGAAGAAATTATTCTCCAGATGTTTATGTTGGTCAGAAAAATGATTTGTATTATATTTTTATAGAAAGCAATTTGTGGAAGAAGTCCAACAATACGAATTTAAATTTGGTTATCTGCCAAAGAGTGGTTTGGTAAACATTCAATCTTTGTTTCAAGTTTCCAAGAAGGAGTTATATATAATTCAACAGTTCCCACTCTTGCAATAAAATGCTAATAAGAATAAACTGACTGAGCACTGAGTGGAGAGAAGCCCAGACTAAGAAACTTTGCTTGTGGAGCTGAGTTGGTGGAACCAGACTGAGAAAGAGTTAGCAACAGCCCAGGAAAATAGCAGAAGAGAAGAAATTAGTTTCAAGGAGACAGAAACACGTTTTATTTATGGGCAGCAGAGCACCCAAAAACTGGAAGAGAAAGGAGATAGAAGCAGAAAGCACAGCAAGGAGAAAGAGTAGGGAAGGTGTGAGGAGACAGAAAAGGGAAGAAAGTCACACCTAGCTACAGAAAGGAAGAGAATTGCTCATACAGGTAACATTGAGACTGTAATATTAATTTTAAAGCTTTAGAAATTGAATAATAGCAATAATTTTAACTAAAATATAAGTTTCCTAAGCATCTCCTAAGTATCTAAATTGGGAGAAGATCAAAAAGTTAGCCCACAGTTAAATGAGTGAAGAATTGCAATAGCAGTGGAGAGGGGTAAATATCAATCCAGCAAAATGCAACATAAGGAGCAGCCAGGGAATGTTTCTGTAGTAAAAGTCAAAAGCAGGTATCTCTTCCTTATACACCATTAAGTCTATCCAAAAATTACTCCCATCTAGTTGTTTCTTTATTTTATTTTTGCACTTCTTCATAATAACCTGCATTGTTTCTGTTAATGTATAGGTTATCATGTTGAAGCATATGGAATCAAAGCTTTGTGGATTGGGAGAAGTGGTATTTTGCTATGATAATAACACCATTTCTGCATAACTAGTCACTGACCTTCTCATCAGCAAATAGACCATCTTTGTAACAGAAGTAAAGCTGAGGGATTTGAAAATGTCAAAATAGCAAGCAACAAAGAGCTCTTGGCCCATATAAATATTTACATTTGAAATATCCATTTGCTGAACTGAATATTTCAGCTGTTGAGGGCAGGCTGAATCTCATTACATCAGCTCCACAGGCCTATTGGTGCTCTTGCTTTGAAGACAAGAACAGCACATTTATTGTGTGATATGCACATTCCAATCACCCAGCACACTTACAAAGTGGGTTGTATTCCAGCAATGCCATGTCTCTGCTATTCAGTTTTTCTGATAGCTTCCAGACTCCACAGCTGTGTAGCTTTCTAATATTGAATACAGATCCCTCACAAGACAGCTGTCTTGGAGGGATTTTTTTGGTTTTTGGTTTCTGGGTTTTTTTAATTAAGAAGGAGGAAAAAAACCCCAAACTTCTAAAATCAGCCTCAGCAATGACTTGCCTAGCAGAAAATCCATTTTAATTCACTAATTATTCTGATCTGGAGCTCCAGGGAGTAAAATACTGTCCAATATTTGTAATTCAGGGGGATTAGGGCATGCAACCCTTTGTCTGGATGCAGCCAGCTCAGCCCCCACTTGAGCCAGTTTTTCTTATGATTGATACACAGATAGGCCCCTCTGTGTACAGACCTGGTTCTCCATCCTGCATCCTCATGCCCCTGTGACCTTGTGAGGGACAAGTTCTCTGGGATAAGACTAGAGAAGAAGAGGGAAGAATAGGAAGGTGTCTTCCTGCTTTTGACCTTGCCTTGCAAAGGAAATCCATGCAAAAGGTATCTCAGCTCCTTTCTGGTAATGTCTACATAAGTGCTGTGTAGGGACATCTGCCAGGTCAGTAGTGCTGTTCTGATTCACCTTTGCCTCCCAAGAAAAGGCTGGTGGCCAAATGCAGTGTGGCCAAATGCAGTATGGCCAAATGTTCTCCAGGAGTCATCAGGCCCCCTCCATAGGTGTTGTCACCCTTGCCCCTTCCTCTGGAGGCAGCATGGCCCAGGATATAAAGCAGGAGAAGAGAGGGATGCAGATGCTTTTATTTTTCCATTGTGGGTGCTTCCAGAAAGAAATCCAAACTGGAATTTTTCACGTAATACATTGTGGTTGCTCTATGGTTCTCCCAACTTCAGTGTGTATTTAGCATTGAATACTCCCAACTGTATGTATATTTACTATCTCAACTCATTTGGAAGGGTTTTGTATAGGCTGCTTTGTTACTTCTGTACATCTCAATATGCCAAATAGATAGCTGAAATGTTGCTGTGGGCCCCCTTTAGGAGCTGCTTGTCTCTATCCATACACATGCTAAATATCACTATAAAGTGCTGTCTTCACTTCAGAAAAAGCTCTAAACCAAGCATTACTGGCTGAGGAACTTGATTCCTCATAAGTCCTGCACTTTCAATTCTTTCTAATATCTTTTTCCCAATTCTTCCTGACTATCCTTGTAAAAGGTGGAGCTAAAGAAGTTTCCCGGTCTTCAGATTTAGATTCCATTTTTTCTTGATGTCACGTTACTTTCCAGCATTTCTATGACAAATAAAGATTTCTTATCCTATTAATATTTTATGAACTAACAACCAGCTGTGTAATGGATCAAATCCAAGTTTAGTGAGTCTATAAATGGTAAACTGGCAATGTATGTAAATCCTGGCCCAACCATGATATTTTCATCTTTTCCTAAAGTTCTGCATAACCAACATTATCACCAAATGCATCTCAAGGGAATTCTGTGATAACATAATGGTCCTCAGAGTTTTGTGGTGCAACGGTGTGCCAGAACATGAAGTACATTTACAATGAAAGCATCACTCTGGCTCAGTGTGTGTAACTATTAATGCTTTGCAAATCTGCCCTGCCTGGGATGTAATGTACTGCAAATAATTGCCTAGAGTGCTTCAGCTTTCTGCAGGTTCTGTGAAAATACTCTTTTCCTTTAACTGAGGTAATTTTTTCTCATTAACCAGGGATTTTTTTTTCTCATTACTAGGGAATTTTTTTCTCGCCACTAACTGATTAGAAGGAAACATACACTCTCCAGTGGAAAAACTGGAGAGAATAGTGCTGTGATAAAGACTAAAAAGTGATCTACAACTCACTATAGTCACCAAGAGATGACATTCATAATAAAGTTTGTCACTGTTTCCAAGTACTTTTCTATTATGCCATTACTTTATGAAAATCCAAGCAGAGAAAATTTCCTTCATTGTGGCAATTAGGTAAGTTTTATTACTTGTACCAAGTGCATGAGAGCTAAAGAGCTGGCATTAACAGTACAGGCTACTGTTGGTGTTATAAATAGTTTTTGGACAAATAAAGGTGCAAGAACCTAAACGCACATACCCACATGTACATGGGCACACATGGGGCTCCTTAAGCACTTTGACACAAAGAACAATTTTGCAGCTCAAAGTCTGACACTGAATCTACGAGCAGCTATCTGGAAGGTGTGTGTCAGGTCAGTAGAGCCAAACAGCTGCTCACAGCTCACACCTTTGAGAAGCCCAGCACGGGGTGTGCACACTCATTTACACACAGTTATGGTCCCTGGTGCTTAGTGCAGTGCAGCCCAAGGTGGAATTGCAGACTATAAAGTGCATTGCAGAAACAAGCACGGTTTCATGACACAGAGGCCAAAGCGTTTACACCTCATTGCCATTAACAGCCTGGGTTATGCTGTTCTTGAATTTTCTCTGTTGGGGGGTGCTCAGGGCACAGTGAGCTTTCTGTCTTTCCCCTTCAGATGCTTTCTCTGGGCAGACAAGGTCTTCCTTTCAGTGTTGGATCAGGAGTCCTGCCACCTCCCTGCTTTCAGGTGAGCAACCACAATGAGTAGTATGTCTTCCAGCCCTCCTATGGGCCCGCAGAAAGCTGCCACAGCAGCATCTCAAAGCCTGTGTTTCCTTAAAATGGGGTTAGTCATGGAGGAAATGGGTCTTCTGAGACATCACAGGAGGGGAGCTACCTGCACAGTCTTCAGCAGGATCCTGGATTCAAGACATGGATTACCCTTCTCCTTGCTTCTGGTCAAGGCACCAAGGACACATTCAAGCCAACCACAGCAGGATTTCCCCATGCATTGTTTGGAACCTTTCCCTCACAAGGACTGACCCAACCTCACCCTGATTAGCCTGACCTATCTGGTGTCACATGTAAACATGAAAGGAATCAAGGCACTTATTAAATATGCATTTCCTTTCCTATTAACATAGTTCCATCAATATTTTAATGCCATGTTGCCTTTTAGATTGTTTTCCTACTGTAACATGAGGTCTCTGCTGGAGCAGACAGACACCAGAGGAATGGATGAGTTTATGGATAACATTTATTTCAGTATGACAAATTGTCATCAGTGATGATTTTGTGATGTAAATGCCTACATTTCATAATGAAATAACATCTTTAGCACCTTCTACCAACAAAGCCAGGGGGACAGCATGGAGATGTGTAAAGTAGGGCTGAGGGTACATTCAAGCAGTAAAAGATAACTTTACTGCCAAAGAGAGCTAACTTGTGATCAAACAAATATATAAAGTCAATACAAATGTGTTGAGTCTATTGACATATATGAGGAGGAAATTTATAATTTACTGATTTGGGGGTGAAATTCATGTCTGTAGGAAGTTTGAGGGTTTTATTTCCTGTTTTTTCCTTTCTCATCCTGTCTAGTGTTTTTGGTCTCCTCTAGTCATTTGCCTGAAGAACAATAGCTGGCAGTTATTGTGCTAAACAACCCATTTTGTTATGCCTGCCACAATCTGTGGTGTTCCCAGTTATTGCACTTGATAGGCGTCATTAATGTTCCCATGCTGTTACTCTCTTTCCTGATCTTTCATGTTTCTTCTACCCAGGAAACAGCTTTTCCTAGAAGCATTCAAAGAGAATAAAACCAGATTACATCCAGCACCTTGGGGTAATGGCATCTAATATCCAAATCCCCCACTTTTTTCTTTTTTCATTTTTTTTTTTTTTTTTTAGTTTTAATTTCATGGTTTTATTTTGTTTTGTTTTGTTTTTGGTAACTCAAATTAAAAATTTGAAAGGCTGGATTATTCCCCTTTCGCTCACACAAAGTCATTCCATAGATGTCTACAGAACTAATTGTGAGAGAAATATTGTTCAGTCAATAATTTTTAGATGGCACATTCCAAGAGCCTGTAGGTCTCTGTATTATCATGAGCTGGGATGTGTTACTTTGGCTGGCACAGACCTGCCCATCTCAAATAGTGTGAGGTTACTGTGTGCCATCCACAAAAGCTTTTTGGGGATGCTGTGGGTGTGTGAAGACTCAGACAGAGTTAAAGCTCTGTTTGAGGGATGGATGTGCACCACCACATAGGGAAGGAGACCTTCCCACTTGCAGGGTGAATCTCTCTGCTGTTGCTGTCAAGGTCCCTGGCATGTCTTGTGCAAAGCAAGAGAAAGCAGCATGAGAGGGTGCCAGAGGGTCAGTAGCACCCACGCTCATGAAGAGTCATCAAGGGTCTGTGCATGTGCTGGAACACAAGTGCTCATTGCTTCATCTCACTGTCCAGAGTCCAACCTTGAAAAGTGAGATTTGGTGAGTCAGCTCAAATGAAATTGATTAGACCACTTAGAACCAGGCAGCCTTGCCTTTGGTGGGAAAGCACGATGTAAAAAGAGTTAGTTTCCCTTGGGGAAAAAATATGTTTGAGGAAAGAAAAATCAGTTACTTCATCAAACACCCTCTCTTCAGAAAGTGCCACAGGTTTTTAACACCCAAACAGGAAAAGCAGATTGTGGATTAGTTTACATTGTTTTATCTCAAAATTTCATATATGGTAAATTGGATCAAGTATAGCAAATGCTAAGGGTTCAAACTACAGCTAATTTGCAATCCTAATTTGCAGGAGCAATGTATTCCTAACATCCCTATCAAAAAAAAAAAAAAAAAAAAAAAAGATCAAGACTTTAGTTAAGGTGCAGGCAGAATACTGCAATTTTAAAAGAAGAATTCAACACAGATGAGGCTAATTCTTACCTCATATATTTTGTATTAATTTACAGGCCTTGGGACTGTCTTACAGAAAAGGCAAGTACATGGACTAACTTTCATCTTCACTGCAAAGATGAGAAAACAGGCGATTTTTAGTTAGCACTGCAGTAATAAGATGTAGCTTGTTTCATTTTTATTGCAGTTTACATTCCAAGCAACACTGGTATACTGAGCACTGCATTGGCATGCACCATAAAACAAGTATGCATCTCCTATCTTCCTCTACCATTAATGCCAAAAAATCTTTTCAAGTTACTGTTGGTTTTCTGTGCCCAGATTTCCTAGGAGGTTATATTTGAAGGAGAATGAGGGATAATCCTTGCCATAATTTTTGAATTAGGAATGATTCTCAGAGACAAAAAGAAAAAAAAAATCACAAAAACTGTCTGGGGTGAGAGAGTATCCACTGTATCTTTCAGGCACAGATTCCTCCAGAAATGACATAGCTGTGAAACTAAAAGCTTAGCACAGAAACAGCTCCTGGACACCTCCTTCTTATGCATATATTTAGTATGCAGTTAGGGACATACTCACGGGTAGCGACACATAAGCAGCAGAGTCACCATCAGCTGAACCAGTGATTTCAGAGAAGGTGAAAGAGTCCAGAAGGATAGAATAATATTTTAAAGGGAACGTGCAGGCTTTCTGTTGGCCTTTTCATTGGAAAAAAAAAAAAAAAAAAAAAAAAAAAAAAAAAAAAAAAAGCCCATCTGGGAGGCTCAGCAGAACAGGAATACGCTTTGTGTTTCACCAGAAGGAGAGGGTGAGTGGTGTGGCTGTGGAAAAACCATAATCCTACAGGCTGGGAAATATTCTTTGAGCTCCACAGTGGTTAAGCCTCTTTTTGATATAAGCATAAATCATCTTTTTGTTGGGGGGTTGAGAGAAAGGAAAATTTGTGCCCAGATTTCTCCTTGAGAATCCGCCAGTGCATTTGCTGTTAGGAAATGACTAAAATAAGCCTCTGCACATATGTCCTTAAAAACACTTTGACTGCATTCCCCTGTAATTATTAAGCTTCTTCAGAGTCTGTAAGCCAGTAAGAAAGGGATTAGAGGGGTTACTTTGTGCCTCTGTGCCCATAAAAATCCCTTGCCTAATGCAGCACACTGCTAGGAGCATCCTGAAAGCTTTCATATAATCCCTGCCTCCCAGCCAACACCACCATCACTGCATTCCCATTATTTTGACACATTCGATTTTCATGCAGTAATGTGGAAGCATTCCAACATGGAAACAAGATTCATATTATAAATCACTTTTTGAAAACTAACCTGCCAGTTAGAGTGGAGCAGCAACATAACTGCATGATAGACCCACCCTCTATTTTGTGCTGGAAGGACAACTAGAAGATGTATATTGTTAGTTAGTGTCTGCTAACATTTCCTATTGTCCTGGCAGCTCAGGACATTGTCAATACCTGTCCTTGTAGGAGAGGTCAAAATAGAACACTGATCCTGAACTGGAGCTGCATCTGAGTATAAATACATGACAGCAATGGCAAAAGAGTGATCTGGTCCCTGTGACCATCCAGGAGATTTTCATGTCAAAAGAGAGCTTGCAATTCTCAGTGGTGTTGCACTGAAAACAAGTCATTGTATCATAGGCAGCAGTTATACAGGACTGGAAGCTAACTTCTGGATCACACAGTCTGTTTCTAGTGCCAACACAGTATTGTATAAAGCCTTTCATCTGTAAGAATCCTAATTTTTTTTAAAGGCAACATTTCCTCATGATAAATTCAGGGAGGAATCCTGGACTGTGGAAAGGTTTGAATGAAACACTGCTGTTAAACCCAAGAACAGCTGTAAACATCCAAAGAGAACAGCTTCCAGATCATGATGCTAAAGCAGAGAATCAACTGTCAAATGTGCATTAAAACAACATCTGCAAGACAGAATCAAAAAATCTCCTTTGTGAAGCCAACCATTTACAAATACTTCCTGGGTATGCAGGAACCTTGCATCACTTGGCAGAAGTCAGCCAAACCGTGCCTGGAGGAGCTGGGGAGGAAGCTGCTTGTCATGCACTGCCTGTCTGCAAACACAGGGAAGCCCATCAGCTATTCAGTTTGCAGTGGGGGCAACGAGGAAGAGTGGACACAGTCAGGGCAAACTGCTAACCCAGCTTCAGATCTGGCTCACTCCTGCCCTGCCCCCTCACATTTGCCTGTATCCCTTGGCACATCATGTCAGTTTATCCTGGTCACCATCTGTGAAGAGGGGATAATAACACCTCTTGCCTGCCTGTCTATTTAGGTTGCAAATGCCTTCCAACAGACTGTCTCTTACTGTGTTTACCAACAGTATGTAGTGCATAGGCTCAATCTTTTGTATCGATCCTGGTCATTAATACCCATTATTATAGCAGTGATGATAAACACAGTAATCATTCAATATGCATCTAATAGTAATCAAGCAGCTTTGGCTTTGTTTCTATCAGAATAGTTATCCTAAATACACGAGGCCACTGGATTTAGGAACATAGTGAAGTTCTGCTTTATGTGGGAGGGCTGCTGGTGATTTCTGGTTGTGCACAGGATGCACCTTAAAACACAAGCATGCAACAAACACAGAAGTGTTCAGACACTGATCACATCTATTTTAAACTATCATCTTCGATGCCCTGTCTCCTTGCAGATTATCCTTCATATCAAAGCTTCAAAAATAGAATCTCTGAAATACTATTTTATGGCAATATCACATGGCAAATAAGGAAAGGACATGCGTTACAAACAAAATAGTCCATTATCTATTCCTGATAAATTCACTCACCTCTTTCACTTTAAAAATAATTAATGGCCATGAAAACCAATTCTTCCTCATTCCAAATAAAGGATTTGATGAATCCATGGTGCAGAGCAGAAGTTAAAACAGTAATTAAGAGCTGAGGTCTGATCCTGAAGCCCTTTGGTGTTTGAATAAATTCTTCTGACACTGCTTGGCTATTTTTAAAAACTGCTATGGGTAATTATTTTAATTGATGAGCTCCCAGAGTGACATATTTCAAACATAAAATCTTAATATACTTTTCTAGTAAAGTGTGTGCCACTGTTCATGGGCAAAGAGAAGGAAGTTCTGAGCTAATTTTTAAACCCAGGGGAATATCGACACCCAGACATCTGCTAAGGCTTTCTGCTTGATCCCTTTGCAAATTCTCTTCAGCTATTCATGGCCAAAACATGACATGTGCCAATCTAAAATCATGTTGGAGGAACTGGTGGAAAGGGTCTCCTTTTTCATACTCCCAGCAGGCTTATGTCAGAAGGCTGTAAGGGATAACCATTGCTATTTATAGATAATCCCCCTTTGAAAGGTCACCCTTCATTGTGTGCTCATTTCACCCCATAGCTGTCCAAGAGTCATTCTCCTGCAGCTCATCCCCAATGAGTATTTTTTTAAGCAGATAAAAATGAAATAAATCATGCAATAAAGCAGAAGGTAGTGTTTGTTTTACAGCTGACAGCTCAAGCAACGCATGTTGCATGCCACTCACATTATCTCCTGTGCTTTTAATTGCAATATAGGCAGGATTATTTTGTTTGAGTTTTTTTAACAACTTCACTATCTTCATCCAGGAGCAGGCACTTACTTAACAGGTTGCACATTCTTGACTGTAATAGGACTTTTGGGCACTGAATCACTTCCTTTATCATGAACTACTCAAGTGGAATTGCAGAGCCACTTAAAAGCCCAACAAACTGCAGCTTGCAGCAAGTCAGGGAGAAGAATGGCACCTGCTCTGCAATTCTCAGCACTTCTGATTCTGAGAAAAAGAACAGAATAGCTCCCATATTATGAAACTAAGCTTTCATTCTTCCTATGTATTTGAGTGGTCATCCTGAGCTAAAAGCTGACTGCCTTTCCTGCTTTCTGCTGAGACGTAAGTTGGAGGAAGTAAGTAAAGAGATGACAGCACTGAGCACTAAAATAAGAGAAGCACTGAATAGCAGAAAGAAAAAAGTGTATTTTTATCCAAAGCAGTGCACAGCAGTACACCAACACAGTGATATTTTCTTTATTTCAACACCATCTAAGTTCAATTAATGGAAATGAGAAGACTGTCACTGTGTCAAGAGATCGATGCAGAGCAGAAGAAATATGGGTAGAGAAGGGAGATAAAACAGGGTGAGGTTTCGTGAAAGGAGAGGCCAATGTCACCTGAAAAGAAATGAGCAGTGGATTTTAGAAGATATGACTTAAAATCACAGAGAAAATGCACAACATTTCATTCAAAAAACTTTCTTATGCTGCTATCCTTCTTAAAAGAGAGGTAAAGGTAAAGAGTGAAGCCTTCTCATCACACTTCTGAGAGTGGGCAGACAGGGATGTGGGTTGGCTTTCCTCGGGATCGACAGCGCTGCCTTTTGCTGAGCTTTATCATCATGTCAAGTAAAATGGAGCATAATACAAGGAAAGAAAAACAGCTTCAGGTTATGAAGGGCTCTACCAGAAGTTGCTCTTAGTGCTGCTATTGTGTTTTTTCTCCTGCTTAAATTTTGAGTATAGATGGCAGGATTTGTTCCATAGAAAACAATGGCAAGACTGCTAAGATGGACAAGGAAATTGGTGATCTCATCACAATGAAGCTTATTCTCTAATATATATTGCAGCATCTTTTTTGTTGCTGTTCATTAAATAAGGCCTAGCTTAGAAGCAGTCTTTACATTTTTGAAAACAATTAGATCATTAGTCAAATGAACCGTCGCATTAACAGTCAAAAAGCACTAATGTTCTTCCTCAAAAGAAATTTAAAGGATTAAAGAGATTGTGTTTGAACAGGACAAACAGGACTATACTTTTTGGGCTATTCATGTAAATTACTCATCTACAGGGAAAAAATAAAGAAAACAAATGAGCCTGTAAATATCTGATTACTGGATGGTGATTTTTGTTGGCTTCCACTGGGTAGATTGGTAATTCCAAAATTTCTTTATGGACCTCTTCCATTGTATTTCAATAGGCATATGGGTTTAACTCAGCCATATTTATCATTTAAAGTACTACTCTGAATATTATGTGGTTGGAATTTTAAGTTTAGATAGGGTTCACCTCACCTAACTGCAGGCTTGCAAAATTGAAGCCTCTAGTCTGAGACTGTCATCATCTGTGTTATTTGAACAGACAGTGCAGAGAACATTGCTCCTCTAGAGGGTTCATCCCATCTCTATTCTACACACTTAATTTTGGATTATGGATTGAGAGCAGCCCTGAAGAAAAAAGCTTGGGGGTGCTGGTTGACAAAAAGCACAACACAAGCCAGTAATGTGTCCTGGCAGCCCAGAAAATCAGCCATGTCTTGGGTTGTGTCCAAAGCAGCATGGCCAGCAGATCCAGGGAGATTATAATGCCTCTGGTGAGACCCTGCCTGGAGTGCTGCAGCCAGCTCTGGGTCCTCCACACAGGAAGGACATGGACTAAGTTGGACTAAGTCCAAAGGAGGACAACAAAGATTAGCAAAGAGCTGGAGCACCTCTCTTATGAAGACAGGCTGAGAGAGTTGGACTTGGTGAGTAGGCAGAGATCAAGACTCCAGGGGTAAGAGCTAATAGCCCCATTCATTAGGAAGCCTACAAGAGGTCTGGAGAAGGACCTTGTACGGTGCTATGTAGTGATAGGACAAGGTGAAATGGCTTTAAACTGAAAGAGTGTACATTTACATTAGATAAAAGGAAGAAATTATTTACTGTGAGGGTGGTGCTAACCTGAGAAAGAGCTGCCCAGAGAAGTTATGGATGTCCTATTCCTAGGAATGTACAAAGCCAGGTTGGATAGGGCTTTGAGAAATCTGGTCTAGCAAATGGTGTCCCTGCCCATGGCAGGGGAGTTGGAGCTAAATGGCCTTCAAAGGTCACTTCCAGCACAAACTATTCTATGATCCAATGAATCACCCTTTGAAAACACTTGCAACTCTTATTTAACTACAGAGACAACACTTTGAGAAAGCTTTTGCTTTGAGAAAGCATTTGTCTCTCATGGCTGAAGTACCATCTTCTGTAGTCACTATTGGACCAATACATCCACATCAAGATTACTATCATTTTGTGTCTAAGATGAGTGGGGGGAAGGATTCTGTTATGCCCAGAGTCTCCCTTCACTGAACTGACAAGTAGGTATGAGAAGAGAGGTGATGAATTCTCATAGCTGCACACTGCCTATAGGAGTCAGAGGTCAGCAGGAAGGAAATGTGTTCTGCTGTACTTGTACCTTACCTTCCTACATATGGGAGGAAGGAGAGAACAGACTAGAAATCTCAGAATAAAACAACAATCTAGTTTTAGTTTTTTCTGAATTAGTCCTGATTCTAGATAACTTATTATTGAGAAAACCATTCTTCATTGTTAAGTGAAGAACATAGCTGAAGAGTTTGCCATAAAATGTGTCATGGCCCAAGAGCTGTGTGACTAGCATCAAGGTCTTGCATTTTCCAGTGGAAAGATTTACACTTGCCTTTTGGAAGATTTTGAAAGACAATTTAAATAGCCAAAGAAAGGCATTAAGTGGCACCCAAATAAGTATATGTAGACATAGTAAGGCTTCTTCTCTCATTAAAATCACTGCCTGTCTCTCAGTCTAAAAGGTTTTTATTCAAAGTGGGTGCTAGTCGTATCTTCAGGAATTATGTTTTTATCTTTCATTTCCCTATCAAGAGCTCCTTGCAGACACCAGAATCCCTATTACACTCCCAGAATAAGTTTGTAAGCTAACTAGAATCCTACTGTCCATGGATTTCCTATGTTTAATAGGCCAATGTCTTCTTCCACTGAAGTAGTGGAATGACAGTTTCATACTCCAGGCAATTCTTAGTATATACTCCACTGTTTCTGTATCATGTCCCACTCAATCTTTAATATCAGTGGGGCAGGAGACCTTTGCAATAGTATTTCTTCCAAATAGTTAGCAGCTACTTCACTTAGAATGAGGATGAATGATTGTAAGACTTTTGTTTTCCTTCATCTCATGGAAGAAAGCTGCCTCAGAGACCTGTAAATGATGGTTGACTTTGAGCTGTTAAAATGCCCAACAGGGAGACTTTCTCATAAAGAATACAGATTTGGTTTCATGGGTGGGGTAGAGCAAAGTTTGCCCTTACTCCAGAATGAAGCACATTTTCTCTCTTACCCTAAGAAATGGAGAGGAGTGTTTAACTGAGAACTGCATAATTTCTGGGTAACACATCAATATTTCAAATGATCCAGAGATTTTCATACAACTGTGCTTCTCAGCAGGCAAACAAAGCATCTGTCAGCCTTCTACTACTGTCAGGTAGACTCTAATCTCAGCTAGAACCACCAGTGCACTGCAGACTTTGGTATAAGTGACACCAAAATATGCTGATGGTCACCTAATTGAGAAGGTACATTTAAAAACTCTCTTTTTTTTTTTTTTTTTTTTTTTTTTCACTTGGTAGAAGATTGCTTTGTTTGTGGTTTTTTTTATTCTACAAGTATTTTGGGCTGTCAGATTCACCTGTTTTGAGATTTTGTGCATCGTTCTGTCTGTCACCACTTTTCCATGTCTGGTGAATCAGTTAAAGTCACAAACATGTAGTTGTTTCTTAATTTATTCTTTGGAGTTAAGCTATGATTTGCTCTGTATCCTTGAACAAGACATCAGCATTTTACCAGATATTTGGACTTTTCATCCATGCCCCAATGTGGGCACTTCACATACCTTCTGTCATCACATGGGAAGATAACATGACATGATTTTACACCACAAAATTCAACATACACACTACACTTATGCTATGATACAGGATGGCTTTGTCTATTGATGTCACCAACAAGCTGCTAGAAAACTACTCTTATAGTAATGCAAATCATTTTCATTTTTTCATAACATTTCTGTTAAAGGATAAGTTTGCCTTATTTTAAGCCCTGGATGACTTTAATTTCATGCATCTATCTTCAAGCATTCACTCTGCTGTCCAGTGCTGAAAAGAAGCAAAGAAAAAACCTCTGTCTTGCCTTGCTGTGATCCCAACCATTTCTTTTGATCTTTCTGCAGGTGGGGTGTGGAATGTGTGTGGGAGTAACAGGTCTTTAACAAAAACAAACAAACAAATTTTTGAAATCATGATTTCACAATTTCCTAAGGTGTACTTGATCTTAGCACATACATGATATCTTTTTTTACTTACTGTACTATTTCATCTTTCATTACATTGCATCTTCATTATAGAATGGAAGGGTTGTCTAAAGTTCATCTCATCTATTCCCCACACACACTGTGACAGGTTCACCTGGAGCAGGTTACACAAGGTCATGCCCAGACAGCTTTAAATATCTCCAGAAGTGACACCACCTCTCTGAACAGTCTGTTCTTGTGTTTTTTCACTTTCAAGGCAAAGGAGTTTATCCTCATAGTCAGATGGAACAATTTGGCCCATTGACCCTTGTCCTATTACACCATTGAAAAGAGTCTGGCCCCATCCTCTTGACTGCCTCTCTTAGGACTTCCATATGAATTGATACCATCCCTTCTCAGTCCTCTGTTTCCAGGTTAAACAAGCTCAGCTCTCTCTGCCTTTCCTCATAAGAGAGATGTTCCTGTCCTCTAAACACCTTTGAAGACTCCTGTTAAATTCTGTACAGGAATTCCCTGTCTTTCTTGTCCTGAGGAGCCCAGAAATGGACACAGCACTCCAGATGTGCCTCACCAGGGCTGAGCAGAGGGGCAGAATCACCTCCCTTGACCTGCAGGCACTGCTCTTCCTGATGCACCCCAGGATCTCAATGGCCTTCTTGGCCACAAGGACACACTGCTGGCTCAGGGTCAGCTTGTTGTCCACCAGGTCCCCAGGTCCTTTTCCACAGAGCTGCTTTCCAGCAGGTCAGCCCCCAGCCTGTGCTGGTACATGGTACCTCTCCAGGTGCAGGATCTTGTTCTGCCTTTGTTGAATTCATGAGGTTCCTTCTCCTTAACTCTCCAGCCTGTCAAGGTCCTTTTGAACAGTAATAAAGCTTTACAGTCTATCAGTAGCTCCTCACAGTTTTGTATCATCAGAACACTTCATGAAGGTACACTCTGTACCTTCATGCACATCCTCAATTAATAAGTTGAATATCTGCATCAATACTCCACAGCAAGCCTGACAACTGAAATTTAAACTTCTATTTTTTTCCATATTTTGTCTCAGAATGCCTTTAAAGTGTTAGGAATGTACTTGCAATTTTTCAAAGTCTTAAGAGATCTTCTTGGAGTGCTTTAGAAAATATGTCAGAGTTTGAGGAATTCACGGATTACTGCTTTCTTTAATATGTAACCTCGTGTATGTACAAGGCTGAACACTGTCTTTTGTTGGTCCAATCTCTACTGTCACAGGCAGCATAGAACAAATTTGTGGTATCCCGTTTTTCTATAAATAATACTCTCCACATTCCTGTGAAGCACTATGAAAGGAAGAAAGAGAAAGTTCTTCACATTTTTGTGCTGGCAAGATGTACAAGATCACAGAAGCTGACTTTTATACAGGCTTTAAGATTATGTGCAAGAGATATAATTAGAGTTTCCCAGTAGACTTGATTTTACCACCCATTGTGATTTTTTTCCCCTCTGGGTTCATAACATTAAGCAGCTCTCTAATAAAGTTACATGATTACAAAAAATAGCTGCACTCTGCCTCTGTACACTATGGTTGCCAGCCACCAGCTAAATGTGAGCCCTTCATGTCATTTATAGCTCTGCATGTTTGGAAGAAGGACTGAGTTCAAGTTAAGACTGCCATTATTAAGAATGACAGATCCCATTTTTAACCATCCATCCATTTGATTATGTTATTTTTCTCACTGCCCTATAGAACCAAGGTTCTCTCCAGTAACATCGTGCAGTACTGCTAAAATTCAGTTTACCCAATGGTATCATGGCCACAGCAAACCCTGAGGAACAAGGCAATCTTTGTGCAGATACCTGCAGGTCACACCACTCTGCCACTCTACTCTGCTCCACTTTGGTGTGCAGGCAAGGTAATGAAGTATGTGAGACTTGAGAATATGACTCTTATTATGATATTTGAATCAGTGTCTCTACTTAAAAGAACTGAAGGGACAGGCAGAACAGAGGGGTGTTGTCAAGCCCATATACATTCACAAACAAAAATACAGAATTGATAGATCTAATTTTAGGCTTACCAGCAATCTTTCTTTATAATAAGAGGAACAAAATTGATGTTTTGCTCACTAGTAAATGGAACTTTTACTGCATCTGGTAATATTTCATTTTTAATAGTCATGGCTCTGGACCAAGACAAAGAAGGTGTTGTCTAATCTAATGAAACACATGAAAGAAACTGAGAGAGTGAGTAAGTATCTAGTCCAGATCAAACACAGTCATCCTGACCCTCTGTGGGCTTACAGTCACAATACCAACTGTCAGCTTCATATTTTAAAGTCAGTGACTAACCATAATAAATGACTATGGTGAGTAAGCCTCAATTAACAGAAGCCATAACATCTAAAGTTACACATACACATGTGAGCTGAAGAAAGTGGTCATTTACATCCTTGCTTGTCAATAGAGAGTAAAGGCAAATTCATTCATCATACCTATATCAGATTTTTGATCTGAGAGGAGAGGAAGTGAGCTTAAGTCTCTCCATTAACTGTAGCTACCACCTGACATGTAACCTTCAGGGCTTTGGAAGCAGGAAAATTCCATCTTGTGCATCAAGGGACAAGTCTCTAAAACATAATGCTTCTAGTAAAAAAATGCATTCTTCATCCCAACAACTTAAGCTGTGTAGCACAGAGGCAGCTGTGTCACAGCCATTGCTGAGGTACACCAGAACTATTGGTTTTGCCTCCAACAGTATTCAGGATTGCACAATACTGGTTTACAGTAATGTTCTTCTGCTTAGGTATCTACAGCATGTCCTGTCAGATCTGTAACTAAAGCAGGCACCAATCCACAGCAGGAAGAAAAAGAAAAATCTTGCAGGCAAGATGACACAAGTGAATGTGAAGCATTCAGGACAGGTTTTTTATTCTACCTATCTTGTTACCTAATTTTACTAATGTGTTGGCTGTTTACAAGCTTTGAAGCTGACTTGTCACAGAAGATTAATGTCATAAACTTGGTCCCTGAGCTGGAAAGCTTTTCAGCAATATTTTTTTGTTATCACTTCAGCAGTTCATAGTATTAAATGGAATTGAACTTTCTATAGCAAAGAACCAGATTAAAGAAATATTGCACCAAGAACTGAAACTCTACATGCCTTTTTTCTTTATCGACAAATTACTGTGATGATAAGCACTGGCAGATATATCAGAAGGCATTTGAAGGAAGGAAAATGTTATATTTGCACAAATTTTCATCATATAGTTTAGTCTCAGAAACCAAAGGAAAATCAGAGGTAATGGAAGTGAGTGCAGCTGTAGTGTTTATTTATTCCCATGGGCAGTGCCATGACAGACACTCTTGTAAGTGCAGCTTTTGCACAGCATTTCATATTTCCCATGGAGCCTATCATTCCCCAACAGCCTTTTTGTCATTCAGCAATTTTCAGAATCAGATCCTTACCCATTTTCATGTTCTGCATTATAATAATCCCCCGTTATAATATTCTGTTAACTCACAAATAAATTGAAATGTGCTCTGCTTCCTCTGTGAAGCACTCAGTTCATTTAATGCAGTGAGTTCATACTAACTTATTCCTCTATCTGTATGTGGGTAGATGAAATCACGGACCACAATGCTTACACAAAAATTGTTAGAAGCAGAAGATTTACTTGGAGGTAGTTTTGTTAATACTTGTAACTCCGGGTTTTGGGTTTTATCCACACAAGTCTAGCCATGATGGCACCTTCAGTGTCACCTGTGTCACAGTGACACCTTCAGCATTGGCTTTAACCAAGTTCATTCCTTGCCTCCTGCCTTTATCAATTTTTTGTTAACCTTACAAAATGATGCAAAGAGAAAAACTGGTCATTCTTGGCAGCTGCTCACAGCCTGTTCTCAATTCTCTCTGGTGACTAATATCTTTGCACTAAATTGTAACTCTATTAAATCTGGTCCAGGAAAACAGAGATGCAATATTAGAAACAGCACTTGGGATGTCCTAAGTGTATAAAATAGGGATTGCATTTCTTTGAGCTGGGGCTGATTGAACTTGTCAAGTAGTAGGAGGTCTTAATTTTCTGGGAGCCTTAGTTACACAGGCTCTTTCAGGGTGGTGCTAGGCTGGGATGGCTTAAACATCTGGTGTAGAAGGAGATAAATTGCCAACTAGACTTGCCTCCATTCTTTTGTCAGGGAGACCATCTGCCCACTCTTTTGCATTACACTTAAGTTTGTCTAGGGTGAAGTTAGTTAGGATCCCCCTTGTCTTTCACAAAGCATTACTGAATTCAGAAAATTCAAGTGCAGCACAGATTTATGCAAGATCAAATTTATCCCAGGAGACTGAATGAAAACTATCGACCTAATTCTTTGCAAATTTCTTTTTTTGCTAGAGCTTTGGAAATATCTTGACAAAGAGCAGAGATCTTAATCACATTTCAACTTGCTTATGCCATTCTAAAAAGATAGATGTCTTGACACTCTCAAATAGTGGAATATTCTTTTTGGTCTTAGTCATGATTATGCATAACACACTGGAGCAGACCTTCAGTGCCCTGTACAAGGAGCCTACTGGAAGAAATACAGTGCATGTCATTTACTGATGTAAAGCTTACATTTCTGACTGTCACAGTGTTAGTAGACTGATTTATCTGTCCTTTGGGAAAACTCTGGGATGGGACTTGAAAGGTCACTGATATCAGTGGATGTCTGTGCCACGTTCTGAAGTACAAAGAGCAAGAGATTTTATGGAGGATTAGAGAGGAGTTGCACAACAAAGATTTGGTGTTCATATCTGTGGGAGCAGAAATATTCTAGATCAACTCAATATGCTGTCTGTAGAGTTACAATTGTACAGAAAAAATATAATAGCAAGAGATAACAGGAGTAAATACTGCTTCAAGTCAGCACATCATCTCTTATTCACCAGTACAGAGAGTGCTGGGAGTTTTCCCTGTGAATTTCCAGCAGCATGGCTGCTGTAGGAGCTTGCTGGGAAGCACAAGAGGGTTCCTGGTGTCTCAGGCCCTCTTCATGAGGGTCTGGTAGTCAGTGCCCTCCTGGGAGCCAGTCTGAACCAGTGAGGGCTTCAGGCTTTGTGGTGTCATCCACTGAGCCCCACAGCAGCTCCCTCTCTGTCCTTAAACTTCAATGAAGCAATGCAACAGGAGGGAACTCATGGAGGGTTTCCTCTTGTTTATCTGTGCTTTGTTCCTGTTGAATTTGCAGGTAGGACAGATGGTGGTTGCAGGGTGACAGACACTTCAGGTGGCACCAGTCCCAACTCGAAACATCCCTCGGGAAAGAAGAAAAAAAAAAGACATCCATGCTGTCCACACTGCTAGGGAACATATATTGAATTAAGTCCTATTGCTATTTGTGTTAGAATGATAATTTGGTTATAAAAAAGCTATCAGGCAAATAAAATTTGTACAGGCAAATTTGTACAGGCAAATAAAACAGAAATATATATGCTGAAAACAGTGGGTTTATAGTATCAGCTTAATTATCAGGAAAAGTCAGAGTCAACAGAAAATATGTGGTTAAAAATCTGCTTCTGAGGGTGATCTCAGAACAACAAGCTCTAATTCTAGGAAACAGGCAATAACAACCTCAGCTTCTTTATGAAGTAAGACACAAGCTTGAACACAAAGAGTGCTCTGAATATGCTCTAAGTTCTAAACTGCATTTTTAAGAAATGGTCCTACACTAAATACAAGTGCATAGATAACTCAAAGCTCTTTGATTTTATCCAAAAGACAGTTGCTGTTTGAATAGAAACCTAACCATGAATGACAGAGCTGGGAAGCAAGTAAAGCAGAGCCCCTCTCAGCAGGTCCTCCATAGTTTGGCCCATCTGAGCTGTGGTGAGGGGGCTGTACATATGGCAAATTATTCTAATCACCAGACATGGGAGAAAACAAATAATATGTCTTTTGTTTGATAGAGGGAATAATTACTTTTGTGCCACCAGGAAGGGGGATTCTTGGATTTTCCTGTCTTTTAGAAATTACAGGCCACTCTATTTTATTGATTGATATACAGCAAGCAAATGTTCTACATGAATTAGAATTTTATGGGATTTTTGATTAGTTATGCATTCTGAATAATCTTGGGATTGAGTAGAAGCAGTCTATTTTTCCTTCTCACCTACCATTTCATCCTCTCTATTTATCAGTGTTTCTGCACAATTCTTCCCAAGATTCAGCAATGTCCTCTAAACTCTTCTTAGACATTTTGAAAAATGTTTCTCCAACACCATTACTAATGTAAAACTAAAGACAAGAGTTTCTGCCATCTTTAGTTAATGGTAAAGCCCCATCAAACAGCACCATTGTTTCCCATTAGACAGTAATGGTCTGGTGGGGGGAAAAGGGCAGAGTCATAAAGGAATTGTGGAAAAGTATTCCTAAAGGACAAAGAAAGATTTCCCTTCCTAATGAGACCGAAGGAGCAAAGCAGCTGCTGAAATAGTATTGTACCCAATGGATTTGAGCTACATAGAGAAATCCTGCACTTGTGGAATACAATCCATGAAGCAACCCTGCAAATCTCTGACCAGTGTCAGCTACTTGAGGTTTAACATGAGGTCATGTGTCACAAGGTCTAAATCATCCACCTAGGTCAACAGATCTCTATAAATTTTACTTATCTGATAGACTCTTACTGTATAAGTCATTGAGTTCTTCAGGTTTCTAAACAGGTTTTAACTTGTTTGCCCCTACATTAAATGCAAGATAATGTATGACTGTTTAAAGGTTTTATTGTCAAGACATAAAACTTTTTACAAATTATTGTCTTTTATTTTCCAGGTTGTAAAGTGTTAGAATAAGCAAATATGATTTGATTTTACCTGATACTATTGCTCCATGACTAATTTACTTTTATTGTGTCATAAATGAACTCCGTGACCATTTTACTCTTACTCAGAGTGCATTTTTTATGAAAGCAGTCTATACAGTTTTGTTTGTGGAGCAATAATACTGAACATGTTGGCATGAATTTCAAAGCCCTAAGTGGTCTGGGATATGTTTTTTTTCTTTGCTTTATCTTTTAAGCCATTGAGTTCACCTGGAGTGTTTCTGTTGTCAGTTCCATTTCCAGTAATGGACAGGAAAATATTTGCCAGGAAAAATGCTCAGTTCTAGAACTTGTTTCCAGCTGGACTGTTAGTCCTGCTAGACTTCAGGGCACAGACCAAAACATTTTTATGTTTCTTCATAAGAAAATCCACATACTGCTTATCTTAGGACACTTAGTGGGGAAGTTGGTTAGACCTGAAATTTCTGGAGGGCTTTTGTGCTCTTGGTTATTAATTAGCTTTGTGATTTTCTTTACTCTAGAGTAGTTGGTAATATGCCATGAATTATTTAATAGATTTTTTAAAATGTAAGTCCAACCAGATCCTTGGGCAATGGTCACATGTTTTATAGATATCTATGTCAATAAATAAATAAACAGCTGTGAATGCCTCTTACAGGCAAGGTTCAGGAATTGTCAGAAGGAAAAAGGGAAAAACAGAGTGAATATTTTGACATTGAGAGTCTTTTTGGCTGATGTCATAGCTTTTCTTTTCCTCAACATCCTCTGAATTATTTTGTGGTGTTTCCCAGTAAACTAGGTCAAGACTGTAAGTAGCATGTGACATTTTCAGAAGAACATTGTATGGATTTTGCAAAGTGCTAGGAACATACTGTTTACAAGGACACACCCTACAAAACCAACTTCCATTCAAAATATTTTTCCTTCAAAGTCCAGGAATAAGACTTAAGAAAAGGAAATTTTATACTACAGATATAGCTTTCTGCTCTGTGCAAGTGATCCAAGAGCAGATATGGGTACTTTTACTCATCATTTACAGCTGTCCAACAAATATTCCCTGTGAATGTATTTTAGGCTACAGGTGGTTCATGAACTATTCAACTATTTTTGAGTATATGCTTCTCTCAAGGCTCTGACTCACATTCACTAAGCAAACAGCTGTGGTGGCTAAGACCTTACTGCCTCTTCTCCCCCATCCCAGCTGTTTGTTACTGACCCTCTGCCAGAAATTCTTGTTTCTGTTCCAGATACAGCAAAACCTGCTGCACCTCAGCTGCTCCAACTCATAATCTGGTGTCTTACTGCAAAACAACTTCTATTTCTCAGTTAAGCTCATGTACAGGACTGTAAAATGGAACAGCTGAGGTGCAGTAAAATGCTCTATTTTAATCTATCTTTAATTGGGAGCTTTATCTTCTTGAAAGAAGTTCTGATTTAACTAGTTCAGCAAGACCTACCAAGGTTTGCTTGTCAGTGTTATCCTGACCAAGTATTGACACTGTATTTCTTGTAGGCGTCTAAAAACATTATAAACAAAGTTAAGAAGTTTTGATGCATGTAATAGCACCAACTACAGTAACAGCACAACACTTGACAGTTTTTGCTTTAACATGCATGGTTGTTATATATATGAGTATATTCACTTAAAAATAGAAAATATCTCCTCTGCAAATAAACACCTAAAATTTGTTGAACAGCAAAGATGCATGAGCATATGAACATGAGAAAAATCAATCAAAATTTGCAGAACTACTCTCAAATGCTTTTGCTCACATTTGTCTCAAGCTTAATTGAAATAGAAACTATTTAAAACTGGCTGGGGGAAAAATAACAAATTAAAAGGATACTGTGGAAAGAGAAAGGGCACAAACTTTAGGTACACACTAAAAGTAAAGTGAAACCATGAATGTATTCATATCTGGTTTCTGAATATAAAATATTAAAGCAGACAGAAAAAAAATCTTGGGTTTTTTTATCTTTTCAGGGTAAGTGAAACATGCAAAGGATGTTTGTGTAAAAGTAGCTACTCTGACTTCGATGACTCTTAGGTACAGTAAATATTTTTAGTAATATGCCATTCAGGCCAGCCCTATAAAAATTGGTGCACAAGGGATCATACACAACACATATCACTCTATCTCTCAACTGGATTGCACAAGAAATACAGCAACTATAAATTTGGCCAAATATGTATGTTTCCATGGGAAGAAATTATCTTCTGCTCCAACTGAAGTCAATCTATTACTATACTACACAAGGTGGAAAACAATCAGACAGAGAATTCCCAAGAAAACTAATCAGTTGTTCCTTATAAATGTGACACTGTGCCACTGTTTAATTAACACTTGCCAGACAAACAGGTCAACCACTGAAACACAGCCCAATCTTCATTGTTTCACAAATATAATGTGCTGTGCAGTAGATTAAAGCAGCTGTTGCTTAGAATCAAACTGAAGAGAAATTCAAATGATTTATACTGTTAGACTTTTCTGCATTAACAGCTGCTTCAGACCTTTTGGCTTGAGGGAAACTACAGATGGATTTTGCTATACAGAAAGCACAGTACATTGGACTTTATTTATTGGAAAAGTTTTTAGTAGGGAAAGATTAATACCAATGATGATGCAGCTTAATAAGATTTTCATGAAAATAAGCTTCTTTTACTAGCATGATCACAGCTTGGGACATAGGCATGTTGGATATATAATTACTCTAATTACGGGGGCAATTGAAGGAATTTTACTATAATTGCCCTTTAGGTAATTGTCCTGAATATGAGAGTCACCACACCTATTTTCACAACAGCAGATTTCCAAAGGGCAGAACAATACTGGTGACTCTCCATTCTGCTATATGTGTATTGATTTTGCTTTCAGCTAACAAGAATTAGTGCTTTCTGAATGTAGCCCCTTCCTCCAGCATTTATTTCTTCTAATGATATGCCATTTACTCTGGCTATGAAATCCAGCATAAGAGAAAGTGTACCCAAATTTATTATTTACCTTCAATAGCTTTTCTTTGCGATGTCATTGCTTCACTTCACAGTTACAACAGCTTTCCATGCAAAAAAAAAAAATTTAAGGCAAAAGCTTTTATTTGTTCCCAGAACAAACTGAAGTCTTTAAAGTAAAAAGCTTTTTAAAAGAAGTGTACTTTATCACCCCTTAAACTTTCCTTCAGATCCTGAAATCACATATTCACAGAATTGCAAAATGGTTGAGGTTGACAGAAACCTCTTGGAGATGACCTAGTCCGAATCCACAGATAAAGCAATTGGCTCAGGACTGTGACCTGTAGAGTTCTGAATATCTATAAGTGTGAAGACTCCACAACTCCTCTGGACAATCTCTTCCAGCTGTTTTTGCACCACTTTCACAGCAAAAATATTATTTCTTAGCCACACACAGTAAATACAAATTCATGAGAACACATCTTAATTATTACTGTGCTTCACACAGTAATCTTTCTATTCAGTTCCATTTTTCTTCTACAGGCTTTATGGACTCAACAATTTGTCTTCTGCTGTTACCCTGTCCTAAAACCCCCAGTGGATCCATTTAACCCTATCTGAGACACTCTTCCATTTTACTTAGTGGAGGTGATATTTAGTACTAGGGAAATAAATCCTAGAGAAACTATTTTGGTTTTACATTATGTACAAATAGAATTTGGCTGCTCCTATCTAACCTAAAATACACCTCAATTATTTTGCAATTAGTATCAAAACATGATATAATTTATGGAAAAAGCATGCAACAATTAGCAAATACACCTGACTACGGTGTATTAGCAATCCTCCTGGGGGAAAAAAAAAAAAAAAAGACATAATTGATATATTTCTGATTTCCTAGTTAAGTTTTCAAGTTACTGGAATGGTCCTATAAGGAAATTCTGACCATTGCAGTAGCTTTGCTTTCTCTGCAGTTTTCATAGCATCAATCTAGGCAGTAAAACAAAATCAGACTGGTAGAAATGCCAAAAATCTTGTCTCAGCTATACTATACTTCTATTGGTATAAAAGAATTTGGACTCCCAAACAAATTTTCCATCATGTAGCACATATTGCTCAAAACGGCAGGAGAATCACAGGTTAGGACAGGCCTGTGAAATCTTTCTATGAGCTCAGAATATCTGTCATCACTGTGGTTCTGACTGTTAGAAGGAGGAGCTGGAAGTATGCATACTCTCACATCTTTTTTGTGCCAAGACTCACTCTTGTCAATTCCAGGTTGGGATATAAAGTCTACCATCAGAAAAAGCTGGTTTGTCCTGATTAGAACAACTGGTGTTGATTTATTTATTTACAAAGAATCTGAAATGAGATTCATCTGACACTGAAGCTCATCAATGTACCTCCATGGTCTTTCATGGAAGAAGCATAAGATCTTAAAAAAACACTTGATGAACCAGACAATTTTCAAAAACAAACGAGCAAACAACAACAACAAAACAAAACAGCAGCACCTTGACATTTTATTACACTAGCTATAACTTGCTTTTTCAAAGTGTATTCCATCCCCAATCATCAGAGGGAGAAACCCACTGATCCAGGTGATCCCCATCTTCTCTAACTTCTAGGACAGGGCTGTTGGCATACAGTGGCATGGATTTACAGATCTGTATATACAACTGGTGGTTGGGTGTGCTTAGAGTCAGCTTACAGAGCTGCATACAGAGGGAGAGAAGGCAAG
This sequence comes from Erithacus rubecula, assembly GCF_903797595.1. NCBI lineage: Eukaryota > Metazoa > Chordata > Aves > Passeriformes > Muscicapidae > Erithacus > Erithacus rubecula. The sequence goes on along the minus strand of NC_136686.1, from coordinate 25,737,555 downwards.
GTGGCACTTGGTATCTGCTAGTTTGCAGTCACTCAGAGACCCAGGAAATTATGTTCTCCAAAAGAAAGGCAAAGATGTGAAGAGGGTCCATATTTATATAGCAAGCACAGTTAGGGAAGCCAACTGGCAGCTCTACCTGCATGTGTGCTCCCTGGGAGAGGATCACCAGCCTGGCAGCTGCAGAAGCCTGGCAGCCTGACACACACACTGTCAATGTCATTCACACAGGAAAGGAGAGGAAAGGAAGGGAAACTGAATCTAGATCTCCATTGAGATGTCCCCTGAGTGATGATACCTCACTGCCTCCTCCCAGTTTATTTCTTCTCCCTAGAGCAGCTTTTCTAGGTCAGTAACAGACTATGCCATCTGCCCTGGCTGGAAGGACTATGGTGAAAACCCCAGAAGAACAGACATATCCTGGTAGGGGGAAAACACTGCTAAAAAGCAGTTCCTAAAAGCAAAATGCTTGGAGTGAGTTCTGATTTGACTCATGAGCCAAAAGACAAGGCAGACCAGCACAAATGTTATTAAGGTGCCTGATGTGAAGTGGACAAAATTCCCTTTTTGGTGCCACTGCATAATAGCACAGCTGGCTGGCCCATACCTGCAGGCCAGCTTTGAAGGCAATGATGCTTTTACCTTTTACAAACCCTGCAAAGTGCCTTCTCTGAGAATTTTCATCCTAATGCCCTCAAGGTATTCATGCAACTGCCGCTCAGAGGCAATGCACTTTCACACTTGTGCTCTTTTCCTTTTACCTTCCACCTCACCACCTCCTCTGAGTCCTTAAGGGCTAAAATTTGTTTAGTGGATGAGTTTAGCTGTTCTAAAGAGACAAGAAAGTACACCTGAGCTTTTAGCAGCATGAGTCACTTGCAAGCTACTGTTCATGCCCAGCACAATAGCTGAAGTCAGGATCCATTTTGCATGTGCTGTAAGAGGGTTCAGAGCTGCCTTGTAGGAGGATGTAAGGGAGCAGGCAATTACAGCCCACAGGTACAGGAATCCTCCTACCCTCACAGGCTCCTGCAGAAGTTTTTTCTGTGATGTTTTGCTCATATATGTGGGAATGACTGGATTTATAGCAATTCTTGGGAGAGGCAGGGACTTAAGGATTTGGAGACATAAGGGCAAATTCTTCTCTTGAACCCACATGGTGGATGGAAGAGGAGAAATTAGCTGTATGAAATAAAGCCAGGTACTGTGACTCTTTCTCGTAGGTAAATATTTCTTTAATTTTTTGATATATCCAGCTGCGGCCTGTAGCAGAAAGGAATATCTCATAATGAGCTCTGTTATAAATGGCTCTGAAACACAGAGTGTTGGAATGCCACTAAAAATATTTTGTCTGTGGCTTTTGCTAAGGCTCAGCTCCTCAGGAAATACTTTCATTGTTTAATGCTGTCATTTTGTACATATCCAATATTTTCTTAATCTGTCGCTAGGAATAGTTTATTTATAACATATAACAAGCTTATTCCAATTGCATGTTGTAAATATGTCTTAACAGTCTTGCCAAAAAAACTAACTATTCACTATAACTGTTCAGTTATAGACATTTAATCACTTTATTAGCTTTTCAAAATACCAGAAGTATGTGTCAAATCCTCCCTTACCCCCCCTTTTTTCCACTGAAATAGTGGATGGACAAGTTTGGGTCAGGATTTAGCCCTGAATTTGTCATTCACATCTCTCCAGAAGTAGCACCAAGGGGCAGAGGAACTGAAAGACACCTACCTCATGTTTCTTACTTGCTCCTTTAAAATTTGCCACTAGCCCATAAAACAAGCAACTTATGGAGCTAGAAAACAAGGAATCCTTCTGGTCTTGCTGAGGCATATATGGGGAGAATTCTGTGCCATCATAATCTGTCTTTTGTCCCCTGGAACATATGAAGGGAGATAAAAAGACCCTTTCTTTCTTGGTTCTTAGGATTGTTACATAGATTGCCTGCTGAATTTTACAGCTGGCAACCTGTAAAATATAAAACTTATAAAATGTGTTTCATAGGCAGTACAATGTAGCATGTATTCTGCCACAGATCCTGTTTGCTTGGAGGAGCTAAGTGATCAAAGGGTTTTGTAATCTAAATGTTACTAAGTCTATACACATGTGCCTGTGTGTGTGTCTATGCAGAGCATAAAAATGAAGCTATGTGGAGTACAGAGGTCTTGCTGAAGCATTCATACATATGCCAGCAAGTCTGCTGACAGTTTAGGGTTTTTAATATATTTACACAGCTGTAATATATATATACTTTTATGGGGAACATTTTCCATCATTAGCTTTCCAACAGGTTAAGAAGGTTATTCATAGATATATCTACACACAATGAGCCAAACTCTGGTCTCAGCTGTAACAGTAAACACAGAGTCGCTCATTAAAATTGATTGCTTTTCCTTTTTTTTTTTTTTTTTTTTTTTTCCATTTAACTTGTACCTGGTAACAAAAAGGAATTTGTCCTCCCTGTATTCCAAGATCCCAGCAAGACTGCTGACCTTCTGTACTCAAGCAGATAATCTGATGGTCATTTCTGTGTCATAGCAGTGGAAACAGCCTGCCAGCTCTTAGTGTGTTCTGCAGTCATATGCTTTGGCTGATAAGATGATAGGAATCAATCTTTCTGCAAGTAATGTCCAAAGGCTGTCTCTAGCACTGTTTTTAATTCACAAGTGTTACTTCCACCTCACTGGTGTTTAGAAAATAGTCTAGAATTTCCTCAGATATATACTTCTTCTGACTAAAATCCATATATACGCTTTAGCCACACCTAGAGCAACTTTTCATTGCAGCATCATTAAAATGTGGCTTGTGATATGGGCCCATAGCTGATATTGCTCTGCAAGTGGAAATATTTAGTAAATGTACTTCAGTGCTTAAAAAGTAATTCCAGATTTCTGCTGCCATCATAGAGATTGGAGTTTGTTGAGTCACTCTTTTTAACTGATATGATTAGACAAGGTTTTAGAGCAAACATTCTTTTTCAGCTGTGTCAGGAGATTTTTAAAAGCAGCCTTGTCAACTGTCTTAAGGTGGCAGTTGTATGGCTGTAGGGACGCTGTGTCTCAGCTGTGCCTGCACTGCTGCCTTTTTCCACTGCAAGAAACACAGTGGCTGAAAAGGAGCTGGGAAGAACTATGTTAAAACAGAAATACAGGAATCTCCTCAGAGAGAAAACTGCACTGTTTTCAGGATCACACTAATCTGTGCATGAGAACATAATCAAAGTCATCTGAGAAACTTGGGATGTACTCCTGTGGTATATTAGCAAAGTAGCAGGCTGTAAGGACAGGGCTGGATGTTGGCAAAACTTGGATGTTACCTAAACTGAATGATATCTCTATCAAAGCAGACTTTTTTCTTTGCAAAAGCTAGTTACAAAACAGTGAATTCCCACACAGTGTGGCATTCCATCTCATTGCAGGACAAGCTGCAAGACAAACACAGAAATCACTGAAGTGAATTAGACTGGAAACTATCTTCCACAGGGGCCAAATCTTTTCACATATTTCTACTCCACCAGACGGAACTAAGCTGTGACCTCATAATTTAACTCTCTCAGTAAAGCTGGAGTGAGTCCCAAAAAGGTTCTAGGTTCCCAATTTAATATGGGACTTCCTCTCAGTATAAGGATATAGGATGAAACATGGGATTGTTACCTATTTCTACATTTGTTATACTTTTTCAATAAAAGCCACTAAATTTAGATTGATGCAGCTGTCCAGCCTCCTACACCCTGCTCTGCCCAGTCCTCCCACTTTTACCTCCAGCCACCCCTACCTGACAACAGGGACAGGAAGGGGACATAAGCAGTGGGACAAACCACAAAACTGCCCCTGGGTGCTTAGTGCAGTACCTGTGTGGCAGCAGCTGAGCAAGGAGCAGGAGAGAGGGGTGTCTCAGGTGAGACATGGTCAGAGTGGTCCCAATGTCCCTCAGTGGGCTCTGCATGCCAGGCTGCTCCCCTTGGGTTGGCTACAAAGCTGGAGCTACCTGCAAATCCCAGCTGCCTTCAAGGTCTGTTTTAGTTTGCCTGAGCAAAGGTAACCCCGAGGTCTGGCTACACATTGGTTTCTGTCACATATAAAGGGAGAGGGAGGATTTTTCAAGGAAAGGTTATTAAAGTCTGTGATAAGATGCTGAGAAACCCAAACATAAACTCCCTCAAAAACAATAGTAACTGTGTGAGAAATTCTTCATTTCAAGTGTTTGTATAGTGTAGCCCTATATAATGTTACAAGCTGTAGTCCTCAGTGTTGCAATCCTAACTATACACCAGCATGTGTTTTTAAATGTAATGCGTTTTGATGTCTTGTTTGCATTGGACTCACTACTGTGGGTCTCTGCAGGACATTGTTTACGAAAGAGATTACCAAAAATAAAAATTTCAAAACAAAATGGTGTAAGTTTCAGAAATGAGAGTAGGAAGGCCTCCCTCCGGAAGTTTTTGCCACAAGTCCATACATAAACAAGGCCAAAGGGACTCATAAATCAAATTATTTTCCTATTACCTCAGTAAGATGGGGGGATCAGCAGCTATACTGGTCTTATTTTGCAGGCTGAAACCTGGAACTAGTTTAAATCTACTTTAATCTAGTTCATAGTTCATGAAAAAGCTATATTGAAATGGAAATATTTTGTGTTAGTTCTGTACCCTCTAGACGGAAAAAAATCCCACATGAAATGTAGTTCTTGTTTATGAATCATTTATCTCTCTAGAAGCATAACAAGAAAAGGTACCCTTGGTCAAGTTAGCTCCTTTCTATGCCACCAAGATGAACTCAGCTCTGGCTTTTGCACTGACTTACAATTATACATGTTATCAGTAAGGAAAACATGACATTTTTCTCTCTGTCACTCTTTCCTACTCCACCTACCAATTTCCAATTTACTGCACTAAAAATTTACAGTTCAATATAAGCTGCTCTTGCTTTTTTCTTTCTTTCTTTCTTTCTTTCTTTCTTTCTTTCTTTCTTTCTTTCTTTCTTTCTTTCTTTCTTTCTTTCTTTCTTTCTTTCTTTCTTTCTTTCTTTCTTTCTTTCTTTCTTTCTTTCTTTCTTTCTTTCTTTCTTTCTTTCTTTGTTTCTCTCTGTTTCTTACTTTCTTCCTCTTCCTACCCCAAATTTTAACTCTCTTGAACCATGAGGATATCATATTTGTCATCCAGAGCACTACCGAAAAATTGCTGATGTTCAGCTTACCCCTGATGTAATTTAGTCACCACTGGATGATGTCCTTAGTTTCTTTTATAAGAGTATATGATAGACCTGTGCATCATCAAGGTCCCTTTAGCCTAAATGCTGTTTAATTGTATATTATGTAGCTACATAGCTACATAGCACAGCAGAGTATGAAGAACTGGGAGACAACATAACTTTGTCAATGTACTATTTTCCTGAGTTAATTAACTTTCACAATTTTAATGATCAAACAGCATGCTGGTGTTGCTACCGTGATTCTGGTTTAGGAATATGTACAGAGCTGGTGAGGACTGGTGCACCATGTCACTCTACACATCAAGAGAGACAATCTCTGCCCCAAAATTCATTATAGCCTGAATAGGCAGAACAGACAGGAGGGTACCTGGAGAGCAAAGGAGCAGAAAGGAGAATATCTGTAGCCACAGCCACTGGCCTGTTCCTGAGAGTGAGCCTATGCACTCAACTACCTCCTCTTGCTGCCCCAGTAGCAGTGGCAGTCCTAAGCACATAAGATCTGTGAAACTTAACTCAGCCAGGCAGGGTGACATCCTTCCTAATTACATTGTGCAAATAGACTCAGGAGTGAAGTGTGTTCACATCAACACTTGAAGGAAACAAATGTAAGCCCTGCTTGTTTCAACAGCTCCTGGCTATAAGTCTAGTATGAGATAGCTTTGTACAAGATCAGATCCAAGTTGTACACATGGTCCCCTGCATTGGCATGCTGCTACAGAGCCTGACAACAGGAAAGAAATCACCTGAGCAAGGATTTACCACTCCAGGCAAGTGGCACACTCTGGTTTATAAATATACATTTCCACAGATAGGAGAAGCATTTTGTTCCTTGGCAACAATAGATGCTGATACGTGCCTCAGCTGGGATCCACTGTGCTCCTTGCTGATGGCTGTAAGGTGGCACAGTAAATGGATCCTGTGCTGGCTGACTATATCACAGTGACAGATGAGTATTATGATAATCACAAGCACTGGATAATCACCTCTGTTACTTGCCTCGCTGCCTGAGAATTAGCTCTCCTCTTTGGAATAAGGAGCAATTGTACTGCAGTCAAACTCCCAGATTTTGTGTTGCAGGACTCTGACCTGAAGGCGGCCCTTTATATTTTTCTCAAAGATTCAGAATAACCTAAATATTTTAAGACTATGTTTCATTTTAGATATATTGGCCATTGGATGTAGGTGCTCAGTTCATCTTCAGGAAATGTGAACCACAGATCATCCTAGGTAATGGCTCTCATTTATAATTCTGGAATGATTGCTACTCTGTAACATGAGCAACTGTATCACTGAGATTTTTCACTGTGACCAAAAAATTTTTGTAAGGCCTGGTCAACAGTTATGTACCATGATACATATCAATTTAAAAAATAATCTGAGAAAGCATAATGGTAATTCTTTTTGGAGAAAACCACTCAGTTGAGGTTTTATGCAGTAACAGAAGAAACAAGGGCTGTTTACCACAGCATATATCTCACAAAAGCTGCTGGTATTTGGCTGAGTGTCTGATTTCTCTTTTTGAAAGAACAGTCCACTGGGTGCAGTTAAAATGCAAAGGAGAATATAAAAAAATGGAATCCTGTGTGGGTGAATAAGCAGTTTCTTTGAAGCTCAAATCTGACACATATTTCAGAGCTCAACAGAAGCAAAAATCAATTCTCAGATTACTCTTCTTTCTAGCTTTGGATGAACTTGAAAGGAGAGCTGACACCAGCATGTACAAATATGTCCACAACCATTTCTGGGCTCTTTGCATTTCCAGGAACAGGCAAAAACAACTAACATGAGGAAATAGCTTGGCAAATAGAGTCAGAACATTGTCTCCATTTTTTCAGTACCCTTACCTTCTTTGGGTGACTCACCCTGTGAGACCTGGAGTTTCTGTTCCCTAAAGCTCCCAGTGGAATATTTGTCCCCTGAGGAATGTTAGCTACAGATTCTTAATGAGAACAGAGACAATGTGGCTCTGCCACATCAGCAGCTCCAAGGTCAGACAAGTACAGAGGGTGTCCTTACCCTCCCTTCAGCCAACAAACCTCCCTTCTGAACTTGGTAAGTAGAGGAAAAAGGAGATGGAGAGGGAAGTATGGAAGAAGAGCAATTTTTTTGTTCACCCAGAGAAATTTCCCCAGCAGATTAAGGTTGCTGGATCACCTGTCTAGCAAAACCTGGGGCTGATATCTGAAGATGCCAAACTGCGTGGTCAGCTTTGCAGGTGGAGCCTGAGATGCCAATGCCCTGAGAACCTGCATGGGGTGGGAACAGCACATTTCTCCACAAACTACAGTGTAATCCACAGTCAAGGGCTCAGCCTCATCTACCTTGCCATGAGATACTGATGGCAGGCTCCCATCCTTACCCATCCTGTGGGCCATCTGTCCAGGAACACCTACCCTCCAAACCCAACTCCTTACAGAAAACATGAATATGGCTTAAGGCCTTTGAAATACATGGAGTGGCAACTTTCTATACAAAATGCCATGCTCAGTGGTGGAAAATATGTTTTAGGATGTTTATTCATAATTATTCCTGTATAACTGAAATAGAAATGTATAGTGTATTATTTTGATTCTCTAAGTACTGCTGCTGCACTAGAAAAAGTGATTCGACCAGCAGCAGGGGGTTCACAGACTCTTCCCACCACTTTACATTCTACTTTGACCAATATCCAACACAATTTAACATTTATGTCCTCTTTCTAGTGTTGTTATGAGGTAATGGTTCTCTTAATCTAAATTCTGCCCAGTTGCAGTTTTTATATTTTCTTCTGACTGTGTTAGTCACATAAGATTGAAGGACTTGAGAATTTAGTAAATCTTTCAGAGCATAACATTACAAAGGGTGGAATTTGTTTCATCAGTTTATTTTGCTAAAACTCTGAAGTCTGAACTGGATTTGAAATTGAAGTGAGCAGCACTTGCTAAGAAAAGAAATAAAATGCACCATGAGAAACACTTGGTCTATCAATGTCTGCTACTTTTCACTTATAATAACAGAAATGGGGACAACATTTACAACAAAAAGTGAAGAAAAATAAAGTCTTTCTCTTTATTTCCCTCCTTCTCTGTCATTGCTCAAATAGGATATTTAGGTAAGCACTGTCATGAAAAAAATGGTTTATGCTCTTTATTCAAGCAATGCTCCAATAAAGGCAGAGAAATTAAGTTTTTCTGAGTATAAATTGAATATCATCTATCTGTATATAGATCTGCCACCTTTCAGATGGAATCAGCTGTGGAGTTTATTATATTTTAGGCATGAACTCTGTCTTTACAACACAGGGATCAGTGAGGCCTGGATTGTGGCTGATGTTTCTGTGTGGTATGTAAATGAGGGTGTGCATGGATGTTTATGGACATGCAAGTGTCCCTCTCTAAAACATCTTGCAGAACCTTTTCTAAGGATTAGGCAGCTGACCAGCTTCTGCAAACCTGTCCAATCTGTCTCGCTGCCTTCCAAAGGGAAATTTTCTCCCCAGGAAAAAGAGCACTAATTGCTTACCCAGAAAGGAAATTAATGACTCAACAATTATGACCAACAGAATGCATTTTGAAGATAGCCAGTTCTGGGAAATGTCATCTTTTTCAGGCTGATTTCTAGTCTCTAATTTTTTAATTTGGGTTGTTTTTAAGTGGTAGAAGCTGAGGTAGCATGCCATGTGTCTGTGGAGCTCAGTCACAGGGTAGATCACTGTCCTTCCTGGGGTGTGAATGTACTGGAAAAGAAAGACAACTGACAACTGTGGTTCCAGTCCTGCCTCTGCACCATGTCAAATCCACATCAGCACAGTTTAGAAGCCAGAGCACAATTTCTGTTCTATGTCAAAACTCCATTTTGAAAAATGTCCTTCCCAATCAGAGTAGCTCTGCTTTGATAATCCATTGCTATGCATAATTTCAGGAAGACATCAAGCAAGGAGGCACAAGCATTTTTTTTTTTGCTGTGTGCTGCAGCAGTGAGAGTATGAAAAGGAAAAAAGGTTAATTTCTAACCTTCTTGGAGGTGGAGAAAGGCTGTTACCCTCCATCCACAAAATATGAATCATTAAACATTAAGATATATTTATTGCAGAGTTTTTACATCATATTTAAATGGCTCATCATTCAGGGCTTAGGTATAGTCATGAGTCACAATATTCTTCCACTTCTCATAAAAGTGAGGTAACTAACCTCTGATTTGTTTTATTCTGTAGAGGCAACTTTCTATCAAAGACATTTTTATATTTGATCAGTACATATCCCAAACTTGCAGTGCTTATAGCATCAAAATAATCTTCAGCCTGGAGCTTCAATGAAGAGGAGTGTGTAGCCTTTTACATGGGTGACCCTTTCTGTCAAGAACAGTTCATCAGTACATCAGTATTCTCCAAGACAACTAATTGTCAAAAGCCAAAGAGAGACAAAAGATACTTCTCTGGTTTTGTGCACTCTAGAAGGAAGACCATGTAATATGTAGGTGTGATAAATTGGATTAAATCTCTGCAATGGAAAGAGAGTGGCAAGGTTTCTTTAGGATAAGATAAGAAGGCTACAAACATCTCTATGTAACTTCAGGTGAAACCAGAGTAGTGTCTTCATTAAAGGCTTTTATGACCTTATCCAGTCCTCTTGCTCTTATTATTATTGTATGTATTAGAGAAGAACCAGAAAATGAATTTAGTGAAACAAGACAGAAGAGAGCAAGGAAGAGCCAGAAACAGAGCCATAACAAGTACTGGCAGCTATTCTTCAGAAATGCCTGAAAAGACATTTATGGGATGAGTGTTCCCAGAGGAGAGCTTAGAAGTAGCACCAAAAGAGTGCTTCCTTAACAAGTTTCTGCTGTGTGAGGGGATATGGGACTTTGCATATTCCTTTTAAACAAACAGTTTGGCAGCAAAGATGATCAGTTCCACTCACTCCATCAGTGAGCTAAAATTTATTTTCCTATTGGAACCTAGCCAAAGCTATTTTGTTCCATGGAAAGATTACAATTGATTTCAGTTCCAGTGGATGTTGTCCTTAGGCCCCAAACAGGGGCTTCCTGTTGCACCCCTCTTAATGCAAGGCTTGCAGAGGAAGACTCAGCCTGGCCTTCATCTGTCCCACAACAGATTTGACTTGCACTTAACAACAGCAGTTCCCTAGAGTACAGCAGGAGAACACCGTCATTTCTTACCTGCCTTTTGAGATGAGTCTTGTTCAAGAGTTATTTTCTATACAGGATGCAAAGTATTCTAAGACAGGGATTTTGAAATCGGTACATCTTTCTGTATCAGTAACCATTATTTTCTTTTAACAGCTCTACAGAGATGCCAGAAAGCAAAGTGCATAAGTATATTTTCAAGGTGAATGGCAATTCTCTTGAATTAAGCACATAGACAAGAGTTTTACTGGCTGGCTTCTCTAGGTAGAGTACATAAACAAAGGAAGTCTATTAAAAAAAAAATAATGACAATATTCAAAATAATTTAGTATCAGACTCAGAACCAAGCAAATTTAGAAATGCATTAGAAAAATAATTTCTGGGTTTGGCTGACCTTTTCCTGTGGATTCAAATCCTGGTGGCACACAATTAGTGATTTAAAACAAGAAATGTGTCTAATATAGGGAAATATATCAGATGAGAGGAAAACAATTGGGAGAGAATGGTTTTCAGGAAGAAAGGGTAGCATGACAGATTATTTTGAATTTTTTTGTGCATGTTTATTTTTACACTTAAAGCTAGATCACATAAGTAGCAGAGATCTCTATTATCTCTCTGCCTAGCAATGCACTGAGCAGCTGCAGGGGCAGAGCTGTGCTCGTGGTGCTTTGTGTACGTCATGAGATGAGAGCCAGCAGCGTGTGCAGCAGGCACAGCATCAGCCTCAGAGCCTCTCAAAGATCCAAAGGAGCAGCTACATCCCTCACACTGTGAGCAATGATGTATTTATACAGTGGGCCCTCACAGCTCCAAGGGATGCCTAATTTGGAACTCTGATCATTTAAATTCTCATATACATATATGTATTTACTGAAGGAGCTGTGAGCCATTACAAGGAAATGACTGAGAATAAACAAAATACTGTTTGAGGAGGTGGCTCTGTGTCCCATATAGCTTTTATCAAAATACAAAGGCAGATGTATAAATCTCAGGTACTCAACTGGCAGGAGGTGGGAAATTCAAAGTCAAGGCTGCTACTCTGTCCTAGGTTGGCCTTTTGGCACCATGTGATTTAAGAACTTCACCTCCATGTGTGTAATCTTGTTTATAAAATGTGTCAGTACTTATGAACAGGGGTGCAAATTCTGCCTGTCTGCAATGCTGTTGCTTTATCCAGTGTGCATCCAGGAGGAAATTGGCCTAAGGCAAAAGCAAATGCCACCATCCTGCCCTTCATTTTGCAGGACTGCCCTCTCCATCAGTACCCCTTGTTTATTGCAAGTGGTCTGCATGGACTGATTTGAACCATCTTCCATCATGTGACAAGAGAGACAGAAATTATCAAGGGAACCATTAAAGCAAGTGCTTACGAAGATGTCTGCTGCATTTGACCTACATTTCACCCATCTGTTACAATGGAAAAACTGAAATTATAATACTTCCTGAAAACTTAAATACATTTAACTTGGCCTAATTTTGTTGAGTCACATCCTTTTTTTTGATACCTATCTGTCTTCTTACTAAGCCAAGATACTTACACATAAGACATAGAACGATAATGTTCCTAAGCCCCAGCTGATTATTTTCTCTAATGTCAGACATGGGAGATGCATAAGAGCATAGAAGTCAAGATAAGGAAATGGTGGAGCAGCACCAAGTAGGAGAAATTACAGGCTTTTCTGTTTGAGTGTCAGCTAGGAGCCTTAGCAGGTCAGCAATCTGAATGATTATTTATGCAGAGCAGATTTGCAGGGAACCACACGTCTTTGTGCTAATTTCAGAGCCAGAGAAACACAATGCTCTGTCACGTTAGGAAAAGGAGGGGAATGAGAAAAAGGGCTACAGAAAGGATCTGGGAAATGAAGCTTTAATAAATTCTGCTGCAGTATACCATCTGTTCCAATGGGAAATCTATGCTGTCATAAATATGAGTGTTGTGGCTAGAAAAACGAAGGGCATGCAACCCAAATTTGTAGATACTGTGTCATGAAAACTGCAGAATAGAGCTGAGGCATTAACATGATGAAGTTGGATTCTTTTCTGGTTGAGAATACTTCTTGATAATCCTTTGGCCACCTTTCATTTAATTCATTACAGAAGCTCAGTAGGTGACAAGGTTTGTAACAAAAAACTAACATAAATATTGACAAAAAGACCTGTGTTCATTTACTGTGAGTAATTTCTGAGTTTAGCAACGTTTTCCAATTCTTTTGGTGGGCATAATTTTTAGAAGGGGAGGGTTCTGAATAATCACCAGACTTTGGACTCTTAGGGAAAAGTCAGGTGGGAATCTAATAAACAGGATTAACATATCTGAGCAAAATCTGAATCTTCCTTCTCTGTGCCTTTTAATTCCTACCTGACTGAACAAAAGGTAGCAAGAGCAAGATGCATTATAATTAATTTTTTTTAATTAAATTTCCTATTACCCACAAACCACATTAATGAACAAGGACTCCTTAAAGGTAGTAAAAAGAGACTAAAAATTAGTCTCAGTTACAAGAAATATCTAATATAATGTCTTTATTTTTATTTTTTATTATTCACAGGTGCACAATATACCTGCTAATGTTGCTTAAAACAGAGATAATAACATAACAGGCAAGCTAATATGTGTGCTCTGTGACAGACCTCTTTTGAAAGGGATTTCTCTCTTTCTTCCATGACTACCAATGCTTTTTCCAATGTAATACAAATGAGTTTTAACATAAATACCAATGCACTCCCTGCTTAACATTTGCTTTTTGTCAGTACTGTTCATGTACAACTCAGTCACAGAAATGCAATGGAAAATTCTGATATCCATGCAGGATTTTAGAAGAAAAAGGTAACTTATTTTTGCAGAACTGCCACTATCCAGAAAATGTTGTAGTCCATTTAGAACTGAGACAGGAGCTAGTGCATACCAAGCACACTGTATGCTAAAGCATATTTTTGTCAGTGTTGGGCATGCAAAGTCTTACAAGCTCACTTTAAAATGGGCCTTTCTTTCCCTATCAGTTTCCACTGTTTCATCAGAACCACAGTCTGAAAAGTCCTTTATTCAACCACAGAAAAACCATTTTTTCTGCTTCATATATATTCACATCTATTTGTTGGTACAGTAAATAGAATAGATAAGCCTATTAAAAATCAGGGTCTACATCTAAGCAAGAAAGACTTGAATAAAAAAATGTGCAGACCAATAGTAACATCAAAGTTTTGTCATAGCTAGTGACATGAAATAATAATGTAATTTATGCACCTTTTGAAGTACAGGCAATTGTGTGTAAAGATACACTGAAGTCCATTACTTTGTTCATATAGGACAATTTCAAAACAAGGAATTTTGAATAAACTGGAGGGCTAAGTCAGGTTCTTCACATAACGATGCTAGCAAGTTTTTTCAGCATATCTTATTGCTTACTAAATCTATACCTTTTCCAGATGATCCTTGTGACTAACATGTAAAATGCACAGCATAGGACTACTGGTCAGAAGTTCTTGTCTCAGTGGTTCTATTGAATCAAATTCCTGGACAGTTTTTCTATTCAGTACCCACTTCTTTTGCAATTATTTAGCTCAGGAACAGGAACTCACTGCAACCAGGTTTTACTTGCTACAACACCCCTGGGACAAAGATGTCCTTTCTGTGAGATGGTTCCAGGAACTGGCTACTTACAGAAATATGGAAGCTAAAGATTGCATATCCAGCTGTGCTGGGGTTTATACGCACTGTGAAACTGTGATTTGCCTATGCCTCTGAATGCTGAAACTGCCTTATCAAAGGTACTGCTACAAATAAAAATGTGTTGACATTCACAAGAAATAGACAATGTATATATTGTTCAAAACAGGTATAGGATAAACTTTCTCTTTTTACCTTCCCTACACCTTTTGCCCTCAGGCAAAAGAATGGGGAGGACATGTTGAGAGGTGAGAATGGAAGACAAGAAACTTCAGTAGTACTCAGAATGAGGAAGGTTGCTGCACCAGAGAAATACTTTGGAAAACATTTTGGGCTGCTCTGTTGCTATAACAATCTGAGTTTACTAGGTGCTTTGAGATGCACTTGCAAATTAAACAACCTGCAACAGCCCCAGGAAATAGGTAAGACATAGCAAGCTGAAAATAGCAACTGATCTTTTGCTTGGAATCATACTAGGATGGCTTTGGCAAGCACACAGTGAGCTATAACAGAGATGGTCTAAGATTTTCCTGCATTCTGCAGGATTCATGACCACAAATAAAAGTTTACCTTGATGAAGCAAAGGGTAAGAATAGATACAATCACCAAGATTCTCAGTATGAATCAATGAGTGTAAAAACAGTAGAATCACAGTAATATAGAATACCTGACAACATTCACCCAGATATTTCATCTAAAGAGCTGAGGAAAATTGAGGACATGAAAAAAAGTGTCTTCTGGAAACTTTGTAGTAGATTTTCACTCCTAAAAGGCAGACTTTCTCAAAGATTTAAGTAATTGCACTCATGCTGTCTTAAAATCTAAACTTGGCAAAGATGATAGCCACTGAGGAGATTATGGTTTGATTTATCATTTGTATTGTGTAGGACACAGAAAGAAACAAAAAAAGAATAAAGAAAACTGCCCTGTTCTTTTACAGAAATGTAGACATCTTTCTCTGAGCACTACTTGAATGAATGAAAGTTTTGTCTGCCAGCCTGACTCAGGCACCAATGATCTAAAGTGCTGTCAGACACCTAAGTCTTTGTCCTTAATAGGAAAACTACTTTATATCTCATTTATAACAGGTCACTATGTAGGAAGCCTAACTGCTACCAAAAACAAGCTCTCCTCTTTGAATGCCTTTGTATGTCCTCTGTTGGATCTACACTAGCCCACTGTCCCAGTGGACATGACAGGTATCACAGGAAATTGAATTCAGATGTCCCAAACCCTATGAAAATAATACCTAAAATTTCTGTTTCTCATAACAGAACCTTGGTGCCAATCACACAGAAAAGACAAAGATTGTTTGGTTTTCATTGGATTATGCTGAACTACCCATCCTTCTTGAATGGCAGGATTAGATTCATATTCTGAGGTCATCATCTGACTTATGGGCACCATTTGAAAGAAAATTACCTCATTCAGTCAAAAACTGGAGCTGCCTGGGATTTGCTGAAGAGACAGGACAGTGAATGTCCATGGTATACCTAAGCAATTGTTTGATCCTCAACCTTAAAACACAAATGGAGACTGAGATTTCCACTGTATTCCAATGGTTGGAAACACTCTGCTTACTGTCTTATTACTATTATAGAATTGTGAAAAAAAGGAGGATAAATATCAGGTTTGTTTAGAGTCATTATGACAGGCTGACATAGAATAGTCATCCATCAAGCTGTCTCTTTGGTCTATAGAAAGATTATCAAATACATGGTATTTCAAAGTGTTAATCTCTGCCCAAGTAATGCTTTAGCAGCTGCACTGTCTTCCTAGGACAGGATTCTTCTTTCCCAAGTGCTCAGGAAGCATCCCAATCCTGTGGGATGTTGCCATATCCCTATGCTGCCACTGGACTCTTTTTCTCTTACTTCTATTGAGCCCATAGTCAAAGTGGAAAGTCTGTGCATGTTCACTCTTAACAACTTGTGCAGGATTTTGTCTACAACACCTACACAGAGGGTCAAAGGGAGATTGTTACCTCTGACTCAGGAAGGAAAGACTGAATCAGCTATGCAAACAAAATAAATCTGTATTGTGGGGTAAAAAGATTGACCTTTAGACATAGCAATGATAGCAGAATGGAACAGTCATAAAGCTGTTAACCAAATGATTTGGACTGACAATCTTGAATCAAACTGAAAAAATCTTTTTTAAATCTTTAATTTCTGCAATTCATTGTTGCAGCATTAAATTGTTTTTTGTGAATAAGTTTTAATTTGGTATCTAAAAAATGAAAAATCACACATTTGTTGCATAACAAATCGAGAGCTGGTTTGGAGTTGGCCATCTCTTGGACTTTATTTCTTAAATATAAAAATTAATATGAATTCTCATAATTAGAGATTTATAATCCTGGGCATTGTGATAAATTATTACAGGCTTGAAAATATGAACTTAGCTAAAATGAAAAACTCTCTATACACATCAAGAAAGAAACAGGGTTTTTGCAAAGTAGGACCTTAAAAGCCAGTTTTATAACTCTTTAGATTTTTACAGAGTACCAGTGATAAATGGACTGGAGTACATTTTCAGTGCAGACACACCTGAATTTGTTCCATAGCACTAAAAGCACTGTGCAGTTTACCCTTGAACCTGATCCACAGAGTCACTTTAGATCTGAAACATCATGACAACGAACAAGGAGTAAATATTAGCCATCGCCCAGACACTTACTAGGAAATGTGTCTTGCTGTAAGGAGTCTGCAATACAAATAAACAAGATAGGGAATGACAGGAGGAGATAACACTGAGGAAGTGATTTGTCTAACAGAACAATGGCTGACTGCAGCATAGCATCTGGCTCCCCACCCTTCATTGGTTCAAGCCACAAATGTTTTGCCCATTTCACAGACATGTTACTTGTCCAAACACAATTCTGATACTTATTTTAGAAGTAATATCAAAACATAGTGTCATTTGCTTCCCAATGAGATTAAAGCACTTTAACCATCTCAAGTAATTTCATGTACCTAGTGAGAAAACTACACTGTTTACAGACTCTTATGCTTCAGACACCAGTGGACTCTTTTTTCTCCTCCTAATGAGTGATTAAATGATCACTATAAAGAGACATGTATCCTGTCACCTGGGAAACTTGTGTTCTTAAAAGATTGTTCATTTGGACACTATTAGTCAGAGTACCATGGGACATGGAAACACTTGTGCTTCCCAAAATAAAAACAGAACATTGATCTAAGGCAGTTTGTGCCCTCTTTCTACCAAGGTACAATGCAGGATGCTTTCAGGAAAGATGCCAATCCTCTCATAATGGATAATTATTTTAGACTATACTGTCATCTACCAATGCTGAATCTCATCTTAATGGCCGCTTGAGATATGTGGTCTGCTACATAATAGGACATTATCTGAGAAGTTCATTCCCCTTTTTACATTCTCAGTAGGCTTTGGGGAATAACAGATGCAGACAACTGACAGGAAAACATTTTTACTTCCTTTGCCCTTCCTCCCCTCCCAAAAGAACTGCTAGGAAACGCCCATTATCTCGGTTTGCAAACACACAGTTGCCTCAGTCAACTGAGTGAGATGGAGAGGAAACACAAGGGTAACCCAGCAGTCTGAAACATAAACTCTCCTTACTCTGGCTGACTACTTGGTAGAGATGAGGAGCTATCTGAGAGGGACATGTATGATATTTCAGTACCACAAACCCACAAACTCACCAATCATTGCCACCTAGGGCAGCCCATGCTGGAAAGCTGCTTCTAGTGCTTGTACTGGTAGGTCCAGTGCAATGGGACTAGTTTGGAACTACTGGCTCAAATCCAGGACAAAATCCTGGATTAATCCTGAACCTATCTCCTCTTAGTGTCTCACCTTTGTAATGCCTTTAAGTGGGAAACTCCTTCTGAGGAACTTTTCCTAGAAAAAATGAAAGGCGTGCACCTTGCCCAACATATTCAGGCCTTGGCTGTGATTAAGGCCACAAGCTTCTTGCTAAACACTAATACATAGACAAGCATTAGATACCGGTTGATTTGCTCTTCTGAGCATTTTCCATCCTTAAGGGAATGTCAGAAAATGCCATTTTTAAATGAATTTTTTTTTTCCTAATGCTCTAAATTTCCAAGGTGATTAGAGGTTCTAGAGAATATTATGGACATGTCTAGAGCAATGCCAGCAGCACTGCACAAAGAAGCACTTCATCCAAATTAGTAGAGACCTTTAACCAATCACTTGAGTCTCTTAACTGTGAGGAATAAAGAGCTACAGGCATGATACTGGAGGTGAGACGGCTACTGAAGTCATTCTTGGGGATGATCTTTTATATTCTCCTAGAAAATAAAAGGCTTCCAGTGAGAGGAAACAAAAGACCTGAACAGCAGGAATATTTTGGGACTGGAGCCAGGAAAAAGAGTCAGTAACAAAGACTGGTAATTTTGCATGAATTGCTGTTTTGTATTGTTGAGCACCAGGACACAGCTGGTGTACTGGCGAACCTGAGGTTTTGTATTAACTGTATTGAAATGATAATGAAGTTTTTATTTTATGATTGCAGATGTTAGTGGATCATTGTTATTAAGTCTATTAGTGTAATAGTACAAATATGAGTTTCTTTTTCTTGCAGTCTTATTTGTTGTAGGTTAAATTAAATTTAGATAGGTGTTAAATATTTAAAAACAGCATAAAGGTCAGTTAAGGAGATAAAAACACAGACAAGAAGGTAGAGTAGATAATTTCAAATTCTTGAGAATTTGGAGTGAACTTACTGCCTTCTGCTATTACACTCTGGGCATGTACTTAGTGATTCTATATGGTGATCCCAGGTACAGTCATGCAAGAAGGTTGTTTCACAAAACATTAAAAGAGCCATGGTCTGTTTCTCAGATTGGTTTCTCCCTGTGCCTCATTTGAAAAGAAAGAATAAAACAAAACCCAAAACAACCAGAACTACAAAATATCTTACTTCCTGAGACATCTAGATTTCTGCCTGCCTAATGTGGAGCATCTGAGAGCTGCTCCATTTTCAGAGAGGATTGTCTTCCTGTTCTCATTTTCAGTGAATTAGTCTTTTTCTGAGAATCTCAGCTGAATACCCAACAGACTAACCATGATCATCAGTATTAGCTTATTCCATAAGTAATGCATCTTTCAGCTAATTCAGAATAGAATCATAGAATCATTAAGGTTGGAAAAGGCTCCTAAGATCATTGAGTTGAGCCATCACAATACAGCACTTATTATTCCAATTATTTATTGGCATAATAATACATAACTCATTAGTCATGGGTATAATATAAAGCACATCAAGTGGGTGTACCATGATATTTGACTCTCTACATATGGTTTAGGTGCACATTACTGACATTAAGGCAGCTCACTACCCTTGTGAACTTGCAATCTATGGCCATTAGAGAACAGTTAAGGATTTTCCCTGTACAGCCCAGTGGCTACTCCTCCCTAGGCAGCCAGATTTTTTAAAACAATACTTCCTGCCAAGTCAGTCTTACAAATATGAAGCTCTGTTTTTCAATACACCTTTCCAGGTTGTTAAAAGTGGCCTTTGGCAGCCAACCAGCCTGGCAGTGGCAGGTGGTGTGGCACCAGAAGAAAATCATGCTTCAATACAGGTGCTGCACTCTGAACATGAGGATCTGTTATAAGAGTCCTCAGTTGTGTTCAGAGCAAAGAAAATTGCAAAAGAATCATTCCATCCCCTTGTTTGGCTACAGGAATTTGGCTGTGGCTGATCCAGTGTCTGCAGATGCCCCTGAAGCCTCACCTGGGGCACAACATCCAGACAATGTGTAACTTTTACAATAAGCCTCTCTCTTTTCTCATGTGCGTGATTAGCCAGCTCAACCACAAAATCATGATAACTGATTTCTCCCAGAGAGTAACATGGTTTACTCTTCCTCTGAGCTGTGAATAAAGCCTCTGCTTTCAAAAGGAGGAATAAACTGTTGGGTTTGAAGACCTTGGGAAAGAATTTTAAGCTCTCGTCTGTCTATGTGTGTGCTTTGAGACATATAAACAAAACAAGACAGTCATTAAAAATGCAGTCGTTAGAAACCATAAAATAAATATTTTTCACTTCCTTTTAACTATAGGAATTTATCAGATGTACTTTGTACAGCACTCTCTCATGTAGAAAATTCCTAATGATAAATATCTTGAAAAACATCTGGTTAGACACAAGGTTTACAATTCTCAATATTACTACTTTGTTGTTAGCTGCTCTTAATTAGTTTTATTCATTTTGCAAAGAAAAAATGTTAACTACCCTCCCCAAAAAAAAGAAGAAAAAGGGTTGATTGAGAGGTGATAGCTGAAAGATTCAGAGAGAGACTGGTGAGATTTTTATTTATTTTGTTATGAATCCCCTTAGGAGCAGAGCCATTCATGAGATTCTGTATGTGTGTGCTGTGCACATGTGTGCATGCATTTTATATATAATTGAGCATTTGTACAGATATTCACAAACACAATTTTATCCATTCTTAAAGAAGCTGTAGCACAGTTGAAGGCAGTCAGAATAAAATAACCATTAATCTTCCAGCACAGCATAGTCAGTGACAGGATAAGCTCCCACATTATGTTGCCAACAATCTTCCTGGACTGAGAAGTCCTTTCCGTTTTTGTGCTCTTGGCTGAGCCTACCTACAGACATGCCAACAAGCCTTAAGAGTTATAGTGCTTTCTATTATGACACCTGACTCATCAGGGTACTAAACCACCTGCTTGATTTTGAGCATGGGAAATATTTCATTTTTCAGGCCCATTCTCAACTCCTGCAGCTGAGCAGGCATGGTATTAGTCAGGAAATGTAACTGGCAGCACTTTCTCTCTCATTTCACGTGGACTAACAAATGGTGACAGCAAATAGTCACTGCCTGACCTATATCTGAATTGCTGCATTGGAGCCAACGGGCAAATAAACATTTTCTGTAAGTCCTGTACTCTCAGATTTTTTTATACATTCATTTTAATTCAGGAAAAAATTCTGTATCCAATATGTACAGTCAGTTCCCATTGCTTCATAAGAGATTGTATTTGAAAATATGGAATGGACATATTTTCCACCTCTTACTATCAGCAATGTAGAAACTGCACTTTACAGTATCAAAGTTTATGGCTGTTGAGCAGGTCAATACCTAATTGTAAAGTAGTGAGAAGATAATTTTAAAATGTAAGTGGAAAAGGGAATGATCCTTTCCTTCAAAGTACAGTTTTATAAAGATTAGTGGCTTAAAAAAATGTGGGCAACATTGATCTTCCCCTGAAGTATATCTCTGTCAAGAGACAAGGCTGAATAAGATTATATCAATTATTTCTTTCAAACAACCCAGTACTGAAAAGCAGGGTGCTGCTCAAAATGGTTCAACACTGAACAGAGTAGCTTAGAACCCCCACACTGCAGAAGACAAAAAGTAAAAAAAAAAAAAAAAAAAAAAAAAAAAAAAAAAAAAAAAAAAAAAGAGATGAACTCTAAGGTCATGTGAAGGTATTCTGTTCAATATTTAAGGTGCTCTTGTATCAACAGAGCCTTGTTGGTTTACTATGATTACACTGATACACAATTTAGTTGATTGTAGTTTGGAGCTAAAAGTTCCTTGTGATTTCAATGCATATCAAAGTATTGAAATAAGGCCAACACAAGATTCACATAGCAAGCAGTTCTGCAGGATCAGATTATATTGGTACATTTTGGAATTCCAGAAGACATTCAGTGAGAATATAAGGACTGCTTTCTGAAACACAGAAGCATTCTCTCTTACCATTTAAAATTATACTGAAAAAGCTTAAAAATTAAAAACTTCCTAACAAGTCAATGTAAAACCTTGACATTAAGTATAAAGCTATTTCACTACTCAGTTGTTTTGGTTATGGATGGTAAGACAAGAACATGAATCTAGCCAGAAATAAGTGGATTTCTTATTAAAACACTTTCACATGAAGTTCTGCAAGGACCTAAACCTGCCCAAATGCAATCTTGACTTGGGCACATGCCCAATATAATTCAATTCAACAAGAAAATTATTTGTACATGAAATTAACCTTCATGGAACAATCTCTGAAAGCAGAATTTTCAGTTTGACACTATGGCAACATAAATCAAGGGACCGCCTCTCAGTTACATCTGCAATGACAGTGCTGCTCCACCTTTATCCTCAGCAATGACTTCTCTTCTGCAAAGGGTTTAGGTTTCAGGGGCTTTGCTTCTGGCAGAATTCACTGCCCAGATAGAAGTGCTATCTTTCAAGACAAGGGTGATGCAGACTGTGCATTGTTCACTACTCTTTGCCCTCAAAAGACCTGCTCAAACTTTTCAGATTGATATTACATCTTTGTCTGATTTCTACTAATTACAGTAGAATAATTTCCTTTACTAGCACTGCAAAATTAATCTTATATTTGAAAGAAGAAATATTGCACATTCAAACAGATGTATGAGAATGTTCTGTGTCACAGCTAACAAAATTATCAAACAAATACAAGTTAATTATTTTTTTAAAAACTGCTTGAATCACAATTTTAAGCAAGTACAAAGCAGGAAATTAGTGAACAGAAGCATCAACAATTATAAGAATTGGGAAAATAATATTTTAATTATTGTTTTCTCCTAAATTAGCATAAAAATATAATCCAGCTGTAAAAACAAGGCAGAAAATACCCAGTGTACAGTGTTTTCCAAGACCCAAGATTCCTCAGAACAACAACCAGCTAAGAGATATTACAGTACCCTGAGATGCCATAAAGTTCTGCATTTACCTCTTCTCTTTCTGAATAGAAATTTCACACTGGATATAAGTTGCCTTCTTAGCAAATGCTTTTCTCAAAATAAATGCATTTTATGGATTTTTTTCTGTCTTGATAATCTAGTATTTTCCAGCTTTAAAGCATTCCACTTACCTTTCTGCAGTTCAGCATGGTTTCTTACAAGTGATTCCATCACAGTGCCAAAAAAAACCAATCAAATAGGTGGCCACCACATCAACATGGCACCAGATCAACATTCCCCAGGCCAAACTTTGCCATCAGCTTAGCTGAAATCGCTGTGACATCTAATCTTCTAAAACATCACCTTTCCTTGTTAAAATAGAGAAGGTAATATTCTACCCAATTCTCAACAACTTGACAATGACACTGCTTTGAAAATTTAATTCCCAAATATTTGTATAAGCATCTTCATATCTCCAATTCTTTGGGACATTTTAATTGATTTTGAAATATTCTATAAATTTTCTTATATTTCTTCCAGAGCTCCTGATAACATAAGAGCTACTTGATATGTGTGAATTTTTACAGTTTTCTTTGAGCAGTTTTCTGAAGGTTGAGTTTATTTTGTTGACAAGAGACTGAGCATGTGCAGATGTTCCTGTTTTATATGAGTAGCAGCTTTGGAGTGTTAAGACTAAAACCAGTTGTGTGAAGGATACAGAGAAAGCAAAACATTTTTTTAATTCACTGAAGACAAATTGCTACTGACCTTGAGGAAACTATAAGAAAAATTGGTTTGTGGGAAGTCATTTTTACTTAAGCACCATGTGTAAGTCTGCTTACACTACTGCAGAACCCTGTGAGAAGTCAACATGAACCAAAATTTAATACACAATCTGAGAACTATTAACATTTCATTTGGGATTATTTTGTATAGATTAATTTTGTACCAACAGTGATGAGTACTTTTTTTTTCAGATTGTGGCAGTGTTTATTCTTCACTGCATACTGACTGTAGGCTGATTGACAACTTCAAACTAAACCAGTAGCCCAAAATAATGTACTCCCTCTCTCAGCTTGTGCTTGAATATTCAAAACTGCAGATGTAGGAGTAAAACACAAGACAGAGAAGAGTAAAAAGATTCAAATCTTACTGAGATCCAAGGTGCTGAATGTTAGATGTAGGCTTACCTCAATGAACTATCTTTCCTTGGATAATTGCAATTGGACATTATCATGACTCGAGAAAGGTTACAAATTTAAGATTCTATGCTTGCAAATTCTGTTCAATAATAATTCCCATAGAGTAAACCAATGAACTGCTATGCTTTTCTCACCTACTATGGATTTTCTGGATTAAATCCTGAACATGCATTTTTAAGAGGTTCATAAATAAATAGATAAATAAGTGAACCATCTGATTCTTTAAATCAGGGAGCTCAGTGAGGCTGATTTCTTCAATGTGAGGCTTTTGACCAGGTCTGCATGAGCAAGGTACATCGTGCCTCTCCACAGGTCCAGTAGGCTGCAAGCACAGCCTTTAGTCCATGTTAGTACCTTAATATTAGGCAATATTAATATGTGCAAAATGAGTTTAAGGCCCTGTTATCTCCCTTGCATAAGCAAATTACTTGCTTGTGCAACAGTTTAGCATCTGGTTTTACAGCAATAATAAATTATTCATGTTCATTACTGCACTACTGGTATGGATAAAAAAAGGAAAACCCACTTTAAAATGAAGACAGGCTGCAGTTGCATCTTAACAGCTTAGCACAGAAGAATCTGTGATACTTACCACCTCTGTTGAGTAAAATAGAGGCTACTCAAAATGAAAGAAATGTTCCCCCACCCTCTATCATGGCTGATCACCTGGACAAAAGGCTTAAGAGACTTAAATTTAGTCAGTTATCAATGTGGAGCATCAGTCAAAAGCTACAGCCTCCCCCACTGAAAATTAACTAACAGATATTTTTGCACATATTCAGGCTGTTAGGCTTTGCAGAGGAATGCAGAAATAGTATCAAGTGACTTCAGAGATTCTGTAAACTCCATGGTCATGCAGCAAATATGGAATATTTGGGTCTTTCCAGTCCTTAGTTAATATCTCCAGGAAATAAATGCCAGCCCATAAAGAAAGGATAGAATCTGGGAAGTACAGGGAGGGTGCCATGGATTCCTTCCCTGAATTTCTTTATCATGTTATGGAGACTAATAAGGCATTGTGAGACTCATAAAAAATAATTTCCACCAATATATTTTTTCACTGTCATGAAGTATTGCACCTTTATGATAAATGCTTTCATCACAAAGAAAAAAATATAAAAATGCTGACCTGAAAGAGATTTACTGGTTCTTTTGTCATAGCAGTATGTGAGTAGAATAAGAATTGTTTTGCACAGTAAGAAAAATGCCAGACTACTTCCTTCCAATTCTGTATTTCATTCTTGGTGTAGGATGAGTAAATGCTCAGTACACAGAGAACATGCAAATTACAGGTAAGGTTATCAATATATGTTGTCTGGCCACAGCCCAGTACAATCAAGAGTTACTCCGATTTACATTAACTTAAAAATATGTCCCAAAAGCAGAACTATCTACATGATTGATATCTCTGTGTCAGTGGCAGAGCAGAAAACAACAGATGCAAAATGGATTAAGTGCCTTTCGGACTTCTTCTGCCTTGTGAAAATTTAGTGAACTAAAAAAGTCTCAGAATGGGGATTTTTTTCATACTTCACGACATCTTTAATGTAGAATTAAATGAAATTTGGAAACCAGACTAGAATTACAACAGAATAAACGAGAAGCTCAGAAAAGGGAGGTGGCAGAACTGTTAATGCTGTGATAACTCCTCCCCTAGAGCGATGATGAGGATCTAAAAGCCAATCAAGCAGGAAGTGGTAGGTGTTCAATGCCCTAAATAGCCCTATGGAAACCTTATGTAAACCAATTTTTCTCTCTATAGTGGGCACCGTTAGAGTGTTTCTTTTCTTCACAGGTATGCCATGATTTGTGTGATAAAAATAGCCATAGCCATGCTAGAGAAACAGGAGGTCAGGCAGGTTGATTTTTCTCAGGAAGAAATTGTGGGAAACAAAGAGATCTGAAAAAAATAAGTAGTAGGGTTGCCATAGAAAATGCCGAACTAATAGAAAGTTAAGCATGAATCATAACATGGCACAGAGTGTTTTATATTTACATTTGCAGAGTGTTCCAATCCTTGCAGACATACCTAGTGAAATTTTAAATTTTATTTTAAATCCTAATCTCAGTGGTAGAAGAGGCAGCCACCAAGAAAGCTGCAAAATATGCCCCAGAAGTAGACAAATACAAGGGCAGCTAGCTTGAGCTGTCATGATGGTGATGATGTTTTCAGGTTCCAAATTAGTCACCTTAGAGCAGGATCAGTTGCCAGCTGCCAGTTTGCCAAAAAACAATCCCTCTCTCAACAAAGTATACTGTTTTAACCTTCTGTTCAGCTGCTGAGTTTTCACAATGGTATTTATGAGGAAAGGGAAAGAAAAGGTCAATTTGAGGAGATAGCCAATTGTGAAGGATTAAAGACTTGATACTGTAAATTTTTAAGTTCAAAATGTTTGTTTCTTTGTGTTTCTATGAGTAGCAGTTCCTAGGCATGTGAGGTAGCAGGTACCTTTGCCTTGAGCAGTCCTGTATTTCAGTGTCCCCAGGATAAACAGTAGAACAATAGCAAGGCAGATGATCTGCAGCTATTCTGTAGGTTGTACCAGCCACACGAATCCCAAGAAGAGTTTCATTGTGGTAAGGTATGGCAATGCCAGAATTTCTGCATCCTCTAAGCCCTACACCAGATCTGGGCCAGTGTGATTTGCAAGAAGAGACAGCTGGAAAATGTGTGCTCTCCTACTCTGTTTATTCTGAAAAACATTCAATTCCCTTTTTTCCAAAATTAACAAAGAACAACAACAGCAACAAAAATCAAACAAACACACCAAAAAACAAAAAAACAAACAAAAAAAAAAAAAAAAAAAAAAAAAAAAAAAAAAAAGAAAAAAAAAAAAAAAAAAAAAAAAAAAAAAAAAAAAACCAAAACTAAACAAACACCACAAAGTAGTGAGATATAGGAAGACAGCATGCATGTCTCAGGAATTACCAGTTTATAAACAGGAAGAAGAAAGAAGCAGAAAGTCTTACATTCACAGCTTTAACAAGCAGATTCCAATTCTCATAGTTAATCTAGGCTTGTCAGTGTACTTTAATTCTTCAGCAGAAGTGTGATCAGATCTCTAGAAGCACACTGACTCAGTGGGTTTGAAAATTAACACTAAAGCACTCAGCTATCCTCCTTTTTCCTGTTTTGAAGAAATTTTCAATTCTGCATCTCCAGGATATGTGACCAGCTATCTTGAAACAAACATAACTCTTAATTATTGCACTGGCAGGTTGATATTTTTAATGAGTATGATATTTCATTTCCATGAGCCTGATGTGCTGAGAGAGGCTATGTCTCATCTTTATTTCAGAGAAGAAGGGTCATCATCCAATCACCAATACATCCCACACATAGTTAAATAAGTCCACCACAGATCTTTCTCCTATAATTATAATGCAAGGTAACTATGGTAACGATAGTTGGCAAATCTTGCCTTTTAAATGGCTTCTGTTGCACAGGTTTTTATATCTTCTTCCCCCTCCCCCTTCCTACACACATTTTCTTATTATAACAAGAAGATATGGACAACTATTATGAGATCTCTGGATTCCTGTCCTCAGCATTGCTGAAGATCATGGCTTCGTCAAGACTGGCGATCACATTTGACCCAGCCAGTTTAGATTGCCTTCATATTTTATGTTCTCAATAATCCTACAGTCCAAGATACCTCCTCACTAATACCTTTACTACATCAATTTATATTCCCCCTTTTCACCGAATTCTAATGTTACTGAGTCGAGTCAGATTCAAACAAGATTAAAATCATGACATTTCATGAATGCTTGGCATCTCCATCTTAGAATTAGAATGCATAGAAATTTTCTTCTTTATAATTTATATAATTATGGATGCTCACACTCTGTCTGAGCTAAGAAGAACTTGAAAGAAGGCTATTCAATTTCTGTAGAGAGTATTGCCACTTACTAGCATTTACACCTAAAGGAAAAACTGTTGTAAAAACTTGCTGCACTCAAAGGTCTGTGTTGCCTCTGAGCTCACTGGCTGCATCTCCCATCTCAACATTTTTTCCATTGACTCACCTTTGATTTTTGGCAGATTCCGAACATATTATTCATTGCAACACTGATGATGTGATCATAGTATAGATGACACTACTTGCTTTTTAGAACAAAACAATACTTTGTTCTTCTGACTAGTTTAAGGTGCATTATGCTTCTTCCATCCATCAAACCACTTCATTTCAATTCTGAACAGGATATCAAGTTTAAAAACTTTGGCTGTACATTACTTATAGCCAAAAGTACAAAAATTCAAGGGCAGAATCAAAGGGCTAAGAAAAAAATTTACATTCTGATTATAATATGCAGTGCTATCAGTTAACAGTGCAACGTTATCACTTCCTTGATTATTGGAAGAGTAAGGCTTAAAAATATAAAAACAAAACTAGAGCTGCAGTATGCAAAGGCATATGGAAAAAAAATATGTACACAACCCGATCTATTAAATTATCTCTATATTTGGTGTTTAAAAGGGCTTAAATCACAATTATAAAATTCCAGTGGGTTAAAAAAATTAAATCTATGGACCAAATTCAGCTGTGATATAAATCTAGACTAATTCAACTGCAAGCAGTGGTGGTGTTCCAGATTTACACCAGTGTAATTGAAACCAGAATCAGCATCATTTATTAAACTCCAGAGGCCATGTTCGTCTCTCAGTATGTTTATTTAAGTCTCATTAGCTACTGAGAGGGAACTGTATACCTAATGGCATGCAATGGATAGCAGGCATAGAAGCAGGGAAGGCAAAGGGATTTTCAGGGCTCAAGAAAGGCAGACTGTTCCCCAGGAAAGGAGCAGTTGTTCCTCTCTTATTCAATCATGTTATTTACTGCCATGGTTTTGTTTGGAATAGAGATAAAGCTGGTATAGCATTGTGTTCTGGATTTAGTATGAGAATAATGTTGATAACACACTCATGTTTTTAACTGTTGCCAAGCAGTGTTTAGACTAAGTCAAGGACTTCTCAGCTTCTCATGCCCTGCCAGAGAAGGCTGGATGGGCACAAGAATCTGGGAGGGGACACGGCCAGGACAGGTGACCCAAACTGGTCAGAGGGATATTCCATGGCATATGGCTTCACACTCACCATAGAAACTGGGGAAAGCTGCTGAGGGACACTGCTGCTTGGGAACTGGCAGGGCAGTAGGTGGTGACCACTTGCATTGTGCATCACTAGTTTTGTATATTCTAATTATTATTAATTTTATCAACATTATTATCTTCTTCCTGTTCTGTCCCATTAAACTATCTTTATCTCAATCCACAACTTTTTTCATTTTTGCCCTTCCAGTTCTCTCCTCCATTCCACTGGGGACCACAGTGATGACGGGCTGTTTGGGGATTATTTGCCAGCTGGGCTTAAACCATGACATTTACAGAGCCACAGAAAAATAGCAATGACTCCAGACAGGGAGATTATAAAGTTACAATTATATATCTGCATGTGCAGACCAGTCATCACATTAAAGTGTGGCTAAATTATTCTAGCTTACTTTGATGGGACACTGCCAGTAAATGGTGCAGCCTTTCAAGAGGACTTTGGTCTCTTCTCCTACCTATACTTCTTTTTTTTAGACCTGTAGACACCTGTGTTTCAGTGCCTATGTTGAGAACAAGGTCTTCTGGGAACAGAACAAAAAATATAATTTAACAGTTGCTAGATAGGCTCTGTACTCTTGGATCTTGCTGCTATAATCCTGGTTCTTAATAAAAGAAATAGAAATCATTTGATATCTGTACTAGATACAAATACAACTACAGTAAAAAGTAGCCTTCCTTCTATTTGGAGAGAACCAAGGGAAATGTAAAGTTAACAAGCCTATGTGGCTAAAGAAAGACTCAAATTTATCATGAAAAGTAGTGCAGAGCAATTTCAGAGCTTCATATTATATGTACACAGAGACCTGACTTCCTGTACTTGTGATGTAGGTCTCCATACATTGAAAATCTTTCTCTGAATTTTGTAAATGTGCACACATTGTATAGAACAACCTGAGCACTAAACTGGGGAGATAGAGAAGCCTTGTTTTCTTCCCATTTTCTTCTTCATCCTGAGATCGTCTTGTTGTCAGTCTGAGTTAACCTAAAGATCCCCAGATGCTGCTGCAGAAGACAGGTCAGCCTTGCTCTTTCTATTACGCTTGCCAAAAGATCATTCTCATCTGAAGATCTGGAAACCTCTGAGGACTAAGTTTTTCATTTGTTTTGTGTGAAACTGCATGCTTCAGTGCAACAAAAATCACAATCAATAGATATGTCTGAGCAATGCACTTTCCCTTCCTTGGCTTAGGTTACTTTCATCTTCCTAGTAGCAGCCATAAAAGAAGACTCCAAGTTTATTTTACTCCAAGTCATAATCTGCATGACCAAACTGAGGGTTTTAGTATATATTCCTTGAGCACATATAATTCCTTATGCACAAAAATTAAATCAAGTCACAGAAGACAAAATGAAGTCTTGCAGAGATTGGTGAAGGATCTCAGAAACTGCAAAATATGCATATATATATATATATACACACACACATACATAAAAAGATATCTTAAACATTTCCTTCCCTCCACCCTCTCTAAAAATTATGTTTCTGGCCAGTTGAGACTTATTGACCAGTGGTGGAAGAGCTGCATTTTGAATTGCCTTCAATGAGAAGAGAAGTTCTAGAAAGACCATCTTAATTGGCCCAGGAAAGCCTTTGGTTCATTATAAGTCCTGAGCTCAGTAGAAAAATTCTTTAATTTCAGTTTCTGCAACAAGTATAATTCAGTAAAATGAGAGTCTGGCCAAGAAAGAAAAATAAAGGCTTTTAAAAATACAATTTCTCTAACAAATTGTCGGTCAGAGAAAAATCATTTTATCAGAGATTCAAAATCAGCATCACATTTAATCCAAGGATCTCTGTACAACATGTAAAAATGTCAAAGCTGGTATTTCGATTTTGAAATAACAGCACAATATCTTAGCATAAAGCTGATGAGTCATCCACATGCTAAACATTTGGAAAGTCCAGATGCTCTTGGGAAATTTCTTTTTAATAACAGGAAAGATTTTGTTTTCTTTATTTTTTCTAAAAAGTGGAAGTAAGAATGATTTCTTTTCCTCCAGGTTCTGAACCCGGTTCAGTGAGTTGTTAATTTTTTCCTGAGGTGTCCTAAGCACCTTCTACTAACCCTTGAACAGAAACTGAAGCCATGCTGAAGTCTGCCTACAGAATGGATTTTTTCACATCCACTTTGACAAGAATAACGTCAGCATCCAGATTGAGCTAGAAAAACATAATTATTTCACTGCTCTTTGGACTGTATTCCCACATAATAATAAGGAGTCCTGAAGATAAAGTTATTCCTGGGGAATGGATCTTCTGGTGTGACCTGCAACACTCTTTCTTCAGCAATCATGTGGATGACTTATCACACATCTTTCACATTGCCAAAAATGTAATTGGAATGTTACAGGACTCATAGGCTTTGGATTATACTTACCCAATTCTTGATTAGGCAGTTTATCCAATTAATAACAGAGATGTACATATAATAGACAGTGAGAAATAAGATAAACTTGTTAACCTCAGTACCTACACTGTACTTCAGTTACATTCATCATCAATTATTTCTGCCTTCATTAATTAATTACTTGAGACAGAAACATACCACCCAGTATTTCTGGTGGGAAGCTTTGTGCAGGAAGGTGGGCACAGCCCCTCAGGGCCCTGTCCAAGTCCTTATGTGACCAGCCCAAGGCTGCTCTGCTGCATGGTGTGACACTGTACCACATACATGGCTGGTGTGTGCCTGGCATCACCAGGAAGGCAAACAGATTTGGAACTTGAACATTTTCCTCTTCCATTTATTATGGAAAGCTTATTGTCTCTATGGTAAAGTACTTCTGAGATTACAAGAGAGCAGAAAATAATCAAGGAAGGAGATACCTTCTCAGTGTCATGGACCCAGGACACAAGCTGTCTAGGTTAAGGAGATATACTGGGTTGTAAATCAGGCATGTTTTCACTCACTCATAACCAAGCCTTGATTAACATTAACTTTTAAAATGGATGCCTTGCAACCATAGATCTGAGAAATGCTTCAAATGGTATGTCAGGATTTACAGGCATTTTATACTACTGGAGAGCTAACATGCCACCCATGAAGAGTTTCTCCATTCCATTTTGGGGAAAAAAATGCATAAACCTTTCAAATAACCTCTAGAATTTCTCAGATTCTAACAACTGTTTTAGTTAATGCTCCAGGACTTAACTAACTCTTTATTAAGAAGTCAAGCCAATATTTTCTACTAATGGTAGATGAATTAACTACTTTCAGAAGTTCATCACCATTCACCTTTTGCATTACCAAATTAGAAGAGATCATAATTTTCATACAGTGTCATTGGACTCAACATCTTCAAATGCCAAAGATGAAAATGAAAACTCATCTACCAGAATACACTGCAAATGATATCAGCATCTCTCCCTTACCCTTAGGATACAGATAGAGGGAATTGTTTTCCCTGTTAAGTATGAAACACAGTAAAGTTTAAATTAGTTAGTGGCTTGAGGTGACACATTTTTCAGATGTTCTGGATGAGAATCGTCTCTGAAATTCTACTCTAGAGGACAAAGTCCCTTTTTTCCTTATGGTAAATAGGCAGTGACTAACTGAAGAACAAGGATAACATTCAGGTTTATTAGGTGTTCCACATCTACTTGGAAAATGTTTACACCTTTAAGTGAGTTTGATGGTGAGTGAAGCCACCAATCAAGCAGAGGGTCTGCTAATGCAGAGTGCACTCTGAAAGAACAGCACTGACTGGGACATAAGTGATCAGTTGTGATTCTAGCAGAGGAACTGCAGTCATTATTTAGCCAAAGATGTTTATTATTAACTGTGAAGAATGAGCTTTAGGCAGCAGAGTGGGAAGTCACTGTGGGAGCAGTGGAAGTAAATGAAGATTTTTGTCCACTCAAGATAGGTTCTTAGCTGTTTCAGTTAGATATTAATTTTTATCCTGAATAGAATAAATTATATGAAATGCAGTCTGACTTCCTATAAATAACATAGCTGCTGTGCAGTTCTGTTCCTTTCCTCTATCAGCCATTTATTGCTCACAAACCTTCTTGCAAAATAGAATTGATAAATGTAGTATAACAGTTATGAAGCAGTAAAATGGGAAAAATGTTCCTGAATGTTACTGTTAAGATAAAAGAACACAAGATGATCTCTGCTTTGGTGATACTGTCAGCAATTTACAATAACATGAATAAGTTTTGGGAAGGTACCTTTGTTTTTTACACCTTTGTTTCTGCATTCTTTATTTTGCACCTATTTGCATCTAGTCCACTCAATTGCAATCCATGAGTTCTGGGGGACTTTCAGACAGCTCCAGAAGGTAAAAACAAACAACAAAGATGATGTTGCACACTTTCCTTGAGCCTCTGTCCTTAGGAAGCATGAAAGTCAACTTGTGCCTGTGCCTCATTCAGAATCATTTTTCTTTTATGCTCCACTGTACTCGGAACAATTTCAGTTATAATGTGATACGTTTTCTCAAAGTCAAGGTGACATAAAACAGTAAGTGTGTTTCATAACAGATAAATCCTGTCCACTATAATGTCATATTAACATTTTGGTTATCTACCTGAAGTTCAGGGACCTATTTAAATTGAAATGATCCACCTAACAAGATATTAAAAAGTGGAGAAGAGATACCAAGATCTAATATCATTTTATGTTATAGCAGTTTTATTGCAAGGAATATTTTATCTGTAAAGGTTATGCTCTCACCTAAAATTTTGTATAAAAGTTTTCCTGTTTACAATTGAAACATTACAAATAAATAAACAATATAATTCATTTTACGACAAAAGTGATGGATAGCATTATAGCTTCAGAATTACTTAGCTGCCATGGTGGTAGATATTCTAGAGCTATACAAAACCCACAGAAATGTAAAAAATTATAAGATTCAGCCTCAATATTTCTCAATTATTCATCAAAAAATCAAAGCTACTTCCCCTTCAGGTTTGTTCAAAGAAATACTGCCCTAACAGGAGTTGCAAAGTTTGCTGTGGAGCACTTTAGGGTACCTTAAATCAGATGGCTTCTCCAAGTTGCACCCAAAATCATATGAGTTCTCACGCTGGCATGTGATTCTCTCACAAAAGAACAAAGATGGATATTTATACAAAACTTGGGAATTACTTAAGGTCTACAGTCTCAGGACTTAACAGATCTCAGTCATTATACCAAACACATGATGCGAATAAAAATACATCAGATGTTTCCTGAGCACGTGGCTGACAGGCACCATATGGGAAGTGGGCTTGCCCATGTTCCCATTAGTTTCCATGGGCGTTTTGTCCCTTGGTTTCAACTGCAGCAGGGGAGAGCCTGCTCCTACAAGCGAGAGGAACACAGCACAGCACGTGTCCTTGGGACACCTGTTGGTGCTGCCTGGAGCTATGGCTAAAGCAGGAGCCATGGGTTTCTCAGCCACTGCAGGAAGGGCCACAGGGCAGTAGGGATGGTAAGCCATGAGTGCCTCCAGCTTGCACCCCTCACTTCACACTCCACACATGGTCTGCAGCGTGATCTGAGCATTTCTGCAGCACAAAGCCATACCTGAGTACTGCATCCAGCTCTAGGGCTTCCAACATAAGAAAGATGTCAACCTGTTGGAGCAAGTCCAGAGGAGGGCCATGAAGATGATCAGAGGGATGGAGAACTTCTCCTGTGAAAGCAGGTTGAAAGAGTTGGGGTTCCAACCCCTGCAACAGTGGTTGTTCAGTCTGGAGAGGAAAAGGCTCCAAGATAACCTCACAGGAGCATTACAGCACCTGAAGGAGACCTGCAAGAAGGCTAGAGAAGGACACTTGACAAGAGCATGTAGTAACAAGACAAAGGGAAATGGCTTCACACTGAAAGGGGACACGTTTAGATTAGATATTAGGAAGAAATTCTTGATTGTGAGGGTGGTGAGGCACTGGAACTTGTTGCACAGAGAAATTGTGGGAAGTGCTCAAGTCAAGTTAAATGGGGCTTTGAGCAATCCAGGCTAGTGGACAGCATTTCTGCTCAGGGCACAGGGGTAAAAACCAGGTGATCCTTAAGGTCTCTTCCAACCCAAACCATTCTATGATTCTGTGTCTGGACACCTGCCTAGAGTGTCTGGCAGGCAGCTGTGTGGATGCCACTTTACCTGTGGCTGCCCATTTAATATAGCTGAGGTTTTCCACACCTTTGAGGCAGAAGCAATTTTTCTTTCAGAATGTACCAGTTTGCCAAGAACTGTGGATGCAAACCCTCGAAACGTGCCTTGAAATGCCAGCTTTCACTTCATCTGTCAAAACTGTACATGTAAACAAATTCATGTTTGTTCAAGATGCATAGCTGCAGTAAGCAGAACTTGCTCAATCTGCCAGGAAACAGCTCAAAGCAATGAGAGCAAATGTGACAAAATATGTTTGGCATGAAGAGCAAAGTCAAACACTAGAGACCCTATAGCAGACCTACTCCTTTTTTCTCAAAGTGATTGTAAACCAATTTGCCTTGTTTCATAAATTCATTCATGTATCAGAATTGTTTTTTCTTTCCAGAAACAATGCTGTTGAACATATAGCTGTTGAGCATGTTTTGGCCTTCAGTATGGTTTCTGAGAAATACTGTTTAAATATGAGGGCTAGACTAAAGACAGGTATTTGTATAGGCAGATATTTCTTCTCTCCATCTTTTAAAGAATTGTCTGTTGAAAATAAATTGGGCCTCTATTTGCTTGCACTTTGAGTGCTTAATCATAAAGGAAGCTCAGGTTTTATTGGACAGTTTCATGGAGGAAATATGTTGGCAAAACAGAGGCAGAAGACAATAGTAGGAAAGGAACAGATTTTATAGCATTTTTAGAGAACTGAGACAGACACAGTGAATATCAGATACTTCCACTGGCAGGTTCATTTCCAGCTCTGCCAGCTCAGGTTGTTAAAAGCCCTTCTGAAGCTGAACTCCCTCAGTTTCTCATCCGCCCTTCTACTCTCCTTTCTTGATGTCATACAATTGTGATACTGGTGAGGGGATGTTTGGCCTACAGGCTGTTCTGCAATATCTGACTGGGATGAGTCAAGGCTCATGAGCCAGGCAGGAGCCACACCACTCTTCAACCTCCTCTGAGATTTACTAGAAGTAGCATACTGAGGGCAAGGCAGAGCAAACAGAGTTTCTGTTGATCTACAATTGTCTGCATGTCATGTGGTTTCAAGCCTGAAGCAGGAGAAAATAATTTTATATAAACCTTTCTGAATTTGGATCCCTTCTTAAGGATGTTGAGGTAGGTACCACCATGGTCCACAGGAGCTGGTCTCTTCAGCACAGGGAGATTCCTAAGGAAACCAACAGGAGTGATTTGTGCCAGAAAAATTCACATTTTTCATTCATAACATGTGGTATCTTCACAACACACACATGTTCATCTCATGCTTCACTGGCTTAAATGACTTTTATACATTTGTAACCATTTGGCATTAATGTACAATGTCTACCCTCTGAAGTGCCTATAGGACTGGAAGAGAATCTTCCAGCAAACTCGCTGGGTAGCAGACAAGCAGTTACAGTGCAAAGGAGCTTTCTAGAACGCTGCCAGCAAAATAACACTGAGGCTTCTCTCTTTACATGTGCTTAGATTTGCTTCCCACAAGGCAGTACAAGCAGTGGTGGAGTGGGCTAGATTAAGAATGAGCAACAGTGAGTCACTAATCACTGTCAATTCACTGATAATCACCAGAGCACCACTCCACAATGACAACCTGGCACTGCCATTGATGTCTTGCTGGTGTTGAGGGGATCCTTCACAGAATTGCAAGCACCTTCACTGCAGAAATCAGGTAGCTGCAAAGTAAGATTAAAAAAAAAATAGTTTTCCTAGCCTAATACAATTCAATTATAATGAGTTCACTTTGTGTGCCATTGCTAAAGGCAGGAACAGTGTGCAATGTGACACATGCTGTATCTATCCTCCTCAGCAGCCTAAGACTGCTGGTTAGTCTTCCCTTCTGATTTTTTTGCTGCTGTTTACTCTGGTTTTACAGTAAATGCTTGATGAATACACCCCTAATTAAGTACTTTTGACCAGCCCTACAAAAAATCGACCACTCTCTTAAAACACTTTCCTGGGATCCGAGCTTTTATCCGTTCTGAATTTAACATAAACTCCAGTCTCTCTGATGTCATCTACTAAACAGTGTCAGACTGGGGCAATGCTTTAGTGAGAAACTTCCAAGAAAAATCTAAGCGCTGCAGTGACTCATTCTCTTCCCTCTGACTCAGTACTAGATTGCTCTCCTAAGATGCTCTTCTGGAGGTGTTATCTTTCAGATGAGATAAAAAACTCGGGTTCTGACCACATACAGAATTTTTTTTTTTAACAGGGGGAGGAGATGTATGCTGTATTTTGCTATATATCCCCCATACCCCAAAGGAAATGAATTCAAAAACTGTCTGGAGTGGACAGGACACTCCCACCTCAGATGTTTGCTTCCACTCCCCCGTTGGAGGGTTAAAGGACAGAGAGGTGCTGACATAGTGCTTAATCTCCTTCAGCCAGAGGCAATTTTAAAAAACAAGAGTAGGTGATTGTTAGCTTTTCCAGCTTCCTTCGGGTGAGTCAGATAGGGAGAGAATTCACAAGTCCTCCCACAAAGGGAGACCAGGGCAGGATGACCCCCAGTGCCACTGAGCACTGATAATAGTGCAGAGCAGTGATGTGAGAGATGTGGGGATGAATGTGGCTCTGGAGCCTCTTGAATGTGTCCTAGACAAGAGTTTCTATATTTTTTTTTATTTCTTTGTGATAGTTCACCATTCACATAATTTTTTCCACAGGCAATCAGTGAGTGAGGAGTTGCCTGATCAGCTAAAATAATAAATAAATGCATTTCTTTTTTGCCCTTTCAATCCATATGCCTTTCTTCCTTACGATTTCTAATTTGCATTTCACCCAAGCCCTCACAAAGTATCTTTGCTACAAGCCTAAGGCTTCCAGACCAGACGGAACGGGCCAGATCAATAAAAAACATCAATGATATTTTCTCTTAAAAAAAAATAAATTAAAAAAAAAAAAAAAAAGCCCAAATTTTCCTCCTCCATCATCCCAGAATAACTGAATAAACTCCAGCCCTCAGAGTTATGGAAAAAAAAAAAAACCCACACGGTCATTTTAGAAGTCAGCTGATAAACTGATACCTTTAATTGCTGCTAATAGGCTGAAAAAAAAAAAACAAAAAAAACAACACTCTGAAAATGGAATGAGCTACTCAAGCCATGACAATAGGTGATGATGGTGATAATGTCTTGACTTTTCAGTCTGTTGCTAATCACTGTACATCCATGTGGGAAGAAAAAAAAAAAACTAATCCCACGGGTGTGCGCAGGTTCTGACTCTTCCCAGAGTTTTTCTGCTTGGGCAACATTATAATTTTCCTTTACTGCTTTACAATTTTACCCAGGGCAGCAATGCAAGAGGCGAGCCTGGTCATGGGTGCTGCAGCACTCTAGAGAATGGAGCAATACTGATCAATCCCTTTCCCCACCAGTGCCTCAGGTACCAGTCTTTGCCCCGAAAAGCAGCCAGAGTATCTATTCACCCTGCTGTGTGCGACTCCTCAAACAGGCGGAAAATAAAGAACAAGCAGAGTTTGGCAGGGTAGCCCTGCCATTTGCACCTCTCCCAGTTAAAACTTTGTAACTATGAACGCTGCATTTCTGCTATGAGTAATGAAGATTGTGCTATACCCGATGATTCATCTCTCAAGTCTGCCTGCAGCTTTGAAGTCTTTCATTAACTGTGTGATATGCATTCAACCGATTATCTAAATGATCTAAGTATTATATAATTAATCAGCGGAGTGCAGGATACCCCATCTGACATTTCCTTGGGAGCGTTGAGGTGCTTGTACTTTATGGCCTTGTACAGGCAACTCAAAGCAAATATTCACCAAGTGAATAAAATTCCTTGTCTAATTAAAACAGCTCTGGTAGGACTCCTAATGTATCACATTGCATCAGTCTGATGTCAAGCACAAGGCTAATGTGATGTAATGGCAAGCCACAGAACACCTTAGGTGCAAAATAATTAATTGTATCCAAGGCAAATAATAGGAATACCTTCAGATAAATGCAGCTACACTGTGTGAGTAGGCAGAGCCCTTTTCCAGTTCTGAAAGCTACTAGCAGCTTCACTGGTCTCCAAGGAGCCTGGAGGAAAAGTGTTTCTCTTGTCTGCCTCCAGTTTTTCTAAGTACAATTTTATGAATAATGGCCTTTTAGGTTTCATGAGAAAGATTGATTCAGACTGGTTCAGAAAGTAAATATGTTTATGTTCTTGTTTGTGAAATCTATTTTCTTTGAATAAAAAAACTTTTGAATAAAAAATTTTAAAATGAAATATTTGAAAAATGTAAAGATTTACAGACTAGAAAGGTATATATGATTCTTTAACTATTGAAACAAGTATTTTGGACTTTTCTGTCTTCTCTGAGACTCTTCTGCGAATTTGACCCATAATTTAATTCCCAAAAAAAATTCCCATAGTGTTTCTCATAGACCAGCAAAATAGTAATAATTCCTCTTCTACGTTTGTTTTGTGAGGCTTAACATGACCTCTAAAAAATTATATAATGCTTAATATTCTATTATATTAGATTCAAGCATCTTTGGGAGAGTGAAAGAGTGATTGGGGAAAACAGAAGCATGAAGGAGCAAGTGGCAGTCAGGAATTAACTGTTTCCATAACCCTCAAACCACCTCCCTCCTCCTGAGATTAGTTATTGAAAGGATAGAAAGGCCTTTAAATAGAATGAAGTTTCTAAGGGAGGCAAATTCCTTCACAGTATTTTGTTCCCTTCATTCCTCAGGGAGGCAGATGCCTGCTAGTACTATCTTCTACTAATTGCTACTTATCACAGTCTTTCAAGTAAGTGGCAAATAAAACCTGCAGCTGGACAGCTGAAGAGGAAAGAGGAGTTATCCCTGAGAACACCTGGTCTGGGAGCAAGCATTCCTCTTTTCTTCTCAGGTCACAGCTAGCTCATGTCAGAGACACCAGAGGCAGCAATCAGCAGATGTGTCAGGAGGGCAGGGGCTCAGGGCAGGAGCTCCCTGTGCCAGAGGAACAGGCTGCCTGCTGCAGCCAGGGGTGGTGGCAGAGCATGAGGAGTGAAATGCTGAGACCATTAAGCCGAGTCCTCTAAATTTTCCAGCCTTGCCCTGTTCCTTCTTGTGCTGCAGACCCTGCTTTGGTTGACCTTCCCATTACACAGAAATTTTCAGTTTTGCCTCAAACTCAGAAGCTGTGACTCAGCTCTGGCCCAAGCCTGGCATGCACAGAAGGAGTAATTTGTACATATTGAGTGTGGCCTTTCAGAAGGTGCATTTTCTTCAATCCTTACAGACCTGACACTAAAAAAAAAAAAAAAGGAATGCATTGACAAAATGCAAATATCCATAATGCAAACATCCCCATCTGAGCTAAATAGCCTTTAGAGCTAAGAAGGAGAAAGAGGCACTCACAGGGCATAATCTCTCTCATCTGAAGGGAAATGGCTAAAACAGGGCAGTTCTTTCCTTTTCCAATGTGGGTGTTTACAGTTAGGTGAGATGTCTCATATCTCCATCTGATAAAGAAAGATAGCATTGATTTGAGTTGCAAAAATCATCCACACTTAGATTCCCTTTCCATTTGAATGAGTACCCTAGAATTTCAAATTTATGTGTTTTTTTAATGGTATTGCCCAGGTTAAACCTTTCAACAAAAAAATTGCCATCAGGAGAACAGTAGCAACCACTAGCATGAGCACCAAGCAGCCAAAATCATCTCTGACATCTCAAAACCCATATAAAACCCTAACAAAATGCTGTTATTGCTATATGAAAGTAGTGTCCCGTGTAAAGACAGAAAAGTAGATGCTAACAAGCATGAAAAGAAGAAACAAACAAATAAAACAAAGCAAAAACCACAGAAAAATTAACTACCTTGCCACCACAAAGTTATATTGCAAATTTGCAGTATTCTTTTTTTAACTATTCCTTCATGTGATATATTATCTTAAACATTAATCGAATTTCTTGATACACTTATAATTTCTGTCATCAGTTTTGCAAAGGCACAACTTGCCACATTAGAATAATACTTTTTTGCTTAGTTTCATGATAATATTTAATTGCTGTTAAAAAGGTACATTTTGTATGGAAAAGAAGTGGGTGGTAGACTGCAGAAAGCAATGAAATAGAAGGATTGTGCTGAGGCATTGTTCATAATGAGTATTCTGGTCTCTCTTTTCTTTGTTTGTGTTGGTAGGACCTAGGAAAGACAATCTGTCATTAAGAACAGGCACATTTTTTCAATACTTCTCTTAATTGAAATGCCTTTCTTATTATGATAATGCCTGAGAACAAACCAAGATTTAGTCTCTATTATATGTACAGCACTTAGCTGAAAACAGTGCTCAGAGTATACAGTCCAAGTAGACAACACAAAGGAGAGAAAAAGCATGAGGTATGTAAGCAGAGCTAGCAGCAATAGCAACATCAGGTCGGGTAAGGTCAGGTGGTTTTGGTTTTTTCGTTTTGTTTTTTGCTTGTTCAGTTTGGTTTTGGTTTTTGGTTGTTTTTTTGTGGTGTTTGTGGGGGGGGGTTGTTTGGGTTTTTTTGTTAGTTTGCTTTTTGGTTTTTGGTTTTGGTTTTTGGGTTTTGTTTTTTTTTTTTTTTTTTTTTTTTTTTTTTGGTAACAAAATGAAAATTTGCTCCAGAACTGAAGAGACCAAAGAAATATGGCAGGTCAAGAAGGCAAAAGTAAGGATTGCCTGGATAATAGTGGGGGAAGTTTGGATCATAACATCATTCAGCACAGGTCAGAGCAGGGTAAGGTCTCAGCAAGCATTCAGCTTCCTTCTTCAATTGCTCCTACTGCACATTGCTGGTATCTAGAGTACTCTGCTTTCACATTTCCAACAGAGGCTTTACTGGCAACGGGACCCTAATGTCGCTGATGGTGAAGGCAGAGATGGACTTGAACTATGTAACCTCCCCACATCGAATGGAGTGGCTGCTGCTTTAATTGTTTCTGGGCAACTCCAGCAGGTTAAACATACCTATTTAACCAGGTGCCTGCTGGCAGGTTCGAGTACTTTAGCAAGCATAAATTACCATAGCCTTACTGACATTAACAAGATGGGACTGATTTACAGTCACTAAGGAGCCTCAGCTTTGTATCCAGTTAGCCAGTAACACTCCTGAACCTTTCCATAGGAAAAGAAGGCTTCTCTGCAGGAA
Source organism: Erithacus rubecula (assembly GCF_903797595.1). Lineage (NCBI taxonomy): Eukaryota > Metazoa > Chordata > Aves > Passeriformes > Muscicapidae > Erithacus > Erithacus rubecula. Next base: position 25,695,340 of record NC_136686.1, on the reverse strand, counting down.
CTCCTTCAGACAGCACTTATAAGGAAAGAATTGTTTTGAATGTTAAAAAGTCTAATTTGTTGTCCAAAGCTGCAGGGAAGAGTGATGAAGCAAGGAGATGTACAGTAATTTTTATCCTCATTGTTCTGTTGGCTGACTTTGTATAAAATATGTAGTTGAGGGGTTACAATATCTTAATTGTCATGTGGGTTTGAAATAAAGATATTTCAAATTTTAGCTGAACATTTGTCTCTTTTTTCATAATTTTTGTGAACACTCTAAAAACAATAGCATTTTCTGTCCCTCCACTCACCCTCTCACCCTACATTTTGCACAGAGAAGAGCTGCAGCATGTGTAGGCCTGTGTGCTTATCCCAACTGATGAAGTGTAATAACAAGCCAGTTGCACAGCAAATTTGCTATTGCCAGGATAAATGCAGTGCTTTCAGACCCTTTGGGTGGTGAGGCTCAAGGAGCAGGCAGCCATCTATTGGTACAATACAGGGGAGTTGGACAAGCACCCCTGTGCTACCTGCAGCAGCTGCCCCACGTAGGATAGGAAAGATGGTCTCTGCAAGGAGACAAACACTATCAGACAAGGATTCCCTTCTTGCATTTTGCACCGGTATGAAGGTGTCTTAATTCTGCCTTATCATGAAAACAAAGGAAGAATGAGGCTTCTTGGATTTATGGCTAAGACTATTGTTTCACTAACACTAGTGGGCAGCATGTAAAATTGGTCTTTGCTCTTTCCTAGCAGCAAAACCAAATATTCAGCTAAGTCCCATAGAGATATTAAATTTCGTAAACAATCATGTCAGCTTATTAAAAAAAGACACAATCCATTGCTATTGGTACTGTTAACCAAATAAAAAGCAACGTGTGGAGACATTAAAGATTAAAATTCCAAACACTAAGGAGTTAGAAGGCAGAATGGTGATCCCTGAGACTGAATAGCAGTGAAAGAGGCTAGGTGAGCATGAGGTATGTGTTTTCCTACTCACCCTCAGGAGTTTGTGTGGGTGTGTATGCCACTCGGTAGTTTGCAAGTCCCAGAGATAAGCTAAAGCCAGGACATTTTAGAATCTATTGTTACTATTGTGTCATTGTTATTTATTTGACAGCCACGGCAGCTTCCTATACCTTTGTAAATTAGTAGTTAGCATCAGAAAAACTCTTGAACACTGACTCTGAGTGTCTGAATGATTCTGAAGGGACAAGGAATGGGATTGTCATTGAGAGACTCTGATTTCCCTCTATTCATTCCTGGGAGCTAATGGGTTCCTGGGGCTATGGATAGGAGAGGTTAACATTAAAGGTGTGGCAGCCACGGTGTGTGTACCACCTTGTACCTCAGTCCTGCCAGTTATCAGTGTAGCCCATCACCATTTGGCTCTTTTATAGCAGCAGCCTTGAGTTGCAGGAGTCCATTCAAGCTATCTAAGGGTGCTACGGCTGCCCATGTGCTTCTTGGTCTCACCCTGCTCCAGTTTTACCTCGGCTGCTCGGAGACGCAATCCATGTGTGAGCACCAAAGGGGTGGGAGCATCCCGGCAGCTGAAGCTGCGAGTTCTGCGTTTCACACGTTCCTCCAGCGCCTCGCTGCTCGCAGCTCCTGGCAGCCCCGCCGTGGAGCTGCCCCCGCTCCCGACACCTGCCGCTCTCAGCTCGGCTCATCCACCGGCGAGCGGGGCCGGCCCAGCCAGCACTGCTGCTAGGGAAAAGGCTTTCAGTTGTTAGGATATTCACGCAGGGAAAAGTGAAATTCTCTCACCAGACCTTCACCGTCAAACGAGTTCTATACAAACACCACATTTCACATTTCGCTAGGTCAGTAGCCTAAAGTAGTATGGGGAAGCTCAATCAGTTCACTGGGTGATTCTGCTAAATACTCCCGTATTGATTTAGTCACAAAAAGAAAGGGACAGTTTCTTTTCAACTTCCATCCCTTTAACCCTTGTCACTTTTCCTGTAATGATGAACATTTTATACATACATAAAATACATAATTGCTTTCTTCCTACATTTAGAATAAATTATTCTCGTATGTTTGTACTTCCTAAGGGACATATTTTAAGACACTTCTGCAGCTGAGACTCCTGATCCACATATAATGTATTGCCAGAGACCTGTAAATGGTCAGTCAGTACTCACTTGACTGCATCTACAATGTAATGTGATTGTGATTTCCTGGATCAGTCATTGCATTATTCGCAATTTTTACAATTCACATTAGTCAAACACAACTGTGTACCCATACAGTTTGAAATTAAAGAGGCACTGTATTTAAGACTCCATTATTTTATCTGATTGGGATAAACCATGCAAAATTTTGATCTCTATATGTCAATGTTCTTCTGTAGAATGATGATATTATACAGCCACAACAAACTGACAAGTAGCAGTAAAGGAGAGGATTGACAATTTATATCAGCCCACAATATTTTGCTTCATTAGAGGATTCTTGACTACACAAGTCCTGAGTGATACATTTGAAGAATCATTTTGTCCATCTGCTCCTCACCTTTTCTTAAGGTGTTCAATGAGGGGAAAACAGCTTTCAGTGAGCTGAAACATTAAAAGAAGAGTTCTCGGCTATCACTTTGCCAATAGCAAAGTACTTATCTCCTAGGCAATCCCGGGCTATCCCAGGCAGGAGCAGTGTGATTACAGTTCAGACAATTCCCTGACATTATCAACAATGTATCTCTGTATCTAGAAGGCTTTTTCTGTGTGAAGAGAACTACCCCAGAGAACTGTCAGTCCATGATCTTCCTTACCCTCCACATCCATCTTGTCTGGAATTGTGTTAGGGTTACTTGTACTCCATGTAAGGATCCCAAAAGTAGTTTTCTTCTTACTATTTCACTGCAGAGAAGTTCTGGCACCACATGGTTAGGCCTTGATGCCACCAAGTGCTTGGTGCCTGTGCACGAAGTCCAGTACAGGATACAGGATAAAATTTCAGTAAGATGGCTAGTAAATATCTAAAATCTTCTTTGCTGCCAGGTTTCAGTGCCATAAGTTGTCATTTAGTTGGAGTGGGGACTAGGAAATACCTTAACTCTCAGATTTTGCCTTTTCCCAGTTCTTCTCCCCATCTCACTGTGAGTAGGGGAGTGAGCAAATATCTGTGTAGTACTTAGTTTCCAGCTGGAATTAAGCCATGACGTCACATTTATTAATATGATTATAATAAATATATACTTTTGCTGCAAAAATAATTTCGTTCATGATATCAGCCATCTCAAAAAGCACAGGGCTATTTAAATCATCTAATCATCTTGTCAGACTTTTCAAACTGAAGCATTAGTAGCTTGATCAAGGGTTTGAATACAGCTGAGACTTTCAGCCTTGATTTAATCTGACTCCCTGCTGACACTGAATGGAAACACATAAATCTTATTAGGCTTAGAGTGATTTCCTTCAATCATGAATTTAATAAAGCAGGTTGATTTCTTTAAGTGTGCCAAAAACTGTAAAGTTTCAAAAGCTAAGTACCATTCTATGAAGTGAACAGAAAGTCAGTATGAAGGAGTATATATAAAAGTGCAGTATACAACAACACCAGCCTTTGAGGCACCATTTGCAAAACTCTGAGCCTGCTATGGAGTTAACTTCTTGAAGTAAAAAACTCGTGTATTGACAATAAAATCCTGTTATCATATTTGGAAATATATTAGTTTTCTATTAGCTGTGTGAAGCTGAGTTAATATTAAAATATATTCTAACCTACACAATTGTGTGCACCATTAGAACAGGCACAGAAATGTTTCATACTCATCTGTGATGTAGGAAATAGGACAAGTTGTGCATTCAGTGATCCCACTTCATTCTGGTAGAGCGTGGGACAGGTTTTCCCTTTACTCTTTGCCTCTGCTATGAAACTTAGAAGGTCATGTAAAGGCACAAGATGCTGGCTTGACAGGAGCTGAAATTTCTTATGGAAAACAAAAGCCAACCTTCTCACAACACAGAAGTGAGAAGATAGAGAAATTATGCTTAATACCTTTTCCCCTTTAACCTCAGCAGAGAGTAGTCGTGCATGTATCTGTGACTGCTATACCAGGTGACAAAAGAGACTGATGCCTTTCTGCTGCTTGGTCTGTCACCATAAATGATTCTGTCTCTGAACTTTTAACTGGAACAGTTAAAGTTAACCTAAAAATAATTACAATTAATTATTAGAGGACTCATTTAATCCACAGGTGAGCTTTGTAAGCCCCAGTGAAATCAGATGGAGTGGTATGTGTGTTTCCCAGAGGAAAGCTGTATCCTTAGCTAAATACTGCTTTTATTTCCCAGAAGAGCAGATCTACTGACAGCCAGCAGGAACAAATTCTTCACAGTTCATGACCTCAGAAAAAATGTCTGATAGATTTACCATTAAAACTTCTGACCTATTTGAATGGATGCTTTAGCAAAAGTTTTATCAAATCTGACATAAACGCCCTGAGCAGTTTTCTTCATCATGAGTTGCTGGAGCCACTGCAGATCTAAGTGGGCGAATCCTATGATGTCTGGTCAGATTAGAAGATTGCTTCCATATTCTGGCTGCATCAAAAGGGCCATGGCCTGCAGGTCGAGGAAGGTGATTATCCCCCTCTATCCTGCTCTTCTGAAACCCCACCTGGATTACTGCAAACAGCTCTGGGGTGCTAAGCACACGTTGGATTCACAAAAATGATCAGAAGGATGGAGCACCTCTCCTATGAGCAAAGTCTTATAGAGTTTGGGTTACACAGCCTGGAGATGAGGAGATTCCAGGGAATCCTCATTGCAGCCTGTCAATACTCAAAGGGGGCACATAAGAAGGATGAGTGCAGATATTTTAGTAGGGCCTGTAGCAATAGGACAAGGGATAATGATTTAAACTGAAGGAGGGTTGATGAATACTAGATATCAGGAAGAGATTATATTTTGTGAGGGAAGGGAAACACTGGAACAGGTTCCCCAGAGAGATTTATCCTAAACTATTTTCCCATCAAATACCTTGGGAGATATATTTATTAGCAAACATATGTAAAAACAGTCCTGCATAAATGTGAGAACACATATTTGTCAGTTCTGAAAGCCTGAATTCAATATACAGTACATTAGACACATTTAAAATGACCACATTTTAATGACCTTGCACACAGTGAACTGTATATAAAAGTATGACTCCATTGTTAAAATGGAGATACTATGCTATTGATGACCAGTTACTGGCATCAGTTATTTTTAATGGCAATTTCAGTGAAGAGGAGGGGCACATATTGCAGAAGCTATCTATGAGTGTGGGTAGAACCTGATGAAAAATGTTAGCTAAAAAAGTCAATAGAACTCTTTAAAAGCCAACATATTTCTGAATTTTTTTATTTTGGAAGGGACAGAATTTTTCTTTGTTTTCTATCCTTTCAGATAGAGGAATTTCATAGTAGGTTAAAATGAGGAAGAAAGGGTTAAAATTCTTATATGGCCCACAACCAAATGATATTTTATTTTATATTATTTTTTTTTCTTATATGAAAATGAAGCAGCATGGGATTTCCTTTCATTTTGCAGAAATCCTCCCTTACCATGCAAAATTTATTTTGACTTGAACTGGCTTAATTTTTTCAATGTTGAGGGTTCAATGACTGTATTTATTCATAACAGTAAGTCATATCACAACATTAACATTACAAGGCAATGGTAACTGAGTAGTAAATTTAATATCTTTGAGAGTCTAAAGATTAAGGAGCTACACATTCTTCATTTTCTTTTCTATTGAGTGTTTCCCTCAGGCTACAGAGATTTGCTTTTTATTTTATTTGCTGTTTTATAACATAAGTGAGAAATAATTAGCTCAGACCCTTCTTCAGAACCTTATCCATATTAAAATATATATATGTATTGGTTTTCATGATGTGCTGAGCACACTGCCATCATCCAGAAATAGTTGAAAACTGTTCCAAGATACTCACAATCTAACAGTCAAGAAGACAGAGAGAAGGATGGGGAAAAGAAATGCTGCTTTAAAAGGAATTTTAGTGGACACATTAAAAGTGAAAATATAAGTTGCATTACATAAAGACTTCATCACTTTACATATGGATGTCAGAACATCTAGTGTCAGTGAGAAGGTATCACTGAACACACAGACATCAAACACCTCAAGATGTTACACAGGGAAAACTGCCCTCAAGCTGGAGCAAAGGAGAATAAGAATAATCTCACTATTCTGCTGTGCAGATTATGCAAGTTGTACTGTCAGAGAGATTCAGGCCCTCAGCTCCTCTGGCAGAATTTGACAGACTGCGGAAAAGAAGTAGCAAGTGAGTGAAATGGAGCTGTGTTTGTGAGCAGAGCAGACACAATGCCTCGGTGATTCACACGTACTCCATATGCACGAACACACACACAGAGCATGTAAATTCCAGGCCAGACCCAACTGCAGCAGCCATGTGCATCCATCAGTCGCCTCACCATTTTATTCCCAAGGCATTTCACAGACTGTGCCCATCAGATCTGTGTGGGTAGTACATGTGGAGGAGGTTCTTTTTCTTCCTAGTTATTGGTATGGCAACAGTTAGTTATATCTTGGTTGCATTCACAAAATGATAGAAATTCTTTGGCAGGATCACAAACAGGCAAAAAAATGTGACAAATGTTAAAAAGTGTTTTTATCAGATCATTTTTAATTGGATAATAACCTACTGCATTATGGCAGGGAACTGGGTTTTTTCCCCAAATGTGTTTAACTGCTCACTGAATAGTGTCACCCCTGTGACAGAAAAAGACATGTCAACCATGTACTGTCTTTGAGCTCCTACTGATAGGATAGGTTTACTTCGTAGAGATATTTTCTTTCTAAGATTTACAGAAAAACAAAGTTAAATAACTTTTCTGCTTTGAACTTTGGCTTCTCTTTGAAATCATAAAAGAGAGCATCTAAGCAAAGTGAAACCTGTTTTTCAGCTTCCTCCCCTCCTCATGCAATGATAATGATTTCAAGCAGATCCAAACGTTCCAATGTTATAAGAAACTGAGCATTGTTTTCTGCCAGAAGTAGCATAAAAATCCTCACAGAATCATAGCAGATATATGATTTAGGAATAAGGTCTCATAAAGAACTCTGTACTACATCTTGCTTTCTGCAGATTCTGTTTTCTGAAACATCTCTGCTCAAGAAGTCTCTTGACCACCCCAATCAGAGACAACAATTTCAAGCACATGACTGCCATCAGCTCTGATGGAACTGGAACAAAACCTCCATGGACTCTGTGGAGGACTGGGTCCAGGTATAAATGCTATCACTGAGACACAGCTATGCTAATTTTTGCCTAGCCGTGCACTGATAGCCAAAGTGCAAAGCTTATTGCAAGGCTACCTTCCCTTGACAATTTATCTACTTCCATTTATAATATTTTGGGAAAGCTGAATCTTTTCCAGCAATTACATCCTAAATCTTGGGATATATCCAAGATGCATGGGCATGTATGTATGTATAAAATACTAAATCTTAGTGCCACAAGCTGTTCCAAAAATCCTTTCTTAAGAGCATGTTCTATCTACAAGGAATTATCTTGCTTTCTGATTCATTCTGTGAAACACAGATTGGCTAATAAAACTGTAAATTCTTATTATATTATTGAGGAAGCAGTCCCTTGTTATTTATGCCTTATAACTCCCTTTTTAGATGATGCAGTAAAGTCTACCCTCAGAATTAATCAGGAAAGAATGAGGAAAATACCACATATCTTCTGCAGTGAAAATTCTTGCTCTGAAACAAGCTGTTTATAGCATTATACATCTTTTTAACTGTATGACCTTCAGAAACAAACACAGATTTATTTTCTACTCCAATAGCATCCAGCACTCCATATCACTGGCTAAATTCCAGGCTTATTGATACTGTTTCTAGCATCACTTCTGCACTGGAAAGTGTGTTTGTTAGATGTAATTTCCTAGAGAAAATGGTGCTGATCTGCTACCACCAGAGTCAAAATCATAAACTATGACATAATTAATTTTCTTCACAAGTTTTGCTGATTAGTCTTTCCAAAATATGTGAGATGGATGCTTTATTTTTAGAGAAACACTTTTCAGCATATCTAGATATTCAGAACATCAGAAACTAAAACTCAAGTGAAAAATAATCCCATATTTCTGGGAGCCAGATAGTGAAGTCTAGACAGCAGTGATCATGATAAGTAAAATCCATGTTTAGAGAATCCTTTATTTCCTACTAAATTCTTGATCATCTCTAGCTATAACAGTAATTTAACTAGCCATCTGCAATGTTCTTCAGGTATGGTTTGCAGTTTTTTTGTTCAGTATATCATTGCTAATAATAGATGACTGAGGGTGGTTTTGAAGGGCTTATAGTGAGCAAAAGTTACTTCCTAAGCAGAGTGGAAATCAAGAGAGAGGTCATTACTCAGATATGATTTTTCAGATTGTTAGATCCTTGGCTACACGTCAACAAATGCAATTTCATAAAACAAGAAAAATAAATCAGATTAATGGGCACAAATCATGCAGGATGACATTAGTTTGGTAACAAAAATGGTCTCATGAAGTCTTTACATCCTTCTCACATGGCAAGGTTGTCCCCACTTCTCACAGACATTAGTGACAGACTTAAGGAAGGTTTCTGAAGTGACTAAAACCAGATATTTTCTGAAGAACTTGTTTGTGTAACCCAGACAAAGGAAAATTTAAAACAACTTCCCATGTGTAGTGTTGCTTGTAAGGGCAGTCTGAGGAGCACAGACTCTGAGGTACATCACATCTGATAATCACATTGTTTTCCCCTGAGCTACTTCAACACAGCTTGGGAGAGCAGCCAGGTAACTGTATCTGACATTCATATGTTTGTAAAGTATTCCTCCCTAACTCCTATAGAAAATCTTAGACTGATTGGTCTCTTGCAGAACTGGTTGGAAAACAAATTTTGTTCCATAGGAAATTAGCTTCTACTTCAAGACAGGATGAAAAATTGGAGTATCAAAAAAAAAGAGAATGAGAAACTATAAGAATTTTCAAAATGAAGACATCAAAGTGAAAAGTTACTAGACCTCTGATTGGAATAAAAGCTCCTGATTTTTGACTTGTTGTTTTGTTTGTTTGTTTTTAATTCAAGCAATTATTTGGAACAGAAAAGTATCTTTGTTTCAAACTGTCACTTTGAAACGTTGAGGGCTTTGTTTTGATTACCCAAATTGCAATATAAAAAAATATGCATAGAAATTGACATTTTCTCACAGAAAGTTCTTATTTCAGCAAAGCCACATTTTCCAAGAGGAAAATTTTTCAACCTGCTTTACTTGCTTGCCAGGAAATATGAAGCTGTCTAAAACCAGCATCTTACTAAAATTTTTCCAACATGAAAGCTGCTGCAATTTTTCAGTTGAAACTTTTAAAATGTTCTGTTGATGAAGAGAATTTGGCCATGAAACAGAACAGTGCTTATTATAGCACTGATGCACAGAAGTCAGCTAGCACACTTCATGGCTATCACATGTTCAGTTACAGTGGCAAATTCTAAGCATGGGTCAAATGCAAATAAACCCAAGCATATAAATTTCTTCTTTTTAAACTTTCCAGATGTAGGAGTTTTCCATTTGCTTCACCTCAGTCAGTTGAGTTGAGTGTGGTGGGATAATTAATTCCCTCAAGTGTTCTGCAAATTCTTCAGTCCAGATATAGCTTTACCTCTTTGTGAAAGTGGATATACTTTCTAACAAAAGTATAAGAATAAAGTGATCTAAATCCAATTGACAGATTAGAATCAATATAAAATTTTACCAAAAAGTCTGTATAAAAGAAGAATATAAATAATGTGCTTAGAAATATTTGCTGTTACTACAAAATGCAATGCTGCATAAGCAAGATTGTTATATAGCCTTATTTACAATAATTTTCTAGGCACTAGTTGTAATCAAGCAGAACCTGATACTTTCATATACCTCAATGTTTTGATATCCACACTGAAAAGTTTTACAGATGTTAGTTTTCCAAAAAGTGATGAAGATCTACTCTCAAAAAATTAGGTCTATTTAAGGATTTGAAAGTAGTTACCTCAAAATTGCAAGCAACATCATCCTTCCAATTTTAAAGTTTTGGGGTTTTTTTTAGCTCCATATAAACGACTGACAGTACTGTCACAAAGATCTTAATTTTAAAAACTAGGCTACTATTGGAATATTTAAACTCTGAATTTAACATCCTGGTAGTTACTTAGATATATTGAAATCCTTTAGCCTCCTTTGTATCAAGGTTTATAATTCTATTACTCAGAAGCATGTGAATATCTTAATATGCACATACACACATTTACAAAAAATTCTGCCAGTATGAATTCCAAACCCAGCACTTAAGACACCAGTGTAGGAAAGAAATGCATATTTCAAAATAAGGTTTTGACAGTTCTGGATAGAAGCTCAAGTGTCTTCTACATTAAAAAGCTGCCTTTATGCCATGTTAACATACAAGGTTAAAGAAGGGCTTCTCACAGCCATTTGACATATTTTCTGTGGTCAGACCACAATTACATGGGCAATTCAATCCTATATTCCTGGGAACACTATGTTTGATGAAGTGAGATCCTGCCTTGGAAGAGATCTTAAAACATGGATCCTATGCAGCATAGAATTTGAGAAATTCTTTTTCTCAGTATCTCCAGGATACTGAGATTTCTCACTCTGAACCAATTCTTCCCACACAGTTACCTTAATTCTCTCATGAAGTCATTAGGCTAACTTTTACAGCATGAATAGAGGAAGAGGTGATCTTTGTTTGTCAGCAATAATAAGCACAGACCATTAATTTCAATAATGTGGAGAAAACCATAGAAACAGAAGGAATGAAGCAACATTAATCAATGTAAAATCAAGGTCAGTTGGTACCAAAAGCATTAAATTTCTGCTTCCATAATATTAAAAACCTCATGAGGAAAAGCAGTAGCGACAGAATATGGCATACTAGGGGGATGTAGACTACTTTCTCAACTGGTCTAGAATTACTTAAAGAATTAGAATCTATTCAATGGTACTACAGCTGGGGCAAGTTTTACCTACAGGTAAAGGAGTAAATTGTCCACAGCAGTAGAGCCAGGTCTGCAGGTGTTGCTGAGAAAGAAGCATCAGAGTATGCTGGTCAGCTGTGGCTGCGGTCATGTAAGGACGGGAGAACCTGGAATCAGGAACAGAAATGTTAGTGGCACCAGTTTCAGGAAGAAGCACAGATTGGAAAAATTGATATTTTATAATACTCTTTGCAAAAAATACTCCTTAAAAAAAGGTGCATATACTTCAAAGCTCTCCTCTGGCATCTTGCTTTTACATGGAAGAACTGACCAAGTTTGAATGCTTCCAGGGGATGCAATTCAGATATTTCCACATTTCTGGAAGAACTTTGTGATCATGGTTTACTCAAGAACAGGCTTTTAAATCTCCTTTTTTGATCTTCCTCCCTCTGGGATCACCTTGGGAATAGCCAGTTTCTCTGGCTGCCCAAGACTACAGCAGATTCATGAGGACCACACCACCAGCCCAGAATAGGAACAATCCATAAACTCAGGGCTTAGATTTCCTCATAATTGTAATTAATCCCCAATTAAGACAGTTCTTTTAGGCAGAATCATTGATATGAGTTCTGTAAAAGCTGTCTATTCCAAATTTAGATTTTGTGGCTGTTAGGAGAAGGGAGTAGGAGTCTGTAACAACAGGTATTAGATTGTTCTAAGAGCAGATTCCTCATTGTCTTGCACTGCTTGGAAACCTTGGGGCAACTCGACATGAGGCCAGGGACCTGACCTTTAAGCAAGATGGAATATCATATAATTACTGCTCTGTGTAAGTCCACTGCTTCTCTCCTCCCAGCTTTTTCACAAGCTTGGCTGACTAGGGATCTACTTTGAGATTTAACATATTTTAGAAGTATTGTATTGTGCCTTACACAGGGATTGATTTACTCACTTTGACTAACTCAGGTTCATATTATCAATTTGCAGATCCCAAGCTATCTTCTAGTTGGACTGCTTTTTTAAGAATCACACATTTCCAGGTGAACTAGTTGAAACTAGTTTGCAATCACTAACTAATGATTTTATACATATATAAAAGTAATAGTACAAAATAAATTTGTTATCTTTGACCATACAACTATATACAATTCAGGCAGCAGGCCTGGAAGGAGCCTCTCCCTGCTGTGAGAATCCATCCTTTGTCTCCCATGTTATTGGTTGTTTGTAGCCTCAGCATGATTTAGAAACTTTTTTTTTGAACCTTTTACTGTAACTCATAATTGAATGACTTTCACAGGCATAAAAACACCAAACCAGGAAAACTCCCAAAGCCTCCCTCCCACTTGGAATCTGAAGTGATTTCAGGATTAAAGACCACTTTGTTGAGCCATGGCAATGTCCTGCTCATGTGATCTGAACTGGGTGGATATGCTCTTTTCTGCATTCTCTACAGATGAAGAAGCACATGTCTAGAATACCCAGATCAGTGTATTAATCAAGTTAGTGACAGCACTACCAACTTCAAGCATGTAAAATTTATGAATCGCTTCTCTCAAAAAAACCCAACTATTTTTTTTAAATTATGTATGTGCATACTTTTATCTATCACTTTCTGAGCCTTCAGGGTGAAACTGTGTATTGTTTTCAAGTGTCTCTTTGAAAGGAGAAGGTTAGGAAGATATTGTTTTTTCTGTTTTAAGAAAAGTTGAAAATTCCAGTCATTGGTTTTAAGAATTTTGCTTCTGAGAAAAATACATGCAATGTCACTCAGACCCATGATGAAACATCAATACTTGCCATTGCTTTCATAGCAATAGAAATTAGAGGCTGATGTCTCTTCTTATTATTCTATCACCCTCATGAACTGAGTAGGAGCAGGATTAGCATCCGTCTCTACTCTCACATTTCTCCTTAGTATAATAAGGAGTTATGCAGGCTAGGAATTGTCTAGCAGTTTGCTAAGTGTAATGACTGATATATCTGATGCCTGCTAGGCTACAGGATATTTCCCAAATTGTTCCTTTTTTAATTGCAGCATATTTAAAAACAAAAACAAAACCAAATAAACCATTTCAAAACCTATTTTCTATTTAAGCTTTAGTGATGAAGAATCCACCTTGGTAAAGATTTCTGATACATAATTATCTTTTCTGAAAAGGCAAAGCAAACCAAAAACCACAAAAAAATCATAAACCTCAAAACTGACATGTTCATTAATTCAGAATTGAACGTGTTTTGCTTCAAATGCAGGCAAGGTGTCTACTGAAAACTGCTTTGCTAACACATTTATCATTCTCCCAATAACTGTTCTTTTCACCTGTTCTCAGTTTCCAATACTTCTCTTGACTTCTGGGCATATGAAGTGTGTACATTATTCCAGTAGAAGTTGCTTGCACAAGCCCTGAGGTGATAGATCCTCCATGGCAATGGGCTCTATTTTTACTGTTAAGAGCCACAGCAGATTTTTTACCAACATTGTCACAGTGGGGGCTCATCTTGTAAACAAGGAAGCAAACCGTGCTCTCGCTCTTCTCCATCCCTCCACTCCCTCCACCAAGGTTATCAAAGTAATCTCCAGAACCATTCTAATAATTTTTTGGTTTTAAACATAGTATGATTTTGTTACATATTATCTTTAATTAATTTGAAGTTCAAGTGGAGGTCTTCAATTACAAAATCAAGACAACAATATCACTCCTGTCATGAAAATGTCCATATGCAAAGAAAAGCAACTCTAAATAGCAAGTTTTATTTTGCCCTAAACACTTGTTGCATGAGTGGTTAATCGAATCAACCAATTTGGATATGAAATTGCAAATTTGAACTGATTTTGCACTTAAAGCAAAGTACTTGGTGAAATTCTTTAGCTTAGCTCTCCATAATGACTCTGTAAATTTCTAAGACAGAAGCCATAAAGTGTTGTAACAAAAGTGATTATTATCACAGTTCTCTTCAGTTTGGGTTGCAGCCATTTTTCAAATTGAAAAAAAAAAGAAAGATCACGTCAGGTATATTGGAAGATGAATGACATAACATATATTAGCAGAGCACCCCTATTGCACTGTAAAAACTTGTGTTTAAGCCAGCATTAACCTACTACCTATTTTAGTTGTAGTCACCTCAACAGAGTAGCATGGGGCTCAACATGGGATGCCTGATAAGGTAATTAGATTATTCAGAGCTCTGTGCTTCTATGATAGGTTTTAAAAGAATAGGAGCAAATACCTGAAAAGACAAATAGAAGAAAACTCATTCTGTGACAATGGACAAGACAATAGAATAGAAGGTGCTGTGGATCAGCTGTAAGAAAAAGACAAAGAAGAAATAATGACAAACTATGGCTTTCTTCATCTCAGCAGGGCAACCATCTGGCAGGAGGAGGTTCTACAGATTCCAGACAGAACAGAAATGGTCAAAATGCTATCAATGCTATCTGTTATTTCCCTGGTGAAAGCAAAATGGACAGGAATAGTTGTCAGGTAATCAGGCACTGGCACGAGGATAGATGAAGGAAGAAACTATTTCCTTACTGGAATGGGTAAATTGCAAGACTAAGAGTGTTACTGGAGTTCCAGTGAAGAAGCAGGTGGCACACATCATTGAAGAGGACTCAGTTAACAAACAAGGAACAATTCCACTTCTGTTTTGTTGCTGTTTTTTAACCTACAGCTTTCAGTGGGTTTTAAAACTAAAAAGAGGTTAGCATATATGAACCCAAAGACCTCTGTGTAGAGACACCTCCAAGGAATGTTGGCTGATGAATTTAAAGGCTTGGCATAGTTGAAATATGGATGTCATATGTCTCTAATAACCAGCCATGTGGCTAATCATTAAAACCCTCCACTGGCAGAACAGTCCTTTCTATGTGTTTGCATCTCCAGTGAATGAGACACCAGTCCTGTTTGGAGTGCATATACTATTCTAAGAAATAGTCATAAAGAAATGTGGTTCTCACCTAGAGCTAGAATAAATTGAAAGCAAGTTTTTGATTATATGGTGATCACAGATGAGGGTGTATTTGTGATTGGCACAAGTTAGCCCTTCTCTAAAATAGAACATGATTTAATCCTATCGCTGAATCAGTCTACATATGCATATTTTTAAAAAACACACAAAAAAAAAAGGAATTAAAGCCTTTTCTATTAAAACAACAGATTTAGTTAAAGATTATTGTTTCCAATGGGAGATTTTGAGCACAGGTGTATATATTATAGAATAAGAGAATTGAAAATTTGGGAGGACCATGTCTTCACAATTAAATTCAAAATAGAGTGGGGACCCAAGAGATCTGAGCTAACTCCCTCTGCCACAGATTCATTGAGCAACCTTGAGTACATAACATTACTCTTACTTACCTGTTTAGTGATGCAAGAAGCACACAGATATAGCTGTTTGTTCAGAGAGAAATTTCCTCTGAGAAACATTTTACCTTTGTAATCACAGCCAGGGCATAAGTAAAGACCAAATAGTCTCCCAGTTTTCCTTTGATCAAGTAGGGCTTAATTTAGAGTTCAGTGCAGGAAGTGTTCATCCATGTAGAAACAAAGAATCATAAAATTACTGAATAATTCCAGTTGAAAGAGATCTCAGGAAGTCTATAGTCCAAACTCTCACTCAGAATGGATTCACCTTTGAGAACAGACTGCCTTACTCAGAGCCTTGTATCTAGTCAGGCCTTGGAAACCTAAAAGGATGGAGGCTGCACATGTAGAGCCTGGCTCTGTCTTCTTGTCACTTTGCAGGTACTGAGCTCTGTGGCAGTGGAGGGAAGCTACCAGGTGTCCCTGAAACCTTCTTTCAAATACACTGAATTAGCCTTGCTCCTTAGTCTCTCCTTAGGTGCTCCAGCCCCAACCAGTTTGGTGGTCTTCTGCTGAACTTGCTCATTATGACTTTCCTGCTTAGGAAACCTAAAACTGAATGAAGTATCTAAGTGTGGTCTCACAGGTAAAAGGGAATAATCAGTTCCATCTACTATCTGTGCTCTAGTCAGCACAATCCAGGTGCTGATGGTATTCCTTTCAAGCAGGCCACTCCCCTGGTTCACCCTCAATCCTCAACAGTTTGATGCTGTTAAATGTGTTTTCATTGTCAGCCTGATACATTTCTCATATATACCAGAATGTACATGCAAATGTAAAAACAGGTATGCATGTACAGGTTTCCATCTTTCTAGTACTTCCAATACTGCCTATCTCAGCAGCATTAGTAGTCCCAGTGGAGGCCTGTGGGATTACACAAGGATAATATGAAACAGTTTCTGCTTGTATATCTTAACTATCTGATATAAGACAGGGTAGAGATAGTAAATATAATCAATCAGCTGTTCTTAGGCAAGGACAGCAATGAAGCAGCAACAGAATTTCATTATTCCTTTGGCTGGCCACCAGTATCATCAGCCAAGCTGGCAGCAAATAAATCAAACATGATTTGGTTGAATTAATGTCCATCTTCAGTTGGATGATGGTTTTGTTAAACTTTGCTGTTGACCATTTAACATCCAACTTCTCACTGTCAACCTAATCCAGTGATCATCTAGCACAATATTTTTTGTTCCTCTGGATTCTTTCTTTGGGCACACTCTTTTGCATAGTTCCAATAAATTCAGTTACCCACTGGGCTTGCGGAATTTCTGCTCACATGTTTAAAGATTGTATTCACTTCTGAGTAGTTAAGATGCTGACTATTGCAAAAATAATTGAAAAAAAAAAAGCAGTAAAGGGAATTACAACTTCATATGAAACTCCAGTTCTCATGCCTGCCTCGTCCATGGACAATGCTGTTGATGTTAACAGGAAAAATAAACAAGGAAGTGAAGATGAGAATAAGAGGAAGAGAATGTTGGGTAGGAACAAGATAAGTATTAAACTACTTCATAAACACATGGGCCATATGGTGCAGACATAAACAGTGTGAGCTTTCTTTACCAACATTATGCAGTCTGTAACCTCCCTTTCAGATAACTCCTCTCTGCCAAATGTTTTTCTTGTCTTTAATAGTGCAGACTCTACAGACATGCATGCTTATATATACCAGAGCTAGATTAAGCAGACAAACTTCTCTAAACTACATCCAATTTCTGCTGAGCACTAGTAACAGCTGGATTGCCTTAAAAAGGCAACCAAAGAAAACTCTTTTGCCACTTTAAAAAAAAGAAAACATTAACTTTTACTGAACTTAGTGTGTAATGTATATTAAAGGCATAGATTTTTTTGCATAGATTTCAATTGTAATATAACTTGCCAGACCTGATGTTTGCCATGGATTGCAACTGCAGTGACGCATTAAGATTTTTGTCTGGTTTTTACTTGTACCTATGGGTTTGAAAATCCATGCCCAGCTATTTGGCAGCCTATTTTTGATCTCTAGATTTTTGTGGCTAATTTGCTTTAATAGCTTTTGAAGACCCAAGGATTGCAGGAGAGTACTTTCAGAAGCAAATTACATGCCATCTCAGTCACTATGCTGATAAATATATAGATGATGATGTTGAACTCTCAAGTATTCTTAATGTAGCAGGCACCTGGTTTTAATTCCATCATCTAATACATCATTTTGTCATTAGCCCATCTTTTACAACTCATTTTAGCAATACATACATTGATATTTTGCAAAATTAATGTAATAATCTTAAAATGTTTTGGCCTTTTTTTTTTTTTTTTCTATTGGCCTGCTTGCATTTTTTTCCTAAGAGTTTTGTTGCAGTGCAGACTTCTGCAAGAAGATTTCCAAATGACACCTTCTGCATAAATCAGCCACTTTCTAGTTCAGTCAATGTGTGTTATACCAGTTTGCACAGTATAATGGCCTGCTGCAAAAATGCCCTTTTAGGACTGTCTGAGAAAAGTTTCATGCTCCATTTACTGTGCTAGCAAGAATGAAAGGACAGTTCTAGAGTAGTGCCATGTTATTACTGCCTCTCTAGAGACAGATTGAATATATAGATGCCTTCATCCCAAGTCTGGTAGCTGTATGGTTGATCACATCATGACAGCTGGATAACAAGTCAACATTTTCCCTGCTAGCAAGCAAATTGTAAGGGTCTAATGAGGCTTCATATAGGTTCAAACCCTCATAAATCAAAGCCACTGTAGAAGTAAAATTCTGCTAGACAGGCTCAGTACTTACACACACCCAGACTGCTTCTATTCATCCTTCTGAGAGCAATCACAAACTTATCAGTGACTGCAATGAGGGTAAGAACAATCTGGAAATACCATTAGGATTTACACAACAGTGTTTGTGACATTTTGTCCTGCTGCTTCACTTTCATTTCAGCTGCTGCTCCATTTTGTTTCTAAATCAACAGCATATTGTTTGAAGGATTACTATATCATCTGTTTCCAGGAAACTTTCTGAATTTTACATTACTTTTTATTCCTGCAATGTACCCAACAGGGAGCTGAAGCTGAGGAGCCCCTTCACTCTCACAGGATATTATGTTAACTACCAAACTGCATGTCCCTGCATGGGACTTTTCCCAGGAAACTTAGGTTCATTAATAATTTGAGGATGGTGTTCAGGTCATAGAGGACTTCTATATTATTTATTCTAGTTTATTCTATTTAGTATAGATATCTGAGCCTACACTGCATTTCAAATGCCAAACTTCTGATATTGCTCTGTGTCCATTTTTCTACTTTATTTTCAGATTGTGGAATTCTTGTAAGGAAGAAGCTGCATCATGTATACTGAATGCTAAGCACAGCCAAACCAGGCTAACCTAAAGGCCAGGTATGCCCTAAAGATATGGTAACTCTACCCTGTTATCAAGGTTCAAGGTACTAAGAATATTCAGGGACAATTTTGCACAGTTTATGTTCTGCAATTGCTATTTTAAGACATCTTTCATTCCCTTTTCCCCTCAAAAATGCAAAGCCAAATCCCATTAATGCCCCAATGAAATTACAATAAGGTGTAAACACTATTCTCATTTCCAACATATAGAGCTTTACTTACTATTTCAGTCATTCTTTTTCCTTTTTGATCAAACTCAGCAGTTGTTCAGCAAAACACTAATTGTAGTTTAAGTCTCTGTTCACCTACACAACAGTTTCTAGAAACTGTACATAGAAACAACCTCACAAAACACTGAGAGCTGATAATAATGTAAATCCATTTACCCTAACACACATTATATGCTCACAGCCTGTAACTATGCAACCAAATAAGTGTTGTCAGTTTCTAACCACAATCCCTCATTTATATTTTCAGCTTTTTTTAGAAGACAGGAAAGGTGGGGTCAAAACTGATCAAACAGCATTTTGCAGAAAAGAGTTCACACATCTGCAAAATGAATTCTCAGCCAATGCATGTTTTCTCTATTCTTTTTAGCACCAGTGCTCAGGACTAAAGAAATCATTAAAGCCATTGAAGCTTTAGTAACCTGATTTTTTTTTGCTTATGAGCATGCACTGTGATCTTATTTTATACCCAGCTCCCTCTCCTCTCCTTCGTGCTACCCTGAAGAGGCCACAAACTGTGCACTTTATGTCTGAGGGTAGACATCACAGAACTTATTGTAATCAAGAAATTATATTAATTCATATATGACTTACTGTATACTGCTGTAGGCAAAGCCATATGGAACATTCAGAGGTCACTCAAAATCACAATTCTGTGCCAGCTCAAGTCTCACTACTTTCTTCCTGGCCATTATTATGACAGGTAAATCATGCCAGAAAAGAGGAGTATTCCTCTAGGGCATTGATCAATTATACAGTTTATGGCAGTCAAACATAACTGCTATAAATATATTTTTCATAATCTCTTGAATCTGGCACTACTTTCTGACCACTCTCTTCTCTCAAGTCTAAACAATGTGATCTCTTCAGTAAGGCACACAATAACTGAAACTCCCATTGCTACCACATTTCTCAGGATATATTTCTAAGAGTAGGGAAACATGCAGGCAATCAGATAATACAGGAAAATGTGTCCTGTTATAATTTTTAAAAGATAATCTGATATATTAGTTTTTATCAAATCTAGCTTTATTTTATTTGGCAATATGAAGCAGTGTAAACCCAGATTAATCAACTAGTTTCACACTGTTGAAGAGTAATGGTCAAGCTGGTTTTGTACATTAATTTCCCTACCTTACTTCAGCCAGGGTGGCTAATTCTCATGCACTTACAGAAACGTGGTTTAACTCACTGTTAAAAATGACTGAAAACATAGTCACTCAGCTGAAAAGAAAGTAGAACTGCATCTCTTTTCAGGCTGATTCCTGCCCTGTCATTTTACAGATCTGAATGCTGCCTTCTGATGTTTCAGGAAAGCATGAGAAGAAGAAAAGCTGAGCTGCTGAGTTTGCACATTACATGCTGTCAGAGAGGATTCTCTCACCACAAAACATTCAACTTAAGAAACAGATGCAAGATATCTGTCAGCAGTGTCAAAAAATGGGGGGGAAAGGCCGAAACAAGCAACTCATTAATGAACCTAGGGCTGAAGGCTAGCATGCAAATAAACCAAGAACATGGAATTTATGACAGATAAGCTAGATTTGTCTGCTCTGTGAATGGTACCTCAGCTCTCACCCTGCCTTTCCCTCTCCCCCTGTCAGACACAAGTGGAAGGGATGGTGGTGGTCTTCAGGGCATTAACTGTTATTTTGTCCAGTGGAAAGACTGAATCAACAAGTCATTTCCTCTTTGTTCAGATGCCCAGATTTTTCTGTGACTCTTTTGCAAGATAATTATTATATATAAAAATATTATAGTACAGAATATCCAGGCTTCATTCAGCCTTGTTTCTCCTGCTTTTCTCCGATCTAGACTGACACAATTGGTATTCAAATTTTAGGTTTCTGTTAGCACTAGTAAACAGATTTGATGCTGGTGATGGTCTAGTCTGGAGCCCAAAGCAGGAGCAGCCCTGGGCCATGGGATGTCCTGGCATCCCTCCTTGTGTGGCAGCCCTGCAGAGCTCAGCCCCAGGCAGCAGCAGGTACACACCTACCCCTGGCCTGAGCCTGCCACTGCCATGAAATCTCAGAAACAACTTTACAACTCATTGCATCTTTGATTGCTGTGTGCTAAAAG
This sequence comes from Erithacus rubecula, assembly GCF_903797595.1. Classification (NCBI taxonomy): domain Eukaryota; kingdom Metazoa; phylum Chordata; class Aves; order Passeriformes; family Muscicapidae; genus Erithacus; species Erithacus rubecula. The sequence continues at coordinate 25,674,322 of NC_136686.1, read as the reverse complement.
GCACAGTGGAAAAACTTACTCATGAGGAACTATCAAGTAATTTTTTCCCTCCATTGCCAGTCATTTCTGTGGTAAACAAAATGAGCTGGTAATAGTAACTTACCTTTAGTCCTTGCTTTTGATATCAATATTCCATATGACCTCTTTCATTTTGGAGCAGTATTTATGACTTGCTTCTGAATCACTGCAAATCTGTGCCAGTTTACACCAGAATAAGTGTACTGATATCAGGGATGATTTTTGCAGTTTGCATTTATGATTAATTTATTTTATTTAAATTGCATTGACTGCATTGATGTCTACCTATTCTTTGCGGCTAGATATATGCAGATTATTGCATGGACTCTGTTTACAAAACAAATATATTCACAGTGATAATCTAGGTCATCAATATAAATCCAGCTAATTTTTGGATAGAGCTTCTTATTGAACTATGGTATGTCTATGAAATAGAAAAACAGTAAGAGTTGAACAGAAAATGTACTGTCTCCTTTGATAATTGTTCTAACAGCCCATCAAGCTTGTTTAACAGGTATCTCAGTATCTTGGATTAGTTTTGCCCACTTATGGATCTAGTCCAGTAGAGTGCAGAAAGTGGATGATGGCTGGAGCAATTCGAGTGCCTTCTGAAAGGAGGGTGGTAGGAGGCTGTGGTTGTATAATCTGGGTGTTACTCAGTAACTTGAAACTGCAGCAGATTCAACCAGCTTTCTTTTAGTAAGCAGATAACATTTGACAGGATCCTCTGTGTATAAGAAGTGGTTATGTGTGATATGGCATAGGTGTCCCTAGTGCTGCAGATGGCAATAGGGTAAGCTAAAATTATTGTATGCACACACTGGAAGAAAGAAGAGCTCCGAGTGGGTGGCTATGGGAAGATATAAAATGGAGTTATACATGCCTGTGCCTTCTAACATGCTTTTGCTGTCATACACCCCTGAAGTAGGTATTCATGATACAGCTCCATGTTCTCATCTCTGTGGCATGTAAATCTACACTGATTAGCAACATGCAAACTTTATTACCCTGACACATGCACTGCCTCTGGAGTGGCTGACTGCATAGGCATCCTGAACTTTGCATTCCCATGAACTTGCAGGGTACTGATATCACTGAGAAGTGAAAAAGTGCTGATTTAATTCTCTCTCTTGTGATTTTATTAGAAGAAACATGGGGAAGTAAAATGGAGATAGCTCTTCCCCTTTCCACTGCACCCCAAGTGAAATCTGCTTGCAGTCATGTTACAAGTGGCTTCAGTTGTGCAGTTCCTGCACATCTACCCACGGGGCAGCAATAGCCAACAGCAGCCAACTTACTTGTAACAACCTCAAGGCAGGATCTGACCCTGATTTGGGAGCCTAAACACACAAGTGGGACCTTGCTTATCTTCACAATAGCTAATAATGTTATTCTAAACACCTTAAAATTGTTTTTTCTCAGCCTTCCTTTTGCCTTTCCCTGGACTCTGATATAAATACAAAAGCAAATTTATTAATTTATTGAAAACAGGAAAATCAAATCTTAGAGCTATACACACAAGCAATGTTTTTTTTCATTTAAATCACCAGAATATGCTTCACAGGAAAGCAAACACAATACAACCTAGAACAAGACTGCAGATTAAATCCATTTCAAATGTTGATGTCCTTAGTGTTCACACCCTAGTGCATTGACCACACATAGCATGACATTTATGCAGATTATTTATTGCACTATGATTTAATTAGAAGCATCTCTAAGGTGACTGGAGTCAGAAATCTGATATCAAACCCCCCCAGTCTTTAAGCATCATTAACCACACCAGAATATATCCATATTGTTCACAAGACACTGACAGCTTCTATCAAATACAAATAAGTTGTTATGAACTTCTGACTTCAACACTATCTGCAAAAAATCCACCTTGTTTAAAACCTAGAGGAAGCAGCATGCAGTGTAAACAAAGATGATGTTTGAGTATCAATATTTAATGAAAATGTAAAACCTGCCAAGCCAAGTCTCAGATCAATGTTTGTTTTTTTTTTCCCCCCCAGCTAAAAAGGAGTTGCTACTCAGGTTCTGAGTCACAAGTCTCAGATCTCTCAAAATGAACCTTCTTCATTTTGGCTTCATGAACAAACAGAAAAAAATTGCTTTAAACTTCTCTTCCACTATCTGAATAGGGAAAAGAGGGACTAAAATTGATACTGCCTAGTGATTTTAAACATAAATATATTGAAATTAATATGCAGTATGTAACTCATTCCAAAAGGAAATAAAAGTGGAGAAAGACATGGAAAAGTTAGATAATTGAAGAGATGAACATTTTGACAGGGTAAAAAAAAATAAAAATAATAAGTGTAATAGAACTGTAAAACTTGAAGTGACCCTTTCTGTCTCAGCTTTGATTTCTTTCTTAATTTCTTTTAACTTTCTGCCTCTTTCAATTTTTGCTTTTTTTAATATTGTTTCCTACCTCACTCATTGTCAGCCAAGCATCTTTCTTTGCTTTCAAGCCATATCTAAAACTCAATACCTCACTGTAGATTTACTACCCCACCCAGTTTTTGTTCATATCTTCTTCTTCCTGAAACTTTTCCATCTGTACCATCCAAAGCTTACCTTTGGAAAATCCCCATGTTTGTAATTATGCTTGGTTTCGGGGGTTTTTTTAATTTATTTTTAATTTTTTGCAAATCATGAAGGAACAAACCTATTACTTCACCTTCTGGATACTTGAGGCTTTTTGTGCAAGCATTCTGCTACTCACAGCATCTTCTTGAGATAAGTTGCTGTGTCAATAAAGGAGGAGAGGAAGTCAACTGGTACACATTTTTTCAGGTAAAATATTCATTGTGATCTTTTTCCCCACTACTCCATTATTTTCCAACATCTATTTCAGGATGAGCACATTGACAGCAGCTACCCTCTGGTCTTAAAAAAATCTTTGCAAAGGCCATAAAAGAGATGTTATTTACTCCTTGTCTGTCTTCTACAACCATGTAAGGGAGAGCAAGATTGCCTCTTTCCCATCTTCCTTCCTCCTATCCATATTAAGTATTTTTGCAACACAGCTGAGATAATACCTACAATATGTTGCCAGAATGAAATACTTTTTTAGTACCCCACAAAGCATGCTTAGAACTTTTCTGTTTTCAATCATTGTACTAAATCTAGTCAGGAAACAAAAGTATAAAGAATAAGTGAAACAATGACACCATATACGGTGGTGGGAACTTAGCAACAAATTAAACGTGAAGAGAAAAAAAAAGCAGCTCTGCAGTACTTTGGAATTGGCAGAGTAGTATTACAAAAGGTCAGTGACAAATAATTTCTGTGTAGACTAAATCTCCATTTTTAGGAATGTTATCCTAAACTTAAAAGAGAAATGCCAGTTGAAGTGAAATGAGATTTTCCCCAAGAATCTCTCTTAATAAGCTAGCAGAAATTCCAATCAAGCCTTTAAAGTTTACCCTCTGATAATACTATGACAAAATATAGTGTAAAGGATATACAAGTGGCATAAAGAAAATTAAAGCTTAAAATAAAATTGATTCATATATTAGTATTAAAAAATAAAAATATATTCACTAAGTGCAAGATAAAACCAAAGCAAACATAGCAAATCAGACAGTCAAGACATTATCAAAACAGCCAAGGACCTTCTCCAAGCTTTGTGTCCTTATTATCCTATGTTAAAACATATTTTCATGTCACATAAGGCACAATAGAAGGCACCATGCAGTTTTCCAGTTGTGCTTTATAACACATTTTTATTTATCACTGATTCTTAAAAAGATTTCTTCTACTTTGCAGTACAACACATATTGAAAAAACCTGTGGTTACAGTGCAAAGCACCACATGTGAGGATTTGCAGATCAAAATATGATTTATGTCACAGAAGCTAAGACTTTGACACAGGGAACATAAATAAAAATTTGAATAGAGTCATCTATTGTTTTAAACTGTGCAAGCGTGTTCTGATACAACAGAAATCCACAAAATTATATGCATGCAGTCTGGTTCACTATCTACCTTAAAGTTAGGAACAGCAGTTCATTTACTAACTTTTAACTGAAAAAATATATATAATTTTTATTCTGCTATAACTGAGGATTTGTGTTACATCACTGATGATGACTGGTGGCAATTCTCAAATAGTAGCCTCCTGCCTGGATAAAGATTATGATCAGGTTTTCTTCAGGGCCCACCACATGACACCCTTTGCATTCCTTCCAAACCTTCTATGGTTCTCACCATCATCCAAACTCTTAAGGAGTAGCTAAATGTGTTACTGCACTCTGTAAGCTGCAAAGGCTCTAAATCATGTCAAAACCTAAAGTCTTGATTGATTATCAGTAAAGCTGGGAGCTGAGCACAAAGCACAGAAGGTCTTCAGCATTTTAAGGAGTGCTGATTAGGTCTGCTCCAAGTGATAACAGTGTTGAAAATGCTGGCAGCTTTGTTTACCCCGAGGCTCTAAATGCTGCCAGCACCTGGGGACCAAAAGAATTGTTAGCAGCACTGGGACCAGTTTGCAGCATTTCCTTGTGCTAAGGAGAGCCAGATCTCTAGCAATGTTTGACCAACCTCTCTCAAGCAATATCTGCTACCACATTGGAGGAGAGTTAATAGTGCTTGCAATCCTTTCATTTAGATTTGACTGTCTTCTCAGCTTTGTTTTGGCCTTGAATGAAACACTGATCACTTATTTATATAAACACAATGAAAATAACCAATCTATCCTAAATAATAATAACATTCCATAACACCTCAAAAAAAATTTAAATCCTCTTGCCATTACCAGACCAGAAGAAAGCCACTTCTGGGAAACACAGAACAACATCTCTCATACCGTTTGTGAGAAGAATGGTTGAGTTGAAAAACTGAAGCAGCCCAAGTAGAAGGAGCCCTCCTTATCAGCCTGGGAGGAGAGTCACACCATGGGCTCAGGCACCCACCAGTGCTGCTGGCACCCTGGACGTGGCTTCACCTAGGTGAGCCCTTCATTTCCACAGAATTGACTTTTCTTTCTTGTTTTTCCACAGAGGAGGCTACAAGAACCCAAATATCTTAATGGTTGATATTTCATCAGGAAGTAGAAAGTTGAAATGTCCTAAAAAAGGAAATTAGAGTAGTATGCCTTATCTAACAGGGGAGAGGATTAACCATCAGTTTAATGGAGACTCTTTCATCATCACAGTTGGGGCTCAGAGTGGGTTTTCTTCAGTTAGCATTCTCTGAATACATGCAGTGTGGGGACCTAATTTCTGATTTTTGTTTTCCAGTGACCCTTTCATTCCTGTGAGTTTGTCATTATCTCTGAGCATACTCAGGTCAGATCCATGCCCACTTGCAGAACTCTGCTAGTAAAAGCAGACAACACAGGTGACAGGCAATGGAAAGTTTGAATTTCCATATTTTAGAATTAACTATCTACATTTACTGGCCATAAATAGCACTTCAGCATCAATCCACTTTCCAAACTTCACAGAAACAAGGTTAGCCCCTGGGGAGGACATTCACATCTTACAGAATGAAGCTAGACTCTGGTGGAGTAAACCTTAAGTAAATGTAATGGAAACGGCTACTGGATCTTGGCTGGAGGTCACCAAATGAACTATCAGTGAAGACAGACATAAAATATGCTATGGATCTAAGCTCAGGTAACACAAAAACAAGGGATAAAGTTAAGATAATTGTTGCATAAGATGCTCATTACTAGAAGCCCATTTCAAGTCTGTCATGCTACATACAATTTAATATGTTGTATAAGGTAACTGTCATGTAACAGTTTCCTAAATTGAAGATTTCCAAGTTATGGTCTACATATTCTGCTTAAACTGCTACCAGTATCTTTAACAGTAGCAAACTGCTTATTGACAGCCAGATTAAATCAACTGTGCAAAACCTACACTGCCAGTGGAGCCAAGAGCAACTAGAGGCTGGAAACCTTTCACATGGGTGACTGCTTCGGATCACAGGCAGCAGGGTATGTTCAATCTGACATTCCAAAATCCGTTTAAGAGGAGTTCTGACTGCAAATGCTGAAGCTCATGGTACTTTTTTATCCACTGTGCAGAGAAGGTCTACTCAAAGCAAATGTTTTTAAGCATGATCACCAATGAGATTGCCACAAAACTTCAAAGCACAAAGAAATTAAAGTCATTTAATCAATGTAGATATACCTAATTAGAACATATTTACATCAAACCAACCTGCACATTAAGACTATTTCTAAAAAGAATTGACTCTTCCAGAAAAGGCCATTATTGGACTAAAGGCATTTCAGTCAAGATGGCTGGGTCCTGACCCTATCTATTTTGTCAGCCACAAAACCCTATGCAGTATGGCTAACAAGGTTTCAGGCTGTCCCTACATAACCTAAAAATTCCATTTAAAACTGGATTAGTTTTCACCTTTCTATTGGCCCTTTTCAACATTCTCAGCTCTTGTGTTCACTTCATTCTGTCTGAAAGTTGTAAATAAGAGTATGTACTCCCCCTCCAATCTGTTAAATTTCAGTCAAATTTTCATTTCAGAGTTCTGTCTCAATTTCTGCTTCAGAATACAAATTTTAGGTCTTTTCTTTCCCACCAGTACATAAATATGTCACAGATATTCAACTTTCCATTGCACCAATCTGAAAGTAAGTAGGTGTTACTACACAGGTGGACAAAATGTTGAAGAAAAACACATTGATCTTTGGAATAATTTTTTTTATCAATATGAAAAAGTTATTTCCTTATTGCATGTCACATCTTATATCTCAAACTATTTTTTCCATAATTACATGTTCAAAAGAACATTAAATCATATTACTGGAGAAGACTATTTAGTTTTGGTCTACTAACCATATTTGAATTGTGATAGCTTTCCTAATTATCTGCAGTACATTTCTTAAGGCACTTCAGCTGGTAACATACTTTTTCTTGGGAGTGGCTCACAAATAGCCACAGAGCAGCAGGTTTTTGGCAGAGAAAATACCACAACAGCATAATCTGTATTGTTCTCCATTGTAGCACCCAATAAAGTGCTCAGTTGTGGACACTCTCATGTAACTGAGGAGATGCAGTTAGTGACTCCCATTTTCAGACCTCCACCATCTGCATGGAGTCCAAGTGCTGCTATTCCAGTTAAGAGCATAGACCAACCATCTAACATTTCCTCTAAGAGCTAAAACCCAGATATGCCTACTTAAGATCTAGTTCTGACTACCACCATAAGCTAAAACATACATTTCCCAGGGAAAACAAACAAACAAAATAAAATAATTATGAACAATTGTCCTTCTGCATGACCCTTACAAGCTCACAATTTCACCTGCTCAAAGGAGAAAACAAACATAGCTCAAGATTGCTATATAAGTAGCAGGTCTAGATACAGGACTTCTAAGCCCATGTCTCAAAGAGCCTGAAAGTCCATCAGTCAGCAACAAGACAGGAAAATTTCCTTTTCCCTCAACCTGCTCTTGAAGAGAATTTCTGCTTAAATAGGGTGACAAAAAATGAAAAGGTGCTTGTATTTACTTTACTCCTCCTGTTCTAAGCCTTCCAGTCTGTTTGTCAGACAAGACCCATCAGATGACCACGAAGCCCTACTGCACACATCTGTTGACCAAGTAACCTTTACAGTTCTACTTTATTCCATAGAACCTAACTCCTTCCTCTATGACTACAATGTTCCAGTTAGCTACACAAACCAACTATACAGATAATTCCACTGAAATTTTACTTCACTGAAATAATGAAGCACCATGGGAAAACAAGTGCAACCATACAACCCACACAGCCAAAACAGAACTGCAGTCTGCAACCCAGCTGTGTACACCTTGCAGTATTGGTGACACAAATCATCACAGATACATGGTTTTATATTTGTACTTGGAAATTTAATGCAGAAGAAAAAGAGACCAAAAACCAAAGATGTACGGCTATATAAGCATAAAACTGAGATCCCAAAGGGAATTTCATAAGCCCAATGATAGAAGAAGATGTGGTACAATGAGAGTTCTCACAAAGGACTGCTTAGCCAATTTAACTGCTCTATTGTACCTTGTAGAGGAACTGTCAATCACCCTTTCTATAAAAATTGTAAGAGTAAAAGAAGACATAGCTTCCTTGCAATAGCAAAGAATGTGCAGATACAAGCTCTATGCTCTTTTCCAGGGAAATTGATCTTAAGATTGCTGTGAAAGAACCACAATGCAGAATTTGGGAAGTGACAAGTAACCAAGAACACGTTGTAGCCCACTTCACTTTGTAATCCCTCTGTCTAGATGAATAGGAATAACTAACATCAGAACAGGCTTTAAAAAGCAGGTTGGGAAATGCAAAGTTATCCTATTAAAGAATTAGTGTTGTAGAATTCAGAATGAGGCATATTATCCTCCAGATGAAAAGTACTATGTTTTTTCATGCCATGCTATCAATTAAAAAAAAGTCAAATTTTATGAAGTTATTTGTGAAGTTATTTTTAGCATGCTGTGGTGAGAAATATTTTCATT